>NC_090284.1:21056828-23556828 GCF_037392515.1 Haliotis asinina
CTACCCATATTCACTTCATAAATTGCCAAAAGCAAAATACTTTGAGTATTAAAAGGAATATTACTTTGATTGGAAATTTTATTTTTATTTTTTTTCCCTGCCTGCCTTTAGGTTTTCAGAGGACAAAAATCTGTAAAACAATACAGAAAATTGCGCTGGCCTTAGATACTTTTTTCATATCACAGCTGTTGTTTATGTTTACTAAAATAATCCATTGATGGTATTATGATTGTAGAGGCATTGGAGATCAGTAGTGTATGGTTCAACTCGTATCAACAGTGTTGTACATCATTGCCTGGCCAGAATATAATCCTAAATTATTGTGTAGATATGGTTTGTCACCTGCATAGGGGGTGTAATCAGGTGGGTGTGGTCAATGCAGGTGCTCTCATACTGTTGGCGCTGGACCTTCTGACCCCCCTCTTCTACTACATCCCCAATGCCGCTCTCGCCGCTGTCATCATCTCCGCTGTACTTCAGATGGTGGACTACAAGATAGTCCTCATTCTCTGGAGAGCCAACAGTGAGTTGCATTTACATTCAGTTATTGTGACTCCGTTTTACACCTGTGTTTTTCCTTATTAATTCGAGATTAATACCCATGTTTCAACGTGACCTACCAATTGTCACCATGTGTCACATTTCCACCATGATGTATACATTTAGCTTACCATGACTCACACATACACTAACTTGTAACCATGACTCATCTACACTAACTTGTTGTCATGACTCACATCCACACTGATTTGTCACCATAAATCACATCTAGACTAACTTGTCACCATGACTCACATCTACAATAACATGTCAGTATAACTCACATACACACAAAATGTGTCACCTTGTAGATGCCTTGTATATAATTTTCATCATATACATATTTAGACTATATTCCAGAGTGGGACCTTGTGCCTTACACCATCACCTTCATTGCATCTTTGGCCATAGGGATTGAGGTGAGTTGTGACTGCAGGGCAATACACAGCTTACAACACCAGTATCTAATAATACCCTTGTCTCCTCAAATCAAGAGATGTACATATATGGTGCTTGTTGTTTCCCTGCCTGGGAATCAGGGTAAAAAACAAGTGGTTATTTTGGAGTTGTTCAGTCTTACATGTTAAACGTTAAACTGGTATGGTATCTTAGTGCCTTAGAGCTAAACCACCAGCTTTATTCTGATCTGGAACAAGCAACCACAAAAACATCATGAAATAATTGTGAAGTCATGCCCCATGTCAGTATCGGTGTAATGATTTGTCGACCATTTAGGGCATTACAAAACTCTCCACCACTTAAATGTGTCATATTAGGCTGAGAGATAGTCCTAGAAACAACATAAGAAACATGTATCTAGGGAATGTAAACTGATATATATATATCGCATCCTGATTATTGTTTGGTGTAAAATATGTATTTAGGGAATATAACGCTATATATCGTATCATGACTATTCTTTGACGTAAAATGATTTTGTCATCACCTGTTGTTGTTTACTTCCAGTATGGCATTCTGGTCGGCATCGGCATCTCAATCCTGATGCTCCTGTATCCAACAGCCAGACCCAACCTCAAGGTATGGTAGGGGGTGGGTGGAGGGGAGGGGAGGGGAAGTAAATGTGTGTGGGAGAGGCTGTATAAAGTCTCTATGCATGTGTGTTTGTGTGCGTGTTTGTGTGTGCACGTGTGTGTGTGTGTGTTTTGGGGGTGAGGGGATGTGTGTTTGGATGGAGGTGTCTGATAGGGTAAGACATGGACTGGAATGAATGTGTGGATGAGTGAGTGAGTTTAGTTTTACACTGCAATCAGCAATATTCCAGCCATATGGCAGCAGTCTGTAAATAATCAAGTATGGACCAGACAGTGCAGTGATCAACAGCATGAGCATTGATCTGCGTAATTGGGAACCGATGACATGTGTCAATCAAGTCAGTGAGCCTGACCACCCAATCCCGCATAGTCGCCTTTTATGGCAAGCATGGAACATGTGGACAGGTTGGGGATGGTGCAGTATATGTTGGGGTAATACGCCTGTCACACTTGATGCAGATTGCTGTCGGAATGAAAATCCCTGGAGATACCTGGAAATTGAACCAAATTCTATAACATCTTACTGCATTCTGAATGTATCCCAACCAATTCTTGTAACATGCCTGAAACAAGAACATGTTCAAAACTCTTGAGACTCATTTGAAGTGAAAAAAATATCAAATGGAATTTGAAGTGTATTCAGCCTGCATTCGAAATATTCATACTGCATTCAAACTGCATCCTAAGTTTGCATTCCTAAGTATTTGAAGCATATTTGAGGGAGAATAGAAAAGACATGCTACTCTACTCTGAATCCTGTCAAAATATCTCAAGTATGCCTCGAATGAGTCAGAAGATATCTTGATTGCTGATGGACGTCAGGTAGGTTATTCTTCAAATGTATAGGCATATTTCAATTGAAGTTGGAATAGAGCTCGAATGTACTTTGAATACACCTCAGATACAGTCAAGTTGTGAGGCAGGTGATATGTGTTTAAGTGTGTAGTAGTTTAAGTAACTTCATCTGTGCCTGTATATGATCTGTGTTTCAAAATGTACATGAAATTCTGTCTCATCTGTATCTCCAGTCCCTCTCACGTCCAGGGATTCTGGTAGTCCGACCTGACCAGGGGCTGCTGTTTCCGGGTGCTGAGTACTTCCATGAGACAGTCCTGGAGAAGGCCACCAGTGGTCAGTAGTCACAACATGGTACAAGACTAACTATAGGTTTTCATAGGCTGAGAGAAAATATACCTGTGCACCTGTGATCATTGTTTGAAATTAGCATAGGTCCTTAGGCCCGAAGCCAACTAAATAACACTCAGACCCCCATCTTTTGTTTTTTGCAGAATTTTCATCCCCAATAACTAAATGTATCAGTATTGTTTTTCAGAAAATATCATTCAGTAATTTCTAGTTATAAATAAAGACTAGTCAGTCATTAGATTTAGATTAACTCTTTGACATTCTTTTTGCTAGGAATTACATATATGTAGCTAAAATACAGATTCTGATCAGGACCCACAAGTTTTTAAGGTCCTGAATCCTTAGGCCCTGCAGCTTTTCAAAATTATGGGCAAATACTGTCTGTGACTGACAGTATGATCCTACATTTGTTGATGTGAACCCCAGACCTACAGACTAAGCCTATGACTGTTGACGGGAACCCAAGACTAAGTCTAAGCCTATATCTGTTGACATGAACCACAGACAGACAGTCTAAGTCTGTATCTGTTGACATGACCCCAGACTAAAAGACTAAGTCTGTATCTGTTGACATGACTCCAGACTAATGGACTAAACCTATATCTGTTGGCATGAACCACAGACAAACAGTCTAAGTCTGTATCTGTTGCCATGAGCACAGACTAACAGTCTGAACCTATATCTGTTGACATGAGCCCAGACAAACAGACTAAACCTATATCTGTTGACATGACTCCAGACTAACAGTCTAAGTGTATATCTGTTGACATGACTCCAGACTAACAGTCTAAGTCTAAACCTGTTGACATGAACCACAGACAGTCTAAGTCTCTATCTGTTGACGTGAACCACAGACAAAGAGACTAAGTCTGTATCTGTTGACATGACCACAGACTAACAGTCTAAGTCTATATCTGTTGACATGAACCACAGACTAACAGTCTAAGTCTGTATCTGTTGCCATGAGCACAGACTAACAGACTAAACCTATATCTGTTGACATGACCCCAGACTAACAGTCTAAGTCTATACCTGTTGACATGAACCACAGACTAACAGTCTAAGTCTAAACCTGTTGACATGAACCACAGACAGTCTAAGTCTGTATCTGTTGACCTGAATCACAGACAAACAGTCTAAGTGTATATCTGTTGACATGACCACAGACTAACAGTCTAAGCCTTTATCTGTTGGTGTCAGCCTCACATGATAAAAACTGAATGTGTTGTCTCAACATCAAACTTGACACTCAATGTAACAATTTCAGGTGGCCGTGAGAGGTCTGTGATCCTAGACTTCCAGCATATCAGTGGAATTGACTACAGTACTGTCATGGTGAGTAGACATCTGATATAAAATCCAATAAAGATGACACAGACATTTGGTGCAAGACTTCATCAAACTTTTGATGGCAGAAAGATTTTCTGTTGTTTCATCAGAACCACTCTGGGTGATCTTTGCAGGGTCTGATGCAGCTTTTGGCTGAGATGAAGAGGAGAGGACTGGGTGTCATCCTGGTGCATGTGTCAGTAAGTATTCCATGGCACTGAAATCGGGGCAGATGTTGGAATTATAACCATCAGATCCAAGCACATATAAGAGATATAACTGCAATACAAATCAAATCAGAGTGACTGACACTATCTAAAGGTTTGAAATATTGAAACATTCCTTAAAGTCACTTACAAATCCAGAAATAAATAGTTCATCATAATAGTTCCCCACGACCAAAGACCCTCCTTGACCCTTGGCTTGTGTTTGGTGATGTTGCAGCCTACAGTCATGTACAGTCTCCAGAAGGCCGAGCTTCCCGGACTTGTGATCTCCAGCTCTGTGGAGGAGGCGTGTGAGGAGTTGCATGTGCAGGGTATGATCTCCCCCTCCACCTTCCTGTCTGTCTGGAGGAACATGAAACAGTGGACTAAGAGATCTCTATGAGAGGATAATCTTAGTTCTTTGTGTCTTGACATCATTGTTATTTCTGCTTCAGAGGGTAGACTAGTGGTTAAAACATTCGCTTTTAACGCCTCTCGTGAGCACAATTTGTGAAGCCCATCTCTGGTGTCCCCTGCCTTGATATTGCAGGAATGTTTCTAAAAGCAGCGTAAAACCAGACTCGCTCCTTCCTCATCTGAGGGAGTAGTTACTTGGAAAGCTGTGGTCGACAGTTAAAGTTCCTGTGGTTGACAACGTAACTGTCAATTGTCTGTAATATGAGATGTGTGAGAAATGGCTCTGGGATTGGTGTTAAAGCCTTGAACATGACATAATAGGATGGTGATTTTGATGTTAAAAGTTACAAAGATGTAAAATGTGAGAGGTTGTCTTCAAATGATTTTGTGATAGAGGACACCACAGGTTTCTTTTGAAATAGAAATTCCTCAACGATATTTTCCAGGATGGAATGATATACACCAAACAAATCAAGTTAGGAATAATCAAACACTTGTGTATATTGTGCATAAAAACTCAAAAACATATGCTCAAGAGTATTAATGGTTCTAAATCCTTTTTTTTTTAGTATGTTGAGTTTGGTAAAAGGGTCAGTATTAAATCTTTGTAACAGTTTTTGAGCATGTCGGTTATGTGGATTTGCAAGGTTGGTTTGGTCATTTTGTGTTTTTTTTACATCACTCTCAGCATTATAATGAAGTATAAAATCCAGTCTTGACCAGACAAACCAGTGATCAACATCATGAGCATCGATTTACTCAATTCGGATACGATCACCTGATCCTGTCAGCCACCTGGACTGTCATTTTTGTGATGCTGATAAACACTCTCTGAATGTGTTCAGTTAGCTAATGATATGTAAACTGTGCAATACAAGCTCATGGTCTGGCATTTTTATTTCCATTACTATGAATGTGTTTATCACTGGCTGTTTTGGAATTTTAATGCTATGCTACGTTTTTTGTGTGTTCTGCAGAGGACAGAGTGTTGGATGTTGATGTCGATGTCGATGAGACCAAACCACTTATCAGCAAGAGAACTTAGTGAGGGTACAGAACAATGCAGGCGGGTGCTTGCTGGGACAGAACATTGTGTATAAGTGCATGCTGGGATGGAACATTGCATTCTGGTGCTGGTCTGGTCAATGCAGGCAGGTGCTTTGCTGTGACCGAAGATTGGGTGGAGGTGCTTGTTCAAACAGAATATTGAGTGCATGTGCTTGGATGATCAAGGCAGACAAGTGCTTGCTGTGATGGAGCATTATATGCAGGTGCCTGCTGTGTATGAGTAAGGTAGGTGCTTGCTATGGCTGATCAAGGCAAGTGCTTGCTGTGGTTGGTCGAGGCAGGTGCTTGATATGGTTGATCAAGACAACCTGGTGCTTTGCTAGGATGGAACATTATGTGCAGGTGCTTGCTGTGGATGATCAAGGCAGACAAATGTTTGCTGTGGATAATCAAGGCAGGTGCTTGCTGTGATTGACCAAGACAGACAGGTGCTTGCTGGACAGAACATTATATGTAGATGCCTGCTGTGGTTGATCAAGGCAAGCAGGTATTTGTCTGAGAACACACCCCTACTGCGGGCATGGAACACATCCTGCAAACAAGTACTTCCTGGGAGAGAACATTGTACCTGTATACTTGTTAGGAAATATATTTGAATACTTGTTCTTCTTTAAATAGATTTCAGGGAGACACAATTTTTTAACTGAAGGCAGATATTTATTGGTACCTGTCATCAGCGGGTAAAATCCATATTTTTTGCTTGATCTTGAAATGTGAATTAATAGCTATGTATATGGTTTACACAGAACAGTAATGCAATAATTAAGAAGAGCTGTCAGCTGTTTTAGAACATCACTGTCATTGTATATTCTTCATTTGCAAATGGCAGGCACATTTGTATCCTGTATGGGTACTGAACATATCTGAGGGAAATGTGACTTGAAATCAGGCAGCATTTTCTGCTGGAGACATCACACAGTGTAGTGATCAGTGTTCAGTATACAGGGCTGTGTCAGTGCTCGCTGGGTTACTGATAGTGTGCACTCACTATAGGGGCTGTTTTTCAAAATATATACTGGGCAAAAGTAGTAAAGGATATCTGTAAATTTTGAAATTATGAATAATGATGTATCTATTCACTGACATACCAATATCACCAACTTATTTTGTCCAGTATATATGGCCCTTGTAACTAACTTCCTCTCTGCTGTGTCAGCAGTTTTCCCATCCGTGATGATTTTGATGTCACTTGTATAAGAAGCTGATTGTGATCATTTGCATATTTACTTCAGTCACATTGTTTTTGTAACAAGGCATATTTTTATATTAAATGGCATTTGGTATTGTATGTTAATGTAATGTTATCATAAGATCAGGTATGATCTTTTAAACATCGATGGTTGTTTCTCAACTTTGTCTCAATATATGCTTTGAGAGTAGTAATCAAAGTCCCAAGTGCTTGTTGATTCATCTTGACTGAATATTGTCTCTGTTGTTTGTTTTTGACAAGCCCCCTGTCAAAATGACAATCATATCTGATGACAGTGTATTGTTATGTTTCTTTAAAATTTTTGAATGAATAATCCCCATTAGCATGTGAGTAAAAAATGTGGTGTGAAAGACACTTCCGATTTGTTTGTCATTCAGATAGAACTCTTAGGAAATCCTGTCTCTTCAGAGTTTTGAAGTTCACAGAAACGTCTGGGGCCAATTTTGTTCTCTTGAAATGTGAAGTTGTCTTGAGAATTTATGATTTTGTCAAGTGTGTCAGGTCATCTGGAAGTGAAGGCATGGGAAGTTCATTAGTGGAATTAAGTCTTCCTTCCTTGTGTCATGTTTAAATGAAATAAATAAAATTATAAGGTAGTACAAGATTTTTTCATGTGAATAACCTGAATGTTGTACTTAGATAACTTTAACTGAAACATGGCACAGCCATATTGTTTTATGCATACATATCTTTGTTGAATATGCTTTTGAAATTTTTTCTCACATTTTTCAAGAGTGGATGGAACCTGTAAGACAAATATTTAAAAAGTCTACTTTTTATACAAAGTGACCATGAAGTCAACCTTGGACAGAACAGTGTTGAAATGAGAATGTGTAATGTATGTTTGCCAATACTGATTTGTTGTTAGTATATCACAGCCCAAAAATGGTGTGTTGAAGTTTTAAGTCAAACTTATGTTTTTTCAAAATACAACCAAAGCCCATTGGGCCTTTTCCTTTGTTCATAATTTTTCAGTAGTGTCAAATGTCAGATGACTTGAAGTATTTACACCAGTATCTTAGACTTCACCAAGTCAGTGTTTATGTTGAGACATTGCAGTTTTAAGTTCCACTCAGATGTCGTCACAACTGATTGTATATTCCTTATGTCATCGAAAGTCAGTTTGCCAAGATGTTTGCTATATAACATGACCTCTGTACAGAGAGAGAGAGCGAGAGAGAGAGAGAGAAGAGAGAGAGAAGAGAGAGAGAGGATGTAGATCCCTCTGATTACTTTCACATTTGGGAATTGTTACGTATAATGACTGTATGACAAATCTGTGAAAGATTGACCATGATGATGTGAAAGAATCGGACGTCCTCTTCAATATATGTTCACGTCAGGAAGACATACGTGATACTGTTCATACGTCCTCCCCTGTGATGGTTGATGTGGAACATATCCAGATTCTGGGATCGGGTTAGTGACCTAAGATGATGCAGTGCATGGGGCACCCGAGATTGATGCAGTATTGGAAGAGGTTTGTGACCTATGATGATTCAGTGTGTTGTTCAGGTCACCATAACCCAGAAGGATGCAGTACTGGAGTGAACCTGTGACTTAAAATACAGTGTGTGGTCCAGGCCACCCAAGATGATGCAGTGTGTGCTCCTGGGCACCTGAGATGATGCAGTGTGTCGGTCAGGTCACCATAACCCAGAAGGATGCAGTACTGGAGTGAACCTGTGACTTAAAATACAGTGTGTGGTCCAGGCCACCCAAGATGATGCAGTGTGTGCTCCTGGGCACCTGAGATGATGCAGTGTGTCGGTCAGGTCACCATAACCCAGAAGGATGCAGTACTGGAGTGAACCTGTGACTTAAAATACAGTGTGTGGTCCAGGCCACCCAAGATGATGCAGTGTGTGCTCCTGGGCACCTGAGATGATGCAGTGTGTCGGTCAGGTCACCGTAACCCAGAAGGATGCAGTACTGGAGCGAACATGTGACTTATGATACAGTGTGTGGTCCAGGACACCTGAGATGATGCAGTGTGTGGGTCAGGTCACCATAACCCAAAAGGATGCAGTACTGGAGCAAACCTGTGACTTTTGATGCAGTGTGTGGTCCAAAGCCACTTAAGATGATGCAGTGTGTGGGTGAGGTCACCATAGCCCAGGATGCAGTACTGGATGAAACCTGTGTGACCTATGATGCAGTGTGTGGTCTAGGCCACTTTACTCAGTGTGATACAATTATAAGAAGATGCAGTGTTGGGGCCAGGGAAAGATGTTTTCTGTCAAAAGTTTGTTCAGGGCAATGTTAACGTACTCACTTCAACATGTGTTACTAATTTTGTTTATTTTAACTGTGCTTGACCAGCTTTAGTTTTAGCTTTGGCATTTGACATTCTGTTTCCCGTCATGGTAAACAAATGTATACAGGGAATATTTTATCAAATATATTACATATGGGATAAAATACTAATATTCTGTTATTTTTCTATCATCTTTATTATGGCAGTTGTTTTTTCATATATGTATAACAGCAATAAACATTCTAATGGAAAATAGTTTTAATATATTTGTTTCCTGCTGCCAGCAGATTACAAAACAAATATGTTTAATTATCCCCGAAAAAGCATAATGCCGGGAAATGGACTCTGTGACTCCAGTGTGTCCATGAAATTCGAACATTCATTATTTTCGGAGCAGAATTTTAAAACCATTCAATATTTCTTCACCAAACATGACTCATACATAGATCTGGTTGTCTACTATGGCTGTTTGGTAGGTTTGGATGTCTGAATAAAATATTTTTTGTATGTTTTCATGGCAACGTGCAGTTTGACTGAATTTGGTGGTAGTGCTCTTTTCCAGAGTAGAACTTTAAAACTGTTCACTTAGAAACTTTTAGACTCTCATTCTACTTTGATATATACACACCAAAACATTTGACATAATCATAACTAGTAGACATATTCACAGAGTATTTTGCCATTACGGGGTATATTGATGTCTTCTTTTTGTATTCTTGGCCACAGATAGGAGTAACTTTTTCAGGATTTGTTAAAAAGTTATTATGACTGCAAATTAATATTTGGTGTTCTGTCAGATGCAATCCAGATTGGTTGGTTGTTTTGCTGTTGTTTCTCCTCCAAACTTGGCACATAGATAGATCTGGTGGTGTACTTGTGCCATTTGGTAGCTTGGCTAGTTTCCATGGCAACAATTTTTTACTTTGATATTTTTGCATTTCAGTGGCAACAGGTTTGACTTGGACTGAAATTGGTGGTAGTGCTCTTTTCTGGAGTAGAACTCTAAAACTGTCCACTATTTCTTCACCAAACTTGACACATGTAGGAGAACTGTAAAACCTTTCAATATTTCCTCTTCAAACTTGGCACGTAGATTGGTCTGGTGGTTAAACGGTGCCTTTTGGTAGTGTTTGAATTCTTATTAAAATATTTTCAGTACTGTCCTTTCACACTGCCATCATCATAACTTATAATAGACATATTCATAAAGAGTATCTTGCCATTGTAGGGAATATTGATGACTTTGTCTTCTTGTTATTTTCACTTTCATGTGACGGAGGTGCTGCTATGGATAGCGAGCACACTGTAAAATGGAAATGTTTTCAAACTTCTGACAGGTTGGGAATTGTCATCTGTTTGAACCCCTGATCAAGGTCATAGGGAGATATTATTTTTCACAGAAGTGTGCTTTTTTTAATTTAATGGAGCAACCCCCTCAACTGTCAAGACTACAAACACAGTCATATAGCAGAAATGGTTTATTAAGCAAGTTCACAGCACTCTGTCCTGACATCATGATGGATCTAATAAACGCTCTCCCTCTTGTGAGTTATAAAAATACAGTATACTGACTGTCAGTAACAAAATACTTTGATCACAGGCAACAATCTGCATGGTGTTCTACTTATAGAAATATCTACAACTAGTAGAGTTACTGCAATCAGAGTGCTTTTCCTATGGGTTACCTCCCTTTGTATGAGTACTTTCCCTTGGTTATTCCACCAGAAAAGCATTCCCACCTTCACAACATAGTTCACAAACCATTATGTAAGAGCCATATTTTAAAAACTTGTCAATAACAAGTTATTTTATTATCATATAATTGGAATATAAAATCTTGGTTGACCACCTTTGACAGAAGTAATAAATAATGCAAAACCATTCAGACTTTAAAGACATGTAAAGTTTTACTTGACAAAGATTTACATTGATCTTTCTGAAATAGTTGAAAAACAAGATGTATAAATGTTTTCAAGTACTTAAAGGGTGTTTTTCAATTTTATCCAGGATTTCTGGAGTGAAAAGGTAAATGTTACAGTGAAAATGGGTCTTGCAAGTTTGATTGGTCTTTGGAATATATGTGTTTAGCTTTCCACCCTTGATTTGATTTCTATTATTTCATGGCTTCTGACTAAAATCACCAAGCAATCCCTAACTACAATAAATCATGATGATTTCCTTCATTTTACAGCTTTGGCTCTCAGGTGTGGAAACACAGTAAATGTTTTTGTTTTTTGTGACAGTTAACTACAGCATATTACTGTGTTAGAGATATGTTAGTAATGACGTTTCTTAACTTGCAAAATGGTTAAATACTGTGTGTGACACTAAAAAGAAATAATTACACAGTAATCTTGTTTGTATGTAACATTGCATGCAAACTAAACCACAAAATCCATTCAGTATACTGAGGAGAGTTCAAAACAAACTAAAACTAAAAATTGGTGAAAATACTAACAAAGATCATCAGTCTCTATCACCTAATAACATTTACACGAAAGAGACTGAACAGAATTATTATTATAAAGGTATAATTACACACAAATATCTTTTATGTTTGTCTTTTGTATTTATTGCCTGCCCCTAAATCTCAAAATACATTCAATATGTTCAAAAGAGAGACATCTTTAACTCTGAAAAATAAACTCGGAGTGAATACTGACAAAGATCATCAATCTCTTCAACTTTAAAATATTCACATACATGAGACAGAACAGAATTATAAGTAAAAATCCTTAAAACATGTTGGCACCAGAATCAGCATGTCTATAGACACCCTCGAATTCCTAAATTGTTTAAGAGTTCTAATTAAGTTAAATTAGTAAAAACTAGTTAAAACACAAGGGTTTATTTAATTTTGATATAAACATTTCTTGCTTAAATTTCATCACACGAACCTAGCCTGTCAATGTTTGTCCTACACAATATGAGAAATGTTGCAATTTATTCATAAACAAATGATGATAAACAGTAGTCCAAAAATGGATAAAAACAGTTACAGGGAAATATATATCTGCATGTGATACAACTGTACACACTCAGACAATAGATACAATCAAAGAAAATGCAAACACTTAATCAAGTTGGATAGGATGATAACGTTTGACAAAAGGTAATAAGAGTATTTGAAAATTTAAACAATCTTCAAGGAAAAATAATTTAAACATGATTTCATATGAATCAGGTAGAACAAATATCAATGATAAGTTCATCATCAAATAGTATTTGTCTCAAAATATAATTTGATAAAAAAAATGTCAGAAATGATAAGAGTCATTGAGATAAATGAAAGTAGTTGCAAGGACAGTTGTTTTGTTTTTTTTCACTGGGACCTGAATAGATACATAGAATAACACCTCTAGCAAAGCCTTCAACACCAATAGGAAATTGAACAATTAAAGCAGGTGTTAAGTACAACACAGATGACGGCCCGTTGTCTTGTAATAAAAAGAACTAAAAGCATACTGCTCAATGATATGTGTTCCAGCACATGGCTTCTGATGTGTAAAGACTGACTTAACATGGAGTGTACAAGCATCGATCTGGTGAGCATGTGAGTCGAGTCTCACACCACACTGACTTACACTGCAGTTAAATCACGGAAGTCAGAAAATTATGAAGGGATGCAGAGTGTAGATGGTTGTCACCTCGACAAATCCTTGAGCAACTATACTGCAAACAGATCAAGAATCTTATCAGGGGAAAAATCTGGAGTCAAACCTGGACCTGATCTGGAAGCAAAGGGACACAACTCTGCAAGGTGAACTTGTAGCAGAGATTACTGACAAGCAATGCAGGCATCCATACACACAATACTGAGGAGTTTTGAGATGTGCTTATCTCACTGGAAACTGATATACTATTTTCCTGAGCTAGATGTTGTAAGACTGAGACACAGACAACTTACAACAAAGTCTCACCATATGTTAAACTTTTGGTAAAAAATTGCTTTTTAAGTTATAATGTCATGAAATTGGGTCAATATTGTCATGGCCACATTTTTGGTGATTAACTACAGAATTGTTTATATCAAATATTATATGAAATATGATTGACATGAATACTGGTTTTCCTCTTAATTTTAGAGTATCTTGGTGATTAAAAAAAATACTGTTATAATTACACGATGTTTCTGAAAGCATGTTTTCAAATTTGACAGACAGACAAGATTTGTCTGACTTTGGTCAAATGTGAAAAGACCTGTTTACTAAATATGTATAAGAAAAAGAAAGTGTTATTATTAGTTGATAGGAATGCAGTGTACATCAAGAAACTAACACACAAACCAGAATTTCAAACAGTTTCATGAATAAATGTAAAAACACACTTGGTTATGTTTGAGCTCTATGACAAAGACTAGATTGATGGTCAAGTTGAATAATAAAATGTCGGTTCAAACATTGCAAGTGCATATAATACAAAGATTGACAAAAAAACTGGCCTTTGTGGTGGTATTAATGGTTGCCCGCTAAATACTGAAGCTAGTTGTGTTCCCATCAGCACATTGGTCATGTGACAGTGTTAGAACAAGTGAAAATCGTAACAAATAGCCTGTGACTGTACAATATATTGACCAACATGAGCTTCGTCTTGTGAAAAGGACACACAGAGATCCTCTGAGTATATATAGTTCATATACAGATAACAGACATGACTTAACTTTTTGAACAGTGGTAGGGAAATACTACACCCTAAACAAAAATCCATTATTACCATCATGCTATACCATAAACTATTTTAAAACCAAAATGTAATTACTTCTAAATGTATAACCTCAATAATCTCTCCTAACTTTTTGCAATGCAAAAACTTAAACTCATTCACCAATACATAAGGGTACATCTAGATCCATTGGACATAATCTCTTAGGGCAGATTCTTCATAAATATATTAACTCAATTTTATATATAATACACAGCTATCTACATCAATGTATTTACAAACTATTTCTTCAAATGATATACATTTTGAATGTATACAGCTCAATATACACATATTATAAATGTATATATACACAGTGGAACTTTCATTTAAGTACAATTCATTGTGTGAAAAATAATGGAAAAAAAAAATTGCCACAATATTTATCAAAGAGTCCGCTGAATCGAGGCAAGCTAACTTCCAAGACTCAATAAAACACCACAGTGCATTGCTAGTCTTTTTATTAGGTGCCATGGTCAAATATTGCCATTTTAAAGTAAAACTGATAAAACTTGTGATGAAATATCTACACACAAACACAAATTTTAATTTTATGCTTATCAATCAACACTTCAAAGTTATTATGATAGTTGGACGATTCAAGTTGTACCATACTCGACATATCACACGCCCTATTCCAGCTTAGTCCTAGCATGTTTTCTAAACATTGTAAACAATATTTGATTTTTCTGGAAAGATATGTGAACTATCACTGCTTGTCTTTTAGTACCAGAAACATTTTTAATAATAATGTTTCTTAATTTTTCATGATCAGCTATCAAAACTCATCAAAGTGGAGCTATCGTTTACAAAACAATACTGTATAAAACCTTTGTGCCATGGGTGTTTAAATCCGTCATTTACAGTGGTAAGTTTTAAAGGATACTTCGCATCTATATAATGAATTATAATGTCATTTTAGTGAAAAAATTGAATTTTGTTTTTTTTCAAATTTTGAATTGATCTGTACTGCATTGAATTTGACAATATTTCACAACTACTGTTTGTACATGACATCTCATAAGTATTGTGAGTCCTGGGTCCCAATCCACTTATGCGTTTGTAACATTATAACCTGTCGTAACTCTATAGTTTATCATAGGCTTACGAACATGTAACAATGAAGCACTGTAAACATTTTATTTAATCAGGACCCATGGCTCAATATGTTGATTAAAGGGATAATCCTCCACTATTTCAAACTGATGTGGAAATCTGCAAAGTCGAGACAATATTCCTATAAAGGATGGCATCACCAAACTTTGCCAAAATCAAACATGTTATTTTAATCATAACCCACGTCTCCATGTGTTGATTAAATAATCCTCCACTATTTCATATTGATATGGAAATCTGAAGAGTCAAAACATTACTTTCAAGAAAGCATGGCATCACCAAACTTTGCCAAACTGGCAGCACCCAGCAAGGGAGTAAAATATTACCTTTGTGGCTAACAAGCACCATATGAGAGTAAATTTGAGCATATTTTATTTTGCTTTCATTTGGGGATCTGGATATAGGTAAATATCAAATTATGATTTTGATTTAACAGGTGGAATATCTCTGTAACTGAATATTTACATTACATACAAATGGGCCAGGGAAATTAAAATGACAGATTATCATTATGCAAATCAGCAGTGTAGGAACATCATTATTAAAACTACATATCTTACGTCAATTAAATGAACAGTTGTCATTGAGCAATACAATTATTGAAGCATCAATTAAGATGTCTATTGATACATGTATACTGATATAAAACAAAGACTATTAGTTTGACAGTATTTGGTATAGAAACACTTACAATTATTTAACAATTATTATATCAACATGAAATTATTCAAATACCATTAATAAGACAACTCTTTGCAGCGGCACTGTTTGAGTTTACTTCATATATTCTAAACCTTTGTCAACGTGATATGTTTGAGAGAAATAATGTGGATATGCTGTGAAGTTGAGTCATATTATATTCCGTAAATAATATACATTAAGAGAACATTCTGTAGGAAAGTAAATGATACTATTCTGCTTTTAAATCTTTCATTTTCACTCTATTTTCAAATCTAATAATAAAACTGAGTAATAAAATCCAAATTATTATCATTGTCTAAGATTCAAAACATTTTGACTAATGGCAACCATTAAAATTTTTAGCTATATCGGATTAAACACCTTGATGTTTAAGGCCAGGATTTGCAGACGAGTATTGGGCACTTAAATAATGAAGAATACATCTTAAACATTGAGAAACAGCAACAACTTGGTGGTGTAAATGTATGTTATATAAAAACTACCATCACTTCGCATGAAGATAGACAATGACCAGATTGAAGAGTATTTTATATCTTTTCTGTTGAATACCGCTGGGCTTGAGAATTGATATTGCCTCCTGTTACCATGGTTACAGCTATGAATCTGTCTCTGTCCTTCTTTTCTTTTTCGCTTTTTTCATGATTTCATTGAAGTTGAAAGGTTGAAGACAATAGACCTGAAAAACATAAGCATTAAAAATCACAACTTGGTTATGTAGTTTGTTGGAGTGAGTAATGTTTTATGCAACTTTTAGCAATATTACAGCAAAATCATGGTGTGTGACACCATAAATGGGCCACACACATTGCGCACCATGTAGAGTATTGAACCTGAGTGACATGCAAAAGCTTTAATCAATAGATCTCACTGCCCCATGTGGTGAATGGTAGGTAGATGTGGCTAGAATAATTATAGGATATACATGTATGCTCTTAAAAAAAGTAGGGGAACCTGAACTTTGAAGTCTGGTGGAAAGAAAACCCATTGAGGAACGTTACAGTGACATTCATCTTGTATATGCAGCATCATTTCACGGTATCACCACTTGCAAACACAATGAATGGGAGCACAACATGGGAGCCTCCTACATGTGCATGGGGTTTCATCAGGAATCTTGACATTTTTCAGGCAGGTCGATAAATCACTGAAGACCATTTTTTCCGATAATTTTCTTGCATCTGTGCATGGTCAGGGTTTTCAGGGTCAAATCACACACTACTGACTAAAAATTGTAAACCTGAAAGTTTCATATCATATTCCAGTCACTTAACAGGGGATAACTGAATGAACAGCTTTGAATGAAATCCATCTGGTGATGCATTCTCAAAACATCCATGGATCTGTCATTTCTAATTTAATCCAACAACACTACTATATATTCAAAATAAGATGCATTCATTCTATGAGTCATGTTAGTTGTAACCATTCACTACTAATTCTAGTATGTTGTCACAGCTACTGGTATCATGTTGTCATAGCATTGTGATGTCATAAGCATTGTGAGGTCATGGGCAGAGTTAACCCCCTGGATGCCGAGTTTTTTTTCAGGCGCACATTTTCATAAAGTTTGAAAAGTGAACGTTGTGCGAGATTTGCGATCGCGTGGCCCAGGTTCTGCGTACGGCTATGAAATTGCACAGACATGTGGAATATTTGATTTCCTATCCGTTGGTATAAATATAATTGCGGCTACCTCAGGGGTTTGAGAAATAGACACTGCTAAAAGTTGTCCAAAACTTTTGTGTGTGTTCAAAAACAGTAAATTTCTCAGTTTTTTATCGTGCACCAATAAAAGCACTCTGCTACGATTTTTTTAATTTAGCATCTTTACGGAAAGTGTGAGCGAAGAAAATACAGCTTGATATCTGAACGACATGAGTGTATATGAAATGGATGTATGTGCTAATGCATAACGTCATACTCACAAAATCAAAAATGACCCGCAATAAATGTCAAAAATCGATTTTCTACTATGACGTCAAATGTTGACAGAGAGTTCATGCACATATAAAGATAAGGGGGCATAACTCAGCTATGGTTTACATTAGGTCAATGTAACTCCGATCACATGGAGAGAATTTGCTGTGGATATGGACAGTATATTTTCGTGATGTTTTATTCACAGTGAACCAAACTATTCCAATACAAATTTCCCCAGTGTGAGAGGAAAGCTTTTGGTAGTTTCACAATTTGTAAGAAAAGATGCAAGTGTACTACATCAAAAATCAGGCAATAGCGATTTGGATGTCCCTATCCGATACATATTTTAGTTCTTAGATTCCCATATTCTCCTGTTTGTGTATATGTATTTTTATTAATTTTCCATCATTATTAATGGAGTAACAGCCACATTTTCAAACGTAATGAAATAACTGAAAATAATGCGACATTTTAGTTGACGTCACAGCATGTTTTGTGCATTTTGTGACGTCGGAAAAAGACTACTCTGGTTGGTGATTAGTATATATCTAACCTAATTTCCATTCAATGTGTAAAAGATATCGGCTTCTGTGTCAGAATTCAACACTTTTTAGCCAAAATATAAAATGAATGGTTTTATCACTGAAATAGTGTCCTGAATATATCAACAATTACACGGTTTTACTACATATCTTATTGTGAGCAACACGCGCACCTGCCTAGCATCAATTTAGCTTAAATGAAAAGTTCACAACACCTGAATATTCATTGAGTATTCATTTAGGAAAAAGACTTTTCTTCTCATGATTATGAAATCAATTCCCTTCATAAGTATGCAATGAAAGGTACAAAGACATCGCCTTTTCAGTAAAGAAGTATTAGAAAATGGACGTAATGCTTGTCGAAATTAAGACTTGACCTGATGTATATAATTTAACAATTTCCGTATAAATATTGTTTGAGTTAGACATTCTGGCATCAGATATATTTTAATCGCATTTGAATTGACTTTATTATTGAAAAACAATGATAATGAATCATGAAACGTTTTGACAAAGTCGCACCTGGTCAATTAATATTCATAATAGTTTTGTCTATAAAAACGACACAAACCAATACAATGAACAAGACAATTCCTTTAAATAGTAGTATGTGTGCCCCTATATTTGATAAAATGTACAAATCATTTTCATTAATATTATCCGTTTTACTTCTAAGTTGGAATTAAATCGCTGTTTATTAACCTGTTCATATGTAACTGCAATATTTGTCCCAACGTATTGAATATTGCACATCACGTGAACTAAAGCACATGTTGCAGTAATGGCTTCGTGTGATCTTCCAACACTTGTGTAGAGGCTTAAAATGTGGTATAATACACTTACTGAGTCAATTTCCCTTGTAGATATTATTCAAACAATCAAAAGCTTTCAAAGAATAAAAACGGATACCTTATATCCACACATGATATGGTGTTGAACATGGATATATGTAGATACTGAAATCAGTTTCATGAAAAAATATCTGAACGATGCGCAAAATATACATCACAATACTATAAGTGCAATCGGAACGGTATGGGCATTGTGTTTACTCTTGTCCAACTGACCTTCACCTCAAAGAAATTGCCTAATATGTGCAACAATGTTGATGTATGACATCACTACCAATGACCGATTTCTTTCAAAATGGCGGCTTCGCTGAGAAGGGTACACGGGATTTTGCGACGACTTTTTGCTTGATTCAGGGATCTTTTGTATATAAATGTGAGATGTAAGTAATCAGAATTATTCTGACTATCTGTGTATTGTGATATGTTCTTATGGTTTACATTGTAAATGACGAAATGCCGATAAGTACCGTTGTCGTTCTGTGTGATTTTGCGTCAGTCATGGCGTCACGCTGCACTGAAAGTTTGACAGTTTCTTATGAATTACCAAATTATTTCATTGTATCTATTTTCAATTTGCTATTTTTTGCCACGATACTCTTCCCCTGAATATACTGAGCGTATTGAGCCATTGTAAGCAATGATTAGAGGGCTGGATGTTGGGAAATTTCCGAAAATGCTACGCAGTGTAAAATTGGAATTTTTCTTTGTTTACATTTCAGTCAAGCGCTGTCTTTCGAGCACAGTGTTCGTTTTCATACAAAATATATTTCGTTTGTCTAGACAGTTGGTATTGGTGACAAAGACCATTTGTATTTTGATTCTAAGATATATTATATGGGGAATTCAATGATGCATTTGTCGCAGCTAACTATGAAGTATACATGATGTAATGGGCTTCTCAATACCGGCCTTCTCGAAACGTGATTTTGTAAACACTATCCAATATGGCGGAAAGCGCACTTCGGCGTTCGTGTAAGTGTATTTTCGAAAACATCCCAACCGATTCTGGGTACATCGGTGACGTTTCAGAATTATCATTCCTGGTTACATGAAAACTTGATATCAGTGATCATTAATATGCTATTTGAGAAATTCATTACTCCCAGTAATTATCCGATTTTCACATTTCAAAACATACTGCAAATAACGCTGTGAATCTCGATTTTGTACAGTTTGAAAAATGGCGACATTTACGAAGAAGCCTTTTTTGAAAGGCGATTTTAAGCACTTTAGCTTGGTCTGAGATGATAGTGGATGGTATCAAGAAACTGGGAATTTTCCGTAGAATTCAAAACTGTGAAGTATTTATATATGCGTGGTATATTTAGAATTTTATTGGACTTCCAAGTGAGGTATGTAGAGGAAGGACATATATGTCCCTGTGGCATCCAGGGGGTTAACAGTTAGCCTTACTGTTCAGGTCAGCTCAACCTGATGAGGGGGCTTGGATAAGTCCTGAAACGTCATGAAAATAAACTCAAGAAGTTGCTATCCCTAAAATTTGTTCTGTATTAAACCTGTCTGGTTTGTGTTTAATGCCTGTTTGTGTTTTGTTTGGGTATTTTGCACTTCAGTTATTTTTCACATCCATCAATAAAATAATAGAAAACAGCCTGGAGTTATTCTCTCAGATTTACTTCATTTGGAAATTATTATAAATAGCCAGAGAATGAAACCTAATTCATTCCAAATGTGACTTCAAATCCTGTTAGTTTGGCTCATGGCCTGAAATTAGTGTAGACTTACTAAACTACAAAACTCGGAGACATGGTGGGTGGTTAGCAGGGTACGGTGAAATTAATAGAATGGGTATCACATACTGAGTTTTCCAACTCACCTGATCTGTAGGAAGCAGCTTGAAGTCTTCAGGAGGGTTGGCTATCACATACCGCTTTGATGAGGGGCTCTTCACAGACTCGCTTGTGTCTCGGAATCGGTACAGCCCAATACACAGGATGCCGAAGTGCCGCAAGGCATGGACAAACAGATCTCCATATTTACCTGATTCCTGGGGGCAGAAACAAAACATACCAATGCATCAGTGACAAACTCATAAAGCTCAGTATATATCACATTATTTATCTGTTACGTTCCGCATTATTATAACAAGAAACACTGAAAGCAACATGACATTGTCAGTGTTCAACTTTAACATCATCAACAATATTCAACTGAAAACCAACCTACCATGACATCAACAATATTCAACTATAACATCACCTAACATGACATCACAAATTTTCAGTTGTAACATCACCTAGCCAATCACCTCCCACCTTACAGATAAGCCTGGAGTGATCTTGACACCTACCCCAAACTGTTGCAGTGGGCCATCAAATAAGGAGATCTGTGCCACTCTACACCGGTCCCGATTTGCCAGGACAGACGGGGTGCAGTAGCCCCCCTTCATCCCCGCCCCTTCAGCCAGAATCTGCTCCAGCTCGGGGGTGGCGCCCCCTGTGATCAGGGTGCGGATCAATGTCAGTGCGTTGTCATTGAAATAACTCTGAAATGAGACAGACATTCTCTGACTTCTGCAGATTTTAAAATAATGTTAATCAACAGCCCATTCTATATTTTTCTCACAAAATTCAAGATGTTAATCTGAAACTTCAATGCAATACAACTGTTGTTCCACTTGAAATTACAAGGTAATAACTTAAAATTTCAAACTTAAAACCTGAAACTGAAAATATTGAATTAAACTTTCAGGAAAAAGACAGAGCCCACTATGAATGAATTATGTCCCTGGGCCAAAAATAAATCGCATCAGGAATCGATCCTCTGGTGGTGGCTAAAACGATTGATATTATTGTTGCATTCTAAACAAATCAGGTTACAGATTAAAATGGTACAGGAATCTATGATCCTAGCATCCTGACTCAACCAAAGGAGACAACTATGAGGCAATATTTTTAACATCTGTAGACAAATAAAGTTCTGGAACTTACTGTGCTCATGAGTGAGTCAAGAACACTGACAGCGAAGGCAGTACCACAAGCAAATGGCTGTGTCATGTACAGCTCAGTGTCAGGGTCATCATCGTCATCTTGGTCCAGAAACTGGACATTTGAGTCATTGGCTGCAAAAGTTGAACAATCATTACAAGACATCCACATACCATGTTCCAGCTCTTTCACTGTGGAATTTGGTTAGTTCACCCATTGCTTCAATCACTAATTCTGTTGAGATTTTGGTTCACATAGCTTTGCAACATTTCTTAGTTTTGACAACCATTAGAACCTGATATAACTAAGAAAGACAACTCCATATGGACTTGAAACAACATGACTGCAAACAAAATCAAATGATACTCTGATTTTGATGGTGTTAGCCAAATATCTTTATACATTTTACCTTGAGAAAGTCCTCCTCCACGCTGGAATATTTGGAGAGGTAGGTAAAGAAATGTAATGCAATCATCTTTGGACAAAAACTTGAATATGGATATATGTCCTCTGTACAGGGACAGAGCATAAGTACAATCAACTCCACTACACTTTCAGGAGGTCATACTTCGTTTTTCATGAGTCAGAATAAAGGATGACATCAAGGCCACTCATAGTCTGTCTCACAGTCCCTGAACCACATTATTTTGCCTAACGCTAAGCCTTCTCTGCTGTGCTAAAGCCTTAAATGAAGCAAGTCTACATTTCCTCAGGTTCTGAATCTCTGGTCTCCCTGGGTCTCCTTTTCAGTTAAAATATATTCCGAGACTAAGCCTTAGTCTAGGCCACTCACTGAAGTATGGCATCCAGCCTGACTGTGTGAGAGATGTGTGAGAGATGTGAGAGATGTTTGAGAGAGATGTGAGAGATGTGTGAGATTATGTGAGAGATATGTGAGATATGTGAGAGAGATGTGAGAGATATGTGAGAGATGTTTGAGAGAGATGTGAGAGAGATGTGAGAGATGTGTGAGATTATGTGAGAGATGTGTGAGAGATATGTGAGAGATGTGAGAGATGTGTGAGATGTGTGAGATTATGTGACTTACCTAGTTCAGTGATGAGTGGCACATTGGATCCACACACGGAGCCTCGCCTGGACACACTGGCCGGACTGCCCATCGGGGAGAACCCAGGAGGTAAGAACCCTGAGATGGACAGACATTATCACTTCCTGCCCTTGACATTAAGGTTACACATTTTCAGGTGGATTTTACAGATTTTAAACTGTCAGATGGTTGATATATATGGCATCAAATGCTTCCAACTGTTGTCAGGGGTTGCTGAGATTTGTGTTCAGACAACAAAACAAACCAAAAAAATCAGACCAAAACTGTAGTGGTCCTTTCTCTGTTGTTTCTATTTTTAAGCATGTACAAAAAGCAAATTGTGTTCAGTTCAGCATTTCAAGAACTGTAAAATGTCTGAGATGCAGGTAATAATTAAATGGTCAGTTTGTTAGCGGCATAATTTAAAAAAAATTTTCACCATTTAATATGCAGATCCTTAACACAACAAAACAAGGAGTGAGGTCCTGACCTGTGCTGAGGACTAGATGGTGTAGCAACCTGAGGTGAGGACTGGACAAGGTACTAACCTCATCTGATGGGGACAAGGGACTGTAGGGGGTACTGACCTGATCTGGTGGGGTCTAAGGTCTGGAATAGATACAGACCTGGGGTGAGGTACTGACCTGCACTGGTGGGGGCTGAGGACTGGATGAGTCCGATACTGTCATCAAAGTTCATAGCTTTGATGTTCAGTGAGCACAAAATGGCCTCCTTGTCCACCAGGTTGGGGTCATCAATATTCTTATCCTTGGCAGACACGATAACACACATATCACATAGGTTAATGTTGACTGCACGAAGGTTGGCACGGTTGAGAGGCGATCCCTGAGTAGAAAAGACACAAATTATTCTTCCCGGTTGTACACAAAATATACACATGGAAAAAAGTATTAGGACACCCCATATTTCTCAGATTATCACTATGTTACCATTAACCATAGCAAAGGAACTTTTCCAAACCTCATTTTAACTTACTATTTGCATAAACTGACCAAAAAGGACTAATTAGATGGATAATCTAAAAGCAAGAAGAACAAAAATCTGCAATTTAATCCTTGGCGCATACATTGTAAAAACAGACTTGTTCTCTAGCACTGGTAACTGTGGTCGCATGACATTAACAAGTGTGGTCAGTTTCAAGATTCTGGCATACATTCTTAAAAAATTCAGCTAAATATCAATAACCAAGCTCAATGTCAATATCAGGTGTAGCCATGATACTGGTCACACATACTGCATGTAAAGCTCCCTCTGAACATAGCATGTGCACACCTTAAATCAATGTCTGGTGCTCCAGAAGGGTCAATATAATCATGCACACAAACATAATTATGATATGAATACAAAAGGCGATATGAGGTTAAAACTCTTAGATGCTGCCAAACTTTTTTTCTTTTTTCATGTGTATGTAAATTTACCACAAAGTAAGCAGCGTTCACAAGGCAGTTTCATCTGTCATGCATATTAATGCACTTTATCCACAATATTTCTTTGGGGACAATTGAAATACATTTGGATGCCTGAAAACTTCTGGTAATATTTTAAATTGTGGTAGATTCAATTTTGATCATGGGTAAGTACAAGTGTTACTGATGAGACAGTTAAACTGCAGTGGTATCTTCTCCCGGCAAGGGAGTTTTGATGTGAAGACTCTACTTCCAGTTACTTATCTTGCTTGCCTAAGGAAAATTATAACCTTTGAGTGGTACTTGTGTAGATTTGTTTGTTTGTCCACACACAGCAATATTCATTCCACCTATATAGTGCCAATCTCTAAATAATCAAGTCTGGACCAGACAATCCAGTGATCTACATCATGGGCATCAGTCTATGCAGTTGGGATAAAATTATATGTGTCAATCAAGACCGCGATCTTGACCACTTGATCACTTTAGTTGCTTCTTACAACAGCATTGATTGCTGAATTCTAATCCAATTTTTCACTCTGCTTGTACATATGTAGAGATACACAAATGAATAAAAAGGATATTACAAAACATACACAAACATATTGTAATATACTACACACTAGTATTTAAACTTACATGTAATATGGAAAGCTTTGGGAAGTTCTGTAATGTCTTCCATTCTCTTTCCAGATATTTTAGGTCGCCAACAATGACAACATGCTTCAGTTCGTGGTAGTGGAAGTTGCTGGCACGCAGTGGCATCACCAGGTTGCGTAGACCAATCAGAGGTGAGTGTGGGTCAGCAAAGAGGCACACTATCACGTGACTGTGCATTGTCGTTAATGAAGCCTGATTCCGGTCCTGCAAGGCGAAGTGTGACAGAGGTGTGACTTTTGGTCACACTTGAATTATTTCAGTCGTATCATTGCTAACACAAGTCAAATGTTATCAATAATGAAGTTAAATTATCTATAATCTGTTCTACAATGTCACACATATTGATGTAAAATAAGGATTTAACGTATTATAAATTTAAGAATCAAGACAATATGGTATATAACAGGCCATAAAAATATCCATGATACCAGAGATGCAAGGGGGAAGATATTAAATACAGAATTTGTTCAGGGTTCAGGATGATCATATAAATTTCACCATTCCTCAGAATTTACATAGATAAACTCATATAATTCATACATACAAGAGATTTTGGTAAATTCCTTTAGTGATTGAGTTATGTTACATGCAGGACTCAGCACTAGTCTGGACCTGATAATTCAGTGATTGAAAATCTGCATGAGCACTGACCTATACAACCGAACCACCAGATCCCATTAGTCACCTCTAATGACAAGAATGGGTTACTGAAGATCAGTTCTAACCCAGATCTTCATGGGTATAAGATTCCCGCTACAGATGAAGCAGCTACTCAAACCCACTTACAATAACCACATCATCAAGCGGCCTGTCCGGACACCAGTGAAACATCCCTGTGGAGTCGAATCTTCTTGGTTCCTCCCCGGGAGTCAACTGGTCTGTGGAGGGCACTGGTGATGTGGCTTCACTCAGGTTCAAACTTGTCCCTCCATCCAGAGAAGCTTTACTTGCACTGGTTGGCCTACAGAAGGGGAGATATGTTGCAGAGGAAGGTAGGAAATTTGCATATCAGGCACTGCAGTGATGCTTAATGATAGAATTTCAATAATTTTGAAACAAAAAATTACACAAGGGAGAAAGTGAGTTATCTCTCATTTTAGCCACATTCTAGCCATATCAGGACTAAAGGACAGAAGTAGTTTCCAATTGATTTGGCTTGCCACACAAAAGACGAATAGCTAGTAAGGGATTTACATGGGTTTGGTTGGTTTGTTACTTAAGCTTAATGTTGCAGTCAGCAACATTCCAGATATGGCACTGGTCTGTAAATAATCAGTTCTCGACCAGACAATCCAGTGATCAACAGCATGAGCATCAGCCTTTGGAATAAGGATATGATGATATCAACCGAATATGAGTATCACTTTTAAGCATCATTGCAGTGGGCATTATTAAAAGCAGTTTTTTTGCTATACTTGAGAAGAGTAATCTGCATCATGTACTTTTTACTTAATGTGCCAATTGTTTGAAAAGTTCTAAAATTAAAGACAACTTTATTATTGATGATCAAATCAGTACAGGTGTGATGATACAGAAACTTCTTGATATGGTGCATATTGCGATATCTTGGAATGATACAATTCAGATCAATGCATATCATGATATGCTATCTTTAGTTATTTATTAAAATTGACTATATTTTGACAGTTAATAACAGTGCAAATTTTGACATAACTGTCATTTTCTAGTGAAAATCAATAATTTTAAATCAACAATACAAAATTATCAGGTTCTGAAAAATGTATTGATATTTATCCTCAGATAAAGTATCATGATTATTGATAATATGTACAAAATATCATCACAGCTCTACAAATCAGCATATTTGTATAACATCACTGTTTTCACACATGCATATGGGGACCACATCTGCACAAACATCTGCTTAGCATATGTCTACATATGTTATGTCAAAACCATAATTGAGAATGTTTTCCTCTAAACAAATAATATATATGAACTAGAACAACCATTAAAACATTAAACCTGGTAAACGTTTACATGAAATATAAACAGTAGATGGTGCAAATACTGTACTTTAGATGTTTAGATTTTTGGGATGATAAACAATATGTTTATACAATACACACAATATTCCTGACTTGTTAAACATAATATGTGGTAGGATATCAGTATGTGCATGCTAGGTGTACACAACCAGGAAACAACAAACATGCAAACATGTCTATTTGATGTGTTGTTATTTTTGTTGTGATTCTCTGTGTGTCAGATAACACCACTTCATTTCCTGTGCAACTGAACTGCCCTATATAAATAAGGTGGTCCAAGCAAACACTATTACTGTCCATATTAATGTCTAAACTAATGCCGCCATATAGCTGGAATATTGCTGAGTGCGGCGTAAAACTAAACTCACTCACTCACTCTAAACTAATATTATTCTCTGCAAAAGTAGATCTAAACATTCACTGCTGGTGGTGGAACAAGTGTGTGTTTAATTTTACACCACTTTTAGCAATATTCCAGCAATATCACGGCGTGATATACTAGAAATGGGCATCAGACACTGTCGCCATGTGGGGAAATGAACCCAGGTCTTTTGCGTGACGAACAGAAGCTTCAGACACTGGGCAACATGAAAAGCATGACTTTGGTAACGCAACAGGTAAAAACTTCTCGTGATTTATAGTTGATCATTTTTCATAAGTCTAAAATAGTTTCATAACAATGGTACCTGTAATAGTATAATAACAAACGTGTGGTTGTCAGTGCTTGCGAGACCTAAAATGAACCGTTGAGTTTTGTTTAATGAGTGTTAAATGAACTAGAAATGGTGCCTTTTTAAGAAATAATGTACAGTGTATTAACAATGAACTTATTTCGGTATGACCATTGAAACAGTAACCGAAGAACCCAAGGCACTGAAGCTCACCTATCGGGATGATATACCACTTGATGAGGTGTTTAATGAGGATACTAGAATACATATGAACTGATATGATATTCACATAATGATGAATGATGACATATTTTTTCAACCTTCAAAACAATTATTTTCTTTAAAGCCATAGATACCCTAAGACATGTTCGTAAGTTTATCAGTATCAATGCTTTTTTTCAGCTCTGCTGGTGTTATAAATATTGATATGGTATACACAATAACCTTACATAATAAATGTTATGAATTTAATCCTAATGCACTTCAATACCACTTCATAACCTACAGATGAAGAGTCTTTAGCTTGACAAATTACAGCATGACGCTCTTCAATACACATTCATGTATATCACATCCTTTCACATTAACCTATGGAGATGTCTTGAACACCTTAAATTGAACAGACTAGATTTAGGCCAGACCAATTTTATTCCTTGTTCTACGGATCCACCTGCCGTATTTTTTTCAAGAACAAGAAAAAATATATAAATTAATTTTGCCCACTCAAAAAATATTGGCTAAAAATGTAAACTCACAAGAAAATAATTTTAGGTTGTTTTTAACCCCAAAATGAAAAATACTATGAGCATTTAGAAGGAATATTACTTTGATAGGAAATTTTTTTTAAATATTTTTTTCCCACCTGCCTTTAGGTTTTCAGAGGACAAAAATCCGTAAAACAAGAAATAGAATTGGTCTGGCCTTAACATAATATATAAATTTATATTGGTTGCTTCACAGTGACTTTTACTGAAAATCTAATTATTATTTTTTCAGGCTATTTAATATTTTTTAAGTACGGAGATGTTTGCCATGAAAACATTTTCCTACTTGGGATTGCTTTGGTACGAGTCATTTTGAATTTTTCTGACATATAACTCTACTACAGTATAATGATGGACAACATAACATGCACCTACATGATTACTTACTTACATTTGGTTACAAGTATGTGCAGTGCTACTTAAGGGTAAGAAGGATGTGTTGATAAAACGAGATAACACATGCTCACGTTGACGATGTCAAAGTGAACGAGCATGATGCAAGACAAGGATGCATGTTGGTGCACAGGACATTGCAGTGCAAAAGGGAGGTCAACATGGAGGTAACATGAGGTCAGTTAGAAGAAGTTTACAATGCAAGAGGAAACAGTGCACATGTATTTTATGTTCTTACTCTTCTTTCTTCGGCAAGGACCAGATGTTTGCTATATTGGGACTGAACCAGGCAGATCACGTTAGTGAGACAGTCAGTGAACATGAACTACTAAAGTCAACACGTGAAAGACAGTCAGAAGCACCCTGTGAAACCTCTAGTTAAAGCATGTGAATCTAGTCAACATATATCTGTGTAGTGCCACAGTCATTCTATCCTAATTTTATGGTCGAAAATCAAGGTATGAAAATGTTATCAGTGATTAATTGGTTGATTGAAAAAAAAATATTTCAATCAAAATAATTTTTTACACAATTTTATCTAATGAATAAGGCTGATTCAGGAAGTAAGGTTGAAATCAATCCTGACAATCTTGATGAACAATTTTAAACAAATCTGAACAGATCCATAAAAGAAAACAAGGAATTGGGTCTGACTAGACATTTACCAGCGTATACATTACACTACATGGCCTATGGTATAATGTCCCTGGACATACTATCAGTGTAGTGAGATCATCCTACCATTTACTATAATACTCAAAGAAATTGTGTAACAAGAGGTGCTTTTTCAACATGTCAGATGAAATTCTTCATGAGATGCTACCTCTGATATGAAAACTAATGAATTTCAGTCAACATGCTGGTGTATATTAATTAAATTTTGTTGTCTGTGGTATATCTGTAATATCTCTATGTGATACTATAATCAGTGCTACTATATGCCATTGCAGTTTATGATATAGCGTTGCAGTAATTGTACCTCAAAGCAACATCTTGTTGAAAATTTTGATTTGAATATGACATCCGTGTATATGACAGATTGTATAGCTGGACTGACTGAGTGAGTTAGTTTTATGCCTCTTTTAGCATTTTATTCCAGGAATATCATCACTGGGGACAGCAGAAATGGCATCACACATTGTACCCATGTGGAGATTCGAACCAATGTCTTCAGCTTACCAGGAATTGCTTTAACAACTGGGCTACCCCATCTCCCCTTGTGATGCAGGAACTTGCATTGCACAATGCTGCAAGTGTCCAAGCAGACGTCACTTCTACAACAATTATTCTCCTCTTGTTTGCAGTGGAGGCGAAATTCCAGAATTTTTTTTTAAGCAACTGCGTACAGGTTGTTTACATGTCTAACAACTTCATAATCAGATTTCTCTATCATATAGTGTTTAAAAAAGACATAAATTAGAATTGTTTCTGGATATTTGTGTCTTCAGTTAATGTCAGTTACAGAGGAATATAGCAATGAAGGAAGATGGTGGGGAATCTAGCAATGCATTGATGAAGACAAAATATTCATTCAAACTCTCAAGAACCCCAAACATATTATTTGTTGGAACTGTCAAATTTAAGATCGGGAAACTTGCACACTCAAATGATCAAAAGTTTGATGCACAAGACGCTGTCATGAGGGAAACATATTACTAGTTGTTGGGAACATGCCGTCAACACTGTAAATGCTGAAAATACCAGAATTACATAATACAGCGCCTATTTGCAGACAGCTGCAGGTATGTCAACTGCTTTTCTTTTTCTCCTGAATCTCGCCTGTTGCTTTTACTGTGTTTCTGTCCTTTGAGGCTTTTTTGGGAATTGCTACGCTGTCTATGAGAAGAGGGGTGGTTCTTATCGACCATATTGGGTGGGTCGCCATGTTTATGGTGCACCTCCAAGTACAGATCCGCCTTGCGGGAAACATTTCTGCAATGACGTGCTGTGTCAGCTACTCAGTAGTACTGCAATGACATCTTTGCCCTCTCTTATCATTTGGTTTACAGACTCGGGCCAAAAGAATAAAAAATAGAATAAAATATTTCCAGAAAATATAAAAACAAATTTATTCATCAAAGAAAAATAAACAAAGGAATGAAGGGGGTCGTTTTTTTGAGAATGGTCAGGAGTTACCTCCCTTAACCTAATGGTGAATACACTTTATATCTTATTTATAAAAAGTGACAGGGCAGTAAGAATATTGTTTCTTAGTTAGTGTAGTGTATCTGTAAACCAAGTTTTAAAAGAGAAGCATCACTTTTACAAAATAGTTGAATTCATTTTTTTTTAAAGGACTCTCTACATATTAAATACATACATAGTAGGCAATTACAACTTATACAATTACAACTTGAATTACTTCATTTCTATCACTAAAACATCTAAACAATAATTAACACAATGTATCATCAACATAATGCATAGCTTACAAATATACTAATACGTAAGTAAATTTAAAATATCGCATTGTACATACCAGTTGTTTTGAAAATTGGTTATTAGAGATATGAATTACAAGTAAATCGAAGGGTAAGCATCTTAAAAGCCTCTAAGAGATCAAAAGATTGGGAAGGATAAGAACAACAAGGTAAAGTGATCCACATTTAGAGGAAGGGTACAGTTAAGGTAGGGTCCATGATTAGGGAGGGAAACTTGAACATCTGGATGAGAAATTTACAGATTTGGGGATGAAAGTCATCACTTCGAGTATGGGGGTGACAGATAAGGGGTATGGTTCATATTAACTTTTTGCATCTTGAAACAGATTTTCATGCTTAAGAAACATTAATAGTGAACAACAGAATTTTATTCTTTTGTACACGAAATATTGTTAATAAGATTTCATATTATCTGGTAATATAGGATATTTCTCAAATTTGAAATTACCATATTATGTTCTTTAGAATAACTTTCTGATACAATCAAATACATTTGTAGAAATGCATCTACCAGGCAGACATGACAGGTTTATGTACAATATACAATAGTTGAGCAACCAATATTGGAACAGGAACACAACATATTGATAGACAGGGAATTGAATGGGGGTTTTTGTCGTCAAATCATTTAACAATCTGTTGTACTGTGAATGCATTACGTCATTACCAATACTCCATTTTGAAATCTGGTAAATTCTTTTGAAACACTGCACTTACTGTAGAAATCTTCATAATATATTCGCTAAATATCGTCAGTGCTATCCATAACACGAACTGTATTATTGTTCTCTAGAGATGGTAAGTCTGAAATACTATCTTCCCCAAAACTTAAATGAGTGAGTGAGTTTAGTTTTACCCCGCACTCAGCAATATTCGAGCTATATGGAAGTGGTCTGTAAATAATTGAGTCAGGACCAGACAATCCAGTGATCAACAACAGGAGCATAGATCTGCAAACCTAGGAAGCAATGACCTGATTGAGCTAGTCAACAAAGTCAGTGAACCTGACCACCCGATCCCGTTAGTCGCCTCTTAAGACAAGCATAGTCGCCGTTATGGCAAACATGGATTGCTGAAGGCCTATAATACCCCAGACCTTCACGGGTAAAAACCACATATGAAGTCAATAGTAATTTTAACATCTTCCTAACAACTTATCTAAATTTGTTAATCATGCTTAGACTAAGAAGGAGTTCACTCTAAAAAGGTTGCAGGCTCAGTAACGCCATGCTTAAATCTGCCCCATTCACCTACTCTACAACAGCAACGACTCCAAATCTCGACTCATCTAGGGTTCACATGACAGAGCTTAGCACAACCAAAGTCAGCATGTTGAAAGACAGAGTTAACTCATCCCTGGGGTCAAGGCACGGCACACAAGGAGATAAGGAGGGTGGGGTCAGCTTACTGTTTATTTCGGTGTTCCCTTTTATGGTGTTTCTCATTCCTAGAAAGAAACTCACTAATGAAGTGGGAAGCTATCTGTAGGAGATGCATCCATGAAACCAACAATACTCACCTGGTAATTAAACATTCTTATAACATTTTGCATGAATGAGTGAGTATGACAGCTTTTAGCAATATTCCTGCAATATCATGGCAGGAGAAATGGGTTTTAGACATTGTACCCATATGCGGAATCAAACAGTTTTTAGTAGGGCTAGTGAATGCTTTCACAACTAGGCTACGCAGCTGCCCTTAAAACAAGTAGAGAAAATGTTCTATTTGATTATTTCTTCCAGAACTGTTGCTTCAGGATATCGGCATATATGACATCCCCAAGGGACACAACTCTGCATGACATGAGCAGCTTGGACAACTGGACTACCCATGGTGCCTACAGCATGGGATAACACTGAATATTCCTACCAATAGTTGAGCTATATATGTACCAAAACTGTTTCAATGAGGTCAGTTAAGTAGTTTTGGTCTGCAATATTCCTACATCACAGCTTGTCAGATTAATTTGGAAGTAATGGCCTAACTGATGTCTCAGTCATTCATCCTTTGATAAACTCTCATCACTGATACAGTGCTGATAAACATAAAAATATACTCAGGACAAATTGGCATTTGAATCCAAGATTATGGATTTTATTCCTTGCCCATGGAATATTACACTGGGGTAATACCGCTAGACATATGATGCCATGATAATTTAGTTCCGATGCCACAGTGCTAATACCTCTGTCCATATTATATTAGACCTTAATTTTCTTCCTGAAAATTGACATGAGAATCATCACACTGTAGGCAGTTTCCATCAATTTATGCATCTAGAGTAATAAACAGAATACTTAACTAGCTTCCACGAAATACCATTTTTATCAAACTTGTGAATGACTTGGTATCAAACAAGCTTTAGCCAATTCATTAATTCAGTTAAGAAAATTGGTATTACACGGATGTGAGTTTAGTATCCTCTATTTATCACACCTAAGGGAGGCAACTCTGCAGAGTACATCTTGTCTTGGAAAACTAATCCACTATTTACCCAACTCTAACTTTGATGGTAAAATAAATAAAATAAAAGACTACATTTTCTCAAACTGATGTCAAATTAAAACTCATAGTTTCTACCTTGAAGGAATGATACAAAGAATGTGTAAGAATGCAAAAAGGTACAAGCTGACGGACAAATGGCTTTGAAAAAAAGCAAGACAAAAAAGAGTTGTCTCAAAAGAAAGAGTAATATTTGACAGTACTGCTGTAAATTTAGGACATTAACCTACTTATGTAGCATATCTCAGCGAATATGTGCCTTCAAATTTAATAAAGGTCAATCAGCAAGTGCATCAATAATTAAATCAAAGCTGTTGGTGTGGCTTGTCATCAAACATGTCAGTATCACGGTTAGTCATGTTGGTTTGGTACTATGTGCCTTCAAACTATGGTCAATGGCTCTACTCCTCAAAGAGATCTTAGCCATTTAGCACAAGTTAGTCATGGTGGTATGCTAAAATGTGCCTTAAAATAACATGTCAGTGTCTCCTTTTTAAAGACATCTTAACCATTAAAACTAGTTAGTCATGGTGGTACACTAATATGTGCCTTCAAATAACCAGGGCCCTGCTCCTCAAAGCAACCGTAGTGCTATGATTGCTGCAAGTTCATGATGGAATATGGGAGTTACAACCATCTTAGTGCTAAGATCAGTTTGTGGAACAGGGCTCTGTTGTGGAATCCTACATCCTATGGTCAATGTGTAAGTCTACATCTCTAATGCATATACCTTACTGCAAGGAAGCTCATAATTCTTTGTCTAAAATTTAAGACATGAAATGATAAGTGAAAAAATAATGACAATCTTAAGATTAAATGCAAAAAGGTCATCCATGAAAAGTTTGATTTCATCTTTCTTAAAGAAAGCCTTGTCAGGAAATGAGACAATGATAACTACTGGAGCTAGTTTTCAGGACAATAGTTTTGAAACATTCTAAAGTACTCACACTTGGGGAGTCTTTTCCGGTGTTTTCTTCTCCCTTCCCGCTGGAACTGAGTAATGAAGGACATTGATAAATACAATCTGGTGTCAGTTTTCACAAATTTGCCATCTTTTCTACCTTCATACTTCACCAGGTGTATCACAGAGATATGTAAGTCTCACCTGAATCACACACGTACCTGTACCTATTTACATAACAGATAAACACTGGTCACAACAAAGCTGAATATGAACCCCTAAACAACTACATTCTGGTGTAATTTTCAGGAATTAGTGGTTGTTTGTTTGCAGTTTTATTGCACTCTGCAATGTTCCGGTAAAATAAATGCAGCTAGACAAGTGCGAAGCTGGACAACCTAATTCTCAGTTGCCTTGGTGGCTGTTAATATAGAGCTATTAATGGGAGAGCATGAACAGCTGTTAATGGGGGAAATATATACAGCTGGTGATGGGGAACATCTATGCAGGGAAATATATACAGTTGGTGATGGAATAGTGTACTGCTTGTAATGGAGGAAATATATACAGCTGGTGATGGGAATGTATATAGCTTGTAAGGAGGGAAATATAATAATAAAAAAATTATACAGCTGTTGATGGAAAAGTATACAGAATGTAATGGGGGAAGTATAGACAGCTGGTGATGGGGAAATATATTCAGGAGGGTATATATGCAGCTGTTAACAGGTGGTGGTGATATATGAAGTTGTTGGGGGAATAGGTACAGCTGCTAAAGGCTGTTATGGTTACATGTCAGGAAAGAAAATACAATGTCATAGTCATGTTACATTGAACTGAGTGAAGAATTGTCAACAGTCAACACTAGAAGATTTGATTATTGGCAGAAAGTGAAAGAAAACACTGATATTATAAACCTTTTTTGAGGGGAATTTAGCTGGCATTTATGTAGATATAAGTGTCTCTTTCAGCACTGTATAATGTATCAGACGGAACTGTTTTAGTCAGTGCTTTGAAATATGATATAAAAAACAAACTATAAACAAACAATGCATTATACATGCACCATCATCAAGTTTCTTTAAGTTGAGAGAAAAGTACTATTTCCCTAACAGTTTGCAATAAGTTATATTTTGTCCAAAACGAATTCGACCCAGGCTTAAGGTATCAAATGGTGGGAATTCACAGCATCAAGTACAAATCCGTTAACATCCTAATCCTGAAAGGCTGATGATGAAGTTGACATGTTGACAGATCTTGCACATTATCACAAAATATGTGAAACATTACCATCTGGATTAGTGGGTTCAGTTCGTTGTAAGGCTGCATAAAAACAGAACAAACCATTAGTAGATGAACATTTCTGCTCAATACAGGGAACAAATGGTAAAGTTAGTTCAACCATGACAGCTAAACTGTCCACACACAACAAACAGGAAGTGTTTACATTCAATAACCCCATGCTTTACCATGAGCATGAGGATATTTTGAATAAATATTCCTTTACATGGATCAAGAATGTTTGCTGATAGCACTGGTCATGTTGCAAATCTTGTGCTCAGTTTCTGAAAATTATAATTCTTACAATTATGACTCATTTTGCGAAAAGTTTAAGAAACACTTGATCCAAGAAAGAACTCTCAGTTGCATGCTAAGATATTTCACTTACAAAGATGACAACAGTTCACCACGCATTATGTTCTCTTTAATAACGTGCAAGGGCCTTTAAATTCTTAATTGATTTACAAAAAATATGAATGAATATTTGATGTAGGCTGGAAAAATGAAATTAACTTACTAATTAGCATTGCTACTCATGAATGAAAGACAGTTCAAGCTCGTAGGTCACACTATCATGATAACTATATGTTTTGGGGTTGAAATAATTACTTTTACTGTACATGTATAATTTACCATTGGTTACAAACAACAGTGTCCATTTGCAAAACAGCCAACCCCAAATTGAGGAAATTCTAAAGTCATTTATAATATCTTATTCTAATTCTTGAAACCAACGTAAAAATCTTAAGGCCAGGGCAGAGACTGACAGAACAAATATTCTGTAAGGGGAGCTATATTATAGCATTGTCTACATGCTTACATGGTCATGCAGAGCAAGCATCGGGTGAGTGAATGTTGTTTTATGCCACATTCAGCACTGTTCCGGCTATGTAACAGCATTTACACAGCTTTCCTGGGTGAGTGAGCGAGTTGGGTTTTATGCAGGTTTTAACATTCCAAAATATGGAATCTATGGACACCAGAAATGGGCTTCACACATTGTATGTACATGGGGAAAGGAACCTGCATGTTGCTTTAATGTGGAAGAAAAAGCTGTAAGGAAGACTGGCCTGACACGTTTACCACTATGGTGAAGTGTATCCGCAGACAAACAGACAAACATTAAGGCCATCTCTGATTCAAACCCACCATCAAAAGTTTTCGTAATGCACACGGAACACCACGCTGCACACAAAATTGTTGTGAGTATGGTGCCATGCTTTTTAGCAATATTTCAGCAGTACTACAGCATGGGATACCAGAGATGGGCTTCACAAAGAGTGCCCATATGGGGAATCAAACCTGGGTCTATGGTGGGACAAGTATTCACCTTAACTACTTGGCTACCACACTGCCCCATGAATTGTGTCAGCGAACACTGTACCATCCACACTTCATTAACACTTCTCCCAAGTGTGATTTAAGTGCAACATTAAAGTCAAATCTGAATTATCCTTTACAAACACCAACCTCCATTTTCACCACACATAACCCCTAATAATACGTTACATATTGTGTTAATAAGTCTAAAACAATTTTTACAAATAATAATAATCTGAAATAAAAAAATACAATAGAGACTTGTATAACACACAAATGAAGTATAAACACAGACGATCACTTAAAACAATAAATAAAAAAATAGAAACATTCATAAGAATCATGGCAACATATGTTTGCATATTTGTGAACAAAGATTTTAATGCCGTACAACCAATACTGGATCATTCAACCCAGCAGGGGATGTTGACAAATTAGGATCTTAGAAAATCGGAATTCACATCTATAAAAGTTGATAAATGTAAGAAAGTGCACTATATATTTGTATATATTTACAAGCATGCAGAATGTGCAGTGATGGAAGGAGATATGTACAGTCGAAAACAAACAGCTGCGACTATGCCCCTGCTAGTCGTTGATTTCTCCACAAAAAACATAATCATTGCCTTACCTTTAATTCACAATCAAATGATTGTTTATATCTTTGTTTAACCTAAACTCAATGATTACTTGGGATACACTTCTTTTATCAATTAGTAAAAAAATAGATATATCACCATATCTAGCACAAGAAGCACCCTGGGCCAGTGTAACACAACTTTCAGGGAATGACTGAGTAGGTTTTGACTTACTTGAGGGAATGACTGACTATGTTTTGACTTACGTCAGGGAATGACTGACTAAGTTTTGACTTACTAGCAATATCACAGAGGGGGCACCAGAAATGGGCCTCATACATTTTACCCGGGTGGGGAATTGAACACAAGTCCTTCAGATGTCTGCTGATTTTCATACAGTGTGGTGACACTAAGATTTGAGACACAGCTTTTAAAGCTTTAATACTTTAAATACAGATGAGCAGATGTCCTGGGGCCCCTTTCACAAAATGCTCGTAGCCTAAGATCTCGTAAGTTTTCTCGTAGCCATTGTTCCTCCTATACTGTAAGACAGGAGCTATGGATGCTACGAGAAAAGTTACGAGATCTTAGGCTTACGAGAGTTTTGTGAAACGGGCCCCTGAACAGGAGTCAAGTTGTTTATGATTATACCTATTACACTGAAGTAATACTCAGGGTGCTTGTTGGGTTGGGGTTGAAAATAGTAAATAACTAATGAAAAAATATACGGCGAGGAAATGTTTAGCATTTAACATTGAAACTATGTTGCAAAATAGCTGAAATATGGTGAAGGTCTCTATTCCTTGGGGCATTCTTGAAGGGTTACACTGCACTGTGCAGTGGCATGCATATATACATGCACTCATGCATTGAGCAATGCTCATACAATCTTATCATCTTCAACAAAGACGAATAACTTCATTCACTTCTATCCAGATATGAGCACAATCAGGCAAGAGCAAGAAATCAGTTTGAGTAACACGAAGCACAAAGAATAAAAATGCTGACTATCTTCATTAAAACTAATCGAAATATTTATTTGTAAATTAAGACAATCTGTCTTCAAAAAGGTAATAACTAAAAAATATATTTTGCATAATGGCACAAAATAGCGAACAAGGAATAAGTTGTCTTGAGGAAAAGAGCATATGAACACATACGCATGATCAGATTGTTCAGAAGTTGTCAATAACACAGAGTGAAGATAGTTACTGACAGGGTGTTAGTAGAGACCTGTTTAGACTAACATGCATTTTGCACCACAACCTCAGGACAGTGATCAAACTATTATTGATCCATGTATCAAGGACAGAAGGCCGTTTCCCTGAAATGTTAGCAACATCCACCACGAACTCAAGTAAATGAAGCAAATCATACACAACAGATCCCATTCACTGGTATCATAGTCCACGGACACTGTTGGCGACTCGTCAACTGAAATACACACATGGAGCTGGTATAGGGTCACACCAGGAGTCATCACCATTCTGAGAGTCCACAGCTCACTTGAACTAAGGCTAGTTCACAGATCACTTGAGATAAGGCTAGTCTCCAGCTCACATGAACTCAGGCTAGTCAACAGCTACTCAAATTTAGGCTTGTCCAGAGCTAACCTAACCTCGGGCTTGTCAACAGAGGATTATCAGTCTACTCAACAGCTCACTGAAATTCAGCCTAATGAATCCATTACTAAAATATAGGCTAGTCCTGACCTCACATACATTTAGGCTTGTCCAGAGCTAAAATAAACTTAGCCAAGTTAACAGCATGTATAAATTTAGGCTAGTCCAGAGCTAACTTAAATTCAGTTCAGTCAAAAGCTCGCCTAAATATAGCCTAGTCCAGAGTTATCTAAAATTCAGGCTAGACAACAGCTCACTTAAATTTAGGCTAGTCCAGGGCCCCTATAAATTTAGCCTAGTCAACAGCACATTTAAATTTAGGCTAGTCCAGAGCCAATTTAAATTGAGTCTCGTCGATAGCTCACTCAAATTTAGTCTAGTTCAGGCCTCACTTAAAACTAAGCTAGTCAAGAGCTAACTTAAATTTAGTCTAGTCAACAGCTCACATAAATTTAGGCAGTCCAGCGTAACTTAAACTTAGGCTAGTCAGCTTATTTGAATTCAGGCTAGTCAGCAGATGATGTGAGGCTAGTCACAGTTCAGTTCAGCAGTTTAAGAAAAAACAAGTCGTCCTTGAGTTAGCATCTGCATGACCTTTTAAGTAACCTGCATAAACTTGTCTTTTGACACTATTTATGGAAGATTTGATTCTAAAAATAATTACATTAACCAATATTAACAGGGCTAGATAGATCAAACAGAAGGGTACTAGACTCCGGCTTCGGACAAGAGGCAAACGTCATGGGTATGTTCCTACAAACGCATCTGAAAGCCTAAAATATGGACTATTTAGTATCATCTAACCAATTCTATTTTCCAAGTGAATGTAAGGTCTAGCATTAAAGTACGTCATTGAAGAATGTATAACTTCATAACATTTTTACCTTATGTAAGATTTAACAATACATATCATCAGATGCATCACTGGCATTTTAGATGAGATTTTATAAACTTAGAGATTTTTCAGGTTTACAATGATGTAACCCAGAAAAATCTCAATGGTCAATACACATTATCACGAAATACCTGGTAAGAATCTGGCAGGGCTTTCACCATTCATCAACTGTTCAGCCATCTGTGACAATCTTTCTCGTTCAGAAACCTGACAAAATTTCTAATTAAGATTCCTGCCAAAACTGATCACTAACGTTTTTAAGCAACAATATTAGTAAGTGTATCCTGAAACTAACATGATTAATGAGGAACCACACAAGGACTGACAGCTGTTTGTTATGATGTCTATTTTACAGCCACAGAAAGGTGAATTCAGCAACATTGGTCAAGAAAAAGGACAAAACCATTGCTAGACTGAAGAGATTCATAAATCCATCATTGTCATTTTGCTATCTTGGGATATCCTGCATGATGTGACATACATTCTCAAGGCTATTCTAGTAATTGCCAGCAAATTTAACTGGTACTACTGTTAATGTTGATTTTGTTATCCAAGGCACACTGATGCTAAACACTGTACAATGTTATCTTTTTACTCTGTGTAATTTGTTCCAATGACTGCTGTACCCCTAAGCTTCAATTGCTACCATTTTATGGATGCTCAATGTTCCTTTCTCAGTGAAGCTGCAGCTGCTTAACAGATATACAATGTTTAGTGTGACTATAATGGTTAGCGACCAGCTTCTGAAATGTTAAGATTTGACAGATGTCTAGTGTTCCTGTACCCAAAACGGCTGTAGATTTTTTGCTGTGAGTTTCCCTGACAAGTTGTTTGTCCCCATAACCATCCATCCTTCCAACCTTTGCGGAATGTTTCTTCCTTTTCATAACATAAGCTGAAATCTCCAATGACGATATACCTGGCTTCATCCTTGAGCACACATACACAAAACTTCTCTCACTTCTGAATTCCACTATCAACCAATTATCATTTTGTACAAAACACCTGATATTTCCTTCAAGACAACATAATAATATTCATAATGCTAAACAGCATCTATGTCTGAACTAAATGTGTAAGCCTTTTTTTGCACTAATACTAGCTATGCTGACTCCGAACTAAAGCATAATGTGGTTATATATCTCTACAACAAACTAAGCATGCCAAGTCCTACACAAGACATTTATAGTATAAACACTCATATTACCTAACTCTTGCATGGCTGCACGCATAAAAACATATTTCCAAGGGTGAACAAGCTTAACACACCTTAAAACAGAATATTACATGACTAGTCTCAAGGTCAAATCTCCAAACCCATCATGAAATGTAAATTATCCTATTTCGACATTTTTATATCTCACTTGCATTTTGATTTCATACATCTCACTTGCAGGTGTATTGAATCTGATCTTTCTTGAGCACTGGTTCTTTTAACGTTACAGTCATACCAGTTGATGTTATTCTACCAACAACAATTAAGAAAACTGACAACAACCATTCAATCAGCGACGACAACACCAGTGACCTTTCCTGACACTGACAGAAACGCATGCTAAGATCAAGGTCATGCTGAGTTCTTCTTCAATGCTTGTTCGACTTAATCAACTCTCGCGACTAGGGCTATCACAACACGTGTACACAGTCACTGGCATGTTATGTCAAGGTAGCTTGTTGGTTACACTAAGCACTTCTGATTTACAATAAGCACTTACTACCTAGACAAGCACTGACTGCTTACAGAAAGCATTTTCTGCATACACCAAGCACTTCCTGCATGGAGCTCTATGTATCACAGTCTCACAAAATGGACGGATGTGTTAATTGTGATGATCAAACGAGATCTGATTTTAGCAAGCTGACGTCTCCACTCATGTGACGACCGTCTGGTAACAGTGATGAGAGAATAGTGACTGATCACAGGACAGAACATATACTGGCAACACATAGTGAGCTAGTCAGCTGCTTAGAGTGAGCAGTTGAACAGCGGAGCGAGCATTGAGCGAGCACACGAGCAGCAACGAGGGAACCACGCAGACACACAGGTGCGAGAAGACGCCGTGAGGTACTACCTAGGACAGCTGCTGCTCCCTTCTTGAACATTGCCACTTTTAAAATAAAGATGGGAAATATTGACAAAGTCTCACCACTTTTGAAATAATGATGGGAAATATTGACAATCTCTCGACACTTTTAGAATAAAGTAGGGAAAAACTGATAGTCCCTTGACAGCTTTAAAGTAAAGACAATATAAATCGACAATCTCTTGCCTCTTTTAACATGAAGGTCAGAAATACTGAGAACCTTTTGCAAAAAGAGAATCTTTTGCATCCAATGTGAAGAAAAAATATATACTAACAATCTCTTGCCACTTTCAACACATAGATGGGAAAAATGGAGAATCACTCACCACTGTTGACACGTAGCTGGGAATTACTGAGAATTTCTTATCACTTTCAAAGTAAAAGATGTGATATATTGACAATATCTTGCCACTATTAATGTAAAGCTGGGAAATTTTGTCAAATTCTTGCTACGTTTAATATAAAGAAGGGAAATATTGATACCATCTTGCCACTTCTAATGAAAAGACTGGAAATATTGACAATCCCTTGTTACTTTTAATGTAAAGATGGTAATTATTAATAATCTCCTGTTATTTCTAACATTGAGCTGAAATTAATAAAAAATCCTTTGGAAAGGGAATCCTAGATATGTATGGTTTTGTAACATACTGAAAATGAGGTGACATTGACATATTCTTGCTATATATTAAATTAAATTAGTCAAAATTTTGTCTTCTCTCTTGCCCTTTGTAATATAAAGAAGTCACTTGCTGTAACATGTAATATAATGATGTAATATCAACACTCTTACCACTGGAACATAAAATGGAATTACATATATTTGCTACTTCCCGCAAAAAAATGTTTTGATAAAAAGGCAATATTACATATTTTGCCACAGTTAACATAATGCAATTTCTATTCAAAAGATTACCTTAAAACTCTTTTTTTCACAAATCACAGAAGTAAAATTTGTGGAATGTGTCAATTAAAGCAGACCACTTGAGTATTTTGTGATTAGAATATCTTTGAAGGTTCCTTAAATTACACAGGTAATGTTCCCTGAAACAAGTCCTGATTCTAACACATTCTTCAGAATGTTTCTTCAGGTGTCATTATCTTTCTAGGAACCAACCTTTTGTTTCTTAATATATTTTAACTTAGTTATCTTACTAACGTGCACCCAAAACACAGATTTGAATGATTTACTTTGCAATTGTCTCAGACAGACACTTTGTATATGTCAATCCTACTTAACGATAAATGTCGCAAGTAAAACCCCTTTCTACTTACATGGCCGACAGCGACACTTCTTAATAGCACGGACATCGTTTACATCACTGTGGCAGGTTTTACAATAATAAAATGCTCTGAAACAAATACACACATCAAAAATAGATGTTATGACTCATGTTAATTTTGTGAAGGTGAGAATTTGATGAGTACATCCAATAAAATATCTGGCGAGGTTCTTGAGAGGCATTTAGAAGTTGGGATTCTAATGTACGACAAAGGAATAGCCCAGAAATGTTGTGAAGAAGTTGACATCCATAACATTTTGTCGTATATTAAAATATCTGGCCTTCATACAGGGTATGAATTTAATTTGCCTTAAAAATAGATTTTCTTTTTGCCTGATTAAGACACAATATTTGGTTTTGAAATAAGTCTATACTTCAATTTGGTTAAATTTAATATTTCAAAAAGAAACGTAACTAAATGTGGCATAATTTGAAAAAATAAAAATGGCAGAAATGTATGGATCAGCAGAGAATTGCCATGACTGAGAATAATCAAATTTCTGAATGTTTTTTCATACCACTGGAAAACAATATCCAAAACTTAGATTTTTCAAATTTTTAACGATATTTACCTAACACTCATTATAAAGTTGGAATTGTACAATATCCTCTACAATTAGCACAGATTATGAATGTGGAAAGGTTTTTGTTGCTTTTACTTTCACACTCATGTATCATCTTGTATTAATACATCACCTTGCTTTGCTCTCAACTGACCCACCTTTTGACCTCCTCTGCAGATTCGGCTATGAAGAACCCCTGGGTAGCATTCTCTATTTTCACCTTAGGTCCAGGATTAATAGCAAGAGTGCTCTCTCGTGTGTCCTCCTGTCGGACTTCTATTGCCAATAGAAGGAGCTTTAGCTTCACAAAACACAACCTAAAGACAAGATAAACAAAGAAATTAAAACAGAATCTTCAAAATTAAATGTAACTAAATGTGGGCTTATTTTGAAAAAAAAATATGATGGATCAGCAGTGAATTTGCACCTCATGCTTCAATGTTTCAGTCGTGACCACAAACTTTCAGAGTCCCATGCCGGAACTTTCTGCTCCAAAGTTAGACGCCTTGTCAACAAGACCAAAGAGGTTAACCCCTTCAGAAAGCTGACAAGGTATGGATGTCATCAGTGGGATGCCCTGTTTCATATGCAAGGCAAAGAACTGGGTGAGTGAGTGAGTGAGTTTAGGTTATGCTGCATTTAGCAATACAGTCGAACCCCATTTACCTGGACCCCACATATGCAGAAACCCCGCCTTCCGGACGAATTTTAGGTGAAACGAAACTTCAGTAATTGAACTCGCTTAGCCAGACCCCGCGCTTTCGGACAAATTTTCAACCCATTCTCGTATATTTCCATTTGAAAATGATCCACTTATCCGGACGGAAGTATCAGTGCAAAAGTCAGTACTCTTTACCACATGAGTATGTGTATTCACTGTTAATCTCTCGGGAGGCGTTTGATGTGAACTGAGTAATTACCCATCAAAACATTAAGGATGCCTGTTAATCTGTCGGCAGGTGTTTTGATGTGAATGTGTTACTTACCCATCAAAACAATAAGGAGACATGTCTCTTCAGTTGTGGCATGTGTGAGAACATTTCATCAGTTACGAAAACATATTGCACTGTATATAATGTCCCATCACATTTCTGTAGACAGGCATTTGTAAATGTTCAATATGCACCATGAACATGTTTTTCATGTTTGATCCAGCTAACCGGACGCCTCGCTATCCGGACGATTTTCGAGTGAAACCAAACGTCCGGATAAACAGGGTTTGACTGTATTCCAACAATATCCTTGCGGGGCACACCAGGAATGGGTTTCATATACTGTACAGTCCACCTGGCTCAAAAGCGGACTGATGAATTGCAATCTAACTCGATAACTAATAAACATCACATTCTCAATACAACACTGATCATAATCAAAACATTGTACCAAGTCAATGAGGTTTTTGAAGACTTTTTGCCCTAAAACTTAAAAGCAAAATATCATCAATATATTGACACAGTTCACTGTTACGAGGGAGGAGAAAGAGACAGCCAGATGTACGTAAAAGGACGGAGAGGGCACAGCACAGGCTAATGAAACAATAACTTTGTTGGCACTAGTGCACACATTTCATGAACACCTGGCTAGCATTGATACCAAGTAAAATGTTTGGCTAGAGGCCCACAAAAGCATTAATTTGGAATCTTAAATAATTAATTCAAAGATTTACAGTAAATCATATGACAGAAAGTGATACATACTCTGCTGCTTCAGGGAAGGTCATGCCGTTGAAGGCGCTGGAGAGATATTCTGTGTACATCTCCATGGCTGTTCCCCGCATATAGTCTGCCTGCCACTGAGCTCGATCAACACCCTGCAGCAACAAGGATTCAATGTCTCCAACTCAATCATAGTGTTCAACTCAGATGTATGGGAGATGTGATGAAGACGTCACAACAATCACAAACAAATCTTAACTTAAAATACAATGTAATTCAAATGAGGTTCAGGTAAATCACTCACTGTATGGTACTGACGATTAAAACATGCTACGTATGGGATTACACATTTTCAGTGATGATGATGATAATGAAGTTTCAATGCACAATCAGTGAACATAACTATGGAAGTAAAACAGTTCCTTGTCTGACACCCCATACGGTCTCTGCTGACACAGACACATGTAGTGTTCCCCCTAGGCATATTTAGGAGGGTGCAGTGCCCTGCTCTTTGATTTTTGCACCCTGCCCTTTTTATTTTGCGCTCTGACCTTTTTCGCCTCAATCGCAGTCGTTTACTATGACGAGTGTGTATTTTCCAGATTTGAAATTTTTTCTTCAAATTCTAATCTTAAAATACAAACTGAGAAGAGTAAAAATGAACTTTACAATTGAAATTATAAGACAATTTGACTTCTTATATATTTTGTATAAGAATCCTAACCAACAAGCCCTTTGAGGTTATGAAGTGCCCTTTTCCATGAATTTACCCTGCCCTTTCTGAACCATAGGGGGAACACTAACATGTAAAACAGCTGCTGAAAAGAAACATAACTTTCTGCTGAATACTGATGCACACCCTAAAGACATAAATTTTCCCCCCGAGAGTAACAAATAAATTGTGGTTTTTTTAATGAAACTGTCCAAGGACTTAAGATTTTCAATCTAGCAATTCTGTCTGGTTTAAGACACCACTGGGTGATTCTTCATGGTATGTCCACTGATTTCTAACCTACTGTTTTATTACTAATCTAATGCTTCATGACATTTCACGTAAAGTGGTTAACTAACTAGTTGAATGATTAAACATACCTATGCCTCTGGTTATCTAACTAGCCTACTACTTTATTACTTTTCTAATGCTTCATGATATTTGTGTAGTCTAGTTAACTAACAAGCCAAATGAAGTACTGAAAGATGGAATCTTAAACTGTTAAGGCTTCAAAAAGAAAATGAAATAACATTGATGAACTTATGAAGTCTACAAAATTGGTCAAATTAGTGAAAATCTAGTTCTACATATAGAAAATGGGAATATTCATTGTTTGAGTCATTAAGTGACTTTTGTTTACCTCTGGTATCTTATGTTGCAAGTCAAATAAAAAATGAAACATGAGATGAAAAGTTAAAAATATTATTGAAAGTTCAGTTCGACAAATTTCATAAATGCTGAGAAATGGATTTCATGAATAATATTACATCAACACTGTTATGTACACTGTTTTTCACCCAACACCTAATCTATATCTTGAGGATGAGTGAGTGAATGAGTTTGATCTTGCACCAGTGTGATATATAAGGATTAATACACGAGCGAGTGTGTTAATTTGTTTATTATCCATTTGTATCTAACTTTTTATTTCTAAACAACTAAGTCCACGTAAAATGAAATCAGCTGTTGTCACTTGACAGAAAAGTCAAGGTCACATAAAGAATACAGTGATACGGCACTATGGACGTAAACTCCCAGTGTAATGCTATTATAAGTAAAGAGCATGATAAATTGACTAGCTACTCTTGCACGTGTTTGCTTGTGTTTGTGTTGTATGACATGCATTGGGATGTTAGATTTATTTCGGACAAACTGCCGATGACGGAACGATTGAAGAAGCGCAACGCGAGCATGGAAACATGGCAGGCTGATTTCCCACTTCCCCAGTGTTGTGCATCAGAAAGGCATGAATAATTGTTCACACTCTGTACATTTTTATGTCCAGACATTTGCATGATTTGTGTTGAAGCTATGTTATTGTCTTTCAAATTCTGTATCAAATGTTTGCGGGCATTGTGATTAGTTAGCCGTTTGTTGCCAGTGACATGTGCTCGCTTTGTTGTTATGAAAGTTATGAATGAAAAATGTAGTTCCATATTCCAGTGGGGTCATGGAGGTCATGGGCGGATAACTGACCAATGAAGTTTGTTTTAGGGTTTATTACACATGTGCAACATATGATTTTTATGTACTCGGTTTAAATGTTTCACTGTAAGGATAATAATGAAGCCATGATACATCTGTGACACCAGGAGATGGGTTTACTCCTGCACCATTGTGGGAATCAAACCTTGAGCCTAATGACCTGTTCCATCCCACCACCTTGCATCCTGAAAGACACCCAATACATTCAATGTTAATCAGTCCCAACCTCCAGCAATGTGAGGTCCCTTCAACAGTTAAAGTTACAAAGACATTGTCAAAATTATAAATGAAGCATCAGTTGTGAAAGTCAGTGTGGTTTAATCTGTATTCCAGCTATATCACAGTAGGAGAAACCAGAAATTGGCTTCACACATTGTACCAAAGTGGGGAGCTGAATTATGATGAGAGAATGTTTTAACCATGAGTGAGTGAGTGAGTGAGTGAGTGAGTTTAGTTTTACGCCACACTCAGCAATATTCAAGCTATATGGCGGTGGTCTGTAAATAATCCAGTCTGGACCAGACAATCCAGTGACCAACAACATGAACATCGATCTGAGCAATTGGGAACTGATGACATGTGTCAACCAAGTCAGCGAGCCTGACCACCCAATCCCGTTAGTTGGCTCTTACGACAAGCATGGGTTGGTGAAGGCCTATTCTATCCCGGGGCCTTCACGGGTCGTTTTAACCATGAGGTTACCCTGCAGGTCATAATGGTAACAATTAAATCTAATATTCTATTGTTCTCTTATTATAATGACTAAAACTTATCCTTTGATTTAGAAACCTATGTTGTGATGTCTGCGATCAAGTCTCTGGTCAGCATGATGGTCACCATTAATGAAATCTGGACCAGACAAACCTGTGACTGAAAGCATGAGCATGATGACACTGAGACTCACAACCCCCACCACCACAATAGCGGCCTGTTCCAGCAATGGAATAGTCAGCACATTCAAAACTTTAGACCATCTTACCCTCGCAATACATGTCTGTTCGTACAACTAACATTCGCCAAATCCAGATGCCCTATGTTAAATAACAGAAACTAGCAATGCTGTCAAACCATTCTTCCATACATGCACATCACACACATTAATTCATAAGTGACATTCATGGCAGCATGGCCCACCCCAGTGAGGCAATATTAGAGTTGAATTCATTTTGATTCTGCCACTGCATGCAATGAAGTCATATTAACTAAGTTGAAAGTTATATTTCTTGCTGTGTAGCACCACACTCAGCAAAATTGTACCTCGATGACGATGGTCTGTAAATAAGCAAGTCCAGACCAGACAATCCAGTGACCTTATGTGTTCATAAGCATCAATGCAACCACAGTAATCTATATTATCTGTCATGAAATCTGACCCCACATGCATTTTTTCATATCCTGCAACAAGCATAGGTTGCTGGGAATATTCGTGCCTAGCAATTCTTATGTGTTCTTGTAAATACATTTACTGTCACTGTTAGAGTCTGGTTAACTAAACTCTCTTAAGTAAAAAATACCCCTGAACTAAATGCCCTTTCACAGTCCCTGGAAATAACTTACTTCACAGGGAGACTGGATAACTAAATAAGCACATGACCAGACATGAGGGGCATCCCTGCTAAGTTGTTCATGTTTTTTGTGTAGTTTGTAAGTATCTGCGAGTAGACCAATTAGCAATGTCAGTGAGTTTATCCAACTTACATGATGAATCACTTGAAGCAGGCCGCCATTACCATCACATGACATGCATATGGTTGTCATTTGCAGATTTTGACAAGTTTTGATGAGTAAAATAAAATAGTTAAACAAGTACCTTGAAATGTTACTTATCAGGTTTCTAGTGTACTTAAAATTTTGACTTGACCAAACCTCACTGCTTGTATTGAAGTATCAAACTAATGCTCATTTAAAACTTATATAGAAGAACAAAATTGTCATATCGATATCAAAGTGACACTTGATGTATCGTGAAGTGATCTAAAACAGTGACACGGTAAGTCTTCAAGTGGTATCACCATTGTCACATCGATATCAAAGTGACACTTGATGTATTGTGAAGTGATCTAAAACAGTGACACAGTAAGTCTTCGAGTGATATCAAAGTAACACCCTTGAATTGAAGTGATCTGAAATACCAACACATTATGTCTCATAGTGATGCTCTTGAGAGATTCAAGTGATAGTCTTGTAACACCACTGTACGGTTTGAATGATACTAACACTCTTGTACATGACTCCACTTCCAAGCACCGACATCTGTTGTAGGTGGCAACACATGTCACACGGGCCAAAACCAATAAGGTATTAGTAGTGTTAGGGTTAGAAAACTTGCAGTCAGCAAATCTCTGCGCAACACATTACGCTAACAAACATACCGTGCAGCAAGAAAAACATCCTGATAAAAACATCTGAAATAAGAGAACATGCAAATCTAAAACAGGGGACAGAATGAGTTACATAAACAATGGCAGGACTGATAAAAAAAGTCAACAGGGATAAGAAAGTTAATTGATAAGAAAGTGAACAAGCAGATTGATTGAAGTTGAAACAGGGCTGGTCATTGGATGAAAAGGGTTGAGTGCAGGATAAAAAGGCTGATTGACCAAAGGGTAAACAGGGTTGATGAAAGGATAAACAGGCAGGTTGATGACAAGGTAAATGGGCAGACTGCTCACAGGGTAATCAGGCAGAAAGATCATGGGGTAAACAAGCAGATTTGATCATGGGGTGAACACACAGGTTGATCATAGAGCAAACAATATGAACACAGGATAAAGAGGAATTGCAAACTGCATGAAGACAATGCAGAACATTAACAGGTAGACTAAAAAAATGAACAATAAATTAATGGATTAAATTAATAAGCAGAATTGGACAAAGGATTAGTAGAAGGACTGAATAAACATATAAACTGATGGATTGAAAAATGATAAACTTGCATTAACATTAAAAACACATGCCAACAGAGACAGAATAATTCCAGGAATAAAATAAAGATAATTTGTTTAACTACATCTAATTTTTACACAGTAAACATCCAGATAATAACAGCCCCCAAATTTGTTATACATGACAAATGACCTTTGCCCTCTTTTTTTCCTTTCTATACAATTTTTACCCATTTATCAAAATGTGCAATGTTAATTAAATATTTGTGATACAAGAAAGTCACTCCATCACTAAGAGACACTGCTTGTGCAAAATATATCCAAAAGATTACATAAAAGAGGGAACGTTTGTGAGAAATGACACAAGTATATGTCACCGTAACCTGTATCAATTTATCTTAATTAACTTAATTTATGTATCAAATACCTACATTTCCAAATCTCTTCCCCTAGAGGGCATCAAATAAATTCCATTAATTTTGCAGACCCTCATGGGTATAGTATATGATGGAAAAAAAAAAATGACATTTATATTTTGACACGTTGGGCACTGGATGCTCGTACTGACATTTTTCATTTTATCTTACTGACATTAATTTGAAGTGATTGTTTCAACAAAAAATTGTTTTCATAAATACTTGTTTGACTTTTAAAGTTTTGAAAATGAAATGTCTGTAAAATGACTAAAGTGCTCACAAATTGGTCAACTACATTGATAAGAAGAACATTTTGGTATAGAGTGAGTGCTTACAAGCACAAATATTGTTTAAAGCAGGTGCATACTGGTGAAGTACTGACAAACCTATGCATTGAGGTGCAAGGTGTTCAAGGTTAACAAGCAATAGTGAGTGAGTTGGGTTTTACGCCACTTTAACAATATTTCAGCGATATCAGATATGGTCTTCACACACGCACTCATGAGGGAGATTGAAGCATGGGCGTCAATATCACCTGCGAATACCTGAACCACAAGATATCACCACCACCCTGTTCAAAGCAATAAGCAGTACAGGGGCTCCTTTCACAAAGCAACCTTAACTAACTCCCATTCATTAACACTGCACTAAGATTACCTTTGTGACTCAAGATCACCTTAGTGATTTGTGAAATGTGGCCCTGGTCTAAAAGTCATTTATTTATCAATACTGTGATACTGGTGCTGCAACACTCACAATGTACAGCGCCCTCTGGATCAATGTTGACATGAATCGTTTTGATATCTTTTAATTCAAGGTTCCAAAGGTACTAAATTTCACAAATGTGGACATAATTGTATTATGATAAGCTGTTTGTTTCTTTCCGCATAAGCTTACATTTTTCCCCAAGAGAAAATTTTCACTGGAAACTGGCCTGTGAATATAGTGTCCCAGCATGTGTCATCTGCACCACACAACCTTGTTTCATGTATACACTGATCCATGAGTGAGCTAAGTGTCATGTTGATAAAAACAGTTTTCCAGCTATATCAAAACATGTTGCCTTGACTGCCAGAATGATTGAAACCTATGCCCACCAATTGTACTTGATGTTCAGGAAGTCTGTCACCTTGCTAGGCATGATTCCAAATTACTTGTCAAACAAGCTATTGTAATGGGTCCATGCTTTTCTTCCCAAGCCATGTAAACATCAATCACGTCAATACATGCCCTCCTTAAACAACTGCTGTGATGGAGCCATAATTCAAGGGAGATAACTCTTCTCTCTGTCTACATGACAATTCAGTAAATATGTTAAAATCACATCAATATGAATGATGAATTAGTTTGAGATACAGGGAAAGAAAACTATTGGTCATTCCAACCCAACATCTATATTTTATTGCCCCTACTTATTTCTCCACAAATGCCTCGCAAATCTCCAATCAAAAGACAACAGAAATTATATGAGTGTCCATGTCATACTATGGTTATGACACGTGTCCTTAAACGTTGTTAGTTCCCAAGCAAAAGCAGGGGATAAACTGATATTTAAGCATGAGTGTCGTAAACATAGAATGATATGGGCACAGATATGATGGCCAAAGTCGTCAAGTTGAGGAAAATATACCCAACTCTACTTTCAAACATAGACTGGTTACCCAGTGTTGCTGCATGTAGAACACAATGTCACTGAAGAAACATGACATCACAGCATTATTCATGACATCGTATCACCATGAAACAAATATGGTACTTATTGTTACCCTGTCACCTGCTCAAGGAGATAAAACAAGGTCTGGTCAGTTCACACTACTCATTATTGTAACACCTGCCCATTATCATAAATGCCCACCATAAGATCCCAATCACCACTACCACCACCATCCATCCATCATCAAAATCCCCATCCACCCACAAACACTAACCTGCTTATAGGACCTCATGGTAAAGAGGTTGGCCATGAGGGTTGAGAATCCAGGTGCCAGACAGCTCTGAGCGATGAATCCAAGTTTGAGTTCTGCAATACACACAGCATCATCCCCTCGTTTCCAGTCCCAGCTCGGGATGTTCAGCAGGTATGCCTGGAGACCACAATATTATAGATAAAACACTGGCTTTACTACAGTGGACAATCTAGTCTCACTGAACAACATAGGTACTGAAGCTCACCTAAACATATTTACAAACAAGACATCGTCTTAAACCATTGTGAATGACATGCAAGCAATATGGGGGAATGACTGGTTGTTTTACCATTAAGTCCATGTAAGCCGTGAGTGACTGAGTTCAGTTTTATGCAGCACACAGCAATATTCCATCTCTATGGCAGCGGCCTGTGAATAGTTGAGTGTGGGCCGAACAATTGAAAGATCAGCAGCATGAGCATCGATCTACCCAGTTGGGATACTTAGAGAATCTCACCCAAGTGTCTAATATATCAATATATCAACATGACTTGATAAAGTTACAAATCTCTGACGCTTGACGAGGTTATTTTTGACTTTATCAATGAGTGTTGGCGTAATTGATATCAGTAAACATGAGGGTGAGATTCTATTTGTCATCAAAATTAATTCTTCATTAGTTTTCAAGTGAAAGTGTACATCTCTCAACACTGTACCACCATTAGAATTGCAGTGCAGCAATGTCAGAGCATTGTGACGTCATCAAGTTCATGATGTCATAGCATTTTGTACAAAAATTTACCATCAAAACGATATCTCCTAGGAGATATCATATGGTCTCTTACAAGCGATATCTCCCTTGGAACATAATTTTGGATGAAAAATGGACACGTGTCAACCAAGTCAACGCAAGCAAGTGACCACTGAGCCACAATCACACATAATAAGTGAGATCATCCATTGTGGCAAACCGGTCATCATTTTTAGTCGATGTGAGAACAATCATGGTCCTAAGAACAAACAGTCTGCATAGTGTCATGTTTTACGTGATGTGCCCATAACTAAACTAGTATGTTTATTTTCAGTCACTTTTCATAGATTACAGTTACAAGTAAACTTTCACTCTTTGCACCAGGGTCTCTCTTACAGCTAAGATAGTTGTAAGTGCCATACATTAACATACGACTATCTTCGCACTAAGAGAGCTTCAAATATCTGGGCCCAGATTAAGTAATTCTAGTGGCTGTCATCACGGACAGGATATTATTCACCATAATGACAAAATGCCCAGACAAAATATCTCACTTGATGCCTAGGTTTCAGTTTGGAAGAGACACCATAAGCTTGTTTTCCCTCATCTTTAACTTACAACCTAATTTCTTATTCTCATAAAGGTAGCTTCAAATCAAAAACCTGTAAAACACCTTAGAGAACATCTGGTGTCAACACTGTTTTTTTGTGATATTTTCAGACAATTTTCACATAAACTGATCTTCTTATAATATTCAAAGCTCTGTTGCACAAGTATAGTTACTCGTTTACCCAGTTGAGTCTAACATATTATGACTCTCATTTCTGACACGGACTGACCTACAGTCATGAGGCTAACATCCCACCAAGGAATGTGGTCCAGATCAATAGTCTCGAGATTTGACTGGCACACTGTTACTTGACCTTGGCTGCACTGTCAATGACAGTCACATCTTTCTGGTCCTTGTCTCCTGCATATGTCATAAACGACCTTGACAGTCACTTATGTCCTTCAAAGTCATTTGTGACATTTTCACCATTCTGTGACAAGATGGATTGAGCTTGTACATGGAAATATTGTTGTCCCTCTTAGGTTCAAACTTCACGCGTTGACATACAGATATACTGACACTTTGTTCAACCACTGCATTATCAAAAGCTGCATACTTGCATAATATTATTAATATCCCTTGTGTTCAGCAAGGGCACTCTTAAACACAAAGCTATTTTGAATGTTTGTTTGTTTGTTGTTTACTGCACTCAGCAATATTCCAGGTACACGGCAGTGGTCTCTAAATAATGACTCTGAACCAAACGATACAGTGATCAACATCATGAACACAGATCTACACTATCGGATAATTACGAGGACATAGTAGGTTTGCTGCTTTGTGTTAAAGCAATCTTCTAGCTATATGGCAGCAGTCTGTAAATAATCAAGTCTGGACCAGACAATCCAGTGATCAACAGCACGAGCATCGATATACAATACTGGGATAAAATGACACGTGCCAACTAAGTCGGCGAGTCTGAACCCGTTAGTAGTCTTTTACGACAAGCCTGTTTTGAATGAAATGCCTGTAGTCTTCCATTTTGACTGATTTGTTCTGGTTTGAAAATATTGATAATCGACAGGAGTGGTCTAGCAGCATTGGCCATGGAAGATGAATGCTGGATCAGATCACCATTCATATATTCAATAGTAAGATCCACAGGCAGCAATCACAATGTCTCTCTCAAAGACAACAAATGTTTTTCTCATCCGTTTCCTCATCTGAATAGAGATGGAGACAAGAACATTCCCATCACTCATCAGTACTTGTCTTACATTCTGACTGGCAGGACAGAAGCCTGCAAACACACGTCTGATCGATATCCATGTTAATGACATTTTGAAGACAGCTTGCCTATTACTTTCACTGACATTCAATTACAAAATCTAATTTCACCTACTGCCTAGAATTTGCATTCTGTCTAATATGATATTACATTGGTCATGTTTTAATTCTCATCACAATAGTTTAATCAGGATATAAAACTCTGAGAGATCATGTTAAGGTTTCAAAACCATTAAAAATATCAGGGCCATTCTAGTCACTGGAGCCATAATAGATTATCATTACTCTAAAATAAAGGCCAAAAGGTTGATAGGTGTCCGAGACTGTATGTCAGTACTAGTATTTCCCATCCAAGCCTCCTTTGTTATAAACCGTTCTTCTCACCAAGAGATTGACATTGATTTGTGTTATGGAATTGGATCATACAGTCCATAATTGTTGTTCAGAATGCCTCATGTTAACCATTTCAAGACTGCACTATTGGAAAACACATCTGGATTTGTTTTTGTGATCTGTAAAGTGATACACACTAGGGTCACTTTAAGATGACCTGTAATGAGAGGTCTTCAGGTTGATGAACAGAGATACTGATCACTACAATCTGATCTTCATGAAAATGTCTTTAACCCACAACTTTCAGCAGTATACAAACCATTAGAAAACACATTTGGATTTATTTTTGTGATCAGATGAGTGATATTCAGATAGCTGGACGTAGGGTCATTTTAAAACAACCTGTAATGGATCAAGTTCAGATGAATAATTACTAAGCAGGGACAGCTATCACTAAGATTTGATTTGATTTTAATGAAAACGTCTTTAACCCCACACTTTCAGAAGTATTCCAACAATTAGAAAACACATTTTAATTTATTTTAGTGATCAGTTGAGTGATATTCACAAAGCTGGATGTGGAGATATTTCAAAATGTAACGGATTAAGATTAGGTTAATAAACACTGGTAGTGATCACTAAAATCTGATTTGATTTTAAGGAAAATGTCCTTAATACCACACTTTTAGAAGTATTCCAACAATTTGATTTTATTTTTGTGTCTAGTAAGATGCAGATGATCATCAGCAGTGATAACCAAGATTTGATTTTAACAAAACCTGCTTCAACCCCGACACTATTCCAACAATCAGAAAACACATTTTGACTGATTTTTGTGATCTGTCAAGGAACACAGAGACATTTTATGGGAGGTCTTCAGATTGATTAGCCACAGTAACGATCACTAGAATCTGAACTTAATGAAAATGGCTTTCATCCCTCAATTTCAGCAGTATTCAAGCAATTAGCTTGACACATTGCATCTATGTGGAGAAGCAAAGCAATTCATTAGGGAATACTACCTATAAGCTAAGCAGAATTATTAACCTTCATGATCCCAATTGACAGGAAGAATGTGATGACAAAAATATTCCTAACAGCCACATCAAAAGCCAACCTAGACACATTAGCCATAATATTCAATTATTTATTTTCTATTGAGAACATCTGAAGCTGCCATGAGACGCAGCCAATTGTGCGGTCAATGCTAATACTATCATCCTACCACTATATCACACTGACCAGACCCTTCTGCTTAGTGTCATCTAATATTCATGTGATCAACACTAGCGGTCACTCAGATGTGTCCACTTAGCGAAAATGGCCATATGTGGAGGAACTAGGGCCTTTTGTAGTTACAAAGTTCGAAAATGTGGTTCTTGTAATGAATACAAATAGTGTGATCATTGATTTTCATTGCCTAATGCAACAGAGGTGGAACAATATGCTGAGTCAATAAATATTAACTACATGTGTGCCGTCATTATTCTGTATGTGACTCATTACTTTGGGCACAGATTTCAAAACTTAAAAAGTTACAGAATATTCCTTGTATGACTCCACTTAATCTGTCCTGGCCGAAACAGTGGTTGCTGTTCTTCTGAGTAGTATAATAACATGAGGGTTATATGTGAGTGAGTGAGTGAGTGAGTTTAGTTATACGCCGCTTTTAGCAATAATCCAGCAATATCACACCAGAAAATGGGCTTCACACATTGTACTCACGTGGGGAATCGAACCCGGGTCTTTGGCGTGATGAGCGAACACTTTAACCACTAGGCTACCCCACCACCCCAGAGTTATATGTAAGGGCGTTAACAATGTAAAGCATAAAATTACATGGGGCCAAAAATATAGATGATCCAGTTCAGAAATATGGATGTTATATTTTGACAGACTTTTCAAATCCTGATTACATACTGACGTCTAGAAAGAGGTGAAATGTAAAATATGTTATATCTGGGATTACAAGTTCAGATTTCAGTACCTTTTGTTGGGTTGAGTCCCAACCAGGATTCGAGCCCACACATTCACAGACAGACACCTAATTGTCAGTACACAAAGTTCAAACTGTGAAATTTTGAAATCAAAATCTTATCAAAGTTAATTGTTTCAAGTGATTTATGGAAGAAATTGTACATACACTATTTTGGTGCAAACTTACATATACATGCCACTTTGAACAATGAGCAGGCAATTGTTTTTTCACCATTGTTATTGTTTCACTCAATGTTCCATTCTCAGCTCCCTGAGGAGTCAACCCTATCTCACCCTAAGAGGTACAAATTTACTGTATGGTTAGCAGATGCACTTTTGGAAAGAAAACACTTGCTGAGGCTCATAACATGTGACACATTCTTCAAAGTTGGGCAGGACCACAGCCATAGAAACAGATTGATCATTCTCAACTCACTGGGAAGTATACAACTCAAGCTGCCTCTGAGATGCTGAACCCTACTCACGACACACATGCTGAAGGTCACATCAAATGTGTGACACAATCTTCAGTGTGGGACAGGACTGTAGCCCTAGAAACAGACTGACCCAAGTAAATTCATGTGTACTCTACAAGACAGTGACCCCTTGAACAATACCAGGGCAGGGAAGATTGCTTGTGACAGACATCTGGTGTCCATGCTGTAAATCCGTTTTACAATCTCCATCCATCTGTGATATATGTTTAAATCATAATACTGTTATACATTATACTGTAATACATTTAGGCATGAATGTATTTCTTACTCAAGAACATGATAAACCACAGTAAATGACTTGGGTGACAGAGATGACTAATGTTCCTGTGTAATTATGGGAGAATTTTACACACAAATTATTTTAGAATCCCCTTAATTTTCAAGAATATCAGATGATGGTGTTCGCTTCAACATATTTGTTAGGAATTGTCACCAGTGGAACCAATGGTCAAAGCTCTACATTCAGAAAAATTATCATTGATTAGTTAATAAACCTTTTTTTCAGAAAGACGAAGTTGAGTTTAAATTTCTGAAGTAATATCAGCATTTATGCAGTTAGTTTTGGGTGTCTCTACTTGTGAAACCTGTTGATAAATTGACTTGTGTGTCTTATAACACAATAACCAATCACAGGCCTTGTATCACCGAGAAGTATATATACTTGAACAATGAGAGCAATTGAAAGCATGGTTCTCATTGGTCAGTATAGTCATCACAAAGAAAGCATCATGTCTCTAGTGCATTACCAGTTTACTTTAAAAATGCAAATGTTTCATGATGATAATATCAAGCTTAAGGACAAGAATAATAGTATAATTAGAACTCAGACCTATAGCCATTATGCCAAAACAGTAAGAGCTGGTATTACTTGTAAACAACATTGTGTAGGTATAAATCTCATTTGTGGTAAATCTTTGTAGTCAGTCTCACCTTGTTATGATACTGCAGGAGTTGCACAATAACTTTTATATCGGAATGGTAGTTTTTTATTGATATGACTCTCATGATGTTGGCTGCGTCCTCCTGGTCAGGATCTTCGCAGTACTTGTTGGCCAGGACCAGACACGCGTCACCTTGACGTATCTGGAAACAGAGTGAGTGAGGAGGTGATTATGTTGACATGGCAGCAGTACTTGTTGGCCTGAACCAGACAACCATCACCTTGACAAATCGGGAAATAGAGGTAGTGAGGGAGTGATTATGTTGACATGGCAGCAGTACTTGTTGCCCTGAACCAGACAACCATCACCTTGACAAATCGGGAAACAGAGTCAGTGAGGGAGTGATTATGTTTATATGGCAACAGTACTTGTTGGCCAGAACCACACACATCACCTTGACAAATCAGGAAAAAGAGTGAGTGAGGAGGTGATTATGTTGACATGGCAGCAGTACTTGTTGGCCAGAACCACACACATCACCTTGACAAATCGGGAAGCAGTACTTGTTGGCCAGAACCTGACAAACATCACTTTGACAAATCGGGAAACAGAGGGAGTAACTGCTTGTGTTGATATGGCAGCAGTACGTGTTGGCCCAGGCCTAGATTTTCGAGGCTCTTAGTGCTACGATAGTCGTAAATTAATGTTAACATACGGCACTTATGGCAATCTTAGCACTAAGAGAGCTTTGACAATCTAGGCACAGGACCAGACACTTATACCCTTGATGAATCTGGAAATGGGGTGAGTGACTGCATGAGTGCGTGAGTGAGTGAGTGAGTGCGTGCGTGAGTCAGTACGTGAGTGCATGAGTGAGTATGTTGACATGGCAACAGAACATGTTGGCCAGGTCACCTTAACAAATCTGGACACAGTGTGAGAGAGGAAGTTTAGCTGTCATGGCAACAACACTGTCAGATAATCTCCAGTACAGCAGCTGTATTATTGATGCAACAAACTTGATACTATAACTAAACCAATTCCTTTCAAAAGAATTGTCTATTCCATACCTTAACCCTTTCCAAGTCATTGGCATCCATCACTGTACCCTGGAAAAACTCAACTTGTGTAAAGTGGCGTTTGAGAAGACCTTCCAATTCCAGGTCAGGCAACATCCTGGAATAGAACAGGTCTAGTTTACAATTACATGCCTTGTTTGGGGTCATTTCAGACGATGGGTTCCATGCAGGGCATCGGATGAAGCTCAAGATTCAAGCAATATCATAAAGTGTGACAACAATATGGAACACATGATGATTATGGCATTTATTTCACAGGTTCATTATCGGGCAGATTTGGGTCTACTGGTCTGGATTCACAGTTTTTTCTATTATTCTCAGACAGGTGTTTTTTAATTCAAGATGACATAAACTAAACAGCTTGTTTATAATCAGAAGAAGGTTCATGAGTATGCTCTTAAACTGCATGATAATATTTACAATTCCCAAACAATTATATGTTTAAAAGGCCGACAAGAAAATCACTTTATGATTTTGCTGAAAAGTGCAATAGTATATGACTTCATACAATATTTGAGCCCTTAAGAAAATGTTCTTTAAAAAGCACACAATAATGTTTGTCATCTGATTTATTAAATAGATACTAAACATGCACATGTATAAAAACATTAACTTTTACTATTTTAGCCTATTCACAGTGATGTTACCATCATGCAACAGAAAATGGGGTCACATGCAGTGCCATCATTTCTGAAAGAATGTTGTAAAGCTAATTTACATTTGCCACAGCAATACATGAACACTTGGAAAATTGGATAGAAATGCCATGTTGTATGAGTGAGTGAGTCAATGTAGTTTAACACCACTTTCAGCAATATTCCAGCAATATCACGGCAGGGGACACCAGAAATGGGCTTCACACATTTCACTCCTGTGGGGAATTGAATCTGGGTCTTTGGAGTGACGAGCCAACGCTTTAACCACTCGGCTGCCTCACTGCCCACACTTTGTATGATATGTAACACCAGTCTGCTGATTATCGATCATAAACGCTTATCAGGAGAACACTGGTGCCTTTGTTTAGCTAGGCGTTACCCTAATAATTGCAAATGGTGTAAAATATTGATTTCGATGTCATCTCAGCCATAAATTCAGTTGTACAAACCACTACATCACTGATACAAAGGTAACAGCCCGAAGCTAGTTACCCAAAGATAATATACTGTCATTAAACTTAGGAATAAGATCACTCTCAGAGATTGCCATGAAAGTCTTCAGGCATGATCTGACTAGGAATGTCCCCATCTTATCAAATATGGTTAATTCTAAATTTGAAATTAAACTGGACTTGCGTACTTATGTATGAAGACTATTTCTACATCCACGTCCTCTCTATCTTTGTGTAGGAAATCCTTTAAGAAATTGGACACCGACTCGAAGGTGATGTGGCCACATACAACAATATGTCTGAAAGAATGTTAAAAAATGACAATAAATGACATGTTATCAAATACTCCATTCATTAAAATTTTCCTTAAAAATTTATAACATTACACACAGTTGAAATAAATCTTGTTTGTTATATTGAAATATATCTGGAATGACATTGAAAAAATAATATCAATAAAATAATGTTAAAAATTAATCAAGCATATGAGTGAATCAACCTATTGCAAGAGTGACAAAATCTGAAAGATGAGATCATGAAGCAACAGAATTTATTTTACCTCTTTCCCCTTTCTTTCTTGTATGTGCCACCATACTTCTGTCTGCGACTCAGGATTTCTGCTATTTCAGGGATAAAGCTTGCAAACAAACCCTAAAGAGGCAGGAAAGTAATAATTAAAACGATGATTTTACTATGATTCACTTTAGCATGGAACACATCTATGTATTTGTTGGTTACATTTCTTACTGATATGAAGGACTAACATTATTCATAATTTGAATCTGGGTAAAAGGCGACAAACATGATCGAGTGGTCATGACTGATGACCTGCCATTGTGTCCCAGTTGCATAGACTGATGCTCTTAGTGTCACCCTCTGGATTGTTTGGTACAAGATTATTAGCCAACTGCTGACATATTGCTGGAATGTTGATAACGGTGCAGTCTATAATGATATGTATCTAAATACAATAAACCAGAAACAGTTAAACAGTTTTCTCACTTCTTTATGCAGCAGTGTGACAATCAGAAGATGCAGAGAATTTCAGTTGTATATTTTCATTTTGTCACAGCATCTAAGAGTAATAATGATATTTTAGTGATTGATGATGGGCAACAGTAAATGAGTATGGTTTTACAATACTTGTAGCAATATTCACATATTATTACATCAGGGGGCACCAGAAATGGGCTTCAAACATATCATCCATGTAGGAAGCAAACCTGGCTCTAGAGTACCATGAACAAATGCTTTAAACACTGAGCTATCTGCTGCTCCTGAAGAGACTGGCCAACACAGTCTTCTTCCTTCCACAACCAGTACCAACAGTCGCAGTGACCAATGCCAGGATAGCCAAAAATACAAGCATTGAGATCTGGGAACATTTTTTAATCAAAGTCCTAACAAGAGATTCCTGTAAGAACTTGTCCTTTTCCACTTATTTGTTAAAACACGCCTTAACAAAGTAAAATCTAGATAATACCAGCAAAGACAATATGGTACAAGTAGTTAATCTTACATGATGTAATTAACAAGGAAAACCATCAAAAATTATCCTGTGCACGTTACCAACTCAACCCAGTTCATGACGGATCAATTAAAGATACATGAAGGATTCTGTTTGGACCTTATCTTACCAATTATCAAATGAAATAGTTAAAATTAATGAGATTTCTCTGTATTTCATTTTCTTCTGTGATGTCCTCGCCAGCCATGAATTAATCATTTCCTAGCTCACTTCAAAACATATTCCACAACACATACACATTTACGTGTGAGTCATACAATGATGTTATGGAGCAGTACATAGCAACAAAGAATGCATATATGCTTTCATAAATTGTACATATTTACCTCTTACATACATTTCCTTCCAACAGATTAATTATTCACTGAATTGATTTTGTTTGAGACATCTGTACAGACTGTCAATCATATACGCAAAAATTTATAGCTACCTCACATCCTGTCTCTGATCAATTTTGTATTCAACAGATTTTCTGAAGAACGGCAGCCATCTTGAAATATCTCACACTCATTTTGATAAAAACTTCTTTGAAACTTATGGTAATCAGCTTATGCCACAGTGAATCAATATAAAAGTCAAATTGATTTATAGAGTAAATTTTCACGTTCCTGGGGGAGTAACGGTGACAAGATAATGTATCACAATCTATCAATCTATTAATCTATGTCATGCATTAGAGTTATTCAGCTGAGGTATTGAGTATAGATGAATATCGACATTTGCATCATTAACATGCAGAGCTATCAATCGATTCTATGCAGTCACCAGAATCACTGCATGGATAATATCAGTGACATAACCTTAAACACTTTGAGCCAGTCTCAGCAGAGTTGGAACCAACCAAACTTTATCAGTGGCATGTTCTTATTTTGCGGTTGCATTGTCTTCCAACCCTCTTAAGAAATTCTTGCACTCTACATGGAACACTAAAACATGCTCTCATATAGAGAATAGTGGTCAACAGACCAGTTTATATGTCCTCTGTCATGACTGTCTAACCTTAGACTATATGAGTGCCATGTCCACAACAGATTTATCAAACAGGTTCTTCATGCGAGACTGAAATAACCTCTTACATACACTGATACATATTCAAATGTTTATTAGATCAATTAATGTGTTCTGTGCATTTTCTATGACAAGTGTCTATCCCCAAACTATATCAGTGCCATGTTCAATTGATTGTTTTCATTATCTACCAACTCTCCACTACAGATTTATCAAACAAGTTCTACATGCGACACTAAAGTACACTCTCAGATGGATCAATACATATTTAGATGTTCAATACATCAATTAATATGCACTGTGCATTTTCGATCAAGGCTTACCTTATTGATGTTTTATTTTACGGCCTGCTTATTGGTGAATGAAAGTCCAGTCTGATTTAAATGCTTTGATGCATGGAGAATGTTTTTTCTCTTAGTTCGATTTTTTTTGTTCAAAGCACGCAATAACCGTGTTGGTTTCTGTTCTTTCCCTACATGAACTGAATCATTTATGGACTTTTTAAAAAACTTGTAGAGAAGGAAAACAAAGTTTTATGCTTATCGACTGTACTACCAAGATGACAAAGATCACAGCTGAGTTAATGCTGTTGCATTGTACTTAGAACATGACAAAATAATTTATACCTAAACTGTCAAGGGATTGCTCATAAAGAATAACAGTCATGGACGATGACAGCAGAGAACCCTAGTTATTTATTTCCTATCTGTAACTGGTTAAAGTCGCCAGAGAATACTTGTGATGATATTTCTGAGTTGGTAGGATAAACTAAATTATGAATTATCTGTAATATTTGTAATAATTTTAAGTAGCTACAGTAATATTTGGTAATTTTGAGTAGCTCACAGTAACTTTTGGTAATTTTGAGTAGCTCAGAGTAATTTATGATTATAATTTTCAGTTGTTACAGTAATATGTTGATGATGATTTTCAGTTACTAAAGTAATGACTTTCAGTTACTAAAGTAATTAATAATGATGAAAACTTTGAGCTGCCAGGGTAATTTGTGATGATAATTTTGAGTTGAAGGATAAGTTGTGATGACAAAAGATTCAAGAGTAACATGTTGATAATAATTTTTAAAGGTTGGGATAGGTTCTTTCAAATCAATGAACACAAGTGTTAAAAAAGATCCTTGTCACTGACAGAATTCATCTATTTTGCACAATAAGTTGTGTGTTGTCCACAAGAGCACCACAGATGAATCATCATATTCTACAGAACCCCACATTTATTCATTATAAAATATATATCAATAAAAAAGCAACAAAAGTTTTCCATTACCATAAGTAATCGGCGCTAACAGAAATCTCTGAATTAATTCCAACTACATCCTAAGCAGGTGTTTATGACTCATTATCACACAGTAATGTTATATGTCATGACAAATCTACTTGATAGTTTTCAATATCATATGAAATATCATTAGCTGAAAAACTTGCTCACCTGTTACATTCAACACTAATTTAATATGTTTAGATGTACCGGTATATCTAACTTCAGAGTTCTCGATTGTGTCTGTGTCAGTTTGTTTGTCAGTGAACGAAAAATAAATACATCAATCTGAGTCATGAACATGAATTTACACTAAGTTTCTGAAACTAACTTTTCCCTATTTTTGAAAGTAACAAAGACCTTTTAAATTAGAACAAGGGGGTCCTAGGTAAAAGAGATTGAAAACCTGGGAAGAATCATCACTATGGTGGTGGTCTGTAGATAATCGAGTTTGGACCAGGCCGCTTCTGTTTTATTATTCTGGTTTATTGTTTTAGCACTGTAGACACCACTGCTATCAACCTCAAGAGCACACCTTAAAATTGTGATTTATTTATTTATTGTTTAATGTTGTGCACATCAATTTTCTATTTTCTATTTTCTATTAGCTATATGATTGTGGCGTGTAAATAATTGGGTCCGGACCAAACAACCCAGTGATTGACATCATAAGCATTGATCTATACAAATGGGATGCATCAACCAACTGAAAGAGCTGGCCCATATGATTCTGTTAGTCACCTCTTACGACAAGCATGGGTTGCTGAGGAATTTCAACATGGGTAGTGAAAAGTGAGGAGACTTCAGTATAACGTAACAAATCATGAAGAGATCACTATGGCTTGGTATAATCTTAAGGGATCTGAACTCAAATGTTTTATGTGACTGTCAAACAATTTAACTACTTGGTCACTCAGTCCTCCTCACAAAAAGCAAAACTTACAATGCTTATGAGGATAAAAAATGTGACGAAGGTCCGCCCCAGAACTGTTGTTGCGTAGACGTCTCCATACCCTACGGTTGACATGGTTACCAACAGGAAGTAGAGGCACTCCCAGTAGGTCAACTTTTGGGGATTTGAGAAATTGAAGAAAAAGTCTCCAGAATTCTCAATCTGAAATGACAAAAAACAAACATAAACAGCAGGTAGTGAAAACTGAGAAACATTAAAAAGGCTTATGAGAAGTTTGCAACAAATCCTACGATGTGTATCACTAAAATGACAATACCTTACTTTTCAAAACAACAATGGGTAGCTTAAGTACATTCTAGATCTATTTCATCTCCGGCCAAAAGTACAATTAACACCAATGCCATGTACAGATACTACTTACAATCAGTATGAAAGAACTAGTATTTGACCTTATTTATTTGCATGCATTTTACACACTTAAAACATGAGCTTCTGAAAATGCATCTGAAGACTAGGGACTGTTCATATCTTTATGGCAAGAGGGTGGATGCTGATTTTAATGTGGGTTACCAATTTTGTTCTGGGGAGTTAGTGGGGGGGGATCATCAATTTTGTACACTTGTAGTATTACTAAGGGTGAGGTGAGGGTTGTCAGCAATTTTGTACACAATAATAGCTTAAAATTATGCTTAGCAATTGTGGAAAATGTGTGTGTTGAAGCGGAGGGCATTGATTCATATATGATGTGTGGGTGTGGGTGTGGGTGTGGGTGTGGGTGTGGGTGTGGGTGTGGGTGTGGGTGTGGGTGTGGGTGTTGAGGGTTCACTTACTTCGAACATAAATTTTACGCGGGTTATTCACTTTGTACATACTTCTCCATAAACATCATCATCATCCCTCAGCCATCTAGAATGGTCCCCCATGTTTCGAGCAATCACATAACATCCTACAAGAATAGGTACTTAAAATGACCAGCAGTGTTTTTCTGGTATGGCTTGAGAGTGCTGTTTTATGTTGTTAGTTTGTTGATAGAACTCCAGTCAATAATATTTCAGCTACTGTAAATAAACGAACTTGAAAGACATTGAAACGTGTTGTAGGGAAAAATGATGGAGAGTGAAAGCAGATGTTACATCATGGGATGGTGGAATTAGGTAAACAGCTATTATATACTTGGATGCTATTGTAATATAATACAACAACACATGTGAATATAGAGTAATAGTAACTAATAACAGCATTGACAAACATGATGGAAAGATATACTCAGAGCACTCAAAGTAGGGCACTACTTGCAACAAGTTACCATCAAGCCTGGGCAAAACAATCCCATGATTGATACCATGAGCAGCATCTAAAGGGTACAATGATATCAACTAAGATATAAAATCCTGCCACTTGAACCATGCTTATTCCCAACAAGAACATCAAATATAGCATGGCAAGTATTACTCCTGGCAGTGTACAAACTAGGGCCTGTCCGACTGCCCGAAACTGGCTAGATTTCCAATGGCCAGTCGAAATTTACAGCTAGTCAGCCCAATGGCCTTGTCAAAATTTTAGAAAACATGTTTGAGGATTTTTCTTTGGATTGGCTGGTCTGGTTAAACCCATTTTGGGATGGTAACATTTTGAAGTTATATTTTCCTTTACAGGTCTGCTATGTCTGTTAGTGGTAGTGATAGTTATCTCCCCTCGTCAGATACTTGCAATCCATTTTAACCTGAACTGTGCTTGAGTTCTGATCACACCCAAAGAAATATCTTTGTGCTTTAAGTCTGTCGCTTGAGCAGAGTTGAAAATGATGAATTTGCAATGATTGCATGGTGATGTTATTCCATAATTATTCTCCTTATCTGACCATCAGAGATTTTAATTGTTTCTTTGGGCACAAAGGACGATGGGGTAATATCAAGTGAACATGAGAAAAAACAAAAATCCTGTCATAATTCATAACTGGTATCAAATAACTTGTAATGATCAAAATCATGTCCTGCCAGTGTTTAGACAGTTGCCTATCGTCAATGTGAGGTTGCCAGTGAGTCCTATGCAAGTCTCTCACCAGGTGGAGGAAGCCAGCCGCAGCGAGCCAGAGACTGACGAAGTACGCCACTAGCTGGACCAGCCGGATCATGGTGCTGGTCTTGAGGATGTTGAGGTATGTCAAGATGTCTGGGATGGACATCAGCCGCAACGCTCTCAGGAATCTCAAACCTGGAAGACACAAGACAGAAAGTTACATCATCTGCAACACTCTCAGAAACCTTGGGATTAGTCACTATGATCAGACCAAAGTAATCCCCTTCCTATTCTCAGAGACAAAACACTAGTGGCAAGTGAATTAGTCCTATCAGACAGAGACAGTCAGCCACAGAGACACAGACACAGAGACAGAGAGAGTGAGAGAGAGCGAGTGAGAGTGAGAGAGAGAGAGAGAGAGAGAGAGAGAGAGAGAGAGAATTCCTATTTTATGGCAGACAATCCAGTGATAGACACCCTGAGCATCCATCTATGCAACTGGGATATGAACTCTTTCATCAACCAAGTCAGGAAGTCTCACCACCTGATCCCAGTAGTTGCCTCTTACAATAAGCATGGGTTGCTGAAGACCAATTCTAACCAAGTTCTTACAGGATTAAAGACAACATTCTCAGGAACCTCTGGTCTATCACATTTTTACCAAACCTTAGGGCAATGGGCTAGTTAGAGTGTTCATGTTTTAAGCCGATAACAAGGGTTTGAGTCCTCACATGGGTACAGCGTGTGAAGCCCGTTTTTGGAGTCCCCCACTGTAATATTTTCAGTAATATTGCTAAAAGCGGTGCAAAACTAAACTCACTCATCTGGGTCTGATTCTCAAAAGCATACCATAGACAAATAGTTTATTGATCTCCATCACATGCTGCGACTGGGACCATCCTATTATTGGCTAAAATGATACTCACTAGAAGTACAGGAATTATTAATCTCCAAAATGATAGAGCACATTACACAGATCATTAAAAGTCAGAAATTAAACAAGGCTACAAGACAGTAAATGAGATTCTCTAGCCCTCAGTGGATGCAGAATCAGTTGTGATTGGATCATCTTGTGTAAGATTTTTGCATTTTTAAATGTATCCATTAACTAATCTGACAATACTTTTTCAATTTTCATTTCTCTCCTTTTTAACACAGTGACTTAAGCTGAATGAATGCAGAACTATTTTCAAGTAGGTGAAATTTGGTGTGGAACTACGGTTGGTGCGTTAAACTTTCTGTACTTAGAAATGGAATCGGTTAAACAAACCATTATTATGTTTTTATTGTGGCTTTTGGGCTATACTGTCCATTTATATACATTTAACACCTACTATCAACCTGGTAATATTTTAGAACTACAAATGAAAAACGTCTCACAGCTAAGGGACATAACTCTGCACAGCGAGCTGCATTTCCTTCAGGGAAAAGGTGAGTCATGCCGACCCCTGGTGGGTAAATGTCAAGGCTAATCTGTTGGCTATTAAAAGCATGGCATTCTAATGGAAAGCACAGCCATAATATATATTTCCTATAACAAAAACTTGACATCTCAGCTATCAGATCGCAACAAGTATGACATAATGGCCTTATTATACACAACTGTTCTGACCTTACAAGAGTAAGCAAAGTGTGTGTGTCACAATAATTATCGCTAGATGATAAGGTTAATAAATATTCTTTTTGTCATCAAGACTAATTCAGCTCTCCATCCCTCCCACTTGACCGACGCTCACAAATGCTGTAAGTTCTCTTTGAATGTCACATCGCTCATTAGGCAATGTTTTGTGAGAGCATTGTGCTTGATTGATGTTTGCCGTAACATTCAAGAACATGGAGTATCCCACTGGGTGAATACGGCGTTATACCCTTCACAGCAATATTGCTGCAATATCACAGTAAGGGACACTGTGAATGGGTTCACACATTCTGCCAGTGGAATCATTGACTGGCATGTGATCCATGTCTTAACAATGATGCTATGTAGATGCTTCGGAACTTAATCATTACGGATGAGAGAGGGACTATGGCTTAACACTGTTTTTAGCTAGCAATATCACAGTGAGTATGTGATGTGGCTTTAAAAGGCGTTTAGCACAGGGGGTATGTGAGTGTGCTTTAAGCAGTATGGGTGGAAACAGACACCTAGGTTTGGCTTCAGACATGGAACACTGGGACTCAAACCTGGGTCTCTAGTGTGACAAGCATCTGCTAAAACCACTATGCCATTCTATTATCATCACAGGGTGTGGGGGTGTTTTTCACAATACCTTAGCAGAGGTGAGTTGCCTGAACTAGTTTTGGGTAGATGTCTGATTGACCAGTCTGAGTGTGATTGAGTGATTGATTGGTTGTTCGGCTGATTGTTCGGTTGATTGTTCGGTTGACTGACTGACTGACTGACTGACTGACTGACTGACTGGGTGACTGATTGGGTGACCGACTGACTGATTGATTGAGAGTGAGCTAGTTCATTTTCAGGCAAGTGTGTTTCAGTCTTCAGGCCACCCCTAAGAAGCAATCCCGAAAAAAGGCTTCACACATTGTTCCCATGTGAGGAATGGAACAAAAGTCTCCATAAGGGAACACTCCTGCAGATGTGAATATAAATGCTTGAAGAGATTTAAAATACTTTGCTTACAGTCTACCTGCTCATATCTGTAAAAGAATCATTAAATAACACTACGCTATGTATGTATCCACCTCTTACAGCTGCTTCTGCACTTTAGGCGAAGTTACGGTTGTACATACTGATTACTGGCAGATAACATAAATAGGGATGAGAAGTCTCTGAGGCAAACTGCCTACTTGGTAGCATCTCAGTTCAATAAAACTTTGCATCCTAACAGCTGCTTCTCTGCCCATTCTGTAAGTACTTAAATCTTTTTGTGCTTCAAAATAGTAAGGGAGTAAATCCATGATGAGTGTAATCAGAAAATATTTATTTCCTTGACACACAACCGATGAGCAGGTACTAGGGCTGGCTGTTATTATAGAATTTTGAGATTGATAACTACTTACTAAATATTCATTGATTGTTAATAAACAGAGAACTAACTTTGAGCAAAAATGCCAACAATGTCTGAAATAAATTAATATATTTCAAATCACTGGCGAGCTGGGTTTTTGCATTGATTATAAACAAAACAGTGTCCTGAACATAATTTAGATGCAGATGTAGAATATAATTGTACATTAATATATTGTGCAAGGAAACAAAAAAAACCAACCCTGATTACAAAAGTTAATGTATGATATTATCGATAACCAAATTTTCCTGCTGATAATCATTAATAATTTCTCTCATTGACAATATTTCTGATTATCGATCATTCGATCCAACCCTATCTGGCACTTGTGTTACAATTCCCTCTGGTCACAAACAGTCTGTAATCGGATTAGATTAATGCAGTGTTACACATTGGAAATCTCCTCCAGCGGTTAAATACAGGTAACACTTGGCAAATTTTCTATCCCAACCATATCATATAAAATTCAGTCACGGCATTGTTGGAATGAGTCGATAGATCGGTAATTTCTGCCTCTTACAGCCATGATCCAATGGGACCAGGTCATCCTGTTGCTATAACTACAAGAAGATGGAATCATGGGATATCTCAAACAATTCTCATTGTCAGAGCGACATAAAAGACACGACACTTCATTAGACATGTGAGGAATTCTAAATCCCAACACGGCAATCAATTACCCCAAACCGACTTCTCGTCTCACTTCAACAGATTGTGTAGACGAACAAGGATGTATTATTCACTGCACTGTGGTGTGCAGCATCCCCCACCTTGCACATCCACGGTATTACGTCTCCATTCTGTTATGATAAATACCCTCAATCCATTTGCCACCTTAACTTCATTTTGAATCTTGTCAAATGAAACAATCCTTGAATGAGTCGCCCAACAATATAACGCTGATTGTAACAAGCAGCTATATTACTGAGCCACTTTGTGAAATAACACAATGGCGAATGTCTCATAGCATGACTTCTGTCTTCTTATCTTAATACCTAGGAAACATGTTTCCCAGCCAAAACTTCGGGTACAAATCTTTCGATTCTTTTTAACAAACTGATGGTTTGTTTATACCATGCTGCTCATTTTGAATATTGGTAATAAACATTCAGAAGGGTTACTAAATGGTTACTGAGAAGCGGAAATCTGTGCTCTGTGATAAACAGGATGGAGATGGCGACATCACTTCAGCAACAAACTGGTGAATGGAGTAGAGAAATATTCCAGCCATATGATAGGGAAACTATACTCTTCAAAAGAAATAGGGGATAATGAACTTTCAATTTGGATAGGAAGTGTAAATGTTAATAATTTCCCTCTATTACCACTCCTAAACACAACACATGATATGCACGTGAACAATGCAGTAGCCCCATGGGGTTCCATTCTTGATTTTGACATTTTTTCAAAAAGGTCGAAAAATCATGTAGAACATTAATTTTGACACTCATCTTGCATCACACATATGTTAGTGTTTGTTTCTAGTCGTTTGTTTCAAAACGAAAATCATATGCATGCAAATTACATGCCATACACCAGTCATCTTTCAAAAGCGACTACATTCCAAATAACTATGTAACTGTAAGGAAGTGTAAATGGTGATGCACTCTCAAAACATTTAATAAAATCATATCAACTGATATATATGATTGACTCCAATAAATCTCCTAAATATTTTAAGCGTAAATTAAAAAAATGAAGATCCCCTACTTTTTTTTAAGAGTATAGAAGTGGGCTACATATATTGTATCCATGTGGGGAATCGAACTCAATGAGTGAGGATGAATGCTGTGTTTAGCAATATTCCTTCAACATCATAGCAGGGGATACGAGAAATGGGCTTCACATATCATACCCATGTGGGGAATCGAACTCAGTACTTCGGTGTGATGAGCGAAAGGTTGACCACTAACTCCTCTCCTCTGTCCAGTTTGAAGAGAAGTAATTATCACGACACTCATGCAAGAGAATACTGAATGTTTCATAAGACTACATACAGGGAAAATGTCATCATAAGAAAGTACAGAGATCAAATGATTCATTCCAAGCATTCAGTATTCCATTCCACCAGATTCTCCATCCCAGAGGAGACAATTGGAGAGTTCAGCTTACAGTATATTTCCCTCGGGTGGCTCAACATCTTATCACATAGACTACTGCTGGCAATATCAGACCACAATCACTTTTCATATATAACATGACGCTCTCATGATTTTTTCTGTCAGCAATATGTGCTACTTTACTAAACACACATAATAGGATAACATCAGCCTCTGAAATAAATCACTGTTTAAATTAAATTGAACACACGGGATTAATTCCCTTGGGGGCTCCGATAAAACATTATTGAAATCGAAAATAATTCCCAAGGCAAAATAAATGAATTTATTTCCAAACAATGTTTAATTTCAAGTCACTTGGGACAATGCACATTCAATAATCATAAAATCTTACGTATAGAATAAATACACATAAAAGTTTAAACTGCAAAAATAAAAATATAGTTTCCATACTTGACTGAAGTTGGATGAGATGAGTGAATATTCATTAGGTGTGAGTTTTTGTGAGATTTGTGATGATAGTCTGGATAATGTAGTCTGGACTAGACAGCTCCGTGATAGACACCAAGAGTGGGTAGGTGGGTGGGTGAGTGAGTGAGTGAGTGAGTGAGTGAGTGAGTGAGTGAGTGAGTGAGTCTGACCCAAATCCTCATTGGCTATATCAGTGAGTGTATTGGTTGGATTGGATGAAAATTATTTTGGTAAGAACACAACATGTCAGCATAACAAGAAATTCAAAGTCTTGACATTTTTCATTATGGAGCTGACAGATCAAGCCCCATTATGATGACAAATAGGGACCAGGACTCTTGACTAGTCTCAGTATCCTGAGTGATACTACTAAGGGAGACAACTGCACAGAATAAGAATAACCAAAAGTAAGTGAGGGAGGGAGGTAACATTATACTGCACTCAGTAATATTCTAGCTATATGGACATGGTCTGTGAATAATCGAGTCTGGACCAGACAATCAACGGATCATCAGCATGAGCACTGATCTAAGGAATTGGGATGTCATGACATGTGTCAGCTGCCTCTTACAACAAGCATGAGATGCTGAAGATAAGTTTTATCCTTGATCTTCATGAGTAGAACCCAAAGTAATGCAGGTGTTTGATTATAGTGCTGACAAATCAAGGATCAGTATAATTAAAAGTGCTAATGAATGATTCTGTGATGTCTAAGGGAGACAACTGCATGGCAAGAATGGCAGCTAAGACAACTGAGTGAACAGTGCCCTTGATAAAATGCCATTATCTATTACAATCATATATATGTATTAGGACCATTTGAAAGTGAAATGTGTATCATACCAAAATACATAAAACACTGAACTAATGAAACTATCTTTCAATCAAGCTTTAGTTTTGAATAAGACATCTAAATAATACCACTCCATTTGAATACACTGAACCAAACTTTACTTCAAGGTGAACTCAGTAATTGAACTAAAAATAAAAAGCCAGGTGCTACTTAAAAAGTGGTATCATGTTCAGATCAAACAGAATATCAAGCCAATCTATGAACATACTGATCATGATGGTCTAAATGACCTCAACAAATGGCATGTAACAAAGGATATGAGGAGCTAGTTCACTGTATGGCTTGTTCCAGCTCTTGCTGAGGGTTGTTTGGTTTGGCTTGTTTTGGCGCATTACACTGATTGATTAATTGTTATTTAATGCTGCAATATTTGATGCCCCAGCTAGGGTTGATATCTGTAAATAATCAAGTATGGACCAGACAATTCAGTGATTGACATCATGAGCATCAATCTATGCAACTGGGACACAACAACATATGTCAGCCAAGTCGGTGAGCCAGACCATCCAATCCCATAAGTCGCTTCTAACAACAAGCATCAGGGAATTGAACCAAAGTCTTAAGCATGATGAGCAGAAGCAGAACCATTAGGCCACTCAATCACCTGCATAAGCTATACCCTATGATATTGGATATGGCTTTCATGACAAGCTGTTTAAAGTTGCATCAGAATTCTGTCATCAAAACACAGTAATGCATATAGCATAATTAATATTTAAATAATTTGAGTAACTTTAGAATTTCATTGGGACATTGCGTCAGGTGTTGAAATGCACAACTGGATTCATGGCCGTAATACCACATAATAGAAAGAAGACCAAGGTTTATACATTCTTTTCTTTGTACATGTAAAGATCTTGTTTTATAATGTGACAATGTCACCCATATTTTGGATTACATAGGTAAAAGGAATTCTGGAACCTTTCACTGACACCAATGTTGTTGTCATATAGACAAAATATCAACATCTTGAATAAATGGGAAACTGGTTGGGTTATGTGGGCCTTAGGACAGTATCTACTGGCTAACAAGGATAAGTTGAGCACTGACCTATCAACTGACCCGCATTAGCATGTTTAAGTGACACCCACTGGTGCTTGCCATTGCAAGCAATGGGGACGCGGGTTGTCCGCGATCAAATGCAGTGCAATGGGTGAGAGTCTTATGAGCTGGGCGTGTACAGCTTCACATAGAATCAGTTTCATCATCATACAGTGCAAGCACAATAGCTTCCATCTGCTCTACCTTTCACAAACCACTACTGCTCATAAATACATTCACTGCACTGGTCAAGCTTATCGGAAGAGTTGAAAGTTTAGTGCATGCATCAGAAGATTCATAAAGGAGTGAGAAAGTCAGAATTGTATCAGCAAGATAATGACAAATAATATGTAAACATTCTAATTAACATGAAACATACGTGTTATGCATCAAAATAATACATGAATATATAGTGGATAGATTTGTGGTACAAAGGCATGAACAGATATTTCAAATATAGCTGCTGTAGAAGCCATGTTTAAAATGAATATTCTCTCTCCAAGATCTGGAGACATTCATTGTAAAACATTAATCGAAAAGTTATGGAACATAAAATTGTGTGCTCAGCCAAACAAATTCCATCTGTTTTGAACACATTCTTAATTGAACATCTATCACGCACACAGTAAGCAATTTTCCTTTTCTTTTTGTAAAATATAAAACATCCTGAAACAAATTACTTTTGAAAAACTCCCAGCCTCTCTACCTCTGACATAGCCTCTGAGTATGGAACTGACACTGAGTAAATTCTCACCTAGCCAGTTTCTGTCCAGGTAGATGGCCACGAAGGAAGGGGGGATTGTGAAGTAGTCCACAAATGAGAACAACTCCAGCCAGAACCATAGCTTGTCGTTGGCCGCCACGAACTGCCACAGAAAAAACACAGACATTAGCAAAATGTTGTTTATTTTTGTTTTATTTGTTGTTTAAAGTTGCACTTTGCTATTTTCTGTTTGTACCTAATCTGGACCAGACAATCCAGTGACTGACATCATGATCATCAATCTATGCAACTGGGATACAATGACATGTGGCCATCAAGTCAATGAGCACCTGTTCCCCTTAGTCGTCTCGTATGACAAACATGGATTGCTGAACAATTCTAACCCAGAACTTCATGGGTCCATGATCAAAATGGTAGTGACTTTCAAGAATTATCATCACAAGAGCAGTGACCTTCAATGACATTAAAATGGTAGTGATCTTTATGGACATCATCAAAACAATACTGATCTTCAATGATATTAAAATGGTAGTGACCATCATGGGCATTCGCAAAATAGTAGTCACCTACATGGATGACAGCAAAATGGTTGTTACCACTTTCCGATGGTAGGATATGTTTCTGTTAAATTCACACATATATAAATATACTTGTAAAATATCTCATCTACTCAACTAGAAAACATTTCCCTGCACAATTTAGACAGCAGTTTATTATTACACATCAAGACCTTTCTTGCATTGAACAAAAAGGCCCTACAAATTGATGACATAGCTGTCAATTCTCTATCACTACACTGCCGAGTCCCGAGAAGCCGCCCAGAAACAATTCATCATCCAGGAGAATCCCTGTTGTGATAAGTGTCATTTCCTGGCTAAGCACTTAATAAGGTCATCCTATATTCTAAATAGCTCCAGCAATCTCCTACTGTAGGTTGTCAGATCATTCTTAGGAATATAGCTGTTGTCAGTTCTACTGAGTTATATATCGTACAGGAATTCAGGTTCTACACGGGCTATGACAGATCAATGCAAACTGAATTGAGGCAAAAAGTAATGCATCGGTATATATATTACTCACTTTTGATGTTGATAAAAATTGAGTGCATATTTCTATATGCAAGGGATTAGTGCTATGTTCTCAGAATTAATAACATCAACTTGACAATATGGCATGTATGGAGAGAGAGAGACACAAGAGAGAAAGGGAGAGAGAGAGAAGGAGAGAGAGAGAGATTTCCAAAGGTTCATGGATCTCCGATCTCCCGGGGCTCCTTTTCAGTTGAAATGTGTTTATTTGTAACAATCAAAACTATATATATTCAGAGACTATGTGCTAGTCTATATAATGACTATCCAGTAAATTAGTATTATTGTCCTGGCTGTCAATTTGTTAAACACTGGATGCCTTCCTTGGGGACAAACACCTCAGATGAAACAAATTCATCCTGAATATGACGAATCATCACTGAAAGTTACACTTACATCGCTATCTAGGGATTACATAATAAAATAGATCCCAGCAATCTACACCTGTCATACAGGGACATAATAAAACATTCCACAAACTCTAGGGACTGACGTCATCTGTATCGATGGTCTCAGTTGATTATGCAATCCCATGTCAAGCAAGAAGGTTGGAGTTTTGATCGTTGTGGTGTTAGGTAAAGAATAGTCATCAAAAACAAATTAAATTGCATCTCATAGTGTAGTCTTGCTTCAAGGCTGTCCTGAAGCCAAAGCCCATGGATGAATAGTAATTCGATTTTTTAAAGAGGCAAGTCTATATAAGATAGTGTGTGCATTTGTTTGGGGTTTTTTTGCATGCCTGTGTGTGTGTTTATGGTGTGGGTGGGAGGCAAACAGGCCATCACTTTTCTGAATAGTCCATCCTTGAAAAGAAACTGTCTCCCTTCTGCAATGATAGAGAACATTGACTGGCACAATCTCATTATGCTAAAAGTAACATCTTCTCACTCTTTTCTGATCATCATCAGCCCCTCTGCAAAAGTTTTACACTATGTTATAGTTAGAAAACCTCATAAGAAAGATTGTCAGGCTGTGTAATTTTCAAACCCAGATTGGCAGAAAAATAAGATTTTGGAGCACAATTTTAAACTACCATGTGAATGACATTATTCTGTAAATTACAAATTCTGGGCTACAAGAGTTAGAATGATAACTAAATAAAGCTCATTGCTAAGTACAAGAAATGCCCACTACAATGTGTTGTGAATGCGTGAGTGAGTTTAGTTTTCTACTGGTGTAAGCACTATTCCAGACACATCATGGCAGGGGACACCAGAAACAGACTTCAACCATTATACCCATGTGAGGAATCGACCCCGAGTCTTCGCCGTGATGAGTGACAACTTTTACCCAACCGTTCCACTTCAAATACTATGTGTGCAGGATGTTGTCAAAAGGTTTTTTGAAATGGAACTTGATGGCCTCCATGTGTACAGGACTCTGCAATATCGCAGCAATACTTTAGCTGCCTGTTGATAATCAAGTCTGGAGCAGACAATCCAGTGGGTGAGCAGCCATCCACGTTCTGGAGGTACGATGACACAGAGTCAACCAAGTCTGACCACCATAACACTCTTCAACCTCTGACCATTTACGGTAAACACATTTTAACACCCTTCAACCTACCGATGACAGTAAACAAAACATAACACCCATGAACATATCACTGTAATCAGAAAACAGATCTTAACATCCTTCAATCTCTGACTGTTTACAATAAACAGATCTTGACACTCTTCAAGGTACTGATGTTTACAGTAAACAAAACATAACACCCATAAACATATCACTGTAATCAGAAAACAGATCTTAACATCCTTCAACCTATGACTGTTTACAATAAACAGATCTTGACACTCTTCAAGGTACTGATGTTTATGGTAAACAAAATGTAACACTCATCAACATATGACTGTAAACAGAAAACAGATCTTGACATCCTTCAACATTTTGTTAATAATAAACAAAACATAACACCTTTAAACCTATGACTGTTTACAGTAAACAGATCTTCACATCCTTCAACCTATGACTGTAAACAGAAAACAAATCTTAACACCCTTCAACCTATGACTGTTTACGGTAAATGAACCCTAACACCATTTCACCTAACATCCTTCGATCTGTGGAAAACTCAAGTAAAGTGCACCTCTTCCAGTCTCTAGGCGACAGATGAAAACTGTGGCATCCTTGAACACAGGAGAGTATATCTAGGACACTTAACAGCTACTGGTGGAACATTCAGATCAATAATACTCTGGCTACCAAGACAAGTTAATTGGCTTGAGACATGAGCAGATTATTGCCTGTATGAAGCTTTTTTCTAAATATTGATCCATTCCCCTCCCAGTATGTCTTGCTAGAGGGACATAGGTGGCTGGGATCCACAAGGGGTTCAACAAATGGCACTTTGCTCACAATTTACTGGTGACAATGTACAGTAAATAGCCAACACATTACCTATCATACTTCAAATATCCATGTTACATAACTATCTCACTCAGGTTACAGGGGATACTCACATCATATATATAATAGAGGGTACGAAGTGACCTTCCGTAAAATGCCATTTATATTAAACTCATGAAAGATTTAGTTTCGAACTCTCTTTCAAAGAGATCAAATCATTAACACATTGTAATACCATTTTTATTAAATGAGTTAAGATTTTACTCATTTACTAAATCTTTCATGGACGAGTTTTATAAAAATGGTACTTCTACAGAAGTGAGTTTGGTATTTTGTTTATTACTCTCCTACAAAAATTAACAGAAAGTGTGGAAAAATTGCTTATAGTGTGATGACTCTTGACAGTTTTCTGCGAGTCAAGCAAGGTCTAATACCATTGTGACAGCGGCATTAGCACTGTGACGTCAGAACTATAAACCGTTATGACATCATATATCTAGTGGTATTACACTAGGGTAATATACAATGCAGTTTTCAACACTGGTAAGGATATCCACTTTGTAGTGGGATAGAAAGGATAGCCTTTACACATGATAGTATGGACACTCACGTTATGTATGACATTAAGGATGCCCACTTTACACATGACAGTAAGGATGCCCACTTTACACATGATAGTATGGATACTCACGTTATGTATGACAGTAAGGATGCCCACTTTACACATGACAGTAAGGATGCCCACGTTACACATGACAGTAAGGATACCCACTTTACACATGATAGTATGGATACTCACGTTATGTATGACAGTAAGGATGCCCACTTTACACATGACAGTAAGGATGCCCACGTTACACATGACAGTAAGGATACCCACTTTACACATGATAGTATGGATACCCACTACACATATGACAGTATGGATACCCACTTTATGTATGACAGTAAGGATACCCACTTAACACATGATAGTATTGATACCCACTTTATGTATGACAGTAAGGATACCAGATAACAAAGAAGTGTAGGATGGGTGAGCTATATTACGAAATGTTGACTTCATGAAGTTCGTAATTTTCTACTGTCACTAGTAGGCTGTGTATTCACATTAGGAATATAGATGACAGACTAAGTGCAATCATCAGGACAAACCTGGTGTTCCAACAGTGGATAATCAGATCCTAGCTCTGCCAGGGGAGGTAACTCTATAAACAGTGGCACAATGTGCCTTGTTTTCTTGTTTAAATTATTGTTCTCCTGCTGTAGATAATAGAGCAAAGTGCAACACATGGTGAAATTGCTAAGAACAAAATAGAACAACCCTTATTCTTAAATTAGCACCTTTTTCCTGTTGTACCAATGAACTCTTATCCATCTAACGGTTCTAGATTCTGTTAAAACAAAAGCGAATTCCACCTAAAGCACTAAAAGAGCTGTGATAATATTCCTTTGGTACACATTCTTACTAACTACAGTCAGGAATGCTAGATATATACTCACTGCTCTAGCATTTCTGACATTCACTGTACCACTTCTGTATCTAGCATTTGTTGATCACATTTAAGGGCTGCTACCACATGGCCTAGTTCTGACAGTTGGCTTATGCCACGTTCCACACCTGTGCACTCAGCAACCTCTGTCAGGTATTACAAGTACATATAAATGCCAGCACAACTAATTACGGTTGGGTCAATACTACTGATATGGTTATACTGATCTACTTTTTGTGAGACTACTGTTGCAAAACTATCAGTAAAACTAACATGACACTTGAACATAAATGTATAAAAATGCCAGGTACTATTTCAGCACAACTAGTCTTGTGGTTGGGTCAGTGCTACTGATATGTTTGATCTGATGTACATTCTCTGAAACTGCGGTGGTAAAACTACCTATAAAGTTAACAAGATGCTTGTCTTCACTGTAGATACACAAAAATGCCAGGTACTGTATAAGCACAACTACTTATGGTTGGGTCAATGCTACTGATGTGGATGTACTGCTGTACTTTCTCAGAGACAACTGTAGCAAAACTGGTTTGGGGCTTTCTGATTCGGATATAATCAGGATGTCCCTAATCTTTTTGACTAGAACATGATGAAAATAATGACACTGGAAAAATATTGTTCTAGTACTATTCCTAGTTAAGATGACAAGATTAGTGCATTAAGTGTATAGTCAGTCAAATACCAAATACTATTGGATCACAACTACTAGTAGGTAAAATCAGTCTGTTTATGCCGTTAGGGTAGCAATGCTTGCAAAGAATGTCTGCTGTGAGTGTCAGATACTACTTCAGTGCAACTACTTATAATGCTTGCAAGGTTCTTGCATTCAGTGCTTAAGGGAAAAACATTCAAAAACAGAGTCGAAACTACTGGTGCACAACTGCTTGTGGCTTGGGGACAAATCGATTTACTTCACAAAGGCTGCCTTTCAGCTTTACACATTGTTCTGTGTAGATTTCAAACTCCTTTCAAGCATTTTTTTTCAAGAGTGAAATTTTAACCTGTCATGTAAACAATAAAAAAACCCAGTGTTTGTTAGTTCTTGAAACGACATTATCCTACATCCTGGCTGTTATTTCTTGTTTGGAGTTACAGCCTCTTTAATTATCATCAAAATGCATGTTAGCACACCTAAACTGAGTTTCACATATTTATGTGACCATGAATGACTGTGGCGTAATTGCAGCAATTACACAGAGTTGCCTCCACTTTAAGTAACAGGATCTGCTTATTGTAGACTTGAACCCAAGACTCACCATAGTTTGTCTTTAGCGTACCTTCACTGATCCTTGTTTACCATCAACAATCTGAAATATCTTCAGCTTTCATCAAACTGAGTTTGATAAACAGAAAATGTAGCACTAGATTACTGAAAGGTTTAGCAGTAATAAATCTGACTTCAATAATTTAAAAAGTTCTGGAATGTGGCATCTGGATGAGCAGAACAAAAGCAACAATGAAGCTTTCACCAATTTGTTACAATCAGTGCCATTGGCTGCTGCAGTATCGATGGTCAAATGGTGTGACAGGTGCCCACTCAGCATTTCCTTGCTCTTCTCAGCCTCTGGGAAACTGGCTGATCAATATCAACGTAAGGACACTGATGTTCCTGTCAACAGCTGGCCATGAATACCATGGCCAGGCTGCTGCTACTGCTGTTTACCAGATTGAGAATGAATGAATGGACCCAATAGTAACTTGGGGATTCAGTTCACTATTCTCAAGCTAAGACAAATCAATGTCAGTAATCTTATCAGTTCATGACTGTCAGTGACCTTGGTCTGATACAATACTATTTCATTACTGACTAGATATTTCTGTAAGGTGAAGAGAGGTGGGAAAGATAAATATGGTGAGGTGATGAAGGGTGACATGAGGTGAGGTGAGATGAGGTGGGGCTGGGTAACAAAAAGCACCATTATTTTGAGTCTTTCAGTAGAATGTTTCTTTTTGTCTGGGTCTAAACCATCAATTCTCTCTTTTCATGCAGGCTCGCTATTAATTTGACCACAGAGTATGGTAAATCTGGACATATGCATCTGGTATTGCCTATGCTCTTCAGTTGGCATATTATGACAACTGGATACAGGGGATCTTGTTGATGAAACCCAAAAGCATGATAATGCTGTCTATAACCCAAGGGGTGTATTTGGGAACTTGAATACAAGACCACAACATTCTGACATATATCAGTCAAAAGACCTTATCTCAAGAGACCAAATATCACTTAACCAGCCATATATCAGTGAAGAGACCGTAACATTTTCCACAGTCTGGATAATCATAAATGTCTTCTGCACAAACTGTTCCATGGGTTTGACCTTTACCTTCATTGCTACTAGCTTACATTTTCCCTGTCTCTATCAGCAGTGATTTATGATTATAAAATCATTTTAAAACAAGTGACTAAGAAACAGATTATTTCACAAACCAGCTGTCCTTTGTCACTCCTGTCCTCTGAAGTCCTCAGGCATCATTCAGGATGAGGACCGCCCTTATTTGGGGTATTATAGGTTGTATATGGTGAGGTTAAGCACTGAGCCATTTAGTCTGTCTCACCTGAACCACATTATTTTCCCTTCCATCCAGGATTTTTGCAATACTCGAGCCGTAAATAAAGCAAGTCTGGGTTCTCTCTGGTTCTCAATCTCCCAACTAACCGGGTCTCCTTTTCAATTTAAAAGGGATTATTTGTTTCACCAAATATATATATTTGAGTATATATATATATTTGAGGACCAAGGACCTTAATCTATGAGCCATTGTCTGCTGCCTTGCTGTACCTTACTCAGTGAACAACAAGCATCCTTCAAGAATTGCACTGTACAAGTCACTACACACAGTAAAAACCTGTTGTATCGTTATCTGCCTAGGAACGAGACTTGCCTTCTCCTGGGTTTTCACAATGACAGGATTAGCGGTGTGCATGCTAGTTCAGTTACATGTAACTTGACATAGTTGTCGGTTCCTATCTTTGCTTCTCTGCAGGACTTTTGGATTCTAATGCATTAAGCACCTGCACATCTTGTCTTCAGCATGGCAGAAATTAGGTGACAAAAAAGGGACATATGTTTTGTGAGGATGCAGAGAAGAACTTCCTCCATGATATGAGGAAGGTGAGTCAGGAAATGTAGATGATGTTCAGAAAGGCAGGAGCAGCTGCTTTACACGTAATGATGCTATCTTGTGAATAACCATATTATAAGACTGTGGCAATCTGTAATGTTTGGTGATGTGCCATTTCTCTGTCACATGACGTCATGACCCAGATGCTGTCATTCTAAATTTGTCATCAAGCCAGCAAGATACAACCATTTTCTCAGGCCTTAGATTCATCCTTCTGTTTTTATTTTCATTCAGTATTGAGGCATTGTTTCAATCAAGCTTAACTAGATACTGAAAGTCACAACCAAAATTAATGACCAATATTGCCTTGACCAAATATACCTTCACCCACAAAACTATCAAGAAACATCCTGACCTAAAGATTGGCAAACCCCCTACAGGGAGGACAATGGCTAAAAGCCATGACCAACACAGTAATAACCAAAGTTATCACCTCACTGAGTAATGACCAAATACACTGACTCACCTTAACCACAATGGCAAACAAGATCTAACCCAGTTACCTGATCAGCACAATAATGACCAACTGCCCTTTCAGACAAGGCAATGACTGAAAGCCCAGGATCCAATAGAACCATATGACATTCCTTCAGAGGACAATGACAAACAGCTGAAACCTTCATGATGACCCAAAATGGCTAACCTACAGACTGATGATGAAATACCCTGATCCATCATGACCACGTTCCTTGCTCCATTAGGACAATGACAAACAGCCCCCGAACACATCCAAACGACTTAAATGCCTGACCCACAGACCGATGATCAAACACCCTGCCTGAGAAGACAATGACAGACCCCCTGCTTCATCCTTGATATATCTAGAGTATACGTTCTGATAAATCAACGCTATACCCTTGATGCATCTACAGCTCTGTGCTGGAAAGTTACCAATGCATACCAATCACAACTCACTTTTACTTCTTAAATAAACTAATGATTGGAAACAAATCATGCAGATGTACACTGAAAGATGTAGAAGAAGTTCTTGCACATATTTTTTTCTAAGTTTCAGACCTAACAATTTGTGTGTATGATTTCAGTCAAATCTGAATCAAACTGAGAACAGCCATCATCACTATCTTTCTTGACACTGACAACCTTGGTTGTAATGGCGGTTTAACTGATTGGCTACTGTGAGAATGTGGAGTCAGCACAGGGAGGTAATAAAATTATCGGGCATAGACACATCCTGAGTATAGTGGAGATTTATCAGAATGTATACCCTATCAAGGGTTTGGCCTGTACATTCAAGACCTGAATGCTGGAAATCTCTGACTGGTGGAACAATCACCAAGGACTCTGACCCATGGGTCAATGACCAAATAACCTGCCTGAGACAACAATGACAGACTACAGGTTTGGATGCTGGTAAGTCATGACCCTGAGGCTGTTCAAACATTCTGACTGGACAATAACAGACCCCTGTACATTCCAAACCTAGATACTGTAGAAGCTTGACCTGCTTAAGCTTGTCCGGTCAGTCCTGTCTGTCAGTACCAGAAGCTGTGGAGTACATAGGTACTCCCCTTGCCAAAATACTGAGTTCCATTGCTGGCACTGCTAACATAACAATGTGTATGAGGTGTGACTAGGTGTACTCAATGGTGCCAGAGATCAGTCAACATTCTGGCAGCAGAGCAAGCACCAGTGTTCCAATATCTGCTGGTCTTTTATGCCAACCTGTTGCATTTGCAACTAGAACATCATCAACTATTCATCCTAAAAGGACAATATTTTTCTATCATAATTATTACGCAGTCATTAGCATTGGGTAGTCAACAACTTGATGGATGCTCTGCCAACTCAAAAATCTCTGAAGGTTGCTGAGGAGTACCTGAGAGACTGAATAGGGTCTTGTATTTCAGGAGCAATACTAACTCAGGACCAGACTCACTGCGAGTTTCCGAGATTCTTGCCACATTCAAGCCAGGACACGAAATAAAATTGATTTCAAAGTATTATTAGTAACTCTATTTGGAAGGCGTACATATTGCTGTATAAATGTCAGAGACTCTATTAATCTGTGTTTGTTGTGCCTTGAGCATATCTGCTGACATGGAGAAGGTGCATATCTGCAATGATGATGACGACGATGATGATGACGATGATGATGATGATGATGATGACAATGATAATGATGATGATGATGAATGATATCATGAACATAATAAACTGTAAGAACACAATGACACACAATCATCCAAGTCACTACGTGTGACCACTTAATTTATTAAGCCACCATACATAACTGCATGGGAAAAATTTATCACTCTGTACTCATGTGGGTATCGAACAAGGGTCCCATTTCACAAAGCTATGGAAGCACAATGACTGTCGTAAGTCTATGCTTCAGAATAGGAGGTACAATTGGTACAAGAAAAGTTACAAGATCTTCGACTTGCGAAAGCTTTGTGAAATGGTCTCCAGGGCTTCAGCATGATAACGTTTTAACTTCTAGGCTACTATGTGTCCCTAACCAATATGATCTGTTCAACATAAGAAGAAGGTGAGGAGGTCAAACGGGGTCTAACATTGCAGACCATGTAAGCTCACTCTGAGACAATCATTCCTTCTGCAATCTGTTTCACGCCAAGCACCAGCTTAGGTAAGAACAATCTAACATATGCAGTTATAATGCAGCAAGGTGTGAGTGAATGTGGTTTTATGCCGCTTTTAGCAATATTCCAGCAACATCATGGCAGGGGACACCAGAAATGGGACTCACATGTTGTACCCAAGAGGAGGATCGAACCTGGGCCCACAGCATGACAAGTGAGCGTTTTAAGCACTAGGCTACCATTCTATTTCAACCAAAGAAAACACTAAACAAAACTAAATTGTTTTGGCCTCATGAAACATAATAGAATATGTTTCCCTTTCATTTCATGGAATAGAAGGCAAACATTTTCAATCCATTTTTCCATAAAAAAACATTTCCTCATAACACCTTGCCCCAAGCAGTTTTACTGTAATACAGGATATATAAAATGTCAAGTCTTATTTCAAATGAATCTCCAAACTGAAAACAATAATTTTATACAGAAAATTGATATTACTAAAATAATCCTTCCTCCAAGCAAAGATGAACTGAATTCAACCCCAGGGAGAGTCCTTGCACATTCCTCTCTTTAAATAGCCACTTCTACAATAACCAGCTGCACAGAGGACATTATGCTTTTCTCTGAGCTAAAAGTGCTTCATGCTAAGCTAAATGTGCAGTGTTTTGATAGTTTTGATTCCAGCAGAAATGAAACCACTGGAAGCATTGAACGTGAGTCACCTAATGGATGCCTCTGTTTTCTGCAAACCGCAATACATAATCATACGTGTTATGAAGCGAGAAGATATTGCAAGCAAAACATACCAAAGCACAGAGGCCAGCTGGAAATAATAACGACGCGAGAAAAAAATCACAGACAAAAAAATGGTGGGAAGAAATGCTGGCTCTGGTTTACGCAAGACAGTGTCTCTCTGACGTCGACAGTCGGAATATCTCATGCATCCACCGACAGAACTACAGGCAAACAAAGACTGTCAGTCAGTCAGTCATCATCATCATCAGTCAGCTAGAACGGGTGCCTGATGAGATTCCAGGATTATACAGGGTACCGGTACCTCAGATCGTTTGACTTGCAGGAATCTGGCACTCACAGAGTTCCATGTGGTATTAAATGAAACATAAACAATGATCAAAGCATGTATAACCATTCCAAAACAACACCTTGTCTTTCCAGACATTTGAAAGATTTACAATATTCAACTAATCTCATGACATCCTGTTCATTCCAATAGCTACATCCAGTTCCAATTCCTTAATTCAATAGAACGTTAATTCCCAGAAAAATTACAAGACACTTTACAGAAGAACGGTATGAAAAACACAAGAGACCAATTGCTAGTGGCAGTAATGGGAAGCTTGTTTAGGGATATGAGTTAAGAAATTGTCAGACTGATTCCTCCCACAATCTCTTCTGTTCCATGAGTCTGAGTAATGATTTGACATTTAGATTTAATACCGCCACAGTTTTTTATATATTTTATTTGAAATGTAAGGAAATTGCTGTGTGAGCAAGTGTGTTATACTGTTTTATAAACCAAGTTTTAAAATTGATGTATTTCCGTTGCGAATGTCAGGGTAATTCAAGGAAATATTATGACACATGGGAATGCAATACTGTCTTTATTACCCATGATTCCTTATGCTCTTAGGCACTGACCTTCACATTGGAAAATTGCAATTGTCTAATGAGGTCAGCAACATTCAGTTACAATGTCTTTTGTTGGACGATGTCATTCTGACCATATAGCACAAAAAGTTTCTAATGACATCAACAAAACTTTTATTGATTGATTGGTTTGTTGTTGTACACCACAATCAGCAATATTCCAGCTGTATGGCTGCAGTCTGCTGACCAGACAATCCTCTTATTATCATCATACGCATTTACCTACACAACTGGGATATAATGACATGTGTCAACCATGTCAGCAAGTCTGACCATCAGATTAGTCACCTCTTACATCAAACAAGGTCATCATCATCATCATCATCATCATCATCATCACCACCACCACCACCACCATCATCATCATCATCATCATCATCATCATCATCAAAGGCAACAACAATGCTCTATGAAGCATGAACCAATGTAATGGTTAATATGAAACGATATTTGCAACAGTACACATATCATATTAATGAACTAGGATATTCCTAATCATATGGGTAACAAAACGCAGCTAGTGCTAAAATGATACTTTGGTTTTTGCGGGTGTGTGAATGAAACACAATTTCATTTTATATCACATGGGATGAAAGCGTGATGTTTATGATCTTGCCCAGAAAGTTCACAAGCTGAAGACACTGACTGATGCAAAACAGAAAGCTATGAAAATCAGAAGGGACCACTATGCCATGGCAGTTAAGTGAATCTTATTCATGATGCAAGATAGAAATTGTAAGATTCCACCCACAACCTCTTCACTTTCTGCACATCACAAATGAATCCAATTTGAAGTGAAGTGGATGTCAGTTCTTCAGCGGACTTCATTTACATGTTATGTAACAGATGCAGATGGTGTGAATGGATAGAATTTCAAATATACAAAGTCTTGTCAGCTTAATGTAACAGAAACCCGAACAGGTACAGGCTGTGGATATTTAATACTTTGGTGAAATCCATGATCACGTGTCGTGCCCTATAGTTGGTTGTTAGTTGTTGGTTGTTTAATGCTGCACTAATCAATGTTCACGCTTCCTTAAGGGGCATTTAGAACCTGGTGTGATGAAGAGGAGCAATGAAGAAAAAACTGCCATGAAGAAGCTGTCTATCCACAAAAAGCACTCCTCTTCAATATTCTAGCTATCTGGGGGAGTCTGGACCAGACAATCCAGTAATCAACAGCATGAGCAAGATCTACACAACTGGCATACCATGACATCTGATTTTGTTAGTTATCCCATAGTGACTTACTCAAAAACAAAACAACTCCTGCTTCCTGACAGAATCATGATCACTGCATTAGAGGGGAACTGTCTGTCTATGTTAATGACAGACTTACCCTGATGTCAACTTACCCTGATGAAGAAATATATCATGAAGAACACGTTGAAGGCCAGGTCGACCTGCTGGGTTGTACTGGTAGACCAGGGGTGACATGTTTCCACGTTCTCGTTACCTCTGAAATTGTAAAGTCGGACATTCTTATAACAGTCAATATGGGTTTCAGTATACTGAACACAAAAATTATATTGTAATAAGTACATACTCATCCTGTACACACATGCATAAACATCTTTCTGTCTACAACAAGGAATACCCAAACATTTCCATAAGGGACAGTGAGGCAGCCAGGTGGCTGAATTGCTTGCTCATCAAGTTGAGGATCCGGGTTTGTTTCCCCACATGGTGACAATGTGTGAAGCCCATTTCAACTCACTCACACTTTCACTCATGTTCATAACCTCTGTGTTCAGTAACAATAGTCATCAAAAGATGACATATCCACCCGGCCCCCACATGTTTGAAAGGGCAAATCATCTCACAGTTACTCATTGTTTTTTTAGACTAAGTTTGAATTGTTTCCATGGAATTCATGAAAATTATAAATGCCATATATCTGTAAACAGCAAAGTCACAATTTCAAGATCTGTCTAATATATCTGCCAAGATCTGTGGAAAGATATGAAATGGTTTTCGAGTTGTGCTCTGGGAATGAAGCCCATCCCTCCATTTTGAGACTAAGTCTGAAGCCATGGAAACCAAGAAAATAATATATCACTATAACCTTTAAAAACCAAAAGGCACCACTTTAGGGTCTGCCACACATATCTGCCAAGGTTTACTGACAGATATTAAGCAGTATTTGAGCTCTGCTCTGGAAATGAAACACACCTCTCACTTTTCAGATTAGGTCCAAAACGTTTCCGTGGAAACCGAGAAAATAATAAATCACAAAAATCTGTACATAGCAAAAGGCACCACTACAGGTTCTGACTGATATATCTATCAAGTTTTGGAGAAAAATATTGAACAGTTTTTGTGTTCTGCTCCAGAAATGAAACACACCTCTCACTTTTGTCTGAAACATTTCCATGGAAACCAAGAAAATAATAAATCACAAAAACCTGTAAATACCAAAAGGCAACACTATACATTCAGATTGATATATCTACCAAGTTTTGCAGAAAAATATTGAATGGTTTTTGAGTTCTGCTCCACAAACGAAAGCCCACCCCACCAAAAGACTAACACCAAAATGTTCCATGGAAAAACGAAAAAAAAATATAAATGCCAAAAATCTGTAAATAGCAAAAGGCACAACCATAGGCTGAGATTACTTAAATCTATCAAGTTTGGTCTAAAAATATTGAACAGTTTCTGAGTTATGCTCCAGAAACAAAATGATTATGGACGGATGGACAGACGGACAGACGGACAGACGAGGCACTGACTATAACCCCCTGCATTACATGCCGGGGGCATAACAAGCAGAATATGACAACTAAAACGAGTCCTTGGCAGCCAGCTTTAGTTCCCAGCTGGTTTATTTATTTCTGATGATAATTACCATCAAGTGACAACCATGTATAGTTAAAACATAATATGATGTTTATAGTAGACTAATATAGTTATTTCAGTTATATAAATGTGTTTAAGGACATTCAGAAATGATGAAGGTCTTGGACATCTTGGGGATAGGGACAGGTATGGTGCTGAAAATCCTGAATTAATCAAAACAGTCTGGGTTTCATATCAACAATGATATTGCATAAGTTGTTTACGTAAATTGTGTTTTTGTAGCAAATCGGGGTTCCTAAGACCATTTGGTGGCCCAGAATATTCCAGTGCCCTTGACTATTCCAGTGCCTTAGTCTAATTGCTTGCCCTAGACTATTCCTGTGCCTTAGACTATTGGGTTCCCCAGACTATTCCTGTGCCTTAGACTATTGGGTTCTCCAGACTATTCCAGCGCCTTCGATCATTAGGGGTGCTCTAGACCATTGGGAGTGCTCTAGTTAATTGGAATGCCTGGGTTATTGGACTCTCCTAGACTACTGGGTGCCCTAGACGCTATCAGGTGGCCTAGACTACTGCGGGTGCCCTTGACTATTACTGTACCCCAGACTACTGAAGTGTCCCAGTTAGTGCTCTAGACTACTCAGATAACCATCCCCTCGGTAATAACTGAGTATACTCAAGGAATTATAATTACATGACATCACATGGTACTACAAGAGCTGCTTTCAATCATCAGCTCTTGAAGAATACACTGAAACTTCCCAACAGACATAAATAAACCAGGCTGTTTGGAGATCAGGTGTTCCCAGGGGTATTATACAAGGTTACAGGTTGGAAGTGTGGTGGTGTGGTATCATTACTATTTCATAGTAATTCCTCAACACATGCTCTTTATAATGTCTTACAATGGACTCTACTTTTAGATTTGTTATGACAATGAGATTGCATGTATTTATCAACACAGGTGGGTGAAGAGTCCCATCACCTTCATAATAATGAAATAGTTCGTGCCAGTGAAAGAGAAAACCCTTGGCAACATAAATGTCTCAAATGGATGCTCATTCTTTGAACCTGACTGTCAGTCACCCAAGAATATGACAAGATTCTCTCTATGACTACGTTGTACACAGTCATCTTGCTACTGGTATTGTCACCTCTGGAGCTGTAGACATCCAAGATCGCTGTAGTCTGGCGTGGATGTGAAATATTGTACATGTTTGGGTTCCATTTGGGTTCATTAAAAAACATCATTTGGGGGTTTGACCCAGCCTTGAGCATCTGAATAATGACATGGTGTCACCCAGAACAAACAGGCTTGGCAACATCAAAGGAGCATCAGCATACTCGGTCTGTGTAGTTGACTGTCAATGACCCAAGAGTATGAGACGTCTCTCCAAGGTCTCTCTGCAGGCTCCATGCAACAGGAGTCGTGTCAGTCCTCAGTAGAAGTTAGATACATACTGTACATGCCGTTCTGTTTAGGTTCACAGAAACAAACACCGACTTATTGTTGAGTTGGGTTGAGGAAGTCTTGTACAACATATCAGTCATGATGGGGCCAGTCTGTTTCATGTGGAAAACCCAAAGTAGTCAGGTCATGGACATTTATCACATTCTTGACCACAAGACTGGGTAAGGTAAGGTAAGGGAGGAACTGACACAAGAAGTTTTATTCCAGTTATATCCAAACTAGTCACCTTAATGTGAGGAGGTATGTCTTAAAGCCATCTTTGCAAAATTCTAGCAATATCACAGCAGAGGACCCCAGAAATAAGCTTACAAATTGTATTGTGTGCACATTGTACTGGAATTAACCCAGATCTTCAGTGTGATGGGCAAAGACTTGAACCACAAGCCTACCCAAGCTTAACATGAGTGGGAAAGCCCAAAGTGGTGCAGGTTTGAGGTAACAACTTTAGAGAAACCCCATGAGCATTTGTATGCTGCTGACCCAATAACATAATCAGTTGCAAATGAGATTCAAATTCAATAACATCATAGGATCTGGCAAGCCCAAGGGATGTAGTTCTGTGAAAGAAATTGCAGTACCTTAGAGGTAAGTAGTCTAGTAGTTAAGGTGTTCACTCGCCATATCCAAGATACAGGTTTGATTCCCCATATGAGCACAATGTGTCAAACCCATTTCTGGTGTCACCTGCTGTAATATTGCTCAAATACTGATGGTCTTGGATCTACTTCAGAGTCAGCAAATCAAGTTCTGATCAAATTGCCACCTGATGCATTTGCAAAGTTCAGCAGCAAATAGTTTAGGCTATACAGAAAGGGTGAACTGTGCTTCAACTAGTGACAACCTACTGGCTACCAACCGCCCAAAACAAAGTCTGTTGTTCAAATATCCTATAATTTAATCCATCTCATAGGGAGTAATTTAGAAAAACCATTGCTTTTGTGTTGCTTTATGCAACACTGAACAATATTCCAGCTGTATTGCATCGGTCTGTAAATATCTAAGTCTGAACCAGGTAATCCAGTGATCAGCATCTTGATAATGATCTATGTTATTGTGATACGAAAGAAACTAAAAGGCATTTAAAAAAACATGACAGATTGCACACTAAAGATAGTCCATTCTTTAGGGAACAGAAATAGAACATATTCCCCATCCTTTAAATGAGACATGTCTAGTAATACTAAAATTCCGGTTAAAATTCCAGTAAAACCATACACCATGTCAAAGAAAGGCTGTGACTGGCAAACCATAGAACACATTATCCCTCACGACACCCATAACACAGAATCCGTGTCAAGATGCATACTTCATCAGTTACGGCAGATTCATGCAGCCATGTTTGAAAGCAAGTGAATTTTTTTCTGGTTAGGGTTAGGGTTAAGGTAAGGTTTAGTTGGTATCTGGTATTCTGTAGGTGTACCCAGCAGTGTATAGAAAGCTCTGACTTATGACCTTACTTTTCAGACATCATTTGTATAAGCTGTGGTGCATGTGTCTCAGACAGAAGAAAATCACTAACAACAACTGTAAACCATAAAATAAATAATGTATTTGTTTAAAAAATTTGCTTGTTGGACATAGTTTATCAGATGTTTTTAAAAATTAGTGTCATCATTCTCTTCTTTTCATAAACACAAGAAGCAGTGACTGAAATCTCCAACCAAAATTCCATTACCAAAGTCCCTCAATTCCAACTCCCGAAATATATTAAATGGTCAGTAAATAAGAGAGAGTAAGTTTTACATTTTCGAGCCCCCTTTACTGATACTTCAGGAATATCAGAGAAGACATTAGAAACTGGAATTACAAACTGTGCTCATCAGGAACCATACCTATACCTTTGGCATGACAAGCGATTACAGCTCTGACTTATCATCTCACTGATTGTGTACTTCTAGACATAATTTGTGTAAGCTGTAGCGCTTGTGTTTCAAACATGACAGTGTAGACAGACGAGAATCAGGTGTAACATGTTGAAAAGAGCTACCAACAGCTGATGCTCTTCAAAACACATCAGTAGACTGAGATAATTGGAAAGATTTTTTAAACGATTCCAGTGATGTGTTTCTATCTTTTTATCTGATCACATGATATACTGAGTCAATATAATACGGTTGAAGCACTGAAAAATTTGGAAAAAATTCATGTCTTCATTTCAATGTCATTGTGCTCAAATTCTAAAAAATGGCAGACCATCTTGTTATCCATCGTTTAGCGATAAAACACATGGAACTGGGAACATCATCCCCTTAATGAGATGTGGTGAAATGGCACTGAAAGATTATTGCATTTACATAGAGCATGGTGAGTGTTTGCTTGTCCTACCTACGAGTAATGCTTGTTATATTTTCCTCGTCACCTGAGATACTATGTCTGGTATGACATGTATACCTGCTCAGAGACAACATATCCTGATCAGACAAGGCCTTGTTTAACACGCTAATGTTGAGAGACAGGCAGAGTATCGAAAAGTTCAATTTTTAATGGTCCTTGTTTGATTCCAAATGCCAAGAGTCAAAACAGCAAAGAATAGCAAAGAGTACCATTTTTTATTGCATAAATGCTTGGTTGTCCAAACTGTGATTGAGGCAGGGCGAAAAGTAACATATTTTATTGTATAAATGATTTTTTGTCCAAAATGAGATCCAGGCAGGGCAACAAGAGGTAACATATATATTTTCCATAAGTCTTTCTCTAAAATGCTGACAGCCAGGCAGCTTAGCAACAAGTAACATGTTTAATGTGTAAGTCCTTGTTTGACCTAATGTTGACTCCCTGCCGGTTAACAAACAGTACCATCTAATAGTGTGTAAGTGCTTGTTAGACTCGTAATGCTGAGAGCCAGGCAGTAACAAGAAGTAACAACCTATTAATATATTTTGGTAAAACGTGGCCAGGGATTGAGGCAAAGGAAAGATAATCAAATGGTTTACATCCAATCCAATCTATAATTGGACATACTAGTTTATAAAGGATGATGTATACACAAACACATTTGTTGGTTGGTTGTTTGGGTGGTTGTTTAACGCCTCTCTCAGCAATATTATAGCCTTATTGCAGCAGTCTATAAATAATCGAGTCTGGACCAATGGTCAACAGCATAAGCATCAGTCTACACAACTGGGATACGATGACGTGCCTTTCAAGTCAGAGAGCCTGACCATCCCATCCTGTTAGTCACAAGCATGGGTCACTGGCGACCAATCCCAGACCTTCCCAGGAAAAAACACATTTGTACTCAGCCACCAACTTCAAGTGATCATCAATGCCAGTCCATCATTCTACTTCCACCATCTCATACACTGATACAGAAGCTAATGGTGTGAAGCATGCAATATTGCACATCTTCTACATTTATCACTGGTTCTCTCTGCCTGGCTCTAATGATCAAGCAATCTAAAAAACAACCAATATATCATCATCAACTGAACATTTGAACGTCAAGAACAGGGACATGTTGCAATGATTAATACATACAGGTCACCAAACCAAATCTGTGGTCCCACATCAGACACATAAATATGATAAATGGCTCTGACCCTAATTACTGTCAGTTGTGATGTTTACCATCTTCCATGCGTCTCATACTGTCAGATTTGAAGAACTGATGTTGTCTGCTGCTCATGACTATTTAGAAGGGAAAGGATGATAGAAACGACCATGTGCCAACATAACTGCCATTGAGCCCAAATATAGCAATAAATCTCATTCAAATATGAATCCATTGGTATGAAAGATGTTCCATCATTCCTCAGACTTAAGCGGCAATGTCATTTCAATCTCCGGACATCCTTAGGTAATTTGTGATATGGTTACAGATATTCACCATCCAAAAGGATGGGCTGATGGACACATAAAGATATCTGTGTAACTCGTGTTTTCAATTAAAGGAAATGTACAAAATATTTTATGTTTAAGGTTAAGAGATTTCAAACACCAAATTGCAATATACTTAAATCTCTCAAAAACACCATCTGTGAACCATAACATATAAAATGCAAATTTATGATAATTCTAAGCTACAAACTGTTTGCTGTACATGGCTAGAAGCATTATTCATTTGCCTAGAAGCAGTGACTCAAACTTAAAACCATTAATCCATCTCCAAAATCCCAACTCCCTAAATTTGTTCAATGGTCAGTCTGTAAGAGATAGTAATTATTTATATTGCTTTAGGCCCCTTTCAGCTAAACTCCTGAAATATCACAGCAGCGCGTCACTGGAAAGTGCTTTTACACACTATGTCCATGAGGAATCAAACCTGTCCCTTTGGCATAATGAGTGAACACTTCAACCGCAAGACTACCTCCCATAACTAGGTCAACCATAAAAATCCATCTTAGATTTGATCTTTAGTAACCCATGCCGGATGTAAAAGGTGACTAACGAGACCTGATCAGAACTGTTGACTTGGTTAACACATGTCATCATATCCCAATACATTGGTAGATCAGTGCTAATGATGCTGACCACTGGCTTGTCCGGTCTAGATTGGATTACTAACAGTATGCTGCCATATAGCTGGAATGTTGATGAGTACGACATTTAACAACAAACAAACAAGCAAACATCCCCAGGCAGCTTGAACTTGATCTGCACATCATGCAACTTTACCCAAAATGCTCAAGAATCCTCAGATAACATCATAAAATAGGATGTTGGCCATACAGAGATACACAGGACTGCATGTAAAGAGAAAAGCAGAACTTAATATGTACATAAAATGCTAAAACCTCTATTCACAAATAGTTATGCAAATACCATCATACTATTGCTACTGACAATGCTAACCAATTGTGATACGATTTTCTCAGCATCTCACATCACGTCAACCTTGGAAAGTCAAAGCATTTGTTGATGAAACCTGCATGTGCCCCTGGAAGTAAACAGACTAAGAGAACAAAGAGAATTCATCGCTGCAGATAAACAGCGATTATTGTGAAAATATCATTATATGGGTGTATATTGACATGCCATGCTGAGTGCCTGAACACTGTTTGTATTATACGCCAGGACCTCTGAAGATCAGGGTTAGAATCGATCTTCAGTAACCCATGCTTGTCGTAAGAGGTAACTAACGGGATCGGATGGTCAGGTTCGTTGACTTGGTTGACACATGTCATCATATCCCAGTTGCGGACATCAGTGGCTGTTGATCACTGGATTCTCTGGTCCAGACCATGACAACATAGCTGGAATATTGATGAAAGAGGTGTAAAGCTAATCTCACTCACTCACTTACTGGTTATTATCTCTGAGTTTCAGCACTAGTTATTGTGCTGAAACCCACAAGGTAGATCCATGAAGATCCAGGTTAGAACTGGTCTTCAGCAGCCCTTGGGGGCAACAAGTAAGATGGGGTGGTTGGGCTAACTTAAGTTTACACATGTCATTGTGTGTATGCTCATGATGTCAATCACTGGATTGTCTGGTGCCGACTTGATTGTTTGCAGCTGGCCATGGTAGAGCTGGATGAACATCTGTGACAGAGGTTATCACTAGACTGGCCCATGTGTGCCACCAAGGTAATCAGAAAACTGGGCCACTAAAGTAAAATCAAAAGAATGAAACACCTGTGACCTCAAGGTATTTAAAGGAATGAGGCTCCTGAGCCATGGGATAATCAGAATGGGCCATCTAGTTCTCCAAGGTAATCACAAGATCCTAGCATCTATGCCAATCAAGTAATCACAAAACTTGGGCACCTGCACCCATGAAGTATTCACAAAACTTGGGCACCTGAGCCCCATAGGTAACCACAAGACTGAGGCACCTGTGCCCATGAGGTATTCACAAAACTTGGGCACCTGAGCCCCCTGGGTAACCGCAAGACTGAGGCACCTGTGCCCATGAAGTATTTACAAAACTTGGGCAACTGAGCCCCCTGGGTAACCGCAAGACTGAGGCACCTGTGCCCATGAAGTATTTACAAAACTTGGGCACCTGAGCCCCCTGGGTAACCGCAAGACTGAGGCACCTGTGCCCATGAAGTATTTACAAAACTTGGGCACCTGAGCCCCCTGGGTAACCGCAAGACTGAGGCACCTGTGCCCATGAAGTATTTACAAAACTTGGGCAACTGAGCCCCCTGGGTAACCGCAAGACTGAGGCACCTGTGCCCATGAAGTATTTACAAAACTTGGGCACCTGAGCCCCCTGGGTAACCGCAAGACTGAGGCACCTGTGCCCATGAAGTATTTACAAAACTTGGGCACCTGAGCCCCCTGGGTAACCGCAAGACTGAGGCACCTGTGCCCATGAAGTATTTACAAAACTTGGGCACCTGAGCCCCCTGGGTAACTGCAAGACTGAGGCACCTGTGCCCATGAAGTATTTACAAAACTTGGGCACCTGAGCCCCCTGGGTAACCGCAAGACTGAGGCACCTGTGCCCATGAAGTATTTACAAAACTTGGGCACCTGAGCCCCCTGGGTAACCGCAAGACTGAGGCACCTGCACCCATGAAGTATTTACAAAACTTGGGCACCTGAGCCCCCTGGGTAACCGCAAGACTGAGGCACCTGTGCCCATGAAGTATTTACAAAACTTGGGCACCTGAGCCCCCTGGGTAACCGCAAGACTGAGGCACCTGTGCCCATGAAGTATTTACAAAACTTGGGCAACTGAGCCCCCTGGGTAACCGCAAGACTGAGGCACCTGTGCCCATGAAGTATTTACAAAACTTGGGCACCTGAGCCCCCTGGGTAACCGCAAGACTGAGGCACCTGTGCCCATGAAGTATTTACAAAACTTGGGCACCTGAGCCCCCTGGGTAACCGCAAGACTGAGGCACCTGTGCCCATGAGGTATTCACAAAACTTAGGTACCTGAGCCCCATAGATAATTAAAAGACTTTGGCACTTAGGCCCGTGAGGTAATCACAAGACTGGCCAACCTAGGTCATGCTTGCCTAAAATGTGGTTTAGAAGGACACACAAACTTCTGATATTTGTAAGAGCCTTCTAATATAGAAAAAGTTGGTAGAATTTTTCGATCTGGATAACAATAAGTCATCATGGTCTAAAGGTCTGATGCTCATGCTGTTGACCACAGGCTTGCCTGATCCAGACAGGTTTATGTAGCATTACTGGGATGTAACAGGTTTTGCCACATACTGGGAAAAACCCTTGCATAATGTTAGTAACTCTGGTGATTGGTTACACATGTTGTCGATCACATATCACAGAGCTTTTACCTCTCACACAGGAATGCACTGGCATCGTTACACAATGTATGACGTCATTTGCACTAACGACCACCCAACCGCTACTAGTGACTAGCACAAAAACAACCTGATGTGGAAACTGTCCCACTTAGCTTAACCTAGTCCTTGATAATGAAACTGCATATATAGCTGTAAGATATACAGTAACATACTGTTGTGTCCTATATTTAGTCCAATAGTAAAATCTGTGATGTCAATTTGGTTTCAATGAGAACATCAGAAGATTTGATAAATAAATGAGTAAAAAATTAAGATTATTCAAATTGATTATTTCAAAAACTCATTCAAATTAAAAACAACTATAGTTTTAATTTTCAATTTATGAGACCCATGGTATATTTGACATATATAGTATACTGATGAAAACAGCATGGCTGCACTATATGGATGATAAGATCAGGGAGAAGTATGTGGAATATAGAAATACGAGCACAGACAGGTGGCGCCACTTGGTGTGAGACAACAGGTGCTGCCATCTACATTCACACCATGTAATATAGTGCAGTGTGTTCCCTATAAGCAGTCACTTCATTAAAACACCAGCTGATGCAGACTCTCTTTGTAATTCAATTCTTCGTCACTCTGTCATGTAAATGACCATGAACACTAGAATACTACACGTTCGTGTTGATGACATCAGTGACATGGTACTCGGGCTGGCCAATAGAAACTGGTAGATTTGGTACAAAAAGTGAACTTATTTTTCTTGATAAGCAGGACATACTGAAAAACGTGTTTTATAAAAGTATAAGGAGTGGAGGGGTAGCCTTGTGGTAAAAGCCTTTGCTTGTCAAGCTCAATCCCTGGGTTTGATTTCCCACAAAGGTACAATGTGTGAAGCCAATTTCTGGTGTCCCGACTGTGATATTGCTGGAATATTGCTAAAAGCAGCATAATACCAAACTCATCCATTCACTTACTCACTCACTCACCCATTCACTCACTCACTCACCCATTCACTCACCCCTTCACTCTCTCACCATTCACTCACTCACTCATTCACTTACTCGCCCATTCACTCACTCACTCACTAATTCACTCACCCATTCACTCACCCCTTCACTCTCTCACCCAATCACTAACTCACTCACTCACCCATTCACTCACTCACTAATTCACTCACCCATTCACTCGCTCACTCACTCACTCACCCATTCAGTCATCTATTCACTCACTCACTCACTCACTAGAGCAAAATTGTCTGTCTGCTATAGTCAGACTTATATTATATTGATGCCTGACTTAAATTTACTGACCCTAGTTTAATGACAAAGGGCCAACATCTTTGTTAGTCCTCCCAGAACTAGGACACTCCCCTTGTCCCATGAACCAAGTTGACAACGTTGCTCTGCTGGTTCCAGGGGGTGAGCATGTGGTCCAATTCAAGACTAAGAAAGAGTCAACACCTTGGTTTGTGCAGCTTGTACAAGGAAGATATGGACCTCCACAGAAGTCATTCACAACTTGGCCACTCCCCTTGACCTGAACCAAGTTAACAGTTGTAGTTTTGACGCCATCTCATGCAAAACCCTCGATTTTGAAGTGAAAAGGGAGTCTCAACAGTTAACAGATCAGGCTCACAACGTTTCAGTACATCACCCTGAAAAATCAGATTACGTACGCTGGTGCCATCTGGTAACAGTCAGTTTACAGTCATAGTCCACTGCAGATGCTGGAACATCAGCACATATTACTTGGAATAAAAAACACAAAAAGTAATTAAGAGACAGATTACTGAGTGGGAAATGTGTCAGGGTTCAATACCCAAGTGGATCAAGTACACACGACAATCTCCATGTGAGGTCATGTCCAATGACGTGCCTATCAATGCTGTGGAACTGTCCAGTATTTTGCAGTAGATGTGGTGACTTTTACTTTACTTAACTACACATGGGTTTATTTGTGTCACAACACATGAAACCTGTACAATAGTCACTGGGTGACTGGATATATCCCATTAGAATGTGTACTATATATATCATTACAAAAAGTAGGGGATACTCCATTCTGTCAGAAATTTTTTGGGAGTTTACAACACTGTTATGTTTTTCCTTAATTTCTCTCCTCCTTGGCTTCATCATGTGCATTTTATCAATCTTGTAAATCCAATATCCCGTACTTTTCTTGAATAGGTATATCTCTGTGGTGATACTTACTAAAGAGTGAGTGAGTGAGTGAGTGAGCGAGCGAGTGAGTATGGTTTTACACTGCAATTTTCGAGCAAAATTCACTGCAACAGTTAAATCCAGAAATAGGCTTCACACATTGTACCCACATGGGATTCAAACTCTGGTCTCTGGTGTGACAAGTAAACACCGTAACCACAAGGCTACTTCATACCACCAAATAATTTTAAAAGCAAAAACCCAAACTTCATGTTTCTTTCATTAACCTCACAGATTCTCTCTATCATTAGCTTGAACACACCAACAATCAAAATAAATTTTCTGACTGGCAGAGGTCTAAATTCAAAACCACATCCTCGTGAGTGCATCCTGAGAAAATTGTAATTCGGTTCAGCACTGAAAATAAATAATCCAACAGCAAGGGAATTCCTCATGCAATAAGATGCTCCCTGTGGTGTATGAGTAAGCATACAACATGGAGGGTCAAGTATTCTTGACAACATGGCTTATTTCCGTCTGACACTTCATGCACGGTAAACATGACAGTATAAACCACAACAGAGTAATGAGTGAGTGAATATTGTTATATGACACTTTAAGCAATAATCTACATTTTCAAAGTTAGGGGGACACTAGAAATGGCTCCACATATTCCACCCATGTGGGGAATCGAACCTGGTCTTTGGCATAATGAACAAACACTTTAACCACCAAGCTACCCCACTTCATTGACCAACAGTCACGTACTCATATGTGAGAGTAGGACAACCCACAACCCAACAACAAAACAGAGATTCTGGATAATCCAGGAAGTGGATAATGGAGGTTGTTACTTACGAAGCATCGATGAAGTATATGATGAGAGATGCTATGCTCAGCAGGAACACAAGTCCGACCTGAAAACATGAAGCACAGTTTACAGGATCATCAAGAACTGTTCATTTTTAAGGCACATATCATGTGGCAAGGTAAGCATTATTTTCAGCTAAAATAAATACCCTTTTGTTCTCTGAAAATGGTCAAGTTCATGTCTACTGGGGCCCCTTCTGTAAAGGCAAAAATCAAAATGTTATATTTCTAAAGTTACTGTTTCCTGTTAGACGTTTAGACATTTGGTGAAATGAATGTCTCATAGGGGATCATAATGCTAACGCAGCAGTTTGCATGCATGTATGTATCTGACCGGACCAAATGCATGATGTGATAAACTGGGGATTCATATTCCATGCATACATATTATCCTTATTCATGTGATTCATTTAATCAGGGAATTCAATTAGTTATGAAAAAGATATGAATTATTTAGCGACTAAGATAATTCACTTGATCAGAAATTGACTGATGTATTTTATTGAGATAAACCATTAAGATAATCCACTTGGAGAGATAATTCTCTCAAGATCATTCATTGAGATAAATCATTGAGATAATCCACTTAAAGAGATAATTCTCTCAAGATCATTCATTGAGATAAACCACTGAGATAATCCACTTAAAGAGATAATTCTCTCAAGATCATTCATTGAGATAAACCACTGAGATAATCCACTTAAAGAGATAATTCTCTCAAGATCATTCATTGAGATAAACCACTGAGATAATCCACTTAAAGAGATAATTCTCTCAAGATCATTCATTGAGATAAACCACTGACATAATCCACTTAAAGAGATAATTCTCTCAAGATCATTCATTGAGATAAACCATTGAGATAATCTACTCAGAGAGATAATTCTCTCAAAATCATTCATTGAGATAAATCATTGAGATAATCAACTCAGGGGGGTAATTCTCTCATTGAGATAATCCACCCAAAGAGGTTATTCTCTCATGTCCATTCATTGAGATAATCCAGTCAAAGAGGTTATTCTCTACTGATCATTGAAATAATCCACTCAAAGAGAAAATTCTCTCAAGATCATTCGTTAAGATGATGTACTGAAGGGGGCAAGTGTATAATGATCAGTCATTGTAATAATCCACTCTTAGAGGCAATTCTCTCATGATCATTCATTGAGATAATCAACTTGGAGAGGTAATTCTCTCGTGTTCATGACACATGGAGATAATTTAAATGGGATAATTCACTTATATTTAATTTCCATTCTTAATCAGGTTGTATCAGAAATTTGATCAAATAAAACCAATCAACATGGATCCTTGCACATGGTATCAATCCCTGGTTTGTGAGGCCAGACTTTATTTCGACCATAAAGCTGGAATATTTCTGAGTATGGTGTTAAACAGTTTTCCAATGTAAATCTGCACTCCATCACTATCACAAATGATAACATTATTGTTGGCCTTCAATAAATTTGATTTCCAATTATGATTCTCTCAAACCAGTTAAAGCTCAATAACAGTAATAAACCTCATAACAAAATAGCATGATAACTTCTTAATGTAATCTCTCAGTACTGATCTATCTCTCTGCACTTGGCTGTAAGTATGATGAACAGTTCAAGACATGCACAATTATACAATAAATTCGGGAAAAGACTCATTAACTATCTAAACCACACATGTGCAATAGTTGACTGTAAACATGATAAAGAGCATTCTCATCAGAACATACCAATTACATATTCATCAAATATTTACAATCCACAAATACATAGAAAGATGAAAATCAATGTTCACAAACAAATAAAAATTCTTTGTTGTAAGGAAAATATATGCACTTGACATTTCAAAATAATAAAGATTGTTACTTACATGTTCATGGACATTATGACATTCTCAGAGGGAAAATCTGAACAATTCTTTCAATTAAATCTTTTTTAACCATTCAATGAGTGCTATCAGACTGAAAAAGACATTTCAGTAATTCATGCTGAATTTCTCAGAGAACTTTCCAAGAACTATAGTCTGTCTGAAGAAAGGACGTTATGTGACTCTGTATGCAGCTAGTCAGAGTTAGAAAGGGTTATTGATAAACATGAACTTCATTCTGTTACAAAACTTGGGATCAGACCTTGCTGAATTGGGAACATATGTTTCATTAATTGAAATAAAGCTGAAAAGGAGTCAGATTCATGGTAGTATGTAATGCTATTTGTGTGAAAACATCTCATATGTTTCATTCCATTCAAATGAAGCTGAATTAACAAGGATCCACCAGGCAACACCCAAAACTACTTGTGTGACAACATTTCTAATGTTTCATTTCAAATGAAGATTTAATTACAGAGTTTTACTATTTATTCAATCAAAATTAAGCTAAAGCATGTTTCAAGTGCTTGATGAAGGGTTTGCAGTATAAAATGTTCCAACAATAATGCAAAGAATTAGCTTCCTCCTAGATATCAAGAATATCCTATTAAAATATTATTTCCATTCCGACATTGCCTGGTGATGGCCACTCCCACTAGATGGTTGAGAAGTAGAAAAGCAAGGCTGTGATTAAGTCAGGTAAATATCCTTGTTAAAATGTAGATCCTAGACTTATGCTAAAGTGTCTGAATAGAAAAAAAATTGATAGAAACAAACAATTCCTTTTAAATCAAAAAGCAGCCCAGTGTGATGAAATATTTAGAACCCGCAAAATACAGACATGCAATGGCATTGCAGGGACAGCTAGGGAGAAGCAAATATAATGAAGCTTACTGGGACTATGAGACAGATTATGTATTTTCACACCATCACTGGGGCCATAAACAGACTTTCCTCGTAGGCTTGCATGTTTTACACAAATATACATCGGTTTGAGGAGAAAGTGGCAGGTAAAAGACTGTCATTAGGGATTGTGCAGTCATCACAACTATACATATTATATCCAGTGCTATCATTTTGGATAAGACACAAACTACCAAAGACAATTAAGAAAACATTAGGAAGGCAATATTCTCTTTCAGATGCAGGATGTGGACATTTGGTTCATCTGTTGGTAAGGGAGGTGGGGTAGCCTAGTAATTAAGGTGTTTCCTCATCACCTAGGGGATGGGTTTGATTCCCAAATGCCTGAAGCCCATTTCTGAGATCTTTGACTAGGATTTAAAAAATTTTTTTTTTAAAAGTGGCATAAAGCCTAACTCATTCACTCATTAATTGAATGTGGTGATTATTTTTAAAGGCAAGATGAAAGTGGAGATGAATAGTTGTCAAATAAGATTAGCGGTGAAAATGTTTTGCAGTCATAGTCTGTCCAATACTCTCACATATGGGTATATTACTTTTGGCCAAATCAGGGCTGACAAATATATTCTGTTTGTTTTATTGACTTTTTACCAATTTAATTAACACTGATTAAAAAACTATATTAAATAGATAAATAATCAAAATCATTATGATGATCAACTTAAGCTGCTTTTCCATCCGAACAGAATAACGTGTTGTTTGAAAAGTGTGAGGACCATTAAAAAAACCCACAAAACAAGGAAATAGTTAATTTTTTGGAAATCCTGTTTGTCTATATCAAGAATTTGGAGTAAAATAGATTTTGCTGCTGACATTGATTGCCTGGCCAAATGAACAGTGCAAAAGGTTAACGCCAAATTAACATCTTCAAGCTGAGCTAATTATGTGCTGCAAACAATGGCAACACAATCAATCATACATAAATATATGTCATCAGTGAGCAAAACAATGAACATTATTATTCATATTTTTTTAATCTTTCACTGCAGCAACTCTACTTAGTATAGACATATTTGATGAACCAATCACTGTCGTAATCACTGTCAGGAATACACCAACTTAAAGTTAACCAAGATTGATTGTACAATCTCATGGGTATGCATTCCTGGTAAACTAATTTCATGTATGGAAAAAAATATTTAAAAAACAAGGGTTGCTATTGACACATGTAACACTGACGTATTTATTGTGTGTGTTTTAAATCTACATTAACAAATATATAACAGTTATTTCAGGAAGATTTGATAATAAATTTGAATAATTGAAAATTGCAGACACTGCCTGTATTTCCAAATGCCACTAGTTAGGAAAATAGTATATGTACCATGTATCCACACACACCATGGATGAACCATGCATGTACTACATCTGAACCCAGTATGTACTACATACATTCCATTCCTGTTTGAACAGTGCTTGTACAGTTTGTACATTGCTCAATCACTTTAAATTACATTGTATTTTCATGGAAATGAGAAAGAATTGTGAAACATTTAATTGCCTGTCCGAAACACGGATCTGTCAACTCACGGATCGTAAAGATCACATAAAACACATATAGACAGCCTTACATCATACTTGATTTCAAAATTAATTCAAGGCAGAACTATGCCAGGGTCATAAATGAATCAATTTAATCCAACTGACTTGATTTAAAAGACATGGTTAACACTGAGCTCAGCTCTATGTTGAAATGTTACAACACAATGTCATAAAATCTCTACCTTTAAAATCCATAACAATAATCTTATTTTAATTAAAGGCTTTCCATATTCATCCTAAAAAATGCATGTGGTGGAAATAAAACTATACTTGTAACATAAGGTTCGATAAGACTGACAGTTTGGGTGAAATTAATTGAAATAAAAATCTCTTCATTTTCAGCCAATATCACAGGAAGTTGCTAACCAATTTGTAAAAGGCAAATACATTTCAATAAACACTCATACTATATATACTTTGTTCAACATTTAAGAAATTTTGAGTTCAGAGATGTGGTCACCATGAAGTATATTCTGAAACACCTATAACTTGAAATAAGCATGTTTTGTGTCTTTCATGCAATCAGGTTTCATTTATCCACAGAGTGAGTGAGTAAGGTTTTAAGTTGCTTTTAGCAATATTCTAGCAATATCATGATAGGAGGCACCAGATATGGACTTCTGAATACCCATTTGGGGATCTGAAGCAAAGCCTTTGACGTCATAAATGAACAAACAAGGTTACCCCACAGCCCTATCTATCTTCAAAAGAGAGGTTGAGAAGCCTAGAGGTTAAAGTGTTTTCTTATCACTACAATAGACTGGGTTCAATTCCCACATGGGTACAGTGCACAGAGACCATTTCTTGTGTCTCTTGCTGTTGCTTGAATATTGCTAAACACACCTCAAGAGGCAAGTTATTCACACCCAACATCTTTGAGAGTCTGTATATTTGTCAAAATCAAAGACTTGTCTTTCACCACTAAGGAAAAGCAGGTACACGAATGCAGTGAAACTGGGCTTGTACTGGAATGCAAACAGAGCACCTGCTTCAACATTTGATCACAATGACGCCTTCTGCTACACATACAGTCACACACACTTTGATGAGACAAGCCTGTATAAATATCAATTTGAATGCCCATATTGTGAGAAGTACTTCATCTAGGTCCTGATTAGCACTGAATCAGAAATCAATAAGTGCAGAGTGTGTTGTTACATAACAAATCAGCTGCATGCTAGACAACATGGACAAACAACGCCAATTGTCCACCACGTCGGGATCATGTTCGACAGGGAGAACAATTAACAAGAGCAAGAAACCTGAATCTGGAAATGCGGACAAACATTTTGTGATTAACATATTTAGCTCATATTTCTAAGTGGGGTGTTATTGATTCTCTTTTTTCTCTATATAAATATAGAAAGAATAAATGAATGAATGAATGAATGAATGAATGAATGAATGAATGAATGAATGAATGAATTTGCCTTTATTCTTGGTACCCACAGGCGAACCCAAAGAGGGGGTGCAAGGGTGCGCACTCTCCCCACCATTTTGTCCTGAAAGTTTATTAAATGGCCAATGAAAAAAAGGTGAAAAAAGTGTGCGCTAACTCTTTCTTAAGAGTGTGCACCACCTGCATGTAGTTCCTGGACATGGCAACTTTTTTCATCCCAAAACGTTTAAAGACTCAGATTCTCAAATATATCTTTATTTCTATTTTGACTAACCAAAGCCAAATCATCCTGAAAATTTTCAAGCCATAGATTAAAATAACTGGAACCTTGTTCTCCCTATTAACATTACTGAGAATTCTGGGGTCAAAGTAGTCTGTCATACAGACACTGAAAGAAATATATCTAAGAAAGCCCATGCAAGTCTAGAAAGTGTTGCAAGTCTAGAATTCCACAGTTTCAGATTTATTTAATTTCCAGTCTAAGTAAACTTAGTCTCAGTGTATTTCATTACACTTCAACACTGAGTCTAACAAAATCTAGTAGAGGGTCGCGTCAGGTAACCTTCGAGCGACCAGTGACCGTCCAATCAAACACGAGATGGTTAAACTGATGTAACCAATCAGACAACAGCTACTATTTAGGGATCGGAGGGGCTTTCAAAATATTCAGGTCACTGACACAGATCTCTCCACAAACAGAAATCTGCATATAACACAGTCTGTTCAAGTCAAGCTACATATGATGGACAACAATTATCCTTAAAGAAGCTGCTGTCCAGAAAAATTGCAAATCTTCAAATTCCTAAAGCTTATCAATTATTTCCTGCCACAACCACAAACACAGAAAGGGTGGTTGTTATTTAAAGTGAGTATGCTTTTATGCTACTTTTAGCAAAATTCCAGCAATATCACAGCAGGAGACACCAGACATGGGTTCCACACATTGTGCCCATGTGGGGAATCGAACCCGTCCTTGGTGTGACAAACCAACGCTTCAACCACAAGGCTAACCAACCACCACTTATCAATAGAGATAGTGAGTATGGTTGTGGGATAGTGATTATGGTTGTGGGATAGTGATTATGGTTGTGGGATTGTGATTGCCTTTAGCAATATTCTAGTAATATTTAGACAGTTGACACCAGTACTTCATATATATACTGGCTTCATACATTGTATCCATACAGGGAATCGAACCTAACTAAGAGCCCACCACCCCTCAAGGGTAAAGACATTGGGTCGACTCCCCGCAGGGGTATGATGTGTGAAGCCCATTTCTGACATCACCCCGTTGTAATAATGCTAGAATATTGCTAAAAGTGGCTTGAAACTAACCTCACTCACTCAGACACTCAAATATACAATCAATAGTAAGTCAAGTCCCAGTGGAACATGAGATGATTGTTTGATGACAGTTGTCATGCTAATATTACTTCATGGATGACTGTGGCATGAGATGGTGGAGTTTGTGTCATCATGGGCGTTGATGTAAGCATTGGTTACCATCATTATTCCGATGTGTTCAGCCACTATCTTATCTTGTCAAGGCTTGATTAATGTCAGGTTGACATGATATGCAACATGGGCCTCATTGGGGAGTTTTGTTTTATTTTTTGTTCTAATACCCATAAAGTTTATTCCCCTGTTTCTAGGAGATCCCACGCAGACAGTTTGTTAATAAAATTAATAATTGGAATATGTCAATAATTTGATTCAGGAAATATTTACCAGTATATGTGATGAGGTGGAGAAATACATAATATCACTGTCTAGATAGCCATTTCATAAACGACCATGGGTGTACTCAATACATGCATGTTGCATGAACTTGCTTAAAGGACTCTTTAAACGACGTTTTGTTATGTCCTAAACTGGTGATGGATGTAGGTACACATGAATAAAGGTGCCCAGACAGTAAATGTTTGATGTTGTCACTATGGCTACGAACTAAGTGACTGCAATCAATTCACAAGAAACTCACATGGTGGACATCTAAGCAAACAGCCACTGTGACTAGGGAGTTCTTGAAGAAAAACCTCCTGTATTATGCAGGCATCTTTTGTTTGTATACATCCTGTACTTGACTTCATGGATTTCCTGATCCCTGACGGTCACAACTTTAGACATGTCATTGGATGGTACCCTGTGAGTGAGTGAGTGAGTGAGTGAGTGAGTGAGTGAGTGAGTGAGTGAGTGAGTACAAGGGTGATGATTGGATGGACGGTTGGTTGGTTGGTTGGTTGATGAGTTAGTTTTACATTATTCCTGCAATATCATGGTGGGGACACCAGAAATGGGCTTCACTGAATACATACTTGTGGTAGTCATCCAATGTGAATGGACACCATCATTAGGTGACTGAGGTTGGGAATCAAACCTGAGCCTCTGTTGTGAGGGAAAACTGCCTCAGCTATCCCACTGCCCCATCAACAGTAGTACTACCAACAGTAAAAGTAGTAGCAGTATTAGTGATAATGCTGACTGATGTTTTCTATAATGTAAAAAATAATTGCTTGTCTGTATACACAATCCTGCGTTTGATCAATGTAGATTAACATAAGTAAACTAGACAAGCAGATAATAAACATAGCTATTCCTGAGTGACTGAGTGGGTTCGGTTTTAAACCATTTTTGGAACTATTCCTGCAATAACACAGCTGTGGATGTCTGAGATGGGCATCACACATCATACACATGCCAGGAATTGAACCCCGACCTTTGTCATGACAAGCAAACACTTTAATCACTAGCCTACCTCTACAGTTCCCAAGACTGACCAAGTATGGTTTTACACTGCATTTAGCAATATTCCAGCAAGATAATCGTAAGGGGACACAAAAGTCCTTCTACAAATTGTACCCATGGAGGGGGGAGAATCGAACCCAGGCCTTTAGTGTGACAAGCAAATGTGCTATCCACAACGCTACCTTACCACCCCTAAATTACTAAGCTCTAATGGCAGGAACCTCATCTCAAGTTGGAATAAGCTAATGATTGTGTAGGAATTGTTAGGAACTTGAAGCTGAATAAGATCATAACACGTTTAGAAAGTGCCCTTGTCATATTTGTGGAGTGATAGGCTCCATGATTAGATCGGTATTACTTGCGGGTTGTATGGTGGCCATTCCATGCAGGAATACCCAGACTGAGGCTCTGGTGGACTGTGTGCTGCCTCACACTGCACTCTATGTAAACAATGTAATCCTCACGTAATCACTTCCGCTCAACACTGACTTCATAAAAAAACTAAGATCTTCATGATTAACTACTTGTTTTTCATATTTACTGTACTTTGGTTGCCTGTGGTACCGTTAATACCCTAGAAGAGAAATTTCTGATTATGAATCCAGACATGGTTAAAGGCTCGTGGTGCCAATAGTTACAGAACACAAAATACGAACATTAAAAACTAATTTGAATTAGTTTTATGCTGAATTTATTACCATCTGCAGTTTCAGCACCATATGTATAGCTACTGAAAGAAAGAATGACGTTATGTTTAAACTCAAAACTTCTACTGAACTGGAGCTTGGTATATAAATAAGACCAAATCAAAGTTGCTAATGTAGTCCTGTAAACAGTCATCCAATCAGGTTTTGGGAATGACTGAAAAATGATATATGCATTCTGTGGAAAAGTCAGATATACTTCAGTATGTTAATAGTAAGTCAACCTTTCAGAAATGGTTAATACTTTACATGTAAAGCCTGAACATGAGTGAGAGTTTATAAATCCACTAAACTCCATATAATGCCTATTAACCTCCATTTGTCAGCTGGAAACTTAGATTCAATCGATGAGACTTAACATACCAATTTCAGAAAAGGTTTAGCTGTCTGAATGTAGCAAACCAGTGGCCTTGAAGGCAATGCTGTATGTGAACTGTTCCATGGTACTGTTTTCCTCACTACATTATAGATCACTGGGAAGGACTTTCACCAATTTGGGTTCCTAAACAACACTGTGGCTTCTTTACAGCTGAATTTCACGGTAAGATCACTCAGGTAGAAACTGGTAGAAACTGGCAGCAACTGGCAGAAACTGCTAACATCCACTGAATGGAGTTTGAGGTGGAGGAGGCTGTGTGAGTCTAAATAAGAGACTGGAATTTGAGGAGATTGAGGAGACAAACTGAAAGAGATGGGGAGACTGAGGAAAACAATCTAATGTGGAAGAAACATGAGGAGTCTAAGGAAACTGAAGTGTGAGGAGATGAAGAGGCCAAATTGAGAGTGTGGGGTCTGAGGAGACAAATGAGAGGAGATGAATGACAGACTGTAGTCAAGGAGACTGTGGAGTACCTGGTGACAAATCTGAGGAGAAACTATTTGGATTCCAAGAATGCCTAAGTTTGAGGGACTTGTCCAGACAAGGAAAACTCATTGGGATGACACAGGCGTGTTGGTGGAAGGGACATGTACATGTACATACGCTCAGCTGGCAAAAAATGTTAATATTTTGACCTGTTTAAAGGATTCATTCAGGTATTGTAACTGCAACCGTGTTTCCAGAATAGTTTAACCTGCCTGAAGAACACCATTTATTAACCAACAGTCTGAAAGAGCTCATTCCATTCTCAACAATAAATAACAGTACATAGTTTTCAGGTCATGAAGACCTCCAGACAAATAAGAGGCATCTAGTGCCATGGCCTGAATGTCTGGCATAAGTCTAACGTTGATGCTTCTGATATCATATCTTATCGTGACATGTGACACTATCAGAAATAAACTCTGAGTGCCAAAATTTTTATTTAAAACCCCAAAATTTCTGCTATAAACTCAAGCATGCCATGCAATAAACACACTTTGGTTGTTGGCAAAAGACAGACCCAATCTCAATTCTAAAGATCATTACACGATCTTACAGCCTTTAAACAGTGAAGGTCACGGGGTAGAATAGGCCTTCAGCAACCCATGCTTGCCATAAAAGGTGACTGTGCTTGTCGTAAGAGGCGACTATTGGGATTGGGTGGTCAGGCTCGCTGTCTTGGTTGACACATGTCATCGGTTCCCCAATGTGGAGACTGAAGCTAATGGTGTTGGTCACTGACTCGATTATTTACAGACTGCCACCATATGGCTGGAATATTGCTGAATAGGTCATGTGCTTCACCAGCCATTACGTTGTTTAGTACTTCCGATGACAAACTGTTTTATACCTTTTCCAATGGTCTTATGCTTGTCAGTTGACAGTAAGGCTTGTTGACTTGCTTGACATGTCATAGTATCCCATTAGCTAGACCAATGCTCAAGATGTTGATCACTGGATTGTCTGGTCCAGCTTTGATTAAATACAGACTGCTGCCATATAACTGGAATTTTGCTGAGTGCAGTCATTAAAACTAAGCCTCACTCACCCCAAAGGCTATAGCATCTGGTATATTACTCCACAAAAAGTTAACCAGTTGAAAGTTCATGACAACTCTGTTGCTATTCAAAACAAAATCACATCTTAGTAAAACAGATTGTGATAACAGAATCTGAGCTCTTGTCTTGTACATGTTCACAGTTGTCTGGGCTAGAATAGAAAATCTCAACCAATTTGCTATAAATGATTATTTTGATTTGAAATCAAATTACTCCTCTGTTATGAAACTCTGACAGTGTTAATGGTAGTGTCTAAAATAGCTGCTGAAATGTTTTCACAGCTCAGAAGGCGAGATATATCATGATCGGCAGAATGTAAAAGGGCAGGTGACAACAACTTGTGCAGAACATATTCCCGCCATCATCAATACATTCCATGTGGGCAAACAGACAACAGATGACGTCATGGTAATTGTGTTCACATCAGCACCAGCCCAACTTCTGACATTTCTTTAGAAAAACACTTTAAAGGTTACAAGCATTCAAGAGTTTCAAAATAGCCAGTGAGATGTTATCTGATTGAGCAGCCATGAAACTGAATTGTTGTCATGGTGTAAATTGTAGAAGCTATCCATGTTTGCTTGAAAGATGATAGGCATTCATTTATAATGGCTCCATGTCAGCTTACACCTTTTAGGCATCCAACTGAACATTTTTGCTTACATTAGAACCATTTCAGTGGCCTGCAGTCATTTCATGGAACCTATAATTTGTTTGTTTTTGAACACAGTACTCAACAAATTTTTCAGTTTTGTGATAGATATATGTAAATATACTGGACAAAAATAGTTAGGGATAAATGTAAATTTTGAAATTATGAATAATGATCTATCTATTCATTGACATTATTTTCTTCAGGTTCAGTATAATTGAGTGACCAGACAAACCTGTAACTGACCAGAGGCAGAAAGAGTTTTTTGAGAAAGAGGGTGCACACACTTCCGTTTTCAACGGTCATTTAGTAAAAGAGCTCTCTCTCTCTCTGTGTGGCTGTGTGTGTGGCTGTGTGTGTGGCTGTGAGTGAGTGAGCGTGCGTGCGTGGCGTGCGTGGCGTGCGTGGCGTGCGTGCGTGCGTGCGTGGCGTGCGTGGCGTGCGTGGCGTGCATGCATGCGTCCAGCCCTGCAATGCTCTTCTGGATTCGTCTCTGCTGACATGACATGATCCAGTGATTGACATCATGAACACTGACCTATTCAAATGGGATTCTGCATAAAGGAAGTGAGCTTGCCACAGTCTTGTTTTAATCTCTTATGACAAGCATGGGTTGGTGTTGACCAGTTCTAACCTTAATCTTCATGGGATATCTCAACAGTCTCACCAAAACTAAAACAAATCTTACCAAGGTATAACCCTGTCAACAGAAGACTGAGAAGGCACGTATCTTCTGAGAATTTCAATATCACGTCAGGGGATGCTAGAAATGGACTTCAGACATTGTATCTATGTGGGGAATCAAACCTGGGCCTTCAGCATGATGAGTGAATGCTTTAACCACTAGGCCACCACACTACCCAGTAATACAACTGTAAGAACAGCTGGTCATGACATTTAAATATGGGTATTCTTGGTTGAAGTGGTGTTGCAGGCACATAGGTGTAATATGTATAACTTAACCTGAAACTGCACACATGAGTCAGAATTGGTTGAAAATAAACTGCATGATTAATACATATTGCTCATGTCTTAGTCCTCTTGTGTAAATACAGATCAGTCACAGTGATTCCAGAGTCTACTTTTGGAATGGGGAGCTCAGTGACTTTAGTGTGAGGAACTTCCATACCATACTTCCTGACACCTGATAAATGGAGGGGATATCTTGCCGAGAGTGGGGTGGAGTTAATCTGTACCAGACTTCCTGAGTTGACTGAGGTAAAGCATAATCCTTATCATTAGGGCTTCTTGCTTATCATTTATTTTTCCGCCGTATTTTGTTCCAGCGCTACAAAGAGCACCAGTGGAAAGAATCAGGCGGATGCGCACCGAGGTGTAGATATTCCCCATTAAAATCTCTAGGCTGTAGGTCCAATAGCAAAGGGCAGATAAATCAAATTTAACTCAAAATTTTCAATTTGAAATGCAAATATCTCCAAAACTACTAATGCAATGACTACCAAACTTTTTGAGCAGATGCGCAATTTCATCTATAGAGGCCAAGTCGCTAAAATGCACCGTTTGGCTGCCATTTTGGACTGAAGTTTTTGCTGCTGTTTTTCAGCAAAATTCTGACTACTTGGTTCCCAAAATCTGCTGCACTATAACTACAACAGCTACCGCTTTCAATCTTGGCATACTTTGTCTCTAGGCACCTCCCTACGCAACGACATCGTCAAATGTGACTATGTGGATTTGATGGCCGCCATATTGGATGCTACTTCCGAGCAAAAGTTGTCTTCAAAAACGTACACAGGCTTCTCTGTGAGTTTTTTGCAAGCCGAACTTAGCAGATACAACACTTGAAATACTTGTTACTGATTCTTGTAGTGAAGCGTAACCTTTATCATTACTGATTCTTATAGTGAAGCATAACCCTTATCATTACTGATTCTTGTAGTGAAGCATAATCCTTATCATTACTGATTCTTGTAGTGAAGTATATTCCTTATCATTATTGATTCTTGTAGTGAAGTATATTCCTTATCATTATTGATTCTTGTAGTGAAGCGTAATCCTTATCATTATGGATTCTTGTAGTGAAGTGTAATCCTTATCATTATGGATTCTTGTAGTGAAGTGTAATCCTTATCATTACGGATTCTTGAAAGTGAAGCATAATCCTTATCATTACTGATTCTTGATGTGAAGCTAAACCCTTATCATTACTGTTTCTTGTAGAGAAAGAGAATCTTTACTATGGTATCTTATCAGACTCCCAGAGAAGCTAAATCCCTACTATGGGGCCAAACTCTCATTGTGAAGCCAAATCCTTACTATCATAATAAAGAGAAATCCTTACCATGTAAACTCAAGCAGTGAAACAGAATGTTAACTATGGTGCCCAGCTCTTGTAATAAAAAGAAATCCTTAAAATGGAAATGGACTCTTGCGCTTAAGATGCATAATAACTGAGATGCCATGCTCTCAGACAGTCTCTGAATATACAAATCTGATTGTAACAAATAAACCAATTTAAGTTGAAAAGGAGCTCAAGGGAAACCAGAGATTCCTGAACCAGACAAAATCTAGACTTGCTTCATTTAGGGCATTAGCACTGTAGTGAGGGCTAGGTAGCAGAGACAATAATGTGGTTTAGGGACTGGACACAGACTAGCTCTCAGAGTGAAGTGGAATTCTTCCTATGGCGCTAGCATTTGTATGTTAAGTATGATCCCAGCTCTTGTAATGAAAGGAAATCTTTATGATGGAAACTGAATCTTGCAGTTAAGAAGCATAATAACTAAGGTGCCTTGCTCTCAGACTGAAGTGGAATTCTTTCTTTGGTGCTAGCTTTTGTAGTATTAAACAACCTCTTAATCTTGTGCTTGCTTTCCAGAAATCATTCTTCAGATGATAAATATATCCTGAAACCTGTACTGGGATCTTTGACATTTGGCAACCACCTGCACCTGTTATCACATGAGAGTCAGTGCTTGTGGGAGATCTGGAAACATGGTAGACACAATCTAGGAATGGATCAGACCCATCCTCCATTGCAGCAGTTGAAGAATACTAAATGAGTGTACATACTCTGTATTTACTTGCCTACAGGAAAGATCAATGCTTCTCAAACAAATTACGAAATTCCCAGGTGAAAACAGCCTCGCTCAAATATTTGTAATGTGTCCCTGTAGCCCTATCAAATACTGTTCATTAACTTGAACTTGATGTAGTGTCACTTCCAGAATAAAGCAGGTTTTTAACTCAGATGTGGGAGATTATATATTGTTTACCAAAAGTAAACTCACTCATTCTAAAAGTCATATTAACATTCTACAGAAACATGACTTTACAACATTTGAAATACAACAATCTGATTGACCTTTCAGCAAAGGCACCAATCAGTTCACATCCAAGCATCATGACCTGATTTTTAATATGATTAACCTGATAACCTGAGCTATAAACCAAACTTAATACCCTGCAAAAAGAACCCTAGCAAAAAAACCAAAAAAACCAGACACTTCACAAAGAGACACTAGAGAATAAAACCCTACCATACAGTTCAGTAATCAAAACAGCTTTGGATGAATTAAAAAAAAAAACACACAAAAAAAAAACATAAATAATTCAGTGACAGCTAATAATCAATAGTGGCTGTGTAAGATCAATACTGACTACCTGACAGCTACTTTTGACTTATGTCTTCTTGGGTGACTGCTTTTCATACACAAGGGACAACTAAGCACTGTATGGTACTTTGCTAAGATGGCAACATGAGAAACAAACAGAAACATGACTTTCAAAACAACACCATCGCATAGTCCATATCTGTACGCAGATTGAATGTAAATAACATTAAACACAACCGAAATCAATGTACAAGCTGAACCTTTGGATCTAATTCCAAGGATGTAATGAAAATGTTAATATACTGAACAACAAAAGAAATGTTGCAAACAACAAAAGAAGTTTCAAAAACATGAAATTCACGTTTAAGACTTCTGTATATACTGGACCAAAATAGTTAGGGGTATGTGTAAATTTTGAAATTATGAATAACAATCTACTTATTCATTGACAATCTGATAACATATTAATAATAAAAGTAGCAATGTCCCTGAATTATTTTGTCCGCTGTAAAAACCTGACAGAGTTGCATTTCTTCTGCTGTTCAGTATAATGACATATCAGAAAACATGTCCTGTCTACTACTGTTAACAGTTGTACGCATATAAATAACAGTGATGTGTGTCGAAATATTTCAGTAATTACTGACACAGCTATAAACAGTACAGCAGTTGGGACATACATGTGGTTTTGTATGGATTGTGGTTAATTTGAATATGTTCTAAGCTACTGCTTATTGATTTCGTGTCATAAATGGTGTACATGGTTCAAAGTGGTGATTGGGGTAGGTGAGTGGGCAGGTGAGTGGATGGTGAATTTGCAGGACTGGATGGTGGGTGAATGGGTGAGTGACCAGGATGGTGAGTGAGTGATTGAGTGGTTGAATAGGTTCGCAGGTCCCATGTTCTCGAAACATTCCTAGCCTTAAGAAATCTTAACTATGATTGTAGCAAATGTGTTAAGAATGAGCTTAAGAAGTTCGTAGGGGCATGAACGTTTCAAGAATATCTAGCCAAGTGAAATGGAAGGTGGGTCAAAGGAAAATGAATGAATGAGTGAATGTGATGGTGAGTGAATGAGTGAGAGTGGGTGGTGGGAGAATGAGTGAATGTGATGGTGAGTGAATGAGTGAGAGAGTGGGTGGTGGGAGAATGAGTGAATGTGATGGTGAGTGAATGAGAGAGAGTGGGTGGTGGGAGAATGAGTGAATGTGATGGTGAGTGAATGAGTGAGAGAGTGGGTGGTGGGAGAATGAGTGAATGTGATGGTGAGTGAGTGGGTGGTGGGTGAATGAGTGAATGTGATGGTGAGTGAATGAGTGAGAGAGTGGGTGGTGGGAGAATGAGTGAATGTGATGGTGAGTGAATGAGTGAGAGAGTGGGTGGTGGGAGAATGGGACAGTAAGTGAGTGAGTGAGACAGTATTTGCAACTGTCAGCCATATTCCAGGATTTGGCAGTGAAAAGGTTGACAATCTACCAAGACACTAAGACAGCTTGGTCCCATAATGCAACACAGGAACGTGATTCTGGAGGTCATGGAAAGACATTCATCATGGGAACACAATCAATAGGTGCTATGGATTAGCTGTACCCAAGAATTACCACGGAAGACATGTAATCTATGGGCAATGTTGATCAGCTGTTTCCTGGAATGTCCACTGGAAGACTATGGCCAACAATCTCCATGTTGATACAATCTGTTGACCAAATGTGCCCAGAATTTCTAATATCCATTGAAGGACAATCTGAAGTCTTAAGGAACCCAGTCTGCTGAAAAAATCTCCATGTTGACACAATCTGTTGATCAATAATGTGCCCAGAATTTCTCATATCCATTGAAGGACAATGTGAGGGCTTAAGGAACCCATTCTGCTCAAGAATCTCCATACACTTGAACGTCTACACAGTAACCTCTTCAACAAGACATTACAACTAGCAGTTACCCTCACATGTACATTTGTGACTATGGATATTATGCCAAATAGAGAATCACCGAGCTTGAATGATTCATGTCACTCATCTGAAGGCAGCCTGTTGTGTTACACAACTAAGGACCAAGACTTGACACACTGTCATAACGTGTAAATCTAGGTTGCTGGTTAATCCCGTTGGAATCTCCAACCCTATATTCTTGAGGGACAGTAAGCCTGTTGATAACGGAATGTGTTTGATCCAGGGGCCAAATCTGATCAAAAGGGTTCAGTCAGTAATGCATGATATTGTGAATGAAGAGTGAGTTTGGAGTTTAGTTTCACACTCTGCAATATTCCATATATGGCAGCGGTCTATAAATAATCAAGTCTGGACCAGACAATCCAGTGATCAACAGCATGAGCATTGATATGTGGAACTGATGACATGCGTCAACCAAGTCAGATTGCCTGACCATCCAATCCCGTTAGTCGTCCACTTACGACAAGCATAGTCGCCTTTTATGGATTTTGCTATCAAGGTGATATCCTGTCTGTCATCAAGATCCTGAAACACATACACATTATGCAAGTCTAGAATGCATCGCAAGTCTAGATTACCACAGTCTCAGGATGAAGAAAGTCTCTGGGAACCTTTTTATTGCAATTAGTCGCCTTTTATGGGGAGAAGCATGGGCTGCTGATGGCCTATTCTACCCCGAGACCTTCATGTGTCAAGATTGGTATAACACTGCTTTAGATGGTATTCCAGTTATATTCTGGCAAGTCAGCTTAGTGTGGGAAGAGATCCTGAAAGCATGGGTATGGTGTTGATAAAGCTGCAAACAAAACCATGGCATACAGGATTCATGTCCCTATCAATTTAAGATTCTGGCATATATTCGAAAAAAGCAATTTTACACTGAAAATTGTGGCACCTTTGTGAAATGACTGGGTTGGTCTGTTGTTTAATGCTGCGCTTGGCAATACTACAGCTATATGGCAGAAGTTTGTAAATAATTGAGTCTGGATCAGACAATCCTGTGATCAACAGCATGAGCATCAATCTATGCAAAAATATGTGTCAACCAAGTCAGTAAGCCTGAACTCTCAATCCTGTTCATTGCCCTTTAGACAAGTGTAGGTTGCTGAAAACCAATTCTAACCTGACATCTGAGGTAGGAGAGAGAGAACTTGATTATTTACAGACAGCCACCACAAAGCTGGGATATTGCTAAGTGTGGCTAAAAACATTAAACCAACAATCTCTCCATTGAGGCTGACCACAAGCATAGTAAGGTTGTACATATCTTAAACTCAGCTGAAATAATCAGCTTCCTAACTGACAGCAAACCTGTTTAATTAAGCAAATTTTCAAAATAATCAATACTTGTGGCTGCATAGCCAGCATGTGCACAACACTAAATGAACCCTATGGCTATGAACTGATTACTGTATCTCTCATCATTACCACCCACGTCATCTGTCCAGAAAATAGCCTGAGAATGTTTCACACACCTGTTGTAACACCTGTGTTTGTGACCAAATGTGTCCACATGTTTGTCCATCATGATCTGTATTGATTGCTGACAGAGATCAGATATTGTTCAACGGTTGATCAGCCAACTGGGTCATGTTTTTCAACAGCTGTTCAAAGGAATTGATTTCCATATCATAATCTAGTATTTAAGCATATCGTAATAGTGTGATGTATGTGACACTTTCTGACACTTTGTTTACTTCTCACAGTAATGTATTGCTGGTAATGATTTGGCATTGCAGTCAAGAATGTATTTACCTGTCTGTCACCTGTATGCAAATATGCATTTACCTGTCTCTCACCTGCATGCAAGGATGATTTACAGTGCATTTACCTGTCTGTCATTTGGTATACTCTAATATTAATTATTATCCGATACTTTGTTATTATTTACAAACTTAAGACTACTTTAAGACAAGAATCTCCACTTTAAGACAATATGCATTTTGAAACATGTTGCCAAGAAAGAGGATTTGGGTGATAGATATACTACTCAAAATAAGTAAAGAACACTTGATGCTATTACAGTTGATGTGAGCAGTATATATTGGAGAACATTAGGTCAAAATCTGATGAAAAAAAAGTACTAAAATAGTTTCATAATAAATACACAGAGATGATACAAAATAAGGTTCTTCAGCATTCCATATATATGTCAGCATCTGACAATAGTGTCTGACTTCAGCATCTAACAATAGTGTCTGACTTCAGCATCTGACAACAGTGTCTGACTTCAGCATCTGATAACAAGGAACAACTTCCTTTGATGAGTGTGACTTCAACATCTGAAAACAGTGTCTGACTTCAGCATCTGATAACAAGGAACAACTTCCTTTGATGAGTGTCTGACTTCAGTATCTGATGATAATGTAACTCCAGCATCTAACAGCATCTGATATCTGTTTCCTAATGTTTTCTGTGCTCTTGTTCTTGTGAAAACAATGTATGTCAAAACATCACCAGCTCAGCCTTCAGAGCGCAGTATTCATAGCATATCAACAAACACATTATCATCTGTAGAGGCAGCAATTACACAGAAAATGTAAACAGGCAGTGCAAACCACTTGTCTACATCAGTAGTATAGGGAATGATAGTTTTAAAACACTTTCATAAAACCCCTCTACAAAGCCTTATTTACTAAATAAGGCTTTGGTTGGGTCATTAGCTCTTGCTACTATTACCCCTACTACAAAATTACTGTGCCTTGGTAGGAGGTAACACTGTGCCGTACGGTACGATCAATAATTCTTCTCTTACAAACCCCCTACCCGGCCCACCCCTCAAGTAGTATAAGTTAGGTTCGTCGGCTTTCATATCCACTTTATCTATGTTGTAAGTTTTGACTGACCATATAGGATCGGTGGCTCGCTTACGGCTATCGCCCTCGTGTTCCCCCGGCTGGTATAGATACATCACCCCTCCTACTTAAAGTTTGTGCCTATGCCACGTTTATATCGATGAAACAGTTTAACGTGAACCGCCTACGATCTCTTTGGTGTTCATAATAAAGGCTTGCTGGGCTTTTTGTATTCCCTGTTCTATGTACTTTTTTTTCTCGTCCTCGCTGATAGCAGACTTACGAGATTTGGACCGAATATCTTGTTTCATTCCGTTATATTTTGTGAGTTCAGATAGGATTGAACGAAACTCCTCTTCTGAGATCTTACTGTCAGAGAGTGCCGTGGAAATACGCTCACTCACTGTGTTGAGCTTTGCTTCGGCCAGAACCCTGATCTCGTCGTGTTTCAATGCCTTACGATGCAGTCTGCGTGATACTAACTTAAGCGCCAACCCTACCAACCCTGTCACCCCAGCTGTTATTTCAAAACCTAGCACTATAGGTGCAGCCACGATGGTAGCCAACAACCCAACGCCTGCTGCCCCTAGTCCCATGCTGGTTGCAATAAGGGTAGTGTCAGCCCCGTCCACGATATTGAAAGCTCTATTATACTTTTTACATAGTGCTTTCCGCGTGTCACGGTCTTGTTCTAGTTGACGTTTCACATCACATAACTGCCTCAAGCGGAACCCATCTACGGTTTCCAGCGTCTTCGCTACTTCCTCTACGACTGGGTACAGACCCATCCTATAATGTATATTTTGAAAAATATTTTAATTGGGTTTCAGTTAATATTTCACGAATGAATTTGAAGCCTACAAGGGATAGATTATAACTAATGCTAAGAGGTGAGAGGTCAATAGACTTTTCTGTTGTAATAAAAACCCCAGGGAGGCTTATTAAGCGGTTTATAGGACCCGTGGTATCCCGTTGTATAACAATACGGCAATATTGACCTACGTGTTCGTCAAACCAGTGTACTACCACCCCGGGTAAAATTTGTTGTCCTTTCGAGGAGTTTTCATTGTCAAAATACATAAAGAAGACTTCTATGATGATTGTGAAGGAGTAGGATGTTCTATCAAGAACACTCTGGATATAAAGATTACTGTTAAATGTTAATTTATGATCTATTGTTCTAGTACTTAACAAAATTTTTTCTTCCCTAAAATCTATTATAGCTACTTTATTCACGTTATTCTCCGTAATGAAATCCCCGGGCCAGATACCGTTATTCCTAATCTTAGAGATGTACCCCCACGTTTCGTCTTTTAATGTGATATAAGGTGAGGCGATTGTTAAGTTGAGCAGCCATTCAGGCTCTTTTAAATCTGATAACAACACCCGTCTGTACACGTTGTCTTTGAAGTGCAGGATGTATAATTCATCTTCCTCACCAGGCTGATCGAATCCCTCCGTATCTCCCAGGTCGTTAAGCGTAGTGTTGGGATGATGACTGGTCATTATTATATTATTATGATATAATTTCCAACTGGTTTTCTGATAATAATTCAGGGGTTAACTTCATACCCATGAAGTGTATGTTGTCAGGCAGGAAGATATTGATTAGTGATATCTTATTTTCCACGATCACGTTGACCCCCTGCAGACTGGTCTTGGAGTCGACACCCACCCGCACGTAAACGTTGCAAACTTGAAACTGGTGTCGTTTCGCCCACCCGAGTTTGATCCCCTTCACGATCTCGACGTCATTCCCCGATGGTTCCCCTAGGTAGACTTTGATGAACAATGTTGAGTTTGCCGGTAGATCCTCTAGTATCTTGACCACGCCTTCGAATTCAGACACCAACTGCAATTTCACGTTTTGCATGGCCGGTTTACTCGATAGCATGTGGGCTGCTATAGTGTTGACTGGGCTGACGACTATACTACGTCTCTGAGTTGGGACGTAAGCCACGAGCAGGGTTCCATTGTTCACGACTTTGTTTAGGTGGTTGTCTTTGTTATCCGTGAACACGTAAGGGGAGACGAGTTTAATATTGAGAAACCATTTGTTATCGGGTAACAAAACCCACTTGTCATCTTCGGTGAAGACGAGCATATATGGTTTGTTTTTGACGACGGTAGTGCTCTCAACATCGTCTAAGTCGAACAGTTTACCTTCGAACGATGGGTATATTACCCAATTATTATCACCGGTGTTGACAAGGGTGTACTTAGTGTTGACTATTGCTCTTGTGGTATCTATCATATCACTTAGGGTTCCACCGGAGGGGATTTCAACGCGTTTGTAAATGTTGTTTTTAAGTTGCAAGGCATACGATTTACCATCTACTCCGGGAGCGTCGAAACCGCGTGTGTCTCCGAGGTCGGAGATCCCGATATTGACGCATTTTTTCACTCCGGGCCCTTGTGCGCTGGTCATGTTACGTGAAGCGTTAAGCTGAGGTATCCTATATTTACAGGATTATGATTTATATCTAACACCGATATTGTCAGCTCAGGTATGTTGCCCTGGGTTAATCTCTTATACTGCCGTGGTGAAAATGACTCGGTTCTACCGTCGTTGAATTTCTCAGTTTTCACCGGCACTGCTCTCAGTATAGTGGAAGGGTGGCCTCCTTGAATGTTATACGTTGTGCTCACCTGATCGAGATGAATGTACAGCTCTCGGTACGGTACTAGGTCGGGTAACTTCGTGCCTGTGACGGTTGTTGTTGGTTTTATCTCGTCAGGAGATATACCGAGCATCCTTGCTAATGGTCGGCCGAGCCTCAAAGGGTTTATTCCATTGTTGATTAACACCACTGTACCGTTTGAGTCGTTCATCTTGAGTTCGGCTCCCAGGGGTTTGAAGACCTCGTCGTTTAGAGAGCACACGCTGTAGTAGCCGTCAGTTATCTGGCTGCGAGTTCCACTGACGAACAGCTTATTGTTGCTGATATTAATGTTAGTCCATTGCGGTAGGTAGGTGATATCGCAGAGTGCGACTTCGAGTTGACCTGACGTGTTATCGATCGCGTGCGTCAGCTGAACGGCCTCACCGCTCGTTATTCCTGGAAGTGTTATGTACATATTATAATATATGAATTATATATTATAATATGGATTTAGCACACTTGAAAATCGTGGTGAATGCAGATGGTACGGGGTTTAAAACAACCTTTATTAATATCTTTGAAAAGTATGTCGAGTCCGTTAATAACGCGCAGGCGGTGGTAAACTGGAATCAAAACCCAATGCAGTTTTGGCAGAACCAACTAAACTTTGCTGTGTGGTGTGCGACGACAGGGTCGGGTGTGACACCAGACTACGGTATAGACGAACTGAGTAAGGCAGTCATTTTGTTTCATATTTATTATCAAACGAGACGAATATTGAAGGAAATAAGTGCTCCTCTTCCCCAAGATAAAGCGTGGAGTATGACGAATAACCCCTATGATAGACGCGCTTATGAACGTATTTGTGGGGAGTTTGAGATTCCAACGAATAAAGACTTTCGCCTTCCTGGTGTGAACCATGGTCTCGGTATAGTTCTCGTGTACTTCTACAGGTCCGGAACATATCAGGCCGGTTCTAAAGATGGTTCATACAACCCAAACCGTCATACATTTACAGGCCCCACAACGAATGAAAAGATCCATGTCAGCTGTATAAAACAAACCAATCCTGATGCAGCCACAGCCTGGACTAAAATGATCTCAAAAACATCGAAAGGATTCACTCGTGCTGGTACAATACGCTTGAACGACTCGATCCGAACGTACGTGTGGGCGCTGTTGGGTGCGCAGTCGATGACGCGTTCCAACATCCTCGGTAAGGGAACTGCTTACGACGCTCAGACACAATTCGTTTCCAACGTTGAGGATGCTATCAATTCTCCAGTTGATCTCCCGAGGGCCATCGACCGTTACCAAAACGTGTTAGAATACGCCAGATCGAAAGTCAATTACGTGTTCGGCGTGGGGTTGTATATGGCTCCGAGTGATATGCAACTGAGAATAAAAAAAGTGGTGGGTTATAACAACGAAATAGTTATAGCCACGAAGGATCAAAAGTTGGGTATCAACCCCGATATTAACACCCCACATATCCCACACACCCAACCACGTGAAACGGGTATAGTTGCGCCGCCCCCGGAGCCTAAAGTTCATGTGTCCCCCACACACCCTCATGTGCATGTGGGGGTACCCCCCTATCAGCAGCATATTGATAATAAAACAGCCCTAGTGGTTGGTGGGGTAACTTTGGGACTTATTTGGTTAAAGATTTCTTAGCCGCTACGTACACCAGACCCGCCACGGCGACGATGGCTGCCCACATGTTTTGACTGAGCCACATGGCAGTTTTAGACAGAGCGCCCAACAACCACGAGACGATGCTACCCAGGATGCCGGGAAGGGCTTCGGCGGCTTTACCAGCCAGTTTAGCTAGGCCTTCCCCGAGTTTTTTGATCCAGTCTTTAACACCCCCACCGCCACTTGGAGTTCCGCCGCCTCCTGGTGTGGGGGTTCCTCCCACCAGTGACACCACCAGGGTTGATATAATAAAACCCAATGCAGTCAGAATGCTGGCGATGGTGATCCCTTGCTCCCGGAACAATATCCTAATCCTGTCTGCTAACGTGGTGTCTCGGTGGAGGACTTGATTGATGGTTTCCCGTATACGGCTGACCTGGGATCTAAGCTTTTCTTTGTAGCCGGATGCTGTCTCCAACCAGGTCTGCCTTTCATCTTCCAAATTACGTATTCGTTCCTCAATGGTGGCTTTCATAGACTCGTCCTCAGTTTCACCGAGTTTTTTCTTTTCATAGGCGATGTGGTCGTCTATTTCACTCATTTTGGCTGTGCTTTTCCAGAGCTGACCACGAATGGTTTGCATCAACAGGTCCAACCCCCTCAGTTCCCGAACGGTAAATTCGAGCCCCGGGAAGGGCTCGTTCTCGTAGTCGGCCAACACCTTTTTAATATCATAAGTCATGTTTTGATCTGATGTGGCGTCCCTGATGCCTTCCAGACCTTGAACTAACTTCGGAGGATACTGCTTAGGTCGCGCGCCACCGTAATCTGTGAAGCCTAGTTCATCTTGGACCAACTGACTTCCATGTTTACCGGCCAATGTTGATAAAGCAAGCGGTTCTCTAGTGCGTTTATTCATGAGATCGATCTCCGGGCGAGACTTCAAACGCAGCGTGCCATTGCTGAGGGTAAAATCGGAATAGTTCCTTCCCAACGGCTTGAGTTTGGATTTATTTTCAACTGCGTTGTAATAATCGTCGACGGCGCCCTTAAGGAGCTCGTCACTTTGCGAGAATGAGGTCTCCTGGTCATCATCGAATGCCTGGGCACTATCGTCCCACATATCATCCATAGGTATGTCTTCATCCATTAGTATTAAAAATATATTTCTTTTATATAACAATGTACGGCAGAAAATTAGATCCTTTCAGAAGATTGAGAGAGCCATTAGGCGCCAGAGCCGTGCGACAGTCGGTGACCATCACCAACAATCCCAGCAAGATAGACCAGAATCAAACTCTGCTGGTTAGATTTCCAAACCTTGGTGAGAATGACCTCATTGTACCAGGCACTGTTCGACTGGCGTTCAATATCACGTTGACCTCCGACAACGACAAACGCGAGCTAGTGCGGAACGTGGGTCGAGCTATCATCAAGAAAACGACCGTCAAGATCAGCGGTAACGAGGTGCTGAGTATCGACGACAGCGACGTGTTTCACTGCTACAAGGATCTCTGGAAAAGCGAGGGAGAACGAGTCAATGATGTGTACCAGGGTATCAGCAAATCAACCCGGGCGCGCATAGGATACGTCTTCACGACAGACCAGCAAGACAAGCTATCGGACGGTGAAAAGGCCATCGCTCTAGCATACGGGAATCGATTCTGCGTGCCGCTCGACTTCGAGTTGCTCACGGGACACGCGCCGTTTTACCAGGCCGCGCTGGGTGATAGGCTCGAATACGAGCTCACGTTTAACGACTATAGCAAAGTAGTGCGTACGCCGAACGGTGATGAGGCTAGTTATGCCATAGACAACATCTCTCTGGAGTTCGACATGGTCACTAGCCCGGAGCTGGCCAGGCAGGTTCGAAGCCAGTACTCTGGGAAGATGGCTATCCTGTACGATCGCGTACTGAGGCATAGATCAGTCGTGCGAGATAAGAGCGACACTGTGTGGAATATCAACCTGAACGTGCCGGCGCGATCGATGAAAGGTATCCTGGTCGTCCCCGTGGAGGATTACGATCCATTCCGGAGGGACAGCGAGAAGTTTTTCAACCCCGAGATTGAAAAGGTGGAAGTTACCATCGAGGGCGTGCCCAACCAGCTGTTCAGTCATGGTATGAGACCACACCAGCAGTGGGATGAGATAAAAAAGCTACCAGTGGGGGACTACATAACAAAGGACCTGGACCTCGGCTCCGTGCAGATCGGTGAATACCTGACCACCAAGTACGCCCTATGGTTGGACATGCGATCCACGGATGATGATAAACTGCACGGTAGCGGGCGCCGTATAGATAACGGCAGCGAAGGGATAACCATCCAGATTACTAAGAAGGCTCAAACCGCTGGTAAGTTGAAATTATATCTGTACGTAATTATGGACGCGCAACTTAATATAGACAATGGGAGATTCGTGCAAGCCATCTACTGATGGGGGGGTACCCCCCACACCCCCCAACAATAAACTGCCACAACTACCCACTGACCCACACTGCGCTATAGTGTGCGGGCAGACTGGCTGTGGGAAGACCGTTTTCGTGTTGGATATGTTGGAGGGTTACTACAAGGATGTGTTCGATAACATTGTTATCATGTGCCCTACTCTGAGCATGAATAAAACGTACGCGCGACCTTGGGTGATGACGGACCCGGACGTACATAAAATCGACCCTGGAACACGCCTGCAGGACTGGTTGAAAGCTCTTCACGAGAAATTTAAAGGGGAACCGACGCTGTTTATACTGGACGACTGCAGCGCTAATCGCGAGATAACAAAAAAGAGAGACATGCTATCGTACCTGGCCTTCTCCGGCCGGCATGCAAATCACAGCGTCTGGGTGCTAACGCAGAAGTTCAACTCGGTGTTGAAAGACCTCAGGGAGCAGACGCGATGGGTGGCCTTATTTCACTGCAAGGACAGGGATTCGTTTGAGGAGTGTTTGAGAGAGAACGATGTGATGAGTAAATTAGAACGGGAACGGGTGAAGAAACAGCTCGCTGAAACTAAACACGCTAAGCTCGTACTAAAGACCGACCAACCAGTAGCATATATAGTTTGCTAAGCAAAGCTAAGCAAAGCTAAGCAAAGCTAAGCAAAGCTAAGCACAGCTATGATATTTGAAGTATTTGTCGTGTGCAACTTAACCTTCATTTCTCTGTGTTTTGTCTGTATCGGGTATTATATAGTTAAAACTAAATCTTACTTGTTATATTATAAGATGGAGTGTGAGGAATTGCTCGAACAGTTGGGGGTCTCCCCCACGCCGCCGGCAGGTCCCACTGATGACAAGCGAGAGAAACTGGTGGCGTTGGCTGTTGGCGGCAAAGCCAAACATTACTTTGGAGACTACACTCCGGATAAAATTCACAAAATGTCAGTCGAAGAAATCGATAAGCTGTACGCTAGATACGAGTCCCGGCTCGGAGCAGAAATGACAAAGACAATAGGATCGGCTATGACCCAGATATACACCGGTATTGTATCACACTTCCTTCCCATTCCACCAGAGCGCCGACTTTACCTGTGGGAGGACCTCGAGAAAGACCCTTTTATCGAACACGCCGTGAGCTCTATCAGCTGCGGGCTGTACCACAAATATGGTATGTTGTTGGCTCCAGTGACGGCGGCGATTATCACGGCAAAACATTGTCAATTTGAGAGAAAGAATAATAATAATAGTATAGATGGATGCTGCACAGGAAACCCCAGTGGAGGAGACCCCAGTGGTGGTACCCCCCACACCCCAAACAGTGAGTTCACAGGAACCAGTGACGGTGGAGACCACTTCAACAGTAACCAGGCAGAAGAATCCTAAGAGAGTAGCTGCCGGTAAAAAACGGTGGTGTAACCAACATAAAGTGACCAACCCAACCAGACTGTTGTTGGCTGTAGGTGTAACTGCTGCCGTGGTTATAACATGGTTATACGCCTCCCACAGTGAGCCACCACCCCCCACCCACAACAGTGGGGGTATGGGGGTATCCCCCATGGTAGACCCGCATATCATGTTATAATTTAAAATATTTTTATATATACATAATGTCTGAGGGGAAAACGTTCGTCAACGACGCATACCACGCCACAGTGGTAGCCAGTCTAGCCGTAGGGTACGCTCGGTTGACTAAAATGGTGCTTAAACAACCAACTATCAAGCTAGATTTCAACCTGCAGGATATGGGTATGCTCATAATGAACCTTGGTATGGCGATGGCCACAAAAGACATCCTAGTAAAACAAGGGATCATACCTGATAATATAATGAAATAAATATAGGGATGGCCACGATAGCTATGATGGTCGGTGGGGCGTTAGTGAATGCCCTGGCATTTTCCGGGAGTAATTTCCTCTTCTCGAAACTACGAGATGGGGCTGAAATACAGGAAGAAAGGAAGCGACACGATCTCGCTATTGAGAACTTACAAAAGGCACAGGACGAGTACGCTAAAAAACGCCTCCAGAGGATCGATTTCATTAACGAACAACTCAAGCGTGAAAACCATGCCGTTCAAACATTCAACGATGTCGATGAAGCAATGAAAGAATACTACCTACTAACTGGTAAACAATTGGAACCGCTCAATAAACCCACACTCGCTCAATACTACACACCATCCAAGGGACAAATGAATCGTGAACTGGGCTTCATAGTGTTGGGTATAGCAGCTACTGCGTTGGTTGCGAAGCAATTAAACTAAAATACCTTTATAAGTAAACATGAGACCCGCTCCATACCGATGCGAATACATACTTATGGGGAAGACCGAGGCCTGTGGTAGGAAATGCAGGAATCAGGGGTTCTGTTGTTTCCATATGGGAAGTCCTAACTACACGTGTTCTGTGTGTGGTATCGGGGTTAAAGGACACTACTGTCTATGTAAAGCTCACGGAGCGAACGTAGTCAGACATCAACTCATCTACGAGAATAAAAAAGGCTACATAAAAGAACGTAGGCGACTGCTCAAGATAGCCACTTAAGAGTTACCTCCCCTTACTGTGAACCAATTAGACATTAGTTCTCTTAGGTGTAAACACGATGTCTACTGTAAGCGAGCTCAAGAGGGTCGCAAAACAGAGAGGTGTTATCGGGTATTCTAGAATGCGGAAGTCAGCATTGTTGAGATTACTAGGTTTAGAAGCCCCTCCTACGGTAAAACAATTAAAAGCTCAAGCAAAACAGCTTGGACACACGGGTTATTCAAACCTGGGGAGAGCCGGGTTAACCGCATTGTTATCACATGCCCCCGTAGCACGTCCCACTGTAAAACAACTGAAAGCCGAGGCACACGATTTGGGTTTAGGCGGGTATTCCCGTATGAGAAAACCACAGCTTGTAGAATTATTACGACAGAATACAGCTATTGACCTACAGTTCGTGCGCACTGAGCGCGCTGTAGGCAACTATTTGAGAGGTTGGCGCATGCACGTTGATAGAAACATAGACATTACAGATATCAAGCCTCTGATAGCTGATAAGGTCAACCAGGAACTAAATAACCTAGGAAGTATCAAGTTTCAGATCACAGTGAAAATGTCGCTCGATAAGGAGGGCTCCACAGGGGTCACTGAGTATGTTCAGCCTTACTTCCGAGGTCAACAAGAGGTCGTCACACATGCAGAGACCATTGACGCATCAATCGATAATAGTTTTCAGCAGATACGAGAATACCTAGAACGCTACACACACTTGGGGTCCGGGTGGGCTGTAGATAAAATCGATAACGTCTATCTAGACATAGCTAACTACGTGCCGTTCAGAGGCGGGTCATACCTAGCCTTGCCTCCCTACTATAGAAACAAACATGCCATAGTAAACGTTAAGAATAGAGGAAACGATTGCCTGAGGTTAGCTATCAGGTCAGCCTTATTTCCAGCTGACACTAATCCAAACAGGCCTTCTAATTATCCCCAAGACGATGGGCTTAATTGGGATGGTATAGATGAACCCACCCCCATATCCCAGATCACTAAAGTAGAAAAACAGAATAATCTGGCTATAAATGTCTTTGGGCACGAAGGTAACACAACAATAGTACACAGGGTCAGCCCGGTGAAGGATCGCCAAGTTATCAATATATTCATGATCCAGCGAGGTGAAAAGTATCACTACACGTGGATAAAACATCTCAGCCGGTTGTTGCACGACCAGTCGAAACACGTTGGGGAAAAACACTTTTGTGTACGATGCCTACACGGTTTCAGTCGAGCTGATTTATTAGAATCCCACCGGGATGATTGCCAAGGTGTGGGGCAGACGGCCATACGAGTCGACATGCCTAAGGAAGGTGATAATATCCTACAATTCAGTAACCACAAGAACCAAATGTCTGTACCTTATATCATATACGCCGACTTCGAAGCCTTAGTTGTGGGTGGGGATTCCACCACACCCCCTAGTGGGGGTAGCTTCACCCACAAAACCCAGGAACATAAGGCCTGCGGTTTTGGATACATTGTCGTCCGTTGTGACGGGGAAACGAAAGCTCCTGTAGTGTATAGGGGCCCTGACGCGGCTGAAAGGTTTCTAAAGTGTTTGCAGGAGGAAGAAAAAATTATTAGGAATACATTGTATAAAATCGCTCCCATGCGTCTGACCCGAGCCGACAGGCTAGCTCACGCTAGTAGCACTAACTGTCACGTGTGTGACTCACCACTTAACGGTGATTCGGTGAGAGATCACTGCCACATAACTGGTAAGTATAGAGGCGCCGCTCACAACGCGTGCAACCTCAAGCTTAAAATCAACCCTAAGACAATAAACATCCCCGTTGTCTTTCACAACTTGAGAGGGTACGACTCACACTTGATCATGCAGGCCATCGCGAAAATCGATGGTAATATAACGTGCATCCCCAACAACATGGAGAGATACATCTCCTTCAGCTTAAACGGACTTAGGTTCATTGACTCGTTTCAGTTCCTCCTGTCGTCACTCGACAGTCTGGTCAAGGCCAACAATACCTTCCCTATCACCGATCGATACACAGACGCCGAGACTAGACCCCTGCTTATGAGGAAGGGTGTGTACCCCTATGAGTACATGGATAGTTGGGCTAAGTTCACCGAGACCAGACTACCCCCTATTGACTGCTTTTATAGCAAGCTGAATGAGGCGTCCGTCTCACGAGATGATTACTCGCACGCGACTAACGTATGGAATAAACTGGGTTGTAAGAACCTGGGTGATTATCACGACCTGTACTTGAGGACAGATATACTGCTGTTAGCCGACGTGTTTGAAACGTTTAGGCGGACATGTTTCAAGCAGTATAAACTCGACCCCGCATGGTATTACACCAGCCCAGGTCTGTCGTGGGACGCCTTGCTTAAAAAGACCGGAGTTAATTTGGAATTGCTCACAGATTACGACATGCACCTATTCATTGAGAAAGGTTTGCGAGGTGGGATTTCCATGGCATCCAAACGATACGCGAAAGCAAATAATCAATACGTGAAAGGTTACGATCCTAACAAACCAACCAATCACATTCTCTACCTCGACGCAAACAACCTGTACGGCTGGGCCATGAGTCAGTATCTACCTACAGGGGGATTCGAATGGGTACCCCACGTTGATGTTATGGGGGTTGCACCAGATTCGAACAAAGGTTATATCCTCGAGGCTGACTTAGAGTATCCCAAGGAATTACACACATCGCACAACAGCTACCCCCTGGCCCCCGAACGTATGAGGGTTAACCCAGACTGGATGTCTGAGTACCAACATAACTTGTCAGGTGGGCGTGTGACAGACGTTGAAAAACTCGTGCCTAACTTAATGAATAAGACCAAGTACATCGTTCACTATCGCAACCTACAGCTGTACCTGTCGTTGGGTATGAGGCTGACCAAAATACACAGGGTGCTCATGTTCGACCAGAGTCCATGGATGGAGCCCTACATCAGAATGAACACAGACCTACGAAAAAAAGCCACCAGTGATTTTGAGAAAAATCTCTACAAGCTCATGAACAACTCGGTGTTTGGTAAGACTATGGAGAACCTGAGGAAACGCGTGACCGTGAAGCTGGTTCGGTCGAGTGAGGAAGACAAGCTCAGGAGATTGATAGCCAGTCCGGCATTCAACCGTAGTAAGATATTCACAGACAACCTGGTTGCCCTACACATGAAGAAAAGTCACATAAAATTCAACCGGCCTGTTTACGTGGGGATGAGCATCCTCGATTTATCCAAACACCTGATGTACGACTTTTACTACAACGAGCTCAAGAAACAGTACGGCGACAGGTGTGAAGTGCTGTACACTGACACGGATTCCCTGCTGATGGAGATTCGAACCGAGGACGTGTACGAGGACATGAAAAAACACCTTGATTTATACGACACCAGCGACTACCCTAAGACCCATACCCTACACAGTACGGTAAATAAAAAGGTCCTAGGTAAGATGAAGGACGAGTGTGCTGGCACGCCCATAGCCGAGTACATAGGTTTGAGACCTAAGATGTACTCCATACTGAAAGCCGACAATAGTGAGATCCGGAAGGCTAAGGGGGTTAAGAAGTATGTGGTGAAACAACACATCAAACACGCCAGATTCAAGGAAGCCCTGTTCAAGACCCGTACCTTTAGACATAAAATGAACACACTTAGAAGTGATGGACATAAGATATACGGACTGACTATAAACAAGACGTCCCTGTTGCCTATGGACACGAAACGTTGGATAGCTATTGATGGTATAAACACATACGCGTATGGACATGAAAAAATTTGAGGCTATTTACTACAGCCCGCGTGGGTACTGGAAAGGAGCTAGCGCAGTAGATAAGCTAGCTAAACTAGCGCGAGTACCCCCGGAGGAAGCCAAAGCGTGGCTTGAAAAACAAGCCCTGTGGCAGATCTATTTGCCGGCACCACGCTACGTGCCTAGAAGGAGGTTCGGTATTAACATACCTAATAGCATTCACCAGGCAGACCTACTGTTCCTACCCCACGACAAGAGGTACAAGTATGCCTTAACCGTAGTGGATGTAGCCAGTCGTTACAAGGAAGCCGAACCCTTGACCACGAAAGATTCGGCCCAGGTAGCCAGAGGATTCGAACGCATATACAAACGCAGCCCGCTGACGTGGCCAACAGAGCTGCAAGTTGACCCCGGACGGGAGTTCATGGGTGCCGTGTCACAACTGCTAGCCAAACACGATACAAAGGTCAGGCGTGGCACGGCCGGAGCCCATCGCAGCCAAGCCATAGTTGAGAGATTTAATAGGACTTTGGCTGAGCGCTTGTTCGGCTATCAGTATGCTAGGGAGACGACCACCCCTGGAAAACGATCGACTGAATGGGTCACGAGGTTACCCAAGGTGGTGTCGGCAATCAACCATGAAGTCACCCGTCTCACCGGTAAGAAACCGGCAGACGCTATCAAACTAAAATCAATAGTTGCAGAGTCGGCCGCTCCATTGCGTGGGAAGGAGAAACAGATACCAGATAGGGCCCTAGTGAGGTATCTATACCAGCCGGGGGAACACGAGGGCGATAGCCGTAAGCGAGCCACCGATCCTATATGGTCAGTCAAAACTTACAACATAGATAAAGTGGATATGAAAGCCGACGAAGCTAACTTATACTACTTGAGGGATGGGCCGGGTAGGGGATTTGTAAGAGAAGAATTATTGATCGTACCGTACGGCACAGTATTACCTCCTACCAAGGCACAGTAATTTTGTAGTAGGGGTAATAGTAGCAAGAGCTAATGACCCAACCAAAGCCTTATTTAGTAAATAAGGCTTTGTAGAGGGGTTTTATGAAAGTGTTTTAAAACTATCATTCCCTATACTACTACATCTTCAATAAAGAGTCCTTAACAGCACACACACAAAGGTAAAATCGAAGACCTGGACATGCCAATATTGATTAATAAACTAATGTTTTACAACAGCTCAACCACCAGCCAGCTGCAATATATGACAACATTGTCTACAGCACCACTTACATAGCTGTCAGCCATAATTAACCCTTGAACTCTGATACATGACCTTCACCTAATTGGCTACCTGATCACAGGTCTAATCACTGCCAACTGGGATTGACTTATGACACAAAGTGCATTACAGTGCTTTACTGTGCTTTACAGTACAGTAATGGCAGACAAGAAATACCACTTTTGCACATAGGTTGTAAATGTTCATTTTATTGGAGTTTAAGCATTCACTCTTCACACCAACGACTCAGGTTAATTCCCTGGGTCCAATGTGTGAAGCCCATTTCTCATGTCCCATGCTGTGATACTGGAATATTGTTAAAAGCTGTGCAAAAATAAACTCATACACTCACTCATATTTTTTATCAAAAGCATGGTCACAAAACAAATGAAAATGAAACTTGACTTCAAATGAGATGAGAAACCAAAAATTCAAATATCCTACTACTTTTGACATGATGTAACAGGAATTTGTTTAAAAGAAAAGTAGAAATGAACGCAGTTCTACACTTCATGAAGCACCAGGAATACTATTTCACCAAACAATGACCACTTACATTCCACTTATCTTCATGCAAATGTGTTGTGATGTTTTATTCAAAAGCATCAGGCTTGGTATAGATGAAAAATTATTTTCTCAGATATGCAAACTAACTGATATCATCCAAAATGCCTGAATAATCATTAAAAGCTCAGAAATGAGATTTTTTATCACACTTTAGCTTGACAGCCTGCGTGCTGAACATTGTTTCACACGTATCACAAAGTGTCAGAGTCCTGTAGAAAGAATGAGTGAGTGAGTTTAGTTTTACGTCACACTCAGCAATGTTCCAGCTACACAGCGGTGGTCTGTAAATATTTGAGTCTGGACAAGATGATCCAGTGATCAACAGCATGAGCATCAATCTACACAACTGGGAACCAGTAACAAGTGTCAACCAAGTCAGTAAGGGATCACGTTAGTAGCCTCTTACAACAAGCATGATTTACTGAAGATCAATTCTAACGTGGATCTTACAGGTCCAAAATTAACTACATGGAAAAAACATGGGGGTCATTTTCCTTGAGAGGCACACCTAGTTTGATGAGGTTTCAAACAATCACTTTGTGAAAAGAAACTAGATCCATGGTGCACACAAACACAGAAACATGCACTTGGGATTCAAACTCATGATCACTGGTTCCTGGTACATCCCCAATGGACGTAATCCGCATAGAGACTATCTCCACCTAGTTTTACTAGGAAATGGGACCGCCTTGACCAAGGTCAATAATACATCCTATCAACACTGTGAGTGTGGACTGAGCGTGACAAATCACTGGCCCAAGGGCAACCCATTGTTTAACCTTTAACCACTGAATACCAAAATGTTTGGTGTTTGCCTTAAGGCCAACGCATCATATCTTGACAGGTCTTATGACTAATATGAGACATACCTACAATATATGTAACAAAAGTCTTGAGGGCAGTGCATATTGTGAATAATGTACATAACAGTTTGGGACATGCATTCCAGATATGGTTTCAGTAGGAATAATCGTGATATTCAACTTCAATAATATTCTGATCAATGCTACCTTACAAAAAATGGTTAATGATGCACAAAGTTGAAGTCCAACAATGGAAATCTACAGTAGCTATCATGTCATTAGAATGTGAACAAGTGAAGATAATAGAATTTACAATCAAGTCTGAACACAAGCAGCAACTGAACTGAACCTGTTTGAATTCCAGATACAAGGAAAAACTTGAGTATGAACTAACAAACTGCCATTTAGGATCCAACCAAAAGGAGAGACTTGTTTCCATGGTTACTTGAAAGTGTATTTGCTAGATATAAAGCATCACAACAAATAACATTTCAGTAAAGAATATGTTACACTTCATTACCTACTCATTACTTTTACTGACGAAAGTTGGAAAAGCACAGAATTGCTTTTGTCAACTGAAACTTACAACTTCAAAAGTACTTGACATGTTTTGAACAAAACAAGTAACAAATCGATATCAACACACGACTGGTTGCCATGATCATGAAAATGAAATAAAGGCTGAGCAAAACCTGTTCACAGAATTAACTGATGGCGGTTTACTTCCAAGAACAGGGATTACACTTACAGACAACTGAAGTCTATGTTGGTTCACTTTATCAAGATCAAGGAAATTCAAGTTGCTTTTGTAAATTTTCTAGGATGATAATACAAGATGCAGTTTAAGAAAAAGTTGTACTGAAGTTGAATATCTCTCCTAATTGATTATAATATACATAAATACATAAATAAAATATAAGAAAAATTATATCATGTATAGAATTACGTAAACCACATTTATTGCAAAATTCATGTTTCAGTAAGTACAAATGGAATTTAAACATATAATACTCAAAGGAGATTACCGATCCTTGTAAAATGATTATTTCAATTTAGTAGTGAGCAAACTCTATGAATCCAGGAATTCACTGCAGGTAATACATCCTTAGGGGTCACATGTAACCCCAAAAACAAACATAGTTAAAACACAATTATGACTTGTTCATGACATATAATATACATTGCTGATTGTGCAAAATAAACAAATGAAATTATAAGCATAATCACAAATCAATAGTGCAATATTTTGTTCTTGGGTTTACTTTCCTCGCAAGGGAGCACCTAGGAGACCAAACCTGGTCAGAGCGGGTGAGTGTGCACTCAAGTGTTACGAAGACTGTTTATTGGCTGGTCCATTTGCTGATACACAGAAGGTTTATTGTGTGTATACAGGGATGATGTGTTTGATTGGCATTTCAGAAGTATGGTGGGTAATATGAAAGTAATATTTGTTTTATGGATAACAACCTCTTTCATTGTATATGATGCAATGTTTCGGTATGGATTCATATACCTTTGTCAAGCAAAAGTGATAACGGTAGAAGAATCCATGCCAAAACGTCATGTCATATACAACAGAAGAAGTTGTTATCCATAAAGAATGTACACAGAGATGTTGGGTATTGTAAATACATGCAGTCTGCATTTCCATTCAATCCAACCAACAAATACTGAGATGGTGAACTACTGTGTGGCTGGAAACTGACGTTCATCAAAGTACAAAGCAGAACTTGAAACAAAAAATGTGAGTTGGCACCAGTTTCCGTCCGATCAGTCATCTGGGAAAAATGGATGCAGTTTGCCCCCCACAGATAAATAACATGTCATGAGTACAAGTATCACACCTGCCTGTCTGTGTAATTACATAATGTGACAATGACAGAACCCAGGTGCATGAGCCATACATCCATTTATTCTGTCTATGGTGTATAGCCTGAGAGGTGTTTAGTTCAAATTGCATGTGGTCAGTGACTGAAGTTGTGTATTGAATATGGTCATTTGCAGACAGGCAGGCCGACACATACAGTATGGTTCAAAATTATTGAGAATAGCTAAAGCATTTCATATTATTAAACGAGAACAAATCAGATGAAACTGAATGTTTTGTGAAAGTGAACTGACCTTTTCATCTTGTGTAGGTAACAATTTAATATTTTATCAAGTCTCCTTGAGCTTCACGGCACAGTCTAAGACGGGTAGGCATACTTCCTATCAGAGAGGTTAGTGTCTTGTGAGTTTTGCTGTCCCACTATCGGACCACTTCTCTATTCATGTCTTCAATTTTTGTCAACCCCTTTTGATTCACACATTCCTTCATCATCCCCAAAATGTTCTCAATGGGATTTAAGTCAGGACTATATGCAGGAAATGGTAATGCAGTCACATTTTTCTCCTGAAACCACTGCTTGGCATGTTTTGCGGTGTGTTTAGGATCATTATCTTTCTGCAAAATCCAGTCATTTCCATAAAACACATGTGCACTTGGAAGGAGAAAATAATCTAATATGTTAGTGTAGCGTTGACTTGTCAGATTTCCCTCAAACACACACAGCGGGGTCGTTCCTAATAAGGATATCCCTCCCCATACATGAAACTTTGGGCTGTATTTAGGTCGTCGATACAACGGTGCTGACGCAGACTTTGTCCATATTTTCACATTATTGGGATATACCCATATTGAGCTTTCATCAGTAAAAATCACATTTTCCCAGTCAAAGTTTTCATGTGCCAAACACCACTCAACACGCCTGTCTTTATGTTCTTGTTTCATGAGAGGAGAAGGAATTCCAGTCTTTTTCTCCCATCCAAGATCAATCAAATTTCTTCTAACTGTAGATTTTGATACAACTGTTGATCCCCTTCCTATCATTTCATACCTGATGTTGGAGATGCTTGCCCTTTGCTTTTTAGACGCTAAAATTCCCAGCCGGACGCGATCTGAGAAGTCCAATTTTCTGGGTCTCCCTGCTCCTTTCCGGTGCCCAAAATCCTTTCCCTCTTTAAAATTCTTCCTAATCCTATACACAGTAGAAAGAGGAGTTCCTGTTCTCTCTGCCAATGTATTTACATCATCAATTCCTTGATTACACAACTCAAAAATCAACCTTCTTTTATCTTCAGCAGACATTGTTGACAGTGCTGAGGAAAATGACGTCTGCTACAAATTCAGGGGAGGTAACTCTAATTGTACTATACTCAGTAGGCCAAGATGAGTTACCTCCCTTATACCATTACTTAGTTTTAAGTATCAGTGAATCAGTTGAGGTGTTAGGATAGCTCAAAGTAAGAAGAAAAATTCTCAATAATTATGAACCAGACTGTAAGTGCCAACAAAACAGACATTAAGTTTTGTCAATGACAGAGACAGCTTATCAACATATCTTTCTTTGTCTCCATAAACACGTATTAAAACATTTCAGTTTTTAAGCTGATACAGCAATTTTTAGCAATGAAATTAGTTCTTTTAATGCAACACTTGTATATTTATTACTGCAGACCCAAGATGCTTGTAATCTCCAGAAACATCTCTTGTTATCCAACTTTGACAGTAGCGATAATTCTTGCATGCATCACTTGGTGTACAAGTCACCATCCCAGTTCAAACTGTGTGAACCTAATCACTGCACATGCACTATGAGAGCAGCGCAGTACAGCTAGTGAAACCATCTTTTCATCCAGTGCTATCACAAAATTAGTGAATCATTTGAACTGCTATTTCGCTGGCTTTTTTACGTCAAATTATTCATCAATTCTATAAGTCGAATTTGCATTTTCAGTAATTTGTTTCTGTAAGACCAAAAGATATCAGAATCTGCAAATTGTGTTTTGCATTTCATATGACCTTTAACATTGCAATGACCTTTACCTTGGTGTTTTTGGACACAAACAGACATCAATAGGCCCAGGCTCTATTCAGACTCATGTTCACAGTGTATAAAGTTGGTCGTTTGTTGTTTAACACCACACTCAGCAATTTTCCAGCTATATGGTAGCAGTCTGTAAATAATCAAGTCTGGACCAAACAACCACCTGATGATGAGCATTGATCTATGCAAGTGATCTATGCAAGTGATCTGTGATCTGTGATCTGTGCGACTGGGAACTGATGACATGTGTCACCGAGTCAGTGAGCCTGACCTACCAATCCCGGTAGTCGTCTCTTATAACAAGCAGGGATACTGAAGACCACTTCTAACCCAGTTCTCACAGTCAACTCAATTTAGATCAGCTAGTTTCCAAACAAACCTTCCAGTCCTCATCTTAATATATCATCAGTCAGGTACGAATTCTGGAAAGAACTTTCCCAACTCTTATGCCATGATGAAAATGACTTTCCATACCAACAAAGCATAAGTCCCATTTGAAATTCATTGGAGGAAAAAGATTTGATTCTGTAAAACTATTACTTGATTAAAAAAAATGCATTTCTATGGCAGTTGCTCTGTTAATTACACAGTTAAAACCTACCATAATGAAGGTAATTAAATAGAGTGAGCCAAAGTAATCAAGCCCATCCTGTTCTGGGATCCATGCCTAGGAGCCTTCAGCTGTTCAATGACTTGCACATACTTACATCCTGACTATACATGGGAAATCAGCTCAAACATGCTCAAGTATGTTTCTGCGCAGAGTATTAGAAACAGTCTGCATGTGTTAATGATATTGTACAAATTGGACGCTGTTTGTCTCTACTAATCAAATATCTTGACTATAAATGTGTTGGGTTATATATTCTGCTGGACATATTTCAAGTAGTGCTGTGTTCAGAGTGCATAATTTTACTACCCAGGTGTACTCTACAAAAATCATTGTTGAAGTTTGTGAACCAGATGCTTTATAATGTTGGGAGGCAGATTTGTCAGTGATTGTGATGTAGCAGCTTTTGGAAATATCGTTGTGTAAATACCATAATAATATCACTATTTTCAACAAGTGATGAAGAAATGAAGACATGATTGAGGAAGAAGTCAGATCTAACTCCCCTCCTGATCTATCCTCCAAAGTTGGTCTGTGTAAAGGCCATAACAATTACAAGATCTCTGGACCACAGACCTTATGAACCAAAGATGGATAGTTGCTCAGATTACCAAGATGTTAATCCAAATCAACAGGCTGACAAGCAAAGGATATCATCTTATCACTCCCATATTATCCCCTATAATCACAATGGGGAGCGAGTGAGTGAGTGTAATTTTATGTCACTTTTAGCAATATTCCAGCATTATCATGGTGAGGGACACCAGAAAATGGGCTTCACACATTGTAACCACGTGGGGAATCGAACCTGGGTCTTCGGAGTGAACACTTTAACCACTAGGCTACCCCACCATCCCTAATCACAATGGGCATCAAGGATTGTATCAAAGTTACTTCAGATGAAATTTGTTAAATTTACTTATGAATGTCCTCAGCCTCACATTGGAAATTAGCACTGCAGACATAAAAAATCCTGAAATGAGATTGGTCCAGAGATCTTTTAATCAGAGGTAAATGGCTTGTCCACAGACCAAAAGAGGTTAACCCCATCAACAAGCTGACAAGGTATGGATGTCATCTATGGGATGACACTACAACAACTACATCTACATCCTATATACTTAGAGTATACAATCTCAGTTCCAGCCTGGACTCCTGGACTCACTCACTCACTACCAGAGCTCCACACAAGAAGAGCAATTCGCAGCTCCATCAGAAATTCATAACAATGGCCCTTAGGCACATTTAGAGACAGATCAATTTTCATCAAAACACATGAGCTTCATATATTTCAGCCAAAAAGTAAACTGTAATGGAAGACTTTTTAAGTGTAAACACCATTTGCCGCAAAGGAAACCAGTCAGGATGAGCAACCGTATTTGTTTTAGCATTGTGTGCATCCATTCACCTTGGGATTCTGTATATCGCCACTTCGGTCATGAAAGAACAGATTATTTCAATTTTAGAGCTATTTGTACCTCTGTGATTTGATCTGAACTCACACCAAAGAACAGGCTGGCAGCTGGGTCCAGGTTATTTATAATGGAATCGAGAATGCAGGATAGACAAGGAGAACGTGCCATGATGAGTACTCACCAGAATTCTGCCAGTTGTGGTCTGTCCTGATATAAGCTCCCCTGCCCAGTCCTTGGCCTCGGTCATCCATCCAATCTCAGGGTCAGGGGTCTTGTTGAGTAGCATCCCCTGTTGGCCTTGACCTTGAACAGTGGCAGCCGCCTTCTGGTTCTGGGCAGAAGGAGATCTGGAGAAAAGAGAAATCAGAATCACTACGCTAGTGACTATAGTATTGGCCTCACCTACAAAGGGTCATCAGCGCTAAGACGATCAGTTGATCCTAATCCTTTAAAATAGATTTATGACAGTCTGCGCACCAAGATCACTTTGCTGAACAAAGTCATGGTCTTGTAAGAAAAATACACAACTGACACAGAAACAGAGATATGACAAGACATAAAATCACATACATGCAAGCAAAGAAAATGCTTTGTAAATTAACAAATAGAACAAGGGATTTTGTGGGTGTTTCACTACTAAGGCTTGGGACCCTTGAAACTAGTGATGGCAGGCCTACATCAAACTCTTAGATAAACATACAGTCAATCTCATTAAAAAGATCATCTTGCTGCATTTTTCTTAGAATATTGCTTTGTCACTAAATATACATAATTTTGATAGAAACAAATAATTACTTTTTTAAATTGAAATGAGCCCCAGTGAGATGTTAGATTCAGAAGCTAAGGAAATCTAGACTTTCTTCATGAAGAGCTTTAGCAGTACAGAAAGGGGTTGGCAGAAAACAAACTAATGTAGTACAGGGACTGTTAGATGGACTTGATTCTTCTCGGTGAAGAAGGCAGTGGGTGGTAGTTTAGCGGGTAAAGCATTCACTCTTCACACTGAAGGCCCAGGTTCAATTCCCCACATGGGCAAATGTGTGAAGCCCATTTCTAGAGTCAGAAATGCCATGATGTTGCTGGAATATTGCTAAGAGTGGCATAAAAACTAAACTCATTAGACGGTTACTGCTGGAGAACCCTGAGCGATCAATCAAAAAGAAGGATGGCTCTTGAACCAATCAGCTGTCAGCTTTCAAAAGTGTTTCTGCTTCATTCCTTTACCCCTTTGAATCAGGATTATAATCAGAGCAATTCAAACTTCCACTGTAAATAGATACACTCTCATTAAAACACCCTTTTGCTGGCACCCTAGTGCTCTGAATGACAGGATGTATTAAATATCTGCAAGCAACATAACAGCTTTTTATGTTTTGTGACTCCCAATATAAATGGTTACATTAGTTGCAACATCAGACATGTTAGTTTCAATGCTTCTCTCGCTCAATACGAGAATTCAGAAGCCCTGATGATTAGAAATTTGATGTGTTACAACCGTCTATGAGGTGTTTTCAGATCATCATAATACAGCTATTGTACTGTGTTAAAATTATGATTTTATCAGGAAAGCACACATAGTTCATCAGTGAGAAATTTTAAAATACTGTGTGAATGAATATATGGAAATAACACTTGCTGACTCAGAAAAGTGATTCTGTGGGGATTCTGTGTGAAATATTTGGCTGTAGAAACATAGTGCCATACCAGAGACGATATTTAGTTGTGATACTGTGCAACATAAGCATTAAGATGCAACATTGTGGGGTACATATTATCAAAGTCAGAAACAATTTTTGGATACAAATACAGTTTCTTCAGGATTTGAGCCATCAATAAGCAGAGCCTGGTATCCTGGTTTCCTGGAATCCTTGTAAGAAACAGCACCAGGCTGATCCACTTTAAATTCATGAACAAAGCATCTTGATGCACTATAATTTTATCAGTGATTGTGACAAATTGTGGCATGATTACATAATGCTATATATTCATACATGTATGAACTCTGACGTACATTATGTAAATCGGTTGCTGTGGAGTGCCCATGTGGGGAAAGTGTTCACTTTTGACACCTAAGCCCTGGGTTTGATTTCCAACCTGGGTACTATGTGTGAAGCCACGTTCTGAAGTCCCCTGTTGTGATGCTGGTGGAACGTTGCTAAAACCAGAGTAAAACCCATCTTATTTATTCATTAATATATGGGTGGTGGGGTAGCCGAGTGGTTACAGCATTCGCTCATAATGCTGAAGACCCAGGTTTGATGCCCCACATGTACAATGTGTGAAGCCCATTTCTTGAGTTCCCTGCAATGACTGCTGAAATGTTCTTAAAAGCAGCATAAAACCCAAATCACTCACTAACACACCACTCAAGCATATCAAAGACAGATGTCTCAAATGTTCAGCTCATAAGTGAAAAACACCCAACATTTTCACCACAGATTAAATATGTCTTGGATGACGTTCCACAAGTGAACTAGTCTATAAAACATAATCATTTCTGTAAAGGTGAATCAGGCAATATCAACAAAGTTTTTACATATCCAAGTTGCATAGATGGTTGCTCATTCTGATGATCAATTGATTATTTACAACCTACTGCCACATTAAAGATAATGGAAACACTGCTGAACAAACAAACAAACAAACAAACAAACAAACAAACAAAACAAACAAAACTTAAACTTGACACGGGTGAGGTAAAATCTACCATATATAAAATGTCTGGTGAACTACAAATAAACCCAGTCTAAGTACGCTTCCAGGGCATCAGTACATCGCTTAGTCAGCATGTCATAAAGAGACGCATAAATGTACGACTGAATAGAATTTTATGTAAAATGTCCAATAACCAATGAATAAAACTTGCGCTTTCTGTACACAACAAAACCAAGCCTGTGTGCACTGTATTAAAAAAGTATCCACGATGCAATGTGTTTATAGACCTGTATTGATAACTACGCACTCACACCTGTGTAATATATGGCCGACGCCTACATCTGCTTCCCTCTCACAAAGGCTGCTCATACAGCAGCCCCGCGCTACAATGTGTAAAGGTGTTAATGAATCCTGGTGATTCATGTGAACACCAAATTCCGACAAATACTGAATAATATTTATCTCAGATGAAAACAGGACCCAAATAAGCATTATTTTGCATCTGGTATGGTCAACAGAGCTCAGCCAAAATAGTATTTGGACAAATTGTGTCAAATAAAGTTCACTGATAATTTGAGCTACTTCTTATGATATACTGGAAAATTCAAACCAAACGGATAAAACTGAGCGTAATAATTGTATTGTCCTTGTAATCTGTTCAAATCTTAATTTACTACTGCTGTCATCTTGTTCTCATGTTTTCACTCAAAATAGTGAAAGAAAACAAGATGATCAGTAACCATTCGATGGCTCAAAATACAATCAGATGTGTGTGTGTATGAGAGAGAGAGAGAGAGAGAGAGAGACAGACAAACACAACTGACAAATAAGCATTACTTGTATACAATGCAGATTATATAATTTCATAGTTAATCTATATCATTTGATTCAAGCACCTGTATTCAAGTATTAGTAGAGAGATAGTGAGTATCACTGTATGGGGCTTTTAGCAATGCTCCAATAATGGAGGTCCATCTGACAACAGAAATGGGCTTCACAGACAGCCTGGGTCTTTGGCATGATGAGCAAACATTTTCACCACTAGACTACCCCACTGGTCATGATTACTAACAAGTGTTTACCAGTAAAATGGCAATGTCCCCTGCTGCTAAAGAACAAAATATAAATAACATATTTACTCCCTTTTTGGGTGCAATGTTATATGAGATGTCATGTTTACATAAGTTTGAAAAGTGGTCAAAGCGTCGTGGTAACCTTGAAAATAAGGTCAAAGTCACCAAAATTGACTAGTGTCTGCATAATCTTCTAATGTAGGCTGTCACCAAATTTGAAGACATTAAATACAACAGTTTATGAGATATCGTGTTAAAATGGTTTGAAAAGTGGTCAAACTGCCGTGGTGACCTTGAAAATATGGTCAAGGTCACCAAAATTTAACGGTGTATGCATAGTCTCCTAATATAGACTGTTACCAAATTTTAAGACATTGGGTACAACAGCTCATGAGATATTGCAATAACAAGAATTGGGACGTACATTCGGACATACAGATGTCGCTGAATACATAATCCTCCATTCCGCATTGTGGAGGGGGGACAATAACAGATGGAGAATGGACTGAGCAGACTGAGCTTTGATTAAGGACAATTTTAAAAACATTAAAGCCTGGGAAAACATTTAATTCCTTAAGTTTTCAGACATTGTGACCTCTAGCCCTCATAACCTTAATTCTGAATACGTTAAATTCCTTAAACACTCGGAAATATTATGTCAGAACGAATGAAAACATATTTCATTATTAATCACACATGGAAGACACTGCAGTGTAATATTTCTATGGCAATATTAGACCAGGGTAATCCCGCCAGACATATGACGTTCTAATTGATACAGTTATGACGTCACAAAGGTAATGCCTCTGTCACAATGGTATTAGACCTAGCTTAACTCGCTGAAAATTGATATGCAGTAGGCAGTTTCTATCAGTTTATGTTTCCAGAGTAATAAACAGAATACTAGACTTGCTTCCATTAAATACCACTTTATTAAGCTCATGAAAGATTTAGCATCTGGCTTGCGCTAGTTTAATACCACATCAATAAGTTGTTTAATAAAATTGGTATTAAGTGGAAGGTCAGTTAGTATTCTCTATATACTAGTCCATATCCTTCCCTTAACATGAAAACAAAGAACGATATTAACCAATGAAAATTCACAACAATGATCTTGTGGAAAAAATAGGGTCACTACAATTAGATGGGAGTTTTGGTATATTTATGTCACAATATAAACCACTAAGAACCAACGTGCACCAAAAAGTCACAGCGCCATTAACAATCCAACCAATAAATTGAGATTTTTTATCTGACATTGAACTAGGTCCCTACCAGAGCACTACATTTCTTGTGATAAAACAATATAATAATATCATTATTACATAAAGATATTGTTTAAATCAAAATATTATAGCAAAAATAAATTGATACTACATACAAATAAGGCAACACATTATTTGACATACGTGGATGACTCCTATGTCAAACTGTGATAGTGGAGTTAAAACACAAAACACATGACAATTAAACATTCATCTTTCTTATAAAATAACATTTTTCTCCTCCAGTGAGTTAACTAAATATTACTATCTTCCTTTGCATAATGCATGGAGGTAATTTCATTGAGGAATTACTCAATGAAAATGGACTTGGTTACTTTCTCAGATGAATAGCTACCTCAGTTATATTCTCAAAGCTTCCAGAAGGCGCCCTTAAAATTTCAAAAAATTAATGTGTTATTAATTCATTCATTGCCAAAAGTCCTATCATTTCAAACTTAGGGGTACTTTAGCATTAAATATAATAAGGGGAAATAAGGCTTTAAAGCTTTAACATCTCTATTGATTTCTGTTCTTGGGAAAATACCACTGACCTTTGCCATGTTTGCAAAGCTAAGTCATTAGTTCCAATAACAGTGATTGCAGGAATGATTACGGGAATTTAACTTTGGCAATTTTGGCTGACATTTAAAGAAGACCAATGTCCTATATCTGTCTGAGAGAACCCCTAGATAAATCCCTGATGGTGATGAACAGATATACTTCATACTCGGCCACCTTGATGTTCCTGTTGTCGAAATTTTACACATCAGTAGTTTTTCTGATAGAAGGGTGTGTGCATTTTAGTCCATCAATTACATTACCAGCACTCTAGTCATATGATGGTAGCTTGTAGATATTCAACTTAGGACAAGATGAATCAGTGACTGATGTCATCACAAGCTTGTGAGTTCTTTTACCCTGCACTCACTGACTCTCCTGGTACCGCAGTTAAAATAAACATTCTTGAATGAAAGTTTGAGTAAAATTAATAAACTAGATTACAAACTTAAGTCAGATATGGCAAATAACAAGCTTTATTATCAGTGAAATTTATGCTGCATTTAGAACAATATACATTAGGGGCCAGACAATTGAGTGATCAACAGCATGAGCATCAATCTATGCAAAATGGATACGCTGACATGACTGTGTCAACCAAATCAGCGAGCCTGACCACCCAATTCCATGTTCTATTATGAGATAGTGTTACAACAGGATTCACTTGCTTAATTCAATACAGACTTAGGATTTCAGTTTATCCATGAGATCGACTTATCTACAAATTACAATGATATACAGTATAAGATGGTGGCTTGTAAACAACCAAGTCAGGACCAGATAAACCACTGATTAATATTATCACAAGTGTGTACGTTGTCTAACCATGCACTCACATGATGTTTAACTCTCCACTCACGTGTTGTTAAACCCACAAAGATGTTTAATGGAGGAACTTTTTGTCACCTTGCCTTGTCTTTGGTTTCAACAAGATAAAACGTTTAAGACTTGTTGATTCAGTATATTGTGACTGAGTGTGGTATGTCATTGGTCTAGCATAATATAACTGGTATTAGTTCTGTAAGTTCAATTCTGAGATATTGGTTTGCTGATCACTGGGTGAGTAATAAATACAATACTTAATGATGTCCTGTGTAATACCACATTTTTTACGTTTGTGAATAGTATTGGTACTACAGTGGACTATGTTGTTTTAAGTATTCTTTATACATACTTGCATGGTACACAAAATGTATCACTTTGTTGCAAGAATATAAACTATGTCTGTATGTGCATTTAACCAGTTAAATGAACAGTGTTACGCTATATATACACAATAATGGTTTACACCATTTCACCTCATCTCCTCTCATACATGTATCAAACAGATAAAAAACAAAACAAAATGGAGATGAAACCAAAACAGCACATCCTGAATGCCTAAGGGGAACAACTCTGTCATTTTTTACCCTGATACAAAGTCAACATTCACATTTTATGGCCAAATTGAATTTTTCGATAGTATCAATTCGCATGGTTTCGGATAGCAGTAACAGCTTCAACATCACTGGATCGGCCACTCAATATCCAACTCTGTCAACAGCATATACTGCGCCTACACTTATAAAGCCTGGTAATGATTTCAATGGAGGCATTGTTGGTTCTGTCAGTTACAGGGAAACCACATTCATCATTTGTACACACATTGAAGGGGCCTTTCTCGCAGTATGTGTACCATGTACAGAACTTGTGGACTGCACCTTTATCATGTTCATGTACCATGCTTGACCATGATGAAAACAGGAAGCTTATTACTGAAAAGCCAACATTATGTGAACACAATTATCAGTGTGTTAGGATTGAAAGGTGTGCAAATTAATATCATTTTTAAAATTCAGGAAGTCTGAAGATTAATCAGAAGACAAAGCAAACATAACTAGGTTTATCTTAATATGTTAACATTTTATAGTCACTTGACAAAAATATTAAAATATAAGTTTTGAAAAAATTGTATCACACCAGAAGCTTATCACTATTCCTGTGGATCTGTTGTATTGAGTGTTCATACTGTGTGTTCTTTCAGTATGCATGTGTGTGTGACAGTTTTATCTTGTTAAACTCTGAATCCTTCATAATGTTTTTATTCTCCATCAGGGCAAGGAATTCCCTGGTTCCTTGTCCATATCTGTACCAGGGATAAATAAGTAAGTAAATAAATAAATAAATAAATAAATAAATAAATAAATAAATAAATAAATAAATAAATAAATAAATAAATAAATAAATAATAAATAAATAAATAAATAAATAAATGTTTTCTAATCTTGTATTAAATATATCATGAATGTAAGAATATTCACAACATTACAGTAACTGAATGTTGCGATTAGACAGGGACAATATAAGTAATAAAACTGTTATATGGTCTCTGGTATGAAATAAAAAAAATATAATGAAGATCTGAATTTTATAACAATTCATATAATTACACATGTAAATCATTTCAGCATGGTTGGGCAATTTGGTAGGTTCCATTTTCTGTAGAAAATACATCAAAGTTGTTTCACACAAGTTATGAATACCTGCCAAAGAAACATTAATATTTGAGAGTCATGACAGTTTTACTGGACATTAGCATCACATCACAACAATGAACATGTAAACAAACAACCAGAAACCAGGTTCTATAATCTAATATAATTTGTAACCACTCAATACCAGATTGCCCATTAAATGATTAAAATGCTGAGCGATTGTTCAGAGAGTGTCACTTGTTACAGATTCAAGAGCTATCACCACTGGGTAAATTCATTACATCAAAATTTAATGGGTCAATGTTTTCATTACAGAAAGACATCCACTCATATAATTACCTTCTTGTCAAATCATATTAAGGGCAACAGTCTTACCTTAGATATTCTTGGAGAAATTTACACATTTATTAACCACCCATGGAAAATCAAGACAAATCGTAGAAAAATAATGAACTGTTTTTTAATGAAGGACAGCGAGGGTAAGAAGGTGAATGAATCTTGACAGCACATGAAATACGTTTTAGGAGAATAGCATCTTTGGGTACATTTCCACACTAACACGCCACATGACAACAAATGGCATGCAGATGGACAGTGAGGCGAACTTACGGACAGACTGACCTGTATGATACCTGAGCATGTTTTCGCTTGCCACAACACAGCCAGGCTATTAATCTCCAGCATAGTATCACAACCAAACCCAATCCGAATGTCACCAAACTTGAAGCCAGGAAGGCATACCACATTCGATCGTTGTCCAAGCATGATTGGGTCTGGGAGGTAGAATTTTCACCACTCATTTTTGGGGGGCCACAACGCTCCTCAAGAAATACACATCAGGGCTTATACCCAGTCGGAACCTTCTTCCATGTCACGATCACTCGCAATAGACGAGGCGACGACGATTTCTGTCACCACGCGCCACAATTCGATCAACCACTTTCACCTTCAATATCTCGGAAATCACTCATGCGTGATGCCAAGAAGCGCGATATATCGCTCGCCACTGTGTGTGTATATATGCTAATGAGAATCTTTACGTCGTAATCCACGGGTCGTAAGGTATTCACAGGTCTTCTGCAGGATACTCGCACGTGTTTAGCCCTGGCTAATGTGACCCACTGCGTTGACAGATCGGCTGGTGGCACCTGTAACGTCAGCATATCGTCTCACTCCTTCACGTAACGACATCGTCTACGGTACATATTCCATCTCCTCAGAAGTGTCCTGAATCTTGTGACCCACCTCCGTTGAAACAGTACGGATCTAGCGTCTGAATAGATGCTAGCAGTTCCCAGAATAGAGATGCGAAAAGCGATACCGCGCAGCTATGGCTGAAGGTAGTACAATCGATGCCAGTTACTCGGGCAACAAACCAGATGCTGACTGGCTAGATGCCATTGAGGCCTTATTCAACACTCTTCATACAAATACACATAACATTAAAGACCGAGATACTGGAATTATGGCGGGAAGAAATACGTGGTTACAAATGTTACAGATTCATTAGGTTTGGGAAACATGGAGAGAATTGCACTGGGGTCTTCAGAATATGATCAAATGGTCGTGACCTTTGTAAGCGTAGTAGAAGCAGAGTTAATTCAATCAAACGCTCAGAGCGCACACGCGACCGATATATTGTGTAAACGCAGTCGGTTGTGACAAATTGGTTTTATAAACTGCATGTAATAATGCTCAAGTGGTCGATACTTTAAAGAAAAGGGAATCACTCAAGTACCCTTTTAATCTATGTCGATGGATTCCTGCTTGTGTTCCGATCACTAGTCGATACTGGTTGTTCTGATTGTCAAAGCTTCAAGTAAATTTAAAGATTCTGAAGTATATTCGTATTTTCTAGACCAGTTGTATGGAATTAACTGATGGAATGGTTAATACTTAAGAACGTTCTACATATTTCTTTCCTTGATACATGAGTGTCGCTTTGGAACTACAGGGGTGTGACGTTCGCTCCTCTTGCCATAATTAGTCTGGGTTCGATTCCAGAAATAGTTATATGTGTGCTTGTTGTTTACGTCGCTCTGGCCAATATTTCAACTATATGGCGGCGTTCTGTAAATAATCGAACCTGAACCAGACAATCCAGTGACCAACATTATGATTTGTTTGTTTCTTGTCTCATTTGTTGCTTGTCTCACAATGCGATTGTCAGCCAGGTCAGCGAGTCTGATCACCTGATCCTGTTAGTCGCCTTTGACAAGCATGGGTTGCTGAAGACCAGTTGTAGCCTGGATCTTCAAGGGGTCGAAATAGGTACTAGCCAGTTTACATCGTTCCGTCGCCGCGATGTTACTGACGTACTGGTGAACGGGGGATTAAATATGACTCACTTTGATAGTGTACGAATGTTCAGTCTGCTGATCCCTTGGGGACTGGGATAGGAGATTGGGGTAGAGTATTGGCCCTAACAACATATGCCGGTCGTACTTTGGCCGAGTAATTTGATCCGGTGGTCAAACTGAAAGTTTAGGGGCCATGCTCGTGATGCCAGTCACTGGATTATCTGGTCTATTTACATCCTGCAAAATTGCCCCTGGAATATTTCAGAGCGCAGGGTTAAACAACACACTCACTCACATTTACTGTGAGAGTGCCCGAGTTTTAGAAATATATGGTTAAATTCGATTTTTGGAAAATAGATTATTGTCAGATATGTTCAATGGTACAAAACGATATCACAACAGCGTTGCAAACCCCTAGTTTTAACACAGATAATCACGGTTGTACGTTAATTATGTCCGATGAGGGGACAGGATATACGTCGATCTGCGCTTGCACGTGGACATACGCTTAACCATAACAAGATGCTACTTTCATTTGTTTCCGGGCGCTAAAGCACGCGATATATGTAGCCCTCTTTGAGTTTGCTGACCAAGGGTTACTAGCATACAGGAGCATGTACATGCGTCTCTAGATTCAGGACCATTAGGGAGGACAGAGCCCCGTTCCCTTGCCGTAGCAGGAACAGCTTGGTTCCAGCAACACCCCAGGAGCCTCCAGCTGTTTCCACCCCGCTAGTGGTAGTGGGTTTTTTTCAATGTGGCAAACGATGGACTGTCACCCCGAACATGGCCGTACATTTGTTTGCTTCGTTTTGGGATCCGTCAAACCTAAAAATCGAAAATCAAGAGAAAAGGAAATGGGATTGACTATTTTTATACCTTCCGCACTTAAGACCGTTTTGGCATTAAAGTATGCATTGGATTTTTATTTGACTGAATTTTTGTTTATTTTGTTCAATATTTTTTCCATCACTGGTCCAAATCAGTTAGAAAACTGATTACAGTCGTGATATAACAATGCATACTGAGTAAACAAGCGACGTGATGTAATTGTCTAGATGAAATGCATGTGATTGGTAACCATGTAGAGTTACTTCCCTTTGGCGTTCCATGCTCCTATGATCGTATGGTTGCCCTGTTTCTTTTTGTGGTAGCGAGCACAGTGTCTGGGGTGAACGTACACAAACGAACTCATTCATTCGGCTTTGGTCCAACATCAAGCTGACAAGCTCAGATATAACTGAAGTACAGTTCTATGCAGGATATATTAACCCGGCTAGTTCTCTCAATAACAAAGTGTTGTCTGTATGCACTGACAGGGCAGTATATCTGCATGCCTGGTGCATTTGATCAATGAACATAATGTAAACAGCGAGCTCCAAGAAAGGAGTAATTGTTTGTTGTGGCATTTTTTCTAATCCGCCACTGAAGTGGTAGGTTTCGGCAATTTCTTTTTGTTACTGCTCTGTCAAATCAGTCAGGGAGCTTTTCATTCTTTTTAAATCTTCGCCCATCAAATATCAACATTAAATTGTGAGACACTCTTTGCTCGCATCTTAAATACAGTTCGAGGCGGTGAGGTGGTCCAGTGCTTAAAGCGTTCGACACGAGTTCGATTCCCCACGCGGGTACAAAGTGTGAAGCCCATTTCTGGTGTCCCTGAGCTAATATTGCTGAAACATTGCTGAAGGCAGCTTCAGGCCCGACTCCCGAGTGGTTGCACAATATTTAGAAAAAGAGGTGTGTATGTTGCACCCCGCTCTGGATCCACCTTTGGCCAGTCAGCGACAATCTGAATTACCTAGTGCTTTACGTGTCCATTCTTTTGAACAGCATTCCCTGTATTTGTTCCTTAATGCACTGTCTGACTGAGATACGTCGTATATGCTCGAGAACTCTTAAATGTTTGCTGAAATACTATTCTTTGTGAGGGGCCGGGGTGTAGTCCGGTGGTTAAGCGAGATGGCCCGTCACTCCGAAGACTCGACTTCGACATTTTCCCTGACATTGCCATTTTGGACAGGTCTCCATTCAAAACTGAGCATGCGCAGTCCATTCCAACTTCTGTTATTAATAATTTTGTGCGGAGGGTTAGCCCAGTGTTGAAAGTGTTCGCTCATCAAATTAAGGTTCGAGTCCCCATATGGGTAGAATGTATGAAGCCCATTTCTGGAGTTCTCTGCCGTGATTTTGCTAGAATATTACTAAAACCATACTCAGGCCGCTTTCAGGGCTGAGTCGCTACACCAAGCACGCAGTGTATGGCTGTAGGCCTTTAACATATTTACCATTTAACATATTTACCATATTTCACATTGGTATCTAAGAAATTGATACTTTGTAGTTTTAAACAACTACTCCTACTATACTAAACTTAAACAAAACATTTTCCCCAACAAAAATCGCATTTAGCACATTTCACAAAAGTATTAAAACTGGTCCGAGTTAATTGTATGTTATTATGAATCAACTATTGAAGAAGGCCCGAGTTGATTGTATGTTATTGAGAACCAACTATTTAAGAAGGCCCGAGTTGATCGAATGTTCTTATGAATCAACTATTTAAGAAGGTCCGAGGTGATTGTATGTTATAGTGAATCAACCATTTCTATGTAGGAATCCCCGCGTTGATGTCATGTTATTGTGTACCAACTAACTGTTCGTCTATCATGGTCCCGATTGCAGTATGCAAATACTAGTGTGATGTTGTTTCAATATTCCGACGTAATACAACACTCACTCACTCACTCATCTCTCAACCCTTAGCGTGTGAACATTAAATGGATCAGAAACTTTAACCGTTTTCCGGGATATACTTCATACAGCACAATACAACACAGTGAATGTCATCTTTAATCATTTAAACGTATTTAAAGGTTATTCGGTCCGTTGAAATTAAAGTTCTCGGTTCAATACCGTACTCCCTGCGTGAAGGATTATACTTTGAGCAGTGAACAGCACACCAGTGTTTGTTGACACATGGATAAATACGTGCTGCAAGGATAATGGCGGTGATGTTTGTTCTTCTTTATCTGGTTGCTAACAACACGGTACACGCTCTGTTGAGGATGCTGCTCTTCTGTCAGCGTGTGTCACCCTATTATTTCCCATCCGTCCATCGCATTCCGTGATGCTGTGAAACAAGGCAAAGGTTTCCACAAGTTTTGAATATCCCCCCCCCCCCTCCCAAAATGGGTTCCTGTTTGAAAGGGTTACTTATTTCTGTCTAAATTAGGTATTTTCAGAGATTAACTAACCGTTAGTCCAGTTTTCTGGCGAATTCACTCTTCTGAGATAGCGACATTTCAAGCATAACAGATTAATGTTTTGCCTGTTTGTTGTATAACGACGCACCTAACGATGCCCCAGATATATGACGGCTTCTGTAAATAATCTGGTCTGGACCAGTCAATCCAGTGGTTGACATCATGAGGATCGATCTACGCGACTTGGTTACGGTGACACGTGTAAACCAAGTCTACCACTCACCATTGCTCGTTCACCATTGACGGCTTGCACCTCAATGCAGTTTATTGTGATTATTTCACCTCTTGAGAAATATTACTAAAAGCGGCGTAAAACAAAGCTCACCCAATGTTTGACGGTCTCAGGTTTTCGTGTGGAGGTATTGCTCAAATATTGCTTAAAGTTGCTGAAAACCATACCCGTTCATACTCTCACCGACGACTATAACTACATCGTTGTTTACAAGGTTTATATTTTTGTTGTTTTTTTCATCCTGGTAATAGAAACGCGTTACAGTTTTACAAATCGTTATGTGAAACGGTTGAAGTTTGAAAATCATTATGCGGGGAATGAATGAAAATGTACATAATTAAGCTTTAGGTCGACTCGGAACTGGCAACAGCTGGACTCTACATCAACGCTTGCACAGGATCACAACATCCGGACACTATACTATCACAACAGCGTTATTACAACGGCCACCATCTTGTTTCATTGTAACGACAGTACGGAAGGCACTATGAACAGAAGCAGATAGTCACGTAAGGCATTCAACACCGTCGTAAGTGTCATTCTACCTTAAGTCGAGGACACTTTATGTTTCCTGTGATCTTGTGATGCCAGATATGGTTCACGACGTTGTCACTTTGTTTGGTTTAGGTTTGGTTTGGTTTAGTTGTTGTTTAAGGCCGCACTCAACAATATTTTCAGCTAGGTGGTGGAAGTCTGTAAATAATCGAGTCTGGACGGGACAATCCAGTGATCAACGTCGTGAGCATCGTTTATAATTGGGATACGATGACAACTAAGCCAGCCAGACTGGCCATCCGATCGCATTAATCGCCTCTTACGACAAGCAGTTTTGAGGTCAATTCTAACCCGTGTCTTCACGAGCCCTTTTGGTTTACTGGGCTAGTGGACGGATGGGTGGTTCGATCCCACCTAACAGACGTTAAAATATTGAACTGTTGTTCAAAAGGGAATATGACAATGACTAGTTAGCTCGGAGTCAGCACTTGCTTGTGTGGAGATGTTCATATGAACGGATGGTATGATACGCAGGTGGAATATCACCGAAACACTGGCATTACACCGAAACCACACACGAAGACACACAGACAAACATAAGCACGTACTGCAAAATAAGAGGGAAAATGATGAACCATATTTCCCCATTTCATCTTATCAGCACAATGTCCCAAGCTCCGTACCGATTAAAGGGCCAGTTACGGGCGCTTCCTTCACTCACAGCTACACTTTTCCTTTCGTACTCCCTCGTCTCAATCCGTAACCCACGAGCATGTCCCCACACCTCAAAACGTTTACTGACGGAATGATACCTTGATACCGCATGATATCTACGGATACCATCAGACAATACGTTCTCATCTCCATATATGATCTTAAATCGTGCTCATCGTTACGAGGGCTGGTCAAAATGTTCCAAGTCTACATAACTTCTAGACTGGTGACACCAACTAATCTTACGACTTTTATTGGACAGTGTTCATCGTTAGCATTTCCAGTTATTTTACTCAAACAGACCAGCACGGTGGAAAGCATCAGACCCTTGAAGTATACTCAAATAGATTAAGATTTGTTGGTGTATAGAAATTATGTAGTCCTTGTGCATACCCCATGGCATAGTCTCGAGAGTGAGTGAGCGAGTTTTGTTTAAGGCCGCTTTTAGCAATATTCCAGCAATATCATGGCGGGGGACACCAGAAAATAGGCATTGTCTCGAGAAGTTGGAACCATAGTTGTATACTTGATACAGCAACACATATACATGTGATGTATTAAAAAGTTTCGAAGCATACCGATTAGTTTATTTCCATTTGACTCTTTCTGCATTTTGATAACTTACTGAAATCATTTGAAATTGTCAAACTACTTGGGTTAAAAATGACTGCAATAAATTCATTTCCCAAATTTTATACGCATTTAAATCAAACATGTCTTCATTAATAGCACCCCCATTCATACATAATCAATAAATATTAATTATCACATCATATTACCTTTGAAAGTTAAAACGACCCGTGAAGGTCTCGGGGTAGAACAGGCTTTCAGCAGCCCATGCTTGCCATAAAAGGAGACTATGCTTGCCGTAAGAGGCGACTAACGGGATCGGGTGGTCAGGCTCGCTGACTTGGTTGACACATGTCATCAGTTCCCAACTGCGCAGATCGATTCTCATGATGTTGATCATTGGATTGTCAGGTCCAGACTCGATTATTTACAGACCGCTGCTATATAGCTGGAATCTTGCTGAGTGCGGCGTAAAACTAAACTCACTCACTTACTTTGAAAGTAAAACAAATCGTCGCTATTAACTTAAGGAAAGTATGTATACTTAAATCTGGTACTGTTGTCCATTACTTGAGAAAATATGGTGATGATATTAGTTGATAATCATCATCAATAAATGTTAATTAACACATCATATCACCTTTGAAAGTAAAGCAAACCGTCACAATTAACTTAAGGAAAGAATGCATACTTAAACCTGGTACTGTTGTCCATTACTTGAGAAAATATGGTGATGATATTAGTTGATAATCATCATCAATAAATGTTAATTAACACATCATATCACCTTTGAAAGTAAAGCAAACCGCCACAATTAACTTAAGGAAAGAATGCATACTTAAACCTGGTACTGTTGTCCATTACTTGGGAAAACATAGTGACGATAAAAGCCAATGATTCGATAGTATTTACACCGGAGTAGATCGCAATATCTTATCTGCGTTAAAGTAAGCATTATCTGTGTAGATGTCTTCCACGAATATTAGGATGTGATAACCATCATACAATGTCCTCTTGCACCTTTCTGTGACAGCTGTATCGTAAAACTGAAAGTTTACAAATTGTATAAAAGTGAATACAATCGCCGCACAGAGTGGATGAGCTTTAGATAATGAATTAGCTGAGCATTGAGAGAAACGACGTGGCACAAATATAACGTTGTGTAACCATCAACTGCTGTGGCATATAATTACTGATAGCTAAAGACACAAACGCAATATATAGAATCTGTATGCCACATATATGTGACAAGCTTGGGTTGCTGAAGGCCTAATCTACCCCGGATCTTCACGGGTCCGGTTTTTGTTGAGACAGAGTAAAGGTGTATCAGTGACACAATATATACAGCGATAAAGCATGGATTCTTCAAGCTACGATTTCGGGTCTATTCAAGGGAGACAACTAGCTCGCGGGTCTGGTGGACAATTGTAAGGAATACAATGTGTGAACCGGTGACGCCGTTTCTATCAGTTTTCTGTTCTAACCATAAAATCTGAGTTTGTTGTCCAGTATCCTGGTGTAGTTCATAATCGGTCTATGAAGCAGCCAACACCAGGCAGTTGAACAACAAAGAAGCACCATTACGCCACAAAAGAGAGAAGCATCTCAGCACAGTATAAAAACTACATGTATATGCCACAAAGGCTAAAAGTGAAGCACATCACAATAGCAGCAAAACATAGCAGAACAGCATGCCACAAAGGCTAAAATTTAAGCACAGCACAATAGCAGCAAAACATAGCAGAACAGCATGCCACAAAGGCTAAAATTTAAGCACAGCACAATAGCAGCAAAACATAGCAGAACAGCATGCCACAAAGGCTAAAATTTAAGCACATCACAATAGCAGCAAAACATAGCAGAACAACATGCCACAAAGGCTAAAATTTAAGCACATCACAATAGCAGCAAAACATAGCAGAACAACATGCCACAAAGGCTAAAATTTAAGCACATCACAATAGCAGCAAAACATAGCAGAACAACATGCCACAAAGGCTAAAATTTAAGCACATCACAATAGCAGCAAAACATAGCAGAACAACATGCCACAAAGGCTAAAATTTAAGCACATCACAATAGCAGCAAAACATAGCAGAACAACATGCCACAAAGGCTAAAATTTAAGCACATCACAATAGCAGCAAAACATAGCAGAACAACATGCCACAAAGGCTAAAATTTAAGCACATCACAATAGCAGCAAAACATAGCAGAACAACATGCCACAAAGGCTAAAATTTAAGCACATCACAATAGCAGCAAAACATAGCAGAACAACATGCCACAAAGGCTAAAATTTAAGCACATCACAATAGCAGCAAAACATAGCAGAACAACATGCCACAAAGGCTAAAATTTAAGCACATCACAATAGCAGCAAAACATAGCAGAACAGCATGCCACAAAGGCTAAAATTTAAGCACAGCACAATAGCAGCAAAACATAGCAGAACAACATGCCACAAAGGCTAAAATTTAAGCACATCACAATAGCAGCAAAACATAGCAGAACAGCATGCCACAAAGGCTAAAATTTAAGCACATCACAATAGCAGCAAAACATAGCAGAACAGCATGCCACAAAGGCTAAAATTTAAGCACAGCACAATAGCAGCAAAACATAGCAGAACAACATGCCACAAAGGCTAAAATTTAAGCACATCACAATAGCAGCAAAACATAGCAGAACAACATGCCACAAAGGCTAAAATTTAAGCACATCACAATAGCAGCAAAACATAGCAGAACAACATGCCACAAAGGCTAAAATTTAAGCACATCACAATAGCAGCAAAACATAGCAGAACAACATGCCACAAAGGCTAAAATTTAAGCACATCACAATAGCAGCAAAACATAGCAGAACAACATGCCACAAAGGCTAAAATTTAAGCACAGCACAATAGCAGCAAAACATAGCAGAACAACATGCCACAAAGGCTAAAATTTAAGCACATCACAATAGCAGCAAAACATAGCAGAACAACATGCCACAAAGGCTAAAATTTAAGCACAGCACAATAGCAGCAAAACATAGCAGAACAACATGCCACAAAGGCTAAAATTTAAGCACATCACAATAGCAGCAAAACATAGCAGAACAGCATGCCACAAAGGCTAAAATTTAAGCACATCACAATAGCAGCAAAACATAGCAGAACAGCATGCCACAAAGGCTAAAATTTAAGCACAGCACAATAGCAGCAAAACATAGCAGAACAGCATGCCACAAAGGCTAAAATTTAAGCACATCACAACAGCAGCAAAACATAGCAGAACAACATGCCACAAAGGCTAAAATTTAAGCACATCACAATAGCAGCAAAACATAGCAGAACAACATGCCACAAAGGCTAAAATTTAAGCACATCACAATAGCAGCAAAACATAGCAGAACAACATGCCACAAAGGCTAAAATTTAAGCACATCACAATAGCAGCAAAACATAGCAGAACAGCATGCCACAAAGGCTAAAATTTAAGCACAGCACAATAGCAGCAAAACATAGCAGAACAACATGCCACAAAGGCTAAAATTTAAGCACAGCACAATAGCAGCAAAACATAGCAGAACAGCATGCCACAAAGGCTAAAATTTAAGCACATCACAATAGCAGCAAAACATAGCAGAACAACATGCCACAAAGGCTAAAATTTAAGCACAGCACAATAGCAGCAAAACATAGCAGAACAACATGCCACAAAGGCTAAAATTTAAGCACATCACAATAGCAGCAAAACATAGCAGAACAGCATGCCACAAAGGCTAAAATTTAAGCACATCACAATAGCAGCAAAACATAGCAGAACAGCATGCCACAAAGGCTAAAATTTAAGCACATCACAACAGCAGCAAAACATAGCAGAACAACATGCCACAAAGGCTAAAATTTAAGCACATCACAATAGCAGCAAAACATAGCAGAACAACATGCCACAAAGGCTAAAATTTAAGCACAGCACAATAGCAGCAAAACATAGCAGAACAGCATGCCACAAAGGCTAAAATTTAAGCACAGCACAATAGCAGCAAAACATAGCAGAACAGCATGCCACAAAGGCTAAAATTTAAGCACAGCACAATAGCAGCAAAACATAGCAGAACAACATGCCACAAAGGCTAAAATTTAAGCACATCACAATAGCAGCAAAACAGCAGAACAGCATGCCACAAAGGCTAAAATTTAAGCACAGCACAAAAGCAGCAAAACATAGCAGAACAACATGCCACAAAGGCTAAAATTTAAGCACAGCACAATAGCAGCAAAACATAGCAGAACAACATGCCACAAAGGCTAAAATTTAAGCACATCACAACAGCAGCAAAACATAGCAGAATAACATGCCACAAAGGCTAAAATTTAAGCACAGCACAATAGCGCAACACAGCAGCGCAACACAACAACATGAGAGTGGAACGTTAGAAAAAAGTAGAATAACCGAATAGAAGACAACACAACAACACAAAAGAGTGGAATAGGCAAACAACACACAACACAACAACACAAGGTAGTGGAATAATCAAACAACAGACACAACATAAGGTAGTGGAATACCCAAACAATACATACAACACAAGATAGTGGAATAACCAAACAACAGACAACATAACAACACAAGATAGACGATTAACAAAACAACAGACATGACAACACAAGATAGTAGAGTAACCAAACAACAGACACAACACCAGATAGTGGAATAACCAAACAACAGACACAACAAAACAAGATAGTGGAATAACAAAACAGAGTAACAAACGTCAGTGGAATAACCAAACAGCGGGCAACACAAAAGAGCAGAGTAGCTACTCCAATTGTCTTGTAATTAACAAACATATATATCGGCCCCGGTATTTGTAAAGCATGTCTGTGGACAGTAGAGCAAACAGTGCTTACAGTGTAATAACAATTATTATAATATTGCATTACGTAAATGCGAATAAGTACAATGTGTCATTCCCTAATTACCGTTATGTCCAGCATATGTTTCCGTAGGACGGGTTCCCACGAATACAAAACTCCATTTTCCGTAATCAGGCATAAAAAGGTGTGTAGTTAAAAATACCTCCCAGAGAATATATATATTCGAAATGACTTTTTCGTGCTTCCGTTATCCAATGTTTTATATTTTTCTAACTATTTGATTTTTCATGATTAAATCTTGACTTCTTGTGACTATGTTGATATGACTGTATTTTTTGTCATGCGTCTCACACACGCACACATACACAAGCGAGCACACACACACGCAAGGGAACGCACGCACGTATGCATTTACACAGTGACGCACAAACGCATACATATGCACAAAAGCGCATTCGCACAGAGTCACACGCACGCACGAAGGCACATACGCATGCACGACACAAACGCATGCTTCGAACCTCCTGGAAAACATTGCTCCCCCATCTTCCTAACTACGTTGGATAATCGTTGGATGAGATAAAATCAGTAGAGAACTACAGGTCGGTCCTGGTCATCAACAAAATTGCTTACAATTATAATAGTTTATAAGTTACCCTTCCGGTGCAATTATTGTGACCTGGATAGTCAGTGTCAATGGGCAACTTTGATGTCTATTTTCAAACATATACATGTTTCATCATAATATTCCTCTATTGTGTCATTACAGTGTACGGTCCTTCCGTTCAAATACCGTATACCAGAAATGGACCTCACAATGAACCAAGCTGGGTATGGCTAACACGTTAGTGGTCGCCCGTGAACACCACATTTGAAAAATACTAATAGCCGCTAAAGCCACATGACACGTAAAAACTTCGGAGTCGCGAATCGCCGCGAAGGTCACAATATATAAGGGAAGCCATACCCTTTGCTTTCATATAAGCGTCACCCATTGATCACAATGAACTGAAATTGTTTTGTGACTTGTTCTTTGATAAGTTATGACGAGCGGCAAGAATGCTAATTTTGGACAATCTAGTTACAAATTGTGCTGAAAAACAGCCATGAAATGGGAAGAGTTTAAGCGTCACATACGTAGTTGTTTAAAAGCATATTTGTGCAATACATGGTTATTCTTTTCATTTTTTAAAATTGGTTTTAGCATGAATGTAAACATAAGGCAACCTCATTCAACAATAGCTCTTACCTCATTTATCAGAAAAGGGAAAACATTGAATTGACCCTCCTACAAGTTAAAATTCTTCAAAGAAATAATTGGTTGTATAATCATAAATAATTCCTAAACGATGTCTGAGTACCTACGTCAGATCACTAGTTTGCGTGATCTGGACTGTTTTCCACGAATAATTCAATTGGATTTTACATAACGAATGTTTCACACTATTACAGTATTGTCTATAAGCTAACAGAGGTATTGCCGGGATTCACACGATCACTCAACTATGGCGACTGCCGGTCGAGCCACACCATTTTCAACCTGAATGCCGTTCCACAAAGTGATCTTGGCGCTAAGGCCATATGATCTACCAAGTGTCATTCACCTGCAACGCCGTCCGTACACCTGTCCGAGGAAATTCTTTTCCGAAGCAGAACTTACAAACGATTTAAGGTTTTCACACCAAACTTTGCACATAGATAGACCAGGCGGGGAACTGGTGACTTTTGGTAGTTTTGAATTCCTGAATATAATAGTTTTTATGCGTTTTCATGGCAACACGTTTGGCTTCAACTGAAATTGGCGTTGGTGTTCTTTCGGAAGCAGAAATTAACAGCGTTCAGTGGTTTTCACTACATTTAGCACTATGATAGACCTGGTGGTGAACTGATTTTAAGACATTTCTGAATAAAATAAGTTTTGCATTTCCATGGCAACAATTTTAACTTTGGCTGAAAGTAACTGGTATAGAGCTCCTTTTCGAAGCAGAACGTTAAAACCATTCAGTACCTTCCTTCCACTTTGTCCGTATACAAGTGAGTGAGTGAGTGAGTTTGGTTTTACGCCGCTTTTAGCAACATTCCAGCGATATCACGGCGGGGGACACCTGAAAATGGGCCTCACACATTGTACCCATGTGGGGAATCGAACCCGGGTATTCGGCGTGACGAGCGAACGCTTTAACCACTAGGCTACCCCACCGCCCCTCGGTATACAAGAATCTGATGACATGAATAAACAGTTCCACTCTATCTCCAGTATCACCATTACCGAGGTACACCACACCATACATCCGACATAGTCATAACTAGCTGACATATTCATGAAGAGTATTTTGCCATTGCGTGAGATATTGATGACTGTGTCTTCTTGTTTTTATTTGCGTATGTACGAAAGTCTTATCGCTAGAGGTGCTTCGTGAAACGAGACCGTACATGGGTAAGTGCGATACTGCGAACAGTTATCATCATTTGGGTCAAAATAATATTATGTATCAAAATGTTATCAAGGCAGCGAATCTGGGCACCCCATACCCATACTGCCTCTTATAAGATTGGGTTGCTCAAGGCATGTGCTAAACCGGACCTTCCTGGGGTACGACAAGCATGAGTTCCTAAAGATCAGTGCTAACCTGGATCTTCCCAGGGTACGACAAGCATGAGTTCCTAAAGATCAGTGCTAACCTGGATCTTCCCAGGGTACGACAAGCATGAGTTCCTAAAGATCAGTGCTAACCTGGATCTTCCCAGGGGTATGACAAGCATGGGTTGCTGAAGATCAGATCTCGCCCGGACTCAGTGAGTTTAGTTTTACGCCGATTTTGGCAATATTCCAGAAATATCACGACGGGCCACACCAGAAATGAGCTTTACAAATTGTACCCATGTAGAGAATCGAATCCGGAACTTTGTCCTGACGAGCGAACGCTTTGACCACTATGCCACCCCACTCGAACCTTCTCCACGTGGTAGGGCAAGCATGGGTTGTGGGAGACCAGTGCTAAGCTGGATCTTGGTATTGTCTTGTGATATATTTGTCAAGTGATTGTCGAGTTTTTACGACAAACAGGTTTTATACCCTCTGTACGAAAAGTGCTCTTGCATGGGACAGTTATCACAGCTTTCCGAAAATTCGTGCAAACCAGGTACAAAAAAAAATAGGTTGCACTTTGGCAAATGGAGCACGATAGTTGCGTTTTATACAGTCAGTGTTCCTCAATAATTTTACCAGTTAGAACACAAATTTGAGATTGCAGCAACAATTATATCCGTGTACTTTCTTTTGCTCGTCAGGTTAGACCAGAAATCATCCAAATCTTCACGGGGTAGGATAAACATGGGTTGTTCAAGACTAGCGCTTACCTCGATCTTTACGAGGTACGACAAGCATGGGTTGTTGATGACCAGATGTCACACAGACCTTCACGGGGTGCGACAAGCATGGGTTGTTGATAACCAGAACTTCAGACGATTACAGGCGAATTCTAATACGCAAAAGGGGCACAACTCAGGGGCACAATGTGTCACCTGAACCAATTTGGTCGGCGTCACAGCAACACTATATCCCTGAAAATCTTTGTTAGAACTGGTCTAACTCACCCACGCTTGTCGTGAAAGGCGACGGGATGGGGTAGACAAACTCACCGACTTGGTTGATGCATGTCATCCTATCCCATTTACGTAGAACGATGTTCATGCTGTTGATCACTGGAATATATCGACCCTTATTCTCGAAACGTTCGTAGCACTAAGAAGTCTTAACTTTGATCGTAGTCAGTGTGTTAAGACAAACAAGGTCATAGGACAACGAACAGGTAGATGGTCCAGACTAGATTACAGACTGCCCCCATATCGCTGGAACATTGCAGAGCCTGGCGTAAAACAACACTCCATCCATGACTTCAGTATATACTAGACTGTGATTGGTTAATCAAAGACATACGACGGCATATATACAGGTTATATACCTCTGACTTTCCAACACAGTGTGTTTATCTCCTAAATCAGTCAGTCAATCATATCCTCACTGTAAAAAGCGCCGAATTCATGAAGACCATGCCCTTTAACATTGCAAAGAATGAACTCATTATTCGTTAAAACTCATTCGGTCCACGTGCACCCCAATAATTCCTCTCGACGTCCATTTGTTGAACAGCTGACCACCGAGCACATGTTGAGCCGTGACTGGCTAACCTATGTTAAATAGCATAAAGAGAATTTTTAACTAACCATTAGGTTCTAAATAAACATGGTGAAAATTACTCGCTAAGAGCAATGTTCATTTCAAGGGCATGCTATCCAGCGTTATAATAGTTTCTCATAATTATCTACCAATTGGAATATTTTGCTAAGTAAAGCCTTCAACCATAGTGAGTAGGCGGGTGATCACAGCCTATTATGTCAAAGGTCAGAACTGGCAGAAGGTCCCACGGCTATAAGGGACGGATGGTGAAAGGCGAAACGTTTCAGTACCAACGACTGACTCGCCCCAAGCCGCGGTTGTACGAGGTAATTTAACTTTTTCCTTTAGACTGTTAAATTTGGCTATTGTTCAAAGCCATTCTGAAATGTCATTTCTTTAAATCACAGCCAAGGAGATGTCCTGGAACCATATTTTTTGTGTTGCTGTGACAAGAAAAATTGTCTGTGCTGATTTTATGTAACAGGCTATCATTATATCAGTATTAGTTAATTATCAGTATTGTCCTTATTCGTTGTCATTGTTATTGTCTTCAGCTTGTGTTAAAGAACATATATGTGTTATAGTCAGACTGTGTAATCAGTTAATGAAATGACTGAAACTTTCAGTCAGTTCATGAAATGACTTGTTTTGATCAGTCAGTTCATGAAATGACTGAAATCTCTAGTTATTTCATGAAATGACTGAAATTTGACTGAAATGGTTCGTTGGTTAAAGTGCCTCTTCTATCTAGTTTTAAGTTGATTTTTTAATGAAAACATCCTAATTTGGTTAATCTTACAATGAGTTCAGAGGGAGTGGACTCTGAAGCAACACAGCTACCACAGCATCCCTGTCTGCTGTGCTTTAGTTCGCTTCTCAAGGATTAATTCTTTTCTGGAGAAGATTCAAGTGGTAGGAATAGGTAGTTATGAAAACATCCCCCGAAACACCACATGACTCACATAAAATGTACCGAACGTTGCCACCAACCTCAGAATGGATAACAGTACCGAGGAACGGCTTCTTTCTGGACTGCAAGAGAGATACGCCAAGTGCCCCCGAAGTACATGATTCCCATATAAGAGTACTTCACTTTGGTAGAAGAGGTTAGGCAGGCTGGTGAATCAACAAGCAAAAAGAGTACTTCCTTCTGTCCATGTACGACATGTGGTGCGGTGATAAGTTGATAAGGAAGTGCCAGACCTCAAAAGATACACGTACTCCGTGAGCACTAACGATACCTTTGATGTCATAAGGAGAGTGCATGAGGCAAGAGGATACGGTGGTCGAAATAGAATGATGAAACAAATGAGTATTAAATATGCCAATATTTTGCGTCTGAACTTTTTAAATTACTGTGCCAAGAGCCTGAAAATAACAAAGAGGCCGATGACCAATGGCGTGGTAGTCAAACCTACCTGGTAGTTGCAACAAGTAATAATTGTATGTGCCAAGACCTGCCCTTCTGTGTATGGGCTAAGAATAGTAATTGTTATATAAATATGTAATATTTACATTAATAAATAATGTGACATATATATTTTGTTTTTGTCATACATGAAGTATCACCAGCGAACAACCATTTCAGTTAGATAGTGTAACTCCTAGAGAAAATTCTTATTTAATCACTTCTTATCAAGTATTGTTTCTATTCATTGCCATTATTATTGTCTTGATCTTGAAGATACAGCTACACCCCAAATCAAAAACTCATTGATATTTACCATATATCACAAGTATTTGAATTTTCTAAGAAATTTAATTCAATCTGAATTTTTATGGTTGATATCGATAATAATGACTACATACTCTGTATTGAATTTGCCATTACTTATCAATATTGTTAAATACTTCAGTTTCAATTGTCATTGCATGATATTTATATACATGTCGTAATGTCTTGTGTACGCAGTCATATTGTTATGTACCTATAATACTGGTACTTGATCTGAATGGCTGCTCATACCTCGTTATCCAGAATGTACGGTTATCTCGAAGTCGTAACAGGGCACTGCAGCGTTCGAGATAAAAAGATTTAACTTTAGTTATAGCAGTAATATGGGCATTCATATGGCGTTAAACCCCATTCACTAGGTGAAAGCTCAAAGCGCTATCAATCAAAGTACTCCTGATAACTCAAGCTGTCTGTTGGGCGCTTTTGAAATTACCGTATTCCGGTGAAAGATTCATTTCATTTCAGTTGAACCAGAGCAAACATAATCATGACGGTGTTGCTGACGGTGTCGCTCCTGCTGCTGCTGGCATCCCCCGGACTGACCATGCCTCCAGAAGTGGACAGAGCTAAGAAAATGAGTGATCCTAACCAGTGGAAACACTTGAGACGTGAGTATACGTGAGGTTATCAAATCTGCTTCTGACGTTCGTCGGTCGCCGCAGATCGGTGCTAGTGGTTGAAGACACAGGTTCGATTCCCCACTTGGGTACAATTCTCCGCTGTGATATTGCTGAGATTTCGCTCAAGGTGACATAATACTATATACTAACTCTCTCGTTCGATTTGACTAATGCGTAAGCATTCTAACGAGATGCAGTGTAGTCTATCAACTGTCCCAGGTTAAGCCAGGTTAATAAAAAAACACGACTATATATTTTAAATACCATCAACCCATGCTTGTCGTAAGAGGCGACTAACAGAATCAGGTGGTCAGACTCGCTGACTTGGTTGACACAGGTCATTGTATACCAACCGATGCTCATGCTGTCAACCACTGGATTGTCTGGTCCAGACCCGACAATTTACAGACCGCCACCATACAGTTGGAACATTGCTGAGTGCGACGTAAAGCTAAGACAATCACTCACTATGCTTGTAGTCCTCCCCAGTTGAATTGCAAAGTTTTGTTTCAATGAGTTTCTAAGTTGTTGTTTTAAACGACAGCTCAGAACCACCAGGCCAGTGGTTGCGTTGTGTCAGGACAAAACTTCAACCACGGCGGTATCTTCATCATGAACAGCAATCCCTGCATCAAGTACCAGTGCCAAAACGGACAAGCATTGCCAATTGAAATAAGTGAGTGGTTCTTCCTTGATAAATGAAGAAGAATGATGTTTATATATTGCTCCATGTGTGCAGTTATTACTATAGCTCTGTGTTCAATCATCGATCTATTCCCTTTGGCACGAAGACCTGGAAAATCACGTGACCTACATACATCACAGTGGAAAATATTTTTGACGTTAAAGGCACAATGTCAGGCTTTTCAAACAACATGTTGTGGTATGACATATATATCGGCGTATATGCAATCTCTTTAGCTTCCAGTTGAAACAATAAAAGACATGTACAATAAAACAATAACAGATGTACGATTGCCCTGTACATCGAAAACTGTCGCACGCGGTGTTGTAGGTGTTGACCTAAATGGCCTCAATCACATGATACGTTATAGGGTATGAGTAAAGAGCATTACAAGGGACATAACTCTATGGGGTTCGCTTGAAATAAAGTTCGATCGAAAGATGGCTCGAGATTCGATTTAGTGCAACGTTGCATTAATTCACCCGAACTGTCAAAATTCATACTGGAATGTTAATGCGTACTTTTTAAACGTATATGCCTTTGATGTGGGTTGTGTATATTAATGAGAAACACTGATTTTTAGAGAAGTGATAGTGTGCGTTTTGGTAACGGAATCGAGCCATTTCCTTCTTCACTAGTCATATTTCAATTTCAGCTGCATTGTCGATGAAATATATATATTTATAGAGGAAATTAAACAGTTGAATATTTTAGATAACACTGCACCTGAAATATTTAGGTTTTACCTGTAATTTGTTTCAGTGAGAAAGTTACACCTGAGAATGTTTCATGAGAAAATATCACCTGTAAATGTCATACTGGCATAGTTACACAGCATTAGTATCATAATGTCAGTATTATAATGAGGAATTCTGCCTGTGATCTGCAGAATGTCTGGACGAACACAACCGGTGTCACGTGGTCGGAAGCACGGTGCGACGATCTGACTGTCTCATGATGCAGTGCCAAGCAAATGGCGTGCTCCAGCACGTGCAAAGTGGTGTGTATAGCTTTCCATGCATTTTCGGGGTAAAAATACCTTTTTGTGTGACGAGAGAGGGGTAGATTGTGGATCGATGTTGGTCGGTGCGAGGTAGGGTGTGGACGGTTATGTGGTGGTAATGGGGTGGGGTGTGGATGAGTGTATGGTTAGAGTGAGGTAGGGTGTGGATGGGTGTGTGGTGGTGTGGGTTAGGGTGTGGATGGGTGTATGGTGGTGGTAGTGTAGGGTGTGGATGGGTATATTTGGAGAGTGGGGTTGGGTGTGTATGGGTGCATGGTGGGTGTGGGATTCTCTGTAGATGGGTGTATGGTTGGAGCGGGGTAGGGTGTGGATTGGTGTATGATGGTAGTGGTGTAGGGTGTGGGTGGGTGTATGGTAGGGGTGGAATTAGGGTGTGGATTTCTGTATGGTAGATGTGGGATAGGGTGTGGGTGAGTATCGGTGGGGGCTAGATAGCGTCCCACTGTACCACCAACAGTCTAACGAGGCGTTATTCTCAAAACGTGGTGGTGATTCTGATTCAGATCCCTACAAATGTAAGGACATTAACAATGTTTGTCGGCGCCCCTACCAAGACGTCTTCCCCATGAACGTGAACGGCTACCACGTCAACGGCTGCACGTGCAGAATAGAGGGAGGCCAGGTCAAGTATTACTGTCCCCAGGTTGGGAAGAAGAAGAAGTAAGAGATGCAATCCCATACAAAAGTTGAACCCATACAGGTGAACACAGTGGTGATTCTGGCTGACTGTGCAGATTACTACCCTTCCTCACTATTTATATTGACCTCCCATACCCAAGCTACTCAACACCTCTCTATTGTTTACAAATTAACACCCCAGCTCTCTGGCCATACCTGGTCACGCTTCCCTGAACATAACCCTGTTCCCATAGTATTACCGAACATAATCTAACAACAACTCCCAACAATATATAACACACTCTAACAATACCATACTACATCTATTTACAGTACCATAAACTAATTATATAAACGAAATCATCTGTGATCTTGACAGTTACCAGAGAGACGCGCCATTTTATGGATTGGAATATTTCGAACCTATGTTCCAGAAACCACTATCAGTGTCTTATGGCGTGTTGTCGATTCTGTAATAAATGTGATCATGACTGTCCAGCGTTTGTTGTCTGTACCAACCGAGCAACTCCCAATATGAATACATTACATTCCTCGGTGTTGTACAGGCCACTACTGATGGTGTTCAAAGACGTTGTAGGCGTCGCTACAAAAATCGCCGTGCACACACGTAGTTCCGATGCAGGCATTGGTGTTCCCAGAATAACGACGTTACCATGTAACTCCTACACAGGCCTTGATGTTCCTAGAATAATGACCTTAGTGTGTAACTCCCACACAGGCCTTGATGTTCCTAGAATAATGACCTTAGTGTGTAACTCCCACACAGGCCTTGATGTTCCCAGAATAATGACCTTAGTGTGTAACTCCCACACAGGCCTTGATGTTCCTAGAATAATGACCTTAGTGTGTAACTCCTACACAGACCTTGATGTTCCTAGAATAATGACCTTAGTGTGTAACTCCTACACAGGCCTTGATGTTCCTAGAATAATGACCTTAGTGTGTAACTCCTACACAGACCTTGATGTTCCCAGGATAATGACCTTAGTGTGTAACTCCTACACAGGCCTTGGTGTTCCTAGAATAATGACCTTAGTGTGTAACTCCCACACAGGCCTTGATGTTCCCAGGATAATGACCTTAGTGTGTAACTCCTACACAGTCCTTGATGTTCCTAGAATAATGACCTTAGTGTGTAACTCCTACACAGACCTTGATGTTCCCAGAATAATGACCTTAGTGTGTAACTCCTACACAGGCCTTGATGTTCCTAGAATAATGACCTTAGTGTGTAACTCCTACACAGGCCTTGATGTTCCTAGAATAATGACCTTAGTGTGTAACTCCTACACAGGCCTTGATGTTCCTAGAATAATGACCTTAGTGTGTAACTCCTACACAGACCTTGATGTTCCCAGGATAATGACGTTATTATGTAGCTCCTGTACAGCCCTTTGCGTCACCAGGATAATAACGTTACGATATAACTCCTACACAGGCCTTGATCTTCTCAGAGTAATGGCCTTAGTATGTTACTTCTACACAGCCCTGTTGATAGCAATATAATAACGTTACTACGTAGATCCTACACAGCCATGGTGTTCTCAGTACAAAGAATTGGTGCTTGTCACTTCTGTAAATGCCGTGATACCGATGACGATAACGACTGCGACAGGATCGTGTATCGTATCTTATGGACACAGCCTATTTGTAACGTCAATATCTTCAGGTTTCCATGGGGATGGTGACGTAGCCTAATGGTTAAAGCACCCGCTCGTCACGATGAAGAACCCAGGTTCGATTGTCCACATGTGTACAATATGAGAAGCCCATTTCTGGCATTCCTGCCTAATTGTTGCTGGAATATTTTCCCAAATTTAAAGCGACGTGACACCGTATTCACTTACTTATTCAGGTTTTCATGAGTCACTTGCTGAAACACGGGGATACTTTGCAACACGGGTATACTTTGCATGTAGTATATATATATACTCCTTCACAGGCCTATATATATTCCGGGAAATGTTGAATGGATTTACTGAACAAATGTTCTCTGCAGCTGCATATTCAGAAATGTTGCAGTTATCAAAACCTCAGTTGTAATAACATTGCCTTCTATCTCATTGGACATGAGTCATTCAATTCGCTTAAGTGTGCGTTTCTTCGGTTCCTCCAGTGACTGTAAAAGGGAAAACATGCAAGGTAATGTTTGTTTATAATAGAGAACAATTTTTTGTCCTGTTTCTTTTATATTTATGCTTATTCTTATTCCTTCATTCCGTTGATTGGGGAATGGAGGCGAAGAACGATCCGACATACCTCGAGTGGCGCTTAAAATGGTGAATTAAAATCGTGAGTAATTATTAAATATGGGTTCGAAATCGGAGAGCACAACTTAGTGAGGAAATAGTTGTGTACTTTTGATGGTGGCGATATTTTATTTGAACGTGAACCAAATATTTTTCGAACCGAAGCTAAGGAAGTACGTTGCTTCACCCTAACAATTTTTATTTATTAATTAAAGGTTTATGTGAAAGAAGTTTTAGAATAATAACTAGACATTCAAACAACGCAGTGTAGTATTTCAATGGCGGACATTTTTCACATACTTCAAATACACCCTAACAGTTATTTTTAGATAATGAAACTATCTCTATTACTTGCAAACTCATTTCAACTAAAGATATGTTTCCCATTTAAAAATGCATGAAAGAAGCGGTGAATCGAGGATGGAAGCCATAACATGTATAACATACCGACTTGAAACTTTGCTACAATATAAAATTTGAGTTTTCGAAAAAAAGCATATTCATTTTTCCCTCCTTGGGATATTTTGATGTTAACTGCATGTTGAATTGTGTCAAATGGCAGTAACTGACCATATTTGTCGTCCTGTCAATCAGCCCGTACTTGCAGTCCAGAGTATGTTCCTAACAGTCCCCTGATAGTATGGAATGAAAATCAAAACTGGTCCTGACACGATTCCAGATCATGAGATCTGGTTGTTACACGCACCTCTAACAGAGCAGCATTTCATTCCATTTCAAGCACATTATGCATAACACGTGGCCGGAAAATGAGGTAAAGCGTGGACGTTGTTAAATGTCACTGTGTTTCAGATCGTGACGTGTGTAGGGACTCTCGCAACATCACGTGGAGTTTCCCTCTGGACCTTTAATATCCAGTAGAAGGCGGATTTCAACAGCATTCAAAACACGTAACGAATTGAGCTGGCTTGCTATGTAATGCAATAACATAAAGTTTTGTTCAATGAGTAAATTACAATTTCTGCTTCTCTTTGGGGTGTTAATTTCACTCTGTGCCCTACGTTTCTCTATGTGATGTAAAATTTATCCTGCCGTTCGCTTCACTCAGTGATGTAATTATCACTCTATGCGGCATGTGTCGTTCTGTGAAGTAAATAACACTGTGCCGTACGCTCTATGCGATGTAAATATACTACTCAAAAGAAACGCATAGCTGAAAACTGTTATCAATTTATACGCTTCAAGTTCAGTAATACAGGGTAGTCATGAAGAAAACCTGAATGAACATTAACGGTCCAATGCTGCAAGAAACTGTACGTTACAAATGACAAGTGTTCCAAGGTCAAGGCCGCAGCGCAGTCAGTATCTTGTGTGGCCACCATTAGCATCAATGGCTGCTTGGCATCGGCGTCCCATAGACTGGACCAAATTCAGGATGAAGTGCCTGGGAATACGCTGGTACTCTTCCCACCAAGGCCACAAACAGAATAGGTAACGTCTGCGGTTGAGGATCACGCTGTCGCACACGACTATCCAATTCGTCCGACAAATGTTCAATAGGGTTAAGATCCGGTGATTGTGAGGACCGATCAAGAAAATGAACTTTGTTCTGGGCAAGGAAATTCCTGGTTATTCTTCCTGTATGCGGCCGAGTGTTATCATGCTGAAAAATTACGTTCAGGCGGTTCATGAAAGAAAGGACATGAGGCCTGATGATTTCATCACGGTAACGTTGAAATGTCAAATTGCCCTGGACCGGAATGAGATTTGTCCTGCCACTGTATGAGATGTCAGCCCAAACCATGACACTTACTTCGCCAAATCTGGTCACTTCCTGTACACAATTTGCAGCGTAGCGTTCGTTACGACGTCGATATACACGTGCTCTTCCGTCGGGACGTCACAGCACGTAACGTGACTCATCACTGAAGATAACAGTTCTCCACCTTTGCAAAAGCCATGGGAGATGGTGACACCACTGTCTGCGTTACTGCCGATGTTGACGTGTAAGGACAGGTCCTCGCAAAGGTCTTCTGTAAGCGGTTCCTTACAGTCTGATCAGAAATTGTTCTGGCACTTCCGATGTTGTGGAGGTTGCTGTGGTGAACCTGTTCCGCAAATGTCGGATCCGAATAAACCTGTCTTGAGCGGACATGGTCATACGGGGTCGACCTGACCTGGGGAGATCACGTGTTGACCCTTGCTGCTGGTAGGGATACCGAAGTCTTGCTGTGGTACTCTGTGACATATTCATTTGCCTTGCAATCGCAGACTGAGACTCCCCAGTCTCCAAATGACCAATCGCATTGTTGCGCTGAGCCTCAGTAAGTCAAGGCGTGACTTTAACACCTACATTAAGATTGTCAACTGTCGCAAGAGCATTAAAACCCCCCGACTTTTATTGGAAATGATTCATGGAATGTGCGTGCAAAACACATGATTTTCTTCCCGTTCACAATTTATTGCACTTATTGGGAAAACAGATGTTGGTGTGTTTTGGCGAGTTGTCCTCAGTGAAATGTTTGCAGACAGCGTTCAACATAGACATACTCATTGCATAGACACCAATGATTCAAATTCGAAAAGTTACGTGGAAAAATACTACCTATGCGTTTCTGTTTTTGAGTACTTTAGCACTCTCGATGTGCCTTTAGCTTCTCTCTGTCATGCAAATGTCACTCTATGACACACAATCAATACACCATTGTTAGTTTGAATTCCAAAGTTCACACCATTTGTGTTTCAATGCTTGCACGCTATTCGAGCACGTAGATTTTATCTTAAGTGATAAATGTCAAATGTAAGACTCATTTTCCTTGTGGGGCGATGAGGTAATCTAGTGGTTAAGGCGTCCGTCCGTTCGTCACACCGAAGACCCAGGTTCGATTACCAACATGGAAAGATCGTGGATGATATTGGCGGAACATTGCTTAAAGCGGCGTAAAACGATACTCGCTCATACACTCTTCGCCACAAATCTAGGTGTAACAAATATAATTTGCATACTGGCAAAAACGGTGCTTGGTTAGATTCACTCACTCATTCGCTCATTTCTTTTATGCATTTCACTATGACATTATTTGAATTAGATTTAAGGTAACTCAGTTAAACTACAGTTGTACTTATGTACAGCTTGATTACCAGGAGTGCATTTCCAAATTATATGTCAGGGTTTGACGTTATCACAAAGTACCGGTAATTGATCTCGCGCGACGGATGTAAAAAGTCAGACTCTCGCAATAGCCTCAACACTTACTGCCGACTTCCAGTGCGTGAGATCACGAGGTAGGTTGTGCGAGTCGATTGTCCGTATGCATTGCATTAACTATATTAACTTTTCATTTTCAGATTTAAGGTGTTATCTGTATAGTATTTTCAGAATCAGTTTTGCTTTTTATATTTGCCCGTACCACTTACGTTAATATTATTTTTTAGTTTCTCTCTTATTTCTTGAGCAAACAGTTCGGGGATCAGTGAGACGAAACCAAACACAGACATGTAGTTGGTACAATTTTGCATAAGCATGAACGAGGTAAGGCAAACGAAATTACAATGAAAGTGCTGCGAAATTATGTGAGGTAAATGAAATTACACTATTACAATGAAAGAGATACTACTGACGACCCATGGTTCGGAGCTATGCTCGTCAAAGCACCAAACAAGCAGATGAGATGAGAAAACGGATTTTGTTTATTCATGAAAAATGCAATGTACATGCAATACGTTTGATTGAACAATTCTGCTCACTTGACCGTTGACTTGTTCAATGAACAAACGGAATCGGAACCTTTGCAGCTTTATCCAGCATTTCATAAGACCTCACGCGAAATGCCATAGGATGAAAACCTAAGGCTCAATGTGACAATCATGTATATTCATGAAACGAATGCATAGGGCAAAAACGACTGCAAATTCAATGCACGTGTGCGTTCGAAAGGGTCAACTTGCCTGAAGAAGTCATGGAGAAAAAGTGGTTCGCACGTGCAGTTCTGAGGAATCGTGAGTAGGGATATTGTCTAAATAACGAGGTTTTCTTATTAGATGGTCATTGTTATTTTTTCCCCAGCTAAATGAAAGAATATCCTGACTCACTATGCCGCGACTCACTGCCATAAATCGACTCATTGCCATGAGACGCCGGGGGACTGGGAGAGAATCAATCTGCCATTGTATATAACCTCAGTCACCACGAGAGTACCATCAGTGTTTTGTGGGACCGATATCAACAAGCCAATTCCATTCAAGATCGGCCTTGAAATAGTATACCTCGGATTACAACTCCAGAGAATTATTTTTTTTTTGCGTTTCATAATGTCCACAGCGGATAGTGAAGACAAGACCCAACACGAAACAGGCGCCTTCTCGTATCGAACTCTTTAAAAAGCTATACTTTTTAAAGATTTGTTATATCATGACGTTTGGCTGCAACTGATCCAGTATTCGTCCCATCTCACTTTACAGTTTGCAAATTCGTGAAAATGCTATCTAATCAGGTGATTTTTGGGTGAGTGTTTGATGAAGGTAAAGATCTCAGGCGTCTCTCAATTTCAAGTAGACCCGTTTATTCCAGCTGATGTTGATGTGCAGTATTTATCCCGTTCTCATGGAGAACAGAACACAAAATGAACACACAAGGAGAATGAGATTATTTATAACACGTCTCAAACAGTTCAGGTATTGTAGTCCTAGTAGATCGATACCTATAGGTTTCGTAAGATGATAGCGTTACTATCAAACTCCTACCGGTTTTCTCTACCGATTCTCCATATATTAGATAGGTATTCACTATACCGTTTTGGTTATACGGGTGAAAAATGTCAAACATGTCTGAGGCATGTCATATGGATACCTTATTAATCCTTGAAGATATTTCCCAAGTTTCCATGAACAAATGTTTTTTAATATGAATTTTGTTTTCTGCCTACATAATCGTCCATCGAACAACAGTTTACGATTAGCCACGTAAGTCCTCACTGACCACTGTCCAAGAGTGCCTACAGCTGTTCCATTCGACCTAAACTATATATTACGCTTTGCCATTCAGATTAACGAGACGATGTCCAAGTTACTAATAACCCTGTCGTTCCTGCTTCTGATGGCGGTAGCTGCTTTCTCGACCAAGCCGGCACTGAACAGGGCGAAGAAGACAAGCGACCCTAACCAGTGGAGTAAGTTGTAGACATAAATAAAGATTCCTGTTGTTGCTTGGTCCCTAGCGACGTCTGAGGATACGGGTTAGAATTGATCTTCAGCAACACGTGTTTGTCGAACTGAGTAATAGGATCGAGTGGTCAGGCTCGCTGACTTGGTTGAAACATGCCATCGTATAGCAATCAACTGTTAACTCATGCTGTTAACCATCAGCAACCCGGGCTTGCTGTCCCCGTACAGGACGCCCACCAGTGATAAGTAATGCGCAAGATCGGTTCATCCGAGTCACTCATCTAAGGAACCGACCTCAAGCAGCAACAGTAACAACAGCAGGCTTAGTTCATGGGTCAAGGGGAACAGTGTCCAGCGGCACGATTGGGAGTCGTCTTCGGGCTGCTGGAATCCACCGCTGACCGGCATATGTGAGGCCAATATTGACACGTCAACAACGCCAGTGACGTTCACAGCTCCCACACATTATAGGTACTGATGGATTATACGACTAAGGATCAACATTAACACCCTTCCATGACCATCTCCTTCCTCGGATGTGAACGTTCTGAGATGACATTGGACGGCAGATTGCTGCAGCTAGACAACCACTCATACCTGCACCGTTGGAACAGAAATTGGTGTCTGAGTGGAACCACTTGCCTCAGGCATTCTTTCAGACTCTAGTGAACTGAAGGAGACAACGTTGCACTGCCTGTGAGCAAGCTCTAGGTGGCTATACGCGCTACTAAAGAGACTGTCAGGATTCGCGTTCAGGGGTATCTCCATTTGACGGACTATGAATAATTTGAATTCAATATCAGTATCACGTATCAGCTGTTAAGATTGACAGTGTTTTCTATGGAAAAGACTGCTTGTAAATTAGACATAAATTTGGTTGTCCTCTCTTTAAAAAGTTGACAAAAAGCCAGACTTTCCAGTGTTTCTTTTGCTGTTCAGTGCATTACAATGAAGCGATCGAGGAACGATGATATTAAATCAACACGTTACCTTGCCATCCGATCAACTCAGACGTTTCAGCTTACAACTAGACGTGGCTAGGTTTGCTTGCACTTAACGCCTCTCTCATAAATAGATCACGTAGTCGCATAATATTCTTAATATTTTCCCACCACAATATTCATGAAATATTTATCAAAACGGCGTAAAGCCATACTCACTCACCATCGTTGCCCACAGAAAATCGTCCGCAGTCACCATGCCATTACGGAGGACGTGTCTACCAGAGTGGTGCTGTGTTCCTGGCCCAAAACCGCTGCAGCACCATTCGGTGCATGGGCGGACAGATGCAGTTTGCTAGTATTAGTAAGTGGAACCACTATTTTTTTATCTGTGTTGTAATGTATTTCCGTAAACTGCTGCCAGTTTATGCAGACAAAACCCATTCTCACCAAAAGCAAACACTCGTAGAGTCAAACCTCTAACGCTTGCCCGAATCCAATAATACTGGGTTCGAATCCCAGTTTTGCCCTTAAATGGCAAATCCGAGTACTTGACACTTACTGCTTGCCCTTTCAGTCTATCAGTAGATAAAATGACAAATATATGCTACTAGGTAATTGTTACAAATCTCGTTTTTAATGAACGTTGCCTAGCAAACTATCGGGAAGAGGTTCGATTTCCTTGTTGGTACAATGACGGGGAAGTAGTTCGATTTTAAGCTTTCGAAAAATGTTTTTTAATTTTTATGATGATGATATATTGATAAGTGGGTGTTGAATTTTGTCAAATCAAATTGTTATTCAGAGTGCCTTTACAACAACATGTGCTACAATGTCGGGGCCAACATCAGAGGGGGACACAATGGCTGCCAACTCATGAATTGTCAAGGAAACGGACAGTTCAGGCCTGTGCTAAGTGGTATGGATTTAAATTTCATATTTCCACCCTGTCTGTACATTATGTGTGAAATCACCAATCTCAAGACTCGTCAGATGGAGCGATAGTTAACACTGAGCTCACGTGACACCGTTATTTGTTCAGATTTCAATATGTCCGCCGTGGCAGCCATGTCTAAGCCAATTTATAGTCCTGTCTGTCTAGCCAGAAGGTGACCCTAATTGAAACAGACAATTTAACAGAACTACACTCTGGGATATAGGAATAATATTTCTTTTGCCAGTATTGTATTGACCCGTACTTCCGATACAGAGTATATGTTCCTAATAATTCCCCGCAGGTATGGAATTCAAATTCAAATTTGTTTCGACACACGATTCCAGAGCAGAGTTCCGATCTACAAGGCGTTCGTAGCGGTACAGATTCGTTAGTCTGTGGTAAACTATAGACTTACGACAGGTCGTAACGTTACGCGTGAGTTTAGTTTTGTCCCACATTCAGCAATATTCCAGCTATTTTGCGGCGGTCTGTAAATAATCGAGTGACCAGAAAATCCAGTGATCAACAGCATGGGGATCGATGTACGCAACTGGGATACGATGCCTGACGTCACGAACGCTTTGTGGGTCGGAACCCTGGAATGGTTGATCCATGCACCTGTTACATTGCTGTATTGTTCCTTACGTCGAGCCTAACATACCCCAAAGCATACCTCCTTGTAGGAATAGTGAGGTGCAGATGGGTGCAGATGGTTGCAGATGGGTGCAGATCGGTACGGATGAGTGCAGATGGGTACAAACGGTAAAGCGTGAATGGTAAAATGTCATTATTGTGTTTCAGATCCTTACAGATGTAAGGACGCTTACAACATGTGCCGAATATGCCAGGGATAAATCAAGTGGAGTCCTGTATTCTCCAGTAAAACACAGCTGAAACTTTACGGATTTTACAGTTAATCATGAAGTCCAAAGGGTATTTCAAACTATGGTTCAACAATAACCGACTGGCTACGTAATGTAATTAAATAAAGTCTTGTTCAATGAATAAATATAGTCATTCAGTGTATGTTGGTTTATCTCACTGGTTGTGAACATGTGTTGATGGTGATGAAGTGTAGTCAGCTTGATTAGTGAGTGAGTGAGTTTAGTTTTACGCGACTCTCGGCATTATTCCAGCTTTATGGAGGCGGTCTGTAAATAATCAAGTCTGGACCAGACAATCCAGTGATCAACAGCGTGAGCATCGATCTGTGCAACTGGTAACCGATGACATGTGTCAACCAAATCAGCGAGTCTGACCACCCGTTGCCTCTTGCGACATGCATGGGTTACTGATAATCAAATCTAACAATGACCTTCACAGGCTGCTTGGTTAGCGATGACACACCCACACACCCACCCACCCACACCCACCCACCCACACCCACCCACCCCCCCCCCCCCCCCCCCCCCCCCCCACACACACACACACACACACACACACACACACACACACACACACACACACACACACACACACACACACGCACGCACGCACGCACACACTCACTCACACACACACACACACATATAAAAGTGTGAAGAAAAACGCCATGTGAAATTGATCGTTCTCTTATAGCAGGTCAAAGGACCTGTTACGACTGCTTCGTTCACTACATTGATCAAAGCGTTATAAAATCTCAACATGTTATCAGAATCTGCCCTCGAGCTTGCCCACAGGCAGTGCAACGTTGTCTCCTTCAGTTCACTAGAGTCTGAAAGAATGCCTGAGGCAAGTGGTTCCACTCAGACACCAATTTCTGTTCCAACGGTGCAGGTATGAGAGGCTGTTTACCTGCAGCAATCTGCCGTCCAATGTCATCTCAGAACGTTCACATCCGAGGAAGGAGATGGTCATGGAAGGGTGTTAATGTTGATCCTTAGTCGTATAATCCATCAGTACCTATGCTGTGTGGGAGCTGTGAACGTCACCGGCGTTGTTGACGTGTCAATATTGGCCCCACATATGCCGGTCAGCGGTGGATTCCAGCAACCCGAAGACGACTCCCAATCGTGCCGCTGGACACTGTTTCCCTTGACTCCTACATCGATCAAAGCGTCATAAAATCTCAACATGTCATTCGTTTTGTCAGACACGCAGATGCGAAAGCAAATATATCCAAGAAAGCCCATGCAAGCCTACAATATGTGCCAAATCTAGATTACTGCAGTTTCTGTTTCTGAAAATGAAGACAGATTCTGATCTCCTTTTCATTATATGTTATGAGTTTATAGTTTATAAACATATTTTCTCTAAAATATGTTCTTTAAAGAGACTAGTATAGGCCTTGTGTTGTTGTTAAGATATTGTGAGAACAACAAATATTATGAATGCAGGAATTCACTATTCTATATATCTATATTTAAACAGTGTGATGATGGGCAAGATATAGTGCAATTTTAACACTCGTGTTATTAAATTGAAACATATGTTTAAGGAATACAAAGGCATGTAGCTCACCTTGCCCCTGTCACCTAAGGACTCTACTACCAGCAGGCACCAAGCTGAACTCTGAGCATCAGAGGTTATACAATGTATATTTTATGATCTCTCTCGCTTAGAAAGGAAAGTTCAGGGAAAGGGGTGGTAACTCCTACAGTGTGATTGAAATGCACAGGATTACCCAAAACTGAGAAATCTTTATTGTGAAAACAGCGAATGGACATGCATGAATAACCAGATTACATGAAAACACGAACTTAAAAAGGCGGGCATACATTGTAGCCCAGTAGGGTATCGAACCTGGGTCTTCGGCGTGGGGCATCCCTTAAGATTTGGATTAGAAATAACCCTCAATAACTCTTGCTTGTCGAAGAGCCGACCAACGGGATTGGGTGGTCAGGCTCGCTGACTTGGCTGACACATGTCATCGTATTCCAGTTTCGTGGATCGATGGTCATGATGTTGATCAGTGGATCGTTTGGTCCAGACTCGATTATTTACAGTTCGCCGTCATATAGCTGGAAAATTGTAGTCCGCGGGGGCTGAACGACAAACCAACCAGGCAGCTGTACAAAGGTTTGACGCACGTGTACAGTAGTCATTGTATTAAAGGCCTTATGTGACCATTATACACAGTATCAGTGTGTTCACTCACATGCAGTATCTATAGCCCGTAGACGACGACGCTGGCGCTACAGTTGATGATGCACAAACCGGTCTGTAGGAATCCATAACAGTTATGACACATGTCAAAATGACACAATGTGTCTGTATAGATAGATTTTGTAATAACAGAATTAGGTGTTGATGACACATCTCTTCCCATTTCTGCTGGTGTGAAACGTCCGTGTTTGATGGCGTGCCATAGCTTGAAAGACAAAACCAATTAGAGAAGCCACACTCTATTATGTATTGATAACGGCAACATCGCCATTTTCCCTCTTTGGTACACTGAGACTTTTTCAAAGCCAGGGCATAATTGGTCGTTGAAATAACACACACGATCTACGACTCTGGCAACTGCAATTATTGATTGCTCTTGTAATCGGATATTTCGTGGAATCAACAAGAATTAACGACTGTGCTATTTAGAAGAAATCTCGTTAATAAACATGCCTTCAAATGCAATTAAGGGTCAATAGATTTTAATTCGGGCGAGCTAATGTTTTATATCATGTGTCTTTGTAAAAGTGCTGAGATAGCAATTAAGAGGACTTATTACGTAGAAGCACACAGATGCTCCTCGAGTTAAACAGATAGCACAGTCTAAATGGATATTTTGAAAATACACATGGTTCTACAAAATATAGATAAATTTCAAAAACTAAGTATCGAAAAAAAATAATCCATTTTAATAAGAATACTATCCAAAAAAACCCAAAACAACAACAACATATGCTGAATAGAAAAAAAATAACAAACATCCGATTGTCTTTTTACCTTTTGTTACTCGTTACATATCTTCATCAGAGGGGCGGTGGGGTAGCCTAGTGGTTACAGCGTTGATTCGTCTCGCCAAAGACATGGGATCGATTCAACACATGGGTATACTGTGTGCAGCCCATTTCTCGTGTCCCCCGCCGGGATATTGCTGGAATAATGAATAAAGAGGGGTAAAATAAACTCTTTCATGTTTAATCAGAATGAAACTTTCCACATCGGGTAGACAAACATGTATCATTAATAAGGTCTTTTTGTAGATCAAGTTTTCAGTTTAATTTCCTCTATATTGTGTTCTTACAGAATACGCTAAGATTGAATTCCTTTCAGTGTATCACGAGATTGATGTCTAGTCCATGAAAAGTTGAAGATACAACTGGTCGGTTGTTGTTTAAGGCCGCACTCAGCAGTATTCCAGCTATATGACGGCGGTCTCTAAATAATCGAACCTGTACCAAACGATTCGGTGATCAATACCATAAGCATCGATTAGATACATCTAGATAAACATCAGTGCGTGCTTTGCAGTATATTGCCTCTTCTTTCAGGGTTATGTCTCTTTATTGCAAAAGTGATTTAATATATTTATAGGACCCACAACTAATAAATTCAATATATGTGTCTCGAAAAGTTTGGATAGTAATTCTTATGAAGACTAAAGTATGCAATGTTGTTTTCAAACTCTTAGAAACAACACATGACATTATCACCTTGAGTATGTCTATATAAATTTATAGCCGTGTCTTGTATTGCGTTAATTTATCTAAGGTTGTCTGGGTAGCCTAGTAGACTGTCTCACAGTCCCTGAACCACAATATTTTCTTATGCAGAAGCCTGCAATATTGTTGGTCCTTCATATTCTCCGAAAAGCTCTTGGTGGGTTCGACGATGCAGCATTTCGTAGGAGAAGTCCCATTCGCTGTCTGGGCTACGTGTGGAGGGTGCAAGGACCCTGAGCTGATGAGCTTTACCAGCCTGATGGTACCAGGATCACCCGAACCCTCTCTGCTGCATTTCTATCTTAATCTGTAAAACATAATAATAAAAATCCCACATCATTCCAGAAACTATTTGAAACAGTTTACTTCATAACCTCGGCGAGTCTTTAGTTGCGATAGCTAACAGAGATGCGTTTATTTCAGTGATATTATAAATACCACGAGCCCTTAGTACATACAAAACAATGCAACATTCGAAAATCAGTAGTCTGCATAAGTGTTATATTCGATTAAGTGAGTGAGTGAGTTAATATTTAACGTCACATCGGCAATATTTCAGCCATATCTGAGAACATTCTACAATGAAAAAGACCATATGTACATTATAAAACCTGTCAACGAAGGACAGTAAAACAACTAGAATATCACAATTGGAATTAAAACTAGCATGGAAAGTTAAACCTAATATCACTATTTAGACAATACAATATAAAAACAGCAAACAACAGAAGGTAGATCACCATACTAGGGACCATGGGGACTTACTGTACCTTTGCTACCTACATGGACCCCAGCTGGATTTATACCATCCCTTCAGCTGCTGGCGATTGTAGGAAAAGTTAGCCGAAATTAAAACAACAAGAATACTACGTTTAAAAAACCTATTCGATTAAGATGCTTGTAATATTCACATTTGAACATACGTGCAGGGAACTTAAAAAAAACATTTAAAAATCTACGTTTTAAAAACAAAACAATACCAAGCATTCAACTGGAGACGACCGTTCAGTCACAGGTAAAGAAAACAATCAGTTTTTGGAAGTACATGTATTCTAATCGATTACTTTACCACTCCAAAAGAGTCAGAAAGTAGCGTGTTGTTGCAAAACATTGCAAAACAACGGTACGAAAGTTCATCTGTCTTCCTAGCTCAGGTGATTCCATCCGCGCCATGTGTATCTTTATAACACATGAAACATTGATTTGCAAAACTCTACTGTTAGGTAATCGTTCCTAAATGTCATGTCTCAGCACATAATCGCAAAGAAACATGTTACATCTGAGGAAGAGATGCTATTCAAAGAACGTTATGTGTGGTGTCATATCAACGGCAATTAGGAATAGGTCAATTCTAAAGACGTAGAGCTGTACTTGATCTCCACTCCATAACGCCATGACGATGTTACAAATGTAACGCCTCGCCCTTCTGGAGACACAGACGAGCATATCATCATTTGATAAATATGTATATGCCAAATGAAAGACAGGGTTTAACTTATCAAGCTCATATAGATTTGAGAATTTACATTGAGGCATCCATGAGTTTTAAATTTTGTTTGAAGGCAGTGGCAGACATGGTATATTTCATGTACTTTTTAGGGGTTAAAATGATTACACCACAACCATGATCAAAGGTTGCTTTCTATCTTATGGATAAATAGATTCGTATATTCTTGTTTTCATGTCATTCCGTGCAGGAACTTGGATGAAAGTCTTTTGCTCCGCAGAACTTCTGGAAGTTCTAAGTGGTTATTTGTTTTTCAGTTTTAACAAGCAAAGAATTGGCGATAAAGACGAACTAATGAGTTTGTGATCTGAAGTCATAATCTGTCTTTATGACTGTCATCAGAAACAACTACAGACACACACACACAGAAACACACACAGAGACACAGACAGACAGACATACATACAGACAGACACACACACTATTTGGCGTCGAAATGGAAGGTTGTACAGACATGCCGATCGTTAACAAAAAAACCCCAAAACATTCTGCTTTATAGAGTCGGTATTGTTCTTCCATTTACTGGGGAACAAAGTAAACTTTAACATTAAATAGCGTCTGGATAACATATACAGCTTTTATAGTTATAAGTTGTAAATCAAGAACGTCTTTGACACTGTTCTAATCATAACGAGTGATTGAGTATGATTTTACTCCGTTTTTAGGAATATTTCAGCAATATCACTGTGGGGGACACCAAAAATGGGATTTACACATTGTTCTCATGTGAGGAATCGAACCCGGGTCTTTGGTCTAACGAGCAAACCACTGGGTTACACCCATACTGATCCTAAGCGTGATGACAGCAACGTTGCACGGAACGAGTGTTGTCACCAACTTTATACATATGTATTTCATTACCCATAAAATTGTGGCGACCGTTTTAAAGCATCTTTTCATTTGGGTTTAACACACACGAGCTGCATTCCATTGATGTCTCCGTATGAGGCTGAAGACTTTTATGGACAGACAACTTCTTTCTTGCTATAGATGTGACGTTTTGGTGTAGATTCTGACACCGTTATCAAGGAAAGGATGCAAATCATATTCACAGGGTTTAGCATCTTTTCCTTGATAACGATGTTAAAATCTACATCGAAAGGTCACATCCACTGCAAGAAAGAAGTTGTCTATCCATAAAAGTCTTCATCCTCACCATAGCAACTTCTGAAATGCCACTTAAAGAAATGTGTCAGCATGACAGCTAAATCCCAGGGGGAAATAAATCCCAAATTGATGGCGGACTCAGACGTTTAACAATTTGGTGAATCAATGTGCACGGTATGACGCTATTAGACACATACTCAGACACGTGCAATGATAATAACACCAATATTGTAATGCAAACCACAGAGCGCGAAACATAGAGGTATATACAAAACAGACACTAAGAAAGAGTATGAGATTAAAGGAAGGAATGACTCTTTAATGAGGATTTAAAAATGGAACGCTCTATACAGTCACGTAGATATTGAGGTAGCTGGTTCCGGGGTTTAGAGACTGCATGCTTAAAGGACCTTACACCAAATGTAGACGTCCTCACAGAGGAGATGTTTATCCCAGGAAAGGAGGGAACGAGGTGGTGCTGCTTGGGGCATTTTGCCAGATACGAAAGGGCAGACCCAGACAGACAGTGGGAAGTGAGGCACAGAAGCTTGAACTGAATCTTCTAGAGAATGGGCATAATGTACCATAATTTAACATTAACTTACGACTATCTTAGCGCTAAGTGAGCTTCGAAAATCTAGGACCTGAGTCTTAGTGGTGCCAGCAAGAAGAGAGATGCAGTAATCAATCCTGCTCATAACTAGACACAGGACAACAGTGGTGGCACATTCGGTGGTTAGATATGGTCGGATAGTCCAATAGTGCGCATTTGAGCAAAGCAGCTCTGAATTAAATGGGAAACATGGCCATCCAGTGACACATTTGAGTCGATAGTCACACCAATCACGTGCATGAACAGGGACACAGATGAAACAAATCCAAAGAAGGGGGAAGTGCTAATTTCATTTCATTCTGATAAAACCGAAAAAGATCCTTTCAGTATTCAAAAGAAATAGTGTTTGGTGACAAAGAGGTCAAATCACATTTTCAAAATAACTCATTGGTGAAAGTCTGAACTAACGGCAGTGTCATCTTACAAATGTTTCCTGCATGCTTCATCGGTGTAGTCTTGAATGTCGATTCAACACTTCTTTTATGACCATATTTTGTCATGATAATACTGTCAAACTGTGAGCCTTTCTGAATGCAATATATTCAGAACTTACCATCTGAACTTTGTAATGCACATACTGGCAGTGAAGTTGGCGTGGTGACTTGGAACAGTTAATGGTTTGGTTGATGTTTGAAGCCTCACTCTGTATACTGTATACACAAGTCGAGCCCGGACCAGACAATCCAGTGACCATAAGCATCGACCCACACCATTGAATACAATGACGAGTCAACCAAATCAGGAAACCTGATCACAGAATCCCGCAAGTTGCCTCCTTACGACAAACCTGGGTTCATGAACACTAATTCTCACCCGGATCTTTAAGCAAAGGGAACAGTTAATAGGACCACTAACACCCTGCATACTGACAACAACCGATACTACACATAAGCAAAACATCGTTGACCTGGCAGATTTATACTCAGTGCTTGACCCGTCTGAACGTATACCAGATTTATTTTCTGCTCACTGCTCGAACCTGTCTGAACGTTTGACAGATATATATTTTTTTATTTCCAATTTTTGGTTACATTTCCATCCATTTCATAGCAATACATCTACATAATACATATGTCCAGAGGATTGTGTCTCGTTTAGATATACTGAAAAGGATGTACACAAGGACACCACGAATGTGTAGAAAGTTATGACTGATGTAAACATCGTATATACGTTACACCAGGTTGCTAAAAAGCATATGTAGAGAACAACGCCATGGGTGTAGTATGCAGTATATATACCCACTGAGTCAACCTGCCTTAACATATGCCAGTTTTATGTTCACTGCCTGAACCTGTCTGCGCGTATGACAGATGTAAGCTCCCTGATATTCCATGCTTTAGGTTACCAAATCCTATTCAGACACTGTACATTGACTTGCTTCATGTTCCTACTACACACCCACGCCCCCTCATACCTTACAGCAGGCAGGTAGCAAGAACCATCTCGTTGGTGAGTGGTTGACGTGGACCGAACCAGAACTTCTGCTTCTCTTGGAAGCCGGATAGAACACATCACACAAGGCAGACCCCAGTATAATATTTTCTGCAAGTCAAGACTGCGTGATTTCATACATTGCAACATCTTTTCCGGTGTTTACGTCATAAATTAATGAGCGTGTAAGAAATTTGTTAAGTCATTCATAAGAGCAAACGGCAGGATAACTAAGCATTGTGTACAAGTGGTAACTAGAAAAGGCCTGTTTAAATGTCTGTATTCAGTAACATTGTGCTAATGTGGTACAGACTTTATTAACTGTGTTTTCTTTTCGATTCAAATAAGGCCTGTGGGCTGGTTCAAGTAAAAACAGTTTTGTAGAAAAGCGATGTAATAAACTGGAATGAGCTTTCTTGTAACACTGTCACAAAATAGCTTTCGTTGCCAATTTGTAAAGCATGGCACTTTTTGATAGGTAATTATACAAAAGACGCCACTAGGCAGACTACATACACTTCAAATTAATCGAATCAGTTCCTTAAATTCGAAAAAAAAACAGTTTTCAAAAACCATGAAGACTTAACTTTGAGGGATTTTGGTCGGGTCACCGACTTAATTTACCAGGAACGTGTAGGTTTGAAACACCAAAATAGATCTATGCAATGTCAAGCTCCCCACTGAATGTTTTGTCTGTGTCTCTTATTAATGGCTGTTGACTTTTTATACCTTTACAATTTATCCTTGAGGATCTGGGCGAATACAAACCCATGCTCGTCACACGAGACTACTGACAGGATCGTGTGAAACACCGATGATGCCAGTCTATATCTGTTGCATAGATATTCCTCATGATGCCAGTCACTAGATTGGTCCGGGTTCCATTATTTACACGCATACGTTTCATAGCTTGTATTTACCAGAATATCAATATAATCAATGGAGCCTAAAGATCCGACTCCTTTAGGCACCTTTAACGACAAACATGGGTTGCTAAAGACCAATTCTAAACCGGATCTTCCTGCTTGACGAAGCTAACGAAGCTACAAGAATCTGTATCTAAACGTCGCACTCACAAAACAGATGAAGTTGTTATCCATAAAATTTGCCAATGTTGTATTTTGCCAACTCCTAAAATGAGGCTCAAAGAAGCGACCCCTAGTTCTTTGAACCTGAAACGCGATAACATCTACATATTTAAACCCCAAAATTATCATCTCTCACAAGCAGTAGCTAGGCATTGGACGTTTTACCTGGAGAGCGCAAATTAATATTCATCCCATGGTTTAAAACAATGACGCTGGAAAGGACATACTTCTAAAGTTTCTGAAACAATCTTTCATAACATACATTGTATAGTATGAGTGATGACTGACATTTCATGACTGTCATATTTCTCTCTGCTCTTGCCCAAGGTGAATCTAATTCTAAACGGTTTTTGAAAATGTTTTCAACCATCAACAGCCTAGATGAGATATAATTTCAGGAACACCTTGTGTCACCTTGATAGTGATTCATTAACAGCTGCTCCTTTTCGATATATATTTTGATTATGGAATAGTTTTTTTGGGATTTACCGGTTAACGCCCTTGACAGACAGATCTGCCGCAACCATCAGTTCACCCACAAGATGGAATCATAATTTATAAGTCTTCCATTCACCAACAGCAATGGACTCTGTTCATCATGGTGGGTGTAATGTGGTAGTCCGAAGTACAGGGGCCCGTTTCACGAAACTCTCGTAAGCCTAAGATCTCGTAACTTTTCTCGTAGCATTCATAGCTCCTGTGTTACAGTATAGGAGGTACAATGGCTACGAGAAAACTTACGAGATCTTAGGTTACGAGCGTTTTGTGAAACGGGCCCCAGAAGTTTGGTAGATGAGTAATGATAACATGTCCGCCTCTACAATATTGCCTCTTCGTCATGTGACGCATTGCACTTTGCATAGCTTTGACAAAGTAAAGTCAGTAGATAGGACGAAAACACAAGTAACAGCTGACATACTTTAAATTGATTACACTATGGATAACCCTCCTTGTAATTCAGTGTACAGATAATCATTTTGCTGTCATTTTGTTTTCAATCGAGGAGTAAACTAGTCATAATTACGATTAATTTAGTAAAAGATATTTCCAAATTTCCAATTCATCAAAGTTTTATTCATTCTAGTTATTAAGACTTACCTCCCACCACAATAAATGGGCGTCGGTGAACCTCAACATTACATCTGATAAACTCAAACACATTAATCAACACGTGGCCACAATGTCTCACAATGTAATTCCTTTTCTGCTGTTGTATTGTTTATTTATGTTTATTGAATGGATGGTGAGGCGAGGTGAAGCGGGGTTGAAGAACATTTCGCTCTTACATGTGTGACATCGTGCATGCGTGTGTATGTGTGGCTGCTTGTACTCGCTCCCAACTATGGTGGTTTTATCGTGCTAGCTCACTGAAATACCATACCACAGTTAAACCTGAACACCCAACTCAGACACATTATACCGACTCCGAGCGGACCAGTCACTCTTGTATCTGGTGTATTATTACCAACCACTAGGCATGGACCAACAAGTACCATATTTTAACGTCTGTGAACGTCTTTTGGAATGGTGCGACCGGAGATTGATCACAGCACCTGGGAAGCGGTCACTGAATGTATTGGGGCGGTGGGATGATATTCCTGGAATACTGCTTAACGCGGCACAAACCTAAAGTCACTCACTATTGTATGAACTTAAAAAAACCCTGTTACAGCAAGAGTTGTAAGGCTCTGTGTTTTGTAGCAGTACTACAACAAAGATGTTACGTAACGTTTGCTCACGGGTTTTCATGAAGCATCCCCTTTATATGGCATCAGATCTATAATCTGATACCTTTTGGTGACGTTGTGTTTCTTTCTTTTAACTGAACTTGAAGTTACAATCCTTGTATATTCCTTTTTAACTAATAGCTCGGTGGATTCACCGCATCTAAAGCCGTTTCAGGAGACAGGCATCATGTTTGATCCAATAAAAGTGAATTAGAAAACATAAAACAACCATCTTGACTAATAACTTTAAAGCCATATATTCAATAAAATAATAAAATAATAATAAAATACGAAATAAAAATTTGATTTTATTCCATTTGTATTCCAGTAATTTAAGCAGTTGACGTCATGATAAAACCCGGTAGCCAGTTTATGCCTTGTGGCATGATGCAGTCAGTGTGGTCTGCGGGTAAACAAGAATTTAGAATGAACTAAGGTGCGTGGGAAGATAACGTGTGCCATAAATGTCAGTGAGTAATAAAAGTCATTAGTACATAAAGAGCTGAATTGGCAACTGTGGTCATAGCTTTCGTTAATGTAGATCAATTGGTCAATGAGGACCAGTCATTACTTGGGAATGTTATAAATATAAAACGTCATTAACGCTGAAGAGGTCTCAAAGTACATTACCTGGCTAAATGGTTAAAGTGGTTGCATGGATTCTCACTCACTCTCTCACTCACTCACTCACTCACTCACTCACTCACCCACCCAACCAACTAACCAACCACACTCACTCACTCACTCACTCACCCACTCACTAACTCACTCACTCCCTCACTCACTCACTCCAGGTCATGTTTGTCGCGTATTGATGCTTGTCCACAGCATAGCAATATGTGTTTTTTTTCAAACCTACACGTTCCAGGTAAATTAAGTCGCTGACCTACGGCGGCGTATTAGGGCCACGGTGAAAAAGTTTTTTGGTGTCCTACCTACGTAGGACTTAGTATCTCCTACGTAGGACTTATTATCACCTACGTAGGACTTACTATCACCTACGTAGGACTTACTAGGACTTACTATCTCCTACGTAGGACCTAATATCTCCTACTAAGTAGTAAGTCCTACGTAGGACTTAGTATCTCAGAAGATATCTCCTAAATACTAAGTCCTACATAGGAGATACTAATTCGTAGGAGATAATAAGTCCTACGTAGGAGATAGTAAGTCCTACGTAGATGATAATAAGTCCTACGTAGGAGATAGTAAGTCCTACGTAGGAGATGTTAAGCACTAAGTCCTACGTAGGAGATACTAAGTAGTAGGTCCTACGTAGACGATACTATGTCCTACGTAGGAGATAGTATGTCCTACGTAGGAGATAATAAGTCCTACGTAGATGATAATAAGTCCTACGTAGGTGATAGTAAGTCCTACGTAGGAGATGTTAAGTACTAAGTCCTACGTAGGAGATACTAAGTAGTAGGTCCTACGTAGGAGATACTAAGTCCTACGTAGGAGATAGTAAGTCGTACGTAGGAGATGTTAAGTCCTACGTAGAAGATAATAAGTCTACGTAGGAGATAATAAGTCCTACGTAGGAGATAGTGATACCAAAAACATCTCCTACGTAGGATTTACTATCTCCTATGTAGAACTTAACATCTCCTATCTAGGACTTACTATCTCCTACGTAGGACTTGCTACTTAGTATCTCCTACGTAGGATTTGCTACTTAGTATCTCCTACGTAGGACTTACTACTTAGTATCTCCTACGTAGGACTTAGTGCTTAACATCTCCTACGTAGGACTTACTATCTCCTACGTAGGACTTATTATCATCTACGTAGGACTTACTATCTCCTACGTAGAACTTAATATCACCTACGTAGGACTTACTATCTCCTACGTAGAACTTACTATCTCCTACGTAGGACTTAGTATCTCCTACGTAGGACTTATTATCACCTACGTAGGACTTATTATCTCCTACGTAGGACTTAATATAACCTACGTAGGACTTACTATCTTCTACGTAGGAGTTAGTATCTCCTACGTAGGAGTTAAGAATACTATCTTCTACGTAGGACTTACTATAATAAGTCCTACGTAGGAGATACTATTTCCTACGTAGGTGATAGTAAGTCCTTCGTAGGTGATAATAAGTCCTACGTAGATGATAATAAGTCCTACGTAGGTGATAATAAGTCCTACGTAGGTGATAATAAGTCCTACGTAGGAGATACTATTTCCTACGTAGGTGATAGTAAGTCCTACGTAGGTTATATTAAGTCCTACGTAGATGATAATAAGTCCTACGTAGGTGATAATAAGTCCTACGTAGGTGATAATAAGTCCTACGTAGATGATAATAAGTCCTACGTAGATGATAATAAGTCCTACGTAGGTGATAATAAGTCCTACGTAGGAGATACTATTTCCTACGTAGGTGATAGTAAGTCCTACGTAGGTTATATTAAGTCCTACGTAGGTGATAGTAAGTCCTTCGTAGGAGATAATATGTCCTACGTAGGTGATAATATGTCCTACGTAGGTGATAATAAGTCCTACGTAGATGATAATAAGTCCTACGTAGGTGATAATATGTCCTACGTAGGTGATAATATGTCCTACGTAGGTGATAATAAGTCCTACGTAGGTGATAATAAGTCCTACGTAGGAGATACTATTTCCTACGTAGGTGATAGTAAGTCCTACGTAGGTTATATTAAGTCCTACGTAGGTGATAATAAGTCCTACGTAGATGATAATAAGTCCTACGTAGATGATAATATGTCCTACGTAGGTGATACTATTTCCTACGTAGGTGATAGTAAGTCCTTCGTAGGAGATAATATGTCCTACGTAGGTGATAATAAGTCCTACGTAGATGATAATAAGTCCTACGTAGATGATAATAAGTCCTACGTAGGTGATAATAAGTCCTACGTAGGTGATAATAAGTCCTACGTAGGAGATACTATTTCCTACGTAGGTGATAGTAAGTCCTACGTAGGTTATATTAAGTCCTACGTAGATGATAATAAGTCCTACGTAGGTGATAGTAAGTCCTTCGTAGGAGATAATATGTCCTACGTAGGTGATAATATGTCCTACGTAGGTGATAATAAGTCCTACGTAGATGATAATAAGTCCTACGTAGATGATAATAAGTCCTACGTAGGTGATAATAAGTCCTACGTAGGTGATACTATTTCCTACGTAGGTGATAGTAAGTCCTTCGTAGGAGATAATATGTCCTACGTAGGTGATAATATGTCCTACGTAGGTGATAATAAGTCCTACGTAGGTGATAATAAGTCCTACGTAGGAGATACTATTTCCTACGTAGGTGATAGTAAGTCCTACGTAGGTTATATTAAGTCCTACGTAGGTGATAATAAGTCCTACGTAGATGATAATAAGTCCTACGTAGATGATAATATGTCCTACGTAGGTGATAATATGTCCTACGTAGGTGATAATAAGTCCTACGTAGATGATAATAAGTCCTACGTAGATGATAATAAGTCCTACGTAGGTGATAATAAGTCCTACGTAGGTGATACTATTTCCTACGTAGGTGATAGTAAGTCCTTCGTAGGAGATAATATGTCCTACGTAGGTGATAATAAGTCCTACGTAGGACTTACTATCTCCTACGTACTTTTTTGGTGTCACTATCTCCTACGTAGGACTTACTATCTCCTACGTTAGAGATAGTGACACCAAAAACGTTTTTCACCGTGGCCCTAATACGCCGCCGTACCGCCGTACTTCCGTACTGACCCGAGCAAAATTTCTCAAAGTTAAGTCTCCATGGTTTTTGTTTTCGAATTTAAGCAACTCATTTGATTAATTTGAAGCGTGTGTAGTCTGCCTAGTGGCGTCTTTTGTATAATTGCCTAACAAGAAGTAGTATGTGTCAGGATTTGCCATGAGTTTTGTATTTTTCATCAGCATGATCGCCATGCTAGTGGGTGCCACTGAATCACAGAGCCACAGAGTTGCGCCCCCTAGGTGTGTAGGAGGCTGTGTGTTCGAATCCTGAATATGTTTTTAGGTTTGACATCGACACCGGAAGTGGAGACGCCATCATACTATCTCTCTCGCTCTCTCTCTCTCTCTCTCTCTCTCTCTCTCTCTCACACACACACACACACACACACACATCGGATTGGAAGATAAACTGGGAAAGAGCAAGAGCGACTTTGTTGATTTATCCAGTCTGTTCCGAAGCTGTGCCGAGCACTAATTGCTGAAAATGATGTCCATACAATGCTCGACTTTGACGCCATCTAGACACAACAATAATGGATTTGTTGTGTAGGTAAACTCTTTGTCTATACACGTATTTTTACTCTTTTACCATACACATCACATGAAGTGCTTGATCTTAAACTAACGGAACACAGTCTTCTAAAATGGCTTATGCGTTTCTTATTTTGAAGAGTGTAAGTTCATAATTATTAAATCTTGTATGAAACTGATGAAGTACACTTGGCTTTTCATATGAGCATACGATACAGAAACTGAATATGTCGTTGGACGTTAATACGTTTCCATGGCAATACTCATTTGTCTACTTCGGGTTCATCTGTAACGTTGCATAATATGACACTGTGTGGACTGTTGTGCTTGAAGCAACATTTCAGCCTCATTGGTTGCATCATGTTTCATACTGTGAAAAGCAATATGGATGAAAGATGCATACAAATGTTGCGGAAAAGTACAAATATTGTTTTAAAATGTGTTTTAAAGGTAAACGTGTTTAAGGTCTCCATATAAAGTGGTTGTAACATGTTTTCTACGTGTTTATATTGTGCATACATGTTTTACATTCGCGACTTCCTGGTAAACATCTCTGTTTGATTGTAATTTATAGGCGCATGCTCATGACATACAGTCTAAAATATACAATAGCCTTGAATATGGAAAGTGTTTTGTCGTTTAACTATCTTCCTTGTGCATAGTTACACTAGACAATAAGATGTAATTGCTCATAAACGTATTTCCGTAATAATTGTCAGACGCACAACATAAAGAGTAAACAGATAAGGCCGGGCGGGACAACTTAGGAATGGCCAGCGAGTCCTAACTTGACACACAGAAGGGAGCAAGCTACAAAGACATATTTTATGTCAATGGGAAGATCTCGAGAAGATGAACACGAAACGTTCATGTGCCAGTGTGTTCACGTGTTAATAAGCTCACAAATTGGCTCTGAAAAGGCATTTCTGCAGAAACTTCTGGCAGAATTTTTTTTACAGAAATTTCTGGCAGAATTTTTCTATTTCACTACCAGAATTATCTTAATTTAACAAACTTAGAGACCATCTTTGGATACCTTATCACGGACTTTCTTTGGATGATGTGTTCTTGATAGTACAATCATAGTGACAAAACTATCTAGACAAATACTATTCTGTGTAATATTTTCGTTTTGAATGTTTGGGTCTGACATGGATGATGGCACGGTAAAGGTTTTTTGACCTATTCTGTTCAACAGTGTAATCGGTTCACCTTTACTTTGATTCACATGTATTTCATTCTTTGTCATGATACTTCTTTAATTTTTAACGCCGCAGTTAGCAACATTCCAGCTACATGGTGGTGGTATGTTAGTAAATGAGTCTGATCCAGACAATCCAGAGCTCAACAGCATGAGCATCAATGTATGCAATTTGGAAACGATGACATGTGTCAACCAAGTCAGCGAACCTGACCTCCCGATCCCGTTAGTCGCCTTTATAGGACAAGCATGGGTTACTGAAGACCATTTCTAATCGCATCACCACGAGTGACATTGATATTACCATACTTCACTCTCTATGTGAGGGCCTGTGTTGTCGACATATGAAACACCAGCTTGAAGCAGCTCGCATTGTTACCGGTCTTCCAAGATATGCATCTTCCCATTCGTTGTACTACGAAACCGGGTGAGAAGAACTTTCTGAGAGGAGGAGAAAACGATACTTACATTATTTTATGAAATTTGAAAAGGTCTGACACCAGGGTTTCTTCAAGATTTACTCCCACCTGCAGTAGGCAGCCAGACAAGTTATGATTTGAGAAATTCTGATAATTTTACTCAACGATGTACTCAACAACATCTTTTATTCCATCAACAGTTACACTATGGAATAATATTCCCTTAGGTATTAGAAATTGCAACTCTGTTTCACTGTTTAAATCATCTATCCAAGTGAAAGGAAAATGCGCAGCGATATATTATTCATATGGAATTGGGAAGCCAGATGTTTTGCAGACTGGATTAAGATATAAGACGAGTACACTCAATTATGATTTATTCAGAATAAATGTAAAAAATGATGCAACATGTCAATGAGGCCACAGATGCGAGAATGTTTTGCATTACTTTCGTGAATGTCCTCTATATACTGTTCAGAGACATAATCTGTTAAAATCTTTAGAAAGTATTGTTAACAATAGAACACTGATTGGTATTAATCTCATCTTACATGGCAATGCAGGTCTCTCAATTACTGAAAATCAGAATGTTTTCAAATGTCTACATATCTATATCCCTCAAAGAAAATCTTAGTTAACATCTGTTGTACATATCCTAACCTCTGTCTGTCTCTTGTGTATGTTGTAAGATGAATTTGTAATTATCGGGAGAAGGATGTTCTAAGTTGGATAACTTGTGCCCAGTCCTTTTTCTTAATGAATAAAATATGTTTGAATCAAATCAAATCACATATGGAACAAACAATCTTGTGTACAGTAAAGCGGTAAACTATGTAAGAGAGTTGTAAAAATCCATCCTCATTCGTTTCGGTACTTATAGTATATCCGGGCCAAATTCGGTCTGGATGGAAGGAAGGAAGGAAGGAGGGGCAAATTCTGTCTCGTAGAGTATGATATTATTTCCCTGTATTCTTGAATATTTGAATACAATCTGCCACTGGTTGTAGGAATTACTTTTCGAATGTCTGACAGTGATCGTGTATGTACAAAATATATATGTTAAAAAGACCACAATGGATGCCTGTGAGCAGAATCAAGTTCTACGGAGGGACAGATAGGTAACATGGTTCTTTGTTCTGTGCACCGAAGGTCAGCCAGATTGAAATCATGTATTTTGATGCCATGATCGCCATTACGTTTAACGTTGCAACCAAGAATCTACACACATATTATTTCAGTTCGCTGATGCGCTGATAGCAACGCATACCCTGGATACACTAAATTGACATTTAATTTCTCTACGATCCAGGAAACAAGGACCTACGTTCTTGTAAATGCGTACCGGGGCGGTAGGGTGGCCAAGTGGTTAAAGTGTCCGCTCGTCACTCCGAATACCCGGGTTCGATTCCCCACATGGGAATATTGTGTGAAGCCCTTTTCCGGTGTCCCATGCCGTGAAAGTGGTGGGAAATTGGTAAAGGCACAGCACTCACTCACTGCAACCGTGTGACACTACAACTCGTACATAGTTTATTGGGCACTTCAGTATTAATATGATTTATAATTGGGTTTTGAGCAGTTGAGTAAATATACTTTTACCTTTTCAACGTAACGACAGCATAATGTACATATACAAGAAACATTTACTGCATAAGGAAGCATTTGGGAAAAAACAGCGAGACACCAACATCGGACATCACACTACAGTCTGTGAACTATGCAGTCAGTAAAATATGTTCTATTAACAGAAAACAACAAAATTAATATACACTCCAAATAATGTGATGTTATGGATGGACATTATTTTCATATGCAATTATCGTCTGGATTTAGCTGGAATTAGCTGGATTTTTACCATCCCTTAAACCATTCGCGAGTGTACTGATATTTAGCCATAATAAAACACAAATATTCTACGATTGAAAACGCGTGTAGAGCTTAACTGTTGTGCATGTGTATATATTAAAAAATATGATTCCAAATTTATCAACCAACTCTATTTCTTCCCCAAACTCAATGATTCAACGATTAAATGATTGAACCCTACTAAAAAGATCCTTAAATGAGAACTAACAGTTGTAGAAAGATCCTTGATAATTTTGACATTGAAATATTTATCCCTGAGATGGAAAAGTCAATACAGTCAAGCAGGATATGCTGCTGTCATCACAAGGGATACAAACGGAGGATCCTCACCTTTAACAGGTATTCATGAGTATATGGCGTATGGCCAGTTCGACATCGTTGCATGATGACCTCTTTGAATCTGGACTGACAATGGGTGTCCCTTTTCTCTTGCATTAGATCTCGGATATATAATCTAATTGTAGCTTTATATTCAGAGTAAGGGATAAGAAGTGGTGTCACAGATTTGTTGAGTGCTGTCTTAGCGGCCATTTTGTTACGAGATATTTCGACATGGCTGCGTAACCAACAAAAGACGATGTTGCACTTGCCAGTAGCAACATCATTATACAATTCAATAATTTCATTTAAAAGTGGATGTTTACAATAAAGATTTTTTTAATGACCTGAGGGCATGAAACAGAATAAGAAAAGATTATGTACTGTTTATATCTACGGTGATTTTTTCAAATTATATTTAAGTCTTGTTAATATAGCATTAGTTTCTGATGTGGAAGTAGAGTTGTTATTGGGCAAGATATTGTTCTTGATATAATGACAGTGGCACAAACACCCCCCCTCCACCCACCCACCCACACACACACACACACACACACACACACACCGCTCCTTCCTTGGGACCATTTGTAAAAAGGATTTGTATGTGCTATGTTTTCTTTTTAATTGATTTTATTCTTGTTTATACTGTGAGTCATTTGTTTCCGACTTTTTAAATATCAGTGTTAGATCAACTTCTGGCCTAACGAACTGCCAAGGAGGGGAAGAAAGAAGGGTATTTTGTCTCCAGCTCCATGCCGGCCGTAGAAATGAATGGTTTAATTCTGTGCCCAAGAGGTGGAACAAGAGAAGACTTTTTGGCGCGAGTTTCAACAATCTTATTGGCAATGTACTCTTTATCCGTTCACAAATTATCACCATCGTTCAAATGTTGAACGGTAGATTTAGAACCCTTGCCCTTTATTCTTTAGATCACGTTCCACACCTTTAATATGTGTGTGCGCCAATTTATTTTGGTAACATAAGTTCACAAACACTGACGCTTATTTTCTTTTAATGCGCGGCGAGCCCTAGCAAGTAAAACGTTAACTTTATCTAAACTGTGAATAGTAGGATGTCGGCGAAAATATTTTCCAGCTTTCCCCCTACATTTCCTGGCCTGTTTACACTCCTTATTAAAGCATGGTTTGTATGTGAGGATTTGCAGACGACTTAGGTATTGTTTGAACAGCTATGTCAGCGAGCTGATCTGAAAATATCTTAGTTGGATCTTTAGTATTATCACAGCGACCCAGTGTTTGGTTTGAAATACACAATACCTCATACATTTGCCAATTCGCTTTTAAAAACTTACACCGAGATGGCGATGAGTCAGCAGTTGGGGTCATAGTTTTCAGAACAGAAGGAAAGTGATCACTGCCTCAAAGGTTTTCATGAACTGGCAATTGAAATTCCTGTAATAAGTTTGCATCTGTGAGAGAAAGGTCAAGTGCTGAGTACGTCTTAGTAGGAGGATGTGAATAGGTGTTTGAATCATCATTGAATAGACGTAAGTTATTGTCAATAATGAATTCAAGTGTTTTCACTTTATTGCTTGTATTTATATTTCTCCATACAGGATTGTGTGTATTCAGATCCCCCATTATTATGCATGGTCTAAGTAGCTGATCATAGAGCTCTTGAAGCTAAGATTGTTGGAGTGTAGTAGATGGAGGTATGTACAATAAGCACAAAGTAATATGTAAATGTGTAAAGTTATTTGGATGGCAACAACCTGAAGTCGGGTAATAAGGACAATAGGGTTGGAAATGACTCCTTGTCGAAGGAATAGTGAAGATCCTCCTGAAGCCTTATCTCCAGGTGGAAAAAAGGAATGATAACAGTTGCACTGTCTAAAATCAGTTATCAGTTTTGGTTAAGATATGTCTCTTGGAGACACAGTGGTGATGGCTGAAAATCTTATACTAATAGTTGTATCTCATTTAAATTCCTCCTGGGTCCTCCCCAATTCCACTGGATGAGAGTTTTGGAACCATTCATGGATTCTCAACTGGGAGTCTAGAGCGTGTGGAATGATCACTCCCATGTACAGGATGTGATGGAGTGAGATTCATAATAAGCGTTTCAAACGGGCGTTGAACCGTTCCCTGGGCTTCTATAGGAGAGGGGACCTCTAAATGCTTCAGCAGTTTACCTCTTTCCCTTAACTGTCTCCGTTTACTTTTTTTACTTTTAATTTTACTTAAATTGTCTCAGTTTCCTGGTCAGATGTTAGTACTGTCAATGTCCTGATGAATCTTCCGTGTAAGAAACTGATGAGGTCTGAAGTTGAAGATGGGACATACTTGTCAAAGATGACCCGTGTATCTGTGACCAAAAATATCTGACACGAAACAGATTGCTGTGAAACTTTAACAGTACCAGGTGAAGATACTGCTGCAGAATACTAAGAAACAGTTATTTGGTTTTGTTTTATTATTTTTTTTGCTTCTGTAAAAGGGATGTTGTTGGTATACTTTAGTTTACTCTCGTGTTCGTGTGTGCGTGTGTGTGTGTGTGTGCGTGTGTGTGTGCTTGTGTAAATGTGCGTGTGTGTGTATGTGCATGTGTGTGTGTGTGTGTGTGTGTTTGACAGGCTCTTAACACCCACCACGAGGAGGCGGCTTGTCACTAGTACGAAGGCAAGCATGAGTTACTGAAAAAACAAATCTAACCCGGATCTTAACGGGTTACATGTATCGGGCTGTAGGCCTGAAGGTGATAACAATAAATGGCATGGTTGTTATGTCTCCTGATTTTAACCAGACCTACATCTCTTGCAAAAAAGATGCAACAAAGAATTGCATGAACATCCGCCCCCGACAATAGTGACAGTGGATCCTTTTTTGTTTTATAAACATGCCCATTCCTCAGGTGGTCCTAATTCGATTTCAGCAATTCAGTGAACTTCAGTCGTCTGCTGTCAGCACAAAACAGTAACGCAGAGTACAGGAATCACAAAAAAAAATAAATAAATAAAAAATAAAAAAAAAATAAAAAAAAATAAAAATGCCAAATTTCAGACGCCAGTTTGCACTTTTGTTCACTGATGGCGTTTTGAAGCCCTAAAAATGTCTATTTTCCCTTCAAAAGCTGAAGACGATTTAGTGCTGAGTCTCCATAAAGTCTCCTCATAGCCTTCTCCTTTTTACGCCGTTATGATGGATTCTTCAGTTCCAGATAAAATACTTCGTGGTCAAACCTGCAGTGCTGAGCATTAAGAAAACTAGATCTCAGTCTGGTTTTGTTGTTGAGACAAGTATATCAATTTGATCTTATCAGCTCTCAAAGACAACTGATTTCTATTTCAAGAGAAAAGTGCATGTAAACCAGTTCGGCTATTTTCGGAATGACCTAGCTGAATTACATGTTCTTTTATCACTAACTGGGGCTAATGCACCCACATTTCACTGGGCTACCCCCGGCTTCTCTGGGCTTTAACCACTTGGCTATCCTTCCGCCTCTACAGAACAGATAAAGTGACGCGTCCACAAATGACGCTGGTCTCCGAATCCATTATCTTCGGGTAATTTCGTACAGCAGGACTTGGTAAGAGTTACCATTGATACGTTTTCTATGGAATGAAGGTTGGGACATTTTTGCGTTCTTACATTCTCGTCCCATGGAATTATGCTTTGGGTTCGAGAAAACGACAATGCGTTTTCGGTCGAAGTCGCGAGTTCCCGATATCGCCTTGTAATTTCTTTTTTCTGAACAGACACAAATCAGGCCACAAAAAACTACGACGTCGCGTTCTCGCACTCTTCACAATTACCTGTAAAGGTTGTGATTATGTGACAACACGAGGGTGTACCTAATAATTGTATACTTTCCGGTCCACCGACCTCCCCGAAAGTATGTACGTACGCTGGGATACAATCAGTCTAGGTAAACTTATCCTCAGTAGTTTTGGTTACATTCCATTAATGAGTCTAACAAAACCTTATGGAGGGGTGTGTGGGGTGTGGGGTGTGTGGGGTGTGTGGGTGTGGTAGGTGGTGGGTGGTGGGTGGTGGGTGGTGGGTGTCACGTCAGGTAACCTTTGATTTTGACCAATACAGCTTACCAAATCGCGAAAGTGGACTTTCGCACATACCTTTTGAACTTTTTATCTCGAAAAGGTTCGTACCCGAACGATTCCGAATGCTGTTTAGCGTACGCTTGCTTCCGGTTGATGCACACGGCGTACGTATGACCATGACAACGGTGAGTAAACAATCGCTGAAAGTAGTGTTTTGGGGAATATTCAAGGATGTCATCTTGCGGAAATATTAGCTAATGGTAACCATGTCAACAGAAACCCCAAAACACTTATACTGCAGGTCAAAGAACTGTTATATGCGGATTTGTGTTTGTGGAGAGACCTGTCTCAATGACCTAAATATTTTGAAAGTCCCTCCGATCCCTAAATAGTAGCCGTTGTCTGATTGGTTAAATCTATTTAACCGTCTCGCGTTTGATTGGACGGTCATTGCTCGCTCAAAGGTTACCTGATGCGACCTTTTACTAGGTTCTGTTACACTGAGACTAAACTTACTTAGATTGGGATACAACTGATGTGCAAGCATACTTTGGGTTGGTGCTGTTCACCATCTGTCACAAGGAGCAATGTCCGCGTTCAACCAAGATGGAGTTTGGTGTTGCTTGGTGCAGGCTCAAGGGTGATCATTAAATTTGTAAACAGAGGTCAAAGTGTTAAACTTTCTACACAGCATTTGTTCTTGTTAAGATTTGGAAAACTCTGTCATCATTACTGTACTGTAGTTCTCTCCAGTCATCACGACCCGAACATCCAGACGAGTTATCCTATAACGGGGTACTGACAATACTACATTATACATGGCATTGACTGTCGTTGCAAATGTGTTGTAGAATTAAGATGATGCGTTCTCGTAAATTGAATTTTGTATTGCCAGTATGATAGCGTGCCGAAATATTTCATCATTAGGCACCATTCTCTAGACAGCGACCCGAATAATTAAATTATCGATATCGCCATCCCCTAATAATATTTATTACTGGATCTATTTTATGTCATTTAGACAAATGAATGACTTGATGGTTACCAGTAAATCCTTAACCTGCAGGTTTGCGGATTTGAAACGAAATGACTGAATGCCCAGTGTTACAAGGCAGAATAAATCAATGTGCAGGATCTGCTGATACGTCAGTCTACTGCAATGATCCTTGGTCTGCCAGGACCATGTTTTGGTAAGCTTGGACGTGATAAATCTGGGAGGCCTCGAGGCTACTAACTGAAATATTGTTGGAATACTGTAGCATAAAATCAAACAAAATTTGTCGAATTCTGACTGGTTAATAGCCAAAGCATACGAAACCATGCAGGCGGGTGTCCGAACCGTACACCATTGCCCATCGTTACAGTCAATAGATTCATGTGTCGTGACATGCGGAGACTCTATCTGTTATCCCTGAAGCAATATGACAATATTTAAAGATTCAGTTGTAATTATTCTCCTGGCACGAACCATTTATCATGGGTCCATCAACCAACATCTCACTAACAAATTTGCTTAGACTAATAGCAGAGCTGGAAACTGGAACAAAGAAATATGTGATTATTCTTACCAGCGGCATTGTAGAAGGCGGTAAATCTTACTTCACAATGCCAATGTCGTGACATTGTTGCCAAATACACTGGCGCAATTGGGTTACTGTCAACGTTTGCCTCGCGGGTTTATCATAACCAGATATGTCTCTGTGTATTGCCTTATCTTGAATTCACAATTTAATGTAAGTAAGCTAGATGAGACATGCGAAAAGGCTCTGTTTCGTAACATGGCTCATGTTTCCCGTGGGTTAATGTTTCTCATAGTCCCTGACCCTATTGTTTTAATCTATACAAGGAAGTTTACTTTTTTAAAGCGTCCGTTCTACTCACCGACAACCCGGCTTCGATTTCTCACGTGGGTACAATGTGTGGAGCCCGTTTCTGGAGTCTCCTGCCATGATATTGCGGGAATATTGATCAAGTCGGTGTGCAGACAAGTACAGTCACTCAGTCATATTCAGTCAGAACCTGAGATTGTTTGTTATAAAGTTTATATTGTTTAAACAGATTTCTAAAGGAATGGATTGCAGCACAAACTTCAGGAAATATTTCAGATTCATACTTATTGGTATTCAAGTTAAAAATATGTCTAGGGCAAATACAAGGGAAATACAACCACATTCTTTTTCGGACTGTGCAAATCGTATTAAATGTAATCGGTATTTACCGTATCATGATTACACGATTACAGAATTACTGTATCATGCTTAAAGGCATTTTTGTAGAATGAGAAGGTCAAGACTGAGCAATTCTCTTAAAGATTTCAAAGAAGGTTTCACCATTCTTTCCCGGAATTCCTGGAATTTCCTTGATTCAAGACCTCAGAAAATTGCTCTCAGTGACTAAAATGGTGCTACCTTTTCAGGTGAAAACGTTGACAAGCCTTTCCACGTTTTTATGAGTGTCTGTCATCACCACTTAGTTCGTACCACGAGTTTACAGCGAACCTGTGATTTCGGAGTATCACTGAAACAGTTGATTGATTGTTCATATTTAGACGAGTATACCCGTTAAGCTATCACTAATGCAGTTACAGTGTTATCGGTACGTAGGTGATCTATCACTGCTGTTCTGGATGACGTCACCGTGACATGTTGAATGAGACACAAGTGATGTACTGCTGTTCTGGATCTCACGTTGCGGTGAAGTCACCATGACATGTTGAATGAGACACAAGTGATGTACTGCTGTTCTGGATCTCACGTTGCGGTGAAGTCACCATGACATGTTGAATGAGACACAAGTGATGTACTGCTGTTCTGGATCTCACGTTGCGGTGAAGTCACCATGACATGTTGAATGAGACACAAGTGATGTTCTGCTGTTCTGGATCTCACGTTGCGGTGAAGTCACCATGACATGTTGAATGAGACACAAGTGATGTACTGCTGTTCTGGATCTCACGTTGCGGTGAAGTCACCATGACATGTTGAATGAGACACAAGTGATGTACTGCTGTTCTGGATCTCACGTTGCGGTGAAGTCACCATGACATGTTGAATGAGACACAAGTGATGTTCTGCTGTTCTGGATCTCACGTTGCGGTGAAGTCACCATGACATGTTGAATGAGACACAAGTGATGTACTGCTGTTCTGGATCTCACGTTGCGGTGAAGTCACCGTGACATGTTGAATGAGACACAAGTGATGTACTGCTGTTCTGGATCTCACGTTGCGGTGAAGTCACCGTGACATGTTGAATGAGACACAAGTGATGTACTGCTGTTCTGGATCTCACGTTGCGGTGAAGTCACCATGACATGTTGAATGAGACACAAGTGATGTTCTGCTGTTCTGGATCTCACGTTGCGGTGAAGTCACCATGACATGTTGAATGAGACACAAGTGATGTACTGCTGTTCTGGATCTCACGTTGCGGTGAAGTCACCATGACATGTTGAATGAGACACAAGTGATGTTCTGCTGTTCTCAGGCTAACCCAGTTATGCTCGACTTTTGTCTTGATTGATATTAATGTGAGTTGTCAGTAGTGATTTGCACATACTGCACATCATCTGATATATTCCTTTGGGGCTATTCTGGTAGTCAGAAATGACGTCAAATCGAAATTGGTTTTATGCAACTCTATTAACTTCTGTTTCGCCATACTTGTGTATATGCTTGTATATTTGTGGAGAAATGTTATCAAGGGAATATGATACATATATGGGTTGCCAAACCCCAAAGCACTTATACAGCATGAAACATGTGTTTCGAAAATATTACTGAAGTTTGATGATTTCTCTTTAGTTATTTCTTCTGCAAATGCATTTTAGTATTAAATGTTCTCGTCACGATATGGCTGAGGTATTGCCGATGTGATGTTAAATATTAATTCACTCACACTCACTCTTCTGCAATGAAATAACATTGACCAATAGACCCGTGAAGGTCCGGGGAAGAATAAGCCTTCAGCAACCCATGCTTGCCATAAAAGGCGACCCTGTTTGTCGTAAGAGGCGACTAGCGAGATCGGGTGGTCAGGCTCTCTGACCCTATTGACACATGTCATCGGTTCCAAATTACGCAGGTCGATGCTCATGCTCTTGATCACCGGATTGCCTGGTCCAGACTCTAGACTTTCTAGAAAAGAAAGAAAATCACCAACACACGCTTTTGGGCGTCGTATTTAAAACGTTTATGAATGCAGATTGATCTCATCACTCCATATGGCTGGACGGCAATGATAGAAGAATGACAGATGAATGATTAATTTAAATTATTCCACAAAAAAGACTCATTCCCCCCAAAGTATTTAATTTATCAGCATAATCTTCTTATTAATTCAAAGTCACACTGCTCCTGTCTCCCAGTGTTCGTCTGTCAAAAAGGTGACAATGTCCTGCCTTATCAATGACATCTTCACACATCGTCATGCAGGTAAGTAAATACTTTGTACACATTTATTGAATATATTTAAAACATAACCATTAGGATATGCTATAACATAGCCATTAGGATATGCCAATACCGTAAGAATGGCGATGAACTACAACACATTATTTCTCCATTGTGTGACAAGGGCCTGTCAAAGAGGTGGGCTGCGAGAAAGTCTCCCTCCAGACAAGTTTGAAGAAACAACACCTGGACAAGAACGTCTCATTACTGTAATTACACAAGACAGTGAATTTAAGTCTGTTACTGTTATCGATAGGATACTGATAACAAAAGTGAAACATCTACCGTTAAAACCGACCCTAAACACACTCTCTGTGAGCAGTCTGTACAGCTTGTGACCCTAACTGCTTATTATAGACAGCAGAGTGTTCATTTGTCTGGCCAAGAGGAACAGGGAGGTCGTTACAGCATGTTCAAGGTTGTGAGGCGTATTCCAAGGCAACTATTCCAGACCATGATCGAACTGATTTGGCTATTGTGAATGGATTTGATAATTTAGAACTGATATTAGTGACTGGCTAGCTGTATGTTTACGAAATGGCACGTCCTATCGCTTGAACCATAGGCAATTGTAGACCATAATGCAGCCGTGTCCAATATGACACCGATTATGACCGATTGGCCCAAAAAGTCCTTTGCCGTGCCATTATCTAGGTGCCGCTGTACACAACCGTATCGCCAAGACTACTTTAAGGCTATGTTAATTTATGAAATTTATGGTCACCTTAGCGCGAAGATCGCTTTGTACAATGGTGCCCTGAGTATCACTGGGGTGACTGGCCAGGACTGTATCTCAGGGAAGCTCTTTGTGGTGAATGGCGGGCAATATCAAGGGTAACCTTCAGGCAGTTTATCCATTGGAAACCTTGCCATCAAGGTGCTGTAAGTGAATCGCACAAGGCGACAAATACACAAATACGCGGACCAAATACATTTTACAATTATGGCACCTTCATTATCATTCCATCGGTTCCCTGGCATCATTCTCTGACAGATAAAAAATCCCAAGCAATTAAGATTTCGCCGAATCTATATTCTTAGCTTTTCAGTGTCTAATTAACCACACAGATTAAAGATCTTGACTGCATGATTCATCATAAATATGTGACAGAAATATGATTAATTCCAAATGACCTTTCTCCAAACAGCTGGCCGTAACAGCTGATAGTGCCTTCAATTGTTTGTCATTTGTTTGTAAATGTTTTCAGCAACTTGATAGTATATAATTACGTTTGTCAAGGTTTAAAATAAATGTAAGTAATTATCTCATCCAATATAAAACACCTTTCAGTGTTTATTTATTCCAGCAACTGATGATTTGAAACAAACATTTTGTCCGCCACAGAAATGTTTCAGAACCGACGTGAACGTCCCAGTCTTTCATGTCAGTAACAGGACCCGTGATGAAGTTATATCAGAGAATGGTCCACAGTCACAGTCTATGAGAATGGAGGTACAATACACTCAATCGACGGGGATGAATACACATATGTGATGGAAGTGAATATTCCATATATGGATATTCGAAATCAAGAAATAAACAAGAACAGAGCACCTGATAAATACAAGTGTGTCCACACGTCCGTCACTGTTATGCAATTATATTCACACGTCCGAGGGTTGGTAGACAGGAATGGGAGGAACATATTTCTAATCCTATTTGAGACCTCTAAGTATAAACAATCACGCGTGAAATGTTTGCATCTACTTACTGAATGCAGTCTCGGATTTTCAAAAGGGATGCTTGTCTGAGATATAAGTTGTAAACGTATCGAAATATAATTTTTGAAAAATAAATTGAATACTATTAGTATTACTTTTACGTTTGAGGCCCTATTGGGCAAAATAACCTTTGAGTGGAGACCGACCTCTCCTCTAAGATCCCGGAGATGTAAGAATGAATATTTTTCAAAATTACTTAAAGAACAGTGACCAACATCTTGTCTCATACACACCTTAAATTCGCATAGTTATCGGGATTGTTGACTGTAGATGATTATATTCTTGTTTATACTGTGATTCATTAGTTTCGTATTTTATATATTATTATATTCAGATATTCAAAATATGATCCTAACAGTCATTGGAAAGTGAATCGCCTTAGGCTCACCGCGAATGTCACTGAAGTAAATATCTCCTTGTTCAGTCCGGCTATAGGACCATAAGACCTCCCAGATAGGTAACACTACACTTCAATTTGTCGAAATTAGACAAATTAGACTGAAACAGATTATGTGCATCTCCCTATTCTAATCAAATAGATTTATCAGGGATCTTATACAGACCAATCTCTTTCACGTACAATTCAAGAGGATTGTAAATCCACCACTTGTCGATTGCCGTCAAGCATGTTTGTCAACAGGAGGCAAAGTACAATAGAAACTGTATTATTGACAGGGTTGGACGTCTTCGCGTCTTTGGTACCGGCCTGTTGTCTACACGACAAAAAATAGGAATGACATGAAACGACGTCACCGATAATGATCTGTAGTGTCATTAAAGAATGGCGGTTTTCGGAGACGACCATTGTAAAAAGATACATGTTTAGACACACCGTACATGTAGATGTACCGTTTATCTGATGAATACTGCGTATGCTCTTTAATATATGTAAATCCAGTATGATATCTCATACAATACAGTTGCTTTGTTATTTACTATAAACATCAGAACTGTACGTGTCCTGCGTATGCGTTCAAGCTACTGAGCTAACATGGTTCAGTTGTTTCAGTTAATGTCATTGTTTATCATCCTACATGTCCAAAAGAATGGTATGAATTTTCACCAAGGCGATGACACGTTCAAAGGAGTCTGTTCTCTGACATCTGGTAACTATTTTCAGACTAAGTGCAGACATTGTAAGTTCTGCCATTATAAAATTGAATTGGCGGGTAAGCAGACAAAATAGCTATTGAAGAAGATCACATCACGTTTTTTGGACTACGTTGTAGACAGAACGTATTCCTCCAACAGGAACGCTCATTGTAGAAGTGAGCCATGTAACTAAACACATGTATATATCTATGGCTTAATTATTGCATGAACAACGTCCAAATCTAATACACAACGCCACTCACTGACAATAATCTCTTTAGTGTCCGCTATGTCTTTCGTTCTTTCTCTACTTAACCTCTTGAGTAGCGACATGACGCTCACTGACACGATCAATTCAAGATTAAAGGAGGATCAGATTTTGCTATCGTAAAAAGAACTGCATTTTGACAAGATATGTACCACTCAAAGCTTGCTAAGGACCGCCACATTTACACGCAATGGTCAAAGCGTGTGCATCTGCTAAAATAAACAAACTCGGTATTGTGTATGTGACCCCTGTGATGAGAGCCTGGCACAGTTCTTTCATGATTCTAATGAGTGTGTGGATGCAGACCAAGGTAATATTCCACTCCTCAGTAACATCAATGCCGAGTTCCTGTGCATCAGATGTCGATAGGTAGCTCCTTACGCACGTGTCAAGACCGACGCTTGGTGAGTTGCTGAACTAGTCGAAGCCTCCTGCTGTAAGAATTTATCCCTGGCACTTATCCGGCACATACGCTCTCTCATGCACATCCGACAAATCGTTCCTCTTGTACTCTCTTGTTATCGTGAGCTCAAACAACACCAAACGTACTGATTGGGCCCCCTTCAATGTAGCTGATGTTCTCTCTCTGACGTTGATGTTAAACGATTCTGCCACGATGCACCCATAGACAGGTTTTCAAAAGCAATCACCTTGTGGACACCGCGTTCATGCATATGAATGCAATCCATTGCCCGTTCATTAGAAACAGAGGTCCTCTATGAGTTAGTTACCCAATCATTGAGAACCAAAAACATGTCAATCCTTTTCACCCCTAGCAAACTTTGAGTACTATATTTTCCATTTCGCTCCATGCAAACGATTTAATGCGGTATTTCAGCAAGTCACACTGAGTACTGGCAATAAGATGGCAGGGAACATCCTTCATTTTCTCACAGACAGGGTATTATGTTTTGTTTGTCAGATAAGCTGAAGGGATGATCGTTCACAGTCATGTCTATGTAGCGTTGTCTGTAAAGTCTTTCACAGATGTCATTCCGTACGTGTCAGCTTGACCTCGTCTTTCAAAAGATAAACTGTAACATTTGTGCATATGTGTGCGCTTGTGCATGTGCGTGTGCGTGTGCGTGTGCATGTGCGTGTGCGTGTGCATGTGTATGTGCATGTGTAAAACATATATTATGGCCGTGAAAACTGAATCGCTATATCTTGTATGTGTGTAGATACATACAAAGGGTAAGGGGGAACAAATAATATATAAATCACCGTCTAACATTGTTTAAGGGCTTTTGTTTTGAAGGCAGTGTGAAACACAAAAACATTTTGAACTGAAATACGTATTCACTGACATCTCCTTTCCCTGCGGAGCCAACTTCCTCGCTGGTATCTTCAGCTGAGAAAATAAAACAACAGAGTAGGGGAATAATCTAATTCTTTTGCGAAAGAAATGGTAACGATGTTGAGATCGTAATTTCTAACTTTATTGATGTTGAATAAAGCATCCGGTTATGCAATAAAACACGATGTAAATTACATGTATAAAAGAAAGTGGACTATTTACTAAACTAGATCTACAGAGACTGCTTGAAAGATATACATTTAAACGATTTTATAATACATTATGATATAGTGATCATATTTTAAAATTACTGACATTTGTTACTGAAGGTACCTTTTTGATATAGGGGACACCGTCTCTTCAATAATCACATTGAGAATTCCATTGTACGGTTTAGACTGTCATAAGTATATATACCAATAATGTATCATTAAAAGTGTTCACGAATCATGGCACTAGTGATGAACACATGCAAATGCAAGTCAAGCGTCTGCCTGAATAAACATTGGAAAAAAAATCTACAAAACAGTTTACAAATAAGACAAGCATGGGAGTTGTGATCATCGAGGCGTCAACGTTTGAAATATTCTCGTGGTATATAGCCACTTGTAAAATATTTTACTGAGGCCTTATGCACTGAATAACTTATACGAACGAGTTGGATGAAGCTATCTAAAACACCAGATGTTCTGTCCTATATGCAAACATAGGAATGTGTTAGTTGCGTGATGTCATCTGCAGTCTTGTAGATAATGATTGATCTGAATCGTTATGTACAGACCTATGCTGCTTTTTGAAAGTCTGTCATATTTCTAGTTCAAGTAGGTATCTGTTCAACACATGTTTCAATCATTCCATTATATCAATATATCAATGTCAAGCAGATGTTAGTTTCTACGTGCATGATCAGAATCAGATCTGTGACAAGTTAGCGAGCTTGAACACTGGATCCCGTTAGTCGCCGGGTTTTCAGAAGACCAAGTTTAACCCAGGATTTTCACGGGTCTTGAACGTTGTAAACCTTTAAACCGTATTATCTAACAATCATAGTTAATTTTTGCATTTAATCTTTACCTCTCCATTTTATTCGTACCTGATGTGTGATGTTTTAACATAGCGCTCATACCTTGTATTGAAAACGATCTCTTGAAAATATATCCAGTATTTGAGTAGAATTGAAATACACAGACAAAATTCCAATGTCGTTAATTCGGGACAGAACTTATGGATAAGTTTTTCATTCCATGATCAGAAGTTCCTTGTCCATTACCTGATACTTATATTATGTCCAGTTGGATACTGGATACACTTGGATACGCTTGACAAAATGAGTACCTGCGTCACAGGAGTGTGTAATCCTGGTATGTATGTCTTCTACAAACCCCTTTCCGTTTACGATATCGATTGTACAACTGTTGTCATAACAAGAAATATGATATGTATCTGTCTTATAAGAATGTGTGAAAATAATTAATATTCACTCTTGTATACCTCATACAGCAGACTTTGCTGGTGTCCAGTTCATATTCTGGGAATACATAGTCCCTGTAAAATACGGATTTAACCAACGCTACGCATTATACGAAGAATGTACGGCAAGAGGTCGAGTTCGAAAAGAAGCAGTTGTATTTGTCTGTTCGATATATTTGAGTTCGTTTTAAACGTGGTTAACTGTTGGTATTCAACGAGAAAAAAATGAAAATATAATGACGTGGACTATTATCTCTTTGAGAGCAAAAGTCGATAAGAATTTATAGAGTTCTATTTACTACTCATATCTCTGGACAAAATAATTTTGTTTTGTAAATGACGTATTTTACAAATGTGGACATTGATAAGTGGGATCGATATAACACTATACGTTTCTTTCAGGTTGTGCCTTATAACCGAATCAGATTCTATCACTGGTTTCGATATTAATCTATTTTAGTACTCGCAATGTCATATTTATCAAATCTGATCCTGAACAATATCTCACTAACACGTTTTGACGGGAAAGGGTACGACATGTTACAATCTTTTGATAGCGGTTCATTTAGATTCTTCGTGAACGCTTTGCACAGCGTATTACTGGTTCACACTGATTGATGACGCATTCCGATATTTTGATGGCGACGGAACTGCAACATGTACAGTATATATTTCATAACAATGTAAAAAAGGAACATTTTCGTTTAGGAATTGCCAGAAAGGCAAATTGGAGAGTTGGTAGTGGTATATATGGTATATAATACTGTCAACGGGTTCATATATGGTTGGTGCGTCGACTTCGGATCGGTGCACGGATAGGATGACTGGAGAATTACATACATGCAATACTTTGACGAAATGATGAATGAATACGTTGATGAAGACGAAGGCATAGTTTAGTTCGAACGTCTTTAGTTGGTTCTACAAGACATGACAAACAAGTATGCATGAATGAGGTCAGCGGACTTCCAACTCAACCCCAGGTCCTTTCCTGCGAGCGGCATAATCCTGCTCGCGGTCGTCCCTACAAAGACAGTCGGAAATACTAACATCCATGCCAGCATTTGAAACCAAAAGAAGTTCGTTGATAAAAAAAATATTTCCTTTCCAGTCATAGGCTGAATAATTTGGAGTAGCAATTTCAAGACGAAAATGACTAAATATCAATTGTAGGTTAATGCAACAATACACGCATTCCGAGCATGACCACACTTGGTATGGTTACAACATGTTAAAATTATGTACACGTGACGAATGGTCGAAATGTGCCGACAGAACAATTTGCTTCAGATGTCTTCTGGAGCCAAATTCGCTGTGAACACTTCCGCGTCGATGATCTTTTAATAAGATCGACGCTTGTTGGTATGTTGGAACTACAACTACTCCTAAGTTTATATATTTGGCGTTGTAAACAAACAGTGTTTTGGCGTCACTGTTGTCTTCAGAATTAGCTCACCTCCGTTAAAGTTATCTGCTACTTTTAAGGATATTGGTATGGAGAGTAAGAGAATGTCTCAACTTTAAGTAGCTGTGATATTTATCACTTAAAAAATTACATAGTACAGAATGCATCAAAGCAAGAACGTTTGATGAAATGCTGTCTGTTTGACAGTACTGCCACATCACACCTGAGAACATCATACATGATTACCAGATTTTTAAATGTAACGATATAGTAATTCATATTATGTAGACCGTGTTGGGCAAATGCCAACCAATGAATAAGAAGACGTGTTTCATAAACAGCATTTTTAAATGTCAACATTTATAGACTTAATCAGAAAACATCTAATGCTTAAGACGAAGGTACGATTTCAGTGCAATGCTGCGATACCACCGATGGATATGATAGAAAACGTTTTCATTTAACGTCTATTTTCAAGACTAAGTTCACGTCTAATACAAATGACATACAACACAGATACAGATATGTATTCATAAGATATGAAGCCATCGTCAAGTGACATATCCTAAATGAGAGTTATTTTCAATAGTTCAGATCATGGCACATACAGATGTATAATTTTGTATTGATCACAAGTTTAACAACTCTTGAAACTGTTTGTTGCATATGACACTATCCTTATTTATGTTTCTCTCATCTCCAAACTCAACCAGCATAGTGGATAAAAGACAAACAAACAGTGTACATGTGTGTAGGCATAGCTGAAACTCACCCAGCAAAGTAGATAAAGGACAAACAAACCGTGTACATGTGTGTAGGCATTTTCCTTTTGAACATAACGACGCAAAACAAAATGAATATATGATTCTACAGTTACGATTTAATTAGAAGTAAAAAACGATTTCCCTACGGGCGAAATTTATGAGATTGTAAATACCCAAGTAATTCAATTAAATAGATTGATTGAGTTGACATTAGTGTTGTTCCTTTTGAACACCCGTTGCGAAATAAGTAAATAGTTCTTGTTTCATTGTTGTTCAGTTTGTGGAATAAGTGCCATAGCCATGATACAGAGAACAGAGCCTTCAGAGTTGGGAAATGCAGCGTAGGAAAAACAAGACACTTCTAGTTCACTGAATCCATTTGTTCAGTGATGAGATATCGCTCTTTGTTTGAAAGGCGGTCAGTACTGTCTGTATTCTGTTGACGGAGACAGTTTTAATCCCTGAAACATATGTGTTTGTCAGAACAATCATATTATTCATGCTGAACCACGAAAACAAGCCTGCTTAGGTATCATGCCCATTTTTGCGTAGGTCTTGAAGTTTTACTTAGGAGTAACATATACTAAGGACGGTCAATATACAATGAAATACATGTTCTAAATCTGAACTACCAAAAAAATGAATAGGTGTTTTAGGGATTTCAAGAAAACTAGCTGAAACTCAACGGAGCCACATTATTTGCCCTGAAAGTTGTGATTCACATAGGGTATTTCTTGCCTTTAGTGTTTCTGACGTCTGGACACACCAGCAGATTAATGTACGTGTACTGACTTCATGCAGCAACATCCTTACTTGTTTAGATTGAGTTGTATATGGTGCTAGGAAGAAAGCTATTGCCTTGATGTTAGACTGTTAAACAAAGCTAAAAAAATACATTGATTATTTAATATATTCCATGAGTGTAAAACATGTTTATCCCATACGTTTATAAACAAGCGTCGTTTTATTATTGTGATTCATTGATAATGCCAATAAATCAAATGTGTTGTTCAAAGAACATCATTGAGTCATTTGTGCATTGGGTGTACAAAAACCCAAACATTTTATACTGTGAGAGAATTCACCCGGGAATCAATACAATAACTGATCACAGCAACTGATTACAATACAGACCCCCATCGTCTGTCAGATCAGGATGTTTTGACAGCATTGATTTCCTCCATCCAAAATATTATCACCCAACAACTAGATGGAACAGTTTGGATTACAGTTATAATATAATTTACTCATCTCTTAAATCTTGCAATTGGCAACATGAATGGTCGATTGCACACGTTGATTTACTTTGTTTAATTTCAAAGATAACAATCTATGTTTTCTTTCTTTATTGGATTATCATTGAAATGGACACATTTTCATCGTAAATGGAAAATTCCTTTCTGAAGGAGTTTTCTCTTGAAAGAAGATGATACCGACATCTATCTTTTGAAAATGATTCCCTACAAAAAACAAAAAACAAAACAAAACAAACCCAACAACCCAAGGTAATGAGCATTCAGGCTTGAAATACAGTGGCCTTTCGCCATTGGTTAATATTTTTATGCTTCAATTTGCATTTGAAGTAGAAATTGCGGATTTTTATGAACTATTGGAAAGGTTTGTCTTGTTTTATATGCATACAGAACAAATATATTCCAGTTAGATAGAGCTCGTTATGCCTCTTCAGTGCTTGGAGAATCTAAAACAAGCAAAGACATACGATGACCTATCCAGATGATGTATCATGGCGAAGATACAAACGTATTCTTTCCCATCCTAACAAACCTGAACAGCCTTTTGAAGAGATTCAATTGTATCGTATTATGAGTGTTTATGGGCGGTTGCACACGACCCTCTTTAGCTTCAGCAATTGTCAAACACAACGACTACAATTTTTCTTCGCCGCATAAACTCATACCCATCAAGGAATCTCAAATGAGCTTAACCTTTGTAATGACAGATCACAATTTCTAATCGCGGCAGACTGATATCAATAATGTGTTCCGTGGATCAGTTTGTGTGAATGGATGAAGAACCGTGTAAACTTTAACCCAGTTTATATGTAACAGAATGTAAGTTATAATGAAATATGATCTAAGGAAAAATTGTTTTCGAAAGGACACAATAGACCCATACTGTTCTTTCAAAAACTTCAGTGCAAAGCATAGCTTTGGATATTGTCACTGGATAGTCATATTTGGATATGTCCACATCCAACACTAAAACCATCTTTGCCGCGGCAGCTGCTCAGTAGATGAAGACGTGTTTGTCCAAAGCAATATTTAGTGTCTGTTTTTGTCAGGAGGTTTACAAAACACCTGGATCGTCTTCAGATTTATTTCCGACATAGTAAAGCTTTTGATCAATATCTACAGGCACATTACCATGAGCAATACATCAGTACCATGCGAATACCACAAAGTTATGATTTATTGAACTCAACTTCTTGAACGTCTGAGGAGGATCAAGTTGGGCGCTTGGTGTGGCGCAATGGCTTTGGTGTATGTTTCTCTCTCTCTCTCTCCTCTCTCTCTCCCTCTCTCAATCTCTTTCTCTGTGTGTGTGTGTAAATTTAGAAGCGTTTGTGGGATGGCGACTAAAAAGTATAGGTGTTTCGCGGTCAGTTATATAAAATGGTTCATTTCAACCAGGGTCTTTCAAGAATACGTTAGAGTAACTGATGAGGCCTGTTGGTTTAATATGACGAGTCCTGAAAAGTGGCCAGGTATATGTGTATACACTACACAGCACTGGCTGAGCTTTTACTCTACAGGAAATAAAAGCGACAAACCCTTTTTCCACAATCACAAGAAATCACTCCTGGATGCAGAGTCGACTGTACGATTGTGACTATATCGTGAGCATGTATTTGTCTCAGCAGTATTTCAGCTGTATGAAGTTGTTTGTAACCCAGTCGAGACTGAACCAGGCAATCCAGCTATTGTCGCCATGCAATACGATGACAGAGGATGTGTTTATGAATCACTTTAAAATAGTGAGGATACCTTGTGTTCGAGAAAAGGTCCCACCCTTACAAATGCAAAGTCTAATCAACTGTTCACTTGAAATAATTAGGACATTCCTGATTTGTGAGAAAGAAGAAATTTAATATCTATCTGTAAGCTTGAGATTGTTGATTTTGGACGAAAGTGTTTTCTTCTGAATTTGTGAATATGCTTATTGGTAAATCTAAGAACTAATACTTGTTTTAAACTAAAAATGCTTTATGGTTCAACTTCTTTCTTTTACAAGGCTGAACCATTAAGCATTTTTGGTTTGATTCCACCAACTTCTAAATGCCTTTGAAACAACTTAATATTTGTTTTAGTAAGTAAATGGAATAGTTACTTCTTGTCAGAACCGTCAGAACATGTTCCATTAACATGCTTCACCATTTCGTAGTTGTAATCATTGGAAACAATGCCCGGTGGCTGACTTTGTGTGCTGGCGATTAGGTGCCTGACTCTGAGGGTGCGGGGTCGAATCCCGGATGGGACTCAACCGAAAAAAGTACTAGAATTTGTACTTTACTAAGAAAGTGAAATCCCAAATATGACATATGTTGCATGTGACCACTTTCTAAATGGCATCGTGTAATCATTGGAAACAATGTTACATACTAAGAAACATAAAGTGGGCATGTAGTAAGTTTAAACGATATTTCATCTAACGATCTGAATGCTTATGGGGTTTCATCTATAAAAATGGTGTCTTTCTCACTGAGTAGAAAAGTGATAACTCAAATGATGTCAACTGATCGAAATAAAAGGAAAGTAAACCTTTGGAATATTGTCATTCTATGATCACTAATAATTTCTTAACGATTGTTCTTTCAGGGCAAAGCGCAGACATACCACAGTTGTGTGTGTCAAATAATGAAACTAATCAATTAACCGGGTTGTCAAAAATGACATTCGCTGTGTGAGTGTTATAGATTAATAAGACACTAAGACCTGCTGGCGTATGTTAACTATTTTAGTTCAATGCATCAGTGCCAGAGAATTGGCTTAAAATGCAAACAAAAAAGCTGTAACGGGTGCAACTTCAGTCACAAATTAAACCTGTCACCGCCAGAGAGTAATGAGTATCGAAATTCGAATATGGAGTAGTAAACCAGGGCTCATATTCTCGAAACGTTCGTAGCCCTAAGAATTTCTAACTTTGATCGTAGTCCATGTGTTAAGAATGGCCTTAAGAAGTTCGTAGCGCTACGAACGTTTCGAGAATAAGAGCCCTGGTGAGTATACCGAGTAAAGGTTAAAGCACAGAAGAAAAACATGTATACGTTCGATTGAAATAAGTGATGACTTTGTGTGTTAATGTATATATTCCACTTCAGTGCTTCGGTAAACCATTAGCACACAGTAAAGAACCGCAAATGGCATACCTCGCTAATTTCATATTTTCATCCGTGTGAAAACTGAATCATTCCTTGAAGTTATTCATATCAATATTTCTGTCAATAGAAAACAGTGTTGAATTATAAGTGTCAACCTATAGTGAAACAAACCTCCTCATGTCCTCCCAGTCCACTTAACGATATCATTTTCACGCTGTTGGTTGTCATAGAAGTCTATGATAAGAACTTGTACTGTACAAATTTATATATGGAAGGGAAGGGAAGGGAAAGGAAGGGAAGAGAAGCTAAACTATAAAAATAGTATCATGATCAGACAGTAGTGATGAAATACTTTGGCCGTTCATGAAGGCTTACGGCAATAAATACTTCTGATTTTAACATTTATCTTGTCTGTGTCAGTTAGTGGTCTGAATATAATTTAGAAATCTCCATGATATTTTAAGGGTTATTTAATAAATGCAAAAATCCTGTAATGTAAAGTTATGATAGTCTAGTTTTTTACTGTCGTTATTAGGTTGAAGTATGGTGTAAATAATGTATGTCGTAGACATGGGCACCATAATAGCGTACGTATATAGGTTGTTTCACCGGCCAGTTGTTGTTATTGGATGAAAAATCTTAGCTGCAATGTTAATCATTTTCTAAACGTTACAAGAAAATTATAAAAAAATAGATTGTATACTATTAGCTTTTTCATCTACGTCTGGACATGGTTGTATGTCGTTCTTTGGTACCGCTGTTATCATTCCCTCAGAGAATCTGGCATAAATGTATTGATGGATTCAGAGAATGTAGTCGTTGTTTCACTGATTGCGTGAATATTTATCTTACCTCACACATGAATGCCGCTTTCTGATTGGCTAAGCGTTATTCTATTATTTTCAATGTACCCCGCTTAAAGGCGATGCATTATTTTCAATGTACACCGCTGGGAATTCCGAACTCTTCTGATTCTTCATGGTAGTATATTTTTATCTCGAATAACATTGAATCACGCATCAAGCACGGAAATTACCGATGTTTTGTGATTGAAAATCGATGGAAGGGAGATACCTCTAAATCTGTTTACCTTGTGTCGTCTGCAACATGGCGATTCGCCTCGCATTCAACAGAAATGCTTCAAGCAGTTCAAAATTAAAATTCAGGTGTTCGTTAGGATAAATACGTTGTTCACCGGTCCGTCGGGGTCCATGGGCCCATGTACCCTCGAGGTTTGTTTATGTTCCCCGAGCCCGCAGTGGGTACACGAGCCCATGGTCCCCTCCCGACCAGTGAACACCTTATATTGTCGCGCACAAATTACATTACTTACGTGATTGTCGTTTAGAAATGCTCAGAAAGGAGGACAAAAGTCTGACGACTGGCTGTTACAGCAAGTCTGAATGTAGTAATTCAAACACTAGTTTCTGTGTCTGATGCCAATTGACAGCATTCAATTTAAAATAGCCCATCAGTCGTCAATCTGTCAATTAGTAATTCGTAAATCTAACGTTAATGATTCTTGAAACAAAGTCAAATGAGATCTAGAGTTCCTGTCGACAAAGGATGAGGAAATATTGGACCTCACGTACCTGCTGTTTCCTTCCATGCGAGTTGGAGAAAAAATCTCACAAGAAGAGATGAAAGGAAATCAAGATGCAGCCAAACTTCAAAAGTGCAATCAGACACTATGAAAAAAAACACATGTACAAAAAGTATTTTCATGTAAAAAAGTATTATAACTCATCTCTTTTTAACTCGAGCCCACATTGACAACACTGACAGATCATCCGTTAGCCAAATACGTTCTGTGGCGTTTTTGAAACATATCCCAGTATAAATGGAATTTTTCACGAGTATTATTCAGAGTTTTGGTGTTATTGTTGTATGCGCCACAGAAAAAAGGTTTGATATAATACACAATGTTTGTAATGTTAGAGAAAGGATCATGTAAAATCCTACCAGTTCCCGAGGATCAAAGCCTCTTTTATCTGTTTCATTCCGACTTTGAGCTTAAACCAAGAGGATGCATTAAACTGTCAAACAATCAAAGTGATGCATGCATCCAATAAGTGTGTATGTTTCCACTTGTTTCGAGAAGCTCATGCCGACAAAGATATGATTGTAATGTGTTATATAACGAACCTTTCCAATTCTGAAACTGTAACAGAACTTACAATATAGTGCGTTCACATGTTAATATCTTTCATTGTTAATTGTTTCAGTCGCATTTCGTTATCAGTTTCAGAGATGCACCTGCATGATACATGATCACCTAGTGGAGTGAGTTAATTTGATTGCATGCTATACCGAGATGAATTATAAAATAGAACAAAAATTAAAATTAACAAATGTTCAAAAAACATATTGCGTCAGAATACTTTTTGTACAAAGTTATATTCGGGTTTCGCATACTTTCGACAATCGACAAATGTTACACTAAAATCGCAACCCGGAAAAGGCCCAAGAACACAGTTTCTAAAAGTCTATATCTTGTTTGCCAGTTGCTACTTCCTATTCCAACATGTAGAAAGGTTATGCCTAAAATGGTTTTGGACCTAAATGGTGACGTTCCCACATCTCCTTGAATCCTTTTTACTAACATCATTTTGCTGATGCCTTCAAATGAAGTAAAAGAAATGAAACACTGATTGACTGGTAACTTTGTTACTAGTTTTGTGAGGAGAGTAAGGGTGCAGATGTGTTCGGTAATAAAATTATCGAAACATGATTATGAATAACAAAGGCATGATAAGAGTGATTCGATATGAAATAGCATTCTCAGTTTATGATGTTAATTCTTTACAGGCTGTTTGTTTTAGATCCTTGGATTATGTACTGGAGTATGACAGCCAATTAGGATGTGAAGCTTCAGTTCTAGTTCATTGACACTACACTGTTAAGTACTCAATCACAAAGAGGCATCAATCAACCAATACCTTTGGCTTCATGTTCAGAAACATGTTTGAGTGTAAATGATAGATACCGCCACTTTGAACAACATTCCAGTTGCACGATGGTAAAGGAATATTGCATTTTAAGTTATTTGTAACGCGTAAATTCTGTACAGCTTAGGAACACTGAGGAGGTCAATGCATTAAATGGAACTCAAGTTTTGGTTCCCCCCAAAACCTAATGCTGGACATCACCGGAATAATTCCAAGTAAAGGTTGAATCCATGTTCAGTCACTCAATAAAATATTCCGTTTAGTGGCTATGAAACTAATTTGCCCCTTTGAATTGTCAACATTTACATTCGTGTAAAAATGATAAAATACGGACAGAAATCTTTGAGAGACTACCAACGTAAAACGTCCCCGTTCTTTATATATCAACATTTACAAGTACACACATAGTTAAAAGTCACTCCATCATTCATTTTGAACATTGTTCAATCCATTGTTCCTCTGGCATTTACAACTATCTACAAAATTAAAGACATTTGATACCAACATGTTCTTGGATACACATTTCTGTCACCCATACTAATGCTAGGAGAATGATTTGTATTGCGGTAATATAGCATTGACTGCATCAGCACAGCAGAGTACATTGCGGTTGATTTGGTGTTGGGGCAGTCTTGCCTATTATAGCTGTCTCGCGTATATCGGAATATGGTCAGGGGTTGTCTGGCAAGATTTGTAAGACATTGGTCAGCGATTGATTATACGACGATGTTGAGCATATGGCCACATAGCCTAAATTCAGCTCAAACCTTGTAAAGCTTAATGGCTGTCTTGATAAACACTAACGCACATTTGTCCAACTATCATCTCTATGTCTGCAGGAAATTGATTAAGAGCAAATAAATAATGTAGGTATGAGATTGAAACTAGGAATATTCTGCACTCAAAGACAACATATGTAACCAAAGTCCTGAAAATGACTTCCGCAGTCAATGCCAATGTCTTAGTCCGTGAGATGTGATGCTATCTGTGGTTAGTTTGTGGCACGTGGGAGGAAGGAAACTCGGCCACAGAAGGAATAGGTCACCCCTGCCTTTAACTTGAAGTGACGCAGGTGAAACTTGTGAAAGGGAGGGACAGGCTTTCTGTTGACAACCTGAAGCAGTGGTAAAGGGTAGATGTCAGGGTCTGAATTATTTACAATTAGATTTACAGCAACTTTTATGTTGTATCAAGTAGTTTAATTTCAGATTAAACTGAATTCTAGTTCAATTTGGAAAATATGTTTCATCAAGTGATATTTTTGCGTGTTAGGTATTTCACGTCAGCAATATCGTGTATCTCTCCCTACCAATTGCCAGGTTTCACGCAACCCTAAAGAAGCAAAGGCAGTGGTCTTTTCCACTTTGCTTAAAAAATCAAAATAAACATGGCGTGAGAAGTCAATAGGTGAGTTCCTGGGAACCCCTCATCCCCACCCAAACTTGTTTAGTGTGACGTACCCTGGTCATATGAATGCTTGTGATCACTGAGATTTAATATGCCATTTATGAATTCAAATTCATCTGCCCCGAATCTTATATTTGCTCCTGGTGTATAACGACTTGTGTATACATTCATTTTGTGACACATCTCCGTACATGGATTTGATTATCAAACATGACTTACATAATTGTCAATATATCACATTTTCAGATTTTGAAAACAATTCTAAATGAGAAATAGGTTATTTTCAAAGGCACAAGTATAAGTTAATCACGCCGTGGGGATATTTATATCTCTGTCATCTGACAAAGCAAACAGGTTTAGAAGTTCAAGTATAAGTGTTTACGGATGCTGATACACGGATCTTCATGCCACTCTAGTTCAGATAACAATTTCAATTACACATTGCTGGTAGTCATGAATATCTGAGACACGGTATTGTACTCTCTGAAGTGATATATGGAAGAACGTTCTCAATGGTAAACCTTTTCCAAAATTGAAATAGATGTAGCGATGAAGATATGCAGCTGTCCATGAAGGCTCACAACAATTACATTCTTTACCGTGTTGTATGTGTCAGTTAATTAGTGGCTCCATTTCATAGGATGACATGTTCAGGTCACGTGTTGTAAACCCACATCCTATTAAGATAATGTAGAACCATAAATACGTCGTAGAGTGATCAATATGTACGACTGGCACCATAATGTCGTTTCTTAAGATAGGCAAACTAGTAAATTATTGCCCACCGGATCGGAGAGGGCATTAAGCCTATGTCATTCCAAGTGTTGTAATACTTTTAATTGTAGAACATGTGTATTTAATTTATGGCTAAATTTGTGTAAATTGCCAAGGATTTATGGCAGGATCCAGCAAAGATCCATGCATGTAGCAGAGGAACTAAAAGTCCACATTGTCCTTAGTATTGGATTTGTCTTGATCTATTGGCGATTTTCTAGCCCGTTTTCATATTGTGTATAGTAATGTCCTTTTCGGGTTTACAGCTGGTTTAAATATATTGTTTCATATACTAATTCTCTTACTGCCCATGCTAGACAGATTTTATAGACTAAAATATATTGTGCATGTATGACAAGCAAGATCATATCATGACGGAAATATCGCCCTTGTGTCATAAATGTTTATTTACTCACAACACTGGTCGATTGGTAAGGCACAATAATGATGTTAAACATGTGATAGTTATACTCATCATCATACCGTACACTTCTTTTTCTCCTTACAGTTGTTGTTATCAAATATCTTAATCTGAGAGCTTATCATTGAGATATTTTGGTAAACTGTACAGTTATTTATTCATTTATTTATTTCCGGTAATGACAGTCATTCACAGGTCGTGTTGCCATCATTTACTGAGAGCGACAAAACTAATGCATTTTGCTGAGTTGCATTGATTCAATGATAGGGTCGTTGTTTCAATCAGTGCATGAATATTTATCGCACACTAATGACATTACTTACAACGTGACTGCCGTATACAAATACTTCTAAGGGGGTCAAGGATATGGAAATTGGCAGCCCGAGCAAGTCTAAATTAAATAATTCAAACACCAATTTCTGTGTCTGACACACATTTGACGATGTAGGTCGATTACGAATTCAATATAAAAGCACCAACCAATCGTCACTCCGTTTTCGTAATTGTCACCTTAATGCTTGTTTAAACAGAGTTACAATCCAGTAAGCTCAATATAAAAGGAAGGGAGAATCAAATGAGAATCACAGTTCCTGTTGAAGGATGAGAGAAAACCAGACCTTCTATACCAAGTTTTCGATGTGACTTTGAGAAACTGTCTGACAAGGAAAGATGAAAGGAAAGCGAGCTGCAATCAAACTTCAAAAGTGCAAAGTGATATTATGCAAAAGGCATGTGTACAAAGCATACTTTGTGTAAGGTAATTCATGCTTATTCAACTCGAGCTCACACTGTCAACCCTGACAGCTCATCCATAAGCCAAATACGTTTTATGTCGTTTACGGAACAGATCGCAGTATTAATGCAATATTCAGGGGCATTACGCGCGCTGGTGGAGTCATTATTCTGTCTGTCACAGAAAAATGTTTGCAATAATACACATTGTTTGTAATGCTAGAGATAGGATCATCTAAAATCCTGCCAGTCCCTGAGGATCAAAGTATGTTTCTGACTTTGAGCCTAAAACCAAGATGATGCATTAAGCTGTCAAACTCACTTAAGGTGGGTGGACAGTTTATCGATGCATGTCTACTGTTCTCATAGGTGTGTTTGTATGTTTGTAGGAGAGTAAAGTGATCCACCGACATATGACGTCATCAAAATGGTAGTTCTGTTCTCCAGAAGTTCCATAAAGATCTTCGTTAGAACCTTAGATTTCTTTAATTCATGTTTTAACAGAACATAGTACGTTCACATATGATTTATCTTTAACTGTCTTAAATGCAATCACTCATTGAGACGAGCCATCAAATCAATTTTGATTAGATAATAATAATAATAGTAATAATAGTTCATTTATATTGCACACGACTCCATGAATATTTCATTCTCTAAGCGCACAGTCCAAGAGTTCACTGACTTGACTAATCAGAGAATGCTTGTTTATACATATATGTTTTGGGTCTGGATTTAAACAGAGAGAAAGTGTCACAGTCTTTAATGTATTTTGGTAACTGATTCCACTCTGTAGCAGATGCAAAAAAAGGATCTCTGTCCATAGGAAATTGGCATAGTCAGCAAAGTTTTGGACTCTGATCTCAAAGATCGAGCCGGGATATATGGTACGATACAGGCAGAGATACTTGGGAACATCCCCCGACAGACATTGGTACACGAAGCACAGGGTCTTATAGCTTATCCCTTGTTGTACTGGAAGCCAGTGGAGGGTACGAGATGTTATTCTCAATTCAGTGATCAATAAACCAGAACCAAAATTATGTATGAAAATCATATTGCATCAGAACACTGATAAAAATGTTTTTCCAACATCCTTTACTTTGCTTTAGAAAGACAACCTTTCATCCTTTAATCCGTTCTAACGTCACACGGTTTCATTGGACAGATGAAAAGAGTTCTGAGTACTGTCTGGATTGGTTCACGGCAGGCATAATCCAGCTTGACAAAATTTCATTTAACCACAGATTTGTCATAACTGTAAAAATTGTAACACTGTTGTTATGACTTAATTTGATGGGATCGTTTTGACTCTGCCTCCCACATGGTGATACAAACGCTTGTTGTCAATGTGTCCTTAAGAGCGTAAACATTTTGTTACAGTTAAACATCATTACCAAAACGTTGAGATGACGAACGGCCTTTCGATTAATATTTCAAACATATTCTCACAGATGATGAACCTTTCATCACAAAAGGGAACCGCAAAGTGGAAACAATCAAAGCAAATATATCCAAACTGAATTGTAGCTCTTCTCGGAGTCATGAATGTGTCTAACAATTTTTCACAGTAATGAAAGATCCTTCTTTGCAAACACCTATGGGTTCTTCCAGGAAGCGATCTTAGCCTGTATACCATCAACTACACGGATTTACGACAGTCGTAGAACTAATGTCTGTTTCCAGAACAGTGCACATACGAAAGCTTGCAAACGCCTCTACCTTGTGTGTCGGATTTCTGTTTCTATTTCCATTACTGACATTTACCATATATGTTCGTGTGTATTCAGGGGAACATTTGACTTTCATATGCCTGTGTTTGAGGCATCAGTGGGAAGGATCCGCTCACCCTTTCAAAAACAGCTGGCTCCACCGGTCAGGGGCTCCTTTCACAAAGCAACAATTATCAAGGTTAATGTTAACTCCCACGTTAAAGTATCGGAGTTAAGGTTAACCTTAGCATAGGTTGCTTTGTGAAAGGAGCGCCAGGTCAATCCTTGTGTTACTCAGCCTTGTGTGTAACTGGTAGCAGCGCTGCGATCCCCTCCACTCACATACAAGGTACATGTAATTTCTTACGGGGCGCACAAATGAAAGTGTGATGATTTCATTGGCTTCTTTCAATTTCTAATTCATCACATCTCAAGACACTGAAGTATCGAATCAATATTTACGTCTTGAACAGCTTCGTCAAAACCTGATGAGTATGCGGATCAGAAGTATTTAAACAACAATGCGCTAAATAACGACAGCCCAAAGGGATGATATTAGTACAAGCTATTATCAGAGTTGGAGTTACGATTTCTCAAGGTTATGCCTAAAACAGTTTTGACCTGCACAGTGACATTCCCAAATCTTCTAGAAAAAGAAATCATGTTCCCCTACCATCAATCGAAATAAAACAAATAAAACACTGACTGGTGATAGAGTAACTTGATTACTGGTTTTGTGAGGAGCGTGAGAGTGCAGAGGTGTTCGATAATAAAATTATCCAAACACGGTTATGTGTAACAAAGACGTGATGAGAGTAATGCTTATATGAAACAGCGTTCCCAAATTAACATGCCAAGTCTTCACAAGCGGTTTATTGCTATATGGTTATGGATGTGTTGCTTGTAATGCGCGTTAGATCCTGGGTTCTTAAGTGAAATATGGACTGGACTTCGAGAACCTATTACGATGTGACACTTCAGTTCCAGTTCATTGACTCTACCCTATAGAGCGCTTTGTCACAAAGAGCTTTGGGGTTTAGGTTCAGAACCATTTGTGAAGGTGAGCGAGTTGGGTTTGACGGCACTTGGACAGCATTCCACTTAGGTGATGGAGATTCATCATTTTAATCTATGACCCTGATTCATTTCTCATCTGTGCACATTGTAATGTGCCGATTTCCAACAGGTGCACTGAGAGGATAAAACTCTAGTTTTCAGTTCTAGAGAGGGCTCAGGCATTCAAATGGAACTCTAGTCTTCAGTTCAAGGGAGGGCTAAGGCCTTCAGATGGAAGTCTAGTCTTCAGTTCTGGAGAGGGGTCGGGCATTCAGATGGAAGTCTGGCCTTAAGTTCTAAAGGGGGTTCATGTATTGATTTGGAACTCTGTTTTGGGTGTCCCTCATGAAAACACCACTGGAACAATACCAAGAAAAGCGTGAATCCTTATTCAGTCATTTAATTCATTATTCTGCTTACTTTGCCCATCATATTAACAAAACATAAAAAAAACAATAACAGTATATAAAAATATATATAACATTGATCTAATAAAGAGGTAAATCATCGAAAGATGCCAAAAATAACCCCTCTTTGAATATACAGGCTTACAAATAACTTTCAGTGTACTGTCGATTAGTTGTCAGTGAATCATTCATTCTGATAAAACTGGTTTAAGTTTGAACCTCTATACTTCCTCTGACATGTACTAATCATTTACAAAATCAAATGCATCTGATCCCAACATGCACATTGGACTGGCTGATGTCCAGGAATTCGTTAGAATCCTGCTGCATCAAAGGAGATCACCAGTTCCTCCAGTGATGTGTATTGTAGCATTAAGGCATGGGCCCCGTCAGTAAGACACTGTGAACTATGATGTTGAGGTAGTAATGATTGCTGCCAGCTGGGAACATGGTCAGAGGTTGCCTGCTTAGACCTGTAAGAAATTGGTCAGTGATTGATTAGAGGGCAAATGTTGGGCATATGGCCACAAAGCTTAAAGTCAGTTCATGCTCTGTAAGGCTTAACGACCGTGGTTATAGCCACTAAACACAACTGTCCTACTATCACCTCCATATCTGCAGGTAATTGATTTAACACCAAATAGATCCTGTGCGTATGAGATGAGAACTACTGGGAATATCCTTCGCTCAAAGGCAATATAAATATATATCCTCAGATAACGTCTGCAGTTAAAGGTGATGTCTAAGTGTGTGAGATGTGTAAAATAGGATGTTTGACTGTGATTCAAACCCATTGTGATGGTTCTGTGGGACGCCCGAGGGGCGAAACTCGGTCACTGAATTGCAGCGCCACAGAGAAATGGGTTACTCATGTCTATACACATAAAGTGACACCAGCAGGAACTGGGTGAAAGGGCGTGAAGGAATTTGTTCACAATCTTGTTACTCTTGGTTCAGTTATTTGAAGAATATCCTCCTGTGGATAGAACAGAACAAAGCTTGACAATACTGGTACAGTGAAAACGTCTTTGTATTTGCTATTGTACAACATCTTTACCCTGAAACAATGGTAAAGGGTTGAGGTCGTGGTTTGAATTAGTTTCAGATCAGGACCGAGTTGTACAAAGCGATCTTAGCTTAAGCCTGTCTTGGGGAATGGGAGTAAAAACCATGGCAGCGATCGCTTTATGCAAGTATGGTCATATTTGCGACAACATTTATGCAATAATGTATGAAATAAGTAAATTTTTGTGTAAAGTGAATTCCAACTGAACGGCGCTGCTTTCAACAGCGTTTCAGCGGTATCATTTTCATAAGAAATACAAGCCCAAAGAATAGAAAGCAGGGACGTTTACCATTTTGCTAAAAAATCTGAAAAACCAAAAACAAAACAAAAACAAAAAAAACCCCACACAAACAAACAAACAAACAAACAAACAAACATTGATTCGATAATCAAAAATGACTTACACAATTGTCAGATATGCGGATAGAGTATTGATCAGTGCGCACTGTATCATGTAACTCATGAATTTTATAGAACATGCCTTACCACGTTCACCATACAGAAAGCGAACAAATGTTTGTGTAAGTGTTTACTTGAATGAAGAAATGAGAAGCAACTCCGGCGTTTAGAAGTTTTAGAAGTTCTTGTGATGAACAAAAGGGTGAGTTCAAAGGGTATTACAAGATACGCAACATTTAGGTTTAACTGCTGACACTATTGTCAAGTAAGTGACCCTCAGTACTGTGTATAAAGCATTTATACTACTACTGTTAATGATGTCTCACTTAATAAATTAGAGCGTTACACAAAATGAGATGGTTGTTTTCACGTGGTAGAATTAACCAGGGAGAGATAAACGAGGAAGCCAGTTATGGGGTAGAAAATGGGAATGATGGACTTATAATTGATCCTTAATGACCTGATGGTAGCCAGTATGGGTGTAATAACGTTGGTTTCAATTTATGACCGTTTGGTGTCTACTGGTGTAGGGACCTCTAGTAGTTCCCCGATCTTGTAGGGTATTGATTGCTGGTGGGCACGTTGGTGCTGTTCAAAATGATGTTGAGGTCTGCTTACGCTTGGCTGGGTCAGAGATGGTGGGACTTATAGTCCCTTTGGTTCATAAGCGGATCGATGAATTGCAATGTAACTTTAAAACGAATAAACATAACAAACGCAATGAAACGCTGATCATAATCAAACGTGTTTGCAGAGTGTTTGTCCTAATAATAAAAAAGTTGTGTAATAAACTATCAATAAAATATTGCAACAGTTCACTGTTTATTACAAGGGAGGAGTGCAGAGAAAGTGTTCGAGAAGCACGTCCACAAGTGCCGAGAAAGTTATTTATTCATTAACCTGTGCTGTGCTGCCTCCATGCTTTCTCGCACACCTGGCTGTCCCGCTCTCTGTTTCGTACGTTCAAGAATTGTGTGTTTACAGCCCACAGTCATAAAGGTTGAATCCTGTTGATTGCTTCTACAGAAAAACAAAAAAACCTTGACCCGACGTTTTCATATTTATACGTTGAGACCCCTGAGAGGGATATAAGGATACTCTCGCATTGTTTCTCAGTATACACGATATGTGTTTGACAAGCATCGTTTGCTGACATTTCTCAGCACTGAACACCTTCAACAAGGTACACCGTGAGCTTGCTGTTCCGTGTGAACAGCCGGACACAGTACATCATCACATCCGCTTGGCTGTAGCTTTTTCAAAGCATCGGTTCGTGTGATAAGCTCTGAACACCGTGCCATGTTACAGTGAAAAGAACGTTCTGGCTACATGGACAGTCATACACATCCCTTGTCCAGAAAAGTGCAATAATACTTGAGACTTTGTCAATCAGATTGGGCACTGTTTCGTCATTATGCCACTTACATTACATGTGATTCGTGGTGTTTGGAAGTATATTTCAATGAGGACATGTTCAAACAGAATCCAGATTTGGGTATATGACAACACACTTGCCTGCTTTCCATTCCCAAAGACTTATTCTGCAGACATTTAACAGGCGGAATATAGTGTTTGCGAACATTGGGTGTTCCAAGCCCCTGAGAATTGTGATTCCTAGTTCTAATTAATTTAACTGAACGCATTTGAACGACATATCTGTTTACACAATATCATCAGTATATCTTGTACATTGTGTATGTATCCTCACAACTCTGGTAGAAATCCATGCACACAAATTGTAAACAATGGCTTTAATGACGAATGTATGCTGGCTGGTAAACATGAAACGTTTGTGATGAAATACAGTGTACAAATGAATAACAAAATTCCATTTCATTGCCATTGTCCAAGGTGGTCACTTTGGCAGATGGATATGAAGAATGAAACTAGCGGCTTCTATTAGGATTCCAAAAGTTGGAGTCTGTTCCACAACAAGAGACCGTTCTCATCGATCGGATTCATTTAGCCACTAAGGTTTCCACAAAGATGGTCCGACAACATGTAGTCTCGATGTCGTGCTTCCGAATCGAACCCTTGACTACCTTTTGGCTCCAGTTCAATACTTACAAGAGTAATATAGTAATGGTGTTACCTCCACGGTGGTGGGATCACACCACATAAAAGTGCCTATTGATGTATATGGCCGCTAATACTTGTTCGTACCCGAACAGTACTTGATGCATCTCTGCTATGGGAAACACCAGAGAGAATGAGAGAGAGTAGCAAAAAATGTAATTTTTCAGCATGTCGCGTACAGAGGATCGAACAACGCCGTCTCTCCGTCAGACCCTGTTTTCATGACTGATTACTTTTTTAATCAGTATCACAGCTAATACATTTAGCATATGGAGCTGCGCTACTTGACAATGTTCGTCTATCTATCTATCTATCTATCTATCTATCTATGTATCTATCTATCTATCTATCTATCTCATCTCATTTATGATACTGACTATGCATTAGGACTAGCATTATAACTTAACAGTTGATTTGCCATTGATAAAAAATGGTAAATTTCATCCTCGGCAATGCACAACGATTATATTGTGACATTTCAAAATATTTCCTGAACTAAGAGGTATCTGGTGCAAAGAAATGAATGGGTTGTTTGTCTACATGGGCCAATCTAGAAACTAAGTGGATTAGTGGTACAAGCATGAGTTCCTGAAGGAAGCGTAAATATATTAGATTACAACATCCTTCAGGGATAAGGACCATAAATGTGAATACTGTATATGATCCAGCACTGATGCACTGTGCATATAATATTGTCCATTTCATTCCGAGCTTGAGTTGCGAGCAGACGTTTATTGGCAATACTTTTAAGAAGCTTGTAAATTATTGAAACCGCTAGGAGCATCAATGTTCATGCTGTTGATCACTGGGCTGTCTGGTTGGGACTCGATTACATACTGTTATATAGCTAGAATATTGATGAGCCAAACTAACCAAGCAACACAGCCAGATGAAGAAAGGTTATGTCAGAATTTGTCTGATGAACTGCAACGATAACTTCATTATCCAACTTCATCAATATACCGATATAGCTGAAATACTGACGATGTGACTTAAAACCATTGCAATTTTGTTCAATATTCTTCTCTTATGTTTCTTGGCATTCACGTTTAACGGTCGTTTGTTAAAATTAAAGAATACTTTGCAAGGCAACTTGAAATGTTTATGGATCTCTCAGTCTGGCTTGTCTCTCTGTGATACAATACACGTTGTACATTTTTCATAAACAGATGTTATAGTGTTAGTGTGTTCAAACATATGTGATGCTGACACTAGTATAAGAAACATTGCGTTTCGAATATTGAGAGGCAATTGGGAGGTCACGTCCTACTCCTCGGTCCCCATATACGTGCGTGCAAAACTCTGAAAAGACAGGCATCATGTGAAGACCTGAACTTAGATTGGATTAGGTACTATTTTACTACAAGTAACCATATGTGACTTACTTATTCTGATTCCCTCTTAAACTGGATCTGACAGTTCAAAACAAAATGACACGGTTATCATACATATGGAAATTTTGCCACTTAGCATATTTCGTAAAGGTTACATAAATGTATTTGGTTACGAAGATATGCCCTCATTTTCAGAAACACAGTTTTAGTCCGTGGATAATTAGCTAAACGCATTATCTCATAGGCGCCAACTCGGTGTCTGTTATGCCCTGAGTGAAAGGCGCCTTGTTCATAACTTGTACATCACAAATAACGCAAATAAAGACCTGTCATGATCAGTTCAGTATGTGTTCTTAAAATGTTGGAAATGGGTGTACTTATGCCATGAAGATGTTTCCAAACTGTTTCAAAATTGTAACCAGCACTTTCCTGGTATTGAGTGTGGGAGGGAATTTGGAGACAGGGATTGACATACTGGAAGTTTTTCAGTTGTGAACGATTACCGGGCACTTTGGTTTCCACCTGAAAGCCTTTTTTCCCCACAATATCCCTGATCCCTTTCATGTATAATGGACGGAAACCTCACAATGTAAGAAGGGATCTGTCCTGCCGTATGAAAATGTTAGATAAGAGAGTGAGTGATCCTCAGATTACAACCAGCGTGTGCTCGTATATTTCACGCATAAAACTAAAAACGTCATTAAACACTTATTGTGCACATGGAAATAATGGTCTTCCTGGAACAACTTTCTACATAAATCACGGATACGCTGAGTCAAAATACTGATATTGATCCGAAGCTAGATTAAGTAGGTGTCATATAAAGGACGTGCTTGTAGCGTCTCTAACGAAGCGTCTGTTTCCGCTCGTTGCATTTGTGCATCTTTCACCCTCGTTTCTGGGTATACCTGACAAGACCAGACGTATGGACATTAGCAACGATTGTTAGCAGATTGATGTGCGACGACAGTGCTTGTTGTGTCCCCGACAGACGATTGCAGGGCCGGAAACTCTCTAGACTGATTCACTGCATATGAATTACTTTTCTTGATATCTATTTGTTCATATACCTAGGTTTGAAAAACATGTTGTTTACCAAAACCAATCAGCAACATCGACCCCAAACCTGACAATGACAGTATCCTTGGCAATACGAATCGTTTGTTTAATGAAACCAATCTGTGACATTCACTCTATGCCTCGGCGTAAATCAAAGCGACACCATAATGTGTCGGAGAATCCTTTGTTCCCTGTTGGGGGAAGTTCGGAAAGATCTACCAAACATTTTTAAAAAATGTCGTTTCTAAGGCACCGAATGCTGTTAGTCTGATTAAAATGTGTGTTGAGCAGGATTCGTATGACGCTCTTTGAAGATAAGACAAGTTCGGCTGGAAGGTAAATGTGAATGAAGGTATCAAAAAGTCAAATCTGTTGACATTTTCTCCTAAATGGGTAAGTGCAGTCCATTCCTAAAAACGATTTCTCTATTGTAGCAATGACTAATAAACAAAATACAAACGCATGTATACATCGAGCTTTACGGTTCACTGTGAAACATAGCTAATTATTCTTTCAAAGACTTCAAGAAATCCTTTCCTGTGAAAATGTGATCAAATAATGATATATATCCTAAAGAGGATACACACGTTGTGATAGAACTGTTTTATTGTCCACTCTGTCATAAACCCATAAACCCAAAACACCATTTGGATACGTTCTTTTGTGAATCAGTTTATATATACAACATAAAAAGAACATTAAAAATGTTTGTTAAGCCTTGCTTCATCTTTAGTTACCTTCACCGATTTGTCAGCCCTCTTTATTTATACAAAATGTACTAAATGTGGATCGAGGTAACCCTTTCATCATTTACAATCACAAAAGAAATATATACTCATAAAAATACCATGCAGGGTCTGTGAACAAAACTGGATCCAAACACTTGAGAAGTGTGAACTGCAGCATACATCAGACGAGGATGCATTACCTAAAGGACATGTTGATTTTTTTTATTTATCACTGGAAGATCGTATTTAGACATCTCCTGCGTTTATGTTGACCCTCGAATCACAAGAGGAATCTCTGCCATAACAGCTGCTCAGTAAATGAAGATGTATTTCGTCAAAGCAAGTAAAGCATTCCAAAGACGTTTACATAGCATAACACAACATAACTTTACGAGATGTAATTTTGTTGGATTTATTTTCGAAGCTGCAAAGGTCCAAATCAATATATACTGGACGAAAATAGTTATATGCAAATTTTGAAATATTGGATCATGATTTATGTTTTCATTGACAAACAGATAAAATATCAATTATAAATACCAATATCTCTAACTTATTTTGTCCAGTATACACATGAACATTACTATGAGCAATGAGTCAAAATTATATGAATCACACAATGTGATTTACAAGTTACAGAAACGGGGAATGGTGATTTAAAATTGTGGGTGCGAATGCTCAGAAAGATAAAAGTGTTCAGTCTTAAAGGAGAGAAACTAAGTTGTACAGAGAAATGGATTATCAAATATTTAAGACAAACCCTTGTCATTAAGTGTCTTTCTTACAAACTCAGTCCAGGGAAAGAGACTGATTTCAGAACGAGCTTGTAGCATAATAGAATACATGTTATATGATAGTTTAGTCTGGCGGGTGTTTGTTACCATTTTGTCTTTTGTTTAATTTAATATACATCGCGTATAGAGCTAATTCTGCGTATATCACATTGGCTGAGCTTTAATCTGAAAGACATGATTTCATGATTTTGAGTGTTTATGTTTCGTCCGAAACAACATGCTGAATTTGAGGACCAGTTGATTCTTCTGATTATGTGAATATGAAAAGAACATCTAAAACTCGTGTTAAGTATATCAACGTTGAAAAGTGAATACTTAAGAGTGTAAGATTTCGGCACTCTCACACCTCGCGCCATCATTCACAAAGTTGTTGTAACTTCTTTTGGTTGTTTCAGGACAACAACGGGAGTGAATCACAATTCACATGCATTAGAGATATCGTGAAATGACATAAACCATGCTCATAAGAAATTGCAACCTATTTCATTGTACTTTCCGACTGCATATGGACTGAGTGAGGTAATATATATTTAACGTCCCATCGGCAATATCCCGCCATACCGTTATAAAAACAATTCAATAAAATAGAAATAAAAAAAAAATGTTGGAGAGGAAAACCTGTCGACGACAGACAGTAAGAATATTAGAAATTCAAAGATACGAACACAAAACTAGCATGAAAAACTAAATCACTGTAATTAAAGAAGACAATCTGGTATAAAACACGGGCTACAGATCCCCAACAACTGAAGGTAGATCACCATACTAGCGGCCATGGGGACCCTATCTGGATTTACACCATTCATTCAGCTGCTGGCGATTTTGGTGAGTGACTGCATATGGACATTTAATATGATTCACAGTGACGACGGGAGACGTTAGTGTAAAGGGAGAGAATTTTCATACAGCCTTGTAATGAACTACACAAATGAGGAATATTGAAGACGTCGTGTTTCACGGCCAAATTAAAGTCGACAGAACGTGATGAGCGGTTTGAGCATATTTCTTCCTTCGTTAATATGTTCAATGTTTATATGCACAATATGTGTTACTTGTTTTACCATTAAACAGTTACTGTGAAAACACTTAGACATAATGATTTTTCACTTCCTTTCTGTGGGAGCAATCACAAAAGAGGTATATAGGGCGGACAAACCTTGAGTGAAAGCTGTTTTTTTTCCAAATTAGTTTCATCAAATACTTGCATTCCAAAAACATTCACCAATTTCATATTCTTCACTGGCCCATTTTATGGAATCTGCTTCCAAGCCAACAATAGCAATGCTGCAGTTGTAACTAAGCACGAAATGAGCAAGCACCAAAGACGTGATCTAGTTAACAATTCAAAATTTAAAAAATATAAAAAAAGTTCACAAATAAATACAATGGTATCATTAAGGCAATGAAATTCATGGGCAGTAAAATACATGATCATTAAATATAAACATAAAAACAATAATGGTTTTTTGTTATCCATAAAATTTGTCCTGTATGCTACGCAAACTTCTAAATGTCTTTGAAGAATCACAAATAATGGTTATGTTCACCTCTCAGCAAAGCAAATCCGACCCTGAAGTAATGGTAGGTCGAGACAGGGTAAATGAGCATCTCACAATATCGGTTTCCTGGTGTAATGCTAGATGAGAGGCAAGAGTTAACTCCCCTTGTATGCTAAGGAAGACTATGCTCGCGACTTCCATGTTTTTTATGTTGTTTTCAGCGTCAGCGGACAAGGCTATCAGGGTGAAGCACAGGTGTAAAATGTGTACAGGACCTTCCTTACTGAATCTACCGGTACAATATATAATGTAGCTGTTGAAACACCGTTGCACACAAGACATAACAGTCTGTCATAGCACTCTTCACTCGGTCTTACAATCCAGAGACCAACAACATGAGCATCGATCTGGGCAATTGGGAACCGATGACGTGTCAACCAAGTCAGCGAGCTTGACCACCCGATCCCGTTAGTCGCCTCTTACGACAAGCATAGTCGCCTTTTATGGCAAGCATGGGTTGCTGAAGGCCTAATCTACCCCGGGACCTTCACGGGTCATGAACATATTAAGAACATTCCTTACTCATTTTAGCACGAAACAGGTTGACGCTGAAAACGCTGATATTATGCATGGTAAGTATAATATATGTTTACACATGATTACAAATCATATCCTGCACTCAAGACCGACCACAACCAGCCAACCTGATGACATCCTTACCTTGTCAGCTTGATGACGGGGTTAACCTCTTTGGTCATACGGAAAAGGTGTCCGAATTCGGCTTAGAAGGTCCGTGCTTTGCATCCAAGCAGAGTGTTGGTCTTATAAACCTCTCGAAGCAGACGATTCTCGACTAGGTTCACTCAGACCTCTTCCATGTTTTTCTACACTGTTATCAACGTCAGTAGAGACGCCTACGGGTTTGTTGCACAAGTGTAAATACTTCAAGTCCCAGTAGTAAACAACCTTGGTTGAATAAAGTACTTAACTACTATGTGTAGCTCTTAACAACAAACATTACACATGATAAGTATAAGAGATTCACATCATATCTGCAGCCAAACCGATCATTCCCAACCTTTAGGCAAGCTCCAGCACATGGTTTTCAGTATTCATTTTATGAAGGAATGTCAATGAATTCTGATAAGTGTACTTTTGAAAGTAAAACAAAGGTACATTACAAACAGCTGCACATATCTCAACTAAACAGGAGTTCCCTTCCAATGGTGAAATAATTCCCAGAATTCTTGTTGAGTTTTCCCTTGGTGAACTGGGAATTTTCAAATAGATTCCTCCCTCGCTTTAAGATACCTCACCGTATGTTATGACCAATATATAACACAACACTGCCCTTTACAAAATCTACAGGTACAATGTATTACAGTTAAACTCTGTTTCACAAGGTATAACACTGCCTCATAACAATATAAGTTCATTACTCTCTCATCTGTATTTGCAACAGTTATTCTTCGCAGACCCATCCATCAGCACAGGTTTTGGACATATTTGTTCTCTGTGCAGTCCAAATGGTTGTTGAAGTGTAGATGGCAAACATGTCTTCTAAATTAATGGCATTACTTGGCCTCAGTTACATTTCATATGACCATGTCTGGAACCGACTCTATATGTTTTCCTGCCTAAATTTCTGTAATATCTCTGAAATATAAACAAATCGACAAGGTTTAGGTCCAATCCAATAAACGAGGCTTTCAGTTTTCCTTTCCAGATCTTCAAGGGAGTTATGCCAGAATATTGTACAAGTAAAACTCGATTTCAACCCAGAATTCCGAGGAAACAAATCACCTAACGTTGAACCTTTGTTGCTGATGTCTTCACACAGATTTTGTTTCTAAAGTTGTCTTCATGTGGAAGTTATGTTCCATTCACTATATCCCGTAATATCATCAGATGACTGCAATTTAATCAAAAACGCTCACATCCAAATCTAACAAAATTATAAAGGTATCTAAATTTGCCTTTGACGTGTGACAAAGGCTACATTAAAAAAACCCAAACGATCCTATTAACTTGGCTTCAGTGGCATGTATGGATACAAACACTGTGACGTATTTCGAATATTCCGCAAGACCATTCCACTTCTGAATAACCCTCACGCGCCAATGTTATTTCTTCCTATTTTCAGCTGCTAAAAGTCACTATTAGTTACTGGAAAGCTGTGATGACACAGATCAGAACAGCAAGTATTAGATCTCATTTCGTAAGCTTTAAAATCACATGCCACCATGACCACAATCAGTCAAACAGTCGTTTCACCTACAAAGGCCAGCACTACTCAAGTGTAAACCGTACACATGTGAATGAAAATGAAGTGTCATCCGCACCCGTGAAATTCTTTTAGTTCCGTTATATTGTCACCGTTTATAACAAACCTGTATTGATCACTGAGCAGACAAACCCATGTTTTAGGGAAGCTCGATGGTCGGAGATGTTCACCGCGTTTGAATAACTGAAAATGATAGGACTCGAAACAATGCACTTGGATCATGTTATCAAAATATTCGTGGTGTGAATGGAAGAAGGGTTTTCTGGTCTAGAACACTCTAAAAGAATCACAATGACCTAGCCATAAATAACTGAGAAATTGATCTTGATAATGTTATCTGCGTACACCCTTTCAGCTCATTATCAATTAACATGATCAGCGACAGGTTATAGCTGGTTCGTGTGCCACACATCTAAGACCTTCCCGTTGATAGTTATTCAGATCACAGTGCCTCGTTTTTGAAGTCTACTGCCCAAAGCGGCCTCACCTCGTCTCCTGTAATTATTTAATAATTGCATTAGTGCATTTGGGCTACTTATTAATCCGTATATTAAAGTTAACTTTGTATGCTTTAAGAGTCAGATATCTTTACGTATATGTAACAGTGCTGTGGCTTTGATTACATTTAAATATTATGTAACCACATCGGCATTATACAATGTATAATTTCAGAAGGTAGCCTGGCGCCACCATACAGTGATTGAGTTAGTGTATTCGGGGTCATATGGTAAATTCGTTAAACTTTAGGATTTAAATTGAGACGTGTATGTGGTCAGCAACTGGTCTACAAGTTACATAATCGCACAGATATCACTCCACAGGAAAGAATGAGCACAATATTCATGAACTGCGCACTTGATAAAATTGAAAAGGTTTATATCTTGGATTTACTTGGCATTAGTTCTCATACCAGCTTGACACTGACACGTAAAAAAGTGTGTGGTAATTGTATGGTTAAGGGTGTTCGTTGTGAAACAATTTTTTATTGGACTCTTGGCAATGATGTTTCATTTTACATGTCAATTTACGATTATTTCAAGTCGATTAAACACATCCAATCGATGTTATAGAAATATATAAAGCAACTGTCTAATTGTGACATGACATCATGGTATCTGATAAGAACCAAAATGGGTGTTACCAAAATACTTAGTATTTTCATGTATTTTGCTTTTCCAGGCATCCTGAACATCCTTCCATGCAATTTACTTCCATACAAAGTTCCACCTTTGTGGACAAGTGTTTCTATGTCTCACTCTGAGAATACTGTCAAGGCCAGAATTGTCATAATAGTCTGCTGTGACTTGCTGACAGAGCACAATTATATTTGTCAATACAATGGGGCATTGCTTGAGGATAAGCAAAGAAATCGATTCTGCAAGGCAAACAAACGGTTATATTTCATGAACATCGAGTGGCAAACAAATAGTCACTAATGAGCAAGGGGCACAACATGGAAGAAACATATATGTACTGGTCGTTCAAAAAATACGATACAGCAGGTGTTCTTATGCCGACAACATCTTAGTGAGTTAAGAATTAATGTCACATCGGCAATATCACAGCCATATCGTGACGAGACCATATGTGGCATTGAAATGAAACACGAGTACAACAAAAACAAACCAAAACCAAACCAAAACCAAACCTAACCAAACCAAACCAAACCAAACCAAACCAAACCAAACCAAACCTAACCAAACCAAACCTAACCAAACCAAACCAAACCAAACCAAACCTAACCAAACCAACCAACCCACCCATCCACCAAACAAACAAACAAACTGTCGTCAAAGGGGAGAAAAAACAACTCGAACATCACAATTACAACTAATGCCGGTGTGGAAATCCAAAACGAACAGCACTATTAGAACAAAACAGTGTAAAACACGGGCTATACATCGCCAACAGCTCAACTTTGAAGGCAGATCATCATACTAGGGGCCATGGGGACTTACAGTGCCTTTGCTACCTGCATGGACCCCAGCTGGATTTACACCATCCCTTCAGCTGCTTGCGATTGTGAGAGACGAAGTTAATAGAGCAAAACTACTAAGTTTAAAAAGCTGAAATTTAACTTTGAAAGTTTTGGGACTCACATATCCGCAGATCATCATACTAGGGGCCATGGGGACTTACAGTGCCTTTGCTACCTGCATGGACCCCAGCTGGATTTACACCATCCCTTCAGCTGCTTGCGATTGTGAGAGACGAAGTTAATAGAGCAAAACTACTAAGTTTAAAAAGCTGAAATTTAACTTTGAAAGTTTTGGGACTCACATATCCGCAGATCATCATACTAGGGGCCATGGGGACTTACAGTGCCTTTGCTACCTGCATGGACCCCAGCTGGATTTACACCATCCCTTCAGCTGCTTGCGATTGTGAGAGACGAAGTTAATAGAGCAAAACTACTAAGTTTAAAAAGCTGAAATTTAACTTTGAAAGTTTTGGGACTCACATATCCGCTCAGAAGGACAATACGTTTACGATACTAATTCAAACTGCCAAGCATAAACGATTTAACTATTTACAAATCATTCAACAAATCTAATTATTTCAAAAATGCAATAATTAAATGAGAACCAACATTATAAAAATATCCGTCATATTTCGTGATCTAAACTGGTTATCCCTTGTGATGGAACATTCAACTTGGTCAAGCAAGACATGCTTGACTGTGATTCTTTTTATCACAAAGGATAAAAAAAACGGAGGAACCTCATCTTTCAATAGGTATTCATGAGTATATCTTGTGTGGCCAACACAACATCCCATGATGGCCTCTTTAAATCTAGACTGACAACCTAGGTAGCTGTAACCAATATAGGATTTTTTGCTGCTTGTAATTTATTAATACCTACTTAAGTATCCCACGTCTTCTGTATCAGATCACTGATATAAGATCTGCTTGTAGCTTAATACTCTGACTATGAAATAAGAAGTGGAGTCACAGATTGGTTACCATCTTAAATTATATTACAATTTTAATAATTTAATTCACTTTGTAATATCTGGACGACTGGTTCAATGTTTGTGCGGCGTCAAACACAGGTCAGTGTAGTCTTTGATAAGAAATTGTTCTTTCTGAAGTTTTATATAGATGTAATTATGAGAGGCAAACTTTCTACTCTTTCTTCCCTAATGATAAACATGATATGGCTGCTGTGTGCGGCTAGGGGGTACGACAGCTGTTTAAGGCTCAGGGCAATAACACTTTTTATCCTGGCAGGTTTCTTGTTGTACATGTATGTATCGATGAGTGACTCAGTTTAATGGAAATGTAATACAGAGTCATCATATGTTCATTTTCATAAAGCCACATCTTGTTAATGTCAGTTTAGAGCTAGGAAGAACAGTACGTTGGCTATTTGCAAAACAGTTATCATGCAGGTGCTCTCTTTAAATACACACTACCTCATATGGGTCATTCATCACAACTTGAGGCCCAGAGTGAGTGAATGAGGGAGTTTAGTTTTACGCCCCAGTCAGCAATATTCCAGCTATATGGCGGCGGTCTGTAAATAATCGAACCTGGACCTGACAATCCAGTGATCAACACTATGAGCATCGATCTGCACAAATGGGAACCGATGACATGTGTCAACCAAGTCAGGGAGCCTGATCACCCGATCGGTTAGTGGCCTCTTACGTCAAGCATAGTCGCCTTTTATGGCAAGCATAGTTTGCGGAAGACCTTTTGTACACCGGGACCTTCACGAGTCCTTGAGGCCCAGAAATAGGTCGTGTTGGTTTGACTGACATCACGTGGTTCTGTCATGAAAAGCAGAAATTCAGGTCGCCAGGAAAAGTAAATGTATGGTTTTAAATGTCTCATGTCGTAAATCTGCTCCTAAGAACACTGTATAAGACCTGGTGCCATCTCATTAGTTGCTTATGAAATGGAAGGTTATCTATTAAACGTCTTTAGTTGTAATAAAAATATATATATTTTCAAGACGTCTAAAGTCGTGAAATGAACTTATGACATTCTAAGCTTTGTATGCAGAGAATAAGGAAATATCTTTCGGACTCTTGAATATATATCGAATTTCATATGAGGATGAATATCTATTATACAGACACGCAGGTACAAATCACACTCGGAGAAGAGCTGTAATACGAGAATGATCACACGACAAGCGTAGATAGGTGAGTGGATATATGGCTGAAATATTAATTACAACACATAGTCCCTATGCAGAACTGTTGTTAAAGGCAGTTTTGTTACTGGAAATTTGACACACAAATCAATCTCTTACTCTGCTGGGGTATGCTGAAGCGGATTAGAATGCGTTGTGCACTTTGTGTTGACGTCTTCATACTAAACTATGGTTAACTGAAATCGTACTTATAAAAGGAGGCACATTTGAAGGTACATACTTGAAAGTATTCGGTTAGTATTTCAATGAATTTTATGACTCGTTTCTCTAATCTCAAACATGTTTTGTGTTAACTCATTACAACTATAACCACAAAATTACATCTTCGATTCACTCATCTTTACCTGATTGGTTTTCATATGATCAGTGTTCTGTTTTGCGTTGTTGAATTTCCTTTTACTTGAAGTTGTTTTATATAAGTAAAGTTTTCTCACAGATCGATATGGATTAGAAAGAAAATGTTTGCAATGGATGCATGTTTTCTGTGCACTGATTTCAATGATTTGAACTAATAGTCCAATTTATTGCTTGTTTTAACAACTGTATTGCCGACATTCTTCGACCTCAGTTGAATGCTCCGTCGCATAAATTTTAACCTTAATAATTACGCCCCTTAAAAGAATACTTCGGGCAAACAAGCCCAATATGGATGGACAACCAGATGAGACAGTGTGTTCCTGTCCTTGTTATCAAGGAGTCCGGGTCTCTGGTAAGAGAATACCAAACCTCACATACCAGGTGTATTCTTACAGTGAGAGGTGAAGGGAATAAATGACATATGACAGGAAAGCAAGATGAAGTAAAACTTCACAAAAAGAAAAATTACTTCAGTGAGTTTTTTCTGTAATATAATTTGTCCTAATTTGAGTCGAGCTCATTTGATATTCAGATACTTATTATCTATTTTAAACATGCAGTATTTTGGTATTTCTACCAGAATTACAAATGGTGGCGGTGTCATTCTTCGGGAAGAAGCATTAGCAATTGCAAACATTTCTTGTAATGTTGGGGACAGAGTACCAGTATGTTTTCTATTAACTCCGCACAAGGGAGTACCTTCCAGCTATATGACAGCGGCCTGTAAATAGGTTGAACCAAACAATCCAGTGACTGACATTGAGTTTCTCAAGCTGCAAAACGATGAGCTGACATTTAACTCGAGTTCATCTTTATGTTCAGGTTCGGGCTGCGCCATATTCCGAAGCTGTATGGCCTGTCTTCAATATGAATGGCCATCCAACTGTAGAGCAAACAGTCTGACGAATCTAGATGTCAATGTCCTAACATGAATGCAATCATCCTGTCGTCAGTCAGTCAGATTTGATACTGAGTCTGTGTAAGTAGGACTCTCTTCTGGGGCCATTGGATGTAATAACTGAACCAACTCCTTGATGAAAAGATAAACGCCAATCATTCAAACATTTCTTCTGATGGAGAAAATCAGATCTTATTGTGTTCCTCATTTGATATTCTGCAACATGTTTACCCTGAAACGTGGATATGATGGTCTTAATTATTGACTGATCGGGGCCTCCATTAAAAAGTACTAAAGTGATCGTAAGTCACTAAGATAACCTTAGTGCAATGCCAAAGAATGGAAGTTCGGCTTAAGCTTACCAACAATTTCTCTGTTAGAGGAGCCCCTGGATAGTATTTGTCATGAAATATTAGTTTGCGAAATAGAAAACGTGTTTGCACAATTTTCAATTTTCTTCCAGCTGCCGTTAAACGTCATGTATCTCAAGTTAAATATTTGCTTTTGTATTTTTGTCAAGGGACAGTTGTTATTTAAAATATTTGGCAGTTTTGCAAAATGTTTTTCAACAGCGTTACAGCAATACCGTCTTGTTAGGAAAAAACACACCAAAGAATTCCAAGGGTACTGGTGTTCACCACTTTGCTATAAACCAAACAGACATGGCCTTCAAATTTACTCCTTGCGTTCCTGGAGATTATGGAGATTGACAAGAACATTTAAATCAAAATCGTTCTGAACGACTTAGCCAGGTCACAGACATGCAAAACGTGTATGGATCTTACGTACATCAACGCTACTGTTTTAAAAAGAGTAGGTTAATCCCAGCACATGATCTATTAGGATACCCTGTGTGTCATTTTCATGCAGCCTTTATCTACAACTACTTTGTCCTGGGGCCACACGGCAGACTGGCAATCGTTAGGCTAAGCTTACTGCAGCTCATGAATTATTCATGACGCGAGAACCCACTTTTTATTATACAGACACAAAAAATTGTATGTATGACGTTGAATGAAAAAGAAAATACAAGTATCAAGAGGTAAGGTTTGGAGTTACAGTTATATTTTCAGCGTTAAGTCTTTGAAGGGCATTTAGAAGTGAAATACATAAGAATGAAGATTTTATGGATATCAACTTCTTTATATGAGAACACAACGTTTCGGAGTTAATGCTTACTGACGCTCACCTGATGAAGGAGTAAGCATTAACTCCGAAACGTTGTGTTCTCATATAAAGAAGTTGATATCCATAAAATCTTCATTCCTATTTTCAGCGTTGTTTCTCTACCTGAAGATTTTGTATTCTTTATGCGAAAGTTCAGTCTTCTTGCTGAGTCACAACGGCATACCTCACACGATGGCAATACTCGGTTGGTCGGCTAGCAGTCTCAGTGAGTGTGAGCTGGCAAAATGCATCAGGCATAGGCCTGAATTAGCTCAGGTAGTCTCACAGACACAGGTGGTTGCACGTGGCTATTAAGTGCATCACTCATGAACACACTAAGCTGCTGCCATCTAAATTATGATGTTGAACGGTAATGTCTGAAACATGGACCGAAATCCATAAACGTGTCCATGTTGAAGCTGGGTGGTGCGTTGTGCCTGAACACAAGAGACAACGAAAAAGATTTCTAGAAAAGAAAAAAAATATCTTTCAGGTGTTGACTTAGGAAACATATAGTGTGACGCAGAGGTGTTCACAGTAATTCATGCTAGGCCTGTAGTAATACATGATATTGACAACGTGGATGATTGAAGGAATCGGGCGTTGCCCATGACATCAGTCACTCACTTGCATGATCAAGCGTCTTGCGAGTACAGCCGACAGTTGGGATCCTGTTGCACACGTAACAAACCAAAATCTAGATCATACGTTTCAATATTTGTACGCTGGAACATCCGAGAGAAATATATGGATATTCTCGAAAGCATACACGAGTGATCATTTTTGTTGTTTCGTTTCCCAGCCTAAGTGTTTGTAAAGAATCACTTAGAGAAATTCTGAAATTTCAAATGCTTCTTACCACAGCAGCTTTTTAAATGTATGCAAATAATAACGAAAGGTTTATGTTGCTAACCCAACGACTGAATACTATTTCTAATCCAGATATGAGGAAACAGTCAAGTTAGAATTGCCATCACTTTGTCAATCAAGGAGACATTTCTCAGCACTGTACACGATGAACAAATGCACCTGAGAGGTTCCGTGCGAAGACCCTGGCACATTCAATCTTCATATTCGCTTGGTTGCCGCTTTTTTGAAGCCCGGTTTCGAACCCCGCGACCATTGGGTTACCAGCTTGTCGGTTTTATCCACTAGGCTAGTGCAAGACAAGGCGTATGCTGCCAGTCTCATAACAGTTGATTTCAGCGGTAAATACACAATATTGAAATTATATCGAAAGTATATCTTCGGTCAGTCTGTAAGTTAAATAAAGCATGACCACTGGACATTACGAAGAGGTAAAGCTGGTTTCCCTCGAGGAATGCATCTGGGCCTATATCCCTCGGGGAAAGCAGTCTTACTTTTTCATAATGCTCACGGGTCATGTTTTATCCAACTATGGCCCCGGGACATTTCTCGGGGGAAAACATCCTTACCTCTTCGTAATGCCAGTTGGTCATTCTTTAAACCTATACTTCAATGACGGTGTTAATATTGACAGTGCGTGTGTGTTAAATAACGAAGGCGCACCTTAGTATAAACCAATGTGGGAGGACCCGATGAACCAGACACGATCTTGTTCGAAGGTGATGACCTTTGTCTTTTAATGCTTTTAGAAAATCCCAATTCATCACACTGTCCAACAGGTTACGAAGTTCAATAAATATCTTGTCAGGTTACAGTTTCACAGGCATGCCTAACTTGTCCAAATGCATTTGAATGAACAAGACAAGTTGCCTCAATGCTATTTGTCAACTTTACGACCTTAAATCCACATAAACCTACCTACACAAACAGTTGTTCATTTAATAACGATTAATTTCTTGTCAAATATTTCTGTATCTGTTTTTGAGATAAATCACATGTCCAAAGTATCGAGCCCTTCGTTAGTTCTGGAAGTTTACTTTAAGACAAATTGGCTATTTCGTCGTCCGTCTTTGCAGCAGTAAATCGTTCCCCCGGTAAAGAATTTTTCGACGTGATTAAAAGAAAACCCCTTGAAATAGTCATCTGTATCAATATTTATCAAATCTGAAGACACTTCTTCTTCTCTAATATCATTGTTATGTGGCAACTGCTTTTGCGACTGGTATATTGCATCATAGTAACTACTAATGAATTTTGACCCGTGAAGGTCCCGGGGTAGAATAGGCCTTCAGCAACCCATGCTTGCCCTAACAGGCGACTATGCTTGTCGTAATAGGCTACTAACGGGATTGGGTGGTCAGGCTCACTGACTTGGTTGACACATGTCATCGGTTCCCAATTGTGCAGATCGATTATTTACAGACCGCTGCTGTAATATTGCTGGAATATTGTTGAGTGCAGCGTGAAAGCAAACTCACCCACTCACTAATCAATTCATCGTAACTTGAATTAAATACATTTTGTGCCCCGAAAACGCTTTTGGATGAGGAAATTAGTTCATCCGACGGTCCGACATGATAACACATGTGGCACACATGGGTGCCAAATGCAATGGTGGGAAAGGATAACGTTTTATTAAATGCATCCATTAATTTATGATTGTGTGGAGTGAGTGAGCAATAATTCAGTCATATCGTGACGGGAACAATCAATTTTATACATCATAAATAATGGTGAATTGTGACAACCTGTCAATGAAGGACAGCAAAATAACAAAATTATCACAGATTCAAATTTAAGACTAGTAATTAGATCTAAAACAGTTTAGCTGTAGATGACAATACAAGATAGAAATAGGCTACATATTGCCAACAACTGAAGGTAGATCACCTTACTAGAGACCATGGGGACTTTCAGTACATTTGCGCTTCTATGTTTATTTGCATATGCCATGCTTTAAACAGGTTCGAGCACTCGGTCTGTAATGATTTGTTTGACCACTCTCCGGTTCGCGCATTGGTGTTCTTGCTAACAATTGTAACCGTTAGAGACCAAGTCCTCGTCCTCCAACCTACACATAGCAAAACCTTAAATAAAATACAAAACAGTTGGATCATAGCTCAACATAAAAGGAGGACGTTGGCCACTGGTAGGTTCGTGTCAATGAATCTGTATGTGCAGATCTAAAAACGAATAAAGTGAGGCGGTATCAGTGGTCTATGTGTAGACCACTGCATGAGGAGAACAAATGGTGCCATCCCAGCATGAGGAGAACAAATGGTGCCCAAGAATTCTAGCCCATCTGTTTAATCCCAGATGTTACAATGAGGACGTCCAACAGAAAGTACAACATTTCCCCTATTTTTTCGTAGTAAACTTTAGATGGATTTTACATAGAATGTGTGCCCGCTGTGATATTGCTTGAATACTGCTAAATGTAACGTACAGCTAAACTCACTCACTCACTCAATGTAGAATTAACAGCTGTTTTGCGTCATTAATGTGATGTTATAGACAGCTGTTTTGCGTCATTAATGTGATGGTATAGACGCATGATGTTGACAAATGTTGAATAATAGTGGTTTCAAAGAATTATCCTTCGTAAACTTTCAGTCATTAAACGCTAATACTGGTACTGAAAAGAATGTTATTACAATTCATGAATTGCTGCTAAATTAGCTCAGTTTCCCCAAATCGATTTTAAATCAACCGTTATCAACAATTCCTACTCTCAAACTAAATATTCCATGCTCACGTAAAAAAAGACAGTCTGAATTATTTTTTCCCTGGGTTACCCGGAAGATAGTTAAATTCGTCCTGCAAATGAGACAAACACTAGCGATGACATCTGATATGCACAAGATCATACGATCCGTTATTGATGTCAGATTCTTGGCAAATCAGATGGAAACACAAGAAGTAAGTTACCTATTTTATTTGAAGAGATTTTAATAACATGTGCGTCTTAGTTTATCGCTCTGATATCTGTAACGAAATACAAAAGCAAATGGCAAAAGTCACTGTACGTAAGAAGTTATGCTGAGACGAACTGTTCATTCCAACCAGCGGCTTATGTTTGCAAAACAGAAACTGCTTGAAAATACGCATGGTAATGCAAATATAAATGCTAATTATCGCAAGTTATGTATGGATGATAAACCATGCATTATCCTTCTACTTCTGTTGACAAACAGATTAAGATGCAAATGGATTTGTGATGATGCCGGGAGGTGAGTCATTAATTAAAAAACTGGTTTTTGAAAACGAACAGATGTGATAATGCGTGATGATTATATCATCATACAGAGATGTCTATTAAGGAAAAAATAACTGCAACTAAAGGTCACTTGTGGGTCTCGTTCCCAGACAGCCACAAATAGCTATGAAGAGATGCACCAAATAGTCATGCCAAAACAGTAACGTTGGGTCGGATAAAGATTCGTCCAGAATATGGGTTTAGGGCTTTCAGTACTGTCGTGGATTTCAGAGAATGGGATTAGCGTCTGGCAATCACTTGAGCTCTTCCCAGACACAAGCAACGACATGCTGTGATATAGCCATAACCCCATTCACTTCCTAACTGATAGCATGCAAGGCGTCAGTCACCTGACCAGTTATAATCTTTTGACATTGTAGATTTCACCTATCTACCAATGAGGATGACATGGAGTCAATACAATCCACTTGGAGACTAACATGAAAAATAACCATGTCAGGAATTTTCACAAATCATATTTAATTCCAGCTTCGTGCAAACATAAATAATTAGACCAGCATTGCCATGTTTTCATGTTCAAGGCTATATCAACATGACGCAAATAGAATGAGTGAGCTGATGTCACCATTTGTGGTCTAGAAACACTTGTTTCCATTATAATTGTTCCTGTGGGTTATTTAAAATATCTCACTCTTAACCTGGCAATGCCTGTCTTCGAAGTTCACGTTGCTTTTGGTTTTTTATTTTTTTTTAACTCGAGCCTTGTTTTTCATGCCCTATGCGTTAACAAGCATAACATTGCCTACAAAGTTGGACCAAGTTGTATTACTTTTATAGCAGTCTTTGCATAAGGTCAACTGTGTATCTATTCGTTGCCATTTCTTTGCCCACATATACGTGTAGAATATCAATATGTATTGCAAGATCAATGCATTTTCTCCAGAATCAGTTTTGTTTGCCAAGTTTCTTGAAGGTTCCGATGTCAGGCATCACATCTAACCGATCTATATTCATTCACCAGCGAAAGGTTGATGGTGATGTTTTGATTCACTTTAGTATGTTTGGTTTTAAAACCTCAATATAGTGATCGGTGTCATTACTCAATATGGTTTAGGTTCTAGGTGGTGTCAACTGAAATAGAAGTATTAAAAAAATTAATTCATATTAACGGGAGAACAGATGAGACAGTCTAATAATATTCTTAATATCTGAGTGTCTGTGTGGTTTGTATCCAGCGACCAATAATGACGCTTCACTGAAACAGTGATGACTTCCAACAAGTATATTGCAATGACATGTCTAAACAGAATACAAATGATTGGTAACTGGATTTGAAAAAGGAAAATTATGCATCTGTGACTTGTAGAAGGATTCCGAAGTTTAGTCGTGGATAAAACGATACAATACTTATCTAAAGCCTTTGGAAGCTGTATGGGATGAAAAAACAACCCAAGAAATCGCTCTTACACGATGCTGCTTCTGTCACATTTCGTCAGAAAGGAAAATACTTTGTTAGTATCACCCTCAGTGTCGCAAGGGCACGTGCGATAAAGTCAGTAACAGGTGTGGTTTAAAGTACAAGTACCGTGTGAAGTCAGGTCACATTTGGGGAATTGAATCCACACCCACAGGGTGAAACACCAAATCTTGAACAAAGAAAATCACCGATTTAATTCATTTAACCAACACGGTTTCTACAGAAATGATCTGACAACATGAAGGTCGTATCCCTGAATACGTTTCGCAATTTGGTTTTGGCTCCAGTTCAATAATGACAAGAGTTATATTGTAATGACAACTGACCCGCAAATGTTGCGTTCAAGATTGGTCTTGTGGGATAATGTTTTAGTATGCATCGCCATGTCTTCAGGCAAAACTGGCAGTCTACCATAGGGCAAGGACGATGGCTTCGTGTGCTTGTTCAAATCCCGAAGGGTTCTTGATGTTTCCCCGCTATGTGAAACACGTTATATGTATGTATGTGTGTATATCTTAATAACTATAACGAATTTATGAATTTATGAAAGTGTTTTTCTGCAGTGGGGATTCTACAGTGAATGGTCAATCAATCAATCTATATCCATGATACCGAGGATGCTATGGAACAATGGTATTATAATGTTTCAGGTGATTTGCAATTGATCCAAAATGGTACATTTCGTCCTCGGTGATGTAGAAGACGAACACATCTCTGTCACATATGGCATGTTGTCAGTCACTTGATTGTGTGGTCGAAACCTGCTTGTTTATACACTACATTGTGCAGCTGTAGAATCGCCGAATGCATTATTTGCTAAAGGGAGCACAAATATAGATCACCACACCCTTCTAGGATAAGTAGGATGGGAATAGAACATTGGTTATGTGTAAGAGAATGCTGTTCTTTCAGTCAGATGTGATGAGACATTTAGTGACAGTACCTTACGAAACTTGAAAATACATTAGGAGGACGGGCTAGTGACCACAAGGAGTCATACTATCTTACCTAGTTTCAGTGGCTCATCAGTTACCTTCACATAACCTTTAATCACGCTTCACTGATGAGTTGTGCTCAACGTCACTTTCTCAGATTAAAACCATGCATGTCGAAATGTGCATGGCTGATTTTAAGCCCTGATTCATATCGGTTTTACAGTGCATACCCAGATTTTATTCATGGAGACTTTATTTGGAGATGTGTAGATGTCTGGGTAAATATTTATAGTATCTGATCTATGATATGGATCTTCCATCTTGACAATTTATATTTCTCGTGTTCGACCACAATAAATCATAACGAAACAGTGATGACACTACAAGGTTGCAAAAAAGGTCAGTGCAACCTTATCTTTAAGTGGCATCCATCCAAAAATACAAGGCTAGCAAATACAAATAGGCAAATTTACGAATCCACGAATCTTACTTTTGACTAATGTGCAGATCAGCCCAGTCCTTCCTCGAAAACACATTAGTACAACTGCAGTTGCTCTTAGACTTTTCCTAAACGTCCTCTGTCATATCTGAAAAAACAAAAGCGACTGAGATCACCATTCTACAGCAGCTTTAGGGCGATGACGCTTCGTTTCCCACACTGTAAAAAGTGTTCCAGAGAGACCTCGTTATAATGTTGAGAGTAATAAACATCACGTTTTTTATCCGTTTGTTGGAGCTGTATTTTATGCAGTTATACATTAACGTAAATGGAATATACAGTCAGACACACTAAAGCCTTCGTCAACGTCTTCCATTCGTCAACGCTGAAATAAGGCAGACTGGTGTAGGTTGACTATTATTTCTTGTGCATGTGAGTCTTATTCTACCCGTATTACTAAAACATGCAACAAAATATGTGACCTAAAAATATCACACACACAAACACACACACACACACACACACACACACACACACACACACACACACACACACACACACACACACACACACACACACACACACACACACACACACACACACACACACGCACGCACACGCACACACACACACACACACACACACGTTTGAAACAATTTGCGCTTAAATGCAAATAAGTATGACCAACAGGTGAAGGACATTGCTTTCTTATATATAACTTTACAGTTACTTTCGAACTACAGAACTATCCATAAGAATGGCAACTTTGTAAAGATGCACAAAAAATCACCGATACAATGCAGCTGCCATCATAGAAGGATATATACGAATCCGAGCCAGATGTCTCCCAATCAACAACAATGTGTCTGGTATGGAGAATTACTCCACATTTTGTTGTATTCATAGTATGCATTCAATGCATGACAATTTGTAATAAAAATAAAGATAAAAAACACCACCATGTAATGATTCATTGTATTTGCATTTAAAACCATAGGCTATTTCATAGAATATATTCGGATCTTGGGCAACCCATGCTGGTCGTACCGGGCGACAGACGGGATCGGATGGTCAGACTCTCTGACTGGCTTGATGCACTTCATCTTCCAGGTGCAATGATCGGAAAGTATCATGTTCAGTTGATTGTCTGGTGTACTCATTTATTTACAGATCATACAATATTGCTGCGTTCAGCGTTAAAAAAATGAATGCATCCATCCATTAATCCATCCATCAGTTCAGACACGTACTGCTGAACACTTACGGCTGTCATTCCGGCTTTGTCTGTTGCTGCGTGTGATTAACAGTTCTCATGAAAGAATTGCATTTGTGAGCATGTGCTGACAGTCTGGACCAGTTTTTAGTTCTTATGAGAGACAAAAGGTGTGCGCAGAGTATGGATTTGAACTAGTATCTTGCAACACAGGCTGTGTAATTTCACCTGTTAAGAGTGAGACCGGGAGTTACCTCCTCTTTGTTGCTGATTTGCTTCCGGTGGATGCTGAGGAAGCTGTCAGACAATTCGAAGTGGTTTTATTGTGGCGTGGTGTTTGGTAGAATTCTCCAGAACTGTTAGTAGATATAAAAGGGGTCTTTGTGGACATTAGGGGCTACTGCTTTGGATTTCCAATCATGTGTCAGCTATCATCGTCGTTTTACCGTCACTCAAGAGGCATAACACCAGTCTACATTGAATACAGAACAACAATTGTCAACAAACTTCAATCTGTGCACTTGGTTTACTGGGAATATCAAAACCGTGGTGAGTTAACATACTGCAAACATGGGAACACCCTAAAATATGATAGTCATATACAAACTCAGTAGTGATGTGCTTAATGTGCACTTTAAAGGACACGTTAGAACATGCAGTGAATCATCCGTTTCAATATTTGTTGAGTTTGAGGGAAACGTTGTCGAAAGCAGCCAAAACAGTGGCACTAAAACACACCAGCACCATGTGTTTGATTCAAACGTCTAAACACAGTAGCCTTGTGGAAGTCAGATTTGTGGCCCAATATTTTAGATTTGTGACTCATTTGTATTGTATTGGAAATATGCACTGTAACACAGTCTGTTTATTCAGTATATCAATAGATATCAATAGATATCCGTAACACAAACATTTCTCACATTAGTAACATTTCTGTCTATATACTATGTAATTATGCCACATGACCAAAAGCCAAGGTAGAAAACTGGCACCAGGTCTGATGTATGATGCATTATCCAAGTTCATTTCTCCATCTGTCTAAAATGTAAATAGAGTTTAGTCCAAAACGATTACAATTCCATTTTGTACTCATTAAACTGCACTTTGTTTCTTTAAAAAATGATAATACACGAATACAAGAGTATTCCACCTGTCTGACAATTAATCAACCAGTGAAAATGTATTTAAAACCAATTGCTTTTAATATACTCTGGCACACTTTAAAAGGTCGTTTATTCTGACTGAAACATTGCTGGACTGTAACCGACAGGGGTGGACCTCTGTGTCTGCTTGCCTCTTTATAATATAATATATATAATATTCCATTATCACAAACAATAGTGTTAACATGTCCACATCAAAATATTTAGATTGTGACAGAAACGATTACAAAACACAATGACAGATGTGAGGTCAAGGCTTGATTCTCATTACACATATAGGCGCGTGTAATACTCTGAAAAGGCAGGCACCACATGGAGACGAAAATATAAATCGGGTTATTTACCATTTTAGTATATGTAATCATACGTGACTTACGTATTCTGATTTCGTCTGATTTCTTCTTAAATTAGATCAGTCAGTTAAAAGCAAAATAATATGAATATCATATACATGGAAATATTGCTTATTACCATCTATTGTGAGGCTAGCTCTTACATAAATGTATTTGATTACAAAGGCATGTCTCATTTTCAGAAACATGGATTCAGTCCGTGGATAATTTTAAATCATTAAAGGCGCCAACTACGTTTCTTTCATGCCCTGTGCGGAAGACGAGAAGTCTCGTCCAGTGGAAGGCACACTGCTCATTACCTGTGTATCACATGTATCAAAGTGAATGAGGGAGTTTAGTTTTACGCCCCAGTCAGCAATATTCCAGCTATGGAAAAATCCAGGGATTAGCAGAATAAGCATCCATCTGCGCAACTGGGAACCGATGACATGTATCAACCATGTCAGCGAGTTTAGCCACCCTATCCCATTAGTCGCCTCTTGGAAGAAGCATAGTCGCCTTTTGCGGCAAGCATGGTTTGCTGAAGACATATTCTATCCCGGATCTCAGTTTCACAAACAGAGATTCAGCCCGTGGGTAATTGTAAGTAATTTTCCTTAAGTTTCTGCGATGCCCTGTGTGGAAGACGCGTTGTTCATTACCTGCATATCACATGTATCAAAACAACTAAGGAACTGCCAGTTCAATATGTGTTCTTATAATAGCGGATTGGTCATGGAGATGCGCATGTCTATTTCTAAATTTTAACCAGCATATACATACATTCATGTATACATGTACACATATTCCTTAGTGTGTGAGGAAATACATGTGTGAGACAGTAACTGACAACATGGATTAAAACGAGGAGTTTTTCAGTTGTGAACGGTTTTCGGGCACTTCAGATTAAGACTGGGAAGCTTTTTGCTTTCTATAAATATTCCTGATCCCTTTAATGTAAATGAACGAAAACCTCATAATGTAAGCAGGAATCACGGCTGTAATATGAAAATGTAAGGTGAGCAAGTGAGTGATCCTTAGAATACAGCCAATCATGAATGCGTGCTCGTATATTTCACACAGATGGCAAACTGAAAACGTCACCAAATACATATAGTGAACATGGAAACAATGGCCATGCTGAAATAGCTGCCTACATAAATCACGGATATACTGAGTCAAGTCACTGATATTGATCCGAAGCTAGATTAAGTAGACGTCATGTGAAGGACTTGCTTGAATTCTCTAACGAAGCGTCTGTTTCCGCTCGTTGCATTTGTGCATCTCTCACCCTCGTTTCTGGGTATACCTGACAAGAGCAGATGTAGGGACATTAGCAACGATTGTTAGCAGATTGATGTGCGACGAATTTGCTCGTTGTGCCCCCGACAGACGTTTGCAGGGCCGGAAACTCTCTAGACTGATTCACTGCAGATGAATTACTTTTCTTGATATCATTTTTTCCCATATTCCTATGTTTGAAAAAAACGCCGTTTGTCGTGGTTACAAAAGGACAGTATTTTTCAAAATATAATTTATGGAAAGAAATGTCGACATTTAAAGTCTCGTGTTGACGCCGAAGATGTAGTATCAAACTGAAAATTTCATCAACTAAGTAAAGTACATTTTTCACTGACTCTTTTCCACTGAACACTTTCACTTTAACGACATTTTTCAATGAAATTTGTGTTGTAGGATTATTTGTAATGAACCAAGGAACACTTTTACATGATTCAATTTATTGATGAAGCCATCATATTTAACATATCACTTCGATATGGCTCAAAACCAATCAGCACCACCGATCCTAAACATGACAATGACAGTCTCCTTGACAATATGGATCGTTTTTTTAACGAAACCAATCACTGACATTCAGTTTTGACCAGAAGAAATACCGAAAAACGTCTGACACATCAGCAAGGGAATCCTTTGTTCACTGTTGCTTAAAAGTTCGGATATATCTACCAAACGTTTTCCTCTGATTAAAAGTAAGTTGAGCAGGGTTCGTATGACACTCGTTGAAGATAAGGCATGCCCAATTGTAGCTCAATTGAAGGCTTCAGTAAGCCATATCTGTTGAAACTTTTCACATATATATATATATGGGTTAATGCAGTTCATTACTGTTCGTGAACACGATATTTCAGTAGTTAGAATGAATAATAAAAAAGTACAAATAGATGCACAGATGGAACTTTACTAGACACTGTGTTATTAATCCAATCACCGTTTCAAAGAAATCCTTCCCATTGAAAATGGGAAAAGTTCAAAGGTCAACCTTTCCAAATTTTGACTCAAGTTAGAACTGAACATATGTAGTACAGTAGAAGCTGTCTAAACCGGCACTCATTGGGACTGAAGACTTAATCCGGTTTGGACAATGTTCCGGATTGTAGAGCTGATGATAAATGTACACGTCACAATGGGACTGAGACTTTATGCCAGTGTTGACAACTTTCCGGATTGGACAGTCCACTGTATGTTACTATGTTCCGGTTGTACATAACACTGTGTACTCTGATACTGCAAGTTCAATAAACCTGATAATTTCATTTATTGTTGCCTTTGATATTCTGAGGACATATATGACATACATTTTTGTTCCGCCAAACATGGTTAAATTTATACGAGGAAATCTCACAACTCCAAACACTTGCTTTCGTTATCAACTGCTCATGCTTGTTAAATGTAAATTACATTGGTGTGTTTTTAATACTACCAAAATATCAGTTGTATACTTTCTTTAAATACATCAGAATAAACCGAGCTATTTTTACAATACCAACAATATTAAAGATTCTTTTTTAGCTTTTACTTCACTTTTACTCACTTTCATATATTTGTCAGTTCTGTTCATCCTAGAAATAATCGTGTCAAATCTAGCTAATCCTTTCATCATTTAAAATCACAACAGAAATATATGCAGACGTATGCAAATAACACGTAGGATCTGTGAGCAGGAACCGGATCTATTTCTTTTAAATCTGTATTGCTATTTCAGGTAGAATAGATTACTCCAATTGTTAGTTATAAAGTAATACAATCAAAGGACACGCTATGCCAATCATGTTATGGCATAAGTTATACTCTCTATCGAATTTTGAATTTGTAACTGGAAATCATATTTGGATATCTCTTACGTTTAGGTTGACCCTCGAATCACAAGAGGAATCTCTGCCATAACAGCTGCTCAGTAAATGAAGATGTATTTGGTCAAAGCAAGTAAAGCATGCCAAAGACGTTTACATAGCATAACACAACATAATTTCACGAGAAAGTCTTCATCGATTTTTTTCTGTTTGGACCTATTTTCGACGTAGCGAAGCTACAAATCAATATATACTCGTGCATTATCATGGGCATTGTGTCAGAATTATATAACACACAATGTTATGATTTATAGATTCCAAGATTTGAGGAGCGGTGATTTAAGTTGTCGAGAATGCTTTTGAAGAAAAAATAGTTTCTCTCAGTCTGTTATTGGAATGTGATGCATTTCGACCAAGGTCTTTCAAGGATATGTGACAAATGAGGGCTCTCTGTCTTATATTGAGTGCATCTAAACACATTTCTTGAATGCGAGATATCAAACTTGACGAGCTTTACTCTTAGGGACATGCATTCCTGACTTGTGAGAACGAGGAAATTGATCATCTATGTTTCCAAGAAGCAACGTGTTGAACTTAATGGCAAGTGTATTCTTCTGATTTTCTTTATGTGTAAAGATCTTCTTACTCTATCAAAGCTTGAAAACAAGAATAAGTAAGACTTAAGATTTCGGCACTCCCACAGCACAAATCTCACATCGTCATTATCGTCAATATTGTTTTGACTCTTTGGATCGTTTCGTGACAAAAAGGAAACATATTACAATTCATTTGTTTTATTTATATCCTTGAAACTGTCTTTTAATCATTAAAATGAGTAGATTGGCAAAAAATGTCTAAAGAAATCGCAGTGCAATTAATAGCATTTGCCCTGTTTATATGGACGTGCCATTAATATGAATGACAATCTTGATGCCAGAAGTTAGTGTAAAGAGAACGAATTTCCACAGCTTTATTATGAATTGCAAATGAGGAATATTGAAGTCAGGTTTTACAGTCAAATGAAAATAGACAGAACATCGATCTTGACAACATCACGGGCGTACCCATGCTGAAAAAGACATCCACCAATTTCATGTCCCTCAGTGGTCCATTTCATGGCACATGCTTCAGCAGCATTTATGGCAATGTTACTGCAAATAAAACGTGTGGAATCAAGAAACATGTACAAAGACGTGCTGCAATCAACAATTGCATTAAACATTTTCTATGTTCGCAAATAAATACAAAGGTATCACTGAGGTAGTACAATTTTAGAGGCAGTAGAATGCACGAGCAGTGATTATAACTATAAAGTCAATAATGGTCAATAAGACTCATATTCACCTTTCAACAAAGACTTGGAAGTAATTAGGTCCAGGCAGGGTAAATGATCATCACACACAATGCTGGTATTTGGCCTAATGCTAGGCAAGAGTTAACACTCCTTATACACATTCTCTGAAGCAAATGATTCTCCAACACGTTCCCCCAAATCCATTCCATTTTTTTCTGCAGTGTTTTCAGCGTCTGCGGAGAAGCGCACAAGTTTGTATCATAAGTCCCTTACTGAATTGTGTGTTCTGAATTGTACAATTTGTAACAGTTGAAACACTGCCTCATAGCCCTTTCCCCATCCAGAGGAAGAAAGCCATCCTGTTGATGTCATCCTTATCTTGTGACCTTGCTGGCGGGATGTAGGAAAGATCAAAAGGTCCGTGGTTCGAATCCCAACACGCTAAGAAGTAAACAGTCTTTGTTAAATAAAGTACTATGCATAGTTAATAACAACAAACATTAATCATGATAAGTAGAAGATATGTTTACACATAATAATTCAAATCACATAATAATTCAATGCAGTCAAAACCGATCACCCAACCAGCCCGTGACAATGAATCAGCGATAATGTTGTCTTTGCTTTTTGCATGGTTTATGTCTAAAACGGGCACCAGTAGCGAGCCACCTCCTCGTGGTGGGTGCTGGGTAGCGCTAAGAGCTCGCCGATACCCCCGTTGTGGACCCGGGGGGATATTTGGTCCACCAACCCGTTTGCCGTAGGTTGCGGCCCTGTGTCGGCGGAGGAAGGGATCCTGGTGGTTGAGGGCAATAGGGGCCTGTAACTGTGTTCCTGTTGCTCAATACACCACTTTGGCCCTGGCTTCGCCTAGACGGGTGGTTAATGGGCCCGGTTCAACCAATCGGCTGGTCATGCCAAGCCCTGTGCTTGAAGTATATATATGCATGTCATTGCACAAATTTTATTTGGACTTTCACTTTTGGTCTTGGCCTATTTGGTCACTGAGCTTTTCTAATTTTTAAATGCATTTTTGAAGTTCTGAACTTTTGCCAAGAGTCTTATGCCCAGAAGGCGGTGACTCATGGGCCAGTGTGGTAGACTAATTATTTATAATTCTTCTGCTGGAGTATATCATCCGGGTATCCTTGGTGCTGCAAGTTGGAGGCCTGCTTGCTTTAGCATTGTCCTTGTGATACTCCGTGTTGGGTGGGGAACTCGGATGATGAACCATATTACACTAACCATGGCTTCTGAAACTCCAACAAAAAACCCAAAACGTCCAGTTGATATTGACCCTGTTGATACTGACCATAGACCGTCTGCATCGATTGAGTATTGACCGCGTTTCATTGTGATTGAGACTCCTGACAAGACACCGTTGAAGTTGAACCCCTTTGTTGTATCCAAAGGTATTCAAGGTATTGCAGGGGATGTGAAGAACATAAGACACTTACCTTCGGGTGCCCTGCTAGTCGAGTGCGGGAAAAAGCAGCAAGCAACAAATCTGATGAACATTAAATTTTCGTGGGCATTCCGGTGACGGTCTCTGCACAGAAAACCTTGAATACAAGTAAAGGTATCGTGAGAGATCGTGATCGATTGTTTGATGATATGTCAGACCTTGATATAGTCTCAGAAATGAAAGATCAAGGTGTGCTTTGTGTCATGCGCTTTTCAACTCGGAGAAACAACGAACCCACCAAAGCAAATACGTATCTGTTTACATTTTCAACTCCCAATGCACCCAAATCAGTGAAGGCTGGCTACTGTAACATCCAAGTTGACACCTACATCCCCAGCCCGCTCAGGTGTTTTAAATGCCAGAAATATGGACACGGTGTAAATACTTGCACATTGTGTGTTGTGTGTGCTCACTGTGGTGAGACGACACACACAGCAGATGATTGTGATAGTGATTTTAAAAAATGCACCAATTGCTCAGGCGACCATTCTTCATTTTCTAAACAGTGCCCGATTTGGAAAGAACAAATGGAGATAAACAAAATCAAATTTACTCAAAATAGCTCTTTTTCTGAGGCAAAATAACTCGTAGTAAAGGGATCTGATCTTCCAGAAACTTATGCTACAGTAGCAAAAACATCATAGGAGTCTAGCTCTAAAATAACAACATCATCCACAGGCTGCCAAACTACCTTGACAAGGGTAAATTGCGATTCTCCACAGCTTTTGTACCCTGCTTTATCATCTCAGACTGAGGAATCACTTCCTAGTATCTCAAAATCTTCTGATCACAAATCATCATCTCAGTCGCACTCAAAGTCTCAATCGACAACTGATAGTAAAAAAACTATTAAAAGTAAACCTAAGCCTAAGCCTGATGCTTCAAAACAACAAAGTGGCAGAGCTCCTAAAGGGTCACAAAATAAAATTCAATTGTTTAATAAATATTGGTCTCTTGAGGACGTTTCTGAAAACGTCGCCCTCCAAAAGAGTGCGGGGTAGATCCCCCAGAAGTTTATTCAAATAATATTGTAGAATGGAACTGCAGAGGATTGGGGACTAATTTACATGAATTACAGCTATAAGTCCAAGATATTACACCTTCAGCGATATGTCTCCAAGAGACATATTTAAAACAAATAGATACATTTGACCTTCGTCATTTTAATGCATATAATTGTTTTTCACCTCCGGATGATAGAGCCACTGGCGGATCATCCATTCTTGTCATAAACGTTATTCAAAGCCCTGTTTCACTTAATACTAATATGCAGGCTGTTGCAGTGAGAATTACTTTACATGTAGCGTTTACACTATGCTCTCTTTATATTTCGCCGTCTTCGACGTTTGCCAAAACTGACCCAACTCCCGAAGCCCTGTATTATAATGGGAGATTTAAATGGACACAACCCATTCTGGGGTAGTGTAACTACAAACACTAAAGGTTAATTGTTGGAGGACTTTTGTTCTGACAATGATTTATGTATTTATAATGATGGTTCCAGCACATATTTACACCCTGGTACAGGGACCTATTCTGCTCTCGACTTGTCACTCACAAATTCAGAACTACTAAATGAATTCGAATGGTCAGTCCACGATGACCTCTGTGGAAGTGACCATTTTCCTACTATACTAAAATCTGTAACTCCATCTGATGTTCCTCCATCATCAAGGCGGAATTTTAAAAAGGCTAACTGGGCTTTATAAGAAACACTGTGTGCTGAGAAACTTAAACCTGAACGTTTTATTGACGTTCCTGATGCTATTAAATACTTTTCTGATGAATTGAACTCCATAGCTGATGAGTGTATACCAAAGTCCTCTGCAGTTCCACATATTCGAAAACCATGGTTCAACGATGACTGGAAACAAGCTAGGAAGGCAAGGAAAAAAGCAGAACATTATTTCCGTCGCCATCCCATGGTGCATAATTTAAATAAATTTAAAATCTTAAATGCTAAAGCACGGTGTACTTTTAAACAGAACAAACGCCAATCTTGGCAAAATTATGTATCCAAAATAAATTCTCGGACACCCATGTCCAAGGTATGGAACATGGTCCAAAACATTAAAGGCAAAGGTACTAAATCTGCTGTCCATCATCTTAAACATGGAGATCAGCTACTTACTGATAAATCAGATATCGCAAATAAACTGGGCGAAACCCTCGCTAAACACTCTTCCTCTTCTAATTATTTACCTAAACCCCAGCAGTATAAAAATCAACAAGAAAAGAAAACTATTAATTTCAACTCAGATAATGGGGAAGATTATAATGAAACTTTCTATTCATGAGCTCCATACTGCTCTTGATCAAGCTCATGATACTGCTACAGGAGCTGAAAACATATACATTATCAACTCCTGAAGCACTTACCAGAATCCTGCCTAGAAACTCTTCTAAATATTTTTGATGATATTTGGACATCGGGTAACTTTCCTCCCTCATGGCGTGACGCCATAGTAGTACCAATACCTAAACCTGGACGTGATCATACGGATCCGTCCGATTATCGACCTATTTCACTAACTAGCTGTGTTTGCAAGATCATGGAGCGCATGATAAATAATCGACTTGTTTGGTACTTGGAAACTAATAACCTTATCGCAGACATACAATGTGGTTTCCGTAAAAACAGAAGTACAGTCGATCACTTAGTGCGTTTAGAATCATTTGTGACAAATGCGCTGCTTAACAAACAACATGCTACGTCTATCTTTTTTGATCTTGAGAAAGCATATGACACAACCTGGAAATATGGCATTTTAAGAGATTTACATGATTTCGGTTTGCGAGGTCGTTTGCCTTAATTCATAGCCAAATTTTTAAATAACAGACAATTTCAAGTCCATGTGGGTTCTACCCTGTCTGATCATTACAATCAGGATCAGGGTGTTCCACAAGGCAGTATTTTGTCAGTCTATCTAAAGTTTTAAACGCTTTATTAGATGGATCTTTATTTGTGGATGATTTTAAAATTTCTTGTCGTGGTAAAAATATGCATACTATTGAACTATTGCAACTGCAGCTGTGTTTAAACAGATAGATAAATGATGTCTTGAAAACGGCTTCAAATTTTCTAAATCAAAAACCAATTGCATACACTTCTGTCGTAAATACAAACCCCATAAAGACCCAGAACTATATCTCAGTGGTACCCCAATCAAAGTGGTCAAGGAGGCTAAGTTCTTGGGACTCATTTTCGACTCACATTTGACCTTTTTGCCGCATATTAAATCCCTTAAAGCCAAATGCTTGAAGGCACTCGATTTATTAAAGGTTGTTTCAAATTCAAAATGGGGATCGGATCAAACTACTCTCCTTCACTTATATAGATCACTGGTCCGATCTAAACTTGATTACGGCTCCATCGTATATGGTGGAGCTTGTCAAAGCAACCTAAAACTACTTGATCCTGTGCACCACCAAGGCCTAAGACTTTGTCTCGGTTCTTTTAGAACCTCTCCTATCGACAGTCTATACGTCGAAGTTGATGAGCCTTCCCTCAACTTACGTCGTATCAAACTATCTTTACAATACATTACGAAATTAGCTTCTAATGAGTCTAATCCCGCATTTAATTGTGTCTTTAATCCTGTGTATGAGGATTTGTATAACATAAAGTCTTCCCTTGTTCCGCCTCTTGGGCTCAGAATTAAGCCATTTCTTGCTGCTTCTAGCATTGAGCTGGAAAATACAGCTCCTTCCCGTCTTCTTTCTTCTCCTGGGCAGTTGGTTCGGCCACAAGTTGACCTAACATTAACTTCATTTAAAAAATCAGGAACGAATGAATTACAGTATAAACAAGAATATATTCAATTGAAACATAAATATAGCAATTGTAAATCCTTATTTACAGATGGGTCCAAGGACGGTGGCGCAGTGGCCTGTGCCACTGTCATTGGATCCAGAACAATATCTTCTAGATTACCAGATAATAGTTCTATTTTTACAGCAGAAGCTAACGCCATATTAACAGTTCTTAAATATATTGAAAGACACCCTAAACGTAAACAATATAATCTATTCCGACTCAATGTCTTGCATTCAGGTTATTAAAAATATTTCTTGCAAACATCCTCTTTTAATAGAAATCATTGAATTGTATAATGATCTTGCCACTGGCCAATATGACGTCGTTTTCTGTTGGTTACCAAGTCATGTAGGAATCTCTGGTAACACATTGGCTGACCTTGTTGCTAAAGCAACACTCAACAAATCTTGTGACACCACTTCTTATTCCTTATAGTGATTATAAAGCCACCATTAGATCTTATATCCGTGATCTGATGCGAAAGAAGTGGGACACCCATGCGGGTATCAACAAATTACATGAGATAAAACCTTACATTGGTTATACCCACTTGGGTGGTCAGACCAGATTTGAAGAGGTTATCTTACGACGATGTCGTATTGGCCACACTAGATATACTCATGCATACCTGTTAAAAGGTGAGGATCCTCCATTTTGTATCCCTTTGTGATAAGAGAGTGACAGTCAAGCATATTGTGCTTGACTGTGTTGAATTCTCCATCACAAGGGATAAGTAGTTTACAGTTAAAACAATTAAGGATCTTTTAACGAGCGTTAATTCTCATTTAATTATAGGTTTTTTAAAAGAAATTGATTTTTTGGTTGAATTTTGAATAGTATGTTTCTGTAAATAGATGTATTTTAATGATTGGTAGTTTGAATTAGTAACTTGAATTGTTGGTGGCTGTACCCTCAAAGGGGTTTGAAGTATTGTAAAATTATTGTCCTCCTGAGAGGGTACGTAAGTCCACAAACATTCACAATAAATTTAAGTCTACCAGGTTTTTAATCGTAGTATTCATGTTCTTTTAATTTTGGCTAACTTTTCGTACAATCGCCAGCAGCTGAAGGAATGGTGTAAATCCAGTTAGGGTTCACGTAGGTAACAAAGGTACTGTAAGTCCCCATGGTCACTAGTGTGGTGATCTACCTTCTGTTGTTGGCGATCTATAGTCTGTTTTTATATTGTATTGTCTAAATAGTGATATTAGTTTTACCTTTCCATGCTAGTTTTAATTGAAATTGTGACATTCTAGTTGTTTTACTGTCCTTCGTTGACAGATTTTACCACATGCATATATTTCATTTAAATGTTCTCGTCACGATATGGCTGAGATATTGCCGATGTGACGTAAAATATTAACTCACTCACTTTCTGATGATATTTGGACATCGGGTAACTTTCCTCCCTCATGGCGTGACGCCATAGTAGTACCAATACCTAAACCTGGACGTGATCATACGAATCCGTCCAGTTATCGACCTATTTCACTAACTAGCTGTGTTTGCAAGATCATGGAGCGCATGATAAATAATCGACTTGTTTGGTACTTGGAAACTAATAACCTTATCACAGATTTTTTCCGTAAAAACAGAAGTACATCCGATCACTTAGTGCATTTAGAATCATTTGTGACAAATGATCATTTGTGATTAATAAACAACACGCTGTGTCTATCTTTTTTATCTTGAGAAAGCATATGACACAACCTGGAAATATGGTATTTTAAGAGATTTACATGATTTCGGTTTGCGAGGTCGTTTGCCTTAATTCATAGCCAATTTTTTTAAATAACAGACAATTTCAAGTCCGCGTGGGTTCTACCCTGTCTGATCATTACAATCAGGATCAGGGTGTTCCACAAGGCAGTATTTTGTCTGTTATACTTTTTAGCATCAAGATCAACAGTTTATCAAAAGTTTTGAACGATTTAATAGATGGATCGTTATTTGTGGATGATTTTAACATTTCTTGTGGTAAAAGAAGAAGAAGAAGAAGAAGAAGAAGAAGAAGGGTTTATTTGTATAAAGGCCATACGACCCATAGAACAAGATGGTACAATAGTGATCTTGGTTACCAGTTTCATTAAACAACGCTAACAGGAGCAGAATAAACATGTTCTAAGTACTTGACAAAGTTTTTTATGATATTAATGTCTGATGATGTACATATGCTATGGAAGGAATAATAGTATCCATGGACCGTTTTTGGAATGTAACGCCGACGCATATCCTCATAGCGTTTACAAATATAAACAATATGAATTTCATCCTCGATACTTTTACAGTGTTTGCATAACACGATGTCGTCATTGCAAGAGGCAATACTTCGTCTAGCATATTTGATACCAAGTGCACTAGATCCTGATCTGAATAACGTGAAAAGACGTTTAAGTTTATTACTTATGTTCAATGATAGATATTTTTCACAAGTCAGCAGCGATTTATGTGATTTGTAAAACGACAGCGAAGGAGCATCTAGGGAAAGATGCCACTCTTGCATGGAGCAGTTGTTAATTCTTTCGGTAAACATATATAGAAACATTTTTGCATCGCCAACATCTTGGGAAATCCAAGCAGTACCAAAACCATAATGAAATAACAAATCACTGACGTGACGAGCCCATGTTGCACGTTTCCTGAATTCAACAGATAATAGGAATTGATAACATTGATATGGATATCTACTTGGATGCATTCTTAATAATCTCAGCCAGTATTTAATACATTTGACATAATAAACATTGCTTAAGGGTGCCCTCCCACATTCCCCATATGCAACAGCATTAGATGATCTGTAACTAATCTGAAGTAAGAATTTGCAAAATTTTCGATGGATAATTTCAATACTGTGGTAAAAATATGCATACTATTGAACGGCAACTGCAGCTGTGTTTGAACAAAATAGATAAATGGTGTCTTGAAAACGGCTTCAAATAAGTCCCCATGGTCACTAGTGTGGTGAACTACCTTCTGTTGTTAGATAGTGTGTTTTTATATTGTATTGTCTAAATAGTGATATTAGTTTTACCTTTCCATGCTAGTTTTAATTGAAATTGTGATATTCTAGTTGTTTTACTGTCCTTCGTTGACAGATTTTACCACATGCATATATTTCATTTAAATGTTCTCGTCACGATATGGCTGAGATATTGCCGATGTGACGTAAAATATTAACTCACTCACTCACTCAAAAACGCTTTCCTTTGAAGACAATCTCGAGCGCAGTTTTCAGTCTTCATTGTAAAGCTTACAAGTCATTGATTCTTCTGTCTGAATTAAACAATGGACCCTCGACAACCCAGCACGGGAGAAAGATGGCAAGTCATTGGCATGAGAAATGGTGTCATGTCCACGAGGCAAGGGATCTGAGTCGCCAACCTTTCTATTGTTCATGACAGATGGTACAGAACACGGCATGTGCCCAGAGGAACGTCATTTGGCGACGGTTCTGTCGTGATTTGGGGTTGTTTGTCTTATGACTGTTAGCTACCACAGATAATAGTAAGAGGAAATCTCAATGGCCAACGACAACAAACATATATCCTGGACAGGACTGCAGTGCCTCACTGTGACAACCATCCTTGAAACACAAGGTAAGTGTTTATGGATGACAACGCTCGACCACACTGTGCGTGTGCTGTTGTGGATTTTCTGCGTAGGGAAGCTGTTACTACCCTATCTTGGTCAGACAGAAGCTCTGCCTTCAACCCGACTGAACATATTTGGGACATTCGTGGACGTAAAAATCACCAGTGCAGACTGTTGATGAATGGGAACAGACCCTCCACCGGGAATGGTACAATAATACACAGGACCAGATCAGACCAGTCATTAGGTCAATGAGGAGGGCTGAACAGGTGCACACGTAATATAGCGAACACAGGGAATCCAACATCAGCAGGACATTCAACAAGTAAAATTCTGTTACACAATGTATAGCACTGCCTCAAAACAATATAAATTGATACTCGCTCGCTGATACAGTTACTGTTTGTAGCCCATCCGTCAGCATAGGACCTGGAACGGTTGTTAAAGTGTAGATGGCAGACATATCTTCGAAATTAATGGTATTACTTGGACTCAGTTACATTTCATATGACAATGTCTCTGACTCAATATTCCTGCCTAAATTTCTGTAATATGTCTGAAATATAAACTAATGGACAACGGTTAGGTTCAATGTCATGGTCGACGTACTTATTTTCCTTAACAACATCTGCAAGAGTAATGCAAGAAATATAAGTTGCAGAAATAAAAGTCGATTTGGATCCAGATTTTCGAGAAAACAAATCACATAACTTTGCTGAACCTTTGTTCCCGATGTCGGTACATGGATTTTGTTTTTGAAATTGTTTTATGAGGAATTTAGGTTCCATTCATTATCCTGAAAGAACATGAGTTGACAACAATATAAGCAGAAACACACGAAAAATCATGTCTAAGTTTGAGGCAATTGAGGTAATCTGAATTTGCTTTTAACGTATGGCTAAGGTTGCATTATAAAAGTAAGGCTGGTCACAGAGGATCAGTATGTACGCATGACGAAACGGCATTTTTGTATGTTTCAGTAGAATCCACGGTTACTGATAGTTGAAAAGAGAGTAATGTCAATGAATAAGTAATATTACGACTGAAAGAACCTTTCCTGACACTGACGTTTCGCATTAAAAACAATTCTGCAAGGACAAACCACTTGTGTAAATCCCCATGCATCAGTGTGATTTATTCCTATTTTCAGCTTCTAAGAGTCAAAATTAGTTACAGGAGACCTGTGGTGATCGGATCTGATTTCTTTGTAGATGAGAAAAAACAAGTTTAGATCTCATTTCGTCAATGGGTAAAGGGTTAAGCTTCATCTAAAGTTACATACCCCCATGACCACAATCAATACAACAATCGTTTCACCGACAAAAGCCAGCTGTGCACAAGTGTATCAGGTACATATGAATATAATATTATCCGCACCCGTCAACATCCGTTAGTTCCGCTATATTGTCACCGTTTATAATAAAGGTGTATTGATCAATGTGCAGACATATTACCTTCATATTCTTGGGAAAACATATGCGTGCGCTGAGATCTGGTATCAAAGTATCCAGGGTGACAATGACAGAATAACAGAATCCTTTCACAAATGCCAAGCCAAAGATAAGTGAATCGCATGTTTCCAGGTGATTTTGATAATGTTATTTGTGTACCTCCTTTCATATCATATTCCATATTGCCAATTAACATGATCAGCCTGGTTATTGTTGGTTCCTGGTTTTGTTTTTATTTTGTTTATTGTCTTACGCCGCACTCAGCATAGATCTATGCAATGGTCACACCATCTGCGCCAACCAACTCAGACAGTACGATCGTACCCGTCGCCTTCCTACTATGGGTTTTTGGAGATGGATTCTAACCCGGACCTTCACGGATAGTTTGCGATTCCTTTCACGAAGCAACCTTTACCAAGGTTAACCTGAAGTTTCACTTTTTAGCTTTGCACTAAGGGTACTTTAGTGACTTTCGACCACCATAGTGCTTTGTGAAAGGAGGCCCTGTATAATATTAGAAAGTAGCCTGGTTTTGTCATACAGTACAACCTTTTTATCGCATTTATCCCATACATTTTACATTTGCATGGTAACTTTCATCTTTGTTGAGGACCCGTGAAGGTCCCGGGGTAGAATAGGCCTTCAGCAACCCATGCTTGCCATAAAAGACGACTCAGCTTGTCGTAAGAGGCGACTAACGGGATCGGGTGGTCAGGCTCGCTGACTTGGTTGACGCGTGTCATCGGTTCCCAATTGCGCAGATCGATGCTCATGTTGTTGATCACTGGATTGTCTGGTCCAGACTCGATTATTTACAGACCTCCGCCATATAGCTGTAATATTGCTGAGTGCGGCGTAAAACTAAACTCACTCACTCACTCACTCTTTGTTGAGAGAAGAAAGGAGTTTCTATGTCTTACTCTGCGAGCGGTTACAAGACCAAAATTATCCAGCGAGACTATAACAGGTTATTACGATTAATACCTGTTGACGGATTACATGTATTTTCATCAATACAAAATGCCAGTGCCAGAAAATAAGCAATGGAATCGATTCTGTTAGGCTTAAAGGACAAAGGAGTGAAGATATTTCAATGTGTGAATTTTGAGCATCGAATATCAAGGGACAAACAGAGAGTCAATAGTGAGGAAAAGGCATAACACTGAAGAAAGATATATGTTCAGATCGCTAAAATATGCGATGAAACCACGTGCTTTCACACCTGCAACTTTTTGGAATGAATATGAAGGACAAGTTTAGTAGGTCTCCTTGGACGTTGTAAATGCAGTAAAAACACCAATGCCATATTCACTCTGCTGATGGTCACTGGGGTTTGTGAAATTGTTCTCTCTGAAGTAATATATATATAGATTTCATTTTCAGTGACACGCTTTCTGCCTTTTCGTCACAAATGATAAAAATAACCTTAGCGACATGTGGTTGCGGGAGTAGTGATGAAGTACGACAGCTGTTCAGGGAGACTTTTTATAACACTTTTTATCACAGCATTCCTCTAGTTATACATGTAAGTGTCAATTAGTGGCTCGAATGGATGGAAATGAAAGTTAGAAAGATCCATCATATTTACTTTACGTTTGATAAGACCGCTCACAATATGCAAATGTAAATTCAGGACCAGTAAGAACAATACATTGGCACTTTCCAAAACGGTTACTGTAATGGTGTTTTAATACACAGTTCCTTATTTAGTGTCACTCATGTCAACCCAGGCCGTTTTGGTAAAGTACGACAGAACGAAGCCATTGATTTGCCTGGCATAATATATACAGCATAGCACTGCCATCAACTCCAGTTCGTCAGGTAAATTAAAACGTATGGTGTTAAATCTATCATGTTTTCAATATGCTGATCCGACATTTTAAACGCCCTTTTTGCCATTTCACTGTTGTGATTAGATGGTACATAACCCAGCTGCCAATGCAAAGGTATTTTAGAGTGAAATTTTCTTAACTTGCCAGTCACAAATTATCTATGTCTTCATTCATAACTTCTCAGACGCGAAATGGTCTGATGCCATTCGTAACTTTCGTTATTATTCATAAAGAGTAAAGAAAGTAAGTTAAGGTATAAATGCATTTCGTTTAGATTCCTGGTTTTATCGAATTTCATGGGTGTTGACTATCTATTATACAAACGCACAAGCACAAATCACTTCTGTAATGGAACGACAATATAGGTTGTATGCATCTCTCGGGTGTGATACGGCTTGTTGTACGCCTCTTTGAAACAGCGTCACCGAAGCTGGTAGAGGGAGAGAGAGAAGCATACAATGTATTTATCTTACAGCCATGTTAAAAGTACAAAATATTATTTTATTTCATTTTGAAGATCGCTAGCGGCTATATAGCATGTAAACAAAATGGCGTCTGTCTCTCGACTGGATTTTCAAAATCAGTGAAACACATCCCGACTAGCTCATAATTACTATAAAAACGATGAATTATTTATATACTGAGTCTGCGAACCATTCAAAGTATAAAGTAGTTTAAATGCAGTAGTGAAAGTCGGCAAAATAAATGTGTACAAAGAACAGCTGATCAAACGGTTTTCGAACTCCTGGCAGTGCATGCGTCATTTTATGGTGTCATACAATTGGTAGCAATACAACTTCATGAGGAAGAGTCCGGCCGTTAACGTGGGAGCCGGTAATATTTTTCCTCTCCAGGGAAGGGTGATATGGTATCTTGTTGAAGCATCATTGACCAATGAAATTAAAATCCTTTACATAAAGGTAATATTAGAATGTACACGAGACAAACGTGGGTGTGATTTTAGACTCCACCATACTGCTTGACAAATATTAGATGAGCCACGACCTGACAAACGACCCAAATTTGCATATATGGGAACGCCCTCCAGAACATTCCATTCGAGTGACTGACTGAGTGAGTTTAGTTTTACGCCGCACTCAGCAATATTACAGCTATATGGCGGCGGTCTGTAAACAATCGAATCTGCAACAGACAATCCAGTGATCAACAGCATGAACATCGATCTGCACAATTGGGAACCGATGACATGTGTCAACAAAGTGAGCGAGCATGACCACCCGATCCCGTTAGTCACCTTCTACGACAAGCATAGTCGCCTTTTGTGGCAAGCATGGGTTGCTGAAGGCCTATTGTACCCCGGGACCTTCACTAGTCCATTCCATTGGAAACAAGAGGGAACAGGATGACGTTTAGTTTCGAAAGTTCAGTTTCCTCGTGCGAATCGTGTCTTGATGGTGTCTTGCTGAACTAAGTCGTTCTATGAGACACGTGTTAAACAATAGCAGTATTGATTTCACGCCACGGCCAGCATGTATTACACGTGCTTAATCGCTAATCTACCTGTAGCAACCAAGTGTATTCGTCTAGATTACTTGCCCCGCCTGCTTGTCACAAAAGCTGGCCCATCTAATACTTGTCAAGCAGCAGTTCCCATACAGGACCACTCTTAAAGGCGAAGTAGCTTCTAAACATTGGTGCACCGAGCCAGCTTTATTGAACTCATTCCAACGCAAGTTCTTTTTCTGCTGAAGTGCGTTGAAACGAATATCAGAACAAAAACTGTACACAACGAGTTGATGTCTCGCTGAACTATGACTAACCGGAATGGTACTGATAAAGAGTGGCACATTTGAAGGTAAAGAAAAAATATTTGGTCAGCGTTTCTAAGTATACCAACTCTTTCGTAGAAACTCGTTATAATTACCCTTTGCACAGCAATTACAAGTACGATTCACCAATCTTACCTAATTGTTTAATTTGCATATGATAAATTTTCTGTTTTCCGTTGTTCAGTTTCCTTGTACTAAAACCAAGTGTGTTGCAAAGGTTAATGTATTTCTTAAAGGCCGCATAGAATTAGAACAATATTGTTTGCTGTGGCAATGTGTTATATATGTGCAGGAAAATAAAAAATATAAACATGATAATCAGGTCTGATATTAAATCTGTGTAAGTACGATTCAGATCTCGAACCAATCTGTATTGTATGAGTGTCTTGAAACTCTCCTTATGGAGATGCTCATTTAGACGGATGGATGCTGTTTCATGTGAGCATCTGGACACAGACCATCTTCTTATCCGCTCGACAGCTCCTGTGAAAGGCACTGGATTCATTAGGTCTTTACTGAAGAGAACGCTACGGCTACAGCAGCAGTCATGGGGATCAGCTGATATCTGACTTTTTCAATCTGATTTGGAATCAATGTTCTGTTTTTATAATCCTTTCAAGTAGTTCGTAATAACACAGTCCAACGACAGTATGCATTTAAAAGCAAATTATTTCATACATCAAATAACAGAACAACAGACACTTATTAGAACACAAAAACAAAAATCGTTAATTTGTTCGCTTTGATGACATTCGTTCCGATGCATTATGCATTTGCCATGTAACGCAAGTGGAACATTGGCTTCAACTTGTGTATAACTGAAGGAATTTAAAGGCCGCACTCTGTAGGTAATTTTATCAAACTGAATATAGCATATCAATTAAATGAAATCAAGACGTGCTCACGTCTTTCAAATTTCTTTCCATTATCATTGATATGAGTTTTGCGAGTGAATCGACTTTGACATTATAACGATAGCAACCATAATGTCGACGCGTTGGATTCTTGTGTATGTGCATGTTAGTTGTCTTTAATAATTCTGGGCTTTCAGTTTTTTCAATTTAGATATGCCTTCACAAAGCAACCCTAAATATTTTAGAGACCTTTGCAGAGCCCTGCTAACCTTGATCAAACAACAAAAAGAATCCTCGAAGAAAGAGCATGCTCCACTGTACCTCAAAGATTGTGAAAATGTTGACACCAAAAGCAGGAGCTGCTGAAATATTGATCGTCACGCAAAAGGGAAGGTTGGCGACTGCTACCTTCGTCTGTATCTTTAGGCTCACATCTGAGTATGAAGCAAGTGAGGCGGTCTCATTGGTCTTCCTTTATTTCTGGTTCAGGTTTATAAATACATAGACGGGAATGGACCATCAGAGTTGAATTCTGATGTATTTGCGAAAAAAACCCGAAAAACAGCTCAGCGAGAAGGGACCAGTTGTTGCATACATTTGAGATAATTATTGAACGTCTTGACTATACTCGGAAATACATTGCGTTTGGTGGAGAGGAAAATGTTACCGTGAGACTGATATATATGGATCACTGAAAATCGGTGATGACACCGGGTGTTTGATAAATGGTGAGCATATCCTGCATTTAACCCCCCCACCCTTCCAACTCACCTCACATGGCCAAACCTACTTCCCAAACATCGCCCTTGCAGTCGACTTTATCAGAGACGTGCAGTTGTATAATTAATTCGGTGAACTGTACCACCCACAGTCCAGTAAAACAACTTTTCAGGGATGTCAAAGCAGGTTCAAACATCAGTAATCTAATAGTACACTCGCAAGATATTGATAGATACAGAATTGGAGTGGCCTTCGGCAATTCGAGTTCCTTTACATTTTACCATAGATATTAATCTTGACTCTTAGCACAGCAAAAACGTTTCAATACAGCTTATAAATGATTGTATTTTAAACATGCCATAATTTTCAGTTTCGGCCATATTATGAGATGAACCTTTCCTTAGTCGATGCAGCATTAAAAGTCAAATCATTCCATGTAACTTAAAGCTCACATTTATAACAGGACAGACTTGTGTTCTTGGCGTACCTAGGAGATATGAATACATTATGCCATTCAGGAAGTGGCCAAATGTAACATATGTTACGTTATTAGATAATCTTTCTTAGTAAGGCACAGCTGTCGCAGCTTCTGGACATTACTCGGGAGTTCTTTATGAATTTGAGACAAACAGCGTAGATGATATTTTGATGTTTTGCTGACAATTCTGCAGGCAGAACAAGATAATGTGTTACGTTATTGAAGTAAATTTCTTGGCATATCTGATGGAAGTGCAGAAATAAATTATTTACGGGATACAGTTGCAGCCAGAACAACTTAATTGAATTGGATGTTGCATATTCTGCATCTGTACTCTAAATATGAACTTGTTTTCATGAATTCTCACGAATCATTTATAATCTCAATCTCATTCAAAAATTGAGGTGTTATATTTCTCTATCAGTCATAATGGTCTATATCAACCTTCTGCAAACACACTGACTGTTGATGTCTTCACTTGTGGTCGGAAAGCTCATTTTTTCTATTAGAATAGTTTCTTTGAGAAAAATACTGAGAAAATGTGTAGAATATATTACTTGTAAGTCGCAGTCTTTGACAATATGTCCTTGTGCACTGATGGTCGAGGTACATCTACATACGTCGAGTGGCTGAAGTATTCTCTCTAAAATCTAATGATATATCAAATCTTGCAAACATGAACATAACATAGTTTGCAAAGTTGGTTTGGCATGAAGGTAAGTAAGATTTAACAAACTTAGAGTAGTCTTTGCAAATGACAAATATTATTAAGAAAGAAATGAATCACTCTGTATCTATATACATTGCCATTTGTAAAACCTACACATGTAGAATATCAATGCATTCCAAGATCAACACATTTTCCTGAGGACCAATTTTGTTTGCCAAGATTCACAGAGATGTTGATACAGAGATGTTGATGGCAGGCACCACAGGGAACCTATCAATATACATTCATCAGGGACGTAAATGATGAGGTTCTGATTCATTTAGGTATGTTTGCTTACGGCCTTTTGAGACTTCAGCATAGTGACCTGTAACAGTAGTCACTATCGTTTAGGTTCTTGGTGCCACTGGTATAAACTGAAATATAAGTATTATGTCACGAATAATCCCAATCAGCAGGAGAACATATGGGAAAATTTTATTACTATCGCTGTGCCTATCTAGTTTATATCCTGAAGTCTGTGCCGAATATCTTTCATGAAGCTAGGCTTAAACAGCTTAAACAGTGATATCCTAGATCACGTTTATTGCAAGAAGACGTGCTGCAAAAAACGCGAATGGGCATACATAATGTGCGTGTGTGTTATGTTTGAGTCTGTATAGTTGTACGCACGCATTTGTGTGTAGATACGGGTGCTTGTGCATTTAGAATAAATAGATATCATTTTTGTTTGGAAACAAGGTTACCGTGTCTTTAACAATTCATTATAACAGTTTCTTCCTTGCCGATGTAAGACAAGTGTATGTGCACTCATGCAAACATTGGTAAAACCTCTTGCACTTAACCGTGCAATGCTACCTGCAGCATATAATTGATGCTTAGGTTGCGTGATTGCAAAAGTATGCAGTTGGAAACTTGTTTAGATCGGGTTTACATAAACTGAAACGCGCGTTTATGTTGCCAGATGCATTCAGATTTTGGAGCAGCCACATCCATCAAATCATCGAGCCTTCCCATAGTCGCGTGTTACGGCTCTTGAAGGCCAATTCTAACGGGTATCGAACCCAATTGTTTGTTATGAATACAAACACAATGTCTATTATCCTATGATCGCTCACTGACACTGTTACCCTCTTTGTCTCTGAAAAAGGAAAAAGGTAACACAAAGTTTACAGTGCGCAAAGATCATTTGAAAAAAAGGTATCTTATTAAACTCCAATTCAATATTTACAAGAGCAATACAATTACAGTATTAGCTTGGCAAATGGTTCATTTGTATATACAGTTGCTTTAACCAATTCGGACTCCAAATAGTCTTTGACGCATCACCTACAAGTCAAACATGTACTGTACAATAAGAGAGCGATTTTTCGACTTATCGTATGGTGCAGTTGTTAATGCTTTGGTAACATTGGCATTATTTTGGTAAAAATAATCAAAGTTCTAAATATAAGCTTTCTTTCGTCCAGGTGTATATACTGAATGTTCTTGGTCTTGTGAGGTTCTTTGTTTCGGTGACCCGTGAAGGTCCTTCAGCAACCCATGATTGCCATAAAAAACGACGCTGCTAGTCGTAAGAGGCAAGTAACGGGATCGGGTGGTCAAGCTCGCTGACCTGGTTGTCATCGGTTACCATTTGCGCAGACCAATGTTTATGTTGTTGATCACTGGATTGTCTGTTCCAGACTCGATTATTTTCAGACATATAGCTGGACCATTGCTGAGTGCAGCGTAAAACTAAACTCTCTCATTCACTCACTCAAGTTTCTGTGCGCTTTAATTTAATCTTCACCTTGTAGTACTTCATAATATATATATGCTGTGCTAGATTAGAACGCAACTGCAAATAACGATCTTTCATGTGTGAATATCTTTCATTAGCCTTCTTTTTCTTGCACTTACCCACTTGAAAACAAACCCCATTAACTCTTGGCAGGTGTAAATATTATAGCAAAAGGGATTTCTTTAATACAAATGAAGCGCACACGTTCGAAGGGAAATGAAAGTATACTCTAACATTTCACGCGTTATATTGATGTCGTACATGATTTGTGCTCAGTCACCACTATATACAAATATAATTTATCATGACTCAATATACTCTTTTTCTGAATTTTGCATCCAACTGTTATGCATTGTTGCAACTTTTCTAATGCAAGGGAGTTACGTATATCAACCTTTGTATTATCATATTGTGAATTTATAATTATTATTAATTAATTGTACAGTGTATCTGCTTGTATAATTATGTCATTCACGCTCTTACCTCAAAGTCACCAAAACAAAATGTTATATATTGTTTGTACTCTGGGCCTAAGGCCCCTACAATCGAAATAAATTGATCTTGAACTTGAACATGAATTTTAAACTGATTCCTTATTACCATACACTCTTCCGTTGATTTCAACCATGTGATCATTATGCAGTGGGTCATGTACATGTACACACTGAAGACGACTTGCGGTCCAGTATAAAGCGTTGAGTGAGGGTGAGCACAGCGATCTGCCGACGAGGATAATATCATCAAGGCGATTTTGACAGGTGACAATGAGATGTACCGTGGTAGTGCTTTCACGAATTAGCTTAGAACGGAATTCATGTAACCACATATGGTCATATTCAGTTGCCTGTGTTTTATATTGTATTGTCTGCTTTAATTACTAGAATGTTTCACTATTCCATGCCACTTTTATATCAATATCTGTGGTAACCTAGTATTTTTAGTGTCCATCGTTATATTCTTCAAAATGTTTTCATTTTGGTCATATAAATTGTTTTCGTCATGATATGGCTGAGATATTGCCGATGTGACGTTAAATATTATCTCACTCACTCACATTATCTTACCTGGTTTCTATGGCTTAGCATGTAACTTTATCCGCCCGGTAAGCACGCTTCTGTGATCAAAGATGTTTTAAAGTTACCATCTCAGATAAAAACTCACTTTTATCGTGGTGCATGTACCCACGTGTGTATGGGTGGTTTTACATCCCTAGCATATACCGGTATGCACAAGCATACTCAAATTAAATACCACGGTGTAAAACGTATACCCAATCAACACACAATTCATTTCCTCCGAACTCCGTGCTATATCATCTTCATACTGAGAACCAGACAACTACAGTTACCCTTAATCTTCTTCAGTTATAATGCGAACAATAGATCCACCTACGTTTCTTCCGCGCTCCAGGCAGACGCTTTATCACTATGGCACAGAGTAAGTATGTGCACTGTTTATGGAAGTATGTTCACCATGCAACGCCAAAGTCGCTTCGATCAGAGCAAGATCTGTCCGAAGCATTGTTTCCATGAAGACTATGCATTTCGAGGTGAACTGAAATATCCATGATTTTCCATATAGATGAGGTTCTTTCTTCTAGCAGCCGTTTGATTGAACCTGCCGAAGGCAACAACTTTATGGACATGACAGCAGGAGACGACTTGTTGAAATTAGTTAGGAACTAACTATATAATATGTTCAGATAGTGGGGAGGTGGTGGTGGAATTGTGTGTGCATTATTGTGATGGTTGTCATCACTCCATGTGTCTCTGCCGAGTCCCATACTGCGTTATTGGATAATGGTCGGGGTGTATCTGTGGCTAAAGAGCAGCCTCTTCGGATGGTCCAGCGTGAAGGTTGACATCATCGTTTATGTTACCTCACACATGAAAGCCGCTTTCTGATTCCTCTATTATATATACATGCTCCGCTGCTAACAGCGACTCATTCGGTACTTCGTGGTTCTTACTTTTTTTAATCTCGAATAAGACCAAATGACGCTTGGTGCACAGAAATTACCGGTGTTTTGCGAATGGAAATCGATGAAGGGAGATAACTCTAAATCTCTTTTCATCCAGCGATGGTTACCAAAACATTAGCCTCTCGTTCCAATAAATAAATTTTAACGAAACGTTCAAACGTAGTCTGGAAAACTGGAAATGCTTTTCTTCGAAAAGATGCAAGATTCGAATCGTTTGGGTCACACGGGTTGGCTGAAATGTACGATCCGATCCGATACCCGTGTGTCATACAGTTCAAAACTAACATCCGGCAAGATAAATACGTTGTTCGCCGGTCCCTCGAGGACCCTGGGTTGAGGTACCCCGTGACCAGTGACCAATGTCGGATGAGGTTAACACACACATATCATTAAATGCTCAAGTAGTCCGTGTTTAGCCTGTCATCTTGATCTGTCTCTACACCCTACATGACACAATAACCACAATGCATCATCGTCCGTAGCTAAAGACGCCTTAGATGACGTCGTTAAATCATGCACAACTACCTCTTTACATTAAGTGTTCATTCAAGTGAGATCCTCGGGCATTCATGAAACCTTCATTCTGACGGCACAAGTCGACGTCGATGTCTGGCTCGCAACTGTATATGGTATCTGATCGATAATGATATGGATCGACTTACCACTTATCATTTCAAAGACACTGCAAGAACAATACAAATGTAGATTTCCTTTGTTAATTCCGTACATGTTGCAGTTGTAGTGCTTCAATAAGCCCACTTTAAACACCATTGAAAACTCATAACCTAAGAGGGGTTGAAGGTCTTGTCCGTTTTTGAATGGATAATGATTATTGCAGTTGGATTTTGCGATTTTACGATCTCCAGTTTTAATATCATTATCAGTTTGAATTACTGCTGATTATCTTCATGAAAAGATTAAGCTGCCGACTTTGTAAAATACAAGCGACGCAATCACAATTTTCAGTTAGAAACATATTTTTTGTACGATTCTCACTCTGTTCGGAAAAGGCCAGCGCACGCTGCCCCTCGCTTGCCAGCTGTCACAAACACAGGCAAAGACAAATAAATTTACAAATCACCCAATCTTACTTTAGACTAATTTCCAGGACAGCTAAGCCCCTCCTGGAAGACACGTTGGTACAACTGCATTTGCTCTTAGAGCTTTCCTTAAGCTTAGCATGGCATATCTGGCCAACTCGATTAAGATCAATTTTCTGTTAACGCCATTTCACGTGGATCTCCTTTCGTTTGTTCCATCATCAGAAAAAAGTGTTCGAGAGAGGCCGCATTCATAATTACTGAATCGATCAGTTCTTAACAGTAGTCTATTTTTCCTTTTTTTTTTTTTAAAAAAAAAACTATATTTTTGTACATTAAGACAACATTCAACATTCAGTCGGAGTCACTATATCCCTTCGTAAGGCATAAGTCGGATGAGGTTAAAGTAGGTTCACCATCGTTGTCTTGTTAATGAGTGTTGTATTCTCTTTCCATGGTGTAATACACATTGGACAATATATGTGACCTGAAAACGACCCACGTATATGCAAGTATGTTACTTTTCGTGTGACTACCAACTGGAATATTGCAGTCCAACAGTGAAATCTATCAATAATAACAGAGGTATCAAAGTAGCTGTGTTAAAATGCACGAGGAGCAAGAACACAGCTGAGTCTCAATGTTGCTGACATCGGTTTGTCCGCGCCAGATGCCTCAAGGCATGGATGGTGTACTGATTCGGAATAAAAAACATGAGTTAGTTGATGGATATTCTTGCAGTACCTTCAAGTGCAATTATCCCTGTTATGAAGTCTGTCTTCAACAGGCTCGTGTGTATGTCTATTTTTCAGTATAGATTAAGTCAGTTTGAGGCACATGCGTCAATATGTAGCATGCTTTTGAGACAATGATTTGTTGTAAAGGATGTATGTCTATTGTTTTTATTTACAAGTTTGAATGGATTTGTGATGCAAATCTTTATCAAAGCAATACTTCCAATTTTCATCTCTAACATATTCTAAAATATATGTTCAGGTTTCTATTTCATTATAGTCACGCGTGAGTTCTACTCTCTATACACGGTCAGGAGACTGACCATTGATCTTCGGAAGCCTTTTGAACACAGAGTAACAGCACTTTAGATATTTTTACCCTTTGCCAGACACTTATTACAGCTAAATGATGTTACAATTGACTTCACTGATTGATCACTTTGAATCTTCTAGGATAAAACCGTAAGTTGAGCCCAATTTGGCCCATCTCTTCTTTCGCCTCAATGAACATGTCCATAAGGAGAGTTAGACGACACTGACAGAATCCAGATTGATTCGAGTAGATACCGATGTCTCCAGCAGAGAGAGAGAGAGAGAGAGAGAGAGAGAGAGAGAGAGAGAGAGAGAGAGAGAGAGAGAGAGAGAGAGAGAGAGAGAGAGAGAGAGAGAGAGAGAGAGAGAGAGAGAGAGAGAGAGAGAGAGAGCTAAGTCGCACTACTTATGCTGACTCAATATCAAATCTGATTAACTAACGACAGAATGATCACATGGCTTTTAGGGCACTGACATCTAAGGTCATTTATCCGTGTGTGTAAATCTAGTCGGTTGGCTGGGTGTTTGGTTGGTTTCTTGCTTGGTAACGCCACACTGAGCAATATTCAGGTTAAATGGCTGCAGTTTGTAAATAATGGAGTTTGGACAGCATCACTGGCAATCCAGTGATTAGCAGCATGAGCATGAGCATCGATCTACCTAACTGGGATACGATGACATGTGTCAGTGAAGTCGGAGAGTCAGACCACCTTATCACCTTTGTCGCCTCCTATGATAAGCATGAATTGAAAATCAATTCTGACCCAGGACATAGAGTTTTGAAGCCCTCTCTCTCTCTCTCGTAAGTCTATGTTAATGTATGACACTCACGACTGTCTTAGTGCTAAGTGAGCTTCGAAAATCTAGGCCCAGATCTTTTGTTACTAGTTTGTTATGTAAACTTTAAAATGTGACAAAAGCATTTTATATGGTTGTGATAACGCACCGATGCACATTCCAAGGGTGTCAGTAAGTAAACGTTCTCTGCACTGGACTTGGGGACATGTCTTGACTGTTTATATAGAGGGAAATTACCTCAGGATGTTACTCTGTTTACAGGTTTTAGTGATTCTACCAACTATTCATAGCTGCAAACACATTTCTCACTTTAAGAGCAATTCTGTCTACATGAAATGTCTAGTTGTGTTACACGAGCAAAAGAGAATTAGAACGTTTGGACCAGGTCTGGTTTCTTGATACACATGCCTCATACCTAACTTCTTTTCTCCATCTTTCTACAAATCTAATACAGTTTAGGCCAATATGATTATATTTAGAATATTTCTGCTCTTTTATTTAAAAAAAAATAACCAATATTAGAAACAGTGAAGTAATTTGCATCACTTCAGTCTCTAAGTTGATCAGTTTGCAAAAGGGTGTTTAAACGAAAGCACGTTAAATGGTTTTCAATTTAAAATGAAACTTTGCAAGACAACTTGGAATTTCACGGACGGTGTTGGATCTCACTTCTTCTCACGTCTTCTGATACAAAATGCACGTTCCATTAGCAAAATATATTAACATGTTCACCTCCAGAGTACATTATAGTTATTTTTATGTAACCAGGAGACGACATATAACGTTTCAAATATTAGGTGTCTACAACAGCCCTGATTAAGAATGTGTCCTCATTAAGAGTGTGACAAAAGCATATGACAAACGAGAGGCCAATGCCTGCCTCTCATTAACCATACATATTTGTGTAATGCTTTAAAAAGGAGGCGCCACCTCTAGCCACAAATATACATTGGGCTATTTATCATTTCAGTACAAACAAATTTGTGACCTACATATTTTGGTTTGCCCTCGAAATAGAGCTGTTTGTTAGAAACAAGAGAATGTGCATATTATGTCCACGGAAAAAATCCATATCACCATCTTTTGCAACGGTGCCTCTTTGCATAACTATTTTGTATTAGAAAGGTATGTCCTTATATGTCCTTAATCAGCCCATGGTTAATTTTATCTACTCGTCAACCTCATGAATCTTTAATTACTGGAATTGCCTTTGTGGAAGACGAGTGGTCTTTTCCGGTGAAAGACACGTTGTTCATAACCTGAATGTTGCTGTGCCACCATGACAGCAACGAAACTGGTGAAGCGTGAACTTTGGTGACGAATGCAAGTTCCAGCTCATAAAGATCTGTCCTCATTTGAGCACTTTCGAGTACTACTTGGACGTATCTAACTTTTTAGGTTGTGTTTTAGATCAGAATAATATTTGATGGCGTTTCTTTTGGACGCTAGTTTAAAGTCCAAAGCTATCTCTTTGCATAACTGTATTTGATTACAAAAATATGTCCTATGAGTTTCTGAAACATGAATTCAGCCCGGGTTAATTTACTTCACTAAGTAACCTCGTGAACATCAAGTTTTTGTCGTGCCCTGCTTGGAAGACGAGTTTGTCTCTTCCGGCAGACACTATGCCCATTACCTGGATATCATATTTATCACAGCAACAAACGATATGTCTTTCCATTATTTTATAATGGTGGAAATATATGAACTCCTGCCATGACGGTGTACATGATTAATTATACATTGAAAATAGCAACATATTGCTTTCCTTGAGGCTTTGTGTGAGTGTGGGAGTGTTTGAATCATGAGCTGACATAATGGATGAAAACGGGGCATTTTTGCAGTAATGCAAGAGGTCCTTGTTTCAAGCTGAAAACATTTTGCTTTTCGCAATAACTACATTCCCTGACTGACCTGATGTAACAATCCAAGAAACATAAGTACAGAGAAGGTACCCCAATTTCCCACTGGCCAGGGTAAATGAATCTAGCTAGGTATTCTCGCAACACTCGTAGCCCTTCGAACTTCTTAAGCCCATTCTTAATAGATTTGTCTAGGTTAAGAATTCGTTTCCAGAATAAGGGCTCTGGGTCTTCGATCTGAGAAGGGGATTTCCTCCTCTGGCACAGTAGTACCCGACGGTCGGAGGTTCGAATCTCAAACCTGTTCCTGACATGATTACGACGAGAATGTATACGTACATTTCAAACAGGGTAAACTGGTCTTGCCATCATATTTGTACAGTGCACAAAGAAACGACTGTCCAAATGAATATTCTTTTTACATAAATCACCAATACACTGTGACTTGACTAGCCATTGCCTTTTAACCGAAGCTGGGTTAAACTGTTGAAAAATAGAAGATGTGTTAGTGGCATCACCAACGATGCTGCTGTTAAGTTCTTTGCCTTAATGCATTGGTTTCAGAGTGAACATGCCAAAGCCAGGGACATCAGCACTAGTTGTTTACGAACGAAGGTGCTCGCTGCACATGAGACGCACGAGGGCAAGGCCGGAAAGTCTGTAGACTGATTCACTGCGTAACCGCTGGTTTTTTATAAGTATGTTATTACCATCTCCTTTTTAAGATATCTGTTAGTCGACATGGCTTCCTATATAGAATATCATTTGAGTATACAATATGGGCAGAAACCTCGACATTTAAGTTTCCTGTTGACGCTTCTGATCCTATATTTAATTTTCAGCAAACGAATCATATTTATCAGCTAATTGATACACTACTTTTTCAACCGATGCATGTCGACTGAACGATTGCACCTTTGAAACGTATATGTTGGACAGCCTACACTCAACGGCTCATACATTATGTACCAAAGAACACTCGTACGTGGAAGCTTATCTAATGGAACTACTATTTATCTTATATCCCTTTCTTACAGACACAAAACAAAAATGTAAGTAGTCGGTAGTTTTGTCACTTGAACATAACAACAACGCCTATCTGCAACTTCTGACTTTTATCGACCAGTGACAGGTCTTTACCTCATTATCTCTTCATAATCCCAGACCATGAGGTACTGAATTCTGTTAATGTGACGAAAGTGTTTGACGCTCTTTGATATTTTATAGATACCAAACAGTGGGTTTCACATAAAGAGAATGATGACGCTATCAGTCTCTGAAAGTTGCAAATACAGGCAGAAATTTAATTCAGTAATTTACCTCATTTTATTTCATTACGGTTAAAAGAAAGTATCAGATTTAGAGGAAAGAAAAGACTGAAAAAGGTCACCTGTGCCCCAGACATTATTTACTATGGATGGGTTGAATTTGTTTGAGTCAAGAGAGGACTGACCATTCGTATATCTGCGCAATTGGGAACCGATGAAGTTCCATCCAAGTCAGCGAGTCTGACCACCCGACCCCGTTAGTCGTCTCTTACGACAGACAGAGTCCCCTTTGTGACAAACACGGGTCTATTAGTCAATGTATACGTAATTCCATTGCAGAATAAACAACTATCGTCAGCCGGATAAAGGTCTAAATATGAACAAGAAATGGCACGTCAATGCAGCGTCTTTCGTAACATCGTGTTAATCGAAGTTCGGAACCAGACGGACATGTCACATCGCTATTATATATATGTCATCCTACAATACTATTTGGGTTCCAAGTCCACTTGACCAAATGCGTTCTGTCTGTAAGCGTTTCACTGGTGTCATGCTACAGGATCTCAGACTGGACAGGTGAGTCCGCGTCAGTGTCATCTGTGTATCGTCTCAGACAGTAATCCCTCGTCCTCGTGCCAGCGGGGTAGGACGAGCTACTGATCTCCGATAGAACAGTTTTAATGTGTACTAAATCGTGTGTTCTTTGTCTTGATAAGCCTTTCTATAATGTCACTAACAATGTCTTCCCATTGTCATGTCCTTATCTGTCAGATGTCCCCAATCAGAATACGACAGATTTTATCTGTAAACACACATTGTTTTTCTCTGGAACTATACTTGGTGTGTATATTTACATACATGAAACACTTGGATATTTGTTGCCATCGTAACAAATCAAAGAAAACTCGACCTTTTCGTCTAATTATAAACCCGGATAAACTACCAAACGTTGAAATCGGCACATTATAGGAAAAATAGATTCATCGTCCACCAAAAAAATGCCAAAAATACCACCATATTGACATAATATCAGTTCAAAGAATTCAAACATTGATTCTTCGTCTGCTTAAAAACCAAGATAAACAGCCAAAACGTACCGTGACATTGGGGCATTTCTTGGGAAAAAATGGATTCTTCGTCAGCTTAAATAGGACAACGAAGAAACGTACGTAAACATCGGAACTTTGTAACAGTACATGCGTCTGTATCAGGAGATATGATAGAAAATATATATAATATACTATATCATATCATATATCATATTTTGCATCCATTTTTAAACAGCCCGGGATATTTGTGAATATTGAAAGGTGATAACAAAACTCGCGTATGTGGGGTCATTATAAATTGTATTGATCAGTACCGACACATTACGCTGTTTTCTTTTCCAGGACGTTCAGGACAGTTGGTTCGCCCGATGGTAAAATCATACCCTGGTTAGATGTGCTTCCTGAGAACTAATAGACCGTGTTTATCGCCGCGCTCATCAACATTCCAACGGTTTGTAAATAATCAAATCAGTACGAGACAATCTAGTGATCAACTGCATGAACATTTACGCAACTGATATACATATCCCAACTACCCGATCACCCGAACCCGTTAGTATCGGGTCATAATTTTTAAAAGTCACTTGCCACCGGGAAAGTGAAACTAATCCTGATTAATTTTGTACTTGTCCTGATTTTTATGACATAATCATGATACTGCAATTGTGAAAAAAAAATCTACATGGTGCTTTATGTTAATGTTTAGTAGACTATTTATTGAGAAGCAATAAATAGCAAGGAAAGATAACTTTATTACCTCTGAGAAATTTGATAGCAGATATGAAATGAAATCAACGTTTGTTTACATTTTGAAACTATAAGCAGAAATTTTCTAGGAGTTCACGGACAAGTAGGATTATTTGATTGCCCGAAGTGAAAACTTACTTGTCCCAGGCGTCGGACGATGGGATATTTTAATCCCTGCCGTAAGTCGCATCTTACGACAAGCACAAGCCGTAGGAAGATAATAAAGGCATTTTATATCATGAAACGTGTTCAAGGGCCCTTCTCCTGAACGAAAATAGTTTATGGAACTATTTTTTCAAATAGTCTTGAGTTACTTTACACAACTCTGGAATTTTTCTAAGATAGAAACAAACCTGTTTGAAGGGACGTAACTCTTGAGAAATATGTGGCACCAAATTTCCTTGATAACTATCTCTCACAAAACATGCCTTGGACACATTTCAATTTTTATTGAATTTAATTTCAATATATATGTTTCTTAGAAAACCTCTATAACACACAGTTTGCATTCATTAACTCAGTCATGACCAAGAGCATGTGCGTAAGTTATGTGTTCTGTCACTTTTGCGAAATCTTCGCCTCATTTCACACTGTGCGTATTGATTTAAAAGGTGGGACAAGGATCACAATTTCATAAAAATATATTTTTGTTATATTTTTCATCGTGTTGGGTAATTCAATTTCCATCCTTAACTGTTTATCCCTGTTGAGAGACAGACTAATCGAGAGAAAGATGGAGTGACGGACGGAAAGACAAAATCCCATATCAAAAACATAAAATGTGCATCCCAAACGATACTGAGGCAAAGGCCATTGACCGTGGTTACATCTGTTCGTTACATTCAATGTCAGACTTCTTAGCGGTTTCGGAAAGGAGCGAGGTTTGCCAACTGGTATGTTCTTAAACAGGAACGGGACTTACCCTTGCCATATGCATGTCATACGGAAACGACTCTACACTGAAACGCTGATCATCCATACAGTTTTGTCATCTTTCTACCCTTGTGCTGCCTCTAAGACCGCCTTGACTTTTTTGAGTTATCATTACACAAAATCGAATTATCAAATTAATGAAAATATGCATCAATTCAAATTATGCCGAAAACGAAATCAATCAAAGTTCAAATCGAATTATCACAGTTTTCTCTATTGCAGACAAACATCACCGGAATGATAGTTCCAGTCTGTATATTTTATCTTATTGCTCTAATTCAGATTGCCTCGTATCACTACACAATATAAATCTCTTCAAAGGGTCACAGTATGGATGTGGTTAACAGACCACAAGTTCTGTGATGATAGAATGGTCGTCGGTATGGTCGTCTAAATGAACGCTCTCGGAAATACGTTGAGGGACTCTAATAGATTCAGGATTGGTTTGAGCACATGCCGTTGCCTGTAGCAGATCAAGGAGGGTATAAATCTGATTTCGATTGATTTAGTCAATATTAATTCAGTTTGCTCCTCGATAGGCTGGCCTTGTGCAAGTGCATGTCCCTTTGCAACTTAGAATATGAGATGCTGAAATACAGATATAAATGTCAACAATGGCTGTAACACGTAAACCCATAACAGCTCATTATTTTTAGTAGACAATGCTCCAGTATTTAATGTACCTCATAATCCTGTTTTACAGCACGATCACTGGTCCCATCACAGGTTTACAGCTTCATATACCGTGAAGACAATAAAAGCAAATTGGCGATTCCCCATAGTGTTAAGCTGTGCAATGTCAAGACTGATCACAGTCAATAGTAATTACAGCGTTCATTGATTGCAGATTGATACGGACGTAAAGGCCTCTGAAGTTACACCTCTCCAATAAAGAAAGGCAGTATTCATCTGAAAGGCAAGTCTATCATCTCAGTACACCAACACAGACACAACGACACTTACATATCGGGATGATGTGAAGATGAAACAAAGTTGTTTCTAATCAATATTCTATGCTGAGGACGGCACAAGTCCTTATTTGTGATCAAGTGCGAGCAATCTGCAAGGATATCTCTCAGGAGGGTTGACCGATCTAGCCGAAGACAGGACACTAGCGTCTGGAGGCGCTTTTATGGTTGCCTGCCAAACTATTAGATTAATCCATTATCTCCATCTTTTGTGAGGAGGGAACACAGACTGTCCAGATTTCATTACTTGCCACTGTAGTCCAATACTTTCATGGTATGTGTTCATTTCGCCACTGATTGCCTTGTCTATGGTATGCATTGTAGCCTCGAATCGATCATAAACGTTTCAATCTGGAATGTAAAAGATCCAAAGTTTACGTCTGTGTAGTTTCTGCATTCCTAATAACACAGTTCTAGCATTTGTTATGTGATACATACTGTTCAGGTTTGTTTCTACATTTGAAAGGTTGCATCACATTGGTATCACAGGGTAAGGAGGCTAGCATGAGTTAAACACACATACGTAATACGGGCATGTTTCTCTTTTGAGCAAATTGTGTGAAGTTGCCATCTGTGGGGCAGGACATACATATCCCTTTCTCGAACACCTGGTGTCATCACTTAATTTTAGATATCCATTTATATAATTATCATCACTCTCATACAGATAGTTAAGACATGTTTCTCTGGCGTTGACATTTGTTATTATTACTGCTTTCTGGCAGTACTCACATTGACATAATATATGGAAACTTCAGGCTTGCCAATGACATTAGAAATCAATTCTCATGTCATGTTATACAATTTGAACAAAAACCAACAAAGTACAAATGCGGTCGTGTCGTCGACCGTGAAGTCGTCAGACAAGACTGATATCGAAAAGATTCAGTTCGGCATCCAACCCGCTAGGGTTAAATGTAAGCCATTACCACTGTCGACTAAGTTGTAAATGAAGGACACAATCGGCTGATAGGCTCAGGATGAGAATGAGATCTGTGTTTCGCATCAGCAGCACTGCTTATCACAAGCGTCCTGGAGCGGAGTGGTCAAGACGTCTGTCAGTTGAACCTACATACCCCACCGTGTTCAGTGACAAATCGAGGTTCAGGTTTACAGCTAAATTGAGCTGGGATTGGAGGGCGATGTACTATAGCACAGTAAGGCAGATAGTGAGTGATGGTGTGTTCTTCCGTGTAACTATATATTTCATCCCGTCTTGCTAAAAAGCGGAGTAAAAACGTTTTCGTTTGCTCAAAATAAGTTGTGTTGTATTTACACAGGTACGTTGTTGTTCTGTTCTGAAGCTGAAATGAAGATGTTTGACTTCTCTTTCACTTTTCATTGATACTGTAATTTCAGCAACACATAACGTGTCCATGGTTTGGGAAACCTGGATTTTTCAAGCTAACAGACCAGTCACCCTCGTCATCATTATTCCGTGGCTTTGATCGTAAACGCCTGTCCAAAGGGTTAGAATGTCATCACGTACACCCTGATTCTAATTACACCCTGAGTGCTACAATACAGATAATATTCTCTCGGTGTGGTGTACTGTATTCATTAAAGTCTTTAATCAGCTTTGGATACATTAAACGTGCATTGAACATGGAGCAGTTTACAAGTTGTATTTTTTGTTTCGGTCAAGGGTCGATGATAAGGTGATCTGTACAGAGAGTTGCCACAATCCCATACTAAAATTTCTGCTGCACCAAATACCCATAACAATGCAGTAACGCTATTGAATGGTAACCTATTTATCTTCGGTTACATGGGCAACAATGAACAAATCCCTGTATATCCGACCTGGAATTGGGAATCGTGCTATACTGGAAATACATCCTGACCATCCTGATCTTTTGATGGTTCTAGACGGTATGGCAATGAGTGGCAAACAAAGAAGTGCAACATCAGACTGGCACATTATTGGGAAGGCTCTCTAATTGGACCTTTCAGGAATCAGGTAAATCGTGACAAACATACCCATTTCCTTTATAATTGAGTGAGTGAGTTAGTAAATATTTTAACGTCACATCGGCAATATTTCAACCACATCGTGACGAGAACGTGTTTGATATCGAAATGAAAAATGTATATATTATCGAAACTTGTCTTCAAAGGGCAGTAAAACAACCAGAATATCACACTTACAATTAAAACTAGTGTGGAAAGTTGAAGCTAGTAGCACTATTTGGACAAAACAATATAAAATACGGGTTACACAACGCATTTCGCTTACGAAATGTCTTGCTTGCACTCCGTGTACCATGCTGTCTCCATTGATCTTGGTGCCTTACGTTTGGCAGATTGTATTTTGTTTCCTGACATTAGGAGAAAACCCTGGTTGGTTCCCAATAACATAACCCCTCCGGCACTTTCGATAATGCAATGTGTCGGGGTTGTTGGTTGGAGGGCTGTCACATTCTCTGATTAGTTGTTCATGAATGATACTATTCAGCGCTACCTGTCAGAAGTTCCCTGAGGGCCCTCAGCCGATAATGAACATAACTAGCTTGACAGTGTCCTGCCCACTGACTATAGTTTTCAATTGAGCGGGACTTGCTCCTAGAGAGTCTCCAGACTCCAGGGAGTGGCCAGGCCCTGACAATCTGCCAAAAACACCTTTACTAGATTTTTTACAACTCATATATTCTGTTAATGATCTGACTATCACAGGGTGTAGTAGTCACACTGGTTCAGGAAACAATCACCCAGCATCTGGCTTCAAGATGTTTTTTCGCCTTCTTGCCTCAGATTCCTTTTGGTGGTGAGAGTAAGTGACTGTGAGCTTTAAATATTAATTTCCCTTAAAAGCTTCAAAGGGGCTCTAAGTATTCAATACCTATCAGGGAAAACCTTTATGTTGCGGGTCGCTTGAAATGATAAGTTGCCATCAAGTCAGTTATATCTTCTTTCAAGTTGCAAAACTGACGCAGTATGTGTAGGTAGTTCTACTTAGCAGTTTTTTCCCTGTCGCCAGCTTTGACGGTATGATGGCTATGCATGTCATTGGCTCTCCTTGAAATGTTCCACACATACACTGCACATATGCTGTATAGAATTATGGCATACTGGGACATCGTTTTGTATCATTTCTTACTTCAGGCGTAGTAAAAGTCTATGACTTTTTGTAAGTGATCGTGACCTCCATTTTTGTTACAGCAAAATAATGACATCAAAACACCCTATGTGTTCATTCTGATGACCCGTTAAGGCATATATAATCCGTGTTAGTCGTGTTGTGGATTGTGTTTCGTTGTTGTCGAGTGGTTGATTGTGTTTCGTTGTAGTCCATGTCCAGCGCAAGATGAACAACATCGTTCCCTGGTACATTAGGACGTAAGGTTGTAAAAGTCTATCAGTCGTGATGACATGTTACCGTGGTGAAGTGAAGTCTGTATCAGATGGTGAACCATTTTAATTTTACAAAAATATCCGATTGAGATGGTGACTTGTGAAATGACCTTAGCGTGATCGTTTCTTGTGCTGGATAATTTATTTGCAGAGTACCTTATATTCGACTTAAACAGGGCATCCTGACGTAGAAGAGGGAGAGATCGATGCATTGCAATCAATAATTATTACACGATATCATTATTATTACAACGAATATATGCAAACCTAACTAGTTACAGGGTGGTGGTGTTGCGTACAGCAACGTGGATCTATTCGCGCCCTACACTTAGAATTGACGAATCAAGGGGAATTATATCGCCCCAAAATCGGTTAAATAAAGTAAAGGATACATCAACATTATAAATATCAATTTTGGATACATACAAACATAAATGATGATTGGCTGGGTGAAAAAGATGTAATGATAAGCTCTGCTTCACTTAACTTCACTGTGAACATTTTCATCACTGAAACATGAAATGCTCATTCAATAAGAAAAAGCAGGAGACACAACATTAATATGATATATAATCATAGAGATATATGTGGCTTGGCTATGTGAGAGCCAGTCTACATCATTACATCATATCTAAGTCTGTTATAGGGGATACACATGCAAGTCACTGCTTCATCCTTTGTCGGGGTCTGTGAATATCTAAAGCCGCCAAAAGGATTGATGAAGGGGAATGCATCAGTACATATTTCTGTAACTTATATAAGTATAATATGTAGCAGACAGAAACAGTTTGATAAAATAATGGACACCTGCGATGAAGTCGTTAATGAAGCTACAAAATTTTCCGGAGCATTGTATTCATCCAGAGTCCACATAGTGAATGATATGAACCTCGGTAATTATCCCCCGTCAAAACACGTTGCGGGTGTATTAAACTGCGCTCCGTCCGTCCGTGCCCATTTATCTTTCCAGGAGCAGAACTCTAAAACCAATTCTGATTAAAATATTTTGGCGTTTTCATGGCAACAAGTTTGACTTAGAGAGAAATGTGGTGGTTATGCTCATTTCAGAAACAGACTGTTTTAAACCTTTCATTACTCTCGTTCCATTTTTCTATGTATACAATGCATTTGGCATAATCAAAACTTGTAGATATATTCATGAACGATAACTTGTCACTGAGGGGATATTGATGACTTTGTCTTCTTGTTTACTTAGTAACCAAGACATATGTAAAATTGTGCCCCCAAATAGCGCTGAAGGACCTATTACTATGGATGAACTTTTAACAGTATTAAAAATATCTAAAAACAATCCGAGTCCATACTCAGATGATTTTACCTATGAGTTCTGTAATTATTTCTGGCTTGATCTTGGTAACGTTCTGTTGAAATCTCTAAACAACAGTCTTGAAGTTGGTCATCTGTCATCTGTCAAATCTGATAATTCAGAAATATCGTCGTATCATCAGCAAATTGCTTCATAATGTATTCAATATTGTCAGTTCTTATTCCTCTTATGTACTTAATGTTTTGCATTATTAAGCCTAAAACTTCTACACAACCCAAAATATATGAGACGATAGAGGATCCCCTTCGCGACTTCCCATGGTTATTTTAAAGAAGGGTGGCGCAAAGTCACTATCCACTACACCAGGTTGAATATCATGGCAGGAAAGGTTTGAACATTGAATCACATCTGGTCCAAAGTGGTAGAAATTGAAAACATTAAGTATATATTTCAAGTCAACAGTGTCAAAAGCGTTCCCAAAGTCAATCAATAGGCGTTTTCTAGCCATTTGGCATGCTTCAGTGTGTTCCATTAGGTCATATATTATTCTAGTTACTTCTCTTAAGTTTATTCCAACGATAAAGCCGTTTTGATCTCCATTAATAATATTGGGTAGAATAGATTAAATTCTGTTGCTAATGGCTGCAGCAGCAATTCTATACGATTTCTTTAGAAGTGGGATGGGTCGCCAGTTGTTTAAAAAAGACCTTTCCGGCTAAGTGCCTGTTTCATGGTGACACAGATTTCAAGTCCGAAAAGCAGAATTCAGAGATTTAATCAATAATTCGCCAGGATCATTCCCATTTTTTGGTAACTCTGCTTTAAAAACTGCTTTAGGACCAGGACTTTCGTCACTTTTCATATTTTTCAGGCTGCCTGAAGTTCATCTCTTGTTCGATCACCTTCCATACAAGTTGTTTGTTCATTGCTTTGTTTGGGTATGGTAATATCCTTTCAAAGTTCATCTAGATCTACAGGACTTACATCTTCTTGTGCATATAGATTTTCATAAAAAAGATTTAATCTCTTTTGACAGAGCATCAAGCTCACTTAGAACTGTTCCATCACCTTTTTCTAATTCTGCAAAGGATTTTTTTTAGGAATTTCTGGCTTCAAGTTTCAAGAAGTACTTTGTTGGTTTTGTGCCCAGTTCATTTAACTTTTGATCTGTCTGGCATCCCTTCTATATTCTTTCCATTGATGTCATGTAAATCAGTCCTAATTGTGTTGATTTCTTTTGAATTAGTGTATCATTTTTGCTATGTCTGTACTTGATTATTGTAGTCTGATTTCCAATGAGGCTGATTCTGATTCCAACTTGTTTTCTCTATGCAGCGTAATTTTCTTTTGAGGTGAGGCATAGTAAATTGTATTTCTTCTAATCATTAACATTACAGTTTTCCAAAGTAATTGATCATTAATAGAATATGTTAGGTCATTGTCCATAGTTTCATCATTGATTTTGTATTGATCAAGGGTAGATTTTATAATGGATTTTATCACTTCCACATACATTCTATGATGTATCAAGACTTTGTTAATTCCCAGGAGCCTCTGCCACACAAACATTCTATGACGTAGCAAGACATTGTTTATTCCCAGCTGGAGTCTCTGCCACGAGGCGTTTTTCAAAGTGTGAGTGATACTTTTATGAGGGAGTGTTCGGATCCTATCCTACTTGATATATTGGATTGTGTAATGGCTGATAGCATTTTATGACAGATTAAGAAGAAGCCAAGTCTAGATGGTTTCAAAGGGGTTGGCTATCGCCATGTCCTTTCACAAAACTTTGTTCACACCAAGGGTTTTATAAAACCGGGATCTTCCTTTAGGTCTGATACTTGTTGTCTAGGCTTTGTATTGTTAATGTGTTTATAGTTGTATGTGGCCGTTGATTGATCTTGTACTAGATTCCAGTTTCTATTACAATTATGTTTCCATTGTCAAACTACTCCATGGCATCTTAATTATTTTGGAAAAAAGTCTGGACAATCATGATTGGGTCTACATACAATTATAATAGTATATATATATTCATCAGTAATAACAGAAAGAGCAACAAAATTTCCATTGTCATGTGTAACAGTATTGAGATTTGAATTCAAGGTTATTCTTGAACATTATAGATGCTCACCTGAAATCGCATGTGAAGAGACTTGTGTAGCATTCATAATCCCATTGTTGTTTTATTATGTTGAATATCTTCAGCTGTAAAGTGTAACTCTTGTAAACAAAAAATATTAGCCTTTTTTCAGAAAATTAAATACTTTCTTTTCATATTATTGTTGAGACCTCTGCAGTTGAGGAGTACTATCTTCAGCATTTCAGTCCTTGCAACATCAAATAGAAACATTGAAAACATATGCAAATGTCTCATTTGATACATATCAAATCGACCAAACTTACAGTTTATTCACTTAAATCTCATGCTAGTGAAATATCAACTGAATATACATTCCTCATCTGATATGGATGAATTTAACTGTTACATATTTCTGTACTTTTATATGAACACAATGAAAGACATGTCCAACTTCTAAAACTACCAGTCGAAGAAAATTCAACTGAGATACGGTCTTACCCATGTGACATCCCTTAAACGAAAATTGAACTAAATTATCACGATGCATCTTTTGCTTTCATTATGGACTTAAAGTGTGTGTCTGTAACAACTTCCTACACAAACTTGAAAGTCCTAACATAAAATATACCCAGAGTTTCAGTGTTTTAAAACAAATCGCGATAAAAGGATAATTTCTTGAGTGGCATGTTTAGAAGTTGGTGAATCAGATAAGGAAAAACATTATGGATGAGCAACTTTTTTAATCAGTTGAAGCGACGTTCCGATACCGCGTCTTGTACAACGATGCAAGAAACTAGAGAAAAGTCGCTTCACCTGATTAAAGAAGTTGCTCATCCATAAAGTTTGTCCTTATATGACGATTAAAACATTTTACCTGTGATTCTTTTTTTCAAGTTCGCAAGTGACGCAGAAATTGAAATGTTCACGTAGATACATATATGACAGTTCCAATAACTGTTTGTAGACACTGACACGTGGACGTAGTGTCCACGTATATTATTTTTCCGTTTAGTCGTGATATATTGGTTAATAAACAGAACCTTTCACAACAGAAGGGAAGAAAAACGTTTCAAGGTTTTAAGTAACACACCACGTAGAGTCAACAGCAACAACATATATTTCGTATGAATATGCAGACACTATTTTCTTTAGAATTTTTTATTCAATATATTCACAGTTCATCATCCAGTTTGACATCTTTGGAGGCAAATTGTCTAGTTTGTCTGTATTGCAGGGTGATATCAATTCCCCTCACAAGAATTCTTGTCTGTAACTTTAGCTCGCACGCTTTTGCGGCTATTTTTCCTTTGTATCTTTTTTTGGCACGGGCAGATCAGTACGAATTGAGACCCTTCTTTCTCTCAACAGTTTTCCTTTGGTGAATGTAACATTTAATATGTCCAGTCAGTCCGACATTCTGAGAAACTTTACAACCGAGATCTTCGGACAATTCTATGCATCACTCTAGAGGGTCTTGCGTCATAAATGACGTCATAAACAAGAAGGTTACCTTTACGACGGTACAGTACTTGTTCCACAAGCTTGTATTCAAAGAGACACTCCTTGTCAGCCATGTCTGACTTCAGTGTGTTCACCTCGTTTAAGCACTTCGTTGATGAAACACTTTATTTCCTCAGTGTCCGACATTTTATGTGAATGTGATGACCGACTATCTGATTAACTATTCGGCGACAAAGAGTCTCTGTTTGTTTGTTCCACACTCTCCCTGGTCAAAAAGTACCCATACCGCCTCGCTTGACTTTGTCGGACTTTTCTTTACCTTTCCCTCTTCGATTTTTAGTATTTTTGTTGACTAAGGCGGAATTATTTGATGAACTTGAAGCCAATAATGCAGTGCAAAGCTGTATTCAAGTTCGATTCAAAGGCGAAAGAAGTATTTTAGGAAATGCGTGACGTGTTATTGAGCGAATAGGAGTTAGGACATGTTTGTTACCGGGAGACAAAATATACGGGATATAATTATCAGGAATTTTGAAAATAAAAACCACTTTTCATTTAAATAAACTGTGTTAACAGGTGTTAAAGGATGGATTAAATCGTGTGTTCCTCCAGCCACCAACAGATAAACCCTTTGTGAATGGTAAACTAGGTTTCACAGACAAAAGACCCTTCCGCGATACTAATATACAGAGACATGGATAGATAATAATCACTTAAGCTCAGAAGGACCGTACAACCTTCCACAAGTACGGCTGTTTTGGCGCAATGACGGAGACGGTTCGAGCCCTCTCTAAGAGGTGGAATATAATTTGTTTGAAACTTATTTTTATTCAGTTAAAGAATGGCGATTGGTGACGAAACTCTTGTAGCTGAATTTAACACTACACCGATACAACATATAACGTAATATATATTCAGTCGTATAAGGAACCAGACGGACATGCCAAATCGCTTTTTAAATATATGTCACCCGACAATACTATTTTGGTTCGAAAATGGCGAACCGCTTGCATATCTTAGTCCACTTGACCAAAGGTTCTCTACGTAAACGTGATATTGGTTTAATACTAGGGAATCTAATATTGGCCAAGGGAATCTGCGTGAATGTCAGCTGTGTATCGTCTGAGAGAGTAATCCATCGTCTTCTAACAACAGTGGAAACGAGGAGAAACGAACTGCTGTTTTTCGATAGAACAGTTTTAATGTGTGCTACATCATGTATCCTTTGCCTTGATGAGTCTTTTCTCTCCACTAACCATGCCCTCCCATTGTTAGATGTCCCAATGAGGACAGGACAAATTTGATTAGTTCCAAGACATTGTATTTCACTGGAACTTATCTTGCTACGTCTATTTGCAAACACGAAACACTTTGTACGCACAAAGAAGGAATTATATTGATATATGTTGCCACTATCAAGTGGTCTTCGTCCACTTGAAAACACGATAAACAGCCAAACGTTGAGACGGGACATTTCATAGGAAAAGTGGGTTTCCCGTCAATTAAAAATCCAAAGTAAACCGCCAAAGGCACATTGACAGAATAACAATCTAAAGTAACACTGATTCTTTGTCTCCTTAAAAACCCATGTGAAAAGCCAAAATAGATTCTCCTTCAGCTTAAATAGCATGATATTGGCACAGAAGTACTTTTAGATCCCAACTTTGTAACAGTACAAGTTTCGCTATCAGAACATAAGATAGAAAATCGATATAACTTATAACTTTGTACTAAGTGATATTATGTATCGCCCCATATCAAAATATTAAACTGAACGGTTTTAAATTATCTTTTCATTCACATCAAGAACTTACAACCGACGGGAGCCCAGTCAGGATTAAAATTTAACCAATACACCGTTGTGGAGGATGCTGTCTGCAAGATTTATTCTGGGATTGTTTAGCTATCCCTTCACCAGAATTGTGCGTTGTTTACACAGTGTACACAAGACATACGACAATAGAACAGTGGCCTGAAGTTTCTGGACTGTTTTTTTTTTTTTTTTAAAAAAAACTCGCTTGTGTGGGGTCATTAAGGACCTACCACGCTGTTTTCTATTTTCGATTTCTACAACGTTTTGGGCAGTTGTTTAGCCCAGTGGTAAAAGAATGGCCTGGTTAGATATTCTTTCTGAGAAGAAATAGATCGTACAATCAAAATATCATTTGAATATTGAAAAGATTTGTAGTATTTACTGACAGTATATCTTTCTTTTTGTTTCATGTTCACGTTTTCCATACCTAAATGTCGGCTGAAGGTGTCAAGAATAGTAAGTCAATAGCATTAATAATTAATCTGTTCTTGAAAATATTTGGTTAGTTCTTGGTGCATTTCAATTACATATATGCACAGTAAGTTTAGATAAAACTTTCTCAGTTTGATGTTGAAGTTTCCATAAAAAATCCATTTCATGACAGTTAACGTTCTTAAGTGAAGAAAGATGTTGCTACACGCTACTGCATAATTCAGTAAGACCTTCATACGCAATGCTATGATCAATACAATGCACACTGTAAAAATCCGACACTCACTTTGACCGAGAGGAAATGTGGAATTATGCAGAGTTTCGGATAATTTAATGTTCCCTTGCTTGAATACTCAAACAGTACCATACATTGTTAAAGGCTTGTGTCATGAAATTAACGCTTAGTAGATATGTTCTTGGTACATAAAGCAAACTAGTTTCTGTATTTACACGTGCATGTATATCTATATATTTATTGTCGCCAGTACAATATACACACATATACTGCTATCACAACCATTTCAACACTTTCAAGACAATTCAAGTTGTCATAACTGACTCACTGGTAACTGACCTCCCCAGATTAATGTATCCCTTTTCTCAACCCATCCATCCTATGCTTTACAAAACATAGCAAGGTCCTCACACTGGACATTCAGCTTGTAAAACAAAGGTACAGGCGTGCTCACACTGCTAATTATCTCCCAGTTAGTAAGTTAAGAGACCAAACTGAACACCAGTAACAGGATGTTAGCTGTCAACTGGCCATTGACAATGTTTAAGTGATGGTCATGTAGAAGAACGCTGCTGGGAAAAATATGTATCTAACAGTAAACACGATTGGCCATTTCTGCTTGGCTGAGTTGACCCTTTTGCAGGGGGTACTAAACTGGACCTGAACTCGTCAGGACGTAATCGTCACGTAATGAGAGGCAGAGTTGATGAATGTTTTGCTTTCAGTCACCAGTTGGGACTGTATTTTTGAGATGAAAGCTTGACCCCCATCGTTGGGGAGAAACTGATGTAACGTCTTGGGCGTCTGTATATAGCTTCTGTTGTTTCTGAGAATACTTTTTCTTATTGTATAATGAAATGAGATAGATCAAAGACCACAACTGACCATGTTATTGGGAGAACGGAACGCATATGGGAAGTAACTCTTGAAAAATGTATGGCACCAATTTGAGAACTCCGTCTTGATAGGTATTTCTTATTTAAGATACAGATTGTGTTTAATGCAATGTCAGTATTGATCTTTCTGAGAAAACCTTGTTTTCACACACTTTCCACTTATTGAGAATGGTGCAAAGGTCATGGGTCTATGGAAAGGATCAGGTTAAAACGACCTCATAACGAAACAGTCCCAATTATACTTGACTGAAACGGCCCTAACCTGGTTTAAGTTTGTTTTGATGAATCTCAGTACTGGGGTTTCTGAGAAAACTTTTTTTATAACCCAGGAAAGTTTGCACGCGAAGGTTATGGTTAAAGACACCTATTTTCAAACTCATTTTAGGCTCATTTTAACTCATTGAAGTTCTCTCCCCTACATAATGTTTGCATAACTTTCTTCACATTTCACACAGTGTGCATGAAAGAGATGGAGCAATCACCATAACTTTGTAAAACGTTTTAATTGTAAATTTTATAATTTTACCTCTTTGTTAGAATTTAAGCTTTCCATCATAAATTTTCTGTCCCTATTGAGAAAGAGGGACTTACGAAGAGGAAGATGGACTGACCAACGGAAGGACAAATCCGATATAAAAATAAATAAATTGTGTATCTCAGTCCAGGCCACAACTGTTTCCTACATTCCGTGTCAAGATTTCTCTGCGTTTAAGGAAAGGGTCGAAATTTGCCGACGGCACTTTTTTTAAACCGGAACCCGTGACGTTGGTACGGCAAGCAAAACTTCTACCCATTTTGTTGCCCCTTGGCTATCGCCAGTCAATATATGTGAACTCGAATTGTTATGGAATTAATGAAAATATGTAACTGTTCAAAGTATTACAATTTAAGCACCATGACACGTGAAGAAAGAAGAAATCAATCAAAGTACTGATTCAATTGTCATAGCTATCTCTGTTGATCATTATTGCAGACAAAAATCACCGGACTCATAAATCCAGTCTATGTATTTCATCTTATTGCTCTGTATCAAATTGCGTCGTATCACTACACAATTTAAATCTCTTCAAACGGATACAGTATCAATGTGGTTAACAGACCACGAGTTCTGAGATGATATCTGACGTAAATCTACACGCTTATATTCCCTGTTGTTAGGTTAGCCTTTCGGACAGTATGATCATCTAAATGATGATTTTTCGGAAGGGCATTGAGGGACTCTAATAGACTCAGGACTGGTTTGTGTACATGTCGTTGACAAAGGGTATAAATCTGATTTCGACTGATTTTGTCAATATTAATTCGGCTTGAAGCTCGATATGCTGGCCTTGTGTAAATGCATACTTTTGTTCAACATAGAATACAAGATGCTGAAATACAGATGTAGATATCGTCAAGGACTATAACAGGTAAACCCGTAACAGCTCATTATTTTAGCTGATAAATTGTTCCAGTATTTAGTGTAGTTCATAATCCTGTTTTACAACACGATCACAGGACCCTTTAGAGTTTCACAGCTTTATGTACCGCGAGGACAATAAAAGCAAATTGGCGATCCTCTCAGTGTTAAACTGTGTGATCCCAGCGAATAGTAATCTGAAAAACCAGTCTATGAAGATGAGGGTCATCTCAATGCACCAACACAGACACAACGACGCTGTAGCCCAGTACTTTCATGGTATGTTGTTTTCATTTCGCCTCTGATTGCCTTGTCTGTTGTTGCCTCAAACCAATTGTAAACGTTACATCTAGAAAGTAAGCGATCCAACGTTTATGACTATCGATTTCTAATAATTTAATCCTGGCATATGTTTAGTTTCATATACGTTTCAGGTTTGTTTCTGTATTCAACAGGTGTACCATACTTGTTTCACAAGGTCAGCACACTTAACTTAACACAAGATTTTTTTCTCTTTTGTGCAAATTGTGTGATAGACCGGTTGATGTCTGTATAGCAGGACATACTTATCCCTTCCTCGAAGACTCAGTGTCATCACTCAATTTCAATTAGTCATGCATGTATTGATCACCACTCTCCAATATATAGTATTTATTATTATTACTGCTTTCTGGCTTTAGTGAGTGAGTGAGTTAATACTTAACGTCACATCGGCAATATTTCAGCCATTTCGAGACGAGAACCATAAATAGTTTACATTATAGTGAATGGTAAAAAGCCTGTCAACGAGGGACAGTAAAACAACTAGACTAGCACGGATAAATATTGAAAACTAGTAATTAAGTCTGTCAGTTGCGCCTACATACCTCACAGCATTCAGTGACAAATCCAGGCCTTCCTCGCCTTTAGACGTGACTTGAGCCGAGTTGGGACAGCTGTGTGTATTAGCACAGTTAGGCCGATAGTAGTTATGTGTTATTCCATGGAACAATAGTCCACTTATTCATGCTTAAAGCGGAGTGAATCCAAGATACATGTATGTACAGAGAGTTGCCACGATCCCCTGCTGATGTTTCTGCTGCACCAAATACCCATAACAATACAATAACGAAATTGAATGGTAACATATTTTTCTTAGGTTACATGGTCAACATGAACAAGTCAACGTTATGGCCGACTTGAAATTAGGACTATACTAGGAGGATACTTTAATAATACTAAGATATCTTGATGGTTTTAGACGCTACGGAAATGAGTGGAAAACAAACGAATTGGCCCAATCTTGGTTTTGTAAGGGAAAGCTCTCTGATGAAAGTCTTCAGCATTCAAGAAATTCAGAGCAAGCATGCCACAATGGTTGTGAAATGTGTTTTCTTTCCCACTGAAAAGGTGTGTACATTGAATCTTGGTGCCTTGTGTTTGGTACCTTCAGATTTGTGTGCTGACATTAGGAGAGTGCCCTAGTGGGTTACCAATAACATAGTCTTTCTGACACAATGTGTAATTTTGTGGGTTGGGTTCGAGGGCGGTGACATTCTCTGAAAAGTTCTTGACGGCCTATACAAGACAGCGCTTCCTGTAAGAAGTCCCATTCACTGTCTTTCACATGGCTATGAACAATTAATGAGCTTAACTAGTGTGATAGTGATCTGCCCCAGCGACTACATCGTTTAATTTGGCTGTGGATGTGGTCCGGCCTTGACAATCTACCATAGAGATTTACAACAAACTCATTTATTATGTTCTAGGCCATAACTACCACGGGGTGTTGTCAGATGCGGAACGATTTTAGTTTTTTTTATGAAAAGATCTGAGATGGTGACTTGTGAAATGGTCTTAGCATGGTCGTTTCTAGTACTGGGTAATTAATTTGCCGAGAATCTTATATTCGGCGTTCATACGAACAGGACGTTCTGACTTGACGTTATTAGAATCACAAAGAATTATATTACCAAAAACGGATCGTCCACATAACATAAAGGAGGCATCAGCGTTATCAGTGTTCAGTTGGGCACACATAAACGTAAATGATTAATGATGGGGGGGGGGGGGGGGAATACACTATCACACGTGAGAATAACATCTGCTTTACGTTAAGAATTACACCTTAAGTGTTGACTTTCATTACTGAAACATCAAATACTCATTCAATGAAAAAGCAGGAGATGAGCATTACAGAACGTTAATATAATTTATCATGATGAAACTATATGTGCTTTGGTTATTTGAGAGCCAGTCCAAATTACATCATATTTTCCAGAGGTGAAAAATCTAAATCTGTTACAGGTGACAAACATACAAATAATTGCTTCTTCCTTTCTCGAGACATCTAAAGATCGGGATTAACCTTTTGTCTTCAGTAATCCATTCTTGTTGTAATAGGTGACTGTCGGATCGGATGGTCAGTCTCGGTGGTTTGGTTGACACATGTATTGCGTGTATGTAGATTGATGCCGATGTTGTTGATTACTGGATTGTCTTGTCCCGACTCGATTATTTACATTTAGCAGGAATATCACAAAGCGCCACATTTAATTAAAGTCACTCCTTTGTTGGGCGATGATGTAGGTTTAAGCGTTTTCGTTTTCTGCGAGGTCCCATTCTCCTCATGCAAAAGTGTGGAGTTCATTTGGGGATTTCTCTCCTTCACATCCTTATTGCCTTAAAACGCCCACATAGTTGCAATTGTAATATGCATTGTGGTCACGAAGTGTGACACTTGTGAATCAGTTTGGAACGTAAAGTTATGAGAGGCACATCGCCTGACAATATTAAGGTGTTGATTGACGATAGCTCTGTCTAACCAGGATCCACAAAACTCTGAACCTGTCAGCGGTCTGTCTAATGAAAGCATTCAAGCACCATTTCGCATCTTCTTTGCTCTACTCCATCAAGGATGTTTATGTTTTCTCCCTCTTTGCACTAGGACTTTGTCAATCAGCATCAAATTAATTATAGTACACCCCTGTACATAGCAACAAGCTGGGGGTCCTGGGCACCTCCTATATTCAAAAGACTCTCATGGTGTTGCAGCTTGTCACTCAGCGGGACGTCCTTTGAGACTTTGGTGTGCATTATTCGGGATCAATAATCCGGTTTATTTTATCAGTAGATGACATCCACCCTGAACAGTGCCAGGTATTCCAGGGGTGTGTCCCCTATGCAATATGGTCGGGTAAGCCATATTTATCAAGTTATTATTTTGCTGGACGTCCCATGGACCAGGGCCTGATAACATCCATGAACCATAGGCATACCAAATGACATGCACCACCATCACCTTCAGGTCAGTGCTTGTATTTCATGAACATATATTTACAAGTTTCCCATGCAGGTTCTGGACTCTTGCTTCAGTAACAGTGTTTTCTATTCCCTTCCATGTGTGTCTGATTTCAGGATAGTCTTCAGCAATTCATTTGTGATAATAATGACATAGTTGTCAAACACAAACATTGCTAAACGCATCTCATCATCCAGAGAGTTTGATGTGCCCCTGACACTCGATCAAAGTTCGAAAAATACTATATTTCTTATTGATTCTAGATCCTTTCTATGAACATTATATGGCTATTGCATCAACATTGATGGTTTTCCTAGAAACACACATAGTCTTACAGAACATATTCTTATCACGTTCTGTAAACAGTTCATTCTTAACGGCAGTTTTGATGTGTGCGTCCGTGCGTCCGTGCGTGTTTTTAAAAAAAACTGTGACTGCAGTTTCCCAATTATTTTACACCAACCTTACAGCCGCTAAAGGCTGTACATTCAACGTGTCATTGTGGAGTGTTGAGCAGATGTTGAGTGACTATGGGGCGGTGCTGTAGCCATATGGTGTCTGCCGGGTGGTCCGGGTTCGATTCCCCACATGAGTACTGTGTGAAGAAGCTTAGCCGTGATAATGCTAAAAGCGGAGTAAAACTATACTCACTAGTTCGGGTAGACATCCATGATGCTGTATTATGTATTACAAACACGCATGACCATCCCGTCCATATGTGTTCCGACGATGTCTCTTTGTATTGAGGAACACTGACGCGTAGGACAGAATACTGCCAAAGTACATTATGAAATTTTTCTTCCCGATGCGAGATCCAGTCCCTGAGGGTATAAACTCGCAAGAAATAAAACTGGGTTCACAAGGCAAATATGATACACTTAACACTATCGCAAAAATAGTTGAAGATATAAAGCATTTTATGAAATAGTTTATATGCAATTCCACTTTTCTGTTTTCAAGGACAAAAACAAGCCTGTTTATTTCATATTGGAAATATTATTAAGCTCATATTACTTCAAAGGGGTAAAGCCTCAGTCGCCAAAGTGGTTGTGGGCTTGAAATCAATAAGGACATACCAAGCTGTATTCAAGTTATATTAAAAGGATGAGGAACTATTTTGAGAAAGCTGAGTCACGATATTTTGCGTCACGGAGTTACGACATGTGTGTCACCAGGGAGGCAAACTAAACAGGTTATAATCACATAATCTTTCATTGGAAATCAGGTTACTGAACTGGCAACAAATGTTCCAGAAATAGATTAAATCGTATGTGCCCCAAGTCAATCAGCAGATAGACCCTTTGTGGGTTACCATTAAAATAAATCTGTTCTTGAAAATATTTAGTTAGTTCTCGATGCATTTCAATTAAACATATCAACAAAAAGTTGAGCTAAAACTGTCTCAGCCTGAAGTTGAAGTTTCCATACAAAAATACAGTCCATTCCACGAAAAATGTTGCTCCATGCTACTGTATACTAGAAATTGACCAAGATTCACGAAAGATTGATGACGAATTATTAAACAATGAAGCTGTCTTATACTTGTGGGCATCGTCTAAAAGACAGGGGTAAGGCATCACAGGTTCTTGTCTTAAGTCTTTGCAGGCGTCTATCCTAACCTAAACTACATATGCAAAATAATTAACCCTTTTAGCAATATTGCCGAAGAATCAAAGAAGGGGTATGTCTAGCTCGCAGTCACCAAGTTGTTACTGTGTTTTCGAGAAGAAAACGCCCCCCTCCCCCCCCCCCCCACACACACACATTGTGCATATTAGAATTATGTGTACGTTTGTTTATATAATAGTAATGAATACAACAGATGTAAACGTTACCTATGAAATTAGTGCCTATGAATCCATAAGGAGATGTTGACAGATATAGAGAGTCGCCCTATGACATCGGTGAGAAAATACGAATTACTTTCAAAGCCTCATTCTCTGGGAAGAAAATAACATAAAGATTTGCGTAACTGCATATAACCTCTGTAGATTCTGGGAATATTTTCCTTCATGCTCCAAATGAAATAATGTAGATCAAGGACCACAACTGTCCGTGTCATAGAGAGAAAGAAATGCATAAGGGAAGTAACTCTTGAAAAATGTATGGCACCAATTTCCGAACTCCGCCTTGATATGTATATCTAGAGTTTGTATATCAAGAGTTTGCTCTTAGTTGGAAAGACTGGTGCAAAGGTCACTGGTCTGTAAAAAGGATCAGACTAGAACGGCCCCGATGAGGCTAAGTGAAAACAATCAGATTGCCTCAAATGACCCCGTACAATTGCCAAAAAAGACGTGAAATATATTTGAGCATTTATATTCATATGCAACATATATTGAAAACAGAAAAAAGTCCTAACAATACACTCCTTGCTGTCCACGCGTTAACAGCAGTACAATTAACATGCTGGACCATGTATTTGAGTATCTAGAGTAATCTGAAGTTACATAATGGGTATTAAATAGAATAACAACAGAGACAATAAATTTCCAGATTTTTTGATATGTGCATGGACTTGGTTGCATCTGGTCAAAAGGTCTCCATCAAAAGGTCTCCATCTTTGTAACCTCTCCAGTCCTCAAAGATATGTTCCTTTGTAGCTGTGGAAGAGTTGCACAGGTAGGTTCGAAGTCGGCCGAACTTGTAAGGGCAACAGACTCGCTTCTCAGTGTAATTCAGGGATTAGTCTGTATATGCCATGGGATGGTCGCCAACTGTACTCTTGAGTCATCTGTGTTAGCCTGTTAATCATACAGACTCAATAAACAATACCTAAATGCTATCAATCAAATTTTGAATCCAATCAAATGTGTAATACTTTGGGGCATTACGTAGATTTTTAGGATACATTTTAGTACGTAGTACCACACACACACACACACACACACACACACACACACACACACACACACACACACACACACACACAGACAGACAGACACACACGCACACACACGCACACACACACACACACGCACACACCTCCGACCTGGTTGTTTGTCCGAACTGTCACACTGAACACTGACCAGGACTGTGGTGTGAGTGTCCAGTCCACTGTCTTGAGACATACGACACCAGGTCTCGCAGCTTTCCATGGGGAGGCACTGTCTCTGACATCCTTTCAAACAGATTTGAGTTGTGGTTGTCGGGCAGGAACGACAAAGCCATTAACTTTTTTATGATAGCGTGTGTTGAGTCCAGTTTCATATATGCAACCTAGAACAGAACAAGCATCAATCAGAAGAAACTCAGTGAAAGCCTGACAGATTTAGCATGTTTAAACCTCTTACTTGAAGTCCAAGTTACTGGCACTTGCGTCAAAAGTCAGGTGGAAAACTCATCCTGCCGGAGGCACTTGTCCTTCGGCGAGACATTATCACAAGAGCAAGGGGCAACGTTTTCATGACCTGAACAAAATACGAGCACTTGTGTCATTGTGAATGTACAGAAACCGTCTATCCCCATCAATAAATACTGTGGATAATTGACGCAGAGAACACTATGCCACAGTCTTAAGTCCACAGACTTATATTTTATCATATTCATGTATGTACTATGGCTACTGTTTGTCAAAACACCAGCTCTGCCAGGCTTCACTCGACAAAGCAACTATGACTTCAGTGTTGTTTTAATGACCGCATGTGTAACTTCATTGTATGGACATGTTTCCATCAACTTGAATTCTGATTCTGAAATCTAATGTTTTATTTGTTAGACGATCTGTACATTATTCAGCTCGTTTGATTCATGTCTTGCACTTATTTTTGGTCTCATGGCCATTTAAACAGAATACAATCATGCTGAAAATGTCAAAGTTACTTAATTTAATACGTAATTGAAAAGTATGCCTCTTAATCTCTCATGTATGACTAAGGACACATATTGAAGCATAACCGATTATTTTGGGGCCATTTTAGCAAATGTGGGGTCGTTTTCACTTGGGAACGTTTAGTCATGGGGCAATTTCGGCCTAATCATTTGGAGTCACTCGAACCAATCTGAGGCCGTTTCGAGTTATGACCTTCACATTTCTTGACCTTGACATTTCACACAGTGTGCATTAAGCTAAACAGATGGATCAAGAGCCAAAACCTTGACAAAATAGTTGTTATATGTTATAACTTTAGATCGTGACGCGTTACATTGTTTGTCCCTTTTGAGAAAGGAGTACTTATGGAGAGAAAGATAGACTAACATACAGAAAGATAAAATCCCATATGAAAATCAATAGTAATCTGAGTGGGAGTTGTTAGGCGACTATTTCCCACATTCAATGTCGAGACTTCTCTGCGGTTGCGGACAGGTGATGTTTGCTGAGTGAATTGTTCTTAAACCGGAACCGTGACTTTGATATGGCAAGCAAACCTTTATCCAATTTGTTGCCTCCAAGAACATCTTGGTTATCTTCAGTCATTATTATCTATTCTCGAATTGTTATCAAATTAATGAAAATATGTAACTATCCAAAATATTCCATATAATCCAATTTTTGTGCACCATGGCACGTGAACCAAGAAGAAATCAAGCTTAACATTGATCGAGCAAAGTTTTCTCTATTCATCATTATTGCAGACAAATATCACCTTGAATGATATTTCTAGTCTATGTATTTCATATTATTGCTCTGCAGCATATTGCCTCGTATTACTGCACAATTCAAATGTCTTAAAGGGGACACAGTATAAATTAGGTTAACAGACTAAGAGTTCTGTGATGATATCTGACCTAAATCTAAACGCGTTTATTCCCTATTTGCCAGACTGCCCTACAGTGTTAGCATTTCGGACAATATAGTCGTCTAAATGAAGGGACTCTAATAGACTCGGGATTGGTTTGAACACATGTCGTTGCCTGTAGCAGACGACGAAGGGTGTAAATCTGATTTGGACTGATTTAATCAATATTAATTCGGTCTGCAGCCCGATAGGCTGGCCTTGTGTAAGTGCATGTCATTTTTCAAAATAGAATACCAGGTGCTGAAATACAGATGTAGATGTCAACAAGGTCTATAACAGGTAAAACCAGAACAGCTCATTATTTTTTAATTGACAAACTGTTCCATCATTTAGTGTAGCTCATAATCCTGTTTTACTGCACGATCACTGGATGTCTCAGAGTTTTACAGCTTTATATACCGTGAGGACAATAAAAGCAAATTGGCGATTCTCCACAGTGTTATGTCATGACTGATCCCAGTCAATAGTAATTACAGTGTTGATTGATTGCATAATGATACGGACGTAAAGGCCTCTGAGTCACACCTTTCCAATAAAGGACGGCGGTTTTCATCTGCAAAAGCAGTCTATTAAGAACTTGGTCATCTCAATACACTATCACAGACACAGCGACACTTACATATTGCGATGATACTGAGATGAAACAAAGTTGTTTCTAATCAATATTCTATACAAGTCCTTATTGTGATCAGGTGCAAGCAATCTGCACGGATATCTCTCAGGAGGGTTGACCGATCTACGCGAGGACAGGACACTAGCGTCTGTAGGCGCTTTTATGGTTGCCTGCCAAACTATTAGAATAATTCATTATCTTTATCTTTTCTTTTGTGAGCAGAGGACACCGAATGTCCAGATTCCATTACTTGCACATACTTTCATGGTATGTGTTCATTTTGGCTATGATTACCTTACCTGTGGTATGCATTGTAGCCTCGAACCGTTCGTAAACGTTTAATTGTGGAAAGTAAGTAACGATCTTGCGTTTATAACTATGCAATTTAGCCATTCCTAATAATTCAATTCTAGCATGTGTTGGTTTTATACGCTGGTCAAGTTTGTTTCTACATTTAAAAGATATATTATAGTTACATCACATGGTTAGCAAATTGGCAGTTTGTCTAAAAGACAAATTTAATACAAGCATTTTTGCACAAATTGTGTGATGGATGGTTGCTATCCGTAGAGCAGGACATACTTGTCCCTTTCTTGAACACTGGTATCATCACACAATTTCAGGTACCCATTCACATAATTTTCAACACAATCCTATACATATTCGAGACTTGTTATTCTCTAACATTGACATTTATCATTATTTCTGCTTTCTGATCGTATTCATATTGAGACAATATATGGAATGATGCACCAAGTGCAAATCAATCCGATATTTTACTGACGACCTCATGTCTTTTTCGAGTTTGGACGAATTACCAGTGACGTGCAAATACTGTCGTGTTGTGAACAGTGAAGTCGTCAGACAAGACTGCCATCGTAAAGATAGATATTCAGTCCGTCATCTTACCCATCGGGGTTCAATGCCAGCCATCACCGGGCCACTGTCGAGTAAGTGGTCAAGGAAAGATACAATTGGCTGATAGGTTCATGATGAGAATGTAATCAGTGATTAGCATGAAGAGCACTGCTTATCACAAGCGTCTTGAAGTGGAGTGGCCAAGACGTCTGTCAGTTACGCCTACATACGTCACCGTGTTCAGTGACAATTCGAGGTTCCTCCTTGACTTAACAGCTGAATTGATCCGGGAGCACAGTACAGACAGTTATAGTGTGTGCTTCCATGAAGCTATATTTTCGTCGTTTTCTCAAACTAAAGTACCGCAAAAACCATGTCCAAAAACACGTCTGTGCAGGACGAGTCCGGCTGTTTTTACAGACGTACCTTTTTGTACGATTCTGAGGATTCATGTAGATGAATTTTCTTTCGTTTTTTCTTTAATGATGTAATTTCAGCAACACATATTCAGTCCATGATTTTGGAAAGATTTTGGAAAGATTTCTCCACCCAATACATTAGTCACCCTCATCATCATTATTTCGAGTCTTCCTTTGATCGTAAATGACTGTCCATTGATTCCAAATACATTCGAAGAGAGCCAGAATATAGATGATATTTTCACGGTGTGGTGTACTATAATCATTAAAGTCTTTAATCACGTCTGAATACATTAAACGTGTTTTGAACATGGAGCAGTTTAGAGGTTTTATTTTCATTGTTCGGTCAAGGGTCGATGATGCCATGGTCTAGGGAATCCAAGATATGTACAGAGGGTTGCCACAACACCCTGCTGAAGTTTTTGCGACACCTAATACCCATAACAATACAATAACACCATTGAATGGTAACATGTTTTGCTTAGGTTACATGGTCAACAATGAGTCCCCGTTATTTCTTGATGGTTCTAGAAATGAGTGGGAAACTAGCACAATGTTGGGAAGGCTCTCTAATTGAACTCTTTAGGGTTCGGGAAAATTATGAGCAACATGCCGTATCAAATACCTAGAACCCTTTCATTTCCTTCAAAAGCTTCAAAAAGGTTCTAGGTATTTGATACCTACAAAGGGAAACCTTTGTCTCGAGGGCCACTGGAAATAGCAAGGTGCCATCTAGTCAATTATATCTTCTTTTAAGTTACAAAACTGACGGATCGTGTGTAGGTAGTTCTACTTAACATTTTTTCCCTGTCGGCAGCTCTGACGGTATGATGGCTATGCATGTCATTGGCTCTCCTTGAAATGTTCCACATATCCACTGCACATACATTATATAGAATTTTGTCATTCTGGGACAACTTTTTTTGTAACATGTTACTTCAGGCGATTTCAAAGTCTGTGATTCTTTGTAAACTATTATAAGTTGAGTATTATGAGTTCAGATGAAAGACAAGATTAAGACACGAGACATCATCAATAGTCATCAACTTTTCGACTTTGCATAGTATGAGGGCAATGCGTTATTCGTCTTAGCAAAAACTTCTTTAAAATTAAAAACATCTCTGACAGTATTTCTAAAACATTCTAGTGATGTCATATGATATGAAAATATTTTTGTCTAATAAAATTATACGCGATATCAACAGACTGTAGGAGTTATTCCAGGGGAGAATATGAGAATCCATAATCATAGTATCAAAACTAATATACTGATCACAAAATTGTTCGACTTTTCTCCAGATTTAATGTACAAATTTACATTCTATCAACACATGGTGGAAATTTTCACGATCAGATTGAGAAAATGAGTCCATATTTTTATCAGTAAATTTAATTTGCAACAGCTCTTTTTCTTGTGTAGATTGGTCAATTCAAGAATCTGTACTGAAAATCTAGCAGTTTCACATCCTTGGTACAATTTCCATGAAATATTTCCATCTAGTTCTTTCTGCTCTTTATGACACACCTTGGGGAGATTGTTATAAGCCATTTTGTCGCAGTAATTCTTACCACCTTTCTTTTTAGAAAGTAAATATTGGAGAGATTTCATGATAAGTTAACTTCACTAAGGCTTATGTAGACGAAAACAACCGTCAACAAGTAAGGATGCTGTAGTCGGTAGTTGCATTGAGGGAGACGGAACAACTCCTTTGGAAGTAGAGGACATTTAATTTTACTTCAACGTATTCGTATTCAGTAAATGAATAGGGATTGATGAAGAGGCTGTAGTACATCATATTAACCCCGCTCCTATACAACAGGCACATATGTCAGAGCATGATATACATTTAACTGGACCTACCTCAATACTTTGAGTTATCCGAGGTTTGACACAACCACTACTTCGATACGTCAAAGTATGATACAACGGAGTTTGCCTGTACATGAATATTGAATAGGTGACGTCTATTAAGCACTCTCACAATGGCATTGTCTTAAAAATAGCATGTCAATTCAAGATATTCCTTAACATCGTCTTGAAGGAAGTTGGGATGCAGACGGACATGTCAAATTGCCTTTTTCATACATGGCATTGGAAAGTGCTATCTTGGTTCCAGATGTCAAGGCTTTTGAAAGTCTGTGTCCACTGAATATATGTTTTCTCCGTCTCTCCTTAAGCAGGTAAGTGTGTCATTGGTTTAATAATACCGAATCTAAAATTGGCCGCCAACGACAATTATCTTTGCATATCTCATCTGACGGTGACCCATCGGTTTCTAGCAACACTGGAAACGAGGAGAAACGAGCTACTGTTTTTCGATAGAACAGTTTTAGTGTGTGCTACATCATGTATCCTTTGCCTTGATGAGTCTTTTCTCTCCACTAACTATGTCCACCCATTGTAAGATGTACCAATAAGGACAGGACAAATTTGATCAGTTACAAGACATTGTATTTCACTGGAACTAATCTTGCTACGTACATTTGCAGACACGAAACACAAAAGAGAACAATTACTTGCATATATGTTGCCATTCGAATCAAAGAAAACATGAATTCTTCGTCTAATTAAAAACAAAGATTAACTGGCAAAGTTGACGTCGGAACATCTCATAGGAAAATGGATTCTTCGTATGATAAAATGACAAACGTACGTTTGCATGAGAGCTTTGTAACAGTACATGCATCTCTGTATGGACATAATATGAAAAGTCTATGCATTATTCCTTTTTGTATCAAATAATATTATGTATCGTTCCAAATCAAAACATAAAACTGATAGTTTTACATTTACATCCCGAACTTGCAATAATAAGCCGCCGACCATCCAGTTTGTACTTAAGTTAATGCACCGTTTGGAGGATACTGTCTGCAAGACTAATTCTCGAATTGTGCAGCTATCCCTTCATCATATGCACTGACAGTATGTGATTCTTGCTGTTTCATGTTCACGTTTTCCCGACAACTTATACCTGAATTCGGCTGAAGGTGCAAAGAACACTAATTCACTGTTAGTATTAACAATCACTTGGTCCTTTAAAATACTTACTTAGTACTTAGCATTTCAATTAAACATATCAACAAAGAATATAAAACTTTCTCAGTCGGAAGTTGAAGTTCCCACATAAAAATACGTGCCATTCCATGACAGGTAACGTTTTTACGTGTAAGCAAATGTTGCTACATGCTCCTGTATTATTCACTAAGAACTTCCAACACAATGCCATAATCAATACTTAGCAGGCGTGTATGTAGAAATTGCCAACTCTTGCAAGTATCTCGAGTGAGTGTGGCACCAAAGATTGATGATGAATTATTAAACACCTCTACATTGAAGCTGCACCGGTTCTCAGGGCCTTATATTTATGGGATTCGTCCCAAAGACAGGGATGAGGGGTCAAAAGATATAGTCTTTAATCTTTGCAGGCGTCTGTCCTAACCTAAAAGACATACGCAAAATAATTAACCCTTTTAGCGATATTGCAGAAGAATCAAAGAAGAGGACAGGCTTCGCTTATATCTGTGTCCAACATTGAAGACGATCTGCCATATTTGCTCAAAATAGCTCTCTGGGATGGCTCGTATGTTGTGCTTGCAGTCACCGAGTTGGAACTGTATTTTCGAGAAGGAGACGTTTTACCCCTCCCTTGGGCACATTAGGATCGCGTGTATGTTTGGTCATACAATAGTAATGACTACAATTAAAGTAAACGTTAACTATACAATGGGTGCCTTATGAATCCATAAGGAGAAGTAGACAGGTATAGAGAGTTGCGTTATGTCATAGGATGAAAATACGTAATGATGTCAAGGGCACTTCCTTGGAAAGAAAATAACATAATATCTTTCGTAACTGTGTATAACTTCTGTAGTTTCTGAGAAAACATTTCATGATTCATGCTGTAAATGAAATAAAATAGATCAAAGACCAAAACTGTACACGTTATAGATGGAAAGAAACGAGACCAAGGGAAGTAACTCTGGAAAACTGTATGGTACCCAAAGGCCATGGGCCTATGAAAATGGCAAAGGACACTTATTTTAGGTTAGTTTTCAACTGATTCGTCAGTAAATTTACATTCTCTCGCCTACATAATTTGTAAATAACTTTCTTCACATTCCACACAGTGTGCACTGATGGGGCAAAGGGCACACATGTGTAACAAATAGTTTTGTATATGTTATATTTTTATAGATCGTAGCCAGTTTCATTGTTTGTCTCTATTGAGAAAGGGGTACTTATGGAGATAACAATGGAGTGACAGATGAGAAAACAAAATCCCATTTGAGAATAAATAGTAATCTCAGAAGGTGTTGCTTAGGGCAAAGGCGTGTTAGGTTTAGAAGCACTGCTTATCACAAGCGCCTTGGAGCGGATTTGAACCTACACACCCCAACGTGTTTAGTAACAAATCGAGGGTGAGGTTTACAGCTAAATTGAGCTGGGATTGGAGAGTGATGTACTATAGATCAGTAAGGCAGATAGTGATGGTGTGTTCTTCCGTGGAACTATATATTTCATCCCGTCTTGCTTAAAGCGGAGTAAAAGCGTTTTCGTTTGCTCAAAATAAGTTGAGTTGTATTTACACAGGTACGTTGTTGTACGGTTCTGAAGCTGAAATGAAGATGTTTGACTTCTCTTTCACTTTTCATTGATGCTGTAATTTCAGCAACACATAACGTGTCCATGGTTTGGGAAACCTGGATTTTTCAAGCTAACAGATCAGTCCCCCTCGTCATCATTATTTCGTGGCTTTGATTGTAAACGTCTGTCCAAAGAGTTAGAATGTCATCACGTACACCCTGATTCTAATTACACCCTGAATGCCACAATACAGATAATATTCTCTCATTGTGGTGTATTGTATTCATTAAAGTCTTTAATCAGCTTTGAATACATTAAACGTGCATTGAACATGGAGCAGTTTACAAGCTGTATTGTTTTGTTTTGGTCAAGGGTCAATGATAAGGTGGTCTGTTGTGTCCAAGATCTGTGCAGAGAATTGCCACAATCCCATGCTGAAATTTCTGCTGCACCAAATACCCATAAGAATGCAGTAACGAAATTGAATCGTAACCTATTTATCTTAGGTTACATGGGCAACAATGAACAACAATGAACAAATCCCTTTACCTGGAATTGGGAATCGTGCTATCCTGGAAATACATCCTGACAATACTAAGATCTTATGATGGTTCTAGACGGTATGGCAATAAGTGGCAAACAAAGCAGTGCATCAGACTGGCGCAATATTGGAAGGCTCTCTAACTGGACCTTTCAGGAATCAGGTAAATCGTGACAAACATACCCATTTCCTTTATAATTGAGTGAGTGAGTTAGTTAATATTTTAACGTCACATCGGCAATATTTCAACCACATCGTGACGAGAACGTGTTTGATATCGAAATATTATGAAAACTTGTCTTCAAAGGACAGTAAAACAACTAGAATATCACAGTTACAATTAAAACTAGTGTGAAACGTTAAAGCTAGTAGCACTATTTGGACTGAACAATATAAAATAAGGGTTATACAACACATTTCGCTTATGAAATGTCTTGCTTGCACCCCATGTACCATGCTGTTTCCATTGATCTTGGTGCCTTACGTTTGGCAGATTGTATTTTGTTTCCTGACATTAGGAGAAAACCCTGGTTGGCTCCCAATAACATAACCCTCCGGCACTTTGGATAATGTAATGTGTCGGGGTTGTTGGTTGGAGGGCTGTCACATTCTCTTATTAGTTGTTCATGAATGATACTATTCAGCGCTACCTGTGTGAAGTTCCATTCGAGGTCTCAAGGCCCTGACCCGATAATGAACTTAACTAGCTTGACAGTGACCTGTCCAGTGACTATACTTTTCAATTTAGCGGGAGTTGCCCCTAGAGAGCCTCCGGACTCCAGGGAGTGGCCAGGCTCTGACAATCTGCCAAAAACACCTTGACTAGATTTTTTACAACTCATTTATTCTGTTAACGATCTGACTATCACAGCGTGTAGTAGTCACACTGGTTCAGGAAACAATCACCCAGCATCTGGCTTCAAGACGTTTTTTCGCCTTCTTGCCTCAGCTCCCTTTTGGGTGGTGAGAGTAAGTGACTGTGTGCTTCAAATATTAATTTCCCTCAAAAGCTTCAAAGGGGCTCTAGGTATTTAGTATCAGGGAAAACCTTTATGCTGCCGGCCGCTTGAAATGATATGCTGCCATCAAGTCAATTATATCTTCTTTCAAGTTACATAACTGACGCAGTATGTGTAGGTAGTTCTACTTATTTTTTTCCCTTTCGGCAGCTCTGACGGTATGATGGCTATGCATGTCATTTGCTCTCCTTGAAATGTTCCACACATACACTGCACATATGCTGTATAGAATTATGCCATGCTGGGACATCCTTTTGTATCATTTCTTACTTTAGGCGCATTCAAAGTCTATGACTCTTTGTAAATGATCGTGACCTCCATTTTTGTTACAGCAATATAATGACATCAAAACTCCCTATGTGTTCATTCTGATGACCTGGTAAGGCATATATATTCCGTGTTAGTCGAGTTGTGGATTGTGTTTCGTTGTAGTCGAGTGGTTGATTGTGTTTCGTTGTAGTCGAGTGGTTGATTGTGTTTCGTTGTAGTCGAGTGGTTGATTGTGTTTCGTTGTAGTCGAGTGGTTGATTGTGTTTCGTTGTAGTCGAGTGGTTGATTGTGTTTCGTTGTAGTCCATGTCTAGCGCAAGATGAACAACATCGTTCCCTGGTACATTAGGACGTAAGGTTGTAAATGGCTATCAGTCGTGATGACGTGTTACCGTGGTGAAGTGAAGTCTGTATCAGATGGTGAACTATTATAATTAAAAAAAAAATCTGCGATCGAGATGGTGACTTGTGAAATGACCTTAGCATGATCGTTTCTAGTGCTGGATAATTTATTTGCAGAGTACCTTATATTCGACTTGAACACGAACAGGGCATCCTGACGTAGAAGAGCCAGAGATCGATGCATTGATAATTATGCAATCGATAATTATTACACGATATCATTATTATTACAACGAATATATGCAAACCTAACTAGTTACAGGATGGTGGTGTTGCATACAGCAACGTGGATCTATTTGCGCCCTACACTTGGAATTGAGGAACCACGGGGAATTATATCGCCAAAAAATCGGTTAAATAAAGTAAAGGATACTTCAACATTATAAATATCCATTTTGGATACAGATAAACATAAATAATGATTGGCTGGGTGAAAAAGACGTAAGAATAACCTCTGCTTCACTTAACTTTACTGTAAACATTTTCATTACTGAAACATGAAATGCTCATTCAATAAGAAAAAGCAGGAGACACAACATTAATATGATATATAATCATAGAGATATATGTGGCTTGGCAATGTGAGAGCCAGTCTACATCATTACATCATATTTCCCAGATGACGAGAAAAAAATCTAAATCTGTTATAGGGGATACACATGCAAGTCATTGCTTCATCCTTTATAGGGGTCTGTGAATATCCGGCCGGGTTAACATTTGTCTTCAGTAATCCATGTTTGCCGTGAGAGGCGATCATTGGGATCGGGTGGTCAGACTCGCTGACTTGATTGACACATGTCATCATATTGCGTAGATAGATGCTCATGCTGTTGATCACTGGAATGTCTAGTCCCGTCTCGATTATTTACATACCGACTACATTTAGTTGGAAAATTATGAGTGTGGCGACAACTAAATTAACTCCTTTGTCGGGCGATGCTGTAGGTTTAAGTGTTTCCGTTTCCCGCAGGGTCACATTGTTGGACACAATCTGAAATTTGAAGTTGATTTTGTTGATGGTGATGTACTGCTGGATGTTACAGCGATGGGAGTAAACCAGGTGAAGTTGTTCACCAAGGCTGCTCAGAGTTGGTCCTTTGTGGAGAATCTTTCTGAGAGCCATTGCAACGTGTGTGGAACTTTTCCTTATGTCAGAACAAACTCAAAATAAAATAGTACCAGACTATAGAACAGACCACTGGCTTCCAAGTCTCCATTTTAATACTGAACACACAATACAGCGAAAGGCATACTGGAAGTTCAACAGCTCCTTGTTGCTGGACAAGGAATGTGTTGAGGAAATACAAAATACCATACTTTCACATCTGGTAAATTCTAAAGCCGCCAAAAGGATTGATGATGGGGAATGCATCAGCACATATTTCTGTAACTTATATAAGTATCATATGTAGCAAACAGAAACAGATTTATAAAATAATGGACAGCTGTGATGAAGTCATTAATGAAGCTGCAAAATTTTCCGGAGCATTGTATTCATCCAGAGTCCACATAGTAAATAATATGAACCTCGGTAATTATCCCCCGTCAAAACACCTTGCGGATGTATTAAACTGCGCTCCGTCCGTCCGTCCGTGCACATTTATCTTTCCAGGAGCAGAACTCTAAAACCAGTTCTGATTAAAATATTTTGGCGTTTTCATGGCAACACGTTTGACTTAGAGAGAATATGGTGGTTGTGCTCTTTTCAGAAGCAGACTGTTTTAAACCTTTCATTACTCTACTTCCACTTTTCAATGTACGAAACATTACATTTGGCATAATCAAAACTTGTAGATATATTCATGAACGATAACTTGCCTTGCTGAGGGGATATTGATGACTTTGTCTTCTTCTGTACTTAGAAACCAAGACATATGTAAAATTGTGACCCCAAATGGCACTGAAGGGAAGTTACTATGGGTGAACTTTTAACAGAATTAAAAATATCTAAAAACAATAAGAGTCCATACTGAGATGATTTTACCTATGAGTTTTTTAATGTTTTCTGGCTTGATCTTGGTAACTTTCTGTTTAAATCTCTAAGCTACAGTCTTGAAGTTGGTCATCTGTCTATAATTCAGAAATATCGTCGTATCATCAGCACATTACTTTATAATGTATTCAATATTGTGAATTCTTATTCCTCTTATGTACTTAATGTTTTGCATTATCAAGGCTAAAACTTCTACACAACCCAAAATATATGAGACGATAGAGCACCCCCTTCGCGACTTCCCATGGTTATTTTAAAGAAGGGTGACGCAAAGCCATTATCCACTACACCAGGTTGAATATAATGGTAGAAAAAGTTTAAACATTGAATCACATCTGGTCCAAAGTGGTAGAAATTGAAAACATTAAGTATATATTTCATGTCAACAGTGTCAAAAGTTTTCCCAAAGTCAATCAATAGGCGTTTTCTAGCCATTTGATATGTTTCAGTGTGTTCTATTAGGTCATATATTATTCTAGTTACCTCTCTTAAGTTCATTCCAACGATAAAGCCGTTTTGATCTCCATTAATAATATTGGGTAGAATAGATTAAATTCTGTTGGTAATGGCTGCAGCAGCAATCCTATACGATTTCTTTAGAAGTGAGATGGGTCGCCAGTTCTTTAAAAAAAACTTTCCGGCTAAGTGCCTGTTTCCTGGAGACACAGATTTCAAGTCCGAAAAGCAGAATTCACAGATTTAATCAATAATTCGCCAGGATCATTCCCATTTTTTTGGTAACTCTGCTTTAAAAACTGCTTTAGGACCAGGACTTTCGTCACTTTTCATATTTTTCAGGCTGCCTGAAGTTCATCTCTTGTTCGATCACCTTCCATACAAGTTGTTTGTTCATTGCTTTGTTTGGGTATGGTAATATCCTTTCAAAGTTCATCTAGATCTACAGGACTTACATCTTCTTGTGCATATAGATTTTCATAAAAAAGATTTAATCTCTTTTGACAGAGCATGTTTTGTCTATGCAGCGTAATTTTCTTTTGAGGTGAGGCATAGTAAATTGTATTTCTTCTAATCATTAACAGTACAGTTTTCCAAAGTAATTGATCATTAATAGAATATGTTAGGTCATTGTCCATAGTTTCATCATTGATTTTGTATTGATCAAGGGTAGATTTTATAATGGATTTTATCACTTCCACATACATTCTATGATGTATCAAGACTTTGTTAATTCCCAGGAGCCTCTGCCACACAAACATTCTATGACGTAGCAAGACATTGTTTATTCCCAGCTGGAGTCTCTGCCACGAGGCGTTTTTCAAAGTGTGAGTGATACTTTTATGAGGGAGTGTTCGGATCCTATCCTACTTGATATATTGGATTGTGTAATGGCTGATAGCATTTTATGACAGATTAAGAAGAAGCCAAGTCTAGATGGTTTCAAAGGGGTTGGCTATCGCCATGTCCTTTCACAAAACTTTGTTCACACCAAGGGTTTTATAAAACCGGGATCTTCCTTTAGGTCTGATACTTGTTGTCTAGGCTTTGTATTGTTAATGTGTTTATAGTTGTATGTGGCCGTTGATTGATCTTGTACTAGATTCCAGTTTCTATTACAATTATGTTTCCATTGTCAAACTACTCCATGGCATCTTAATTATTTTGGAAAAAAGTCTGGACAATCATGATTGGGTCTACATACAATTATAATAGTATATATATATTCATCAGTAATAACAGAAAGAGCAACAAAATTTCCATTGTCATGTGTAACAGTATTGAGATTTGAATTCAAGGTTATTCTTGAACATTATAGATGCTCACCTGAAATCGCATGTGAAGAGACTTGTGTAGCATTCATAATCCCATTGTTGTTTTATTATGTTGAATATCTTCAGCTGTAAAGTGTAACTCTTGTAAACAAAAAATATTAGCCTTTTTTCAGAAAATTAAATACTTTCTTTTCATATTATTGTTGAGACCTCTGCAGTTGAGGAGTACTATCTTCAGCATTTCAGTCCTTGCAACATCAAATAGAAACATTGAAAACATATGCAAATGTCTCATTTGATACATATCAAATCGACCAAACTTACAGTTTATTCACTTAAATCTCATGCTAGTGAAATATCAACTGAATATACATTCCTCATCTGATATGGATGAATTTAACTGTTACATATTTCTGTACTTTTACATGAACACAATGAAAGACATGTCCAACTTCTAAAACTACCAGTCGAAGAAAATTCAACTGAGATACGGTCTTACCCATGTGACATCCCTTAAACGAAAATTGAACTAAATTATCACGATGCATCTTTTGCTTTCATCATGGACTTAAAGTGTGTGTCTGTAACAACTTCCTACACAAACTTGAAAGTCCTAACATAAAATATACCCAGAGTTTCAGTGTTTTAAAACAAATCGCGATAAAAGGATAATTTCTTGAGTGGCATGTTTAGAAGTTGGTGAATCAGATAAGGAAAAACATTATGGATGAGCAACTTTTTTAATCAGTTGAAGCGACGTTCCGATACCGCGTCTTGTACAACGATGCAAGAAACTAGAGAAAAGTCGCTTCACCTGATTAAAGAAGTTGCTCATCCATAAAGTTTGTCCTTATATGACGATTAAAACATTTTACCTGTGATTCTTTTTTTCAAGTTCGCAAGTGACGCAGAAATTGAAATGTTCACGTAGATACATATATGACAGTTCAAAGAACTGTTTGTAGACACTGACACGTGGACGTAGTGTCCACGTATATTATTTTTCCGTTTAGTCGTGATATATTGGTTAATAAACAGAACCTTTCACAACAGAAGGGAAGAAAAACGTTTCAAGGTTTTAAGTAACACACCACGTAGAGTCAACAGCAACAACATATATTTCGTATGAATATGCAGACACTATTTTCTTTAGAATTTTTTATTCAATATATTCACAGTTCATCATCCAGTTTGACATCTTTGGAGGCAAATTGTCTAGTTTGTCTGTATTGCAGGGTGATATCAATTCCCCTCACAAGAATTCTTGTCTGTAACTTGCGAGTTTGCCTTAGCTCGCACGCTTTTGCGGCTATTTTTCCTTTGTATCTTTTTTTGGCACGGGCAGATCAGTACGAATTGAGACCCTTCTTTCTCTCAACAGTTTTCCTTTGGTGAATGTAACATTTAATATGTCCAGTCAGTCCGACATTCTGAGAAACTTTACAACCAAGATCTTCGGACAATTCTATGCATCACTCTAGAGGGTCTTGCGTCATAAATGACGTCATAAACAAGAAGGTTACCTTTACGACGGTACAGTACTTGTTCCACAAGCTTGTATTCAAAGAGACACTCCTTGTCAGCCATGTCTGACTTCAGTGTGTTCACCTCGTTTAAGCACTTCGTTGATGAAACACTTTATTTCCTCAGTGTCCGACATTTTATGTGAATGTGATGACCGACTATCTGATTAACTATTCGGCGACAAAGAGTCTCTGTTTGTTTGTTCCACACTCTCCCTGGTCAAAAAGTACCCATACCGCCTCGCTTGACTTTGTCGGACTTTTCTTTACCTTTCCCTCTTCGATTTGTAGTATTTTTGTTGACTAAGGCGGAATTATTTGATGAACTTGAAGCCAATAATGCAGTGCAAAGCTGTATTCAAGTTCGATTCAAAGGCGAAAGAAGTATTTTAGGAAATGTGTGACGTGTTATTGAGCGAATAGGAGTTAGGACATGTTTGTTACCGGGAGACAAAATATACGGGATATAATTATCAGGAATTTTGAAAATAAAAACCACTTTTCATTTAAATAAACTGTGTTAACAGGTGTTTAAGGATGGATTAAATCGTGTGTTCCTCCAGCCACCAACAGATAAACCCTTTGTGAATGGTAAACTAGGTTTCACAGACAAAAGACCCTTCCGCGATACCAATATACAGAGACATGGATAGATAATAATCACTTAAGCTCAGAAGGACCGTACAACCTTCCACAAGTACGGCTGTTTTGGCGCAATGACGGAGACGGTTCGAGCCCTCTCTAAGAGGTGGAATATAATTTGTTTGAAACTTATTTTTATTCAGTTAAAGAATGGCGATTGGTGACGAAACTCTTGTAGCTGAATTTAACACTACACCGATACAACATATAACGTAATATATATTCAGTCGTATAAGGAACCAGACGGACATGCCAAATCGCTTTTTAAATATATGTCACCCGACAATACTATTTTGGTTCGAAAATGGCGAACCGCTTGCATATCTTAGTCCACTTGACCAAAGGTTCTCTACGTAAACGTGATATTGGTTTAATACTAGGGAATCTAATATTGGCCAAGGGAATCTGCGTGAATGTCAGCTGTGTATCGTCTGAGAGAGTAATCCATCGTCTTCTAACAACAGTGGAAACGAGGAGAAACGAACTGCTGTTTTTCGATAGAACAGTTTTAATGTGTGCTACATCATGTATCCTTTGCCTTGATGAGTCTTTTCTCTCCACTAACCATGCCCTCCCATTGTTAGATGTCCCAATGAGGACAGGACAAATTTGATTAGTTCCAAGACATTGTATTTCACTTGAACTTATCTTGCTACGTCTATTTGCAAACACGAAACACTTTGTACACACAAAGAAGGAATTATATTGATATATGTTGCCACTATCAAGTGGTCTTCGTCCACTTGAAAACACGATAAACAGCCAAACGTTGAGACGGGACATTTCATAGGAAAAGTGGGTTTCCCGTCAATTAAAAATCCAAAGTAAACCGGCAAAGGCACATTGACAGAATAACAATCTAAAGTAACACTGATTCTTTGTCTCCTTAAAAACCCATGTGAAAAGCCAAAATAGATTCTCCTTCAGCTTAAATAGCATGATATTGGCACAGAAGTACTTTTAGATCCCAACTTTGTAACAGTACAAGTTTCGCTATCAGAACATAAGATAGAAAATCGATATAACTTATAACTTTGTACTAAGTGATATTATGTATCGCCCCATATCAAAATATTAAACTGAACGGTTTTAAATTATCTTTTCATTCACATCAAGAACTTACAACCGACGGGAGCCCAGTCAGGATTAAAATTTAACCAATACACCGTTGTGGAGGATGCTGTCTGCAAGATTTATTCTGGGATTGTTTAGCTATCCCTTCACCAGAATTGTGCGTTGTTTACACAGTGTACACAAGACATACGACAATAGAACAGTGGCCTGAAGTTTCTGGACTGTTTTTTTTTTTTTAAAAAAAAAACTCGCTTGTGTGGGGTCATTAAGGACCTACCACGCTGTTTTCTATTTTCGATTTCTACAACGTTTTGGGCAGTTGTTTAGCCCAGTGGTAAAAGAATGGCCTGGTTAGATATTCTTTCTGAGAAGAAATAGATCGTACAATCAAAATATCATTTGAATATTGAAAAGATTTGTAGTATTTACTGACAGTATATCTTTCTTTTTGTTTCATGTTCACGTTTTCCATACCTAAATGTCGGCTGAAGGTGTCAAGAATAGTAAGTCAATAGCATTAATAATTAATCTGTTCTTGAAAATATTTGGTTAGTTCTTGGTGCATTTCAATTACATATATGCACAGTAAGTTTAGATAAAACTTTCTCAGTTTGATGTTGAAGTTTCCATAAAAAATCCATGTCATGACAGTTAACGTTCTTAAGTGAAGAAAGATGTTGCTACACGCTACTGCATAATTCAGTAAGACCTTCATACGCAATGCTATGATCAATACAATGCACACTGTAAAAATCCGACACTCACTTTGACCGAGAGGAAATGTGGAATTATGCAGAGTTTCGGATAATTTAATGTTCCCTTGCTTGAATACTCAAACAGTACCATACATTGTAAAAGGCTTGTGTCATGAAATTAACGCTTAGTAGATATGTTCTTGGTAAATAAAGCAAACTAGTTTCTGTATTTACACGTGCATGTATATCTATATATTTATTGTCGCCAGTACAATATGCACACATATACTGCTATCACAACCATTTCAACACTTTCAAGACAATTCAAGTTGTCACAACTGACTCACTGGTAACTGACCTCCCCAGATTAATGTATCCCTTTTCTCAACCCATCCATCCTATGTTTTACAAAACATAGCAAGGTCCTCACACTGGACATTCAGCTTGTAAAACAAAGGTACAGGCGTGCTCACACTGCTAATTATCTCCCAGTTAGTAAGTTAAGAGACCAAACTGAACACCAATAACAGGATGTTAGCTGTCAACTGGCCATTGACAATGTTTAAATGATGGTCATGTAGAAGAACGCTGCTGGGAAAAATATGTATCTAACAGTAAACACGATTGGCCATTTCTGCTTGGCTGAGTTGACCCTTTTGCAGGGGGTACTAAACTGGACCTGAACTCGTCAGGACGTAATCGTCACGTAATGAGAGGCAGAGTTGATGAATGTTTTGCTTTCATTCACCAGTTGGGACTGTATTTTCGAGATGAAAGCTTGACCCCCATCGTTGGGGAGAAACTGATGTAACGTCTTGGGCGTCTGTATATAGCTTCTGTTGTTTCTGAGAATACTTTTTCTTATTGTATAATGAAATGAGATAGATCAAAGACCACAACTGACCATGTTATTGGGAGAACGGAACGCATATGGGAAGTAACTCTTGAAAAATGTATGGCACCAATTTGAGAACTCCGTCTTGATAGGTATTTCTTATTTAAGATACAGATTGTGTTTAATGCAATGTCAGTATTGATCTTTCTGAGAAAACCTTGTTTTCACACACTTTCCACTTATTGAGAATGGTGCAAAGGTCATGGGTCTATGGAAAGGATCAGGTTAAAACGACCTCATAACGAAACAGTCCCAATTTTACTTGACTGAAACGGCCCTAACCTGGTTTAAGTTTGTTTTGATGAATCTCAGTACTGGGGTTTCTGAGAAAACTTTTTTTATAACCCAGGAAAGTTTGCACGCGAAGGTTATGGTTAAAGACACCTATTTTCAAACTCATTTTAGGCTCATTTTAACTCATTGAAGTTCTCTCCCCTACATAATGTTTGCATAACTTTCTTCACATTTCACACAGTGTGCATGAAAGAGATGGAGCAATCACCATAACTTTGTAAAACGTTTTAATTGTAAATTTTATAATTTTACCTCTTTGTTAGAATTTAAGCTTTCCATCATAAATTTTCTGTCCCTATTGAGAAAGAGGGACTTACGAAGAGGAAGATGGACTGACCAACGGAAGGACAAATCCGATATAAAAATAAATAAATTGTGTATCTCAGTCCAGGCCACAACTGTTTCCTACATTCCGTGTCAAGATTTCTCTGCGTTTAAGGAAAGGGTCGAAATTTGCCGACGGCACTTTTTTTAAACCGGAACCCGTGACGTTGGTACGGCAAGCAAAACTTCTACCCATTTTGTTGCCCCTTGGCTATCGCCAGTCAATATATGTGAACTCGAATTGTTATCGAATTAATGAAAATATGTAACTGTTCAAAGTATTACAATTTAAGCACCATGACACGTGAAGAAAGAAGAAATCAATCAAAGTACTGATTCAATTGTCATAGCTATCTCTGTTGATCATTATTGCAGACAAAAATCACCGGACTCATAAATCCAGTCTATGTATTTCATCTTATTGCTCTGTATCAAATTGCGTCGTATCACTACACAATTTAAATCTCTTCAAAGGGATACAGTATCAATGTGGTTAACAGACCACGAGTTCTGAGATGATATCTGACGTAAATCTACACGCTTATATTCCCTGTTGTTAGGTTAGCCTTTCGGACAGTATGATCATCTAAATGATGATTTTTCGGAAGGGCATTGAGGGACTCTAATAGACTCAGGACTGGTTTGTGTACATGTCGTTGACGAAGGGTATAAATCTGATTTCGACTGATTTTGTCAATATTAATTCGGCTTGAAGCTCGATATGCTGGCCTTGTGTAAATGCATACTTTTGTTCAACATAGAATACAAGATGCTGAAATACAGATGTAGATATCGTCAAGGACTATAACAGGTAAACCCGTAACAGCTCATTATTTTAGCTGATAAATTGTTCCAGTATTTAGTGTAGTTCATAATCCTGTTTTACAACACGATCACAGGACCCTTTAGAGTTTCACAGCTTTATGTACCGCGAGGACAATAAAAGCAAATTGGCGATCCTCTCAGTGTTAAACTGTGTGATCCCAGCGAATAGTAATCTGAAAAACCAGTCTATGAAGATGAGGGTCATCTCAATGCACCAACACAGACACAACGACGCTGTAGCCCAGTACTTTCATGGTATGTTGTTTTCATTTCGCCTCTGATTGCCTTGTCTGTTGTTGCCTCAAACCAATTGTAAACGTTACATCTAGAAAGTAAGCGATCCAACGTTTATGACTATCGATTTCTAATAATTTAATCCTGGCATATGTTTAGTTTCATATACGTTTCAGGTTTGTTTCTGTATTCAACAGGTGTACCATACTTGTTTCACAAGGTCAGCACACTTAACTTAACACAAGATTTTTTTCTCTTTTGTGCAAATTGTGTGATAGACCGGTTGATGTCTGTATAGCAGGACATACTTATCCCTTCCTCGAAGACTCAGTGTCATCACTCAATTTCAATTAGTCATGCATGTATTGATCACCACTCTCCAATATATAGTATTTATTATTATTACTGCTTTCTGGCTTTAGTGAGTGAGTGAGTTAATACTTAACGTCACATCGGCAATATTTCAGCCATTTCGAGACGAGAACCATAAATAGTTTACATTATAGTGAATGGTAAAAAGCCTGTCAACGAGGGACAGTAAAACAACTAGACTAGCACGGATAAATATTGAAAACTAGTAATTAAGTCTAAAACAGCTGAACTATAGAGGACGATACAGTATAAAAACGGGCTATAGACAGCTGCTGATTGTACTCACAGTGAGACAATATATGGAATGACGGACAACCTCCAGGGATCTTCTGACCACTTCGATATTTTGCTGATGACCTAAAAAAACTATTCTCATGTCATGTTCGAGAAATAATTTGGACGAAAAACCAGTGAAGTACAAATGTGGTTGTGTCGTGGACGCGTGACGTCGTCAGACAAGAGTGATAATGTGAACGGCGTAAACAGTCAGTCCAGATTCAGGGTTAGGTGCCAGGTATCACCCACTGTCGAGTGAGTGGTAAATGATACATGCAATGGACTGATACGTTTTAGGAGGAGAATGTGATTAGTAATTAGTGTCCAGATCACTGCTTATCACAAGCGTCTTAGAGTGGCGTGGCCTGGACGTCTGTCAGTTGCGCCTACATACCTCACAGCATTCAGTGACAAATCCAGGCCTTCCTCGCCTTTAGACGTGACTTGAGCCGAGTTGGGACAGCGGTGTATATTAGCACAGTTAGGCCGATAGTAGTTATGTGTTATTCCATGGAACAAAAGTCCACTTATTCATGCTTAAAGCGGAGTGAAAACGTTTTCGTTCACTCAAAACCACGTTATTGCATATACTCTGGTTAAAGTAAGAAATAAAACAACTGCCCGGGATAGTCCGACACTTGTACGTTGTTTGAATTCTCTTTCCCTTTTCATCAATGCTGTAATTTCAGCAACACATATTCTGTCCATGGTTTTGGAAACCTGGATTTCTCCAGCCAATACTTCAGTCAGCGTCATCATCATTATTTCGCGTCTTCCTTTGATTGTAAACGCCTGTCCAAAGGGTCAAATATCCGAAAGAAAGCCAGAATTATGGATGATATTTTCACGGTGTGGTGTACTGTATTCGTTTAGGTCTTTAAACACGTTTTAATACATTGAGCGTGTATTGAACGTGGAGCAGGTTAGAAGCATTATTTTCTTTGTTTCGGTCAAGGGTCGATGGTGCCATGGTCTCTGGAATCCAAGATACATGTATGTACAGAGAGTTGCCACGATCCCCTGCTGATGTTTCTGCTGCACCAAATACCCATAACAATACAATAACGAAATTGAATGGTAACATATTTTTCTTAGGTTACATGGTCAACATGAACAAGTCAACGTTATGGCCGACTTGAAATTAGGACTATACTAGGAGCATACTTTAATCATACTAAGATATCTTGATGGTTTTAGACGCTACGGAAATGAGTGGAAAACAAACGAATTGGCCCAATCTTGGTTTTGTAAGGGAAAGCTCTCTGATGAAAGTCTTCAGCATTCAAGAAATTCAGAGCAAGCATGCCACAATGGTTGTGAAATGTGTTTTCTTTCCCACTGAAAAGGTGTCTCCATTGAATCTTGGTGCCTTGTGCTTGGTACCTTCAGATTTGTGTGCTGACATTAGGAGAGTGCCCTAGTTGGTTACCAATAACATAGTCTTTCTGACACAATGTGTAATTTTGTGAGTTGGGTTCGAGGGCGGTGACATTCTCTGAAAAGTTCTTGACGGCCTATACAAGACAGCCCTTCCTGTAAGAAGTCCCATTCACTGTCTTTCACATGGCTATGAACAATTAATGAGCTTAACTAGTGTGATAGTGATCTGCCCCAGCGACTACATCGTTTAATTTGGCTGTGGATGTGGTCCGGCCTTGACAATCTACCATAGAGATTTACAACAAACTCATTTATTATGTTCTAGGCCATAACTACCACGGGGTGTTGTCAGATGCGGAACGATTTTAGTTTTTTTTATGAAAAGATCTGAGATGGTGACTTGTGAAATGGTCTTAGCATGGTCGTTTCTAGTACTGGGTAATTAATTTGCCGAGAATCTTATATTCGGCGTTCATACGAACAGGACGTTCTGACTTGACGTTATTAGAATCACAAAGAATTATATTACCAAAAACGGATCGTCCACATAACATAAAGGAGGCATCAGCGTTATCAGTGTTCAGTTGGGCACACATAAACGTAAATGATTAATGATGGGGGGGAAATACACTATCACACGTGAGAATAACATCTGCTTTACGTTAAGAATTACACCTTAAGTGTTGACTTTCATTACTGAAACATCAAATACTCATTCAATGAAAAAGCAGGAGATGAGCATTACAGAACGTTAATATAATTTATCATGATGAAACTATATGTGCTTTGGTTATTTGAGAGCCAGTCCAAATTACATCATATTTTCCAGAGGTAAAAAATCTAAATCTGTTACAGGTGACAAACATACAAATAATTGCTTCTTCCTTTCTCGAGACATCTGAAGATCGGGATTAACCTTTTGTCTTCAGTAATCCATTCTTGTTGTAATAGGTGACTGTCGGATCGGATGGTCAGTCTCGGTGGTTTGGTTGACACATGTATTGCGTGTATGTAGATTGATGCCCATGTTGTTGATTACTGGATTGTCTTGTCCCGACTCGATTATTTACATTTAGCAGGAATATCACAAAGCGCCACATTAAATTAAAGTCACTCCTTTGTTGGGCGATGATGTAGGTTTAAGCGTTTTCGTTTTCTGCGAGGTCCCATTCTCCTCATGCAAAAGTGTGGAGTTCATTTGGGGATTTCTCTCCTTCACATCCTTGTTGCCTTAAAACGCCCACATAGTTGCAATTGTAATATGCATTGTGGTCACGAAGTGTGACACTTGTGAATCAGTTTGGAACGTAAAGTTATGAGAGGCACATCGCCTGACAATATTAAGGTGTTGATTGACGATAGCTCTGTCTAACCAGGATCCACAAAACTCTGAACCTGTCAGCGGTCTGTCTAATGAAAGCATTCAAGCACCATTTCGCATCTTCTTTGCTCTACTCCATCAAGGATGTTTATGTTTTCTCCCTCTTTGCACTAGGACTTTGTCAATCAGCATCAAATTAATTATAGTACACCCCTGTACATAGCAACAAGCTGGGGGTCCTGGGCACCTCCTATATTCAAAAGACTCTCATGGTGTTGCAGCTTGTCACTCAGCGGGACGTCCTTTGAGACTTTGGTGTGCATTATTCGGGATCAATAATCCGGTTTATTTTATCAGTAGATGACATCCACCCTGAACAGTGCCAGGTATTCCAGGGGTGTGTCCCCTATGCAATATGGTCGGGTAAGCCATATTTATGAAGTTATTATTTTGCTGGACGTCCCATGGACCAGGGCCTGATAACATCCATGAACCATAGGCATACCAAATGACATGCACCACCATCACCTTCAGGTCAGTGCTTGTATTTCATGAACATATATTTACAAGTTTCCCATGCAGGTTCTGGACTCTTGCTTCAGTAACAGTGTTTTCTATTCCCTTCCATGTGTGTCTGATTTCAGGATAGTCTTCAGCAATTCATTTGTGATAATAATGACATAGTTGTCAAACACAAACATTGCTAAACGCATCTCATCATCCAGAGAGTTTGATGTGCCCCTGACACTCGATCAAAGTTCGAAAAATACTATATTTCTTATTGATTCTAGATCGTTTCTATGAACATTATATGGCTATTGCATCAACATTGATGGTTTTCCTAGAAACACACATAGTCTTACAGAACATATTCTTATCACGTTCTGTAAACAGTTCATTCTTAACGGCAGTTTTGATGTGTGCGTCCGTGCGTCCGTGCGTCCGTGCGTGTTTTTTAAAAAAAAAACTGTGACTGCAGTTTCCCAATTATTTTACACCAACCTTACAGCCGCTAAAGGCTGTACATTCAACGTGTCATTGTGGAGTGTTGAGCAGATGTTGAGTGACTATGGGGCGGTGCTGTAGCCATATGGTGTCTGCCGGGTGGTCCGGGTTCAATTCCCCACATGAGTACTGTGTGAAGAAGCTTAGCCGTGATAATGCTAAAAGCGGAGTAAAACTATACTCACTAGTTCGGGTAGACATCCATGATGCTGTATTATGTATTACAAACGCGCATGACCATCCCGTCCATATGTGTTCCGACGATGTCTCTTTGTATTGAGGAACACTGACGCGTAGGACAGAATACTGCCAAAGTACATTATGAAATTTTTCTTCCCGATGCGAGATCCAGTCCCTGAGGGTATAAACTCGCAAGAAATAAAACTGGGTTCACAAGGCAAATATGATACACTTAACACTATCGCAAAAATAGTTGAAGATATAAAGCATTTTATGAAATAGTTTATATGCAATTCCACTTTTCTGTTTTCAAGGACAAAAACAAGCCTGTTTATTTCATATTGGAAATATTATTAAGCTCATATTACTTCAAAGGGGTAAAGCCTCAGTCGCCAAAGTGGTTGTGGGCTTGAAATCAATAAGGACATACCAAGCTGTATTCAAGTTATATTAAAAGGATGAGGAACTATTTTGAGAAAGCTGAGTCACTATGTTTTGCGTCACGGAGTTACGACATGTGTGTCACCAGGGAGGCAAACTAAACAGGTTATAATCACATAATCTTTCATTGGAAATCAGGTTACTGAACTGGCAACAAATGTTCCAGAAATAGATTAAATCGTATGTGCCCCAAGCCAACCAGCAGATAGACCCTTTGTGGGTTACCATTAAAATAAATCTGTTCTTGAAAATATTTAGTTAGTTCTCGATGCATTTCAATTAAACATATCAACAAAAAGTTGAGCTAAAACTGTCTCAGCCTGAAGTTGAAGTTTCCATACAAAAATACAGTCCATTCCACGAAAAATGTTGCTCCATGCTACTGTATACTAGAAATTGACCAAGATTCACGAAAGATTGATGACGAATTATTAAACAATGAAGCTGTCTTATACTTGTGGGCATCGTCTAAAAGACAGGGGTAAGGCATCACAGGTTCTTGTCTTAAGTCTTTGCAGGCGTCTACCCTAACCTAAACTACATATGCAAAATAATTAACCCTTTTAGCAATATTGCAGAAGAATTAAAGAAGGGGTATGTCTAGCTCGCAGTCACCAAGTTGTTACTGTGTTTTCGAGAAGAAAACGCCCTCCTCCCCCCCCCCCCCCCACATTGTGCATATTAGAATTATGTGTACGTTTGTTTATATAATAGTAATGAATACAACAGATGTAAACGTTACCTATGAAATTAGTGCCTATGAATCCATAAGGAGATGTTGACAGATATAGAGAGTCGCCCTATGACATCGGTGGGAAAATACGAATTACTTTCAAAGCCTCATTCTCTGGGAAGAAAATAACATAAAGTTTTGCGTAACTGCATATAACCTCTGTAGATTCTGGGAATATTTTCCTTCATGCTCCAAATAAAATAATTTAGATCAAGGACCACAACTGTCCGTGTTATAGAGAGAAAGAAATGCATAAGGGAAGTAACTCTTGAAAAATGTATGGCACCAATTTCCGAACTCCGCCTTGATATGTATCTCTAACATAACATACACATTTCCTTCAAAATAATTTCAGTATTGATGTTTCTGAGTTTGCTCTTAGTTGGAAAGACTGGTGCAAAGGTCACTGGTCTGTAAAAAGGATCAGACTAGAACGGCCCCGATGAGGCTAAGTGAAAACAATCAGATTGCCTCAAATGACCCCGTACAATTGCCAAAAAAGACGTGAAATATATTTGAGCATTTATATTCATATGAAACATATATTGAAAGCAGAAAAAAGTCCTAACAATACACTCCTTGCTGTCCACGCGTTAACAGCAGTACAATTAACATGCTGGACCATGTATTTGAGGATCTAGAGTAATCTGAAGTTACATAATGGGTATTAAATAGAATAACAACAGAGACAATAAATTTCCAGATTTTTTTATATGTGCATGGACTTGGTTGCATCTGGTCAAAAGGTCCCCATCAAAAGGTCTCCATCTTTGTAACCTCTCCAGTCCTCAAAGATATGTTCCTTTGTAGCTGTGGAAGAGTTGCACAGGTAGGTTCGAAGTCGGCCTTCTTGAATCATCCGAACTTGTAAGGGCAACAGACTAGCTTCTCAGTGTAATTCAGGGATTAGTCTGTATATGCCATGGGATGGTCGCCAACTGTACTGTTGAGTCATCTGTGTTAGCCTGTTAATCATACAGACTCAATAAACAATACCTAAATGCTATCAATCAAATTTTGAATCCAATCAAATGTGTAATACTTTGGGGCATTACGTAGATTTTTAGGATACATTTTAGTACGTAGTACCACACACACACACACACACACACACACACACGCACACACACATACACACACACACACACACACACACACACACACACACGCACACACACACACACGCGCACGCACACACACACACACACACACACACACACCTCCGACCTGGTTGTTTGTCCGAACTGTCACACTGAACACTGACCAGGACTGTGGTGTGAGTGTCCAGTCCACTGTCTTGAGACATACGACACCAGGTCTCGCAGCTTTCCATGGGGAGGCACTGTCTCTGACATCATTTCAAACAGATTTGAGTTGTGGTTATCGGACAGGAACGACAAAGCCATTAACTTCTTTATGATAGCGTGTGTTGAGTCCAGTTTCATATAAGCAACCTAGAACAGTACAAACATCAACCAGAAGAAACTCAGTGAAAGCCTGACAGATTTAGTATGTTTAAACCTCTTACTTGAAGTCCAAGTTACTGGCACTTGCGTCAAATTGCCTGAGTCAGGTGGAAAACTCATCCGTATGTTGTCCAAGGCAGCTTGGACAGCCTTCCAGCTCAAAACCGGCGAGGTTGTGACGTTGTGCTGATGAGATGGCAGAATACGCTGCCGGAGGCACTTGTCCTTCGGCGAGACATTATCACAAGAGCAAGAGGCAACATTTTCATGACCTGAACAAAATACGAGCAGTTGTGTCATTGTGAATGTACAGAAACCGTCTATCCCCATCAATAAATACTGTGGATAATTGACGCAGAGAACACTATGTCACAGTCTTAAGTCCACAGACTTATATTTTATCATATTCATGTATGTACTATGGCTACTGTTTGTCAAAACACCAGCTCTGCCAGGCTTCACTCGACAAAGCAACTATTGTTGTTTTAGTGACTTCATCGTATGGACATGTTTCCATCAACTTGAATTCTGATTCTGAAATCTAATGTTTTATTTGTTAGACGATCTGTACATTATTCAGCTCGTTTGATTTATGCCTTCCACATATTTTTGGTCTCATGGCCATTTAAACAGATCACAATCATGCTGAAAATGTCAAAGTCACTTAATTTAATACGTAATTGAAAAATATGCCTCTTAATCTCTCATGTATGACTAAGGACACATATTGAAGCATAACCGATTATTTTGGGGCCATTTTAGCAAATGTGGGGTCGTTTTCACTTGGGGACGTTTAGTCATGGGGCAATTTCGGCCTAATCATTTGGATTCACTCTAACCAATCTGAGGCCGTTTCGACTTATGACCTTTTTCCTGTGGTGCAGTTTCAGCTATAACCCTATAAAAATGGTAAAAAACACTTACCGTTTAGGCTCATTTTAGTTCTCTCGCCTACATGATTTGTAAATAATTTTCTTCACATTTCACACAGTGTGCATTGAGCTAAACAGATGGGTCAAGAGCCTAAACCTTGACAAAATAGTTGTTATATGTTATAACTTTAGATCGTGACGCGTTACATTGTTTGTCCCTTTTGAGAAAGGAGTACGTATGGAGAGAAAGATAGACTAACATACTGAAGGATAAAATCCCATATGAAAATCAATAGTATTCTGAGTGGGAGTTGTTAGGCGACTATTTCCCACATTCAATGTCGAGACTTCTCTGCGGTTGCCGACAGGTGATGTTTGCTGAGTGAATTGTTCTTAAACCGGAACCCGTGACTTTGATATGGCAAGCAAACCTTTAACCATTTTGTTGCCTCCATGAACATCTTGGTTATCTTCAGTCATTATTATCGAATCTCGAATTGTTATCAAATTAATGAAAATATGTAACTATCCAAAATATTCCTTATAATCCCATTTTTGTGCACCATGGCACGTGAACCAAGAAGAAATCAAGCTTAACATTGATCGAGCAAAGCTTTCTCTATTCATCATTATTGCAGACAAATATCACCTTGAATGATATTTCCAGTCTATGTATTTCATATTATTGCTCTGCAGCATATTGCCTCGTATTACTGCACAATTCAAATGTCTTAAAGGGGACACAGTATCAATTAGGTTAACAGACTAAGAGTTCTGTGATGATATCTGACCTAAATTTAAACGCGTTTATTCCCTATTTGCCAAACTGTCCTACAGTGTTAGCATTTCGGACAATATAGTCGTCTAAGTGAAGGGACTCTAATAGACTCGGGATTGGTTTGAGCACATGTCGTTGCCTGTAGCAGACGACGAAGCGTGTAAATCTGATTTGAACTGATTTAGTCAATATTAATTCGGTTTGCAGCCCGATAGGCTGGCCTTGTGTAAGTGCATGTCCTTTTTCAAAATAGAATACCAGGTGCTGAAATACAGATGTAGATGTCAACAAGGTCTATACCAGGTAAAACCAGAACAGCTCATTATTTTTAGGTGACAAACTGTTCCATCATTTAGTGTAGCTCATAATCCTGTTTTACGGCACGATCACTGGATGTCTCCTAGTTTTACAGCTTTATATACCGTGAGGACAATAAAAACAAATTGGCGATTCTCCACAGTGTTAAACTTTGTGCTGTCATGACTGATCCCAGTCAATGGTGATTACAGTGTTCATTGATTGCATATTGATACGGACGTAAAGGCCTCTGAGTCACACCTTTCCAATAAAGGACGGCGGTCTTCATCTGCATAAAAACGTGGTCATCTCAATACACTATCACAGACACAGCGACACTTACATATTGCGATGATACTGAGATGAAACAAAGTTGTTTCTAATCAATAGTCTATACAAGTCCTTATTGTGATCAGGTGCAAACAATCTGCACGGATATCTCTCAGGAGGGTTGACCGATCTACGCGAGGACAGGACACTAGCGTCTGGAGGTGCATTTATGGTTGCCTGCCAAACTATTAGAATAATTCATTATCTTTATCTTGTCTTTTGTGAGCAGAGAACACTGAATGTCCAGATTCCATTACTTGCACTGTAACCCAACACTTCCATGGTATGTGTTCATTTTGGCTATGATTACCTTGTCTGTGGTATGCACTGTAGCCTCGAACCGTTCGTAAACGTTTAAATGTGGAAAGTAAGTAACGATCTTGCGTTTATAACTATGCAATTTAGCCATTCCTAATAATTCAATTCTAGCATGTGTTGGTTTTATACGCTGGTCAGGTTTGTTTCTACATTTAAAAGACATATTATAGTTATATCACATGGTTAGCAAATTAGCAGTTTGTCTAAAACACAAATTTAATACAAGCATTTTTTTACAAATTGTGTGATGGATGGTTGCTATCCGTAGAGCAGGACATACTTATCCCTTTCTTGAACACTGGTATCATCACACAATTTCAGGTACCCATTCACATAATTTTCAACACTATCCTATACATATTCGAGACTTGTTATTCTCTAACATTGACATTTATCATTATTTCTGCTTTCTGACCGTATTCATATTGAGACAATATATGGAATGATGCACCAAGTGCAAATCAATCCGATATTTTGCTGACGACCTCATGTCTTTTTCGAGTTTGAACGAATTACCAGTGACGTGCAAATACTGTCGTGTTGTGAACAGTGAAGTCGTCAGACAAGACTGCCATCGTAAAGATAGATATTCAGTCCGTCATCTTACCCATCGGGGTTCAATGCCAGCCATCACCGGGCGACTGTCGAGTAAGTGGTCAAGGAAAGATACAATTGGCTGATAGGTTCATGATGAGAATGTAATCAGTGATTAGCATGAAGAGGACCAAGAGCAGTGCTTATCACAAGCGTCTTGGAGTGGAGTGGCCAAGACGTCTGTCAGTTACGCCTACATACGTCATCGTGTTCAGTGAGAATTCGAGGTTCCTCCTTGACTTAACAGCTGAATTGATCCGGGAGCACAGTACAGACAGTTATAGTGTGTGCTTCCATGAAGCTATATTTTCGTCGTTTTCTCAAAATAAAGTACCGCAAAAACCATGTCCAAAAACACGTCTGTGTAGGACGAGTCCGGCTGTTTTTACAGACGTACCTTTTTGTTCGATTCTGAGGATTCATGTAGATGAATTTTCTTCCGTTTTTCCTTAATGATGTAATTTCAGCAACACATATTCAGTCCATGATTTTGGAAAGATTTTGGAAAGATTTCTCCACCCAATACATTAGTCACCCTCATCATCATTATTTCGAGTCTTCCTTTGATCGTAAATGACTGTCCATTGATTCCAAATACATTCGAAGAGAGCCAGAATATAGATGATATTTTCACGGTGTGGTGTACTATAATCATTAAAGTCTTTAATCAAGTCTGAATACATTAAACGTGTTTTGAACATGGAGCAGTTTAGAGGTTTTATTTTCATTGTTCGGTCAAGGGTCGATGATGCCATGGTCTAGGGAATCCAAGATATGTACAGAGGGTTGCCACAACACCCTGCTGAAGTTTTTGCGACACCTAATACCCATAACAATACAATAACACCATTGAATGGTAACATGTTTTGCTAGGTTACATGGTCAACAATGAGTCCCCGTTATTTCTTGATGGTTCTAGAAATGAGTGGGAAACTAGCACAATGTTGGGAAGGCTCTCTAATTGAACTCTTTAGGGTTCGGGAAAATTATGAGCAACATGCCGTATCAAATACCTAGAACCCTTTCATTTCCTTCAAAAGCTTCAAAAAGGTTCTAGGTATTTGATACCTACAAAGGGAAACCTTTATCTCGAGGGCCACTGGAAATAGCAAGGTGCCATCAAGTCAATTATATCTTCTTTCAAGTTGCAAAACTGACGGATTGTGTGTAGGTAGTCCTACTTAACATTTTTTCCGTGTCGGCAGCTCTGACGGTATGATGGCTATGCATGTCACTGGCTCTCCTTGAAATGTTCCACACATCCACTGCACATATATTATATAGAATTTTGTCATTCTCTGACAACTCTTTTGTAACATGTTACTTCAGGCGCTTTCAAAGTCTGTGATTCTTTGTAAACTATTATAAGTTGAGTATTATGAGTTCAGATAAAAGACAAGATTAAGACACGAGACATCATCAATAGTCATTAACTGTTCGACTTTGCATAGTATGAGGGCAATGCGTTATTCGTCTTAGCAATAACTTCTTCAAAATTAAAAACATCTCTGACAGTATTTCTAAAACATTCTAGTGATGTCATATGATATGAAAATATTTTTGTCTAATAAAATTATACGCGATATCAATAGACTGTAGGAGTTATTCCAGGGGACAATCTGAGAATCCATAATCATAGTATCAAAACTAATATACTGATCACAAAATTGTTCGACTTGTCTGCAGATTTAATGTACAAATTTACATTCTATCAACACATGGTGGAAATTTTCACGATCAGATTGAGAAAATGAGTCCATATTTTTATCAGTAAATTTAATCTGCAACAGCTCTTTTTCTTGTGTAGATTGGTCAGTTCAAGAATCTGTACTGAAAATCTAGCAGTTTCACTTCCTTGGTACAATTCCCATGAAATATTTCCATCTAGTTCTTTCTGCTCTTTATGACACACCTTTGGGAGATTGTTTTAAGCCATTTTGTCGCAGTAATTCTTACCACCTTTCTTGTTAGAAAGTAAATATTGGAGAGATTTCATGATAAGTGAAATTCACTAAGGCTTATGTAGACGAAAACAACCGTCAACAAGTAAGGATGATGTAGTCGGTAGTTGCATTGAGGGAGACGGAACAACTCCTTTGGAAGTAGAGGACATTTAATTTTACTTCAACGTATTCGTATTCAGTAAATGAATAGGGATTGATGAAGAGGCTGTAGTACATCATATTAACCCCGCTCCTATACAACAGGCACATATGTCAGAGCATGATATACATTCAACTGGACCTACCTCAATACTTTGAGTTATCCGAGGTCTGACACAACCACTACTTCGATACGTCAAAGTATGATACAACGGAGTTTGCCTGTACATGAATATTGAATAGGTGACGTCTATTAAGCACTCTCACAATGGCATTGTCTTAAAAAATAGCATGTCAATTCAAGATATTTCTTAACATCGTCTTGAAGGAAGTTGGGATCCAGACGGACATGTCAAATTGCCTTTTTCATACATGGTATTGGAAAGTGCTATCTTGGTTCCAAATGTCAAGGCTTTTGAAAGTCTGTGTCCACTGAATATATGTTTTCTCCGTCTCTCCTTAAGCAGGTAAGTGTGTCATTGGTTTAATAATACTGAATCTAAAATTGGCCAGGAGAATCTGCGCTAACGACAATTATCTTTGCATATCCCATCTGACGGTGACCCATCGGTTTCTAGCAACACTGGAAACGAGGAGAAACGAGCTACTGTTTTTCGATAGAACAGTTTTAGTGTGTGCTACATCATGTATCCTTTGCCTTGATGAGTCTTTTCTCTCCACTAACCATGCCCACCCATTGTAAGATGTACCAATAAGGACAGGACAAATTTGATCAGTTACAAGACATTGTATTTCACTGGAACTAATCTTGCAACGTACATTTGCAGACACGAAACACAAAAGAGAAATTACATGCATATATGTTGCCATCGTAATCAAAGAAAACATGAATTACTTCGTCTAATTAAAAAAAAGATTAACTAGCAAAGTTGACGTCGGAACATCTCATAGGAAAATGGATTCTTCGTATGATAAAATGACAAACGTACGTTTGCATGAGAGCTTTGTAACAGTACATGCATCTCTGTGTGGACATAATATGAAAAGTCTATGCATTATTCCTTTTTTGTATCAAATAATATTATGTATCGTTCAAAATCAAAACATTAAACTGATAGTTTTACATTTACATCCCGAACTTGCAATAATAAGCCGCCGACAATCCAGTCAGTACTTAAGTTAATGCACCGTTTGGAGGATACTGTCTGCAAGATTAATTCTCGAATTGTGCAGCTATCCCTTCATCATATGCACTGACAGTATGTGATTCTTGCTGTTTCATGTTCACGTTTTCCCGACAACTTATACCTGAATTCGGCTGAAGGTGCAAAGAACACTAATTCACTGTTAGTATTAACAATCACTTGGTCCTTTAAAATACTTACTTAGTTCTCGATGCATTTCAGTTAAACATATCAACAAAGAATATAAAACTTTCTCAGTCGGAAGTTGAAGTTCCCACATAAACATACGTGCCATTCCATGACATGTAACGTTTTACGTGTAAGCAAATGTTGCTACATGCTCCTGTATTATTCACTAAGAACTTCCAACACAATGCCATAATCAATACTTAGAAGGCGTGTATGTAGAAATTGCCAACTCTTTCAAGTATCTCGAGTGAGTGTGGCACCAAAGATTGATGATGAATTATTAAACACCTCTGCAGTGAAGCTGCACCGGTTCTCAGGGCCTTATATTTATGGGATTCGTCCCAAAGACAGGGATGAGGGGTCAAAAGATATAGTCTTTAATCTTTGCAGGCGTCTGTCCTAACCTAAAACACATACGCAAAATAATTAACCCTTTTAGCAATATTGCAGAAGAATCAAAGAAGGGGACACCGGAACAGGCTTCGCTTATATCTGTATCCAACATTGAAGACGATCTGATATATTTGCTTAAAATAGCTCTCTGGGGTGGCTCGTATGTTGTGCTTGCAATCACCGAGTTGGAACTGTATTTTCGAGAAGGAGACGTTTTCCCCTCCCTTGGGCACATTAGGATCGCATGTATGTTTGGTCATACAATGGTAATGACTGCAATTAAAGTAAACGTTAACTATACAATGGGTGCCTTATGAATCCATAAGGAGAAGTAGACAGGTATAGAGAGTTGCTTTATGTCTTAGGGGGAAAATACGTAATGATGTCAAGGGCACTTCCTTGGAAAGAAAATACCATAATATCTTTCGTAACTGTGTATAACTTCTGTAGTTTCTGAGAATACATTTCCTGATTCATGCTGTAAATGAAATAAAATAGATCAAAGACCAAAACTGTACACGTTATAGATGGAAAGAAACGAGAACAAAGGGAAGTAACTCTGGAAAACTGTATGGTACCCAAAGGCCATGGGTCTATAAAAATGGCAAAGGACACTCAGTTTGGGCTAGTTGTCAACTGATTCGTGAGTAAATTTACATTCTCTCGCCTACATAATTTGTAAATAACTTTCTTCAAAGTCCACACAGTGTGCACAGATGGGGCAAAGGGCCACAAATGTGTAACAAATAGTTTTGTATATGTTATATTTTTAGATCGTAGCCAGTTTCATTGTTTGTCTCTATTGAGAAAGGGGTACTTATGGAGATAACAATGGAGTGACAGATGAGAAAACAAAATCCCATCTGAGAATAAATAGTAATCTCAGAAGGTGGTGTTTAGGGCAAAGACGTGTTAGGTTCAGGCTGAGAATATGATCCATCTTTGGCATCAGCAGCACTGCTTATCACAAGCGTCTTGGAGCGGATTTGAACCTACATATCCCAACGTGTTCAGTGACAAATCGAGGTTCAGGTTTACAGCTAAATTGAGCTGGGATTGGAGAGCGATGTACTATAGATCAGTAAGGCAGATAGTGATGGTGTGTTCTTCCGTGGAAACATACATATTTCATCCCGTCTTGCTTAAAGCAGACTAAAAACGTTTTCGTTTACTCAAAATAAGTTGAGTTGTATTTACACAGGTACGTTGTTGTACGGTTCTGAAGCTGAAATGAAGATGTTTGACTTCTCTTTCACTTTTCATTGAACCTGTAATTTCAGCAACACATAACGTATCCATGGTTTGGGAAACCTGGATTTTTCAAGCTAACAGATCAGTCACCCTCGTCATCATTATTCCATGGCTTTGATCGTAAACGCCTGTCCAAAGGGTTAGAATGTCATCACGTACACCCTGATTCTAATGACATCCTGAGTGCCACAATACAGATAATATTCTCTCATTGTGGTGTATTGTATTCATTAAAGTCTTTAATCAGCTTTGAATACATTAAACGTGCATTGAACATGGAGCAGTTTACAAGTTGTATTTTTTGTTTCGGTCAAGGGTCGATGATAAGGTGATCTGTACAGAGAGTTGCCACAATCCCATGCTAAAATTTCTGCTGCACCAAATACCCATAACAATGCAGTAACGCTATTGAATGGTAACCTATTTATCTTCGGTTACATGGGCAACAATGAACAAATCCCTGTATATCCGACCTGGAATTGGGAATCGTGCTATACTGGAAATACATCCTGACAATACTAAGATCTTTTGATGGTTCTAGACGGTGTGGCAATAAGTGGCAAACAAAGCAGTGCATCAGACTGGCGCAATATTGGAAGGCTCTCTAACTGGACCTTTCAGGAATCAGGTAAATCATGACAAACATACCCATTTCCTTTATAATTGAGTGAGTGAGTGAGTTAGTAAATATTTTAACGTCACATCGGCAATATTTCAACCACATCGTGACGAGAACGTGTTTGATATCGAAATGAAAAATGTATATATTATCGAAACTTGTCTTCAAATGACAGTAAAACAACCAGAATATCACACTTACAATTAAAACTAGTGTGGAAAGTTAAAGCTAGTAGCACTATTTGGACAAAACAATATAAAATACGGGTTATACAACGCATTTCGCTTACGAAGTGTCTTGCTTGCACTCCGTGTACCATGCTGTCTCCATTGATCTTGGTGCCTTACGTTTGGCAGATTGTATTTTGTTTCCTGACATTAGGAGAAAACCCTGGTTCGTTCCCAATAACATAACCCCTCCGGCACTTTGGATAATGTAATGTGTCGGGGTTGTTGGTTGGAGGGCTGTCACATTCTCTGATTAGTTGTTCATGAATGATACTATTCAGCGCTACCTGTCAGAAGTTCCCTGAGGCCCCTGAGCCGATAATGAACATAACTAGCTTGACAGTGTCCTGCCCACTGACTATAGTTTTCAATTTAGCGGGACTTGCTCCTAGAGAGTCTCCAGACTCCAGGGAGTGGCCAGGCCCTGACAATCTGCCAAAAACACCTTTACTAGATTTTTTACAACTCATATATTCTGTTAATGATCTGACTATCACGGGGTGTAGTAGTCACACTGGTTCAGGAAACAATCACCCAGCATCTGGCTTCAAGATGTTTTTTCGCCTTCTTGCCTCAGCTTCCTTTTGGTGGTGAGAGTAAGTGACTGTGAGCTTTAAATATTAATTTCCCTCAAAAGCTTCAAAGGGGCTCTAGGTATTTAATACGTATCAGGGAAAACCTTTATGCTGCCGGCCGCTTGAAATGATATGCTGCCATCAAGTCAATTATATCTTCTTTCAAGTTACATAACTGACGCAGTATGTGTAGGTAGTTCTACTTAGTTTTTTCCCTTTCGGCAGCTCTGACGGTATGATGGCTATGCATGTCATTGGCTGTCCTTGAAATGTTCCACACATCCACTGCACATATGCTGTATAGAATTATGGCATGCTGGGACATCGTTTTGTATCCTTTCTTACTTCAGGCGTAGTAAAAGTCTATGACTCTTTGTAAGTGATCGTGACCTCCATTTTTGTTACAGCAATATAATGACATCAAAACTCCCTATGTGTTCATTTTGATGACCCGTTAAGGCATATATAATCCGTGTTAGTCGTGTTGTGGATTGTGTTTCGTTGTTGTCGAGTGGTTGATTGTGTTTCGTTGTAGTCCATGTCTAGCGCAAGATGAACAACATCGTTCCCTGGTACATTAGGACGTAAGGTTGTAAAAGTCTATCAGTCGTGATGACATGTTACCGTGGTGAAGTGAAGTCTGTATCAGATGGTGAACTATTTTAATTTTACAAAAATATCCGATTGAGATGGTGACTTGTGAAATGACCTTAGCGTGATCGTTTCTTGTGCTGGATAATTTATTTGCAGAGTACCTTATATTCGACTTGAACAGGGCATCCTGACGTAGAAGAGGGAGAGATCGATGCATTGCAATCAATAATTATTACACGATATCATTATTATTACAACGAATATATGCAAACCTAACTAGTTACAGGGTGGTGGTGTTGCGTACAGCAACGTGGATCTATTTGCGCCCTACACTTAGAATTGACGAATCAAGGGGAATTATATCGCCCCAAAATCGGTTAAATAAAGTAAAGGATACATCAACATTATAAATATCAATTTTGGATACATACAAACATAAATGATGATTGGCTGGGTGAAAAAGATGTAAGGATAAGCTCTGCTTCACTTAACATCACTGTGAACATTTTCATCACTGAAACATGAAATGCTCATTCAATAAGAAAAAGCAGGAGACACAGCATTAATATGATATATAATCATAGAGATATATGTGGCTTGGCTATGTGAGAGCCAGTCTACATCATTACATCATATCTAAGTCTGTTATAGGGGATACACATGCAAGCCACTGCTTCATCCTTTGTCGGGGTCTGTGAATATAGGGGAATATAAGGGGAATGCATCAGTACATATTTCTGTAACTTATATAAGTATAATATGTAGCAGACAGAAACAGTTTGATAAAATAATGGACACCTGCGAGGAAGTCGTTAATGAAGCTACAAAATTTTCCGGAGCATTGTATTCATCCAGAGTCCACATAGTGAATGATATGAACCTCAGTAATTATCCCCCGTCAAAACACTTTGCGGGTGTATTAAACTGCGCTCCGTCCGTCCGTGCCCATTTATCTTTCCAGGAGCAGAACTCTAAAACCAATTCTGATTAAAATATTTTGGCGTTTTCATGGCAACAAGTTTGACTTAGAGAGAAATATGGTGGTTATGCTCTTTTCAGGAACAGACTGTTTTAAACCTTTCATTACTCTCCTTCCATTTTTCTATGTATACAATGCATTTGGCATAATCAAAACTTGTAGATATATTCATAAACGATAACTTGTCACTGAGGGGATATTGATGACTTTGTCTTCTTGTTTACTTAGTAACCAAGACATATGTAAAATTGTGCCCCCAAATAGCGCTGAAGGACCTATTACTATGGATGAACTTTTAACAGTATTAAAAATATCTAAAAACAATACGAGTCCATACTCAGATGATTTTACCTATGAGTTCTTTAATTTTTTCTGGCTTGATTTTGGTAACGTTCTGTTGAAATCTCTATACAACAGTCTTGAAGTTGGCCATCTGTCTATTATTCAGAAACATCGTCGTATCATCAGCAAATTGCTTTATACTGTATTCAATATTGTCAGTTCTTATTCCTCTTATGTACTTAATGTTTTGCATTATTAAGCCTAAAAATTCTACACAACCCAAAATATATGAGACGATAGAGGATCCCCTTCGCGACTTCCCATGGTTATTTTAAAGAAGGGTGGCGCAAAGTCACTATCCACTACACCAGGTTGAATATCATGGCAGGAAAGGTTTGAACACTGAATCACATCTGGTCCAAAGTGGTAGAAATTGAAAACATTAAGTATATATTTCAAGTCAACAGTGTCAAAAGCGTTCCCAAAGTCAATCAATAGGCGTTATAGACATTTGGCATGTTTCAGTGTGTTCGATTAGGTCATATATTATTCTAGTTACTTCTCTTAAGTTTATTCCAACGATAAAGCCGTTTTGATCTCCATTATATTAATAATATTGGGTAGAATAGATTAAATTCTGTTGGTAATGGCTGCAGCAGCAATTCTATACGATTTCTTTAGAAGTGGGATTTGTCGCCAGTTGTTTAAAAAAGACCTTTCCGGCTAAGTGCCTGTTTCCTGGAGACACAGATTTCAAGTCCGAAAAGCAGAATTCAGAGATTTAATCAATAATTCGCCAGGATCATTCCCATTTTTTGGTAACTCTGCTTTAAAAACTGCTTTAGGACCAGGACTTTCGTCACTTTTCATATTTTTCAGGCTGCCTGAAGTTCATCTCTTGTTCGATCACCTTCCATACAAGTTGTTTGTTCATTGCTTTGTTTGGGTATGGTAATATCCTTTCAAAGTTCCTCTAGATCTACAGGACTTACATCTTCTTGTGCATATAGATTTTCATAAAAAAGATTTAATCTCTTTTGACAGAGCATCAAGCTCACTTACAACTGTTCCATCACCTTTTTGTCCAATTCTGCAAAGGATTAAGGAATTTCTGGCTTCAAGTTTCAAGAAGTACTTCGTTGGTTTTGTGCCCAGTTCATTTAACTTTTGATCTGTCTGGCATCCCTTCTATATTCTTTCCATTGATGTCAAGTAAATCAGTCCTAATTGTGTTGATTTCTTTTAAATTAGTGTATCATTTTTGCTATGTCTGTACTTGATTAATGTAGTCTGATTTCCAATGAGGCTGATTCTGATTCCAACTTGTTTTCTCTATGAAGCGTAATTTTCTTTTGAGGTGAGGCATAGTAAATTGTATTTCTTCTAATCATTAACAGTACAGTTTTCCAAAGTAATTGATCGTTAATAGAATATGTTAGGTCATTGTCCATAGTTTCATCATTGATTTTGTATTGATCAAGGGTAGATTTTATAATGATGTAGCAAGACATTGTTTATTCCCAGCTGGAGTCTCTGCCACGAGGCGTTTTTCAAAGTGTGAGTGATACTTTTATGAGGGAGTGTTCGGATCCTATCCTACTTGATATACTGGATTGTGTAATGGCTGATAGCATTTTATGACAGATTAAGAAGAAGCCAAGTCTAGATGGTTTCAAAGGGGTTGGCTATCGCCATGTCCTTTCACAAAATTTTGTTCACAACAAGGGTTCTATAAAATCGGGATCTTCCTTTAGGTCTGATACTTGTTGTCTAGGCTTTGTATTGTTAATGTGTTTATAGTTGTATGTGGCCGTTGATTGATCTTGTACTAGATTCCAGTTTCTATTACAATTATGTTTCCATTGTCAAACTACTCCATGGCGTCTTAATTATTTTGGAAAAAAGTCTGGACAATCATGATTGGGTCTACATACAATTATAATAGTATATATATATTCATCAGTAATAACAGAAAGAGCAACAAAATTTCCATTGTCATGTGTAACAGTATTGAGATTTGAATTCAAGGTTATTCTTGAACATTATAGATGCTCACCTGAAATCGCATGTGAAGAGACTTGTGTAGCATTCATAATCCCATTGTTGTTTTATTATGTTGAATATCTTCAGCTGTAAAGTGTAACTCTTGTAAACAAAAAATATTAGCCTTTTTTCAGAAAATTAAATACTTTCTTTTCATATTATTGTTGAGACCTCTGCAGTTGAGGAGTACTATCTTCAGCATTTCAGTCCTTGGATAGATAGGAGGGTGTGACATAAATGTTTACAAATTATGGGAATAATGAATAGCAGAAAAAGAACATGTAGTAATTTAAACACGATGATGTACATGCACCTTTTAAGGTGACCTCCAACAAATAATATTGAAGTAAAAGTGCAACACCAAATAGAAACAATGAAAACATATGCAAATGTCTCATTTGATACATATAAAATCGACCAAACTTACAGTTTATTCACTTAAATCTCATGCTAGTGAAATATCAACTGAATATACATTCCTCATCTGATATGGATGAATTTAACTGTTACATATTTCTGTACTTTCATATGAACACAATGAAAGACATGTCCAACTTCTAAAACTACCAGTCGAAGAAAATTCAACTGAGATACGGTCTTACCCATGTGACATCCCTTAAACGAAAATTGAACTAAATTATCACGATGCATCTTTTGCTTTCATCATGGACTTAAAGTGTGTGTCTGTAACAACTTCCTACACAAACTTGAAAGTCCTAACATAAAATATACCCAGAGTTTCAGTGTTTTAAAACAAATCGCGATAAAAGGATAATTTCTTGAGTGGCATGTTTAGAAGTTGGTGAATCAGATAAGGACAAACCTTATGGATGAGCAACTTTTTTAATCAGTTGAAGCGACGTTCCGATACCGCGTCTTGTACAACGATGCAAGAAACTAGAGAAAAGTCGCTTCACCTGATTAAAGAAGTTGCTCATCCATAAAGTTTGTCCTTATATGACGATTAAAACATTTTACCTGTGATTCTTTTTTTCAAGTTCGCAAGTGACGCAGAAATTGAAATGTTCACGTAGATACATATGTGACAGTTCCAATAACCAATAATATTTTTCCGTTTAGTCGTGATATATTGGTTAATAAACAGAACCTTTCACAACAGAAGGGAAGAAAAACGTTTCATGGTGTTAAGTAACACACCACGTAGAGTCAACAGCAACAACATATATTTCGTATGAATATGCAGACACTATTTTCTTTAGAATTTTTTATTCAATATATTCACAGTTCATCATCCAGTTTGACATCTTTGGAGGCAAATTGTCTAGTTTGTCTGTATTGCAGGGTGATATCAATTCCCCTCACAAGAATTCTTGTCTGTAACTTGCGAGTTTGCCTTAGCTCGCACGCTTTTGCGGCTACTTTTCCTTTGTATCTTTTTTTTTGACACGGACAGATCAGTACGAATTGAGACCCTTCTTTTTCTCAACAGTTTTCTTTGGGTGAATGTAACATTTAATATGTCCAGTCAGTCCGACATTCTGAGAAACTTTACAACCGAGATCTTCGGACAATTCTATGCATCACTCTAGAGGGTCTTGCGTCATAAATGACGTCATAAACAAGAAGGTTACCTTTACGACGGTACAGTACTTGTTCCACAAGCTTGTATTCAAAGAGACACTCCTTGTCAGCCATGTCTGACTTCAGTGTGTTCACCTCGTTTAAGCACTTCGTTGATGAAACACTTTATTTCCTCAGTGTCCGACATTTTATGTGAATGTGATGACCGACTATCTGATTAACTATTCGGCGACAAAGAGTCTCTGTTTGTTTGTTCCACACTCTCCCTGGTCAAAAAGTACCCATACCGCCTCGCTTGACTTTGTCGGACTTTTCTTTACCTTTCCCTCTTCGATTTTTAGTATTTTTGTTGACTAAGGCGGAATTATTTGATGAACTTGAAGCCAATAATGCAGTGCAAAGCTGTATTCAAGTTCGATTCAAAGGCGAAAGAAGTATTTTAGGAAATGCGTGACGTGTTATTGAGCGAATAGGAGTTAGGACATGTTTGTTACCGGGAGACAAAATATACGGGATATAATTATCAGGAATTTTGAAAAAAAAACACTTTTCATTTTAAAAAACTGTGTTAACAGGTGTTTAAGAGATGGATTAAATCGTGTTTTCCTCCAGCCACCCAGCAGATAAACCCTTTGTGAATGGTAAACTAGGTTTCACAGACAAAAGACCCTTCCGCGATACCAATATACAGAGACATGAATAGATAATAATCACTTAAGCTCAGAAGGACCGTACAACCTTCCAAAAGTACGGCTGTTTTGGCGCAATGACGGGGACGGGTCGAGCCCTCTCTAAGAGGAGGAATATAATTTGATTGAAACTTATTTTTATTCAGTTAAAGAATGACGATTGGTGACGAAACTCTTGTAGCTGAATTTAACACTACACCGATACAACATATAACGTAATATATATTCAGTCGTATAAGGAACCAGGCGGACATGCCAAATCGCTATTTAAATATATGTCACCCGACAATACTATTTTGGTTCGAAAATGGCGAACCGCTTGCATATCTTAGTCCACTTGACCAAAGGTTCTCTACGTAAACGTGATATTGGTTTAATACTAGGGAATCTAATATTGGCCAAGGGAATCTGCGTGAATGTCAGCTGTGTATCGTCTGAGAGAGTAATCCATCGTCTTCTAACAACAGTGGAAACGAGGAGAAACGAGCTGCTGTTTTTCGATAGAACAGTTTTAATGTGTGCTACATCATGTATCCTTTGCCTTGATGAGTCTTTTCTCTCCACTAACCATGCCCTCCCATTGTTAGATGTCCCAATGAGGACAGGACAAATTTGATTAGTTCCAAGACATTGTATTTCACTTGAACTTATCTTGCTACGTCTATTTGCAAACACGAAACACTTTGTACACACAAAGAAGGAATTATATTGATATATGTTGCCACTATCAAGAGGTCTTCGTCCACTTGAAAACACGATAAACAGCCAAACGTTGAGACGGAACATTTCATAGGAAAAGTGGGTTTCCCGTCAACTAAAAATTCAAAGTAAACCGCCAAAGGCAAATTCACAGAATGACAATCTAAAGTAACACTGATTCTTTGTCTCCTTAAAAACCCATGTGAAAAGCCAAACTACATTCTCCTTCAGCTTAAATAGCATGATATTGGCACAGAAGTACTTTTAGATCCCAACTTTGTAACAGTACAAGTTTCGCTATCAGAACATAAGATAGAAAATCGATATAACTTATAACTTTGTACTAAGTGATATTATGTATCGCCCCATATCAAAATATTAAACTGAACGGTTTTAAATTATCTTTTCATTCACATCAAGAACTTACAACCGACGGGAGCCCAGTCCGGATTAAAATTTAACCAATACACCGTTGTGGAGGATGCTGTCTGCAAGATTTATTCTGGGATTGTTTAGCTATCCCTTCACCAGAATTGTGCGTTGTTTACACAGTGTACACAAGACATACGACAATAGAACAGTGGCCTGAAGTTTCTGGACTGTTTTTTTTTTTTTTAAAAAAAACTCGCTTGTGTGGGGTCATTAAGGACCTACCACGCTGTTTTCTATTTTCGATTTCTACAACGTTTTGGGCAGTTGTTTAGCCCAGTGGTAAAAGAGTTGCTTGGTTAGATATTCTTTCTGAGAAGAAATAGATCGTACAATCAAAATATCATTTGAATATTGAAAAGATTTGTAGTATTTACTGACAGTATATCTTTCTTCTTGTTTCATGTTCACGTTTTCCATACCTAAATGTCGGCTGAAGGTGTCAAGAATAGTAAATCAATAGCATTAATAATTAATCTGTTCTTGAAAATATTTGGTTAGTTCTTGGTGCATTTCAATTACATATATGCACAGTAAGTTTAGATAAAACTTTCTCAATTTGATGTTGAAGTTTCCATAAAAAATCCATTTCATGACAGTTAACGTTCTTAAGTGAAGAAAGATGTTGCTACACGCTACTGCATATTTCTGTAAGACCTTCATACGCAATGCTATGATCAATACAATGCACACTGTAAAAATCCGACACTCACTTTGACCGAGAGGAAATGTGGAATTATGCAGAGTGTCGGATAATTTAATGTTCCCTTGCTTGAATACTCAAATAGTACCATACATTGTAAAAGGCTTGTGTCATGAAATTAACGCTTAGTAGATATGTTCTTGGTAAATAAAGCAAACTAGTTTCTGTATTTACATGTACATGTATATCTATATATTTATTGTCGCCAGTACAATATACACACATGTACTGCTATCACAATCATTTTAACACTTTCAAGACAATTCAAGTTGTCACAACGGACTCACTGGTAACCGACCTCCCCAGATTAATGTATCCCTTTTCTCAACCCATCCATCCTATGTTTTACAAAACATAGCAAGGTCCTCACACTGGACATTCAGCTTGTAAAACAAAGGTACAGGCGTGCTCACACTGCTAATTATCTCCCAGTTAGTAAGTTAAGAGACCAAACTGAACACCAGTAACAGGATGTTAGCTGTCAACTGGCCATTGACAATGTTTAAATGATGGTCATGTAGAAGAACGCTGCTGGGAAAAATATGTATCTAACAGTAAACACGATTGGCCATTTCTGCTTGGCTGAGTTGACCCTTTTTTAGGGGGTACTAAACTGGACCTGTACTCGCCAGGACGTAATCGTCACGTAATGAGAGGCAGAGTTGATGAATGTTTTGCTTTCAGTCACCAGTTGGGACTGTATTTTCGAGATGAAAGCTTGACCCCCATCGTTGGGGAGAAACTGATGTAACGTCTTGGGCGTCTGTATATAGCTTCTGTTGTTTCTGAGAATACTTTTTCTTATTGTATAATGAAATGAGATAGATCAAAGACCACAACTGTCCATGTTATTGGGAGAACGGAACGCATATGGAAAGTAACTCTTGAAAAATGTATGGCACCAATTTGAGAACTCCGTCTTGATAGGTATTTCTTATTTAAGATACAGATTTTGTTTAATGCAATGTCAGTATTGATCTTTCTGAGAAAACCTTTTTTTTCACACAGTTTCCACTTATTGAGAATGGTGCAAAGGTCATGGGTCTATGGAAAGGATCAGGTTAAAACGACCTCATAACGAAACAGTCCCAATTTTACTTGACTGAAACGGCCCTAACTTGGTTTAAGTTTGTTTTGATGAATCTCAGTACTGGGGCTTCTGAGAAAACTTTTTTATAACCCAGGAAAGTTTGCACGCGAAGGTTATGGTTAAAGACACCTATTTTCAAACTCATTTTAGGCTCATTTTAACTCATTGAAGTTCTCTCCCCTACATAATGTTTGCATAACTTTCTTCACATTTCACACAGTGTGCATGAAAGAGATGGAGCAATCACCATAACTTTGTAAAACGTCTTAATTGTAAATTTTATAATTTTACCTCTTTGTTAGAATTTAAGCTTTCCATCATAAATTTTCTGTCCCTATTGAGAAAGAGGGACTTACGAAGAGGAAGATCTAGATGGACTGACCAACGGAAGGACAAATCCGATATAAAAATAAATAAATTGTGTATCTCAGTACAGGCCACAACTGTTTCCTACATTCCGTGTCAAGATTTCTCTGCGTTTAAGGAAAGGGTCGAAATTTGCCGACTGCACTTTTCTTAAACCGGAACCCGTGACTTTGGTACGGCAAGCAAAACTTCTACCCATTTTGTTGCCCCTTGGCTATCGCCAGTCAATATATGTGAACTCGAATTGTTATCGAATTAATGAAAATATGTAACTGTTCAAAGTATTACAGTTTGAGCACCATGACACGTGAAGAAAGAAGAAATCAATCAAAGTACTGATTCAATTGTCATAGCTATGTCTGTTGATCATTATTGCAGACAAAAATCACCGGACTCATAAATCCAGTCTATGTATTTCATCTTATTGCTCTGTATCAAATTGCGTCGTATCACTACACAATTTAAATCTCTTCAAAGGGATACAGTATCAATGTGGTTAACAGACCACGAATTCTGAGATGATATCTGACGTAAATCTACACGCTTATATTCCCTGTTGTTAGGTTAGCCTTTCGGACAGTATGATCATCTAAATGATGATTTTTCGGAAGGGCGTTGAGGGACTCTAATAGACTCAGGACTGGTTTGTGTACATGTCGTTGACGAAGGGTATAGATCTGATTTCGACTGATTTTGTTAATATTAATTCGGCTTGAAGCTCGATATGCTGGCCTTGTGTAAATGCATACTTTTGTTCAACATAGAATACAAGATGCTGAAATACAGATGTAGATATCGTCAAGGACTATAACAGGTAAACCCGTAACAGCTCATTATTTTAGCTGATAAATTGTTCCAGTATTTAGTGTAGCTCATAATCCTGTTTTACAACACGATCACAGGGCCCTTTAGAGTTTCACAGCTTCATGTACCGCGAGGAAAATCTGAAAAACCAGTCTATGAAGATGAGGGTCATCTCAATGCACCAACACAGACACAACGACGCTGTAGCCCAGTACTTTCATGGTATGTTGTTTTCATTTCGCCTCTGATTGCCTTGTCTGTTGTTGCCTCAAACCAATCGTAAACGTTACATTCTAGAAAGTAAGCGATCCAACGTTTATGACTATCGATTTCTAATAATTTAATCCTGGCATATGTTTAGTTTCATATACGTTTCAGGTTTGTTTCTGTATTCAACAGGTGTGCCATAGTTGTTTCACAAGGTGAGCACACTTAACTTAACACAAGATATTTCTCTCTTTTGTGCAAATTGTGTGATAGACCGTTTGATGTCTGTATAGCAGGACATACTTATCCCTTCCTCGAACACTCTGTGTCATCACTCAATTTCAATTAGCCATGCATGTATTGATCACCACTGTCCTATATATAGTATTTATTATTATTACTGCTTTCTGGCTGTAGTGAGTGAGTGAGTGAGTGAGTTAATACTTAACGTCACATCGGCAATATTTCAGCCATGTCGAGGCGGGAACCATTAATAGTTTACATTATAGTGAATGGTAAAAAGCCTGTCAACGAGGGACAGTAAAACAACTAGACTAGCACGGATAAATATTGAAAACTAGTAATTAAATCTAAAACAGCTGAACTATAGAGGACGGTACAGTATAAAAACGGGCTATAGACAGCTGCTGACTGTACTCACAGTGAGACAATATGTCGAATGACGGACAACCTCCAGGGATCTTCTGACCACTTCGATATTTTGCTGATGACCTAAAAATCTATTCTCATGTCATGTTCGAGAAATATTTTTGACGAAAAACCAGTGAAGTACAAATGTGGTTGTGTCGTGGACGCGTGACGTCGTCAGACAAGAGTGATAATGTGAACGGCGTAAACATTCAGTCCAGATTCAGGGTTAGGTGCCAGGTATCACCCACTGTTGAGTGAGTGGTAAATGAGACATGCAATGGACTGATACGTTTCAGGAGGAGAATGTGATTAGTGATTAGCGTCCAGATCACTGCTTATCACAAGCGTCTTAGAGTGGCGTGGCCTGGACGTCTGTCAGTTGCGCCTACATACCTCACAACATTCAGTGACAAATCCAGGTCTTCCTTGCCTTTAGACGTGACTTGAGCCGAGTGTACATTAGCACAGTTAGGCTGATAGTAGTTACGTGTTGTTCCATGGAACAAGAGTCCACTTATTCATCCTTAAAGTGGAGTGAAAGCGTTTTCGTTCACTCAAAACCAAGTTATTGCAAATACTCTGGTTAAAGTAAGAAATAAAACAACTGCCCGGGATAGTCCGACACTTGTACGTTGTTTGAATTCTCTTTCCCTTTTCATCAATGATGTAATTTCAGCAACACATATTCTGTCCATGGTTTTGGAAACCTGGATTTCTCCAGCCAATACTTCAGTCAGCGTCATCATCATTATTTCGCGTCTTCCTTTGATTGTAAACGCCTGTCCAAAGGGTCAAATATCCGAAAGAAAGCCAGAATTATAGATGATATTTTGACGGTGTGATACACTGTATTCGTTTAGGTCTTTAAACACTTCTTAATACATTGAACGTGTATTGAACGTGGAGCAGGTTAGAAGCATTATTTTCTTTGTTTCGGTCAAGGGTCGATGGTGCCATGGTCTCTGGAATCCAAGATACATGTATGTACAGAGAGTTGCCACGATCCCCTGCTGATGTTTCTGCTGCACCAAATACCCATAACAGTACAATAACGAAATTGAATGGTAACATATTTTTCTTAGGTTACATGGTCAACATGAACAAGTCAACGTTATGGCCGACTTGAAATTAGGACTATACTAGAAGCATACTTTAATCATACTAAGATATCTTGATGGTTTTAGACGCTACGGAAATGAGTGCAAAACAAACGAATTGGCCCAATCTTGGTTTTGTAAGGGAAAGCTCTCTGATGAAACTCTTCAGCATTCAAGAAATTCAGAGCAAGCATGCCACAATGGTTGTGAAATGTGTTTTCTTTCCCACTACCAAGGTGTCTCCATTGAATCTTGGTGCCTTGTGCTTGGTACCTTCAGATTTGTGTGCTGACATTAGGAGAGTGCCCTAGTCGGTTACCAATAACATAGTCTTTCTGACACAATGTGTAATTTTGTGGGTTGGGTTCGAGGGCGGTGACATTCTCTGAAAAGTTCTTGACGGCCTATACAAGACAGCGCTTCCTGTAAGAAGTCCCATTCACTGTCTTTCACATGGCTATGAGCAATTAATAAGCTTAACTGGTGTGATAGTGATCTGCCCCAGCGACTACATCGTTTAATTTGGGTGTGGATGTGGTCCGGCCTTGACAATCTACCATAGAGATTTACAACAAACTCATTTATTATGTTCTAGGCCATAACTACCACGGGGTGTTGTCAGATGCGGAACGATTTTAGTTTTTTTTATGAAAAGATCTGAGATGGTGACTTGTGAAATGGTCTTAGCATGGTCGTTTCTAGTACTGGGTAATTAATTTGCCGAGAATCTTATATTCGGCGTTCATACGAACAGGACGTTCTGACTTGACGTTATTAGAATCACAAAGAATTATATTACCAAAAACGGATCGTCCACATAACATAAAGGAGGCATCAGCGTTATCAATGTTCAGTTGGGCACACATAAACGTGAATGATTAATGATGGGGGAAATACACTACCACACGTGAGAATAACCTCTGCTTTACGTTAAGAATTACACCTTAAGTGTTGACTTTCATTACTGAAACATCAAATACTCATTAAATGAAAAAGCAGGAGATGAGCATTACAGAACGTTAATATAATTTATCATGATGAAACTATATGTGCTTTGGTTATTTGAGAGCCAGTCCAAATTACATCATATTTTCCAGAGGTGATAAAATCTAAATCTGTTACAGGTGACAAACATACAAATAATTGCTCTTTCCTTTCTCGAGACATCTGAAGATCGGGATTAACCTTTTGTCTTCAGTAATCCATTCTTGTTGTAATAGGTGACTGTCGGATCGGATGGTCAGTCTCGGTGCCTTGGTTGACACATGTATTGCGTTTATGTCGATTGATGCCCATGTTGTTGATTACTGGATTGTCTTGTCCCGACTCGATTATTTACATTTTGCAGGAATATCACAAAGCGCCACATTAAATTAAAGTTACTCCTTTGATGTAGGTTTAAGCGTTTTCGTTTACTGCGAGGTCCCATTCTCCATTTGGGGATATATCTCCTTCACATCCTTATTGCCTTAAAACGCCCACATAGTTGCTGGATGTGGCAATTGTAATATGCATTGTGGTCAGGAAGTGTGACACTTGTGAATCAGTTTGGAACGTAAAGTTATGAGAGGCACATCGCCTGACAATATTAAGGTGTTGATTGACGATAGCTTTGTCTAACCAGGATCCACAAAACTCTGAACTTGTCAGCGGTCTGTCTGATGAGAGCATGCAAGCACCATTTCGCATTTTCTTTGCTCTACTCTATCAAGGATGTTTATGTTTTCTTCCTCTTTGCACTAGGACTTTGTCAATCAGCATCAAATTAATTATAGTACACCCCTGTACATAGCAACAAGCTGGGGGTCCTGGGCACCTCCAATATTCAAAAGACTACCATGGTGTCGCAGCTTGTCACTAAGCGCGACGTCCTTTGAGACTTTGGTGTGCATTATTCGGGACCAATAATCCGGTTTATTTTATCAGTAGATGACATCCAACCTGAACAGTGCCAGGTATTCCAGGGGCGTGTCCCCTATGTAATATGGTCGGGTAAGCCATATCTATCAAGTTATTATTTTGCTGGACGTACTATGGACCAGGGCCTGATAACATCCATGAACCATAGGCATACCAAATGACATGCACCACCATCACCTTCAGGTCAGTGCCTGTATTTCATGGACATATATTTACAAGTTTCCCATGCAGGTTCTGGACTCTTGCTTCAGTAACAGTGTTTTCTATTCCCTTCCATGTGTGTCTGATTTCAGGATAGTTTCAGCAATACATCTGTAATAATAATGACATAGTTGTCAAACACAAACATTGCGAAACGCATCTCATCATCCAGAGAGTTTGATGTGCCCCTGACACTCGATCAAAGTTCGAAAAATACTATATTTCTTATTGATTCTAGATCGTTTCTATGAACATTATATGGATATTGCATCAACATTGATGGTTTTCCTAGAAACACACATACTCTTACAGAACATATTCTTATCACGTTCTGTAAACAGTTCATTCTTAACGGCAGTTTTCATGTGTGCGTGCTTGCGTCCGTGCGTCCGTGCGTCCGTGCGTGTTTTAAAAAAAGTGTGACTGCAGTTTCCCAATTATTTTACACCAACCTTACAGTCGCTAAAGGCTGTGCATTCAACGTGTCATTGTGGAGTGTTGAGCAGATGTTGAGTGACTATGGGCCGGGGCAGTAGCCATATGGTGTCTGCCGGGTGGTCCGGGTTCGATTCCCCACATGAGTACTGTGTGAAGAAGCTTAGCTGTGATAATGCTAAAAGTGGAGTAAAAGTATACTCACTAGTTCGGATAGACATCCATGATGCTGTATTATGTATTACAAACCATCCCGTCCATATATGTTCCGACGATGTCTCTTTGTATTGAGGAACACTGACGCGTAGGACAGAATACTGCCAAAGTACATTATGAAATTTTTCTTCCTGATGCGAAATGAAGTCCCTGAGGGTGTAAACTCCAAGAAACAAAACTGGTTTCACAAGACAAATATGCTACACTTAACAATACCGAAAAAGCATTTTATGAAATAGTCTATATGGAATTCCACTTTTCTGTTTTCAAGGACAAAAACAAGCCTGTTTATTTCATATTGGAAATATTATTAAGCTCATATTACTTCAAAGGGGTAAAGCCTCAGTCGCCAAAGTGGTTGTGGGCTTGAAATCAATAAGGACATACCAAGCTGTATTCAAGTTATATTAAAAGGATGAGGAACTATTTTGAGAAAGCTGAGTCACGATATTTTGCGTCACGGAGTTACGACATGTGTGTCACCAGGGAGGCAAACTAAACAGGTTATAATCACATAATCTTTCATCGGAGATCAGGTTACTAAACTGGCAACAAATGTTCCAGAAATAGATTAAATCGTATGTGCCCCAAGCCAACCAGCAGATAGACCCTTTGTGGGTTACCATTAAAATCAATTTGTTCTTGAAAATATTTAGTTAGTTCTCGATGCATTTCAATTAAACATATCAACAAAAACTTGAGATAAAACTTTCTCAGCCTGAAGTAGAAGTTTCCATACAAAAATACAGTCCATTCCACGAAAAATGTTGCTCCATGCTACTGTATACTAGAAATTCACCAAGATTCACGAAAGATTGATGACGAATTATTAAACACCCCTGCAATGAAGCTGTCTTATACTTGTGGGCATCGTCTAAAAGACAGGGGTAAGGCATCACAGTTTCTTGTCTTAAGTCTTTGCAGGCGTCTATCCTAACCTAAACTACATATGCAAAATAATTAACCCTTTTAGCAATATTGCCGAAGAATCAAAGAAGGGGTATGTCTAGCTCGCAGTCACCAAGTTGTTACTGTGTTTTCGAGAAGAAAACGCCCCCCCTCCCCCCACATTGTGCATATTAGAATTATGTGTATGTTTGTTTATATAATAGTAATGAATACAACAGATGTAAACGTTACCTATGAAATTAGTGCCTATGAATCCATAAGGAGATGTTGACAGATATAGAGAGTCGCCCTATGACATCGGTGAGAAAATACGAATTACTTTCAAAGCCTCATTCTCTGGGAAGAAAATAACATAATGTTTTGCGTAACTGTATATAACCTCTGTAGATTCTGGGAATATTTTCCTTCATGCTCCAAATGAAATAATGTAGATCAAGGAACACAACTGTCCGTGTTATAGAGAGAAAGAAATGCATAAGGGAAGTAACTCTTGAAAAATGTATGGCACCAATTTCCGAACTCCGCCTTGATATGTATCTCTAACATAACATACACATTTCCTTCAAAATAATTTCAGTATTGATGTTTCTGAGTTTGCTCTTAGTTGGAAAGACTGGTGCAAAGGTCACTGGTCTGTAAAAAGGACCAGACTAGAACGGCCCCGATGAGGCTAAGTGAAAACAATCAGATTGCCTCAAATGACCCGGTACAATTGCCAATAAGACGTGAAATATATTTGAGCATTTATATTCATATGCAACATATATTGAAAACAGAAAAAAGTCCTAAAAATACACTCCTTGCTGTCCACGCGTTAACAGCAGTACAATTAACATGCTGGACCACGTATTTGAGTATCTAGAGTAATCTGAAGTTACATAATGGGTATTAAATAGAATAACAACAGAGACAATAAATTTCCAGATTTGTTGATATGTGCATGGACTTGGTTGCATCTGGTCAAAAGGTCTCCATCAAAAGGTCTCCATCTTTGTAACCTCTCCAGTCCTCAAAGATATGTTCCTTTGTAGCTGTGGAAGAGTTGCACAGGTAGGTTCGAAGTCGGCCTTCTTGAATCATCCGAACTTGTAAGGGCAAGAGACTAGCTTCTCAGTGTAATTCAGGGATTAGTCTGTATATGCCATGGGATGGTCGCCAACTGTACTCTTGAGTCATCTGTGTTAGCCTGTTAATCATACAGACTCAATAAACAATACCTAAATGCTATCAATCAAATTTTGAATCCAATCAAATGTGTAATACTTTGGGGCATTACGTAGATTTTTAGGATACATTTTAGTACGTAGTACCACACACACACACACACACACACACACACGCACGCACGCACGCACGCACGCACACACACACACACACGCACACACACACACACACACACACACACACACACCTCCGACCTGGTTGTTTGTCCGAACTGTCACACTGAACACTGACCAGGACTGTGGTGTGAGTGTCCAGTCCACTGTCTTGAGACATACGACACCAGGTCTCGCAGCTTTCCATGGGGAGGCACTGTCTCTGACATCATTTCAAACAGATTTGAGTTGTGGTTATCGGGCAGGAACGACAAAGCCATTAACTTCTTTATGATAGCGTGTGTTGAGTCCAGTTTCATATATGCAACCTTGAACAGAACAAGCATCAATCAGAAGAAACTCAGTGAAAGCCTGACAGATTTAGTATGTTTAAACCTCTTACTTGAAGTCCAAGTTACTGGCACTTGCGTCAAAAGTCAGGTGGAAAACTCATCCTTATGTTGTCCAAGGCAGCTCGGACAGCCTTCCAGCTCAAAATCGGCGAGGTTCTGACGTTGTGCTGATGAGATGGCAGAATACGCTGCCGGAGGCACTTGTCCTTCGGCGAGACATTATCACAAGAGCAAGAGGCAACATTTTCATGACCTGAACAAAATACGAGCACTTGTGTCATTGTTAATGTACAGAAACCGTCTATCCCCATCAATAAATACTGTGGATAATTGACGCAGAGAACACTATGTCACAGTCTTAAGTCCACAGACTTATATTTTATCATATTCATGTATGTACTATGGCTACTGTTTGTCAAAACACCAGCTCTGTTAGGCTTCACTCGACAAAGCAACTATGACTTCAGTGTTGTTTTAGTGACTTCATCGTATGGACATGTTTCCATCAACTTGAATTCTGATTCTGAAATCTAATGTTTTATTTGTTAGACGATCTGTACATAATTCAGCTCGTTTGATTTATGTCTTCCACATATTTTTGGTCTCATGGCCATTTAAACAGAATACAATCATGCTGAAAATGTCAAAGTTACTTAATTTAATACGTAATTGAAAAATATGCCTCTTAATCTCTCATGTATGACTAAGGACACATATTGAAGCATAACCGATTATTTTGGGGCCATTTTAGCAAATGTGGGGTCGTTTTCACTTGGGGACGTTTAGTCATGGGGCAATTTCGGCCTAATCATTTGGATTCACTCTAACCAATCTGAGGCCGTTTCGACTTATGACCTTTTTGTCCTGTGGTGCAGTTTCAGCTATAACCCTATAAAAATGGCAAAAAAAACACTTACCGTTTAGGCTCATTTTAGTTCTCTCGCCTACATGATTTGTAAATAATTTTCTTCACATTTCACACAGTGTGCATTAAGCTAAACAGATGGATCAAGAGCCAAAACCTTGACAAAATAGTTGTTATATGTTATAACTTTAGATCGTGACGCGTTACATTGTTTGTCCCTTTTGAGAAAGGAGTACTTATGGAGAGAAAGATAGACTAACATACAGAAGGATAAAATCCCATATGAAAATCAATAGTATTCTGAGTGGGAGTTGTTAGGCGACTATTTCCCACATTCAATGTCGAGACTTCTCTGCGGTTGCGGACAGGTGATGTTTGCTGAGTGAATTGTTCTTAAACCGGAACCCGTGACTTTGATATGGCAAGCAAACCTTTATCCAATTTGTTGCCTCCATGAACATCTTGGTTATCTTCAGTCATTATTATCTAATCTCGAATTGTTATCAAATTAATGAAAATATGTAACTATCCAAAATATTCCTTATAATCCCATTTTTGTGCACCATGGCACGTGAACCAAGAAGAAATCAAGCTTAACATTGATCGAGCAAAGCTTTCTCTATTCATCATTATTGCAGACAAATATCACCTTGAATGATATTTCCAGTCTATGTATTTCATATTATTGCTCTGCAGCATATTGCCTCGTATTACTGCACAATTCAAATGTCTTAAAGGGGACACAGTATCAAATAGGTTAACAGACTAAGAGTTCTGTGATGATATCTGACCTAAATCAAAACACGTTTATTCCTTCTTGCCAGACTGCCCTACAGTGTTAGCATTTCGGACAATATAGTCGTCTAAATGAAGGGACTCTAATAGACTCGGGATTGGTTTGAGCACATGTCGTTACCTGTAGCAGACGACGAAGGGTGTAAATCTGATTTGAACTGATTTAGTCAATATTAATTCGGTTTGCAGCCCGATAGGCTGGCCTTGTGTAAGTGCATGTCCTTTTTCAAAATAGAATACCAGGTGCTGAAATACAGATGTAGATGTCAACAAGGTCTATAAAAGGTAAAACCAGAACAGCTCATTATTTTTTAGTTGACAAACTGTTCCATCATTTAGTGTAGCTCATAATCCTGTTTTACGGCACGATCACTGGATGTCTCCTAGTTTTACAGCTTTATATACCGTGAGGACAATAAAAACAAATTGGCGATTCTCCACAGTGTTAAACTTTGTGCTGTCATGACTGATCCCAGTCAATAGTAATTACAGTGTTCATTGATTGCATAATGATACGGACGTAAAGGCCTCTGAGTCACACCTTTCCAATAAAGGACGGCGGTTTTCATCTGCAAAAGCAGTCTATTAAGAACTTGGTCATCTCAATACACTATCACAGACACAGCGACACTTACATATTGCGATGATACTGAGATGAAACAAAGTTGTTTCTAATCAATATTCTATACAAGTCCTTATTGTGATCAGGTGCAAGCAATCTGCACGGATATCTCTCAGGAGGGTTGACCGATCTACGCAAGGACAGGACACTAGCGTCTGTAGGCGCTTTTATGGTTGCCTGCCAAACTATTAGAATAATTCATTATCTCTATCTTTTCTTTTGTGAGCAGAGGACACCGAATGTCCAGATTCCATTACTTGCACATACTTTCATGGTATGTTTTCATTTTGGCTATGATTACCTTGTCTGTGGTATGCATGGTAGCCTCGAACCGTTCGTAAACGTTTAATTGTGGAAAGTAAGTAACGATCTTGCGTTTATAACTATGCAATTTAGCCATTCCTAATAATTCAATTCTAGCATGTGTTGGTTTTATACGCTGGTCAAGTTTGTTTCTACATTTAAAAGATATATTATAGTTACATCACATGGTTAGCAAATTGGCAGTTTGTCTAAAACACAAATTTAATACAAGCATTTTTGCACAAATTGTGTGATGGATGGTTGCTATCCGTAGAGCAGGACATACTTATCCCTTTCTTGAACACTGGTATCATCACACAATTTCAGGTACCCATTCACATAATTTTCAACACAATCCTATACATATTCGAGACTTGTTATTCTCTAACATTGACATTTATCAAAATTTCTGCTTTCTGACCGTATTCATATTGAGACAATATATGGAATGATGCACCAAGTGCAAATCAATCCGATATTTTGCTGACGACCTCATGTCTTTTTTTAGTTTGAACGAATTACCAGTGACGTGCAAATACTGTCGTGTTGTGAACAGTGAAGTCGTCAGACAAGACTGCCATCGTAAAGATAGATATTCAGTCCGTCATCTTACCCATCGGGGTTCAATGCCAGCCATCACCGGGCCACTGTCGAGTAAGTGGTCAAGGAAAGATACAATTGGCTGATAGGTTCATGATGAGAATGTAATCAGTGATTAGCATGAAGAGCACTGCTTATCACAAGCGTCTTGGAGTGGAGTGGCCAAGACGTCTGTCAGTTACGCCTACATACGTCACCGTGTTCAGTGAGAATTCGAGGTTCCTCCTTGACTTAACAGCTGAATTGATCCGGGAGCACAGTACAGACAGTTATAGTGTGTGCTTCCATGAAGCTATATTTTCGTCGTTTTCTCAAACTAAAGTACCGCAAACACCATGTCCAAAAACACGTCTGTGCAGGACGAGTCCGGCTGTTTTTACAGACGTACCTTTTTGTACGATTCTGAGGATTCATGTAGATGAATTCTCTTTCGTTTTTTCCTTAATGATGTAATTTCAGCAACACATATTCAGTCCATGATTTTGGAAAGATTTTGGAAAGATTTCTCCACCCAATACATTAGTCACCCTCATCATCATTATTTCGAGTCTTCCTTTGATCGTAAGTGACTGTCCATTGATTCCAAATACATTCGAAGAGAGCCAGAATATAGATGATATTTTCACGGTGTGGTGTACTATAATCATTAAAGTCTTTAATCACGTCTGAATACATTAAACGTGTTTTGAACATGGAGCAGTTTAGAGGTTTTATTTTCATTGTTCGGTCAAGGGTCGATGATGCCATGGTTTAGGGAATCCAAGATATGTACAGAGGGTTGCCACAACACCCTGCTGAAGTTTTTGCGACACCTAATACCCATAACAATACAATAACACCATTGAATGGTAACATGTTTTGCTAGGTTACATGGTCAACAATGAGTCCCCGTTATTTCTTGATGGTTCTAGAAATGAGTGGGAAACTAGCACAATGTTGGGGAGGCTCTCTAATTGAACTCTTTAGGGTTCGGGAAAATTATGAGCAACATGCCGTATCAAATACCTAGAACCCTTTCATTTCCTTCAAAAGCTTGTGTACGTAGTTCTACTTAACATTTTTTCCCTGTCGGCAGCTCTGACGGTATGATGGCTATGCATGTCATTGGCTCTCCTTGAAATGTTCCACACATCCACTGCACATATATTATATAGAATTTTGTCATTCTCTGACAACTTTTTTGTAACATGTTACTTCAGGCGCTTTCATAGTCTGTGATTCTTTGTAAACTATTATAAGTTGAGTATTATGAGTTCAGATAAAAGACAAGATTAACACACGAGACATCATCAATAGTCATCAACTGTTCGACTTTGCATGGTATGAGGGCAATGCGTTATTCGTCTTAGCAATAACTTCTTCAAAATTAAAAACATCTCTGACAGTATTTCTAAAACATTCTAGTGATGTCATATGATATGAAAATATTTTTGTCTAATAAAATTATACGCGATATCAATAGACTGTAGGAGTTATTCCAGGGGAGAATCTGAGAATCCATAATCATAGTATCAAAACTAATATACTGATCACAAAATTGTTCGACTTGTCTCCAGATTTAATGTACAAATTTACATTCTATCAACACATGGTGGAAATTTTCACGATCAGATTGAGAAAATGAGTCCATATTTTTATCAGTAAATTTAATTTGCAACAGCTCTTTTTCTTGTGTAGATTGGTCAATTCAAGAATCTGTACTGAAAATCTAGCAGTTTCACATCCTTGGTACAATTTCCATGAAATATTTCCATCTAGTTCTTTCTGCTCTTTATGACACACCTTGGGGAGATTGTTATAAGCCATCATTTTGTCGCAGTAATTCCTACCACCTTTCTTTTTAGAAAGTAAATATTGGAGAGATTTCATGATAAGTGAAATTCACTAAGGCTTATGCAGACGAAAACAACCGTCAACAAGTAAGGATGCTGTAGTCGGTAGGTGCATTGAGGGAGACGGAACAACTCCTTTGGAAGTAGAGGACATTTAATTTTACTTCAACGTATTCGTATTCAGTAAATGAACAGGGATTGATGAAGAGGCTGTAGTACATCATATTAACCCCGCTCCTATACAACAGGCACATATGTCAGAGCATGATATACATTCAACTGGACCTACCTCAATACTTTGAGTTATCCGAGGTCTGACACAACCACTACTTCGATACGTCAAAGTATGATACAACGGAGTTTGCCTGTACATGAATATTGTATAGGTGACGTCTATTAAGCACTCTCACAATGGCATTGTCTTAAAAAATAGCATGTCAATTCAAGATATTTCTTAACATCGTCTTGAAGGAAGTTGGGATCCAGACGGACATGTCAAATTGCTTTTTTCATACATGGCATTGGAAAGTGCTATCTTGGTTCCAAATGTCAAGGCTTTTGAAAGTCTGTGTCCACTGAATATATGTTTTCTCCGTCTCTCCTTAAGCAGGTAAGTGTGTCATTGGTTTAATAATACCGAATCCAAAATTGGCCATGAGAATCTGCGCCAACGACAATTATCTTTGCATATCCCATCTGACGGTGACCCATCGGTTTCTAGCAACACTGGAAACGAGAAGAAACGAGCTACTGTTTTTCAATAGAGCAGTTTTAGTGTGTGCTACATCATGTATCCTTTGCCTTGATGAGTCTTTTCTCTCCACTAACTATGCCCACCCATTGTAAGATGTACCAATAAGGACAGGACAAATTTGATCAGTTACAAGGCATTGTATTTCACTGGAACTAATCTTGCTACGTACATTTGCAGACACGAAACACAAAAGAGAAATTACATGGATATATGTTGCCATCGTAATCTAAGAAAACCTGAATTCTTCGTCTAATTAAAAACAAAGATTAACTGTCAAAGTTGACGTCGGAACATCTCATAGGAAAATGGATTCTTCGTATGATAAAATGACAAACGTACGTTTGCATGAGAGCTTTGTAACAGTACATGCATCTCTGTTTGGACGTAATATGAAAAGTCTATGCATTATTCCTTTTTGTATCAAATAATATTATGTATCGTTCCAAATCAAAACATAAAACTGATAGTTTTACTTTTCCATCCCGAACTTGCAATAATAAGCCGCTGACCATCTAGCTTGAACTTAAGTTAATGCACCGTTTGGAGGATACTGTCTGCAAGATTAATTCAAGAATTGGTCAGCTATCCCTTCATCATATGCACTGCCAGTATATGATTCTTACGGTTTCATGTTCACGTTTTCCCGACAACTTAGACCTGAATTCGGCTGAAGGTGCAAAGAACACTAATTCACTGTTAGTATTAACAATCACTTAGTCCTTTAAAATACTTACTTAGTTCTCGATGCATTTCAATTAAACATATCAACAAAGAATATAAAACTTTCTCAGTCGGAAGTTGAAGTTCCCTCATAAAAATACGTGCCATTCCATGACATGTAACCTTTTTTACGTGTAAGCAAATGTTGCTACATGCTCCTGTATTATTCACTAAGAACTTCCAACACAATGCCATAATCAATACTTAGCAGGCGTGTATGTAGAAATTGCCAACTCTTGCAAGTATCTCGAGTGAGTGTGGCACCAAAGATTGATGATGAATTATTAAACACCTCTACATTGAAGCTGCACCGGTTCTCAGGGCCTTATATTTATGGGATTCGTCCCAAAGACAGGGATGAGGGGTCAAAAGATATAGTCTTTAATCTTTGCAGGCGTCTGTCCTAACCTAAAACACATACGCAAAAATAATTAACCCTTTTAGCAATATTGCAGAAGAATCAAAGAAGGGGACATCGGAATAGGCTTCACTTATATCTGTATCCAACATTGAAGACGATCTGCCATATCTGCTTAAAATAGCTCTCTGGGGTGGCTCGCATGTTTTGCTTGCAGTCACCGAGTTGGAACTGTATTTTCGTTTTGCCCCTCCCTTGGGCACATTAGGATTGCGTGTATGTTTGGTCATACGATAGTAATGGCTACAATTAAAGTAAACGTTATCTATACAATGGGTGCCTTCTGAATCCATAAGGAGAAGTAGACAGGTATAGAGAGTTTCTTTATGTCATAAGGGGAAAATACGTAATGATGTCAAGGGCACTTCCTTGGAAAGAAAATACCATAATATCTTTCGTAACTGTGTATAACTTCTGTAGTTTCTGAGAATACATTTCCTGATTCATGCTGTAAATGAAATAAAATAGATAAAAGTCCAAAACTGTACACGTTATAGATGGAAAGAAACGAGAACAAAGGGAAGTAACTCTGGAAAACTGTTTGGTACTCAAAGGCCATGGGTCTATGACAATAGCGAATGACACTCATTTTAGGCTAGTTTTCAACTGATTCGTGAGTAAATTTAGATTCTCTCGCCTACATAATTTGTGAATAACTTTCTTCAAAGTTCCCACAGTGTGTACAGATGGGGCAAAGGGCCACAAATGTGTAACCGATAATTTTGTATATGGTATATTTTCAGATCGTAGCTTGTTTCATTGTTTGTCTCTATTGAGAAAGGGGTACTTGCGAGATCACAATGGACTGACAATGAGAAAACAAAATCCCATTTGAGAATAAATGGTAATCTCAGAAGGTGTTGTTAAGGCAAAGACGTGTTTACCGTCTGGCCATAACTGTTTCCTACATTCAAAGTAGTGACGTCTCTGCAGTTACAGAAAGGCGATGTTTGCCGACTGTACTGTTCTTAAACCGGAACCCGTGACTTTGACATCGAAAGCAAAACTTTAACCATTTTGTTGTCTCTTAGGCCAGCTTAGTCATACTCAGCAATTATTATCTAAACTCGAATTTTTATCAAATTAATGAAAACATGTAAGTATTCACAATATGTCTCATAATCCCTTTTTATGACCCAAGGCATACAACTCAAGTAAAAATCAATCATAGCATTAATTAATCATAACAATCTCTATTGATGATTGTTGCAGACAAAAATCACCGGAGTGATAGTTCCAGTCTATGTATTTCAACGTATTGCTTTGTGTCATATTGCCTCGTATTACTACACGATTCAAATCTCTTCAAAGGGACACGGTATCAATTCGGTTAACAGACCACAACTTCTGTGATGATATCTGACCTAAATCTAAATGCTTATATTCCCTACTGCAAGGCAGCCCAACAGTAGTGTTAGCCTTTCGGACATAATGGTCGTCTAAATGAACGTTCTCGAAAGGCGTTGAGGGACTCTAATAGATTCAGGATTGGTTTGAGCACATGCCGTTGCCTGTAGCAGATCAAGGAGGGTATAAATCTGATTTCGATTGATTTAGTCAATATTAATTCAGTTTGCTGCTCGATAGGCTGACCATGTGTAAGTGCATGTCCTTTTTCAACATAGAATATGAGATGCTGAAACACAGATATAATTGTCAATAAGGACTTATAACACGTAAACCCATAACAGCTCATTATTTTTAGTAGACAATGTTCCATCTTTTAGTGTACCTCATAATCCTGTTTTACAGCACGATCACTAGTCCCATCAGAGGTTTACAGCTTTATATACCGTGAGGACAATAAAAGCAAATTGGCGATTCTCCATAGTGTTAAACTGTGCCATGTCAAGACTGATCCCAGTCAATAGTAATTACAGTGTTCATTGATTGCAGATTGATACAGACGTAAAGGCCTCTGAAGTTACACCTCGCCAATAAAGGACGGCAGTATTCATTTGAAAGACCAGTCTGTTAAGAAGGTGGTCATCTCAATGCACCAAGACAGACACAACGACACTTACATATCGGGATGATATGAAGATGAAACAAAGTTGTTTCTAATCAATATTCTATGCTGAGGACGGCACAAGTCCTTATTTGTGATCAAGTGCGAGCAATCTGCAAGGATATCTCCCAGGAGGGTTGACCGATCTAGTCGAAGACAGGACACTAGCGTCTGGAGGGGTATTTTATTGTTGCCTGCCAAACTATTAGATTAATAGATTATCCCCATCTTTTGTTAGGAAGGAACAGAGAATGTCCAGATTTCATTACTTTTCTTGGTAACCCAATACTTTCACGGTTTGTGTTCCTTTCGCCTCTGATTGTCTTGTGTGTGGTATGCATTGTATTGTCGAACCGATCGTAAATGTTTAACTCTTGAAAGAAAGGGACTATACATTTGCTTCATTCCAAATGGTTGAGTTCTACCATTTGTTGGGTTTAATATGCTTTTCAAGTTTGTCTCTATATTTAAATGTTATGTCAAATAGCATGACATGGAAAGCAGGCATGCATGAGTTTGTCAACTCAACACAAGCATTTCCTTATATGTGGACATTGTGGGAGGCTGCGATCTGTAGGGCAGGACATAATTATTCCTTTCACTCAATTTCAGTTGCTCATTCATATAAGTTTCACCACCAACCTATAAATAATTGAGACTGGTTATTCTCTGGCGTTGACATTTGTGTATATTTCAGCTCTCTGGGTGAGTGAGTTTAGTTTTACACCCACTCCGCAATATTCCAGCAATATTCCAGCAGTCCGTAAATAATTAAGTCTGGACCAGACACTCAAGTGATGAACAGCATGAACATTGGATCAGACGACGTGTGTCAAACAAGTCAGCGAGTCGGACCACACGATCTCGTTACGGCAAGCAAAGTCGCCTTTTGTGGGAAGCACAGGTGGCTGTAGACTTATTCTATTCCGGGTCTCCACAGGTCTCACTTTATGACAATATTCATATTGAGGCAATATATGGAATGATGCACCAAGTGCACACAGTAGGGACGATCACTAGGTAATTCAGCCTGATATTTTGCTGATGACCTAAACAATCCATTCTCACGTAATGTTGAAGTTTGAACGAAACTCTTGTGACGTACCCATACGGTGTTGTCGTGGACCGTGAAGTCGTCAGACAAGCACTGATGTGGTAAACGTAAACGTTTAGTCCGACATCTGATCCATCAGAGTTAAATGCCCGTCATCACTCACTGAGTAAGTGGTCAATGATGGGTTAACAATGCGAATGTATTCAGTGATTAGCATCAAGAGTACTGCGTATCACAAGCGTCTTAGGGTGGCCAAGACGTCAGTCAGTTGAGCCCGTATACGTCACCGTGTTCAGTGACAAATCGAGGTTCCTCCTTGACTTAACAGCTGAACTGTGCCGAGATTGGACAGTGATTTACCAAAGCAAAGTAAGAAAGATAGTTATTGTGTGATTCCATGAAGCTATATGTTTTCTGAAAATGTTTGATGTACATGAATATGAATTCTCTTTCGCTTTTCCTCAGTGTTGTAATTTGAGCAACACATATTCTTTCCATAGATTTAGAAACCTGGATTTCTCGAGCTAATACATTAGTCACCCGTTGTTTAATGTCTTATTTTGATCGTAAACGCCTGTCCAAAGGGTCAGACACTGATTCTAAATACATCCAAGGACAGCCAGAATGTAGATAATATTTTCACGGTGTGGTGTACTACATTCATTGAAGTCTTTAATCACGTTTGAATATACTAAACGTGAATTGACAATGGAGCAGTTTTAGAGGTATTATTTTTTTTTGTTTCGGTCATGGGTCGATGGTGCCATGATCTATGGAATCCAAGATATGTACAGAGTGTTGCTACAGTCCCCTGCTGAAATTTCTGCTGCACCAAATATCCATAACAATACAGTAACGCTATTGAATGGTAAGACATTTTTCTTAGGTTACATGGTCAACAATGAACAAATTCTCGTTATATCCGACATGAAATTAGGAATCGTGCCATACCAGAACATACTTTAATCATACTAAGATTTCTTGATGGTTTTAGACGCTACGGAAATGAGTGGAAAACAAACGAATTGGCCCAATATTGGTTTTGTAAGGGAAGGCTCTCTGATAGAACCCTTCAGCATTCAAGAATTTGAGAACAAACATGCCATCTTGCTTTGAAATGTGTTTTCTTTACCAGTGCCAGGTTATCTCCATTGATCTTGGTGCCTTAGACTTGGTACCTTCAGATTTGTGTGCTGACATTAGATGAGTGCCCTAGTTGGTTACCAATAACATAGTCAATGTATGATTTTGTGGGTTGGGTTTGTGGGCGGTGACATTCTCTGAACAATTCTTAAACAGCGCATCTTGTGAAAAGTCCCATTTGCTGTCCGCAGTCCCGCATGTTAACCATCCTGACAATTCCTGATGGTTCTAGACGCTACGGAAACGAGTGGCAAACAAACAAAGTGCACAATGTTAGGAAGGCTCTTTAACTAAACTCTTTATGATTCAAGAAGATTATGACAAAAACGCCCACTGTGCTTGTGAAATGTCGGGCTTGCACTTCCTATCATGTGATGTCCCCACTGAACTTGGTGCCTTATCTTTGGAAACTTCTTTGTTTCCTGACATCAGGACAGAACCAATAGCACAGCAGTTCTGGCACTATGGATGATGTAAAGTGTTGTGTTTGGGGTTCGATGGCGGTATTGATGTAACTCATACTATTCCCATTCGCTATACTAAGTTCGATTCGCTATCTGTTACAGGGCGCTGAGCTGATAATGAGCTTACGTAGCCTGACAGTGATCTGCCCAGTGACTACAGCTTTTAATTTAGTTCAGAGAGTCTCCAGCATCTGTTTCTTTACAACTCATTTATTCTGCTCACGGCCTGACTACTACGGGGTGTATTTGTCACGCTGGTTCAGGAAACAATCCCCCATCATCTGGTTTCAAGATGTATTTTCACCTTCTTGAATCAACGTCCTTTTGGGTTGTGAGAGTAAGTGCCTGTGTACTTGAAATATTAATTTCCTTCAAAAGCTTCGAAAGGGTTGTAGGTGTTCGGTACCTATCAGGGGAAACTTTTATGTTGACGACCACTGGAGATGAGAAGGTGCCATCTAGTCAATTGTGTTTTCCATGAAGTTGCTAAACTGACGCAGTATGTGTAGGTAGTTTCTACTTTTTCCCCTTTCGGCAGCTCTGACGATATTATGGCTATGTATGTCATTGCCTTCCTTTGAAATGTTCAACGCATGCACTGCACATATATTATATAGAATTATGCCATGCTGTGACACAGTCTATGATTCCATGTAAATCATCCTGACTTCTATATAAATATAAAGAAAGTGATGAGAATACCGAGTGTACAGTTGGAGATATATAAGAAGTAGTTTCCGAAATCCGATTTTCTTGATCCGTATATATACAATGTCATACCTGTGACTGTATTTCTTGGGAAATGTTTACAAGTTTTGCAAATTCTGTTACTCTAGCTTTATTAACAGTATCTGAGTATCTGCTAATCGCTGTCCCATTCTGCCTGATATCATATTAGTTTTTAGCACTTCATTTCCAGTAATAATAACATCATTTCAAATCCAAAATTCACAAGGCACATCTCATCATACAGAGATCTTTATGTGACACTTGATAAGAGTCCGAAAGAACCGTACATTCCTCATTGATTGTTAATCGTTTCTGTAGAAATTACAGAACGTTTTTCCACGGAAACCTAGGAATCAGTTGTCTATTTTATTAATTTTCAGTCGTCATCTGGCATCTTTGGAATACATTTCTTAAGGTATTTATGTTTTTGGACACTCTGTTTCCGCAAAGGATTCTTCAATGCTTCACGGTGATTCTGATGATCTTGATTACAGACTGTTTTAACGATGCAATGAGTGAGTTTACTTTTACGCCGCACTCAGCAATATTCCAGCTATATGGGAAGGGTCTGTAAATAATCGACTCTGGACCAGTCAATCCAGTGATCAACAACATAAGCATCGATCTGCGCAAGTGGGAACCGATGACCTGATCCCGTTAGTCGCCTCTCACGACAAGCATAGCAGCCTTTTATGGCAAGCATGGGTTGCTGAAGGCCTATTTTACCCCGTGACCTTCACGGGTCGGTACAGTGAACAAAAAAAGAACATAACATCACGTTCTATAAACAGTATCGAATATACTATTGTTCAAACTCTTTTCTTCAGGACAGTGTTTTGATGTGTTTTTTTATGGAGAAGAAGTGTGACTGCAATCATTTAACAAATTGTCCTAATATTTAACACCAACCGTGCAACCACCAAATACTGTGCAATAAATGAATCCTTTCGAAGGCTGGATCGCAGATATCCCAATGGATCCCTCTTGATGTTGCTGGAATATGGCTAAAAACAATGTAAGGTCATGCTCGCTCACTCGTTGAGCTAGCTCTGATAGACATTGACGGTGTTAAATTACATAATGTCAACACTATCCCGCCGGACTATGTTGTTTCAAAATTAAGTTTTAGGATTAGGATTAGGATTAGGATTAGGGTTAGGGTTAGGGTTAAGGTTAGGGTTTGGTTTAGGTATAGGGTTGGGTTAGGGTTAGGGTTAGGGTTTCGTTTAGGTATAGGGTTAGGATTAGGGTTAGGGTTTCGTTTAGGTATAGGGTTAGGGTTAGGGTTAGGGTTTCGTTTAGGTATAGGGTTAGGATAAGGTTTAGGGTTAGGGTGAGACGACACTAGGTATCCGGTATTCTGTGACTGTACCGTTTTTTCGGTGCTGAGGAACGCTCATGTTTGTTACAGAGCACGACTACTAATCTATTCTACAAGATGTGCCTTTCCCAAAATTACACAGAAAAAAGTTTCATAAGACATAAATACGTAAATATACCGTAAATAATAATAGAGTACATGTAGAATGTTTATGAAATAGTTCATAGACAACTGCACTTTCAGTTTATGATACGTTTACAAGGACAAAAACAAGCTTATTTATTTCATGTTGGAAATATTAAGTTCCTGTTGCTTCAAAGGCCCCTCTGGCTCGAAGTCAATAACGAAATGCCAAGCTATATTCAGTTTCGTTTCAAAGGATGAGGACGTATTTGAAGAAATGTATGGCATGTTATTGAGCATTCAGGACATGTTTGCCACCAGGGAGACAAATTAAAGAAGTTATAATTATCAGAATGTTTGAGACGAACTAAACGGGTTATGGTTATCCGCAAGTTTGAAAAGAACTTGCATCGTTGATCAGGTTAATAAACTGTGTTAACAAGTATTTGAGAAATAGATTAAACCATGTGTACCCCCAACCAACCTATGTGGTAAACGATGTTTCACAGACAGATGGTCCTTTCGTGTTACCGATCTGCACAGACACAGGTAGGTGAACTTCACGTAGGCGTATGTAAACGCCTACAACCGTCCACGAGTATGGATGCTTTAGTCGGTAGGTGCAATGAGGGAGACGGAACAGCTTTGGAAAAAGAGGACATTCAATTTGATCTAAACATATTCGTATTCAATAAATGAATAGGGATTTGCTAACGAGCTGTTATAACTTATGTCAACACTGCTCCAAAATAACCGAAATTTTAAGTCAGAACATGATACATGTAATCATAAAAAATACAAAAGCGTGTTAGACACAAAAAATCAAAAGGTATGCTGAAACATATTGGTTTTATATGTCTTTGTAATTTCATCTAAAACCTATGCTCTGAACACATATATTATGAGGAATTGGTCAGCCACAATTTGTGTACCTGCAGAATTAAGAGACTGAGGAACAAATGGACACTCATTTGTTATAAACTGATATTTTCTTTTTAAGTACAAATTAAAGCTAAATTGCTATTTGCACTTTTGAAAGTTTATTTTGTGATAGGATTGTGGATCGAATGTTCATATTTTCATTTTATTTCAAAGTGAATCCTGTAAAATAATTTAGGTATCATTACCAGATAAACATCTTTACGTGATGCCATATTTTGAATGTTAGGCTCTAGACACGTGACAGACTATCCTGTTTCCCAAGTCTGTTATCACAGAACTCGTTCGGAAGGATCCCGTAATTGTCATTGTATCGTATCTCCGGTTAACTGCTTCCGTTTGTTCATTCACGAACGACATTAAGTGATATGTCCTTGTTACAGACAGTCGACATATAGCTCGAACATTGCTAAAAGTAATCTCATTTACTCACTTCAGTCATTCCCATCCGATTCGCTTTAGGTACCATATCTGTGGGTCAGTTCGTTAAGTGTGCCTGTCCTTCAGTGTCAGGGCCATACACTGTGAGTTTCACATGTGATATATGCATCATGTGTAAATTAAGGCTTTATATGGGAATGCGTTAAAGGTGGTATTCATCCGACTCACAAGGACAAATAATTGAATCCTGACGCGGGTACACTGTGTGAAACACGGAAGCGCAGTTGTGCCTAAAAATAGTGTTTATCAATCCTAAAAATTCGAATCCCAGTGTGGGCTCTAATTGTGAAGTATGAAAGCGCAGTTGTGCCTAAAACTGACATTTATCAGACTCACCAATCCCTAAAAATTCGAATCCCGACGTGGGCAATATACACAATATATATGAAGTACGGAAGTGCAGTGGTGCCTAAAGATGGTATTTTTCAGACTCATCAATCCTAAAAAAATCGAATTCTGACTTAGGCAATACACACAATATATGTGAAGCACGGAAGATCAATTGTGCCTAAATACTGGTATTTATCCGACATATCAACGTAAAAATTCGCATCCTGACAGTGAAGCCCATTTCGGCTGTCCCACTGTAATATAGTTGGATTTATAGCCAAGAACGGTTTAAAACTGTATGCACTCACTCACTCACTCAAGACCATACATAAGCACACCCAGCCACTCTCTCACTCACGGAAGTATTGGAAGATGCAGTATTCCATTTACAAGGAAGACAGTTTACATCACCAGCAGTAAATATCAACAGCGTGCATTAAAACGCTATGATTTTCCGTGTCAGCTACTTACAGTTTCACACCTTTCCATAAATACTCTCAACACATTTTTAATGCCAGGACTCAGACCGTTAATCGTTGACAGGTTCACAGTGTGTCTTCTACCAGAACCAGACACGACTTGAATTGTCCTGAATGCGTGAACCTCCCTTGGCCGGTAGCCCAAGCGCCCTTAACTAAAGATTATATGTTGCGCTAAACATCTCAACAGACTTTACGTTCAGTTCCTATATTACTTAACATCTGGAGATCAGCCGTAAGGTGATGTCAGACAGCTTTCTGTATCCCACTCCTGCTGTTAAGGCTGAAACCTACACCGTTAAGTCCCTCAACAGAGTGATCCTTTGATTCCTTGTTTCAGACATTAATGGTTCTTCTAGTGGGAATCAGCGAAATAATGGTCCTGTATACGTAAGGCGCCAGACTAAAGACTTTTCATTCTGCTAAGCAATAGGGGTTTTAGCATGTTTCCGGCTCACAAGGACGTGCGGATTTTAACTTACCTTCTTTCGTCTGACTGTGATGATTTTTATCCATTCATACAGCTAATTGGACTTTCAAAAATGATTCGTTACATGTTTGGTATTGGAAGACGGGCGTTCGTGAGCTGTCTCGATATCGATGGAAAATCCACTTTTACTTTCAGACCGGATTGTGTGTAGGTGTTCTCACCAAGAAAAGCAAAAGGATTCTGTAGTATATAGATATTGCGGGGGTAATAGCTGTAATGAAATACCACGAAACGCATTGTACACGTGTTAGATTATACAAGATGTTGTTTTTATAATATGTGTGTTAGCCCATGTTCACATTTTGTTGTTTGAGTGTTGTTCTCTTGTCAGATTTCTTCTAATCGCACTGGGGTAGCCTAGTGGTCAAAGCGTTCGATCGAAGCGTTGACGCCTACTTCACGGGTTCGATTCTCCACATGGGTACTCACTTACTCAAAATGCTAAGACCACAATTGTAATACTGGATTGAAATAATGGTCGGGTCTCCTTCTTCCTTGTGGTAATTTGATTTAAAATATATGAAGATTGTGTGCGACGTTTTAAGAAGCGCATATTACAAACGGGTCACTGCACATAGACTGAAACGTAATTAGAACTGGGAAGTTGGAAATAAAACCAATCAAAGTTTCTTGGTTCTAACAAGGTACCATAGAAACAAACTAGTTTTTACAACGTTTGATTCTGACATGGAAAACACGTAACTGAAGAGCTGTTCGATATAATGTACACTTTTTGCCAGTCAAAAGGTTTTAAAAGCTTGTTGGCGTTTGGAATATCGCCCAAAGTAAAACTATCGGTGTGGTAAGCTATAAAGGACATATCGTGAGAATTAGTAATCAAAGAAATACATATATATATATATTTATATGCTTAATATGCGTATTTCATTTATGGTAACGTGTGTGCTATTTGCCTTGGAGCATGCTATTCCCCGAGAGATATATTCGAATCGCATGCACGATATTTACCAATTACCTTTCGGCTGGTCCTTCCAGTATTAGTGTATCAAAATACGCTCATTGTCTACTGGTCATCTGCAAGTCTCGTTTTACAGACTCTCTGATTGCATGATATTTAGTGTGTAATGCAGATATCGCTTCTTGTTATATCAGAGTCCCGCTGGGATTCCCCATGAACGTATTCTTGTCGAAAGAGGCGACTTAACGGTCTGGTCAGACTCACTGTCTCGGGTGGGTGACACTGTGTATTCTTGGACACCGATGACATTGCACGTTCGTCATAATATCAATCACCATTACAAGCCGTCAAATCTGAGGGAGGTAGCATGGTTTTATACCGCTGTTAGCATTATTCTTGCGGGGTACGCCAGAAGTGGGCTTCCCACGTTGTACCCCATGATGTGGAAAATCGCATCCGGGTCATTAGTCAACGCTTTAGCCACTGCACTCGGCCTCGTCAGATCTGAACTACTGCTGGGTCCAGACCCCCGCCCCCCGCCCCCCAAAAGATATATAAAAACTTTTAAAAAAATGAACAATAAAAAAATTAATAAAATAATATAAAAGTAAAGAAATAACAAAATAGTGAGTCAGTGGCTTAAAATTTGACATCACATCGGCAATATTTCAGCCATATCGTGACGACAAAATAAATGGAATATATGTAAAGTATAAAAACCTGTCGACGAAGGACAGTAAAACAACTATAATATCACAATCAGAATAAAACTAGCGTGGAAATTTAAAACTGACATCATTATTTGGACAATGCAATCTAAAAACAGTCTATAGATCGACAACAACAGTAGTCCCTAGTATATCACCAGACTAAGGACTAAAAGAAGAGAACAAAAAATAAGAAAAAGGCCATATGAGGGGTGCCCAAACCAAACACAAAAAAACCCGACATATAGGTTCATAAACTAACAAATTAACTGCGTTAACATGAATACGGCAATGCGAATTTTCCATAATTTAGATGAACATGTCCAAAACGCTGCGACGATGAAAGCATCGTTCTCCTTTCATCCCGAACGCTACCCTACGTATGTCATAAAACGCTTTTACTTAAAGTTACATCAAGCGTTACTACATTGATGTCATGCCTCACAAACCATCATTCATGACGCGAAGGAAAGTGGTTGAGAGATACCATTAGCCAAAAGACAGCTGCGACATGAGCAAAACAACTCGTAGAAACGGGACTTCTCCCACTCCCAAGTAAATGTCAGTAACAGGCACCTTACAAAGTTGTCAATACCTCGCCCTTCGCCCTCGATTCATGGCGTTAGTTGCCGACACAGGCCATAATGCCATTATCCCCGCTGTGAACGACAACAGGCAAATATTCGCCTTGATCCCGTCACCTTAAGGGGTGAAACAGAGTTTACTTTCAGACGGGAAATGGAATATACTTCAAGGCTGCCATGTGATTCGTTTTCAAAAGAAGAAACAGAAAGACACAACTATATTAGTTTCAAACCATCATATTATTCACTGACACATAATCACAATCGTAACAAGATTTGCAACATGAAAGTTCATTTTCTTCCGTGTAATCAGTTATCCTATACTGGGCTACTCTTCAGAGACGATGGAGGGTAGTCATTATGTGACCAAACTATATTGATGATGACACTCTGACCCTTGACGTCATCTTATGAACCTAAAGCACTGGCTACGTTTTTGAGTTTCTATAAACACAGTATGTACGGGTACAAGCTGTACGTATTGGTATTTATATGAAATCAGTTTTTGTAATCGCCTATTACATTTAGGATTCCTCATTCTCCGTAAAGTACAGATTCTAATATTTTTATGGGTAGGGTCGTATCGGGGATTCGAACCCTGATGTTAATAATATATTGAAAATCAACACTATTGACACATTTACATATTTACGTCTATAACGAATGGTCATTACAACAAAACGATGATCTCGGGAACATACATAATGTAATACATTACACAGGTCGATCAGGGCCATGCTGTCAAACTTACCAGCCCTAATAGAGCAAGTAATTAACTAATAAACTGGGTACTGGTCCCAAAAGCAGTCGTAGCGTTATGAAGTGTCGTAAGTGTACAGTTTATCATAGGCTTACAATTGACTAGATGCTGCAAACGTTTTGTGTATCAGGCTTGTTGCCAGAAAAAAATTTTCAGTAAGTTTAATCGTTTAATTTCAAGTCAATATGTAATGACATTTAACAGATGGAACAGAAGCGCTAACCCAATGTGAATTATCTGAGTCTGCGTGTTTCTCCCATGGTTTGGTGTAACGTGCAAGTATCAGCAAGACTGTCAGCTTTGAAGTGGCCTGCAATTGTGTTCCGTAATACCCCATAATGAAGCAATCACAGATGAAATACCCCAATTACGTACTCTCATGAAAATGTATGAGATATTATAACAAGAGGCCAGTGTGTATAAGAAGTACAATTAGCACGAGAAACGTTCCCGTGAAACTGGACTGTCGAAAAATATAGATCGTCTCTCTAAGCAATGACTGCACTGACAATACAATACTACATCAGACTCCTTTGGTGATACGATATCAAAGCGATTGGTCATTGGATCTCACCAATGTTGAAGACACAGGATCGAACATTCTTCATGGATTTACAAATTATTGTGAAGACCAGTGCCGCAGTGTTCCAAAGTACGTGGTGCAGGGGACATTAAATTATATCTAACAACATGTTTTAAGAATACATAAGTTAGCCCCAAACATTTGACAACCTCCAAATATCCTGTTAATGCCAATATTCGGTTTGCATTGGCTGCAGACAAATTCAGGGCAAAAAATCTTTGATAACATGCTTCATGTCGTTCTCGTACTTTTGGAATAATTGTCTATCAAGAGTTCTTTCCGTTCTTCTTTTAGCGCCTGAGGCTATCCACGATCACAAATCGTAATGTATTGTACACCATCCAACACCACTGCTGGCAAATTTAGCATCACAGCTTCCTGATCTGATGAGATTTATAACAGTTTAGAGACTTCAAGGCTTATGGAGACAATCATCGCAGAACTCGCTTGCCTATTATCCTTGGCACCAGACCCATTTCTTGCGTTTCATTTGCCACAATATCCGGGAGTTCAGAACTTTCAATGAGTAGGCAAATGCAGAGAAGCAATTGCGGAATAGTCAGACTGGAAACGTCTACAACGTCCACAGCATCATTCTAGTTTTATGTACAGGATGCAGTTTCCGTGACGTACAAATACATCATGATCAGGACGTTTTGGCCAAATCACCTGACCAAATTGGTTCTTGTACAGAATGTACAATAGAGAGATGACATCATTAATGCCGTTCTACTGTGCACAACAATACTTTTTATAACCGCTATATTTTCCGTAGTCCCACAAAACACAACACAATGTGCTGAGATGACAGGTGATGCAGTGAATCGTTTAACTATAGGTCATTCTAAGCTAAACTTACAAGTCATACAATATCACATTCTTATAGACAATTTTGTACTGACACAAACATTTCATATAATGAACATCCAAACAGTATATTCTCCATTGTGGCTGAAGATCAGAAAATATATACTTCTAAATATTTTGAATAGAATTCAAACACTCTGGCCTGACATGGTGGGCGTAACAATGGTCCTGAGACAGGACTGTGGAGAGGAGCCTTCTGATATGTTATGTTGTGCCTACGGTGCTTCAAATGGCATCTGATCCTCAGATGACCCTATCAGCTTGATCATTACAGAAATGCTGGTAGAATTAATTATCTTGAAGTGTTCACTTTAGTCTCACTGGCCTCCCGATATGGACAGATGGCACCGACGTGCAGAAATAACGCTTCTCACGTCTCACCGAGAATCACTATCCATTTGACCACTCATCAGAAAGACAATTGTGTCTGTCAGCCTGCGCCGAAGGTCTTTTGATAACAAAATCACATGTGGTAACATTGTGGTTAAAGGAATACTTTGTGCATTCAGATCACATAAAGCAAGAGCCTTGTTGTCGCGATAATAAAATCTGAATTTGTGAGTTCTTACTTTACTTTTCTATTCTGTTCTTGACATAGATCTTCAGTTCTGCAGGCCATTCCTTGCCATCTGTTACTATTTGTCTGTGTGAAAGACACTTTATCTATTTCAAAATCAGTATTTCGTGAGGTTCGGTAACTTTAAGCATCTGAATCTAACGAAAAGCCCTAAGATTGAAAGAAGGTATTCAAAAGTTCTTGATGCACATCGCGACCCGTGGATGACTGTGTTACTGTGACTTTTTAATGTCAATCCTGTCATTGCATCATTCGAGAATCCGTAGAAATCTGCTTCAACACGAGTCGAGATAGTTGCTCATAATGCTGATCAAAAAGCTATCTTGCTGTCCACCTTGAAGTAGATTTCCTTGATTGGCTAGACGACTGAGCAGCAATTCGCTGAAACACACGCAAGTGTATCCAACGATCTCCGCACTATAGCCATACCGACTCTTCTCTGCCTGGAGTAGAATAGACTACACTTTGGTGATGTTTGTGGAGCTCTGGAAGGAGTCTACTCGAGATACCATTGTATTGTACCGATTCTTCCTCTCAATGCTTCGAAAAAGCAGCTGAAATCCTGAAATGAAATTGTAGAATGATTAAAATGTACACTGAAACAGACATGTTTTGGGTCATGTGCCAACTCTAAACGCCAATTGACTTCTTACCATCTTTGGGATATAAGCTGAATCATGAGCATTGCCCTACGAAACTATACTGGAAAAAATAAGTTAGGAAAATTGGTATTTTTATGATTGATATTTCATCACATCATTGTGTTGAACAGAGAGATCATTATTCATAACCTCAAAATTTACTCAGTTGTGGGCGAGAAATAGCCCATTTTATTCTATTATCCAGACTTATTTCCACTCTTAAAGATATTTGCATGCTAGTTTCAAATCATATTGTAATACTCTAGTACTGTTGCTGTCCTTCGCTGACAGGGTTTCATGTATTATGAATATGTATTCTGCATTTAGCATTTGTTTCAGTGACGATATGGCTGAAATATTGCCGATGTGATTTTAAATCTGAACTCACTCACTCACTCAAAATTTACGTTTCCCCAACTATTTTTGTCCAGTATTGAAATCACCACTCACAAATGAACACTAGCCAACTACATTCATTCAGTGTACTTTGTGAGGATTCTGTGAGGGTCAGACGTGGGGCTTTTTTTATCCACAAGATGAGATTCCTAGGTATGATGATCTCCGAATTATACAAAATGATATTTTTATGATATAAATAAAACATAATTGGATAATGTTTATCCAGAAGCTATGCAGGGTTCTTCGTACAATAACGAATATAGAATAATTACACTTTAAACAGAACACCTAACAATACCGTATATCTGAAAACAAAAAGTGAAAATTCGCAAATTAGGTTCCTGGAATATATTTATTTAAGAGATGTTGCAAAATGTATTTTTATTTCTTGTTCACAGTGGTAATGTTCAATTATCATATGCATCAGTTCCACATTTGTCTAAATGGTAATATATACACAAACCGTTGTCAGGTTACTCTGACCTATTACCCAATGCAATTACGTAAATAGCAACCTTTGCACGACAAGAGAGTACGTTGCCGTTGCTTAACAAGTCGATGTTTGTGTGTATATTTGTCGAGACATCAAGGCGAGACAAGGGCATGTGTTATATCTCTTTGACATTGTAGAAGTCAAACATGCATATACAGACAGATAACATACAAAGGTTTTCAACACTTGTTGACAGTGTGAATAATTTTCATTGACAACACATTTTGATAGTGGATGTGAAGTATATGAAACACTAAAATAGTTTCATACAAATTGAGCAGGAATGCAGGTGAAAGTCGTTAGTAAAAGAATTTGATGAATGTGAAATTTGGGTCCAGAACCTTCCACAGTGCTGACCACGGCACATATATTCTTGAAAAGGTTTCAAGGTCATTACTTGAAGGTGGAGCCTACTCAGTATGTGACCATTACAATATGTGTGTTGTTCACTTTAATTATATGTTTGAAACATATCCACAGAACCAAGATTTTCCATTTCACAAGTACGTTCATGTCGATCATCAGTTCCATATGGAAAGAATATCCACAAGTTTCGCTAGCATAGATGTATCATCGACCATATACCTTCAGTATAAATGTATCGTCGACCAAATATCGCCAGTATATATGTATCGTCGACCAAATATCGCCAGTATATATGTATCGTCGTACATATATCGTTAGTGTATATGCATCGTCGTGCAAAATTAGTCAGGATTAATGTATCGTGGAAAACGTCCTTAGTTTTAAATGTATCGTCAATATGTTTAGTTGAAAAAGATCCTCCATTGAATAATTACCCTACAAAATATAAAATAAATAGAAGGAAAAGCCTATCTGCAATAAAAGACGCTACTTGAAACAATCGAATATACACATGTGCATCATCAGGAATATCCCTCACCCAAAAACACTGTACATGTAATTCAGTCTTTAACTGGGCTCAGCAAGTAGCACGACCAGGTGAAAATCGACTTAATGATGACTCACATTCGTGATGAAACTTGCGGTATTGTTACCTACTGTTACAAAGTGTTCTTTTCTTCCATGAAAACTAAATTTTTATCTCATTTCACATGTATGAAAAAAGTGTTGGATAGCACTGGAAGACAAACCAATATTCCCAAACCTGAAAGGACCATGGAAATATTTGGAAAGAGAACTATTTCTGCTGCTGTTCACCACGCTCTAACCGATTAGATTGAGGGACATGGAGCAGTTAGTTCTTCTTAAACACGCAAAAGTTCTTTCTCCAAGCTGTCCACAGTATCTCAAGTGGCAAAAACACCCTTTGGCAGTTGATTGACTGACTATATTGGCGTACGAGGTTGTGATAGCACAAGAGATTCATGCTCGGATGTTCGACTACGTGTGTGTGTGGTGGATACCGCCCACCTTCGAATCCCTGCTAAATATCATTCAGATGAAAAACGGTGGTTATATCACTTACAAAGCTCAAGATGTTTAATTTAGTTTCACAGGCTTGAGGAAAAATGTGGCTATAAACTGGGATAGCGATGATTTTTTTATAGTAAAACTGCATGAGCAACTTGGAGACAGTGTCAGCTTTGCCACTGCTAAGAGTAACTGTGTCAATATAAGACGGTGTCAATATAAATTCTGTAATGTGATTAATAAAAATGTTAGCGTATGATTTAGTTGTTCATCTGTTCTATGATTTATGATTGACATTCATTGACAAAACCCATTGCTGTGAGAGAAGACAGAGTCAACTTAATTACGAATGCCAATATTGAATGTGTGATACTTTGATACAGGGGGCGGTGGGGTAGTCTAGTGGTTAAAGCGTTCGCTCGTCACGCCGAAGACCCACGTTCGATTCCCCACATGGGTATAATGTGTGAACCCCATTTTCTGGTGTCCCACGCCGTGATATTGCTGGAATATTGCTAAAAGCGGCGTAAAACTAAACTCACTCACTCACCCAATTGATACAGGCAGCGGCGGTACATTGAATGAACCAGATGACTGAATTCTGCCAGTGGGATTTTATATCAATTTTATTTTGTTTCATCAAAACAAAGGCCCAATCGAACTCTTGTAACGGGTTGGCTTTGGACATGCTGTAAGCGTTGTCACAGACCGTCCCAGACATACTGCAAGCGTGAAGGAGTGAGTTTTGTTTTTCCTCAACCTTTTGTTAAGCGATACTGGACGGAATGGGGGAGATGGGGTGGGTGAACCGCAGAAATTGGCGTTACACACTATACCCATGTTTGGAATCGAGTCTGGGTCTTCGGCATATGAGCGAACGCTGTATACAACTAAACGACAACTCCGTCTGTGGACGTGATCTGAGGACTCCGCCGACTATGACAGTGCAGCTGAAATAAGGTGCTAAATGTCGATTACATTATCTCAAACAGCGACGTAGGTGGTGCCAACTGTCATTAACAATGATAACTTGAGCCTTCTCATGCCACCTCGTACTATTGCACTAACATATTCAAACTGACGACCTTATAAACTCCTGGTTAGAACTAGTCTTCAGCAACTCGTGCTTTTCTAATGAGGCGATTAACGGGATTGTGTGGTGAGACTCGCTGACTTTGTTGACACATGCCATCGTATCTCTTTTGCGGAGATCGATGCTTATGCTATTGATCACTGGAATGTCTGGTCCAGTCTCGATAATTTACAGACCAACGCCATGTAGATGGAATACTGCAGAGTGCGGCAGAGTTTCTTGCACATCCGCGAACAGCATTTCATAAAAGGCGCACCAGTGGACATTTTGATAAACATTTTCTAACTTCATTCAAACACGAGCATGTGATAATTTTGTAACTACAACGATGTCTTACAGAAGACTAAGAAATAAATAAGAATCATTGTTTTGCTGACAAATGTTGATAACGTTGTTTAGTCGAAATGCGTATTATGAAGAAACATCTGTTTCAATTCCATATAACTGTTCTATTGTCGCTCCCTTCGCCGACCCGGCTGAATGCATATGCACTGCCAAAGAACTATTTTGCGAAGAAATGATTGGATTACTTCTTGCAATTGTAGACCAACATTTGCTTCGATCTCAGATTCGATCATTAACATATTGAGTGATACTAGTAATCCTTTCACGACAGGCCATACCTCCCACCGAAGGACCTGACAGGCAATTTGCCTTCCTGCCAAAAGAATAGACGCAGCGAATCTGTGTAAACCTCTTTAGTATTTGATGACTGTTTGCACTCTCCGGGGCACTGTCCGGCCGTGATACCAACTAACACTTGACCCTTGTCCAGATTTGCGTTTATCAAATTTTTATTCACACTCTTGCGTGTCGGTCAATGCTGTCTAGACTCGTGTTGACCTTAATTTAAAGTGTGCAAATCTCTGACTGGTCAGTTGTTTCTCGGAGATTGTTTCTGGGCTAATTAAACATTAACGAGACATTGAATCTACGTGTTATATTGTGTCCATATATTTGATCATTTAATGTCACAGGATAAACTTTATTGTTTAAGTTCTTGAAATGTATGACACTATCGATACGTGTCAGTAGTGCCTTGAACCATACATCTTCGGTATTCAGATTCCGTTAAATGTAACAGCAGTCTGTGTCTCCAAATTTCAGAATAAAATTAGAAAACCGAAATGAATTTTATATGGATATCTTGTTGATCCACGTCGAAGATGTCTTCAGTAAAATTTACAATTGCCAAGGATGAAAACAGATGCATTATACCATGGTCCCCAGTCTGGTAATATACGTTCTGTTGTTAGCGATCTGTAGCCTGTTTATATATTGTATTGTCTAAATAGTGAAATTAGTTTTAACTTTCCACGCTAGTTTTAATCCTTATTGTGATATACTAGTTGCTTGTCGACAGTTTTCTTTTATAATAAACATATATTCCATTTCAGTGTAAAAAGTTCACGTCACGATATGGCTGAAATATTGTCGATGTTAATATTAAATATTAACTCACAGATGCATTATATGACCAAGAAAGGATTAAAGGATTATGTACAAGTAATAAGGAGATATTACTTCTATATGAATAATTATGAATATGACTTTCGGCTGAGGATTGTATAAGCTTTAATTCAATTAGATACAAATTTTTTAAAAAAATTCCAAAGCTGCTTTTAAAACGTCTCATTCGATGACTGTGGAACATCAATGTAATTGTCACTGCCAAACGTGGATCACAAATATCGGATCAAGTAACACCTAGTCTGGAGACTTCTTTATTCAATACTCCGAAATAAGTTTTCGGAGTGAAGTTAATGTAAATCCATAATTATCTGAAAACCTGAAAATAATATCAAATTAAAATAGGTATATTTTGGGAAATGATTCAGCGGAATGAGCTAGGGATATGCATGTCTGCAATGACTACTTGTGCATGCAATAGTCATCTGTTTATATTACACAATAACGCTGAAGTACGATACCATAACGTATTAGATATGCAGAACACGAAACACCTTTCAGTGAGTTAATGAGTGAGTTTAGTTTTACGCCGAACTCAATATTCCAGCCCATATGGTGGCGGTCGAAATAGACGAGTCTGGGGTAGACAATCCAGTGATCAACAACATAAACATTGGTCTGCGCAATTGGGAACCGATGACGTGTTAACTAATTTAGCGAGCTGACCACCTAATCCCGTTAGCCGCCTCTTACGACGGGCATGGTTACCAAAGGTCAGTATTTTAACCCGGACCTTCGCTGGTACCATTCAGTTGTAACATTAACGAGGTACATAGCTCCCGACAACTGTTAGTTCGATACAAGTACAATCATAGCACCGAATCGTTCCCTGCTCCAATAATATTAATATCAATCCACTGATATATTCGCTGATACAAAGAGACCAACCAGTTCGTAGTAGATGTTTTTGGTAAATTTGGCGCCGTCATTATATTGCCATGGAGATTCGTGTGGATATATATGTAGCATTTAAAACAAACTTCGCCTCTCAATCACTCAAACACAAACATCAACAGACACCTTATTTAACACGTTTACAATTTACACCGCACTCATCAATATAACATCATTATATCGAGTAATCGAGTCTGCATCAGACAATCCAGTGATGAATAGCATGAGCATCGATCCATGCAAACGGGGTACGATGGCATGTGTCAACCAAGTCAGAGAGTCTGACCACCTTATGCTGTTAGTCGCCTCTTACGACAAGCATGGGTTACTGTAGATCGGTTCTAAACCAAATCTTCACAGGTACTTACACATTTAAACACAGAAATTGTACGTAACCATTAAAAATAAAGACTTAGACATCGTCACTTATTTTAAATCACTGTTAACTAGTCTTAGTGACCGCAAAGATTTTTAACGCAATATTAACGATATTCCAGTTAAATCCCTACTCGTCATCTACATGTGTTAAGAAAGTCGAAGTGAATCAGCTCTTGGACATTTAACACTTTCGTGACACCCACAAGCAACGTCGAGGGGCGAACTGGGAACCCATAATGTCTTGTATTGTATGTGGAATAGTTTGTGTTTGAATTACATACGGGTCTTAGATTGAGAGTTCTCCCAACTAAACTTGATTCACATACACATGACTTTGTGGGACACATACTTCATATGATTCACACAAATCTATGTTTTTTTAAAATTTGAAATAAACTAAAAAAGAATGCTTGTGTGTGAATCAAGTGACATGAACATGCGTCTCCGTGAATGTATTTTATTTGCGGTTTAAACAACAAGCGCATCCAGTTTGAGTGACAATGGTTTTAAAGTAAACATATTTATAGTATGCAGCCTCATTGTCCCAATTACGTACAAATACGGGTTGCTGGTACCAAACCATGGCACATAGTACCTAATTAAGCTACACGAAGAGGAAAACAATATCGTAAAAAATGAATTGAATCAGGGATAAACAGCATGTAACACCATAATATTTAAGTAAATATGCATATCTACTGATTTTTCCTGTGATTTACACGAGATTATTGTATACTACCGGAAAAAGTGACTTTGCATAACCTAAAATTGTAAAAAATGAAAGTTATTTGAAAAGTTATAAAAACAACCGTATGTACACATGTTGCAAAGCATTTTGCATGGAGTTTGATGTCACGTATCGCACATGGAGGGTGCACTTTCTGCACAATGAACTTACTTTCTGCATGCTTTTGGACACCTGGAGTTCCCACCTCCGATGTTTTAATGCTGAAGAACGTTTTCTGATTATTCAGAAAATCAGCACCGTACGTATGCTAGAGACTGGAAAAGCCAAAGATTAAGTGGCCAGAGATTTTGGTGTCCATCGAAACACGATCTCATCTTTATGGAGACGTTTTCAACATTATGGCAAATAGGAATCGATTCCAAGTTGCGGGTTTGACTGCTGAGATTATTGGGCCTTATGTGCAGCCGTTCATTCCTAACAGAGACATAACTTGACGCTTAAGCAAGACAATGCACGTCCACATTTGTTGTATTGTGACAGATTTCAGGAGACAGAAGAACATTCCTGTACTCCCCGAGCCAGCTGTTATTTACAGACCGCTGCCATATAGCTGGAATATTGCTGAGTGCGGCTTAAAGCTGAACTCAGTCACTCACTGAAGTCAACAGATGATACAAATACAGTTAGGAAATGATGAAAAGTTAGCAACAGGTTTCGTTTCAATCAACAGTTGACTTGAACTCATCTTCATGGAGCGAAGGACTAAGAAAAAGGATAAGATTACATATGAAAACATGCGAACACATCACAAACACCATAGTCCTGCTTTAATCCAGAGATTAGAAGAGAAGGCTTCTCACAAATATAAACATGCAAATTATCTCTTCTCCAGCTCATGATTCATTTAAAAAAAACACATCTTGTTTTTAACCCTGATTAGTAAGTATGTATAGTACTCTCATGTTCACGATTCCCTAATCAAGCCAATCATCTCAAGGCAGGTGTAAATATCTGATTTATCTATAAGATAATCACATTACCACCATGAATGAGGTTCTGCTGAAAGCAGCGTTTCAAGAGCAACTCTACAAGAAGCATCAAGACCACGCAAGCATTTACGATCTTACGACCATTGGCATATTTGTGCATGATGCTTACTTTTGTAAACTGAGGTTAACAGGTACATTTCATGTCTAAGTTTAAACTTATTTCAAATGACAAGCATATAGATGTTTCCCCTCCACCCATGTGTCCTACAAAAACCCTATCCTGTTTCTATCAATTGAGGGACAACAATCCATCTGAAATGGGATAGATATGGTGTCAGGTATTTATATCTAGTCTCATCTTCTAATCTGCATCAGCAGCTGAAGCAGACATATGTGCGTCTGTGCATGGATACAACCTGTCTGTATGCTAATGCATTCACTACATTCTGAGATAGATAACGACTTAGCATGCATAGCAGTCTACATCTGTCAAGAGTAGTATTTTCGATTTTTCCTTTGTTTAATGTCACACACAGCGATGTTCCAGCTATATGGCCGCTGTCTGTGAATCATCGGGTCTGGACCAGACAATCCGGTGTTCAACATGATGAGCATTTATCTACGCAGTTGGGATACTATGACATGTGTCACCAAAGACAACCAGCTGACGAAGCGAGCAGCCACCCGATCGCCTCTTACGAGATGGATGGGTTGCTGAAGACCATTCATCACTTATGGCATCGTAAAATCATAACTCTTCATGGTATACTATGAATTGTTAGCATTACATTATTTGTTTTCTTTGGTTAACAATTAACAAATATTTAAGAGGACATTAATCCTCCCCATCTGAACAAATTCTCAGGATTGACGTTTCATGATGGCGGAAGATGATGACCATGATAATGATGATGATGATGATGATGATGATGATGATGATAACGTTGATGATGATGGTGATGATGATGATGATGATGATGATGATGATGATGATGATGATGATAACGTTGATGATGATGATGATGGTGATGATGATGATGATGATGATGATGATGATGATGATGATGATGATGATGATGGCGACGATTGTTATCATTATTGACAGCAGTAGTGGTGGTAGTAGTAATATGTGACTAGGTCCGATGCAATATGTGATAATGATCCACAGACAAAAACGTACAAAACTCGTCACAGATGATAATTATAAAGAAAATGTAGAAACATGCACCCATCACCAAATCTACATGTCTAATTCTGAATATATGAAATGTTTCTCGGTTGAATTCAGGACAAGATATAATGAGACATGGCATTTTAAAGTGAAGTGTCCATGTTGCAGAATTAGTAAAATTAGTAAGGATACCAGTCAAAAACGATCCAACATAACGAGTAGGAATATACAGACGCCACTTCGAAACATCAAGGAATGAACCTGGCTTCTGAAACGGGCAGGATTGAAAGAAAACCTTTGGAAAATAGGCAAACAGATTAAGGTCCAAGCGTGTTGCCATTAACTGTTTCCGAAAAAAAACAAGTATAAGGTTATATTCTAACAGTAAAAGTACCGATGCTGCGCAATTTCTAACAACATGCCACACTTTCACGTACTTAAAATGCGCAGATACTATGCGCGGCGATGCAACTGCTTAACAAAAGTGCGCCAGGCCATCTACACGTATATGTTTACCTGATATATAGTAAAACATTCAACGGTTGCCTTTAAATTTGAGGGAACGATGGTGTTTATGGTGTCCTTTTAAATAACATTCGAGCTGGAGGTATTTCACAAAGTGACTGACAGCCGATAGTTTTTATGAGGTTTGAACTAAACTGTTATTCAACCGAGAAACACATGCAATGCCTGCAGAGCACTTGGACGACTATAGTATCACTATAGGTAATGGACAGGTTTAGAAGACGCCTTGATTTACCTAATAAAATCTTTCTTCTGTTTCTCGCCTCCTTTGCACCATACTTCAAAAGAAAATTTCTTAACATCATAACACTTCAAGTATGTATTCTTTGTAGATCAAATGTTCAAATTATTCTTATGAACGAAACCGAATTGTGACTGATGGTATCAATTGTTAAAAATCAGTTGTCTTTGGTTTAGTTTCAAAAATAAAAAGTCTCCATTCTCTGAAAGGGATAATATACGGCCGAATTCTGTTACTGTTAAAACAATACTGTTGCCCGGGAAACGCAGAATTCAGTATTTATGACGTTTTCATATAATGTTGCAAAAACAATTAATAGCATGTTAGTACATAGTGAAAGCAGAACATGAAAAGCAGTTTAACGTGAATCGCTGACGCAATAAACATCTCACATTTCAAGTATATTATAGAAGTCGCCTTATATAGGAGTTCATATACATAAAGTAAAGAGAAACACGTGTGATGCAGGTAACATTCCAGCCATGCATGAACGCGGAATGCAATAACAGAATGCCAAGATAACTTGCAGTGCATAAAATATTGAGAACAGTTGTTTTCTTGCGTGCGCTTCACCCATGCATGCTATATTCCTTTATCAGTTTCATCTTTTTCACCCAAGCGCTCTTTCAATAATGGAGTTTTGCTCTCAACTGTGAAATTAAGCATCCAGGATTGAATTTATGCCATAGTTTAAAAAGTTCTTAGTTACGAACGTGAACAGGCTAAATCATGCGTGCATCTATCAAGAATACAAGTATTCAGAAAGGATTAATTGCTGATGGTATGTGCTCCCATTTTTCATAGTGAAGAAATGTTCTATCAATATTTGCTCATACCTTACTGGGCAAACGCATCAGAAACTTCTTGGACAAACTTACACACTTTTCACCTGACCGGTTTTGGTAGTATAGGCGTTGCATCATCGTCAATATTTCACATATATGCAAGCAATGCGTTCAAATCCCTTTGATCAAATACAGATGCTTTGAAATATACTTTATCCCTCTAACCAACAAACCAAGACAAGGCCATGCTCTAGTTAATGGAAATACTTTGGACTGCTTGGACCAATGAGCAATGATCCGTTGAACGGGATATATTGTGCCACATTCTTGTGGCAAACCACTATCCCCATTCCTAAATGTATAGTGAAGATCGGGTTGCCACAAGTAATCATAAACCAGCTGGGCTCATTTGACTTCTGTGGAGCCAGTGAGTACGGGTACACTGTGTGAAGCCAATTTCTTGTGTCCCCCGCCGTGATGTTGCTGGAATTCTGCTAAAAGCGGCATAAAACCATACTCACTCCATTGACTTCTGTCATTTAAACACTGTCTTTTTTCTTCAGCTCACTTACGTAAGAAACGTGCTGTTTCTACACAATGTAACTCGCCGGTATGTACGAGTAGAGCAGGAACGTAGTGTATACAAAACACGTGGCGTATCAACAATGGAGATGCATCACCGATCTGTGAGTGCACCTGCATAGCCAGACTGGTAACCATGGCATGTAGACTACAACAACATACTGCATCTTTTGTGCCAAGAGAGTGCAAATGCCTACCCTTCTTAAAGTTGTCGTTGAAGCCAGCGTAAATCATGGGGTTGATTGCACTGTTGACGTGAGCCAGATACCGGGAAAAGTACTCCAGTTTGGGATACCATGACCCGAGCTGAAAGACAAAAAAACACTGTGTACATTTCTAATCAGCTTTATGTATGGTTGTTGCAAATCACTGTGTTACAGGTACAGGACAAGCATTTATGTGTCTCTTTCATTTCTGCAAAGTGACAAGTTTGCTCTTGCTTGGGAGGACACTGTTTGATACAAAAATCAACAGAAGATATAACTGCTACTTTGGCTTACTATTAGTTGAACGGATTGTCGCAGGTATCGCATTCTTGACTTGTCTGTGCAACAACCGTGTCAATGATTTCAATAAAGCGGGAACCTTCTATTTGGAATACTAACATAGTTTGACCGGTATATTGTTTAACGCCGCGCTGTATCCACGTGTACCAACCAAGTCAGCGAGCGTGACCACTCCATCCCTCTAGTCGCCCTTTACAGCAAATACGGGTTGCTGAAGACAAATTCTCGTCCGGATCTTCACGTGATACATCCTAACATAAGCTATCAGGAAGTAAAATATCAATGTTCGAGAGTGAGTGAGTGAGTTAAAATTTAACGCCACATCGGCAATATTTCAGCCATATCGTGACGAGAACATTTTGATACTGAAATGAAATATGTATATATGATAAAAACCTGTCGTCAAAGGACAGTAAACAACTAGAATATCACAGTTTCAATTAAAACTAGTGTGGAGAGCAATTAAAACTAGTATGGAGAGTTATAACAAATACCACTAGTTGGACTATACAATACTATGAAATACGGGCTGTAGATCGCCAACAACTGAAGGTAGATCACCATACTAGGGACCACGGGGACTTACAGTACCTTTGCTACCTGCATGGACCAATTTTCGAGACGACCTGGCACACCCATATAGTGAGTGGGTGTGGTTTTATGCAGCTTTTAGCAATGTTCAAGCACTAACACATTCACACATTGTATCTACACGGGGAATCGGAAACGCTTTAACCACTGGGCTAACTACCGCCCTTACTCATATACTGACTCACTTAAACGATTAGACGTAGGACGCCCGATAAACAGACGTGTCAGTGCGATGTAACTGGACACGAGCAAATGGACACCTGTCTCAGCAAGGGACTCCTAATAAATGCTAATTGTTTTCATGTAAAAGTAGCTTCAAATTCACGTCCCAAAACATGCCCCAAACACTAAGTTATTATATCAGTCATTGAGTCATTGTGCCCTCTGCTTCTTGAAGAGTACACGGCCCAGTCTGCCTGTAACATACTCCACAGAAAGTACAGCGAAAAACAATAACGAAACAACGAAAAATAAATAGACATAAACAAAACAAAACATGGGATACAAAACAGAATCTAAAAATATAAAATCTGAATGATAACACGTCACTACATTTATACTTTGCGATCAACGTTGTTCAATTTCGACCTATTTGTGACCTGTGTGAATTCCCCTCGACCGCGGTCCACAACGAACACAATCTCGAGATTGCATCAAGTCATTAAAGCCAAAGATATGAAATCCGACTTGCATCGATGTACCTGGCTCTATTTTCTATTTTCTCGTATTGATTGGACTGTTAGATCAATGGCCTACAGTTTTAACGCCTAAAGACTGTGATTATTGCTTTATGTCACTTTAAGTTTCATTCAAGCAATATCAAGATAGAAAATGCTACGAAAAGGAATTCACGAAAAGGACTACACGAATGAGGACTGAACACAACCTTTGATGCAAGCAGTGGATGTTTTAACTACAAGACTCATTCACCATCCTTTACAAGGACGATTACAAGGAAACGTGTGTCCATTTTTGGAATTGCACCCAACGTATTGTCATTATGGCGACAATATACTAGCCGGAATAATGTGCTAATAATGTACTAAATTAAAAAATGATATTTTCCCCAGTGACTTAGATGGATTTCTAGTTTTCAGTAAGGACGAACCCATCGTTAACAGGGATGATGTCTACATGTGTTAGACAGGCTTTCCTTTCCGTGTCATGTACAGTAATTCAAAGTCTCAGTGAATAAGACTGGGGTGATTGCAACAAGAACGAGGTCGACGTGATGTCCCATGGTGGTGCTGATTACACTCGGGTTTGGCCGAGACAGTCAGCTGGCTTAAGTAGAGAAGAACCTAACACGCATTTTAAGAACGTTTGTAAACTACAATGCTACAGGTTAACTGCGAGCATATTCCTCAGAAACGTGAATCCGTACAGTTATTGGCGTGTTGTAAAAGGTGGCGTTTTTTGCCTCAGTCGTTTAAAAATGTTAATCGTTTCAAGAAAATTTGAGCATATGGCGCTTTCAACGCTATTTCTGTGATGACGCGGTGCTAGGGGAGTTTCTTGGGATCTGTGTCCTTTGCTATGGGACCTTTATAGATATTTACAACAAGGCAGGCCATCGAACCATGTACAGTCCTCAAAGCGTTTTATATTGAACTAACATTGACTACAACTGCAACTGAAATCACAGCAAAGAAAATGCAACTGTCAGTTACCTCTGCATACGTTTTGCTCCAAGATAATCATAAAGATTGCTTGTCAGAGATAACTGCTTACTCGACTGAAGAAAAGCCCAAGAATGCGGTTCGTGCCAACCAAGCTGTCATGCTGGTGTGTTTATGGGTGTATTTTCACCACTGGAAGTGGTTACAGAGCTTGTTGTATCGTACCTATTGCCACTCTGCCGCTCTAAATCATGCACAGTTGCATGAGGTGACACTCGTACACGAACCGTCTTCGGAGGCTCACTGTATCCTTCAACTGTCTAGACTTGCTCAAGTCTCTAAGGTAATAATTAACAGCTAAATGATAATTTGAATACATACATACATACATACATACATACATACATACATACATACATACATACATACATACATACATACATACATACATACATACATACATACATACATACATACATACATACATACATACATACATGTGTGTATATATATGTGTGTGTGTGTGTATATATATATATATATATATATATGTGTGTGTGTGTGTGTGTGTGTGTGTGTGTGTGTGTGTGTGTGTGAAAATATGAAAAGGGAACACGTTGTCCTAATAGACTAGTTCTTATACTGTCTACCTATCTGGATTTGCTTCCTTAAAGAATAGAATTACTCTACATCCACGAGCTTTTCTATTCAGACTACTGAGCTGATTCTGTTTTATACAGGTCGCAGTCATATAGCTGGAATATTGCTGAGTGCAGGGTTCAACAACAGACGAAAGAAAATACATCTGCTAGAGAGTCATCTGGATGGCATCAAGGAGAGTGATCTGGTGTTCTTTCTTCTGATCATAGGCTGTCAGAATGTTCCTCATCACCTGACCCCTGTACAGTTGCTTCAGGTTTGCGATAATACCCTGATCCATGGGTTGAATTTTACTCGTAGTGTTTGGTGGCAAGAAAACCAGCTTGACGCTGAGTTGACACTGAGCTGACACTGAGTGATTTCGCTACTCACGTCGTTAATTGGGCTTGGGGTTAGGAAATCAGTTCGCTATAACAGTTAATTCGCTACTCACGAGTTCGTTATTCACGTATAATTTTAATGATAATATAAAGGGACCATTGACGGGACTTTTAAATTTGTTCGCTATATCTGTTTGTTCGCTATATCCGTGTTCGCTATATCCATGTTCTACTGTACGGTATATTTTCTGAGCACTTATTTCAATCAATTTAGACCTATCGTTAAATTACTGTTCAAAGTGAAAAGTATGAATGCAATAAATATGTGAAAAACATGCTGAAAGTGGGTTTCAAGAACTTTCAAAGTTCAGTGAGAACCTGTTCAAAACATCGACGTACTGAAATTAATAATAATGCTATAATCGTGAGTGTCTGTGGTCGGAATTTGCCAACCAACGGAGTATGTACTGTGTATACTTGTACATAAAGTGGAACTGGTGAAACAGACGGAATATGGGTAGTTTCAAACACTGGGACACAAATAACGAATATACAACACATACCAGAGACATGATACAATGAGTGGGGTGTGTTCGGTTGTTTGTCTGTTGCTTAATGTCGCGCTCAGCAATATTTCATATATGTTGCGGCGGTCTGAAAATAATATAGTTTGAACCAAACAATCCAGTGACATCTGTCTACGCCATTGTTATACGAAGACATACGAGCCTGGCCACCTGATTCCGTTTGTCGCCTCTTATGATAAATATATGTCACGAGGGGGGAAATAACTTTGAAGCCAACTTGGAAGAAATACGAATTCATTAGGATCCAAGGGATATTTGAATACTTACATTAGTGGGCAAATGCCATTTTATGATAATTCGACAGTGCTGGCAGAACTATACTGAGAACTATACTGAACTATATAGAACTATATTGGGAGCCATCGAAGGCATCTTTAAACCTCAAGCAAAATCATACACTTGAAGGCACATGCACGCAGACGAACCAACAAGCACACAACAATCTGTTGTTAACCTCCTACACATGTATGCTTTGGAGGGTATCGTCGTATATATTGAAGGTGGTCCAGTGAGTGAGTGAGTTAATATTTAACGTCACATCGGCAATATTTCATGCATATAGTTATATGAACATTCAACAATGAAAAAGACCACATATACATTATAAAAACCTGCCAACGAAGGACAGTAAAAGAACTAGAATATCACAATTATCATTAAAACTAGCGTGGAAAGTTTTAATTAATATCACTATCTGGACAAAACAATATAAAAACAGGCTATAGATCTCAAACAACCGAAGGTAGATCACCATACTAGGGACCATGGGGACTTACAGTACCTTTGCTACCTGCATGGACCGAAGGTGGTCCAGAAAGGCACACATCTTAAGAATTCTCAATTTAAATGGTAATGAAGGACCAATGAAACACTCATGTAACCCATTCCGATTGTTGACACAAAAGTAGAGACTACTGACTTCGACCGGTGACATCCACGGATGTAAATCTCCACATTGAGTGGGTGAGAAATTGTGTCACGCAGATGCTCATTGAAGATAGGATAATTACCGTGGAGAGTTTGTCCTCTCTGTACTCAGAGTACATCAGGATGCCCACCAGAGGTCCCCAACAGATGATGAATGACGCCAGCAACAGTACCAGCATCAAGATGATCTGCAAGACAAAGGGAAGCCGTTATTACATACGTTAAACCAAGAAAAGCCTTTCCCAATATCATACCACCATTCCTTGTACGATCCATGCTAATTATGGTTTGAAGATTCGTAATACAAATGCACGGTGGCCTGGGTGAGTGTCTCTCCGCGTCTGTCTCGAAGGTATAACGGCCGTCCTCAGTACATTTTCATGTATCAAAACTATGTCAGTATGAACTAATAAGGAATCAAAAATATATGCTGATTAAACAGTGACTGAAAAGTATCATGTTGTTTTAGGTCAATGGTAGCTCGAGTCACAAGCTCATGTGGTGGCATGCCTATCGTCCACCAGAAAATACAAATACAAATACAAACCCAAACAAAACAATGAAATCATTTGGCACAAGTCGACATAGGAAATTGCATCTGTCATCATTTGGGTTACTGATAAGTCAATTTGGAAAGATCCATTACTTGTCTATCATCAAGGTTTTTGAAAGTGTTCAGTTTCGTAAATATTCGTAAAGAGAGCATTTACCTTTCTCAATAATTTGTTTACTTTTGTTGCATTTGTACATAGTTACACGTGTATATCATTGCCTATCTAAACAAAAGATGACCAAATATTAGTAAATTGGTTAAGATGTCTGTAATTTTCGCTGTGTATTTCGTAAAGTAGTAAAAGCAAGAGAGCATTGCGGATTGTAGCCAAACACTTTTGATGAGTGGAAAGCAAAGCTGGAACTACTGGAACACATATTTGCACCCTAGTCTGTCATACACACTCTGAAAATATGTGTCGGAGAAAGATCATGCAAGTCTAGAAGACGAGGCATGTTTAAATTACCACAGTTTTCATCCTCGTGTATTCAGTACGTTAAGTGTTACGTTTTGAGGACAAACATTAAAAACGTTCTTAATATTTTATTATACCATTTGGTATAAAAGGATGTGCAAACTTCAAAACATTTAAGCAAATATTGTCTGCTTCCAAATACTCCTCCATCCAGCATCTGAATCTCCGGCTGAGTGAAGCAATTACCCGCAATGAAACTACCAATAGCTATTCCCCACAAACACTTAACCTTTCAATTCAGGACTCAGAGGAACATTGAGGTTTATTGTGTTTATTTAGGTCTGTGTGCATATCCGAGTGGGTTTTCTTAGTTTTAAGCGTTGAATAGATATAACATTAACATTTGTGTTCCTTCATGTATGGTCCACCGCATATGCATTATCTGAAGACAGTATATATAGTTGCATGTTACAGAGGCTTTTACGAACGAACGAAGTAATTTAAATTAAAATACATTTCAAATTTATCCCATTAGCAGAACTACTTTCATGGACATTCTCTCGACTGGTTTTGCTTTGCGTCACATTTGCGACAAACAAAGACAGGTTCTTGTCGCAATTTAGTGTGATCTGCTGCAGCTCACGAACACATTGGCACTGTCCGTCTATTCAACGTTCCATTTGATTGTATAGGGTTCTATAAAGATGTCGATGTTGCAGTTGGTACTTACTCTTCTCTTATGAAAATAGAAAACGGAGAAACCATGCATTCAACTGTAGGAAGTAATGCATTGTAAGTGTGATGTAGCATTCTAATGATATTATTTTGAATATGAATATGCACTGTCTAATTAAGTCACGCAGTTTGAAATGATTAACCACCGAAAGGTCGGTCCGTATCTTACAAGTAGGAAATGAGTTGTAGTGATTTCAATGCCAGTCTGGCAGTCGATAAATTCCCAAAGTTCTTCGTAGTTTGCAAGATCGCCCCGTCACACTGCCTCATGGCGAGAAGCACTCGTCTCGCAGATTGTAGAAGTGCAACGTCTTGGTGCTCGCACAACGACCGCGCTTGTAAAGGAAGAGAAAGGTCGGTAGTTTGATTCCTTGGCCGCGTCGAAATCGGGTACTCGCTACCCTGTCGGTGCTCGGAATTAAGGTATAAAACATTTTCTGCTCGTTCCTGAGTTAGATATTTCGTAAATGGCAAAGAATGATATGTCTGAGGGTTTTGTCCATGTTAAATTAGTGCAGTATTTGAGACTAAATTTCAATGTCTCTAGAACACTATTGCCTGAAAGAAAGACATTGGCATCCAGTCTCTGTAATGAAAATAACGAAGTACTTGATGTCTTTATGAAATACTTTCCTCATTTAAAGGAATTTAGACTAGCTATCAGCCAAACACGCTCAAATACATACTTATATACCATAAAAAAGTAGGGGATATTCAATCAATGGTTTATTGCACAAACGGTCATAGGCCCATGTACAAAAGAGTTGCATGTATATGTCATTATAGAGATATGCATAGTTGAACAGAAATATAATTCAAGTAACAAAACGCAGTTTGGCATAGTAACAAAGCATGGTGTATATATAAGGATATATACACACACACACACACACACACACACAAACGCACACACACGCACACACACACACACACGCAGCCTTTTTTAACATTTAGTTACCAGTGCTCTTTTTTCTTGAATAACAGGAACGAGTTACATGTCATTGTTTTAATAGCATGGAACATAATTCCTGTACTAATCGAGCAAATGGTCAGATCCAACTTGATCTTTGCAATAACAGAGTATACACATGAATCGCCCCCATTCACTTTGTCGTACACACATTTGCCAAACTGTATGCCATGACTTGCACTCGCTTACAGTAATACAATGCGTTTATCCCATTTTCATACGGCTTATGCTTGACATGTTCTCACAAACTACAATCTGATGAAACCAATTCCAGAAAGACTTCGCTTATTTCATTTAAGCTTGATATGAAAAAATAATCCAGGCCTTACCTGCCAATTTGACATTGGCATTACGGGCAGCTTAACTATAACGACGAGTACCAATGGGCATATTAGTGCATGATCCACAGAAAGACATATTGGATATTTATAAGAAAACGTACAAAGAAGGATGTTGCTTCGACAAGGCGTTTTCAGTTTCCTTTTTGTTTGGCTTAGTGATTCGCCAATCCTTACAGACCAATACATAATACGACTTGTTGGAATGGAAGTACATGTCAGAAGCATATCATCATTCTGTCACTGATAATGGATTTTCCAACAATGTTTGTCTTCTATAAAGCATCGCTCAGCTTACAAAACAGCCTCTTGCAGTTCTATTGACGACGGAATTGCAAATGTTATTGAAGAATTCGAAAATAATACTGGTGTCATGCGACAGATGGCCTGCAAACATGACGAAGACGTTGTGGTTGGTTGTGTTGATGATGGGAGTTAATTAAGTGAAGGTAAAAACGCCTCGAACATCTGTGATGATATTTGGTTTCATCACACGACGTAGCACATTGCGATGCTGGAGCTGGATAGTTAAAGAACATTCTCCCGAAGTGGTTTATTAGACCGGCTTAAGTGAAGATTGGTTGTCATGTCTTGTTACGTCAGTGGTCGTTGCTGATGTTATCAATCTCTACTTTGTCTGGCCCTCACTTAACACGCGTGGGTGCGTGTTAGAATTGATCTACGTAACCCGTGCTTGTCTTCAGAGGTATTTAGTGGTCGTTGGTAGCACATACGATCACACATGAATCTTGTATGACAATGTCTGGTAACACTGGGAGTCATTTTGCAGTGCTGAGGTGCGTTCTTTTGGACACAACAGCAACATATGATCGTAGGTTCGAATCCCCCAATTCAACTGTGATTCCAGGTGTTTCATCGCCATACCCATTCTCGGACTTTCAACAGTCATTAATATCTCATACCGTTATCACTGCGGGCATACCGCGTACATATGTTCATGACCCGTGAAGGTGCCGGGATAGAATAGGCTTTCAGCAACCCAGACTTGCTATAAAAGGCGACTATGCTTGTCGTTAGAGGCGACAACGGGATCGGGTGGTCAGAATCGCTGACTTGGTTGACACATGTCATCTGTTCCCAATTGTGCAGATCGATGCTCATGTTGTTGGTCACTGGATTCTCTGGTCCAGACTCGATTATTTTCAGACCGCCGCCATATAGCTATATAGGAATATTGCTGAGTGCGACTTAAACCTCAACTCACTCACTCACTCACTCAAATATGTAACTTGAATCCGTTCCAAAGCAGCATTCATCCCAATTCACTCATACAATGCTACAATCAAAGATATACACTCCCACCGTCTCAGCAAACAAACAGATGCAAATACAAACTGAAATTCTTACAGTGCACCGTAAGCCTTATAAAGAACCGATTCCTGAATTACACTTGCATAACATTATCCATTTTTCCTGACTGAACTGAAAGTCATGTCTCTTCCCCCTGAGATATGTTTTGTGAGTGAGTTGAGTTTAACGCCGCTTTTATCAATATTTCATCAATATTACAGCAGAGACACCAGAATTGGGGAATCGAACCCGGACCCTCGGCGTGGCGAGCGAACGCTTTAATCACTTGGTTACCCCGCCACCTGGAATGTATAGTCTTAAGGAATTATTTCTACAGAAGCTATCCTATATAAGCTTCCTTTAACATTGATTGCTAACACATCGACTGATGATTAACTATGGTGCGATAATCATTGATTCAGTACAGTTTGTAATGTTACAGGGCTCGATAAAAATAATATTAAACAGCATGGCGACCGGGGAAACGCCAAAACTCCTATTACATCGACTAATCCTGAGATTTTATTATCATGAGTTCGTTAAAACATTATCCCTGCTTGATTTCAAACTAAGATTTGGTATCCAAACAACAAATGCTTTGGTCCGCCTATCAATACATGATTGTTAATGCCGTCCCATAAAATCACTAAACTCGCTCTCAGACTAACCAAATGAATTAAATGTCACCATGAAACAATTTCTTTGGTAGCATAACCTAATTATAAAGATATTGGTCCAAACAAAAGCTGCGTGCAATGAAGGTCATATGAGTGATAACACGCGTAAAAGATCGTGGCGTGCAGAGATAATAATTATTAAATCTATGATTGATTATTGAATAAGGGTCATTAAGAGCTGTTTGATCAGAGTTTGGAAGTTAGCAAGGTTGCCATTTCCAAAACTGACGATTCGGCAAAAAAAAGATGCAAGTTTTGCCTTTTAACTTGCATATAGTCCCATGCTTCCTTAACAATTGTTTTGCCTTTGCAAGTGTTTGTGAAGCGTGTCACCGTGATTTATATACGTATGTAGCAGAAGTTATTGTACACCGTACTGTCCCTTCAGCAGAGATTTCGGTTTAAATAGGAAGAGCCACCAGGACACATACAGGATAAATTCAAAAACAAAGTTACAACAGTTTTGATGTATGAACGTTGCCACGTATCTTCAAATGGCGAGGACGAGATATATTCACGAAATACCTATTGCAAAGGACTACAAAATAATACCTATCTTCTGATCCCTACACGACATGAAACCACGTGATAATAACTAATGATGGTTTTGTCCCAAAACAATATAAAACAAATTCCTTGCGGGTTTTCGATTTTACTCTTAGTAAAAATTCCTTTTCCTAATATGTTATTTTCACCTTTTAATTATTTACACCCGTGTAGCATCTTCAGTAATGATGATCGATGTTTTCTGATTCTATCCAAGCAAGGCGTATATATTTGTTAAAGTTGCGAGTCGTGCGCTTTTAACATGTTAATTTCGTTTTGTTAGCTGTAGTAAAGAGGCTTATTAATAGGAAAATCGAACGACCTTCTGAAAATTAGCTCAATGAATTATGAAGGTCCCGTGTGACTATCATATTTTAATTTACTATGAAGCCTAACAGAGTTGAATGACATTCAAATTGGCATGTGGTGCAAGCCTCAATAACCAGAACATATTAACTCAATTAAAACGTCAATGCAATATTTGAATCCATGGTCATATCTCTGCCTAACTAAAACCATCCCGTGTCTTCTTTAATCATCCCACTGATGAAATTTCCAAAGGTCGCTTTCATTCTATGATGGAGTTTTCTTATGAGAGTGACAAGTATAAGTTTGTCAGACTCTGAAATGTTTATTAGAGTAGGGGTTTTATTCAATACTGAACATAGCATTGGCAAAATTTCACCCAAATGTCGATTTTAATAAAATTTGTTGTAAACTGTCACTTCTCAATCGATATACCGTTGTGACTACGGAGCTATCGAATAACTCCCTGTTTTGTTTTCAATCGAAAGACTGTCCAACAGACGCCATGATCCCCACTGAGTTGTATTCCTCAAGAAGATGATAAGCGAGTATGGGCTCATGATGTAGTTATGGAAGCGACAAGCGTGCGTTAAGTAAAAGAACACCTAGCGGGTTACTATGACAACGCAGTAAGATCAACGACATGACCTGTCCATTGTCCATTATTTTATAGTTTATTACGGCAATCTGTTCTTATACAACGGATTCATTATTTGTGAAATGTATTCCGACAAGGATGCCATGTGGCCACATTACTTTTGTACATTGTTTATCGTCATCCCAATCACTAAGGATTACATAAAAGAAAAAAAGAAGTATAGTCTTTCTTCATGTTTGAACATTTTCAAACAGTTGTTCGGGATACGAACAACTGTGCCTTTAACCTCCAACTTTCAACGATTGTTTTGAAAGATTAAAAGCTAATGTAAACCCAGAATTAATTTTGTAAAATCATTTTTTGATAAAAAATACATTCTCCACTATTAACTGCAGCATTTTGTTATTTATGGAATATCCTTTTATTAATAACTAGAGAATCCATTTCAGACTGGCATCGCCTTTGAACGTCAAGTGTTTTTACGACATTTACGACATTCATTCCCCTCTGTGGCACAACATGAAATCTGTGTTGTCATCAGCTATCAATATCTCAAATTTTTAATATCATGAAAAAAAAGGTTCTCGTTACTCTGAATTCCTATTTTCTTACATAAAACCCACAGAAAGTGTGGACATTTGGTTGTTTCAAATTCACAAAATCAATCTTCTAAGATGATTTAGGGGAATATGTTTGAGTTTTTGATCGTTCAGAACAAGGCAAAACAGCTGGAACACAACAGCGTCATTAGAATTCAAAATGTCCTTCGGTTAAACTCAAAAATAGAGAGCTGAATTCGAAATGTCGATATACTGCATCACGTACACAATGCATGTCAACTATTCAATGAATAATAATGGCCCCTTTCACATAATTATGGATCTGCACTAAAACATAACAAAACATTTGAAATAATTATAGAATTAGTAATTGTATTTCATAGTCATGAACGTAAATTACACTTGGTTTACGTCAATCTGCATGTTTTGGCTCCCTGAAGCATTGGTAAGGTAAAATATCTGATAGTTGAGTAACCTGTTTAAATCAGTCAAAAGAGGGTTGTTCTAATACTCTAAACGTAAGCAGGTCTTTGACTCTGATTAGAGTCAAAGTATGGTATACATAAATAAAAGTTTGGTAAGCAATCCATCTCCGATAAAAAACTTGCCCAAAATCCTTTAGCTCTTTTTACTCATTCCCTCATTCCCTCCACACACGTCCAAAACGAGCAAGCATTAGCAAAACAATAAGAAACTATTGACTTCAACCAGTTAAACACATGTAAATAGTCACGTATAACTATTTAAGAGATTTCCATATGTTAAAATTTGACATCCCCAGGGTCCCCAAAACCGTCATGCTGCCTCGTCCAATAAGAGGTATTATAAGAGACGTCTTGTTGTGGTTATTAACCTGGGATCACACAAAACCTCTCGTAGACGAACTGAGTAAATTTTGTTTAAACTGGCATTCAATCCAATGCGGCGTATGTGTTAGGATGGTTCATTGGCCTCTGCTTCGCGCCACAGGCTGAAAAACACGAATCCATTCCCAATATAGACGCGATGAGAGAGCCCATTCATTGTAACACAGACGTGTCAATTATGAAACCTTGACGATACACCGAGCTCTCAAATCCTGCACTTACCTCGTATAAAAGCAAAATCCATCGTTCTTTGCAGCATCATATTACCAAAGGTTTACTCAAGGACTAGGAATTGGATCCCACTTACCCTTTTCTTAAGCTGTGTCTGAAGCCTGATGTCCTTGCTAATTCTCTCGCCGGGGACCTTTGCTGACCACAACGTCCAAATTATGACAGCGTATGCAGCCGACATCAGTATACACGGCAAGAAAAACAACACAACACACACGATGGTGTAGTATATCTTCCTGGCTGGAATGTCGCTCATTGTTGAGTTTGAAATTGGATCTTTCCACACCACTACTGGCCAGTCATCGTCACACCATTTCTCCAAGTGGTTCCGCCATGCCCGTTCTTGTAGAACTCGGTATATAAGCATGGGCATGGCAATTGCCAAAGAGCACACCCATAAGGCTACGATGGTATATCGGGCTCGCCGTTCAATGAAATGAGCTTTCATAGCGAACACAATCCCAAAAAATCGGTCACATGATATGAAGGTCAAGGTGAATATGCTGGCTACAAGGGAGAGCACTGAAACAGAAAGAAATACCGAGTTAGTGGTAGAACTTACAGCGAACATTTTCAGCAGATTCAGTTACAGAAATCGGTAAAATGGTATTAGTGGAATCTGAATAGAATCTTTTAGCGGCCTCTTTCTTGCTGTGTTCAATAACATTTGCTGGCTGGAAATCATATGATCCTTTCTGTCCAAGATGTAACATATGTACTCTATATTATATAGCCATATAACTAACAGGACAGACAAACGAAGCAAGTACACATTAGAATTAGGAAGGGACAGATGTTGCCAAGTTGTCCAAGCGTCGCAATTCACTGCGATGAGTTGCGTCTCTTGGGCACGACAGGAACCTGTGATCTTAGATTTCGAAAGTCGGTACGTCCCCGAGGTCTGCGTTTTCAAGTTGTGACATGAAAAAAATGAAACGTTTATGACCCTATGTATTCCTCATACACTTCGCTTACGCTTAGCATAGCTGGAATGTAACGGGAATGATGTACACAAATGCTGCTGCTTCAAACCCAGCTCTCACTCAAAAGGAAGTAAATTTTTCAACTATCGAGTCTTTTCTAGAGCAGTTCAATGTATATTTATAAGTTCCAAGGCCAGTCGTCTAGGATAATACGAAGACAAAGATTAAACCGCTGAGTTGCTTCAATACCACTTTAAAAACCTGTAGCGTTACACTAGAAACTTTCAGACCAATGTGACCAATATCATAAAACTCGAGAGCTAGGATATTGAGTTTATAAAATCGAAAAAATCATAAAAATACGGATCTGGAATTGGAACACATGTTCAACTCTGCTAAACTGAGTCATCAGCAAACCAACGGTGACGAACGAATAATATCATTCAAAAGACCTCAAACGCAAAACAATCTGTTTTAAATGATTTGCGGACTCATTAACGTAGGTAAATGTTCCGGGTCGGTAAGCAAGATGCATCAACGTAATGGAATACAAAGAACTGTTTGTTAAAAATCGATGGCTGCATTCAGGCATAACGGTAATTCATGAAACACCTTACATGATCGGTATTAGGCTTTTAGAAGACTGCATTTATCTAATGATTTTTAATGACTGTCGTTTAATGTTCAAGGCCGGAATGATATTCAGTAAAAGGCTTTCAATAATAACACAAATGAATGCACGTGATTGAAGATCGAATAAAGAACGTTCGGAGAACTGACGTTAAATAATAGTATTAGCGACACGTTTTGTAGGGTGCTCGATCGCTCATCTCGTTCTTGAAGGTCCTTTCGCATACTTCGTTTCAGAAGCACAATTTTGTATCAATTCCATGATGTCATGGTGTTGATTAAAGGCTAAAAGGTGGAAGAAAAGCAGTGTAACGCTGGAAAAATGTAATGGATAAAGTAATAACAGGTCCTTCTTCCTGTAGTTATATTGACCTTGTCTATAACTATCACACGGAGGCGAACAGCGGTATTGGCAAATGTCTTGTAAAGTTTTGCCTCTTTCAATATTATTAACACAAAGTTTCCTTTATTATTCGGGCGATGAGATAGCATAGGGAATAAAGTGTTCGCTCATTACGCCGAAGACCTGGGTTCCATTCTCCACATGGATACAATGTGTAAGGCTCATTTCTGGTGTCCCTGTGATATTGCAGGAATTTCTAAAGCGTCGTAAAACTCAACTCACTCACTCACTTATTTATCACGCTCAGTGCGTGTGTGCAACCATGTTTCACTTTGAGGTTTCAAACATCGTTGCTACATCAGTTCATGTAAAATGAACCTAGCTGGTTGGGAAATATTATTAGTCTAATTTAAGTCGCCCCACATATAAAACTGGACATGTAACATGTAATTATGCTTGTAGGAACATATTGCTCATAAAATGCAAATCAAGCACCTTATTGTAAATATTTATATTTATTGTTTGTTGCATTTCATATTGCTTTGCAAACAGAGTAAAATAGATACTAAATGTTCAGTGAGTCGAGTTTACATATATGGTCGGCCGAGCGTTGTTTTTGTGCCCCAGTATGGACTATCTGAGTTCCATTAATTAAGCTTTTTAAAGACATGACAGGACAGATATCAAAGTCAAAGTACACATTGTAACTATCCAGGTTTCATTCTAAAAGCATGTTTTTACATTGTAGCAAATGTACGCATATGACATGGCCATAATCTGTACCATCGACTATGCTTGTGGATGTGAAATACGTTTTGCCGTTTCTATTTGCTAATGTCATTATACTTAAAATGTTCTTATTTAGGGACCTTTCGTATACTTACCTCAACCAAACATCTTTTTCAGCTGCCACAATGTATTTGTGATTTAAACCTGAACACATCCACCTGCATCATCAGTCATTATTTCATGGTTTTGAGTTCTCAAAGAAGTCCAAATGAATAATCATCTTATAATGAACCGCTATAACAAACAATACATAAGTTGTTACACATGAAAGTATCATGTCTTGCGACCATTACACTCATCCTGCAGACAGTGTAACGACCACACTCCGAGGCGAAATGATACATTTCAACGAGATGAGTTCGGGCAGAATATGCTCTGCTATAGTTCTGTATGAAAAGATTCCAATTTTAGATTTTACGCTCGATCGGAATGTGTTTGGTCACGGGTCACGTTGTCTTTCTCACGGGTCACGATGTCTTTCTCGGGGTTTTTGACAGAGGTTTAGATTATGAACAACTCAACGCGGAATACAGTTTTCATCAAGATTGGAACGATAGTTTCGGTTTAAGTGATATTCTATGGAAATGTACAAATCGAGACAATATTTAGTCATGCCATGATCGAGCGATCATCGTCTTTGTCTTTGTTTGTTACTACATGTATTTTTTGCTGTTAGTTTGCTTCTTTTATCTGCTTTGTGTCATGTTTTTCCATTGGACATTTTGTACATTGTAGTGGATACGAGGTCTGCCTTAGACCTACGACTTTCAGCATTTCAGTTTTCCAGGGAAAAGTATTTTCAAAAATGTATCTGATATATTCTGAATGTCAAAGGAAATAAGGATAAAAATGTTTACACAAATTCTCATTCTTAGTGTAGGCATGTTTGCTGAACCAAATCATTTAATGCATTACGTTATTTGTAATATGTTGACCGTACATAGACAGAGAGTCAGTTGGGTTTAATGATTTTAACAGCATTTCACTGGTATCATGAGGTGTGGATGGAAATGATGCATTTGTCAGACATTTACAACTTTTGTAACACCCACGAGCACGGTGTTGGAAAAAACTGCACAAAATGATCGGTGCCAACCGGGGATTCGAACCATCAACCCCAGACATGTGGAGTGACAGAAGCACAAGTCAACTACAGGCAAAGAAAACAGGGTCATCTGTACCACTTCATCTTTGAAGTTAGTAAAAGGCATAATATACGTGCATTTGTACTCATTTATATAAAAAGCGTACAAGCATTGACGGTATTCGTGGCTTTCATCAAAGCGGTAAATTTCTGATCTTCCGTATCTCCTCCCAAATCAAGTATACAGACATATATAACATGTACATATACAAGTAACTGAAACATTGTTCTAACAGCTTAAACCAATGCCATCGGGTCTATCTATGGAATGGTACTACTGCACGCAATGATATCGATGTTACAATGAAGTGATGTACAGCTGCGAAACCGTATATTCCTGATGCAAAGTTCCGATACGCCACATGCGATAAGATGAGATATTTTACGTTTTATACCACTGGATAGTGTGGCATCATCTCCGATTCACTATCTGACATTTTGTCTTCACCTTCCAGCAAGTGTTTAATCATGTTCCCGAGCATCATGTACACGTTCAATCTGCGCGCGTGGAATATGTGAACCACAAGGTTAAAGACAGCTTCACAAATGTGTTTTGAAGAGGGCATTATTAAATTTCCATTTTCAGTGAACTTTAAATGAGGAATGGTTGTCTCTATCAGTTTGTGTAGACATTTATCAAAGTTTAACGTTTTCAGCATTTCACAAATCAATAAATAAAAGATGTAGAAAAAAGCTGAAGACATATATGAAAATAATGCCAGTGTACTTCTAAGATTGAGTCGTATCAGTAAGCGCCACCCATCAACAAAGCAGACAGAGCGGCTACCATGTTTTAGTTTGCAACGGAAACCAGCAATTTTTAACAAGAGAGGTAATACTGTCATCTCACCAAACTATTTTGTTCCATCATATTTTTTGCATTTCCTTGATGACTACTGATGTCATATTGTCAAGAGTTTCAGGCCCTAATTATCCTTCCACAGTAATGTCTATTTTGTAAGTTTCTAATTATATCATTTACATCCATATATCATTCTAAAAGGTTTGCCCAGCTAAGTGAAACGTTTTGGAATGATACTTTTAACTTCAAAGAGGGCATGACATTGGCTTAGATGTTTTACAAGAATAATTGTGTGTTCTTGACCCACAAAGCAAGTTGACCTTCCCAGCTATGCTGTGTGGGATGTAAACTTATTAACCTATGAAAAGAAATGGCCATGCAGAGTGGATGATATTTTTAGATCTTGTGTCTTCAACGAATGTTCGCTGGGAAAAAATAAACGATCCCGATTATTTATCCGTGGCCTTACACAGTCCCTTCTTTTAATATGGTCACAGGTGTCAGTACTGACATTCGATACTTGGTGTAGGGAGCGTTCACATATCATTTACAAACTGTAGTCAGCAAAACGTTTTCTCAACACAGACACGCATTCGATCACAGCTTATGGTTGGCCTCTTTGATTCTGTAATTCATTTTATGATTAAGGTTTTGTTGATAGTAAGAGTAATATTTATGTAAAGTGAAATGCAATAATTATATGATGATTAAGTAATGTAATTGATATAGTAAGTGTAAAGTTGTATATCTGTTTGAAGAAACGATAATAATGATATCACGAATGATATCGGAAATTATCACCATACCTTACCGATACCATGAAACGTTACACAGTAAATACTGATATCAATGACCTGATATTATTGTACACATTAATTCGGATTTTGATATAAATTGTAGATTTATTAGTTACAACCACAATTTATTGCATTTATAAATTTAATTACCAGTATCATGAACTAAATGAACTCGCTACTGAATTTGTCATGCTATAATGCCATGGTCGTTAATCACAGTAGGTTTACCGCGTTGGTGTCATGGCAACAAGATTGCTTTCGAAACTCTGTCCTCCTGTATCGTGTCTTTGAATGAGTTTAGTTTTACGCCGCACTCAGCTATATCTCAGTTACCGGGTCGATCTGCTCAGTTGAGAAACGGTGCCATGTGTCAACCTGGCCTGAGCACCCGATCCCGTTAGTTGCCTCTTGCGACAAGCAAGAAATCTGATGGCCCGGAACTCAACCAATCTATTAATAATCCACATGCCATGACCTCCATTGCAGCAGCGACAGGTTTCAGTGATAGTGAAAATAACTGTTGCCCGGAACTCAACCAATCTATTAATAATCCACATGCCATGACCTCCATTGCAGCAGCGACAGGTTTCAGTGATAGTGAAAATAACTGTTGAAAAATGTGTTTTGAATTAACAGGGTTCTGTTATTTAGCGGTTGTACTTATGTACCAAATGAGAATAACTCTCCAAAACAATATCACATAGAAAGTACATTTTGACTGTATCTCTCATGAACCGACTAGACTGAATTTTCTGTACGCTTTGCTATGATGAGCTGCCAAATTATTGTTCATGGTGATAATACCAATGAGCAAAGTGCTTGGATAATGAGGTTATGTAGGGCAGTAACCCGTTTTACGAAATTTGCCAACCAGTACCAATACCAAAAACCCGTTTAGAGACTGATTTTTGTGAGTCAACAGATATCGTATGCTTTACTTAATTTTATTCTTTCGTAAGCAGTTTTCATTGTACTAGGACAACTGATAATGTTCCAGTGTCGAACGCATACAGTTGTAGGTCAATGATTTACTTAACATAAACATCAGTGAGTAGATTGATGTCTTTAATTTTGAATTATCGAATGTAATTACGTTGCTGATTATATAGTAATTCCTATTCTCGCCAATCAGAATCAAGCAGTCTATAGACTATGTTAGAACGGTCAATAAGTAAAACCTTGTGACTTCAACAAAAACTTCTGAACAACTGCTAAAAGAAGGTGGCCAGTTGATATGTAGCAGAAACAAACGAGAGCAGGGAACAGAAACATTTACAAATACTAGAGTAAAATCACCTGGGTGACTACATGCATTGATGTTTTAAATAACCTTTTACAACTTTTATAACTTTTTACACTTGGCATACGATACCCTCCGATCGCCCATTACGACAAGCATAGATTGATGAAGATCAGTTCAAAGCCGGATCTTCACGTGTATACCAAGGTAAAGGTAGCCATTGTGACATAACAAAATCATGTTATAGCAAACAGGTTTATTATGTCCTGGGTCCAGATTTTCGAAGCTCTCTTTGCGCTAAGAAAGTCGTAAGTGAAGGTCACTGTATGGCACTTACGACCATCTTAGAGATAAGAGAGCTTCGAAAATCTAGGCCCTGCCTATGAAATCGCAATGTTTATCATTGGTAATGGGTTCGTTATACCGGTTACATGCTGTCGGTGAGGAGAGAGTGCTTATGGTTCTAGCAATGTTCCAACGTATGGCTGCTAGGGGGAGACTTCACACATTACACCTACTTGGGGAATCAAACCCAGATTTTCGGGGTGGCAAGCGGAAGTAGTCCCCTTTCAGCAAATATGTGTTATGAACATGGACATTTGACATGTCGCATCCATCCATCCTGACGCAAGCAAGGTCGACGTAATCAGATATATTTTTTAGTTAACATATAAAGATTCGCGCATACATTAAACATTATACATCTGGGTTTCGTCATTGCTGTCTGATTAAGTAACATGTGTGTTAGCAATATCACAAGGACATCATGCCGATTGACAGAAGAGATGACTTGGTGTGAACAAGCTGAGGCTACCGTAACGCCTCCATTAAACACCAAAAACATATATCACTTCGGGATACCTTCAAGCCGTGACATAACTTAAATATTGCTTAAAATAGAGACAAGCCAAACTCACCCAGAAGTTGTAGAAAATAAACATTCGATCGTTACTTTAACAACATCTTACTTATTTCCGATGATTTCTAAAATAATCGATGGACGTCTTTCCATGTTTCAGTTAAGACAGTTTGATTTCTGACACTGGAGAAAAGTGAGTGAGATTGCCTTTAGGTCGCAGTGAACAGAATTTCACTCACTAAGAGCATGTGGCAGGGAGGCTCACAATTACGCATGTCATGATATCAATCGCTTTGGTAATGCATACAAGACCGATATGTTTTCATCTAAAAGGGATCATTCAAAGCGATTCCTGGATTCTGGGTCAAGATCACTTCACGCCCATGGAATGCAATTCTGCTCTACAAAATATGTTGCCTTTCTTCATCTGGAAGACTTGCCGTCCCAAATAACATATGTTACCAATTAAGCTTGGGGCCACGCAAGTAACAAGGCAAACATTTGATGCTCCTTTTTTCACTCTAAACTGAAAAAATGTTTCATGCTGAAATGTAACTGGAATCTGTACTGCTAATGACATGATAAAATAACTGTCGGATTTATTCTATATCCTTACGACCAAAGCGTCTTGTTACCTAACAAGAGTAGCAATTTTCGTGCATAAATTCATGTCAATCCCTTTGTTGTTCTTTAGTGTCATTCGGGAACAAAGGCATCAGTGATGAAAGTCTTTGATTGATTCGTGAAGTGCAAGTATTTTTATTGATGGATCATTACCATCAATGAATAATGATTTAATTCCGGAGACTTCAGTAATTTCCTGTTCGTGTAAGCGCCGCTCAAGTCAGCCACTAAAATAGCGGGATCTGGGTAGCAACTCCGCAAAAGAATCACCAAATTGCGAGGTGTTTCGTCTGGAATTGACACGAACGCTCACGTAAATTGTAGTGGTTTAGACAGTCAATCAAGTTCGACTATGGTCAAATAGACAGTAGGGCTAATGGAGCTATTTTCATGCAGGAATCTATATTTTTTCAATTGGGGATGCACTGTTTAGTTTTAGACGCCTGTAATTTGATAGACACTCGGTAGACCGGGCGATAACAACAGCAAACGGATTTTATTTTGTATTTCAACTCCATGGTAGCGAATCGGGATATCACATGAACCAAAATGAAGAGAATTTTGGATAGGGACATAACATTTTATAGGCATATATGCCAGTCTGAATTCCTTTTTACCTGCGTGATATATACAAACAATATATTTACCGTTACGTAGAACACTAAATACAAACGACAACAGATACAGAAAATTTCAAACATTACTCTGGCGGTTTTCACTTACACTGGAGCCAAAGTACAGAAAGTAGAAGTTGGCGGAACATTGACGAACCGTGTGATTTACCGAGGTCACGTATCCTTATTGCATCAAGGTTAACTGTTTTAATCTTCAAAACAAATAATTTGCGTGAAACATATTTTTCATAAAATTATTTGTAATTTACAAGGCCATTACACTGATGTGATGTTTAACAAAACACAGCTGAAACAGATGTGCAGCACTCAAATTCATTAATCATCGTAACTGAGTATGTCGTTGCTGGATTGCAGACAGCGTTAATGTGCTGATGGACCTAAGACGAGTTTGTCGACTGGAAGGGCGATGGAGTAAGTAGTCTTGTGGTTAAAGCGTTGGTTCGCGAAGGAAGACACAGGTTTAATCCGTTACATGGGCACAATGTGTGAAGCCCATTTGTGATGTCCTCCACAGTGATACTGCTGGAATAGTGCTAAAAACCGGCGTAAAACAAAAATCACTGACTCACTGAAAGTTAATCACTCGTCAAATAGATAGCGGTTCTTCAAAATTCATGAGCAGTTCTTGCTCAAATCGCATGCATGTAGTGAAGCTAAAATATGAACGCATCATCAGCACTTTGATTAAAAGTGAAAAGAAATTTTGACACTAAATCAGTTGATGATACCGCGTTAATCAAGTTCTTCATATTAACAATTCCACAGAGATTAATACTTGCATTAGTTATTATTTTTCACTGTTTTCAAGGTGTAATATATGATCATTTCATATTGTTTAATCAACAACACATTACAGGTACGACGAAACGAACGAACTCCAGGACAAGAAAACAAAGGTCAAAACTGCTTGCCAGACCAGTGATTGAGTTTGATCCAGACAATCCAGTGATCAACGGCATGAGCCGCGATCTGCGCAGATGGGATACAATATCATGTGTCAGCCCGTTCCCGTTCGAAGCCCAAGGGTTACAGAAGATCAGTTCTTACTGCTTGCCATACACAAGGAACCAAAGCAAACTAAAGTCCACAATAAAGAAATTATGTGGACTTACCTTGTGCAAACGTGTTGAATTTACAGAAGAAAGACCCCAGTACCCATCCATCTGTGAGGTCAGTAACGAGATGCACCCAGGAACACGACACCGCAACTAAAAGATCCGCAGCGGCCAAATTGACGATGTAGTAGTTTGTCGTCGTTTGCATCCGCTTGTTGCGTGCTACGACAAGGATGATAAGGACGTTGCCGACGATGGCAAACGCAATGACGGGGATATATGTGAGAGTCTTTAGGGCTATCTCCCAACTAGGCACTTGCTTAAACCCTAAAGGGTAGTCAAAAGCGTCAAAAGAATCTGCATCGTAAGCCACTTCAACTGAGTTGCTGTTGTTGAAGCTGGATGTGATGTTTGAATAGAGAACATTTTGCGTTGTACTTGATGTGGTAATGTCATCAATGAATACCGTTGTACTAATCTCCATGACTATCTCTGAAATTCCACGGCACGAATATAGAGATATCTTGGACCCAACAATCACAAATTCACTTTGGTGAAGGAGGTATTTCTACGCCATCTTTACCTGAAAAATACAAAACATTGTGATAAAGAATTCAAACAAATAAACTTATATCACATTATCTTTGAGAAAAATACCATATGAAATATGAAGTAACGCTTTTGTGACAATTCATAGTAATGTGTATAAACATGCAAACGTAAACTGAAATCACCTGTCCTGAAAAAAACTAAACTATAATGTGTCCTGTGTCATCAAAACATCACTTCTCCATTCGTGTGTTGATACTTCAGATTCAGATAATTACAATAAATCCTTATACAAATTAAACTACATAATAGTAACAAAGAAAGAAAAATACAATTAATGCTGCTACACATTCTGAAGCATTATGAAGGCAGCTTTGCAACTAATATCATGTTGGCTGTCAATATTAGATAACACTTTGACCTCCTACCTCGAAAATTGAGTCGCTTTGTGCTTTTTCGTAGAAAGAATCTCCAAAATATTCACGTGATTACAAGACAGATTGAAACAAATAGACATTTCGTAGGATAAAGTTGATCATGAGAATATGCATATGCTGACTACATATGAATGGCTTCATCATTCATTTATTGTATTCTTTAGTTTAACAGTTCGGATACGAAACCAGTAGCTGCATGAGACCTGGTCGAACTTGTTGCCATGGAAACATAATTCGGGAAAAAAATCATGATGGCAAAAGGCAGCTCCGCTGATTAGCAATGCATAATCCAGATATGTGGACATATATATAACATCCAAACATATACATGTGTACTGTGTCCATGTTACACAGGTCACTTTTAATGATACCAAACCTAATGAGGTATGCGTCTTTTCAATAAGGTATTGTTGATTAATTAACTAGACAGGTGTGTTAAGATGACTTACTAATGGGTTCAGGTGCGTTTGCGTTTGAGTATGAACTAAACTGTTAGTTGCAGGTATATGACACCGGTCTCAGGTGTAGATTGATGGACATAACGCGATGAGATCCTGATCACAGTTGCTACTGAAACGTCGTTTGAGAACAAATGAGGTATCAACCCTCATGTCTTCATTAACAGTACTTAACAGGTGAGTTCTGGGAAAAGTCATCATCACATTTCATTAACACAACGGTAAATGGACAGTTAGGCTAATTTATATCAATGTCGAAGGACATGAAATATGTTCAGAGCCTGATAACTTTCTAGAGATGGATCGTGATTTCTGATATTTTGACATAACTTCAATACTATGAGCTATGTTTCCATGGATCTAATTGCCAGTCTTCAACCTGTTGTTATCTTGTATGTTTGGAGTGTATTTTCTTTCCTTTACCAAGATCATTGAAACGACAAGGCCCTTTTCGTTCTTTGGATGGGTGAACGAAAATATGGTTTCACTCCGGTCTTAACAATATTCCAGCAATACCACGATGGGAACACCAGAAATCGACTTCGCACATTGTTCCTATGAGGGAATGGGACCTAAGACTCCTGCTTGGCGAACAGACGCTTTGGACGAATTTTTTGGCCAAGCTTATTGATTCTGCTTGTAATACAGTTCTGATATACTTCATTCATTTATAGTCATTTATGAACAATGACGCTGAGTCTGCAACACATGGAACACATGGGGAGTTTGTTGAACAGAGTATGAATGAAGGCTACATTGAGTCAGGGTGCAGCTGTCAATACCTTCAGACTAGCACTGTTGAAGACAGTATGAATGAAGCCTACATGGGTCAGAATGCAGCTGTCAATACCTTCAGATTAGCACTGTTGAAGACAGTATAAATGAAGCCTACATGGGTCAGAATGCAGCTGTCAATACCTGCAGACTAGCACTGTTGAAGATAGTATGAATGAAGCCTACATGAGTCAGGGTGCAGCTGTCAATACCTTCAGACTAGCGCTGTTGAAGACAGTATGAATGAAGCCTGCATGGGTCAGAATGCAGCTGTCAATACCTTCAGACTAGCGCTGTTGAAGATAGTATGAATGAAGCCTACATGAGTCAGGGTGCAGCTGGCAATACCTTCAGACTAGCACTGTTGAAGACTGTATGAATGAAGTCTACATGAGTCAGGGTGCAGCTGTCAATACTTTCAGACTAGCACTGTTGAAGATAGTATGAATGAAGCCTACACGAGTCATGGTGCAGCTGTCGATACCTTCAGACTAGCAGACTAAGAAACGGCTACTAATAAACCAAACATGTTAAACATTAACCTCATTCAGAGCATCTCAGGTCAACCGGAGCAACTGGTCGGAAACCAGGCTCTATGATATCGAGCTCTAATGGTAAATCAAACTGCTACATCACTTCATCAGGTTCTCGGAGTGCTCGCTAAGGAACAGAAATTCCATCTTCTACATGTAGCTAATCTCCATGTTTGACACCCACATGCTGTACCACCCCTTGAACATACTAGGAGCATACGTCAATGATATATTGAACGTGCTACGTGACATGTAACATGTTTCACCTTGCACTTCCTAGATAGACGTGGCAGCGTCTGGCGATGTGAATATTCACTTTAGGTTATTATCAACAGCGCCATCGTGACACATTTTAGTGTCAGTTGGTTATTGAGTTGAGTGGCATCACATTTGACTGAGTGACTCTCACACTATATTGTGCAAGGAAGGAGCACATTCCGTTTGTGAGGCGGGTGTCTTTCAGGATAAATAGTCAGTGCCAACCTCAAGCGGTGCCACATCCACAGACGGCGTCCATTAAACACGCCCAGCGTCAACGAGAGTCATCGCCATATGCCAGCGACCATCATCGCTGAATTTGGCAAGGCACTGCAAGAGGACAGACTCTCTGAAATCGTTGGTCGGGCGATTATATGTTTGGCAAATCAAAGCGGTATTACTCTGCTGGTTCAACTTGTGTGCAGTTTCCTATCCCGCCCTTTTCGTTTCTCAATCTCGTCGCATCTGTTGTCATACTTCTGTTGCCGATTCCCAACTGATTCTCAAAACCACGCTTCTTATAAAAAGTATCATCTGTGAAAATTGGGGGATTTTCTGATGTGTTCTGGTTTTACACCGGGTTTAGCTATGTCCCAGCGATGTCACACGGGGGACACCAGAAATGAGCTTCACACATTGTACCCATGTGGAATTCGAACCCGGATCTTCGACGTGATATACGCAACACAACCGAACTGAAACTAGAAGTGAGTGTTGCACAGCATTTCATGAAGTCTGCTCGCTCTTATGTTCTGTGTACATAAGAGAAGGAATTGGAATCCCACATAGCATATGTCACAATGGTTAAATAGGATCTGACGTCAGACTTAATAGTAATACAACAAAATAGACAAATCATCAACGTGTAAAGTAAAAGATATCAAAAGATCTATAATAACTACCATTAAAACTTGAGATATTAACACAAAAAAATCATGCAATTGACAAATGTTCATTTCCTTTTCAAGCTATCTAAAAACATTTGCCCGCCTACACACATTCGTTGCTCGATAACTTGAGTTGCATGCAAATCCAGACCGTCACCGTCTGGAAAGATATTCTTCACAGGGAACCTTTCATCACAGAGCAGCATTAACTAACAAAAGACAACAGGTTACAGCCATACCAATCAGTCACATAAAAACAATATCTTATTAAGCTAATAATTAAGTCCGCGAATTCAAGATGTCCTATTTGGAAATATGATATGTCTTCTCCATTTAGTGGAACAAGCGCTGCTTATGACAAGCTAATATTAACGTCTCGCTGGTTGAAGTGAATTCAAAAAGACACCATTAGCGTTTTATCTCTTTTCAGATCCCAGTCTCGGGAGATCAAAGATGACGGCATTGTATTCTCACAGAGGTACTGTCGATTGTGGTGCGCGTGGTGCCTCCCTAAGGTCAACTCTCCAAGTAGAATCTACGAGTAATGACAAACATACGGTGGAGAATGTTACTCTTGAGACTTGTCATACAGAGGCACACACAAAAAAGGTTAAATCAACTTTCTCCCCATAAAGGCCTCCAGCAAGAAAACATGTAATCGATCAGTATAAAGCGACTGGCGTTCTGAGGAGAGCCTTCATTGCGTCAGTTCCTCCTTGACTCTTACCACGATAGGCAAGAGGATTAGAAAACAACAAAATGAACGCTTTGTCTGCACTGCAGAATGTTTTCAGGAGAACTCTTTATTCAGAGTATTTAAATATCATTCAATCCCATTAGACTGTAGAGCAGATTAAATGAAGCGTATATCACATGTTGAAGGTGAGCTTACATAACATAGGATCGCAGCATACAGAGAACTAAAAGATCAAAGTTGATGATTATTACCATCATTGTCGTTTTAGCTACAATAATCATTGCTATTTTATTGTAGCATCTTGTACTGTCACTCTGTCTTGGACTGATATTTTGTAGTGAAGCCTTAATATTGATTTGTGAATTTTTGTTAGAATAATTAATACATTTTATATATATTAGCATATATTTAAAGCACATTTCTTTGCTGTCTGTTGGCTTCACATCCAATTATTTTACTGAATCTCAGTTAAACTGTTGTAGGTTCAGGATGTGAACCTATATGTAACAATATGAATATCTAATGTAAGCTGAGCTAAGTTACTACAGGCGTTTTTGAGCCTGGAATCTAATATGACACCTATAGACAAGTCTCGTATTCCAAATGATCATTTAAACTATAAGACTGGGCAATCGCATGGCTCTCTCATCTCACATTTCATCAAAACACAAAATATGAGCAGAATGAAAATAATAATAATGAGCATCGGACCTTGTCCCTTTTGATAAAGCTAATGAATTTGTTTGTATCATGCCATCGGTTCCCAATTGCGCAGATCAATTCTCACTTGATCGGCCCAGACTCGGTTATTAACAGACCGCCGCCGTATAGCTGGAATATTGCAGCTCGCTCAGTACTGCCACTGAAGTCTGTACTTCGACTGAATTGTATAGTACTAGAGAAATTATTTTACAAAACTCCGTGTTGATTTGCTCTTTTATAACACGATTGGTACTGTTGGTATATGTTGGCAAAAGATGGTATCTCCCAGGATTCTTTTCGATATTAATTTCCGGGTTAACTTATTGTTTCAATTAAGAAGTGTATGTGTACTAGTAATTATAACGAACTCCAGACACTTATAACGTGGTCATAACTTACTGAATAAGAGCAATCTCTTTGAGCTTAACTACTGTATGAGAGGTATTTCATACATTCTACTTGACTAGTCTCCAGGGAGCGTTTGCGGGCAAGGATTTTCACTCTAGGAACATGGTGGGTGGCATACATTCATAAGAAATCCGTGGGTATCTTTAGTTTGAACAGTCTTTCAGCGCGATATTAGAGTGGCAGCTTGGTAAGCCCGGGTTATAAATTAGGTTTTAGTAACCATGGCTTACGGTAACAGGCGGTGGAAAGGCTCGCTGACCTGGTGACACATGTCATCGTCTCCCAATAGCGTATTCCGACGCTCATGCCCATCGGTGAATTGTTTGGTCCGAGCTCGATTATTTAGAAACATAGCTGGAATATTGCTATATGCGGCATTAAACATGAACTTAACCCATTGACTGAAAGGCAAGCACAAAGTGAAGAAGGTCTCAAACATTTGCACCTTTGGTGAAATACCCATCCAATCGTATTTGAGGATAAACATGAACCGACGCGATTCCAACCAGTCTGAAACGACCAAGGAATATGGGTTATCAATATCCACATGTTTCGACACAACTTAGCGTTCAGGTAATATATCTGTTGCAACCATTAAACCACCACAAAATTAAACAACCAGTTATTGAGTTGAAAGCATGCGAACACACAAAACCTTAATAAATATCCCCTGTCAGCATTATTTGTGATATCCACATCTAATTACCAGGTGATCGGTAGTTCAGTATAAACCCGAACAGTATACATCTTTTGTCCAGAAAAAGCACATAAAACCTTCCACTATTCATTATAATACAATCGTTTTTATTAAGATGACAGTTTCCTTGGTGATGAGATCAAAATTCATTTCTCCAACTCAACTTTATGTTTGCACGCAATATGTTACACAATGATAGCAATGTAATGCGCAGGAAAATAAATGGCAAGCTATATATATAGGAAATGGCAAAGTATCAGAATAATCTTTTCCAGACTCAGGAATATTCCACTATATGGCTTTTGTTTGTGCGCTGAAAATTAAGGTGATAGGTTACGCAATGATAGTAATGTAATGCGACAGGAAAATAGATGTCTACCTATGTGCATAGGAAATGGCAAAGTATCAGAATTATCTTTTGCCGCTGTCACATACGATTACTCTTCGGCTTGATCTATAGTGTTAGCGCACTGGCAATCAGCTCAGTGACTCACGATCCAGCATCATTGATGACCTTAGGTCGGGGCAGCGTTCATTGTGCAATGGTTGCAACAAGTGGCGATTATGACGGTTCATCGCCCGCTTCTACAGCAAATCAAAGTAATACCCCAAGGGGAAGCCCCACGTGTACTTAACACACCAGAAATCATTCGAACAGGAACCATTTTAATTTGCCTCTGACACATTCATTGCCAGGGATATGGACTTTAAGGTTATGTGCTTCCAAGGCACCATTGAGAGGTTGAGGAAATTATGACTCCCTTACCACAATGCCAGATTATTAAAGCGATCGTGTTTCTACATTTCACCATATAAACTTGAACGATTATTACTGCGCTGTTGACAAATCATTACTGCAACTCAAGAATGTTTAGATACTCCTATAGAAGCAGACCATAACTGTATTAAGTATGACCATATATTTCCAGATAAACGAACCCAACGCAAACATGTGAGAAGAATGAAAACTGATGAGGCCGAAGCATTCTCGTCAAGGCGCTGTCAGTGTGCACTTAAATCTTGTAGAATAATATAAATCGAATCTGTAACCTGCAGCGGCGATTGAACGTTATTTGCAGTATGCGCTACGTCAACGACAGCACAATATCTGTACACCGAACAAGCAGATATCGATGCAGTAGAAAACAATCCTACTTCCTATGTCGATGTTTAATGGTTTGGTAAATCTCACAAGCAATGGTTACATCCTGATAAAGCAACATGTACAGGGCGAAAAGGAAACAGTAATAAGTACATTCTGCATTCGAAGAGACATGACTACAACGGATTGCAGTGTCTAAAAGGAGAAAGCCACCGTTGCACTTTCCTACTGTTCCACTGTAAGCCAATGTATGACCCGAGAGTGCCTCTCCTCCCCCTATCTCCCTACTCTCCTACATTTGAAAAGACGCAGTGGACCCTAGCTACTTACCTTCTATTACCCACATCACGTCCAGCTGAAATTAATTTTACCCATGTACGTTAGTATATTTTCATATGCAACCAGAGACACAGTATCTGATGGCTTCAACTCACTCTGACGCAAATGCAGCAGCGAATTTGTAACCAAACTCCACTAAATGTCAGCGGCTTTATATGTTCTAAAGTGTTTCTTAAGCGACAAAATCACATCCCAGACTTCACGTAATCAAGCTCCTTGTCATAAATACATTGTTCGAAGATTATGATGTCGTTCACAGCAGGACCACGTCATATTCAATTCATCATCTTAAGTAGCAGAAAATCAATACGTATGCCCAGATTTCTTCGAATTTGTCTATCTCCCCTATGGGAGAATGTTTTGGCAATGATCCGTCAAATTAACTTACCTTTTTCAGTCTATTCAATGGCCATTAAGCGTTTTCTCATCACATTATTTCTCCAAAACACGCTCAGATTAACGTTTCGTTATGGAAAGGTATAAATTTTGCCGAAGAGCTTCTCGGGGGAGATTATTTATCATTCTCGAGTAAACACTGGCTGGTATATATTCTATTCAGTTCTGCTTTTGAAGCGAAAGGAAATAGGGTTTGACAGACTTATGTGACGGTTTTGACTTGCGTAAATCAAGCAGTCTGCCTGATGGAGGTACTGCTGCCGCTGCTGCTGTAGAGATAAATGATACTATCTGTATTTGAGAAAAATCTATGGTTATATTTTTATCAGCCAGTGTGCATCCATCTTTCACAAACACGAAACATGAAGATGGTGAGTTCTTCTTTGAGACGATCCAAACGTTTTTGTTTTTCAGCTTTCAGGGATAACGAACACAATGTACTGAATGTATAACTTATAATGATGTTTTGACATTATGGCCATGTATGTCGTCATGCATAGTCACAAACAGTTGACTTTAAATACCGTTAGTCACGGAGTGATTTTGGATGTACGACCGTGTTTGTCAGGTTGACGCCTGACAGTTTCTACGACTTTCGTCTTGCACATGTGGCAGACGTTGCCTTGAATTAAGGAACTGAGTTGTTTAGAATTGTCTCTGTTCACCGAGCAGTGGATGGGCACTTGTTGAAATAAGAATGGGTGAGTTAAAATTCATCGGCAGTATCACAGCCATATCGCGATGAAAGGTAATCAATTTAAAATATCTGTCGACAAAAGATAGTAAAACTAACTGGACTATCACAGATGTACATATTTTAAAACTATTAAAGCAAACTAAAATACTTTAACAATAGAGGACGATACAGTATAAAAACTGTCTACACATCGCCAAAGACTGAAGGTAGATCACTATACTAGGAACCATGGGGACTTACATTCCTTTCCTAGCTGCATGGACCCTGGCTGGATTTACACCATCCCTGGTGATTGTAAGAACATTTACCCAACAGTTAAAATAACAAACATACTCGATTAACATTTGGTAATTTTAAACTTTACTGTAAGGTTTGGGACTTAAGTACGGTGGAATATCATGGCGATATGACTATTAACCGTCTAGAGCCTCACAGGCAGTTTTGGTTAACCGGCGTAAAAATGTCTGGCTTTACTCATAGTTTATTCGACCTTTACTGAGCACTACTTTGTTATTACCATCACTTTGAGTTCGGTATTTGGTGCTTTACAGTCATGCTTTTTAGATAATAATTTAAGATATACTTTGGCAAATGTCTCACCTCAGACCCCGTTGGACAGTGGGGATATTCATATATACATAAAAACGTGAACTTTTGACACGTGTCCATTGTTAACAGGTAAATGCAACATGATCTTACATGCTTTTGTTGACAGCACGCGGTATACTTTAAATAGAATTACCCTTTTCCGCACTTCTCGAGGCACACACAGCACGAAAAGGCTGTTCTTTCTTTTCCGGAAACCTTTTGAATACCTTCACCTAAATTCGAGTTTCCTGGCAATTTTACAGATTTTTTTCGTATTTACTCAAAATGCACTTCTATATTTTTATGGGAAGGTTTCCGGAAGGCGTCCATGCCGGACATACTCCCTAGGCAAAGTGGGAATGTAGCCGGAAGTTTGCTGGAAAACGGAAACTAGTCTTTTCATGTGGCGACAAGGTCTCGTTCACCTAGATACATACACCTTATATGTTGCTACCCTACGTGTGCTAAATGGGGGAAACTGGGGGGTTGGCACTGGTCAGTGGAATAAGGTGGTGCTCTAGTGCTAAATTTTTGCACCTGGCATTCTCACACATGCTTATGTGGGGAATCGAACCCGGGCCTTATCCGAGAAGAGTGAACGCTTTAACCATTAGTCTCGCCGCCCCTATCTCTATGTTGTATACGTCACGATTGATTCTTCAGTAACCGTCTTCAGCTTGTCGTAAGAGGCGACTAACGGGATTAGACATTGACGTACGTACGCGTTCTGTTTATGAGCACTTGTCCAAATAGTAACATGCGTACCATGGTAAATCTGTGTTCGTCCGAGAACATTACACGTTGGCGTCATTTACCAATACCTACGTTGTCTGCGACCTTGGCGTCCGGCTGGCGGTTACTCAGACGTGAAATTACACGTACAAAACTCACTCGAGCTGCGTGAAGTCGATCGCGAATGGTCTGCCAGGAAAGTTTAATGCTTGCAGACTGCGGTAAACTGGCCGGTTGTTTGTTGTCGAGTCCTATTCCTGCGGTTTAGTATTTTCTTGCAGTCTCTACTTCACATTTCGTATACACCACACTTCAGGAATATTCGTAGTCTCAATCGTACCACTGCTTAGCATGTAGCCGCGTTGAAGCCACGTCACTGTTAAAAATTATTCAGACTGCAAAGAGTTTTAAACACCAGTCTGAGCACCCGAGGTCGGCTGACTGACAGCACCTGTTACACGTAAAATGAGCGTCTCCAGAAAGTGATCATAGTTCAAGTGTATTTTTCTTAGACTGAAACATCTCACTTCCAAGTGTCTTGAACTTGTGAAAGCTATAACTCATGTGAGGGTCGAGTACGATCTGTCTTAACAATTAGACAAGTTTTAGTCAGACCTTGTTAACCTCCAGTTCATCCAGTGGTGTTAACTACACTCTTCGAAAATAATTCTTTTAAATTTAATCTGTTGAACCCAAGTAATGGGTGCATTTTTAATGAAGACGTGTAATCAATCTGGAGTTCGTCTTTTCTCATGATCGTGCTCGGTACTAAAAATGATGATAAATATTTCAGACAAAATATAATTTGATTAATTATTTTTTACAACGGTGGTAGGGACACCCTTCTTGTCTCCCGGGACATAGGAACAACCCACCATCATAGACGAAGTGTAACGTCATTTGTACCAGAAGCCAGAAGAAACCATCCATGCAATGAGCTCTGTTAGATATATGACGTCCTTCTTAAACCATCTGCACTGAGAATGGTTTTCATAAACGATATATCGCTTAAAATAAAATGCTGTCTAATGTATACGTTCCTGTCAATGCATATGTTACAGTCAGATTGAGAAATAAGTCATTTCGTGAAATGAACAAGAGGGTGAGCCATTTCGCGTCATTTTGTATAATAATAACCAATATAATTCAGTCATTTCATGAAATTCCATTTCATCTATGTGTGATGGACAGGGTTTTGTGATGTGTGGCTGCGCTGGACATAGCAAGTGTCAAACAAACAGGTGTAAATGCTCAAGTGCAACAGTCGCTACCACAATAGTTTTAACTGTCGGTGACAATAAGTGATGTTGAAACTGTGATCCACTTTTGTAGATTAAGTTATTAAGTGGATTTTCATGAAATGACTGAAGTATATTGAGTGTTGTTACATGGAATCACGCGAAATGATTGATCCTCTTATGCTCGTAGCCATTTCACGAAGTGATTGAATTTGTCAGTCGTTTCACGAAATGACGGATTTCACAATCCGATTGTAACAAATATATCATGGAGACATTTTCCGACAAATCCCCCAGGCTCATAACTCGATCTAGGTGTTGAGACTAATTCAAACTTGTGTTAAAGCATGGGCATTGCTATCATCCCAGCGTTTAGATCGCTTTGTGACACGCCTCCTAGAAACATGGCCAATAGTTAGAACCACTGGCGCTAATCAAAAGTGGTATTAATATCTTGCTATAGGAGCACTTCTCCGCCTTGATATCAAACGAGATATAATTACAATGATAAAATTATATTCGAAACAGATTTAATCAACGGGACTTCTTTGGTATTCCTTTTGTGGAGTGGCATACGTATACTCGAAGGAGCTCTAATTTCACACTGAGAATACAATATAGCGCTGAGAGACACGTACTTAATCAAGTACTGTCGGTAAACCTCTAGCACGATAGCCGCACATTGTTAGCACATGAGATGGCTGACAAATTCAATTTCCGATCCCTTTGGGTGACGATCTTGAACCACCATGGAAAATATACACGATAGTGTCTCTCACAGTGACCCAACAAAATACAAACAAAAATAACTAAAATAAATAGCAAAACAAAAACCTTGATATCAAACGAGATGTAATTACAATAACAAAAACCAAACAAAACGGTAAAAACAAAACATAACAAACAAACGAAAACACAAAACAAACAATACATAATACGGTCCTTGAGATAAAAAAGATTGAAGTATTTTTTAAAGGATATGGGTATGAATTAAATTGAATTAAATTAAATTAAACTAAATTTAAAAAATTAAACTAAATTGAAATATCAATAATACATATAAGACTGTGTCTAGCTACACTTTTTACGTAAATGGATATCCATACCTCTTGCCATTTAAATAGTACTGACAAACGTCAGAATTAGTCTTTGTCAGTTCCATTTCCCCCAGAATTGATCCTGTCCATAACTCATTGCCTTCTGATTACGTAAACGGCATAGCAATCCAATTAGCATGTAATCCAGGGATTGAAGCAGAGCTCTAAGGCAAGGATTTCGCAGGGCTCAGAATGCTCTCAAGATTGACAAATAGAACCTAAAGCTGAAGCAACAGACCAAGGTATCCTTTATATCCGCTGGGTCTCACGCAATAACGGTTATCTTCAAGGCTTGTTAAGAAAGCATTTGTATGCATCAGCAATAGAGAGCTAGATAAGCCACGAAGATCTCTGAAAATTGCTTGTGATGGTGATAGTATCAGTTTGATTTTTTGTTGCGGAGTGATTTTTTGAACAGGATATTATTACTCGTGAAGAAGAATACATACATTACAGCAAAGAATTCCCAGTCAAACTCAGTTCTTGTGTTGATTTAATATAATAACAGACATTCTACCTTAAGGACATACGCCGGCGCTATTTTCTATTTTTCTTTCTCGCAATAATTCACGCACATAATAATTGCATGATTTGAATGAGTGTGACTGGAATCGCTTTATACCCTTCTATGAAAAGTGTTATTAGCCGAGTCGGATCATGGACACTGGCTATTTATGATCTTGACGTTGATTATGCGCTTATACCTGTTGTTGACCGAAAACGGTTCTATATTGCTAGCCCACTGAGATACCATGCCACAGTGTAAAAAAAACCTGTCAGGCAAGGTAACAATAAGTGCCATCAGTTAACGTCTTTCAGTGTGACTCATTCAGGCAGAGAACCGCCGATCTTTTCTCAGTGCAGATTTAGATAAAAAACACATGTCAATGTAACTGAAAATAAACCTTCATGTATACTAAATAATCAGATTCATTACATTCTTGGCCGAAGCCAAAGTGTGCTAATAAAGAAGATTCGTCCAATCGTTTTTCCTGGAACATGCTATTCAAAACACATTAATCGTGACAACAAATAGTATTTCCTACAGTTAAGAATACAACAGTAATGACTCTTTTAATAAACGCAGTCGCCTACAGAGCAAGGAATTACCATAAAAGCCACGCCAAACCGTTCTTCAGCATGAAGACATGAATTGGCTGCATTGATAACCATTCCATGACTTATTCCGGATTCCCAAAACTAAGAATTGCAACATGTGTCCGGCAACACGTCTCAAGTAATCCCAAGATACCTCACATGATACGAACAGGAAGTCAATCACGCCCACTTTCTCTTGTGGGACCTGTTAGCGAATATATATAACCATATGTGCTTAAAAGAAAACCATCCTTTGCTTTGATTCATGTAACGACATTATCCTTGGTTTGTGAGTAGGAAGGTGGGCATGTTTAGAAGTCTTTCATGATGGATTGATAAAAAATAACGAATCCCTGAGTTTATGTGCCGTTATTAATGTTCTACCGGCGTTTGCCACAGTTGAAATGGTGCACGCTATAAATTTTTACACTGATGTCAGTTGGTATTTAACTTGCAACAGGCATGCTTTCAATTCAGAAATGGCAATTTTAAATACGTCTTGATCAATTATGCCTTTCATTACACATACGCCACAGTATATTGCAGAAAAAGCAGTTCTTTCTATTTCTGAACGAAGCCTTAACTCTTCCCTTTAACTTCAGGATATTAATAAATTGAAGTTTCTAGAATGTTGACGTTAGCACTCCGTTGTACACAACGACTTTTTAAACGACCACAGCCTAATTACGGAAGTTTAAACTTTTTTGACCTCAAGCACAACAAACAAAAACATCGATGGAAACAACCTAGAATTACAACTTTTCCTCTATTGAAGTAATGCACGTCATCTAACGTCTTAAAAAATCTGGTATGTAGACAATTTTTTTCAAATCTATATTGCTTCTCTTACAGGACGGATATTAAATTTGTTTCGTCGAAACACTGGGATGGGAAAGAAATAGTTCATTTCTATTCCAAACAGCACGATAATGATAATATATACAGATATATAGAGTACATGCCATGTTTCATCATAGAGACACGGCTGAAAACGAAAGCCATGTAGCGATCAACAATTGGAAACAATTTTTTATCTGAAATACTGACATTTGAGTGATACTTTCATAGCGATTGCCTTGGTGATCCTTTTAAACAAAATGAAAGCCAACAATTCATGGACGCCTGGACAGAGGTTCCGCGGTTATATTTGATTTCCGTATATCATAGACAGTATCGAGACAAATGCAATTTGTACTGTGTGGAATCCCAAACTGTCAGCGGATACATTTTACTTGAACTTTCGCAATCTCAGTAGTATAATTCTGCTCCAAATGTGATTTTTCAATAACCACTATGTCCCTCAGTAGAACTTAGGAACAGGTTCATTCGTTGAACAATGGGGAAGAGAAATTGTTTCATCTTTATCTTCAAAAGTTCAGGATGCCTAGTAAAAAATGAAAACAAACGTTATTAAGAGTCATACGAGAAAGATCTAATGCAGATCTTCCTCGCGTATAACGTGTATATAAATTTGGTTACAGGACATTTGGGCAAGAAGTAAGCATCCCGAACGGCGTCAATCGTGCTCAAATCCTCGCTGATCTCTTTCTTTATACACACAAATCGGAATTTCTGCTCGGATTGGCACAGTCAAAATCTGTCAAAGACGTTTAACATAAACTTTGAAAAAACCTTTAGCGATCAAAACTTCCTCAAACAGTTCTATTCAAGCAACGAGATGAATTGTTCTCTGCGAGTGATTTTATCTGGGAATATATCAGTACTGGTTATTCTTTGTTGTTCACGAGTATCACAAAAACTAAGCCCATGTGCTCTCTAAAATTATGTCAGTATGCTTTTAACCTTTTATAAAGTATTCATTGTTTCTTCTGAATCATCCCTTCTGAAACCGATCAGCGAGGATTTGCCAACTAAGACAGATATAACCCTGGTTTCAAATTAGTACAAAATCAGCAAAGGAGATTTGGCTTAGTCAGGCAATAAAGTTTCGTTTCTAAAGATCGTTAAATGACAGAAATGAGCTCCACGCGACAACTGACGCACGCGCATATGCACAGTAGTCTTGAAGAAGAGAGCAATTTAGGACCAGTCCAACTCGCGGTGATCCTGAATGCGTGTGGAGTTCTAGCTCCACGGAAACGTGGGAACCAAACTGGCCTTTGTTATAGCCTGAGTGGAATCGACCCCGAGTTTCGGCGTTACTGTAATCAGCCACCCATTGTAATGTAGATAACAACAAACCTGAATACGTCAAAAACGATCGTTTACTCTTTTCAGGATATGGAGTAAATAAAACAAGGAAAATATGCTTTGGCCTTTGGGTTTGCAAAATACTGAGCCACTACGATCCATGGGCAAATATAGCATACATTGTAATATGAATGCTACAAAGTGTTGTTCGTTGTCGTTGTCGTGTTCTCTTAACTGAAGATAGGATTCATATCTCCCCGTCAATAGATATCACTATATTACCATATGTATTTTACTATATGTATATTACTATATGTAATTTTCAGTCTGTTATCAAGTAACAAGAAGTATCAAGCAGGGGCCCCTTTCACAAAGCAACCTTTACTAAGGTTAACCTTAACTGCCATGCTGTAATTTTGCCCTAGGGTTACCGTAGAGACTTACGATCACCTTAGTGCTTTGAGAAAGGAGACCCTGGCCTTTTAGCTGTTGTTTTTGCATTTGTTGTCGTGTTAGGATGTGTAACCATTCCTGGATCTCCTTTTACAAGTAAAGAAATATGTCTTTCTTTTGTTGTTTAGCGTCGTACTAACCCATGAAAGCAACTAATATGGTGACATTGACTGATACTTGCTTATAAACATATGCTTTTGATATAGTCAACTCGTACAAATGACTGTGCCTTCAACAGAGATTTCAAATAATTATGGAAATGTTTTGTGCTTCTCATTGCTGTCAGCAGTCTCAATATCTGATCCGTGTAGTCCAATGGGTTCCTAGGGATCTGTATACCTACCCTACGTCCCCAATGGTGTGATTAATAAATAATTCACTTCATAACACATCTACAAAGAGAAGATCCATTAAGTCTTCAAGAGACACATTAATGCACAAGACGTCAGCTGTAATTTATAATTCAAACGTTTAATCGCGATTTTATCAATGTACAGGCATGCGTTACAGCAATAACGTGTTATTTTCGTTTTAATTAACCTTGTCCATCCAGACGAAGGCAAAATACGTGATCATGAACACATCTGCTTGTCTTTGGTGTATTTCTGTCCATCTTATTTAAGGTTTTAATGACCATGGTAAAACGACCAACATTACACAGCGGTTGTAGAAACATACATCCTGATCTCAGCGTAATGACTACAAACGCGCAACACAAGTAGCCTTAAGAACAATTCCAGTTCTCAACAGCACTGGTGCCCTACAGGGAGTAGGCTAGAGCCGTGCGTTCCCCGTGTACTGCCGTAATGACGGTTAAGTATCGTACTTCGGAGCGAAAAGCGACATGAAGGCTTAACAGAAATGAGTTCTTCTTGGTGTCTGGCGCTGAATCCCCAACCTCCCATGCCGCCTTAACAACATCCATACACAACACACGGAGATCACAATATTCACAGTAATGTCTACCCAGCCATTTCACAGCATGTTGTAGTTGCTTGCATCAACCGCTTTAAATCATCTGTACCAAATTCTATCGTATTGGCACGTCTCTCTTTATGGCTGTTAAGTTGCGAGATTTATTCTGATGCTGACTTATTGCCTCATAGCGTTTTCTCTTGATCTGGTGAAAAGCCTGCAATCAAATACTGTTTCATACTCTTTACGTCGAAGGAGGGTCAATTGTTTAGTCATTTACATGTCAGGCAAAGAATTCTGAGATGCTAAAGTATTAGTAGCATATAGAATGCCACTTAATTAACCCAATTCTTCCTATTTGTATCGCATTAATGAAGGATACGTTAATTTCAAAACAGTGGGAATCACGATTAAACTTTTTGTGCAAAGAACCGTAAATATTTTCGTATGTTTAAAGTGTTGCTGTATCCTTTCCATAAGTAAAGAAATGAAACTAATTTGTTTCCTGTTTCTCATTCGTAACCTTGCGTTTATGACTTTGCAATCGACATTTTCCCATTTGACACACTGACAATTCCTCAGTGCGGCACAGTTGCCATTGCTATTCTCGTGATTTATACTCGCCTCTACTCTGAACAGTGTTAAGGTCAGACCTTGGGACATATGCACACTAGTCTTAAAGGTTGGTTACTCTGGCGCAGACTAACTGAACTGAATTTGAAACTGTGACTGCTAGATGAAATCGTCACTAGAGTCTAAGTAAGAATGGCATGCGCGTTATATTTGGATAGTCCGACAAATGCCGTAATAGAATTCTTACCCTTGAACACAACCTTACAGCAACTGCATCATGATGGACCGGTCTGTAAATAAGGATTTGTAATTGTTATATTTGTTTTTTAATTGATGATATTCCTGTTTATATTGTAAGTCATTAGTTTCTGATTTTTTAAATGTAGTTAACGTTAAGTCAACTCCCGGCCTAACCAACTGCCAAGGAGGAGAAAAAAGAAGACGGGAAGGGGCTATATTATCCAGCTCAAAGCCGAAAGGCGGAACAAGAGATGATTTCTTGTTATACAAATCTTCATAAGGAGAATTAAAGACACAGTGAAATGCAGGATTATACTCGTTAGAATATAACTTTGTAATATATTGTAATGATAATTTTATACGGCGTTGGGTAAGAGATGGTTCGTCTTCCTCAACGAAGAGACTGTCAATAGCTGAAGTTCTGAAGGACCCAAGACAGAGTCTTAGACCTTGGTGATGGACAGAATCGAATAGTTTCATGTTGCTGTTGCAGGCTCCACCATAAACGATGGAGCCATAATCAAGTTTTGTCATAATTAGATAGTTTGACATATGCCATAATAGAATTCTTACCCTTAAACTGCATCATTATGAGAACTTTAGTTTGCGAATAATGCGTGAACTGGAATATTGTGATATCCATGTTGATGTCGTATTTGATATCAGAATACATGAGAGCAAGATCCTGTTTATCAAGTCACTGTTCATTAGTTATAACTGAAAAACGTTCATCTCTGAACACTCTGTACTACCATTATATTTGCACTGCAATGGTGTCAAAGCATTGTGACGGTATCAGGTTTTCACGTCATGGCATGTGAGACATCTACATAATGCTGTCAAATGTACTGTCAAAACGGTATCTCCTAGGGGATGTCCTTTGATCTGACACGAGCAGTATCTCCACAGTTTGGGATGATAAAATATATTCATCCAAACGAATCGCATTCTACTGGTTAATAATCACTTTACAGTGCGGCAACCAGTTTTATATGTTCTTGCCCTATCGATAAGAAAAAAACCCACTCCTGTCTGACCCGTTCGAGAAAAAAGAGGAGAGCAGACTAGCTAATGAATCAGGCGAAACACAAGGGTATATTTTAAAATCGAATCTCAACCATAAGTCATTAACCCTCTCATCTTGTCACTCTCCATGGTCGGATTCACGAGTAATTGGCCATTCTACAAAGAACTTACTCATTCATTATTTCATCTTCAACTAAAATGAGAACTTGATCGACTTCTTTCTGTCCAAGCGCCATGTTTTGAGACTCAAGTGAACCACTTCTAATTACTGGTTTAAACAAGATCAGGAAGGTCTCTAATGGAAACGATTGTATTTTTGCAGCGGTTCCCTTTAGTAAAAGTTGACTGAAGGATTTGGGAAGCAGCAAATTGGCACTTATGTGTCATTTTGTAATTACTTTGTAATTCATTGTGAAACCCACATAACGAACACTCTATACAACTCACGTGTTCGTTTGTCAATAGCTCATCTCTGAGGAAACGAACTTACATATTTCACAAAGCTAATTTCGTTCATCCTGATTCCATACATAACATATCAACCACAGAAGAACATTGTGATAGGGAAACGTTTGGTGTTCATCTTACTGCTGGTCCCGTTACATACACTTCTTGATCCAGGCCTAGTGACATCTGGCAATGTGCAAACTGTAATTTCTGTCAAATTTGCTCCACATTTGCCAAGTAGAAACTATTTTTGTGTGTATGGTGGAACTGTCTTATTCCAATTTGATATGTCACTGCATGATCTGTTAAGATCCTTTGGGAAAAACTCATGTGTATTTCGATTTCTTCCTACACCATTAAAAAAACATTCTCCTCAGAAATTTAGAAAGGAATGAGATTGCATTGAAACCGACTAAATCCTTTCCCTAACGATAACAAGTGTCAGCTAAAGCAAAACTACTTGTCAAACAATTTGAACGAGATGTGAGAATTACCGGAGACTCTTGGCGAAAGTAAGAACAATTATGTCCAACTTTTTTTTTTCACACATCTCTTCAAATGAACAGCTGAGGCTTTTGTGTTCTAAGAGTTTTACGTCGATGGTGCCAATATCGCAACAATATCTCGGCAGCGGACACAAGGAATGCGTTTTATACATTGTACACTTGTAGGAAATGGAATCCCGTAGAGAAACGCGAGAGTCACAAAGATGTCCCTCCACCCAGGTTGCTCAAGCTGGCTAACAACAAATAATGATCATGACGAACTTTTATGCCAGTAAATGTGTAGTATAACCTTGCAAGCCACAAGTGAAACAGTTGCCTAATCTGAAGGTTTCGTATCCAATACCCATACACACTGATCTGGTAGCACGCAAAACACTGTCAGCGTTTGGTAAGGTTGACAGGGGAATTATCTTTAATTAAGATGTAGTTTACGTTGATGGTGACGAAGGCATAGTTGAACTCTGACTTCTGTAGTAGGTTCCACAAGACATGAGATAGACAGGTATACATGAATGAGGTGAGCAGAGTACCAGCTCAACCCCGGGGCGTTTCCTGTGAGCGGCATAATCCTGCTCGCGGTTGTCCCTACACAGACAGTCGGAATACCGGATTCCTTGGCATTGTAGATGTGGGCACATGTACAATTTTTTATTACAATGGACAGGCGAAGACTCAACAGATAGAGAAACAATGGCACTTCCTTGTAGTGTCTTCAAGACAACGTTAACGGTAGTTGAATAGGTTTCCCAGCAGTGAAGAGAACATTTGAAATAAAGCAGAAATTCACTTAAATGGTTATTTTTCAGTTTGCATGTTGTTTTGGTCCAGTGTTGTCTGATGCTGCAAACTGAATAGCGAACAAAGAATCTCAAAGTGAAACATTTTACAGAAACATATGTGAGACTAGTTATAGGAATCATTGTTATAACGTTGTGAAGAGTCCACATCATAACGTTCCTAAACTTAAATATGCATTTTTGTTAAAACGTTGTGACAACGGTGTGTCAAGACATTACCAATCTACAACCTTCCCACACGTTGCTGGGATTATAATGGAATATGCCCAAAAGACATACTGTGATCTTTCTGAGACAGGAAGAATAACTAGTTTGAATGTACAAATAACTTTCAGACGTATATAGAGCGTGAACTGACATTATGATACGTATACCTAGAATTACTACCAGGTTTCTGTTGAACGTTAACCTACTTAACATGTAATAAAAAGCCTGTGACATGTTACAGGTCCATGACAACAGGATGACCAATGTGGAAGTGCGCTTAACCTTTAATGATTACCCCTTTCATCATGGTTTTCCATGAATTAAGATGACTCAACCAAATGTACAGGCTCAAATTGTCGGCAGCGGTCTTCTCTGCGTCAATGTACTATTTCCTTGCTACAGTAAAAGCGACGACAACAATATCTATATGCAAATAATAAATCTGAATTGAAAAGTGATAATTTGTGTGATTTCGATTTCGCTATGAACATTATGTTTTTTTATGAATCACCCTAACAGTGACAATTGAAGAGAGGCTCTTTATTGTATTCTGTTGGTCTGAACTAATGATAGGTATACTTTGGTATTGCGCTCAGAAATACGTTAACCGGCACAGGTAAAGTGCATATTTGCCTCGCGATACAGTCCTGGGAAATGTGAAACGGAACGACGATTCCGGGAAGGCCAAGTTTGATACGCCATCGGACCGACTGCGAGGCCTATTTCTTAAGTTGTCGGTGAAGGTGTGCCTTGTACAGAATAATTTCTGTTACTGACAGTTCAGTAACCCAGAAACAGTTCACTCAGGCACAGCTGTTTTTTGTTTTGTTAGTTGTTTACCGCTTCGCTAAAAAATAAAATACAGATATTGATGTTTACAACCAACTTTTCATGGATGTACCTGATCCATATTTTGAGTTTCAGGTCACTCTGATTTGCTACTGTAGCTATTTTTAAACAGATTTACCCCTGCTTCTGCTCACGTGATGCATCATGTGACGTGACTGAAACCGACATATTCTTGCAAAGATCGTCTGTCCACATCAAACCTTGTAGATACACGCAGACGCGCCATGCTTCTCGTAAGACCATAATGCGACACTGCTCCGAGAACGCATTAGAGTGTTTTTGGTGCTTCACTTCAGTGGGCTAGCAGTGCATGGTTTCATAAACACGTGCATGGTTCCAGTAACTCACTGTTGAAGTGTGAGTCTGTACTCGCGTGTCGATCCTTGTATGCACTGCTTACATGGACATAATACTCTTTGGGTTCTATTTGTTGTTCAACGCCACACTATGCAGCTATATAGTGATCAATAACATGAACGTCTGTCTGCGCAATTCAGATACGATACCATGCGTCAACCTAAACAGCGAACTTGATCCTGAAGTCAAGCAATATTGCTGAGGACCAATTCTATCCAGAACCTTCACGCGTCCAGTCACTCTGCAATACATTTTCAATGAATTTCTAACATTCAGGACCCGTGAAGGTCCAGGGGTAGAATAGGCCTTCAGCAACCCTGGCTTGCTATAAAAGGCGACTGTGCTTGTCGTGAGAGGCGACTAACGGGATCGGGTGGTCAGAATCGCTGACTTGGTTGACAAATGTCATCGGTTCCCAATTGTGCAGATCGATGCTCATGTTGTTGCTCACTGTATTGTCTGGTCCAGACTCGATTATTTACAGACCGCCGCCATATAGCTGGAATATTGTTGAGTGCGGCGTGAAACTAAACTCACTCACTCTAAAAAAACATTCAGATGTATACACTAAATGCCGAAGAAACTCAACACAACACAAGCAGATGTTAACTATCACGATATATAGGTTACCGTTATGTTACCAGCACCATGACACGAGGAGAACGCTAAGTGCATGTGACGTGACTAATTGCAGCACACACTTGGCTTATGTCTTGATCTAAACGGGATTAGTATATAATGTGCTGACAGAAACCATAAAAAGTACACGCCTCGCCTTGGATCAAAGCCCAATGTAAACAAGCTAAAAGAGAAGCCAAACATAGTTCCAGGCAGTCGGGATGAGTTATCAGATTATTAGAAACGTTATGTTTTCGGCCTTCCAAGAAAACAAGGTGTCTAGCAAACAACGTATTTGAGGGGAACATGGGTGAAAAAAGCACACACACCCTCCCACCACCCCCACCCCCCCCCCCACACACACACATACACGATTTCAGTTGGCCTGTCTCATGCTAAACCGCTTCTTGAAATATTGAAATAGTGTGTAATGTTCTTTAAATCTCACTTTTTTCTAATGGATAAGCAAATCAGCATTGTATCAGCTTTGAACTCAGCTTACTATTCCCCGTTACGTTTATGCATTGGTACATGTGAATCCTAACAGTTTCATATATGAAACGGTATATTTCAAGCTAAAATCAGACATGACATATGTGCTACTAGCTAATGGAAAGGTAAGCCTTCTTTATTGTTTTTTTTTCTAGGGCAGCTAACTTTTCAGTGTTCCATCGACATATGTGGATATTTATCTAAGGAAAGATTTTTTTCTCGAACATTATTATCTTGTTGTAACAGAAAGAGTAAGTAAACGTAGTGGCATACACGACTCCGCTGACGTGTATTGAGTGTAAGTGACATTGTGATAAGTAACGTTACGATAATGAACATGATTTAGCACGTTAACAAAAATGGCTTGAAATTTAAAGATAATTTAACTACACTATTTCGTATTACGTACATGGTGAAGATTTTTCTATTAATGCTATTGAAAGTAAATATTTTAGTTTACTGTTTAAGGCCACGGTCTGCCACTTCACGGGTATTTGACACTTTGGTGCATGCATAGTGTCTGTTTTGGCAAACCAGGCATTGATACTATGAGCAACAATCTACGTTATTGAGTGAATAAGTGAGTCAGTTGGGTTTAACGCCGTTTTAGCAATATTGCAGCAATATTACGGCGCGGACACCAGAAAACGGCTTCACACATCGGATCCATGTGTGGAATTCGACCCCAAGTCACGGCATGACGAGCGAACGCTTTACCACGATGCTACTTCACCGCCCCTATGTTGTTGGATGCAACAGTATGAAATGAACACTTCGTATTACAAGCAAGGATTTTTCGATTCAAACGCTCTCTCTGATGAAGCTTACGAAGTAGGTGTCAATACATTTGCTCATTTCCCTCACTACATGTTATTAAGACGCAACTTGCGTTTCATAAACTTTGCTATTTTCCAGTAACTGAATTAAGATGGCTATGCTTCACGCCATGATGGCGTTGAAACATTGGCAAGCATTTTTCCATGGCGTGTTTTCTGTTGTTCGTTACTGGTGTTCTGTTTCACAGACCCATTAACATGCTAATTATACATGGCGGCATGCACATTGGAACTAGTAAATGTTTGGGATTGTAGTCCAGGCATGTAGACAACGTTATATTTCGATTTGGAAAAAAAACCGACCAAACATCTGTAGTCATAAAAACTCCGGTTTTCTTACGATCCTGGCTGCATTACCAGTATCTGTTAATGAATTAAGTGGGTGAGTGAGTGAGTTAAATTTTAAAGTGATCGAAACAGGTTGTAAATTCACCAAAAATACATGTAAATTATAAATAAAAGAAAAAAAACCAAACAAACCAAAACAAAAAAAAAAAACCCACAAAAAACAAAAACATAATGTCAACAAAGGACTAGAATATCACAGTAATTAAGAAGTCAAACTAGATTAGAAAGGCGACTATGCTTGTCGTAAGAGGCGACTAACAGGATTGGGTGGTCACTTGGTTGACACATGTCATCGGTTCCCAAATGCGCAGATCGATGCTCATGTTGTTGATCAATGGGTTGTCTGGTCCAGACTCGATTATTTACAGACCGCCGCCATGTAGCTGGAATATTGTTGAGTGCGGCGTAAAACTACACTTACTCACTCACTCTAAAAATGATTTCAGATGCGGACAAGACAGTACAAGCATGGGCTACATATACCAACAACTAAAGACGGAAACGTATACTATGGGCTTACAGTACATTTCCTTCCAGCATGTACCTATAAGCTACAATTGAAAATAGTGTATAATGATAAATTAGAATCATATAGTGAAGTTACCAGATGTTCTTGATGAATATTGTAATGTCTGGTTATTGACACAAAGTTTATTACCCATCCAAATCTACGCAGTTGCAGTGATATGATCATATTGGATCAGCTCCAGGGTATATTTGCACAGCCGTTGCACATTGGAGATGTTAGATGACGAACAAGGAACCAAATCCGTATATAAATCTTGTATGTTCTTTATTACGTTATTTTTATGAATTCCAGCTATACATTGGTGGCCTGCAAATACAGCCCATAAACTGGCATCGTTAACATCGATCAGAGCAAATGTGAGAAGCCCCCCATACAATAAAGAAATCATAAACCTGAAGAAAAACTTGAACGAGTGGGTGAGTGAGTGTTTGCCGATCTGTTATTCCTGTTACCTCGCTGTACCATCTTGATATTGGAGGACATCCTTCAGTGCAGAACGTAAACGTTCACCACTTTCCTAAACACAAATGAGCTCGCTTATGTTCCTGACAAACATGCACAGTGATTCGAACCCACTATCATAGGACAGCGATGCCTTTTCCTACAGGACTAGCCTTCCGCCGAACATAGCAGATTATCTATCGTTGCCATATCGTATGATCTCATACGAAATATATTTCCATTACTCCTTTGTCACCAAGATTACGATCAAAGAGTGCATCTAATATAAAACAAATGTTGGTTTTTTTTTCAAAGACTGTTCCCGACATCGACGGTTTGCACGATCTATATTTCTAAACCTTAAGGGTATCGAAAGTATCACATTTGATTAAAGACTATCTGCTGATGAAAGAGTCGATAGTGTTAGTATTTCTTCGGGGTCGTCACAACATACTGCAGTGACGATCTATTCTAATTAATCCTTTTCAGTTCACAGTCATGCCTGGGACGCAAGTGACAGACATGTCGCATCAAGTATAACCTGTCCACACAAAGAGGAATTCGTATAAGTACACTCGTTTCTACCATAAATAAGAAGAGTATAAGTACCGGTATACGCACACAAGGCAGCAGGAATGCAGTCCACATGACGAAATAGCAACATCAAGTACAAGTAAGTAAACCCAGATGCTCTCAAAAGCAATCGAACTCGGTTGGGTTTACCTGGCGCTTCCAAACATATAACGAATTAGCTCCAGCCAATGTGCAAGAGGTTTAGAACATTAGGCTAATATAGCTGCATCTCTTTGGTGCAAATATTAATTCACACAGCAACATATCTAGGGCAGTTGTAACAAGTACGAGCTACTTACGGAGAGGCCAAGTTCAGCCGTGTAGAGTGGTCCATAGACGGAGAAATTCACAAAATAATTATTATCTTCAGGGTGATACATCCTTCCACCTGTCCATACGTCCACCCACTCCCAACCGCCACGCCCCTCCCCTCCACACACACACACACACACACACACACACACACACACACACACACACACCAACGCACACAGCCATCCGTCCATCCACGTACATACACGCACGCATGCTCACACATATTATACATTCATACATTACGACAAACCCACAATCGGACGCTTTCAGTTTTGAAGAGTTAATATTTAACGTCACATTAGCTTTAAAACATGACAAACATGTTCAAAGGCAATATACAGTAATTACATTTGGATTCGAATCACAGAATGTGAATCCAGTAAGTTGTTTGGACCTGTGGTAACACACCTTGAATAATTTATAGTTTTGAAAGAGCGTTGGGGGAACATCAATCCCCGGACATGAGCTGTTGCTCATGGCGACACTAATAAACACAAAAAGGAAAAGTGAGCGCATAATGTCAAATAAAGCCGAAGATCTATTCAAAGCAAGTACACCCACTGTGACAAAGGCCGATCCCAAAGTAGCCCAATATTCCTGTAGTAATCGTTTCGTCCAAAATCGTCTCTCCTACACAGGCCACAAGGAGCACGTTCAGGTCCAAGTGGGTGGACCAGTAGGAAGGGAAATCACACAGTGATAAATTTCCTCCCTAACTGACTCCCCCTTTCATCAGATAAGGGGAGCGATACCTGCTGAGAACATTTGAAAGCCCGTGTCATCGATCTGCTTCAGCAATAAATTACTGCAAATGATACATAAATAACCTCCACATTGGATTAAAACGCCAAACAACATTTCTCCTTTTTTTGTAAAACAATGTACAACCTGTAACAGCTATCTATAAACATTGTCTGTTCGTGTCATCCTTAAATGAACGAAAATGCATTAAAATGATGAAAGCTTTGATAACCCAGTAACCGTCATTAGGTTTCTTTACCATAGTACGCGTTTCATTTGGAAGATATGTCACCCGAAGAGACGATGCACTATGGGATTTATCAGTGGACGACATTTGACGTGGAAGGGGCAGCTCCTTGCTTGACTAAAACATCTATATTATGTCTGTCTCTGACAAGCACGACCTAAAAACCCTAGTAACCGAGTTAGTTTAGTCATCTGGTGTGATGTTAACAATGCTATCGTACGATCTCTGTTCCCTGACATGTTTCTTGTGTACCGTAATAGCAAGGCGGCAAGGGGATGGATGTACACATCACCGGAATAGTTTGTGTGTGTATCGACTTTGAACCTATTACTAGAACACTGTATCCTTTTGAAGACTGACTGTTTTTCTGAAACAAAGAATGCGTCTAATGCAAAACATACCATGAAGCAACCTATGGGTCCGGGGGGAAAAACTCGCGCAAAATGCAAATCCTTATCGGGACAGGATAAGACAGCCATGGCATGCCAGCACTTTGATCATTTCCACTGGGCTAACAGTGATAGCGTACACCGCTTATATATGATATACATGTATTTATTCATATTACGGTTCATGCAAATGGTTGTGGTTTTAGGTTACGCGTCACTTTACGAAGCAATCATATAGACAGTTGGTGAATGATGGGGATGGCGACTTGAGATTTCTGTCAGCCACTGAGAGGAGACTGAACTATCTTTCTCGAAATGACGGACTCTCAGGGGTTTTGAGGGGTGTGTGTGGGTGGGGTAGAGGTGAAAATTGGAAAAGCCTTAGACATTAAGATTGTTGGTTAACAACAGTTTTTGTGGTGGTTTTGTGCACATCGCTTAGGCCATACATAGATAAGGTAAGAAAAGAATTGGTTACGGATAGTCTTTGGAATGGTGACCGCGTTTGGCAGAATGGTTGCTGAGAGTTTCTATGACTTAATCCCTGACGCATATGTGGTCACACCTTAGGCAAGCGAATTGGTTCAAAACTGGATCTGCAGAAAATGGGTATCCGTGATATACGTCACAGACTATTAACCTCCTAGTGCCTCAAAGGCAGATTGTGTTAACCGGGGTAATAATGACATTTTCCATTTATGCTGTATGCCCTTAGAACAAGCATCAGAGTCCATCACCATTTAAGTGGTCCTATTAACATGAGGTATGCTTCGATAAGGCAGGAATCATATTCAGAGGGAGTTGAACCCACGATCACTGGATCCGGGCACGCCCAAGGGACGCAGCTAGAAACGGCGAATTCCTGCGCTTCAAAGAAGATGGCAACCCTTGAGCCTTTCTATTGTGAGCCAAGTAACTTCAACATGGTAAGTTATCGTTGCTTCATCGTTATAGACTTGTCTGTGGATGACATAAAGTAAGTATCAGCTGCACGATGTAGTGAATGTATTCTTAGATCAAGAGACCACATCCTAGAACTCACGGCATCACATTCCTGGTAATAACTCGTGTGGCACATCTCTACTAAGAAGGAGTAGGCGAAATGAAACAATTACGACTCAGAAACTACTAGAATACTGAACAAACAATTAAGATTGTTTGTTCAAAGTTACGTATAATCACCTTATGTAAAAAATACTCTCTCTCTCTCTGGATTGTGCAACACGATTAGCCCTGTATATTGAAGGTGTACATAAATTGAAAAAGGGCGTAGCAATGTATATGGAATTTGCAGCATGAAGTATATTACCAAATCAGATTACTCAATATCATTACATAGAAACGTAGGACACAGACAGTTTTTTTATGGCATTTCATTTTTTCATGACGATCACATATATCACACATGTGACAATGTGCCAATTAGATCTGCTCAAAAAATACTCTCTCTCTCTCTCTCCCTGGATTGTGCAACACGGTTAGCCCTGTATATTGAAGGTGTGTAAAACTGAAAAAGGGCGTAGCAATGTATATGGAATTTGCAGCATGAAGTATATTACCAAATCAGATTACTCAATATCATTACACAGAAACGTAGGACACAAACATTTCATTTTTTCATGACGATCACATATATCACACATGTGACAATGTGCCAATTAGATCTGCTCATTTCACCAGTGACAATAAGAATTATCCCTTTAGGGCCAAGAACTAATACTATTTAGATCATATCAGTACTTGCCTGACTGTCAGTCAGGAATGTCACAGAGACACAGGATTGGGTATACATAATACCAGTGACGATACAGATAAACTGTTGAGTATTTAAAGCACGCTTGCGTTATAACGTTGAACTGTACCAGATTTCATTGATGACGACTCAGGGGTCAAGAACCGATGCTAGTTAGATCATCTCAATTCTTGCCTGTCTGTCACTCAGCAATGTCACAGAAACAATGGATTGGGTATATAATACCAGTGACAATACAGATAAAAAACACTCATTATAATGTGGTTTCTAAGAACAATGTACACACCGACCACTGATGGTGGTGATGATGATGGCTTTTGGAACAAAACAGCAAAAAATAGAGCTATGAAACGGTACTTGTCACCAAGCAACAGCCCATAACAATAGTGGATTTCAAATAAGGCAAACGCTTTCTCACCTCATTCAAAGAGGGCATAACAAATAAATATTATTCTAGAAATTCGCAAGTAGCTACCAATCTTAAATTCGAATACCATGAAATTGTCAAATATTACTTGTTTCACATATATTTGTATCACATGTAAGTGGCATAGACAATATCAATACTTTCAAACAAACTCTTTCTCAAAACAAAGCCCAACCTTTTCAAGACAAGCAATTACTTAATAAATAAAACTGAAAAACCGGTAGATGAATTCATAGTTGAATAAACCGATTCCTTTGTTCCAGTGTTGAAAGAAATAACACGAAAACGGAAAGACTTACATAAATGTGTATCCTCTGTGAAAGCTCCTATATCCCACAGCACGTTAGCTGCGTCTGTCGAAGTGAGATGATCAGCACAACATCTACACAAACCGACAACATAGGCAGATGCGTGCTTCATTCTTCTCGCTGGCGATCAATGGACTTGACTTCGGCGCGGGGCTCTACTCATTGGCTGGCACTGCCGTCATCTTTCACACCTAACCAATCTCCTCTATGTAGACTTCCAGCGCTGATAAAGATATTTATTATCATATTATCAGCTAGTACAAGGTGGATGCGATTATAGTTCTTGTTGATTTGGTAAATAATATTTAGATTCGTTGTTTGAACACGATATTTCGATTTTGGATTACATGAAAAAGCACTGGGTAAGGACTGACTGTTCTGATTCTCACGTTCGACGTAGCATCGAAGGGGTTAAGTACCTGAATAGTTTGCTAAAGTTGTCGTGATGGGATGATCGACGTTCGGATGTGGCTGTGCCGCAGTCGGGACCATCATTCAGCGGTCGTGATCTTTATAACATTAAGATTTGGGCCACTATTGAATCGAAAATTGACATTTTCTGTATTCGGTTGATCTAAGAGATAGAATTTGCATCAATTTCAAAGAAACTGATGGACTTGGGAGGAGCAGGGTATGCTGCATTATATATGATGTCGACGCTTTTAATCACGAACGCCTTATGAATCAATTTTCCGAAAGAAATGTTTCATTAGAATCTGTAGTAATATCATGGTGGTAACGTTTATTACCACTGGACGTCGATGTATATGGATCGTTGGTGTTAGCGCTAGCATTAGCCTTCAGGTACCCTTCTGTGAAAATCACTGGACAGTTCAGTTAAAGCTGGAATATTCCTGAATGTAACGTTGAACAGGTTACAAACAATTGTGGACAGAGGCTGTCTCACTTTGCTGCAAGTACAAGGACTAGATGTAGAAGGGAAATGAAGCACAGGCGCTCTAAGGACAAAAAGACCACGCATACACAAGGAAACTGGGACCAACTTCGGACCAAGCAGACCAATTACTGAAAACAACAGCAGCAGTCCTCAGGGCCCCGTTCCACAGCGCGATCGTAGCGAAAAGGTGATCGCAACTCCCATACGCTGACACTGGCTTACGGTAGTACTAGCACCAAGATTGCTTTGTGCAACGGGACCAATTGTTTTGATAATTTCAGCAGCTGGGGTGAAGAGTCGATTCATTTACTGGCCAGTGAATATAGCAGTGATACTTTGGCATTGCCCAACAGTCACTCAATTGTTATTTGGAGAGAATATACGGATATCTCTGTTTTCAAACTTGTGCCAATACATAGTCAGTGGATTTAGCTTTACGCCACCTTCCACTAATACCCTGGCAAGGGACACCAGAAATGGGCTTCACACGTTGTTACCATGTGGGAATTCGAAGCCTGGTCTTCAGCGTGGTGAGTCAACACTTGACCCACTAGACACTAGACACACACACACACACACACACACACACACCCCTTGTCTAAGCAAGAAAACAAACATAAACGTCAGGTCTAAGTGATCCTAATTTGGTCATCAGAGTCTCAAGATAAATATCAACACAGATGTAGGTTTAGGATAGCGTATTCTGTATGTGTTCCACCTTGTCCAGATGATCCTATGTGATCGGTACAGTCATCTCACACTCATTTCATTTCCTGTTCTTCCATCTGCCAGTCCCGGCGTAACCGGTTGGGTAATTCCTAGACCTCACCTTGTCCTCACGTCTCATTTAACATACCTCTCATCATACAAGATTCCATCGTGGTTCATCGCAAACTACACGGAGGTTCCTGTGTCTGTTTTTCACCTGGACGGATACATACGGCAACTAATGGAGCTTATAACCTTGGGGAGCTAACTAGGCTGTCAGTTCCCGTCACTTGGCGCCATATCCATCCATTTTGGTAACTCAGTTGAATATGTTGTGGTTCTGCTTGATCTGAAGGACAATTTCTTCAAATTAGGTCTAGTATTGTATTTGACACGCTCTTGTTTGTTTATGTTTTTGTTTAACGGCGCTATACCATAGAGACATTTTAATTGTGGAGGTGCCTTTGAGGGATGACCATATGGCTACATATGCATGGTCATATGCATATGTACGGTCATCACATCTATGCATGATATAAATAGTCGTACTATATTAAATTTTTGTCACGATACGGCTGAAATATTGCCGACGTGACGTAAACTTTTAACTCCCTCACTTGGTCATATATACATCTATAACAGAACAGTACCTAGTGTTGTTTGTTTTACAGAAACAGGGTTATTTCTGGCCAATGTCACAAAACGCATAACTGTGAATGGGGAAAAATTCAGGACATACACAACAGTGCAGCGAACAACTAAATTTAATGGATGAAATATGGCAGATATATTTCAGTCAGTCACCCATCTCTCTGCCCAATGCCGGGTATCTACCATCGGTTCCACAGATGATCGCCTTTTTGGGGATGTCTTCAAGGGTAGTGTCCTGTGTGAGCATTGGTCATCTGTATACTTGTAGTAATGACCCTGGTCATAAGGATAGAATATCGTTTTAGCCTGTCACTTTCTTCCCAATCCTGAATATCCACCATAGCTTCCTAAGAAGATAGCCATTGTTTGGATGGCTTTAAGGATTATGTCCTGTGTCAGGAGTGGTCATCTGTGGACTCGCGATAACGACCCTGGTCATTAGGATAGAATATCGTTTTAGCCTGTCACTTTCCTCCCAATCCTGAATATCTACCATAGCTTCCTAAGGAGATAGCCATTGTTTGGATGGCTTTAATGATTATGTCCAGTGCGAGGAGTGGTCATCTGTGGACTCGCAATAGCGACCCTGGTCAGGATCAGGGTATATACAATATCAGCCTCAGACAGACATGTTCCGGTTACCGCACTACAAGCCTGGAAACGACTGAATCTGGAATAGACGAAATGACATAAACAAAAGGCCATTTCTTTAGTGTACAATGACATGCACGCAAACGATTCCGCAGTATGGTATTGAAAGGTGGTCTACCGTTTAATGCCCAGTGGGTGAGGTTGTTACCTCGGCAACACGTTATTTTCTTTACTATGCAATGTACTACGTACTAGTAATGGCCCTGGTCATAGAGAATATCGTTTTAGCCTGTTAAATATATTCCAGTTATTTTAGAACCTGTAAACAAAAAACTTGGACGAGACGAAATGACATAAACAAAGACCCATGTCTGTGTACAAGGGCATGCGCACAAACGACTCAACTGGCAAGCGTGTAGCACTGAAAGGTATTGTGCCGTTTAATGGCCATTGGATGAGGTTGTGTGATCTGAGCTATGAGAGCGTACGTAACGGTTACCTTGGCAACGCGTTATTATCGGTACTATTTTCTGGAGTTTGAAATGACTGTTAGGGCGACCTGGTGCCGTTGTGATAAACTGAAGTTTCTGTACATCGGAATTGTGGATTTTGTGTTTGTGTTTATTACTTATCATCCGATGGCGGTGGGGGTAGCCCAGTGGTTAAAGTGTTCGGTCGTCACGCCGAAACCTGTGTTCGATTCCCCACGTGGATACAATGTGGGGAGGCCCGTTCCCGGTTTCCCCAGCTGTGATATTGATGGAATGTTGTTAAAAGCAACGTAAACCTCAACTGACTGACTGACTGACTGACTGACTGACTGACTGACTGACTGACTCACTGACTCACTCACTGACTCACTCACTCACTCACTCACTCACTCATATGAGATGCAACCTCGCAGATATTTTTGTAGAGTTTATTCTCATGCACGTCAAAGGATGTTCAATGACATCGATGAGTCACGTTGTGCTGCCATCGCTGAAGTATGGACGTGCAGGAATTGCCCCTCAGTGTTGGGCATTACTGTGCATACACGTTGATCTTTTTGGACGCACTGTCTTAGAGTGGGAGGAAATTTATGAAAAAAACTTTTTGCACAAAAGGTCCGATTCTGCAGGACGGTCAACGGGGTGGTTGGGTTGTGTCATCGGTAAAGCGTTCGGTAGTGACGCCGAGGACCCTAGTTCGATTCCCCACAGAAAACAATGTGTAAAATCTATTTCTGGTGTCCATGATACTGGTGGAATGGTGCTAAAAGCGGTGTTAAACCATATTCATTTACTAAAGTGTCAAAGCCCAGTCACTGCAGTGTACCACCCAACGTACTCCATCACCATCAGCACCACAAAATTATAATGCTATCTTCTTGAGATCAGCTTCGATGGATCTGCAAAATGATGACTTGGGATGTTGTTCTGCAAATCATGTATTCCCCTGTTGTCCATATTCTTCAAAAATGATTTATGCATGGAAAACAGTTATCTATCGTGACTTAAAACATTAACTGATTTGTGCAATGTTTTCTGATTCTTTGAGACATTCGAGATGGTCGAGTAGGTGAAATTTGTCACGGTAAATATCAGAATCGTGACAAATTAAATTTAATCTCTGTATTTGTAACTGGCAGTTTTTGTGTATCTACACAATGTATATTGACAGACACACCGACCTTGATACTGAGGATTTAAACAAACGAAAGCAAAATATCGATTGATATGAAATGCACGAAACTAGTTGTTAGCGAAGAGCATAATATTTTAATCATTTCGAATGATACCATTTTCGATGTTTTTGAAATCGATAGTAAATTTACGTGCCAAGTCACCATGTTGAGTGTTTTCAGCTCAAATAGGGATCCAATTCCAAGAACCGGTTTGAAGTAAAAACAGATGTTGGCATTTCTTTCCAAACACAGATCCAGGTTAGAAGTGATCTTCAGTAACTCATGCGTGTCGTAAGGGGAGACAAACTGGATCGGGTGGTCAGACTCGCTGACTTGGTTGACTCTTTTGTCATCGTATCCCAGTTACATGGATCATGATGTTGATAACTGGATTGATTGGACCAGACTCGATAATCCACAGATCGCCGCCGTATAGCTGTATTATTGATAATTTACAAACCACCGTCATATAACTGTAATGGTGATAATTTACAGACAACAGCCATATAGCTGTGCTATTGCCTAGTGCGGCGGTTGAACAATATACCAAGCTATGAGCAGTGTGTTGAAGGATAGACATAACAATACAGACACACGCCATTAGTTAGTTACTGGAACCATGCACGAGTTTATGAACCCACACACCGCTAGCCCATACATAACTGGTACAAGGATCAACACGCGAATACAGACTCACACTTCAACAGACAGTGAGTTACTGGAGCCATGCACGTGTTCATGAACCCACGCACTGCTAGCCCAAAATGTGCGAGGCCTACAACACGTAGTTGGCGAAGTCTGTTGAAGTGCAGCACCAAAAGCATATTAATGCATCCCCGAAGCAGAGTCGGGTCACGATCCTCGTAAAACATGGCGCATCTAGGTGTACCTACAAGGAATGATGTGGACAGGCGATCGTCCTCAGTCTCGACTCTTTGCATGATGCATCTCATAGGAAGAAGCAGGTATATCTGTCAAACATGCATACAAACTGGAAAACAATGAAACTTTACATAAGGATACGATCGATTAAAAGGCTATATCTGACGTATGTCCCTTATTTCTGGCTATAGCAGTGCTTACAAGTCGCTGACTTAAGTACCAGGCAAATAGTCCACTGACCTAGAAAGGCAAGTGGTCAAGCTAAACGTTAATGCTTAAGTGACCCAGACTGTGCATCCTATAACCTTGTAAAGAACAAGATTTGTAACACATAATTGGTGCTCAATTAATTTAAGTTTATAATTGCGCGGGGTGGGCGGGAAATCATCCTCACAGTTGGTCTAGTTTTTGTCAAATGTTCGCAAGGAAAGGTTCTGGACGTATGGGCAATAAGTTGTCATCCCAAAAGCAATAGCTGTGCTATCCTTCTTGCTCATGTGTTTTTAACTGTAAGAATGAGAAATGAGAATAAGAGAATTTTTAACTTGTTATTATACAAAACTTTAATATATATCCATCACCTGATATTGTTCAGTAACGATCAAATAGCTTCTTCACTTCTACTGATCACCCGACCTGAGATGGAAATAATACAGATCAGTGAAACCGTCTTGTCGGTCTTTCTATTTCGATCTGTCCATGTATAAAATGAGAGTGACAAAAACCAACCTTCAAAAAGGTAAAAGGACCAAAGGGATGACTTTAATTTTCTAATCGTCACCTTTTCTAATACACTCTTAAAAAGAAACGCAAAACCCAAATATCAATCGATATTTGGTGTTATTCAAGGACATTTAGATCAGCGGAAAACAAAGTTACATAGATGACATTTTGTGGAGCAATGCATTGCTGAAGAGAATAACATATCATGAGAATAACAGTCATTACTGATGTCACCAGGTGGTGTTGAAGTCAGTACCTCGTACGACAACCTCCAGCTGCTACCACTGCCCGACACCTCCTGGGTACAGATCGAACCGGTCGTTGGGTTGTTTTCTCGTGGAATCCTTCTCCATTCCTCCTGCAGCATGTGGAACAACTGTGGTGGATTACGACGTCGACGTACCCGTCTATCGATCGGATCCCAAAGGTGTCCCGGGCGGTACGATGGCGGTCATGTAGGTGGGTTATCCAGAAGTACCGATCTTGGGTGGGTGTGGTGATTCTAGTTCTTCCTGATCTTGGACGGTCATTTGTCGAATTTGTTTGACGAAATCCATCCTACAATAGACTTATTGTGCTGGGATGAAGGCTGAAGATCCTTGCCACCTCACTCTTTGATTCGCCAGCTTGCAATCGTCCAATTGCCTGATTTCAATCGGCAGCGTTACATTTTCGTGTAGGTACTTGCAAAGATCGTTGATGTAATTCTGAGATTCATTTGAGTTTTGTATAGTCACATGCTGTATCCATGCTTTGCATGTGAGAAACAGTCATTGTGCTTGATATTCGTGACATGATAATTATGCATCACATCCACGAACATCATGACAATCCTGATTGATAAAACCGTTCAAAATCATTTTGGTTGCATTTGGTTAAGCATGATCTTCTGAAATATTCCACACACAATGCTTGTGTTTACATATGTGTACACAATTTGCAAGTATCGTTTTTAATTTCATTTTTCGTTTTTTTTTTTGAAGGGTGTATAATAAGCAGTACAATGGAACTACGAACAGACACCTCGATCCACTTGACTCTGTCACTATATGTGTGTTAATATGGCATTCAACATGTTTGTTCGTGCGCAGCTGTATTGGTCACCGACTGAAAACGGTTCACATGGTCATTTACGGCCCTTCGTGGTCACCGTGTCATAAATTGGTAATATATAAGTGCTACACGTTTACAACAACATTGTAGGACGTCACTTGCATCGGGTTCCGAAAAGAAAGCATGTTTCTTTAAACGCCATTTCAAACTCGTGTCTGTGCGGAACACTTTCCATGATCACCACAAAGATCTGCTCATTGCGGGTCCTCTGTATGATCCCAACAAAGTCTTTTTGTGTCAGAATGAAGTGTAGAGATAACATATACGTTATATAATGTTGATAATGGTTCGTTGAAGCATGCTAACTACATGCATGCTGAATTTCACTTTCACTCCATGCAAGGATAACAACAGTTCCCAAAGAACTCTAAGCTTAACGATCCGGGTAAGGATGTGTCGTCTTTAGCATGCTTGTAGTAAGAAGCGATTGGTCAGACTCTCTGACTTGGTTAATACATGTAATCGTATCCCAGTTCAGTAGATCGAGGCTCACGATCGTGACTTTATTTACGGATTGCCGTCACATAGCTGGACTATTGTGGTATATGCCGTTAAGCCACAAATATACACAATAATTCACAAGCATATTTTGCAGCAACAGGTTTAAAGACATTTTCACCTTACGCCAATGCATTGGGGAAAATCCCATTGTCCATGATGACCATCGCTATTCTTTTTGCGAACTGGTTTAGGTTTTCAAAGTTATTTGTGATGTTCTTGTGTCCGTGTGATATGTGTTTCGGGGCCTGATTCTGCTCTGTCCATGTCTAGCATATGTATACCGTTACCCATCAATAATCGCTTGATGGGCAAGGACACAGGGGTAAATGCAGTCGGGTACCGATCAAAAGGTTGCTGTGGTGACGCATTCAATTATGTGGCGGCTATTGAACTAGTATAGTTCTTCTATAACTCTGGAGATCCTTTCCACCTATTAATCCTGAATTATTGGGTTTTGTGAAACATCCATTCACGCATGCATGGCTCAAGTCCAGATACACGTTGCTTAATTTTATTTGGCCATGTTTCAGTTAGAATATTTGCAACCAGAAATCAAACGTTAGAACTACAAATATTACTTAGTCGGTTACTAATCATATTTCAAGATAAACCCGTCCTCTGGCCACACACGTCTGCAAGTGATGCTGGAGTGTCTTTATCTGAAAGGTGTAAAAGTCTTCCCAAGAAGATGGAAAACACTTCCAGCGAAAATGACGCATTCATCATCTTCTTATTGCTTGTCAGGCAGTACTTTCTTTAAGTATGGGTAAAAGTGACAGGGTGACACATTTGATGAACACGAATGAATTATGAAAAATACAAACTCGCTGTCGTGCAAAGCAGCTGTGGCAACATCATACGTGTAGAAGTTTCTTGTGAAGTTAAATGTTCTCAAGGAGCAGCACATCTTCAGTGAGTGTTAAGCTCCTTTAGATTCGATGTTACCTCGTGATTCTGTGAACTGATCAGCGTATGCTGCCATTGATGTTCGGACCTTTTGGAAGGCTATCAATCCACACAATTCCTATAATATAATTCCAGAAAACTGGCGTCGGAGGAGGAGGAGACGTTTAATGTTTTAACGTTTCTGAATGTTGAATGTGGCCTGGTTGTGAGCGCAAAACGCACGATTCACTCGCTCAACACTGCAGTGGCCTACTTCTAAACGACGTACATATTCACGACAAAGAGGAGAAGACTCAAAACTAATATATTGTTTATGCTCTAGTTATTCCTGGCAATTTGAAACATAACACCTCCCGAGTTGAACCCCCACGCTATTCCCTTTAATCTATACTAACCATAAACACTGGGGAAAAAAATTAACAATGTATTACATAATTTCTTGTGATACATGAGGAAAAAATGTTTGGCTCCAAAATTTCGTGTAACTAATTCTCTTTTTTTTTCAAACAAATTTGCACATGTTGTCAAAAGAAATGAACTCGCTTTTTCACTGGTCTGTCCTGGTATATCCGGACATTCACAATGATCGACCCCCAAACCAGTGTGCATATTGTCATGGCCATTACATAAAGATATCCGACTTTTGTGAATACTAAAGATTATGCTAGACATTAGTCATCGATCTTTTATAAACTGCCTTTTACACGCAAGGACAGAGCTGAGTATAGGTTTCGACCACTTAGTTGCCAATATGACCTATCACAGTTACCAAGATAGCGCTTTTATTTCAAAGGAATGCATTACTCCGCAAATGCAGTATTTTTGAAAGCATAAACAAGGTGAAAATTAGTTCTCCATTTCCCAAGGTTTAGAGCAAGGTTAAGAATTGATTAAGTGGAACAATACTCAATGCCAAGCACCGACGGTGTATGGCGGAGCTGAAATGGCAGTCATCGCGACTAGAGGTACATCGTCAGTTGTACAGGAGTCCAGGAATGAAATGGACACACTGATTCTCAAAACGAAAAGAAATTATTGTCAAAAAAACCTCAATTGTCTGATCAATGTTCTGGACATTTACATGACTACATGAAATCTAGACTCCCTCGGCAACGGGGAGTTAGCACACGACTTGTGGCTATTTTACAGACAAGATACACAAAATCATAGAGGAATTTGATAATGTGGTTAGTGATACTGATGATACAGCAACTTGGCGGGAGATCTCAGTTTTACATTTCAACTGGTCCCCGTGGAAGACATTGCCAGGGTGATTGGAAAAGCAAAAGCCACTACATGTGCGCTGGACCCCATTTCTATAAAATTACCTTTAAAGTATCCAGATGCACTTTGGCCTGTGATCACAAGGATGGTGCATATCAGTCTAGCCACTGGTACATTACCACATATATATATATAAAACACACAAGCTCAAGCTCACAAGCTTACAATCTCACTCCATATATATGAAGGAGACTTTAGATATGGATCTGTCGGTACACACATATATATATATATATATATATATATATATATATATATATATATATATATATATATATATATATATATATATATATATATATATATATATATATATATATATATATATATATATATATATATATATGTCAAGAAGGAGACTTTAGATGTGCAGTGCCTGACCGTTATGTCCAAAATCCTGGAGTGAGCTTGTAACCTTTAACTAGCAAATAATCTTTATGGGAACATCCTGGTGAATAAGTTCCAGTCAGCCTCTTCTTTCAACCATAGCACAAAGAATGCTCTACTCGGGGTTACGAAAGATCTGCGGGACTATGTGGACAAAGGTTGAGTTGGATCTCTTATCCTACTGGATCTGTCGGTAGCCTTAGATACTGTGGACCATGGTATACTTACAGTTCGATTGCGTCAGGAAGCGGGTATACCAAGAATACCACTTTCATGGATACGTTCATGTTTGAGCAACAGACGCCAGTCACTTATGACTGGGGATACTAAATCTGAAAGCATCACGCTACCTTGTGAAGTTCCCCAAGTTCTGCGCAGTCCTGTTTGTGCTGTTCGATTCACCACAGGGTACAATGTGTAAAAGACTATTTGTGCTATCCGTGATATTGCTGGAATCATACTAATAGCAGCGTAAAACCATATTCACTCACTCAGGTATCAAAGTCCCGGTCACTCGGCGCTGACTTTACCCTCAGCGTCTATAATGTCTCGAGCTAACAGAATCAAAGTGAAAAACAGGTTCACGGACTCTGAAATACCTACATTGCAGACCTGTGCTTGAGCAGCTACATGAAGGCTAATCCCAATGTTTGACTGATGCATGGTTCAGTCCACTTGTAAGTACTGATACATTATGGAGTGAGTGAGTGAGTTAAGATTGTCAGCCATATCGTGACGAGAACAATTAATTTTATGCATAGAATTTAATGGTAAATTATAAAAACCTGTCAACAAAGGACAGTAAAATAACCAGATTATCACACATTCGAAATGATACATTATGGATGAAAAACGCACTCGCAGAATAGGTGATGAGAAAACGTCTGTTTATCCTAAGAGTAAAAAGACAAGTGAATGAGTAAATTTAGTATTACTTCACACTCAGCAATGTTCCAGTCATAAATCTCGGTTTGTAAATAATCAAGTCCGGACCAGGCAATCCAGTGATCAACATCATGAGCATTGATCTATGCAATTGCGATACGATGACGTGCCAGTCAATCAGCAAGTCTGACCACCCGATCCCGTTCGTTGAATCTTACAACAAGCATGGGTCACTGAAGATCAATTCTAACCCGGATCTTCACGGGGTTGAAGACACAAACACGAGATCGCAATACCATAACATTTATAACATTGTTCTAAATCAATATTACCAGTCACTGCAGTGTATCACACACTCCATTCCCCGACCTGAGAGTAAAGTTACAGAGATCACCTTCGATGGATCTGCAGAATCGTAGCCATGTTCTTCTAAGATGATTTGCGCATTTAAGACAGTTATTTGTTGTGACATAAAACATTAACTGATTTGTGCATGATTTCTGATTCTTTAAGATATTCGAGCTGGTCGAGTAGGCGAATTTTGTCTCGGTAAATATCAGAATCGTGACAAATGCAAAACTCAATGTCTGTATTTCGTTGTTTTTGTGTATGTACACTGACAGACACATCGATGTTGATACTGAAGGTTTAAACTGAAGAAAACAGAACATCGATTGCTATGAAGTACATGAAACTAGTCTCCAGCGAAAAGCATGTTTTTCATCATTTCGAATGAGCACCATTTACGATGTCTTTGTCGTGGACAGCAAATTGTCCTGCCGCGATTTACGATGAAACGCGTGGTTGGTGTTTTATTAGGTCAGACCGTGGGTAGGAATACGACGGAATTAGGTGTTTGCACATCTTTCTGAACACGCTGGACTTCACAATAATATACTTTCACCAATTAAACCATACCACACGATTGACGTCCGTATAACTATTACCTCTGTTATTTGATAGTGCCATTGTAATTAAATTATCCTTGTATTGTGTATGTCCGTTCTACTGTGTATTGTGATTATATTTGTAATTGTACTTAGTTGTAGCTAGTTGAACCTAGTTTATTTTAAAACACAACGTCATTTGGGAATGCGGGATAGCCAAGTGGTTTAAGACTAAAATCATGTTCGATTCCTGTGTCTATCCTATTTCTGATGTTGATTTTTGGGTTCACACTGAATTCATATGCGTTTACCCAGGACCCCTATCGGCTCAGAGGAGTCAGAGGACATTAACGGGATCGGGTGGTCAGGATCGCATCTCGGTTGCTCGTGAATCGATGCTCGTGATGTTGATCACTGGATTGTGGCCCACATTATCTTTTTACAGACTGCCACCATATAACTGTAAAATGGGTGAGTATGGCGCTAAGCAACAACCCAAACGAAACCTGTGTTTTGTTTTCCATATCAGTAGTGCATACAAGGATTGAGACGCGAATACGCTTGAACAGGAAGTGAGTTACTGGAACCGTGCACGTGTTTATGAACCCACGCACTGCTTGCGCGTAGCTTACAACATGTGGTTACCACAGCCTGTGGAAGTGAAGCACCAAAACACATTAATGCATTCCCGAAGCAGAGTCGCGTCAGGGTCCTACGGGAAACATGGCTCATCTAAGTTTATCTACAAGGAATGATGTGGACAGGCGATCTTATCAGTTTCGACGCATGATGCCTATCAAACATGCCTACAAATCGGAATAAACTGAAACTCAAAATAAGGATAAGATCCATTGAAAGGTTAGTTTTAAACTATATGTGACAGGTTTCTTTTATTTCTTGATATAGCAATGTATACAGGCCGCTGATTTAAGTACCAGTCAAATAGTCCATTGTCCTAAAAAGGCAAATGGTCGAGTGGCCTAGCGATCTAAGCGTTAATGATTCAGTGGCCCAGACTGTATGTCTTATAACCTTGTGGACAGCCAGAATTGACAAACATATATAGTTGGTGCTCAGTTAACTTAATTTAACTTTATAAATACGCAGGGTGGGCGAGAAACCATCCTCACAGATAGACTAGCTATTTCAAAATGTTCACAAGGACAGGGTCTGGACATTGGGCAATAAGCTGGCATACCTAAAACTGTGCTATCCTTCTTGTTTATGTGTTTCCAATTCTACGACTGGGAAATGAAAACAAGGAAATGTAACTTGTTTCATAGCTAAAATGGATAGAATTGTCATTAAAATGCCCGCACGTTATCAGAAATGAGCGGGTCACTGTAACTTGATAATGCCCAGAAAATGCTCATCGAGCCCGTTATGACGTCACAAGTAGCTCCACCGTTGAAAATCAAGGTCGAATGTCGCCACTCTCAACAGTGACATCATCTGTGTTGTTCTATGACGTGTCTGTTTTGTTAAATGTGTGTCAGTGACCTCCGTCGTTTGTTGTTAGTAGTAAATGCGTCAAAACCGATGCCGTTGTTTTTATTTTTACTTTATAAAAAAATTATTCATTTTAGCTATAATACCGGTAACGCTATTATACAGGCCATTATCATTTTCTGTAGCCCTTGGTCTTTTCTTCGTCGGCCAGGTAATGAAATCCTCGGGCTTCTGCAAATTATAATGTCCTGAAAAATAGCATTACCATTATAATAACACAAAACTTTAGAAATATGGAAGGCCTGATATAGTTCAGTAATGGTCAGTTAGCGTCTCTACTTACGCTAAACTACCTAGCTCAGATAGAAATAAAAGACATCACTGAAACCGTCTTATTCGTTTTCAGTTTGTAAAGTATGAGATTGACAAAAATCTTTTCAAAAGGCTGTTTGAAAGCAGTTGACTTCATCTTTCTAATCGTCAACTTCCCCAAAATAATGACGAATACAATAAGTAGGTTTTTGATTGGGAACTAGGGATATATCAAGTCATCCGTTGTTTACCAAAGGCAAGATACCAATAGCCTCTAATGTGACAAAATGTAGACCATGTATTGCTTATCTAAGACATCAGTCCTTTAGGATTGATCACCTGATATCCTACGTGTCCCTTCTTTGACACTTCTCCGAGGCCAAAGGTGATAGTTAGAAATTAAGGGTATTTTATATATTTCCGAAAGGTGAAATCTGTCACGTGTGCTCTCGTATCGTGGAGTATATTCTGAAGGCTGGGGATTCTTCACTTAAAGTTTACTTTACAGAACCCAAAGTGTGTTTGTGTGTGTCTGTGTGTCTGTGTGTGTGTGTGTGTGTGTGTGTGTGTGTGTGTTCCTGAAAGTGGAAACTCCACGAACAATAGCACATTCTAGAAGTAATGGCCACACACATTCAGGAAGTATTATTTTAATGTTGTAACGAAATACATTTTAATGATCATCAGAAGTATTTGAAATTTGAAGATGCTTCTGTCAAACCCACTGGCGCAAGGACAGTGTGTTGCCTATCCAGTAGAAACATAACAATGCGTAATCCGCGGTGCGTGCTCAAAGTAAGCAAGATACACAAACTAATTCCAACCAGAAATGAATCAGCACAAACTGAACAAAATGATTCGTAGACTACAAACATAGACAAACCTAGCAGCAATCATCAGGCGGGACATAAAGATGAGCACAGTCTTCCGATATGGTATATTACGCGACAGATTATTACATGCCTGTGAGTATGTTTACGTAGTCACAATTGGTCCCCGGGCAAAGGCGATTCCCAGATAAATCAAGATTCGTTTAGGCAAGTGGCCGACGTGCTAGACTGCAGACATGGATCCAATTCTTGTTCGTTTATGGGGTCTACCTACTTTTCTCGCGAATTATCTCACATCTCGGACCAGACAGATGCACCCTCTCCGTGTCTTTTCGCATGCGACCGGGAAGAGCAAAAGAGTTTTGCAGGATTTGTTATCATGCACTTGCGTATCCAGCTACACATACTTCAGATGCTGATGAGAAATAAGTTATGGGGAACCTTTATGATGGGCAAAGACATAAAACAAACCTTTCCACCAAAGCCCTGGATATCCAAAACAAATAGCTTGCAGAAATATATAGACCATTAGAATTCGTACTAGTTACAGTGTTTTCATCTGACGTCGGTGGCTTAAAAGCAGTCTTTTGATGACTTAAACAATGACAGATGCTACATATACAATGACGAACAGTGAAGAAACTGTAGAATTCAGTAGTTAAATAGTATTCAATGTTCATTATTGAACCATACAGTTAGCATAATAAACCCTAAGTATCAAAATAGACAAAGATTCCACATGGATATCGTCAGGGTTTGCGTCCTCCCAGTGATATTGCTACAGAGAAGCATTGTAAACGTACAGGTCAGAGATGTCAGAGATGAATTTATATGAATGACGAGTCGAGACTACCGTCGGGTGTACTGTTCGTATCAAAACTTCCCAAACTGTTAATATGTTTGAAAAATATTCCATGATCTCATTTCAGAACATAAAAATGTTGTCACTTTCTCATTCACATTACCCGTTTAAATGGAACGTGATATGAATCTCAATATTACCAGTAACAGGGCATAAGAATTTCGTTTCATTAGACTTTGTCTAAATTTAGGGCAGTCGGGTTCTGGTTTCTCAAGACAAGTTTGAGATTAATGTCGGCAAAGTAATCAGTGTTTTTATCAAGCCAAAACTACCTTCTAAACATGTGGTACAAATATCTTAAACATCAATAGCACATTGAAGGAAAAGATACGTTGATCCGATATCGTGGTTTGACATTTATCTTGAGTCTTTGTCCTCATTTTCCAGATCATAGTTTAAGTCAGCTATCGCAATCCACTTGTGCTAAATTTCAAGGGACGCTTAAGGGCATATTCACATTCCTAAGAGGTGTGTCCATGTTTCAATCAGAATATTTGGAATATATACTCAAATGTTAGGGGGGCAGCTAAAATTAGTCGAATGTTTATCATTTTTCAAATATAACTCCACCGGGCCCATTCATGTCTGCAAGCGATATTGGAATCCATTGAACTGAGAGGTATAGACGTTTTCCCAAGGAGATGAAAAAATGTTCCAGCGGAAATGACGCATGCATCATCTTCATAATGCTTGTCAGGCAATCATTTCTTCATGTGTGAAACAGGTCTAAAACTGACAGGGTGACACATTTGGTGAGTACGAATGAACTTTGAAAATTTCAAACCCACAGTCGTGCAAAACAGCAGTAGCAACATCAAACGGGTGGACAAGTTAATTGTCCAGATGCAACAGCTCATCTTCAGTGAGTTTGTAGCAATGTTTAGACTTGATACTTCCATGCAATTCCGTAGACAGACCTCCGAAAGGAAGAGCGAAACATAGCATATGTCAGAATGCAACGGAGGTTTACAGAATACATTCAATAAATCCGCCTTCCTTAAGCAACGGACATGTGGATGGGTGAACAACTTAAGCATGAGGAAATATAGTCGTTAGGTTGACACTTGACATTTGGTGCTTTCATATGGAACATTGTTAACCCCGTAAGGATTTAAGTATATCCAGATTGTCAGTTGAACGATTTATTATATATTTTTTTGAGAAAACGTATGATTCCAGCTTTTCAGGAAATGCATAATGTTCTTGTAAACATTTCCAGACATACAATCCACGCAGTGGTAGGAAATATTCGCTTTTCACAAATGGGTGTTGATATTTCTGGACATTCACGATGATTATCCCGAATCAGCGTGTAATTTCTTGTTTCCCATGTTATTACAAAAAGAATTCCGACTTTCGTGAATACTAAAGATTATGCTGGACACTTGTCATCGATCCTATACAAATTTGCGCTTTGTTATACTACATTCTGTTTCCTCTCTGGCAATGTGTGTGTTTTACACGCAAGAACTGAGCTTTCCCAGTTGCATTTAAGTATTCAGTCACTTGCCAATGTGATTTATCACCTCGTTCAGGAGTGTGCCTTCATGTCACATGTCAATACATATGTTGGTATATAATTTAACTCTTGTTGCATTAATAAGGTAAAAAGAATTAACACTTCTTAAAGTGAAGGTCAAGGTTAAAAGAAGATAGTGAGTGAGTGAGTTTAGTTTTACGTCGCACTCAGCAATATTCCAGCTATATGGCGACGGTCTGTAAATAATCGAGTCTGGACCAGACAATCCAGTGATCAACAACATGAGCATCGATCTGCGCAATTGGGAACCGATGACATGTGTCAACCAAGTCAGCTAGTCTGACCACCCGATCCCGTTAGTCGCCTCTTACGACAAGCATAGTCGCCTTTTATGGCAAGCATGGGTTGCTGAAGGCCTATTGTACCCCGGGACCTTCACGGGTCTAAAAGAAGATAGCGTGCATTAAGTGGAACAAGGGCCTGTTGAAACATGTTCAAGAAGATTAATCAATATCACAGCTTCGAATCAAAACAAACCAATTTGAGCTATCAAGTGCAAGCGAACACTGATTGGCAGGTACATTTGGCATCCCTCCGCAAATACATGCAGTTGGAGTCAACAGGATGGGTGATCGCCACTGATTGAATGACCCAAACCTGATGTCGAGATGGTGACTATTGAAACTTCAGACCTAAATTACTCACTGTTAACCAATGTATCACGTTGATCGAACAGATGACAATTTGTGTGGACGTTTCCGGACATGTTCAGATGCTAGTTTTATGAGCTTGCTATGACCTTATTGATTATTTTCCCAAATACCCTTTACATGGGGTTATATTGTCGTCAAATTTGCAAGTGGCTTTCAAAACAGACTAACAAAGGCATGGTTAAGTAAAATCGTACTGCTTGCTCGGATACTTACCTCCATGATCCATACTGGCCCACATTGGGGCAATGGCGTAGTCTATACTGGTTACGATGTTAGGTTCGATCCCCCAAATGAGTATCGTATGTGATGCCTATTTCTTGTGCTCCCACAGTGATATCATTGGAAGAATCACTGATGAATCCACCGCACAATATGTAGATATGACGATATTACAATAGCACTAAGTATCGTCGATCCATCATTTACACATAATTAAATACACACAAGGGAAATTCCTCAGTTATTTCATACGAATTTTATACAACCTCAGTAGCCATGCGACGACGTAACAAAATTTATCAGAATAGCACACTGATCTTGAAATAGACGACGCTGGATCCCTGCTAACTGCTTATCGTGTTCCACAACGTTTTATATGGCTTAATGAAGGCCTATGCATTTTAAACACATGTGCCACAGCGACATCTGATGGTCTGCGTAATACAATGCAGCAGGTCACAAATTACCAGCAAAACGTTACATTATAAAACAATAATAACAACAAATACAGTTACGTACTCATTGGCAATGTCTGTCAAAACGTGTATAATACAATTTATGCCATGACATATAATGTGTTTAAATCACTGTTATATATTGATAATACCTGGAAATCAGGACACATTGAATGCATTAGGTGCATGCATGATGTTTGACCGACAGAGGCCCTTTCCTGAAAGCGATTTTGGAACTACAAATGTGTGTTGCGATTCATATTTCATATTACTTAAACATTTGATACCCAAAGTATAAACGTCGAAACAATTAAAGCTGGATAATAATGCTTCTATTGTGTTTGTCTTTGTATTTTTCCTTTGGCGTATACTATCGTTACAATTTTTACATATAAACAGCAATTATTACATGTAAACAAGTGGACCAGACATGGACATCGATCTACGCAGCTGGTGTACGATGACATTTGTCCGCCAAGTCGGTGAACCTGACCATCAGATCAGTCGGCTCTTGTGACAAATACAAGTTTGCTGAAGACCAACTCTAATCAAATCTTCAAGGATTAGACTTACTAGTGATGAATAAACTGAGTAAATTGCTGTTCCACAGTCAACCAAATCACTAATCCCGATATAACATTGAAACAGTTCCATGCATATCATGAAGACTAATAGGATTTCAAAGACAGAATATTGGCATTAATGCTAGACATAAACCAAAAGTGAATGAAAGTAAATACGCACGGCACAGTATTCATGGACATTTGTGAATCCTTGTACAACAATCAGGTGGTATTAGAATGAACGGGCAAGAAAAATGTCGCGCTTTGCTTTTACCAAAACTGCAGCTAAACCATAGCAGAGCAAATACGGAAGCTATCCAAAAATTGTAAACGTATTGAGAATCGAAGTGGCTCCTACGCGTGGCAAGAAAGCGTAGTTACTACTAGGGTAAGCAATGTCTTAAGAGTATAAACGATGCAGTAAAACATAATCTCATTTATACAAACGCGTTTAACATTTGTATGTCAACACAAACTGAGGCAAATTTAGAGGTCCAGATAATCAAATCAACAAATCAACTTGATTTCAGTGTACCTACATATACCTATCCGTGTGTTTATATATCTTCAGTTCAAATAATATCCATTTAGACCACTCGTAGATCACTGGTGCAGGTATAACGGAGAAACAGAAGATAGTTAAACCGATGGTATTTCGCATGCATCGATAAGTTAGGGACTAAAGCGAACGCATAGCATTTAATCAAACCCAAGTGACACGTCTAAATACGGCGTTGGGTAACACAATGTAGCCTTGCAATGAGTGATCGCTCTGTGGTCTCTCTGATGCGATAAAGACAGTTATTAATGCCGACGTGATAGAATTATCCTCTCTTGAGGTGCGAAACATGTGTAGTCGTGATCAAATGGTTGATGGCACGCGTGTGTATTCATGATTAAATGGTTAATGGCATACGAAAATTAAAGGCAACTCTTGTGTCGATGCCAAGCGGTGATCGTGTGGAATTGATGAAATTTAGACAACGTGGGATGTACTGATCGTCGACTGGATATACTATCAGAGCTGTTTTGTATGGAGTTGCACAATAAGAAATAGATAACTTTCTATTGCAATTGATGCCTCATTAATGAATAATGGTGTGTGAATGTGTCGTTTTACGCCGCTTTTTATCGTATTCCTGTATATAAAACAACACATCGAATACTTTTGATATAGTGTAGTGTTTGGACCACAACCTTTTTTCACCTAGCTAAAGAACACAAATATTATTAATTTGCAATAACATAGGGACGCGTTTCATACAACCGTCTTGTTCAGTGGTTTAATAAATCTGTCACAAAGGAAATACAACTGGTATCATAACGAAGTATACGCTACTCCTATCCCCTTAACAGTCATGGAAGAAACACATCAAGTATTTCTCATCCTCTGTTTCCAAACAGTACCCTTTGATTTTAGAAGAACATACAGTCTGAGTAAGTGCTATCAATAGTAAATCACTGGAGAAGGTTTTCAGCCTGTTTACATCTGTTGGCAGGAGAAAATCTGACTATTTGCGTCAGTGCAATACAAAACCTGGAAGATCATTGATCCCGTCCGTCCACAGATCGTTGAGAGATAAACTGTTATTACCCATCAATGGCTGTCACATTACAATGGTATCTTACAATGTCTGATGAAGGATAAATGCCTACTTGTTGCAGATAAGCAACGTGGAAAATGCTTCATAATAAAAAGATTCAAGTTGGTTATTGTGAACTATTTAAAGTAGAATGTGCTAGCTGTTTGGTACAATGTAACCAACAATACATGTAATGTAGGTAAAACAAATACTCACCAGATGCATTGTTAAACAGCGTTAACATACACATTTTGTTCTTATAATAGTTTCATATCTGATACATGTATACAGTGTATACATATATGTAGCATGTCGTCGCTGGTATGTATTTTAAATATTTGCGGGCTCGGAACTGATAACCATTCTGGTTCTTCATTAAGCACGCGTTTACTTCGTTAGAATGGTAGCCCAAACCATGTAGATTTGAGGACGACGATGTGTTGCCTATTTATCTCTTTCCGTTGCCGTATCACGCAAATTATGAGATCTGCACAACTGAATATATCTCTACAATCGTGGATACAATTCTCCGTGGGTGACGTACTTGCACAAACATTTTTAAGTATCTAGACATTAACTCAAACACAAGATAAGAAGGTATGTTCAATCTAGTCTTTACAATCTACACAATATCTTCATAAACAACTCTCTTTCGCATATCACTGTAGGTAGATCGAATGAAAATCTAATAAAGGAGTTAATAGTGCTCAACGTATTCAAAATATTCAGATGACACATATCATACTCATCCCTTTTGATGTATTGATTGTTTGATGGAAACTGCAATGTTCACCACTAGACTATTGTATACTATATTAGGCAATTACTTCATCATATACTGTTTAGAAGAATGAGCATGTTTTGATCCTATGATGCAATGTAATTTATTTACCATATTCACTCCAGCGAGAACTATGAAAGGAAAAACGGATTTAGCAATACTCGCATGCAGAGATTCGAAATGTATATAAACCCATTTAATTTGGTCACATAGCCTAACCTTATGCTTCATAACGCTATAAGAAGATATACAGAAATGTTGCTATAGTGAAAATAAAGACGCTGAACACTCATGAAGTTCTGACATCCCTTCTAGAATGCCATTCAAACAAATAAGATCAGTGTGTCTGCATTAGTCATTTACACTCCTAAGTTTGAATCTACGCTTTGTAATTTCTTTCGTGCTCCCTAATAAGACTTACTGTCATTGACACTTTGATATTGACTCCTCGTTGGATTTAAAACCTTTTATCACATATCTCTGGGGGATATTTAGCTATCGCATCAGATGCCATGACTTGTAATCAAAGTCTATTTGACTTAACCTACGGTTTTGACATTGATGGCCATGGAGATTTGCATGAAGACTGTACAATGGAGACACTTACACATGATTAGTGATTAGCTAGACACTTGGTGTCATGGTATTGATTCATGAAACAAGTGAATTCATTATTCCACTTTTGAATTATTACGAATCACTGGTCATCAGTTACACTCAGATATGATTCTAAGCGTTTATAGTTAAAACCTTTTCATAATACGCATATTGATGTCACCATATTCATCTCCACAGAACACCATTTTTCATCATATATGTAAAGTATTTACAGAAATTTAAAAAAAATAATGGCAAATATAACCAAAAGTACAAAACAAATATCTGAAACCCGAATAAATCCTTTCGGAAACCCAGTCACTAAGTCTATACGATCAGCGTCCTATGACTAAAATGCAAATTGGCAATTAGCATAAACATATAGACATACATGGAGAAATACAATGTCCATGCTCAAATAACACAAACCCCAAATCTGACTCTAACACTTAAACACTTTCTCTCTCTGTATTTGATGTTAGCTAAGAACAACCCAAACGCTACAAAGTGTCAATACAGAGGTCGGTCAAGCCTTATCCCTGACGGCATTTCCACAAATAGCGGGAAGAACTGGAAGAACTTCCGGATTCTGCATAGCACTGTGGACGTTCAGCCTATTTCCATTCAACTCAAGACCAAACCAGTTGAGAGTAAGAAAATTAATTTTGGCTTTGACTAAATACTGACACTGGCACAATTGTTGCGACAACTGGCCTTGTTTTCTTTTATGGAGAGTTTGACTGAGGATACGTTGAGCATGTTCAACATAACCAGAGTCAAAGTACACACATGTTCTTTGGATGCTGCATAACCATATATATGCGAATGAGTCATTGTCAAATCATTATGATCGTTTTAGTGAACTGGCTTGATTTAGTCTCGGCACAATTTAACGAAAAGCCATAACATTGCTCCTTATCCTCTTATTGTAGAGGCTCGTGAAGGTCCAGGGGTAGAATAGGCCTACAACAACCCATGCTTGCCATAAAAGGCGACTATGCTTGTCGTAAGAAGCGACTAACGGGATCGGGGGGTCAGGTTCGCTGAATTGGTTGACAATTGCGCAGATCGATGCTCATGTTGTTGATCACTGTATTGTCTGGTCCAGACTCGATTATTTACAGACCGCCGCCATATAGCTGGACTATTGCTGAGTGCGGCGTAAAACTAACCTCACTCACTCACTCACCTATTGTAGAGGGAACCGACAACTATTGTTCACTTGTCCCAGTGAGTGAGTGAGTTAAAATTTAAAGTTACATCGACAATATTTCAGCCATGTCGTGACTAAAACAAATTGTAAATCCCCCAGGAATACATGTAAATTATAAAAATCTGTCAACGAAGGGCAGTCAAACCAACTAGCATATCACAATAATTTATAAGTAAAATTAGCGTCTATGTCTAAAACTTGAGTTCAAATGCGAACAAGACAGTATAAAAATGGGCTATAGATCGCCAACAACTGAAGGTAGAACACCATACTACGGATCATGGGGACGTACACTACATTTGCACGACTTGATAGTAATAGTACACATACATAGTTACGCATGGGCGGGAAGTTCCTTCTGTCAGTCTTGACTGTCCAGATCATTTCAACAGCATTTCATTTTACACATTACAACACTTTCGTCTCGTAACAAAACCACGTCCCAAATTAACATAAATCGATTTTTAACCAGTATTTGTAATACAGACGCATTCACTGGTGACCTGCAGAATCAGCTGATGACAACAGATTATCAAACATGATGAAACATATTTCATGAAATTCAGTAATATAATAGTAAAACATATGCTAAACACTATGTAAAAACTGGCAGAGGACATTGTTGAAGCGGCGTCATCATTAGCTGAGAATGCGGTATTCAGATGCCGTTTGAAATTGTTGAGCCTACAATCTAATCTGGTTTACACTGTACACCAGAATACCAATGACATCTCATTGTTTGAGACAGAGTGTTGATAAATAAATTAGTCCTGCAGTTTACTCAGTATTTCTACAGCCAGTCCCCAGCAGTGCCATACATACACGTCAAACTGAAATTAGCTATGTATCTGTGTATAACTGCTTGATCACTTCTGTTTGAGAAATTTTAAATGTTGTGCAAGAACTGGTGCACACTTAAAGGTCACATGCAACCAAAATATCAAACATTATTATAACACTGTTATCACTTATTCATGATATATGAAATGTATTGCTGATTAAGAAACAAAATCAAACAAATAAACAAACTTATAAGCGTATAATTGCAAAACGAAAGTACAATATTTTTTACTTGGGTTTGCCTCCCTCGAAAGGAAGCAGCCGCGATACCGAACCCAGTCAGAGCCGGTGGGTGTCCGCTGACGTGTAACGAAGCCTTTTCATTGGCCACTGGTTCATTTGACGATACTCTTAGTCGGCTCATTGTTTATTGCTTATAAGTCCAACAGCTGTTACTTTCAAATTGCACGTGGTCAATGATTCATGATGAGTGAATCGTTTGAACTCGTGGTCTTTTTTCCATCGCGTTTTCCAAACGTTATAGGTTGAATTATCATTTTGATGAATTGTTTCGGTAAGTGCACACTGAAAGGTATCAGAATCTGCAAAGTTATGTTTTACGTTCCATGTGACCTTTAAAATTGATTTCATGAAAACATGACGGCGTTGTCAGATGTTTCAGATGAAAAAACAAAACTATTCCAGAATAAATACAACTGCCATATCTAAAGTATCGTATACCCATATCAACTCCATCACTATCGGCTAACCTTGTGACGTTTTGTACAAACAATATCACACAGCTGTGATACATCTGCTGAAAAAAATGTATGATCATGATATGGCCACAACCGTACAATCGACTCGGCTTATAAGGATATTTCTCATGAATGTGAATGTTTCTTGTCGTTTCTATTCTGTTTCTAGTCAGCTTCGAATTAGTATGTATACTTTATTTGGGTTAATATGTAGATGCAACTAGTATTTTAATCACACAAATGTGATACATTGAAACATTAATGTTGAACTGGGCAAAATGTATTACGTTTTTCATAAACTTGGAGACGCTGTCCTATTCACTAATTAGTGAATAACCAATGAGGTACGAGCGAGTTGAAATAATGTTCACAGTGCCGAGCCTTGGTATATTTCCCGTAATCACTCGTATCGAGCTGGTTATCCTGTTTATTCCCCCTATTGTAAGAATCACGACTTGTGACCTCAAACAGCTAGCATCAAACCTAACTTCTCCAGCGGTAACAACGTGACTAGTACGACAGTAACATAAAATAGTACTAGTAACATAAAATAGTACCTTGTAAAATCGCTTTAAAATACAACAGAAATATTATAATTTATAAACATTGGTAATATGATATAATGATCAAGCAAATATTATTGAACATAATAACAGCTAAAACGTTATTTGATCAAGTCAGTGTGCCGCAACATCATTCATTCACGACTGACGTGTGTCTGGCGACGGGTGGTGGTGTAGTGTTGAAACACACTTTGACAAAAACCTGTCAATATTAGGGAAATCTAGGAGACAATCACCCCATGAATACATCTCGCAAATGTTTTCTGTCAAGAAACTCAAGTAACGAGTTTGAAGATTGAACAGCATTTTGTTCTGTGGAAGGCGTGTTATAGTCACGCTGTAGGGCCCAGTTGTTCCAAGAAAGATAAATCTAGTCGAAATCCGAGTCAGTGGGAAGAAGTTTTGAGCGGATGGTAGGATGACAGATTCATTCGCGATTTTCAAGTGGAATACACCACCACAAAGTGGTCCGGAGAATAACATATACACGTGCATGTACAGAATGAAGATTTACGGCATGCGCCAAAGACTGTGACGCTCCATGGCATGGACGCCGAGTCACATGCCACACTTTCAGGCAACACCTTTAGTCGATATCGTGCCGACTCTATTTCCCCATGTTCAGTTTCAACAATTAAGGGGTTCTAGGAACTCAATGCCTGTAAACTACTTATCACTTTTCCTATTAGGTCACCGTCATCTTGAATTAGGTCACTGACCTTGGTCGGAGTTAGTCTAATGGTGACCATGCTTGTTTACAAACAATGCAAACAATGTTTTGGTGTTTTATTTATTTTTAAAAGAGTACCATTATAACGCGATTTTATTGCAAAGTAATGATGTCTGATGGGAAAATTCAAATTTTCATTATTTAACCTTCATATTTTTTTTACAGCGCGTTCTAATTATCAATGAAACGATAAAATTTGTCAGTGAACTTGCATCATGAGAAATAGATCTGTCAACCAATCAAATTTCTCCTCTGTTTAGTTGACCAATCAACGTTAAGAATCACTGACAACTAGTGTGATCCACTCAACCAGATATCAGTGTATATGTGTTAATGGGGCTGGCAGCAAAGTATCTGTTCACCCTTGTGGGTACAACATGAAGACTATGGCTACTGCATAATTCTCAGTATGGAATCCCCGAAAGTACTATCTGTGCTATCGTTCTTGGTCACGCATTTCTATATTGCAAGATCAGGAGAATCAAAACAAGAATTTTGCCAACTGAAAGATCAAAGCAAAGCAAGGGAATTTAACTTCTACAAAACTGATACCGTAGCCTCTTTACTTTACTCGCTTGATCTACCAACCTGAGATAGAACGTAAGTGAGTGAGTGAGTGATAATTTATCGTCACATCGGTAATATTTTAGACATATCGTGACGAGAACAAAAATGATGACAAAGAATATGTATATATAGTATAAAACCCGTCGTCAAACTATGATAAAACAACTAGAGTATCACAATTCGAATTTAAAACTAACATATGTAGGTATAACTAACAGCACAATCTGGACAATACATTATATAAGAATGGGCTAAAGATCACCAACACCTGAAGGTATATCATCATACTAGGGACCAAAGGGACGTACATAACGTTTGCTACCTGCTTGGATCCTAGCTGGATTTACACACCCCCACCCCCACCCCACCCCCAGCCGCTGGCGATTGTAGGAAAATGAAGCCGAAATTTAAAATGACAAAAATTCTACGTTTAAAAAATTGGTAATTTAAAATCTGACTTCAACTGTCTGTGGGACTTACATACCCTCTCAAGGGGACGATAATTTTATGCTACTTTAACCCCCTTTGAGGGTACATCCACTAACAATCAGTTGCCAGTTCAAACCACCATGTTTGAAATACCAACTTAGATAGAACTTCAGAGATCAGAGAAACTGCTTCAGGTGTATAATATTCATATCTAAACGTGCATGGAGAATCAGAGAAACAGTAATACGGCCTTATGGGAGAAGAGAGATTACTTCGTCTGTGTCTTTGTGAACGTTTCCGATATAATGAGCAATACAGTGGAACTACGAACAACTAAGGTGACCCACACAACCAGTTATATGTGTTAATGGGACTGGCAGCACAGTATCTGTTCATCCATGTGCAGCCGCACTGGTCGCCAGCCAATACGGGTTCACATGGCCGTTCGTTGGCCTTCGTGTTTGCTGTGTGATCAGTAGGTAACATTAATACATATTTAGGAATACGTGCAAATAAACATTGCCTGAGGTGGCTTGCCTGGACGACGCTTTTGCTGTTTTTTATAAAACTTGATCAATAGTAAACCCAGACACGGTAATGAGTATGTTTTTATTTGAAATGGTCAACACGAGTTTAAAATGACTGTAAGTGGCCACCTACTCTTTATTAAGAACAAGTCAGACCTCTACAACCTCTTATTTCCAACCATACATACAGTATTTTGCTCATCTAAGAAATCTATCATTCACGACTTACAAAATGCTCCGAAGAAATCTAATAGGAGCTTTAATAGTTTGCGTATGTGCTTCTACATTTGTTTAAGGTAGGAGTTTAACATGAAGCCTTGTTTTGAATACAGAAAGAGAGGATTCTTCACTTCGATGTTTCGTTGAACCCAACGTATATGTTCTTAAATAGTGTTCATGAAACTGGGAGACCCACACGCCTTTTCATGCATGTCATATTTCTCTTGCTCTCTATCCTATATCAAACGTTCTGTTACAGAAAAACATCACATATTGTAAAACGTCTGACAGATAATTCAGGCAAAAGTTTCTGTTTTTGAGCATAATGTGTCTATGACACATTTGGTGACAACATGTTATAATCACGAAAATTAATAATGTATACGTATTGTCTTCCGTACTTTAAACATGCCTCTGAGGCCGCAAAGAGAGCATTTTACAATTTACAATAGCATTACAGAATGTTGACTGTGATATTCTAACAAAAGACTTTCAAAATTCACAAGAAATATGTGTCCACTGTATTATTCCGATTTTATGAGAACTAGAAGTGTACGAGTATGTCTCTTAGTGCAAAACATCAGGGCAAGGGGATGTCGAATATTTTTTAATCATATGATTCCATAAGATGTCAAACATGGGAAGAATTCAAGAATGTTTCCCGAAAAAGATAAATCTGGCCCATCGACTCGTACCCTCCAAACTCAATATGTGCATGGACACAATAGGAACAACTGATACAGGTGTAACCATGTTCCGGTCACATAACTGTTCACTGTAGGAGATACCATCGCGCATTTATCTCATTGTTTGAAGAGCGATGTGTCAAAGCTCAATTATGTTTAAGGTGACTATAATCCGGCGAGTCATTTGCTGATAGAATCTGCTACTCATCCATTTCATGCGTGAAGAAGACGACGACATATTCCAAAGTGTTAAAATGGCAGGCAATATATATACAAATAAACACATAGATTAATGCTGTGCACAGTCAATCCAGCGGCCGCATAGATTCAGGGAGCATTATTTTGGCAATATAACGAAATGATGAAAGATTTGATGTTTAGAGATACTTGTCCTCTTGACTGAATAGTGCGTAACTTGTGCAGTAGACACCTTACAATGCACGATCTTCGGTCCGTGCTCAAAGTAAGAACGGTCAAAGAAAACTGATTAATACCAGAGATGAATCAGTAGAACCTGTACAAACATATTCACATACTTCAAACACAGACATACCTGACAGCAATCAGCAGGAGGGACATGCATACGAACACAGTCTTGTGATAGGGAATATTACACCACAGAATATTACATGCCTGTGAGTATGTTCACGTAGTCTCAACTGACCTTCGAGTTTTTCCTACAAAAGTCAAAATTCGCCTCGACAGCTGGCCAATATGTTGAACTGCAGACATGAATCACATTTCATGTTCGTTTCTGTGGTCGGTCTACCTTTAATGAGCGTTATCTCACATCTCGCATCAAACAGATAAAACCTCTCCGTTTTTTTCGCATGGGGCCGGTAAGCGCAAAAGGATAGTCTTTGCAGGAGTTATTATCGTGCACTTGCGTATCCACTTCTAATGCTCATGAAGAATCCATTGTGGGGAACTTTTATGGTGGACAAGGCCATAAAAGAAATCTTTCCACCAATGCTGTGGATATCCTAAACAAATAGATCGTAATCACGTGCCACCGCCGTTAGAACCCATACAAGCCAGTCGAGTACAATTAATGAGTTACAATTTTTATCTGCAATGTTGTAATAACTCTGACGCCAGAAGCTTATAAACCTCCTGTTGATGACCTAAACATTGACAGATGTTTAATATATAGTGGGTCCACTGGCTTGCACACTCTTAGACATACATCAACGGATATAGTGTATAGGCAGATCATTGACAAATCTTTATTTTCAGTAACCGTATTGTACTAATTGTATTTGTCGTTTCAGTTTCGTTACAAATGGGACTTTAGTTGTGCAGTGTTTGTAAGCATTCGTGAGCAGATCACATAAATTCCTGACATGATCACGTTTGGTTATTCCACGGCATCCTTACAATGTTAACACTGTTAAATGTTAAATGCTGGACCTTTTTCATGGGTCAGCAATATATGTTCGTGAGAGAAATTTTTGAATTCCGTGAAAAAAAGGGAAATCAATATTTTTTCTTGTGTCAACCGTTCAGTTAACATATAAAACATGATGTATCAACGTTAGAAAAGTAAACAGGAGAAGAGTGAACAGGAGCGATATTGCTGCGATACTGCACGAAGAGCTGTAAAACCACCTTTTTTCTCTCTAGAAGCATTTACATAATAATGAGCCATACCGTTGACATCAAAACTTCCCAATCTGGTAATCAGTGTGAGACGTACCATGGTCTCATTTCAGAACATAAAGATGCTGACACTTTTTCATCCACATTACACGGGTAAACGGAACGTGATGTGAATCTCAAGAACAGGAGATACGAATTTTATTTCATTAGACATTGTCTAAGTTGAACGCAGTGTGTATCGACAATTGAGTATCAAGATAAGTTCGGGATTCAAGTCGGCAAAATAAACTGTGTTTTTATCAAGCCAAGACTGGCGTTCGAAACACGTTTGGCATTTGACGTAAGACCTAGTCCAGTATATCCAGGTCCTAGTTTAAACCACAACCCGTTTGTGTTAAAATCATGGGGTGCTTAGGGGCATATACTCATTCCTTAAGGTTTCTTGGCCATGTTGCAATCAAATTTGCCAATTTGCAATCAGAAATCAAACGTTAGAAGGAAAAATGTAAATTGGTCGGTTACTAATATTTTAACAGCCCCACCACTACCAAACCGAGCCTACACACGACTGTAAGCGATTTTGCTGTGGCTTCCTACAGAATGGTGTAGAAATCTTCCGTGGTAGGTGAAGAAAACCCCGTTCCAGCAACAAATAACACACTCATCATCTTCATAATGCTTGTCAGGTTGCCATTTCTACAATTGTGGGAACAGGTATAAATCTGTTGGGCTGACACAGCTGGTAAATACGAAATAATTTCAATAATTTCAAATCATTGCAAAGCAGTCGTTCAAAGCATCTGTGGTTACATGAGACGTGTGAAGACGTTAACTGTCCTGAAAACTGGCGTCATCACCTTGACAGCTACCATTGTCATAGGAGGAGATGAAGGAGGCTTTTGAAGTTTCAACTGCTTTGATTGTTGAATGCCCCTTTCTTTTTGAGAGCAGTAAACAGATGATTCAATCACTCAACTTTGTGGTGATCTGATTCAGAACGACGTTCTCACTCGCAATAGATCCATCTAGAGAGTTGATCATGACACCTAAGATGTTCTCGCATTTATGTTTCTCACTCAAAACTGAATGACATAGTGCACACCTCTTCAGGATATATACCTCTGTGAATGGTCAGTAGCGTTTCATGTGTAGCGTTGTTACGTAAGGAGTTTAGAATGAAATATGGAGTGTACACTGACCCAGTGACTGTGGTAATCACATGTAGCACTTTCAACATGTTTCATTGGATCGGTTACGCGTACAATGTCCTAATCTTTTCAAATATTTATCAAAACGTTTTGTTCCAGCATTTCAAGGAGTGGATATTGTTTATCAAACAAAATACCAAACATTCAATTCATTTTGTCGTAAAATGCTTTACACAAGTGGGTCCTAGTATTTCTGAACAATAACGACTATCAACCCCAAACCAGCGTGCCGATGTCATTACATAAAGATTTGCGACTTTCGTGAACACATGAGATTATGCTGGACATTAGTCGTCAAATCCATACCAATTTGCGCTTTGGAATACGACACTGTGCTTCCTGTATGACAATCTATGCATTTGACACGCAAGGACTGAACTCTCGCAATGACAATTAAGATTTCAACCACTTAGTTGCCAATATGACTCATTACTAAGAGAGTACGTTTTCTCCTTTTGAACCCATTACAAGGTAAAAACAGTTAACCCTTCTCCAAGGTTAAGAGAAGATAGCATTCATTAAGTGGAACGAGGGTCAGCTAACATCGGAACACGGTCGAAAATTCAAATCAGTAACACGGCTTCTAATCAGAACAAGCTCATTTGAGCTGCCATGTGCAAAGCGAACACAGTGATTGACAGGTACATTTGGTATCCTCCTACAAAATGCATGCAGTTGGAGTCAACAAGATGGGTGATCGCCACTGATTCAGAGACCTCAACCTAAGGTCGAGATGCTGACAGTTGAAGCTTCAGACCAAGATTACCCACTGTTAACCAAAGCATATCGTGGATCGAGCAGATGACAATTTGTTTGGACTTTTCCGGACCTGTTTCACCTCATCAGATAATTCCTACACTGAACCTACGGGCTAATTTCAAAGTCTCGAGCACTTTCATGTCCTCAAAATTGAGATGTTTAGTATTAATAACTTGCTAGGACCTTATACATTATTTGGCCAAAATGTCGGGGTTTTTTTGCCCAGGGCTATTCTGCTGCAAAACTGGTACGACGTTAAGCTTTCTATCAGCATTATGTACCTTTAATTACCTTACCTATATGTATCCTTTTTCATATTGGTATATCTGCCTCTCTAGATGTACAGACAGAAATAATTACATTTCATTAAATGTAGACTGCGCAAAATAGGTGTTCATCGGCAGAAACAGAAATGAAATTAGTGCACAAACTTATATTCACTCCTCAACACCTGGTAAATCACTTTCAAAGACGAATACCTTTGAAATATTGTAACCATGCTGGGACTGTAAGGTTGCCTTAACAACCTTTCTAAACAAGATGAATGTCAATAAGTGAGTGAGTGAGTGAGTGAGTTAATATTTAACGTCACGTAGGCAATATTTCAGCCATATCGTGACGAGAACATTTAACAATGAAAGGGACTACATGTATATTGTAAAACCTGTCGACGAAGGACAGTAAAACGACTAGAATATCACAGTTTGAATTAAAACTAGCGTGGAAAGTTAAAACTAATATCACTATTCGGACAATACAATATAAAAAACAGGCTATAGATGCCAACAACTGAAGGTAGATCACCATACGAGGGGCCATGGGGACTTATTGTACCTTTGCTTCCTCCATAGACCCTAGCTGGATTTACACCATCCCTTCAGATGTTAGCAGTTTAGTCACATCTAGCCGCAAATTAAAAATACACATACACTACGATTAAAAACAGTGTGAAGTCTAAATGTACTTGGAATGTTTTGGGACATACGTACCCTCTCGGGAGGACAATAATTTTACGATACTTCAACGCCCCCTTTGAGGGTACAACCACTAACAGTCTCAGTTACTAATCTAGACTACCAAAAATAAAATATATCTAATTACAATTCATTCAACAAATACAATTCTTTTAAAAATGCAATAATTAAATGAGGACTGATACTAGTAAAAAGGTCCTCCATACCACGTGATTTAAAATAGGTGTCCCTCGTGATGGAATATTCAACACAATCAATCAAGACATGCTTGCCCGTGGTTCTTTTATCACAAGGGATACAAAATAGAGGATCCTCACCTTTCAATAGATATTTATGTGTATATCAATAAGGCATCGTCTTATAATGACCTCTACAAATCTGGACTGACAACCCAAGTAGGTATAACCGATATAACCGGTATATTTAGTAATGTATTGATGCCTACCCGGCCTACCCGCGGGTGTCCCACTTCTTTTGCATCAGATCACGGATATAGAATCTAATGGCAGCTATATAATCAGTATATGGAATAAGAAGTGGTCACACAGATTTGTTGTATGCTGCCTCGGCAGCAAGATCAGCCAGTATGTTACCAGACATGCCGACGTGGCTGGGTAATCAACAAAAGACGATGTCGTATTGGCCAGTAGCAAGGTCATTATTTAATTCAATAATTTCTATTAAAAATGGATGTTTACAAAAAAAGGCAAGAAAGAGATTCTGAATAGATTATATACTGTTTATGTTTAGGGTGTCTTTGAATATATTTAAGAGCCGTTAATATGGCGATTGCTTCAGCTGTAAAAATAGAGCTGTTGTCTGGTGATCTAGAAGATATTGTCCTGGATCCAATGACAGTGGGCGCCACCATCCTTGGACCTGTCTGTAAATAATTAAAAGATTCATGATAGCTATATTTATGTTTTTTAATTGATTATATTGTTGTTTATATTGTACTTCATTCGATGTCAATAAGTACCACCATGTATTGACATGTTTCCTGCAACCATCACAATAAACAGCAGGACGAACCTCATGCTAATCTTACCTCGTTAAGGGCCATGATAGAAATGTTACTTATCCTCTCTCTTACCAAACCATACTCTTTAGTTTCTTAGTATCTTTAGATACTCTTAAAGATCCGGGGTAGAATAGGTCTTCAGCAACGTCTGCTGGGAACGAAAGCCGACTATGCTTGTCGTACGAGGCGACTAACGAGATCGAGTGGTCAGGCTCGCTGACTGCTGATACATGTAATCGCTTCCCAATTGCGCATACAGATGTTCCTGTCGTTGATTATTTACAGACCGCCGCCATATGGCTGAAATATTGCTGAATGCGGCGAAAAACTAAACTCACTCACTGTGGTCGCAGAAGAACATACGTTCTACTTAACGCCTATCAATATCGAACATTACTGAAGATGATGTTCTACCATTCTGCAATAACAGTTGGAGTACATGTATTGGCAGGAGGAACAGTGTGTAGTGACAATCTGCATCAATGCATTTCTCTTAACAGATCGTTAAGAGAGAGGATGAACTGATATCAATGGCTCTCACACTCACAGGCACCATACAAGAAGTTTGATGAAGGACAAATGAAAACTTCTTTGAGATGATCAGTTGGGAAAACACTACATACAGAGTATAAACACCATGTTTATCGTGAAGTATTCAATCCAGAATGTGCTAGTTTCCTGACAATGCAATCGATAAAAGGTTTGCATGTGTTGGAAAGGTAATAGTGACCACACACATCGTTGAACAGCATGAAATATACAAATAACAGTGTTCTTGCAACAGTAATATACGTTTACATGTATGTAGCGTGTCACCGCTTGTATGAGTGTAGGCTGGGAATTCACGACAATAAAGACCCTTAGTTAAGCATATATTTACTCTGTTCGAATGGATCACCAAAAGCATGTATCTTTGTAAACGTGCATATGTTATTCACAGTCAGGCAAGGATACATATTGTTTACAAATGGTTACCATCTCTTCCTGATAACGTAAGCAGTAAATTAGATTATCGGCACAACATATTCTCAGCAGCAATGTACAAAGGTACTTGGATTTTAACCCTAATGCACCATATGAGGGATTGTTCTATCTATTCATCACAATATGTACAAAGGATTCCCACCAATGATTTTCCTCATATCATAGTAGGCAGACTGAATGACAGTTTAAAAAAGAGTTAAAAGCAGCATGCTGAATCAACTTTATGTTCAGATGATACCATGTGTTTTGATGTTATGATGTTTTGATGGAAACTGCACGGGTCATTATCACGCTATTCTGTAGTTTGCAGACATCTGCAAAACCTAGATTACACATATAACCTAGATGTACGTTATTGAATTAATGTCATAGGAAAATATAGACATATATGTTTCTTTATGTACTATTTTGTAAGACTGACCACGTGTTTTGATTTTTTATGAAGTTTTAAAAGTGTTTACCATAATCTGTCCAGTGCTACGAAACTATGGACCTAATAGCAGATTGTGAGGCTCCAGACAAAATGCAAACTGTAGAATCGAACTAAGCCCATTTTAAAAATAGGGTTAAAAGTCTTGGCGATTGGTGTCCTGTGACGAACATGCAAACTGACAATTAACACAATACTGTTCTTTAAAGCACATAAGGAAATTATCAAATCAGAACAAAATTAAGCATTTACTCACGCTGTTATTCTCTTTGCATTTGATGTTAGCTAAGAATCACCCAAGCCCCACAAGGTGTCAATGCAGTATTTGGTCAAGTCTTATTTCTGATACTATATCAACAAATGTCAATAGGTGAGAACTTCTGCAGTCTGTCTGGCACTGTGGACCTTCAACACATTTCTATTCAACCCAAGAATAAACCAGCTGAGAGTAAGAAAATCGATTTTGGTTCTGCTTAAACTTTGGACACGGTAGTTGCGACATCTGGCATCTCATTCTTGCTTGGTGTTCTGGGGAGTTCATTACTATGTATTCATTATTTTGCTTTTGACTGGTGAATCACTTGTTGCGAATTGAAATTCAGGATTCGCTCATGTTTTTATACCATTGAACTATAATTTCATGCACTTTATCTACCTTATGATTCCGCTGATTAGTCAATCCTGAATAACGTCACATATGTCACCACCAGAGCTGTGTCGAATACAGTGCATCAGTATATATGGGAAACCTAGATATGCATATTCTAACAGACTAAATTTGGTTATGTTAAATGCTGGACTCAGCTGTTTTCAGAACAACCCTTTCATACTTGTTTGATTTTCATGGGATTTAAGCAAAATCACTTCCGATTGAGGGTACGTTGTGCTAGTTCAACCTGGTAGGATGACTTCAGTCATGACACACTCCACAGACTTTCTTGGCACACTTTGTTGCAGTTTTGAATAATTATGTTGACGACTGATATACATAATGGCTTGATTATAAATGCATGATTTAAATCCAATTTATGTCATGTTGTTTGCACACTCTATATAGATACTAAACGACCATTTTTATTAAACGAGTTCATGATTTGGTATTAAACGAGCGAAAAGCGAGTTTAATAAAAATGATATTTCACGGAAGCGAGTTTAGTATTCTGTTTATTACTCGCCAACATAAATTGACAGAAACTGCCGCGACATTCCCTACAGTGTGATCACTCTCAGCTTTCCGCGAGTCAAGCAAGGGCTAATAAAATTGCGACATCGACATTAGCATTGTGACGTCACAACTTTGAACCATCTTGACGTCATACGTCAAGCGGTATTACACTAGTGCAATATTGCCGTAAAATGTTACAGTGCATTATCTTCAACGGGGCGAGTAATGAAAGCACGGATCTGCACGTGGGAGCGTTCTTAAAGTTATGATTATAGTTTTACATGACGCGTAAACTACAAATAACGTACTGATTTCTGCACTTACTTTTTTACCTGTTTTCGGAAGTCAACACTTTTCAATCGTGATTACAAAGCCGGTCATTCACAACAGACCAAACTATTTTTACATATGTACAGAAGCAACGATTAATATGCCCCTTCCTTTTATACACACGAAAACTGAGATGAGACTATCCTGCTTCGCCGTTTGCATCCATCTCAAAACCTTGGTTAACTTGAGCTTGATTAATTCACAAGTTGTATTAATATTTTGGTAAACTGAACACATATTCAAACACGATTTAATCACGACCAAATTTCAACCCCACATTCTCTTGATCCTCTTGCTATTGCAGACGGAACCAGCAATCACTGATCGCGACTTGCTCCTGCTGGGATTAGCAAACATACTTCTTTACCAACTTGTCCTGTTCAGCTGTTCATCCCTACCGGGATAGAGTCAACACTCGGTGCTGGTAATTTAGATAGAAGCAGGGCAACCATTGTTGTTCTTTATAACCAAACGCTGGCACAATCAAACATTGGCAAGTGAATGTGCCATTTACCATACTTCGATCTGTACTTCCTCTCTGGCTCTTGAACACAACGGCGTTGAAATAACACGCTATCGTTCCTTGCTTCCTCTCTCTACTGTCATTTATATGCTAAACCAGAGAGGGTGAAGTCCCCGGGGCGTTTGTTCAAGCCCCTTGCATCTTCTACCGGAGATCGATCTATGATATTTAACTACTGCTCAGCTACCTTATGATACATGTGAAGAAGTCTCTCGATACCTCCATGCCGATGTTTGAAAGGATGTATCCTCAGTGCTGGGACAGTGATGTCTAGTTATCTAGCTTGATATGTCTAGTGATCTTGCACCGCAACACGTTCTGCAAGACATGTAGCAATAACAACGGGAAAGAGCTTTGTAATTTACCGAATGCTTTGAAATTCTTATTTAGTCCATAATTATATAACCTTCTGGTTTACCGATCAGTTCTCTCACTGTCAATTAAACGAACGGCTGGATATACATTCAGGTAATATATGTGTGGTAATATCGTTCACGTATGTCGATTCCCCAAATTGGTACAATGGTTGTAGCCAAATGACAGTAGCACACACAATTAAAACAATGCCTAACATATGGTTCACATATCTGTCATAATAACCATTGTCAGCGACAAACAACACACCTTAATCACAGAATACTTGCCACTATACCCATACATATTCACGCAAACACGTATGTGTAAGTCGCTTTAGAGAGGTTGGATCTTATACTCGATTTAACAAACGTTTTCATGGGTGACGTGAGACCGCTACTTTCTGATAATGAGAATCCAGAAATCAAGGCTTGGAATAACCACATTCGCCCTTGTCTTGATTCTTGAATTGTCAGAACGTTTTCACGAGTTTAACCAAAGTGGTGCATGTACAGGTGGTTACTCCTTTGTGGTATTTTGCGGGTAGTCGATAACTAAATATGTATTTTAATGTATATGAATCATTCCAGGTACTTCCCCGGATTAGTTTCATTTCCTTAACAACATCACTGATGTCTCTGAGTCGTTGACTTGTACCTTGGTTCTGTTGTAAAACTTGTGTCACAGCTTCTATAATAAGGCTAAATGAAGGCTTTCATCCTAGTGCAAGAGCATTTGCACTATGGGATGAAGTTGACGTTTCTGTTACAGGTGAGGATTATTGAAATTTGAAAAGCGGCAAGAAGGCAGCTTGGGTTGTACACTTCCTAAAGGAGCTGAGGATTTAGCTGGAATGCACTCTGGTCTGCTGCCTGGGCGGTTATTGGCTTTGAGTTTACCCACCTCTGCGTGGAGTGTGTGAGTGAGTTTAGTTTTACGTCGCACTCAGCAATATTCCAGCAATATGGAGTCTGTAAATAATTGAGTCTTGACCAGACAATCCAATGGTCAATAACATGAGCATCGATAGGCGCAGACGGGAACCAATGACATGTTTGTCGACAAAGTCAGCTAGCCTGCCAATCCGATTCCGTCAGTCGCTGGAGACAAGAATGGATTACTGAAGGCCAATATTCTAACCCGGACCTTCTGTCTGCGTGGAGGCTGTTGCTAACGTGGTATTCGTCTATGATGCGTTTAATGTCATCTTACTTGTGTACCAAATGACTCAATGTGTTCGTGGAAATGGTCAGTCTGCCCTGCTCTGCGTTAGCACCCGCCTCTCAAAAAAATATGCAAAAAACGTAGCTGTTTATTTTTTATCCACTTTGTTATGTATACAGTATATTTCTGTATCAGTAATGTAAATGCTACAGACTGCGGTTCATATTTCTGTTTCAATCATATAACAGCTAAACACTAATAATATAACAAATTCAAATTTCAAAGTTTATGTTGCGAGCATAAAATCACAGAAAACGCCATCACACAAGGAAAACATGATATTTTATCATTTGATTAAGCTCGTTGACAGCTGTTTGGGAACAGATATAGTTCGCTTGATGAAAACGAGTTTCTTCTGGGTTACCTTTCAAACTGATGTAAATACCATGTTCGCAAACTACAAGTGCTGCAAGTCACAAATCAGGCAATGTTGACGACGAGGATTACTTGCAAGTGTATAGGCGACCGTGTTTTGAAGTTTAACCTCTAAGAGTTCACACGGCTATAGCCGAGTGAACGTTTGGTTCAAAGGTTTTGTTACCTTATGGTTAGATAACAGTGCACTTGTGGCTTTTACAGAAACCCTTATCAGATCCAACTTCCTGTCTGCTGCAAGTGTAATGATTTTTTTCAAGAAAAACTTAACATAATGGATGAAGTTACAGAGTTGTTGCAAAGACGTCATAAAACGCCGTGTAATATATTTTGCGACAATTCGCAGTCATAAAGTCAAGTTTCTAAGTTTGTTTTCGAAACGAGTGAGTTTAGTTTTATGCATATACAGTGTCACTAGGGAAATATATACAGCTTACTTTGAAGTTGACTAGTCGACAGACTAGTTGTCTTGGCTGGTACTTCTTAAATCCCAATTGTGTCGATCGACGCTCATCAAATGTAATAGCAAAGTAGCCTCTGCTATTTCAGTCTTCTCTCAAACGACACTACTATGTATGAAAAATAGTGAAAAGGCGTAGAGTTTACCGGCAACATGACCGCTGAACATGACCGCAAAATGCATGTTGCAAAAGTCTCGCATATGAGAACACGCACAGTCCTGGTTTGTAATACATTGAGCTAATAAACACAAATTCGACTACGGATGAAAAGGCAGTTTGACTATTTTGAGTCTGGTGGGTTTCGCGTTATCATCCAGAGTTTACCATCACAGTAAAGGCAATATTTAACTGTCTCTCTGATGTTATATGATTGGTATAGTTATGGATCTCAGTGTGAAACCTAGCTTGAAACATTAACTGAACAAGTAAATTCACAAGCTGTCATTGACATGCTCGCACACTGTATCGCTTACTGCTTGACACCGGCAGGGCACAGATCACTGTCTACATCGTCGTAGTATGCAGATTCAGCATCTCGGCGTCACGTCGCTTGGGTTAACAATGCATCCGACATTTTAACTAATTGGTCAGTGGTTACAGAAATACATCGTAAATTGACATGGAATACGATCATTATATAGGGAAAACTACAAGTAGAAATACAGAATTTCTGTTTCTAATTGGTGAATGGTTAAGTAATCTTGAGTTACAAAAACGAAAACGATCATTATGAAGAGTAGACACAAGTGCAAATATGCGAAACTGTTTCTAGAGATTGAAGGAAAAAATGTCGCTACATTTTCTTCAATACGTCCTTGAATACTTATTTTTGTGTGCAAAATGAGAGGTGCCCGGCGGCACCTCAAAATAAAATATATGCATTTGTTAGCAATTGTGTTGCGTAAATCATATTAGGTAAAAAAAGTACCCTCGTCGTGTAATTACATTACCTGCTCTTTTGTTGGAAGTTGTTAATTTTCAACGAGTAAGAACACACGTAGTGGAAACTGTGTGGAAAAAGAACTCTTTCACACTGATATGGCTTGAAACTAACATACCTCACGAAATCACGAAACACATATGTTATCGGTTAAGGGGAGTGCATGTATGTATGTGTAAGTATCGATTATAAAAAGCGATGGGCATGACAGTAATTGACGCAGTCTGTGCTGTCCGTTGCAGTTTTCAGTTCTGAATTGTACCACGCGCTTTTATGCTTGTTCAGATGAATAACTCACTGAAATTTGCTTGGGTAGGAATAGGTGGCACCGATCATGCAAAATAAGCTCACCTTATCTTGAACATCCAGCATCCAATTCAAATATATGCATTATGCCATCTGGAAATCAGTGAAAATTATCTGGTCGTAAACGTTTTGCATATATAGAAAATATAACACGCTAATTGATTTTCGAGGGTGGCGAAGACTTAATTTTTCCTTTATATGACGAAAAAAAACACCAACGAGCAATGTGAACGCTTTACCCCATGTGTTGCCTCTAACGGAATTACTAAGGTGTCATTTGTCCACTATCGATACCGTTTGGCACTCGTCAGGTGTATGTGTGACCGTCTTAACTCGACAGAAGGAATCTTTCAATGACGATACAGCTGGTCACAGCTGGTCACAGACAATGGCAGTGGTAAATAGTGTGGTCAGATCACAAATCCTTAAAACACTTGCCTGTTTTGCACAGTTTTCGAGAAACTCTACAGACACTAGTTTATCTTTGCCGCATAAAGGCTTAGGGTCCTCATATGGTTGATGCAACACTAAGACTAAAAATCCACACTGAGTAATTAGTGTGACACAAAGCTTTTGAGTGTGTGGGTGAGTTAATATTTAACGTCACATCCGCAATATTTCAGCCAAATCGTGACGAGAACTTGTTTGATATTGAAATATGTATAATATATTAATAAAAACCTGTCGTCAAAGGGCGGTAAACAACTAGAATAAATTAGAACTACTGCACAAAGTTAACACTAGTAGCACTATTTGGACAATACAATGTAAAATACGGGCTAGACATCACCGACAACAGGAGGTAGGTCACCATACTAGGGACCATGAGGACTTGCAGTACATTTTCTTCCTGCGTGGACCCTAGCTGGATTTACATCATCCCTTCCGCTGTTAGCGGTTTAGGAAATATAGCCAAACATTAAAAAGACATGTATTCTGCGATTAGAAACGTGGAAAGATTAAATTTACTTTGAATATTTGTGGACTTACGTACCCTCTCAAGCATTTGAAGTAGGTGCCATTAGCCAATACGAAGCCAATTAAGGTCTCTCTGTCATAGGTATGATTATGACCAACAACTCAGAGCTTGTGTTACATAATCTGGCCACCTATATCCACTTATATCAGTAGTGTTATCTATATTCACCAAGGCCGTAACTGAGGCTCACCTGCTTGTTAGTAATATATCACAACCAAGAATATATAATGAACTATTCAGGAGCTGTTTGACATCTGCTTTTGTCTCTCTGAAACGGATCCGTACACAAAATGTCAATAAATGATCCTTTCGACAAACTTAATGGATAACAGCTTCTTTATTACGATAGTGGGACGTTTCGGTACAGGTTCTTGCACCATTGTCAAGCAGGAATGAAACATACAGAGGTGGCAAAGTGTATATAGTGAGGCTAACAAAGACAACAAAATAACAAGGTAATTAACACAATAGGGTGGGGACTGAGGTGATGAAGCCAGTGGGTAGACAATGGGGGAGGGAGTAGAAGCCAACGATGTAGAAATGTAAGGGATGGTTTAACAAGGCAGAAAGTTTATATAGCTGCCTGGGCTTGGAGGAGTGCATCATAAAGCTAATGGAATGTAATATGCTTGATCTCGGTTGATGGTAGGTTGTTGACGTTTGATGTGAATGACTTCGGTGAGTTTGCATTTGGTAAAGTCCTTTTGGTTGTTGGCCAGGTGATGAGGTGATTGGGGTTAGCTGGATGTGATCAGCGATGGCTGATTTCCTGTTATCCATAAAGTTTGTCAATCTTGTACTCCCCAACTTCTAAAACGCCACTCAAAGAAATGATCCTTTTTAATGGATGACTACTTGTTTATTGTTTTCAAACTGTTTATAAGTGGAGTTTGATGTTAACTCACTGTAATTTGCTGCAAGTAAGTATACGTGCAAACAAATGCGTGAAAACAACTCCAGTGCAACAATATAAACGAACATTAGCTGAATTGTTTAGTCTCATTACATTTCAGGGCAAAAAGAGTAAAGATATACTTCCAGATACTTCGGATCTTGTTGCTCTCGCAGCGTCATTTAATGAGTTTTCTAAAGAAAAGATCCTGGATATCAGACAACGTCTGCCCTGTTGTGTCACCGATCAGCTGCACAACCAACAATTTGGGTTCCAAGGATCACCTCTCATTGATTTTCAACCCTATTCTTTTTCGGATGTAAGATCCCTTATCTTGCAAGCTAATAAGACTACCTGTGCCTCTGACCCTATGCCAACACAGCTTGTCGTGGATCATTTAGATTGTCTACTCCCGGTCATCACAGATATCATAAACACAAGTATTTCAACTGGCATATTTCCCCAATCTTTGAAAAATGCAATAGTCAAGCCTCTGATTAAAAACAACAAATTGGACTGTTCAGAACTGAAAAGCTATGGACCTGTGTCAAATTTGTCATTACTTTCAAAACTTGTTGAAAAGGCTGTAGCAAAGAGGATGATGGAACACCTTTCATCACATGATCTGCTAAACAGATTTCAGTAGGCATATCGTCCACATCATTCCACAGAAACTCTTCTCCTAAGATTAGTAAATGACTTGAGAAATATTCTGGATTCCGGGAATGTGGTTGCCCTTGTCTTAATTGATTTGAGTGCAGCGTTTGACACTGTGGATCATGCACAGCTATTCGAAATCCTGAATCAGCAAGTTGGACTGCCTTGAGGTGGTTCCAGTCATATCTATGTAGTCGGAGCCAAGAAGTGTCAGTTAAGGGTGTTACTTCATCAAGACTTGAGTTATCCCATGGAGTTCCTCACGGGTCTGTCCTTGGGCCGATTCTATTCCTGCTTTATGTGAACTCGCTACCAGCAGTTATCAACAAGCACAGTTGCAGCCACTATGGATATGCAGATGACACCCAGCTCACTACCATCTTGAGACGGAGCTCACTTTGACAGACCTGCAGATTGAGGACGACTGTGTCTGACATAAAGAGATGGATGACATCTAGGATGCTTCAGCTCAATGACTGTAAGACAGAACTATTGATAGCCGGCAGCCATAGGCAACTGCATGGAGTATCAGTCTCAGGTGTCAAGGTAGCCTCCTCTGTCATTCAACTCTGCCTGTTGCCAAGGACCTTGGTGTGTACAAAGACTCTAACCTCTCACTAGAGGCCCACATCAACCATCTACGTAATGTCTGCCATCACCACCTCAGCATCATCACCACAGACTGTGCCAATGCCTTAGTGAGATCTCTTGTCCTTTCTAGACTTGACTATTGTAATATCCTCCATGCTGGATTGAACTCTGTGCAATTACAGAAACTGCAAACAATTCAAAAAGCTGCTGCCCGTACGGTATGTCTAAAATCCAAGCGAGATCACATCACTTCATCACTCATTTTCCTACACTGGCTTCCTGTTAAGTACCGTGTGAACTTCAAAATATTGTGTCTTGTATATAAATGTCTCCACGGTCAAACTCCAGAGTACGTATCCGAACTTCTTACACTATACACCCCTGCAAGATGTCTCAGATCCCAGAATCAGCATTTACTTTCAGTCCCCAAAGTCAAACTTGTCTCCTATAGTCATAGGACCTTTACCTACGCCGCTGCATTGATTTGGAATTCACTGACTGCTGACCTCAAATGTGCCGAATCACTGAACTCTTTCAAGTCCCTTCTGAAAACCCATCACTTCTCCATAGCCTTCTCTTAGATCTTTCTTCCTTTTTTTAATTCTAACTATTAGTAACGTAATGTATACGTTAAATATACATTCACCTTTCTATGTAGCGCCTTGAGCGAGCATCGAATGTACGGATACAGGCGCAGTTACAAATACCCACTATTATTATTATCATTTATTATTTTCATTTATTCAAATTGCAAATCATGGTGCAATAGAAAGGGGAGACATATGTACACGCGATTTACGAAATGAAGTGCAATGGTATCTAGCATTACTAGACTTCTAAATCATCAAAAGCATGTAGCCATGAAACAGTCGTGCAAAATGTGCTGCATTGATGGAGCAATGTGTAAACACTCAAGTCTGTTTTAGACAGTTTGGAAGTGTTTAGTAAGGCGTATGACCATCATGAGCACGAAAGCAAGCTTCAACACGCCTTGGCATTACCATATACACATTTAAAGTTGTTGGGGTGGAATGATCTGCCATTCTTATATCTGTTCAAGTTCATCCCGAGTCTTGAACTGAATATGGACACCGTGAACACTTCAAGTAGTGTCTCAAGCATGTTCAGCTGGACTAACATCAGGTGACCTTGGCCCGCCAGGCCAGTCCATACGCATGGTGATGTTGATCTAGACAACTTCATAAACAGTTCTTTCTCGGGCATTACGATCCATAAAATGAAGTTAAGGCCCACGTGTTGGACCAAAGTAATGATTATAAGCAGGGTTTAACCGATCAGAATGCTTGTGTGAAATGCCATGCCATACATTTCGCATGTTGTTTCTAAGGGTGGTTGTGTTCGTTTGATGTTATCAACGCTATCAGATATATCAATTTGACGGTGACTAAACATTATGTATTCTTTGAATATTTACCTTTCAGTAACATGCCGGTAAAGCTTGCTGTCGGGATTGTTGAAAATGTTACACTGAAAATATTTTTGTGACGAGTAAGAATAATGAAAGACGTAAACAAACGTGTATATCACATTTACAACATTTCCATGCAGCACAGTTGCTTTGTCGGCTAATATTTCTCAGCCTGACCGAATATGTCTGACCTTTTCATTGAAAAGTGCTCAAAATATTATAGTAGCGATAATTTATACAAAGGGTTGATGGTTTTTGCGAAATGTACTTATGAAAGGACTAGAGGCTACAGTTCAGCGTCACATGTTTTATTGGCCCTCTTGTTTTAGGATCGTATCTGCTCTGACTGCGAGCCATACCGATGAAGACCTGTTTTACTATCTACAATCCCAATACATTATCCAGTTACTCGCACATGCTGGTAACCCTGGATATATATGAAGACTATGTTTTAGCTGTTATGTTTTACACAGTTACACTTTGATTGATTATGACAACTAATCAGTTGGGTTAGAGCTTGCCTATTATTGGAGTGATTACCTTGGCACGTACTGCTTATTTTGAGCCGCTATTGTGACCTATTCACACTCTATTTCAGTCAACCTCAGGTAATGAGAGTTATCTTATCTCCAAATTCCCAAGACAATATAGTTTGAAGGACGTTGTTAACCATTCGGTAAGTAATGGTTTCCGAAAGGTGATCGAATACAATCAACTCTACGATATAGTCATTCGTAACAGCCCCAGAACCGATCTGAAAAAAAATATACTTGTGTTTTCAAGCCGACGTTAATTATCCACTCAGTTGTGCCCGTCAAGACCTAGGCAGCGAATACAACACCACTTGAAATACATTATACGAAGACAATGGGTCAGGAGGCTTAAACAATGAAACACAAGTGAACACAACAGTAAACGGTGATGCGACCAAAACATCTGAGACCTGCATCACTTTCTGCACCTTTTCCACATGAAGCGTCCACGCTATTACAAAACTGAAACAGTTCACAGTGAGGTGAAAACAAACTTACTGAGTACATAGGTGGGGAACATTCAAGCAGATCATGGAGTCAAAGCAAATCGATACCTGTTATTTAGTTATCACCAGTGCTACTGTCTTATTCCAACCGTATTACCTAATGATTTATCCAAATGTTACATTGGTTGGTACAATATAGAACAAATTTTATGGACTACTACTTCTTATATTCGCGAGAACGACATTCCTGTACAGGTCCCTGTATTATTGCTAATCACAAATAATAATAATAATAATATTGTTTATGATAGTGTCATGTGTTACATGGGCCATTGCTCCCGATAAAAATACAAACACCGTTCCTCGAGGAGACCGAAATGACACCTTAAATGATTTTAGCAGTTTTAAAATCTAAAAGATTAAAATACAGAAAATACCATATATATTACATAGATTACTGCCATTCATCTGTCCATTCGTGTACACACACACACACACACACACACACACACACACACACACACACATGTACACACAGCTTCATTTACAAGCACTTCTTCGTGTATTACGTACACACATATACATACATATTCACACGTAACTTCACCCATTCTCACTCACGGATATATACAAGCACACACACACACACACATACACTTAACCTAGATACATACAAACATATTATACACAAACACATCCCCCCCAGTACACACAAACACCCACCCACCCCACACACATGCACACTTACACACACACACCCATACCCACACTTAAGAAATAAATATACATTAAAATTCAAGCAGTTAAAACATGAGTAAAATTATTTACAATTTTCATGAAACAGCGTTTGGTGAAACATACGTTGTAGAGCTTTGGTCAGTTCATATTGAATAGCATCGCTTTAGAGCAACCAGCATATCTTTTCCTGTTGCGTAAGGTCCTTAAAGTTTGGATTTAATTCACTGCTTTTTTCGAACAGTTATGAGAGTAAAAGCTGCACTGTATGAGGAAGTGTTGTTCATCCTCCACTGCCTGGTTCTCACACAGTGTACACAGTAGTTCGTCATGAAGGGGTGGTGGTAGGCTTGGTATAGCGTCCTTTCTCTATATTGATGGGGAGGCTTCCACTGCGGAAAGAGGCAAGCACGCTTCTTTGGTGTCTACTTATGCTTATCTTCGTATAGTCTTGCTTATACAGTCTGTATGTTCTTAGTTTATTACCGTTGGGGTTGTTATGGTCGTTAAACAGATCATGGAGCCACTGTTCACAGTCTCTCTGATCCAGCACTGCAAGGGCTTTGTATAACAGTTCAGTTCTCGTAACATTTGAGGAATACACATTTCTGTTATCCTGTCCATGTAACTTAAGTTTTGTAATAAAATCCTTTGCTCTATAATCACAGGAAGACTTTCTCCATAAAGACCACGTATGTATAGCTGCTACTAATGTATCTGGGTCGGCTGTCACAGTTGGGTGGTACTGCCGGATTACTTCGATTTTAATTTTTAAGTCCGAATTTCTCCAACCTAAGTCCCCTCTCACAGCTGTAGTAGATGTATTCCTCCTCACCCCAAGAAAGAATCGTCCTGCCTTGTTCTGAATATGCCCAATTTCTTTATACTGGTTGAGTCCCCAAATACTGGCACTATAGTTGATTATGGGTTGAACATAACTGTCATACAGTTTAGTGAACACATCAAGACTGAAACCTCCAAGAGAGTTAAATTTGGCCATAACAACCCCAGGGCTCTGCTCGCTGACTTACATACTTCTTTGACAGTCTTCTTGTAGTCACAGTACTCACTGAGCCACAAACCTAAATATTTATACTCAGAGCAATAATCGATCTCCATATCACCACATGTGAATCTGTGAACTGATCTGGGGAGAGAGATTGGTCTGCAATGCATGATCTTGGATTTATCTTTATCACCCTCAATTTCCACTTGGTTGTCCAGGAGTAAAGACAGTCTTGGAGTTGTTGCAGCTTGTTGGAATCGGGAGCTATGAGCACAATATCGTCCGCATACAAGAGAAGAGACACGTTGACCTGATCTATATCTACTCCACATTGCAGCTCGCTTATCTCACTTGCCAGGTCATCAATGTATATGGAAAATAGAGTAGGAGAAGGACAACATCCCTGTTTAACGCCAACGTTCACATCAACCCAATCAGTTACTTCCGTGTTAACTTTGACACAGCATTTGACATTTTGATAAAGTGACTGTATTACTGGTAAAAACTGTCCTTGTATTTGGAAACGGGCTTTCAACTTTAACCACAGTAGCTGTCTTTGAACCGAGTCAAAGGCCTTTTTAATATCAATGAAGCACAAATAGGTGGAAAGTTTCGATATCTTTCTGTTATAAACAATCTTTGTGAGCGAATGAAGATGCTCCTGACATGACCTGCTTTTCCTGAATTCATTCTGTACATCATATAGTAAGTCCTCATGCTCTAGCCAGGTACTAAGTTTGTTGTTAAGGATTTTCGAATATATCTTGTAAGGCACCGAAAGTAGTGTTATTCCCCTATAATTGGTTGGAATTCTTGGGTCTCCATTTCCTGATTTCGGGATAGGTGTTATTCCTTTCTGCCAAATCATCGGGGCTAGACCTGTACTGAACATGATATTAAACAGTCCATGTAAGATATTTATACTGTCATTATTCCTTAACACTTCCACTTGGAGCTGGTCGACTCCTGGCGCTTTATTCAGCTTCATACTCTGGACAGCCTTGATAACTTCTATCTTTGAGAGGGGCTCATTTAACTCTTGAATGTTTAGTTTTGGTGAGAGGTTCACAAAATACTCCATGAAGTAGGAGAGTAGGTATATACACTGAATGTAACAAATAAAACAACATAATAACATAATTGGCTAGACAGTAAGCTGATGAGACCGGTGAGTTGGACAAAGGAAAGGCATGGTGCATCAATTACCATGGACTCCCCCGTATCCCCCACCCAAAACTGTTGTTCCGTTAGTATCAGTGCTGCTTCTAATTCCATCAGTAAAGTAAATGAATATTCCAAATGTTACACTGGTTAGGTTGTATGGATGAATACAGTTAAACAATAACGACAAAATGATTTCAAAATTCAGGAAAATGTCCAGTCGAATCTGCACCAGTCAACCAAATGATCCAAAGACATGTCAACTGTTCACTGGAAATGTATAGAACACGTCAAAATAGGGAATTACATTTGAAATACTTTGGCAAAATTTTGGAAATTGTTTTTGTCTCATCTTATATTCAGATGTAAGGCTTCAGTTCAGTAAGGCTGTTTGCAAATTTAGAATTCAGGCACACATGGCCGTTGTTTGATCTATTCGAGTTTCTGAGTTTCCAATTTGCTAAAAGTTTGGAAGCAATATCAAGAATTATACTGTCGCGTCAATACTGTGGGGTTTCACTACCTTCCACAAAGTTACTGTAATTTGTTCTGATTACCTAGACTATACAAACAAGATATCCTCGATACCAAATCAATAACATAATCTCTAATGGGAAGGAATGTTTATCTCAAATGAGATAAACTGTGTCTACAGTATCCGATAACTTACATATATAACTCAATATTCACATTAATAAATCAGGTTACATGAAAGTGGTCCTGGCTATGCCTCTTAATTTTGAGGAAGGCTGCTTTAAGACGTTGGATGTCACCATACGAATAAACATATAATAGAAAAATCAATTTTATATCTTGAAATAGCTTCAAATGACGTCCTGCTTTTCATCTGCATGACGTGATCATCAGAAACAAGATATCGATAGTCGTAAAGATGCATAGATGTATGGTGCTCATGCCTTAGTACAATATAATCATAAGGTAGCGAATTACAAATAAAACATCACCTTTCTTCTACTTAGCCTACTTTTTAACGTTGACACGGAATGATGCAATTCCAAAACAGTGGCTCAGTTATCCAGGAAAGTTTTCAGGTTGTAAATATCCAGCATACGCAAAACAATCGACAGAAAACAGGAAGTGAAGATAAGGAACGTTGAGGTCATATTAACAGGCAATATTTAGTCCTTTTACGATGCGATACTAAGTGTAATAAGTATACAGTATTGCTTGACAAACAATGTATAAAAGCATTATTTTGTGCAGGATTGCTCGTATGAACACACATCAGATATCATTCTCTTTCTTAATTGTGCATGTCGTCGTATTTAAGGGAAAAAGAGTTATATTTGCCAGTGGAGTGCATAAAGGGAGGGAATGATTTTTTTTATCAACACAAAAACACCGTGGAAAATATTACAAAGGAACCTTGTTCTTTAATTTTACGACTGAAGTGTACGCTATACCTGCTGTTTCACCTCCAACAGAATCACCTAGGCATCATTAAACCAATGTCGAGACCACTTGGCACTTCTCAACTTCATTCTTTGGGTGATGAACCAACCGGTCACATATAGCAGATAGTTTAACCAGACATCTCATTGTTGAAGCAACCGTCAAATGACACGTGACTCACAGTTTCGGAAAATACCGACAATGCTCCGAGGGCATCCACGCTCTTATCTGTACCATACAATGACACACAGCAAAGAAACTAGGCATAAAACACCTGAGATCAGGAATCAGTGTGAAATGGTTCAATCTCGTGACGACTTTCTTGCGGCGGTTGAAGTCGGTGAAACAGGCTAATACAAAGGGCGACACCACCGCTAACAGTATGACAGGCAGTTTAGAACATGCTGTGACGTAATCGGACACCAACAAGTTCTGACTCCTTGAACTCGGTATAAATTGCACGATAGGTGCATAAAGGTAAATGGTCGATATCTAAACTAAACTATTTAAAATGTGATTTGGTATCCTTTGTCACCACACCCGTACCTTGTGTGAATACATTGGTAACTATGCATTTTACTTCAATACGCGTACTCAGAATTCATAAGATGAAGGGAGGGTCACGAAGTTGTACTGAAACGTCATTTCAAAGAACAGAGGAATTTATCATTCTTTGGGCCATCAAAATGCCTGCCAAACTGAAACAAACTTGATGCTGGAGTGTGGTCTTGTCTGTTGACACAGATACCATATCTTTCTCATCAATCAGCGCTCGTGTGTTCTATTTTGTTAATAATAAAATCCACTGGTTAGTTCCTCCCTCCTCTTTTCTTCCAAACCTCCCTTCGTTTGCACAGCTGGCTTTCCCTTCAGTCCCAACATAAAAGCACGCAGTGTATTGAGTTTCTAAGATTTTTGTTAGATTCCACATACTATTTATATTCCTGAAAATGACAGCTTATTTACACCGTTCACGCATGATACGACCCATCCATAAACGTCAGAAAATCTTTTGTTTAGCTTCAAAATAGGAGTAATTGAGAGCTATTTTCGACAACATCAACGGGACGAAGCTTGAAGCATTGTTCCAGTAGACAGTATGGAGGATCCGGTAGAAGCCGCTGGTGGGAGCAACAACATTATTCGACTTATTGAAGGCGATGCTAACTATGTATCGTGTATTCTAGAGAACACTTTGGAAAATCAACCGTCACATCGTACGAACTGTAAGACGATGTATGCGTAGGATATGATCGGCTTCCGACTGCAGTAAAACATGTGTCCATTGTTGCCATTTGTAATATGGAAGAAACATATTTCCTGAAGAGTGAGGAATTCAGACTAATTTATCGGTATCGTGACATTTAGGACTGCACTGATAAAGAATGGAAGACTCAACAAATTCTCATGCATGTTTCACGAAGAAGTGATCAACATTTTGGTAGGATGGATTATTTAATGCCGCACTCAGCACTATTTTAACCCTAAATTATCAAGTATGGGTAGGATAGGACTTACAGTTCAGATTACAGAAATAAATATGAGAAAATCAAATGGATATCCACCACTACGAAGAGAGAGTATGAATTCTTGGGTCGAAACGAAGGCAGATTTGGCTGCATTGTATGCAGAAAAGTTGTAACACTGTACTTTGTGATTCTGATCTTTGTTCATCCTCGTCTTTGTCGGTTTGGGAACAGGATGTTCCTGTGAAACATGTGACTGGCGTGATGTATGGTACCTGATGCAGTGTACACTTGATTCTGTTGTGGTTTAACCAGTGTATATTTCCTTCATTTGATCTTATAATCTTACTTCATTTTCAAACTTCTACGGGTTTCCGTTGTGAGATTCTATTCATTTCGTATTATAAAGAAAACCAAATTAAACGTTAAATGACAAACGACCCAGTTCGATCTTGAGCAGTGACTGGCGTTCACAAGTCGGACGGTTGGGGTAGCCTAATGGGTAAAACGTCCGCTCGTCACGCCGCCATTGGGGTGAAAGTCCCTACATGAGAATAATATGTGAAGCCAATTGCTAGTGTCTCCCGACGTGACATCCTCTCTGGCATTTCACAAGCTGCTGATAGAGGATAACTAAATAGGTTATAATGAAAAATATCATACCAGGTACTTCATAATTAACCACATTCCACATCTCTGATCGTGATTTTTAAAGTCGATTATTTACAATGGGACACAATGTCCATATATGTGTACAGAAGCAACGACAAATGTGCCCATATCCCAGGATCACTGCTGAATGGGAACCCTCACCCATAGCTTGGTTTGGCTGCAAAAATTGTGTGACAGTTATTATAATTAAGGCTAAATGAACGCCTTTCATTTTAGTGTTACCTCAGGGATATAGCATGGTGGCAGGGATACTTCGAGGGCAATATCTGTCGTCACTGTAGACGTTCAGCATTGTAGGCCAAGGGATGTGTTTACCCTCAAACTACGTCATTTCTCCTATGGGATGGCGTGGTGGATAGTAACCGGGAAGACCTTTCATCTTACTATTGCCCTTGTTCTTCACTCTGCTCTGAAAATAGTGTTAATCTGTTTAAAATAGTTGTGTACATAGTCGAAACGCTGGGCCTGCTAATCCTGACAGGACAGAAGAGTGCAAATGTACAGTAGAAGAACTGTTAGGAATGTATGATCCGTTTATGATTTTGAGAAGTGTGACGATGGTTTCACTAGTCTAGGCATTACATACTCAAGCTGTCCCACTGGAGTTACCTAGACAGAAGAGGGATCTGATGAACCTGCGGTCCCAACATCATATTAAAGATGACGAAGCTATGATTCATATAACTGATCTGAGTAAAATTTACAAGAAATGAAACTCATCGACGACGGGTTTTATGATATTTGATATTCTCTATACCCATGATATTCTCTATACTCATGATATTCTCTATACCCATGATATTCTCTATACTCATGATATTCTCTATACTCATGATATTCTCTATACCCATGATATTCTCTATACTCATGATATTCTCTATACCCATGATATTCTCTATACTCATGATATTCTCTATACTCATGATATTCTCTATACTCATGATATTCTCTTTACTCATGATATTCTCTATACTCATGATATTCTCTTTACTCATGATATTCTCTATACCCATGATATTCTCTTTACTCATGATATTCTCTATACCCATGATATTCTCTTTACTCATGATATTCTCTATACTCATGATATTCTCTTTACTCATGCCTGTTCTCGTCACGATATGACTGAAATATTGCCGATGTAACGTTAAATTATAACTCACTCACTAAAACTCATCGCGGACAGTATTAGATTTATACAAGCTACAAAATGGTTACGTAGAACACTGTAGATCTTCCCAATCCGATAACGCGACATACACTCATTTACGTTGCTTCTTGAATCTGTTATAAAAACATTCAGAAAAGTCAGGAACCATTAAATATATGCAACATGAAGGCACCTTGAAATTGGCAAAGTTCCTCTGGGCTTGAAAGAAAATAATACAGTAGTATTGTTCCACATATTCAAACCTCTATGAACAGTCTCAATTAGGCACCCGTTGCGAGACACCTCCTCGTGGTGGGTGCTGTCCACGAACCCGTTTTACCGTGGGGTTGCGGCCCTGTGTCGTGGGAGGATGGGATCCTGGTGGTTGAGGGCAATAGGAGTCTGGAACCGTGTTCCTGTTGCCTAATACACCACTTTGTCCCTGAGTTCACCTAGACGGGTGGTAGAATGAGGTTTTGCACCTATAATATATTGGGTATTGGTGTTTTTGATATGTACTCTACAAATTATTTCCAAATTATTTATGATCTTATAATGCCTAGAGTCCTGTGCCAGAAAGCGGTGGCTGATGGGCCAGTCTGGTAATGTCAACCTCTGAATTCCGTATTTCTCCAATTACCTGTTATGGACAAAACCAGTCTAGCAGTGGCTTTTGGTCGGCAAATATGTCTTTCCACGTTGTCTTTGCTGGAATATAACACCCTTGTAGCCCTGTCGTTGTACATGGTTACCTCTGCAATATCGCCCATCGTCCACTCGATGGCGGTTGGGGATCAAATGTGTCGAATACTATTTGAACGCCTTTTCTCAATACCAAAACAAATAAACGCCCCCCTTTAGAATCATTTTCTGATGAAGAAATGTCTCCAGATGTTCCTACATCTTGGCCAAAGTTTATTCTTCTCTCTTCTGCTGATGGCAATCCATTGTAAATCAACCCTTTCGCTGTTTCCAAGGGCATTCAAAGTGTCTGCGGAGAAGCGAACAATGTAACTCACCTTCGCTGTGGTTCATTGCTTGTTGAATGTGCCTTAGGACAGCAATCTGTCAACTTGCTGAGTCTCAAGGAGTTCGTTAACACCAATGTTGTCTCGGCACATAAATCACTGAATTCATGTTGAGGGATTTTTCGGGATGGAGCTGAATGTCTATCTGACATGACAGACGATGAAATTTCTGCTTTTCTAACAAATCAAGGCGTTACCACTGTGAAACGCTTCACCAAAAAACAACAGGACAACACAATTATCAAAACAAATACTTACCTGTTCACCTTTGCCATCACCACTCTTCCGAAATTAATTAAGGCTGGTTACTTAAACATTGGTGTGGACGTTTATATTCCAAACACACACGATGTTTCAGTTGCCCAAAATTTGATCATGTGCCAAGTCTTGCAGTCATGTTTCTATCTGTGTCAGTTGCAGTGGGGCCCATGAGAGCTCAGAGTGCACAAATGACATCAAGTGTGCCAATTGGGATGGACAACATTTAGCATCATCCAAATCCTGCCCCGATTTCGAATATCCTAAATCCCCAAATCCTAAAACTAAAGTATACCAACAACATCTCTTTTAGTTCCAAATCAGAACCAAACAACTGTTTCTTCCTATTCTGCAGCAATATCTTGATCTTGTCATGTTAAAGTTCCACGGCAATCTGTTTTATGTCAGACAGAGGTATCTTGGGTCACAGATACACAGACCATCTTCGCTAAATCTGTCCCATCTTCAACTGTTCCAAAGACTCCATCAGCTTCTCAGACAGAGGTTTCATCTGAAACACTAACTGTGCCAACATCTGGCCAGGAAACTGAGACAGTTCAACTGTCAAAAAGTAAACTGAAACAGTTAAGGAAAACAGGTAGAATGCTAAAACATTTGGAGGTCCGCTATTCTATGGAAGCCCACGTAAAGGTCCACAATCCATTTGAACCGCTTGATACGGATGTCACTTCATCACATCCTATACATGGGAGTGATCATTCCACAGACTTTAGACACTCAGCTGAGTCTCCGTGAATAGCTCAAACACTCTAATCGGTGGAGTTGCAGGAGTCAGGAGGAATTCAAATGAGATACAGTTATTAGTACAAGATTTTCAACCGTCAGGATTGTGTCTCCGAGGGACATATCGTAAACAAACTGATAACTCTGATTTCAGACAATGCCACTGTTATCATTCTTCTCATCCACCTGGAGATAAGGCTTCGGGAGGATCTTCAATATTTATTCGACAAGGAGTCATTTCTAGCCCTACTGCCCTTAATACCTGTCTTCAGGTTGTTGCCATCCAAATAACTTTACACATTGCATTTACTCTCTCCTTATTGTATATACTTCCATCTACTACAGTCCAACAAACTGAGCTTCAACAGCTATATGAACAGCTACCTGGACCATGCATAATCCTAGGTGGTCTGAATGGGCTCAATCCTGTGTGTGGAAGTATAAATAAGGGGAAAGTTCTTGAGGAATTCATAAATGACAATAACTTATATCTATTTAATGATGATTCAAACGCCTATTTACATCCTGCCACTGGAGCGTATTCAGCACTTCACCTTTCTCTCACAGACGCAAACTTATTACAGGAATTTCAATGGTCAGTTCATGATGACCTTTGTGGCAGTGATCACTTTCCCACTGTTCAGAGGCTCCTTCACAAAGCAATCTTTACTATGGTTAACCTCAACTCACATTCTTTAACACTGCACTAAGGCTACCTACACCAAGTGTAACCTTAGTGGAGTGTTAAAGAATGGGAGTTAAGGTTAACCTTAGCAAATGTTCCTTTGTGACTGGAGCCCCTGAAAGCCACGACCCCAAATGCTGACTCGTCATCTCAGTGGAATTTTAAAAAAATCGAATTGGCAAATGTATGACGTGTTGTGTACTCCAAACCAAACACCAGTTTGTTTTGATAATACTGAAGATCCAATCATATCAGCTCGCTGACATAGCTGATCAAACAATTCCTAAGTCTTCTGCAAATCCTCACATTCGCAAACCTGATTTAATAATGAGTGTAAACAGGCCAGGAAATGTAGGGGAAAAGGCCGAAAAATATTTTCGCGACATCCTACAGGTTTTAAATGACTCAATCGCTGGATAACTTTTCGTGGATGATTTTGATATTTCTTGTCGTGGCAAAAATATGCATACCATTGAACGCCAACTGCGATTGTGTTCCAACAAAATCAATAAACAGTATCTTGGAAACGGTGGTAAATGTTCCAAGTCTAAAACTAATTGTACACTTCTGTACAAAATACAAACCACATAAAGATCCGGAATTATTTCTAAATGGCACCCCCATCAAAGCTGTAAAGGAGGCCAAGTTCCTGGGTCTGATTTTCGACTCCCATTAAACATTTCTTTCGCATATCAAATCCTTAAAAACTAAATGCCTGAAGGCACTCGATTTATTAAAAGTCTTGTCTAACTCAAAATGGGGAGGGGGTCAAACCACTCTCCTACACACATATCTCTTGTCCCCTCGAAGCAATGTATATCGAGCCTGCAAAAGCAGTTTAAAACTATTGGATTCTGTCCCTCATCAAGGTCTGAGACTTGGATCCTTCAGAGCCTCTCCTACTGACAGTATTTACGTAGAAGCTGATGAGCCTTCTCTTAGCCAACGGCCAGTAACATTGTCTTTGCAGTAAAAACTATGTTCTAGTCAGTCCAACCCTGCATATAACTTTGTCTTTCATCCTCTCTATGAGGTTTTATACAATATGAAACATTCTTTTGTTCTGCCTCTTGGGTTCAGAATTAAATCTTTCATTTCTGCTGCCGGCATTGAGGGGGAGAATATATCTCCTTCACGTCTTCTTTCTTCTCCTCCTTGGCAGTTGGTTAGGCCACAAGTTGACCTAACATTAACTACATCATTAACTAAACAATCAGAAACTGATGAATTACTATATAAACAAGAATATAATCAATTAAAAAGTAAATATAGCAATTACAAATCATTATTTACATATGGGACCAAGGATGGTGGCCTGTGCCACTGTTACTGGATCCAGAACAATAATTTCTAGACTAACGGCTCTATTTTCACTGCTGAAGCAAACACCATATTATCAGCTCAGAGACATATTAAAAACATCGTAAACATAAACAATACATAATATCTTTTTACTCTTTATGCTATTAAATATTTCATGTAAACATCCACTTTTAACAGAAATTAATGAATTGTATTATGACCTACTGGCCAATGCGACATCGTCTTTAGTTGGCTACCCAGCCATGCTGGTATTTCTGGGAACACAATGATTGATTTTGCTGGTAAGGCAGCACTCAAGAAATCTATGACACCACTTCTTATTCTATACACTCTTTACAAAGCTAGCATTAGAACTTACATCCGTGATCCGATGCAGAAGAAGAGGGACACCCAAGTAGGTATCAATAAATTACATGCAATAAAACCTATATCGGTTACACGTACTTGGGATATCAGTCCAGATTTGAAGAGGTGATTATGCGACAGTGTCGCATTGGCGATACAAAATATACTCATGAATATTCATTGAAAGGCGAAGATCCTCCGTTTTGTATCCCATGTGATGAAAAATCACAGTCAAGCATGTCCTGCTTGACTCTGTTGAATATTCAATCACGAGGGATATTTTACATCACGAACTATAAAGGACCTTTTCAACAATATTAGTCCTTATTTAATTATTACATTATTTTATTTATCATTGGACGTTTGAATAAGTAAATCAGATTGTTAGTGGCTGAATCCTCGAGGGAGTGTAAGATTATTGTTCTCCTGAGAGGGTACGTAAGTCCATAAACATTCAAAGTAAATTAAAACTTTCCATGTTTCTAATCGTAGAATACGTGTCTTTCTAATGTATGGCTAGATTTCCTAACTCTCTAACAATTGAAGGGATGATGTAAATACAGCTAGGGTCCATGCAGGAAGCAAATGTACTGTGAGTCCCTGGTATGGTGATCTAGCTTCAATTGTTGGTGGTGTATAGCCCAAATAGTGCTACTAAAGTTTACTGTCAACACTAGTTTTAATTGTAAGTGTGATATTCCAGCTGTGTTTTATAATTATATATATATATTTCATTTCAACATCAAACATATTCGCGTCACGATATCTTTGAATATTAACTCAGTCTCGATTATCTACCAAAAGAGAATCCAATGGGTGTAAATTGGAATCGGTGGTGGGCATTATGCAAATGATCGTAAAAACATGCAGGAATGTTTTGTGGAAACGGTTGGTATGTCCTGCTCCAGCGATAGCACCCGTGTATCAAAGAATATGCAATAAACATAACTGTTTATCTGTCTCAACATATTTCACATTTCTGTATCAATCACAGAAGTGCTAAAGGTCAGCAATATAACAATTCAAATTTTGAGGCTTATGTCGTGTGCTTAAAATCACAGAAAACGTCATCACACAAGGAGTACTTGCTATGCGACCGGAAGGATCAAGTGGTCAGGCTAGCTGTACTGGCACTTGTCATTGTATCTCATTTGTGTCGATCGACGCTTATGGTGACCCGTGATGGTCCCGGGGTAGAACAGGCCTTCAGCAACCCATGCTTGTCGTAAGAGGCGACTAACAGGATCGGGTGGTCAGGCTCGCTGACTTGGTTGACACATGTCGGTTCCCAATTGCGCAGATCGATGCTCATGTTGTTGATCACTGCATTGTCTGGCCCAGACTCGATTATTTACAGACCGCCGTCATATAGCTGGAATATTGCTGAGTGCAGCGTAAAACTAAACTCACTCACTCACGCTTATGGTCTTGATCCCTTGATTGTCTAGTTCAGACTCGTATGTTTAAAGTCCGTTGTCATGAACTTTTACTATTGCTGATAAACAGCAAACAAACGAATGTAATAGCATGACATGACCACACAATGCACACAGCACAGGAATGTCAGAACACACACGGTCTAATGTCTGTTATGCTTTAAGTTAATAAACGCTCTATGTGACAACGGAAAAGTCAGTTTGACCATTTAATTGATGCCGGTGGGTTCCACGTCATCGCCCAACTCTTACCAACAAAGCTAAGGAGATATTAAACTGTTTTTCTGCTGTGGTATGAATAGCAATGTTATCGATCTCAGTGAGACGTCTGGCTTGAAGCATATTAACTGTACAAGTAATTTCAAAAGCTGTCACTGGCACGCTCGCACATTGTATCGCTCACTGTCTGACACCGCCAGGGCACAGATCACTGTCTACATCATCGTAGTATGCAGATTCAGCCTCTCGGCGTCACGTCGCTTAGGTTAACAATGCATCCGTCATTTTAACTAATTGGTCAGTGGTTACAGAAATGCATCGGTATTCTTAAACTGACATGGGAAACGGTCATTATAAAGGGAAAATACAAGTGCAAATACAGAAATACAGTTTCTGGAGACTGAAGGGGGAAATGTAGTTTTCTTTCCTGCACCACATCTTTGACTGAATATATTTCTCTGTGAAATAAAAAGTCCCCGACACCTAAGAATAAATTCCTGTGTATTTGTTGACAATTAATATCATGTTCAATTTTTTAATAACATCATATATCCGAACTACTGATTTGATAGTATGGTATATTGCATTGATATAGTTTTCCAAAATTATATTTGCCTCTGAAATCCAGATAGTAAGTGTAAAGTTAATAAGAACATCAAACATTATTTCACGACTTTTCGTCTATGGATTAGACAGAATGTGATCAGAAACATTTGCTTGACGTCATGTCAGAAAATACTTCTACCACAGCACCTAGATAGGACTGGCTTATACGTGTGAAAGATACCGCTGACCCCAGGAGAAAAAGTACGGATAAGGACATCCTCTCTTATGACAAGCAAATTACCAACAATATGGCTTCTGAGTTTCGGATGATAAGGAAGAAGGAGTCCATCGTTAAACCTTGAATTATACTCTTAGCAACAAATGTGGGTTTACCTCCCTATTCAGCCATTGCTACAGGCTTAGAAAATATGTCATCGTTAGAGGAATCAGTGGATGATACCCAGCAAATGATGATTGGTATGTGATTCATTCCTTGTCCCAACACCAGTCATCTAAAGAATCCGTCAAATTCAATTTACATTTGCCCTTTCTCACAGTATCTTTCTGATCTTGTCTGATACGAACCGATTATTTTCTGTTTGAGCAAGGTTGCTTGGTGCTTTATGTATCTCTACCAAAGGGAAAACTTGCTTCAAATAAAGTTCATATAAAAATAGTTCTACACGATTGGTAAAATGCGAATGAGAAAACAGTTGATGAAGAGAAATTAAGGGAAAATTAGTCAAGCTGATCCATTCCTTTGGAAATGTTTCATCTGCATCCCTTTCTCATATGCGTTGGAAGAAAAGAAAATTGCCAGATATTTAATCATAAAAAAGCAAAATTATCTGCTTGAGGTTATCAACAGCACGGTACCACTGCTGACTCGCTACAAGGTTGTAGGGCATTGATGACGTCATGTAAAAACAAAATTTGGTTGACGGAATTAATGTCAAACTGCTACGGTAACAGTTTGGCCGAGCTATAATGCCCCCATTCCACTCACCGTCGAAACATCATCTGAAGCTTATCTGATCCCTATTTTGCGGACATTTCAGTGTCACATCTTTTTAGGTGGTTCCCCTTTTTCGGTAAGATCCGATAGAGACCCAACATTGATCGGGTTAATCGGATGAAAGACTGGTAGCGGTCCGATGGTAACCTGACACTAATCTGACACTTCCAACACTCTCCCGACACCAGTCTGAGGAATCGGTTACTATTCGTACGGTAATCGGACACTGGCACAATACCGGTCGAATGTGTTGTTAAAATCGGCCGTCGAGTATGAAAGCACCTCCTGACGATACTTAAGTCATGAATCAACGTCCTGGAAACGCTGCATCCCTTGTCTATGTCTTTATGCCGCAGCTGCAAACTATGCAACTTGATGCAGTGGCCCTTGACTCTTCCTGAGAAGAAGACTCGTCGGTACTGGCTTTGACCGTGGCTGCATGCTGATAGAAAGATATTATAAGGGCACTACATCAGACGCATGAATACACTGAGAATGGAGGGTACAATGGCATTCCAATTTCTTGAGAGCTACGCCAGGATGTTTTGATGAACTACTCCAGAGTCTCGCACCAAAGCTCACGAAGGGTGATACCAATGCATAAAGAGCTCTTGAACCTTGTCTATAACGTTTGCCCGCATCTTGAGGACAAACAGACAAAATAGTCTACTTAAGTGTCACGTGAATGTACGTCAAAATGGCAGTGGTAAAAGAACATACAAAAAATACAAGCACCAGGCCAAATGAGACACACCAGTCAATGTGTGAATAAAAATATATTAAATGCAAGGTTAAAACATTAAGGAGTACCTTGCAGGTACAGGCACCATGCAGGTCGTTTCTCTACTCGCACATTTCTGTTCTTTCTTGGACCCATCTTCAGGGTCGTGGTGCTGAAGTGTCCGATGAAAAGCAGAAGAGTGAGTATCGGCTTCCCGTCCTTTGGTGGTCCGTTGGACGTCAGATATCACCGTTTGCTGTGTGATAAGTATCGGATGGCATATGACTTTGTGAGCGATTACCCTCCGATGTCACAACGGACAGCAATCGGAAGATGCTACATATCATGTTACCCTCCGATGAAAATTGACTTTGTGATGGACGGCTATCAGACGCGACGGGCAGATGACAGATTGCAATCACATTGTTAATCATCGGACACTTATCAGCTTGACGAGTCCGGTAGTTGCACAACTCGAATCTGACTCACATCGGACTGACTCAACATCCATCCGGTACTAACTCGATTTGCAACCCGAAATAGCGTCCGATGGTGAACTAAGCTGTAAGCTTAGTTCTTTCATCGGACATTTTCGCCTCATCGGATCACGTCCGACACATCGAACACAGACCTGATAGGCGATAAACACAAATCGGATTTATCGGACTGTGATACGATACTCTTCTGTGGGTTACCTCCATCACACTTACTTTGCATGATATGTAAGAACAATCATCAGATGAATGAGCAATTAAAGACGCTGACAGCTGTCTCAGAAAGGTTAACCCAGATCATACATCTTTAAAGCATTCATCAAAACGACACTTGCCTCACACTTTTGGTAAATACCTGCAACACTACAAGTAAATGATCTTTTCTTTGACATACAAAGCCACATGGGCCACAGAAAATAGACGCAACACATAAACAAAGCAACTAAAATGTGTATTTTCAACGTGAAATGAAGTATTAGAAGTTGGTGTCAGAAGCAAGTACGAAGCCATTTAAGGTCTGTCTACCAACGATGTGATCATGACTAACAACTGAGAGCTTACCCGCCTCGGTGTGACATAATCTGGCCACTTATATAAATACTACTACCTACATCGAACTGAGCTGTGGATGTGACCCACCAGTTTGTTAGCGATTGATCTACTCCACGATCAAGAAGATATGTTAAACAATTCATGAGCTGTTCAACATCTCTGCTTTTGTCTCCATGAAATAGCTACGACTGCATTGGCGGCTCGTGACAGAGGTGAGTGAATGATCGTTTCTTTAACCTGTTTTCAAGTTTGAGCTTTTTCCGAGGACATAAAACCCGACAATACTTATTAGCACATTAATGCCAATCAAAGACACAAGTATGCTTGTGCTAGGAGTTTCTTCTCTATTCTTGGATCAATGAAGTGTAACCTTTGCCAGATCAGTCACCCATGACGAGAGATAAAGATGTCGTATATGGATGGAATGTCTAGATCTTTCTGGTCAAACAATGCTGATATGTTCTGTTTTGCTACTCATGCGATGCTTTGGGAAGTCCTTTCTTTTGTCTTCAAGTGCGTCAGTTGGTAGAACAACTGATTTCTTTTTCAATTCTGGCAAATGCCTTTGTGTCAGCAGCATAAAAGCAAGCTACGCAGTGAGCTTCTGAGAAGTCTGTCCAACTGTATATGCTTTGCATACTAGATAATGCCAACATACATACAGTTGCAACACGAGGCATCAATGCATGTGGAGCTTGTTGAGATTGAGATGTTTTTGTTATTTACTGGATGAGATTCAAGGCCAGCGTCGAAATAGATGCACAAACGATTTCCGACGCAACGACCATATTACTCAAGGCAACCTTTAGAGCTGTATATATGTTGCTCAACAGTATAAAATTCAACATCTATACATCTAAAAATCGACCGTCATCCTATATTAACTATGCTTACTGAGGTTATCGCATGTGTGTTTTATCACAGTCATCAAGTTTGAATTTCACTTCAGCTATCCTTTCATTGTATTTTGAAACTGCTCAAGGCCTTCAGATAGTAACACAAAGACACTGGTGTACATGAGAACACTTTTATACAGCCTGAAATCACATCGACATTGCGCCCTGACGATGTCAGATGTCATGACTCAACGTAGGTTGAAAACAAATTCAAAGAAAACACACTGCTGCAGAGCTGCTTTTTTCACACCTTAAAAAAACAAAATGATATAAATCTTTGAAATGCATTTAGACATGGAAAGGATAAAAAAAACAGATTTATGGATGTCAACTTCTTTATTGTGAATAACACGGCTTTTCGGAGCGTATGCTTGCTCCTGTCTTAAAATGATATAGTTTCTCCTTGAGGTACATGCATGATAGCACCGTAAACCTTGCGTAGAATACATAGTGGATATTTTCATTTTATATCACACTTACAACACTTTCAACGCAGCACATTTGCCATTGTTACCTATTATCTAAAAGTACATATACTTTAAATGTTCTAGCAGCGACTCGGACAATGTCGTCAAAGGACTGTTGTCATGACAATAGGCTGAGTGGTATGCGGCATTTCAGTTAGGCGTCATTGGTTATTAGTTAACCCTTTTCATACTATACTGACGATCTTTTTTTATATAGTTACACTTTGATTGACTGTGACAATTTCGTACAGCTTGAATTTCATTGACGTGATTACCTCGACAAGCACTGTCCATTTTGAGCCGCCATTGTAATCTCTTCATCCTCTGTACTCAGCAAACCACGAGGGTCTCCAAATTCCCAAGAAAATATAGTTTGAAGGACGCTGTTAATCAGTCAAATCATTGCACGGTATGTAATGGTTCCCGAAATGGAAAGATGTTAAGATAGAACTAACTCCGCGATATATTCATTCACAACAGCCCCTAAACCGATCTTAAAAATATATTTCCGTTGTCAAGTCGACGCTGATTATCAATGCTGTTCGTCCAGGTAAAGTACACAACAACAGACGTTTGCATACGCCGTAAGACGACAATGTGTGTTTGGAGGCTGAAACACTGATAAAAAAAATACGGCCATTAATATTATTCGAAATGACACTGTAAGTCAACATGTTATCTGTATGTCAAACGAAAATAGGTGGATTTTTTCTGTTTTATTTCCAGTATTGTCATGGACAGCAGTAAACAAAATTACCAACAATCTGTCCTCGGGCCTAATCCATATGTACACATCTCACAGCTCACTGATAACACTAGTAGTCCTGTACATATTGGTCAGCACTCTTCCCGTGTTCGTGGGTTTAACCAAAGCGATAAACGTCTATGACCTGCAGCACATGTTGCAATTCTACATTAAGCGTCTTTGCTATTACATAGCTTGTACAGAGTACATACTGCCATTAAACTTACAGTTAGTACATGATGTTTTGTAAGCAAAGCTGATCGATACGTATTTTCCGTCAGCATCAGTGCTACTGTCTTACTCTAATAGTACTTATCAAAGAATTCTCCACACGTTATACTAGATTGTATGTACGAGGGTATGTCAATAAGTTTTTAGCCTTGAGCATTTTTCATACCCAGGTGTCACAGCCTATGGTACGACATTAAACCTTGGGGTATAGCTGATGTGATTTATAAGTTCTGGTATCCTACTCTCAGAAGTTATTGAACAGCTCACATTGACAGAAAGAGACCCCCTTCACGGCAGTGAAAATGAATAAACTTGAGTATAGAGCAGCAATTAAGTTTTTAGTTCTTGAAGGAAACTCCGCGAAGAACATTGAAGAAAGGCTTTCAGCAGTTTGTGGGAAGTCTTCCCCTTCATCTGCTACCATCAAACGATGGGTCAATGAATTTAAGCATGGTAGAGAGAGTCTCTCGTCATGTCTAAGGTGTGCGCAAGATGGGTGCCAAGAATGCTTACAGATGAAATGAAGCAAACAAGGGTCACCATAAACAACTCCATGCTAACCAGATACAACAAGAATCCAGAAGATTTTCACTTTAGGCTAGTAACCTTTGATGAAACCTGGATCCACCACTATGACCCTGAGAGCAAACAAGAATCCATGGAATGGAAACATGTCACTTCTCCCAGGACCAAAAAGTTCAAAGCCTCCAGATCAGTGCAGAAGGTAATGGCGACCGTCTTCTAGAATAGTAAAGGCGTCATCCACATAGATTACTTACCAAAAGGAAGAACAATGAATGGGGAGTATTACGCTAACTTGTTGAGGCAAGTGCGACAGTCAATCAAGGAGAAACGCCAGGGCAAGATCAGACGTAGTATTCTTCTACATCAAGACAATGCTCCAGTACACATCTCTTGCGTTGCAGCCGCTGCTGTCCAGGAATGCGGGTACGAAATCTTGCTGCATCCCCCCTACTCTCCAGACCTGGCACCAAGTGATTACCATCTGTTCCCAAATCTCAAGAAACACTAGCGTGAACGTAGATTTCAGGATCATAATGAGCTTATTGCTGCTACTGAGGCTTGGTTTGAGGACCAAAATGGCGCCTTCTACAAAGATGGCATCAGCGCCTGGCAGAAAAGATGGAGCAAGGGTCTTGACTCACAAGGGGCCTATGTTGAAAATAAATGTGGTTCATACCAATATTTTGTGTTTTTCTATGCAAGGCTCAAAACTTATTGACATCCCCTCGCATGTTTGAATACTGATGAATAATAGGGAATTTCATGAAGTCTACCGTAGGCTGATTATTTGTATGGATATTTTACCTGTACAGCGGCGATCAGTTATTAATCTTTACTTGGCAGTCATGTTACTGCCACATGATGAGATATGATGCTACTGGTGGTAGCGTACTTTCAAACAAAGATGACACCAAGCACTGGAAAACATTGAGTGTATACTGCGCCACCGGTGGTAGGCCTCATAAGCATCTCCTTTGGCTAGGCTAAGGCTAGTGCGATCGGAATTGGACCACTAGCAGTATTCATACATAACCCATATTAAAACATCACATTGCATAACACGTGACTACTGCACTACTGACTACTGGAATACTGCAAGGGACATATTCTCGCAATCTGGAATTCTTGCGATCTACACCTTTGGAAATACGCTAAAAATGCCCAAAGTTTGTTTCCAAAGGTCCAGATCGCGAGAATGCCCCTTACAGTATTCCATAGATGACAGCAATCTCTACAAGCGTGCAGTGCTACACAACAGAGACAGAGCGATGGTGCGTTTACTCCATGTATTTCAGACAATATTCATGAATTCAGGATAATATTCCAAACACACTAACCCATGAGACCACGTGCACACTCACCCTCAGCACAGACATGTACAGCGAAGGTGGTTCGACCGTGAATGCGAACAGGTAAAACGACAAAGTATAGAAAGTACTTTTAACTAAACAGATGCAGATAAAGAAACAACTCTCTGCATTGTAAACACTATCGAAGGACAAAGAAGGATTTTAAAACACTTTTAGTGATAGGAAGAAATCAATTTATGAAAAAGCATCTTAACCGAAATTATTGATGCTGCAAAGAAACAGGACTGTCGTCATTTTTGTCATCTACAAAAGAAATGTTATTGTAGGGAAAACATTTCTCAAAATGTATCAGTTGACGAATTGTTTAACTATTCAAAAATCTCCCCGCTCGATATACGAATAGCATTCATAATTCCTTTGAGGAACATGTTCATAACTATATAAGTAATCACAACTTTAATGACTGTGAAGATTGTATTACCTCTGATGAATACCTTCTTAATCGTAAATGATAACGAGATATTATATGTGCGTTGAAAAGTCTGAAATGTTACAAAACACTTTTTAAAGAATGTATGTCTTCGTTGCACCCTTTTCTGAAGTCTGTTAAATCGAGTTCTAGACAACGGTGTTTTGCCAGAATCCTTCAGTGTATGACATACTGTACCTTTGCATACGTCGGGCGAAAGGGGTGATCCAAACAATTATAGAGGTATTGCGTGACTGAATACGCTAAACAAAATATTTACCACTGTATTTGATAATCGTATTAAGTCTTGGATATCCACTCATGAACTTTTTATCTGAGTATCAAGCGGGATTTCGAGAAGAATATTCAAGTCTTTGGAGAGCATTTGGACGTGGAAATGCGTTTTCACCCGATGAAGGAGGAAGCATACGCTTTGAAACGTCATGTTAGCCATGAATAAAGAAGTTGAGATCCATAAGAATATTCAACCACGGACAACTACTCTCAATAGTATTGTCCATAAATATATGAGGAAGAAAGGGGTGGGGGAGTTATATTGTCTAATAGTCGGTTTTAAGAAAGCGTTTGAGTCCGTTAATAGATCGAAACTGTCAGGAATACTCCAGGAAAAGCTGGCAAACTCCAACGTCTTTTACAAACTATTTGTACCAATATGACAGCATCTGTCAGAACCAGTAAATTTCAAATGGGTGATGTATTTGATACACATACTGTAATGAGACAAGGTTGCATTGTATTACCTGTACTTTTCCTGTTATATGTTGAAGAACTTGTTAAGAAAATGTGATCAAATGATAATAGAGGTGCGTTTTTTAACGAACATATCAGAGATGTTGCAGTACTGCTATCTGCAGAAGATGTCGTGATTCTTGCCGATTCTGTTTTCCAGTTACATTGGAAGATAGGCACTAAATAAATATTGTCTGAAATGGGGTCTTCAGATAGAAATGAGTAAAACAAAAATGTTGTTTTTTGTAAAAAAAATGGAGGTAAAAAATTCTAACAGCGAAAAATTGTTCAATGGCCAAAACTTGGAGGTGGTATCATGTTACAAATATTTAAGTATTACTTTTTCTTGTTGTAATATATCTTCCAGAGTCTGTGAAACATTATCTATGCAAGCGGAACGAGCCCCCATGTCACTGATTGATGGAAAGATCCAACGAATTTTGTTGTCCTGCTCCGAAATATGGCACATTAACATAACACAGAAATGGTCCATTCAAAGTTCTATATGGTTTTGCTTCGTGTTGGGTACCGAACTGAGAACAAGGTTATTGTAGCTGAATGTGGACGTTTTCCACTTTTATTAATGCCAGCTGTCGGGCTATTTCATATTGACTAAGACTGATGAGACAACCAATTTCAGAATACTCAAGGTGTACTGTTATAAAATGCTTAAAACAATGGATGATACTGAAGATACAAAGTGGGTTTCCTTCGTTAGAACTATTGACACACAATGCATCACCTTTCTACACTATAAACCTCCTGACAAGGGAAGTAAACGCTTTACCTGCCATTTTACCCCCAACGGAATCACCACGGCATTATTAGCCCACTGTGGATACCGTTTGGCACTTCTGAAGTATTATGACAGTCCTTACTGGACAGTAGGAGTGCTTCAGTGGCTAACCAACTGGTCACACACACTGGCAGCTGCCTGTGGTTAACAATGTAACCAGAGAACTCATTGTGGAATCAGTTGTCAAACTGGCACTTGTCTCACAGTTTCGGAAAATACCGACAATGCTCTAAGGGCATTCATGTTCTTATCTTTACCATACAAAGACACACAGACCTACAAAAATAGACTAAGCACATACATAAAACATCTGAGCTCAGGAATCAGTGGGAAATTATTCATACTCGTGAGGTCTTTCTTGAAGCAGTTGAGGTAGGTGCCAGCAATTAGTTCGAAGCAATTTACAATCTCTTTGCAAAGTGCATGATGACACCAACATTGTGAGTGAGTGAGTGAGTTGACTACAGGCATCAAACCATGACCTGTTCAACATCTTCTCTTCTCTCCTTGACACACATCGGAGTACACTGGGGAATAACATTATGAAACGATTACTAAACTAAAGTCTATTTTAATTCAATACGCTTACTTAGTATTCATCTGATAAAGGAAAGTTCACGAATTTATATTCAAAGTATAAAGAAGTGTATCAATATTAGAGTAGCTGTAACTGATGCCCTTGATGTCAACAACATAAAAGCAAGCAGCACAGTGAGGCCCTAAACTTTTGTTCGATTCCATACGTTTTATACATTGCGGAGAATGACAATATATTTACAGTTTCAGCACAACACGTGACATCGATAAGCAAAGAAAGTTTTTCAAGAAGCTGCCAAATACGTGTATGAACTATGGTCGACAACATCAACGCAACGAGGGCTAGATCACACTGAAGCAGTGTCCTAACAGGTAATCGGAAACAGCCCTGGTAGCACTCGCTGGTGGACACGACAATGACACACTATAAAACAACGCAGTTCCAATCTGTGACTATACCTTACTCGATGTTGAATTGTATGAGTAACTGCTCTATCCAAGAAATACCACTTTTGAAAGTCAACGGTCAGCTTGTGGAACCTGTAACACGATATGTGTCTGGGATATGATCATGTATCCATGCCAGTTGCAGCATGGGGGGATGTGCCAGGGGGACAGCAAAGGAGACTGAGGAATGCAGACTGATTTATTCCGGTATCGAGACATATAGGATACGATAGGATTTTGTTGATGAAGGAACGGGATATTGTACCAGACAATCCAGTGATCAACACTACGGGCATTGATCTACGGAATTAGGATGCAATCACATGTATCAACCAGGTCAGCGAGCCTCAGCGAGTCAGCGTTTACGATATGCATGATGAGGACTAATTCCAAACCTGATTTTCAAGGATAGGGTGAGACGTAGAGTTCAAGTATAACAAAAAACAGGATGTATCCATCACTGACGGTTAGTGGGTATGTTTGGGTCGAAACGTGTACAGCGAGTAGGATTTGATTGTTTTGTATACTGAAAAGTTGAAAGACTGTACCATGTGATTCTCATCGTTGTTCATCCTGTCTTTGTTGATTTGGGAGCAAGAATGAATTGGCCGTTAAAATCTGATGTATGGTTTCTGATGCTGCGGGTGTTAGTCAGTTGATCTGTGGTGTTCTGCTGTGTGGATGTTTGGAGCTGTTGTGGTTTAGCCAGTGGATGTTCTCAAACTTCGTTTTCTTACTTGTACGGGTTTCCGTTGTCACTGTAGGATTGCATTCATAACATTTTCGTGTAATATAAAACACCCAGTTAATCATTATACGGCAAACTATCTAGATGGGAAACGTTACATTTTGAGACGTTACATTCACGTGTAAGTTCACAAATTTCCTTGTTATCTCTTCCTTGAATATAAATAATGGATGTTTAGGGATAAAGTGTCCCTCATATTGATCACTCCAGAAACATGAAGGCAATGTTATATGTCCAGGTTTGATTCTACCCACATGGAGAGTCGGGGAACTGAGTAGGTTTATCTATGGGCGTGCAAATGTGTATTTACACGCTGACACTTACACTAAAACCTTGCCTGTTTGCCTTGAGCATAGTTTACTTTTCGCAACTGTGGTAAATAATGCACATTTCTGTACGCTTGCCTTCAGAATTCCCCGCACTGCGGTCGCACATAGATGCACAAGCCACTATCTAAAAGCTAATGTTACATGCTTTTGTCTACGATAACATCCTGCAAAATGCAATAGATAGCTACAGGATCACCACGTGTACATGCAGATCATGTTTCGAAAACAATCGATATGCTGCACATTACTATAACAACCAGCAAAAAATGTGATTGAATTTCAGTCTTCCCTTTGTATGCTAAAGTGACTGTAATGGAAACATTTAACATTTTCTGGATGACAGTGTATTTGAAGAAAGGAGTCATTTATCTAACTTGGCTAATGTTGAAACCGAAACATGAGTTCGCATGTGTTTTTCACTTACGTTCTTCCTTAAAAGAATGAAACAAATATACCAATGGGAAGGTGACAGACTTCTGATAGACACAAGATGTATCATGATTAATCCTGCTTTTAAGATGTCCTTTTTTCAATAAACTATCGATTAGCATTTATATTACAGTAATTAACGATACATGTATTCAACATATTCCATTAATACTGCATAGACTTCTGGCTGCTTGTTTGTTGTACACATCCCCAGCTATATGGCAGCAGTCTGTAAATACGGTGATGGACACCATGAGCATCGATGAGACGGATTTTATAACAATGGGCATCCATACATTATGCTGGCATTACAGTTTACATCATAGAGACTGAATCAGCACCAATGCTTTGTTCACAAAACAGCTTTGATAGAAATGACCGGAAGAAGCCCAACAGACAATTTCGATCACCGTATGGAACGCCCTCACGTTTCAATCAATTTGTCGTGTGCACAAAACAACAGATGCATGTATATGCATACATAAATGGTAACCATTCATCGTGTGGGTACATGCACGCATATAATATAGACGCCGATGCTAAGTTTAGTGCATTTTTTATGCATCGTAGTTGGGTAATTTGGGCTCAATAAATGTCGCGAGATAATGTTTAAACGTAATGACTCCAACATGAAGCTTAAATACTGCTGCAAGTACAATACCCGAACCAAAACACTTCTTCAATCCTGAATTCCAACATTACGTTTTAGTGAAAGATGAAATCACAGGAACGACGTGTTGCACTTCAGTTGCTTAGTATAGAATTTCAAGCTACAAAGCAGTTTAAGTGAAACAAATGGTTTCTGTGATTTCAAATTGCAGGATGTTGTTTGGCGGAGAGCATGTGGGATCATTACATTGTTTCAGATCTTGGGAGACATCATTAGAGGTTTGCCTGCATTTGAAACGTTGGAATTGCCTATATCACACAATATGGTTTTATATGAAGCAACCCAAACATCAAACAGCAAGTATGTTTGCCCAGAAGTCTCCCTTAATTTATATCATTTATCCATCGTTACGTGTTACTCTCAGCTAGTAAAGAAAAATATGTAAAATATTAACATATGTTTTTTTCACATGTGACAAAATTACTTCAGTTTACCGTCTTTACTTTCAGTTCACTACAATGTTAATTTATGTGTCAAAGAATATCAGTTTTGACCATCTCTAGAAACACATTAAGAAGGCAATTCTCCAGTGACAACTGTACGAACATACCATTGTTCATTTGGTGATGACACAGGGGTAATGTAAAGGTAAAACCAATGTATCCAAATGGTTAATTTTCTTAAAGAAAACTGTGTTTGGTTGGGATATAAGCACTCTCCTTTGCTATAGTACAATCGTACAACGAACTCTGCTTGAAGCAAGTATTTTCTGGGATGATGGACACAGCATCACTCTCCTTTATTCGCCATTTCTGTCATTGACTATTATTCAGTCTGTTTGATATTCATTTCTATGTGATCGCTATATGACTGTAATCTTGCCGATGCGATGTAAAATTTAAACTCACTCACTCATTCCTATGTGAAATATTGTCAGATTGATGCTATTTAATAACTAAGGTTTGATAGAGATACTGGTTTATTCTACATTCTTCATTTCATGCATAAGAAAATTTGGGTGTCACAGGATGGGATGAACCACTGCATGATCATCTTATATGACTCAACTTGGATCTTGGCCTGTTCTCTATTTCCAAGCCTTGTGCATATTGACGTCAACAATTCATAACGCCATCTTTGGCCATTTGCAGTTTAGTAAAAAGGTGCTTAAAATCGCTGTGTTCAAGATCATTGCACTTGCATAGCGACGCGAATGTACTAGTCCTGAAATATATCGCTCGTATTGTGCCTGCCTTACCATCAGATACATGTATCAAGATGTTTTAACATGTAGTCCACTGAGAAACTTTGTTTAAAGTTGTTTAAAATCAAACTCTGACCCATTGATGCCAAGACGAAAAACGCAAATGTAATGTCGTTTAACTTTTTTGTATGCGACAGGGGATCGACAGAGTAACATCCTTGTCTCTGGGCAGAAGCTGTACGTACTACTGATGAGAGAGACCTCTTTGGACTAGATAGTCCTCTAAACGTTTCAGTGAATCGATGAAGGGCATGTCCTTCCTGCATAACCATTGAACATTTTGTTATATACTGTGACACCCGAGGGAAATCGTTGATTCCAGAAATTTGAAGGAACGGATTGTTTCACGATCAAAATACCACACACACAATTCTTGTTGTCGTAGGGAAAAAATCTCCTTTTGCAAATGGATTCTGGTATTTCCGGACAATCACCATGATCAGCCCAAGACCAGCGTCTAGTTCGTTTTGTTAATACATAATGATTTTCCTCTTAGACGAAAAGCAAAGAATACACTAGCCATTTGTTATCGATCTAGCAAAAGATTATGCTTCGTTCTGCGATTGAGTGTTACTATGTATGTCTATGTTTTTGACATGCAAGACCTGCGCTTTGCCTATAGTTACCCCTTCTTGAAGTGAATGCCAAGGCTAAGAGAAGATAGCATTCATTAAGTGGAACAGGGTCTAGTTAACATCAAAACATGTTCGAAATACAAATCGATATCACAGCTTCTCATCAGAACATGCTCATTTGAGCTGTCAAGTGCAAAGCGAATACAGTGATTGGCAGGTACATTTGCTATCCCTCCGCAAATAAATCCTGTTGCAGTCAACAAGATGGGTGATCGCCACTGATTCAGAGACCTCAACCTAAGGTCGAGATGGTGACAGTTGAAGCTTCAGACCTAGATTACCCACTGTTAACCAATGTACATTGTGGATTGGGCAGATGACAATTTGTTTGGACGTTTCCGGACCTGTTTCACCTCATCAGATAAATTTCGACACTGAACCTACGGGCTAATTTCACTGTCTCGGAGGGTAATAAACGCGAGCGCTTTCATGTCCCCCAAATTGCATTGCTAGTTTTGATATCTGGCTAAGACCTTTTGGATTCGGCCAAATCGAATTCTGTAACAAAATGATACCCCCTACGGCTTTTTCTGCTTGCATTATATACTGATAATTACTTTATCTATATTTATCCTTTTTCGGTAAATCAAGACCGATAATGCAAAAAGATTGCCTTCGGCAGAAACGAAATTGAAACTGATGCACAGCAGTATATTAACCCCTGAAAGCTTGTGGTGAGTTACGTACAGTTAGGGTTTTAGAAGAAACTGATTAACATGTTCAGGAATGTAGCATAATGATATGTCAGCAAGTTTATTACCTTGAAATGTGTAAATGTTTTTTCTTGTCAGCAAGAAGTGATACTGTAGTAACGTAACCTATCATAATAAAGTTGATAGTTGTGTTTGTAGGCGGCATTTCGTTCCAGGGAATATTATCTGGCTTCTCTTCAGCAGTAACTTACAAACACGTGGATTAAACAAGCGAGTTTAGACATTTCGAGTGGAATTCAGTAGCATGGCTACAATCTGAAGGAAAGCTCGACATAATGCTGCTCTTACCATTGCAGTCATTTCCCACTTCAAACCCTAGAATATGGTTGAGATGGTGAACTGTGATCAGAACGAATTAAGAGTTGGACCAACGATCGTTGTTTTTGGGGCTGCCTATCAAGTGTAATCGATATGGATACTCTTGACAAAATGCAATATAAAAGTGATGTATTTTTCAGAAACAGTTGGTCGTAGTTTATTATGAATTTCCATTTTTCGGTGACATTCGCCACAGACACGGGCAAAACAAGTCACTTATTCCCTAGTATCTTGTACCAGCCAAAGTGTTGAAATAAACTGGACATAATCTTTGCATCTAATGTACGAAAATGATCTACTTATTTCTACCATAAACTTCTTGAAAGCAGATGCCTTGAAAGTTGAAACCCTTGTCAAACGATAACCTGTATCAAAACGACTCAGTAAAAGTCTGTTTCTGTCAGATCGTACTGATTGGTTGGCTGCTCAGCTCCTGTTCGTGACGTTAAAACACTATCCATTAACTCACATATCCACAGCACTACATGTAGACGTACTGATGTGATATCACAAGAGCACGTACATGCTATCAATTATGCAGACATCATTGACTACACCACAAGTAAAATCCCTCAGTTTTTAAATACGAGTTAAAATATAAGTCAAACTACGACGCAACAAGATTTATGGGAATAACGTAGTGGACGCGAAATAGAAGACAATGATCCTTGGCAAACTCGCCTAGCACTTGCTTTATAAGCGTTCAACAACGGTCTGTATGGTGTGGTGTTGTGACGGTCATGGCATACTTAAACACATGTCGCGCAAACAGCATCTAATGATATGAGATGAACAGTAGAGCGAATGCAAAGACCATTCCGTACTCTTGAAACGTCTACCAGAAGCATCCAAATTACAGTTGCTACCATAGCTTAATACTAGTGTGTTGGACTCACTATCATATAGAAGTGACATCAGGTGTTCGAGACTAGGAGAATGCATTAATAGTATGTTTGATGTTTTACCTTCAGGGCCCCTTTTACGATCTTGGTGTTCCAAGCGTGTAAGAACGGGGCTAAAAATAGAGATGGCTGCATATAAACATCACAAGTTACTGGGTATTTGTTCCTCAAAATACAGGGGATGTAAGAGACATACTTTGCAAACGTGATACACATTTCTAAGAATAATTAGGCATAAACTGAATTTGGCTCTATCAGTTGCTAAGTATCATATCCATGTACAACAAAAGAATTTATAATTTAAAAGCACTACGTAAAGGACTGAAAGGTAAGTACGGTTTCATTTTAAATTAATTTTTTTATATTTCGACAGCAGGTTCGCCCTTCGATGATGATAAAATATTATTATGGGTGAAAGACTAATATTGTCATACCCCTTCACATTTTGATTTTTGGAATTCATTTGATATTAGCATTTCTCTAGAATTAAAACGGTTATCTTACGTAATCTGGACAATAATGTTTCTATTTTATTCTTGTTGGTTTGCTGTATATTAGCATAATGACATTACTACCTAAACATCACCATATGGTTTTGACCTGTACATAGTAGACAGGCGACCAGACTAACATTATAATGTTAGCCTGTAAATTATCGAGTCTCGACCAGGCAATCAAGTGACCAACATCATGAACATCGATCTACGCAATGGACTTACGATTACACCTGTCAACCAAGTGAGCAAGCCTGACAAAAAAACAACAAACTACTAGTCTCTCCTACGGCATGCATACGGCTTTTGAATACAGTGGAAGCTGTCTAAACCTGCACTCATTGGGACAGAAGAAAGAGTCCGGTGCTGGATTGTAGAACTGATGGTAAATGTACAAGCCGTGGATGGGACTGAGATTTTATGCCGGTGTGGACAACTTGCCGGATTGGACAAATGCCGGTTATGACAGCTTCCATGGTACCTATTAATGGTATAAGCGGTATAACTGTTTTTGTAGGAACGGTCACTTCCATTCAAAGACACGGGATCAAATTCACGTATACCTTGTATAACTTTTACGTTATTCAGAATTATCATTTATATAATACACATATATTCCATTTCAGAGTTAAATGTTCTCGTCACGAAATATTGCCGATGTGACGTTAAATATAAACTCACTGACTCATAATTATAAGTGATACGTGATTTGCATAATGTCATCAGGAATAATGTGATATATGTGAATAATTCAACCACTGTGTATTTGTTGTTTGTAAAATGCTACACGCAAACCAATACTGCAAGCAACGTAAATAAGTACAACACGTTATTCACGGACAACAACGGGATACTATCAGAATAAAAGACTGAGAATAATGTCTCACTGGGCCTTTATAAAATATCCATATGAGCGAAAATGTGAAAAGGATCCAAAAGTTTTGAGAATCGAATCGGGTCTTACGCGTAGCAGGCAAGTGCGGTCACTATTCGGATACCCCATACCCCAGGGTACAAGGGATGCATATAAGGGATGCGTGAATCTAGTTTTGCAAATAATGTTAAACGAACGCTCTTAAATATTTTTGTCAACACAAACTTTCTGGCCATGTTGATTTTACAGAGAATGTACATAAGAAGTGAACTCGATGCCAGTGTACCTAAATATGCCTATCCTTGTGTGTAAATGTCTTCAGTTCAAAAGAATATCCAGTTAAAACTCTCTTCGATCAAGAGAGGCATATATAATCGAAAAACGGAAGATAGTTAAACCGATGATGTTTAGCATGCACCGATAAGCTGTAGACTAAAGCGAAAGCATGGCATTCAATCAAACCTAAGTGACACGTCTTAATACGGCGTATTGGGTAACACAATGTAATCCCGTGATTAGTGGTTGCGTTGTGGTCTTTTTTAACAAAGACAGTTATTAATGCAGACGTGATAGGTTTATCCTCTGTTGAGCTGTGAAACGTGTAGCCATGATTAAATGGTAAATGGCACACAAAAATTAAATGCAAGTTTTGTAACGATGTAAAACGACCGGGCGGTGAAAATGCTACAACAAATTCGGATGTATAGGTTGCTGTCGTTATGTCAGGAACAGTTTAGTATGAAGCTTCACAATATAACACAGAAGACATTCTACTACCCTTGATGTCTTCATTTTCATGAATGCACTAGGGTGTGTGTATATCTACGAGGGGTGGTCAAAACGTTCTAAGCCTACATAATGTCTAGACCAGTGACACCAACTAATCTTAGGAGTGTTGTTGGACTGTGTTCTTCACCAGCATTTCCGGTTATTTTACTGAAACAGGTCAACTAGTTCGAAAGCAACAGCTCCTTGAAGCATACTGAGGTATACATCAGGTTTTGATCCTTTGATGCAGTTTTATGCTGTTGACGGATGATGAGCAATATTTTCATGTCGAGATTCAAAAACGTACGTAAACGTATTTAATTAGCTCACCAAGTCACACGTATGATCAAGACTCTCTGCATTGGCCAACTACATACTGACATTCGTTATGCAATGCTTGTGTTCTCATTGAAAACACCTAAGGTCTTTGAAACTTTGATATCGACTCATCGAGAGATAGAGAACTTTTTATCCCACATTTCTGGGGGATATAGCTGTTGCATCTGAGAAAGTCACGGTTGGCTTAGTCTATTGACTGAAACTCCAGCACAGTTTTACCGTTAATGGCCTGGGAGATTTTTATGACACCATACACTGGTGAGGTGACGATGACTTTTATATATGGAGAGTGTGACTGAAAGGGCTGAACGTACTCAACACTGTTACAAGCCACTTGTTGTTATGGGAATGAAGCCTGAATAATTTAACAAATGCACTCAGTATTCTACTTTTGACTTGTCATGAATCACTGGTTGCGAGATTAAATTAAGGACTTATTGAAATATAAGTATTGGTGTTGGCTAGCCATAAATTCATGCACTTTATTTAGTCAATGCCGAATAACGTCACATACATCCCCACCATAGTTCTGAGTGAGTGAGTGAGTTGAGTTGAGTTGAGCAATATGCCAGCTATATGGCGGAAATAGTCGAGTCTGAACCAAACAATTTATTGATCAACAAAATGAGCTTCGATCTGCGCAATTGGTAACCGATGACATGCGTCAACCAAGTCAGCGAGTCCGATCACCCGACCCCGTTAGTCGCCTCTTACGACAAGCATAGTCGCCTTTTATAGCAAGCATGAGTTGCGGAAGGCCTATTCTACCCCGGACCTTCACGGGTCACCAGAGTTCTGTCGAATACAATGTATTGGACACATCTCGACATTGTAAGTATGATTGTTAAGATTATCCGTCATGGCATATGGAAAATATGTAACATAATATGCATACTTCAACAAGTGTGAATAATGTTATCCAAAATATTTATAACTGGTCAGTCCATTATGAAAATATAGTTACAACGTCTATGCGATAGGTGTTCTATGCCCAACATGCAAACTGGCAATAACCGCAACAACGTCCCTGACTTACAAAGAGAAATACAGTTCCTACATTCGAATGAGAAAAATACTAGCAATGAATTTTGTCTCTAACACATGACCAAGTTCTCCTCTCTTTTTAATCGATGTGAGCTTGGAACAAATCTAGTTTTGCTAAGCGTCAATACAGTGGTCGCTCAAGTCTTTCTTCTGACGCTATATCAACAAATGTCAAGAGGGGAAAACCTCTATATTCTGTCTGGCACTGTAGATGTTCAACAAATTTCCATTCAGCTCAGGGTAGACCAGTTGAGAATAAGAAGAAAAGTAGTTTGGGGACTAGTTAAATGTTTGACAGAGTAGTTGCAAAAATTGGCATTTCATTCCTGTTTGGTTTTCGTGGGATTTAAACAAAATCCATTTTGATTGAGCACTGTGTGCGTGTTCAAACGGGAAATGGGGACTTCAGTGGTGACACGTTCCAAGCATTGTCCAGATACACACAACGTGTACTTTTTAATTAATAGTGTTTACGTCAATCTTTTACTTAATTTGATCTTAGATATTCTGTTGATAATTATGTCATTTGAACTTATATTCCTTTTATAGTTCAACTTATAAACAATGACGTCATTTGACTTCAGTCAAGCTTTAGTCAAGAAAAGACCAACCATATTTGTCTAAGCTATTGATTTATTTGCTGACTAACAAATAATCACTCACTCTTACTGCTTTTTGCGTTTTTATTACTGTCTTTCTGCTTGTTTTTCTGTTGATTCTCAACGAAGGCGATATTCACAATAGACGCAAAATATTTATTTCCGTAAAAATAAACGGCGAAAACAAATGTCCCAAAACTCAAAACAGTCCGAACCTATGAATCACCATTGAAACGTAATGATGCTAGGCATGTAGGAAAAGATGAAGGCATCTGGCCCAAAATCTTATTTAGCTTGAGTTTAATTACTGCACAAGTTATAACACTATGACTTTTGTTTGGCAAATTGAAAACAAAATCATGTACAATTTAATCACGAACAAATGTTAACCCCAGATCATAATGCAGCTGGTCCGTTGCTCCTGATCCTATTGTAGACGGAATCAACAATCACTGATGACGACTTGCTCCTGCTTGGATGAGTAAACATACTCCTTTACCAACTTGTCCAGTAACTGTTCAGCTGTTCAGCTGCTCCTTCCTACTGAGATAGAGTCAACACTCGGTGCTGGTAATTTAGATAGGAGCAGGGCAACCATTGTTGTTCTTTATAACCAAACGCTAGCACACTCAAACCTTAGCAAGTGAATGTGCCATTTACCATACCTCGATCAGTACTTCCACTCTGGGTTTTGAACACAAGGGCGTTGGAATAACACGTTATCGTTCCTTGCGTCCTCTCTCCACTGTCATTGATATTTTAAATGAGAGAGGGTTGTGTCCTCAGGGCGCTTGTTCAAGCCCCTTGCATCTTCTGTTGGGGATCGATCTATGATATTCAGCTACTGCTCAGCTCCCTTATAATAAGTCCATCGATGCCTTCTCTCCGATTCTTGTACATGTAAGGATGTATCTCCAATGCTGGATCAGTGAGGTCTAGTTATCTAGCACGGAGTGCTTGACGTGTCTCGTGATCATGTACTGCGACGTGTTCTGTAATACAATGAGTAGGAGCTTTGTAATTTGTCGAATTCTGTAAACTTCTTTTATAGTCGACAACTGTGTGGTGTTTAAAGGTCAGATCAGAAACACAGGAGCTTTATCAGTGTCAGTCATCTGGTGAACTGGATAGCCTCGCAGTTATACTGAGCGCGTAAGTGAGTGAGTTTAGTTTTACACTGCACCCAGCAGTATTCCAGCTGTATGTCTGGTGTCTGTAAATAATCAGATGTGAACCAGACAGTCTAGGGATCAACAGCGTGAGCATCGATCTATACGCAGTTGGAATACGATGAACTGTGTCAACCCAGTCACCGCGCCTAAACACCCGATCTGCCTCCTGCGACAAGCATGGGTTGCTGCAGACGTCCCTCCCCCAAAAATCTTTGCTGGTCTCTCTGGGTGGTTATAGCGTTCGCATGTCTGTAATAATAATTAGCTGCTATCAGCGACAAAGAAAATCATAATCACGGTATATTTTCAGAGTTTAACCAAATCGGTGTATGCAGAACTAGATGCATCCTTTCTGGCATTTAGTTCATAACTAAATATATTATAAATGCGATTTCTTTCATTTGCTTAACAACATTAACTGCATCGCTGATGTCTTTGACCCTCAGACCTGCAGGTTTGTTTTCATAATGTATGCACAAACGTTAAGCGCCACTATTCATAGTGTCTTGATTTCACCACTGAAGATCACAAATACAAAGTTAACTATAAATGTTTATGACTGAATTAGCCTTCCATAGATTCTTGTGCCTAAGATTGTCAAGATATGACAAGGAGAACGTTCAGCACGTGCAACTCCATTTCCCTACCATCTGAATCTTGAAAATCAGGTTTCACACACTTAGTTTCACCGGTGTTTAGTGAGTATCTCCTTTCACTTTAGAGTTAGAAAATCAGTCATGGTGAGGAGTTAGTTAACTACCGCTGAGAGATGGCAGGTGATAGGCATGAAAAATGCTGGCAAGAGCCACTGCAAGGTAAATGGGTCGTCATCACAGGGTCATCACCCGTTTAACTGCCAAACATAATCAATGACAGGCATAGGTCTGGTAGGCCGGGAAAGACCTCTGACAAAGAGGATAGACGTCTTCTCAGGTTAGTCAGACGAAATCCCTTTGCCTCCTCGACAGATTTACGAATTCAGCGGTGTACCCATGATAGTCTCTCGACGATGACCGTAAGGCTGCGCATCAGAATGGCTGGTTATGGTGCCAGAAGACCAGTAAAACGTCCTCAACTGACTGAGAGACACATGCGGATCTGGAGAAAGGTCCATTGGTTTAACGAGTGTCGAATGTTGCTACGAACTATTGACTGTCGAGTACATGTCTCGAGGCGAAGTAACACCAGACTGCAACAAGGAACATCCAGAAGACGTTAGCCTGTGGCGGGGGGTAGTCAGTAGTGATATTGGGTCGCGTTTCCTTCCGCTCGTGACAGTTCGTGGTAACTTGAATGGCCAGCAATACCAAGATGCAGTTCTTCGCCCAGTAGTAGTCCCTCATGTTGAAATCATCCTCTTAGAACAAGACCTGTGTACATGGTCGACAATGCCAGACCACACAGATCACGTGCAGTTTGGGCTTATTTTCGTCATGTGTTTCAAGAGTGTATTCTCCGTGATTCGAGTTGCTATTAATTATTATTGCTGTAGTTTTAATTGGGTCACAATATTTAAGGTTTTAGTGTGACTTATTATGGGTGACATTTCCTTCAGAGAATTATTGAAGCGGCACGCCTCTAAGGCAGTAGTTTGACGTTACCTCCCTTTGACAAACATAAACACGAGGCTACGACTTTTGTAGAGCTCTCCACGTTAGTGGCGATGGGCGTAAGTGCTCGAATGTTCTTGAAACTATGACAGTATATATAAATGCTAGTTGCCGTGTTGGACACGGACGCATTCACTCGAGTATACATCATCAATATCCGTCAACGTAGCCGCTTACAGACGCTCGCTGTGTTACATTCTGTATAACTGTTTCTCTCTCGCACTAAGATTTTGGTGAGTTTACTATTATATATTTTGTGACCCATTGCATTAGACTTTGTCTTATTTGTATTGTATTTGAAATCGGTATTGTGAAATTGACTTGTGATTTTGTATAACATGCTCTCCTTGCTTAATAATACAATATTTGAATGTTTCAGACTTTTCTCTGTTCTGTTTTGCTGGTTCACGAGGGATTTCTTTCGCCTTTTGTCACAGCAAATTTTTAACTGTAACACATGAGGCTTTTGATACTCTTCCTTGGGCAGCGTGTAGTCCGGATCTCAATCCAATAGTGCATCTCTGGGACATTCTTAGGTGGAAAATCAGACATCGGGAACCCCCACTTCAGAATCTTGCTGAACTTGATGACGCACTTCATGAAGAATGGAACTGTTTGCCTCAGAGAACCATTCAACGACTTGTAATGAGTGTGAGACGTAGGGTTGAATCTGTGGTCAATATCCGAGGATCATACACACGTTACTGATGTTTCCGTCTTGCAATGGACTCTGCACATAAGACGTCTGTATGACACCTGGTATGGCATGTTGATATCATTGCAGTTACTTGACAATACGTTTTCAGTGTTTTATAAACCCTCAAATCCTGGTCGCTAATAAATTTGCAGTACGCTTAGATTGTTTTTGAACACAAGGTAAACATGCTTTGAGACAACATTTGCATGATTTACAGTTTACAAAATCGGCTTAAAACAGTTATAGATGTGGTTATGACAGTTATCATTAGTATCCAAAGTAAAAGATCAAAGAAATCGTGGGTGGCGCCTAACTTTTGTGCATTTTTCTAGGCAAAATGAACTGTTTACTCTGAAACTATGTCATTTGTCTTATGGAATGAGGTGATGGATAATAACTAACAAATACATTTCATGTGATTGTGTTCTCACAGGCTAAGTGTTCTTAACATGATGTTTGTGCCACGTCAGACGTAAGGAAAGCGCTTGAAAAACAACATCGAAGGCCAGCGATACACAAAACTCATATATGGTGAATGAAATGCACACACAGTGAAAGACATGAACAAAATCATTGATTAACACAACATACATATTCGTACGTACGTGCGGTTACTGTAGATAATAAAAAAGGTTACAGCAATGTTGCGAGTTTTGAGTTTACCCAGCTCAGCTTTTATCTACCATTTATTCAATGTTTCAGAATTTGTGGACAAACTACGTTGGAGAGAGTTCTAAGATCGACGTTGGGTGAAACATATGTCGTTATATTAATCGATACATGAAATTCAGGGATCACACCAGGTGTTTGTTGAAAAGGTCTGAGAGTGACGTTCGCTGCAAGAAGGATGTATGTGGATATATCTAAAACACCATGCAAGAGGACATTCAGCTTCAGTGGTCTACTGAAAGAGAATCCATTGGGTACAAAGTACAAGGAACGACGAGCATAGATTGATTGCTGAAACTCAGTGATGACCCCAGGTGTGAAAATGGTCAGCATGCCCTGCTCCACGTTAGCACCTGCCTCTTAAAGACTGCAAAAAACGTACCTGTATATTCACTGTCCGCTTCCTTGATTTTTCATTATTTGATTAAACGCATTGATAACTGTATTTGAACGGATATTGGAACGTTAGGTGGAAAATGTTTTCTTCTGGGTTAAATTTCAAACATAAGTTCAAAATAACATGTTTGCAGAACCACAAGTGCAACGAGGTTACCATTGTCAAGAATCCTCTTCCTTTGAAAAAGTTGTGAAGCATTGTCCTGTGTATTGTGCATTCACAAATCAGGCAAGGTTGACGACGGGGATTACTTGTAAGGGGGTGGATGACTGTGGTTTGAAGTTTAACTTGTGAGAGTTAATTAGAATGCGGATTTCAAGCCGTTTCTGTTTGTGCGACGGATTGTTCCGACAATTCGCAGTATGAACTCACGTGTCTTCGAAAGTCAAGTATTCGAAATCAGTATAACAACCGTGGTCAACTGATCTTTCATTGTGAAGCAAAATAAATAAATGACAGTTACAGAATCGCCGTTGACCTACAGTCGTGTCAGTCGGTGAATTTATACAGTACGTTTACTCTGAAGAAAATAGAATTTATTCAACGGCATGTTTATTGCTCATAAAATATTTGTGTTAGAAGTGATGTTCAGCAACCAGTCCTTGAAGTAAGAGGCAACCAGAGGGATCGGTGGGTCATGCTCGGTGACTTACTGAAACACGTACCGTGCAATTGAACACTGGAATATCTAAGACTCGATTCTTCACAGATTTCTGCCATGTAGCCGAAATATTGCGGTATTAGATTGGCAAACAAACAAATGTAATAGCAAAGTAGCATCTACTATGTCAAACGTTTACTTCCCGGAAATAATATTTAATATAACATTTAATACTTTTATATTGTATTTAGTAATATTAATTTTAGAGCTTACCGAAAGCATGCATACAGTAAAGTTCTCATTTATTTAAACGGACATGATCATAAAGACAAGACTTTTAATGGATACTTACTTACTTCTTCATCAGGTCAGAACATACTTCGAAATGTCGTGACTCTTCGCAATAAAGAAGATGTCATCCATAAAAGCTCTTGTCTTTATGTGTATCACTTCTAAATGCCCTTCAAAGACCCCGGACATGATCAAACAATTATATTCAGCACACGAAAACCACAAAAGTCAGAACAAGTAGAGCCCTGCGATGTAATACTCAAATTCAAACGCAAATTCAACTACGGATAAAAAAGACAGTTTGACCATTTAATTGATGTCAGTGAGCATTGCGTCAATACCAAACGCTTATCATAAGAGCAAAGGTGAATGTTTAATTGTCTCTCGTCTGTGATGTGAGTAGTAACGTTATCGACCACAGAGTGAAGCAAAGCTTTGAAGCTTTAACTGTACTAGTAATTTCAAAACCTGCCACTGACAAGCTTGCAGACTGTATCACTGTCTGACGACTACACTGTCTACACCACGTAGATTCAGCCTCTCGGCGTCACGTCGCTTACGTTAACAATGCATCCGTCACTTTAACTATTTGGTAAATGATTACAGAAATGCAATCAATATTCCTAATTTGGCATGGAAAACGATTATAAAGGTTAGACACAAGTGCAAATACGTGAAGGTTATGACTTATGAAGGTTTCTAGACAAATATCGAGTTTTATCCTCACTACCTCCTTGACTGTATGTATATTTTTGTCTGTAAAATGAGAAGTACCCAGCGGCACCTCAAAATGAAATATTTGTATCTCTTTGTAATTATGTTGCGCATATCATATTACGTAAAAAGTATCCTCACGATCAAATAATTTACATGTTTTGTTGCTGAAAGTTTTTGACTTAAGGATATGCGTGGTGGAAGGTGTATTGAAAAAAGAAGCCGTTTCACATTGATACATAGCGTGAAATGAAGAATGACAGACGTTATCAGTGGAGATGTAAGTGGAGTACATTTATGTCTGCATAAATAACGCTTTAGAAGACGTATGAAGGGCATTAAGTCTTGCATCAATGCACTGACATAAATGGTGTCCGTTGCAATTGTCAATTTTAAATTGTGGCACACTAACTTTGTTCAGATATATAAAGCTGGCTTTATCTTTTTAAAAACAGGTTTCACCGGTTCGGCAGAACATGCACACATTATCGCGAGCACCTGGTATAATCACTCTTTGATTGATTCACACACGCATGTACTGATTAAGTGGAAATCGTGGAATGAAATGTGAAATCGGTTCTGTCTGCTTTATTCTAATGGATGCAGAACGGGTTTTGTCTCTTGTATTTATGATGTGCGAGTAACGGGTAATTCGGTTTAACTTCAATGGCTTTTATTGTTCACAGATACCATATTAATGCATTCGAATCAAATGGCCTCTTTAATATGGCGCCAGGATGTGTGCAGTCACATTCTAGCTTATGGTTTCATCGGTATTCCAGAAATTGATGAGTCAGTGAAGAAACTTCTCGCCTTTCCGGTGTAGATTTTGGTCATGCTCTTAAGGTTCACTATTAACGAGTATGGCTTCCCTAAATCTCAAATCGGCGACATTACCTGACGAAGTACTGTCTAAGTGCTGGCCAACCCCCGTTGTGGACCCGGGGGAGGGGTGGGGGCGGTATTTGGTCCACCAACCCGTTAGCCGTGGGTTGCTGCCCTGTGTCGGTGGAGGAAGGGATCCTGTTGGTTGAGGGTAACAGGGGCCTGTGGCCGTGTTCCTGTTGCTCAACACACCACTTTGGCCCTGACTTCACCTAGACGGAAGGTTGAATGGGCCCGATTCAATCAATCGGCTGGTCACGCCATGCCCTGTGCATAGAAATTGCTTACATTTTGCACTTACATTTTTGGGTATTGGTCATTTTAAAATCTAGCATACAAATTATTGATGGGGTTGTTGAATTACACTAAAACACCATGGCTAAAAACGCTCATTCTGGTTCATCTAAAACGAGCAAACGTCGTCATATGTCTTCTTCTTCTGATGAAGAGATATCTACTTTCACAAATGATTCCTGGCCAAGGTTTTTGGTCATTCAAAGTTCTGATAGACATTCTTTAAATATCAATCCTTTTTGCCCTCTCAAGGGCATCCGAGGTATCTGTGGAGAAGTAAAAAACATCATACGTTTACGAAATGGTTCTCTTTTGATTGACAGATTGTTGCCTACGTAAACATTCAATCTGCTGGGAGTAAAGCAATTTGTAAACAGCCAGGTTGTTGTTTCTGTTCACAAAACTCTCAACAGCTGTAGAGGTACTGTTAGAGACAGGGCACGTAGTTTGTACGATATGACAGAAGATGAGATTGTGGCAGAACTGAAAGATCAGAGAGTTACTTCTGTTAAACGTTTCAGCAGAAAACAAGAATCAACTTTAGTCAAAACAAATACCCATCTTTTCACGTTTGGTCTGACAACTCTTCCAAAATTCATAAAGGCTGGGTATTGTAATATTGGAGTGGAGGTATGTTTGGACATGGTGCAAGATCTTGCACAGGTAAATCAATATGCTCACGCTGTAGTGGAAACCATGAAGGCACTGACTACTAATGAGATAAAGTGTGCAGTGGTAAGCATATGGCATCATCGAAAACGTGTCTAAAATTTGAGTATGAGAACAAAATCTTAAAACTGAAGTGCAATAATAATATCTCATACTTCGAAGCAAATAAGCTGGCTCAGTCAAAACCAGCAACAGATCCTACCTATTCTGCCACAGTGTCTTCTCCTGTTTCCTCTTCTGTCAAAAAAGCTACCCTCGTTTCAACATCTTGTCAGACTGAGATATCTTGGATAAAGGATTCTCAAATAACCTTAGATGACGAGACTCACTCATCACAAGACTGTCAGCGATCATCAGCCTAACAAACTGAGAACAACCAGCCAGGACAAATATCTGATTTTAATTTAACTCCAGATTCTCAGAGCGTTGATAAACTCACAAATAAAGAAAAGAAAAAGTTGACAAGAAAGAGCAGAGCCCTTCAGCATTTAGAAGAGTCTTCTCATTTAGCACCTTCTGTGGCAGTTCAAAATCTGTCCGAACCGCTTAACATGGAGATCATTTCTTCACAAACAGGGTGTAGGAGCAGTACTTCCAAGTGCTCACGATCTCCAGTTGAATACAATGGAACTGCAGAGGCCCCAGGAACAATTTTACTGAATTACAGTTATTATCACAAGATTTTACACCATCGGCTTTTGTCTACAGGAGACGTACTTGAAAAGTACAGATCGTTTTGAATTGCGTCGGTACAATTCTTTTCATGCATTCTCCCCTCGCGATGGAAAAGCCACCGGCGGTGCTTCTATACTCGTGAGGCAGGGTGTTATTCATAGTCCGGTTCCTCTTAAACCTTCAGGCTGTTGCCGTCAGTATTACTCTTCAGATAACCTTTACGCTTTGCTCTTTGTATATTTCCCCTTCTTCAGACCTTCAGCAGTCCGATCTTCACAATCTATTTGACCAACTTCCCAAACCCTCTATAATTATGTGTGATCTTAACGGACATAATCCTTTGTTGGGAAGTACTAATATTAATTAAAGGCAAAATCCTTTAAGACTTTATTTCTAACAATAATCTGTGCCTATTTAATGATGGATCAGCCATATATTTACATCCTGGAACTGGAACGTATTCCGAACTTGACTTATCACTCTTAGATCCAAATATTTATAACGAGTTTGAATGGTCGGGCCATGATGACCTTTATGCTAGTGACCATTTTCCGACAATTCTCTCCGCTTTAAATCCGACTGATGACCTACCTGCAACTGGCCTTTATTTCAAACACTTTGTACAGAAAAAGTGAAATCTGACATTTTTGTAAATGTTCCTGATCCAATTCAGTTGTTCTCGGATACACTGAATGATATCTGCTAAACCTCATTGCAGTAAACCATGGTTTTCTGATGATTGTAAACAGGCAAGGAAGAGCAGGAAAAAGGCAGAGAAGTACTTTCGACGACACCCTACAGTTCACAATTCAAATAATGTAAAAATAAATAATGCCAAGGCTCGGCGTACTTTTAAACAAAGTAAACGTCAGTCTTGGAAGACCTTTGTGTCCAAAATTAATTTACGTACACCAATGACGAAGGTGTGGAACATGATACAGAGAATTAAGGGTAAAGGTAAAAATCCTAGCGTTCATCATCTTAAAGATGGACATGATATGTTAACAGATAAAATTGACAAGTTGGGTGAAACTTTAGCTAGTTATTCTTCTTCATCCAATTATCTTCCGAAGTTTCAGAGATATAAAACTCATCAAGAAAAGTTGAAACTCAACTTTCATTCCGAAAATGGTGAAGACTACAATGAAGTATTTTCACTGCATGAGCTGAATACTGCCTTGGCACAAGCTCATGATACAGTAACTGGAGCAGATAATATCCACTACCAGCTCCTGAAACATTTACCCAATGCCTGCCTTGAGACACTTATGAACATTTTTGATCATATTTGGACTACAGGTCACTTTCCTCCTTCGTGGCGTCATGCCATTGTTGTATCAATACCTAAGCCTGGCCGAGACAATACAGATCCATCTAACTATAGACCAATTTCTTTACCAAGCTGTGTTTGTAAAACCATGGAACGCATGGTCAATAATAGATTAGTATGGTTTCTAGAATCCAATCATCTTATTTCTAACATTCAGTGTGGTTTTCGGAAAAATAGACGCACTATTGATCACTTGGTTCGCCTAGAATCATTCGTTAAAATTCCATTGTAAATAACCAAAATGTTGTGTCAATCTTTTTCGACCTGGAAAAGGCGTATGATACAACATGGAAACATGGTATTTTGAGAAATTTACATGACGGTTTGAGACGTTGGTTTGCCTCATTTCATATCCCAGCTTTTAGCAGGCAGACAATTTCAAGTTTGCGTTGGATCAACCCTGTCTGACCATTATAATCATTTGTCGGAAATATAAGCCTCATAAAGATTCCGAACTGTTCTTGGATGGCTCTCCAATTAACGTTGTAAAGGAAGCCAAGTTTCTGGGATTGATTTTCGACAAACATTTGAATTTTACCACATATTAAGTATCTATAGACTAAATGCCTGAAGGCATTAGATCTATTAAAAGTTGTGTCCAATTCAAAGTGGGGAGGGGATCAAACTGCACTCCTTCATTTATACAGATCTCTCATCCGGTCAAAACTTGATTATGGTTCCATAGTATATGGTGGGGCCAGCAAAAGCAACCTAAAACTATTAGATTCGATTCATCACCAAGGTCTGAGACTTTGTCTTGGATCTTTCAGAACATCTCCCATTGACAGTATCTATGTTGAGGCCGATGAGCCATCTTTAAAACTTCGACGTATCAAATTATCTTTACAATATATCATAAAGTTATATTCTAATGAATCCAATCCTACTCATAACTGCGTTTTTAATCCTCTTTATGAGGATTTGTATAATAAAAGAACTTCACTTGATCCACCTCTTGGGATAAGAATCAAACAATTCATTTCTGCTGGAGGGATTGAGCTGGAGAATATTTCTCCTTCACGGCTTTTTTCTTCTCCTCCTTGGCAATTGGTGAGGCCACAAGTTGACCTAACACTGACAGAGTTTTAAAAATCTAATGAATTACAATATAAACAAGAATTTATTCAATTAAAAAATAAATATAACACATACAAATTCTTATTTACAGATGGATCTAAGGGTGGTGGCGCAGTAGCTTGTGCCACTGTCATTGGATCCAAAAGAATCTCTTCTAGAATACCTGATTATAGCTCTATTTTTACAGGAGAAGCAACGGCAATACTAACGGCTCTTAAATATATTCAAAGACATCCTGCACATAAACAGCATATAATCTTTCCTGACTCTCTTTCTTGTCTTCAGGCTATTAAAAACCTATCTTGTAAACATCCACCTTTAATACAAATTATTGAGTTATATAATGATCTTGCTACTGGCCAATATGACATCGTCTTCTGTTGGCTACTCAGCCACGTGGGTATTTCTGGGAACACAATGACCGATTTTGCTGCCAAGGTAGCAGTCAATAAATCTGTGACACCACTTCTTACTCCATACTCAGATTACAAAGCAACCATTAGATCTATAGCCTAGTTATATATTATGTATTGTCCAAACTGTGCTGTAGTTTTAACTTCATATGCTAGTTTTAGACTCGAATTGTGATACTCTAGTTATTTTACCGAACGTTGATGACGTGTTTTATGATATCTACATGTTCTGTATCATCATGTTTATTCTCGTCACGAAATGGCTGAAATATTGCCGATGTGACGTTAAATTATAACTCACTCACTCACTCCTCATCCTGTTGCTATTGTGATCTCCTCATCACTTAAAAGTGTATTTGTGGAAATGAAGAATTCAATAATACAAAACTAAGCACAGCATTTGGTATTAAAAGTTATGGGAAAAAAGGGTTGGTGTCATTTTAGAAATTATATACCGATTTGGCACCCGTGAACGGCCACCTCCTCTTGGTGGGTGCTGGGTAAGGCCAAGAGCCGTTCACCCCGTCCTGGACCCGGAGAATATTTGGTCCACCAACCCGTTTGCCGTGGGTTGCGGCCCTGTGTCGGCGGAGAAAGGGATCCTGGTGGCTGAGGACCTGTAATCGTGTTCCTGTAGCTCAATACACCACTTTAGCCCTGACTTCGCCTAGACGGGTGGTTGAATGGGCCCGGTTCAACCAATCGGCTGGTCATGCCGTGCCCTGAGCACTAAATTTTAACACAATATTTAAATATATATGCATGCTATGATACATGATTTTTTTTAAATTGAGAAAATTTGCCTAGATGCCGGTGTCAGAAGGCGTTGGCTCATGGGCCAATCTGGTAGAATTATTAATTATTCATTTTACTGCTGGAGTATATCATCCGGGTATCCTTGGTGCTGCAAGTAGGAAAGTAGCTCGACAATGATAATGAACAGAGGTCATCCAACTTAACAGACAATTGGCCACGTTTCCTGATTCTCAAAACTGTAGACAAGACACCACTGGAACTAAACCCTTTTGTAATTTCTGAGGGCATATATGGCATCGCAGGTGAGGTGAAGAACATAAAACGCTTGTGTTCAGGATCTTTTCTGATTGAATGCAGTAGGAAGCAACAAGCCACTAACCTGATGAATACAGAAGCTTTTGCTGTAATCCATGTTTCAGTTACTGAACACAGAGCACGGAACACCAGCAAAGGTACCATAAGAGACAGAGCTCGTTTGTTGCCCGAAATGTCAGAACTGGACATCGTTTCTGAAATGAAGGATCAGGGAGTCACATATGTCCAGCGATTCACCACCCGCAAAAAATAATGATGTCATTCCAACAAACACGTACGTCTTTTCCTTCTCTTAACCAAATCCTCCTAAGTGTGTCAAGGTTGGTTACTGCACTATGTCAGTTGATGTTTATATTCCAAATCCTTTGCGATGTTTCAGGTGCCAAAAATATGGTCATGTTGTCAACACGTGCACAAAGCCAATAACATGTGCTCACAGTAGCGAGACTTCACACGTAACTGAAGATTGTGAAAGTACTTTTAAGAAATGCACAAACTGTTCCGGTAATCACTCATCCTTTTCCAAAGACTGTACAGTATGGAAAAAAAACAAATGGAAATTAACAAAGTTAAATTTACTCAAAACATTAGCTTCGCTGATGCTAAAAAGCTTGTTGAATCAACAGTACCAAATATTTCATATGCATCAGTCGTTAAGACACCGTCTGAAAGTTTGTCAAGAGTAAATTCGTCAGTCACTAGATTTTCCATAGAGTGCCAAACAGTTTTGACATCCCTCACTTTCCTATACTTGAAGAAGTGTCTACTCAGACTTTACAACCATGTATAAACAGTCAGATCCAAGTTCAGGATGAAACATAGTTATTGCCTCAGTCCACTCAGATGACTCGTCCAGAAACAAGTTAAAAAACAGCAGTGAAAAATACAGCCAAGACTAGGGCAGAAACTGTGGGAAAAGGCGTCAAAGCGTCTAAGGGTTCAGAGAACCTTCTAGAATTATTTAACAAATATGGTTCGTTGGAGGACATGGATGTGTCAGAAAACATCCATCCCAGGGCACACAGCTTGTCGCCCTCAAAGAAAGCGAGGGGTAGATCTCCTATCCATCCACCTAAAAGATAGGTCATTTTACTAATATCGTACAGTGGAATTGTAGAGGTCTAAAAACTAATTTCAATGAACTACAGCTTTTAGTCCGGGATCTCACACCATCGGTATTCTGTTTGAGTGAAACGCATCTGAAACAGACAGGTAATTTTAACTTACGCCAGTATAACGCCTATCATTCTCCTTCCACTCCGGGTGATAGGGCCACTGGAGGTTCTACTGTTCTCATACGGCAAGATCCTATTCACAGCCCTGTTACTTTAAACACTAAACACTAATCTCTAAGCTGTTGAAGTGCGACTGACTCTGGGAGTAGCATTTACACTATGTTCTCTGTATATTCCGCCTTCTTCAACGCTTCAACATACTGATCTCCAATCACTATGACCAATTCCCCAAACCATGTGTTATTATGGGTGACCTAAACGGTCACAACCCCTTATGGGGCAATACTAACACTAATACTAAAGGCAAAATAATTGAAGATTTCATTTCAAATAATGACCTGTGCATATTTAATGATGATTCAAGCACCTATCTGCATCCTGCAACTGGCACTTATGCTTCTCTGGTTTTGTCTCTTGCCGACTCTAACCTCCTCAGTGAATTTGATTGGCCTGTTCATAATGACCTTCGTGGAAGTGTCCACTTCCCAACTATCCTCTCAGAAATTACTCCATCTGATTCTCCATCGTTTACAAGACGGAACTTTTCGAAGGCAAATTGGTCTTTATATCAAACTATATGTGAATCAAAACTGCGACCGGAATGTTTCGAATGTTTCAGTGATAGAACTGATCCCATTCACACTTTTGCTGACATTTTAAATAAAATAGCTGATGAGTATACACCAAAGTCCTCTACGAATCCACATGTAAGAAAACCATGGTTCAATTCAGATTGCAGACAGGCCAGAAAAGCGAGGAAAAAGGAAGAACATTATTTTCGCCGTCATCCAACTGTCCAAAATACTGAATGCAAAGGCGCGTCGTAGCTTTAAACAAAACAAACGACAATCGTGGAGAAATTATGCCTCCAAACTTAATTGTCCAAAGTATGGAACATGGTTCAAAGAATTAAAGGCAAAGGTTCAAAGATGGTGATCATTTAATTACTGACAAATGTCAAATTGCAAAGAAAATTGGCGAAACTCTTGCCAAATACTCTTCATCAGCAAATTATGTCCCTGAGTTTCAGAGATATCAGAAACAACAGGAGAAGACAAAAATTAATTTTGAATCGGATAACGGTGAAGACTATAATGAAATGGTTTCATTACATGAGCTATATACTGCTGTTGAGCAAGCTCATGACACAGCAGCGGGTGATGACAATATTCATTATCAGCTGCTGAAACACTTGCCTGAACCATGTCAGGTCACACTTTTAGACATATTTTGCAAAATATGGACATCTGGAAACTTTAGAAGTACCATTGATCATTTGGTACGTTTAGAATCCTTTGTCAAAAATGCTGTAGTAAATAAACAACATACTGTATCGGTATTCTTGAGAAAGCTTACGATACCACCTGGAAGCATAACATTTTAAAGGATTTACATGATTTTGGTTTGAGAGGTCGTTTACCTCATTTTATATCACAGTTTTTAACCGACAGACAGTTTCAAGTCCGAGTGGGTTCAACCCTGTCTGACCATTATAATCAGGATCGGTGTGTTCCACAAGGCTGTATTTTGTTTGTCACATTATTTAGTATTAAGATCAACAGTTTACCCAAGGTTTTAAGCGATTCCATTGACGGATCACTTTTTGTGGATGATTTTAATATTTTCTTGTCGCGGTAAAAATATGCATACTATTGAACGGCAACTACAGTGGACCTAACATTAACTACATTTAGAAAATCAGAAACTAATGAACTACAATATAAACAAGAATATAATGAATTAAAAGTAAATATAGCAATTACAAATCCTTATTTACAGGTGGGTCCAAGGATAGTGGTCCTGTAGCTTGTGCCACTGTCATTAGATCCAGAACAATATTTTCTCGATTACCTAGTAGCAGTTCTATTTTCACAGCTGAAACTAACGCCATATTGACAGCTCTTAAATATATTCAAAGACACCCTAAACATAAACAGTATATAAATCTATTCCGACTCTCTTTCTTGCCTTCAGACTATTAAAATATTTTGTTGCAAACATCCACACAATTAATTATTGAATTGTGTAATGATCTTGCTACTGGCCAATGCGACATCGTCTTTTGTTGGTTACCCAGCCATATAGGAATCTCTGGTAACACATTGGCTGACCTTGCTGCTAGAGCAGCACTCAACAAATCTGTAACACCACTTCTTAATCCAAACACCGATTAAAAAAACACCACTAAATCGTATATCCGTGATCTGATGCAAAAGAAATGGGATTCCCAAGTAGGTATAAATAAATTGCATGCGATAAAATCCTATGTTGGTTATACCTACTTGGGTTGTCAGTCCAGATTTGGAGAGGTCATCATGCGACGATGTCGCATTAGCCACACATGATTCACACATAAATATATATTAAAAGGTGAGGATCTTCCATTTTGTATCCCTTGTGCTGAAAGAATGACAGTCAAGCATATCTTGCTTGACTGTGTTGAGTATTCCATCACAAGGGACAACTATTTCAAATCAAGAACACTGAAGGATCTTTTAACAATACTAGTTCTCATTTAATTATAGGGTTTTTAAAAGAATTAGATCCGTTAACTGATTTGTAAATAGATAAATATTTTATAATTGGAGGTTTAAATTGGTAACTCAATTTGTTAGTGGCTGTACCCTAAACGGGGTACCGTAAAATTATTGTCCTCCTGAGATGGTACGTAAGTCCCGAAACATTTGATGTAAATTTAAGTTTTCCGGGTTTTTAATCGTAGTATTGTTGTCATTTTAATGTATGGCTAATTCTCCGCACAAGAGCCAATGGCTGAAGGGATGGTGTAAATCCAGCTAGGGTCCATGTAGGTAGCAAAAGTAATGTAAAGTCCCCAGTGTGCTGATTTACCTTCAGTTGATGGCAATCTATAGCCCATTTTTATATTGTATTGTCATCTATGGTTGAGTTTTTTTAGATCTTATTACTAGTTTTACATTCTCTGTGATATTCTAGTTGGTTTTATTGTCCTTCGTTGACAGAATTTTAAAACGTGCCATTAATTAATATTTAGTTTTGTAATTACTCAATCTCGTCACGATATGGCTGGAATATTGCCGATGTGACGATAAATCTTAACTCACTCACTCATATACCGATTTTATTATAAATTGGTTTCTTACTGAGACAAAGATCCATAGCCGCTGGGAATAGTATGCAAACTTAGACTATTTTGGAAGAAGTATTTATTAAATCTAAATCTATCCTATAGAGGCCATTAAATAATTAAATAATGGGAAGGATTATCTCGAGTGTTTCCACAGGAACAGGCTCGGCTGTCTGACAAACAGCCATCAAACAAGTGAGGGTTGAGACCACTGCAACCCATGCGCAAACGACAGAGACGAATTTGATCGTCGCCTATAGCCAAACGATATATACTTTTTACATGTTGGGAATAGTGTCACAAAATATACACTTCTTAAATTGTGATAATGACTCAAGAATCCTATTATTGATGTCTGGCGAAGTTCATGCCGTAACAGTAGGTGGAAGTAGAGAACTATTAAAGTAAGACACACGCCCTGCATTACGCTTGAGATTATATCGGAGTTTCGCAAATTGCATTATAACCACTTTGATTAGAAACATTTGGAGGTACCCATATTGAGGACTATTGTGGGGTTAGCTCATATACCATTTTGTAGAGCATACAATTTTAGAGATAGTGGCGCCTTTCCACTAAGGAACTATGTCGTGTCTCGCCATAGAGTTCTGCCTTTCACTGCACCTGTAATGGTCCTAAGGTCATCTAAATGTAGCTTCTCTATCATACGAGCCTGCTCCTTCATACAATTATCCCCGATGGTATCACAATAGTCATAAATAGACAAAATAAATGATTTATACATTCAAGCGATATTCTGCTAAGCCTGTATTTCAAAATTCTCAGACAGTTTATAAGTTGATTTGCTTTGGCTAATAATATATAATCAATATGTGTCTGCCATTTTCCATCAGCTTGTAAAATCAGACCAAGGTGTTTATGTTCACAAAGTTCAGAAATCGCAGTGTCACTAGGTTTTAGTTGAAGTTTCGGAATGCGTTTAGTCATTTTGGAGTATAACATAACGTCTGTCTTTTCAGCATTGAAATTAACCTGCCACTTGTTAGCCCAGTCTGAAATATGTTTTAGGTAATTATTAAGTTATGTCTGAGTCTGAAACGGATCCTCAATTACTTTACACAAAAAAGTATCATCAGCGTAGAGTTTAACGCTTCATACTATTCCATTTGTTAATCGTTTATATAGAGGAGAAACAGTTGCGGACCCAAGACAGAGCCTTGAAGAACACCGGCTAATACAGATTTTGGACTTGATTCGTGGCCATTAATGACAACTGACTGTTTTCTATCACTAAGATGATTTTCAAACCAAGGCAATAGTTTTTGAGTTATTTTATGGATTCGAGTTTTGGTACCATCCCTGCGTGCCAAATACGATCAATGGCCTAGCTGATATCACAAAAGACAGCTCGGACCTTATCTCGTTCAGTTAATTGGTACACTGTGGAGTTTCCAGGTTTAAATCCTGGTTATTGTTTCGATATGTCATTATTCATAAAGAAATTATAAACATACTTGTATATACACTTTTCAAATACCTTAGCCAAACAAGATAAAGCAACTGGCCTATGATTACAGTCGTGCACACTTCCATTTTTGTGAAGAGGGATAACTGCCGAATATGTCCACATGACGGCAAATTGAGAATGTTTAGGGATAAATTAAATAGCTTATTTACGGGTCTATGAAGAGGCCCAGTTAAAACTGTTAATAACCTACTGCTGATATTATCAGGACCCTTAGGTTATTGTGTCTAAACACAGCAAAATATGGTAGATTTCCTTTTCCGTAATAGAAAATAAATCTAATTTGTGTTCGTTGAAAATGGGATGAGGTGAGTCGATGATAAGATCGTCGACTTGGGCGTGCTCTGAGAAATAGAGCGATGTAATCTTCTTCTAAAAAAGCTTCGTTATGTGTGATAGGTGGGAACTGTTTAACTTATTTATATATATTCCCTAATATAATTACAGATAATGTTATCATCAAGTGCATGGTCATTTGTTGTTTCCCTAATGTAAAGATGTTAAGATAGAACTAACTCCCAACTAACTGTTGCCAGGTATTGTAAGCAAAGCAGATCGACACGATTTATTCCGTCAGCATACTGTGATGTTGTCTTTTTAGAACAAACTTGGCAATGAATTCTACAAATGGTACATAAGTTAGGTTGTATGCAGGAACACTGTTACATAATAGCTACAAAACCTCTTCCTAAATCCATCAGAAATTTCTGCATCCAAAAGAGCAGAGTCGATTGTACAGTTATTATCTAGCGTTTATTCGTCCGTTTGTTTGACACCATATTCTGCAATATGTTTTTAGCAATCGAGTATGCTCCATACAATCAGTTGATTATAAGTTCAGTATAAGATATTATGCCAGCACATGTGTTTATGAACCACTATCAAAATACTGATGATACTGTGTTGGGAAACGTTGTGTATCCTGCCCCTCATATAAAATATAGTCAGAAGCTATTCCATTTTTCAAGTCAAACTTGTGAACTGATTTTTGTCTGAGAATGTGACTTAAAAGTTAAAGCATCAATTCCCTTGTTTAGAAATCCAGCGGTCTTGGTATGATTTATCTGAATGTCTTTCTGGTTTGGCCAAGCGTTTCTGAGTAATATCAAAAACTACAATTTTCCCACAATACTGTAGTCCTTTACTGGAGTGGTTTCATTTCTTCTAATGACCCAGAGTATACTGATACGATATTGTACATACCAAATCAATAACATCATCTCTGATGGACATGTCTGTGCATCTCAAATACGGTGAAATATGTCTACAGTATCCGATAGCTAACATATATAACTCGGTATCCACATCAATATCTCATGTTATAAGAATATGGTCCTGACTGTGTCTCTTCTTTCTTAATCAGGACCGCTTTAAGACGTCAGAGGACATTTCAATACATATAAACATATCAAACGACATCAATTTCAACTCTTCCAATGGCTTCAAATGATGTGCTACTTTTGCATTTCGCGACGGTAGGAGCAAAATATGAATTATCTGGAGAATGAGTGGAGTTAAATCTGAGCGAGATTACCAGAAGCATCATCTTTCACCCATAATCAACTTCCATATCCACATTGACAAGTGTTGATACAATTTCAGACAATGACTTCTCTAACCGGAAACTTACAATGAGGGTTTTCAATATGGACCATATATTTTCAGGTTTTACTTATCCAACATTCACAAAACAATCGACAAACAGAAAGTTAAGATCCTGAATATCGAAGTCATATTTACAGGCAATACTGATAAATACTTGGTGAAAATACACAAGAGAATTGGAACCTTGTCTTCAATGGGACAAGCAAAGTGAAGTATATGACGGACCTTCCTCGACAGATTGCGCCCTTCATTGACGAACCTACTGGTCACAGACAGTGGCAGCTGTCTATGTAAATGGTACAACTAGAGAACACATTGCTGAAGCAGCCGTCAAATGGCAATTGACTCACAGTTTCGGAATACCGAAAATGCTGTAAGGACATTCACGCTCTTATCTTTACCATATAATGACAGACGGAGCAAAGGATATATACATAAAACATCTGAGATCAGGAATCAATGTGAAATGGTTCATTATTATGACGTCTTTCTTGGAGCGGTTGACGCAGAGGCCAGCAGCCAATGCAAAACAATTTCCGGTCTCTCTACCAACAGTATGAAAGGCACATGAGAACATGCTGACCTTGATGTGACGTAATCTGGCTCCAGTATTGTTACCTATATCTACCTACAAGTATATCATGACTGTTTCTCCCCAGTTGGCTGGTGCCAGATGTCTCCGTAATCGAGGACTAGATGCATCGAACCACGACCTGTTCAACACATTCTTTCGTTTCGTTGACATAAATCTGCATACATTGACAGAATAGGCGCAAACTCAATACGTTTACCAAGTCTTCATAAGACGAAGGACCCGCCATGAAGCAGTCCTGAAATGAATCATTTTGACATCTTGTCGGCCCAAAACTGAAACAAACTTCATGCTGCCTTTGATGGCTTTAACTGCTGACTTAGATGGCGGATCAAGCCTGTTGGCAAAGAGACATAGAAGCTGTATGTGTATCGGATGTCAGGATCATCCTCCTCAATCGTTTATTGTTTATCATCAAATCCAGTGGTTGGTCCTTCCGTTCTCATTTCATCCAAACCTCCTTTTGTGTGCGCAAATGTTGACCTTAAATATTAGCCGTAACACAAGTAATGGTTGTATCCAAAAGATCCTGTAACGCAAGCAATGTTTGCATCCAAAAGATAACATTTTCAGCTTGTACGAACTGAAAGAAGATGTTTGTCTGGGCTATGATCAGCTTGCGAATGTAGTAAAATATGTATCTATTTCTGCCATTTGTAGTATTGAGGCAGGAAAATGTGTCCTCCGGACAGACTGGGAGCATCCAGACTGATGTATTCGGTACCGTGACATTTACGGTATTTTGCAACTGCATTAATGAAAAAATGGAACTTCAAGACTGGACAAATTCCCATACATGTATGTTTCAACACGAGTGACAAACACGAGTGATCACGAGCAAGCGATCAATATTTGGACATTTGTTGTTTTATGCCGCCGCAATATTCCATCAACTGTGACGGCGGTCTGTAAATAATCGAAAATGGACCGTACAATTGAGACATGTGTCAACCAGGTCAGGCAGATCCCGTTGGTTACCATTTACGACAAGCACGGGTTGCAAAAACCAATTCAAACCTGGGTATGGGTTGGATGAAATAATATATGAAATATGAAAACATAGTGGCTATTCATCAGTGACGCTTAGTGAGTAAGAATTCTTGGATGGAAGGCTGTACAACGAGGTTAATGTGACCATGTAAGTTGTAATTGTACCATGTAAGTTGGATCGTTGTTCATGGTTGTTGTATGGTACGTGAGGCTTTGGGTCTTGGTCACTTGATCTGTGGTGTTCTGTAGTGTAAATCATGTTGAAAGCTGTTGTCATCTAGTCAGTGAATGTTCTCTAACTTCGTTTTCATACTTCTATGCGTTTCCATTGTCATTGTGGAATTACAACCACACCATTTTTGAAATATGAAAAAATGATGGTATGGCGGGTTTCCGTTCTTACTGAGGAATTACATTCACACCATTGCCTTTGTAATAAAGAACAGGCAGCTAATCATCAGATTACAAACGATCCAGATAGAAAAGTTCTTACCGTAGCTACATTCATGTATAGGATCACAATCTTACCTTGTTGACTCATCACTCAATGTATAATTAGAGGAACGTATTTAACGATACAGTGTAAATTACGTAGTGCTGACCATACTGCCTATTGTCTGGTAACTCTGTTATACGCAGTTATATTTATCACAGTAATGAGCTTCTCCAGACATGACACGAAGACATGTTTAGGTATGATTCCACCCACACAGTGAGTCAGGAAGCTGAACATATCATTAGCGGTAACTGCAGTTGTTTTATATCTGTCTGTGCACTGCTCCCTCGCGCTGATGAAAGCCACGAGTGTTCACAGCCTGCCAGTCTGATCTATTTCATTCTATATCAATTTATCTCAGGCGTATAAGTGAATGTGTTTGTAAATGTGTATTTACATGTTAACTGACATATATACTTGACTCTTGTATGTTATGTCCGAAATCCTTCATGGGGTACTGAACTAACACATAGCATACACGTTTGTACACTTGCCTTTGTAATTCCCCGTATTGCGGTCGAACACACATGGACAAACGATGATCTAATTCTGACGTTCCACGTTTGTGTCTGTGATAACATCATGGACAGCGCGATAGACAACTCGAGAATCACTAGATCGTGTTTCCAAAACAAAAGATAAGCCTCACATTACAAAATTATGAGCAATTTTCAGTCTCTCCTTTCTATGCAGTCCTAACGGTAATGGAAACGCCTCGTATTTCTTTGATGACAATGCATCCAAAGACCGAAAGCGTTTGTCGGACTTGGATGATGTTGAAACCGAAGCATAATTTCGTATATTTTTTACCTTCACGTTCTTCAAAGGATGAGAAAACTCTGCAAATGGAACGAGGTGTATCATGATCAATCATCAGTTTGTTCTGTTCACAGTCAATGCAGAAGTGGTACATTAGAAAATCATTGTTTTCCAGTAATAACATTAACAAGGATATAAACTTATTTCATTAATCCTCCATTGACATCTGTGTTTGCCTGGCTTGTTCTTTGTTGCCAAAACAGTTAAGGATCTTTTGACTACTGTTAATTCTCATATAATGATTGATAAAGAAATTCATTTTATTAATGAATTCTGATCAATGTGTTTTGCAGATAGATATATTTTAATGATGGGTATTTCAGATTCGAAACCCCCAAAGGAGGTTAAAGTATTATAAAAATATTGTCCTCTTGAGAGGTTGCGTAAGTCCTATAGCATAAGTAAGTCCTATAGCATAAGTAAGTCCTATAGCATAAGTAAGTCCTATAGCAGTAGTAGTAGTCCTAAATTGCCAGCGGCTGAAGGGATGGTGTAAATCCAACCAGGGTACATGCAGGTAGCAAAGTTACTTTAAGTCCCCACGGTCTCTGGTATCATGATTGACCTTCAGTTGTTGGCGATCTATAGCCCGTTTTTATATTGTATCGTCATCTATAGTTAAACTATTGTAGATTTAATTGCTAGTTTTAAATATGTATCTGTGACAATGTAGTTGTTTAACTGTCCTTTGTTTACAGGTGTTTATGATTTAATGTTTAGACATTATAAATCTATGTACTTCAACTGCTCAGTTTAACATAGAATTTCAAGCTACACAGCAGCTTAAGTGAAGCACAAGATTCCTGTAAATTCTACTTGCAGAATGTTGTTTTGTGGAGATTATGCAGGATCATTACACTGCTTCATATCATAGAGGACATCATTAGAGGAACTCGGGAACTCGTATGTCGCAGAACCTACCTGAAATTCTACATGCCCTTGAACGAGCAATCAGTACAAAGTCTTTAGTCCTGGTGAGATAATTCCAAGCTATGTGGAAATAACTCTAGCGGCTGATGTTTGAATTTTCTTGGGATTCCTAGCCTTCAAGAGGTGTTCTTGCCAAGGTGTTGTAGTAATTAAAGCAGAAAGAATCAGAGATTGTGCAAGTGTTGCGGCACTTTGTAGGAATGTGTAATTAGAGGGTTAGACTTAGATGGTGTTACTTGATGGAACAGCACACGTAATGTTTCCGAAGACAATATGTTGTAATAATCTACGAAGGTATGCATCCATAGTTAACATACCTTCGTAAATAGATAAGCGCATCGTATATTATTTGTGAAGCAAATAACTTCCATGGATGCATGTGATCAGAGATGCAGGAAATCACATTTGATTTATTGTCGTTATTGTAATTCGTACTGGTATATAATTTGTAATTGTACCACGGTTGGACACAAACACCATCGTCTTCATTCCGGATATATACAATCGTTTATAATCATATAACACTTGAATTAATCTCGTTAATCGTTGTGTTCTCAGATAATGCGATCGTTTAGAAGATGTGCCCATTACCATCACCATCTATTAGTAAATGTGATCAAACGATCTATTCCACAATGCATTCCTATTGGTCATCCCATTGCGTTAAAATGAACATGGTCATCGTAGTTCAAAGAGAACTCTCTCAGTAGTAATAAGTGCAGCCTCTGCCCAGAAATCGTGAAGCTAATCGTTCGATCCGCTGGTCGCCCCACACAATAAAAGGTAAACGATAGTGCATTTCCGTTTCCATGTTTGAGGCTTGGCATCAAAGGATGGCCAGAGTTTGACTAAACATAATGTTTCTTTGTGGAATATACCCCAGGTATCTGACGGTAATACGATCGTTTTACATACCATATAATATTATTTTAAGACAAGGGCATTTGTGTCGCGATATAACAACGTTAAAACCCACTGTTCCATCTAGCCAAATATTGAATGTGTAATTGTTGGAAATAGGTTCATAATCAGTGTTGAAATGATGGTATGGGATGTTCTTTAGATGATGAAACCCAACCCGTGACAGGACACATTTGATTCATAAATTGTATGAAATATAGAAAGTGAATGAACACAATATCTCGTTCAAGCACTGAGTGCTGCTAAATGGAATCAACATAGCAATATTTCACGTGGCAAAAGAAAACATATTCAACAACAGGCAGTGCTAGAAACGGCAAATATACTGAGTCAAGAAAAGAAACTTCAGATTCTTACTTCAGGGCACTATAAAAGAAGACGAGATGGTAAGATGGTTAAATTGTTATTGTTGAGATCTGTGTGATATACTCGATACACTTACAGTGCCACAATCAGTTCCATTAGGCTACACCGTCGTTCCAAAACATGGGTATACAGAATTTCAAGTCACAAGAATATAAATTCGAAATTTCCCAGTTCAGTATTGTGTATGACCGCCCCGCGCATTCACTACTGCCAAACACCGTCTCCTCATCGACTGCCTGATGCTTGTGAACACGTAGTTGAGGATTCTGCGCTATTGCCCTTGTAAGGTAGCGCCACGTTCCTGCAAATCCTGAGGTTGGTTCTTAAGACCACTAAGCCTTCTCACAAGTGCATCCCAAACGTGGATTAAGGTCAGGGAACCTCGGTGGCCAGTCCATGACGTTGATTCCAGCGTTTTGAAGGAAATTTCGAGTCAACATCGCGGTATGCGACCGAGCACTATCATGCTGGAACTGTAGACCTGGGCCATGAGCCGCCATGAATGGAACGAGTTCCGGGGTCGCGATAAGCAGTAGCTGCGGTTTCCACGGATGACCAGAGGTCAGAAACGGTTTTTCCCACAGAAAGCACCCCACATGCAACTTCCGTCCCCAAATCTGTCGACGTCCTGTACACAACACTGGGCATACTGTTCACGATTTCGTCTCCAGACTCTGTGCCTACCGTCCGCGATTCTGAGGGTAAACCTGGATTCATCGCTAAAGACGACTCGATTCGACTCCCTGGGTCCATCGGAGGTGACTTTGGGCGCACAGAAGACGTTGAAGTTGTTGAAACGGCGTCAATATTGGCCCACGATATGGGCGTTGAGAATGGAGACTGGCAACCTGCTACCGATTTCGAATGGTTGCACATTTGACAATCGTGGCATTTAAAGTACCGTTAGAACTGCGGTTTAAAAGTGTGTTTTATTTCAGTTCTTGAGACCAATGCAAAGCCATGCAAATGAAGAAAACTTGGTGCGAAGATCACGTGATCGACTGCACGTGCAAAACCTCATTTGGCACTAACGTAATTTGCACGACGAATGGATGGGTTTGAGTAGGTTTTGCTATTTTTTTTCTAGTGTCGAAAGACAGGGATCCCATTTCGGATGAATAGATGTATCATCAAAGAAAAAATAATTATATTTAAAAATTAAATTTGGTGAAGTTTCTTTTCTTGACTCAGTATAAAAGACCGCGTGTCCACAATCCCAGGAAATATCAACGAGAGTTCGTGTTACGATTGTTGTGTAGCTTAAACGTGTACATGTAATTCACAAACTCAGCCAAACTCAGTTTTACATCGTACGTTTACATTTTACGTGAACTGAATGACAAAGGTTATGAACTGAAGTTACTAGCAAGCAATCGAACGCGTTGTACACTGTTTCTTAGACATAAAATTCATGTTAACATCTCAAACATATGCTTGATTCAAGAGCACGGAGTACAACACGTATCACAGGTACAAATTAAGAGAGACTGACTGTAACTGAACAGGGATGGCAGGTGTTTGCTGTTTGATGTTTGCGCTGCGTAATGTAAAACCAATGACATTCGACTACGGAGATATGTTCTGAAGATGTCAAGAGGTGCATACTGCACACTTCATCTTTCCCACAGAACATAGATCAAAACAACCTCCAAAAACATGCAAAAGGGATGTGTGTTAGATCACGTTGAGGAGATCCGTTCGGCATACGCAGTAGATTGGCCTCTCTGTAGGCAAAGTTTGTCCTAAATGTAGCTCTGTTTCCCAGCGTTAATGGCTCCCAGCGTGATGGCATAGTCATTAATGTTATAATTAACGTTTCAGGTTTTTCATATGCAGCGTGGATAACTAGTTGTTGATGTTGCATCTGTCAGTGGACCGAAAAAGTACATTTCCTTCATTGTTCCTTGATATCCAAATTATCCGCTAAACTATGTGTTAGATATAGTTTGTGATACCCAGGCTAAAGCAGTTTGGTTCCAGAATTTCAAGGAACCTATAATGCATTTCAAACAAAATTCCAGATACATAATTCATGTTGTAGGGAGAAAATCGTGTTTTGCAAATGAGTCCTGGTATTTCCAATCACTATGATCAGTCACCGTCCAGCTTGTTATGGCCGATGCCATTACATAAAGATTTCCGACTTACGTGAACTACATATTAGACATCGGTCATCGATCCTATACACATTCACCCTTTGTTATACAACAGTGTGTTTCAGACATGCTAAGGTATGCCTTCAACACGCAAGAACTGAGTTCTCCCTGTGAAATAATGAATGATATCAACCGCTTGGTTGCCAAATTAATTTTTTACCGTTATCAGGAAAGGGTTTTTATGGTGCATTTTGATACAACTTGTAACATTTGTTGACTTACATCATTTGTCTTTAATTTAAAAAATATATGAATTTGCCTCAAATGCATCAAAAGTATTCCTTCATGAAATAAAGGGCAAGGTTCAGAGAAAATAGCATTCATTAAGTGAACAGGGGCTAGTTAAAAGCAGAACATTTTCACCAATACAATCCGATGTCACAGCTTCTAATCAGAACATGCTCATTTGGGCTGTCAAGTGAAAAGCGAACTCGGTGATTGGCAGGTACATTTGGTATCCCAACGCAAATATACAGTTGGAGTCAAAAGTATGGGGGATTCCCACTCACTCTTCAACCTAATTTGGCGATGGTGACAATTGTGGCCTCAGATCTAAATGTAACCACTGTTAACTAATATATCATATAGAATATATTTCACCTCATCAGATAAATTCCGACACGGAAAGTACGCTTTTATGTCCTCCAAATTGCGATCCTAATTTAATATCTTTCTAAGATCCTATTGATTCTTTAGCCAATATATCTGATCCAAATCGTTTTTCTCCTGAGCGTATTCTGTACAAAAAGGATACATCCTAAGGCTTTTTTCGTATTTGCACTATATACTTTTAATTACTTTGTATGTATACTTCATCGTATATTAGTTTAGATGTTTTTCACGATGTACTGACGTTACATTTCAGTAAATTACATTTAAGTAAACCGAGATCGAATACTGTTTCTCTCGACAGAAATTGATAGCGAGAATATATAGTTATTTTCAGTTATGGTTTTAGAAGAGAACTATTATTATGTGTATGAATAGAAGGTAATGACGTGATACCTCGCAACTTGCAGCATGTGTCTCCAAATGTGTCGTTAGTGATACGGCAACGGCAAGTATCATATTAAAGTTGAGCACTTTGCGGCATGTCACTCCACTTCATGGCTTTTAGCTTCTCTTCAACGGCAACCTACAAAGAAGTGGTGTGAACAAGCGACTGTTCCTAATCTGCTTAGCAGTAATTCAGTTACAAGGCATGTCAGCTTCATGCTGGGGAAAAGCCCGATATAATCCTCGAGCCCGTTTCACAAAACACTCGTCGTAAGCCTAAGATCTCGTAACTTTTCTCGTAGTACTTGCATCTGGTATACTGTAACATAGGAGGTGCAAGTGCTACGAGGAAAGTTACGAGATCTTAGGCTTACGAGAGTTTTGTGAAACAGGGCCCTGATCTTATAAATGCACTAATTTACCAGTTGAAAGAAAGAACATGGTCTTGCTGGTGGTAAACCCAGATATGAGGAACTGAACAAACGATTTAAGGTCGCTAGCTTATCAAGAAGCACAAAAGAGAGACATACTAGTACTTGTGACCAAATGCAACATGCAAATGGTATATATCTTGGAATACTGGTCCATGGTTTATCATGAATGTAATTGTAGTAAAAGTGACGAAACTCTGTTGATCCACGCCGAAGGCAGGGTTGATTGCAAGATTCCGCCTGTTTCATGTGCATGGGTTTTTGAATCACTATGAACTAGTGGTGGCACAATGTGTACGCATCACCGGTGACACTAGTCATAAACACATGCAAAGGCAAGTTAATTATTCACATAAGAAAACGGGACTCGTGGTACATGACAAAGCAGTTATGGAACTGGACAGCATCTTTGCATCTAATGTATCTCATACGGAAATTACTTCCTCATCATGTCTAACATTAAACTTATTGAAAGCTGAGATCTTGAACGTTGGAATCTCCCCTTATCAAACAACTATAACCTATACCAAAACAGCATTTCATTTCATGCATAACATTCAGCGTTTCAGCGTTTCACATGAAATTTGTAAGGCTGAATAGTAAGTGAGGTTTCTTTTCATAACCATTAGCTTACGAAAACGGGTAGTCCTTTGATGGTAATGGACAATGTTCTTATTATAATGCTATAGTGTATATATGTATATATTCCAAAATTAAATCGGATAATGGTAAGGGGAGGGGGGGTGGAGAACAATAAAATAAATTTGATCTGGATAATAATCTTGTTATTGTCTTAGCGAGAGGCTGTGTATGTTAACATGATAATAATTGTCAATACACAATGCTATTTAGAAAGTCAAAAGATATGTTATATCGGGGATTACACTTCCTTAGTAAAGTGGCATGGCGGCGTAGTCTACTGGTTAAAGCGTTCGTTCGTTACGCCGAAGACCCGGGTTCGATTCTCCACAAGAGTACAATGTGTGGAACCTATTTCAGGTGCCCCCTAACGTAATAGTTCTTGAATATTGCTAAAAGCGGCGCAAAATTCCTTAACAAAGTACTGATTGATGAGTTAAGTCACACAGGGTTTCAATGGTGGCTGAAGGGGTTAGGCGGCTGAATTTGTATGCTGGCGATTAGATGCCTGACTCTGAGGCTGTGGGTTCGAATCCCGAATGAGACTCAAGCGTAAGACTTGGCATAAAATACACAAACTGTTCCACTGGATGCAAGAGGAATCTGATGAAGCTGTGTTTCCCCAAGTCATATGAACGAGAACGATGACGAAGCTATGATTCATATAAAAGATCTGAGTAAAATTTACAAGAAAATCAACCTCATCTGTGACAGTATAACAATTACAGAAGATTCACATTTGTTACGTAGAACCACGAAATCAAAAAACCCTCTCAATCAAGCTATCTACTGGCGACAGCCACTCGTTTACGATGCTGCTTGAATCTGTGTACTTAAAAGAGCAGAGTATTGAGTTGGAATGCAGTTTGGTCTTCCAGCATGACAGTAATGCCATGTGCTTTGAGCCTTTTGTGGCGTCTATTGGTAACATAATGCTCGCTTATGATGTCATGATCAGTTGGATGTCATTTTCCTTGAGTAATATGCCAACTTGTATGAAGGAATGTCGTTTGGAATGGTGCTTCTTTGGTACAATATGAGCTACAACTCAGATTACTCATATCTCCTTTCATGTCGAATTTATTTCAGTGTGTCAAATGAAAATGTCCAAACAGTGGACAAACTACGTTGTGTTTGGAACAGTTTGTCTGAGATTAACGTTTATTAACGTTGAGTGAAAGAACCAGGAATGTCTTAATATTGTTCGACTCATTCAGAACGTCTAAGTCAGTATACAGACAGTGTGATCGATTATCTTCAGAAAGAGGGTCCATTGGTTGTTAGATACAAAGAATGATGGTCATTAGACGAATCGCTGGGACTCAGGGATGACCCCAGGTGTTTGAGGAAACGGTTCTCCAGCGTGAACACACACCTCTCATGGAATATGCCAAAAAGTAATTGTTTACTTGTTACCCACCTCGTTATGTATTTCCGTCTCATTAATGTTTCTGCCACAGACTACGTTTCATATTCCTGTTTTAATCAGTATAACTGCCAAAGACCAATAATACAATACTTCAAATTTCATAGCTTACGCTACGAGCATAACATCACGCAAACGTCATCACACACGGAAAACGTGATAGTTAATTATTTGATTAATCTCGTTGAGGGCTATACTGGAACAGATATCGGATGGGAAAAAATCTTCTGGGTTAACTTTCAAACAGAAGATCAAAATGCTATGAGGTTGTTATTGTCAATATACGTCCTCAGTTGAACACATTGAGACGTTCAACATTTGTTGCAGGCAAAATGATGTCAGAGTGTTTATCCTGAAACCGTGGCATTTGCTCCATAGAATAATGTGATGGATAGTGAATGAGTGACGGTGTGAGTGATTGAGTTAAGATCTTAAGTCACATCGGCAGCCATATCGTGACTAAATGAGATGGATAGTAACTGAAAATTGTGTTCTGAATATAATATTTATAGTGTACATATGAGTGTGTGTTTTATTTGAACATACACACACACACACACTCACAGAGAGAGAGAGAGAGAGAGAGAGAATTACGCGCACACACACAAACACATGTTCACACTTGACCATATATACCGACCCGTACATACATGCATTTACTATATATAATAAAAACATACTGCTGATTTACAGTTGCTGTTGTTATGGTAAGAGTGGTTCCATTCATATAAGTGAGAATTGTGAGGACGCTTTCATAGACTTAGCATGGAATACATACGCTGTTCAACTGTTGTTAAGTGGATGAAAGAGCAGTCTGATGAAGCTATGTATCTCAACGGTCGAGAAAACCTACCTAATCCAATACAGCAAACCACTGATGACAGACACTCATATATGTTGCTTGAAAACTGTTACGGAAACATTCAGGAAGGTCCAGATCAGAAAGCCTGGAAGAGTGGAACGGAACAATCTCATGATAAATGAAGATTCACGGTTAACTCGCAGTGGTTATGAAGATCAAGAAGACAGGCTGGGTTGAGCACAACGAAAGAGAATTTAGCTAGAACACACTCTGATGTGCTGTAATGTTATGCGCTTTGAGCTTATCCAGCTCTGCTTTTATCTAACATTTATTCAATGCATCAATATTTGTGGACAAATTACGTTATCTTTGTAACAGTTTGTCTGAGAGTGACTTTCGGTGCTAGAAGGATGCATGTGGACATATCGAAAACACCATGCAAGAGGACATTTAGCTTCAATGGTCTACTGGAAGAGAATCCATTGGGTACAAAGTACAAGGAATGACGGACATAGATGGATTGCTGAAACTCAGTGATGACCCAGATGTGTTGGAAATGGTCAGCATGCCCTGCTCCAACGTTAGCACTTGCCTCTTAAAGAATATGCAAAAACATGGCTGCTTATTCACTGTCCACGTCCTTGATTTTTTTATCATGTGATTAATCGCGTTGACAGATATCGGAGCATTTGGTGGAAACATCTTCTGGGTTTCCTTTCAAACTGAAGATCAAAATAACACGTTCTCAGAACCACAGATGCCATGAGGTTTTTAATGTCAATATACATCCTCCGTTGAACACGTAGTGAAGCGTTGTCCTTTGTATTTCATAGCCATAACTAAGACGAGTTTCATGTCGAGGATCACGTGACAAGTCTCTCCTGAGAGTTCATGGGGCTATCGCACCGGTAACAGATCGATCTATCACGTGTAATAAGTCTATAACAGAAAATGTAACGTGACGGTATAACTGCTCAGCGGTTGAAAGAACGTGACATAACGTCTTGTATTCATTTATTGCGACAAAGAAGAAGTTTCTATATATGTTTTCGAAATCAGTCTAACAGCTGGAATATACTGATCTTTGTACTATAGATCACTGGATTGAGTGGTCCAGACTGGTTTATGAACAGACCGGTGTCATGAAGCTGTAATATTGCTGATTGCGGCGTTAGCTTCTACCATAGCAAACGTTCACCTCTCAGAAATGCCTAGACTAGACTAGATAACCAGGTTTGATTAATAGTTAAAAGGTCGTAGAGCTTACCAGTGGCATGCATGCATACAGTGAAATTCTCATTTATCTGAACGGACATGACCGTACAATTAAATACAACGCAAGAAAGCCACGTGTGTCAGAACACGCATATTCCTGGACTGTAATACTTTAAGTTAATACCGCAAATTCGACTACGCATTATAAAAAGGCAATTTGACCATTTAATTGATGTCAGCGCGTCGTCATCCAGTGCTTACCAACAGAGCAAAGGGAGTGTATAACTGTCTCCCTGCTGTGATATGAGTGGTATTATCGATCTGTGTGAAGCCTAGCTTGAAGCATTAACTGAACAAGTAATTTCACAAGCTGTCATTGACATGCTCGCACACTGTACCGCTTACTGCCTGACACCGCCGGGGCACAGATCACTGTCTACATCGTCGTAGTAGATTCAGCCTCTCGGCGTTGCGTCGCTTACTTTAAGAATGCACCAGTCACTTTAACGAATTGGTCAGTGATTACAGAAATGCATCAGTATTGTTACGTTGGCATTGAAAGCGATCGTCATGATGAAGGTAAAATACAAGCGTAAATACGTGAAGGTTATAACTGTTTCTGTTTCCTCACCACATACTTGACTGGATATTTCTGTCTATGAAATGAGAGATATCTTGCTGCACCTCAAAATAGATTATATGTATTTATTGGCAATTATAATTGCGCATATCATATTACGTAAAAAGTATCCCCAGGATACAATCATATTACAATTCTGTTGTTTTTCTTTGTTCAAAATTGAAGGCGCACGGATGTGCCTGAAGTGTGTTAAAATGGCAAACTGTGCCACACATGAGTAGTGTTGAACAAGCACAAGTAAGAGATACATAGATGGATGCATGATGAAGTAAAGGAGTTGTTGGTACTTTACTATTTTTTCGTCATTCTTCATCTTAGTAAAACGATGGGATCAGTGGGATTATGAAACTGCTAGGGTCAGAAAATAGACCTTATCACTCATATGACCGGTTCTCAGTGATCAAATATTAAAAGTGAGATTTGTCATAGTTGACATTGGGAATACCGGCTTCTACAGACGCCTGTGATCAGCGTAAGTATGGTGCTAATTAACCGCTTATCAGTCTAATATTTAAGATGGTTCATAACTTGTCAGAGTCTTTGATTAAGTCATTCTTGTTTCAACAAAGAAGTAACGAGACTGCACAACAACAGGGACGCCTTCGATTTTTTAAATTGACATTTGTGTTGAGCAATATATCTGAAACTGCAGCCTTTGGTGTCAGCATTTCATATCTGTTTAAAGTGTTTTAGTGCACGTTCTTTGTATAAAGACTTCAAAGTATATCATATAACCCTTCCTAAAAACCCTTTGATCAGTGTTACGGCACCAATTTCATAAGTAAGACTTTCAGAAGTTCTTCTTATGGTAGACATGTAGAGGACATTTAAAGATTTGACGTTTCAATGTACTCACAAAAAATCCCATTACCTTTATCGAAGCACTCATTGATATGTTTGTTCAGATAAGCTCACCTCATCGCGAACACCTGGTACAATAATAAAACTTGTGGAAGAATTCGTTGCCTTTCAAATCAATCCAAAAAGAGTATTTCAATGGATGTGGAAAGGGTTTACATTTGTAAGCTTATATTTGCAATAACCTTTCATGATTTCAAAGCAAAATGATAAATAAGAGTGAGAAAGGTTACGGTTTACACTTCTGTTAGCAATCTTCCAGCAATATCACGGCAGGGGACACCAGAAGAGCTTCACTGACTGGACACACAAGACGGCTCGAGCACAGGTCTTCGGCGTGTTGACCACATGCCTACTTCATGACCGCCAACATTCAAGAGGTTGCCGAGTCAAAAAAGGAACTAACGACTTTATGGAAAGCAACGTCCTGTTTATTGCATAGCGCATAATTGCGGTGTAGGTGTACGTTTTAGTCAAACATCCCTAAAACCTATCAGATTTATTCGCATACGTTCTTCGGTGCTTCTTCTGAAATTCGAACTCAGGTAAAGTATCTGTATCTGTTTAGTCATAACAGCAAAATTAACATTAAAAATAGCTTTAATACTACTATGATTTTCAAATGACCATATATCCGAACTACTGATTTAATAATACGACCTACTGCATTTTTAGATAATTGGTCTTGAATATTATTGTCCTCCTGAGAGGATACGTAAATCCCAAAACATTCAAGGTAAATTTATTCCTTCTATCTTGTTAGTCGTGGAATATGTGTGATTTGTAAAGTATGGCTAGATTTGGCTGAAATGCTAACAGCCGAAGGGATTATTTCATCAGAAAGACGTACATGGCATCATATTAAGTATACTTCAATAAACGTAACCGGGTATGAAAGACACTTTGGCAACATGACATATATCGTTGGCCCCAAAGTACGCACCAGGAAGCTCTTTCTTATGACAAGCAAAGCTCCGATATATGGGTTTTGATGAAAAGTCCAACATGAACCCTGGAACTAATACTTTTGAGCAGCAAATATGGGTGTCATCCCCTATTCATATGTTGCTGTATGTTTATCAGAAAATGTCTCTTAATTTGAAGAGCACGTGGATGATACCAAGCAAATGACGATTGGTAGGTGATTCCCTCCTTCTCCCAGTACCAATCATCTGGTGAATCCTTCAAATTCATTTGCCCAGACTTCTCTGATATCTTGTCTGATAACAGCAGAATATTTTCCGTGTAAACAAGACTGGCTGATCTTTAAGTGCAACTCTCCTTCTTTGGGGTGGGGGGAGAATATGTTTCCTCATAGAACAGTAATACGATAACATCTATAATGGCATAAAATGCGTGTATCAATACATTTTCAAGAAGATTTCTTGTCGACATTAAGATCTTGGTTGTGCTCATGACTGACAACGATGCACACAGATTGTTCACCTTGCAAGTACTCATTTTGACACATTTGTCAAAAGGTAAATGATGCCTTGGCTGGGTGAGAACATAACTTCCCTGCCTATCAAAGACGGAACCAAACTCGATGCTGCCTGCAGTGGCTGTAACTGCTGACGCAGAGTTCTGATCAGGCGAATCTTGTGCAAGTATGTGGCATCATGTTGGGAGAGAGGCTGGGTGTAACGGGTATAATGTACAATGAAATAGAAACATTGTTATCCAGTATAGCAAGCAAAGTGACAGAGTTAGCTGCTGTGATACCTCCATCGTGAATCACGAAAGCATCATTTGCTGACTGCCCATACCGCTTGGTACTTGTCAAGTGGTGTGCATGCTAGTCCTTTCAATGACGAACAAACTGGTCACATATCCTGGCATCTGTCTAAAGTAAATAGTGGAGTTGTCAAATTGGCACTTGACTCGCAGTTTCGGAAGATACCGACACTCCCCTGAGGACATTCAAACTCTTATTTTTGTCTTTAAAAGGACCAAAGAAATAGATGAAGCACATCTGAGTTCAGGAATCAATGTGAAGTGGCTCAGACTCGTGAGGTTGGTGCCAGCAGCCAATGCGAAGCAATTTGACAGGCAGTAAGACAGGCAGTTGAGAATTTGTGTATCGTACATGTATGTCTAGATCTTCATCGTCAATCACCGCTCGCATGTAGTATTTTGTACATCATAAAATCAGGTTGCTAGTTCTTCCCTGCTCTACGCCCCCAAACCTCAGTCGTCTGCACAACTGATTTGTGCTGTCAATACTAACATATTGCCCTTGTTAACAACAAAAACACATCCGCCAACAGCAACGAAATAAAACAGCACACGGAATATCTTACACTTAATTTCGGTTTCATATGTTCTTTACATTCAGCAAAGTGGAAACATATGCATATTTCAAAACAACACGAGTCATTGATTGACCTGGAGCTTGTAGGAAGGATATTTTTGTTAGTCTCATAATAATTGTATGAACTATTTTGACAACATTAGTGCGACGAGGGCCAGAACCGACTGAAGCAGTAACCCTATAGTTAATCGGAAACAGCTCACGTAGAAGTCATTACAACGACATTATGCATGGCAATCTGGTAGCAATCCTGACCATATATACTGCTAGGTATTAAACTGTATGAATAATTTCTGTATCTAAAAGATACCGTTTCTGTAACGAGCGAAAACTCATTTTTGTCATAAATTTACCGACACCATATAATAGCTGCAAGATGTGTTATGCCAGAGATATGATTGGCTTATGAATGTAGTAAGATCATGTATCTATTTCCGGTGAAGAATGAAGAAAAGAAAATATGCCCAGCGAAAGCACATGAGATGGAAGCGTACAGACTGATTTAGCCCTTGTCGTGATATTTAATATACTATTCCCAAAAGAAACGCATAGGCGATTTGTATTTTGTTAAATGTATTAATTACCTATTGTGTTTAAACAATCGTCAAAATATGTAACAAAAGTGTTGATAACATGATCTTACACAATTGCACAAGTAAGGAATCAATTTTATCTGATTTCGATGATGATTTCGCAAAGCCACAATGCAACAAGAAGTTTCAAGGTCGAATCACTACGTCACGTCCTGACTCAGTGACACGGAATATCACCTTTGAAAGAATGCGTGCTGTAGATTCGTATCTGTTGAATGTTAGTGTGAGCAAAACATGGCTTGCAGCTCGTTGCAACCAAACAGGTATAACAAATGACCGTATAATACAAGCAGACCTCCAGTTTCCACTGCAGCCCATGATCGGTAAATCCGAGTACTGCATTTGCGTGATCGTACTGCAACTTTCGTCTAAACTAAATTGTCATGCACTAACGTATATTTGTGCACGAGTTATACATGTTTGAAAATACATCATTATCGCCACAGATTTCTCGTCTGTGCGGTTCCTTTTTTGGATAGTATACATGTTGCAATTGCATTGATGAAGGAATGGAAGACTTGACAAATTCTGATATGTTTCAATACGTTTTTTCTGAGCAGCACTAAAAATATTAGTGATTACTGATAAAGTGATTAGTGAGTATGAATGCTTGGGTCGAAGCCAGTAAGGCAGTCTGGCTTACACCAGTAAGGTGTAAAATAGTATCATTTCATTTAGACTGTTTTTCATTCTGTCTCATGTCTGTTGTGGTTCCACCCATGTATGTTCTCTGCATTTGGTCCTGTAGACTTACTTCATGTTCTTATTTCATCAGTTTCCGTTATTGATGTGGGATATATTATTATGAAAAACACATTGTTAAACATCACTTCACATAACACATTTTTCAGTCCAGATACAAAAACTGTTATCTTATCTACTTTCATTTAGTACATTCCTTGTTGACGCTTCATTCAAAGTGCAATGGGCAAAACACGTGTGTAACAATACAGTATCTATTAAGTAGTGTTAACGGTTTTTCCTATTGCCTGGTGACTCTATTACGCGCAGCTATACTTATTCCGGTAATGAGCTTCTCCAAACATAAGGACACGAAGACAACGTTGCACGTTTAGATCTGATTCCATCCACTGAAGAGTAGAACCCGAGCATTTCATTGGTTATAATGCACTATTTTGTTTTTAGATTTCAGTGTTTACACCTTGCCAATCTGATCAACTTCATGTCATGACACGACTATACACTCAGTCTGACGTGTTTCTCAGCACATGGAACACATCCTTGTCGCCACGCAAGTGATAAATATGAAACCAATTTCATACAAACGCCTTTAAAAAGGACATACTTTAAGAGGTTTGGTGTGAAAGGAAAAGGTTTGGTATGAAGTTTCAGGAGAGGAGGAAAATAAGAAAATATCATTGAAAATTACTTGGTATTGTCGGTTACGTGTGAGCTCCGTCGTTATTTCACAACTGGGAACACAAAAGTATTCTTGCTTAATCTGTACTTGATCTGTATCTGAGCAGGGTTGTTAACAAACTCACTAACATAATTTTCTGCACTACTGTCCAACACACGCACAAGCAACTATCAAAAAGTTGAGGTTCAGGTTTTGGTCTACGATAACATCCTGGAAAGTGCAATAGACAACTAGAGGATCACTTGGTCATGTTTCAAAAACAAACGATAAGCTAAACATTACGAAAACAACCAACAAAAATCATGATTAATTTTCCATCTATCCTTTATTTGCTGCGGTAACGGCAGTGGAAACGTCTCGTATTTCTTAGAAGGCTGAGGACTGAAGTATTAATCTGACTTGGATGATGCTGAAACTGAAACTTTAGCTCGTATAGTTTTTCTCTTAAGTTTTCAAAGAAGTACAAAAACCTTGAAGACGGAATGGTGAAGAACTTTTGCTAGAAGAAAAGATGTATCATGATCAGTTTTCAAATAAACAGAAAGTCAATTCACAACGAAATAGAAATTATACAACAGGCCATCCTTGTTTTCACCAATAGTTAAGGATACCAGAACTTCAGTGAACTCATAGTTCATTAATTTTCCATTCACATCTTAGCTGTGTTTGGTTGCTAGTTTGCTTTGTACGTTCGTCACGTGTTGCCTTATACGTGTTTCGGGCGAATGTCAGATATAGAATTATATCAAATATTTATATTTTCTCGAACCAATAGCTTTTTTACATCTAAAAAGATTTACAATGTCTACATTGATATACGGCTTGTGTGTGACGTTCCAGATTCTATGAAAAGTCTGTCAGTGTCTTTGGTTGTAAGGCCGCATTGAGCAGTATTCCAGGTAGATCATGACGTGTTAGCTCAAGGTGAGAGAAAACCCTGCAATTATGCAGTTATTAACACGCAGCAGCTCTTTTATGATGAAAAATTGGTAAGGAAAACATGACGGAACTTTCAGTGTGTACTGCAATAGAAACTTTCGGTGCAGTGCATTATGCGTTTCCGATTTTTATTTGATAAAACTGTCATGTTCGTATCTGCGGCATCATTGAAAGGTCACCAAGTTAGGCTAATAATTAACAGGCTAGGATGTCAAAGATTAACTAATGCCAACAACTGTTGCAACTGAAACTGAAGTTGTGATTTATAGTTGATTAGATGCTGTTTATGCCTATGTCACACTGAATGGATGCATTTTGTGAAATTCAGAAAACGGGAAACTGTTCCTAAAATGTTTTTTTAAAGAAGCGAATGAAATTACCTCCTTTGATGTTAAAATTACGTGGCTTTATTTCTTATCATCTACGTGATGCTCTACCACTTACGCAGAGGTTTATTGGCTCGTACAAAATATACACTCAGACGAAGATGGAAACCATAAAATACAAGGAAACTGCAAGCCACACAGTGTAGCAATAATCACGTACTGCTCAGAAACTGTACCGTAGAAAGTAAACATATATACTTCAGGCCGTTTTATATGACAAGGAGTTTTATAAATACAGACATTAGAGTGTAATTATTATTCATTTCCAAAGTTCATAAAACGGTTATAGCACAAAATGTCTCTAACAGTCTACCATATTTATGTATAGCAGAAACGTGTAATTAATTAGAGAGAAAAAGCGAGACATACAAATAAGTTAACCATTTATTATTCTGTTCAATGGAAGCTGGGAAACATTCTGTCAGCGTCTGCCTGTCGATGCTAATTGTTGTGGGATGTTTTTTTACATTGTACCAGATAATTCGGATCATCATATTAGAGAAAATTAAAACAACCCTAAAACCTCCAACATGTTGCTACAATATTTCTGCAAATAAAATAGAAATTAAAACAGTTTGTCGACAGTCCTGATTTCCAACGTGATGTTTTTTAAGTGAATGAAGAAATCACAAAAACATCATGTTGCACTTCAGTTGCATAGTATAGAATTTCAAGATACACAGCAGCTTAAATGAAACATATGGTTCCAGTGATTAAAACTTGCACTTGTTCTGTGGAGATGATGTAGGATCATTACACTGTTTCAAATCGTGGAAGACATCATTGGAGGTTTGCTATGGGAGCTCGTATGTCGCAGAGCATGCCTGCAACTCAACGCGCTCTTGAACAAACAATAAGTGCAAAGTCTTAAGTCCTGGTGAGATCATTCTCTGCTGAGTGATCTTGAATTTCCAGTGGCTGAATGTTAAGTTTTCGACGGATTCCAATACTTTCCAGAGACTTTTTTGCATGTTCCACAAGCTGCTGCAGCAATTAAGGAAGGAAAGTATAAGAGATCATGCAAGTGTGGCGGCACATTCTTGGAATGTGTAATCAAGGGGATGGATTTAGACCTTTTTAACCATGGAACAGTTTACATGCTCGTCATTTTCTATGACAATGTGTTTTGCTAATGTGCAAAAATACGGATCCATTGTTAGCATACCTTCGGAAATAGAAAAGTACAAAACAAGAGCAACGTGGGCGCAAGTTATTACTAATTGTTGAACAAAGGAGTGCCATGGTGACCTTAGATCCCATGCAGGCAATCACACATAATGAATGAGACATTGTTGTAATCAATACCATTATCAGTTGGACACTGTTATCATCTGTTGGGGGTCTATGTATGGTACAATTATTTCCAATGTTAGCCATAATATATAATCGTTTACAGTCGTTTAATACTAGGTTTAAGCTCGATAATCGTAGTGCTTTTAGATAATGGGATCCTTCAGGAGACATGAAACTTAGCATCAGTAGCTGATTCTGTTGAGTTGGCATCGACTAGAGCATTTTAGGCCAAAGAGGCGTCTCTCAGTAGCATTAGATTCAGTAGTAGTATAGATTCTAATCATGAAGCGAAAGGATAGTGGTTCGATCACCCGTCCGCTTCATACAAAAATACCTTAAACGACATTTTCGTTTCCCTTAGCGTTGTGTTTCGTACGGCAGATGCATGTAGGGAGGTTAGAACTGCACAAACAGACAGTGAATTCACGGCGCTATATTAGTACAATGGCAATGCACACGCCTTCTCAGAACATGCAGGTAGCAGGGGCACTGTATGTCTCCATGGCCTCTCATGACTGTTGGTGATCAGTAGCCCATTTTACATGCTTTTGTCTAAATTTTCTCTTTTTAAAAGTACATACTAGCTAGTGTTAACTATTTTTGTGATACTCTGGTTATTTTGCATTCAGTCGATGTCTGGTTCTCTAACTACTTATATTTATTGTGTATCTACAATATTTCTCGTCACTAAATGGCTGCAATATTGCCGATATGACCCTAAATTTTCACTCACTTATGATCACTCACTCACAACACACACACACACACACACACACACACACACCACACACACCCCTCTAACACCACTGAACCCAACTGCACCTTGCCGAAGTGCCGAAGAAAGTTTTTAATGGTTACCCTCAATAAAAATAAGCTCATGATCAGGGTTGACTCGATCAAGTGAATTGTTCGTTAGCAAATTCACCCCAGCCTGTCACACGTTGAATAACTAAATTGTTTTTCTAATGCAGGGCTCTACGGACATAATTTTATTTAGTTGACCTTTGACTAGCAAATGTTTTCTTTTACTAGCCAAATAGAAAATTTACTAGCCAGACACATGTGGTGGTATTACACCTAGTATTTTGTGAATAAACTACTACAGTTCCAACCAACGTTTTGTTTTATTTCCTCACTCTGTACAGTGATTCAAAAACAAACTATTTCAAAAGGAATATGCCATCTGGAAGCTACTTTATGAGGTATCAACACACATAGTAACTGGCTTACTTTGAGTTAACTATTAACATTGAACATATTACATCATAATGATAAGAAAAATGATTACTTTAGCAGGACTGGGTATTCCGGATCTGAAGCTTCAGAATGACATCCTGTTTCAGAAAAATTTTAACGTTGTCAAGTGTCACTGTATCAAAGAAACTTCAATTAAATGCAGACATATTTAACTACTGACTAAAGTTTCCTGCTTTTCTATAACTGCCACTGAGGACTCACACTTTGGTTTCACAGTCACAATGTTCTTTGACCAATCTGTTTGTCCAGGGCCACCAGCAATCCTTCTCTTGCCATTAGACATCCATTTATTAACGGACTTCTCTGGGTTAAACTCAGCAAGTTCAGGGCCTTCTGATGAAATCAAAATCAAATCAGACAGTCTTTGCACAGACAAGCAGCTCCTAACATCACTTTTAATTCTTTTCTCAGCTGAGAAAGCCCGTTCACATTCAGCAGAGCTAATCGGCAGGGTTAACATGATCCTCACAAGATGAAGTATATTGCAGAAATCTGTTTTGTATGGATCCTTGCTGAGTAGGATTTGCCAGAGATCAGAGTAAGATTTATCCTTGAAGGTGTTCGCCACGAAGACTTTCATCTGCCTCCACTCTGTCTGAAGTGCCTCCGCATTGCATCCAGCAGAGACAAGGGGGACTCTGAACCAATCACACAGAGCATCTATTTCATGATTTCCAAAGTGTACAAGTTCCCTTTTACTCTCTGGCCAGGTGTCATGATTAAACACCTTGAAGCTCTTCACAGCACCTTGGGCCCCTTCATTTGTATTTGAACCAAGCAGATTCTCAAACCTGGACTCCAACTCCTTGATGGTGATGTCAACGGTAGATGCCACATGTTTGTTCAGTTCTTCTTTGGCCACACCAACACTACCAGTCATTTCAATGCCTTGAAATTTGATTGGACCCGGGAGATTTTCTTGGCTTTCAATACACAGCCCAAATTTCTCGTACAGTCCCCCTGGAATGTAATCCTGTTTCATGCCTGTGATGGTTTCCAGACAATCCTGGATGGATGCAACTGCTGTAGGAAGAATCAGAGTACTAGACTGTAGTTTCAGGCTTAACAAAGCCACCTCACCAAAGAGATCAGACATGAAATGACAAAACCCTGTGAACACCAAATCTTTCATTTGTTTGTGTATTTTCTTTCCTCTTCCTGCAATATCTGCATTACATGATGATGCAGCCAGACTTTCCATATGTGTATAGACTGCTGTATACTGTCCATGACCTGTGGCCAAATCTTCATCTTTCTTTCCTTGTAGAAAGACCCTCATTGCCCTGTCTAAGTGGGGAACCCATCTGGTACCCTTCACTGGGGCTGGTGAATATATCCTGGCTTCAAGTTCCTCTCCTATCATCTTGAGTTCTCTTTTACTTTTGGGACTGAAGTGGTAAGTCTTCCAAATGAGATGTAGGCAGTCGTTGACTGACTGCATAATAGGGGATTGTTTCTGAAGCTTCAAAAGGGCTAACTCCAGCCTGTGTGCCATGCAGTGGAAATCTATTAAATGGGGAACATCATGTCGTAACAGTGAAACAACACCATTCCTCTGGCCCATATTGACATTCGCTCCATCTGCACAAAACCCAACAATTCTAGATGTCAATGTTTCATCACTGATTCCTACTCTCGAAAGAGCTGATTTAGTAGCAGAGATAACACCCTCAGCATGACCATGTTCGATGGCAATAACTTCAACAAGTTTGTTTTCTGCTTTGCCATTTAATACTGTTTTTACATAGATCACTTCATTTTCTGACACAGAAGAGTCTGTGGCACCATCAATCATAACTGATAAGTAATGTGAGTCATTGATAAGGTCCATTGTCTCATCTCTGATTGTACTTGCAATGGTTGCCAACATTTCTCCACACCTAACATCATTACTGTAAGCAGGTGTCACCGGGAGCCCATTTTTACGCTGAAGCAACAACAAAGGTTTTAGTTTAATAAAAGACATCTCTTCCTTCCCTATGCAATACACAGTGTTAAACTTTATTGTTAGATCTGTGAGATCCTTTTCATTAGACTTTACTTCAGCCTCCAAAAATTGTTTTGCAATGGCTGAGGTTTCAAACGATAGTTTGCCCGATTTATTAACAATATGATCACGGCACTTTCCATGTCTCACGCTAATGCTGTGAGCGTGAATGTTTTCCCGTTTGAACTTGTTAGTTCCATCTGCAAAGTCTGTGTTGCCTGCCAAATGACGACCGGCCTGTCGACAAAAATCACAATGCATTGTATTTTGTCATAACGAAGCCATGAACAAATTGACAGCCAAAGTGGTCTGAATTCACGCACATTAACTGATGGCTTACTTTCTTTCTGTGTTTCAACATTAGTCTGGTTATCATTTTGTTTCTTTTCACTGCCAACTTGAGTTTGTTCATTCAAGATTTTTGTTGTTTGGGGTTTGGAAAAATAGGCCGATATCGGTCTAGGGTTTGTTTTGTTCGTTGCCATGGTTAAACACGGAAGTATAAGGTTGCAGCTTTGCGCATGTTCACCAAGACGAATTGAGTTTTGAGAAACCTAATTTGCATATGGCTTACGCCCTTAGCGTATTTTTGACATAAGATGTCTATATATAGAGTGTAAAAACTAGGTTAGCAGTTTTGCGCATGCTCGAGCAATGAATCTTGGGATCTCATTTGCATTCGCTTACCTCCCTTTGTGTGACCTAGATATCTATTTTTGGAAACGCGGAAATGAACTGATTATCATGATGAATAAAAACTGCAATCGTTTTAAGAATAATGTGTTGTTATTATCTGAGGCAAATTGTTTAAGGATGGAAGTTAATGACACCAAATGTAGCAGTCGCCATTTCATAACTGTTTTATTATTTTTAGTCGCCACTTCGAAAAGGTGCTTATCATTTTTCAAGTCAACAGTTTTAGCATATTTTTGTTAAAGAACTGAGAGAACGGAGAAGACGTGTGATTGATAGGAATTAAAGGAGACTTCTTCTTGACTGACTTTAATACAATGATGACAGGTGTTTGCTGTTTGTGAAATGTTAGGAATTATTCATATTTCCTGCAATTTACTATTAGGAACTCTTCTTGTAGGATGGGCTAGAAATACCTTAGGCAAAGTAATATCAATGGCATTAGAAATATATTATCTAATGTGTTTAGATATACTCAGCTATATGGCGGCGGTCTGTAAATAATCGAGTCTGGACCAGACAATCCAATGATCAACAGCATGAGCATCGATCTGCGCAATTGGGAACCGATGACATGTGTCAACCAAGTCAGCGAGCCTGACTACCCGATCCCGTTAGTCGTCTCTTACGACAAGCATAGTCACCTTTTATGGCAAGCATGGGTTGCTGAATTCCTATTCTACTCCGGGAGCTTCGAGGGCCGTCAATCATTCAAATTAATATAAATTTATGATACATAAAGCTTCGACTGTGTTCTTTCAGGTTACTAGGGGTTACTACATATTGAAGTCTCTGTAAGTGATTGGGATAACTCTGCATGTATGATTGTGCAATAAGGGCTTGTGTGTTTTCGTCGATATACATTGCTGGTGAACCTGGTATAGATTCCTCAGGCCTGTGGCGTGAAACAACATCCATTAATTCCAAACATCGTGATACCAATCATACATATTGTATTAAAGTGTTTGTACTTTGAATGTACTGTTCAGTATATTAAAATGATTTTGCTATCAGTAGAGCATTCATTCTTAGAGTCCAACAGGTCATTCCTGCCGAGACTCTTATAAAATATCCTTCTCAAGAATCCAATAGAATATTTTCTCATAATCCCAAACAACATCACTTCCGAGAATCCAATAGAATACTCCCTTCTAGAATCCAAAGCAAAATTCCTAACAAGATTCCAATAAACATCCTTTCCTAAAAGCCAATAACATACCCTCTCTAGAACCTTAAAGAACATTCCTAGAATCCAGTTAATTCCAATAACAGATCTCACTGCTGTATGGTAGAAAAGTGGAAGACATTTACCAATGCGTCACATCAGTGACAGGAAATAATGCCCATCATGGAAGTAGTCTACTATTTACTTGTGTTTAAATACAGGCAAATAATGGATCGGTTACAGCCTGGGACGTGATACACCAAACTTTCGCGAACAGCTATAGTGTCATCGGTATTTGATCCAATAGATCTGTTTCAGGAGAGATTTCTTTTGAATATGGAAATGTTTTATGGCGTTTATGTATATCTCTCTCGTCTCATTTACTTTGTGCTTTCTGTGCAGTCTGTGTTCCAAATCAATGGTGAACACAAATAAGGGAACGCCTAAAAGTACAAGTGTTCTTTTTATATTTTTCCTGGTTTGTTCCCATGCTTTTTATTGCACTAGAGAAAAATCTGAACATAAACATAAGAACACTTACACTTTCATGAGTCATCGGTATATTTGTAATCAAAGCACGCCTCGTAAAACAGCTCTGCGAGAGATCTGATTGGCTTTTGTGATAAGTATGTATCTGTCGTAAGAGGAAGTATCGGTTTCCATTGGCAATACAGGTGTCGAACACTGCTACTGTGTCCGCAAATACGCCTACAGTTTCTGTCGGTGACGTATAAATGCGTATTTTGTTTGGGATATCAAACATCAGATACATAATCCGATATGAATTCCGTGCCGCTTGTTCACGGATCATTAGCTTTCAGATTGCTCCATGTCAGCTTAATATGACTAGTGTCATTACAACGTTATCACGTTTTCATTTACAACGGAGTAGATCAGACTATATTATTATTAAGTTTATATGATTCAGTTCTGTACAAGGTGGAGCTCTAACTTTCTGCTCTTTATAATAATATGTCTCCATGCGCTATAACACTCCCAAACAATTTGCACAATATACAAGCTCCACCAATCTATTAAAGTTATGAAGATTGGTTAAAAATAGAAAAGTTTACACTTCAAACGAACAAGGTAATTGGGAATAAATGGCGATTCCTGTGGAGGTAGTTATTACCTCTAATTATGGACATAAAACCCAGCAATTGCTGATCATTGAGGGATGCCCGGTTCTGTTACAGGATGAGGATGCAGAAATAGACATATGGCCAGTGTTTAGACGTTATATATGTAGTCTGAATGTCATCTACTACGGTTTATACCACGGTGGCGATATATAATATTATTCTTCTCGGTACGAACGAACACTTACGGTATAAACTGGATTACTGGTGCTATCAGTGACACAAAATATGCTTACCTTTTCCGAGAACACCTGATGCCATCACTGATACTCGGTGAAACATTCTTAAGTGAATATTTTGCGTTATCTGAATGAGTGATTGACTGATTGAGAGAGTGAATCAGTAATCCGCAGCAATATAAAGGCAGGGGAATTGGCTTCGCTCATTCTAGGCATGTGGGGAATCAAACTCGGGTCTTTGGCTCGACGAGCGAACTCTGAAACAAGTGGACTTTACTACCGCCCTTAAACCCAATGTTTTCTGTTGCCCTGGATAACCACATTAGTCGCCAAATTGATCGCTAGGAATCAGTTATGGCAAGCACTCTTCAATCACAGATACTCAACACATACAATTAACGACGTATTACTTTTAGGACAGGTTCATAAATCGAAAATATAGTTTCCCAGTATTTTTGGAATACTTTTCACAAACGCCCACCGCATCCTAAACCCCTGGGTATCAATTTGTCAGAAATACAGGACGGCAACAGCTGATGGATGAGAAGATGCCTCAGTCAAGGAAATCTCCCGTGGCGGCGATACGGCTGAACTAAATACAAAGTTACAATAGTCATTCACCATAGTACATTAACCTAGCCATTGCTGGCAGTCCTGTTAACCACATGTTCACACACGATGGAAAACATCGCGCTGAATAAGTGTCTTGCGAGAATGGACTGATTTGTCCTTATTAGATAACTGTCACCTTGCATGAAGTCAAGAGCAAAACAATTTCCATTCATATAACAAATCACAAGATTCCATTGAGATAGATGTACGCTTAACAACGTAAACCATTGAAAAGAATAACCTCTTATTAAAGATAATACAATGTGAAGGCATTGACCTCGAACATCGACAATACTTAAAAGTATCTATGTACACTTGGTCCATTCAAAATGCAGATTAAGCATGTGGTTGGATCAAAATTATTGTGGCACACGTCCACCAATGATCTGCAACAACGAAAACATGAAACTAACTGGACTAAATACAAAGCAATACGAAACTAAGGAAGTACTCTCAGAGGCCACAATCGCCCCACGACTACTTCAGTTATTAACGACTCCAATCTTCCCACGACTTCTTCAGATATTAATGACGCCCATCACTGACTTGCTACTATTTCAGGAACTAATTTTGAACACCTGATCTAGTGTCGATCAGAAGCTGTAAATCCACACGATTCATTGAATCCCCATTCAGATGGAATTGTTTCAATTTGGATTATACATCGGCGTTCATCACCTATCTTACAAGCAACAATAGAGCTTATTATTCAGTCAAGAGTATTTAAAGACTTTCACCGAACTCGCCTAATGAAGCTTGAAAACGATTTGTAAATTGAATGTCGGTGTAAAACTGTCAAGGTACTGCAAAGAACCATCCCTCTTGAAGATGTGAAACTGTCCGTGAGTTCTTCTAATAACGGTAACTCATTACGATCAAAGCAGCACAGCTTTATCTGTCCAATCTGTTTTCACGTTTCTTTATGACCTGGGAAGACAATTGGAGGGTTGCAGTTGCGTCAATGATGTTAAAAACGGACTGCTTTTAGTTTTTAAAAAAATTGTCTTGAATTGTTTAAGAATATTTGGTACACCTCATGGTGAGAGTGATGTTGTCCAACATGAGAAACATTCAACGTCCCCAATCAACATTAATAACAAATGACGTTAGCCAGTAGAGAAGTCATGGACCTTTTCTGTACACCAATGTGTTAGGTGATTGCGTTGCATGATTCATATGATAACTGACGTAACTGTGTCAGTGCATGGTTATTTCTGGTAGTTTTTGCACGAGCAATCAAGCTAGAGGTAAATTAAGTTGTGACAGAATGTTAATGGAGGTAATACGGTTGCCTGCTTTGTGTTTAACTCCTCAGCAACATTCCGGTTATTGGTGGCGGCCTGTAAATAAACGCGTCTGGACCAGGCAAACAAGTGATTAACACCATGAGCATCGATCTACGCAAATGAGATAGTTACGATGACATGTGTCAAACAAGTCAGCGAGTCTCACCACTCGATCCCATTAGTCGCCTCTTGCAACAAGCATGGGGTACTGAGAGCCAATTCTACCCCGGATCTTCACTGGATGTCTTCCGATGTCCACATAATAAGCCGTCAAGTTGATTATATCTTACCCCAAATACCATTCTCTGATTATACATACACTGTTCTTTTAAGTTTCAGAATCATATGTTAATTTCCTTTGTTTCTGTTTTCTGTTTAGTTACTTACGTTTCTCTCTCTCTCTCTCTCTCTCTCTCTCTCTCTCTCTCTCTCTATATATATATATATATATATATATATATATATATATATATATATCCACCGGGAATGTATGGTCAAAGGTATATGCACTTTGTCAGTTAAGTAAACGATTAACGGAATGCAGGCTTGCCTCAAACACGAATCTGCATTTCCGATTTTCATACACCGCAGCTGATAGCTCCATTAATCAATCCAGAACAGTGTACGAGGCTGATGGTGCGTGGCATTGACCGTGTTATACCTATGTCATTATTAGTACTAAATCCCCTTCACTCACGACACTCCCAGCCCCCAAGCAACGCATCCGCATGTAAGCAGTTTTAAAAGTCCCTGCACTAACAGCCTCAAAACAATGGGACCTGTTATGGCATTCATTATTGATACTATTCTGCACCTGATCTGGACTGTGTTTGAACGTGACTACCCTCCGCACGCAACTTTGATACAGGTTTCTCCGTTCGAGCTAGTTGTGTATGTGGTCTTATTTATAAGGTCTTGTGTTTCGTCTGGTGAAAGCATTATGTGATTCAGTACGTGTTGATTCAGATCACCCAACCTTATTTGCGAAATGAAAACATCACGAACTGGGTTTAACTGGGATGGTTTTGAAGAGTATTCCAGTTTTATCTTGACGTGTCTGCATGCATTGGGTGGAAGATTCATGAGTAAGAAGTTTCACCACTTTGCGTGTAGCTGTTGGCACACCTAGAAACAGTATGTTTTTGAAACACCCACCATAGTATTACGTCAGTCAGCCAAGCGCTTTAGATGTCGTCTTAAATATTCAGTTAATTGACTTTTCAGGTCAGTTTCTATAGAATACTGAGGCTACTGTGAAAGGTTTGCTGATGTGACACGTATGGTTCTGTTGGAATTTGTACATTCTGTCAAGAGCTACATTGATTTTCCTCTTTTGCGTTGGCTAGAATGTTGGAGTAGAAGCTTCAGCCATACTCACTAATTCATTTAGCAGGACAGTTATCACAACATTAGTCATGGTAGTTAGTGATTTGGAATTAAAACTCGACTAAATAATTCAGAAGTTCAGAAATCAGCTGAAGTTAAACCACGTTGTTTGTGGAGAGTCCTTTGGTGGGTGACCATGTTTCGCGGCTTGACTCCACGGACTTTCTATGACTTTCTTTTCGGCATCGGAACATGTAGATATTATGTAAACCGTCGTCAACGGGCAGTAAAACAACTAGAATATCACAATAAGAATTGCAATTAGCATGGAAAGTTAAAACTAGTAGTACTATTTGCACAATACACTATAAGAACATGCTAGGGACTATGGCATACGAGGGGATGTCAATACGTTTTGAGTCTTGCATAGAAAAACACAAAATATTGGTGTGAACCACATTTATTTTTCAACATAGTCCCCTTGTGAGTCAAGACACTTGTTCCATCCAGGCGATGATGCCATCTCTGTAGAAGGTGCCATTTTGACCCTCAAACCAAGCCTCAGTAGCAGCAATAAGCTCATTATCATCCTGAAATCTACGACCACGCAAGTGTTTCTTGAGATTTGGGAACAGATGGTATTCACTTGGTACCAGGTCTGGAGAGTAAGGGTGATGCGGCAAGATTTCGAACCCGCATTCCTGGACAGCAGCGGCTGCAACGCGAGAGGTGTGTACTGGAGCATTGTCTTGATGTAGAAGAATACCACGCCTGATCTTGCACTTCTCCTTGATTGACTGTCGCACTTGTCTCAACAAGTTAGCGTAATATTCACCACTCATTGTTCTTCCTTTTGGTAAGTAATCTATGTGGATGACGCCTTTGCTATCCGAGAAGACTGTCGCCATTACCTTTTGCACTGATCTGGAGACTTTGAACTTTTTGGTCCTGGGAGAAGTGACATGTTTCCATTCCATGGATTCTTGTTTGCTCTCAGGATCAAAGTGGTGGATCCAGGTTTCATCACAGTTACTAGCCTAAAGTGAAAATCTTCTGGATTTCTTGTTGTATCTGGTTAACATGGAGTTGCTAATGGAGACCCTTGTTTGCTTCATTTCATCTGTAAGCATTCTTGGCACCCATCTTGCGCACACCTTAGACATGACGAGATGTTCAAGATGAATTGTCTCGCTGGATCCGTGTGAAATGCCTGTGGTCTCCTCTAACTCAAGGAGTGTGATTCGACGATTTTCCAGCACAAGTCTATGCACTCTGTCAATGTTTTCCTAACTAGTGTTTGTTGTTGGGCGACCTGGACAGGGGTCATCTTCAAGACTCTCTCTACCATGCTTAAATTCATTGACCCATCGTTTGATGGTAGCAGATGAAGGGGAAGACTTCCCATAAACTGCTGAAAGCCTTTCTTCAATGTTCTTCGCCGAGTTTCCTGCAAGAACTAAAAACTTAATTACTGCTCTATACTCAATTTTATTCATTTTCACTGCCGTGAAGGGGGTCTCTTTCTGTCAATGTGAGCTGTTCAGTAACTTCTGAGAGTAGGATACCAGAACTTATATATCACATCAGCTACTCCCCAAGGTTCAATGTCGTACCATAGGCTGTGACACCTAGGTATGAAAAATGCTCAAGGCTCAAAACATAGTGACATCCCCTCGTACACCTTATGTATGGAAATTAACGCAATATGCGTATGTACATTACTATTAGTTTTACTGATCATCCAGAACTGATGCCATTATTTAAACTGAACTGTTAAGTTGCTGACTAATCAAGAAATATTCTTCAACTTTGGAACACAGGTCTACACATTAATTGAAAAAACAAAGACAAGTGAAATAGCTGTGTTCATACGACAGGTTTCGGAGAACTGACAAATGTTAGAACTTCTGACCAATATGTATAAGTATAACATGTATAAGTAAAAGACTGACTAAATAATATGTCCATCTGAGTTACAGCTGGTCTCAGCAGCCAATGCTTGTTGTAACGGGATCGGGTGCTTAGGCTCGCAGACTTGGTTAACACATGCCATGAAAATATAATATCCTAGTTGCATAGATCGACGTTTATGGTGTTTTATTGTCTTTTCCAAACCTGGTCATTTACCGATTCCACATAGCTGGAATACTGCACAAATAAACCCAACTAATGAACATACATGTTGAAATCAGAGTTGAAATCTATACTCTGGCTTTTCGAATATCGTAAGGACAAAAGCACATTAACGTGAAATTAAGCGACAAACCCCTACTGACTACTAGGTGAATTAAGCGACAAAACTCTACAGACTACAAGGCGAATTAAGCGACAAAACCCTACTGACTACAAGGCGAATTCAGCGACAAAACCCTACTGACTACTAAGCGAATTAAGCGACAAAACCCTACTGACTACAAGGCGAATTCAGCGACAAAACCCTACTGAATACTAGGCGAATTCAGCGACAAAACCCTAATGACTACTAGGTGAATTATTGGCTTCCTGTCAGTGCTGGGTCTAGAAGTAAATTAATGAATGTAATGGGGCTCGTTACTTACCTCAAAAAGACATTGCATGTAGTTTACATGAGATCGACTGGAATTTGAACTGTCTGCATGTATTCTTACAACGAACAATAGGGACACTTTTCAAACACTTTCAGAAATATTTAGCGCAGAAAGTTTGTGTTGATTGCATATTTCTTTTTAATCATTTAGTTATTTCGGTATAATTAAACAATGTTTTATTAATTGAAATCATGGTTTGTTGAAATGTGTTGTAGCACGTCTGTATAATGGGGTGATCTGGAGACCCACATTCAGTTCAGAAAGTTGGTTATAGGAATGTCCTCAGAGTTGCCTCTTCAGAGTCCTACAACTCAGTCCTACAACTCTATGAACGTCGAGGGGCGTTTTGCTTGTTCTGTAGAGGGGACACTAATTTTCGGAAGATAATGTCCACTTATAAGTACGTACTGGTGTAATGGAGTTACATGACCCATGAAATGTGAAGCAACCTGTCGTGATGTTGCTGACTTATGTCTGCATCATACTCAGTCATAGCTTGCACGCTGACATACACACACCCATGCACACACGCACGCACGCATGCAAGCAAAAATATCAATGAATAGTGTTAGAGTCACGCAGGGGTGAAAATACACAAAGACAGATACAGTCTTCCATGTAGAACCCAGTGATGAAGCAATGCTCATCGTTCATTGTTCTCTATAAACGGAACCCTGTCTGCCCGTGAATGCCCATGTCAGTAAATGTATAATTAACTGGAATGGAAATCTTGACAAAGTGGGGAACTGTTCCACCTTTGCTCATACCAGTGAGTCTATTTAAAGCACTAAACGTCTACTGCTGGCTTCGCCCACTCATTTCAGCTCCACGATACTGATATAGTGTTACCTTGGTCATTGTGTAATAATCATGCGAATGGCACACTGAAAGCTAACGACGCATTGAAGTGACAGGCCATTTTACTTGTTTCAATAGAAACAGATTCCTTGTTAGTTTTGATCATACAACTCTCATCCACATTGTACGAGTGAACAAATTTCCAGATCATCCAGATGATTTAGGTTTCGGGTTACTGAAGTGTATTAAACACCCAGTTATCCACGATGACATCTGTTTGGAGTAGTCATCCCTGATATCCACAACGGTCGTTTAAAGTTTGTAAACCATCGTCATAACAAACGAATATGTCAGTTAGAAAACATAGTCATTCTGAAGGTCTGATGCTCTCAAGCATAGCCCTGCAGGACCCATGAAGGTCCGTGGTAGAATAGGCCTTCACCAACCCATGCTTGCCATAAAAGGCGACTATGCTTGTCGTAAGAGGCGACTAACGGGATCGGGTGGTCAGGCTCACTGACTTGGCTGACACATGTCATCGGTTCCCAATTGCACAGATCGATGCTAATGTTGTTGATCATTGAATTGTCTGGTTCAGACTCGATTATTTACAGACCGCCGCCATACAACTGGAATATTGAATGCAGCCTAAAACTAAACTCACTCACTCACCCATAGCTCTATATAAAGTTGTACTGAACACATATTATTAAGAAGGCAATACACTTTTTTGGGCAGCGGAGGTAGCCTGGTGGTTAAAACGTTCGCATGTCACCCCAAAGACATGGGTTCGATACCTAACATGGGTACAATGCGTGAAGCTCATTTGTCGTGTCCCCAGCCGTATATTGCTGGAATATTGTTTACAGCGGCGTAAAACCAAATTAATTCACCCACTGAATCACTTATTACTTATTCCTAATCATTCCTCTTTTATTAAAAATTATTATCATTTATTATTATTTTTATTTTTACTAAAATCTACTTTTCTCAATGTGGCTACTATCATACTTCGTGCATGAAACAAATGTCAAGTACTATCGCTAGATTTTGAAATACGTTTCAGCAAATATGTTTCAAGGAAACTAACTGAGATATACAAGGCCAAACAAGATATGTAACTATTGAAAACATTTTCAACATAAAGTTGTAAGTGTTGTTGATTTAGTGTTTTTCCTTCTGGTCTTGTTGCTTATCTGTATAGCAAGATGTGTTCAGATTGCCAGTTCCGGCGATACATCAGTGGTCATTTAATATCTGGAAATACTATACGGCGTTAGATGTGGGATCACATTACATTCGACGTTTGTGAATATATGTTACATCTAAGTTTCTTCAACACGACTTTGTCTGCTGCACAGATTTGTTTACTAATGAGTTGGTGTGTTCGTGTGTTCGTGCTCTGCTATTTGTTGTATATCAGGTTACAGTGGGGTTGATGTACAATGCAGTTTGTACTGAGTCTAACTGTGAGCTAACCGTAGTGCAAGGTAATGAAGCACACTTGACGAATGGTCTTTTGTTGGAGCTGACATGGAGCGATCGGCTTACAGTGACCTTGACATTAAGAAGGTCACAGACTACCGGAAGAGAAACTACCCGGTAACTGCGAATTGTTACTATGTCATAGAGAGATAGATCCTGGACACACGCGCATGCAGACACGCGCACGCACACGCACACATTGCGGATGTAACGTATTGGGAAAGAGAAGATGTCCTTAAAACATGAACATATAAGTCGCACTATTATGTTTCAGGAGGACTTCACCAAAACAAATGGCAGTTGAGATTGTCCCGAGGCCATTGCAGCTTCAGCATTGTTTCGTCTTCAGAGAACTAGAACTTGCCTTCCAGACATTGTGGTCAAAAGTCATAAGCTCCATCACTCCATGTTAGAAATGGGAATATAGCAGTCTAAGGATTAGGATGTGGATTCCAGGGTCTGTCCCTGTCTGGGCGTTGGTGCCACGCTTAGATTCTTAATCCGCAAAGCTTGTCATATATTGCTCTCCATCTTCTAAATAATGCCTCTGAAAGAAGTAAGATTCTTCTCGTTTAACTGCCATATAGTCATGGCAATAGGCGGCATATAACGGATGACTACTTCCGTGATATGTCAGGATCTGATTTCATATCATGGTGTAAACTCCTTAACGCCAACAGATCGTTATATTTTCTTCTCACATTAACTCAGTTTTAAGACTTACATACTGTTCAAAGCCCACTCACATTTTCTTTTGTCAGTGTAGCCCCAGGAAGGCGGCGGATCAACAGTTGGTTCAGTTGCTTTGTCGTTTGACGCCGCAGCTACACGGCTTGAAAATCGTCATGAAAATCGGTCAACGCAGTTGGGATACGGAGGCGTGTGTCAGTCAAGCCAGCAAGCCTGACCACCCGTTTCCATTAGTAACCAGGTTGCTGAAGATCAAACTGGGATCTTCACGAGTTCGGAATAGATTGACTACCCGGGCACCAGTACTGACAAAGCCACGTGTACCAGAATATTCAGGATTCGGTTTTGGTTGCTATGGGAAATTCGGCTTTTAAGCAGCAGTGAGTCAAATTTCGATTATAGGACCATGTACATTTATGAATCAACTGGAAGTTCTGTGAATGAAGGTCTCTTTTGCCTTTGCACGTGTGCCTGGCTGCATGCTTTTGTGTGGTTGGCCCGTGAAGGTTCGGGGTAGAACAGCCCTTCAACAACAACAACCCAAAAGACTATGTCTCTCCTAAGTGGCCACTAACGGGATCGGGTGGTCAGGCTTGCTGACTTGGTTGAGACATGTCATCGATTCCCTCTAGCACAGATCGATGCTGGAATACTGCAGCGTAAAACTAAACTCACTCACTCACTTTTGTGTGTTTACAGCTGTGTTTAAGTCTTTGTGTGGCACGATATTAGTAACTGAGTAATTTTGATTTTACGACGCATCACGCACTATCCCAGCGACGTCCAGACAGTGTACCCTTTCGGTAGCTTCAGATATTGTACCAGTGTACATTGTAGGCGATTGCACGTCCTTCAAAACTCTGGGTTACGATCCTACCACCGCTTCCTAATTCCCGAACAACCTTCAGTTTCAAACTTTCGCATCAACTTGAAACTTTCTCATTGAGGCTGGAGACGCCCGTTGCACTCTCTGGTTTCGTGTATATTTTGCTGCCAGTAATGTTTCTCCAAACTATTTTGTAGAACACCACAAAAAACTCGATGCACCATGTTATCGTAAAAGCTCACAAAAGAGCTTGAAAAGCATCGCCTTGCCGAATACAGTTTCAGAGCTCGTCTCCATGTACAATGTCTCAGATGAGAGTATCACCTATGTAGATGTAACTATTAGCTGACACGTGAAGTAAATATCATCTACGTTGAAGAAAATATCATCTTCAAGAAGCAATTGCAAGTTTCATCTACGTCAGTGAAAGTGTAGTCTACATTCACTCACAAAACGTATTATTTTGAATGTTTTTATTTAAGAATGTGGCGCTTTATCTACAAAACTGACAGTGATGTATTTTGTATTACTTCGCGATCAATATTATGAAAGAGGCATGTGCACATATGTGTTTTTTGTGTGTTTTGATTTTTGCATGTTTAGTGGTTATGAGATTTGTATGTGTGTATGTGTGTGTGCGTTTAATTTGTGTTTGCTGTGTTTTTGTGCTTGTGTGTTGTAAGGATGTGTATGGTGTGTGTGTATTTTTATTTGGGTAACCACGATCATTCGATGGATCTGTATCTTGTCAGCACGTGTGCTCCTGCCTTTGAGCAAAGTCTTCTCGGGTTGTATGCTGTTTTACTTGGCACTCAGCAATGATCCTTCTACGTGAAGCTGGTCTTCTAATAATTTAATCAGAACCAGACAAACCAGAGTATCGCTCCATGTAATTGTGATACGAAGGCATGCATCAATCAATCAGCAGTTTGACCACCCGGTAGCCTCTGGCAAAGCATAGTCGATCAAACCTGGTCATGCTTAAATGGGTGTCAATTATCGTACCTGTCAGGACCCGGGTTCTCGGCGTGAGCGATACCGTTTTAACCATCTGGCTACGAAACTCCCAAAATGGTTTACAAGGCGTTGACAAACAGACATGACGAGACATTTTATGTGCGCATCTTAACCAGGGTTACCCAGAGATGGTTTTGGACCGTGTTGCAGTTGTTGTTTAACACTGCAGTCAGTAATATTCCTGTTATGTGGCGGTCGTCTGTAAATAATTGAATCTGGATCAGTAAACAACATTATGAGCATCGATCTACGCAACTATGATACGACGACTTGTCAAACAGGTCAGCGGGTGTGACCACCCAATCATCTTCTAGATTACCAGATAACAGCTTTATTTTTACAGCAGAAGCAAACGCCATATTAAAATCGCTTAAATATATTCAAAGATACCCTAAATCTAAACCGTATATAATCTTTTCCGACTCCCTATCTTGCCCTCATGCTGATAAAAATATTTATTGTAAACATTCTCTTTTAATAGAAATTATCGAATTGTATTATGACCTTGCTACAGGCCATTCCGACATCTTCTTTTGTTGGTTACTCAGCGATGTTTGTATTTCTGGGAACACAATGGATGATATTGCTGCCAAGACAGCACTCAACAAATCTGTGACACCACTTCTTATTCCATGCTCAGATTACAAGGTTAGCATTAGAACTTACATCTGCGATCTGATACAAAAAAGTGGGACACTCAAATAGGTATCAATGCACTACATCAAATAAAACCGTATATTGGTTACACCTATTTGAGTTGTCAGATTTACAGAGGTCATTATGCGACGATGTCGTATTGGCCATACGAGATCTGCTCACAAATACTTGTTAAAACGTGAGGATCCTCCTTTTGTATCCTATGTGATGAGTGAGTTCACACTCAAGCATATTCTGCTTGACTTGAATCCTCCACCATAAGGGATAAATATTTTACTGTAAAAACAATTATTGATTTTTTAAGAGAAATTGATTTCATTGATGAATTCTGATTATTATGTACTCTAGATAGATGCATTTTAATGCTTGGTAGTTTAGCTTAGTAAGTTAGATTGTTAGTGGACAAATTGTTGTCCTCCTGAGAGGGCCCGTGAATCCACAAACATTCTAAGTCAATATAAACTTTCCACTGTTGTAGTCGTAGGATGTCTGTTTTTAATGCATGGCTAGGACTGTCTAAATTGCTAACGGCTGAGGGAATGGTATAAATCCAACTAGGGTCCACGCAGGAAGTAAATGTACTGTAAGTACCCATGGTCACTAGTATGGTGTCCTACCTTCAGTTGTTGGTAGTCTATAGTCTGTTTTTTATGTTGTATTTTCCTCTTTGATTAAAACGTTTTAGCTTTTCATGCCAGTTTTATGTCCATATCTGCAATACCCTAGTATTTTACCGTCCATCGTTCACAGGCTTTATTCTTCAAAATGTTTTCATTTTTATTGTGTAAATTGTTTTCATCACGATATGGCTGAGATATTGCCGATGCGACGTTTAACTCACTCACTCACTAACCACCCAATCCCGTTAGTTGCCTCTTACGACAAGCATCGGTTGCTGAAAACCAATTATAACCCGGGTCTACACAGTTAGTTAATCCAGGTGCATCTTTCTGCGTCCTGTAATGAAACATATGTACTGGCTCTATATCATATATTGCAAACTAATCTAGGCACATCTTTCTGCATCCTATTATGAAACATATGTGCTGGCTGTATATTACAAATTGCAGGTGAATCGAGGTATATCCTTCTGCATCCTGTTATGAAACATATGTGCTGGCTGTATATTACAAATTGCAGGTTAATCGAGGTATATCCTTCTGCATCCTGTTATGAAACATATGTGCTGGCTGTATATTACAAATTGCAGGTTAATCGAGGTATATCCTTCTGCATCCTGTTATGAAACATATGTACTGGCTGTATATTACAAATTGCAGGTTAATCGAGGTATATCCTTCTGCATCCTGTTATGAAACATATGTGCTGGCTGTATATTACAAATTGCAGGTTAATCGAGGTATATCCTTCTGCATCCTGTTATGAAACATATGTGCTGGCTGTATATTACAAATTGCAGGTTAATCGAGGTATATCCTTCTGCATCCTGTTATGAAACATATGTGCTGGCTGTATATTACAAATTGCAGGTTAATCGAGGTATATCCTTCTGCATCCTGTTATGAAACATATGTGCTGGCTGTATATTACAAATTGCAGGTTAATCGAGGTATATCTTTCTGCATCCTGTTATGAAACATATGTGCTGGCTGAATATTACAAATTGCAGGTTAATCGAGGTATATCTTTCTGCATCCTGTTATGAAACATATGTGCTGGCTCTATATTATATATTGCAGGTTAATCTAGGCACATCTTTCTGCATCCTGTTATGAAACATATGTACTGGTTCTATATTTTGTATTTCAGGTTAATCTAGGTACAGCTTTCTGTATCATGTCATGAAACATATGTACTGGTTCAATATTCTGTATCACAAGGGATAACTATTTTCATTCACGAACTATGAAGGGTATTTTTAATAGTACACGTTCTCATTTAAACATTGCATTTTTAAAAGAATTTATTAACTGAATTATAAATAGATAAATATTATTTTAATGGAAGTTTAAATTCGCCACTGAGCTTGTTACTGGCTGTATCCTCAAAGGGGGTTGAAGTACTGTAAAACTATTGTCCCCCTGAGAGGATACGTAAGTCCGCAAACATTCAAAGTATATTCAAACTTTCCACGTTTTAATCGTAGAATAAGTGTCTTTTCACTGTATGGCTAGATTTCCCACATTGCTGACGGCTGAGGAGATGATGTAAATCCAGCTAGGGTTCATGCAGGTAGCAAAAGTACTGTAAGTCCCCATGGTCCCTAGTATGGTGTTCTACCTTCAGCTGTTAGCAATCTACAGCCATTTTATACCGTATTGTCCCATATAGATAAACTGTTTTAGGTATAATTACTAGTTTTATATTTTTGCTGTGATATTCTAGTTGTTTTACAGTGCTTTGTCGACAGGTTTTTATAATACACATATATTTCCATTTCCAATGTGATGTTAAATATTAACTCACTCACTCACTCACTCACTCTATATTCTGTATTAATGTGTATGTATAAAATGGGTACATCCAGGTTTTTCCCTAGGGAACTCTTTACATGCCAATGACACGTAAAAATAATTTAAAATGTATCACCATTCCGAAATTTACCATATTTAATTTCGGGGCCTATAATTACTCCAACCTTCTGTCGCAATTTCAAGAATGTCTAGGGCATTTACGTAATTAATATATTACGAGAGTGTTTTTCATCAAAATAAGACGGTCTGATTCATTATTCAATTCCCTTTGATCTCCGAAGCGCTTCCTGATGACGTAGTTGTCTCCAGACACCATCTTTAAATTTCAATTACCGTTACGAGTTGAAAGCAAAAAACACCAGACACATTTGAGTGGTGTATATATTCATCATTGTTTCGTAACCATTTCAACCACTGCAACCCAAAACATGTCTATCAGACAGATGCTGGTGCATATGTTACAGAAGCGGTCGAAACTATGCCAACAGATTGAAAAAAGGGGCGTAACTCTTCCTCTCTTGCTTGTCATTTTCTAAATGTTTTCATTTCATGTTTTTTGTTTGCTAATAAACATTTTGCCGAATCTTCCTCGTGGTCTTATTTGAATTTGTACACATATCATTAATTACTGAATTTTTAACATTTTGATTTTTTTGTTTGGGGTAATCACTTGAAAAAATCTAAATTGGTTTATTTTCAGTCGGGGAGTAGGCACTTTTGTTCAGCCCCGGAAAGATACTATTCCAAATAATGGTAATGAAACTGAGTTTAACCGTCAGTTGTCTGCGGAGTAGGTTCTTCTTGGTCATTCTTCAATATCAATCTTCAGCCATGAGGCATCTCTGCGGTAATAGTGTGTCTCGCCATTTCTGATGACCAGACTGTAGGCTTCACAAACTGTAGGTGATGCTAGTGTAGGTGTTCGGGATGGGTCCCTCATTATGGTTGTGACATTGCATCGAACTATCGATGATTGCAATTGTCTCCGATAGCAATAATGAGATAATATCGAGACGAGAAGATATTCGACTTTGAAATGAAATTTATATGTTATGTATTATAGGAAAAAAAAAACAAACAAAAAAACCTACCGACGGACAGTAAAACAACTAGAATATTAACACTAGTAGCTTTATTTAAACTAATAGCTCTATTTGGACAATACAATGTAAAATGGCTATATAGATCACCAACAACAGAAGGTAGATCACCATACTATTTATAGGAATAAATAGATGGTGGAAACGAAACACTATCGATGCATAGGCATTATGTGTGATTATCGATAGTTTAGTAACTGACTTCGTTGATACAATATGTGCATTGCTAAATGCAGGATGTTTGGGTGCAGATATGCAGCTGCATTGAACTTTTGTTGTAACTGTTTACTTGACGTATCTTTTCAGTTATCAAAAGAGACTTTAACTACTTCAAACTTATTCTTTATTTCATATAAACCATGCATTCATTTGTGAAATGACTTTAAATGAGACAATTCAAGGAGAAGAAACACTATTCGATGTGCGATATAATCTGGACAATGACGTAGCCGACATCTTTGATGTTGCTACACCGACCACAGAGACAGACAATTAGATATCCTGTTTACTATGACACGAGGTATGCCGGAGAAACCAGAGGCAGTGTTTAGAGTTAATCAAGAGCTATATTTATTTGATTGATGTCAACGTATGCAGGATAATGTAAAGACAAACAAACAAAGCACGACAGTGGCCTCGCGATGGCTCCATCGAATGTACAACTGTTTATCGAATAGCCACATTGGATATAGCACATGCACATTAGATTCAACATGACTGAACACCAGCTCGTTATGACATGTACGATACTATATTGTGTTGGGAACGACATGGTGGGTGGTCCTGCTATAAAGAACTACTTGTCAAATCCAAGTCCACATTCCCGTATGCATTTTGTCAGTATTGCTGTTTCAGGAGTAAACATAGGTCACAAATATGTCTGGGTTAGAACACGCCCCAGGTATATCGAGCATGGATACACTCCAAGCATGTCTGGGTAAGAACAAATCCCAAATATGTCTGACTAAGAACAGGCCCTGAGTTCATCGAACAAAAATATTTTCACAGTATGTCGGGTGAGAACAAGTCCCTAATATGACTTGGTGAGAACAAATCCCAAATACGTCTGGATGAGAACAGGCCCCCAGTATATCGGGCAAGTACAAGCCCCAAGTATGTCTGGGAAAGGACAAGAAACAAATATGTCTGGGTAAGAACAGGCTCCAAGTATATCTGTGTAAGAACAAGTTCCCACTATGTCCGGGCACGAACAAGCCCCAAGTATGTCTGGGTAAGATAGGACTCCCAGTATGTCTGGGTAAGAACACGCCCAAGTAGATCTGGGTAAGAACAAGTTCCAAGTGTGTCTGGGTAGGAACAAGCCCCAAGTACATCTGGGTAAGAACAAGTTCCAAGTGTGTCTGGGTAGGAACAAGCCCCAAGTACATCTGGGTAAGAACAAGTTCCAAGTGTGTCTATGTAGGAACAAGCCCCAAGTACATCTGGGTAAGAACAAGTTCCAAGTGTGTCTATGTAGGAACAAGCCCCAAGTACATCTGGGTAAGAACAAGTTCCAAGTGTGTCTATGTAGGAACAAGCCCCAAGTACATCTGGGTAAGAACAAGTTCCAAGTGTGTCTATGTAGGAACAAGCCCCAAGTACATCTGGGTAAGAACAAGTTCCAAGTGTGTCTATGTAGGAACAAGCCCCAAGTACATCTGGGTAAGAACAAGTTCCAAGTGTGTCTATGTAGGAACAAGCCCCAAGTACATCTGGGTAAGAAAAGCTCCCTGGATGTCTAGGTAGGAACAAGCTCCCATTGTGTCTGTGTTAGAACAAGTAACAAACATGTCCAGGTAAGAACAGGCTCCAAGTATATCGATTTTATGGAAGATATACCATTATTATTGCTATGTTTGGTGTAACAGAGCTCACTCATCATGTTACACGGCTATATCGACCATTAAGATACTAACTAATGAAACTGGACCGTTTAACCAACGTTCGAAAAGATTCCGTCATTAGTATTTCCCTGATATTCATGCATACATTTTATGGACCCTGTTACATACACCGCTGTTATATTTCTCTATGCTACTTTGAGATGTTTGGGTGTTCTTCTTTTATATAATACCACCTGTATGGGAGCTAAAATTACGGTTTATTGATGAAAATCGTCTTATCAAAAATAGAAGTATTCATCCTTCTTAATTCTATATTCGTGTAACCGTGAGGGTGTTGTCAGAGCATGAAACCGTCTCCGTTCGACTAATAGGAAAACCGACTTATCACGTCTTTGGAATAAATTGCTTTAATTACACCAGAAATATCCTTATCGAGAATCCAAAGTGCTTTCAGGGAAGCAAAATGACAATAGCTTTTCGCAGTCTGTGGTTAATTTAGATGCTGACGAGTTATATATTTAACAGTTACAGCTTCATCTTGAGTTGACTTTTAAACAGAGATCATTTGACAATTCGTCTGTTAGGTTGTTACTTGTTGTGACGTTTTGATGTATGTTGTTGGTGGCTTTGTCTATTTTGATTTGTGTTTTGACGGCGGTCGCTGGTTGCTGTTGTTGTGTTTTGTTGCTCTTACCTTATGGACTGGATTTTTGTTTAACTCACATCGAACAGGGATGACTAGGCACGACCTTGTGTTTTATTTACATTACCTTTTTAAACGCGTGCTTATCGGAATTACAACATAGACGGTGCTGTTTGAAGGACCTTTTAACATATTTGTCGAAATATGTTTGTCGCTTTGATATAATGTTGATGATTCCCCATGGTAATGCTAATGTATTGGTTTAGGTGTTAGATTTCAAGTCTGTGACCACCAGTACGTTGTTAAGGTGAGTAAACGTTTTACGTCGCCTTGTATTCACGCTATAGTACACATTACAGCATTTGAGTCGGGACCTGACGATTATTCTCGTTTATTCTCATTATAACTAGTGTTACCTTATATATATGTATTGTCCACATTAGCCCTAAGCAAACTCATCAACACATTAACGGGCAATACTAATCAGAAGGTCTGCTCTCAGCGGCTCCTTTAAATGTGAAACCACCTGAAATCCTACTGAAACAGCTGCTCCTGCAACTGAAACAGTGCTATAATTAAAATATCCTCACTGTCTTATTATTACAATGAAAATCACAAGAGCATTAATAACACAGTGATGCCTTCTTCACGACAATGATATTGACCACTCGCAGACAGGTTACATTGACGATGTAGATAACGACAGTTCTGCAGAATATATGTTAGTAGTTTAATGGCGGTTTTTATATTAGGTTTCAGGTCCAATTTGAAATAATAGCGCTATTGAGGTCAGGTTACGCGTGTAGCTAATGGTCTGTTTTGACAAGAGATACCAACATGATTTTCATATCTGAGACCTTTGAAGCTATAAACAACAGGAATATTAAATATTAGACTTGTTTTAATGGTTCCCTTTAATTATATTTTTCACTTTAAGAAATTTCCTCCAAATTCATAATTTCTTTTGACGAATATTATGTATTAACCCATGTGTGTTACCTTCTTAATGTTATTTAATAACGTTGATGCCCTTCAGTTGTAGATTTCAAATAAAATCATCAGTGTCACTGTGCAAAGTGAGGCTCACATGTCAGTAGTGCGTGTTATGGTATGATTCATTAAATGTCTCGATTTGGTCTCAAATAAAGTTAATTTAAACTTTTATGTTCACATACAGTACATCATAAGCAAGAGGCCAAGGTAACTCTCTTTCACATTTAAAGAACCCTGATATCTCCCTTATTGTGACAAGTCCACATGTTTAAAAAGATGTACTTCTGAAGGAGGATAATTAAAGAGATTAACCTATTTCGGTAATGCTAAAATCGGCAATCCTATGTAAGCACTGTCTTTGCACCATTCTGACTATATCACGAGAGAAGAATTGATGACCCAGACGTTCGCGAAAAGAGATCGTGTCCATTCCAAAGACATGCAAAGTTGCAGGTTAATTGCGAAAAGGTGTCTCAGTCTGTCTCAATGCCATTCATGTCCAGGTTAAGGATTCACCTAAACCGATTTCTAAGGAATGCTGAGACTATTGCCAGTGTAATCATTTTTACCAGAAGGCGAGCCCAAAGCTTGCTATGTAGAAAGAGACCCGGATGAGAGAACTACGTTCGGAAAGCAATCGCAAATCCACTTAGTGTGTGGAATTTGTGATACTTATCTTTAAAGATAAAATCTCTTAGAAGACACTAGATTGGCCCTGATACAAGAATTCATTTCAAGGACGAGTCGCCGCGCTAAGACTACGCAAATGGTTACCGGTATGACTGGATAGTATTGCAGATCCGCGTTGCCTGCGTCTATTTGCAAAGAACTGTTTGTTATACAATGATTTCTCTTTCTACGTGTGCCTGAGGTAATTATCTGAGAGCATGATAACCTCTTGCTTTGTGGCAATCTGAAAACTGGGCCGGACATACAGATCATGTAGTCCTGATGTTCAATACACAAAAGTAATTCCTGATTATTTCCAGCTGTACAGTCAATGTACAAATATGCTGTTTACAAGTGTCGGAAATATTACCAAACGCATATAACGTTTTGTCTGTTTCTTGTTTAACGCCGAACTCAGCAATATTCCACCTATATGTCGGCCATCTGTAAATAATCGAGTCTGGACCAGACAATCCAGTGATTCACATTATGCGCATCAGTTATGGGACACGATTATATGGATCAACTATGTCATCCAACCTGACTCTCGACCCGTTTATCGTATGTGTTGCTGAAAAACAATTTAATCAGAATTAACCATGGGTATAGGTAGGTTGTTTTACAGTTGAAATGATACATGTTCTTTCAAAATCATACACATTCTTAGGCCAAGCGTAACGCTACCTTAGATATGCATGTTAGTGTCATGCTGGCATGCCTGTAGTCCAGAGTAATGTTGAACTGTTCCATATTTACCAACTGCATTTCACCTTCTCATAAACAAAACAAAATAAAAACAAAACAGGCATGGAGATTCATCATTTTGGCTGTACCATTTACGTGTTCTACTCACAGCAGTAAAAAGCAGCCATGCCAGATGCACACCCGCGTTGTGTGCACTTAAATGAGAAAGAAGCGGTATCACTTTCAGTTACGGTAGACACATATATGCAATAGAACAGCACAGCAAGCGTTGAAGCTTCCACCTAATTATTATTCTTTGAAGTTTGCGTCTTACATACTCTTGCTGTACAAATCAAGCAAAAGTGGTGTTGCTGGTGCATCGTTTGAATATCATTCTCAGCATTCAGCCTCGAACGAAATATGTAGGAGATTAATTGAGAAAATCTCCGCATTCACAAACGTTGTCTCAGAGACATGAAGCTGTTTCCATTCCCTGCAGGTGTGAAACTCATCCTTGGTATCTCCTGCAGCTACTGCTGGAATGGTACAACATACGTCTGCCCTACATGGGGCACGGGATCGGCCGGATTATACAATAAGAGTTACACGGTGTATTTGTCAACAGAGGTTACAAAAAGAATCTTCCGAACTCATGCTGATGTATTTGAAACCATGGATGACATCTATTTATCATCCAATCGGATTCTTATACCTTCCTTGCAAGATGTACGGCAAACGACACTCAATAACCGAGAGATGAGTGATGTCTAGTGGTTCTCATGTTATGGTACCCTTTATCGTTACAATGGTCTACAAAGCAGTGTAGTGCAATTGCATCCATCCAAGCATTCACCATAAGCAATAAATATGCTTCTCTCAGTGATTGTAGATTCCAGAGACGGTCTCTGAGATTACGTAGGTACCTATAAACAAATGTCAAAAGGACTGGACTTATCTTATCTCACACATCAATGTCGTTTTCTGACTTGCTAAGAGCTCTTCTATTATTTTCAGTGTACCCCGCTGCCAATGGTAACTCATTCGGTACTTCGTGGTAGTACTTCTTTATCTCGAATAACATTGATCTATGTATGATTACTCTCTTTCTGGAAAATTTTAACCTAAACTAAAAGTGCATCGATCATTTGCGAACCGATGTATTTTTCTCTGTATGAAATTTTCATTTATCTGATCGAGCTGAACAATGAGCTTGGTCTGAACCAAGATCGAACAGTGTTTTACATACAAAACGAAGCATGATAATTCTGTTGGTGGACAGTGAAGATCTTTGTTCAAACACGTTACATATTAGGAACTAGCTTACTAATCTCTCATTATGGAGTGGAATTCAGATTCAAACACAGACAGACTGTTTGATTAAGACGCAAAAGTGCATAGCATATGGTGACTTCTTTGACACTCAAAGTGTAAGAACGTCAGAACGTACGGTCATTCAACTATGCAAACTCTGACGCCATATCGTGTAATGACAATGATAAGATAAGTTGATTCATAGCATCGCTTGGAAACTTGATTTGTTTCTCCGAGTTATTCTGATGTTTCCCCGAGGGATTATTACAAGAAGTCTTGTCGAGTGCGAAGGGGCGTAAATCAACATAATAATCCGGTCACTGGAAGTGTTAATGATTTTCCTTTGAACTTCAGATTTAGTTCTTATTCCTAATAATAACAGCTCCATCTGAGTCATGTAATGACCGCTTTGAACCTTTTCATCAGACCTGGAAATCATTTAGTGTAATGATTATGTTTATGTAAGGATTTACCTAAACTCATGCTTAACGTTGTATGATGAAAGCGGTATTCAGATTAATTGAATCGCTGCTACTTTTGCTATCCGCTTGCAAAGTTTGATTAGAAATTCAGGAATACGTGAATGTTATGCAGGAAGCAATATTTAGCTCTACCACACAATCAGGTGCTGTAAAGAACTGACTCGTCACACCAATCTCAGTGACCTCTGTCATCAGTTAATGCCAAATGATAGGGATTGCATTTGACACATTCCAATTTATACTTGAAAAAAACACTGTTTTCCTTCTAAAGGCATCATGGCCTTTATGTCGAGAACTTAGAGTTTTGTCCACCTCACAGTGTGAACAGGGGGTTAAGCAGCGGCACTCAGCAGGCAACATCTGTCTCTCTTTGTACTCCTGAATAATTTTAACATTCTTAAGTTTATTTCTGACTCTTCCTCATGAAGATATTTTCTACCGTCAACACATCCTTCACCAGAGACCGGAAATCAGGTAATATATCACTTAAGATGACAAAGGACTACACAGGAAAATCAAGGAAGCTTTAATCAAAATGCGGCTGTTTGGGGGAAAGATGACTTTATTTCTGGTTGTTCGGTCTTAGTTGTCCAGTCTTGTCTTGCGCGGGTTCATGATCTTTCGTTACCTTACTTCTTTGCAATCCCCAGCCGCCTGACAAAGTGAAACCAGTTGACGAAATAAATAGAATCCCGCCATGTCCAGTCGTGGTTGAAAACGCGAAGATGCTGCTGGATAATCAAGCTTTTTTTCAGGAAGGGTTTGTCGACTATTAGCCATACATATACACTTCATACACTTTCGGATATGCTGCAAAAAAGGAAGCGTAAACTATTTTGCACCTTCATATTTTTTTAGTAAGGCCTTTGATAATGTGAACAAACCAATTCTTCAGGAGGAAATCCTAAACTGCAATATCAATGGTAATATTCAATGCAATAAAATAGATGTACAGCTGTACCAAGGTGTTAAATCCTGCCAAGAACACAATGGCCAACATTCTCTGTACTTTCTTTGCAAAAATGGCACATACTATTTGCACTGTACTTAAATGAGTTAGAAAATTCTCTTCATAGAAATAATGTAATGTAACACTTGATGATAATAATATGTACATATTTGTTAAGCTATATGCTGGCGATACTGTCATATTATCAGACGATCTAAAAGAATTACAAAATTCGTTAGACTGTTTCTACAACTGTTGTTTAGAAAACAAATTATCCATGAATACACAAGAGACCAAAATTGTAATATTCGGTAAGAAGAGCCCGACAGGAATTCTATCATTGGACAAGAGAGTATCGAGCTTGTAAACGAATATAAATACCTTGACCTTGTTTTCAGTAACAATCGTTCCTATGCAAATACAAGAAAATCTAATATTATCCAGACCAACAAAGCAATGTATTTGTTGTACAAGCGATTGAGAAATATTGACATGTCCAAGGAATGTAAACTATTTTTATTTGATTGTACTATCTGCCTCATTTTACTCTACGGCAGCGAAATATTGGGGTTGGGAAGTGTAAAAGCAACTGAAAGGAATGAAACTGATTCTGTTAGATATATTTAAAACCGAAGACGTAGTACCCCAAGATACATGTTGTATCATGAAAGTGAGAGATCATCTCATGCTGTGTTTCAATATATCTTCAGGAAAATGTAATTCCACGTTAGTAATGTATATTAAAGAATTATTTTGTAAACAATCCTAACTATAATGAAATGTCAGTCCTATTTGAGACTCATAATGTAAAGCAATTACGGAATCTATTCATCATAATTCCTTTCCATCATAATGTCTGTCAATATGAAATAATTAGTTTATCTATACATAATTGATGTAACGTTTCTTAGACATAGCCTGAAATGTATACTCGACAATGATATATTTGTATGCTAGTTCCTGGTATGTAACGACGTGTTACAAAGAACAAAGATCTTCACTGTCCACCAACAGAATTATCATACTCCGTAATACTATTAAATCTAAAACACTTGGTTGAGATCCAAGCTCATTGTTTAGCTCGATCAGATAAATGAGAAAAATACATTGATTCGTAAGTGATCGATGCACTTTTAGTTTAGGTTAACATTTTCCAGAAAGAGAGTAATTTCCGTACATCACGTATAAATCAATGTTATTCGAGATAAAGAAGTACTACCACGAAGTACCGAATGAGTTACCATTGGCAGCGGAGTACATTGCAATGTACCTCCCTCGTAAGCGGGGTACACTGAAAATAACAGATGAGCCCTTGCCAGTCAGAAAACAACATTTATGTGTGAGGTGAGGTAAGTCCTTTTGACATTTGTGTGCGTGCGTGTGTGTGTGTGTGTGTGTGTGTGTGTGTGTGTGTGTGTGTGTGTGTGTGTTTGAAAATTACCCCCACGATGCTTTCCATGCATTTGTTAACTTATGGTAATAAAAAGGATGATGATGATGATGATGATGATGATGATGATGATGATGATGATGATGATGATGATGATGTAACCTCTGTTGTGTTGGGATAGATACAGCTTCGTAATCTAGGCCGGCATGGACGTATAACTGACATTTTTTTCCTTTTCCGACTGCCGATACATCCTTCACACAGAATCGAAACTCACGTGATATATCACTTTAAATGACAGATGATTACACCGGAATATTATAAAGCCGGATAAAAAGCAGGATGCTTTAAACAAATTGCAGAAAATGACGCAATTTTCAGTTATCTAGTCTTGTTGACAATTGTCTCGCGCAGAGGCTTGATGACTTTTGATTCTCTCACTTCGTCGCAGTCACAAGCCACCAGTCAAACTGAAACCAACTGACGATTATAAATGGAATTCCGTCATGTCCATTCCGTATACCCTGTTGTGTTGTGATAAATAAAGCAGTGTAACCCCCAGGTCCTGACAACCTCAATTCTAAACTAAATACAAATCGATAGTGAATCGCATTAACAATATAAACTTGATTTAGCCATGGCATCAGAGTTGATGAATACCAACAATCACATGATATAGTTAATCCCTTACCAGTTCACTTTGCGTGTGCGTGCGTACGTGTGTACGTGCGTACGTGCGTGTGTGTTCAGCCATATGTTCTACCTATTTGGAATATGACGGTATGATGCAATATGATTTGATGCTGGGCTTGTGTCACCGTCAATAACATTGAAACTGTTTGATTCCATTTCCCTATACGCAAATCAGCAATCATCAATCTGGTGAATTCGTTGACTGTATTGCAATATACCCTGCTCATAACATCACTCATTACTTGCATATAGACAGGGTGGTTATCTTAGGTGAACTCGCTGACTGCATTGCAATGTAACCTGCTCATAACATCACTTACTACTGGGACTCTTCTTTCCTGGTGGCCGTCAAAACGGTGGAGTGATGCAGAGTGTGCAGCACTAAATAGAAAAAAGTAAAGCGTTGGACCAAAACACACTTCATCATGTACATTCGAAAATGCATTGTACCTGACAGCACCAGATGGTATAAACATGGTCTACTCAACGTTCCTTTATTCTTAATGCTTTATGATGCATCTATGCTCATGTACATTGACCGCATATGAGTTGGTTTGAATTTGATTTAAGTGTATTGAATGAAACTAATTTTGATATTTAATTGAACACATGGGCTGAAACGTCAAATTGTCACAACTATTGGTCTTTTTGAAACATCTGTTTCCTTATATAAAGAAGCTTGTAACAAACGGTGCGAATGCTTTATTCGAAATTATTATCTCTTTATAGAGTAGTAACTTATGCTTGGCAAATGAAGATGTCATATTAGGTGTCTGGACACAACCTCCTACAGCGTCATTCCTTAATGCTAAACAAACTGTCATTCTTTGTTCATCATATGTTTAGTAGCAGCCAGATATTGACACGTGCAGTTATAACAAACGCAGAATGGGATTTCCGCAGAATATTAATATCGAGTGTCAAGTGGATTAGCAAGTAAAGTGCTTTGATGGTTTGCTGTACATAGCATGGAGTGTAATGAATATCAGAACATTGTAGATTATGTCATTCCGTTAACGAGATGTGGAAGACAGTGTATGGCAAGAGCATCTGACCTGGATTATGCGCAGACACATCCGTACAGAAGATATCGTGAATTTGATGAGGCTAGGAAATATGTATTTCAAAGGAAACCAATATTTTATTACGTAACAAAATGATTACCCTCATGAAGTGATCCGACGTCTCATTTAAGCTGATGGCAATCCATAATAAAACATATTGTGCATGTTAAAGTACAGATCAACAGGAAATCTTAAATTTATAGGTGTGTTTTCGTTGCTTTCCATCCCAATTACAGCAATGCATTAGTTTCTTGGAGTTGGGAATCTTGTTAAATTAATATTCTAATTGTAGACAGCTTAACCTTATATATTGTATGCTGTCCCTGGTCAACCTACTAAGGCGCTTTTGACAGCTCTATTGAATCTAAAACTGTCTGAAATGCGTCTAAAAAGAGCTGGAATAAAATTCAGCCTCTCTTATGCAAATATATATCTATTAAAGTGTATGATCGTGTCCTGAATGTACATTGGGCATTGATGTTTTGTTTTTCGACATACCAGGATGAGATATGAGAAAATGAAATATATACTAGCTACATAATATAAACTGTGCATTGTCAAGGTATTATCCCAGTTGATAAGTACGACAAGGTCAAAGGTACACATAAACTTTAATGGACGAATCATGCAATCATAAGAAGTCGGGAGAATTTCAATCGAAAAGTCAATCACAATGACGTCACGAGTCCACAAGCGGGACAGGGGTCAAACGACCATGTCACACGCTCATTAACGGTTATGTCCACCATCGGCATTGACAACAGCAGTGCATCGACGATGCATAGCGCCTATCAAACGTGCAAGGAAGGCTTGTGGGATGTCACGCCAGATTCTCTCAAGCTCTGTTTCAAGGTCAAGGACGGATGAGAGGAAGACGTCGATTCGTCTCGTCCCAAACATGCTCTATCTGGGAAAGACCGGTGAATTTGGAGGCCAAGGCAATAATGCAACGTTGTGGTGTTGCAAGAAATCCATTGCCGTATGAGGACGGGCATTGTCTTGCTGGAATGTTAACACGGGACCATGACGTTGCAGAAAAGGAATTGCCTCAGGTCGAAGAATCTGATTCCTGTAGCCCACACCAGTAAAGTTGCCTAAACAATCACCAAAGGCGTTCAATCCACCCCAAATCATCACGGAATCACCACCAAAAGAGATTCCTGTCCATGACACAGGCCTGTGCATAACGTTCTCCCTGCGACGTCCATCACTATGGGAAATAGTAAACCTGGACTCACCTGTAAAAACAGCATTTCTCCACCAAAAGAAGGGTCTGCGAACATGATTTTGACTCCACATTCGGCGAGCTTGTCGATGACGTTGTGTCAGGAAAGGTCTTATGGCAGGACGTCGTGGTCTGATCCCGTGATGACGTAAACGTATCGGGGTGAATACGGCGAAGTCCTGGGATGGTCCGAGCAGTCATCACTGCAGTCTGAAACCTGTGGCAAAGATGGGTCACCCTTATCCATCTGTCCTGTCTCGGCGTTGTTACACTTGGACGCCCAAAATCGATGACGTCATATGTGTTCTGGTAGCGTCTCTCCAGTGCAGAAATGGTGTTCCAGTGGAAGTAGAAATGTGCAGCCACTTGTCGTTGAGACATTCCCCCGAGGACCATCCCAATGACGTAATGACGTTGTAGAGACGTTAGCCTTGGCATGTTATGCATTTCAATAGCCGTTTAATTTTTTGAACGATTGCAAGGGCAGGAGTTGAGCTTTCCAAAGTGACAGTATTGTGCGGCATTCGTTTGCACTGTTTCTCTTTCCCGGAATGCACGTGCAACAACATATTGCACGTCTTAAGGACGAAGCCACTGACGTCACGGAACTTGGCACGTGCATGAGTGTTGGATACATGTCATTAATCTCTGAGTATAAATTGTTATGTGTCTACACAGGTTGGATAAATTTAGATTTCAAATTTTTGTTTGCAGTTTTTTATGTGCCTAGTATATATTAGCTGAAAATGGTAACTTGATTTCAGACTTTTGCAGTCAGAAAGGTAAATTTCCTGCACGCTAATTGGACGTTCGTGACGATATTACGAGAATCGTTATGAAAAAGCAATGACACCAGACGTTCGCGAAAAGGCCACCGTATCCATCTCGGTGCCATGAAGATAAAGGTTAGTCGGTAGCCAGTACGACCGATATCAAAATGATAACTTAGTTTGCTTTGCAATATGAGGGAAACTATCGAAACGTCCAATGTCAAACTATATATTAGCAAGAGATATAGATTATGATGTTATTCACCCGTAAAAGAGGACACAGGTTACAGCCGATCCTAAAAAAAAACAGATCAGCTGTGCTTAACGAAATCCATGTCACCACTTTCAGAGGGCATGATGCGAATCACTGGATTGTCCGGTGCAGACTATGGTTTGCAGACCATCGTCATGCTGCAATAGTGCTGAGGGTGGGTTTATGGTAAAATAAAATCGCCTTAGACACCCACTTCAGTTTGCTGTATAGAATTGCATCTCCTGGTGCAATGGATCCCGATCCTGATCGTGGATTTGAATTCAGGTTGGTTCTCTCCAGGAATCAAGATTTGTCACGCCAAACTTGTGCTTGTGTTTTTCACCCAAGCGGATACGTATGGGACATGATTGCTTTCTGGTGCTCTTCCACGCGTAGCTGTTTAGGAGATCGTGTACAGTAAAATACATCACTCATGCAGAACAGTGAAGCGTTATATTTGGTGAACTGACACCATTTAGTTGTGTATAATTACAGAACCGTTCGTTATGCACATTTATCTTTGTTTTTAGGAAAGTTCAAATCTCATTTATATATGTCGAAATTAGTTTCATTTTCGTGTCTTGTTCATGCACAGTAAGAGAAATAACTGACTGTGACCGCAAGCTTTTAAAAGCATGTCTTCCTTTGTCGCACATGACTGAGTTGGGGATGTCAACGCAAGAGGAATCCAACTGTTACTAAATTCTATCAACCACAACGGGAATCATGTAAAATATCACATGAAATGGCAATATGTGAGTACATATGATTCTTATTCAGCCGGATATTGACCAGTAAGGTATAATCAAATTGCGATTATATTTTTCAGAGGTGTTCAGTCTTGTTGACAATCGTCGATCCGTAACTCCCGTTGTGTTGTGATACATAAACCTGTGTTACGGTGGTCCTGACAGCTCATTTCTTGAAACCTATAGGCGCAAATCACCAGCCATTAATGATAAAACCCGAATTTAGCGATGGTGATGAATATCAACAAGCAAAGGATCTATTCCGTTCCCTACTAGTGGAATGTGTGTGCGTGCGTGCGTGCGTGCGTGCGTGCTGGGGTTTTGTGTCTGTGATGCAGTGTGAGGCAATACTATTCCGTCATCTCCGGTCAGTATACTGCTTGGCCTCCGAACCTACTGGGATTATCCGACCTATAATAACTGGTGATTCAGTTTCTGTATAAGGTAAAAACTAGTCCACCAATCGAGTGTAATGCATTAGACGTTAAGTCAGTTCAGAATTTCAGAGAAATAGGATTTCTTGTTGCATGTCTATTTCTCACCTTATTGCCACTATATTACTATTTGTATAATCGGAACAGACATTATAATGTTTCCCGAATCTGCATCTTTAAAATGATGAATAGTCATCACTAAATGTAGTATTTAGTATTAATAGCTTCATGCAAATGCATCATGCATTTCTTAAAAGCTTTTCGCAATTATATCAACAGTAATAATCATTATCAGCTGGTTTTCTATTATCAAAGTTAGTGCTTATCCGAAACCAATGGTTACAGCATGAGTTACATGTATGATGTTTAGAAGATGTCTCGGCAAGGTGAAAACGAAAGTGCTCCTTTTCGCGACATGTAATCAACGCCTGTTCATTTGTTTTAAGGGCTCAACCATAAAAATCAAATTTTGTCAGACTATTCTCCTCCGACTTCACTCTCTTTCGTGAAGCTTTTAAAGATTTTCATTTTTTCTTGGGAAATCAAATTTGATTAGTTAATCGTATGTGGGTTGTCACGTCTATTTTTTACTGAGACGTATCCTTTGGGTGTAGAAATGGGAACTGTCTTTTTTGTCTCGCGTAGCACTTCTTTGAGCGAACATGAGTTTTGTATTTTCTAATCTTTCACGATAATTTTGTCTGTTTTTTTAGACTTGAATTCACTGTCCTCTTTGAGAACTGGAATGTCTAATGGTGCCTCCATCGTAAGATTAGAAATATGAAATTAGAAATTTTTAGATCGCACACCACTTCTGCGCCTGCGTCACTTTTCACGATGAATTCAATCTATTTTTCAAAATACAACCACTGTCACTAGACCTTCTCAGTATAGTAATACTGGTTCCAGGATAACGTCGCGGTAATATAGATAAAGTATACATATTCACTGTAATAACAGAAAAGGTTAGAAACAATTTTTGCTGATGGATACATTCGCGGATGATATATGGCACATCTACATATATTCATATGGCATCTGTACATGGCCACATAAACACCATAATTTTAGCATCTATATGAAATGACAGGATATAATGTTCTGACAATTACAGAGATCTCACTTCAAAAGGATGGACTAAAGTCAACACTATTTTCAATGGTTTATTCATATCCATTGGCTAATAGGTGACTTTGCCTCTCTTTTTCTATTTAACATGAATGAACTCGCTTTTACTCAATATGTATACAACCTGCTTTTAAAACGCTAATGCACAAATAAACAAAGAAGTGATTTGGCAATAATGGGCACAGTTTATTCCTGAATATAAACTATATATCCCCAGCAACTGCTCACAACCCTATCCCCTAGGAGAGCCGCAAGCTCACCTCCGCCAATGACAATGAGAGCATATGAGTGAGAGGGCCACCACATAGACACCATTTCTCTCGGCCAAGACCCATTATGCATCACTCAGACTCCGAGGGCCACCACATCATAAGACCGGAGTGTTTGCACAAATCCCACCCCCTGGTAGTATGATATGAGCGGGCAGCCCAGTCACATACCCTACCAATGCCTAGAACCTGTAGGTATTGTGAGCATCTGCCGAGAGAATACCGCCACAGATTTAGTCCAAACTAAATCTCACCCATCCATGATGGTTACAGCAATCCAAAGCAAAGTTGACAAGACCTCTTGACATTTATTCAAGAACATAGCATTACCCATTGTTGATAGGTGGACCCCATCCTCCCTATACAAACCCTTGCCCTCGCCCACTACATCATGCTTTGCAAAAGTGCCCGCCAATTCAACTACTGCTTTGATTACTCTCCTGTTTGTTCTCTTACGCATCCCCTCCACTGCCCTCGTATCGATACTCCCTGCCCAGTTCAACCCTGGGAACATGCATGACCACACCAAGGTATATTGTGGCAATAATTTTTGTAGTTTGACGAAATCCGCTTGTATCCTGTCACAGACAGACAGACAGACAGACAGACAGACAGACAGAAGAGTTTATTGTATAAATGGCCATGAGGCCAATAGTACATCGACATTACTTATCTCATTGTCTGGTGTTGATGTTAGGTCATTAGACCCAAAGTGCACCAGCAACACCTGCGGTGGTGGTGAGGTCCTCAGCCAGTGCCTGATGGTTGGCACCAGTTGCCCCTACTTCATTCCCCTCTTGCCCAGCCTTTAATCCCTTGTCCTCCAGACCAAGGTTATGGCCATACTTAAGGTACACTGTTTGACTCCTGGCCCAGTAGATGAACCCACCATTCATGCCACTGAAATAATTGAAGATGTTAGCTCTTACTGCATGTCTATTCTGATATAACGCTTAAACATATCAAATTTCCATCGACCCCACTGTTTCACCTGTTCCAAGAGGACACCATTGAGAACAGCATGGGATGCCCCACCGATTTGCTGACTGTGCGTATTATAATTGACATTGTTAATACCAATGAAGTTCAATGTTTCCTTTAAAAGAGATCTGAACTGATTACCTGTGACAGGTGTTCCATTCATACGTATAAAAAGAATATCTGATTTGCTAGAATGACTTCTACTTGTGATTTCCCTACTTGGTCAGTTTTGGAGAAGTGGATTCTAACAGAGATAGCATTTTCTTTAATGACAACATCTTTAATTCTCATACCTGTGTGAGGACCAGCATCAGACTTAACTATCTCAGTTACCCTGAGCAGAGCAAAGAACCCCACTGTGGACATACTGCGAAATAAAGATACCTCATAAGTTCTCATAAACATATGGAAGTGCACTAGCCATCTTACTCAAAATTGGTAGCGATATTGGTAATCGACTGTCCCTTTTCATGCCAAGTAACATTCTCCTGATGATGAAATTGTCTGTGGGGTCAGTTAAAGACCTTAATTTATGAGCTCTGCCTATTACTGATATATGCTGCGCAACGGTTGACGACGCTTTACCTGACATTGACATGTAACCTATATACTGAAAAAACTGATTAACTGATACACTCCTTACTGTAACGCTCGAAGGAAGATACACCTTGTGTGTAGGCCCACTTGGTGTTCAGAGACCATGATGCTTCTAGCAGGCGGAAAGCTTCCGCTTCAAATGCTGCCATAATGACACTGGTATTCTGGTTGCCTCCAGGTCTGCCTGTGGAGCCAGTTTGTGAAACTGCTGAAATTTAGAACGAGATAAACTGTCAGCGATGATGTTAGTTTTTCCTGGGATGTACATCCCTTTTAGCCACAGGTTCAACTTGAGACATTGCGGCGTAAAGCTTCTCACCAACACCATGACCCTTCGGGAGCTGGATGATAACTTGTTCCGAATTGTTACAACTGCCTTGTTATCAGAGTGAAAAATAACTTTGGAGCTTTTGAGATGATCCCCCCATATCATCACTGCTAACCAGATGGGGAAAAAAACTCCAACAAGGTGATGCCTTTTGTGTATCCATTTCTGTGCCTAATCTACAGGCCATGTACCAGCAGCCCACCTGCCACGGAGATACATGGCGAAGCCTCGTCCCATACCATCTGTACTGTCTGTGGACATCTGAGTTCTAGTGTTGACATCCCATAGCCTGTTGGGAAATAATGTTATCCCATTATGGTGCCTAAGAAACGACAACCAAGTTGTTAGGTCCTCCTTTATGGCTCTTGTAATCCGGATCCCGTGTGTAGGCATGGATATACATCTGGTAGTATCAATCTGCCGCCGTGAGAATGGTCTACCCATTGGTATCACACTACGAATGAAGTTCAGAGACTGCATGTCTTTGAGCTGTACTTTCCGTTGTTGCTGAAACTCACAAAGACGCTTAGCACAAGTTCTAATCATATCTTGAGGTAACTGTGACACTTGCTGTACTGTGTTTAGTTCTGTTGCCAAGAATGTTAACTATGTGCATGGTATAACTGTTTTCCCACTTGCTATAGGGAGACCTAGCTCACCACAGACAGAGAGAAACATATTGAAAGCTTTGTTACAACCACTGGTGCTAGCCTTGCCACCAAGCAGAAAGTCATCTAGATAATGCAATAACTGCCCTCTATTCAGCCTTGTAGTTGTTACCCATTCAAGAAATCTTGCAAATCTTTCAAAATCCTACAGTCCATTGGTAGACACATGTCTAGATATAAACTGCCTTCCAAGGAAATCCCCAGTAAATCAAAATCCTGTTATTGAACAGGAATTAATCTAAATGCATTTTTGATGTCAGCCTTGGCAATCAGGGCACCTCGACCTAACTCCTGTGGCATGAACACTGCATCATCAAACTTGGTGTAAGTAACTGATGCTGACTCGTCACTTATGAAATCATTTACTGAAGTCACTTCAGGGTAAGAAAGATGGTGTATTAGCCTAAACTTCCCAGCCTCTTTTTTAGGCACCACCACCCATAGGGGAGATATTTTCAAATTAGGCAGAGGACCTAGCATTCTACCGCTACTTACCGCCTTTATCAAATTTGCCCAGACTACCTCAGATTGCTCTTTACAAGATTTAAGATTTTTAGAGCTTGAGGCCGTCCGTGGACCAGTGTACTCCAAACTAAAGCCAAAAGTAAAGCTCTGCACTAGTTGTAGTTTGCTCTCAACATCAGGGTAATTTTGGATATACTCACATAGCTTTACCAAGTGAATTGGGGACTTACCTATGGAAGGCAGCTAACTACTTTAGCTGTTTGGCTTGCAACTGTTTGCTATTGGTACAAGTCTTAGAAAAGTGTGGGCCTGAGCAAGTTAGGCATGTGTGTCCATATTTGCAAGATGAGCGTGCACATGACCTAAGGTTGAAATCCCAACATGAAGCCCTCGTCAGTTTATTTGTTATTAACCTTTTTGGGAGTATCTGACTAATTGGCCTGAACGGTTGGTTGTTTGAGGGCATAATATTAACTAGCCATAGATCATGATCGATGACACCCCAAGATGTGTTTGGAAAGCGAGCTATTTTTGCCCCAAACTGTAGATCATAGGTTCGCCACCCTACGTGACGCTAACCTGACACTGTTCATATATTTCAGGAGCTCTTGATGTTTTTGTTTTTTTTCTGGAAAGCATTCCACATAGATACTTGCAAATATCAAGAATGCGTTAGTCCATTACTCCTCATTGTCAATTTCTATCCCTAACCCCTTGAGGGATCAGTGAACCGAGTGAATGTCGACTCTGGATAGCTACGCTCGGAATGATGCGAGTGGCGCAAACATCGGCAATTTGATTAAACTCAACTGATAAATCTATGTCATTGTGAAACAAATCTGCGTTCATCTCATTTGGACTTACACTGGCATCTGCTGAGACAACATTTGACCTACTTACCCTGTGGGGAACCGACGTGGGTGCTGCCTGCATATTGCTCGCTTGACCTTCAGACGGGGAAGGTGAACTTACCACGTGGGTTACCGCCGGGGCCGTTTGAGAACAACTACAATTACAAGCATTTGAATTCCTCTCGATTCGTTTTCATCCCATTTATCGATATTGTCTGCATTTTTAGCATCAGATTTCACTTTGCCTTTACGCCCTTCTTGTGCATCCACCGTTGTATCGATACCCGTCGCTTGACCTTCAGTCGCTCTTGGCTGTGACTGCTCGGTCCGACGCCTTTTCGCGTCCGCCTTCCTAGTTTTTACGCTCCTCGACGGGCGCGCTCGCCCCGGTGTAGAACCTCTTCCCTGTATGATCAGATAGTATTTAGATATTTGCCTTAATGTTTCACTGCCCCTGGCGTTGACTCTTTCGCTGGCACCATGTGCTAAGTGAAAGAACCTTAGAGTTATCTGCCCTTGCCCATTACATCAACATGACGTTAACGTCCTACCGCGAGTTTCTACTGATTACCTAAAGCTATAAGAGTTATCTCTCCTTAATCCTACAGATCAGAGATTTGGCAGCTCAAAGTCGACAAGGTAATTTACCAATTAACTGGATAAATTTTAATATGCATGTGTGTATACATATAATTTATGGTGAAAACGGATCTCCTTAGCACGAACTCATTTGGCATAACATTCGACGGCGCCAGGGTGTTTTATGCTAAATATCAGTCATGTGTTTAGCCGCAGACAGATGTTGACGTATGAAATTATAACAAACAGACTGAGATTTTCAACTAATTGTGTCATTGAGGTCAGTATAAACAAAAGTGTGAGCATAAATTAAGGCTAAGTTTTGTTTAAATGTTTTCTTTAATTTATAAATCGTATTTGACTGTCAGTGTGACTTCTTTCATAGAATCTATAATACCGTGCAAAATATTGAGGTCAGTTGTTTATGACATGTGTTTGTTTATTTGGTTGTTTTAAGCTCATTGATATGGACAGGTTGTATGTTGAGGATACTTTGATTTAAGTTGGATTGTGTCCTAAAAGAAGTTTATTAATGTTTTTTACGTCTTTAAGATACCATAAGTGACGCGCAATAAATATGAAGGTGGGCAAGCTGAATCTGGTTACTCGTGTTCTGACTCTTTGCAATCAAGGAATCATGTTGGATATTTTACACAGCAAGCAGGACTTGTATCAAGTGCAAGTGTTACATTGTATCAAGTGCAAGTGTTACACAAATATTCTCTAGGTAACAAGATACTAGAATCTCTAACGGAAGTGTCTATTGGACGAATCCACAATATCACACCGCATGTGTATATTAATAAGTGATGACACCAGATGTTGGCGAAAAGGTGCCATTCAAGTGCATGTTAATCGTTCACCTAAACATCTGATTTCAAAGGAAAATAACTTTGGTTCACAAAATATGAACTTACCAATGCTGGCTCTGAGGCTATTGTCAGTGTCTCAGACACTCGTGTTACTGTCAGGCCAGACCAAAGCTCGCTCGGACAGGACACAGGCACCCTCTTAGTGTTTGGAATTTGTGATTCTTGTCTCTAAAAATAAACTCTCTTAGAAGATACGAATTCGAGAGGGTTACAAGAACTCATTTCAAGGAAGAGGCCAAGGTGGTCTTAATGCATTCTAAGTGGTACTCATTGAACTATATGCCAAATACTATTTGAGCGGCGTTTATATAACGCCACTAGCCGTGTTCGCCTATCCAGGTTTCTGCTTTCGCCAAATAAAAATATGTTTAAACCATGTACTATTTGAAAACGTAGGGAAAGCTATCAAGCGATATTTTTATAAGACATATAGGTGATGACTTTATACACCCTTATAAGCGGTGGCCCATCCGGGTAGGAATCTCAGAACCTCAGAAACTGATAAGAGGTACCATGTTACCATATCCTAGAACATGATGCCAAGCATTGGGGTGTTTTATCGAGACTCTGTGATTTACAGGATAACTGTATTATAATTACCGAGGGAAACAAATGTAATTGTTTCAGATGGCAACAGTCCGAAAAGAAGTAAGTTTCGACGTTGCAATTGTTAAGCCAATTCAGCATCAGCATCATTTTGTGTGTGTAGAATTGGTGTACCAGAAATCTGATCGTGTATTTGAATACAGGTTGGTTATCATCATGTTTTCAGATTGGTCACACCAAATGTTTTATTGTGGGTTTCACCAAAGTGGAAAGGGTGTGGATAGTCTCCAAACTGGAAGTATTCAAATACATCCTGGAACTAAGAACTATAAAAATGCGCCGGTACGCTCAACCAAGCAGACAAATGTACCAACTCACTATACTTGCTTCAATGGGAGGATTGTTATTGTTTTTGAATTTTGATTGTTTTCTTTCTCTTTGTTTGGTTGTTTTTGGGGGGTTTTTTTTGTTTGTTTATTTTTCTTTTTTATTTAAGAGATTCTTAAAATAGTGTATAATTTATAGAAACTGGACATGTAGAAACCTAAACGGAACGGCCAAAGAAGAACCCGTCTGTTTGTGTCTTTGTTTGCTGTGTAACATGGGACTCTACAGTGTTCCGACCACATGACGATGGTCTTCCCACAGTATAACTAACCAAAATAACTTTATACCCAACAATTCAGTATAACTAACTATACAATAACTTCATACCCATCAATTCAGTGTAACTAACTACATAACTTTATACCCAGCAATCCAGTATAACTAACTGTATAATAACTTTATACCCAACAATTCAGTATAACTAACTATACAATAACTTCATACCCATCAATCCAGTGTAACTAACTACATAACTTTATACCCAGCAATCCAGTATAACTAACTGTATAATAACTTTATACCCAACAATTCAGTATAACTAACTACATAATAACTTTATACCCAACAATCCAGTGTAACTAACTACTAACTTTATACCCAGCAATCCAGTATAACTAACTGTATAATAACTTTATACCCAGCAATCCAGTATAACTAATTACATAATAACTTTATACCCAACAAACCAGTGTAACTAACGACATAACTTTATACCCAGCAATCAGTATAACTAACTACATAACTTCATACCCATCAATCCAGTATAACTAACTATATGACAACTTTATACCCAACAATCCAGTAAAACGACACACGTCAAACCAGGTCCATGCGACCCAAGGCCCTTAAAATGAATCGCTTGCTCAGCGTTTCCAATAAGCAAAAGTGGTTTTACAAAGGAAACCAAATCGCATTTGTAAATACTTACACATATACTTTTTCAAGCAATTATAAAATGACTTAATATATTTCACACTGGGCAAGCTAGGCGAAAACACGGTTGAAATCATTGTAAATCTAAACAAGATTGAAATTATTGATCGAAAATAAGTTTTAAAATCTTTTATTCTCAGCTTCTCTCGACAATTATATGGCTGTGGGCTTTTAGGAGTTAAGCAATATGAATTACTGGAAAAGCTACATCTTCTGTAAAGCCATTTTAAACATAATAAAACAAATATAAAGTCGTTAAGTTAGTTCTTACTGAACATGAAACGAATAAGACAAATTCAAGTGTTTAACAGCCCTGAGCAGTATCACACTTAGTCATGTATTTCACCCAGTCAAAATACAGTCATGGAAAGAAATCCATCAGTTTGGCTACTATGCCTTCTTCGTGTTCTGTTCGCAGCAGTAATTTGTAGGTCAGATGCATACCCACGTTGTGTGCACTGAAACAAGAAAGATGAGTTTTAGCTTTCAATTTGGGTACATGCAGGTATGCAAAAGAAGAGCACGCCAACGCTGAAGTTTCCACCCGATTAATACTCTTTTGTAGTATACGTCTTACATACTCCATATAATCTAATTTATGGCATCTCGTCGAAGGAGCTTTGAGATTTACGACTAGCTTCCTCCTGTAACTGTCAAGTGAGCTCTGCAGAATAGAAAATAGCGAAGAAAAACACGTTAACAGACTTTCATTGAGAGTGGTGAACCCACTGCACTGTTCTTTTTCCGATTTTATAAAAGTCGCGTGTTCTTTTAATGTCTGCATTTTAATGTCGTAAGTTGTTTTGTATGAAAGCATAGTTGCAAGGGTGGCTACGACAGTCTATGAATGTACGTCATTTGAAACAAATTATATATATACATTCATATGCGAAGTCGTTAAGAACACACAAAACACATCGGTCCAGGTGTGGCGTTTACGGGGTTAATTAATCAATTCCGATAACAGTATTAAGTAAAATTAGTTTAAAACATTTCTGTGTAGTTTATATACAAGAGCTCTTGTATAATTATTCATCACTGAAGTGGCAGGACTGAACCTATTATTGATGTCAGTGCACTTAAACTGTTATTGATTGCTACATGTATATCCTCTGTTTGCACATATACAATATCGCCCAATGTCATCAGCAAGATCAGCCGATCATTTGGGAGATAGGTTTCAAATTGACACCAATATCATGGACGACCATCCCTATATCTGAAACCATATCTAAATATATTTTTCAATAAATGAAAAAAGAAAAGCAATCGTCATTACATGTTATGTTCAACTGTAAAATAAAATTTGAAATAGGGTTAGAATATGCTGCTCACTTAACATTAATGAAAATCTCACGGCATCGATTTCAACTGTTCAAAGTAAGTAACATAGCTTCCGATTAACATATTACAAGAGCTTTCTTCCTTATGTCATTTACATTCCTGGTAAACATCTGGATTCAGAACGTTGTCGCACAAGACCAACGATATTTCCATTCCCCGTAAAACCGTTTTGCTGCGGTACAACTGGAAAACCAGAAGTGTGAGAGGACATTTTCGGACCCAAGTTGTTGTGGGTAAGGAACTAGCATACAGATAAATCACAATCCGGAATTCAGATTCGAACCCAGAATAAGCTGATTGCTTGAGAGTCAAGTGTGCATGATGTGTGTCGTTTTTTGACAACTCAGTCAACAATAGACCTTAAGGTGTCACACTGAAAGATGGCACCATTCGCGTTAATGTAATGTCACTGACACTGAAATGTTGCACCAGAGCATCCCATAATTATCATAACTTGATTTGTTTCTCTACAGCGCGCATCTCGCAAGTTAAGGGACTTTTACCACAAGTCTTGTCGAGCTCGAAGTGGCGTAAGATCAACCCGACTCATAACAAATCTCCTTATTGGAAATGCTACTGATGTTCCTTTGAACTTCTAGTTTAGTTCTTATTGTAGACAATAACAGGCCCAAATGAGTTATTAGTAATGAACGCTTTCGCCTTTTCATAAAAACTGGAAAACCATTTAGTGCAATTATTATGTTGCCTTAACGTATGCTTTACGGTGTATGACTAACGTACGTCCAGAATAATTACACAGCCTTTGCTTCTGCAACCTGTTTAAACAGTTTTATTATATTTTTCAATACCTGACTGTTGTTCAACAAGCAATATTCCTACTTGTGTAATGGGCATTCTAGAAGTGAGTCAAAAACGAAACATACAGCTTTATGGATTACAACTCCTTGTTTATAACGTTTCGATGTAGATTTTACATCGTTTTCAAGCCAAATGTGAATACAACAGATAGTGAGAAGCCTATAAACATGGTATGTTGTGACAAACAGCTCATTAACATTAACAACAACATGTGATTGAATAAACAAGCGGTACATAATAGGAGGAGGTCAGTAGGGATCTAAAACAAGCCGGGCAAGCAAACGGGGTAACAAACAACCTTCTCGAATGAAAATGAATTTTTACATCAGTTTATCATAAAAATAGCATATGCCATATCGTCTTCTTCTTGTTGGGAGTTTAGGTGTTGGAGAAAGATGTTGAGGCCATCGGATGGAGTGAGTGAGTGAGTGAGTTATATTTTAGCCATGACGTGAAGAGAACATGTTTGATGTTGAAATGAAATATGTGTATTTTATTAAAACCTGTCGTCAAAGGACAGTAAAGCAACAACAATATCACAGTTACAAATAAAACTAGTGTGGAAAATTAAATCTAATAGCACTATTTGGACAAAACAATATAAAATACGGGCTATACATCACCAACAATTGAAGCTGGATCACCATACTAGGGACCATGAGGACTTACAGTACATTTGCTTCTGGATGGACCCTAGCTGGACTTACATCATCCCTTCAGCTGTATTAGGAATTTAGGAAATCTAGCCATACATTAGAAACACAAGTATTCTACGATTAAAAACGTGGACAGTTTGAATTTACTTTGAATGTTTGTGAACTGACGCGCCCTCTCAGGAGAACGTCGGATGGAGGAAGAATGACAAAATGGTCATCTCAGGGTTGGATCGGGGACGTTACTAGGGCGGTTTCGTCTAGATCTGTCATCTGCATCTCGGTGATGAGAGGGATAGTGGGGAGCTCATAGGGAGGCCATGGTCTGTTCCACTATTTTAACTTTCCATGTTAAGTAGGTGGTCCAGATAGTCCAGATAGTCCAGAGTCGAAGAAATCCACTCCACCATTGACACACCAACTCATCAACGGAATCCGATGCATCAGTTCCGCCTATTATCCACCATTATCTTACATCGTCACAATCACGAGTCACCAGAAGTGACACCAGCTGACGACAATATATGGAATTCCGTCAAGCCCAAACCCTGTTGTGCTGTGATAAATAAGCTGTGTAACCCCTGTCCTGACAACCCCATTTCTGAGAAACAATACACAATCTGTAATCACACTCATTAACCACATAAACTGGATTTAGGACTGGTACCATACCATAGTCAATTCCCTCTTAGAACTTCAAAGAAATATAATCGATCGTTCCATACGGAATTCATATCTTTTTGTCACCATATTATTATGTTTGGTCATAAATAATCGAAACCCACATTAACATTTCTGGCAAATCCGGGACTGTGACATGACACCTAATGATCATTAAAAACAATATTCACTATTTATGGCTTCATGTAAGTGTGAAATCGATTTCTGGCAATTATGTCAACAGTAATAATCCTTCACAGTTGTTTTATTGTTATCAACGTCAGTGTTTATCCCAAACCAATGGTTACAATATGAGTTATATTTATTATGCTCAGAAAATTTCCGAGCAAGATAAAACCGAATGTACTACTTTTCTCGAAATGTAATCAAAGCCTGCTCATTCATTTCAAGGGCACAACCATAAATGTCAAAGCTTGTCAGGCCTTTCACCCCGGCTTCATCTGTCTTTCATTAAGCTTTTAAAAGCATTCTTTTTTTGTCTCGCAAATCAAATTTGACTATTTATCCTTATGGTGGGCTGTGTTTGTTTTCAGACGTATCCTTGGGGAATTAGAGGACCATTGCAAGATGAGAGAAAATAGAAACGTAGTGTTTATTCCTCGTTGCACTCCCTTGTGTGAACGTGTTCTTCTTTCATGATACATATGATATTATTAAAGAGATAAAAATCTTTTCTCTGTCAGTAGACTGGTGGCCTTCTTAACATAGTAATACTGACACTAGGACAAAAGTGGATAAAAATGGATACGATATTAAAACAGTTTTCGCTGATGGATATGTAATGAGAATTCCAGACTAGAAATCAACGCGCACAATCTAATCATATGACAACCCAATCTGCCTGTAGGGGGCGCTAGAAGGTTAGTAGTCACACAGCATATTTCACTCGGTACCCATTTTCGTCTGGGTGGAAAGAGGCAGTTGACCTCACTTGACCTAGGTGAGACTAAGTGTACTTCCTTTAGGGGCAGGACTGAAGTCCAAGAAACTCTCAGGAATCTGTCACACATGGTGACCCATCCAAGTACTCTCCGCACACAGAGTTACTTTAGTTCAACTGATTCATGGCCTGAGCTCTCTGCAGAGGATCAAACACCACCATATCCGCTGAACATAGCGTATGTATAGTCTAATATCTAACACCATTGTGACATAGTTTCAGTGTGCACCTGAAAAGACAGTATTCTGATATTTGACGAGATTCCGTATCAGAATGCTGTCTTTCATATATTTAATTTATGCCATTTCTTATTTTAGTGATCCCTTCATATACTTCAGACCAGTATTTTGCCTATGTCTTTTCAGTGTCATCGATTTAGGCAGATAATCGTCATTGTCTACTCCGTGACGTGACATTATATATTTCTAGCCAATCTGAATCCTGTCCTTTGTTTAAAAATGTTGAGACCATGATCATATTGTAAAATGTCTTTCTTTTTTTATCTTATCGAGAGACCTGGTAACTACGAAAGTCAGGTAACACATAATTTCAACTCGAAAACATTATGCTTGAGTCAGAGAGATAGAGTTCTTGCATGAGAGTGACTCAGATAGATGGACTAGAGCATTATAACCTTGTTATACTGTGACTTTGTTGGCAAAATGTGGCAGGAATGACCGAAGTCATTCTAACACGTTTACCACTTCGGTTAAACCGGAATGTACGATGATGCAGAGGGCTGTCAACCGATAACTATACACACCCGACCATTGACTCGAACCAGATGTCCTGAACCACTTTATTTTCCATTCCAACTAACCCTTCTCTAATGCAAAAATTCTCAAATGAAGCAAGTCCTGTATCAGTTTTATCACATGCATTTCGTCAAAAAGGATTACTCGTGTGGGATGTACTTTTTCCTGTTCGGTTCACAGCAGTAATATGCAGTGATGCCAGATGCACACCCACGCTGACATGAGAAGAAAGCGATGTCAAGCGATGAGGTATAGCATCGAGCAGAAAAAATGAGACACATGTTACATATATGAAAATTGATAATATACGCGAATAGATCGCCGGACACTAATATAGGCTATTGGAGTTGACTTCCCATGTTCTCAAGCGCTTATCTCCCTTACATGCACTTTCGATTTGGTCACGTGACCTTGTTGTTAGCCGACAACAGAATGGACGAAATGGTAAATATGACTCAAAGAAGTAGACTTCAGGCATTGTGTGAATCCGGCGTGCGATCAATTGAGAAACCTGTGAAGTTGTCAGGTCTAAGTAGGACATCAGTGTACGGAATTTTGAAAAGAATCGAAGCAGGAGTTGGGGTATGACGTAGGCCGGGATCGGGACCTCGCTCGAGCCTAATGACAGGAGGAGGGTCGCGCGCCTCGCTGTGCTGCATCCGAACTGGTCTGGTACCGAAGTTTTCTCCAAGTGTCATGGTATGGGGTGGCATCAGTAAACTCGGTGTGACGCCTCTGCTGAAGACTGAGGGCAGATTTGATTCTCGCAAATACTGTGATATTTTATAGCAAGGCGTACTAGATTCCGACATAGGTCAAAGTGGAATCCCATTCAAACTTCAACAAGACAATGCAACGATCCACAAATCAATCCACACCTTGACCTGGCTGGAAGCCAATCAAGTGACCTTATTAAATTTTCCCGCTGCGTCACCAGACTTAAATCCAATAGAAAATGTGTGGCAGATCATAAAGGACAAAGTTGAGAAGTTGGAACCCAAAAGCATCCGCCAATGGCGTCATGTTATTGACCAGACATGGATGGATCTACCCCAAACTTACCTTGATAATTTAACAGATTCCATGCCGCGCCGAATTCAGCAGTGCATACAGAGAAACGGAGGACTGATCGACTACTAAGATATATTTCCTTTAAGGACAAGGCATCAGACACATCTGTGACAAATTTTATGAACTTAAATATAAAATACAAAATTGACAGCACTGTGAAAAGTCTCATTTTTTCTGCTCGATAGTATACATACAGACATACAAAAGCCAGCGCTGACGCTTCCACCCAATTATTATGAATTTTTGTACGTCTCATACAACACTGTACATACTCGATATAATGCGATTTACTGTGTCTGATAAAAAAAACGTTTTGTGCTTTACCGACAAGCCTTCTCCTGTAACTGTTAAGTGAGCTCGCTCGAACTAAAAATAGCAAAGGAAACACGCTAACTAGTTTTTAGTGAAAGTGAAACCCTTGAACTGTTATTTTTTTGGTTGTAATTTACATGTGTGCATTGCCTTACAATCCAAGGTTTTTTACAACGCAACGTTGTAAGTGTGATTATGACTGCCTGTTAACGTTTGTTATTTGAAAGATGCACAGTATAAGTTAAAGTACTTGAGGTATGAAAACTTATTAATCCATGTATGTCGCATAAAGTGTCAGTTACATCAATTTCGATATTTATAAAGTTAATGAACCCACATAAAAAAACGTATGTGTGCATCAGTCTGATGTCATCACTGTTTGTGCTCAAATGGTAAACAAAAAGTGACTTCGGGGTGAGTAGAGGGAATTAGAAGTCTGACTACTTAAACACTATGTTGATATCAGCTTGGGGCTCTGGCTTCTATGCTTTCCTGCATGTCGTTTGGCCACTACTATCGCACATGTAAGCACAGTCCTCATTTTCATAAATACAGTATCATCCCTGAGGAACCATTTTCGTGAATGGTCATTCTTATATCTAAAACCAGTTCAAGGCATAATTCATTATAATAGGCAATTGTTATCTCACTTTATGCGCAACTGTACAACAGAAGTTGAAATGAGTGTGAAAATAGCATTCTGGCCGCTCCAAAACGTCGGTGAACGGCACTGGATCCTGAACAACGTCTGTTCTTTTATATCTGTCGGAACTGATATATTATTTCTGTGATGTCATATCATATCGATACATGTTCCTGTGACAACGTCCACTAAGCCGTTTTTGCCATGGAATTTATCTGAGAAAAGTGAAAATGGAATTTTTACCGTTCAACTAAATTCAGTTCAACCACTTATGCATGCATGTACCTTAAAATAAGATGCCTTTTGGGTGTTCAAATTATGTAATGTAGATTTCTTCAACGCATACCGTTACAAGACCTCCGAGTGTCACAATGTTATTTCTCGTTCGTCATTCAACTGATCCACGTCTGGACTTAGCTTTGGCATATATGCTTTAATTAGGTCAACGGCTCGTAGCATCGTTTACCCCGTGACGTGAGGACATCATTTTGCAGCGCCATATATGTATTTATGTCTCACAACTGGGAGGGTCACTTTCACTGTATGAAAAAGAGATACCAGAGAGTTACCTGGAATTTCAAATTTTGATGAAAGTGTGTGTTCCCTACCCAAAATCTGAAATTTACATTCTCTAATAAATTACACACGTATTGCAGCTTACCCGGAGATCTCGTGAGTAAGTATTCATTTGTACTCGATCCGAAATCAGAAAGCACGCATTCTTTACCCCACATACCCAAACACCTCATGTATCGAATCTTGCTGAGATATCTGGTAAATCTCTTGTGAATCGTTCATGAAGTAATGAGGTTAAATCGTTGACAACATGACACGACCGCCCACCTTTTGTCGACTGTTCTCCATCGTCCGATGACAATATATAACAAGTCCATTTTCAGTTTCCTGACAAGATGCCATTTATTACTTGTTTGTGTGACAGAACAGGGTCAGTAGTGCTCTGTTTGGATTTCCTTGTGATTAACGAGGCTTAAGCTTATAGCTTCAAGGCTCGTGTTGATTCCTTTTATATCGAGGGTGAGTTTCTATGTATCATCTGACCGAATACTTAATACTTTTGTGGTTGTAAGATATACAATTGGCGTTCTTCAGTAACAGCGTGATGTGATCGAGTGATATAAAATCACTATGACATCATGGTAACAGATGCCTTTAGTCAACTACAAAGCAATGTGATGCAACTGTATGCCATACTAGCAATCACTATAATTCTTTAATACAAACACGTTTTCTCAGATTATGTACCCAGAAACAAGTGTGAAAAGAGCTTAAGAACAATAGAAATTTACTTTCTGTATGAAGTCATCATTGACCTGCTCCATACACGCTGAGCTGGGTGAAGCTCAGTACGAGACAAATGTTTGGTGTGCGGCGGTTTCTTTCAAAACTAAGTCATTCATGGACGTTTGGATCTTTAAGACTGCCACAATGTAAGATGATACCGCTTGATTTGTATCTTTTCATTACGCGAGCGAAGGTCTTATTACCACAAGTCGTCCGAAATCGTCATGACTCCGAAGATGTGTAAATCAACAACACATCAGATTTGCTTCCTTTTGCTGACAATAACGTTTCCACCTGCCATGGGTCATGTAAAGAACACTTTTCCATAAAACCTGGAAAACTGTTTAGCATAATGTTCATGTTTGTTTAATGTAAGATGAATGTCGGTTAACATTGATTCAGTCGCTCTGTTTTTGCAACAAGTTTGTAAATGTTGATTAGATTATGGAATGCCTGAATGCTGTGCAGCAGGCAATGCTACAGTTATACCACCCGCCCAGGACGTGTACATGATTGACTCAGGATTGGCCAAACCAGTCACTGATAAATTATCAGCGAGCCCTGCCAGAAAATTGCAGATTATTGAGCCTGTACATGCGTAAATCACTTAATAAAAGTGTGTTTTTCTGCATTGCTGCCTTCGTGACGACAATTTAGTGTTACTTAGGCCGATTTACCGTAGAAACAGGAAGTTGGCAGTAAAACGGGACCTAACGGCCAAAACCTTTCACTCTTGTACGAATACGGGACACAGATGGACAAGCAAATGTTGTAAACACAAACCTACAAGAAAATGTTCACATGAAATGTTCAACAGGTAGCTAGACAATGGTAAAATCTATGTGAGTGTATACAATGAATGACCACGTTTTGCTCAAATCGTTTTCAATGCCCAATTACGAACGTTAGGATCTAATGGATAATCGTGATACTCTGTTTTTCTCCGTTGGCTACAGCTTAGCTGAGACACTTAGTTTTCACTACAGTATCCATGAACCTTGCAGGATAACTCTAATCTGCAGTTTTCATATGTTATTTCTGATAGTTTATTTCCACTCTAGATGGTGCCTTTGTCACGCAGATATTTTCCAACCATCGACACGTCCTTTGCAGGCAACCGGAAATCAGGTGATATATCACTCTAAATGACAAATGAGTACACTGGAATCTTATTAAACCGGATAACAGCATGGGAGATTTAAATAATTTGTGGTTATTTGGAGAAATGATGGCGCCATTCGGGATTGCCCAGTCCTGTTGACAATTGTCTCGCCTAGGCTTCATGGTCTTTCGTTATCATACTACGTCGCAATCCCCAGCCGCCAGGCAAAGTGACACCAATTGACGACATTAAATGGAATTCCTTCGTGTCCAATCCGTAACCCCTGTTGTGTTGTGATAAATAAAGCTGTGTAACCCAGGTCCTGACAACCCCAATTCTGGAAAACTAAACACAAATCAATAGGCAATCACATTAACAATATACACTGGATTTAGCCATGGCATCAGAGGTGGTGAATATAAACAGCTTTTAGGTATAGTCTTTTACGTGATTCTGTGTTGTGTGTGTTAACCTCCCCCACCCCCACCCCCCACCCCAATCTCTTCGCGTGTCAGGGCCTATGTCTATGTCTAGGTACGCGTCTGTGTTTTTGATAATCCACTGCCAGACACACAACCATGTCACCATGTCCTGGCCTCCCAACTCCCGTTTCTTACATTACAGTAAGTAAAATGCCTTTGTTTAATCATATTGAAAAACATTCTTACAAGATTGGAATCATCTCGCCCCCTCGTGTAAGTGTATAATCGATTTCTCACATAGATTTCCGGATTATATTAATTCTAACAGTCATTATAAGTTGGTTTATTCTCATTAACGCCAGTGCCCCTCCGAAACCAGTTGTTGCAGTATCATTTATATTCATGATGATTACAAGACGTTCCCGCAAGGTATAACTGATAGTGCTCCTTTTCGCGACTTGTAATCGACGCCTGCTCATTTGTTTTAAGGACTCAACCCATAAAAATCAAAGCTCGTCAGACCAATCTCCTCCGGGTCTTTCTGAATGTCATTAGAACGTTAAAGATTTCTTTCTTTTTTGACTTGGAAAATCATATTTTATTAGTTGATCTTATGTGGGCTGTCAGTGTAACACTTTTTCAGAAGAATATTTTGAGAAGAGGTTGCGAATAGTGTAAGATTACAGGAAATAAGAAACTTGAAGGTATGTTTGTCACACATTGCGCTTACTTGTGTAAACTTAATTTTGTTAAACAGTTGAAATCTACCCTGTCACGTGGCTTTCTTGATGTATCAGTCATGGCACGTGGGCAATGTTAAATGGATAGAAACATACACATTTGCTAAAATAATCCAAAACATTAAAACGTGTTTTGCTGATTATACAGCTCATATAGCACCTGTACAGTAGGGTGAAAGGATACGCTCACACCACGGCACAGTATGTATTGCGATAAAAGACCTTCGGTTTGGACCGTTCGGTTTCATATATTATCACAGTGCAGAAAACAGACAAGCGTGAAACCTTGCATTGTTTCTTGAAAGAATAACCACAATTTTGTTATTTGGAATAAACGAAACTGGATACAGAATTTTGTGATTGCATTACTGTACCATGAACCGAAGTGAAAATACCGCCGTTCTACAAATGATATGCCGTTTCACCCCAACTGCACAACGTAAAACAAAACTGAGAGAGTTTCGACATATACTTTACAAGAGAAGCTAAAATATTTCAATTATCAAGTTTCTACTTCAGACTTCAGAATCATGCCTAGATTTAAGCCATCACTTAATTTCGGTGATTTATCAAAATAGTTCGAAACAGTATTTTGTCTTTGCCTTTCCAATGATACCTGATACTCAATTTGCTATCCCATCTTTGATTCCTATCAAAACAGGCACGGACTCACATGCACTGACTTATTTTCATATTCAAAATGGATAATATCTCCTCAAATGTATAATTAACTGACAGCATGTATCGATATAGACAAATATGATGTCAGTGGAGAGCTAACTTTGTGCTTTGATATATTTAAATGACGTTGGCATGTGTCTGGTGAGAATGAGACAGTGTGAAAGAACATTCTTTAATGCTAAATAGCTGTCAAGATGGTGTAAAAACAGCAGCCAGACGTTGACATAGATAACACCAGATGTTATAACAAACGCAGAATGGGATTTCCACAGAATATAATATAATTACAGTGTTAAGTATATCAGCAAGTATGTGCAATGTGTCGCGGAGAAGTCAGTAATAGTTTTCCTGAAAATAGCTTCTTACTGTGATGAGTATCAGAGCATTTTAGATTGTGGCAGTGTGTTCATAAGATGTAGAAAACAATGTCTTGCAACAGCACTGCCGAGAATGATGCATGTAGATATTCTTACTGCAGATATCATGTGTCAGTGGCATCACTGAAATTGATAAGACTATGAAAGCAGGACTTTGATAGAAACCATTATTTTTCATTATAACGTATAATATAACAGTGAGTCATACACGCATGTTAAGCATGTAGAATCTCAAGGTAACATATTTTAGTGAGTCTATGATCACAAGGCATTCTTAAATTTCTGGATATATTTTCGTCGCTTTCTGTTATGATTATATCAATGCATTACTCCTTCTGGAGTCGGGGACATCGTTCACCTAGTATTCTATTTGTAACTTTTAAATTAGTAACTTGATATATTGTACGAAGTATCAATGCTAAGGCCTATCGACGCATTAACGAGCACTAAAACAGAAATGATTCTTTTATAAGCTCCAGTAAATCTAAAACCGACTCATAATTGCCTTATTTAAAAAATAACATGCCTTCTCTCACAATGTGTTACCACGTAAAATACAATACCATTAATAACGCGGCGTTGATTCCGAAATAACGATGCCATCCTGTAGTTTTATGCCACTGAGGTCAGGTTAAAATTATGTGCAGCTAAATGTCACTGTTGACCAACGATCTTGAAAATCCCTTCATATCAAATAATTTGGAAGATCTTAACAATATTGAAAGTTTGAAAGTATCGATTTGTAAAGAACTGTTTGTTAATATCCTCTATGTGTGCATGGGACAACTACGAATGATGACCGTTTGCTTTGGAGTAATATGAAAATCAAGTCGATGACATATATGCTCCCGATTGTGCGTACATCATTTTCGTTGTTCCTTGTTGAAGAAAATGTATTTATAATAATGGTTTGAAAAAGTCGGGAAAATGTTCAAACGATTCACTTGCTTGACATTTAGGTAATGTCTTTAATGCCCCTTTTAGGAATAGATCCGTGGAGATCCGGTTTAGAAGGGGTCTCTAGCAATCCGGAATTGTGCAGGAGGTGACTAAGGATATCTGAGAGGAACAAAAATAAAAATGTGTTCCCCCCTCGTCACTTTATTCCTGTCGAAAATTAAAAAACGCCCTACTGCCCTCGTCACTTTTCAAAAAAATGATGTTCAGGAGAACATTTAATCTTTTATGAAGCCTTCCTTGAACCAACGACAGAGGAAGCTCTGCACAGTGAGACGCTGCAACCCGAGGGAAGCCATACTGGCATCGTTGGTGGCACTTTCCTCTGTTAATATTTACCACGTGTACGTCACCCATTCAAAAGCAGGCATGGAAATAGATTCATCATCTTGGCAATACCTTTTTCATGTTCAGTTCACAGGAGTAAATTGCAGAGGCTCGCCGACTCTGTATGCACTTTCAATTTAAGTACATACATACATGCAACGGATGAGCAACTCGAGCATAGAAGTTTCCACCCAATAAATATTCGTTTTTCAGTTTTACATACTCAGTCTAATTTTATTCATGGTATTTGCAAGAGGAGGTTTGAACTTTACCTGGTTGCATTCCTAAGTAATTGTTACGTCGGCTCTTGAGAACCGACTATAGCAAAGAGAAACATGTTTGCAACGAAAATCTTTCGTGGGAAGCTGCCTTTTCACAAAGTAATGATGTACTCGTTGTTATGACGGTCTATTTACCGTTGTTATTAATAATTTCTTGTGAATCGTTCATGAAGTAATGCATATACACATGGCACGTCCACCCACCTCTTTTCGACCGCTCTCTGATGACAATCCACCTTCAGCTTCCTGAGTGAGTGAGTTTAGTTTTACGCCACACTTAGCAATATTCCAGTTATATGGCGGTGGTCTGTAAATAATCGAGTCTGGACCAGACAATCCAGTGATCAACAACATGAGCATCGATCTGCACAATTGGGAACCGATGACATGTGTTAACCAAGTCAGGTAGTCTGACCACCCGATCCCGTTAGTCGCCTCTTACGACATGCATAGTCGCCCTTTATGGCAAGCATGGGTTGCTAAAGGCCTATTCTACCCCGGGACCTTCACGGGTGTCAGTTTCCTGACAAGATGTTACTCACCCATGTGGCAGACTGAGAGGGTCACTCAAGTTTGGTTTGTACTTCAACTCTATGATCAGTACCGAGCAACAATTGTTAAAGAAGGAAACTTCATGTGATTGAAGACGGTTCCATTCCTTGCCCTGTATCGAGCTGTGATGAGCTACAACGCAACAAATGACGTCAAACCAGTGGGCTTATGTCATAACAGTTAGGTGACATATTTGTCAACAGTTTTCCCCGTTGACTTATGTGTCTATAAAGTGATCGCTCCCAGACTCGTATTGATATATTTCTTGTCAAACATGAGCTTGTATTTCTCATCTGACGGGTTTCTTATACTGTTCACGCCGAATTGTTTGTAAGATGTACGACTAACGATCCTTATTACCGCATAGCAGTGACGTCGTGGTGACAGATGACGTTACAAGCATCTACCAAGGAATGTGATGCCACGGTATGTCATACGAGCAGTGGGCCTTATGGACAAATACATGTTTCTTTGTTTTGTAGATTAACGTTTGCAAAATCTGAGAACTGTTAAGTTAAACTGAAAGTGAATCGGCACTTAGAAAGTTTGTGCTGTTTTGTTTTTGTTAACAATACATCTGCATTTTCCTGATCGTACCATAAACAATGAGCTTTGTTTGAGCCTCTTTATGTCATGGAGTATAAGCATTATGTTAAAAAAACGTTAAGATCTTTGTTAAATATCATGGGTTAGGCACTGACGTACAAATATAACATAACTGAACTCTGAAAACCCTGATAGCTCAAGAGGCAATTTAGAATAGTGTACGGTTTTTGTCCTTTTGTCTTTTTTGTTCTTTTGTTTGATTGGCAGTTTTTTATTTATTAACTGTTTTTGACAACTCAAGTACGGTCACACTGTAAGATGATGCCATTCAGGTTTTGATGCCATTTCGTATTATGACAATGATGCGGAAATGCTGCACATGGCGGGTAATTAGGATTTGTACACTATTTTTACATGAGTTAGGTGTTTAGTGTAAATCAACAGAATAAAATATTCACTTGAATGAGGGAGTGAGTTTAGTTTTACGCCTCACTCAGTAATCCAGTGATCAACAACATGAGCATCGACCTGCACAACTGGAAACCGATGACATGTGTCAACCAAGTCAGCGAGCCAGACCACCCAATCCCTTTAGTCGCCTCTTACGACAAGCATGGTCGCCTTTTATCCTCACTTGAAATAATAATGATTGTATTTTGAACGTATTCCTTCGCATATCTTCATCTGATTCTGTAAGGACTGTTTTGAACTTTTTCATAAGACCTGGAAAGTCATTTAGTATAATGATTGTGTTGTTTGAGGATTTACCTTCACGTATACATAACGATGTATGATGAAAGTAGGTGTGCATAATTCAGTTTTGCAACACGATTGTACAGTTTGATTAGGAATCCGTGTACCTGTGAACGGTATGCAGCAAGCAATATTCCTGTACTGCCACACACAGGGTGTGTAAATAATCAACTCAGAATTGGACAAACCATTAACTGATTAATAACTTGCTCCCTGACCATCAGAACATTGCATATCACAGAGATTGTATATGAGTAAATCCAAATAACACAGGAAAACCCTGTTTTCTTTCTGTATGACGTGTGGGTCTTCGTGGCGAGAATCTAGGCATTTTTAGTCACTCTACGTAGGAAGTTAACAGTGTAGCTAAACATCAGATACATTTCACTCTTTGTACTGATGTGGTGAATAGAATCTGGGGCAAAGAAAAGCAATTAAACCGTTTAACCACAAGGTTACAAGCACCCTGCTCGAATGAAAATGAAGTTTAATTAATTGCTAATATATGATAATTCTGATATGACACATGAAATGAATAACGACCATTTTCTGGAACATTTTCAGCAACAGCAGCATCTAAATAATGATTATTATGAGACAACTTGGACAGTACGATTTTCTGTGTTTATTAAAGTTTTGACGTGTTTGGTAGTCACTAAATTCTTAATCTTGCTTGAAAATGACTCCAATCTGACACGTAGACAGTTTTAAATATTATTTTTGAAAATTTCATTCTGCTCCAACGTGGACCTCACGTCCAATGCGTTTCATTCTTGTAGACATGTGGAGAAACAAACTGCGTCATGGAAGTGAAAGCCAAAGTTTAATCTATGCGTCTGCAACCCTGCTCAAATGAAAATGAAAGGCTCAAATGAATGCACCTTGCCATAAAACTGATAAAGTATATGCAGTGAATACACACCGTGTTTCGAAACTGCCCCACATAATAGTGAACGCCTAATAATGAATAGGAAAACTCACGTTTTCTGTGTTCACAATAGTGAATCACAGAAGTTTAGTTGTTGCTGCATTATTAATGAGCCTTTAAGGCTCTGACTGGTGGACAGATTTTAACTGTCGTTTTCGATGGTTTATTTTTGTTGAACATGGACGTCATGGAGATATTTTCCGACTGACGACACATCTTTCACAGGGAAACGGAAATCAGGCATATATCACTTTAAATGACGGATTCTTATTGTTAAGTCGGATAAAAACCAGGAAGCTTAAACAAATTGCAGTTGTTTTTGGAAAAGATGGCGCCATTTTCAGTTGTCAAGTCGTGTTGCCAACTGTCTCGCACAGAGGCTTCTTGACTTTTGATTCACTCTCGGTTGCAATCACACGCCACCAAAGTAAAACCAGTTCACGATAATAAACGGAATTCCGTCATGTCCAGTCCGTAATGCCCGTAATCGCATTATCAATATAAACTAGATTTAGCCATGGAATCAGGTGATGAATATCAACAACCGTTAGGCCTCGCCAATTCTCTAGTGCAATGTGTGCTTGTGTGTGTCTGTGTGTGTCTGTGTGTGTCTGTGCCTGCGTCCATGTCTATGTGTACTCAGAAATGCTGTGTGTCAGTCAAGTCACGGAACCAAGGACTTCCAACACTAAAACTAAAGTACCATTCAGATTTACATTTAAAAGAAATAGATAAAGATAAATTGTTCTCACAGTTGTGTTTTGGATTACATAATCCAGTCACACATACATATGTTTGATGAATTGTCAACGCCATTGCCTCATGTACGTGTTTACTCGATTTCACATCGATTCCCGATTCGTGTCACCGGTAATAGTCATTGTAAGATGGTGTATTCTTTTGACGTCAGTGCGCATCCAAAACCAATGGTTACAGTGTGAGTTATATTCATGATGATTAGAAGATGTAAAAAAATTAAAGTGCTCCATTTTGCGACATGTAACCAAGCCTTCTCATTTGTTTTAAGGGCTCAGCCATCAAAGTATGACAGGCCATTCTTCTCCGGCTTCATCTGATTTCATTGAACTTTTAAAGCCTTTCTTTTTTTCGCTGCCCAAATCAAACTTGATTAGTTAATTTTATGTGGACTGGACTATTTTGTACTGAATAAAGCCTCTGTCTAAAAAAAATAGGAAATAGGAATTCTAGTTTTTGCCTCACGTATCATTTCTAACATGCTGGGTTTTGTTTATCTGTCATTCATCTTTTTCAGAATTCTCCTCAGTGTCTGCTTGTTGGTGGCATCACCTCAGATTACACCTAGATGTAAGTCGTCATTTTTCAGTGATCTCTTCATATAATTTAGACCAATGCTTTGCTTTTGATTATCCAATGACATCGGTTCCTCCTTTATTATGATCCTATCTCTTAGGATTTAAATTTAAACATGCACGGGTACGCATTCACTTTATTTTCGTGTTTAAATGGAGGTGTACGTACTCAAATGCGTGGAAAACTGACAAAACGTGTCGATAAAGGTAGAGATGAATTCAACGCCATAGAGGACTAACTTTCTATGTTGCTTATCTACAACTACAGTATGTTTACGTCACACTGACGTCTGTTTGGTTAGAACTGGACAGTGAGAAGAAACATCCTACTTGCAATATACAGGCTGTGAACGTCTTTACGATGATGTGGTCACCTGACATGGCTGACTATGACTTAGACCACAGCTCATAGCATCCGTCTAATTTCTGGTGACATTCACAGATTACAAAATGTGGAACAAAAAACCAATTGAAGCAAGTAAGCAGATAAAGATAAAAAGATAAAATGATAAAACACAAAATATGCTTCTTCATGCGCATTCCTGAATACCTTATAACATCAGTTTAACTATAAACGTGGTTTGCTGAACGTAATGTTATAATTCTTACTGCTATAGTGAATCCATATACACGTACATTGAACGTGCATGAGAAGGTTTTATTTTTATTAATGCTTCTTGAATTAATCCTATTTTAAACTACCATTTTCAATGCTATTGCTGATTTTGAAATAACTTTTCCCCCATGAAAACAGATCGTAATTTGTAGTGAGAATTGTTTTTCCTAAATCGTTTACTCTTTGTGGAGTTACCTTTGCTGGGGACATGAATATGACGTTTTGGGTTACAAATATGTCTGTACACAGCATAGTCAGCATCGTTTTTTAACGCTGAAAAACTGTGGACATCGATTGTTTAAAAGCCGTCTTACATATATTACACCGGAAATTATAACAATAACAACAGCAGAAAGGGGTTTTCGTGTATATTAGTGAGTAAAGTGCAATGTTTCGAGAGGTCACTAATGGCTTGTTGAACATAGCATAACACTGTAATGAATATCAGAACTAAATTATATAGATTATGCCACCGCAGTAACGGGATTTAGGAAACAATGATGTATGAACATAAGCTGGATATCAAAAATACCTGACTGTTAGATAACATATGGTCGGCCTCACCATGTTATCTGACAGCTCATGTATGCTGATCAGTTTTACCAATAATGGTGATTCATAACCATATGCTTACGATAAATGCACATGTGTAGTTGGAATAGTACCACCGAGTTGTATATCTCTGTATATACCTGATGTTTCATATCAGTATGGAAAGGGTGCTGTCGTCTTTGTTTAAATTAGTGAGTGAGCTCTGTTGGCCTAGATGTGTCATATGGAAGATTCAAAGTCCAAATGAAAATGGTAGTTGATGTTTACTGACACTGACAAACCCTCATACATGTTCCGGGCAAAACGAACATTCATGACCAGCAGATCCTGGTACCAGTAAGGGGAAATATTTCTACTGAGAACATCGACTAAAGGGCTAGTCCTGTTCCATCATTCACGTGAGATGCAAATCTGCTCAACATCTACATTCATATTTCCCTCTGATGTCTTTCGTTTGAAAATAATAACGTCATCGCCGATGTAAGTGTTTACACCAAAACGACCTTTGCCCACTTCAGTTATCAAACGGTTAATAGATACTTGCGCTATTAACGCAACTTCGGCGCTTACAGACTCCTAGCCGACTTATCGTAAGCGGCATTACTGAACTCCACAACATTATGTCATCCAAAAGATATAGGACCTGTGAATGTAAAATAATGTGATTATATATTAAAATACACTGACAACATATTGGTCGTATACGAATATTGGATGTTGCTAATAAGATTTGAGTTAATTGAATTGATTCTCTATTACGATTACATTTTCATAAGTTGGACATTAATTGGTATCATCTGTTGTAACATCTGAATTGGTTTTTGGATAGAATCAGTCAAGACACAAGACGCCATTTTGCACTTCAGAGCTGCTGCTTGCTATGCCTGTGGGTCGAAATTACCCCTCGTTGGTACTCCACTGCTTTGTCTTTGCATGGGTGGCACACGTAGGACAGGATACGTTCAAATCTACACTGACAACAGTTCATGGACTATTGTATGTAAGTGGTGTATGTATGTGGTGATTACAAGAAGCTAAGGGTGCAAATATGACAGTAAAGATGAGGCATTTTAAAGTAAGATTTAAGATTTAAAGGACCACTAAACTCAATTTTTGGTACTCTTTTTATGACTGCATATGAAAGACTTTTGGTTAGTCATAAACGAAACACCATTTTCTTTTAAACAAAACTTGTGGTGAATTAATACCACTCGCCCGCAAACGAAACCGCAGACAGGTTACGTAACTCTGTCGCCAGAGCCCTACAGTGACGTCATAGAAGGAACGGTTTCCAGTAAAATGTATAGAAAATGTGTAGGAAGCTCGTCATTTTGCTGATTTCTCGACGTCACCAAAGACATGCCAAATTGTTGTGTTGCCGTCAATTGTTCCTTGGGGTCGGGTGATGGTGTCACTATGCACACATTTCCACCAGACTCCGTAGTTTGTGCTTAAATTGGTTGTTAGTGTGTGCGAAGTGAGCTTTGTGGAAGCCTGTGGTATATACTAAATCGGATGGTTGGCCCCCTACCACGCTTCCAGGACAGAAAATGGACTTAAAGTTTCATCGAGTTTACAAACTCAAGACTACTTACTACACATTGCTGACCAAAAGGATTTTGCATGGATATAACGCTTTCTTCCTCGGAAACGAGGTTGTGGTCGACGTGACAATATTATCGTAACTTTAAAGTAATATTATATTGACCCCTTATATTGACCGATTCCAAGAGTGAAATTGTTATGTTATAAGCAATGTCATATAAAATCCTAATGTCCATCAATAAAATACACATTTTACTACCAGTAGAAAATAATTTTGATTTTGTAAGTCGGTGAAAATAAACTTAAATAGCATTCATCCTCAGACAAGGCGCCGCCATTTTTGAAAATAGTGAAGTCACGGGCTAAAGTCTGTTGGAATTATTGAGATTATGATTTGTTCCCATCAAGTTAGAAAATCAGAACTACTTTTTACTAGTAGTTAAATATGCGCTTGAATCATGGTCAAAAGGATTTTGCATGACACAACTTTTAACATAAGGACTTCTTCCAAGGAAGCAAGGTGGGGGTCGAAGTGACGTTTATATTGCAAGCAATGTTATATTGACCTCCACCTCACTTCCAAGAGTGAAATTGTTATGTTATAAACAATGTCATGTAAAATCCTAATGTCCATCAATAAAATACATATTTTAATACCAGCAGAAAGTAATTGTCCTTTTGTAAGTCGGTGAAAATAAACTTAAATAGCATTCATCCTCAGACAGGGCGCCGCCGTTTTTGAAAATCGTGATGTCAAATCCATTTGAATTAATGAGATTATGTATGGTTTGTTCTCATCAAGTTAGAAAATCAAAACTACATAAATATGTATTTGAATCAGTACCAAAAGGAGTTTACATGACACAACCTGTAACATAACCTTAGGGAGGTCGGGGTCGAAGTCAAAATACTGAGCGATAAATTTCTTCACTTGCTAAATTGACTTGGTTTGTAACGTTCACTCACCAGTATGTAGACACTTGTCAATAAACGTTTTTATACTTGGTCTCATAATCCTAATTACTTTATAATCATACTTGTATGAATTCCTATATGAATCATGATACGCACCCACGCCCTAGTGTATGTCGTCTGTATCATTACATTTAACGACGAAAACAATGATTCTGTTGAAAGCTACGACAACGTATTAAAAACAAAAATGAAAATATTAAAATTGAAGTTATAGGAGCAATGTCAGGCTATTACCTTCTTCGAGGAATGTATCCATCAATGTCCCCCAAAACAAGTGATATATAATTCATCTGCAGATTTCCCAAGTGATGTGTCTTTTAACAGTCTAATACGAAAACGTGATGTATCGTTTCAGGCTTTTCACATTGCTGTATAGTTTCATTGGTTACCCAAGATAGCACACCTGGCAACTAATTGCATAATGTGCGTCATTCTTTTTAAAAAGTTATTTAGTTAGCCAATAATGAGCAATCAATCAATGTATTGGCGGGTAATCCTTTGAAAGTAGGGTGTTGTTTTACATAGACACAGACACGACAGAGTGTATTCAGTATAGATTAGTAAATGTACATACGTAAACACTGCCTTTTGACAAATCCACCATTTAAATCCGTATAAAACTAATTAATCAATCAGCGTGTTATCGGTTAATCCTTTGATCGATCCAGAAAAGAAATGCCAAATGGGGGCCTTTGTCGGGTAATCTAAATGGCGTTGCCACTAATTATACTAGTTATAAATTCATTAACTGAGCATCAAGTGAATGATGACAAATAACGTGTAAGTTTATACCACCTAACACGGATTACAGCCTAGCGACACCAAGTGATTTTGACAGAATCGTCTATGAAAACAAGGGTTGTTACTCGAAAACTAGGTAAAGCAGGAGACAAAACTGAATGGTAGTAGATTGTGAGAACATATAGCTTTCATTTTTCTCAACAGATTTCGCGATTTCACGTTTGTACAAACCTGTAAACGAAATAGTTCAACCCCTGAAATGTAGATGAATACTGCACAGACCCTCATTGCTATACCCACTATTACGTCACGGAGACGCGCCGCTCTGATTGGTTGAAATTTCGTTTGCGGCTGAGAATTTTGCACTGTTGACAAAAAGGTCTGATATAATGCCCATTTGTTAAAAATTGGGAAATATAAAATCTTAAAATGTTATGAATTGGTCACACTAACTTAAAATGACCTTCTCAATTATATTTAACAGAGCGACAAAACCTTCTGGCAAGAGCCCTGATTATCGTATAATAATGATCCTTCATCCTCCCCACTTTTCCTCTGACAAATAGCGCTGTTTGTTTGTTTGTTTGTTTTTAAATCAAAGCTTGATCACTATTTCACTTCATTATTCCAACTTGATCAGAACCCTAACGGAAATTACTTGATATTAGTCCCGAAAACTCACATACATACATCAAAGATTTATGAGTGAGTGAGTTTAGTTTCACACCGCACTCAGCAATATTCCAGCTATATGGCGGCGGTCTGTAAATAATCGAGTCTGGACCATACAATCATGATCAACAACATGAACATCGACCTGCGCGGTTGGGAGCCGATGACATGTGTCAACCAAGTCAGCGAGTCTGACCACCCGATCTCGTTAGTCGCCTCTTACGACAAGAAATGTTGCCTTGCAAGAATGGGTTGTTGAAGACCTATTCCACCCAGGATCTTCGACTGGTCAGTAAAGATTTATGTGACCGAGAGGTAACAAATGGTATGTATGTGGATATGAACCTGTTGGATATGGCTTCAATAACCGATCATCATATTGTGATCCAAAATCATTAAGAAACATCAAAAATCTTTAAAAAGTAGTGGAGGTTGAGTAGATATTTTCACTGATTTACTGAGTACACAACATACACAGTAAGGGCCATGCGGTCATCACGTCCAGGTTCTATTCCATATATGAATACCATATGGAATCTTGCCTTTTCAACTACAAAAACTCACAGGAAGGAAATCCATATGTTATAAGATACGTCTTATGTACGTACCCTTTATTGCTGTTCATCAAAAATATATTCCAGATACTTCAAAACAACAGACATTTGATTCGTACGTCGAATCTTATGAAAACGAAACAGTCAGTCTGTTGTGTCTTGACGGCGAGTTGATTGGCAATCGATTGCAATAAATTCTTTTCCTGATCATAATTGTATACATGTCGATAAAAAGTCGTGGACTGTAGGTCGCATGAAATGATAAAAATAGATTTCTTATTAGCCGCAACACCTCGTTTGGGACTGGTAGTTTTGGTTCCTTTTACCACAATGCGTAATGCTGACAGATGTGAAATAAAATTCTTAAAAAACAAATTGTTTTATCCCGATGCCAAGAAAGAATAAAAAAATACAAGACAACGGAGCTGTGACAACCACATATTAAACATCAATAAAGGAAACAGCACCTTGTCGTAAACAGGAAATATTATACAAAGATGATATACATAAGACGTAGTTTCCGAAATAATAACACAACAGGGACGATACACGATTGAAACATTATTATATATATCATCTTTGCCTAATATTTCCTGTTTACGACAAGGTGTTGTTTCCTTTATTGATGTTTAAACATGCATGACTTGGACCTTCTTCTTCAGACGCATGTTTTCCGTTATTGTCAGTATTGAAGACGATCATTTAAGAAGGTAAAAATTATTACACTTTATTATTAGTTGCAACCATCAACCTTGAGAGCCATTATACACGAGTGTGTCATCACATTGACTTGCACATCAAATGCAACAGCAGTTGAATCTGTACACGTCTGAAATCAGCTTCCCAGAGGGATGGGTTACAACAACATGCTGTTCCAAATTTCGTTGGAACAGTCTGTACGATATTACATTCCTGTACAATATGCATTAGTCAGTAGTCTCATCGCGAAGCCTTGTGAAGTCATGAAGTTCAGCTAGTGCAACATGCTTCGTGTCATTATTGAAAATGATATCACATATTCATAATTGATATGACACCTTTAAAACATTTGTTTTTCATTTATCACCGTGAAATCTACTATTCGTTCTAATACAGGACGGCCCTAGATATGATACCCATTTGTAGGGTTGTGCCTAATGCTTATACACATGGAAACCAAACACATATGAAGAATAGTGAGTGAATGATTTTTTACACCGCGCTTAGCAATATTCCAGCCATATGGCAGTGGTCTGTAAATAATCGAGTCTGGACCAGACAATTCAGTGATCAACAGCATGGGCATCGATCTAGGCAGCTGAGAGACGATGACATGCGTCAACCAAGTCAGCGAGTCTGATCATCCGATCTCGTTAGTCGCCTCTTACGACAAGCACTGGCTGAAGATCAGGAGGTCAAGGTTAACGTACAGAACATATGAACAGCCACATATACCACGTATGTACAGCAACATATATACCACAAGCATTTATGACTTTGACCTTCTTCATCAGCAAGCTATCATTTACAGTCACCTTTGAAAATAATAAACTTTGCTATAATTTCAACAATCACACTTCAAGGCCATAATTTATGCGACATTAGTATTCCATATGATATGAATAACCAAAAATGGCGAATCATCACATTGACATGCACGTGAAATGCAACATTATGCAACAGCTGTTGAATCTGTGCACGTCTGAACTAAGATTCCATTTGGGTCTAATCCAGTATCCTTCTGACGAGCTGTGTAATAACTGAACATGCTGGCATCACATCTAAACAACGCAATGACAACAGGTTCTTTTGCAGCAATCCTTCCACTTTTCTGCTTTGATAAACCCTTCTCTAATGCAGTCGGCTGATTTCAAATAATCGCGATGGAAACAGTTCTATAGAACTTACTACTTAGGAAAAAGGCAGGGGTGACAAAAGTGTGCTGTGCATATCTGCTTCCAAAATCTTTTTAGATCTGTTTGTGGAACATTAAATCCAATATTCATTTGTCAGTGGCATTATCGCGAAGCACTGACCACCATCATGAGAGATAAATATTTCAGTGCTAAAACACTTAAGGATCTCTTTACCACTATTAGTTCTCATTTAAGTATTGGGTTTATTTTAACTGACTTTGATTTCATTAATGAATTCTGATTATTATGTACTGTAGACAGATGTATTTTAATGCTTGTTAGTTTAGATTAGTAACTTAGATTGTTAGTGGTTGTACCCTCAATCGGGTTTGAAGTATTGTCAAATTATTGTTCTCCTGAGAGGGCACGTAAGTCCCCAAACATTCAAAGTTAATTTAAACTTTCCACTCTTTAACGCGTAGCATATCGCTATTTTTATGTATGGCTAAATGTGTCTAAATTGCTAACAGCTGAAGGGACGGTGTAAATCCAGCCAGGGCCCATGCAGGAAGCTAATGTGCTGTAAGTCTCAATGGTCTCTAGTATGGTGTCCTACCTTCAGTTGGTGGCAATGTATAGTCCATTTGTATGTTGTATTGTCCTCTGTTTTAGATTTAATTACTGGTTTTAAGTGAATATCTGTGATATACTAGTGGTTTTACTGTTCTTCATCAACTGGGTTTTAATTTCTAACTTTCTTGATATACAATGTAATCCTTAATTGTTCTCGTCACGATATGGCTGCAATAGTGCCGATGTGACGATAAAAATATTTACTCACTCACTCACGAAGCATTCACCAAACCAGAAGGTCCAGCTAATCCAAAGTGTTGGTTGGAAATTATCAGTGAAGTTAAACGGCCAGTAGGTTTGACTTTTTATTTTCATGTGGGACAAACAAACCCTTTAACCACGAACACTCTTCTCGAATGAAAATAACGCGTTTGACCAACTGGTAGTTTATCATGAAATCATAGAATATTTGAAATGAATGACCACCGTTGTTCTAAAAATTGTCCATTGAAACCTCTTTAATAATGAACATTACGATCTGAGAGCTAGAGACAACTGTGACAGGATTTCTGTCTTTGTTACAGTTTAGACGCTTTTAGTAGTAAAGTATTAATTATCCTGTGAATGATGGCTCCAATATGACAGTTTTAAAAACCTTTTAGGAAAATACATTTCCTCACACCCAATACGGTTCACTCTTTGAAGTTAATTGGATAATCAATTCGTGTCTTGGAAAATATAGCAAACGTTTTAACAGCAAGGCTAATGATAGTGATTTTTTTAGTTCATTTGTCATAAAATGATAAAGTACAGGCAATGAACACTCACCGTGTTTCGAAAAGTGTTCCCCATCCTAATGAATAGTAAGATTTCAGTGAAAGATGTGGCATTCAGGTTTTCTGCGTTCAAGTTTAGACGTGTAGTCGTCGCTAAATTATCAAATGGCTTTTAAGGATCTTACACACTGACAGTTTTTAACTGTCGTTTTTCATGGTTTATTTTTGTTGAACATGGACGTATAACTGAGTCCTTGTCATGTACATATTTTCCGACTGACGACACACAGAAACGGAAATCAGGTAATATATCACTTTCAGTGACAAATGACTACACCGAGTTATTATGAAGCCGGATAAAAAGAAGGAAGCTTTAAACAAATTGCAGTTATTTATGGAGAAGATGGCGCCATTTTGAGTTGTCCAGTCTTGTTGACAAATGTCTCGCACAAGCTTCATGGCGTTTGATTCTCTCACTACGTCGCAATCCAGAGCCACCAGACAAAGTGAAACCAACTGACGATACTATATGGGATTCCGTCCGTTTCAGTCCGTAATGCCCGTTGTGTTGTGATACATAAAGCTGTGGAACCCGGTCCCTGACAACCTCATTTTTGGAAAACCAAACAAATCAATAGTCAATAGTGTTGAATGTCGACAAGAGTGAGGTCCATTCAGTTCCGTACTAGTGCAATGTGTGCTTGTGTCTGTGCGTGTGTGTGTGTACGTTTGTCTTGTCTATCTGTCTGCATGGTTGTGTCTGTGTGTTTGTGTCTATGTCCATGTATACGTATGTGTGTGCTGAGCAATGTTAAAAGTGTCAAACCGTCAACTAACTCACGACTACTTGGCCTTCCATCTCTTTGTACTGAATTTTGTTTCTTATCAAGCACCACGTTAATTCTAAAGTAAAGATTTCAAATCTAAGGAATAAATGGTTTCTGACAGAATTTGTTATCCTATACCCAATATTAGCATAATTTATCGTATAAAACACATACGTGTTTGATACATATTCATTATTATAGCCTCCCTCGTGTAAGTGTGTAATTAATTTGCCACACAGGCTGCCAAACTATATCAGCAGTTAAAGTCATTATCAGTTGGATTATTCTTACTAACGTCTGTACTTATCCCAAACCACTGGTTACAGCATGAGAAGTATCGATGATGATTTAGAAGAAATGCATTTATGGTAAAGTCGAAACTTCTTTTGCGACATGTAATCAACAAATTCTCATTTGTTTTAAAGTCTCAGCCATATAAATCACAGCTCGTCAGGACATTCTCCTCCGGCTTCATCTTTTTCCTAATTTTTTTCTCAAAATCAAATTCGATTACTTAATGTTTTGTGGAATGTCACGTCTATTTTTCCTGAGTCGTATCCTTTGGGCATACTGAATAGTGCCTCTATTTAAAATTAGGATAAAGAAAATGTATTTTTTTGCCTCACTTGCATGAACATATGGGTTTTTTATCTTTCAAGATAAATTCAATCAGTTTCACTAGTCAGTCTCACTTTCTACTCGTGTGTGGCCTTCTTCATACAATGATACCGCCACCAGGACAACGTAATCGTGATATGGGTACTAAAACATGCAGTCCAACGTAAAACACCATTAAGAAATATTTTGAACATGTACTTGACATATTAAAATATTTAAAACACAGAGATTTCACATCAGAATCATGCCAGGATTCAAGTCATCACTGATTTTCAGTGATTTCTACTGTTTAGTGATAAATTATATTATCGTATAATATTGAGCAATATTTTGCCTTTGATCTCTATCAAAATATGCAGGGACTTAAAAGCACGGACTCATTTTCATATTTTCAAGTAAGCGTATAAGTTGCCAAATGCATATTAAACTTACTAAACTTACAAAACTTATTGATAAAACCGAAATGAAGGCAGTATCATAGAGAGTTATTTTTGTGCTTCCCAGAATCTTCAGTATATTTGGGGCACATGGACATTTGTCAAGTGAAGTTGAGGCAGTGTGAAGAAACAACCTATTCTAATGGCAATATGCAATATGTGAACGACCTTGATTCTTGAACGAAGTGACTTTATGGATCCTTTGGTCATCTTTGCTGAATTGGGTGACTACTGCGCGCTGTTCATAACACCGATCACTGGTTTCGACAATTTTTTGGTGGCAGTCATGCAGGTGGAGCAGGTGTTTACCAGTCAACAGATGGAACACAGCATTAAGCTGAAAAGAAATATCTTTGAGGCATGTTGGCAGACATGAAATGTAAAACACAAAATATACTTCTCTATGCACACCCCCGATTACATGTTAACAGCAGATACAGCCCTTACAGTGGCTGCTCAACGTCCTACTGTTCTTGATGTTGTATTGTTCATTCATGTACGAGTACATTCAACACACATGAGAAGCTTTAATTATTGATTAATGCATGTTGAATTAATCCCACCTTGATACTGAAAATTTAGTACTATTGATGATTTTGAAATATCTGTTTCCTCATAAACACAGATTTTAATGTATGATGTGAATTGTTTTCCGAAATCATGCATTCTTTATACAGCAATTAAACATGGCGCTGTCGGTTACAAAATGTCTGCACACAGAGTCGTCGTTCTTTAAATCTGAATGATTGTGGAGAGCGGCCGTCATCTGTTTAGCAGAGCCAGACGCTGGCACATGTAACACCTGTTATCAGAATAACATAGGGTGAAGCATATTGCCTAATGTTTTGAGAAGAAGTCACTAAGAGCATAACACTACAGTGAATATCACAACATTGTAGACATGCCCGAGATCTAGAAGACAATGTGCCGTTACAGCATCCTGCCCCAATGATGATGGACACTTTTGTACAGGTACCATGCACCAGAAAACGCAGTAAACTGTCTATAACAAGCTGGAAAGTTCAAAGCCTAAATATGTATATAATGGTTGTAGATGGTTACTCTTTAGGAATGATACTGACAATCCATATACATAACCCAGGATATATAACCCTTGTACATTAGATCACTGCCACCGAAGTAGGTCTTTACATCAAAACGACCTTTGCCTTTGAACTTAAGTTTTCAAACGTTTGATTTCCTCATATTCTCTTACCGCTACTTCCGTACTCAGACTCCAGACAGACTCCTCACAACCGTCGTTACTAAAATCCACAACTTTAGGTACTAGACATCAATAATTCAGGGTCAAATGATATATAACACATGTAAAACAGTAGTTTCTCAGAAATAATAGAACAAAGAGTGTCCTCATAATGTTTAATGTGTTGACAATCATGACACATCCTGACATACTGACAAAAAGTAATTAAGCAGTATTAGCAAAGATCAGCTTCATGGACGAAGAGGAATCTGTTTTCGTGTGTGAAGAGCACACGAGACCGTTGATGCTGATTCTGGTGCCATGTCTGTGACGTGGTGTTAGTGGTGGACGAACTACAGTCCGGCTGCCCTTAGATGTCGGTGAACGGTGCTCCTGGATATCCTTACAGTGTTGACATTGTGTTCTATCTGAAGGTTTTATGAGTTAAAGAATCTGTTATCACACTGACGTACATATGAAATTCAACAGCAGTTAAACCTGTAAACGTCTCGAATCGGCTTTCATTTGGGTGTATCTCGGCATTCTTCTAACGCACTGAGCACAAACTGAAAATGTTAGCGTCAAAACCAGTCAGCTCAATCACAACAGTTCTTTTTCAGCAATCTACCCAGACACCATTCTGCTTTGATAAAAGTCGACCAATTTCAGACGGATCCAGTTTTACAGCATTACACAGGCCTTAGCAAAAACGCAAGGGTAATGTGCTTCGTGTCATGATTGGATAGGCACGTGGTGGGTAAGAGCTCGCCATCCACCGTGTGGACCCGAGTCAGCAAGGTCCATAGCTCCCCATTGCTGGTCGCAAGGAGCGGCCGAATTTGGCAACATGTTTGCCGTGGGTTGCGTCCTGTGTCGGTGGAGGACGGGATCCTGGTGGCTGAGGGCAACTGGACCTTTATCCATGTTCTGTTTGCCTAACACACCACTTCGGCCCTTACTTCACCTAGACGGGTGGTTGAATGGGCCCGATTCAACCAATCGGCTGGTCATGCCAAGCCCTGTGCACGGATTATATATATATGTCATTGCACAAATTTTATTTGGACTTTTAATTTCGGTCTTGGCTGAATTATACATCGACTTTTCCGGTTTTGGAATGTATTTTTAAGTTCTGAATTTTGCCTAGTCTTATGCCCAGAAGGTGGTGGCTCATGGGCCAGTTTGGTGGGTTAATTATCTATAATTCCTCTACTGGAGTATATCATCTGGGTATCCTTTGTGCTGCAAGCTGGAGGCCCGCCTGCTTTAGCATTGTCCTTGTGATACTCAGTGGTGGGTGGGGAGCTCGGATGATGAACCATATTACACTAACCATGGCGTATGAAACCCCAACAAAAAAACCAAAACGTCCACTTGATACTGACCCTGTTGATACTGACCACAGACCGTCTGCATCGATTGAGTATTGGCCGCGTTTCGTTGTGCTTGAGACTCCTGACAAGACATCGCTAAAGTTGAACCCTTTTGCTGTATCCAAGGGTATTGCAGGGAATGTGAAGAACATAAGACGCTTACGTTCGGGTGCCCTGCTAGTTGAGTGCGGGAAAAACAGCAAGCAACCAACTTGATGAACATTACATCCTTTGTGGGCATTCCGGTGACGGTCTCTGCACACAAAACCTTGAACACAAGTAAAGGCATCGTGAGAGATCGTGAGAGATTGTTTGATGATATGTCGGACCTTGATAAAGTTTCAGAAATGAAGGATCAAGGTGTGCTTTATGTCAAGCGCTTTTCAACGCGGAAAAACAATGAAACCATCAAAACGAACACGTTTCTGTTTACTTTGTCATGTCCAAATGCACCCAAATCAGTGATGGCAGGCTACTTTAACATTCAACTTGATACCTACATTCCCAACCCGCTCAGGTGTTTTAAATGCCAGAAATATGGACACGGTGTAAATACTTGCACATTGTCTGTTGTGTGTGCTCACTGTGGTGAGAAGACACGCACAACAGAAGATTGTGAGTGATTTTGGAAAATGCACCAACTGCTCAGGCGACCATTCTTCATTTTCTAAACAGTGTCCTATTTGGAAAGAGCAAATGGATATCAACAAAATAAAATTTACTCAAAATATCTCTTTTTCTGAGGCAAAAAAACTGGTAAAGAGATCTGATCTTCCAGAAAGTTATGCTACAGTAGCAAAAACATCATTCTCCACAGCTTTTGTACCCTGCTATATCATCTCAGACTGAGGAATCACCCCCTAGTACATCAAAGTCTTCTTCTGATCACAAATCATCATCATCTCAGTCACACTCAAACTCTCAATCGACAGCTGATAGTCAACAAACTGCTAAAAGTAAACCTAAGCCACAGCCTGATGCTTCAAAACAACAAAGTGGCAGAGCTTCTAAAGGGTCGCAAAATATAATTCAATTGTTCAATAAATATGGGTCTTTTGAAGACATGGACGTTTCTGAAAACGTCCATTCTAGGGCACATAGCTTGTCGCCCTCCAAAAGAATGCGGGTACATCCCCAATAAATCCCCCCAAAAGATAGTTTATTCCAATAATATTGTACAGTGGAACTGCAGAGGACTGAGGACTAATTTACATGAATTACAGCTATTAGTCCAAGATTTTACACCTTCAGCGATATGTCTCCAAGAGACATATTTAAAACAGATGCATTTGACCTTCGTCATTTTAATGCATATAATTGTTTTTCACCTCCGGGAGATAGAGGCACTGGAGGTTCATCCATTCTAGTCAGACAAAACGTTATTTCAAAACCCTGTTTCACTTATTACTAATATGCAGGCTGTTGCAGTGAGTATTACTTTACATGTAGCGTTTACGCTATGCTCTCTCTATATTTCGCCGTCTTCTACGTTTGCCAAAACTGATCTTCAAGCTCTATATGACCAACTCCCGAAGCCCTGTATTATAATGGGAGATTTGAATGGGCACAACCCACTCTGGGGTTGTGTAAGTACAAACGCTAAAGATGCATTATTGGGGGACGTTTGTTCTGACAATGATTTATGTAACTATAATGATGGTTCCAGCCCATATTTACACCCTGGTACAAGGCCCTATTCTGCTCTCGACTTGTCACTGACAAATTCAGAACTACTTAATGAAATGGAATGGTCAGTCCACGATGACATCTGTGGAAGTGACCATTTTCCTACTATATTAAAAGCTGTAACTCCATCTGATGTTCCTCCATCATCAAGGCGGAATTTAAAAAGGCTAACTGGGTTTTATATGAAACACTGTGTGCTGAAAAACCCGAACGTTTTATTGACGTTCCTGATGCTATTAAATGTTTTTTTTTCAGAGGAACTGAATTCCATAGCTGAGTGTATACCAAAGTCCTCTGCAGTTCCACATGTTCCACATGTAAACATTCTCTCTCTTCTAAGTATATACCTAAATTTCAACAATATCAAAAACAACAAGAAAAGAAAACTATTAATTTCAATTCTGATAATGGGGAAGATTATAATGAAACGTTTTCTATTCATGAACTCCATACTGCTCTTGATCAAGCTCATGACACTGCTACAGGAGTTGATAACATACATTATCAACTCCTGAAGCGCTTACCAGAATCTTGTTTAGAGACGCTCTTATCAAGTTTTCATGATATTTGGACTTCGGGGAAATTTCCATCTTCATGGCGAGATGCTATAGTAGTACCAATACCTAAACCTGGACGTGATCATACGGATCCATCCAATTAGCGTCCGATTTCATTAACTAGCTGTGTTTGCAAGACCATGGAACGCATGATAAATTATCGACTTGTTTGGTACTTGGAAACAAATAACCTTATAACAGATACACAATGTGGTTTCCGTAGTACTGTCGATCACTTAGTGCGTTTAGAATCATTTGTGAAAAACGCGCTGATTGAAAAACAACATGCATCTTTTTTGATCTTGAGAAGGCATATGACACAACCTGGAAATATGGCATTTTGAGAGATTTACATGATTTCGGTTTACGAGGTCGTTTACCTGAATTCATAGCCAAATTTTTACATAGCAGACAACTTCAAGTCCGCGTGGATTCTACCCTGTCTGATCATTACAATCAGTATCAGGGCGTCCCACAAAGCAGTATTTTGTCAGTCACACTTATTAGTATAAAGATAACTAGTTTATCAAAAGTTTTAAACGATTCAATTGATGGATCGTTATTTGTGGATGATTTTAATATTTCTTGTCGTGAGAAAAATATGCATACTATTGAACGACAACTGCAGCTGTGTTTAAACACAATAGATAAATGTTGTCTTGAAAATGGCTTCAAATTGTCTAAATCAAAAACCAATTGTATACACTTCTGCCGTAAATATAAACCTCATAAAGACCCAGAACCATTTCTAAGTGGGACCCCTATCAAAGTTGTCAAGGAGGCTAAGTTCTTGGGACTTATTTTTGATTCATATTTGACAGTTTTGCTCCATATTAAATCCCTAAAAGCCAAGTGCTTGAAGGCACTCGATTTATTAAAGGTTGTTTCTAATTCAAAGTGGGGAGGGGATCGTACTATAGATCACTCGTCCGCTCAAAACTTGATTATGGCTCCATCGTATATGGTGGAGCCTGCAAGAGCAACCTGAAACTATTAGATTCTGTCCATCACCAAGGTCTAAAACTTTGTCTTGGGTCCTTCAGAACTTCACCTATTGACAGTCTACGTTGAGGCCGATGAACCATCTCTTACACAACGTCGTATTAAATTATCCTCACAGTACATTACTAAATTACACTCTAATGAATCTATCCCTGCATATAACTGTGTGTTCAATCCACTTTATGAGGATTTATACAACAAGAAGTCTTCTCTTGTTCCACCTCTAGGACACAGATCTAGAATTAAACCCTTTTCTTTCTTCGGACGGCATTGAGCTGGAAAACATAGCTCCCTCCCGTCTTCTTTCTTCTCCTCCTTGGCAGATGGTTAGGCCACAAGTCGACCTAACATTAACTACATTTACGAAATCAGAAGCGAATGAATTACAGTATAAACAAGAATATAATCCATTGAAACATAAATATAGCAATTATAAATCCATATTTACAGATGGGTCCAAGGACGGTGGCGCAGTGGCTTGTGCCACTGTCATTGGATCCAGAACAATATCTTCTAGATTACCAGATAATAGTTCTATTTTTACTGCAGCAGCTAACGCCATATTAACAGCTCTTAAATATATTCAAAGACACCCTAAACGTAAACAATATATGATCTATTCAGACTCACTTTCTTGTCGTCAGACGATTAACAATTTATCATGTAAACATCCACTTTTAATTGACATTTTTGAATTGCATAATAATCTTGCTACTGGCCAATACGACATCGTCTTCTGTTGATTACCCAGACATGTAGGCATTTCAGGTAACACAATGGCCGATCATTGCCAAGGCTGCACTCAACAAATCTGTGACACCACTTCTTATTCCATACTCTGATTACAAAGCGAGCATTAGAACTTATATACGTGATCTGATGCAAAGGAAGTGGGACACTCAAGTAGGTATAAATAAACTACATGAAAAAAACGTATATTGGTTACACCTACTTGGGCTGTCAGTCCAGATTTGAAGAGGTTATTTTACGACGATGTCGTATTGGCCATACTAGATATACTCATGCATACCTCTTAAACGGCGAGGATCCTCCATTTTGTATCCCTTGTGATGAGAGAGTCACGGTCAAGCATATTTTACAGTAAAAACAATTAAGGATCTTTTTACCAGCGTTAATTCTCATTTAATTATAGCTTTTTTAAAAGAAATTGATTTTTTGTTTGAATTTTGAATAGTATGTTCTGTAAATATGTGTATTTCAATGATTGGTAGTTTGGATTAGTAACTTGAATTGTTGGTGGCTGTACCCTCAAAGGGGGCTGAAGTATTGTAAAATTATTGTCCTCCTGAGAGGGTACGTAAGTCCACAAACATTCACAGTAAAGGCTACCAGGTTTTTAATCGTAGTATTCATGTTATTTTAATTTTGGCTAACTTTTCGTACAATCGCCAGCAGCTGAAGGGATGGTGTAAATCCAACTAGGGTCTATGTAGGTAGCAAAGGCACTGTAAGTCCCCATGGTCCCTAGTGTGGTGATCTACCTTCTGTTGTTGGCGATCTATAGTCTATTTTTATATTGTATTGTCTAAATAGTGATATTAGTTTTAACTTTCCATGCTAGTTTTAACTGAAATTGTGATATTCTAGTTGTTTTACTGTCCTTCGTTGACAGATTGTACCACATGCATATATTTCATTTAAATGTTTTCGTCACGATATGGCTGAGATATTGCCGATGTGACGTTAAATTGTAACTCACTCACTCACTCATGATTGAATATGTGAGTAGGGGAGTATCATTTTGCTCTTTCAGCAAAATTAGAGGTCATATGCAACCACAAAATCAAACAGAATTAAAACACAATTATCACTTATTCGTGAGATATAATATACATTCCTGCTTATAAAAAATCCAAAGAAACAAAATTAAGAGCGTGCAATCGCGATTCAAAAGTCCAATATTTTGTACTTGGGCTTTCTTTCCTTGAAACGAAGCCCTCGGGAGAACGAACCCAGTCACATCGAGTGGGGGTGCACTCAAGTGTAACGATGGCTTCCGTTGATTTGCTGATACGCTGACGGCTCATTGTCTGTAAAGAAAGATGATCTGTTTGATGGGCGTTTTAGAGGTATGGCGAGTCACAAGAAAGTAAGATTCTTTATGGGTAACAACTTCTTTTATTGTACTTGATGCGTTGTTTCAGTATGGATTCATATACCGTTGTCAAACAAAATATACACTAAACGAAGTTCCATAAAGAATGTATATAGAGAAGTTGGGTTCTCTGAATTTGCGTTCGATCCGATCAAACATCATCTCAGTAGAGACGGTGAACTGCTCCGTGGCTGGAAACTGTTATTCGTCCAAGTACAAACCAGGACTTGAAACTGATAAGAGTTTGTGCCAGTTTCCGTCAGATCCAGTCATCCGAGAAAAATGGATGCGGTTTGTTTGCAACCCATAGACATAAAACATGTCATATCTACAAGTATCACACCTGCCTAATTACATAGTGTGGCAGAGACAGGACTCGGGTGCACGAGTCTGTAATCAATTTATTTTGTTAATGGCGTACAGCCTGACAGGTGTTAAGTTAAAATTGCATGTGGTCAATGATTGAAGCTCTGTATTGCATATTGTCTTTAGCAGACAGGCAGGCAGACAAAAAGGTGTCAATAAACCAGACATTGAGCTTTCTCTGTGACAGAGGCTGCTTACCACAATCAACAAGTCTTTTTATGTAACGAATAGATTATTTACTTGTTTGCGTTCTGTTTCAAGCTCCGCAAACCTATTCAGTGCGCATGCGTTATGAGCGTTGGCAGCTGTTGATACCACTTTTTCCCCCAGCGCTGGGGGGAATTTAGTGAATCGTTTGAACTAAACCTTATAGGTTGAACTGGCATTTCGATGACTTGTTTCGGTAAGTGCATACCGAAAGGTATCAGAATCTGCAAAGTTGTGTTTTACGTTCCAGTGAGCTTTAAAGCATTGAACACCAGAACAGGGCTTCACACATTCCGCCCATGTGGGGAATCGAACCCATCTTCAGCATAACAAGAGGACGCTTTAACCAGGCTACCCCTTTCAGAAACACTCTACATATCAGACATATACCCGTATTGTACACATGCGAAACAAGTGACGGATAGTGAGTGAGTATAGTTTTAGGTAGTGAGTGAATGAGTTAATATTTAACGTCACAATTGCAATGTCTCAGCCATATCGTGACGAGAACATTTATTACTGAAATGAATTATATGTATAGTTTAAAAACCTGTCAATGAAGGGCAGTAAAACAACTAGAATATCACAAGTGGGATTAAAACTAGTGTGGAAGGTTAAAATTAATATCACTATTTAGACAATACAATATAAAATCAGACTATAGATTGCCAACAACTGTAGGTAGATCACCACACTAGGGACCATGGGGACTTACAGTACCTTTGCTATCTGCATGGACCCTAGTTGGATTTACATCATCCCTTCAGATGTTAGCAATTTAGACACATCTAGCCAAAAATTAAAAATACACATATGCTACGACTAAGAACAGTGGAAAGTTTAAATTTACTGTGAATGTTTTTGGACTTACGTACCCTCTCAGGAGGACAATAATTTTAGAATACTTCAACCCTAGTTTTAAGTAAATAATCGACTCGGAACTGTGACAAAGCACAATCACTGAAGAATTATCAGCGATCCATGCCACCTGAAAATTGCAAATCATACAGATTGTAGATGTGTAAATATAAATAAACTTGAAAACCATGGTTTCTTTCTTTATGAATCGTGGTCTTCATGAAGAGAAATTAGTATACTGTATGCTGATGTGGAGAATAGAATGGAATCAAAGAAAGCCAAGCAAAGTGTTTAATCAGTTGCAAGTTTGTCATAAAATGGTAGAATATGCTCAATGAATAGTCATTGGGTTTTTTTTCAAAATTACCCAGCGACAGCTCTATCTTAATAATGAACATTACGATCTGGGGCACAGTAAGTAAGGTTTTCTGCGTTTGTTACTGTTAAGAGGCGTTTAGTAATGGCTAGGGTAGTTATTATCCTGCGAAGGATGATTCCAGTCGGACAGCTTTAAAGACGTTTTTTCGCAAAATACATTTCTGGACCTCACATCCAATACGGATCACTCTTTGTCATAAAAATATACAGTAAAAACAATGGATACTCACGGTGTTTCGAAAACCGCTCCACGTAACCATGAACACCTAGACGGATTTCAGCGAAAAAAGTGATATTCAGGTTTTCTGTGTTCTTTAGTGGTTAGATGTATAGCTGTCGCTAAATTATTGATGAGGCTTCAGGGATCTGACACACCGACAGTTTTTAACGGTCGTTTATGATGGTTTGTTCTTGCTGAACATGGAAGTGTAAGTGACTCCTTGTCATCCAGATATTTCCCGAGTGATGACACAACCTTTACACAGAAACGGAAATCAGGTAATGCATCACTTTAAATGACAAATCGGTACACCGGATTCTTACTAAGCTTGATAAAAAGCAGGAAGCTTTAAACAAATTGCAGTTATTTTTGGAGAAGATGGCGCCATTTTGAGTTGTCCAGTCTTGTTGACAAAGCTTCATGACGTTTGATTCCCTCACGTCGTCGCAATCCCCAGGCGCCAGACAAAGTGAAACCAATTGACGACAATAAATGGAATTCCGTCATGTCCAGTCCGTAACCCCTGTAGTGCTGGGATAAATAAAGCCGTGTAACCCCGGCCCTGACAACCTCATTTCTGAAAAGCTAAACTCAAATCAATAGTCAATCGCATCAACAATATAAACTGCGTTTAGCCATGGCATCAGAGGTGATGAATATCAACAAGAGTTAGGTCTTGCCACTTCCCTACTTGTGTGTGCGTATCTGTGTGTGTGTGTGTCTGTGCGTCTGTGTGTGTCTGTCTGTGTCTGTGCTTGTGTCCATGTCTACATGTGTGTGTGCTCAGCAATGTTAAAAAGCTGTTATAGATTTGTAAATAATAATTGTGTACAATCCAGTGTCAAACCGTAAACTCACGAATACCTGGCCTTCCAACTCTTTCTACTGAAGTTATGTTGTCTTCTAACTTAAGTAAAGTTTTACAACTCAAAGAATGGGATCGTTTCCTACAATATTTGTTATCTTATTGTATTGTATCTTATTAGTATTTTGGCATGAATTATCTACAATTAGAATTATAACAACACACATGCTTGTGTGTAATTAATTTGTCAAATAGATTGCTGAATTTTATAAGCACTCATAGTCATTATCAGCTGGTTTATTGTTATTAACATCAATTCTTATCCAAAACCCCTGGTTACAGAATGAGTAATAATCATGATCATTAGAACATGTCCCTGCATTTTAAAAACGAAGCTACTCCCTTCTACGACTTGTAATCAACAAAACATTCTCATTTGTTTTAAGGGCTCAGCCATATAAATCAAAGCTCGTCAGAACATTCTCCTCCGGCTTCATCTTTTTCCCCCCACCCCCCCCCCCCCACCCCCCCCCCCTAATCAAATTCGATTAGTTAATCTTATGTGGAATGCCACGTCTATTTTACCTGAGTCGTATCTTTTGGGCATACTGAATAGTGCCTCTACTTAAACCTGGGAAAAAGAAAATGTAGTTTTTGCCTCACTTAGCACTTTGCGTGAACAGGCTGGGGTTTTCATCTTTCAAGATAAAATCACTCAGGTTCACACTTCAGTCTCACTGTCATTGATTACACAATGTCATTTAGAAAGTGACCAGATGTAACATGTGTCACATTTCCTATTACACTTTCTCAATAAAGTACAAATTCTAGCACGTTTTTTAGTACCATCCGGGATTCGAACCAACACCTTAAGATTCAGGCACCTAATTGCCAGCACACAAAGTCATCCGTTTAGATCTACGCTGGCTTAGTGGGCTAAGTTATAAACTGTCTTTGAAGCATGTACGCCGATATGAAATGTGAAACATAAAATATACTTTTTATGTACGTCCCTGAATAGCTGTTAACAGCGGATAACATAAACATGGTCATCTTAATGTTGTAGTATGCATTCATGTACGTGTCGATTCGACACACATGAGAAGGTTTAATTTTGATTAATGCATGTTGAATTAATCCCACTTCGATATTGAATCGAAAATTGAGACAACCGTTTTCAATACTATTGCTGATTTTGAAATATCTGCTTCCTCATAAACGCAGACTGTAATTTGCAGTGTGAATTGTTTTCGGAAATCGTTAAATCTAGAGCAGTAAACCATGGCGTTATTGGTTACAAAATGTCTGCACATAGCGTCTTTCTTTAAGGCTGAATGACTCTAAAACGACCGTCATGTGTTTAGCAACAGCCAGACGTTGGCATATATATCACCTGAAGTTATATGAATAACAAATTCTGAATAGGATTTTCATAGGGTTAAGAATATTACCTAGTAACGTGCAATGTTTCGAAAAGAAATCACTAACGACTTGCTGCAAATAGGATAGCGCAGCAATGAATATCGCAACACTGTAGATCGTGCTTACGAGATGTAGAGGACAATGTGCTGCTTGAGCATCAGATCTGGATGATGTATGAAGATTTTCTTACAGATACCATTTAGCTTTAGGTAGCTGTCTATAAGAATCTGTATTTTAAAATACGTCTTATTAGACCTGATACGATAAGACTCACAGCGTGATGCAACAGCTCATGTGTGTTGATCTATTTGCCGATAATGATGATCCATAACAATATGCTTACGATATACATGTATTGGGAACAGTAGCACCGACAGACACAGGAAAGCAACCTCCCGCTGAATTTTACCAGATTCCAAACGCTCCTGACCCCTTTCATCAAGTGTCAAAAACACGTCTCATTTTGAGCTACGGTTTGAGCTAACTGCTGGTACCTGAATAAGGAATGACAGTGACAAAGCATCAATATACATGTGTACTGTCAGTCCACGTAAACTTAGGCTCGGTATTAGTCGTCACAATGGTATATTGAGTCTTGCAAACCCTAGTAAAAGGTCCAAGAGAGAATGTACCATCGTGGGAAGTTGGGTTAATGGCAAAAACACAAACACATATTGCTTGAAACTGTGCTATGTTGAAAAATTAAAGCTGATTTCACATGTTTAAGGCTTGATCCAACTGTTCTAAAATGTGTTTCAGACAGAATGGCAGAACTTTAAAGGCTCATTTGGTCAATGCAAAGACGTGTAGAAGTTTACATTCATGTTGAGGATGGTCATACGGGCAAACGAACAGTGCTTCACTGTCCAATACAGACTTGTTACTGGGAATGTTAAATACGGAAAATCATTGTTCTAGAGATGACAAATTTAACCATATGTAAACCCAGGGCTTAAATTCGAAAATGCACATTATTTCTGTGAGAAATAAAAGAATGAGGATTTTGGAAAACTTTTTAATCAGGTAACTGATCTTGAATTCATAATTGAAAATTATGAAAATGTTTACTCGAGTGAGTAAATGTGAATGTGTATGATAAAGTTGTCAGTCTAATACAAAACACAAACCATCATTAGAGAACTAACATCTGAGACAATGACTACGGTTTACAGACAGTATTTACAGCGTTAGAGTCTCTGCATTTGTAAAGATGCGTCACTTTAAACACCCAAAACTTTAATTTAAATCTAATCCCAAAGGCTTAACTATGGAAAGAAATCCTGTAGTTTGAGCCCATAGGCTAACTTTCGCGTGGGCCTAAATACGTGAATTCCAAATAACATTTTGCTCCATCAATGCAGAACATTTTGCAAGGCTGTTTCAGGGTTACATGCTCTTAATGATTTGTAAGACTATCATTGCCTAATACTTCATTTTGTTAATCGTGTGTACATATGTTTCACCTTTCTAATGCATCATTCCATGATTAAATAAAATTATTAATAAATGAAAATGTAATGAGACAGAATTGGCTTTGCCCAAGTTTTTGTAAGGAATATAATTGGGATTTTCATGACGAATGCCGTAAATATGAGACCTTGTAATGTAAAAATCTGACATAATAGTTTTTTATATATTAGATTTGGGATTATAAAATCTTAAATGTCATGAATTGGTCACAATAACTTAAAATGTCATTTTCCTTAATATTTAACTGAAAGGACGAAAACTAAAGCTTCAAGGAACCTTCATCACATAAAGTGATCTAACGTCATTAAGGATCATGATTTGAATATATTTAAGAGTCTATATGTTGTGAAGACTGGTGAATATTTTCATTTAATTGTTAAGAGATTTCACAAAATACCACAATATTCATGAGCTTTCTGTTATCATCACCCAGGTTCTATTCCACAGATGAATACCATATGGAGGCTTAGCTGGGGTGTTCCATGACATTGTTGGGGCATTCTTATGATACGACCCTGTACATTCACCCTTAATCTGCCAATGCATCCTTATTTTCAGATATCTCTGTGAAGAAAAGAAGGGTTTAAATATATAAACGTTTAACATTTATTCACAGCTTGGGGACATCACATACGTAAAGCACTACTTTAGAGGACCTACCTGTAAGCAGCTTCTCAACATGAAAGTCTCAAAGCCCGTTTCATATTCTTAAGAAATCTCTGCTTTGGGTGATTGCACGATTTTGCCTATATAATGAGCATTATACCATTGGCAACAAAACCTAACTTCTAAAACCCAAGAAGGGAAGCCCATCTATTATAAAAACAGCATTATAAATGGCATACTTTATTGCTGTTCACAAAAATATGTTGCTAATACTTCGAGACAATATATATGCTGTCTTTTCACACATTTGATACGTCCGTCGAATCTTACGAAGATGAAACAATCAATAGGTTGAATCCTTACGGCAAGTTAATTGACGGTCGATTGTAATAAATTATTTTCTCAGTCATGATTGTGTATATATCGATAAAACGTTGTGGACTGTAGGTCGCGTAAAGTCATAAAAATCGATTTGTTATTAGCTGTAATGTCTTCTATGAGACCCGTATTTTTTTATTCTTTCACAAGATGCAGTGTTGACAGGTGTGAAAAAACTCTTAAAAACACAAATAAACTCGAGAGAATGTTTTATTCCGATGCCGATAAAGAAAAAAAATACAAGACAACGGAGCTGTGACGACCACATATTGAACATCAATAAATGACACAACACCTTGTCATAAACAGGGAAGCCTTTTCTTTGATAATGGTATATTGCTACCATATTCAACAAGCAAATGACATGGCAACATGATAACATATCTGGAACATGAGGACATTTTCACAATGCGTGCAACTCTCTGTCATTGTGTGGTAATAAGGTATAACAATGATTAAAACATAACAACATGGAGATCAATGTTAGAATACAAAACACGTATGTACACACAAAACGCACGATGGAGCATTTTTGACTGACCTTCTTCTTCAGACGCATGCTTTTCTGTTATTGTCAGCACTGATCCAACAATCATGCACATTTAGGGTCAAAAATACATTGTGCTTCTGTTCAGAAAATAATACACGTCATCAATATTTGCAACCATCAACCTTCAGAGCCATTATATGCGTGTGTATTTCATAACCGAATATAACGAATCATCACACCAACGTGCACATGAAATGCAACCCTATATACGTCTATCTGTCTGAAATCGGCTTCCGTTTGTTTTCTTGTCCTGCGTTCTTCTGATGCCCTGTGCGAAAACTGTACGTGATGGCGTCAGATCCAATCTGCACAATCACAGCAGGCTCTTTAGCAGCAATCCACCCATGCACGTTTCTGCTTTGATAAAACCTGCTCTAATACAGTCGACCAATGTCAAATGGAACGTGATGGAACCATTTTCAAATCATGACAAAGACTTTAGCAAGGAGGGATGGGTTTCAACAACAGAAAATGTCTTTGGAACAGTGTGTACGATATTACATTCCTGCACAATATGGATTAGTCAGTGATTTCCTGGCAAACAAAACCTTGTCCAAACCAGTAAGTGAAACTAATGCAATGTGATTCGTGTCATGATTGAAAATGATTTCACATTAATTCCTATGACTTCATTTATCTTTAGAACATTTGCTTTTCATTCATAACAGTGAAATCTACTATACGTCCTAATTCAGGACGGCCCTAGATATGATACATATTTGTAGGTGTTGTGCCTAATACTTATACACATAAGAAACCAAACACATATGGTGACTGAATGAATTTAGTTTTACGCCGCGCTAAGCAATATTCCAGCCATAATACTGCGCACTGTAAATAATCGATTTTGGATCAGACAGGCATCGATCTACGAGGTTGAGAGACGATGACGTATCAACCATGTCAGCGAGTCTCACCATCCGTTCTCGTTAGTCGCCTCTTACGGCAAGCATTGGTTACTAAAATCAGTTCTAACCCAAATCTTCGCGGGTCGTATTTGAAGAATAACCTGAAGACGAACAACAATGTGAGCTAAAGGTGACGAAGCGTTACACAACAGTCGGTCATTCAGCTAAGTTAAATTCAATCACATGGGTACAATAGAGCCATTTTGTAATGACAGATATTACCATATATTCATATTATAATTATTATAATAATTCTAAAAATATATATTCTATGAAACATACACTTTTGAATATTTACTACATTTTTCTTTTCATTCGTGTAAAGCATGACACGAAAAAACGAATAACAAGAGGATATTTACATGGTATGTTATATATTAACAAATACACAAAGTGCGAACTGACATACATAAGAGCAGCAATATGTGTTATGTGTTTTCTTCTATTCCATTATATCATCAGACTAAAATGAAAAAGCAAACCTCTTGTCCGGTTGTATATTCGTATTTGTAAAAAGTGAAATACATACGTTTCTGATATTGCTGCATATATAATTACCATGCATATGTATGCAGCAGACCATTCTCTTTACAACACTATTTTTCCCAAGGCAACCCAGTCCGACACAAACAATAGTTTCAATAACATTAAAATCATTTTCATTAGGGTACATCTATTTCCGTTTGTTTCGGATTAGATTGCATTTGACATAATGTTTATGATTACTCCAGCTTTATAAAGTAAAATGCACATGTGAACGAAAACAAACGTCACAGCAGCATTTGTATTGCAGCAACAAATGCATGTACATGTGCTGTGACAGGCTCCGGTTGGTTGGTTTGTTGTTTAACGCCGCACTCAATAATATTCCAGCTCTGTGGCTGTCTGTAGATAATTGAATCAGGACCAAACAATCCAGTGATCAGCATCGCGAGCATCTCGGATACGATGACATGTGTCAACGAGGTCAACAAACCCAAACTTCCAATCCCGATGGTCGCCTCTTATGACAAGTATGGGTTTTCAAGCATGCAAGGGTTAGACAATTTTGCGAGCATACCGTTAGCCAATGTCAATGCATACTGAGAAAAAATATCATATCTCTGTATCCATACAGATGAAACATCTCCAAAGAGATTGAATAAACTACTAGATAAACATCTCCAAAGAGATTGAATAAACTATCACATTTTCCCTTATTTTCTTTTCATCATCTGTTTTCTCCTTGTCTTCATCATTTGAATTTTATCAATCTTGCACATCCAATATCGCTTACTTTTTCATATATCATGGTTAACATATGAGACGAGTAAAGTCACAGTTCGATATAATCAAATGCCTTCATTGACAATTTGTCATGTACGACGAAATGTACATTATATTACAAATGTAGGAAAAGAATGCACTACATGATACTTTTCAAAATTTAATATCGTTCCAACAGAAGAACACATGATGTGCCAAAGTGCCTCGTTAATGGTAAATGATTAAAAACTGGAAAGAAAACACCTGTGGGGAATATTCACCGTAACGGACTGGTTTAGACGAGGACAGTTCAGGAGCTCCTTTCACGAAGCAAACGTGTCCTAAGGTTAACGTTAACAGCCATTCTTTGACACTGCACTAAGGTAACTTACCACCGGGACTTACGATCACCTTAGTGCTTTGTGAAAGGAGACCCCTGGCTAACAAACCTTGCTCGATTAATGAATGTTTTTTGTACAAAGAGTAACGATGATTCATGATGGCTCTATGGTACACATAATACAAGAATCTGTAAACCAACAGACTAAGGGCACATAGAAGTGAAAGGAAAATACCATTCCAATTTGTCTGGGCAGTTATATGGTATTGAGATCAAGATATTTAACAAAATAGACTTAAAACTGACTTAATCGTAGCCTATGTGCTGTAAAACGATTTGTTTTTAAAAGATTTAATTATATTTTATGTAGAAAAATATCGTATGTATTGACTTGAGGAAAATAGATACCATGACAAATTATTATAATGTATATGAGATGAAGGCCTTCATATCCACAATCGACTTAAATATGATATCGACACTTAATGATTTGTGCTTGGCACATCATGTTAGGAAGGTTTACCAAGTGCTACATCCATGCTCTGTCATCATAGTGCACAGTTGTGTCTCAAAGTCAGAAAGCTATGGTCATTGGTTTCAGAACCATATCTGTGCTCTTTGGCTTTACACACTTCAAGCTGACATGCCGAGATCTGACTAAAGTAGTATTCAAAATGGCGTAAAAAACTCCAAATCAAAATAAACATACTCTTAAAAAATAGCAGAGGAACTTCATTGTTAATTTACGACTGAAAAATTGCGAGATATGTGTTGTTGTGTATGATAGTAATGAATGTTTTGAGAGCGCGTCAGCACTTGCACTTTCTTGTGATCCTAATTATTTGTACATTAATCGCTCATGAATGATGATTGGTGTATAACGTACAATTTGCATGTGTATGATTTTCATTTTCAAACAAAAAGAACGACTAGAAACAAACACAAACAGCTGCGTGATGCAATGTGACTGTCATATTTATTGGTCTACAGTGATTCATCGCCAAAACCGTCAAAATAAGTAATGACACTCCATGAACGTGTATGGGGGCTACTTGTGCACGTGGATAACAAGCGTTCTTTTTGTGGGTGGTGATGAGAAATGGTGGTTCATTCATAAGATGTCTGTCTTTGAAAAGTATGTTAACACGTATACTCCCTATCCAAACTGAAAGACCAGGCTCCCCTACCTTTTGTAAAGAGTATATAAATATTTATTTAACGTTAACCATTCCACATTGCCATGTACTAATATGATTAACACATTATGTAAGTAGTGGAATTATGTAGTGGAACCATCGGAAACTACTGGGGCCGTTAACTTCGGCAACGACCTTTAACATGTACCGAGTAAACACAAGTGCCATACGTATAACTATACGTATATACCCTGTTAACAAGCATTAAGTCCTGGCTTAATGGATCACGCCCACTCCAGACCTCATCATCTTTCGGATGCTGAACTTGCAAAACACAATATGCAGATAACGACCACAGCAATATAAAACGAGTAGTCCATGTACAAACTGACCATCCTACTTGACCTTTATCTTGTAATTTCGGCTCTGGGCGTTTGTACATACAGTCTCAATTAAAAATTGAAAACTAATGTTGTCATATGATCCTGTATAATGTGCTGGTGAGAGTAATACTGATTGACAAGTCCATGGACCGGTCATATAATGATTACAACATCAATATGGTCAAGCAGAGTCTGTGTAAACGAAGCCACATTAACGTGCACTCCACAGACACTACAAGCAACACGGTCGCATCTAAGCCATCAATACAATGTGAAGCAAACCTCGCGCAGTACTTTTCAGGTTTAACGCTTCGGAGAGCAAACGCAGGCTTTAATGTTTATGTAACATAATATTTTGGAATATTTTAAACTTGTGGAGTCAATTATGCAGGCATCATGGTCAGAAGCCTCGTTATCTCGGTTTCTCGTTCAAGTGTATTCATGAGTATATGTATACGCCACTGTATAATGATATCCAGGTGCTGGAGATGACAACACGCCATCTGTCCATACATCAAAGTAGGAAGTGATGCACCAGATCCATTGACGTAGTTTATGATCCAGTCCAGATATGTGACACAGATATGCAATGTATGCAGTTTAAGTGTAGCCTGGATAATCAGGATCTTGTTGGTTAAGACCACGCTTTTCAGTTTGTATGTATGTAAAGTGTACAGTAAATTCCAGTTCAGTGTTCAGTGTATCCGCGACTTCTCGGGTAATTCTTGTAACTCCGTTTGACTGGACCCGTTGGTTGAAGCAATGTTTTTACAGATACAGTCTACAAAGAATTCCAGTTCCTCTCAAACCTGTCTGTTAAAACAGTGTCTTCGGTGTGTCGGCTTCGGCAATGTAAGCTTATAACTGAACTTTTGGCTGAAAAAGAAAGAAATCCAGTTGCTCTCGACACCTTTGGCTCAAACACCTTCTGTAAACACAACATCACTTTCTGGACACCGATGATTGAAACAAAGCCTTTTACACGCATATGCGCAGTGTACAATAAATTCCAGTTGTCTCAAACCCTTGGATTAAAACGTCGTCCGTATGCACAATATAAGATTGCTGGTCTGGGTCCATTTGGTTGATATAACACCTTTTCAAGCACAATGTACATTGTAATCCAGTTTCAGCGAATACCGGTGGTAAACATAGCCCAGTCCGTATATCTGAAATGCTCAAGCTACCACGTTAGTGTGATTCACTTTAGGAGCAGGTGGTTAAATAAAAACAGCAACAAAAAACAACAGTTTTCATCATAGGCAATCTACTGAAAACGGAGCCTGGGTAGTCTGAGTACGATTTTGGTACATCATATATTGTGACTCATTATTAAAGCAACACTTTCTTCGGGCACATTATAGTCTATAATGGACGTTCTTGTTGAACACGAGTTCCATGTTGCGTTGTAATTTTATCCTCACCGGCTCATTTGGTCGGTGCCGGGTTATTCAGTGCCACCAGGAAACTATCAGATTCACCATATGGGACAGTCGAGACATTCTTTGACTACACTGCAACTGCCAAATGTGACACTGACTGCCTCCGGTTTTTCATATAGCCAACACTGCATCAGCATCCAGGGAAAAGTATTTGGAACAGCTCATTCATACCAAAATCATTTGCAGAAGTGCTTGCACTGTTTCTTTAGTACAGTCCCGATATCATGAAGTTCTCTACGTTTTAGACCAGACAGGTAACACCACGGAAACACTATAAGTGACAATGTCAATACGTGTAATGACGAAGAAGTTACCGGACCATTGGTGTAATGTCATTCCTTTATGACTGCAGAAAATATTTTGTTTTTTTTTCCCGAAACGTCATGACTGTACTGTTTGTCTGATGTTTCAGATATTTCTTGAGTTAACTTTCCATTGCGTTGAAGCAAGCCAGCTTCAGACATGACATCCCGAAATGACTTTTCTATACCGCCGTCACAGCCATGCCTCCTTTCACTGGACTGTCGGCACCAGGCGCTGTTACAAGTTGGACCGACGTCAAACCAGTACTGCTGTAGGTGCCGTAGGACTTCCCTTCCCCGCAGAGGAATGAAGGCTTCCGGGTTGCAATGCCAAGAATCTTCCATAAACCTGAATGTACAAAGATGATAATTTTAACAACATACAAACGAAAGTAAGGTACGTACGGAGAATCTATTGCTGAACGGCAATGAAAGAGTAAATTAGAGATTTTATGTCACATTGAATTGACCACGCTCTCGCATATGCGTTTACATACCATTGTCCCTATGGGCTAAAAGGTAAGGCGTTCTACTATTCAAGAGTGTGTAATATGAAGCCTGTACACATAAAGGTGACCGCAGATAAACAGGAGAGTGAAATATATCTGACGAGTGCAGAGTAGTAAAGAGACAGGGTAGACTGGACATACATAATTACTCTACCCGTTAATCCCCGTGATATGAAACCTCACCCCGATTCCAAGAAAGTTGAATGAATATGTCCGCTTGTGAAGGTTAGTCATCTGATAACAAGTTGTCACATTTTATCAAAATCTACAGCACTGTGTTCCATCTTTACGATACAGTTGTGCCTTAATCTCATTACGTCAGAAAATACCCTCACAAAGCACTGTAATGACTTAAGAAGCATGTATCTGTCACACCAGAAACACTAGTTGTTGATCATAGTACACGGAACTTGTCACCAGAACATATAACTTTACTCTTCGGTAATTTGGGGGAGGCAGAGTTGTTATGAGTTTAGGCTTAGAACACATAGGTGACGTTGGGACATGTCCTTTCGCCCGTTCAGATATATTAATTAGGGACACCACTGTGGGTCACTACAAACAAAACACTCCGTGCAGTCATGCACTCAATGGTGTGTTTTATGGAAGTTTCAAATTCCGTACCACGTGAGCTTATGTGTAAGGAAAAATGAGAAAATAAGATATAAAAGAGCGTTAGACTTTTTTCAGTTTGGTGCCAAGCACAAAAAAGAAAACTCGTTTATTATTTGCAGTTTTTACTGGTCTACTAAATTTAAGTAATATGTTAGAATGGCCACGTAAAACGAACCCCTATTGTGGCATTTACTCGAAGGAACCACGGAATCTTACTAAGATAATTAATCCTAAATTTTCAAAACAATATATGGGGCACACAAGGTGATAAAGATGCATCCTTCATCCATGAATAGAAATATCTAATTAAGTTATCCTTTGTGTCATAGTTTACGATAGCATGACTAGCTGATAAGTATGTCAACTATTGCCTGACTTAACATCTTCTGTCGTCCATAAATACACTTGGAACTGTCTTAGGTAAGGGTATTTATTGTAAAATCTGGAACTTTAATATTTTTTTCCTTGTGCTTGATTATGGACGTCGTGGTGGTTTTAGTTAATGAGATGGATACATAAATTCTTTACAGGAAATGATAAAAAAATTACATGTTTTATATAATAGTGTGCGTGTTCGTCTTATTGTATGTAACCATATATTCTTTTGTCTCTAGCTTAATATTAATGTCACCCTAATACATAATGCAGCTTTAACACTGCGGTCTGTAGATAATCGGGTTCACGGTGACTGAGATCATGAGGAGATGATCGTGCATCGAATATACGTGTAACTTGTTTAAGTGGCATTTTAGAAGTTGACGTGTACAAATAGGACAAACTGTTATGGATAACAACTTCTTTATTGCGTGAGTGCGACGTTTCGATACAGATTGTTGTACCGTTGTCAAGCAGGAGTGAAAGGATAACATTAAAGAAGTTGTTATCCATAACGATTAGTCGTATCTGAATATACGTGTAATCAACATCAAAAGGGAGACAACTCTCCATATATATATATATGACCCACGGCGCTATATTCCTCGAGGCATTTAGTAGGGAAGGGACAGGGTTCAGACTGTACTGATAATACCTAACGCGATAGGCGATCTTATTACTCGTTCAGTCTTTGTTGTAATGAAATGTGTCATTTCACTGTAACTCCACATGATGCCCTTCTGGACTTGCTGACCCATGTGGTGATATCGGTGGACATCTTGTTTGATTGGTGCCTTCGAGTGTCATTTTCACAGTATGTCTGTACCTAATTGTGTCACCAATGGCCTACGGTTACAGATACGAAAATAACATACTGAGAATTACCACTGTTGACTGAATTATACTGCCTGCAGATACAACAAGACACAACACAGACATAAATCATTGTTTCCTCATCTCTCCCTAGACAAGAAACATAGCAAGCTTGGAAGCATTTTTGTCTACTTTAACAGAACGTTTTCTTTTTCAAATTAAGCTAATTTAAGTGTCTGTCCAATCTAAATGTTGAACGAGTGAATGCCAAAATGTACAAAATAGTATTCATATTGAACCAAATGTGTCAAATCCATCATACGTGTTCGCTGTAAAGTGCGAACAGTGGATTATTATGCTGTCTCATGGACCCCTACATCTACATATAATTGGCAGAAGGTACACACCACGTTGAGATTAAGAATAATTAATGTCATTGAATCAGAGCAAGTAGCATATGGAGAATAGGAGGTCTGATTGTATGCATCTCAGATTAGATGGAAACACAGGTGGCCGGAACATTAATCAATGTACCGAGGGTTCAAAATTGGCCGGAATCACAAACTGCATCAAATTCTTCTGTCACACTCTTTCATGTCTAATTCTGTTCCATGGTGTTCTAAGCAGGTTGAGCATTTCCAATTTGGTTGTGGCAAAGCTGCATTATGTTGGCACCGCCTGTATTACTTCCAAGGCGGTGGGGCATTACGTGGCTAAGACACCATGCAATACAACCAAAGTTTGCCTATATGAGTGAAGTGTCTCTGGTCGAGTTTGTGTTCCTGCCGTGAGATTGCTGGAATACTGCAAAGGGTAGTAAAACCATGCTCACTCTTATATCCCTTTCCTCAAAAGGTGCAACTCTCGCATAGGTGTTCTTGAGAGGCATTTAGAAGTAGGTGTTCTAATATACGACAAAATGTTATGGATGTCAACTTCTGCTTTATTGTTTACACAACGTTTCTGGGCGTTCGTGCCCCTTCGTCAGGTGGATCATCCACGAAGGGGCAAGGAATAGCCCAGAAGCGCCGTGTAAACAATAAAGAAGTTGACATCCATAACATTTATATATACTCTCGTATATTAACTCTCGCATAGTTTAGCCACAATGTTAATAGTCCGAGTCGCTCAAATCCAAATATGGTAATGAGGTCGATGAGTCATGACTTGGTATAAAGCCATGTCCTGAATACGGAATAAGATATATCATATGGGCTACCAGTTGCTTGCTTCATATTTCTCATTAATGATACTAATAACGAGCAAATATAGCATTTCTATATGTCTGGCTTTTGGGTGCTCAGACTAGCTTCCGATTTCATTAATTTTCCAGTTTCTACCAGAGATATACTATCGCTATAATTGTTATACATGATGCCCTCTCTAGACCCATGTACGGTGTACATCTTCCACTACGAAATGTTTGTCAAAACTATTAGCATGACCTCACATTAGCCTCTAGAATATGAGAACTGTGAAAACGTATAGAAATTACGACATATAGCGAATACGTTCATATGACCTCACATTAGCCTCTAGAATATGAGAACTGTGAAAACGTATGGAAATTACGACATATAGCGAATACGTTCATATGAATAAATTGAGCTTTGGTTCTTACTGAACAGGATACGTGCATTCTTAATTACGTCTGCTGTACTCCATAGCATATGTATTTTCGTTCAAAGAAATTAGCAACAGAAAAGTTATTCTTAATCCACTCACTACACTAAATGTGAAAAGTAATGTTTCCATTTTCATCCAACTGGCAACTATCGTGGATAAAACAATGTGTCACCCTTCATCTTTAAGTGCTAGTCTGTTTCTAGTTTCAATGTATATTTAAAAAGAGCATTATGTTAAGGATTAATTGTATTCACCAAATATGTGAATTATGCTATTTCCGCGTTGTTATTATCCGTGTCCTTCGTGAACGCATAAATATATACACAAGTGTTTTACTTTCGACTGGCTGTGCTGGATAACACAAATTGAGGTGTGTCACCCGTGCATTCATGGTCTGGTGGACATCGGTCAAGGGACGCATCGTCAACTTTAGATTTATATCTTTTTTGTTTTGCTTTCAACCATTCGTTTGAGCTTTTCGTCAAATCCAAGTGAAACCCGTTACATATATGACACGCACGTAAGACCCGGGACTCGCGTTTTCGACGCGTGTAAGCGGAACAAACGTTTCGGCAGTAGTCTACTTTTCCGTTCCTTTTTAAGAAATACTTTCCAAGTAATTTTACTATCTCGGTCCACACAGTCACTGAGTATGATTGGGAAATTATACCCCAAGGTCATGTCAGATTTTCAAACTACATGCGAAATATGAAAAAAGGACTATTTATCAATTTAAAATCAATATTTCCAAGTTTTGTAAAACTTTAAAATCTGACATTTCCAGTTGGCAAAAAAGGCCAATACAAACCTCTTACTTTTCTTTCGCTGCTTCCAATGGTTAATTACAATACGTTTCAAGCTCAATGTGAGTTATTCTTGGCAACGTAATGGAAAGGATGCTTCTAATCATGTTTTTCGAACAATAACGTCGTAAATCCTATCTCTTACATGCGGAAGACTCATTCATGAAAAGGAGATACACAATTGCATAATACTTTAAGAGGTCTGAAAAATTCAATGACGTCATTGCTGAACAAACAACCGAAACCGCAGAAATACCACAACAGTATTATGTCTGGTTGAAGAATGCATAATTTCATTTTCGATCCTCATGCCAGCGATGAAAGTATAATTAAAAGTGGGCGTTAAGTGTGTACACTGTGAGGATCAGTCAGGCATAGGATACTAATTAAACCGTAACAAATCAATTACTTATACATCGGATTTATATTTGAAGTGTGAAAGCTCAGGGATAGTATTCTGGGAATACAGCATTTTGTTGTAAAAGACAGGCATTGTATCTGCATCACGTATTCATTACCTTAGCAAATCTAAGAGGAAGCAAGACAACAATGCAGGGAAGACGAAATTGAAACATCCTCATTTTTGTGCGTTATTTCTTGTGTTTAAACCACGGCTCAGGGGAATCTTTTCGGTTTGACTTGTGTTCAACATGACGTCAATTTGTGTTCCCCATTTATTCATTCCTTTTAACAAACAATCTGTTCCAAGGCATTTGCACACAATGTACATTGGTTTCCTAGAACACTCATTGTCCTCTCACGAATCAGCAGATCTTCCATTCTAATGCAAGCAAGCATTATATCATCAGTGATGTGTTTTGCACCAAAGCATATGTATTCTTGATTGAACGTGTTGCACCATTTGTCAACATAATTGCATTTGGTAATCAATTATGTGCTTGACTTTAACCAACTTAATTTTTACGATTTATAATTTATAAGATGATACACTGAGCTTTCTGTTGAGAGTAGTTTGCAAACCAGCCTGATCGGCGTTTTGATTTAATTGAAGTTAAATTCTCATTAATATAATGAAGAGAGCTTAGCACTTGAGTACTCACCTTGTTTAAAATTGTCATTAAATCCAGCATAAATTAGTGGGTTAAGAGCGCTGTTGCAGTACGCAAGATACCTGGCAGCAAATTCAAACTTGTGATACCAGTCTCCCATCTGAAAATAGAGTGAAACAAAATGACTAATGAGTGAGCTGTGTTTAACGCCGCTTTTAATACACAATCCGTATGTGCTGCTGATCGGAAGGAAGGCCCGAAGTCTCACACATTTGATGAAATTCACTTAAGAATGCTTATGCTGTTATTTCTTTTTAAACTGAGTGATATATTTGACTCAGTCAGTGCTGTATGATAATGATGATTTTTTTTTGGAGTGCGTCTATGACCGACCCGTGAAGGTCCCGGGGTAGAATAGACCTGCAGAAACCCATGCTTGCCATAAAAGGCGACTATGCTTGTCGTAAGAGGCGACTAACGGGATCGGGTGGTCAGGTTCTCTGACTTGGTTGACATTGTCATCGGTTCCAAATTGCACAGATCGATGCTCATGCTATTGACCACTGGATTGTCTGGTCCAGACTCGATTATTTACACACACCGCCGTATAATTGGAATAATGCTGAGTGCGGGGTAAAACTAAACTCCCTCACTACGTACGACCATAGTTTGTTCCTACAATAATAATACAGTCACTAACACAGTATTAAAATCTCCCTTGAAAGATGATTGATGTATGACGTGATATTTGAAAGTTTACAATTTTCATGTTCCAGCAAAAACAACGGCTAGAAACAAAAACTAACAACTGTGTGATTTATCACCTGTATAACGAATGCCAGGTTTTTTCACTGCTTGAACCTGTCTGAACGTATGGCATATTAATTTATTGCTCACATGATAACCAAAATTAAAGCTATATCATTATTTATTGATCTTCTTAAAAAGAAAACGTCAAAATCAAGAACGACACCGCCGCATGTGCGTGTGTGGAGCCATGGTTGTGCACGTGCATCCTCTGTGTTGTTTGTACGGGTGGTGATAAAAAGGAATAGTGGTGCCTTCACAAGATGTTTGTCTTTGAAGTGTGTGAACACTTATACTTTCTATCCACATTGAAAGTTCAGCTTTCCCCATTTTTTAACAGTATATATACACAATCAGCACGAACAGGGACTTGAGCCGCATTCATCGGTCTCGGACTTACAGTTATGTGGGTCTACCCGTATCGTCAAACCGATGTAACTCGTAGATGGATCATGAAACATAAGAAATGAAACCTTTGAATTAAGTGCCTATACGAATTTTACAAGAACAACCTAAGAATCACTAAGAAATGAACCATGTCATTTGAATTCCTTTTCGCGTGATATCTTCAACATTTACAATATACTGGAAAAACACGGAATCCTCTTTACGCTTACTTGTTAACATGAAATGTGATAGTCTAAATCGGTGTATCGTGTTGAGAGATCAGTCTTCAAGAAACGAATAGGTTCAAGTAGATATTTTTTGCAAACACTAACGAGTATAATTGCCCATATCCAACGAGGTAGATGAAATGCCATTTTAGCTCAAAGAATCTGTCCAAGAACATGTTCTTGTTTTTCAAACAATCGGCTCACAATGCAGCGCCTCCGGTTGTTCTTTGAGGACTCTTGGTTTTGTAAGAACCACCTTTTGAGATCTCGGTGCGGTATCCAAAGACATGGCGGCATTTCTATACTGACGTCATAGAATTTCGAATAAGCTTCGTTCCTTTAAACCATATCACCTCATCTAACGACACTGATATTTTTATTACTTTTGAGAAACGAAAATATTAATTATTATATTAAATTATATCAATACGATACAAGGGTTCGCCAAAATAGAAAACGGTGTTGCTTGTTGTCAAGCTACAATTTAGATAGTATCAATTAATAATATATCGAAACCTAATTTGATAGATTCATACACGAGAAATGATTGATAGTTAAGAAATTCTGATCTGAGTCACTTCTCACATAAAGCTCGCCCAGGAACAAATTAGTTCCATATTATCGTCATATTTAGCAACACATTATTTAAGTTGATGAATGTCAAAAACGGACATATAACATCACCTTGACTTAGAAATAATCGAGTTTGGTCCAGACAAACCTATTGATAGTATGGGCAGTCTACGTCGACCATCGACCAAATCATAACGTGGCTACGACAGTAGTGTCAAATGTTCTCACTTAAAGCAAAATTGAAGGTTAACCGACTTTGCATTAACCGAGGTCAGATGGTATACAAGAGAATAAGTCTGTTGTGGGATTTCCATAAATTGGATTAATTTGGATTAAATGGAGTTTTACATGTAGTCGTTTATTATGATAATGGTTAAGATATAAATTAAAAATAAACAAAATGGTTATTTAATGGTACTTCATTCTCTCTGACATCAACTTTCTGTTACACTGTTTCAGCCTTTTTACAACTTTGATAGCCTTTGTAATTGTAACATCTCCTTTTCCAGTATATGATTTCTTTTGCTCTGATTATGAAGTTCAGACTGGTTCTAATCAGAGTTGCTTGTGCGAAATGTATTTTTTTGCCAGAATATCCACTACAAAATCATTACAAAACCAATAACCACAGATTTTATGAATATTAATTGCGCCCGGTGAACTTCATAATTAATTAAAACTTAATGAAAACGGCCTAAATCCAATTACAAGACTAAAGAATTCTAATTTTGACTTTATACAAGAAAATCTCGTTCCAGAGATCTTTAACAGAAATTTCAGGTGTAATAACAGAAAATAGACATAAGGGACCTTAATGAACTCCTGTACAAGAGGACGATATTGTGACATAAAGGATGGATGTTCCTGTAGCCGGATGAAGATAACATTCATCCCCTAATCTGAAACAATACCTGACAGTTAAATCCTTGAGATGTCTGGTTTAATGATGGACGAAGCAGAGATGTTATTTGCTTACTCCGCCGCGACAGTACTTAGTCCGACTTATATCGGAATAAAAATAAGATAACGTATAATTAAGTTATAATTTGTCTCTTTCACCCAAGACAATCAAGTATATTAGTACGAGTGCTGAAATTCATGAGTGAGTGAGTTTAGTTTTACGCCGCACTCAACAATATTCCAGCTACATGGCGGCGGTCTGTGAATAATCGAGTCTGGACCAGACAATCCAGATATCAACAACATGAGCATCGATCTGCGCTAAATCGGAAAAAGAACAGTGCAATGGTTTCACCACTCTCACTGAAAGTCTGTTAGCGTGTTTTTTCTGTTCTGCAGAACGTACATGACAGTTACAGGAGGAAGCTACTCTGTAAATCCCAAAGCTCCTTTTATGAGATGTCATAAATCAGATTATATCGAGTATGTAAGAGTGAGTGAGTTTTGTTTTACGCCGCACTCAGCAATATTCCAGCTATATAGCGGCGGTCTGGAAATAATCGAGTCTGGACCAGACAATCCAGTGATCAACAACATGAGCATCGATCTGCGCAATTGGAAACCAAGTCAGCTAGTCTGACCACCCGATCCCGTTAGTCGCCTCTTACGACAAGCATAGTAGCCTTTTATGGCAAGCATGGGTTGCTGAAGGCCTGTTCTACCCCGTACCTTCATGGGTCGCAGAAATTCATGCGCTTGCCAGGGAGTTAGTGTTAAATGCTCATGCACTTAAAGGCGACTCTCCATTTAGCATCAGGTCTTCGAACTCTTTCTGTTTGTATAGACTGATAACTGTTGCCGTCTATGTGTGGAATCTTGCTTAAAGTCGCATCTTCATATCTTCACCTATTTGCGGGAGAGCCAGATTAGAGTCATCTTGACAATGACGTGGTGCAAACCAATGAAGACTGGTCTGGGAAGCGTTTAGATGCTATTATGTTTTCTGCACTCAGTGGTTTGGATGGTCAGGTGCGCGTGGATCGTTGCTCACATTTTAGTCACGGTCTAGTATCTAGAATTTCGAAATGCATTAATCAACCTTTGTTGCAACTGATTTCCAAGATGCATGATTGCACAGTGAATTTACAATAATTCAGCTTGTTTTTAAAGGATTTTATTCTTCTCTATTTTCCTTATTATCCCGACATCCTTGTCCCTTGTACAAGAGATGTTGGTGGTGCAACTCGCTGCAAAGACTTACTTACGTTCGGCACGCCAGAAACTTGTGATTACGGGTTCGAATCCCGTCTCAGCACGATGTTATCATGTTTGTTAGGGTTTTTGTTGTCATTATTGTCGAACAATACAGCCGTGATATATTTCGAATCCAGAAACAACTGTTCTTTGCGTGGGCCTGAGGATCCACAAAATTGATTTAGACGCTCAGCAGCGGAAGAGCTAACGTCAACTTCTCGCCATCTTTAACCAAGTCTATCGAGAATCATCTTTTCTAGACTCTGAGTATCATTGATATATTTGTAGCTTGGTTTTATACACGGGAATCCACAAATGCTCAAAGTCTGTGTTGGCCAAGAAGGACTAGTGGTTAGCTGGTTCGCAAGAAACGTCATTCAGCTTTTTTTCAAGGTTAGCTGTCAACCAGCAAATCTAAGGTAATCCATCACTAATTGATACCTGATGTTATCATTTTTAAAAGTGATTAATGAGATTTATGTCCAGTCATGGTAAAGGGTTATGCATTAAGCCGTGAAATCGACTAAAGGACTGGTGATTAATATCCAATGAAAATTACAATTATAATAAATAACTGTAGAAGCATTCGGACGCAATCGTTTTCTTAATTTGAATAATTCAATAACTACTTAATCTTTTGTGTTAAACCATGCCTAGTATCCTTTCCTACTGGCTCGCCTCACGGAAAATTCCAACAGACTTTGCAAACCGAGATTTGTAACTCAGGATCACTTGATTTTTATCACGTATTTGATATATTCGAAAATACCTTAAATAGCAATATCATATATCATATGAAGCCTGTTAGCAGGCAAACAATGCTTCTATATGAGTTGAACCTTTTCAGATCTATTTGATACACAATGTACGCATGTTACACAACATTTGTCTAAAATAATTTTGTTTCCGCGCAAATTTACACACATTATCCATGGTAAGTGTTATATACATGTAATTTTATTTATTACTCCCTTCTTACCAAAATACGTTTCAATATTTTTAGTTCTTTCAAGCTCCAATTACAACGACAAACTCGGTTTCATTTCTTTTGTCCCTTGGTATATATATCAATGTCCAGACAGTAAGAACAAAAAGTGTTTTTCCCATTAGGATCCCGAGTTCCTGTGTCAAGAAGGACTTGAGATTTTCAATTTAGCAGTCAAACTCACAATCTGATAATATGAAAAACGTCAACTAAATATTGCCGGGATGATTAAATTTCGTTTGGAATCGGGTTTGTGTTCAGTGCATGGCCTAGTTTTTCGAAGCTCTCTTAGCGCTGAGATAGTCGTAAGTCTGTCTTAATATATGCCACTTAAAATTATCTTAGCGCTAAGAGAACTTAGTAAATCTACGCCGGATACTTTATCAACAGTGACCAGGAAGACTTTAACAAGTTTTGTCTTAATATTTCACAAAAACGTGTCGCCCAACACGCATCGCTGACATCAGCATAAAATCTAAAATAGTACTAAAACTGTCAGCACTGCTAACAATGAGTGAGTGAGTTTTACGCCGCACTACAGATATATGGCGACGGTCTGTATGTAAACGGGTGTGGACTAGAGAATGCATTGATCAACAAGCTCAGCAGTGAGCATCAGTCTACACAGCTGGAGTGCGATGGCATGTGTTACCTACGTCAGCGAGTCTAACCACCGGCGTTTGAGACAGACATAGTTTGCTGAAAACCAGTCTAACCCGAATCGTCACGGGTCCTGTAACAATGAATGCATGGCTAATGCTGATGACACAGAATACGGCATGGCAGGTGTTTATAACACTGTGATCATTAGGAAAGTAAAGTTTAACGCGGTAATCACTTTCCAATTCGACTACCGTTTAGTCTCTAAATATATATAACTGTGATAAAAACAAATAATTCCTTTCACACTGATGAGGAGCACCAGTGCTAAAGGAGATTACGAACTAGGAGATGTCTATACTTGCTATATTTACAGCTTTCGCATTGCACAAAGGGCTACGCGGAAGGGGAAATGCTGTTCAGGGACTGTGAGGCATGTTTCCAATGTAACCGCAGTTGGAAATCCCGTCTACAGTTTGTCAGCGACAAGGTGAACCAAGATATTTGCTGATGCACTGATGTCAAGACGGAAAGTGATATAAGAAGAATCAGATGTTTCTTGTTCTTGTATCCCGATTACTTGCCCGTTAAACAAAGTGGACTGTATGCCAAAATGCTACTTCAAAGGAAGCTAATGACGCTACAATTATATATGGTTTCTGCAATTTGCTTCCCAGACTTGAAAGCCGTTAAGGTATTACCCCGATTGCCAAAACAAAGAAAACACTAAGACTGAGCGCGGTCATTTCGTCTGGTTCATCTTTAGATGCATTAAGAACATCATTTGTCTTCCTGAAATTACAGACTCAGACACAATGTGCTGAAATAAGGAACAGTGCTCAGAAATGGGGATGTCAGATCTTTCAATGCCATTTTAAAAGATGTGGTATTAGTGAATGCTGCTGAATTGATGACCGTCAGTTGTGGTCAAAAGAGGCAAATGCATGCACATATATCAAGGTACACTATGACAGACAAATTGTTGCTACTCAAGGTCGCAATACATTTGCATTGACAGTATGAATCATGGTGACTTTTGGCCTCTGTCTTGGATTCACATAGCGTTTCATTCAAGCCTGCATCTTTTGCTAGTTGAACAAATATCTGTGACAATGTCTTGAGCAGTAATAGAATAGATACGTGCAAAATATGGACATTGTGTCATTTGCATGTGGACATACTGCAGAGACGGTGTATTGACACAGAAACATGATCACGGTCCCACCATTTCTGCAGTTTCATCTTTACACATTGTTAAATTGTTGTACATGAGTTCGGTCGAAAATGAAGACTGAATTGAGAAGGACACGTCATTACCTTGACCCGCAATCGCTGAATGCACTAATTTGTTTACTACTTACATAATTATGAAAATCATCGACGTAATGCACATAAAGGATTAACAATATTTCACGTGAGCACACAATGCCAGTTAGAAAGTGGTCGTTAACAATATTTCACGTGAGCACACAATGCCTTTTAGAAAGTGGTCGTTAACAATATTTCACGTGAGCACACAATGCCTTTTAGAAAGTGGTCATTAACAATACTTCACGTGAGCACACAATGCTTTTTAGAAAGTGGTCATAAGAATACTTCACGTGAGCACACAATGCCATTTAGAAAGTGGTCATTAACAATATTTCACGTGAGCACACAATGCCATTTAGAAAGTGGTCATTAACAATATTTCACGTGAGCACACAATGCCATTTAGAAAGTGGTCATAAGAATACTTCACGCGAGCACACAATGCCTTTTAGAAAGTGGTCATTAACAATATTTCACGTGAGCACACAATGCCATTTAGAAAGTGGTCATAAGAATACTTCACGCGAGCACACAATGCCATTTAGAAAGTGGTCATTAACAATATTTCACGCGAGCACACAATGCCATTTAGAAAGTGGTCATTAAGAATACTTCACGTGAGCACACAATGCCAGTTAGAAAGTGGTCATTAACAATACTTCACGTGACCACACAATGCCATTTAGAAAGTGGTCATAAGAATACTTCACGTGAGCACACAATGCCATTTAGAAAGTGGTCATTAACAATATTTCACGTGAGCACACAATGCCATTTAGAAAGTGGTCATTAACAATATTTCACGTGAGCACACAATGCCATTTAGAAAGTGGTCATAAGAATACTTCACGCGAGCACACAATGCCTTTTAGAAAGTGGTCATTAACAATACTTCACGTGACCACACAATGCCATTTAGAAAGTGGTCATAAGAATACTTCACGCGAGCACACAATGCCATTTAGAAAGTGGTCATTAACAATATTTCACGTGAGCACACAATGCCATTTAGAAAGTGGCCATTAACAATACTTCACGTGAGCACACAATGCCATTTAGAAAGTGGTCATTAACAATACTTCACGTGACCACACAATGCCATTTAGAAAGTGCTCATTAAGAATACTTCACGTGAGCACACAATGCCTTTTAGAAAGTGCTCATTAAGAATACTTCACGTGAGCACACAATGCCATTTAGAAAGTGCTCATTAAGAATACTTCACGCGAGCACACAATGCCTTTTAGAAAGTGGTCATTAACAATACTTCACGTGAGCACACAATGCCATTTAGAAAGTGGTCAGTAACAATATTTCACGTGAGCACACAATGCCTTTTAGAAAGTGGCCATTAAGAATACTTCACGTGAGCACACAGTGCCATTTAGAAAGCGGTCATAAGAAATGGGACATAGTTATATTTGCGATTAAACGTTTCCAGTAAAGTACAGATTTAGTACTTTTTTGTGTTAAGTCCCATCTCACTTTGTGCTCTGACGATGAGGTGACTCTCAGACGGAAGATCCTGTACTTTACTTTACTCCATCTTTGTTTTCTAACACTTATAGCCCTCAACCGGTGTAAAGTGTTATTTGATTTTTACCTATTCCCATAAGAACTATCTCATGGGAATATCTACAGTGGGAATAGTGCAGCCAACATACCGGGAGTCTCTCTGTACGATGTTCAGTGTAGAGTAGATAGACTTGAGTGGGCAGCCAGCACACAGCGAACACCACGAGGATCACCACCAGCATGAAGATCACCTGTACAACAAAGGAGGACAGGAGTTTAAAAAGGAAGTTCACCTAAACAACATAGGAACTGAGTATCAAACCGAAGATCACCTAGTCAATATAGGAACTGAGTATGAAAACTAAGATCACCTGTAAAACAAACGCGTCAAGTGCTAACATAAACATCGCCGGCACTTAATTTAATATGAATATAGACTACCTACATAACAAACGTACTGAGAATCACAAACAGGACAACCTACACACGGAACATATTCAGTATCAAGAGGAGCATAACCAACATAACTAATTCTTCTTATTTAGTAATGTATTAACATGACGATTACTGGTATAGAATATTGATTGGGTGCCATAATTCCTGACCACCTACATGAAGAACATGTTAAATATCAACATGAACATCATCTGCTAAAACATACTATATTTTTTACAACATACTACAATATTTATCCAGAGGAATATCTTTTGGCCTGTAGGATTAGCAACAATTTACCAAATTCGTGAAACGCCTAATTCTTTGTTTTGAATGTTCCAGTTATATGAAACTGGGATACGATGACATGTGTCTAATCAACTGAGCGAATTAAGACCAACCAACCACTTTTGTTGCCTTTCACGACAAGAACTGGATCTTCGAGCTCTTTAAACCATTACGAACTTTCCAGGTGCATTCATAAGAATGCACATCAGACTTTGATCATTTCAACAACTGAATGAAAGAGATTTTTTATTAATCTGATTTGTCAACATGACTGTTAACATGACAGGAGTCTTTTATTAAAACCGATTTTTTCTCTTGATCATACTAAAACATGAAAACGGTAAGGACAATGTCTTTGATACGACCATGGTCATATTTACTTTTAAAATTTGAAATATTCCTTTCTGCACATTTTACTCGTCAGGCCAGAATTCCGAAACGTTTGTGAGTGAGAAAAGAAAAAACCGAAATGCTTGCATAGACGTTTGAGTATGTTTAACTATTTCATACCTATATTTTTATGTAACACATTTTCTGGCACATGTCAGATAACCTCTAATCAAAAGCATCCAGTTCTTACTTAGGAAGAAAATTAGTTCTTGACTAACACCAATGTAACAGTGTAAAACTGTACAAAGGTTCTTTCACGCAGACTATGACTGAGACAAATTCAGTTATAAACCACGTTCATTAGTCTAAAAAGGATGGAGGGCAGACATGGATATTGTATTGTTTATCCAAAACACGTCTTCGAAATACGCTTACCATTCGTCATCGATCACGCGGAGGCAAGATGTTGAGTGGGAAGAAGAATATGTAGTGCTTAGGGTTTCCTAGTCTACGGATGAGAAATTAAATTATCTCACATTTGCTTTACCATTAATGACAACCGAGTGCTGGCTGGCAAATCAAATATCGACACGATACAGTAGTCTTCACTCAGGATATTGCTAAAAGCAAGAAATTAATTTTCAGGGAGCCAAAACACCTTCATTGGCAGTGTATTGATTTCAATATATATGATCTATAGGCGGACACCATGGATTAAGCACTTTGGTCGGGTTGATCACAAATTCTGGATGACATGCTCACACTTCATATTCGAGAGGTATATCCAAGAAGAAGTCATACATGTATTTATGCAATTTTCTGGTCCAAAATGAGCCATCAGCCGACGAACACTATCATGAGTATTTGAGAACTTACTAACTGAAAGTTTAATACAAAATTTATAATTTTAACAAAATTGAAACGTATGACGAAGTTCTGGGTGTTTCTAAAAGTATCATGTATATTTTTTCCAAGATATTCCTTTCTGCAAACAGTTATACAACGAGCCCCCTTTACTTCAGACGAACCTCTTCCAGCGAAGCCTTGAACAATTTCCACGTAGTTATACAAATGGTATGAAATTAAGTACACAAATCCATCTATTGCAATGTTCAACAATAATGCCCTTTAAGCAGGGTTTCCGGGGTAACAGGGTTTCGCTGTATACGTCTCCTACCTTCTTCCTCGCTCTGTTCTGGCCAGAGTTGTTACGTGGCACGTTTTCCCCCGGTGCAGTTTGTGTTTTGAGCGTCCAGATGATGACTGAGTAGGCTATGGACATGACCAACATCGGCATAAAGAAAAGTACAACAGAGACACCTGTGTAATAAGCAGTTCGCCATGGCATTTCAACTCGTGTTGTATTCGTGACTGGATCCAGAATGTGGGACACCGGCCAGTCATCATCACACCAGAGTTCTAAATGGTCCTTCCATTGACGTCTGTTCAAAATACGGAAAAACAGCAAAGGCGATCCAACTATCACCGAACACACCCATACAACTATTATGGAAGTTTTTGCTTTTCTTTCTGACATATGAGCCTTCATTGCGAATACAATTCCAAAGAATCTGTCGTAGGCGATTAAGGTCAAGGTCAGCACACTGGCAACAAGGGAGAGAACTGAAAAGAATGAGATGAAACATTAGTTTTATAATTAAATAGCATATGTTATATGAAAACATTGATAATGACCAAATAAATGATAATACGCATAAGGCAACTACCGGGATCGGATGGTCAGACTGGCTGACCTTGTTGGGGTATGTCAGCACATCATATGTGCGTAGATTGATGCTCATGGTGTCGGTCACTGGACTGTTTCAACAGTCTAACACCGTTTTATCGCACATTGATGTTTTGAACTTGCAGCTGTAGTTTGTCGAACGTGCAGTTTTCTAGAAGGAAAAGTTTTGCATGTTTCCTTTACTAATCAAGTTCGGTTGTGTCGAACCTCGGCTCGAATTATTTACGTACGGTTGACATTACCAACATATTCCCGTAATATAGCTTGAACATTGATGTGTGTGGGGCGTTTTACAACAATCAGACAATAACACCAAAACATTAAACTGGACACCATCAACTTAAAAAGCATCTGAAGTTAACTCAAGTGCCCCAAAAATGTCTGCCACAAAAACTTTTAAAGCTTTAACCAATCAATGCATCCTTAGGATTGGGGCTGTAGCAAGTGCGAAAGGTACTGTTGCTATCACACAGGCGTGGGCGCGTTTTGATCACCACGAAATATTCAAGTAATAAAAATCCTACAATCAGTAACAAAAGCCTACCCAGCATTGTTACACCAAGACATTATTTTGGCAAACTTTATTATTAATAATTAGGAGAGTATACACTTTTTATGAGATTTCCGATGAAAAACAATTAAAAAATATACTTCTTGAACAATAATTCAAACCGTATCAATTTGTTTATTTTTTATCTGCCATAAAATGTTTACCCTGAGGGGATCCATCACCGATTAATAATAAACGCGAAGATTGTATCATTACATTGCCTGATGCCTCAGGACACCGGTTGATTGAACAGAGGTAACAATAAACAGAAAGTAATTTTTTATTCTTCAGTTACATTGTAAAATGACTTGGGCACATTACACCGTTACGTATAATGTACAATATGCATATTGAAATAGTACTAACTGATAACCTGTAAGGATGCTCTGTACACATATACCCTTGAATGAAGTGCGGTTACTGCTTCGGATACAAATGTTAATCAAACATCATATCACATATTGATCATTCGGTTGTTTGTCAGAAAGAACATGAGTTAAGGAGAGCCGTGTAAATGGCACGATGTGCAAATATCAGGATGAATTATTAGAATCGATTGTTTTAATATTCCCTTGAACTATGATCAAACGACGAGGTCAGACGGTCACAAGATCAAGAGATATTTTCATCTTGTTATGAAGCACATCTACAATAAACTAAAAGATATAAAATTATTTATAGCTGAAACAGGATTTTATATTAGACAGTAGAATTTTCGTGCGTTAACAGAAAGAAGAAAACTTACACGCTAATCTCCAACATCTCCGTTTACCAACACCGAAATATCTTCTCTCTAATTGCCTCTACTGGACCCTTTCACGTCCCGTCATGAGATTTCGCGTAAACAAAATTTGATTTTTGCATATGTATATAACTGCCATGTTATTCAGTAACATTTTGGAACGTAGAGATAATGTGATACTGTGACCATACAAATGTATTTTGCATTTTATGTGCATGTAAATCAAGCGGTTAAAGGAACCATACGTCATATTTGAGTGATCGCATTGTTCTTTTTAAACTTTCGAAATATCACAGAGGAATGTACTTTACTGATACTTCCATAAATCTACACAATTCTACTTTTAAAACAATATATTACTAGTTTTGAAACGTAGACCCAAACAGTATCTTAGCAGTCCTTTCATTTAAAATAAACACATTGTAGCCTCACCAAAATATACATTTGAGAACTCTCTCTATATTTTTAGAACAAATTCATAATTATCTAAACCAAGTTATTTAACCAAGGTATTTTAGACAAAATGTCTCACCACGGATTACTTTTGACATTGCTGCAGGAATGAGTGATGTTAGACATAATCAAATTTTACAACTGATCGATCAATTTCATGCAAAAAAGCTCGACATGCTTTCCTTTGACCATCGATTGAACTTGTACATTGGGTTATGTGTACTCTAATTATGAGATGATTATCTTATATTTACTGTAAGGAAACACATTGTGTCATTTTGTCTTAGAGATTTAAGTAAAAGTGCTCTGTTTTTATTCGCTAAGGCAGCCTTAGGAACAATGTGCATTGTATGTTGCAATGCCTTTGAGAAACAAGTAATTGAATATATATTGCAACCATGTTTGTTTTTGCAAATGTATCAGGTAGTAATGGCGATCATGACTTACAGGTGTGGGCGCGGGTTTGTGAAGAGAAAGTGTTCTGAAAAAATAATCGTAATGCGTCTCATTGTTTGTGATGACCAGCCACGTGTCCATGTACACCGACCATAACCTTCCCCAGAAAGATCCAATGCAAAAGCACGTTTACCAAAAGCATTTGCCATGTAAAAATCTAGATTCAGATGCTTTTTATGTTCACGACGTTTTAATTCTGAATCTTCTGCAAATATTTGCACAACTTTCTAATTTTCTTATCGATACAACATCACATACAGGAGAGGATACGGAGACGATTAATTATTTATTATCTATCATTGTTAAATGTTTCGGGTAAGAAAAACTCATCTAACGGAAGAATATATATATCTAGCATTGCGATCTCATTTATAATGAGATATCACATTCTTCTGCAGGAGACTGAAGGCTATCGGTGGTATCAATAGCTGTAAATATGTATGATCTCTTGAGGAACTCTGAAAGTTTTGTTTCATCACAAACGACAGTATTATGAAATTCAAAAAGTACAAAACATCTCAAGTGAGTTCATTTCTTGTCGGACTGGTTAGGAAGTAGGTGTGCCCTGGAACTGCATCCTTGATTTACATATAGCAGCTGTGATGAAATTACATAAGAAGTGATGACTTGCACACAGTCACGGAACACTCGAAACTGGAATTCATATGCCAGTTGCAAATTACTCGCTGTATTATTGTGTTTACCTCAGTTTCTATTAATGGTTAAAAGATGCCCCAAATCATCAATGGTATCTTCAGCAGCAGCAGCAGTCACTTATGCAAACCACAAAAGCCTTCGCTTGTTTTACATCAATGTATGTACATTGTATCTTAATCCGGTCAAATTCTGAGATATGGTTTGTAGCGAAATTCAGTTCTGTTGAGCAATCCTGCATCTCAGTGACAAATGTCCGCACTTCGAAAGATTCTGAAGAAATAGATTTCACATGAGGTTCTTGATCCATTAATCCATTGTAACAACACCGTACAGGCTTTTGTATATTTTAATCCTCTTTTCATCTGCTGTGTTTTATTTGTATATACATGCTTAAAATCACCTCTCTGGCTTCATGTACATTACTAGTATGTATATCCTCTTTAACTGTTAGGTAGCATCCACCTGATGCAGGGGCACGAACGCCCAGAAACGTTTTGAAAACAATAAAGGAGAAGTTGACATCCATAACATTTTGTCGTATATTAGATTTCGCATGTCTTCCATTTGCCTTGAAGTTCAAGCAGCGTTTGGATGATATTACAGGGCCTCCTCGCGGAACTGTTCATGCTGTCGAAACTTTAGCAATATAAATAATCTTGTTTCCCCACAGTACCTTCCAAGATTTAGCATGAACTGGTCTTCTCTAACCATGCCGGTCGTATGAGTGATAGGGTCGTCAAGCTGATTGTGTTGTGATTGACACATGTCATCGTATCCTATTGGAGTAGATCGATGCTCATGCTGTTGACCACTGGATTGTCTGGTCCAAACTCGATTATTTACAGACCGCCGCCGGTGTAGAGCTGGGATTGGCTTAGTGTGGTGTTAAACAACAACTTTCCATTAATTAATAAATGTGAGCACAGTGTTATGTTATTGAGCTACTAACTATTCAAATACATCTGATTTAAGTCATGGTAACTTCACAAGATGCCAAAACGTTGATTGAACTCTCTGCATATAACGTTGGTCTTGAAGTAAGCATTTGTTTTCTGTACTGATTGTTGGCGATCGTTTCTTGGCCGAATTAGTGATTAGGGAGTGGAAGCTATGATCTTTGGTGATTGCTAGCTGATAGAAAAAGTCTGGCACAATTTGCGGTTCCAGTTTTGTGGATCAGTATCTTTTTTAAAGGAAACTGGCATAAACTGTTGTGTTTGTCCGCCTCAGTGCTTAGATCATATCGTTAATTTACAGTCTGCAATATATTCCAATATTTGACTTTCTAGCAGATGTGCAAAATAATGTTGACAGCAAACTGAGAAATGTATACCTGCAAAAAGGTGATCCTAAATGATAATGAAAAACCTTCTTGTAGTCAAAAGGCAAGTTTCTATGTGTTTCTATACGATTTTTATACGATTTTTATACGATTTTTTTATCTACGTAGTAGATCTAAACTACTTCCTCATGGCACGTTTAATTCGAGTATAAATCCATGAGAGCTTACTACAATAACAATATCTCACTACAGCAAGGCTCGAAATACTGGAGTCGGAAATTTAAGGACCTGCTCGACTCTCATATGATCATTAACAGCCGTTATAGCCAGACGATAACAATTGCAATATCCGCAGTTGGCTTATGGTGTCTTTCTCTCACAGTCGCACAAATTGATGGAGGTGGGCATTCCTCTCATCTATTGGACTTTAGACTGATCTTTATCGTTGTCGATGAAACGGGGATTTAAGACATTTCCCTGTTTCTGTTGGGCAATAGTTCGGGCACGTCTTTTGCGTGCTTCGAATGACTGGTTCAAAACTCCCTATACATCAAACACGCTTGCAGCAGTCTCTATCACCTGATCAATAGAGTAAAAAGCTCTAGTTGTCCACTTATTTAGAGGAGCCAAATTATTCTAGACCGGTTACCGGGCGGATTTTATTGCTTAATAGGGCCTGGCCTAAAAACCTCGCCCAGTATAATCGTCAATGTATTATTCATCCCATCAATAAAGTCAATGACTGTTTGTCTTTCTCGAACCTGAAACTGGAATGTCCATTCCCAGTGTCACCGTGCTAGGAGGTTTGACTAGTGGAAATAATCAAGGTGAATGCTATGCCATAACCAGCCAGTTTGATGTGTAGAGTTATGTAGGCATAATGATGGTTGGGGCGCCCACATATAGCTAGTCTGCTGCCCTGCGGGACACTTCATTCAGTGATCTAAAACACAAACTCAAAAGCCTTTCATTAGATTATAACCATTACCTACTCGTTTTAAAGTTCATATATCAACAACATAAATTCTGAAACCTGCTAATTTCGAGCGAGACATTAAGTCTTGTTAGGTCTTTCTTTCCAACGATCACGTATGCAAAATACCACTGTTTGTTTTCCCTCAACTCGCTCTTACACTAAGTTACAGACGTTATCGCTTTGAAGCGCGCACGTCGATTTAAATGCAGGATTGGCATATTCCAGATCACTTTGTCAGAGTGGCGTTTAAAGAAATGTTATGAATGTAAATGATACTTTGTGACACAAAGTATCACTTTATGTATGGAATAAAAGCATTTTGATGACGGTACCAAATGCAAATATGTAATTCCTTTACTTTTATTTCATGTATAGTAGAGTGAGAGGTTTAGGTTAAAGCATTCCTCAGACTTTTAGCACTTTGGTGAGAATAAACATGACAAGTATGCTGCTGACATGTCTGGAAAAAGGGGTTGGAAGCCACAGTCGTCTTTTAGTGGCCTTCCCAAACTGTGCACAGATATTTCAGATACCTTAGACGACTGGGCCATCGGTAGTTTTAGCAAAATTTAGCAATATCACGACCTGGACGCAAAACAGGACGTTATACGTTTTCTAAAAGCGAGTAACTGAACCTTATCCCTCGGCGTAACGAGAAAATGTTTAAACCATTTGTGTTATCCACCATAAACGTATCAGACGATGGCTCTTCCCAACAAAATTAGTTAAATCTCGGTTGTTCCAACCAGCAGTATTTACTCAAAGGGCAAACAAGAAAAATATCGTGACATTTGTAACAACAATAATATTAGAGAAAAATATGTGATTAGCTCATTCTAAGACACACCCTAAATACCCAATACCAGTCACCTCATATAACATCAATATCACCAAAGAACTGACAGTCAATAGGAACATGCTTCATTAACTTAAAGTTCAGACTTCAGATACCCAAATTATTGCATGCTGTATTATCTTTCAGGACCTGATCGTGAAAGGTCTCATTTTATTGGCAATTTACATGCGATCAAAGAGATTGGGTGTATCAAGACTGATATTCTGCATACTAATCTTTGACCAGAAAATGTCATCGGTTCCGCATGGACAGCACCTCTGTCTCCAGTATGTTAAAGCGTTCGTTAAGGTCACATATAAGGGCATTAATGACAGCTATCCGCCTGTGGCTGATGTTAATCTATTAGAACAACTTGTTTTGTTGTGTTTTGTGTCTTCCAAAGCTCGAACGACCTTAACGAGGCCTCCGAAACGAAAATAACATTTTTCGCCTAACTCAGCACGTACTGACTGCTCATACAATACATTCCTTCCTTTGTTAGCACTTGGGTGAGTGAGTTTAGTTTTATGCCGCTTTTATCAATATTCCAGCAATGCGTGGGAATCAATGTGGCATCTGGCGTGACGAACGAACGCTTTAACCACTAGGCTACCCCTACAGCTCCCATTAGCGCTGGGATGAAAGATGTAGGTTGAGAACAAGCGAAGCTAAGAGCTAAGTATTATCATCCTTGTTGCTTTACAATTTATCTATTAATATGCTACCATATATTAAAGAATAGACACATTTTGATAACCGATGTGAGACATTTGATTCAATCTATTTGATGTTCTCTGCTGCTTTTGCTTTCAATGCAATCTGTGTCATTCCTTCATAATCTGCAAATTTGACAACATACTTATATATTTCTTTGAATGTCAAAGAGGGCAAATTAAATCAGTTTTAAGATACGTCGTTTTTCTTTCCAGTCACAGATTTTCCAATCGCTACACTAACGCAGAATGAAAGCTACAGATGTCTTTGCCTTCTTTTTTTAAACATAAGTTTGAACATTTCAATTTTTAATTAATCAAAAAATGAGGAGATGCTTAATTTGTTCCATGATAGGTTACCTTCGTCATGCAGATTACTATTCAGTTACCATTACACTGTAGTCATAAATCGGGGCTTTCAGAAAGTTTATCAATTCCAGGAGCAACCGCACTGGTTCTGCTTAGAAGTGTCGATTTCATTGAACGTAACAACCGCAAGGTGCTACTTTTCCAATATTCTTCCTCTTCCAATATTTTTGCTCATAGACATTACAGTTACAGTCTGGAATATCAAGATTTTCTTCATTGCCTCTCATTAGTCTTGAATAAATTGTACATTGTAGCCTTTGCATTTGTTTATAATAAACGCATATGAAAGAGAACACTTAAAACAGGACTGATCAAACAGAGGGATATCTGATGAATCACCGAATATCGCCGTCTTTGAGAATAGGACATTGAATAATTTGTCGTGCTGAAACTGAACTTTCGGCAAATACCTAAATATCTATATAAGGACTGGTTGCCGTGTTGAAGGGGACACTCACACTCATTCATCTTTGCTGGAGTTACTGCCACGCTTGATCATCAAAACCCGTCAACGCCAGACCTACATTATCTGCTGTCGCACCGATCTCTGTGTTGACAGTCTGCCATAGTTGATTCTCTCTCACACCAAGGCTTTGGTGAGTTTGCTATATTGTATTTTGTTCGTCTAATTGCTTGCATGTATGTATGCATTATCTAGTATAAAACATTTTTAAATCCAACCATTACTGGCTGGTGTGCACATATTCGTTTGATCGACGGGTTGGTTGGAAGAGATAGTATCATTTGGTAGCCGTGGACAGAATAATTTAGTAATAAAAGTATCTGGTCGTATAGCATACACAGTTAGTTCTAATTAGCACTCAGCAGCTGTGACTATGTGCACTTTACGTCTAATAGGGCTCTGTGAAGGTCTATAAGTAAGACAAGCCAAAGGGACTGTAGCCAATCTGAAGTCGAAGAACTTCTAGCGCTAAAAGAACATATGATCTCATGCTACAAATGGCAATCACGATTGACATATGACTTCGGTTTATCGACGGATGTTTGTAAAAGAAAACTGAAAAACTGATTCACAGTTTGGTCAGTAATTGTTCTAGAATATTTGAAAATTGATCCTACATCATTTTCGGATTCGAACCCACGATCAGCGGATTCAGTTACTGTTTATTTAGGGAGCTAAGGCTCAAGGCAAAGAATTCCCCACTCACCTCAGCACACTATCACAAACCCAAACACCAACATCCACATCGCTCCCTAACACTAAAATGTCCATATGCTCGACTGATTAATTATCGATAGCCTGTCAGCTTGCGTGCCAGCAAACTATGACGCTACTATTTTAAGCATAAGCTACCATCAGTAAGCGTAGGTAACTATAATGTGATGAACATCTACAAAGTCGTGAGGAAATAAGTTTCAGGCACTCGTATATGCTCGTACAGATCCTGCGTATTATTCCCCATCTAGATTCCTAACGGACAACGTTGGTTTCACAATAAATATTCAAGCTGACCCCTAAGTGATATAATACAGAAGCCCTCCTGCATAGAAAGGAAGATTGGTACGTTGACGTTCAAGACACCGAAAGGATCATTAATGTCTTGCTTCATCTGTTCCGAAACCTTGAGGTAATGATATCGACTCAGCTCTGACAGCTTACTATCAATGCCGGAGGTAAAGTGAAAATTGTCTTTTTGTCGGAATCTGAAAATCGACTAATCACTAACCCATTGTAAAGGATGGTCGATTCATCTGTTTCGAAACCTTGAGATAATGATGTCAATCCAGCACTGACAGCTTACTGTACTGCTAGAGGTAAAGTGAAAATTGCCGCTTTGAAGGAATTTAAAAACTGACACGTACCCAATGCATTGTAAAGGATGTGGAGTCTGCGAAAAGCCTACGGGGACGTGGATCCCATGTGATTGATGTCTCTGCTTATTCAGATGGGGCCAAAGTAATATGTGGGTTACACAGAGGCGGTGATGTCTCTTGTGGCTGATGATTGTATGCAGTCACAGATCAGACCTAGAGGCGACAAGGGCATTTTTATCTTCATCAGAAAACACAATCTCTGAAAGTATAGAGCTATCAGTGTGGTTAGATGGACAGGCGGCTGTTTGACCGATGGCTCTCATGACTAATATCCTTCAGGCGATCCTCAAAACCTGTTGTTGTGCTGTATGAGGATTTGGATTGTTAAATTATTATTTAAGTATTGTTTTCTAACATATTTCTATTTGACACCATATACCTATAATATGTCATGTCTTGAGACACAAAAAAACATTTGAAAAGCAGTATTGTTATCTGGATTAAGTGGATTTCGCAAACCATTCTCTGAGAATTGATGAGTACACCCATGACTTGTTACTTAAACAAAGGGAGTGGAAGTACTGTAAAATTACTGTTCTCCTGAGACGGTACGTAAGTCCCAAAAGCATTCAAGGTCACTTTTAACCACCTCTTATTCATAATCGTAGTATATATGTTCTTTTAGTGGTGGCTAAATTTTCCTACAATCGCTAGCAGCTGAAGAGATGGTGTAAATCCAACAAGGCTCCATGCAGGTAGCAAAGGTACTGTAAGTCCCTATGGTGATCTACTTTCAGTTGTTGGGAATCTATAGTCCGTGTTTATGTTGCATCGTCCTCTATAATTAAACTTTTTTCAAATTTAACTGCTAGCAGTACATGCCTATATGTGATAATCTAGTTGTTTACTGTCCTTCGTTGACAGCTTTTTACCACTTATCATTCACTATTGTGTATAATATTGCTTGCTCTCGTCACGATATGGCTGAAATATTGCGCATGTGATGATACTTTTTAACCCACTCAATTACTAATTAAACAAATGCTGGTTGGTGTTGTACAAAGGAAAGTTAACGCCAATTTCTACCTTTAGTCTATGTTTAGGTATGGTCACCTTAGCGCTAAGATAGCTTACAAAAGGGTCATGAGAAGTAGCTAATTATGCTATCTTAGAAAAGGGCCATAAGAAGAAGCTAACTGTGCTTTCTTTTAAAAAGAGGCCAAGAGGAGTAGCTAGCTGCGCTATCTTATAAAAGGACCATGAGGAGTAGTTACCTGTTTCCCATCTTGCAAAACGTTAAATGATGCAAAAAATATAAATTCTTTTACATCTGTTTCCAGTCAACCCTAGGGTGATGTCCAAATGGGTTTTATTCTTCCTCGAATAGACAAGACGAAAATGGATATACTTCTAAATTAATAACAATATTAGCAGTAAAACTTTAGAGTGTGGTCTGTTTAACCAATGACTGATATAAAGTAACGAGCGACAATGATAGGCATATGTGTCAATATGAACCCAGACTAAAGTATATTTGTAAAACGCATATCAATATTTTCTTTAGAGAGGCCATTTAAGTGGCTCGCCCCAAAAAGTCAACATACGTTATCTTTGTAAAAGAAAACGATCGTGATGTCGATAGAAGACTTACTGGTACACCAGTTCAAAATAAAAGTATTCGATTCAGTGTGCAAACACGTGAATATATAGCCATATCGAGTGTTGTTGATTAAGTGCTGATGAATTGATATCCAAAGGGTCAATGGCACTCGGACATTACTGTCGATATGATTATTAAATAAGATCTCTGGAGAACCATGTTATCAAGACAGAATTGATGAATATACTTTCATCATGGCAAGATGGAGTATCTGTCTTGTGCAACTGTGGCATGTACATTGAAGTATAAGATGTTGCGTCCATTGACACTATTCATTTTGCTTATTCAGATAAGACTGGTTCGACGTCCTTTTCTGTGAATATAAAAAGACGTCAAGATCAGAGACGCTGTTCTCTTGAGGGGTATCTCATGTTTTATTCTGAGACCTTACAACATCGTATGCATCAGCAAACAACCCTAATCACGAATTGTTCCGTAATGTCTTGCATAAAACATTTTGTTGTCTGCTTCTTCAATGTCACGAAAGTGAACGTTGCCAAAATCTAACAACACAATGCCCCTGTTATTTCAATGATACTGATATGTACCTAACGATCACAGTGTAGTAATATCACAGTGATGAGAACAGTGTGATAAATGATAAACATGTATCGCAAACATTTCTTTAATATCAGACAACTCAACTAATATCAAATAAACGTATATAACATCCTCAACAGATGTTTCTTTGACTGTTTATTGTAGAAAGTTTTGCTGTTGAATCCATTCAAGGGCTTAACGTCCTGATTATGAGATCAGTCGACCTGTTGAGTTCAACTAACGTCCATGTAGCGTTTTGTATAATGTTATTTAACAGGGGAAATAACTGATTACACTGATTTTATTCATCTTACATTGACTACCAGGTGCTTATGAAAATCTATTTTCTTAATTATTGTAATTGTTCCACTCTCCAATCTTTCTGTTCTTGTCTGTCGTATAATGAATATAATATGTAATAATATGTAAATACTACGAAGAGGGTGTTCTGAGTAGTTTAACTTGTACCCAACCCTTTCTCGTGAATAAAATATGTTTAAAACAACCCGATGTTTAACGATACAATGTCTCAGTTTCGTGAAAATCAACGTCGAGGTGCCACGAGTGTGCGGCTGTAAGGAATGGTATATATTTTCCTGATCACATCTATTTGGAGACGTGTTCTATAATGAAGCAACACTCATGACATCTCACGAGCCGGCATCCATGTGTGACGTCAACGATCGTATTCGGTCGGTTTCAGAGCATAACAGCCATTCCAAACGTTTTCTAGGCAATCCTTGCATAGTCGTGACAGCATCTAAAGTTGAGAAGCCAGGAGAGTAAACTGTTTACACGTAGTCCAGGCGTCCGCGCAGGCACCAAGAGATCTCGAATAGAACGTCGTTTGTGATGTGATGGTGAAACGCCTGGTAGGCACAGGCCCGATATGGAGACACATTGTGTTGATGCTTATCTTTCAGGACGTTTCACATGTTACAATCTATAGGCTTAGTCTGTGACGTTTATGTCATCTAAATGCGAACGTATGAATGACGAAACACATAGTTCTTACTTTAAGCAACACAACATTACGTTACTTGTACGTTTTTCGTTAGCAGATGAAGGAGCTGGGAAGGGTGTTCTGTCATGGGACATTTGAGTTGTTCGTGCCTTTCATATTTCGACTTTCAAGTTTCCATGTTAATTATTGTATCTTAATATCATCAACTTCACGAACAGACGGACGAACAGGCAGACAGACTTAATGCATGGGTCAGCAGGCTGGAAACTGACTTATAATATCAATTTCTTGCCGTTCGTTACTGATGTAAATTTCAAAGAAATCCAACTTTGTAATTGTAACGAACTGGTTTGTTATTAATCTCCCTGGTGTCTTCATTTACACACATACCCTTTCTGGAGAGATGTCTCTAACAGTCGAATAATCGCTTGTGAGTTCATCATAAAGAACTATTACTTGCCCTTTTACTATTGAAATCATCTGTGTCAGGAAGAGAACATGTAAAACATGTAACATCATCCAATGCGTAACACCAAACGTTCTCAATACCAACACTACATTAGAACGTGTGTTCGAATAGCTCTCACTTGTGTTATTCCAACAAGTATACGACTCTTGCATTAATGGCTGTATATCACCTCAAACTCAAACAGATTTGATTGAGACAGGACGTGGCCAATGTATCCCCAAGCGACCTTCTGAATGTGCAAGCTTCAAGTCTGAGAACAACGTTCTTCAAATCATTTGATCCAGAATCGGCTGTAAATATCACAGTGTCTTTCCAGTTAAGCGGTTGGACAAATGTGATTGGCGGCTAACTGAGTATACACACAGAAGGATTCATTTCAGTCGTTGGTAAATTACCACTGATCCTCCCCTGGGATACTAGCATCATGCCTGACCAAGCACAATTTATTGGTCTGAAAAGCCAGTATGTCAATTCCTTGTTTTAGATCCTCTACAGAAGTGTTGATGATAAGTTGTTCCTTTATATGTCGAATCCCTGGACATGTTTGTAAACTGGACATGATCTTACGTATGAAAACGCCAACATGAAGTGTTAAGATATGCTGTAGTAATGGTCGGAATATTCTGCTTGATTTTGTAACATGTACAATAACACCATTACCATGAAAGATGTTTAATCCATCTAATGTTCACACAGCTGGGTACTGCTGCAACGTCTTTGAAGAAATGTCTGGAACGTCTGTTACTTGATTAAATGTGGTCCTGTTCTCAGACTTCGTTACTTCCACGTAAGAACAACAAAATCCAAGCTCACTCAGATGAACGCCGTGCGGTAAATCAAAGGTGAAGATCTTTTCGAGATCCTAGCTGAAGGAAAGGACGATGTCTTTTTGCCCAACCATACCTCAGACGTGTATCTTTAGCGATAACTTTTGTTTTCAGTCTCTCAAATGCGGGGAGAAACTGCTGATTCTCTTGAATGTCTGACATTGCGACCTTGCTCTGGTTAGTATGCCTCTGCAGAGTCGCTTCCTTTCCAACTATAAGACAACATCTATTATTTATGACAAGCCATTGTGTTTCTTAATTATTTATTTTATTGAATGAATTCTGATCTTGGCTTGATCATTACAGTTTGGATTATTCTGTTTGAAACTGTAAATCAGATATGCGTGCAGCGATGCAGCGATAAAAAAATAAATGGATATCTACACTTTTTGTTATGCATGCAAATCTTGATGGAATGCTCGGTTTCCTTATTCCAGTGATGATCTACATTACACTTTTTCTTGCACAGATAACCCCACTGTGTGATTTATCAGACTATAAGTGCAGGATAGAAAACCTAAATCGACTAACTGTAGAGGCAGTATGAATGCAGAACATCTAATTTACTGTATCAAGTGCTGTGAACAATTATCATGTACGATAGTGAGGCATGTTTGCATTACACGAGACCATAGATACTGTATTCACTGTATTCTTTAAGTAATGAACGGTAATGGTACAGTATATCTTACAAAATGTCTATTTCTTTATAATATCACTAAGTAAGTTTTGGACACCACAAGAAAAAAACACCTATCTCTACAACCGCAGTGCTCATGATATGTTTGCCTTTTAGAGGTTGAAATATCTGTCAATGCAAAAAATGTTGTTTCTGAAAAGTTTATAAAAACAACTTTCATTTGATAATCAGCATGGCGATAGACATGTTGAATAGGGGAAATGGAATCCTATATGTGTGATTTGAAAGGGCCATGACCCCTCTGACTTATGACTTGATCTCGAACAATAAATCAGTTCAAATCGTTTCTCTTGCATTTGTGGCGGTTTTGACTAGACTATTCTCTTTAAGCGGCGTTAACAGTCTCACTCATAATCACTCTGCAACACCAGACAACAAGGAACCCTGACCAATGTGTAAAGTACTGGAGCTGATGATGTGTCTGTCGTCTAGTCGCAAAGGAAATGGAATCTATTCCTCGCGACAAAAAAGTATGTATCATGCATCATAATGGACACAAACTCATTTATGGAACCCAAAACTTTAAGAAAACTTCCATCTTCAAACTAAGGGTCTTCATGTCTCTCAGGAGTTTTGTCTGGGAGATAAATAACTCAGACTTCATGGAACATAAAACCTACTTTTTCATGGCGTGAACTGAAACGTTATTTAATTAGTTTTCTTTCCACGTCCATGTTATTTCTGATGCATCCGGTAATGATGTTGTTACATTAGCTTTGTTAACGGGCAGCGACGGTCCACCTGCGACACTGTCCACCGTAGTCACACCATGCTCAGTCTATTGATCAGGAGAAGGAAAAACACATGTGTTTGCCGTCGAGAAAGTAACATATAGATTAGGGAGCAGAAAACGGAATTGAAACCTCTAAGAAATGTCTCAATCTGGCAAAATCGGATTAATCAATTCTGCAGCAAAGTACTACCTTGGCGAAGGAGATGACACTTGACTGAGGAACATTGCTCAAATATGTTTTGGGTCAATAACAGCCACCAGCGCCTGTCAATATAATTCACTATCCTTATTCAATGAACTTTACAAATTGGCATTTAAGGACGTACTGGAGGTGTGAAATTTTCAATAACCGTGTTGAGTTTGATGGTGTAATGTCGCAGAGTCAGATATTAACAAGAGGGTTGCGAGACGTTTGTCCACTGTAATGTCCTTCTGTGGCATGATGTGCCTTGTAATCTATTTTGTTTCTTAAAGGTGTCTTTAAACCCATGGTTATTTCTAACACGACCTGGGCCCCATCATTCAAGCATCTGCTGTTGTCATTTGAACATGAGATTTGAGAGTTTACAAAGAAGCAATTACATGTTGCAATGAGGCGATATCACGGTTAATGAAGCAGTTAGCACACTTCAATGAGGTCTTATCACAGGTTTGATAACAAGAGGGTAGGGGGCCCACAACACCAACCCAATATCCGTCTCGAGAGGACAACAATTGATTCTCCTGATGTGCCTGGAATATCCCTTTACTCAAGAGGCAGCTTAACCTTAGACAAACTGGAAATAGAATGGCTACTGTTAAGTAATACGAGACTGACACAGTAACAGTAATGAGACAGGTTTAATGACAGACATGTTCGCCTACGGGTTTCACACCAAGCCTCTTAAGCCACCTTCTCTATTCTTCGGATATATGTGCCCAAATCATGACCAATGATGAAGACGTTCCCATTTTTCTTCTGGGATCAGTTCTCCCTTGACGTTCCTTCTGAGGCAATATCGTATTTAATGAGACAGCATTGTGCAACATCTCTCGTGCGAGGGTATGGAACATTTTCCAAACATACACACAATCATGATTAATTAGGATGGTATACCTTTCGATGTGGTGACACTAGTTTCACAACAATATGTTTGCAAAAACCACTAATGTTTTTATCAAATGTGTATAAATCTATATAATTACATAAAAGGTATATTTCGAGCATACATCACAACAACGCTATATTTTTCTACCAGTCGTATACAAACAGTAAGACATATGGTCATTAAAAACTTCATATTGTCTCATTACCCGCGAGTCAATTTGCGTGATGCGTGGCTTCACGTTGTTAAAGAAACCCTACAGAAATCATTCTGTAGCATAAAAAGTTGTTATACTGCCAATTAACCACTGAAGAAGTATTCAATGCTCTGAAATGAGGTTTAAATTGGGATTAGACGTGGGAATTTGAGATTTGAAGATGTTCCTTCAGTTCCATCCAACGTACAGAAGCAAGCAGCTTTGAAATACATGGGTATTAGTTACATGGTTGCACTCTGGACAAACACACAGCTAAAAGTTATATGTGGAGTAACAACTACTGACCCCGTGCTCTTTGGTGCCTGGCTGTTGTTGGTATTGTAAACCGCGATGAACTGGGCTAACTCTCTTCGTAATGAAACCCATCCACAGGGGAATAACCTGAGACATGGAGACTGAACAGCCTGCATTTTTATACCGTGACTCTTAACTTGTAGCCAAAACCAATACAATCCATTTATGTTTCTTCTCATACAAACCGTCATCCAACACTAAAGAATGTTTTGTTGTTGATTTGTAGAGGGACTGGACATCGTTGACTCGAAATGTAGTAAGCCAGAAAAGCTACAATCCTCGTCCATTTGATGATTTTGTTTCATGTCTAGTTTTACGTTCAGCATGGGTTTAGAAATTCAATGGTTAATTATGTTATGAGATAATTGTTAAATAGAAAAAGAAATTTGTGCATATCTGGTGTTATTTCAAAGTGGGTATTCTCTATCGTGCGTAAAGAAGTCACTTTTACCTTTTTGCGTCTTTAAAAAACACAAGGCCACAGGCCTCCTGGGGCCCAATTCACAAAGCTGTCTTAAGCCTAAGATCTCGTAGCTTTTTTCGTAGCATGCGTGTGTCCTATACTCTAACACTGACTTATAATAGACGTACGGCTACGGGACCTTTATGAAAAGGGGCCCACGTAAACGTGCACGTCCTTCTGTTCAGGAAATATACCTAAAGGCTACTAAATCTCATCACAATGGTTTATCCCTTCCATGCAGGCTTCAGTTACAATTGTCCTGCATCCTGCACACACATCGGATGTGCTCTTTCCAGGCAAATCCTGCCATGTTATAAAGATGCTGGGTCGATTATTATGACTTTGAGGGTATTAGTTGTAGCGTCTAATGGTCACATGAGATTTTGTTTTGAAAGATCACGTCCTAGATTAATATATTTTAATGGAAGAGTGATTATTCAACCCTGTCTCAGGTTGCTACAGCGTTATATTGACAACTGTTACTTTGTATTGTATTAAGGCGATGGAAAGTGTTTAGGAAACTACACGTTTATTAATAGTCAGCTTACGAGTACTAAATGTTGACGTGTTTGATTAATAAGATGTATTTTTATAATTTCGGAGATATTCCAAAGAAATAACAACAGAGGAAAAGTATTAATTCTGATTAAAATGTAAAGGAAGAACATTCCAATTTAATTAACTGTTCGAAAAAAACCCGTTTTTCTGAAGAACTTTCCATTCTAATTTCACATCATATGGTCTTTAACACAATGAAACCAAGAAATTGCAATGTTCATCTCAATCACAAACCATGACAACCTCTTCCCTCCAACAATCAACTTTAAAGCCTTTCCGTGTCTTTATGTTACAATCTGAACATTGAAGTTTTATATCATTTTCAGATCATTTGCTGTAACCATCCCAGGAACGCCAGTATTAGTTTTATCGTGTTCTTGAAGGCTGGGGGGTTAGTGAAATTTAATCACATTTCCTAGTCTAACGCTTTCACAAAAATATTCCACTGTGAACCACTTTTTCAAAGATCATTGTATCCCAAGAGAAGTAAAAACAGCGCTGAAGTTAATCCCGTTCATCAATACATAACAGGTAACGGCAGCTTCACAAGAAAGGGGCAATTGAAGAAGTGTCTGAGCGATGCCTCGCGCCGTCTTCATGAAATATGCGACACAGGGCCTTAATATAAAATACAGCAAACCACAGACGCAATGGAAAGTAGGCACCAACTGGCAAATCGCGCATGCATGAATGCCCTTAAGACGATATTGCAGGAATTGTCGATATTGGGGTTCCTCGGGTTCTGCTTAGAGATTCAATGTCTGTATCTTGAACATCATAACGCGAAACGGTCTAGCGTAATAACGGTTGAGTAGTAGAAATTATTACCTGTCGGCAAGGAGGTAATATCGCGTGAGCTGACTCGACATAAACTGCAGATATCTCTTTGAAAATCATGGCTGCTGTTTAATTGCAACATTATTTTTGATACAGTCTTGTGGTGTGACATATTTCTAATTACAGATATTACACGTCTCTTGAGGGAAAGGCGGAAGGTTTAGGGTGATCTGATACTCAAAACTTTTTTATAATAATAACCGTAAAACAGCATTTGTACACGCCTGTAGAGATCTGAGTAACAATTAGTCTCCATCCTATTATTACAGAAAAAGCCTCTAAAGACTCCCTATAACCATTTCAAATGTCTGCTGAAAACATTGTAAATTCTGCGATTCCAACTACAGCATAAAACTGCTTACTATGGATCTCTGGTAAATGATGATGATATCTTGTATTCGCTAAAAACATGTTAACCTGCAATGGCGATTATTATGGGGACAATGACCGGAAACTGCATGTCCTCCTGTAAATAAAAGAGACAAAACAGTTTCCACGTCTCCAAGACACCACACTGGAGAGATCTATTCAGCGATCTCGACTGTACCTTGTGGTTATGAACCACTATGAAATAATGATGACACAAGTGGCTGTTACGATAGTGCGTTTAGTGATAGTTATTACTGGGTCACAATGTTTCGAGTTTTCCATGATAGTTATTATGGGTCACCTTTCGTATCACGGCAATAGTATTTTAGCGACAGGCTTTCTTGATAGCGCTCCAGTTACCTGCCCTTGACAAGCTATTTGTTTACTCCACTCGCGGAGGCTCGACTGCGTGTCGTATACATATAAAGGCTGGTTGTTGCGTTGATACGGAATAACACCCACGGACTTGCATTCGGAATAACTGGAGTTCTGCTTCTACCTGTCATCGACCGTAAACAACATTCGACCTACAACCTACATCCAAAACTGACACTCCAAGCCTGACTGCTCACTTTTAAAACAACCTTCATTTTGAATATCTGCTCTCTGTCGGTAATACCAAGATTCGGGGGAGTTAATATTTTACATTTGTGACCCATCATCTTACACTTGTGACTCAGTTGTACCGATTGAATTGTACAAGAAATCTGTATTGTGATTCATTGTAACCTGCCCACTGTTTGCTCAGTGTATTATTGAATATTTAAGACTTGTCTGTGGTATATTTTGCTGGTTCAGAGGGTATTCTTATACCTTTTGTCACGACAATTTATGGGCCATAACGTGGTTCATCAAAATGCTCAGTGTGTACTACACCCACCGTTTGCACCTGAAGACTTGCAGAAAAACTTTCACCAGTGAAAATTGGAAACTGCTCTGACATTACTTTATGTTCACCACTAATGCGTGAATTTTGGGAAGTGTCCTTCATATGTCTATCATAAAGATTTGAAAGTTTTTCTGTGGTTGTAACCTGAATTGTAAACCAAAAGTCACTGTGTTCTGTAATCTGATTGGTTGAAAAACATGATCAAATGGTATTAGATTCCCGGAAACTGCAAGACTATTCACTGCGTATTTACACGTAAACAATTGTTTTGTTGTGTCATCAACAGTGGTGACGTCATTCAAATCATATTGTGACGTAAAGTTAGAATGACGTCACAAATGAGCAACTCCAGATGCTACCATGGGAACCAGCTGAAACGGCCAGCTGATGACACTTTACTGCTGTACTCATACTCGATGTAAACGAGTGCAGACAGTAAAACCCCTTTGGTTTACTTTTTTGTTTACAATGTCGATAAACATCATGTGTTGGCCAATTTCCGGGTGTTATTGAGTATTTCAAGCACAGGAATATTTCCGTGCATTCCCGTGCTTCAAATACTCAATAATACCCGGAAATTGGCCAACACATGATGTTTATCTCCTAATTAAACAACTTCTGGGATGCATAACGTTGTTTGAGGTCTTGGTGAAAGTAAAATAATGGATGCGTACATCAAATGCTGTCAGGTATTGTATGTGGTATCCCACAACAGTATCAGTGATGTTTGTAGCTGTGTGGCTGCACTAAATACACTTAGACAATGATTGTGACTTTGGTGGCGATAAAAACACTTTTCAAAATATTTACGATTTCAGGGTGAACTTTTCCCCAGCGTGCCTGAAGCAGTCCTGCAGATACAGGCGTAATGTACGCCTAAAAATCAATGACGTGCGGCATATGTTTTCAAGCGTATCAAGTATACACATAAGCACATTTGTACGTCTAACATATATAAAGTTTTAAAGCTGAATGGTTGTTTAATATTATAAACAACAAACCACATCACCGGCTCGCAAACTCAAAATCAAAAATATTCAAAATTCTCAATACACCTCTACTTACTATTTGAGGTATAACCCGAAAGTTAGCTGGAGTCCTGCAGGAGTCTACTTTCTTTTGTACATCTGTCTATATCCATGTAGATTCTTGAATTACATACACCGATATTGCATACAGTAATGTTACATTTATATTACATTTGTTGATAGTAATTCTGTGCTGAAATGGCTCAGCGGGTTTCCAATTACTAGACCACGACGGACTGTGGTTGTACTGTGATTGCACACTGATAGTAATTTCCTATCAATAGAAGATAGCCATGATAAACAAATACACATTATTTCGTAGCGTTGTCAGTGACCCCAATGTTTATAATCAACGCAAAGATGAAATTAACATGGAATATTACTGTCACAGTTTTGTGAAAGTATCTTGCTGATTTCAATATCATGATTGCAGGGTCACATCAAAGGGCTTATTTACTTGTTGATTTTCAAATCCATGTGCGTATTTAGACGTTTCCCTCTGTGTCGCGTGGGGAAGTGTAGCTGCAGCGGTTAAGATGTTCGCTCAAGAAGGGGTCAAACGTGTGAAACCAATTTCACATGCCTCCGTTATGATATGTATTGAATATAGGAATGGTAAGGTGACATCTTCAGCATCGATCTACGCAATTGGGATTCGGTGGAATGCAAGAAACCAAACATGCGAGCCTGACCACACGATCCCGTTAGACGCCTCTTACGACACGCATTGGTTGCTAAAGACCAATTATAACCCGGATGTTCACGGGTAACTGCGAAACTGTAATGTTATAAGGGCGAAAAGATTTTGAGAAAAAGTGCTTAGAATTATGCGGTGTACTGGGGTATAACTGTAAATGAGAACACCATATGATATGATATAATCATTTCATTTTGTAAACTGTTGCCCTCTGAATCAGCAAGGAAATGATTACTTTCAGTTTTTGTAACGCAAACAACCTCAATAATATTTATTTTTCTGTGCGACAGCTGCATGCTTATATAACATCAAAACAGATGAAGATTAGACTAACACGTAGTTGCGAGAAAATGTTCAGGGCGATGGGAAAATAAGCGAGATCATCATACAAGAATAATGCAGCTGGGATAAAATAAAGGTTTATGGACATGAGCTATGGACACGAAGTCGACCCGAGGTAAACTTTGATGTTGAAGGTGTTGGAGTCACGCTAACCCGCTGGTAGGTGTGGGTTTGAGATGTCAGCGTCGCGTTAGGCGTTAGTAACTGTTCACTCGCGATATCATCAATGTCATGGTATGAGAGTACAGTTTACAATGATGAACATATTGCATTAACTTTAGATATATGGAAGGAAGGAACTCGGAGTAGACTGCATTCAGTTTCCAAATGGCAAATGCACGATTAAATCAACGGCTTCTTCCTACATGTCATGGTGGAAGATGTGTTGTTTATGTTGTGTTTATGTACTGAGTGAATAAGAGGAAGCGAGATTGGAAGCATCGTTCGAAATAACCGCATGCCCGGAGGCCCAGTGCGGATTGTTACTGTATCAGGCCGGCAGTTTCACATATGTGCAGGCCCTTATGACCTTCAGTAAGTCAGCTGTCATTTATTTTTCAGCTGGATTTTTTGTTACGATAACGTTTCCACAATCCATCATGTTACGATAACTTACAGTTTCACTTCCTGGTGTTTCAGCGCTGTGGCGAAGGATTGTCAACACCAGTCTGACAAATAAAAACTCCCCTGGTGCCGTAGGCTTCGCTTGATCTTGTAGAAACAGTCTGAAACTGTGTACAGTGTAGTCTATTTTGCTTTTATGGGCCTGCAGATTTCATTCAGGGCCCGAAGATTTGCAAGCCTGAAGGTAGCAGTTGGAAGTGCACAGAGTAGTACTGTAACTCCACTGCGTTAACAGTTAATAACATCGTGACGTCCATAGATCCGAGCTGAACCACCACGATCCCCGTTTAGTATCATCTGGAACAGTAGCCCACTCTTTTCGTGGGATTTGTGGGAAAGGGCCACCTAAATATGTCAAGTCCAACTGTTGCAGTTCGGCGGTGAGCAATTGAAGAAAAAGAACTACAGGACTTCAAGAACTACTTAGAGGTGGGTGCTTGACTGGCATCGCGATACCTATACGTTGTAATACAGTACTTTGAACACGGTGTCTGTGCTCTCAACCGCATACACCCGTGAAGATTCCGGGGTTGAATAGGTCAAACATCTCACCATGTCAATGTCCTATGCAAGCACCACAAAAACTAGTGTATATAAGTGTTTTGTTTTTCAGGAAACGTGGGACATTCGTTTGAAGACTGACGAGATGATCAACAAGCCCCAGCTTGATGAACATCACGTGCATCATTAAACAAGATATATATAATATCTACTCATTCAGAAGGTCAAAACAATTAATGAAGCAAATGTATTTATTCAGGTTAGCAAACACCAGCCCGAAAAGGAAACAAACTCGATTACCGAAACCCGAAACATATTCCAACGGATGTAATATGTAAAGTTCTTCTTCCAATGCTTGTTTGAAAGACGAAAAGGTAGGACTGATAAATGACTAGCACTTTTCAATATATTCCTATATATTTTCATATAACGTATTATCCAAAGCAGAGTTAACACTGACTCGAAAATATTATAACGCATAGCATTTCTAAATACGACTTCGCAAGCAAACACGTCAAAGCGAACAAAAAACTAATCTAGTAAATATATCAACCTATAATTTAGTTTCCCAAGAAACTGTCAGTTTTCTAAGTACTGTCTTGGGTTCACTGTTTATTTTCCACCACGCTGCCAACATCTAGTGTTTATGGTAATCTGCATTCATGACGCGAATCATTGGCACCTTGTCATGGAAGTAATAAAGAAATTTTATGAGAGCTAATTATCTCCTGGTGAATGACAGGTGTCTTAAGCAATTCTCACGTGTAAACGTCTAGAGTTTCATCCTCTAGATTCAACGCTTTTCGGCTGTCACTGTCCCATTTAAATGTTAATAGGCAGACAGAGATACTGTTAGTGCACGCAGGGAATATTTGTAGGTAACTGGTTGCTTATATGCATCTTTTTGCAGGAAGCTACAAAATGCTGCAGTGGAAATTACAAATACTGTTTTTTTTATGTTTCTACAACCAATTAGAAAATTCAAGAACATATTTCTGAAAGCTGAGAGGTGACATTATTGTATATCAAATAATGAATTATTCAAACAGCTTGTGTATCTATATATCTGTTTGAGTTAACATATCGTTGTAGCAAAGTGTCGTTGTTCTCGAGGGGCGTTTGGGTAACCTAGTGGTTAAAGCGTTGGCTCATCACGCCGAACACCCAGGGTCGATTCCCCACATAGGAAGTTGCAAATCAATACCATATACATCGTTATATCACACTCACTCATAGTTCCTAAAGAACTGGGTCTTCGAAACTCTCTTGGTGCTAAGGCAGTCGTAAGTTACTGTTAATGTAGGGCACTTACGACTATCTTAGCGCTAAGAGAGCTTCCAAAAGTCAAAATGGAGGGAGATAACTTTCCAAGTCGAAATTCCAGACAATCCTTCCTGAAATAACTGCATCAGCAGCTACACCTAAGGTAAGAATGAAATGAACTCTAGACAGTTTAAACATTTACCTTCTCATACAAATTGTGTGAGTGGCGATCCATGGCTAGGCCAAGAGACGGGGCACTATCGATGCATCAGGACACGCGCACCCATTTCTGGAACACCTGGTGTCATTGATTTTCATTGCCTTATACGTCCGGTGGAGTTTGCTGAGGATAGGTAAGACTTGTCATTCTCTGGCAGATAGATTTCTATGTCAAATGAATTTCTTCAGGCACATTTCCATTTTTACAATTGTGTGGAAGAAACGGTTTTTCAGAGTGTCGTTTTTTTCCCTCTGACAAATTGCAAAATCATTCTACCTTTTGATGCAAGGCATAATCATAGGACCATCTCTTCAGTACAGGTACAAAACTAATGATAACCCAACAGATCTACGCAAATCACGTCATTCTGTGCTCATCCAGTATTTCATTTAAAATATTCACACGAACATTTGCAGCCTTCATGCTTCATTTGATTTCTTCTTGATGCATGTACACGCGACCATTAACCTGCAACCTCATCAACGTCGAATTGGATTAAACAGACTGATGTGTACCTCTTCAGAACACTAAGACCGTTAACGCATTACCAATCTTATCTGGTTTTTAAGTAAACCAATGAGATTCCTCATAATGATTTGAAGAAAATTCTTGCCAATATTTTGGTTATTTTCTTAACATTTGCTGACGTAATCATAAGCGTCAAGCTATGTTTACATTACAAGCTAGGATTAAGACATTCCACTCCCGATGCTTAAAGACCGTTAGGCATGAAAGATTTTCTGGCACTGATGTTGACACTTGTTACAGTGAGGTTTATGTTCGAAATACAGTCAACGTTTGAAGCAAAGGGAAACTTAAGGTTAACCATCATTTACGTCCTCCAATAAAGATCAAAGTAGGAGTAATACTATTGCACGTAATTTTTTCGGATGATTTCAAAATCATATTCATTAATTTTAACTGTCTGGAATATTTGTTGAACCATGTTAATTTAGTTCCCATTGGAACATGGATGAATGTATATTGATACCAAAGAAGGGTTTTTAGTGAAACGAGACATTAGGACGGGAAGCAGCTGTGTGTGGAGGAATCAAAGAAAACATTATGGAATTTCGATTCTGTTGGTTGATCAGTGGCCGCTGTAACGTTGTGGTGTATTTGTGACTGAGTGTGGTTTTACGTCGCTTTTAACACTGTTCCATCAAGATGACGTCGAGAGACACCAGAGAGGGGTTTCACTCATTGTACCTATTTCGGAAGTCATGTGGGGTCTTAACTGATGTGACGAAAGATGCGATGACCATCTGGATGATCACCACTTCTCTGAAGAAATATATGTATCTTGTGTATGAAGAAATACATAAAATGTGTAACATTTGTCCATATGTAAAAACATTCCAGGTGCCAAATGTGAGTATCCTTGGTAATTTTCTAAACGTCTAAATATGTCAGACGTATATGAAACGACTGAAAACTCCGTCCATCCATCTGACAGACTGTAGACCTATATAGACTTTTGTGTTCACTTACTCAACTATTTTCAGTCACTAAGAAATTCGAAAATGTTTTGAATCCTGTTTTATATGAAAATACATCAGTTTGTACAATGTTTGTATCACCACATTGTCAACAATCAAGCAACTTGTGGGAAATAACTAGAAGTGCAAAGTTACGGGTGTGGTAAATTCAACACACTAGATAAATGAGGAGGAACAAACGTATCCACAGCGACACCTCAGGACACACCTCAGCTGGATGAACCGATTAGGATAATTAAGTCTAATCACTCCACCAGAACAACAGGCGCCACGCAAATAACAAGGGACATCTAAACCGACCGCTTTACAGAAAAGCACAGATAGGCAAAAGCCAAGCCAGTGACGATTTACTGTCTAATTTGGTCTAATTTACATATCACTACCTGGATGTTAAAACGAATACCAGTCATTTTGTGAGTAAAATATGTAAGATTATGTCAGTCTAAATTTAAAGAATACACAGAGGCGCCTTCTTCAGGAATAATGTCTTCGTAAATAAAGAAAAGGACAACAAAATAAGCCCACTTTACACATAAAAATACCGGCATTTGACCATGTCAAGTTAATCGGTAGATTTATACAGTCTAAGATTACAGTTAAACTGTAATAAATCAATATGCTTAAGCATCAACACTATATTTGGCAGAAATTATCTTACACAATCTGAAGCACAGCAAAAAAGAGAAAGTGTCCTTTCCGTTCTTCCGCTGTTAAGGTTTCAGGTCGTGACTTCAGTGGCGATCACTAGGAGAAGGATAAGGGGCGTGTGAGTACTTCGGAGAAGACATTGAGTGAGTTTGGTATATGCGGCTTTTAGCAATATTCCAGCAACAACACGGCTGTGGACACCAGAAATGGGCTTCACACATTATACCCGTGTGAGGAATCGAACCGGGTCTTCAGGAAGGCTTTGAGCATTTGGCTACCCCACCGACTCACTTTGGAGAAGACCAGGGTGCGAAATGCACATCGTGTCGGAACGAGCGAGTTTAGTTTTAAATCATACTTAGCAATATTCCAGTTAAATGGCAGCAGTCTGGAAATAAATTGAGTCCGCACCAGACAATCTAATAATCAATAACATGAGTATCGATGAGTACACAATTGCGATACAAGCACGTGTGTCAACCAAGATATCATCATGCATGTCTTCAGTGTGGCCTTACTAAACCTTGCAGACTTATTTATAGAATACAGCTATTTAGCTACAGTAACCTTATATGAATATGTACAGTAGAGAATGATGCATGCATAGGAAGAGCATTAAATCTGCTGAAAAAGTGGACATTCAGATGTAGCGAGAAGAATTTGTACATTATGAAAAGGTGGAGTTGATGCAAAAGATACAAGATTGGATGGTAGCAGAGCTGCGCGGAAAGCATGGCAGACATTGACTGTGTGATAACTGCATGAATATGGATGTTTCAGCTTTGATATAATGCCTGAATGAAAATGTCAGTTTTTTTACACCTCCACTGTTACATATACACAGCCCTGTGAATATTTCTTATATATTGAATATATTGCCACGTTAGAATAATTACATATTAACCGAGATGGCAGCATTCTGGCAAGTTGCCCCACAGTACCATGTAATCTTTTGTCCCTCTGTTGTGTTAACAATGATATACAGCCCTGGCCGTGGTAGGAAGATAAGAGCAATGATGCATCATCTCACAGATTGTGCAAGTAGTACACAAAGTCGCAATACTACATAAACGATTGTTGACATGGTGCGAGTGTCACATATCTGCCCGTGCAACAGTTGGTTGGATTTAATGAAGATTAGTCTTTGCTTGAGTGGGTGGATGAGAGATTGGGCGGGTGGGTGAGTGGATGTGCATAGGTGTATTGTTTCTACTCTCTCTGTTGAAGTCCTTGACACGCACAAGGGACGCAAAACTGTATAGCAAATATAGAACAATGGTGGTGGTCAATGACGTCCGTATGATTCATTGTGTTAAAGAGGTTGGATGCCGTGGTTTGTGCGCATACCGTTTGCGATGGGAGGTGGTATTAGGCGTTTACAAAATGATACCAAATTTAACAATTTCTTGACATTTTGATACTTTGTAAGCATCCTCCTTAAACCATTTCTTCCACTTCAAGTCTAGACAGGTAACGTCTTTGAGTAGCTTTCTAGAAGGGTAGCCGAGACACCTAAGATGTATTTGCCGTACGCAGGTGCATCCCTAGTGCAAGCCAGTAAGGTTCGAATCTCAGATTCGCTTCATAACGCCTCAGTATTTAATATCATATCCCTGCTAGTTGGATTCATCAGAAGTGTTAACAGTGGAACACTAATAACATTTTGTTGTCCGGTTAATACTGATAAACCTTTTTCAAACCGATGCTAAACCAAACCACGTACTCAACCTTTTCTTCAGGAAAAGGCATGTTGATCGCAAAAGTAATGACTTTTAGCTACGAACTGTGTAACACTCGAGACACTGATATTCTGGTTATACTCATGTAGCATTGTTCACGATTCATCAAATTTTAAAAAAAACATGTTGCTTTTCCAGACCATGGTTCTAAGCAATAGATTTATCATTAATTTTACTTAATTCAACAAAGGCGTCTCGTGATGACACATTGTCCCAAAAGTATGGTCCTGTCGCCATGATAGGAAAGGCATCAAACGAAAACTCCATTTGCCGAAAAAAAAAGATTTATGAATTAAATATACTGACGTTTAACAAATGGCTTGCGGTAAAATACATAATGTGAATACACAGGTTTGGTTTGCGTCGATGTATAAACTATTGATGTATTTCCCCGAACGGATACAGGGAGAGACTGATGCTGGTGGTAAGATGCGACTAAATGAATCTGATGGCCAGGCCGCTAAATGTGATTGATATCTTGTCATCGTGACTCCATTTATGGTTGCATAAAATATCAATCACGGGAATGCTGGGGCTCGATAACTATTAGGCTGTCGTCATATAGCTTTCATATGGATACGACGAACCCGTTATAGGATGAGTATACGGCACACGAGTTATGCAGCCAAGCATCATCTCGTACTGCTACACCAGTACTGCAACATTTAGCATATATGCAATACAATTCCAGCAAGATAATATACAATTCTGTATTCTGACTGATCCCAGTAATTGGATTTGCGAGAGACTGTTATATCGCTGTTGGCTAAATTGCTACTCCGAATATATTTGCAAATATTTCGGTCTAAATCCCAGCTAGTTGACAACGCTGACTGAAGAGCCATTTTGGAATACATTTCAGACAGGGGTATTATGGAAGACGGTTCAATGTGATTTTCATGGCATCGAACAGACCTGACATTTGACACTCCTCTATCCTTAATGTGATGTGATATTTAGCGCGTCACCATACTTTGTTTTATGAATATATGTAGTCTACCTATATGGCGGCGCTCGGTAAATAATCTGGACCATACAATCCAGTGATAAACAGCATGAGCATCGATCTGCGCAATTGGGATACGATGGCACGTGTCAACCAAGTTAAGGAACCTGACCACCCAATCGCTTTTTACGACAAGAATGGGTTGCTGAAGACCAATTCTAACCCGGATCTGCAAGGTTGTAAGTATTATTTACCGGCAATCATATTTACAGGTAATTGGTTGATAAACCCTTCAGCTACCCTATTGACTATTAATAATGACAGGTTTCAAAGGTGGACAGACCTCCATACTCGCAAGCATTAAACCAGCTTAGCAACCTTTTACGCTGCTCCCTTTTCGCAGTACTGAGAAAATGTCCCCATTATTTGCCAAAGTTGACATACACTGTTCTCTGAAATTGGCATAGACGTACCAGCCGCAGACTACCAATTGGTGCTACGGTTGTCACAAAGGCTGTAACAAGAACAAATATCCTCTAAGTGTAAACGAAGATCAAATGAAATAAGGCTTTCCTGAATGAATTTGCGCTGACAGTCGATAGAACAAACGTCACGATGTAAAGTGGCAAGTCATGCCCACAGTGGATTTATTCAGATTAATGCTTAGATAAATAGTCTGGATCTGACAAAACAGTTTAGCAAAAAACACTTGATATGGCGGCAGTTTAAATTTATACAAATGGGTCGTGATGAATTGCATTTGATTGGAAACATCAGCACGTGCTGCCTGTTGAGAAGAAATAACGAGTTTCTTATTACTGTATTTCTATCACCGTACGTCTTGAAATTCTTTGATTACTTGGCAGGGGAGCTGAACAAATAAGAGCAGAAATTAGTTTTTTAACAAAAGGGTCCATTCTGCTATTATCCTTAGCGCACGACAAACCATGATCAAATAATAATTCTATCAACACCCTGTTACAATACTGTATCGGGCCCGCCTGAGAGTTGTGTGGCAAGTGATGTCCTTGTGATAATCGTTAGATCGTGTTTTCGATGGTTCTTTTTAACTCACTCATTCATTGACAGAAAACCTCAGTGAACTATGCAGTATATACAGTCTCCAGTTTTAGAACACCGTGGAAGGAGAACATGTGTTTTCTCCGGTATTGTAGTCAGATCCGTATCTCTGAACACGTGCAACTCTCTGATAAGGACACTGTTCCCTTGAAAAACTGCAATGAGAGAATGTTTTTTACGCCGCAATCAGCAAAATTGCTAGCACACGATGAACATCATACGCTAGCTGTCTGTACGAGATGTTCCAATCTGTTCTTTATATTTATATCTGTTCTCTGTTGTATTATAACATTTCCCTCTGTTATCCGTTAATCTCTCTCTGTTTCTAATAATTTATTGTGATGTAATCAGTGACTGTAAATATCTTTGGAGAGGAGTTTTATAACTTGAGAGAACTTGTTCCCAATCCTTTTCACATTGTGAATAAAATATGTTTCAACTAAACTAAACCGGATGTACGTGTGGTTAGCTGCAAGTGCGACAATCTTGTTGTCCCGGATTGGCATTAAAAGATCTATAACTATTCAATGCTTGCTCGAAGGTGTGACAGCTCACATACGGTCAAATTATGTTCCTGGCGTCTGTCTCCTTTCCAAGAGCCAAAGTGAGTGAGTGAGTTTGGTTTTTAAGACACGTGGAGAATTTGTTTTGTTTTGGCATTATTAGAAGATGATGTGTAATACGAAAGAAAGTTATTTTCTTATGGAGAAACTAGAGAAAAGAATCGCCTTGACGTTGAACGTTATCATGCGTTTTGTCATCTTTAACAGAAATTAAACATAACATAAATATCCTGTACAATGTTCACGGTACAAAATTTGAAGTAATCTAATTAAAGTCCCCAACTTTCTTCTTCATACCACAGAACATTCAATCAAAACCACCCCGCGGGATTTGTTTGCTTCTGTTAATTAAAGTCAGGTGTTTTTTTCACAGCATTCCCAACTTCGTTTCTTTCAAGTGTCATTTAAGCCATAACGTTACACACGCTACACAAGTGTAGCTGGTGAAACGAAAAAAGGTAGAAATAGTGTATATTAGTGGCCTGTGGTGGTGGTGATATAGTGTGTGCCTGCGTAGTATGGCCTGTGATTCTTTCCAGCACAATAAGTGAGTATGGATAGTTTATGCCGCGGTTAGTAATATACCAGAAATGGTTCACACAGTGGACCCACGTGGGGAATCGAACCCGGTCTTTCGTGTGACGAGCCAACGGCTTAACCCCTTGGCTACCCCACCGGCCATTAAGGCATGTGCTTATTATACACAATTGTCAAAGCGAATCAATATGCTGGCCGTCCTCTCTGGAACTTTATACTATTTCAGTTTTGCACATACATTCCACTTTACGCAATTCCTTCTGTGTGATCAACCTTGTAACTCAGCTCTTACGCAGATCGGGTGATGTTTGGACCCCTTTCTTACCCAATCACGCATTAAGACACAAAAATACAAGAGGTCTGACATCACATCGAAGTCTATAGTGTAAACCACTTAATTCTGTCTACGTATCTGGAACCCCATTTCGAATATCCATGCAACAGGTTAATACGTGGATTGTTAACATTAAATAGAAATAGCATTTTTTTAAAAAGAAAGTCACGGTTAGGGTCTAGGTCCAAACACTGGTCTTGTCTATTTTGAAATATTGATTCGTATAGGGACACAACGCTTTCGCAAAACTAGTTCAGAGATACAGCTTGTTTCCTATTGTAAACATATACTTATATAGATTTATGATTATACTTGATGGAAATAACAGCTCGTGTTATTGTTGAGCACTTGTTTGTTGGATGCATCCACAGATACACATATAATTACGAGCATTCTATGCATGTGTATGTAATGGCAAAATATACAGCCAATATGTCTGTCCTATGGTAGACTATGATATTAGATCAAGACGTCAATCGAGATCTAATTTTGCTCTATGTAGAGTTCTGACTCACAATTCAATGTCCATGAATAAATCAGTGCAATAATTGTACCGCTGGCTTTCCTAATAGATTTCGGTAACCCTAAACTAGATGTTTTCATTTACGGTTATGCATATATAATGCATTGTGTTTATTGATTCTTGTTCATTATAATATGATTTATTTGTTGGTTGGTTAAGGTCACGCTTAGCAATGCAGCAGCTATATGGCGGCGGTCTGTAAATAATCAAGTCTGGATCATTTTATTATAAAATCATTAATACATTTACAGTTGAATTCAAAGGCAAATGGTTCCTTTTACACCCCACACAGTAATGACTAAAGCCATCACGTAGTTGACGAATTCTCATGAGGTTGCAAATGTCATTGAAAGTATCTGAAAGACATCTGTGATGTCATTTTCAAATTATAAAAGGTATTATATTTTGACATTGGTAATGGTAGCGTCTCGAAATCAGAATCCATCAGTATCCAAATTTAAAAACCAAAACATTGACAGAAATATGTAATCATGTGTGACACTCATTAATAAAATCATATGGGCCTGGTATTTGAAGTTGAAGCTAACATGTGTTACGATCACAGGATGCTGGTTACACCGATGCAGATGTGCTATTCTCAACACTACCATCAACGTTCCTCATTAGCTTGCTTCAAGTGCTGGTAGATTTTACGCTTAACTGAACATTATATCTGCAAAACATCAGCTTGTAAACTGTAACAGTGGAAACATGCTTCAGTTTTCAACGAACGGTACGATCATAATAAACCAAATATCAGTCCTGTGCTTGCGGGATTGTCACACGAGAATTTGTTTCCAGATGTCCATCCATCAAAGTGACCCCCCAACATTGAAGTCGCTGTCATGGGGTTTGCTTGGAACACTAATTTGGTGTAACCTCAATAGGCCCAGGTATGGCAGCTTTCGGAATGTGACATATTGACAAGGTATTATTTTCAGAGGGATCTATGCTAATTCACGAGTGAAACGTTTACGGCAATGCCAGACAATCTTTGGCCGCTGTCTTGGTTCACCAGAAGCGCATCGGTGCAGTTTGATTTGATTCACATCTTAAGATAGGAATGACGAAATGTCTGCCTTCGTATTGGAAACTTTCCACTGCCTGACAACATCTTCTTTACCTAAGGCAGCAGGAGAGTCATTAAAACTGAAAAGTGATATTTTTATGTTTCGACAACAACTCGTTTGAACTTACTAGAGTACCGCGAACTCTTTTTCTGTGGAAAGTAAGATTTATATAAAAAAAACAGACGACAAGCATAATCTGCTGGGTATGCACATACCACTACAGCCGTACAGTGAATATGTCAATACTTGTTTTCATTACACTCCTGAATACAAACCAATCTTTTCGTATCATATGGTACCTAAACACATCAACACCAACTAGCAAGCCACTGACCACGTCAGTACTGGTAAATCTTCGTCCAAATGCGGTTTCGTTTAGTCATTACATGGCACATACCAATCCGCTTAGAGTAACTGGCACAAACGATCTAATTACTTTAAAATTGGGGCAGCGGACTGGAGGGGAAAGTGGCATCAGCAAGGTCATTGTCTTGAATTCTACATGAATGCGTTACCATTTGTTGCGTTAATACGTTTTTCAGTTAAAAAGATATATTTTACAGGTAAGCGTTCCGCGAAAATTTAAAAACACGAGCTCAATCACACCAAGTGGTTTTAGAGTAGATGCAGTTATTTACGATACAAATATGTCAGACAAATAGATTTTGATAAAAACTGATCACTTAAGAACCTAAGTACGTTTGTGTTAGTGTTAATCTTATGGGATAATCCAGTTCCATGAAAGGCAAAACTTGTATTGTTTAAGTAATATTTTCTCATACAGGAAAGCGTCGTCTTGGAACAACTCCTACAGTAATATTTCGTTAATAAAAACAAACCTCGCATTCCTTCTAGGTGATGAAACGGTCATTTTCAAAAGACGGAGAGACCGGTGTGATTTCGAATTATCCTTATCCTATCTGGTACCCATTTATTGATGGACGAACAGAGTAGATTACAAACAATGTAAGACAGGTTTCCGCCCCACCACTATCCGCTTTACAACCTGAATATTGTAGCAAGTACAATCTTCAACTACGAAATATGTAGAGTGCAGTAATGTAGGTATAGGTGAGCAAGAATATACAAACATAACATACGTTATTCTGCATGTACCTCTGCGAAACTAATCTTAATATATAATGTAATGTTTCCGAATGTGTGTATCTTGGAGAGTACTTCTTATATAAGTACATGCTTCAAAGTCACACACCAGTAGGGTAAAGCAAATGCCTTGATACAGCATTTTTTGTTCCGTGTCAAAGAATAATAATATAAGACAATCTTAATAACTGGAAAAAAATTTTTCAGAACATACGTATCTTGGAAAATACTACATGTATAATTTCAAACGGCTAAGTCATACTTCGTTGGGATACATCAAAATGCCATGATACAGCCTTGACGCGTCCCGTTTAAGATAACAAAAATAGTCCTAAGAATCGAACGTTAATGTTTCCGAATTTGAGTGTCTTGCAAAATACTGCTTGTATAAGCACCAACGACCAAGTCATACGCCATTGAGGTACAACAAAATGCATTGGTCAAGTTTTGATTCGTGAAAGAATTCTTTCTTACCATGAGCAAAAGTGTTGAATTTGCAGAAGTACTCCCCGAGCACCCATCCCTCGGTAACATCGTCGACGAGAGAGACCCACGTGCACGACAGCGTCACCATCAGGTCAGCAATTGCCAAGTTAACAATGTAAAAGTTCGTCGTAGTCCTCATTCGTTTGTGACGATACACAATCAGGACAATCAAAATGTTGCCAAGCAGTGAAAACCCAATTATAATTGTATAAAACACGCATTTTATCCATATCTCCCAGTGCGGGACGTACCGCCTTTCACCAGGGTAGAACTCCTGTGACGGGTCAAAGTCGTAGTACTCTGACTCCGTGGAGCCATCACTGTCGTTGACCATGATGAAAAACTGATCCGAACCCGATATTCCAAGAGTCCAGGTAGCAGTCACTCTTTTATTCACTTCGTTAGGCTATGCAGGACTAACAAGTGCAGACTGGCGAGCCGACGGCGATCAACTGCGTGTGATCACTACAGAGAGTATTGATCACACATCCTCCCACGAGATTCTCATGCTGAACACACTTTGTAAACTTTTTTATCCTTTTGTACCCAAACCACGCCTTTCTTCAAGGAGGCTATTTTACATGACAGCCCGTTGACTGTCTAGCAGCGAATCTGAACATTCCTCGACCACGTACGAGGGGCGCTTCCTCTCCCAGCGTTTGAGGTAGGAGCATGAACGCTGGAAGTTTATCGCCCGGTATTAGAACATGAAGACAAATATCCCAGACATGAAGCCAGTTATTGGTCCAGTAGGCGACTGACGGAATTTGTAGATATATGTCCCCAGGTATTAGCCTCAGGTAACAGATGGATTAGCATTCCAATCTGAGGGACGTTAACACTTGGTGTCCAGTGTCCTGAAATGAACTGAAAACTCCATACGATGCGGCTTTGTATTAACATCCTAATTAGCCTCTAAATGCATCATTTGGCGTGTGTAGATGATGTACCCATCGGCTTCTCTGATATTGGATGTAGGAAGCTGTTCGCCTGGAGCTGCTGAAAGATCTAAGAAATGGCAGACTTATGATAAATGAGAAGGGCTTGGTAAATGAACTTCGACGGTCGGATGAAGACAACACCGTGTCTAATCATCACACTTGGCTCTGGCTCCTAAACAGTCTTGGCTTCATATGTTGTCATAATAACATTATGCTAATTAAAGTAGTTTCTAACGTATGTTATATTATGACGTTGCGTTCTTGAACGGGTTTTGTGATTGAGTTGGACTGTACGCGGAGTACGGCATGTCAGGAAACGTTGCACACGTTGTATAGATGCAAGGAATGAATTTAAAGACATCAATGTTAGAATTCAACACTGCATGCACCAGTCTTCATCGCATTCCTCTAACACCCCAATACACAGCACCGCTTCCCGCCGCACCCCCCCCCCCCCCCCCCCCCCTCTTTTTTTTGGTAAAGATATATGCTAGTCTTACTTCGTGATATTGTGTTATTTTCTAGTTGGGTTTACTGTCTTTCGATTACAGGTTTTTTTTTATAATTTATGATAACGTACAGTATGTATAACAGTTAAATGCCTCCCTCACCCCCATGTACACCCATCCCATTCCTACCCCACCCCATTCCACACCGCTGCCCTTCAACATTTAAACTGTCGATGTTCTCCGTGATGGAAATGTATATATGAATCATCATTTCCCTCTCTATACACTGAAACTCTGCCCAACTAAAACCTTTTATTCTGATAGACAGCAAGAACCCCCTAGGTGTCGACGTGTCAGGCAGATTCCACAACACCACTTTTTGGTTAGAATTTATATCGCATTTCTTTAAATAGGTTTTCACCAATACTACGATCAATATCTTCATTATCTTCAACTACGGTCCAGGTCCCGTGGATTAGTCTGTTTAAAAGTTGTTATGAACTAAAGAAACGTCACATATAGGAGCTACATGATTGGCAAGTAAGGATTACGTGCGAGTGGTTCCACGTGTTTCATGTAAAAAGACGTTTCCTAAAGAACACGTCAGTTTCCTTCATGGATTTCCCATACGTAAACTAAATTTGTTTTTGTCCACAGAGTGCGGTATCAGGTGATGAAAGTTCCCCGATCGACGCGACGATTGAATCTAATTTTGGTCCCCTTTTCATATTGGGAAGAGATGGTTAGGTAGCCCAGTGGTTGGCACGTTCGCTAAACACTCTCAAGGCCTGTGTTTTATTCAGAATTGGGTACAATGTAAATATGCGCTACAAAATAAGGGTTTCATAATCAGGAAAATCTTTATTCAGCCTACATGAGCACGTTTAATCTTGTGCATCAGTATTGATTTCAATACATCCTCGTTGACAGGATGGTGACATTATATGAATATGTGAAATGTCACATATCATCCATGAGTTATCCGGATAATTATCATCTTTGATTAACAAACATTAGTAAATTTTAACGAAGCTTTGATATAATTGCAAACGCCAGTCCCAAGCCAGGCTCGCGTGGGTAGCGATGATGATAGGGGCCGCCCACGTGAAACAATTTAACACACAGCGTCGTCGTGTGTGAGCGTGATGTAGCTATTCCTTCCTTCTTCCGCAGCCGTGAAGCGTCATGAATTGTGTGACAGTTATCATCATAAATCATATTCAGCTACACCGCGAGGTGTTTCTGCTGTTGTGTTGTGGATCAATGATGGCAGACGCGCTCAACCTCTGACGCGCTTTGAGCAAGAGAATAGGAATATTGCTCGAAGTTCGGCAGCAAGATTGAACTGTATCAGATTGTAAATAACCGAATCAGGGTCTGGCAAACCAGTGGATGATATAACGAGTGAGGATGTGGACATAATGATAGTTTAATAACCTGACCACATTTAACGGGTTGGGCTTGACTCCGCTTACAGACGCTTGAAAGCAAAATGTGTAACGGCGAAATTGTCTTCACATATTGTACCACCGTGGGGAATCAAACCCGGTCACTTAGCGAGACGAACGGATGTTTTAACCACTGGGCTACCCCGACCAGGATCTACGTTTCTGACTGAGCATGAGATACGCAGGCACCTTTCCTTAAGAACAATGAAGTCATTTGCTGGATAACAATCAAACAACTGTACTGAGTGATTTCACAGTAGCACTATCCATGACAAAAAACAAACGCTGTGTATTCGTATTACACTTTGTGATTGTAAAGCATTACAGGCTACACTGAACACATGGAGCTTTTAACGAGTCTACCCCCAGTATATATTTACATTATGACGTCAAACGTGTTATTTTGATATATTCTGTACATAAACAGTGAAGCTTCCCAGGTGAGCAAGTCCAATTGTTTTTAAGCAGGTATGAAATTACATATTGGTATTACCTAAGAATTTTTTACCTGGATAAACCTAGTGGCAAAACAACACGCACTCTCCCTGCTTGCAAATCTATTACTTCTCCCATAGTACGGTAAGATACAAAAAACACGTATACGTTGCTGTTAGAGCCTTGATTCAAAATCAATTTCACACCGCGCCAACATATGCTTTGCATTTTCAGCGCTCTCGTTCCAGTTTGGAAGTTATTAAAGATGGAAATGAAGTGTTCTTGTTATAGACGTTGCTGCCAGATTAAAGGTTTACACTTGATTACCGAATAACGTTGAAGAATTGTCAGTCTTAAGGTGAGTACAAACGCTGGGGAGAGCTCGGTCAGAATTTATCGTTCGTACCACATGCACGGCTGGAATATTATCCCAGATGTGTCGCAGCTTGTCTGGGTAATAGGGGAGGGAGCCCCGAAATGATGTAGGTCTTGGAGCTTTGCCACTCAAGTGAAACCCATCAAGTGTAAGGTTAGTTCACTGAATATATTTTGATGTAGGATCCTGGTGGTTAGCATTTTGTCTTCACGCCAGCGGTTCGGGTTCTAGTCCCAAATTGGTAAAATGCGTGAAGCTGTGATAGTACTGTGGCGACTTCTATTATGTTTTTCGATACTTTTTTGCCAAAAACATAATATCGGAGTCTTTTCCGAAAAACGGTCTTGGAAATATTTGGTACCAAACTGTGACAGAACAGAAACTGGATTTTCCAGATACTGGATTATTTTCAGTAATAAGAAGAAGATCGTATCCTCTGTCTGCATGTGGCAACATTCATTTGCTTGAATGGGAGGGATGGGGAGGAAGCGACGGACAAATGAACTAACAAGTACCACACTACAGGAAGAGAGAAGACACTCTTCATTCACCAATAAGGTCGGTCGGGTAGCCTCGTGGTTAAATTCTTATCAGAATCAGCATTTATTCCTCGATAAATTGGATGTACAGCTGATTTCCTGCGATGATGTGTTGTGTGTCTCACATACCCAGATGTGGTTATTCCTTAACAAAGGAATTAATTTACAAGTAATATTATTGGTTATTGGTGCTAACAAAATCACCTCTTACTCCAGGATAAAATGTGTGTATAGTCGATTTGCTCAACAATAGTCGTGTTTGTGTGGCATTGAACTTTTTTATTGCGTAAGGAATTGTATTTTAACAAATCCTATCACTGGGTATTTCTTGACAGAATCACAGGGGATTCTTTGAGAAAAAACATGACTATTTGCCCATCCTCTGCCTCACTAAGAGAAAAAAAACCGTATACAAAAATATCTCGTAGAACAGAAAATACAATTTAAATGGTCAGTTACCATGGCAAGAGATGTTTCGATGTAAGTGATAAATCACCTTAGCTAGAGATGTTTTAAAACACAATCCACTGGTCAAGTGTCTTATCTCCTGTTCGATGCAGACCGCACAGTACTCGAGAAGTATGATAATGATTCAGATCTTCTTCTATATGCAACAGCTATAACCAGACTCCACCTTTGCCACAAAGCTCCTTGGGAAGTGCGTGTTCGTTCTGTGAGAGGTGGAGAATTTTAGAACAGACATGAAAACAATTTGTTACATATTTTGTTGCTAAATGGGTTTTTCAGAAGCGCTGAATATGAAAAAAACTCTAAATTGGATATTTTTTCTACCTTCGGCACTTTTATGTACAACCAGTTTCACCTAAGTCGTCTTAAATGGCTTTAAACCAGTGCCTGGCTATTTCTAAAATGTGTCATTATGTGTCATTGTTACATTATTTTCATATTGGCAAGCGAATTTTTATTGATTTGTTTGTTGTTTAACGGCTCACTCAGCAATATTCCAGCTATACGGCCGCGGTCTGTCATTGATAATTGAGTCTGGATCACACAATCAAGTGATAAAGACCATATCGTTCTACGCAGGTGGCATATGATGACAACCAAGTCAACCACCCGATCCCGACGCCTCTTACGACACCCTTGGGTTTATCAATGTTAGTGAGATAATATAGAGTTAAAGAGTTATATCTACACACAGTGGTGTAGCATGCATTGACTGTAACCAGATTAACTCTGAAATATTTGGAGAATCCTCTAGCCTACTGTTTTGAAGCGCCGCACTTCTATGTGCTTCTATGAGTTGTGGATCACGGTATTTCTAGAATCCGACTACACGGGCAAGAATCTCTAAGTGGCCCTGAATTATCTCCCGACTAGGTTTGTAATTCCTTAACTTCAGGAGTTTTGTTTTGGTTTTTTATTTTTTACATTTATTTGTTGGTGGTTTTTATTGACTCAACAATAGAGTCTGTAAATAATCTTGGTCAAACAAATGATTGAAATGATGAGGATCGATCTTGACATTTGGCACTTTCGCAAGTCTGACAAACCGATTCCGTTAGTCGGCTCTTATGAGAGGTATTGCTTGCTGAGAACCAAACCGTATCTTCACAGGTTCCTACAGCTGTAAATAGCATTCTCCGTTGCATCCTGTGACATCAACTTTGCAAATCTAGGTCGACAATATCACAATCGTTCTCAAAATGTTATGAAGCTGAAAACAACCATTCTGTGTCATTTCGCAAAGTCCGAAAACAATAATTACGCCTGTACTCTGTCCAACGTCCTTCACACTTGTGTGTGTTCTTTCATTTGACCAGTATTCATGCATTTGAAATAATGTTTTCAACAGCTTACTCGTTCAATCATATTTAGAGCATTTTCGCATCCTAGTATGAGGCACGATAGCAAACCATTCCTCCAGAGAGCAAATACTACCGGAGTGTTCACATAGCTAAGAAAGCCGACGCACAAATTAGCATTGTTCAAAGCGGAATTTCACATGAATGTAGAATATCTATCTATATATAAATGTAAAACAATGACATTTATTTGGTGAAATAACCATTATACTGAAGTACAACATACAATTATAGTTTGTACATAACTATGTATATGCATATATTGTTCCGTATTAACAGCTTTCCTATTTTCTTACGAAAAGAGAAGTCAATCTTCACTCAAGATTAGGATCGGCGAGGTAGCCTCATAGTGACAGCCCCCGCTCGTCACGCCGAAGATCCGGGTTCCGTTCCACATATGGATACAATGTGTGAAGCAAACTGTCCATAACTCCGTATTCAGCGTTCGAGACACATCACCGGTATTATGGCCGAGCTAAGGTCACGAAAAACGTAGACCCCTTTTGTCTCTACTTAAACCTAGAATATTCATAAGTTAATCCCTTCTCTCAAAAGTGCTGATGCAATTCAGTGTACACTTACTGCGACCTATTCCATTGCTGATGTTTGCGTGTTCGCCTAGCGGTCCATCGCTCTTCCACATTAGCAATTACATTCTATATCTCGAACTCATCGGAGATGTTAGTTTTAGATGTCATAGGAAAGTAGCTGACAGTCTTGAAATCTTCCTTTGACAGTAAAAGGAGCAGATCAATAACAATGACTGACAAAGGAGCTCTTGTGGGCAAGTCATCGTAAATCAGTTGATAAAACGGTTATTCATACTATGACCATCCATCTAGTTTGACAAAGTATAAATTCAAACTAACTCCACATCAATTATGTCATTTCTTGAATGCCTTAGGAGAACAACTGCCGAAGCTTTTCATGTATACTTCTGCAATGGACGAAGGGGAATGGCACTGTCTTCGTAATTGAATTGCGGTCTTCGACAAAAATGATTCCGTTTATCCCTTTGGGTTTTCGAACATCTGTAATTACATCTGTCTGAAATAACACTGTTCGTTATTGCTTTTCGTTGATAACAATCTTCAAAATAAATATTCATAACATGCGCATGTAAAAGATTGAAAATATATACGTTTACACAGGGGTTATTTTCTACGTGACATTCTCCCATATGGAAGTTGAGTTCTTGTGGGCATTAGTATTTCCGGTTACTGTGTAAACAAGTATGTTCAAGATAATTGGATATTTGACTAAACACGTATTCAAAGAGGAACTCAGGTTTGTTTGTTAAAGATGCACTGCATGAGTGCGCTTATGTGTGTGTTGTCTTGATTGAATCTCCTTATCTTCTATTTATTCTTTAATGACACGGTTGAAGTCAGATTTTCGAAGACGCTTAAATGATATTGCTTTGCTGCATTGAATTCACACAATTGGCAACCTGCAGAACCTGTGGTTTGGTACTTGTTAGCATCCAATTTGTCTGTCATGACATCTCGACACGTAAAATATCCCTACAATCTAGAGATTGATATTATGAGCACATTTCCCCAAATCACTACGCCCTCAAGGACGATCACCCCAGACGTCCACCATCACGAACCTACACCGACCACACAATCATGGGATATTGAACCTGTGTATAGATTCCTAAAAAAAAAAGTAGTCCCTATTATATTAATATATTCAACTGTCTGTTTATTACAGGGGCGGTGGAGTAGTCTAGTGGTTAAAGCCTTCGCTCGTCACGCAGAAGACCCGCGTTCGATTCCCCACATGGGTACAATGTGTGAAGCCCATTTTCTGGTGTCCCCCGCCGTGATATTGCTGGAATACTGCTAAAAGCGGTGTAAAACTAAACTCACTTTATTACAGCCTTGGCGGGGGAGTAGCCTAAGGGTTAAAGCGTTCGCTCGTCGGGTTTGATTCCCCACATAAAATGTGAAGCTCATTTCTGATGTCTCGGACGTAATATTGCTGGAATATTGATAAAAGCGACATAAAACTCAACTCACCCACTTACAGATTAAAACCAACCAGAAGCATGTTTGACATCAAGGAACAACGAATGTATGTAACAGAAAGAAGTGTTTATACTGCGCATTACCCTTCAATCTGAAATGTTCGTTCTTTTCGTATTGATTACCATTCCCTTCGGAAATATCATGTGTCTGCGTACTCATGATTAAAAGAAAGTTGATTAGTGACGATGCCTATGACTGATGACCACTTGATGAAAAGAGACAGATTGACCATTTGCAGGTGATATATGGATATAGTTAATGATATCCTGATATTAATCAGAGTACAGTGCCGAACGGTCCCGGATGGAGTGTCGTCAGTTTGTGTTTGCCAATCTTCATCAAACAGATTCGCCCCTTCTTAAACGTTGACATCACGCATAGAATGCGATACTCCTGAGCAGTTACAAAAGCCAAGCGACATTTCTTAACATCACGAAACAGATATGAAGTTGGTTAAGCTAGGCTTGCCTTTTTATTAAACTGTTGTAGAGTGATACTAAAAAATGTATCTCTCACATCTGACATGTTCATCGGCTTCTGTCATGTTCTTCTGTCATGAAAGTAAAAACTTGTCAACATCTTGCTGCAGGAAATCATGATATTTTAAAAAGAAATCTGTTTTTCCCTTCCCCTTTGAAAACGAAAAGAAATCGAAACATGTCTCCGTTTTCCTGTCTCTCTCATTCTATAACAATTTATCCACGGTTCCGCCAGTTGTAACACCTTTTATAATCACATGCAATAACACTCAAAGCTGGTGTTCATTTGAATAAAGATAAGAACATATGATCAGAAGAAGGCACTGTTTTGTCTTTGATGCCTAAAATTGGGTAAAGAGCCGAAAAGACCTTTTCAGAGGTCCAGCGCATCTGGAACTTCCACTTCATTTCGCTGGCGTGTTGCTCCAAAAGAATATGTGGCCTCAAGGTACTCATTGACCTGACACAAGACATACGCATCAGGCGTGGGCGAGCAGTCTAAGGCGCCGGACTAGTGATCCAGCGAGTATGAGGTGCCGGGATCGAGCCCACCTGTGACCGCGTGTAAAATCCTTGGAGTCAGCTTTGAGTGCGTACTAATCCATTGCTGTCAAAACCCCTAGTGTACAGCACACAACACTGTGCACATAAAAGAACTCATGATTCCGTTGGTAAATGACAAGGTTGTGGCCACATGAATACGTGCGAACACCTAGTTGCGGGTACAGCAATGTGTAGTAAATGTGGACAAAGTACTGTGCCTATGTGTCCACCCAGCTGTGCATGGGTACCTCGTAAGGATGGGAAAACCACATTAATTTGGTGCACCTAGTAGCTCTAAAAGTTGTATGACCCCAGGTGGTTAAAAATGACAATACGACGTGCCGTTGGGACTGACATCCAATGATCGAGGGGAAAACTCAAAACGCCTCTTAGCAGCCTAGCTGGAACTGGGCGCTATATAAACAGATAACAAATATATATAAATATAAGTATAAATATAAATGAATGTAACGCTGTTCGGGCGTTGTTTCCAAATTCACTCACATAAAGAGACAGAAAAGAATTGTAATCCCGTTAATCACCAATGCCTGCCGGGGTAACAGACAGGAAACTAATAAAATCGTTGCGAGAAAATTGGAGGTCAGTTGTGTAACCTGGTGAGGTCACACACGTTCTTTCGATCATACTGGTGTTAACAACAGACAATAGACAGTACTGTTCACTGAGTCTACGGTGTTATTTCAGTACTCCATTCAGGTATGATTGTAAATGGATCATATCTGTGATTACAAGACTCAATATCTCAAGACGTTAAGAATAACTAGGCTATAAATGTGGTTCTGCATACAAAGACCTTTATTGCAGGTAGATCATGTATCGACCTATTTCAGGCATAAGAAACATGGCTCTAGACTATCATACACTCTCCCCTAAGTGTCAGGAACTATACAGTTTTGATATTTGATTTGTTTGGTTAGTTTGGCTTGGAGAGGCGGATTGTTCAGCGTGATATTGTTTTTGTTTGATTTTGATTAGTTCGTTGTGTGTGAGTTAGGTTTGTTTGCTTCTTGCCGTTTGCAGCATGGAAGCGCCAAAAATAGTCAGGTAATGTGATATGGTCGTCTGGATGTAATAAAACTTTTATAAAACTCTGTCATTCTTTATTGATATGCGATGTGGTGTTTCTTCAACTGTGGGGAGGTGGTATAGTCTTGTCGATAAACCGTTGGAAAAGCCCGGGTTCGATTCCCCTCATGGGTAAAATGTGTGAAGCCCGTTTCAGGAGTATACCAACGAGGTTATTGCTAAAAGTGGCAATACATCATACTAACTCATTCACTCATTCTGGTACCTTTTCTTTACATAAGCACGTACCTATATCGGCCTTTACGTCAGTGTTAAGCTTGACCTGACAGTGATGTGTATTATACAGATATACTGACTATATGCCCTTGCTTTATCATTTGAATACTCGTTGCTGAACCGTTTAGTTTCTGTAATGTCAAACCATATTCCCTTTAATACATGATTTTGTCTACCAGGGCCCACTTGCACAAAGCAATCTTAGCGCTACGACTGTCTTAAGCCTATGTTGAAGAATGGGAGTTACAATCATTGTAGTGCTAAGATCGCTTTGTGCAAGTCAGCCCAGTGCAACATATGAAACGTTTCTCAGTCACATCAAAGTTTTCATTTTCTGAAAATATGTGGACGCATGCGTGTTTCAAGCTCAAATATCTGCCGATACCGATGTACATTGTACTGACAGGGCACACGTGGTAAGAAATAATAATAAAAACTGCAGAAAAGAATCACCTTGGCTTTAAAAGTCATTTTAAGTTTTGTCATCTTTAACAGAAATTAAAACTAACAAATATACCGTGTACAGCGGTACAAAAAGCTAATCTAATTAAAGCCTCAAGCGAGATGGGTTTTCCACAGAATTTCCCTAGAGCCATTATGTTTTGTAACAGCAACACTACAGGTTGTTGATGCGGTTGTTGTTCTGTGGTGGTGGTGGTGTGTGTGCGTGCGCGTGTACGCGCGTGTGTGTGCGTGCGTGCGTGCGTGCATGCGTGTGTATGTGCCTAATATTTTTTGTGGCACAGAGAGTTTTGCTTTGCGCCGTGGTTCACAACATTCCAGCAATATCACCGTGGGGTACACCAACCATGAACTTGTCATGCTGTTCCCCTGGAGATATCAAACCCGGATCTTCGGAGTGACGAACGAAAGCATTAACTACTGGCCTACCTTACCGCCCCTCTGACACAACGAGTTTTGTTGAGATGTGTGTGCGCGCGTGTGTGTGTGACCGCGCGTGCCTATGTATGTGTGCGTGTGCTGTACCATGGCGCTGTTAGATTCCCAACTAAGATACATCACACTGACTCAGACTCACATATTGCATATCTCCTTGAAGTCAACCATCAATCTGGGTAGCATTAAGTACCATTTTTGACGTGTGAAGTTTATTATGCAAATCCATCTGCGAGACACGAAAAACAGCCAGTCACGCTGTAGGTCAAACCGAACCGTGAGATCCTCAGAAGGTACATCTTCCAAGAAAGGACAAATATTGCAGGGAAAAAACTCCATAGGTTTTCATCACTTTTAAACATTCCAAAAACGTATTGGAACAGAAAATATAATATATTCATTAATCCCATGCGTGGATGTGCTGTGAGGTTTGCATCTGGAAACGTCCATCCCCTGTTGCAAGAACGTCATTAACAACGGTTTCATGACAACATCAAAACGTATTTTGATGTGTTGGAGATATTTCGGGGAATGAATCATCAAGACAAATGGCCTCCTAACATGCAACAGCACACTTTGATACTTAAATCAGCATATGATAACAGGTCAAAATGAAGATGCTGCTAAACAGGAGGATGAGGATCATTCAAGTCGTGCAGCTAAGCACTTACCAATCTTGTATTTGCATGATGAGGAAGGTTCTCAACGTGCAGCTTTAAGAGGCTTATTTGGCTGCGGTTAACAGCCAGAAGCGCTGTCACACATACTACATCGATAACAACGATTAGCACATTTTCCTGTAGCTCGGTCGTATTTCAACAAGGTGTACGAGATTGAAAGACCAGTTTGTAGTAACACTCATCATGTCACAGGGAGACTTGTGTACTGTATCGTCTTGTATTTCCGATAGAGATTACACAGCCGCGATGTTTTCCAGCTACCAATTGAAAATCAACATGTTCACCAGAAGCAAGAGTATTACAGCTGATAGTATTTGTCTGCCGAGAAGTAATTTCATACAAAACATCTGCAGTGTGTTTGTGTATGTGACAGAGAGGGGGGTAAAAGAGAGGGTGATAGAGGGGTGGGGGGTACCTTTGTATCCGTTTCATTGCAAATGACTAGGGAGGAACGCCATGCAGAACGTCTGCACTTACGTGTGCGTGTATTTGTTTTTGTTGTTGTCTGTGTGTCTGCGTATGTGTGTGTGTCTGTGTATTGTTTTTTCTTTGTTTTGTTTTGGGGGGGTTGGGGTTTTTTTGTGTACCTTTACATGTACCTTTGTATTCGTTTCATGACAACTGACTTCGAAGCAATTCCATACAGACAACGGTATCACTTCACTTGTGCAAACGTGTGTGTTTGTGTTTTTGTGTGGTGTGTACGTGTGTCTGTGATTACTTTTTGATGTACTTTTGCATCCCTTTCATGACACCTGATCTATTGTATTTACACTACACAATCAATTGCAAACAACAAGAATAGAACATAGTAATGCTGTCTACCGCCCAACACACGATAATACCCAACGGTGAACATATTTCTCCAGCTAACCGAATTACTTTGAGGAATACAAAAAACAATTACCAGACTTTTGGAAGAGTTTAATTACCTTGTCTCATTAACGTGGAAATGGCTTCTTGACCATGTGCTATTTATCCATCAAAATTTCTGTATGGCATTGTGATTCAGTTTAAGTCGATATGACTGTGGTGCTGTGACACCTTACAAATAACACTTTTGTGATCTGACTTTAAATTGGTCTTCAGCAACCCACGTTTGTCGAAATGGGAGACTAATGGACCTGGTCGTTATGTTCACTGTTTGCTTGAACCATGTTACCCTGTCCCGATCTGCGTAGATCGATGTACATGCAGTCATATAGCTGGAATATCTCAGAGTGCGGCATTAAGCATCATACAAACAACCAAAACTATATGACGCTGTGTTTGACAACAATATATCATCGTATTTTCCTTGATGATCACCCTGAAGGTGCGATGGGCTACCCTAATGGTTAAAGTACCCTCTCGTCCATGGTTCGATTGTCCACGTGGGTACAATGCGTGAACACCGTTTCTTGTAACACCTGCAATGACATTGCTGGAATATTGCTAAAGACGGCGTAAAATTCACTCTGATTCATCATTCTGACACACACAGATTACGGACCTGTTGCTTTATGCTAGCGTTAAATGTCAAACACATCCGTTGATATCTATATACGTTGAAGGCACGAACTGTCTGTTTGTTCCAGTTATATCGGAGAAAACTTCTTGAGCATCAAGCTGGCATTTCTACTGTGCAAGTTCGCCCTATCACCAACACACCAAATATTTTATGAACGATTCCTCTTCTACTGGTACTATATATACACCTGTGGCGTTCTGATTTGTTTATATTTGCAAAACATATTTGGCAATATTTCTAAGGATCGACTAAAACAAGAAAAAATATTTTCTTTAATATCTCTGGTTGATATCGTTCTAAAAAAACAATTTGTAAGAGCGTAGGTTTCGCACAATACGACCGAGAACAACTCTAATTATTGATCCAAACACATTGATCCTTTGTGTCCAAAATAGTTACCAACTGAACATAACAGGAAGTGATTAATTATTTTAGCTGCACCATAATATAAAGCTGTATACGTTATATTTAGTTGAGTGTTTTTATTAACAATTCAGCTTTTTCTGTCTCAAGGAAACATCGTATAAGAGTTGACCTGTTTTGTAAAAGATAAACATTACTAAAGCGTCCTTTTCACAACACAATGTATGTTACATCTCCAAAACACAAAACACAAATCAGCTTAAGGAGAGTATCATGATGGTTCGTGATGGCACTGAACATCTAAAACGGAATCTAGACATCTACTCATATGATTTTACCTTTCGCGCTTGAATATAGATTCTATGTGTTTTATGAGATACAGAGAGTGATTATAAGACGTTTTGGTTATTATTCTACAAATGTACTTCTTCTTTTAAAAGGTATGCTTCCATAGATTTAAAAAAATCTAAACAGATTAAAGTCAGAATAGATTGAAAACCGGCAGGTTTGGAAGAAAACGTTGCTCTTACTGAATCGAATTCGAAATGGCGAATAATGGACCCATCTATACGCGAAGCCAAAGCAACAGTTTCGTTAATCTTGAATGCAGTTGTCAAGAAACAGCAGAGAATTGTGAAGATGCTACGATACTGTGAATTGATTTCAAGTAGAAGGAAGACGATGTTAGATTACGGCCATATCAGATGTCCTTCCATTCGGCAAGTCTCGACGAGACAAACCAGGGTTGGAACCATATAAATGACTGCAAGTATAGCACCGTCACGATGCTGTGGCATTCAAAGCACATTATACCGATCGCGTCGATTCAACAAACAATTACAATGTCAAAACGTCACTGTCTTAATGGTAGAGGTAATGTTAACTCTGCCTCATAAAAGGAAAGGATTACGAGTTCCTGCAGTTCATGGCAAATCAGTGCAATTTGCATGTTTATAGATGTAAGTTTTCACTATTGCTTGCATGATTTGTGAGAAGAAAAGGTAAAGGGAATGGCACTACTACATGAAATACAAACGAAATAGACATTTTCGTAATCCTCAGACATCTATGCTATTCACGGTAACACTTTTTCATGAGCATTTTTTTGTGTCACTATCACAAACACACGTAAAGGGATGGAAATAAACAACCCATGCTTGTCGTATGAAGCCCTAACAGGTTCACTGACTTTGTTGACAGGTGCCATGGTATCCCATTTGGATAAATCCAGCTCATGCTGTTTTCACTGAATTATATGGCCCAGACCCCAGTATTTACAGACTGTCGTTATATAGCATAGCATTGTCTGAGTGCGGCTTTAAACAACAAGCAATCAAAGCAGGCACTAACGAAAAGTGATGATACCTCTATTAACCTAGTTAACACCATATTCTATATTTGCCACGGCTGATCAATATTAAGAGGAAGGAGCCGAAAGTATGCATGTCTTAGATACATCTATTAATAAAACTAAACAAGGTGATTTGTCATTTTAATGACAGTGGTTGTATAAAATTACTTCAATGGACTTTCAAAACTCGATCAACGAGGCTAATTTCGTATCTATCAAAACATTAAACTGACGACAAAGTTTCTACGAGGTTTTGTCATAATCACGGACAAGCACTAATTGTGATGCATTATGTATTTTGAAGAAACCTAATAAGCATACGAAACATATATTTGTCCCAACAGACTCAGGTGCAATTACATTTCTACTAATTTGCTCTTTTTTAAATCCTGGAGCTATTATGGTTGTCCTCTTCTTACTTGTTTTTCTTAAATAATGAAAATATAATCTATTTTATTTCCCTTAAGAGAGCAATACCCTATTTTATTTCTTTTCAGGTTAATGGTTTCATAGGTTTGTGTGTGTGTATGATCCTGCAGGTTACGCTCTGTTTTATTTATATTTCTACGTACTTACGGTTGGAATGGATGAATGTTTTTAGCAGAGATTTCGTACTGTTACGGATATAGTTCTTACGCATCCGAATACTAATTACGCAACCGAACGGTATTTACCCCCATGAACCTCCTAACCCCCTGCCGATGTCTTAGCCTAATCGTTAAACCGTTTGCTATCCAATAGGAGGACACGGGTTTGATTCCCCAACTGGGTACAATGTGTGAAGCCAATACCTGATGTCCCCAGCCGTGATATTTCTGGAACGGCGTAAACCCAACACACTCACTCAACGACGATGCCACCCAATGACGATAACACCTGCCATATACATACTACGTTTTACTGATGTGAACATATACACTGTACTCTAGCTGTGACCCGACAGTCACATTTACTTTGGGCCAACGTTGAACCAAAGTCAGAATCCTATCTGGACTGCGACCAAGGTAAAATAAGTAATAAGGTATGTATTGAAAAATGGACACGCACTTAAGTATAGTAGGTCAAAGGTATTCCGTTTAATGAACCCAAACATGATTCCATACACGCTAACCACTTGGTGAACATGTACCAGACTCTTATACTATAGCATAGACTTGCGACAGTCTCAGCGCTACGACAGCTCGGTGAAAGGACACCGATTCGCAGCGCTCTAGATGAGTTGCCTGTCATGTCCCTCCAAGTGATTTGAGAACGTCGTTATTATCAAAGTGTGTCAAGTCTCTCAGCTTTATTGCCAAAACCCTTTGGACAGGCCCTGATAAAAGAAACAGTCAGCAGCAAGAGGTTGGACATGACAGAAAGGTTTCCCCATGGCAATGCCCAGAAACAATACAAGTACTGCAAATAACTGAAAACCAGTCCAAATATTCAGATCAAAAAGACAGTTTTCATGGAAATATCCTCAGGTTAAATCAGAGAAACGACTTAAATATCTTGGACGACAACAATCGGAGATTCGTCCAAATGAGGCCGAAATACATTGTTCGGTATTGACATCTCACATGATGAAACAAATCGATGAAATGTGCAGATGGTCTGTGTTTGTCATGAACTTAATCAGGCCCTTTAATTTTACATAACCCTGACGAAGAAATATCTAACCAAGTGATGTGACTCGTAATGATGTCCTCATGCCAAGAAATGCCCTGATAATCCTCAATAATTGTGATAACAGATGACAGCCCTCTGGGAAATTGTATTTGACAAGGAGAGGGCCTGACTTTCCAAAGTCAAGTCGTTGTTTTCATGTCCATCATGCGTGGCAGTTTGGAGGAGATTTCTACCTGGAATGGTTACAAATGTCCATAGGAAAGACGCATTGTTACACTGTCAAATAATTATGAACCGTGTGCATGTACATCATTCCAGATGTATGGCATAATGATGAAAAATGAGAACCAACACGAATCAGAACCTACTGCATAAAGATTTATATATGTTTAGTTATTGCACAATAATAATGGAAGATGTTATGAAAGTTTGAGTACGTGACTCATTTCTTAAAGAAAAACTTTTCTGTTCTAAGTTAAGATTACAACAAAGATGTTTCGTATCTCAGTGTTCAAAACTGGCTTAAACATCGTTCCATCCTATCAAGACTCGACTAGTGAAGCCTGCGTAAAGACGTTATAGTGAGTGAGTGAGTCAATATTTAACGTCACATCGGCAACATCTCAGCCATATGGAGACGAGAGCAGTTAATACTGAAATGAAATATATGTCTACTTTAAACACCTGTCAACAAAGGACAGTAAAACAACTAGAATATCGCAAGTAGAACTAAAACTAGTGTGGAAAGTTAAAACTGATATCACTATTCGGACAATACGCTACAAAAACAGGCTATAGACTGCCAACAACTGAAGGTAGATCACCATACTAGGGACCATGGTTACTTACAGTACCTTTGCTACCTACATGGACCCTCGTTGGATTTACATCATCCCCTCAGTCGTTAGCAATTTAGACACATCTATCGAAAAATTAAAAATACACACATGCTACGACTAAGAACAGTGGAACAGTTTAAATTTACTGTGAATGTTTTTGGACTTACTTACGAGGACAATAATTTTACAATACTTCAACCCCCTTTGCGGGTACAGCCACTAGCAATTCAAGGTACTAATCTAAACTACCAATAATTAAAATGCAACTATCTACAGAACATAATAATCAAAATTCAGTCATGAAATCAATTTCTTTTGAAAAACCAATAATTAAATGAGAACTAACGTTAATGAAAAGATCCTTAATAGTTTTGACATTGAAACATAATTTATACCTTGTGATGGAGAGTTCAACACAGTCAAGCAGGATATGCTTTACCGTGACTCTCTCATGACAAGGTATACAAAACGGAGGATCCTCACCTTTCAATACGTATGCATGAGTATATCGTGTATGGCCAATACGGCATCGTCGTAAAATAACCTCCTCAAATCTGGACTGACAGTCCAAGTAGGTGTAACCAATATACGGTTTTATTTCATGTAATTTATTTATATCTACTTGGGTGCCTCACGTCTTTAAATTCCAGATCACAGATATAGGATCTAATGGTAGCTTTACAATCGGTGTATGGAATAAGAAGTGGTGTCACAGATTTGTTGAGTGCTGCCTTAGTAGCAAGATCGGCCATTGTGTTACCAGAAATGTCTACATGGCTGGGTAACCAACAGAAGACGATGACGTATTGGCCAGTAGCAAGAATATTATACAATACAATATAATGTCAATTGAAAGTGGATGTTTACAAGAAATATTTTTAATAGTCTGAAGGCAAGAAAGAGAGTCTGAGTATATTATATACTGTTTATGTTTAGGGTGTCTTTGAATATATTTAAGAGCCGTTAGTATTGCGTTAGCTTCAGCTGTAAAAATAGAACTGTTGTCTGGTAATCTAGAAGATATTGTTCTGGATCCAATGACAGTGGCACAAGCCACTGCGCCACCGTCCTTGGACCCATCTGTAAATAAGGATTTATAATTGCTATATTTATGTTTTAATTGATTATATTCTTGTTTTTATTGCAATTCATTCGTTTCTGATTTTTTAAATGTGGTCAATGTTAGGTCTACTTGGGACCTAACCAATTGCCAAGGAGGAGAAGAAAGAAGACGGAAAGGGACTATATTGTCCAGCTCAATGCTGGCAGCAGAAATAAGTGGTTATATTCTTAAACCAAGAGGTGGAACAAGAGAAGATTTCTTTTTGTATAAATCCTTACACAGAGGATTGAAAACACAGTTATATGCAGGGTTCGACTGATTGCAATATAGTTTTGTTACATACTGTAAAGCTAATTTTATACGTCGCTGCTCAAGAGATGGTTCATCAGCCTCGACATACAGGCTGTCAACAAGTGAAATTCTAAAGGACCGAAGACAAAGTCTTAAACCTTGGTGATGAACAAAGACGTTAGAACGAAAGGACGTTATCAATGGCATGCCACTTTTAATACTGTCGCTCTTCTTTACTTTACGTGGACATGCGTATCATTGTCACTAGTGCCTGCTGTTGTTACTGTGTTCTGCGATGTGGTCCTGTAGTTACCGGTTCTGATGTAATATATTGTTGTATTGCCTTTCAGTGCAATGTAATCTGCTTCCTCCAATAATCGAGATATTCTACTTACCACTTAATGCCATTAAAGGCGTAGATTTTGGATGATGTGTGTATGTATCGGTTGTTTAGACGCAACGTTTAAACATATTTAGATCACAGACGCACCAACTGTGCATGAAGTCTAATATGTGTTTCCTGAAGATGTCAAGATTTGAAGGCCTGTAGTATGTAAATAGTCCTCTGGTCATTCCAGATGCTGCTGCTGGAATCCTAGATTCGAATCCCCGAGTACCATCTTCTGGTCTATTTGCCAGCGCCTTACTGTGTGTTTCACTTGAAACCAACATAACCACATATTGATCAGAAATATATCTTTCTCGAATTTTTGAATTCGAGGTATACAAAAAGAAGCAAATGTTTAGGATTAAATACGATGCAATATTCAGATACACTGCTATGTTACGAGTATTTGTCCCTGGCAACCCAAAGACGTAGTGACAGACATATTCTTAAGAAAGGACGAAGGTTAAATGATACCATCGATTTGGAAGATTTATCAACCTTCCTTCCGGAACCACTGGGAATTCACGAAGTAAGAACAAGACTGTACTCTGTGTCGCCGAAAGAAATCAAACGACTCCAGCAACTCATTCTGATGGATGGGTCTACAAACAGAAGGAGACAGTTGTATCGGCTTGTTCTTGTTATTACCCTGAAACTTTGGGCCAAATCAGAAACACACACCACTAAATCAGAATAAAGTGCATGATCCGCTGTTTCAAATTTCCATACAAGGGAATTGGTGCGTTAAACTTAATTAACATTTTTACAAAGACCTGTTTCACTAAATGTTCCGCAATATTTCAAATTTAACGAGCCACCAACTGTTTCATTATCCTACAATAGCATCATTTCGTCCACAGTGTTCAATTATAGGCACGTCTTGCAAAGGGTGGACTTGGCAGCTCATGATTGAAATTCCATAAAGCAAACAAAATTCCGTTATATGCAATAATAGTCAACCAGCCAATTTCCCTTCAGTAATTTACCCCAAAGAGCTTACGAAACGGCCTATTCTGTTTCATATTTAGAATAGTCTGCGCACAGACGAACAGAAATTTAAAAATTAAGTTCTGTATTCAAAACATATCAATTCTACAAGATATATGGCGAAATTCATATAGAGGACAATGTTTAATTTTGACTGCCAATCTAGACTTGCCCCATACATCATTCTAGAGATGTGTTAGACACCTTTCTATAGCAATGCCCGACAATACCAATAAGATTGTAGGAGAAGGTGATAACATAGCTAAACTTTCCACCAGTCTTTTTTCCTATTATATATCGGGAAATATTATGTCACCTCCAGTTTGTGGATACAGTCATAGAGGTCCTTTCTTCTACGTCCCTTTCCAAATAGTAGTTTTATCAGAATTACATATTTCAATTCATTAGTGGCTTTGACGCTTTCCAATGGTTTTCTGATAGACATAAGCATGCCATTTCTGAAATGGACAAAGCGTTTGTCTGATGCCATTCACTTGTAAGACATTGGAGCATGTGTTCAGGTGGAACATTACCTTGCATTGCATATGCAGGTCAGGACATGCTCACCTGACATCGTGTGTTTGATGGTGATGTTCATAATCTATAAGTTAATGGACTGTTTCCATTTATTACAATCCAGTATTTGAGAGACGACTCAAATCAAAATCTATGACAGATGGACATGACCGCTCTCAAGGCTGTTTCCAGTTGAGGTATTGTCAAATAAGGGACTTTGAGATCCAGATGCCTTTCAAAATAAAATTTATAGTTGCCGTTAAGTTAAAATGAAAACTGCTGTCATCATGAAAAAACGGGGCAGCTTCCAATTTAAATGTCAAAATGAAGGGTTTTTTCTCATTTTGAACAACATTTCATTAGAAAGCCAGAATTTGATACAAACGTGAACTTGCATTGTACAACTGTTGTTCTGACCTGAATTAAAAATGAAAAAAAACATCAAGTCAGTTGCACGTTTTTTAGGATTTAATAAAGTTTGGTACAAGTGTGTTTACAGCTCCCTGTTTTGGATACATTGCATGCAACAGGAATATTAAAATATTAAAATTCAATATATAGTTGGCATAAAGAGTAATGGTGGGGTAGTCTGGTGGTTAAAGCGTTCGCTCGAAACGTCGAAGACTCGCTCGGGTTCGATTCCCCGCATGGGTATAAAGCCTATTTCTGTTTTTCCCGCAGTACTTTTCATAGGGTTTTCTTAAAATACATGTAATACCATTCGTAGTAGGTCACTTAACACTAAAACGACGTTTACCAGTGCTCACTCACTCACTCTAATACATTGCACGAAGATTATCATAGAAGGGGTATTGTGTCTTATATTTATAGACCGTGTGTGGCCACTGTAGCCCAACTGCCATGCACGTAATCCTCATGATCCCCGCCCCCTACAATTCAGCTATACAGCTACCAGAAAAAAAAACAAATTTGAGTCTGAAATAGGATCCCGTTTATCACGTATATTTTACGGCTTTCGTGTTCTTCTGACAGCTGTTTGACTGCTCAAAGAGCTTACCGTAAGTATCTATTTTAAGTGTCTATCTCTCAGAAGACTGGCCTGCAATTACCTTGGCATAATATGGACCAGAAGGCACTGATCCCTCTAGTACTAATACTGTGTGTGTCCAGCCCAAGCCAATATAATGGCCAATCTGTGACTGCTTGTAACCCAGTAATAGCCTGGAGTGGAACATCTTCCATAAAACCCCTTAATATGGGAGATTTCCTTCTGACTATAGTTCAAGACCGTTACCCTCATGATGGAACCGCGGTTCTGGTATATCTGATTACATCATAATGGCAACAAGACCAGTTCCATATACATGGACAATATGTGCCGGAAGTGCGACTTCGAACAAACCTACATATGTTAAGTATTAAACCAAATCAATGTACAAAGTGATCGCTCAAAAACAGATGCATATCAGAGCATTTGGCCAAAAGCTCAGTTCCTAATTATCGTAGGGGATAGCTTTTGATAATATTCTGGCAAACATTTTATATTGTTTGGGGTTTTTTTTGGTTTTTTTTTTGGTTTTTGGTTTGTTTGTTTTTTTGGGGGGGTGTTTTTTGGGTTTTTTTAATAATAAATAAACGATAGCCTTTGAAATATTCATAAAAATCACTAACAAAGTGAGGACACCGTAAACATGTAGAATCTTTGGGAAGAATGATCTATTTCTTCATGACAACTTGAACATGGTAATAAGAATGATGATATCCATTTGAAATCGTTAGCAGTATTTATGGATACCTGTTTTCTCAAGAAAATACGATGACAGGGTCAGTACCTGACAATGATACAAAAGGTAGTGAATGGCACCTATGCAGAATTACAACCACCACATTCATCTTTCGAAACACTCCCAGAACATGAATGTCTAGATCTCAGTGAGAGAAATTCCACTTTGTTCTTTCTACGGGCATTAGATGAAGGATTGGGGAATTGTTAGAAAGGGAATGGTAAATCTGAAAATGGGACAAATCCCCATCTTCCTGCCCTATCCCCACATCATTCAGAGACTCGGGCACTGGAGTAGACAAAAGGCAAAGACCTTCTGTCTTGGCACCTTTGGTCGGCTGCTTTAGATTCCACAGCGCTGCATTTTGCATATATTCCAGTTGCGTGTAGGCTATCGTACCTGTACAATTTATCATAGGATTACGAATGTCGAAGAGTACGAACTATTTGTGGATTGGGCCACAGATCCACAAAACGATCGTAGCCGTAAGCCTATGATATATTTTAGTGTTACGATACGATTATGTTGTAGCGTAGTTTGAGCTCTGTGGATTGGTAACCGGACCCTACGATGCAGTTCGACATCATGCGTATCGATCTGCGCAAATGATAAAGGATGGCATCTCTGTCGACCAAATCCCGATCCCGTTAGTTGCATTTTACTTAAGACTTAAGAGCACTGAATCATCCATAACGTATTTTGAAAGTGTGAAACGTTACTAGATTATCGGTGAGCATTATCAGAAGACCAGTATACATACCACAGGCTTTCTCATAACCTCTGTCGACTAATCCGCCTGTAATCCCACGTACAGAGGGGTTGGTATAATAGTTTAGAGGTTAAAGCGTTTGCTCATCTCGTCGAAAACCCGGGTTCGATTCCCTATATCGTTACAGCGTTTGAAGCCACTTAAAGGTGCTTGTCTCCCGCAGTGATACTGCTGGAATAGTGTTAAAGCGGGTATACTATAGCGGCAACACTATACTCACATATTTGTGTGGATCAGTCATATGAGGAAATAAATAAAATGATCGCTGGTTTAAATCCGCGTTCTCATCGATTTTTTTCTGTTTTGTCAGAACCGCATCAGAGATGTAGCGGGTTTACCCAGTGAGGGCAAACAGCCTAACAACTTCGGGTTCCTGCCAAGACCGTCGGACACGCGATGAAATACATGAAATACTGTTAAAAGCGGCGTAAAATCAAATTCACTCGCTCACTGCATTCTGGTTTTAAGCTTTGTTCCTGCGCAACTTGATGAAGGTCTTAACGAGATTGTGTCAAGCATATTATACAGGCCAAAAACAACAAATACAACCTGTTTGCTATTTCTGCAATATCAAGTTACCAGTTTGCACCATCAAAAGAAATCTAACGAGTTATCGATTTTAAATCAGTCAGTGTCATTGTCTTCTTGATTCCGTTGAAAAAATGGACAGTTGAGCAAAAAGCATTTCCGTCATACCCCTGTGAAGGCAGTACGATGACATATTGATAGATCCCAGTGCATTGCAAGCTATCTTTTCGTGTGTTGTAATGTGTCTGTGGAAACCGTTCCGCTGTCAGGGGACGGATTAACCAAACATTGCATCATTTGTCACAGTTTATATCGAGACAAGTAATGTATGGTGCATGCATACGTGTGAGTGTGTACTTAGTGGACGGTCAGGCAAATGTACAAATGTTTGAGTAACGTACAATGTGGCCTTATTTAATATATACGTTGTGTATTTATGAATACATGCAAACCTAAGATAATTGTCTGGAGAATATACTGGACAAAACAAGTCAGGGATAGTGGCATTTATATGACCGATATTTTATCAATGAATAAATACATCATTATTCATAATTTCAAAATTTACATATATTCCTAACTATTTTTGTCCAGTATATGAACTAAAAATTTGCTTTGTGACGGTGTTAATTGTGAGCGTCAAATGTAGCATTAATTGTAAACATCATTAACAGTATTGGTCATAAACGACAAAGATTTATTTCATTGTAAACATCACTGACCCTGTTGTAATCAACTATCACAGTGTTAATTGCTAACGTCAATGATAGTATTAATCTGAGCGACAATGGCAACTATTGTAAAAGGCAATAAGTGTGGTAATTGTAAACTGCATAACAGTATTAAATCTACTGACGATGGCGGTGTTCTCGGTATATTTCAAGAACATTATGCATTATGTAAACGTGAAGAACAATATCCTTACTATCAATAAGTGCCAGTGACAGAATTAATACCAATGTCAATATCAGTGTCAATTCTATTTATCAATAACAGAATAACAGAAACGTCAATGATAGTATTACATACATTGTCAATGACCACATTCATTGTAAACATCCGTCGCACCAAGAATAGCACTGACTGATTTAAAATGACAAAATCGATAGCAAATGCCAAGGACTGCATTAGGCTGTCATTGGCAATGGCCATGTATAAACGCCTTGGACACTGCTGTGTGTAAGGTTCTCTACCTCATTATACTTTCAAAGACAACAGTGCGAAATGTACAACATCTAAAAGTGGAAGTATTTTGATGAAACAATAATAGTGTGAATCATGAAAGGCAACACAAATGATGAACTACGACAGGGTAGTATCCTTGGTGCCTGCCTGTTTTTTTAGACTTACCTTCAACATGTCTATTCATATTCCCAAAGGCGTAATAATACACTTTGAAACGTCGTGATCTTCATATTACTAAAGCTTACATCAATAAAATTTCACCTCAATCCCATCCGCAGTGCTTCATATTCTTTCCAAATACCATTCTGTTCTCAGAACGTTAATCCATAACTACGGCGCCTTGCTATTGGTGCGATTTGGAGACAAATATTATGTGTTTCCATTATGTAGTTCCAGACGTTTTTAAGAATCTAATACATGGTTTCACTGTAACATCCAGGACAAACAAATCTGAACATGAATACCTTTACTCTCAGGTTCTCGGCAGCACTATCATGCTTTTGCAGGTACGCAGTCAAACTGCTTTGCTCCATCTACATGCAAGAGATTCTTTCAAACAAGTCACTGTGCGACGTTGAAAAAACATTGATGATGAATACACGAAGAACTCAATATCCAGGTTTACCCCTTAAATACCTCTAATTTCCCATCTTGGAATGTACAAGTATTCATCTGTTTCCAATTAATCATCTGGACTGTTCCAAACCCACTGAACCTATTACTTCGGGTTCATATTAAAGCATTAAAGAAATAGTTAAACGTAGACAATGTTTTCTTTAGCTTTTAAATATCCTTTAGTTAAGATTTTTAAAAATGTAATTCGTGGTGTATAAGATCAGACCCGTTGTGAAACTGCTTCAGGATGAGCATGTGTAGGGAACAACAATTAAGTGTACTATCAAAACAGCCCGAGCCACAGAGAAACGTCAATACGGATTCCGTGCATTGGCAATTTAGTTCCAAGAAATCGCTTTTCTCACGATGATTCTACAAACTACTAAATACCGGCTACATTCAGCTAATATTGGAGCCATCCGATATGCCGTGCGACATGCATGCCTCGTCATCCCCCGTGACATCAGGTCGAATGAACACCAAGGCAACCACTATTGATGCTGGGATGTCAAAGGTGTGCTCTTTAACAGAAACTTAAAGAGTTTGGGTATGAATTAGACCTGTGGCAGTATGTCACTTATACAATGTATATGACTGTACTTTTGTTAAAAATGTATTTCTGGTGTTCACCCGGCGTGATATCGATAGATCGATGCTCATGCTATTGATCACTGGATTATCACTTACAGAGCGCCGCCGTATTGCTAGAATATTGCTGAGTGCGGCGTAAAACTAAACTCAAACATTCACTCACCCACGAGCAGCAAAAGATTGTCGAATTTGGTATTCAGAACGGGGGTGTAATGATGGGGATATTATTTGATTGAAACGGGACCTTATATATATTGGAAACCATGTATTGCCTCCTCCGATCTGGCTACCAAAGACAATCAGATATGGGTTAACAATGATGATACTGATCTGACACAATGTCTATTTCTCTGTATTTCGTCTTACAAACTTAAACGGAGTGTTTACCAACTTATACCCTGTTCTGAAGGAGCACATGCTGAGCATTCACCTCAGGCTGTGACACTGCGCACCTCAGGCGTGCAGGACCCGAACCTTGCAACCCGTGAATAGAGTAGGTCTTCAGTAACCCATGCTTGTCACAAAAAGGCGACTGTACATATCGTAAGAGGCGACTAACGGGATCGGGTGGTCAGGGTCGCTGACTTGCTTGACACATGTCATCGGTTCCCAGTGGCGCAGATTGATGGTCATGCTGTTGATCACTGGATTGTTTACGCCAGACAAGATTATTCACAGGCCGCCGCCATATAGCTGGAATATTGCTAAAACTAAAACTAAACTCACTCACTCACTCACTCACTCACCTAACTCTCCACCACAATAACCTGACACATCGTGATACACAGCGGTGGTAAACCATATCCTGTATGTTTGCCATCTGTTGTTCTATAACCCCAGGGCATTCCGATACAGTAAATCGTGTTCCCATGGAGATACAGTCTGTCTTCAGTGTTAGATTCCTATCTCATTTATCGCAATTATCACGGGACGAATTAGCCCTAGTCTGTGTTTTATTATCTAAAGGAAAGATCTGCTAACGTCAAAGTCAGCAAGGCGTGAAGGTAATAGGTTCTGCGCTCATTGTGTGTTGGTACAATATGGTACCTTCGTTTAGTTCCAGATGGCCACGGTTAACGCTACCAACTATTAATATTGCAGCTGGTTTCGAGTCCATGACTGGCAAATGACTCCCACGGTGACGAGACTTGTGAATATTTTTGTTTGTTTACTGCAAGGAAAACCAGGTTCTGTGGATTGTCAAATTCAGTATAACAATGAATACAGCGTTTCGGTGATGATATTAAGATCGCTGACGATTTGATGCTTTATTCTGAAAGGGTGGGTCGGAATCCCGGACAATTACAAGAATCCATACGTAACTGAAAAGGCACTGAATTGCGTATTCAAGTTGCAGTTATTCATTTTTGGGACGTTGAAGTAGCCAAATGGGTAAAGCGTCCTCGTTAAGTTGAAGGCCCGGGTTCGATTCCTTACATGGGTACAATGCGTGAAGCTTTTTTATGATGATCGTGATATTGCTGGAATATGTGCTAAAAGGGGTCGTAAAATTAAACTCAAATACTCAATATTTATTCGAAATCAGATCCCAGACATGCCACGTTCCCTTTTCAGCTACAGGGTGATAGACTCAAAGAACAAATGGATAAAACCCATCAACCAATGAAAATCCGTGTTATTTATAGAAACAATGTATTGCGTTATACATAATTAACACCCTCCGGCTTCTGTGATTTTTCGGAATGTATACTACTCAGTATTTAATACTGATGATTGGATACTTCATAACGTTTATCAAGGAACACGTGAATGATGTTCATCGCACGGAATCCCTCAACATTTCATCACAATATAAGTGATCACAATTATAACTACATCGACAGCCCGTTAATGGTTAGCAACTATTACAAAGCTGTTATGATGGGCACGCTCATTCATTTACTAATCCTGATGAATTCCCCTCACGTAAATTGCATCCACAATTTGTAATTCTCTTCACGGGGTCCAAAGGGAAAACGTTGACTGGGGATCTCGTGATATATCATTAAGACTTGCTATTTTTCGCTAATATAGATTGATAAATCAGTGATTGGATTGGTTAATAATTGCATGTTACCACCTACGTCTAGACAACGAATTAACATATATCAAACAGATCGTCAGGTTATAAGGTTATGTGCGTTAGCTTATGTTCTACAGATGAACTAAATATGCACAACATACCTAATATTTATCGATTGTACTTCACGATTTATTGGTTGTTGATGGTCTGTCTTAGTAATGGGTAAGTGAATATGGTTTTACGCCGCTTTTAGGAATATTTTTGCATTTTCACCAGAAATGGGCTTCACCCGTTATATCCATATGAAGAATCGAATTCGGGCCCCTTCTTAATTATGAGGTACTCAACAGCACCATCAAACTTTGTACATTTTATCATTAAACGTGTTTGGAACATTTGCGTTCTGCAGAATAAATGTTAACATATGGGTCCTCTTACTTCACCAAGTGCTTAATTAATTATCAATACAATGAAACAAAGTGGACGAAAATACGAAATCAGTCGCGTCGTTTTAACTCAGGGTCTCGGTCCATGCGAACCGATGATTGTCCATTATGAAATGACAGGGAATCCCACGAGACGACTAACGGGATCGGATCGTGAGACTCGCTCACCTGCTTGCGTCCCGATTGCGTAGACCGATGTTCATGCTGTTGGTTACTGGTTTGTCAGATCCAGAATTGATCGTGTTACCGATTGTTTCCATATGGAGCCCAATGTGTGCATTTGGAGAGAAGTGAAGCATCCACAAGAGAAACAGGTTCAGGAGGTTATAATGTGGCGAGTAAATATTGGTATAGGTATTGACGGTGAACAGTTATGAGGCGCATTATGCTCCGGTTGTAAGATGAATGGTATTAAATCACAATACGATATGTTTCCCGCCTTCTTTTGAACGTATATACCTTTGCATCAGTGAATTGGGATTCAGACAGCTTTTAGCAACATGCCAGCACCATCAAGTATGTATAAATATTCACGTAATAAATATGTAACATACTGTAATTTGAGTAAATCTGAACTTCGCGATGCCTGATCACTGAATCTGAACCTTCGCCCAAGTAAAAGATGAAACCATTTTCTAACCCTCCTTATGTTAAAACAAAAAGTTAAGAGGTTTGCAGATGCCTTTAATTTGAATTTCTTTTAATGTGACGTTTCACCAGTTTCGTATCTTGTACATATGATGGAATGAAATGATGTGAAGTTGATGTCGACGGTGTTCCAGTAACCTCACGTCCTGTCTGCTTGATAGCCTTCAGAGGAACACATGATTACGGGAAAGTATTGACAAACATACATTTAACCTAAACACGACGCATCTGAACTTTCATCAGGTATCATAGATCAAAGGCTCTTGGTCGAAGTCTGAAGCGATGAACACACATCTGTATCCAATTGTCTCATTATGGCTTGTGGTGACTATACAGAAACTATATATTATATTCCCTTAACGTATACGTCTTCATTGGGACCGGGTGTACACCACATCCCAGATGCGGTGATCTATACCAATTGTGTTTATCACTGAATTATCCGCTCCAGACATTACTTACAGACCGATGTCATATGACTGAAATATTGTTGAGTCAGGCGTTAAAGACCAAGCAAATAAACAAATAAAACCGTAATTTAAACCGTTAATCTAATCTTTGACCATCGTCAAAATCAGGATGTTGACCTGGGATTGTCACTGCGATAATGAATCGCAAGGTTCATCAGCCTACCTTCAGTGGAGCGTCCTCTGTCCTGTATTCTGTATAAATGCAGGATAAAACACATTTTTTTTGTATTATCATTGTTCATGATGCTATTGTAGTAAATATAAAAAAGGTTCTTTGATTCATTCATGTGGGACATGTGAACCATTTTCAATTACATTACGTTACACTGCAAAGGGATGAGACAGGCAAAATCACTACGCCTGTTAGGAAGCCTCCTGTGAAGTACTTCCAGCTGCCTTGGAAGTTGTGGTTTCACACACTCACCCCGAATGCTTAAATAACACCAAGACACGCAAGACGTCATGAGTGAACTTTGTGAGGCTATTATTTCCCTTCTTTGCTCTTCATTCAATAAATATCAAAGCCTCTTTAGAATTATTCAAATTTCGGCCATGTTTGAAAACTCCAAACGTCCAGCTGTCTTTAATGTTGTGGTTTCGTTCCATCACAGAAACTCTTGGATTGTCATGTCGTGACAAAGAGTATTGACTTCAAACTTCAGATCTGAACAGGATCGACCAAGTGCCGCTTGGCGTCTCTCGTGGCGCCACCAAGAGTATTGTTGAATGACGAGGTGCGTCAACAATTTCTGGTGAGCTGTTTGTCAATTTGTGAGCGCATCATGACAGAAACTACCTTCAAGTCATTAACACCAGATTAACAGGAAGTGGCAAACGGCAGTGGCGGATCAATAGAACTCTAATGTTTATGTCAAACTGAGCAAGGAAAATCATAAACAAGCATTAAGGAGTGAAATGTGTCCTTGGTTCTCGAATCTGATTGGAAATGGAGTTAAATCTGTCTGATCTCCATGGCCGCTGGAATGACTCGGTAGCCAGTTCAAGTAAAGGTCACCTTCGTGAACTCTATGAGCAATGAGAAATATGGGAGATAGGAATGAGATAACAGTTAACGTTGCATCGGCTTGTTGTTTCAGCAATATTGCAATAGGAGATAGAAAACACTCTGATATTATCACGAACGTCTATGATGCGCATTATCGTGCAATTGGCTGCTCTGTGACTTGAGTAGGGGACTGCTTAGGGCAACTTTTAGAAGCATTGCAACCATGAACTTACAGTAATGATGCCAAGAGGTTTGGATATTGTACTTTCATAATAAACAACGCCAAAACTGATTACGACATAGTCATAAAAAACATCCGCAAAATGCAAACCATTTCGCCATGTCTGTAACATAATCACATGTATATGAAACAGTATCATTTATTCTAGATGCCAAGTGTTTGCGAAATATGAGCGCATCGGATGTCACGCTCCACCGAGGGGACTTCTCCCAACCCTAGGCATCATGATTCAACCTCATGATCCTCCTCTCTTGACAATTATTGGTGCTGTGTGATTTTCAAATTTGCAGACTTAGTAACACGTAAATTCAGATGATTATATTGCATACCTCCAAGTAATTTATCAAGCATTAAACACGGTAACTAGCCTGTACAGTATCACCATCTGACGTTTAGGGCAAAATATCAGTTACTCGGGATTCGTAAGTCAACAACCAGTTAATCCTTCAGGGCCACATGTCATAACATACTGTAATCTGAGTCGTTAGCTTTAGAATTTGCTAGATTTAGTGGGTAAACAGTAAAGTTAGTGGACAGTGTTAGGTTTCCTTTTGCTAAAGCCTCTGTTTTCTGTGTGTAAAATTTAGATTTCCACAAGTGAAAGGACTTACACCTTGTGCTGAGCAAAATACAGACTTGTTTGTTGCACTAACTTCTGAAGCACAATGTTCATTCTACTAGGATTTCAAAGAACGTGGAACGGCTCTTGTTGAGAGACTAGAGCAAAGCCCCAATGCCTCAGAAAATCTTTCTGAAAGTCTCCTGTCAGACATGTGTAGGACATTTTCAAAATTGACAAAATGATAAATAGGGGATGTATCTCCTATATTGACTTATGTCATGTTATGTCACTGTAACAACTGTAGTTTGACTTTACATATGTATGTGATATGTGTGCCTCTGGTGGAACAGGATACTCCTCAGTGTTTCGCGAAGACCTAGTATTTGGACAATTTGAAAGTGATCTATTAACGCATACTCACAGGAAAGGAGGAATAGTAAATCAGGATTTTACTTTAATTGAAAATGATGTGTAGGATTGAATTTTTTTTTGTTAAGACTACATCTCAGTTTTATATAGCCATTAAAATAAGTTTATTTCAAGTTTTAATGATTATTAGATAAATGAGGATTTAACACATTTTAGGATTAAAAGTAAAACACAATATCCAGACCATGTGTTTCGTCACGCCGAAGATCCGGGTTAAATTTCAACGCATGGATACAATGTGTGAAGCCCAGTTCTGGTGTCGCCGTGTTGTTGCTTGATTAATGCCAAAAGCAGAGTGAAACCCAACTCCTGCACCCACTCACTCATTCACTTACAATGTGATGTATTAATGCTCTGTGAAACCCAGACATGGTGACATGATCTAATCCTTTTATATCTAATACAAAGTGGCGGGATGTCAATGAGCTTTTCTTGTGTGTGCCTCATGCAAAGTAGCCCTTACTCGTCAGTTGACAAAGGACGATTATGACAAAATACATGCCCAAAATTGCTTTCGTAACAAATCTATACACTGTCTAGTTCAGTATCAGTTCAGTCTATGGGGTTGTGAAACTCTAAAGAGCGTTTTAACTTGGATTTGCAGGAGCGATATCACTGCTGCCACAATATATTGTCATTGCGATTTACATGGTATTTTGAGTCCGATCACTATAAGGAAAGTAATTTAACTAGAGGTCAAAGCTATGTTACCATGCCTCATTTTCAGGATACACTAGTGCAGTTCTCTATCATCGGTGGCTGCTTAAGGTCCAATAGATTAATATATCTATTTGAAGCGAAGACGGCACAGTGACACAAGTCTTACAATTTATATTTACAACCTTAGTGACACACTCAAGTTCATTGTTTGTTTGTTTAAACACAATATTCCAGGAATAGTGGGGCGGTCTATAAATATCCAGTCTGAACCAAACAATCCAATGAACAACATCATGAGCATCGATCTACCCAAATTTGACTCGATGACATATATGAACCAAATCAGCAAGCCTGGTCACCCAACCTGTTACAAGTTTGGGTACCTGAAGACATGTCATACATCAGATCGTCACGAGTGTCCACATGGTGAAGAGAGAGCAAGGTCCGCTTATAAGTATAAGTGTATTGATTGAAATGAATTCCAGCAATATTTGTAAGGTCCGCTTATAAGTATAGGTGTATTGATGGAAATGAATTCCAGCAATATTTGTACGATTACCTCAGTAGTACGTTTCCAGCTTCGTGTGTGACAAGGTTGTATACTGAAGCTTACTTTACTTCATCTCAGCCTCGTCACAGATTCATCTTTCCCAGTTTGGGTACGAGAGGCCAGGAGATCTAAACCTTATCATATACAATAAACCATCAGTTAACACTTTCGGAATGGCAACACAATGGCGTTTATGTAAGCTCCTTTCATTTAAAGTATTGATTATGGGATAACATCAGCGTGAAGGTATTGGGAGTGTATCAAAGCATCTGGTTCATGATCGATATTCTACACGTAATATGACAAAGGGACTGTATTATTTCCGCTCGGTGTCACCTTAAGTACAGTTGTATCTAATAGCATGTAACTGTCAAGTCAGACATTCACGGTGAGCCAAGCTGTGTGTCATTATGGGCATTATGTCCCGACTTAGCTCCTGACTTTTGGAACATGTTTTGAGTAACCAAAATATTCGATGCAAACATACAGATATGTTTAATACGGCTGAACCAATTTCCATCACCCGACGGGGGTTGTGAATTCTAATAATGTAACATCAGTATTACAAGATAACAGAAAAACATAATGGTGTTATCTCTGAATAATTGTTTTGTGATGAAAAGGAATATGGAATGCTTAATGTGGAAGGCGGACATACGTATTCCGTGAATCTGATTTTCATGAGGTGTGAGGATTTGGAAAATGTTTTGGGTAGCAGACAGGTATTATTCTGGATGCAGGAGTTATTAAACGATAAGCGGACATGACAATTGCCAAAGAATCAGTTGGCGTGTAAGGTGTCTGAAATAATTTGGTAATGTGCACCACCTGCAACCCTTTGGATGCGGCAGACCTATGTCAATATTCTGGAAAACAGCAGCCGGGACAATTGCATTTGTCTCGTCAACATAGCGCTCTTCTCAATAGAATGTTGTACCATCTGTAGAGGATGGCGACGCTGTCAATACAGTATGGTCACTTTTAGGACTCTTACACTTACAGTCCGCGAGCTGTCACAGCTTCAGGTTGTATGTAGCACATTGTGCCGACGTAGTCATATGTCATGTCCATGTGTAGACACCTGAGGGCATCAACCGGTCACTGGAGATGTCTGTGGTGCTGAATTCTCCTTCTGAAGGTAGTTGTCCTTATGCTGAAGGCATGGACAGCCACCTGCGCACTTTGCATGGCGTAACTTTTGTTGCAACGTTTATTGTAGGCTAAAAGAAACTGGATTGTGGTTACCCAAAAGACATTTATGATTCGGCACGCCCAGCATGTACAGAGAACGAATGTCATGACAGGACATTATGGCATCTTTGGCACACGAAAAGTAAACCAAACGTAGTTAAGAAATTTCATGAAAATTTTGGACATCCAAAATAACATATTTCTCTTGTCTTTCAGATAGTGAGGTTAAAATACAAACGTCTAATTAAACATAATATTGAAAATATATTGGAATAAAATGTTATTGATTATTTTTTTTCTCACAATCAAAAACAATTAAGCAGATGACATCATGATTGTCTTCCCTTTATTGAAACCCATTGTTTGGTTTAACAAGCTGAATATTTATATCCGTATTACGTACTTCATTTGACCAATTACACAAACACCTTTACCATAGCACTTACACTTCACTACTCGTTACTCAGAGCAAATCACTTTGAAATGAGAGCCAAAATAGATTAATAGGTCAATTCAATCAGTTCGTGTTTGAGAGAACGCTCTAGGACATTGGCGGTATATAATCGCAGTTGACTACTTGTAATGGTGTGTCCGGTTAATGCGTGTCCAAATTCAAGAAATGTTGACCTTGATTATGCTACATTATGCAGAAAGTAAGAAACAAAGCGGAAAGTAGACCTTTGGCCCTTTCGTCTTTTGAGAAAGATTCCCAATAGATTACCTGTGTACTTAGCTCTGTATATCAGTGCTGCGTTCACATTGTCACTATTAAGAATCGGTTGAAGTTAGTGTTGTGCCAGTTACTATGATTAGTAACATACAACATATTCCGATGGCTTTCTTGCAGAGACAATAATGATGAAGATGGTACAACTGTATGGTATTATCCCATCCTTCATTTAGTTAAACTAAGTGAGTAAAGTCTTTCGCCGAATTTAGCACTATTTCGTCACGGCGGATTAGAACCGAAATTTGCGTCACATATTGTATATATCAATCCCCGCCCTTAGTAAAAATGGGCCAACGTTTTAAGCATTAGCCTACCCCTACCCCGTTAATAGACGAAACGCAGTTTCCATACCCACAGAATGAGACACCTACATGGAAGTCTGAATCGCGACGGGAGGTTCTGGTCTACATGATGTGCTTGTTGACTTATTGTGGATTTCAGCTAAATATGATGCACGTCCTAACTGTCACATTGCTACACAAGTTTAAGTGGGCAGGTCAGCTTTATGCGTTGATGGGAATATTCCTATTAAAGGAAGCACCTGAATGGCCTGAGCCTAATGTGTCTTTAAGTACGGGGGCTAATCTTAATCCTGACATAGCTTTGTGCCGCTATGCCTAGGAAAGAATTGCGAGTTGAGTGAATCCCTTCCGTACATTGCACAATTGTCGTATATTTCACAGATGCCGTATATTTCACAGATGCCGTATATTGCACATATGTTGTATACTGCAAAGATGCCTGGGAATATAGAACATTATTTTATGGATAACAACTTCTTTCACCAAGATCTTTAATGGATAAATTTACTTTTTTTAGTTCTTTGAAACACAACCTTTCGGGGTCATTTCACACCCCTTCATCAACTCATCTCTAAAAGATCTTGTTCATATATACAACATCTTAATGTCGCTAAAAGACAAACAACTTCTTTATTAAGCTGTTGTCCAAAAAATAGTGTTCACTACTGTACGTCTCAACTTCTATGATGCCAATCCAACAACATACCGTAACATAACCAATGGGGATCTGTGCAGTAGAGATACAGTTACGTTCCATATAGGGGTCGCAGACTGAAGTGGTGACAAATATTACATGCTTCAAGCATCCAGGGTAGATGATAATACTCAATCTTAGAACAAGCTATGTATTGTTGCGAAGACATTATCACTTGGTGTAATGCGTTCCCTTCGCAAACATTACTAAACACTCAAGAACATGAGAAAGCCAAAGGTGTGTTGGCTCCCCGCTTCCATTTTAATGAGAAAACACTTTCCATCTTCACAAGAAATAACCGAAAGCAGAGTCGATTGTCCGTTTCCTATAGTCTTCAGGACTCGCTACCAGCTAGGAATGGCGCATTTCTATTAAATTTGGTATACGGGGAACATGCATTTTTAAAACTCATTTCGAAATGTTTCTTCATCGCTGAACAAATGGTCTTGATCACTTTGCCGATGCTAAAGCTGATTGAAATAGTGTTTCAAAGTTTGACCGCCTAGCCGCAGATTGGACTTGAAACACTATGGACCTGTCGTAATTGATCATTCATATCATGTTTCAAATTCACGCCCGATATGATTACAAATATTTCAATTATTGAAATATTCGATTTTAATTGTAAATTACACAAACGAAGGACTAGTTAAATCAAATCATGGTGTTTTTGTTTAACTGCTATAATTCAACATGGAGCTTTTCCTTATGAACCCTGACTGGAGAGCCATGGTATGACTAATGGTAGTAAAACAACCCCATGGCAATGCTACTCCCATGCAAGAAACAGTTCGATACAGGTGTCCTTAGAACATCTTTATTCGCCATTGTTTATCTTAAATACTTTAGCGTAACGCTAGAGCCGAAATGCAAATGTAAATGTAAATGTTTCAGCCTTGTTTGCATAGGTGAAAAGGCACCCAGTGCTTCTTAGTGTCGGGACTTTTTAATTGATTATTCTTCTACTCCAATAACCGTCCGTGTCACTGTCCGTGGTATATGGTGTCTTTGTTACATGTATGACGTGTGCCATATTAGAGCGATCCACCGCCTTTGTTACCAAATATAATCAGTTTACATAGCCATTCTAGTATAAGTTTGTCTTATACAAAATCAACGAAGTAAATATTATAGGTATTTGAAAACATTGTATTTGATATTAAAGTTTTATAGCTATGCACAGACATCATATTGAATTTCAGCTACTTACAAATCTCAAGGTCCCGCTTCAGGAGCACACGCGACACTTCATCAAACAAAATCAATATTTTGAAACACACCGTATCTTATATTAGATTTGTTTGATTTGTATTTAACTCTGACGTATTCATGTATGCTACCTCAGCCTGCAAATAAATCTGTATCAGACATTCCAGCAATTGATATTGTGAGCAAACATTTACATCGTGAGGACCAAATGTCCAGTCCGTTTAGTTGTCTCTTACGACGAGCGTTGATCGTTTCCCATCTGTTCTAACACGGACGGCGAATATGGATTTTTTGTTTTTTGCTTATTTCTTGATGCACTTAGCAATATTTCAGGTAAGTGTGGTGGTCTTTAGATAATCAAGTCTGGACCAGACAATCCAGTAATCAGTCTCATGATGATCGATCTGGACAACTGGGACACGATGACATGATTGTGTCAACCAAGTCAGGCAGCCTGACCCTCCGATCGCCTCTTACAAGCCTGGGTTGTTGAATACCAATTCTGAGCCGGAAACCTACCGAGGATAATGAAGCCTGGAGCAGATAAAATATTGACTGATGTTATGAGCAACATCCCAAGCAGTCGGAATAAACTGACATCCAATCGGTCAAGTCACCGAGCTTGACTACAACTCTTGTAGCTGCTTCTTGCACATGGGTTTCTTGGAAACTATTTCCTGAGTCTCTCAGTGGCAATATTTCACAATTATAAACGCCGTGGAGATCATTCTCTGCACTATTCGTACTGATCAATTACACTTATATATAGTCCTAACCGGACAACAAAATAGGGGCATTACGCTGTTGATTCATTTTAGTGTGTCCTATTCTGTGATGGGAGTAATGAATTTATCCACAAATGATGCTGCAACATCAGTGTAACCGGCACCACGTTCGATACCATGAATATTCAATACTCAGCTAAGACCAAATTACAGTGTTATATGTTCTGCGCAGCGTTTCATGTTTGCCATGACAGTGAAATTGTCATCACGTTCAGTACCATGTCCGTGGAATATGCTGAGGACCAAAGGACATGTACATGTTCGTAGCAATATGTTCACATCTTTTCCAAGACTAAACGTAAAGATTCTAATTTTAACGCGAGGCACATTTCAACATGGTAACATCTGTCATATACTTTAACTTTAAGCTTTTGGGGCTTATTAGTCTTTCGTTTGTTGCTACTACAGAGTGTTTGTAAGCAGAAGCGCGACTGGTATGAGTATCAACCAGAATACTACCAGGAAGCAGGGCCCCAATCCACAAAGCGTTCGTGACGTTACGACTTATCGTAACTGATTCCTGCATTTAGAAGTTGGTAATGAACCTTCTTAACAACGTCATAACAATCTATAACGAAACGTCGCATCATATATAATAAAGATGTTGTAGACCATAAAGTACCTTACTTTGCTTCTTGCGAGTACCTGACTTTTCTTTTTTACGAAACGCGGACGTTTCGTGGATAGGATCTCGTACAATGTTATGGGTTCTGCGCATTCAAATTCATCTTTTCTAAGAGTAAGTGTAACGATTCTAACATGGAAACAGCTTTCATGTACTTGTGATCTTAAGCTTGTGGGGTGTATTCTTCCTTCGAGCTACAGGATGATTGTAGGCAGAGGCGTGGTTGGTGTGAGAATCAATGTTGTTTTTTTGCACAAAGAGCTATATTTCTATCACCACAATGATCTGTTATGGCCAATGCTACACCGTCGATTCCTTCACATTATACTATAAGGAGACAGGCTCCCGATCCACAAAGCGTTCCACGGCCTGTGGTAACTATATACCACATCATTGACTTACGAATGACTTACGAACGCTTTGTGGACAAGGTCAATAGTGCTGGGAAGCTGTGAGACGACTGTTCCAACGGACGTGCGGTGTAGGACAGTGGGGTAACCAATATTTAGGTACCTATAGATCGCAGTGAGGGTCCAAACACAGATATCAGTGACGTTAATGTGGCTTTGAATTTCTTGAAAAATCTGCACCCCGTTCCTTAAAGCGATCGTAGCTCTACGACATTCGTAACACCCATACTTACATAGACTTACGACTGTTGTAGCGCTACCACCGCCTGGAGGAATGGGGCGCATATTTTTCCATGTGACACATTCTTCTACACTGTCACTCATGTTCAATAAATGTCATCAAAATATATGTGACACATTAAAGTGTTAGCATCTAATCTAAATGTTTACCTAGTAGATTTCTTATCAAACATAACTTCTTAAAAATCTGTATGTCGTAAGAGCCGACACACGAGATTGGATAGTAAGGCTCGCTGACCGTCTAATGCATGTCATCGTAGTAAAGTAGATCAATGCTCATGATGTCACTCAGTAGATAGTCTGGCTTAGGCTCCGTTATTTACAGATCTTCGTTACATAGGTGGAAAGGAGCTGGGTGCAGCTCTACACAACAACTAAAATCTTATAGGAATGCATTCAAATTCAGGGAGCCGGTACCATTTATATTATAAAACATAGAGATGTGTCACTTACCATGTGAAAAGCTGTTTAACTTGCAGAAAGTGGCACCTAGGACCCATCCTTCTGTTGCATCATCGACAGCATGCACCCATGTACACGACCCCGCGACCATGAGGTCGGCGATGGCAAGGTTAATCATATAGTAGTTTGTGGCATTGTGCATCCGCTTGTGACGATAGACGATGACGATGATGAACACGTTTCCAACAATTGAAAAAACGATCATGACAAGGTAAAACACGCTCTTGACAACGATTTCCCAAACCTGGGTATCTCGGGTCTCTTCCGGGTAGGTGATATTTGAAACGTCGTACATGCCGTCTGTGATGTTAAGTTGCACGCTGGCCCCATAAACACCTACCGTTGCCATTCTTGGGTGCGCCGCTTGTCATTTAGGCCATCAAGTAATTTGAAAGGATTCGAGCATCACAGATCAATAACTGGTATTGACTGAAAACTTTGAAGATTCCCACCGGAATTAAAAGAAAATGCCTCAGCATTAGCAAATGTCGACACGCCCATTACAAACACTTGAATCAGAACAGAGCGTGTTGACTGGCATACAGTCTCATTCCCTCAGAGACAAACTGATGGACTTCTTATTCGCTGACTGTTGATTCTGACCAAGGATCCTTTTCATCTTGTGTTACCAGCTGCAGCGATCAGCAGAACGACAGTCAGAGAAGCTCAGACATGCGAGAACACAACAGCACTAGACGAGGTGAAGGAGTAAGGCCTATAAAGCATGACAAAAACATCGCCAGTTATTGGCTGCTTTGTACGCCATTACAGAACTGGGGGCAGTTGGGGGATCCGATTTTATGGCCGGCCAGTCATAACACAGATTATATATAGACCTGGCAAGAGCAAAACACCTCATACTATATAGTTTCTTATGAAAGAGTCATATAATTGATATTATGAATCGCATCACATTTTGAAGAATAACGTTTGTTCTTTATGCTCATTCACCACCTCATACTGTATAGTTTCTTATGAAAGTGTCATGTTTATACGATTAGTCGTATCACATTACGAAGATACATATTTCTTCTTTACGCTAGTACAACACCTCACACTGTATAGTTTCTTATGAAAGTGTCATGTTTATACGATTAGTAGTATCACATTCCGAAGATACATATTTCTTCTTTACGCTAGTACAGCACCTCACACTGTATATTTTCTTATGAAAGTGTCATGTTTATACGATTAGTAGTATCACATTACGAAGATACATATTTCTTCTTTACGCTAGTACAGCACCTCACACTGTATATTTTCTTATGAAAGTGTCATGTTTATACGATTAGTAGTATCACATTACGAAGATACATATTTCTTCTTTACGCTAGTACAGCACCTCACACTGTATAGTTTCTTATGAAAGTGTCATGTTTATACGATTAGTAGTATCACATTCCGAAGATACATATTTCTTCTTTACGCTAGTACAGCACCTCACACTGTATATTTTCTTATGAAAGTGTCATGTTTATACGATTAGTAGTATCACATTACGAAGATACATATTTCTTCTTTACGCTAGTACAGCACCTCACACTGTATAGTTTCTTATGAAAGTGTCATGTTTATACGATTAGTAGTATCACATTCCGAAGATACATATTTCTTCTTTACGCTAGTACAACACCTCACACTGTATATTTTCTTATGAAAGTGTCATGTTTATACGATTAGTAGTATCACATTACGAAGATACATATTTCTTCTTTACGCTAGTACAGCACCTCACACTGTATAGTTTCTCATGAAAGAGACATTATTACACGTGTCATAAATCATCACATTCCGAAGATACATATTTCTTCTTTACGCTAGTACAGCACCTCACACTGTATAGTTTCTCATGAAAGAGACATTATTACACGTGTCATAAATCATCACATTCTGAAGATACACGTTTCTTCTTTACGCTAGTACAGCACCTCACACTGTATAGTTTCTCATGAAAGAGACATTATTACACGTGTCATAAATCATATCACATTCTGAAGATACGCGTTTCTTCTTTACGCTAATACAGCACCTCACACTGTATAGTTTCTCATGAAAGAGACATTATTACACGTGTCATAAATCATATCACATTCTGAAGATACGCGTTTTAGGTTAGTAAAGAAGCACATACTGTATGGTTTCCTTTGAAAGAGTGAGTGAGTGAATGAGTATGGTTTGACGCATCGTTTAGCAATATTCCACCAATATAAGGGGACAACAGAAATGGGCTACACACATTGTGCCCATGTAGGAAATCGAACCCGGGTCGGAGGAGCGAATGCTTTAGTTATGCATCAAATACTGCATAATTCCTTATGAAGGAGGTATATTTATGTTATAAATCATATCACATTTTGAAGATACACGATCGGTTTCGTGTTAGTTAAACATAAACACCTTAAAATGTCATTTTTTTCTAATGAATAATCTAATATATGATAACTCTATGTGTAAGTATAAGAAGACATATTCTAAATTCCCATGTAAATACTTTTGAAGACTCTCGTCTGAGTCAACATTAGTGAAGCGTTTCGTCCTATCTATATTGTCTCATGAAAGAGATATAGTTCTTAACCACATGTATATGTTTCCGAACTCGTAACGTTCACTTTCTTGTGAAAGCAAGATCCTATACCACATCGCGTGAAAGTGTTTCCGAAGAATTGTTTTTCCTCTATAAGTTGAGCACTATCTTCGTATGTGAGGGCATGCTTTAAACCATGTCTCACATACATACTTCATGTCAGAGTGACATACTCATACTGAGACAAGCACAAATCGATTTCCCAGAGACATCGATTATTCGTAAATCTGCCATGGCAATAGTTAATTCAATTACCCTTTCAATTATTATCACCGTGTATATATCTTTAAGGTCATCATTATGTCGGGTTGCAAGTAATAGTGTTTACTCTGTTCTACTTGGGTTATTTCTGTTTCAGCTGTTGGCAGTCTATCGCCTGCTTATATAACGTGCCGTCCTCAATAGTTAAATTGTTATTAGATATAATTACTAATTTTACATTTATATCTGTGATAGTTTGTTGTTTTTATTGTCCTTCGCCGACAGGTGTTTATAATTTACCACTTTTATGATGAAATTATTACTTCTTTACAGTTACACTACGTAACTGAATTATTGCAGATGTGACTTAATATCTAAACACACCCACGCTGTTTATCGATATCTATAACCCAGTACTTGCCTCCTTTCATCAAGTGTCCGTAGTATCAAGATATACGTAGCCAACTTTGATTACGGTCAACAGTACAAAATTTCATAAACGCGTAACGTGTTCTTTTTAAAACACAAGAAAGTCGACTGCCATTGATCTGACAGACATATTACAGACTGAATACAGTCATACACCTGCACAGTTTGGCTGAAGTTTCCACATCTGCAATAATTGCAATAAAAATAACAGGTGAGTGTTTTAAGAAATAAGACATACAATTAACTATACTTATACTCGAAAATGTCATCTTGAATTGTTTTCCTGTGGGCATCTGAAGATTTTTCCAACGTTTTGTGCAAAGAGTTAAACAGATCGAACTGGAAAAAAAACTTGGTGGAACGTCGAAAGACCAACATCATAATATTCCATCTATGTTTAGCAGAATATGTAAGAGGTCCAACACGTCCAACTTGCTGACGAATGACCTCTTTCAGGACTAACATTGTATACGATATGAGTAAATGGTCGATTATTCCCAAACTATGCTCTACGAAACGAAGCTCAAACGGCGAATCAAATTGCTTCATCGCTTCAAAGTTTCATCAGGATACTGGAATACAAGTTACGAGTCCGACGGTTTGCAGTTGACGGCCACGTGCTGTGTAGCCCATTACAAATCGCCAGCAGATGTTAATAGTATACACAGCGTCGACAATTGGGTAATGGTCGACGGTCAAGTATCATGAGTCTTGATACACTTCCTTGTCTGGCGTGGTCTTGTTAAGCGATGTTGACATGAACGCCAAGCCAATATCTATCTTGCACCTCGCTACAGCATTAGCAGTGGAGTTCTCGACGCCCATTGCATATAGTTCCGTTTGAAACTTATCAAGGTCCGCATTGTATCTTTCAAGAGAACAACAAGGCCCTATTCTGTCACACAGTCCCTGAACCACATTATTTCCCCCTACCCAGCCCTTTCTAAATCCGCAAATGAAGGAGATCCTGATGTTTACAGGTTCCACCTCAGTGGGATTCAAATTAAAGGAGTTATTTTTTGCCATTAAACTTGTTATATTCAGAGACAAAGTGTTAGTCTATAGGCTATCAACGCCCCTGGTTACTGCAAATGCTTACCTCCAACCACACAAAATCCATATAATGACTTAGCCAGCAATCAGCCCAGGCCTTTTCCAAAATGTGCATGATAGCAAGAGAAGCCAGACAGACACAAACTGACGTTTAAAATTCCCATTTTACCCATCTTAAAGATTGTGGCAGTCCTCCAATGTCATAGTTCTCTCCCGGTTGCCATATGTCTGGATGTGTTTACTATTATCATGCGGCTTCCGCGAGAACTTCACATATCCTTCAGTCGTAGTATAATTAAAAGTCACGTGCAACGTAAAACACAACTTTGCAGATTCTGATACCTTACGGTATCGTCTTGCGGAACATTCTCAAAAATGCAAATACAACTTATGTAGTTAAAAAATAACGCGATGAAAAAAAAACCCCGTGAAATCGGAGTTCAAACGATTCACTAATTTTCACCCCAGCACTGGGGTGAAAAGTGGTTTCAACAGCTGTCTTATGCTGCGCCTATAAGGCATGCGCAGTGATTAGGTTAGCGAGGCTTGAACCGGAAACGTGACTCGTAAAAACGCAACAAGCGACGCGTGCAAGGATTATCGCGGTGCTCACCATACTTCTAAAATGCCAAACAAACAAATCACCTCTCTATACACACACTGAACCCTCAATGTATCGGCAAATGAACCAGTCAATTAAAGACTTATACCCGGTTTGAATGGGGTCAGTGCTTTGTTCCGAGGGAAGTAAACCCCAGTACAAAATATCGCAGTTTTGATTCGCGATTGTGCGCATGTATGTTTGTTTATTTTATTTTTTTTTCACAATCAGCAGTGTATATTATATGTCATGAATAGGTGATGATTGTGTTTTTATTATGTTTGGGGTTTTGTTGTTGCATGTGACCTTCAAGTAATGTCTTAATAGCCAATGCCCCAAGAGTATATATGCTAAATTATTTGCCTTTAAAGAAGACAGTCCTCATCGCCTTGCATTATAGACAATATGTTGATGGACAATTAAAAGTAATCAAGCTACAGTATGAAATGAAGTCTTGTACCGCCAGTGATCGATAGCGAGAACATCGATCAAGCAGGATCACATGTTGTAACCAGCAGGTAATCATCGACGAACTGTTTGTTGTTTAACGCTGCATTCCAACTATTCCAGCTATATGACTGTGGTCTGTAAATAATCGAGTCTGGACCACACAATCCAGTGATCAACAGCATTACCATCGATCCTCACAAACTGTGATCCTTTGATATGTCTCAGCAATCCAGCCCACACGATCCCCTTAGTCGTCTCTTACGACAAGAATTGACTGCGCAAGACCAATTCTAACTTTGAACTTAACGGGTAATCTATAGGAACAAGGTGCTAGGGACTCATTTCACGCACGATGCGATAAAATTATCGTAGATGCACCCAGGGTATAGCATAGAGCTATGAGAACGTATACCCTGGAGATATCGAGCATGGCATCAGCCAGGTTTAAACAGTTCTTAAATTTGACCGAGATGATAATATTGCTAATTATCAGTCTGAGTTTGGTATTTTATGATATTTTGATCTAACATGGCACTAGTTCTAAAATTTGACCGAGATGATAACATTGCTAATTATCAGTCTGAGTTTGGTATTTTATGATATCTTGATCTAACATGGCACTAGTTCTAAAATTTGACCGAGATGATAACATTGCTAATTATCAGTCTGAGTTTGGTATTTTATGATATTTTGATCTAACATGGCACTAGTTCTAAAATTTGACCGAGATGAAAACATTGCTAATTATCAGTCTGAGTTTGGTATTTTATGATATCTTGATCTAACATGGCACTAGTTCTAAAATTCGACCGAGATGATAATATTGCTAATTATCAGTCTGAGTTTGGTATTTTATGATATTTTGATCTAACATGGCACTACATGTTGCAAATTACCATTAATTAAGACGTCATTATAATTATTTTTCAACACGCCCGATGACTACGGTACAAGGCAAGCTTCAAGTCAACTAAAGACATGTGCTATAGTTTCGAAATTGAAGTAAAATTTTAAAAGGTCATTAACGAACGTACTGCAAATCATATTATTGCATTACTGTTTACGTACAACACAAAACGGACTAAAATAATGGTGTTACCAGATACTATGGCTTGACTCTATAATTTAATATAAATTATCCTCTTGAAACCATCGCGTGTAAAATGTTAACAGCCCATAAAAATCCAAGTATAGATCCTAAAAAAACTAATTATAAAAATTGACATTCCAAAGTCATTTTGGACTTAATGTGAAACTCAACTTACAAACCTAGATGTGGCTGAAAATCTGAGATAAATCGTTATCCACCAAATAATGTTCACCGTATTTGTGTATAATTGAAAGAGCGAATGTACGTGAAGGCAGTTATATGTCCCTCACCTGTCGGTATTTGTTATCAGTCAGGTTTGGAATCATAGAAGGGACATTGTTGTGTCAGTGTCGTCCTCTTCCACACATGCTAGAGGTGTTAAAATGAACCAAAATGCGACAACGCGAAATTTTCTGTCATTTTCACATTGTCACTATGTCGCTGTTTGGTAAATTGTGCCAATTCTTGCTTTTGTAGGGAGGGAGATGATGCGACAACGCAACAATGACCATTACAGGATTCCATAGCAAGGTGTTAGCGATCATGTTTAAGAATGAACTAGTTAGTCGTGCCATTATGCACTTCTGGTGGGTTCGAATCCAGGATTTACACCGTCCTGTGTTCGTGGAATTCCTCTAACAAACGCTAATTCTGATATGTGTTGTTTGAATGAGCACACTACCCATAGCTCGCATCAACGTTATAAGTACATATTGCTTCTGCATACAAAACTGAAGAACAATAGATCGTCACAGAACTTGATTTTTTTTAATGCCTCTGAAAACTGAAAGAAAAATTGTTAATTTCATATGCTCATTTATCCATCAATTATTCCATCAACAGTTTTTCCTTTTAATGTTGAAACGTTTCAATTGCATTATATATCAACAACTAAACCATATAGAAACATTATTTTAGGACAGATCAGAAACATTATCGCCAAGTTATTCTATTATGATTCAATTATCTTTACACGGACATGGTTCTCACGTTTTCTGGTACGCAAGATCCAAAATATTCGTTGTAAGTCTACCGAGTTGTTTTTCGTAGTATTCTTGTTATTTAAATTTGGCGAGCATTTCTAACACCTGCCAGCGGCTGAAGGGATGGTGTAAATCCAACTATGCAGGTAGCAAAGGTACTGTAAGTCCCCATTTTTACTATTCATTGTGACAGGTTTCATTCTTCAAAGTGTTTTCATTGTTTCATATAAATTGTTTTCGTCACGATTTGGCTGAGATATTGCCGACGTGAAGTTAAATATTAACTCACTCACTCACTCACTCTCACGTTTTCTGCTTCAAAATGTGTTCTTACTGGAATGTAGCTGAAGAGAATGACCTTTGTTTTAGTTTCTATGCCAAGGCTATTTTCGTCTATTCACTACAATTCTTGAGGATTATTACTTCATTTATACCTTGATGACATATCAGATGAACAAACCACACACACATTCGATATCTGATGTTTTGACCTAATTATATCTATTCTTAAATTACAAAAGCTTAGGAAAGTCAGCTTAAAGTCAGGAGTTTCATGCAAACTCTGCTTGGACTATATTTGTACATACTGCAGAAAATGTTCTGAAGAGAGTATATCTTTAAATACCGCGTTTCCCAGACAACTTAACTGGGCACAACGCCTTGCCAGTTCTATTTTTCACCCTGCCCTTCTGACAATGCAGTTGCAAACGTTCTGTTCAGGAAGAACAGAAGAATATGAGACTGAGCTCTTTCAGTGTATTCTTCAAACGATTTCTGTACAAAGAATACAATAATTGATATCAACGCTTGTTTGTGTTCATTCTTTATTTTCTGTTTGAAGTGTATTTGAAGTTAAGTTAAATCATGTTTTATGTATATTATGTATATACATGTATCGTATTGACTATTTTCATTTCTTAAATACCCAAGTCACTTTTGTTCTTAATAGGGGCCACGCTGACCTTTTATGTAACTCGTCACGATATCCTGAAACTACTGGTGGGCGAAACTATCAAATATTTCTGAAAAATATGTCAGTAAATCTTTCTAATGAAAAGCTCGCAAAACGTGCTAGCAACTGAACTGCCAGGAATGTCAATAAAAGGCATGTTTTTTATGATAAATAGAATCACACCCTCACGTCTACATCAATATTCGTTGATAAAAGAACAAATATCCTCGGTAGGTCTTGCATGTTTGTAACTCTATCAACTGGTGGTGATATATTTGAAATCAAAAGACATTCGGGTGAGATTCTGTATCTATCCTGTTCATCACCATTGATCATTTTCGAACTACACACTACTCTGATATTGCTTCTGCTGCTGTAACTATTGCTGTTACTGAACTGTATAGTCATGGAGAACTACCACGTCAATAGAGCCAAAGAAAACTTCATGACTAGTGGCGGTTTTCATGGCTATAGATAAACCAACACGATGTTTGACCAACACGATTGTTCAGGAATGTTGAATGGAAGTTCAAGATGTCTTGAGTAGGTAATCCAATCCACCTGGCTGTATTTTGACATAAACCATATAATATAAACATAAAGTTGGTGTTACGACTTCATCACCAACAGTAACAGCACATCTTACCCCAACGTCGTTTCAAATATATCATTATTGTCAGTGGAAAATATAAGCAGCATCCTCATTTCCAGAATTATTCCGTAATTTCGGGTACATTTTCGATGGAAATTATGGTTCTGTTAACGCGTCCTATATTTTATGGGATATACCTCTTTAAAGCGGAGTCGATCAGACTGGGAATCAACATTCATTAATCATTAGAAATGTCAGAGAGCTAGTAATTTGTTTACTTGTGAAATAGGTGGGGGCTCAGTTTAAAACTGGGGACACATTTTGTCACTGATACTCAGCTTTGAAAGAAAAAACATCTCCTTAAAACTTAAAACTTAGACTTAAAACTGTTTAAAATCTTTGCTAAAATCACAAATGAGGTGATCAAATAACTGTTGAGCAAGAGTCGCTATGACCCGTGAAGAAAACAACATGTTAGATTGTGCCTAAAAAGTTGTGATATATGCATTTGAGCCTCGAGAATATTCCTCGACACAAAGGAAGAATTGAGTATTTGAAAGCTGAAGCTGAACGCACATTTCATGTACAGTAATCTTGTGGATGATTTCTTATCACGCTGAACCGTTATTCGCTGATCTAAGCAACGGGTATGCTCAGTACATTCTGCCATTGGAGACTCTTCGTTCTTTGATTACTTTAATCTCCCCTTTTCTTCTTCACCTATTTGCTTGCAGTTACTTGGCATAAGTCAATATTCATATATGCGCGTGTTTTTTCAAAGCTCGGTTGACGTTCTTTGTTCGGCTATTTATGTTTTATTTGATCAGATTGCAGCCGAGTCTGTTAAAATCAATTTACACCTGTAGGGAAAAAAGCCGTAAATTCTGCGAGAAACGTGCACATATTTACATTATATTTCATGTATCTATGCAAATACACCATCCAGTGAAGAGAGACTTCACTGAAGAGTCAATGAACCAACCAGTCAATTATGGTACCAGGCACGTCACAATTCGAGTGTCAGCTAAAATCCATGCAGGGATTAGTGTTTTGATATCAAGTTACTAACAGTTTTTAAATATACCATTCTAAAAAATAGTTGAATAGATTTACAAAATTTAGGTTTACAAGATTGATAAAATACAAATGATGAAGCATAAGAAGAAACAGATGGTGAAAAGAAATTAAGGGAAAATGTTGCAAGTTATTCCCTACCTTTGGAAATGTTTTACCTGCATGGTTATATATTACTTCTCTTTATATGGATTGGCAATGGTTAGTGGTATGCTCGCAAAATGTAATACCCCCTACATTCTACTGGTATGAAATAATGCTTCACTGATGGTTACGTAAAAGTATGAGTTCACTAAATATTTACAATTTAGTCTGGCCTACCGAAACTGTTAAGTTGATCTAATGTTTAGTGGGTTTGACTTGCTTGATACAATCGTCATGTCATCGTTTCCCTTTTTCGCAGACCGATGCTCATGATATTAATGACTGGATTATGTACAGACCGTCGCCATAGCTGGAATATTGCAGAGAGCGGCGTTCAGGGACAATCAAACAAAAACTTCAACAGTGAATGCGTCATTTAGAGGAATGTGAGCAATGATTGGTTCACGTTGAATGGTACTCTCATATTTTGAGTGTGTGATGTCGACAGAGAACTTGGGGTCAGCATTCTGAAATTTTATTTTTGTCATCATTTTGACAAATAATCTGACACTGTTGATCGATGTGTCTTTCGCAAGAGAACAAATTGCACGTTAAATAGTATCACGCGTATCGAAAAATGTAGCTACTTTTAAGAAACATATGGACTCGTGACATATTTGAATTCATGGATAGCGAAGTGGTCATGGCATATGAAAAGAAAAGAATAATGATTGATTGGATTATTCAAGTTAATCTGTTTTATCAATGGCTGGATCATCAAGTATACTTCCCACGGCAGAATGTGCGGGACAGTCGGGGTACTCCAAATATGCATTCCACTTCTAAATGCCCTTCAAAGATGGTGTTGTTTAAGCCCTCGAAGACGAACAGTAAGGTAGCCTTGCTCTTTGCAAGCTACACTCCCTGTAATGATAAGTGTGAAGTCCATTTCTGGTGTTGCCCACTGCGATATTGCTGAATACTGATAGAGGCAGCGTAAACCTCGCTCGCTCGTCACACCAAAGGGACAGTTTAGATTCTCAACATGGGTGACAGCGTGGGAAACTTTTTCCTGAAATGTTGCTAAAGGTATCTTAAAACTATATTCACTTACTGAAAGTAGGATCATTTTCAGCACGAACAAAGAATTATTGATCTTTCATTTGTAAGTGTCTAGAGCTTGGATTCGTTGACCAAGTTACCAGCTCCGTGGTTCGTCTCCTCGACGATCATCCTTTAAGTGTTCACTTTACCTGGTTTTACCTGCTCTGAGTGAGTCCTATGGTGAGAGGACATCTGTGTGCACAGCAGTGCAGAGCCTGGTGGGTGTCATCTTGATAAAAGAGGATTCATTTGTGCTCTGAGTGAATCCTATGGTAAACGGCCCTCTGTGTGCTCATCAGTGCAGACCCGGTGGGTGTCATTTCTATGAAAGAGGATGCATTTGTGCGGTGAACGACCCTCTGTGTGCACAGCACCCCGGCTGGTGTCATCTTCATAAAAAGAGGATTCACTTGTGTCGAGTAAATTATAGAAGTGGATATAAGAACACTGCCAATAATGATGCCAATACGACTGCCTAGACCAGTAATCCGATTCACACAGACGTAACCCATTGATTATTCTTGATGTGGGTGGAGACGAAAACTATGCGAGAAGAGTAGTGACTTCCTGGAATGTTGGAGGTAATTAAATAAAACTGTATTTCTTAACTAAGAGAATATTATTTGTCTTTAATTTTTGTTACAAAATATTTTTTTCATGCAGGAGAGGTACATTGGTACAACGTCATTTTTATTTCTTCACTGGAAATGACAGCAAGAGATCTTCTAAGAATCTTGCATCCTTTAGTAGAAAGGTAGAAAGGTAATGAAATAAATAATACTATAATCAATTATAAATAATTATACCTAACTGACATATCAGATTCATGTGGTTTGAAAGCAGAACCAGGCATGCTTAGACAACACTATCGACATGTCATGGCGGAGCAATAACATGGCACTAACTTGGCTCTTCTTGGCTCCTGCTTTACGATGATTTTTGGGGGTTTTTTTAAAAAATAATATATTCGCTAGTGAGATTCGTCTGAAAGTGATTACTTGTATCGTAACTCATGTAAATGTTATTTCAACATCCAGGGAGTTTGGAAAAAAAAGAACGACAAATGCTACGTTTTGGCCACACCCTGGTCTGGCATTATTCTGTCTTGGAACTTACAAGCTCACAGTTGACTATTCATGTAACTGGAATGAATATTGAAACATAACCCAGATTTGATGTAATGCTTCTTAGAAATCACCTTTTGGGGAGGTTACCAATGTTTCATGACTGAGGCAAAGTGTTGTATATTACGTTCAAACTCTTAAGAACAAACTATCATATAAAGTTTCTGACAAGACAAGACTCCTCTGTATTACCCGCTGTAGTGGGGTAGCCTAGTGGTGAAAGCGTTCGCCCGTCACGCCGAAGACCCGGATTCGCTTCCCCACACAGGTACGATGTATGAAGCCCATTTCTGGTGTCCCACGTCGTGAGTTTGCTGGAACGATGCTAAGAGCGTCGTGAAACACTCACTCCAACTGCATGAACAGACATAACACCATTCCGTGTGTTCAACCTATCCTGAAATCCATTTCATGCCATTTTCTCAGCAGATATGATCTATTTCTATTCATGTATTAAACATCAATGTTACATAAAAATATCCACCGAAACAGATTCCATTGTACGTAAATGGCACATAGTGGTGACAATTATATAAATTGACCACGGGCAATCAGCAATGACATTGTGTAATTGTGAAAAGCCTGAGGTCTTCCCTACCGGGTTTTACATGCTACTCACACAGTAAGTTAAAAAAATGTAATTTGAATGAATAAATACACATTAGGGCTCATGCCATCAAGATTTTTTTTAATTATAAAAAGCTTCAAAATGGATTCGGCATGGTCCCATTCAGATTGCTAGTCATTTCGAATTTGTACTATCCTGACGTGTCTTATTGTCCTGTCATACACTTTGTGAAAGTCTTCAGAATGAAATTCTAAATTAAAAGAGACCCGTTGTTTCTAAGGCACTTTTATGTGTTCGTGTGTGGTGCAATGATTTCACGTTTGTGAGCTGATCTTTCAGCGTTACATTCTACAATGCTAACACAACCACTCCTTTCTCATGCTCAATCAAAGATGTAATTATCCTTCACATTCACCCAAGATTCTGTATTCTGGAAAAGCATTTCATAAACACTCCGCGTTGACTTTGATGACGATTTGATAATTCCAACTGCATGTCATGGGATGATTACTTCAGTTATTTTCAATGATCATGTTTCTTTTCAAACGACAATATTGCTTGCAAGTATAAAGGAATTGGATTGTGTGGACAGACAGGAGAAGGGTTAATATCAAGCTGCATGATAAAAGAGTACATATATGTGATCTCACATCCGGCTATTGACATACACTGACAGGTAAAGCTATGCATGCCTACTGATTCACGGGGTTTTTAAGTAATAATTATAGCATATTTGTAGCGCGCGTATATTCATGCTTAAGCATGCTCAGAGGGCACAAAATAGAGATGAGATTAAAGGAAAGAGCTATAGTTCAAAGGCTATTTTGATCAAGATTGTTTTTCGGTTGGATTTGAAGGTATGAAGATCACAACATTCTCTCAGGTGTGTCCCGTCATCGTTAATGCGCTTTGGGTCCATGAACGTATGAAAAGATCATTGCAATGGTATTCTAAATGATATTTTAATTAATATTTCGAATTATAGTTTCGATAATAGTGATTTGAAACTATGATCGTTTGTTAAACAACTTTTACCTACATTTGAATAGAATTCTGAGATTTGAATGTTCAAATAGCAAGATAAAATTATGAGGATTCGCAATCTTAACTTCACTTTAGTCCATTTACGTTTTGTTTCAAGTGAAATTCACTGCAAACAGTCTTTAGTCGGGCATGTAATAGTATCACAGTTCTGCAAACCGATGTTCAAGATCTCCATCACTGACTGCTCTGCTCCAGAGTCCATTGTTTACAGATTCTTGACTAAAATATACACACCAATGAATTCAGTGTGTATCCAGATACTCAAAATTGTTTCCAGACTATCATCGTGCTACTAGGGGTAGCCGGTACAAAACGGTGGCGGCGCTAAGATGGTCTTCTCTGTGATAGCCCATGGCCTAGGATGGTCACATTGCTAAGGTCACTTCTCGATCGTCGCCGCTGAAAGTCAAATTAGTGGCTTTTGTGGTCATCAAGCACCACAATGAGAAAGACCAGGTCAATACACTACGACTAAAATAGCCGACAATGTCACATGGAATAACGAGAAATAGATTGCCTGCAATTCCTTCGAAAGGTCGTTATAGGGTCTCCAGATTCCTTAAACTGGGAACAGTTTTTTCTTGACCTGGTATACTACAAGACAGCCTTTGTGATGTTTGGATCAAATGAGCATTTTCTAAAGTCTAGTTGCTCGAGAGTAAGTATACGGAATTGGAGCTGTTCTTCATGCTTGCCGCAAGAGGCGACTAACGGGATCGGGCAGTCAGGCGGTTGTTACATGTCATTGTATTCCAGTTGCGTGGATCGATGCTCATACTGTTGATCGCTGGATTGCCTGGAGCAGACGCCACCATATAAATATCACCGGCATACAGCTAGAACAGTGCGGCCTCGAACAGCGAAGCGAAGCAATGCATATAACGGTGCAATCGCTAACATATAACGAGTGATTAAAAATCAGTTGTGACTCGGAGCTGTAGCTATACCCTCGGTAAATCTGGTAAGGATTTGATAATGGAGTTAGGCGGAAGTGAATTCGAAGACATTTACCTTCGTTTTTATCTCAAGGCCATGCTTGGTGGGGTACACCGAAGAGTCCAGTCTTGTTTGGACCGTGAAGCATATCAAGATGGGGGTGGGTGGGGTGTCATCTCACAATTTTCATGTTTCAAAAAAAAATCTCTCATACTCGCAATGACACGAGGGCCTGTGGCGAAGATCTGGCGACATGCATCAACCTTGTCAAAGAGACTGGCTGCCTCATCTCGTTAGTCGCCTCTTACGAGGGCAGTCCAAGACCAATTCGAAACCGGATCTTCCCCAGTGTCACTACGTGCGCTTGAAGGATGAGTTGACCATTGCTGGAGCTCAGAGCATCTTGTCTTGTCAAAGGCCTCCTGAAATTATGTCTTATCAGTCTAATTATTCTCCCAGAACCATTCTTCAGTTTTGATGAAAAGATTAAAATGAATCTCAAATACCTTTCCGAAACGGCTGTTGTAATCTTTAAAGCTAGACATCTTTTGTTGCTGTCCCAGACAGCCCTATGGGAACAACAGTCTATGGCACCATAATGGAATGACATCAACACAAAAGCCATTTATGATGGGCTAAATATGAATGCCGATATTGATATTTGAAACTGGTTGGGAATACTTGTTTCTGTCTATACTATAGCTTCAAACATTAGGCTAGCTGACTTAAAATGGGGTTTCAGGTTAGGAGCGGACGGGAAGTGCACTTATAGGTGTCCGTAGTTTTGGTCACAAAATCCATTCGAATATACCAGCGCTCCTGTAAATACACCTTAAGGCATAGAAATAGGTGGTTTTCAATTATGCTTCACTTACATACAAGGACATGTGACTGACATTCAATAACAGCCATATATATCATAGTCAGGAATATTGAGAAATATATTGACTGCAATTCCATCGAAGGGTCGTTACATTGTTGCTCCGGCATTCCTTGGTCAGTGCAAAGCTGTTATTGTTATAATAACAATTAGTGTTATCTGTAGCCTCAGACATTGTCTCGTTCAGTTGGTAGTCGATGTCATCAATATCTAGCAGGTAAACATTATTGATAAACATTGAGCTTTCAGAGCTTGTTGTTCCCCTTTTATGTACGTGATGTTGCAGGGACAGCAATACATGTAATGAACACTTACACGAGCACTATTCGGTGACAATAACAGACGTCATTGTTTACACCAAACATCGAGAGAGATTATATGTGGGGACATTTTTACTCCAATGTAGAACTAGCCTTGAAAAGGGTCGTCGGTCCATTCGCCATCCCACAATGCTTTGATGTTTTCGCGACGGTAGCTAGTATACGTTCATAGTCTCAAGGACAAGATTCACAATGATCTCTCCGATGAGATGAATTGAACTCATGATATAACTGTCCCTTGGCCATGTTGCAAGTGACATACTGCCACTTTCGCGTCTATATTAACACATTTGGTGAACTCATGTTCAATTGATTGATGTAGTTTATACGACTTCTGACCCACTGAGAATTAAAAAAAAGATGAACGCTGTCTTCGTTTTGAACACTATCTTACCCATCTCCAGGACGACGCGATGATACGTTATCGGAACTTTCAGTCTTTAATCTCTTGACACAAAATTTGATGTTATGTAGCATCAAAGAAATTAGACATGACAACTATTCTGGAAGATTCATGAATGAAACATATTCGCTGGATAAACCACACGGGTATAGAGTGTGAAGCAATTGTCTGTTGTCTGCATTAAGGGAATAACACAACGTCCGTTCTGAATATATAAAGTGCCTGACAGATGTACCCGTGTGGGATATACAGTCGTCACATTTGTTGTAGGGGTGGGGGATGGGTGGGTTGCTTTGCAGTGTTACTATACACCCCACATCAATGTACCACACCGTGCTATAGGTCATGTTCAGATGTCACTGAATTCCGCCATTTTCAGACTGTTTTCAAACCTAACTATACGAACATCTCAAGCAAAATACGGAGTGGGAAAAGCCAACTTAAAGTAACGTTTCCTCCCATTAAATTACCTCTCTACTTCAGCTGCAGCTGGTTCCTGCCGATACATAGGCCGTTTATGTCATTAAATCAAATGACGCACTTTTTAGCAATATAATTCACTTAATTATGCAGTGAATACAGACTTAGATCTCAAGTTATGCCTTTGTAACCAGGAGAGGGCAGTATCGTATTAGATGTCTTAACTTCAGATACACGTCAATGTCGGAGTACTGATGCACAAGCTAGGACGATGAAGTCCGTGAACGATGAATGTTCTTCGCTAAACTTGTATGATTCGCATGTCTTGAAAGCAGTTTGCCAAGTTCAAGTTTAAATTAACAAGTAAGTATATGGCTACGGAAGTGGATCGCGTCATTGAATTTACGGTGAAAAATCATGTCTCCCCCAGGGCAAGCTCCCGATTATGGCAACCTTTAACCTCATCCCAGACTAACTGAAGATAAAGAACTGCTTGAGTCAGTTGCACACACTGACCATGCCTTTGTCATCCTGCCGTCCCATCATTCTTGTTATCATCAACGGACGTACAATTAGGCTGTAGACACACACTTACTGACCTACTGGTAAACAAGTATCCATAAAAAGTCAGGTCTGTCGTATCTTAACTGTAAAGAGCAGGTACCAGAAGAGAATTCAGGTCACGTTCGTTACCCCGTTTCTGAATGAGCACTGTTTTAATGAGGAAAGGTGTTCTCTAGCAATACTAAATAAAAAAGTGAAATGTTTCTCCGTCATTGGCGCGTCGCTTTTATTTGTGCGCGTAATAATTTTGCCATGTAATTATGCCAATTTACTGCCATTATGAAAAAAAAACATGCCATGTAATTATGCCAATTTACTGCCATTATGAAAAAAAAAAAAACATAATTCTGATTTGGCCGCGTCCCGATCTGATTTGTCTACTATAAGAATGAGTTTTTGTAAGAACGAGTGTGACTGAATCTACAATTCATTAACACGTGCTAAACATTCCAAGCTGAAATTTATGACAGAAAAAAATAATAATCTCCCCCTCCCTCGTGACTATTTTCGATCTGTTTTTTTTAAGTCCTACTACCAAGGTCACTTTTGACAGAAAAATGTGCCGGGGAAACAAATAATTTGTTTATACTTGTTAGAAATATTGTTGAGAATCTTAATGACGGTTAACGCCGTAAAAATCCATCTACACGACGGCGATCTGTAAACAGTAGGACCTAAAAATACAAACCAGTGATCAACATCATGACCATCGATTTACGGCATTGGGATAAGATGACATGTCAGCGAGCCTGACCACCCGATCCCGCTAGCTGCCAGCACGCATGGGTTATTGAAGACCTGGATCTGCATGGCTCAGACGGTCGCTTGTTCGATCCGTGCCGCAGCATCCTGAAAGACGCTAGAAGAGAAAACAGTCATGCAGGCACGTGTGCTTTAAGGTCTATGTCACTTCATCTACTCTCAGAATTGGTATTGATTCTCAACATTCATAACACATTTTTGAAAGGACCCTAACCTTTGATTTAGGTTTCAACTTTCAAAACTAACCACATACACGTCAAATGGTAGAACACATAGTAACTCGTTCAGTACCCTCTAGTACTCTGATGCACAGGGTGAGGAAGATATGTGCAATTGTTGTGGACAGCTGCTCGAAATTTTCCAAACAGAATCCAGAAGAAATATCGTTTGTAAGATATGTATCATCCATATCTACAGTCGACTCCACCATCGACTCCTAGTGATCATCCTCGTTTGTGATGTTCCTCCTCCAGGACATAGTTGTCTCGGCCTTCTGAGGCTCCGACATGTCAGTACTGACAACACATATTCGATTAGCTTCATTAGTGCGTCAACGAGCTAACCCCAGATCACAGACTGGACATAACGTGACCTTATTACTGTGGTCACTTTCATGTGTTGCAAATTGTCGTCACGATCTCAAATCATTTGGTCACTCTCCTCCTTCTAGAAAATATTGTGGTTAATCAAATGAGGACACACATTGACTGTTTAATTTATACAGAGATAATTTCAACAATCAATTAAATGCTTCTGTTGCTTTGCTTTTATATGACGCCGATGTTCATTGGTATATTACAGAAACTACCTCACCTAAAGGCCTCCATACTTCTTACACTTTTCAAATGTATCTTACCCTGTTCATCATTAGCCATGTTTTAAAGTAAAATTAATCAAACTTGAGGTGAAATTACTCTCATAATTTTAAAATATTCAGATTTGACCAAATAGGTATGCACGATCTTTATAGCTTGGCTGTAGTTTCTAATTAGATTTCGACTCACGTCAACATTTCATGACCACTAATCAGTCAGTCTCAGTAAACTTATCCTCAGCACTTTTCGTTACACTCCACCACTGAGTCTAACAAAACCTTATGGGAGGTCAGGTAACCTTTGAGATTGACCAATCAGAACACAGCTTACCAAATCGCGAAAGTGCGCATCCGCACATCCCTTATGAACTTTTTATCTCGAAAAGGTTCATACCCGAACTATTCCGAATGCTATTTAGCGTACGTTCGCTTCCGATTGATGCATACGGCGTACGTACTGCCATAACAACTGCCATGACAAACAGTCGCTGAAAATAGTGTTTTTAACAGTATTCAAGGATGTTAATTTGCGGAAATATTAGGTAATGGTAACCATGTCAACAGAAACCCCAAAGCGTATATACTGCAGGTCAATTAACTGTGTTATATGCTGATTTTTGCCTGTGGAGAGATCTCTGTCGGTGACCTGAATATTTTGAAAGTCCCTCCGATCCCTAAATAGTAGGTAGCCGTTGCCTGATTGGTTAAATCTATTGAACCGTCTCGCATTTGACTGGACCGTCATTGGTTGCTCAAAGGTTACCTGACGCGACCTTCTACTAGGTTTTGTTAGACTCAGTGGTGGAGTGTAACGAAATACACTGAGACGAAGTTTACTTACACTGACTAATCAGTTGTCTTAATTCACACAACAGGTCTCCTCCTGTCTATTGTCAAAGTCACCTGTACACCACTCAGCAATATATTATCCCTAAAAAGAAACACATAGGCGATTCGAGCAGCAATCGCAGGTGCAACCAGATAATAGTCATTGTCTCCTCCTGTCTATTGTCAAAGTCATCTGTACACCACTCAGCAATATACTAGCCCCAAAAAGAAACACATAGACGATTCCAGCAGCAATCGCAGGTGCAACCAGATAATAGTCATTGTCTCCTGCTGTCTATTGTCAAAGTCATCTGTACACCACTCAGCAATATACTAGCCCCAAAAAGAACACATAGGCGATTCGAGCAGCAATCGCAGGGGCAACCAGATAATAGTCATTGTCTCCTCCTGTCTATTGTCAAAGTCATCTGTACACTACTCAGCAATATACTAGCCCCAAAAAGAAACACATAGACGATTCGAGCAGCAATCGCAGGTGCAACCAGATAATAGTCATTGTCTCCTGCTGTCTATTGTCAAAGTCATCTGTACACCACTCAGCAATATACTAGCCCCAAAAAGAAACACATAGACGATTCCAGCAGCAGTCGCAGGTGCAACCAGATAATAGTCATTGTCTCCTTCTGTCTATTGTCAAAGTCATCTGTACACCACTCAGCAATATACTAGCCCCAAAAAGAACACATAGGCGATTCGAGCAGCAATCGCAGGTGCAACCAGATAATAGTCATTGTCTCCTGCTGTCTATTGTCAAAGTCACCTGTACACCACTCAGCAATATACTAGCCCCAAAAAGAACACATAGGCGATTCGAGCAGCAATCGCAGGTGCAACCAGATAATAGTCATTGTCTCCTGCTGTCTATTGTCAAAGTCATCTGTACACCACTCAGCAATATACTAGCCCCAAAAAGAACACATAGGCGATTCGAGCAGCAGTCGCAGGTGCAACCAGATAATAGTCATTGTCTCCTCCTGTCTATTGTCAAAGTCATCTGTACACTACTCAGCAATATACTAGCCCCAAAAAGAAACACATAGACGATTCCAGCAGCAATCGCAGGTGCACCCATATAATAGTCATTGTCTCCTGCTGTCTATTGTCAAAGTCATCTGTACACCACTCAGCAATATACTAGCCCCAAAAAGAAACACATAGACGATTCCAGCAGCAGTCGCAGGTGCAACCAGATAATAGTCATTGTCTCCTCCTGTCTATTGTCAAAGTCATCTGTACACCACTCAGCAATATACTAGCCCAAAAAAGAACACATAGGCGATTCGAGCAGCAATCGCAGGTGCAACCAGATAATAGTCATTGTCTCCTGCTGTCTATTGTCAAAGTCATCTGTACACCACTCAGCAATATACTAGCCCCAAAAAGAAACACATAGACGATTCGAGCAGCAATCGCAGGTGCAACCAGATAATAGTCATTGTCTCCTCCTGTCTATTGTCAAAGTCATCTGTACACCACTCAGCAATATACTAGCCCCAAAAAGAAACACATAGACGATTCCAGCAGCAATCGCAGGTGCAACCATATAATAGTCATTGTCTCCTCCTGTCTATTGTTAAAGTCATCTGTACACCACTCAGCACTATACTATCCCCAAAAAGAAACACATAGGCGATTCGAGCAGCAATCGCAGGTGCAACCAGATAATAGTCATGCGAACTCACTTAAACTCACATTTAGGTTGCTGCGGATCTGCATTCTTACCTGAAATTGTACACGGGTTCTTTTAATTATGACAAAGTAACGTGGGTGCAGTCGTTTGATACCGAATTAGTTCTACGAATACAAACATCCAGGAAGAACTCTCCTTCTTTTTGCAACAAAGGTTTAGCCTACTCCGCAGTAGTTATTTTTCCTATCCTTTGAAACCGGTTTAAATAAACACCTGTCATGTCAGATTCAAAGAGTTTTCAACTGAAACTAGCCTTTGACAGGGATTGAATTTAAAACAAACATGTTTCATAAATAAGGATGTCCAACTAATATTATTTAATAACACAGATTACATACTGAATGCATCTCTTGAATATGTCACGCAAGAAACGTGTACACGTTGGTTCCAATCAGGCTTCTCCTGATCATGGTTCTAGGTTTGTTAGCACCATCTCCATGTCTGCACGAAATGGTAACCCCTTACCGCTGCATCTATTGCTTTCTTGCACACTTACCTAAAATAATGTTTAAAGCACCATAAAATCAATATTCATTCTCCCCACATCAGTCTTTTTTCATACAACATAAGATGTAGCGACTTAATACTGCTTAAGAACTGAGCCCTGCGTGCCTCTGGCCTGGAGACCTATATACACCGTGACCTGACCATATCATTGAGCCTTTCTTAATTAATCCCAATTCAACAGACGATAAAATCAATACCTAACTGCAGCATGTCAGTCATGTGTGATTTTTAGCTGACTCAACAGACCCAGAAAAGAACCTTCCTTTAAGCTAGTTCCAAAAAGTACCGAGAGGTCAATATAAATGTGTTACAGTAACATTCTAAATTGGATTAGTGAATGCGTCCATGAAAGTACTGTTCAGGAATGTATTGAAACCATAAAGACACACATTCACATCTCCAGCAATAAGCAGAAGGTTATTCCCGAATATAACTGTACACACAGAGTAATGGTCGCTCCATATGTTTCAACAGTCATGACACCATTTAGCGTTTCCAATCTATCCTGAAAATTATCATATGCGTTCTTTCTGTTCTAAAACGTCAACGACACAGGAACACAATCTGCCCACACAGGTTCCACTGTTTATAAATGGCACATAGTAGTGACAATTATATGAACTGATCACGTACAATCAGCGATGACACTGTGTGATTGTGAAAAACCTATAAAAACTCCCTTCTGTCGCTAGTACCCGCACCACATTTTTTCCATACAGTTTGTATGAAAAGGTACACTTTGAATAAATACGTATTAGGGCAAAGTATAATTTAATTACTCTCAACAATGTGTTTTCCTCATAAGTCCTTCGTGTGTCAAATACGAACAAAACAACAAGTTTGAAATTCTGAAGATTAATATTCTAGCTCCAAAGATTGTTTCTAAGGTGATAACGTGGCACTGTCTACTATCAACAAAAGGTATCCAAGACATATATCGTTATCCTTCACATTTACCCCAGATTCTGCAGTCTGGAGAGGCACTACATAAACTCTCCGCTCTGACTTTGATGACGATTTGAGAACTACAACTGCATGACATGGGATGGTTACTTCAGCTATTTTCAATGATTTTTCTTTTCAAACGAGAATACTGTTTGCAAGTCTTTAGGGATTATCTCTGTATTGAGTTATCGGATTAAAGTGAGGTTAATATCAATAAGCCAGCACTGTAAAAGTGTAATGGATTTCACCAACCGGATATTGACATACACTAGCAGACAAAGGAAAGAACGCCTCCTGATTCATGAGGTCTCTGAGTGTCTCGCCATTGCTAATACGTCTCTGGATTGATAAACGCATGAAACGTCCAATGCAATCTTATGTAATGAATATTTTCAAGTTCAGTTGGAGCTCATTAGGTGACCAGTAACAAACCATTAAGGGTTCTACCTACAACGTAGTTTTCGATACAGTTACTACAACATTACACATTCTCATTAATGTGATTAAAGTATTACACATTTGAGTATGCCAAATTCGTGAAGATACGGGTTTGAATTGTCTTTTTCAGCAACCCATGTTTGTTGTGGAAGGTGACTAACTGTTATCAAGCGTGCAGGTTCATGCACGCCCTTGTATCCCAATTGCTTTGAACCATTACCATGATTACTTTCAGACCGTTGGCTTACACATTGCCGTGTGCAAATACGTCCATTGTACCAGTTCAGAATCTGTCTTGTTCTACAAAAAGGGGGATCCTAAGAAAAGCACACACACGCACACACACACATACACAAAGAGAGAGAGAGAGAGAGAGAGAGAGAGAGCATTGTACCAGTTCAGAATCTGCCTGGTTCTACAAAAAGGGGCCCCTAAGAAAAGCACACACACACACACACAAAGATAGAGAGAGAGAGCGATCATTGTACCAGTTCAGAATCTGTCTTGTACTACAAAAAGGCGGCCCTATGAAAAGCACACACACACGCACAAACACGCGCACACAGAGAAAGAGAGAGGGAGAGAGAGAGATGACCTAGAATGTCTATATTGCTCACTCCCTGGTGAAAGTTCAGTTAATGATTTTTGTGGTCATCAAGCACCAAAATGAAAGGCCCAGTCGATACACTACAGAAACAACAGTCAAAAACACTACAAGAAATAATGAGAAATTAATTGCCTGTAATTCCACCGAAATATCGTTATACTGATGTCTCTGTATTCCTCAAGCGGAAACACTGCGCCATGAACTCGTGTCAACCTTTCATTGTAGAAGTAGTATTGAGCGTCATTTGTCAATCTTAGGCATTGTGTCTTGCAACTGATAATTGCTGTAATCATCTGGTGGACCTAAATATAGGTATATTTGAAGACAGCCTGTGCGATTGTTATCAAATGTTCCTGAGACTATATGCCCCTATAAAGTGTTATGATGAGTGGAGGAAACAATGCGTGCGGCGGTGAAATACACAGGTTACAAAAACAGAAGAAATTCAGGAGAGATTATATGTGAACAGCTCTGTGTCTCTCAGCTTGGACCTTAGAAGATGGCAGCGGCAATACGCTTGTTGAATTGGTAGGAAAATATCTCAAAAGCACGTCAGTCTGGCGGAACTTTCTTGGGTTTGGGGATTTGATACTGGAATAGGGCGGAAGAGATATACGTTTACCTCCGTTTATATCTCCAGGACATGCTTGGTCTAATTATTATATTATAAAACACGTTTTTTTCTGTGACATGTGCCCGACTAATTTTGACACCGGCAAGTGAATACGCGGAATTGGAAAAAAAATATTCAATCCTTCAGAATAATTACTTTCGTATCTGAGTGGTTCGTCACCATTATTACGTTGTGATCAAATGAAGGAATTTCTTGAATTATTTTCATATATGCTACAGGAAGTGTATAATAAAAAATATCCTTTTATAATTACTGCATGTACGTGTTTCTGAATCTGAATCTTGTCAGTTAAATAACAGTCACTACGACCAACGAGTTTACATTCCATGTGACTCGTACGGACGTGCTGAAGCAAATGACAGTCGAAGCAGTCGAGATAATTCCAAAAAGGATATTGATATAAATAGCATAACGTCAATATGCTTCGTAATCCATTATTCATCATCCATCACTGAATGTGTCGCCAATGGGGTTAACAATAAAAGTGGTGCATGCTATCCAGTGTGTTCTGGCTGGTAAATATCTGTTCATAACCCAGTCCCAATAAAACGCAAGTATGATCTGCATAAATAAAATTCAAGTGATACACGAATCACTGAGAGAGTCACTGTAGTTAAGTGTGAAAAATATCCAATCAACGGAAATTCATAGTGCATGTTTTCGGACAGGCAAATTCAAGAAAACATTGCGACCGATAAGGATTGTCACGGTTGATATCATCGCATTAAATCAGGACAAATATTTTGCATACTTAAGTGTATCAAAATATTGATACCCGTGAAGATCCGGGTTAGAATTATGTTTCAGCAACGCATGTTCAACGTAAGAGGCGACTTACGGGATCGGATGGTCAGGCTCGCTGACTTAATTGACACAATGTGCAATCAGTTCTACTGCTTCGTCTACACCGTACGGTTGCATGTCTTTGGAACTGTAGGATGTGCACAATGTAATCGCATTTCATTCCTTTCAATCTCTGGTTCCGTATCAAATCGGTAGTAGCGTAGTTACAGCAATGTCATAGTATACATTTAGAGGAGTTCAGTAGTAACACCTCGCTTATCAGCGTGTAGCGTGATGCTATTAGCCTTACCAAAGTGTCCACAACACCCGGGTGGCTGGTACTTACGTATTCAAAACAAGTCGTTAAGTGGCAGGTGCTGCGGAGCCGGCATGCTTTAGTTTCACTGGTTTTCGGAGATTCATTTACTTTCGAGTTTCAGTGATAATCTATTCAAAAGGAGTTCTACCCTATCAAAAGAGCTCGCTTACCCATTTTAAGGCCAGTGGAATCTCCACCATTTTCCGCCATTGGTATTTAGAATTTGTTATTTCCCAAATTCTGATCCCTTTCGTTGCGACCAAACTGACTAGGGTTCGTATGCAGCCCTTATGGTATGTTTCGTTATCTGGCATTAGTCTCTCCTTGCAGAAAAAAGTGTTGGTTGTGTAAAAACAATTGTGTGAAAGTATTTCTTGCTTTGCACTACATTAACAATTACCATTTTAAAGATAAGTGAAAAACACAGGTGATCTGGCATGGCTGAAACTTGCGCAGGAAGTGGCTGTTCTAAATACTGCTTCTGAACAATATGTCAAATAGGGTTTTAACCTAAGAAAGTGTTGTGTGTCCACTTTATCTGTCACTAAGCACACTTTCACTGCCAGATCACTCTGCAACTGACTATATCATGGCATGCAAGTCATTCTGAATAAATGATCCATCTTTCTAAGGCAAAGGCGGTGGTAGGGTAACCTGGTGTAGTGTGTGAAGTGTGATTCTGGTGTCCTCCGCCGTGATATTGCTACAGTCGGCATAAAACTCAACTCACTCACACATTCACTCACCCATTCCAGGGCTACAATACCTTGCATTCAGACTTAGGTATACCACACATATCACATATATCAATTAACCCTTTACAATACCAAACCAATCCAAACAATATTCGTTTAGTCACAATATATGCAGCATGTTAACTGATATCAGGTCATTGTAGTTTCTCAGGTATTTATGGGGGATTAGTTAATTCAACTAACTCACTAACCGTAGAGGCGAACATTCTTTCTGCCAGTTCAGCACGTACAGAAGGGTCAATGAAAATGTGCAACATTCTGAAGAAACGTCGTCAACACGCTGATAAATCCGCCATCGCATTCGCTGTCTGCTTCCAGCAAGTCTGAAACGAATTCAAGTGAAAAAAATAATAACATTTCTTTCGAAAGACCTTCAACAATAAAGTTATCCGTGGTGCAACGTTGGGTCGCGAAGACTGTAGGTGAGATTAACTACACGAATATCTCAAGGAAATACGCAGAAGGAAAGCTTCATTGAAGGTAACGTTTCCGCAACATAATTATTTTCGTACTTCATGTGCAGTTGGTTCCTTCCACATCTTGGTCATTTTCGTCATTAAATCAAGTGACACACCATGAAACAGATGGAGACTAAAAGTTAAAAGAGTCCTTTACTTTACAAAGTATGGCACTGCCTACTATGTGCAGGGGGTAACCAAGACAACGTATACTACGTGTCACAATAGTTGTATTAAGAGTTCGTGTGTGATACATAGAGGTCATGCTGGTTGGGCTCATCCCTCTGTATCGCATGGAAGCAATGAAAACACAACACACATCCGTTACGCTGGAAAGGTGTTTCATAAACTTTCCACTTTGACTTTAGTGCCTATTTTAGAACTCGAACATTCATGTACAAGAAGAAATATTGTTCGCTAGGTATTTGAGATTATATGTGGATCATGTCTGTCATGTCTAATGGAGGGTTAAAAACAATCGGCATGGTGATCAGTGTCTGCGTCACATCAGGATATTGGAACACACTGACAGGAACAAAATTGCATTTGTGAGTGTTGTAAATGTTTCTTCTTCGTTAATGTCTCTCTTGGTAGTTAAACAGGTGGCAGTTGGAACAGAAAGGAGTGTTGTGATTAGATTTATTTTATATAATGTTTATAATTTAAATAACGTCCACCAGCTTAACCACACGCACAAGCCATGATAATATAACACATAACAGGATAATATAAGCATCATATTACCAATACATAGATTCGACTTCATCTGTACAAATTTGAGCATGTTCGATTCTTGAAGATCCGATTTGTCAGTATCATCCCATGGTTATAGTAAAAGAAGACGAATGGGGTCGGAAGGTCAGATTTTGTGTCCTTATGTATGTCATTGTATTTCAGTTGCATTGACCGATGTTCATGTTGGTGTTCTGTTCCAGATTCCAAAAGTTACAAGCTGTTGCCTTGATTATTGCAGAGCGGGCTGTCAAACAAACATTTTAACAAAAATGAAAAATTTAATACTTATATATACGTTTCGATATCATAATTGTATTGATTTACGTCTGGGCCCCGTTCCACGAAATAACCAAGGTCATGTGACGGACGTATCTCCCATACTTTAACAGTGACCCACGGTAGAAGCTGTTCGCGGGTCGTCACCTCAGAGAGTCAAATTAATGGTTCTTGTGTTCATCGAGCACCACAATGAGAGACTCAGTCCATACGGCGTCTTCTCACCTGAACAATATGTCAGAAATAAATATGTTTAAACCGTATTTAATATTGTAAACAAACGTATATTGTATAGCCTTTAATCAAAGGCTAGCGCTTCAGTGGCTTATGTTAATTACCTGCCTCGCCTCTCGTACAGCAACAACAACTGAAAACATCACAAGAAACAATAAGAAATTACAGATGTCGTTAAACTGGTGCCATGTTTTATTGACGAAATAGAAATGGGGGTCATGTCACCTTCAAACATTGTCTCTGGCAATTCGTAATTGATGGTACCAACATGTGGTAGATTAACAAAATATTTACGCTATCTGTGATTTTATAAACAACAGTTACTAAAATCTGTTTTGCCGCAACTGCCAATTTTCCAGAGCCTATTTATTCCCTTGTATGTAATAGGCATTGTAAGGGCATCAGTGCATGCAAAGAACACTTATAATAACACAAGCCGGTGAATAAACACCGTGAAATATTATGCGTGAGAACAGATTTATTCTAATGTGATACTGGGCTCGAGTAAAGAAGATCGACGGTCCATTCGCCACCCCACAGTGCTTGGGCATCTTTGCGGTATAGAGATGGTATAGGTTAATGGTCTTGGTGGCAAGATTTATGATCTCCGCGATGTGATGAAATTAACTTATGATCTAAATGTGCCTGACCATGTTGCAAGTGACACACTGCCACTTTCGCGTCTGAGTTCATACCCATAGTAAACTCATGTTCACTTGCAAACTGACTGCTGTATTGATTGAATGCTACTTCCAAACCATTGAAAACGGAAATGAAAAGATTGAACATTGCCTTCATTATGTAATGACAATTGCCTTACTCGTCCCCAGGGATGACGTCTTAATACTTTGTCACAACAAACATTAAATCTTAATCTCTTGAAACGAATGCGGCATCTCTGCCTGACAGCACTCCCTACATCTTTTAATACTACAGGAGTCGGCTTCGCAGCTCTCCCAAGAATCAACAATCAATTACGTTTCATGTGTTTTATTGTTACTAGATACAGCACAACCCGGCGGCTGTCTGTAACCATACGTCGGAGTGCACAACTAACGATTAGCGGCCTGCGCGTGAGTATCCTTAAACTTAAATATATAGAGTCGCGGGAATGAAAGTTCAACTTACAACAGAAATAGGAATGCATCGTCACAGCTTCCAACAGCCTTACAAATTATTTCCGTTTGATTTGTCTTCAAGAGAAAGTGTATGCCTAATTAATGTTTAGCACAATATTACTTCCCCTTGAAAACGTCCTTCAAGATTTATGACAGCCTTCTATAGCTTTTATTTCACCAGACAGCAGCTTGTCCACAATCTATGTGGAGACTTGTACATGACACCCGTATTTGGCTTCAAATAACATGTGTTTCATGCCTCTGATATGCTCTTTCATGTCACCATCAGTTCATGATATATATCATGCTTTCCTCCTTTCATCATTCATTGTCCTTGGGGCATCCCAAGAGCTGAACCCGTGAATCACAGTTTAAAGTGAGTGTCAGATGTCGCCGATTCCTACAATTTTCACATTACAAGCGTAACTAACCACACGAACATCAACGTGGTAGGAAAGCTGAAAGTTTCCCCCGCTTAATTATCTTCCTGCTTCAACTGCAGCTGGTTCCTGACAAATCTATCAGTCATTTATGTCATTAAATCAAATAACATACCTTTACAGTCTTTGCTCAGTCAGTTCTGCAGTGAAATTAGACTTGGTTCTCAAATCATGCCTTTGTAACAGGTAGATGGCATTATCGTACTGAATGTCTTAATTTCAGATACACTTCAATGCCTGTTGGATGAACTGGAAATAGTACCGACGCACAAAGTTTGGATGATGAGCCAATGACCTTGTAAGATTCGCTTGTCTTGGAATAATTCTGTCAAATTCACGTTGGACTTTACAAGTTTGTACATAGCTACGAAAGGGGATCGCGTCATTGAATTTGCGGTGAAAATCGTGTCTCCCCCAGGACAAGCTCGCGATTATGGCAACCTTTAACCTCATCCCAGACTGACTGAAGATATAGAACTGCTTGAGGCAGTTGCACACACTGACCATGTCTTTGTCGCCCTGTCGTCCCATCATACCATCATCGACGGTCGTGGAATTAGGCTTGTAGACACCAAATTACTACCCCTCTGGTAAACAAATATGCTAAGAAACCCAGACCTGTCGTCTCTTGGCTGTAATGAACAGGCACCAGAAGAGAATTAGGGTCACTTTCGTCCCACACTGTCGAGGATTGTTTCTATAGTTAGGGTGTTCTCCATCCATGTTCCCATAAATCATTATAATATCATTGCTAGGACGATTTGCAGAGGGATACATACGTAGGGAGTATGTACGTATCATCTGAATGAAAGCCAGTCTGGAGATGAAACTAGACAGAATTAACTTTCATAAACTTTCATATATTTCATAAAAGAAAACTGATGTCGTGAAAAGATTTCATTGACATTTGTCAGTTGGACATAGTCGGTGCTGCTATTGTTTTTGTAAAACATTAATTGGAATACATATGTTAGCGAGGGGAACTGAAAATAACTGAAAGTTGTCATGTTAATCAAATATTATCAATCCGTGAAAATCAGATTTTAATTTGTCTAAATACCGTTCCCATTTTTATACTCTGCAGCTAACACCAGTTAAAAAAGATTCCTGTTAAAGTAGATTAATCAACTAAGTTATGAAAGAGAACCAAGTATCATAAATGATAACTGCAAATACTGGTTTGCACAAAGCAAGGATTAGTTCAAAGTCAACGTTGGCCAAATTAATCAAGACTGCTTTAAATAGATACCTGTCTTATGTTGTTATGGTTACTGGTGAGGATATTTGACGATGTTTTCATGACACAAACAGTTTTAATATGACTTAGAAACAAATTTCTTCCACATCGCGTCAAAATCAGCCAGACTGACAGAAATGTTTTCTATTACACGATTGCTAAAGCCACAGTTTAAGTAAGTTATTTGTCAACCAAGATATCACACGTGTGTGCTCGTTTGATTATTATTTGTTTCTGAGGTTCGATTAATCAATAGTGTTTGCCTTACCATTTCGTGTTTGCCACTGCCTTTGAATACCCGGCACTGCCACTCAGTAGCTAACACCACTTCTGACGTAATACCAAAAGGTAAAAGCTGGCGTCTGTATGGAAATTGTTTATTACCCACGTTTCTGAATTCTTAGGCAAACAAGTGCTATGTTCGCTTCGCTTGTGGGATCCCAAGAGGGTTTCCACTAATCAGTTCAGAAGAGGATAACATCATGGAACCATGCTGAATGTATATGTTCCAAAATGGTGCCAGTATCAGCTGCTTTTTCAGGACCAGTCTACCTGATCTGTGTTATATGGTTAACTGAATTCATCTTCTGTGATGAAGAGTGTGCGTGCGTGCGTGGGGGAGTTAAACATTTCAAGTCCCATCTGCAATATTGCCGCCATATAGTGACAAAAAGAGGTTAAATGTTAACAATAGTTCAAACAGTTTACAATCTGTCCACAAAGGGCAGTAAAACTACTAGAATATCCCAAGCTCAAATATTAAGAGAATTTAGCTTAAAAATTATGTGACTATTTGGCACAATACAATATAAAACAGGCTATAGGTCCCCAACAACTAAAGCTACACCACCACACTAGGGACAATAGGAACTTACAGTACCTTTGCTACCTGCATGGCCTTATCCAAATATTCGATGATATACAGAAGTGGTCATCTTGATAAATTATTGCATACGGTTGCATAAAGACTTTCAGATTATTATTTAGATTCGAGGCATTCGACGAAAGGATCCTTTCTAACAAATGGTTGAAAATATTACTTCACGGTATATTTCAGTTTTACCTTAACCTCTCCTCGGACTCCACTACCTCACCACCAAATATAAACACGATAGCCATCGCTGTAAGAGATTGTTCGTTTTGGGTGTCTACTTAACAGGATATGTCTGTCAACGTGGTGTCATTTTCCCAATAAGATGTCAATACGACACTGAACTGAATCTGGAAAGGCCACCAACACCATGTTCGAGATTCCAGCAGGGACTCTCACCTGGTCTTCTGTGGACATGCAATTTCTCTTTAGATCGAAACAACGATAATGGCTAAGCTTTCCTGTTAAAGCCGTTATCGCAAACACACTAAGCTTCTGTATTCCGTCAATGCTCTGAGATATGACTTCCTCATTGACAACATTGCTGCGCCTTCATATCAAAGTAAACTCGAGCATTATCCCAAAACACAGATGTCATTTCAATATCAAACATGTTCTCGTCACGATATGGCTGAACTATTGCCGATGTGACTTCAACATTAACTCACTCACTCACCCAAAGAATATTTAACGTGCTAAGGAAGTCCGGTTCACAATATTAGACTGTGTATACTGTGTACGTTTCTTGAAATAGGTGGGCATGTATTTTGAAACTGTATCGACTCTCTTCCTCTCCAACTGAACTGCAAAAAATATCCAAGATTTGGAACTAGTCCAATAACGGTCAAAATCTTGTTATTTGAACCAACATTTAAGGTGTTAACGTTATTATGTGTACGTATTCAAATTGCGTTTTTAGCTATGTGACCATACGACCACACAGTCCGGTGATTGTTGAGTTACCACCACAAGTAATCTCCAAGGTCTGTTTCGTTTGTCGTATCTGCCTGTTTCAGAAGGTCTATCAAGCCCAGAATAACCACGAGAGTAATATGTGCACTGTCAGTGCAGCATAACACAGTTACCTATTCATTTTGTCCTGCATGTAAATTATAATCCGAAATCACCACTGAAGAAACATGATCACTATAATACAGCATTTATACATTATAAGTCAATCAATGCATGTCTACCTTGACTATTCCATTGGATTTTAAATCTTGATGTGAAGTGGTGAAAATATGATTTACAATTATGTTCTGACTAAGCATACTGAATTACAAACTGACGTTCTGCTATTTCGGCGTGCTCTTGCACCATATTACTCCTGCCCGACCCAACTACAAGATGACAGTTATCTTTTTTTCAGGAAACGTTTGACGCCGTTTCTCAGTTATAATCAATAAACAGCAAGGATTCTACCAAAGAAAAAACACGACCCAAGAACATGTGCCAATCAAAGCTGTAGACGAAGTGTGGTAATTCATAAGAGTATTGTGAAATTAGATTTATTTTTCTCATTTTCGGTTGAGCATGATTGGTTGCCGTCATCCTTCACGTATGCAGTGAATCTCCTTGTATCCGTGGATATTTTACCTTACATAGCAGTAATATATTGTTAAGTACAGTAGATATTATAATTAATATTCGGGCCTAATTATAAGCAATAGCTAGTGGAAAGATTTTAAACTTGAAAAATGTGAGTTCACACAACAACGTAAGCGAGGCAATGTTTCGGAGATTTCGTTATAAGGCTAAACTGGTTTATTTGAGACACACTTTCAGTGTTGCCAGTGCAACCTCCAAACGAATACCTGGTTCACACACAGGTTATTATGCAAGTGAATGGTCTTGCTCTGTAGCACCAGAAGCCAATCCATTGTCACCTTGTTTCTTTCGTTAGTGGTGTCAGTGATGAAGAGGAAGTAGTCATGAATTCGAACATTCGCGTCAGCTACAAGCAATTGCTTCACTATCACAATACTCCTGGGGGAGTGCTTTCTTCTCTCCGGCATATTCCTAGTTTGTTTCTTTCTGACTGTTATCTATACAATAAAACACTTTAAATACAAAGTTTCCACTTTTTCATCTTTCAACATTACTTTAAAAACGTTGCAACAGTTTGAAGTCACAGCAGAGCAGTTCTTGCTGAAGCACAAGTTTTCTGCAAATGTTCCATAGAATGTATCAGTTGTATTGAAAGGACGCCAAATTATTTTTAGGATTTAATTAACTATCCTCATTTCACAATAACCACCAAACTAAACCATTACACTAACCAAGCATTATATAGTAAAGCTTGTGCTGATACAGTGCGAATACAGGCGAATATACAAACGCTAGTAGCACAGACTACTATTGCTGTGTCATTTGAGGGTGGGGGTGGGTAAATAAAAATCTATCAGTACTTATGATAACTAGTCAGTCCTGATACCCAGGTGTTCGGACATAAACACACGGTGCATATTAACAATATACTTTGGTATAAGATTGCATGGTGCATGGTGTCTCGAACTCAGGCCCCCTAAGTAATTGAAGGAATTACAGCAAATTTGAAGGAATTGCATCTCAAATGTAAACAAACGCAGCCCACTCGCGAAACAATTACAGCGATATCGGTAGTTTAGCGGTAATAACAGAAACACATCGGCCCTATCGGAAGCAATGTTGGTAATACTGGAAACACGCTCGGCCATCTTCGGAGATTTTTCGGTCGCGAGCGGAAACTCACGCAGCAAAACATGGCGTCGTTGGAAGAAACACCCGTCTCGGTGAGTTGTGTTTTTAGTTCCTACTATTACATTTTTATACTTATCCATCTTTGACCACCCGTGTTGAATGCGTTTAGGTATGAAGTGTTGTCGGGACAATAGCTTATGTTTTTAGGAAAAGATAGTCACTCTAGAAGAGTGTCACAAGTCATGCCCCTGGAGGTTGTTTACATCTGAACATCGAAGTCGTGCCGATAATTACGAACGTGTGCTAGATATAACATCATTTTTTTGTAAAATGTGTTTAAATTTGTCAATTGCACTTCATAGAAAGAAACATTATGGCTCATAAACTTCTTCATGGCGCACGTTCATGATGTTCGTAATCATCGGCACGACTTCGATGTTCAGATGTAAACAACCTCCAGGGGCATGACTTGTGACACTCTTCTAGAGTGACTATCTTTTCCTAAAAACATAAGCTATTGTCCCGACAACACTTCATACCTAAACGCATTCAACACGGGTGGTCAAAGATGGATAAGTATAAAAATGTAATAGTAGGAACTAAAAACACAACTCACCGAGACGGGTGTTCCTTCCAACGACGCCATGTTTTGCTGTGTGAGTTTCCGCTCGCGACCGAAAAATCTCCGAAGATGGCCGAGCGTGTTTCCAGTATTACCGACATTGCTTCCGATAGGGCCGATGTGTTTCTGTTATTACCGCTAAACTACCGATATCGCTGTAATTGTTTCGCGAGTGGGCTGCGTTTGTTTACATTTGAGATGCAATTCCTTCAAATTTGCTGTAATTCCTTCAATTACTTAGGGGGGCCTGGAACTTGTTAGGGGCAGTTTGACGCTCCGGTGACCGAAAGGATGCCCAATGCATTAACTCATTTGTTCTGACTATTTAACTAAAAATTGACGTGCCTTCACACGTGTTTCTGACAATGTGCCACCGGCTGGATGGAATACGTGCAACCTTTAGCTAATACAACGTCATCTAATGGGACTCGAAGAAAGGACATGCTATTATTGTAATACCAGAAGGTTATCGAATTAGCTGTCATTATCAGTATATTCATGGACAAACTGAAGTCCTGAATACTGGAGAACATCTACTTTCACATACACCACACTTTTCCCACATACGTGTGTATGGTACTTTTGAAAACAGGTTCTCACTTTCCGTTCCAGCTGCTTGCTTCCTGTTCACGAGAGCTCAGCTCTGATAAGGAGCTTTGATTGTCACCTTTAACTGTGAAAGAACAACAGAAGGCACGCCAAAGTCTCGTTAATCCTTACATGTCACCAACATCAAGGATTCATTACTCTCCTTGGCACCGAGTTCTGTGCTGCATCAAACACGAGCAATATTTCTTGCGACAGAAAAACTAATTGATTACTTCAAGCTTCGTCTTTTAAACTTGTTAGGTGCACTCAAATTACACCCTAATAGATGCATGCTCGTGTTTTCGAAGTAAATTTCACCTATTTGTCCAAATAGACGGCATCACAAAGAAAACTGCTATATAACAAGATTATCGTAGGGGATGAGGTAAGCTGATAGCAGAATCCAAATCATCTCAAAGACGCTTCGATTATGCACGACCTAATGGCAGAACGTGTAAAGTTTGCAACGTGGCAAATATCTTTTCTCCACAATAAATTACATGCGTTCTTTTGTTTTGAAGCGTTTCACCTTGATCTGTTTACCGCTGCGGTATTTCGTTTCTCCTCCGAGTGGCACGAAGCCAGTTGAGATCAGCACTTTCTTCCCAGTCATGTCGAGCTGCAACGATAAAGCAGCGACTTATGATATGATGTATTGAATGATGAGTGCTTAAGCATCGAAAACGTAAATGCTTTACACCATCTATTGTTACCGACACAATTATTTCACGACGAGAAAAGGATATTATTTTGACTGTGTCTTTTTCTACTTTTCATTTGAGGCATGTTCAGTATGTATCACTAATTGTTGACTGAACTCAGAGATTTCGCCAAGAGTGAGTGAGTGAGTTAATTTTTAACGTCACATCGGCAATATTTCAGCCATATCGTGACGAGAACATACGTGACATAAAAACGTACATACATACTTTTACAATACTTCAGCCTTCTTTGAGGGTACAGCCACTAACAATTCTAGTTACTAATCTAAACTACCAAATATTAAAATAGATCTATCTACAGAAACGTATTTCTCAAAATTCAACAATGAAATCAATTTCTTTAAAAAAAACAATGATTAAATGAGAACTAGCGCTGTAACAAAAATCCTTGATAGTTTTGACATTGAAATATTTATCCCTTGTGCTGGATTTCGCCAAGAGGACGCACGGAGGTCTTTTGAGCCACTTGACGGCGAATCGTCCAGTATGCTGCACAGGTTACATCACTTTAGCACGCCAGGACTTGTAATTGTTGGCTCGATCTTAGTTCACTTTATGTTTGTTACCACCATACCTGTGCTCATGGGCTTCACAAATAGTAAACGACTTCCTGATTTGGTTGACCGTACCTCAGTAGTGCAGGTGGATCTTCATGATATCAATCACTGTATTGTATCGTCTACCTATATTTACACACTGCCGTTATATGGTTTGAATATTCCTAAATGCCATTATATGATATATCGGACATTGCGACGGATTCGTGAATACGAAGGGGTTGGAATCCATCTAAAAGAACGACCACACCTGGTGAACAGGTGTCCATAAAGATTACTTACTAATAGTATCGCCACAGGTACAGCCCTAAGGCAGAAGCGCAGTCTGAACAGACGAGAACGTTAACACTCTCGATATTGATTCCCTTGGACAAGATCGTTTGACTCACAATCAGAATTAAGTCTGCCAATTACTCTTTAAACATCATGTTGCCGTAGGTAATCTCTTGTCTTTGTAATTGGATGGCCTTGCCTTGAGTCAGAACTGCCCTTGCATTTACGTCTGTATGCATAATTAATATGTTACAAACGATATATGTCGAGTTGTTGTGACAAGACATCATTCACGACACAACTTATTTTATATAAAAATAACCAAGAGCGCTTTATTTCCTGTTTTCCTTGACTGGGAGATCTGTCATATCGATAAGAAACCGTACTGAATGTTATCTTCCCTCTGGTTTGAAAGAGATTTGTTTGATTGGCATTATTAGAAGCTGGTAAGTGATAAGAGGGTAAGATTCTTTATGGATAACAACTTCTTTATTACATATGATGCGACGTTTCGGTATGGATCCTTATACCGTTGTCAAGCAAGAGTTGAGTAATACATCACAGAACAGACTTATATACATGGACAGGGATAAAGTGATAACGACATGTAGGTATGAATCAAAGGCGGGGGATTAACAACAACAACAACAGTGGGTAGTAGTAATGATGAGACAATAAGAGGAAGCCAATAGTGGCTGTAGCTGTGACAAAGTATACATGGCTGATAGGGTAATTAGTAATGTTGGCTGGTGAGCTCTAATCAGTTATTTTTATGAGTTCATTGTATGCAGTTGGGATGAGATATCCCTGATCTCTGTTGATTGAGGGCTTGTGTCTCCTGATTTGAAGTGCTTCTGCCAGTTTTGTTTGGGTGAAGCCCTTGTGGTTTTTGGATAATATCTCTACATTGTCCCAAATTATGCTGTGATTGGGACATTTGATGATATGGTCGGATATGGCAGATTACCGATCTGATTTGGTTGTAGATGATAAGTGTTCCTTGATTCTGATACTTATGGGCAGGGAGGTTTCACCTACATATGCATCGCCACAGTCGCAGTTGATTTTGTAGACGGCACCTTTCGGTGGCTGTTGTTGTTTAGAGGTGTTCCTGCAATTCGCTTTGAGCATGGTTTTCAGCGTTGTAGAACTGGTAAAGTAGGTTTCAATGCGACTGTGGCGAGGCATAGGTAGGTAGGACAACGGTATAAGGATCCATACCGAAACGTCGCATCATATGCATTACAGAAGTTGTTATCCATAACGAATCTTACCCTCTTAGTTTGAAAGAGGCTCTTCATCCATACAACCCCAACGATGGATTAGTTGAAATGTGCGGCATGTGTGTGCGTGCGTGTGTGTGTGTGTGTGTGTGTGTGTGTGTGTGTGCAAGTGTTAGTCTGCGTTTTATCAATGATTATGTCTAAATATTTAATCTCGTCTTTTTTAAGATGAGCGATCAGTTATGAACTATTCACAAAAGTTCAGCAAATGCCATTCATAGCGTATGCTGATGATTTAATTTTGTAACAATTACGTATAGTGCTTTTTTCTCAGAAAAAAGCAACTTTTTTCGAATCTGGTTCTAGCGTACGTAATGTACACAATACCTGTGTGTGCCCTATGCGTTGGTACAACCATCATTGGTTTCCTCAAACACTGATACCGAAATGAGTTTTTAGGAGTGATAAGGTAAACAGATGGCAGTTTGACAAGGTCTTCTTGAAATAGGGCTGTGGGGTAGACTAGTGGTTCGCGAGGGCCCAGGTTCGATTCCCCACATGGGTACAATGTGTGAGGTCCATTTTCTCTTGTCCCCCGCCGTGATATTGCTGGAATATTGCTGAAAGCGGCGTAAAACTAAACACACTCATTCGCTTATTGAAATAGTCTCTATTACCAGTCAATGATAGAGGTATACTTTGTTAAGTTTTTAAATTCAGTGAGCTACTTCTGTATGAACTGGAATGTTTGTGGGTCGTTATTCTTTCTCAAGTTGAAATGATTCGTTTCAACAGGGTGATGACAAGGTTTAAAGCGTTGTTATCCTTTCAATAGATAGCCCAAAGGAACGTCTTCTTTGGATATTGTTACTGGACTTTTGTACGATATCCAGTTTTCCAGGTCTCTCCAGACGGAACTCACTTTGTTACATTCCCGGAATATGTGTATGACATGTTCCAATTCTCTAGAACAGTAACAGCATTTTGTACTGTCCACGTAACCCATCTTAGGGGTTTGGTACGTGGTACCAAATATATGGTGTACGATTTGATATTGGAACAAGTGTAGATCAGTTACTTTCGTGCATCTAAATGGGATAGTATTGATATTCATCTTATCAGGTTCAAGGACGGACTCTCATTTAGCGAAGTGGTTATTTCTTTTGCACATGTTCTTAATACGTATTTTGTAGTAACACCCAGAGCCTTTGTTTGTTTGCGTGTTTGTTTGTTTTCTTGTTTGTTTGTTTGCTTAGATGGTATATATGAAATGGCAAAACAGGAGGTTGTAGGAAAGTGTTTAGTTTTGGTAATCGCTGGTTTCCACAGAATTGTTTTACAGCTGGGTAGAAAGTTAGTTTTCACTTTGTAAGCTCCTCTGAAATTTAGAATGGCATGAATGGTCATTTTTATGTACAAGATCGTTGTTACGAGTGTGTATTTTCTTTATATTTTGTTATTAATTCAGTAATAATTATTACTGGGTCACAATGTTTAGTGTTTTGAATAATAAATATTGTGGGTCGCATTTCGTATGATAGATGATCCGCATGTTTAGGATTCAGGTTTTCCAGGAATTATCTGCCCTTGACTTCCTGTATGTTTACTTCCGGGAGACATTGTTTGGAGGGCATTCTACAGTGTTGGTGATGGCAGTAAGTGCTTTCGGGAAACGACTGAAAGTATATATAAAGGCTAGCTGCCAGGTTGTGAGTGACACAGATTCACATTCATTCACTGGAGTTACATTGCCAACGCTTTGTGTGTATCCGTCAACGCCTGATCTACTGCTGTCAGACCGCTCACCGTGTTCATTCTGCACGACTGTTTCTCTCTCACACTAAGACTTTTGTGAATTTGCTATACTATATATTTTGTGACCCACTGGCTTAGATTTTGCCGCATTTGCATTGTATTTGAACTCTGTATTGTGAAATTGACTTGTGACTTTGTATGGCTTGCTCTCTTTGCTTATTAATAATACAATCTGAACGTTTATGACTTATCGTTGTTCTGTTTTGCTGGTTCACAGGGGACTTCTTACATTGTTTGTCACGGCAAATACTTGACCGTAACATCGTTGTTTCAAAACATACCCCATTGACAAACCAATCTTTGCAAAAATATGCTGGTATTTCCTAATTTTATATACTCGTTACACAATTATATTGTTCTAAAATGTTCTTGTTTATACTATACTGAGTAAAAAAAGAAACTTCACATCTCTTTCTTCAGGGCACTCTAAAAGAACAAGAGATGGTAAGATGGTTAAATTGTTATTATTTCATTGCTGAGATCTGTTTGATGTACTCGATACACTGACAGTGCCACAGTCAGTTCCATTAGGCCACACCACCATTCCAAAATATGGGTATACAGAATGTCAAGTCACAATATGGATGTCGAGGATGGAGATTGGCAGCCCGCAACCGATTTCGAATGGTCTGTGAGAACCTCTAAACATCTCAGCCCTGGTTCGTGTACCCGGCAGAAATCTGTCACGTAGGTGACGTAGGACGATTTGACGGTCTTCTGCTCGTGACGTCAAACGTGGACGACCCGACTTTGGGCGATCAGAAATGGTGCGAGTTTGTTGTAGACGACCTCGCAAGTCATACACAGTACGACGGCTGCATTCCATTGCTCTTGCAACGTCAATAACTGCTCTTCCCGCTTGCAACATGCCAACGGCACGTTCACGTTGCACATTTGACAATCGTGGCATTTACAGTGCTGTGGTTTAAAAGTGTTTATTTTCTTCAATACTTGAGGTCAGTGCAAACACGTACAAATGAAAAAAACTTCGATGCGAAGAGCACTTGATCGACTGCACGTGCAAAACCTGATTTGGCGCTAACGTCATTTCACGACGAATGGATGGGTTTGAGTGGGTTTTGCTAACGTTTTTCTAGAGTCGAAAGATAGGGATCCCATTTCGGATACACAGATGTATCATCAGAGAAAAAAATATTCATTATTTTTCAAAATTACATTTAGTGAAGTTTCTTTGTTGACTCAGTATATGTATGAAGTTCCACCAGGACTTCGTAAGGTCTAGTATGCATTTCGTATCCTTCTAGTCATTTGTAATCTTAGTTTCTTAGAAGTAATTTCAAAAGCATTATAAGACCCAGAGCAAGGTATATTTAAGAAGAATATTGGGCACCATTTTGACGTTGATTTTGATCCTCGTCGTACCATTGCTAATGTTGTGCATGAATTATTTCTAGTATTTTGGGACATTTTATATTCGCAAATAACCTGACTTCTCCTTATTTTGTTGGAAGTCTTTCCCCAAATGAACGCGAAACACTTTTTTAATATGTTTGAGCCTAACATCTTGTGGAACTGGAAGAGATGAGAATAGATGGTTGCAATGAGTGGTTTAACCATGGTGTTTCTCCCTAGGGATGTCGCATTTTCTAAATGTACTGTGATAGTTTGAGTCATTTCGTCGAGATCTGTACTGAACTTTATTCAAAGTAGATCAAATGCACATTGTCTCAAATTCAGGTTCCAGTCTTGACGTAGTTTGATTCTGGAACGTTTCTTGGATCCTATCCAGAGTATCTCGGTTTTATCTATATTTACTTTTAGAAAATCTATCATAAGAACCTGTAGTACAACGTAGAGGCATCGTTCAAGAGAACTAATTGTATCTTCTGCAAATTGTGAGAATACATATTCAATGCTACCAATCGTAATACCTTTTATGTTATTGTTGTTTCTTATCATTATTGATAGTATTTCAGCACACAGTATAAAGACGTAGGGAGATAAGGGATCACTTTGTCTACAACCCCAAAATACCTTAAAATGTGGGGACCCAAAGCCATCGATAATTGCACATGAATTTCGTGTTAAAAGGTTTTTATTCATCATATTAGTGACGGACCAAAGTCAAACCGTTTAGTGTCTCTTCTATAAATCCCCAATAAACTGTAGTGAACGTCTTTTCAAAATTTGCAAGTAGTAATAACCCTAGGTATCTGTGTAATCCAGTAAGTCATATATTTGTCTCGTTATCTCACCTATGTATTGTCCAGCTATACATCCCTTTTGGTCTTCATCAATCAATGAATTTAACACAGTTTTTAACCTTTGTGATATCGCAATCGATGCGATTATAGAACACGGATAATAAGCTTATTGTTTGGTTTACTTCCTTTTGGAAGTAGTATTATTAGTCGCTATTTTTGTGATATTAATAATTGTCCATATTATAGGCGGTATTTAATGACTTTAGAAGATACTTCTCCAGGTCGTTCCAGAAAAATTTGATAAATTCCGCCATAAAATCAGGCCCAGGACTCTTCGTGTATCTAACTGTAGATCAGCTCATCTTCTAAACCCTGGGCTATTTCTTTTGATAATTGTAAATTGATGTGGAAATGTTTATTCCGAATCCTTTGGGGTGTTTTAAATGTCAAAAGTTCGGCCATGGCGTAACTTTCTGCAAAAATAGTATCACATGTGCGCATTGTAGTGAAACTAGTCATGTCACAGAAGATTGTAAGAGTGATTTCAAAAAGTGTAGGAACTGTTGTGGTGCTCACTCCTCCTCCAGTAAATCGTGTCCAGTCTGGAAAAGAGAAATGGAAATCAACAAACCAAAATACACAAGGAACATCACTTACCTGGAAGCAAAGAAACTTGTAATGAACAGACTGAGACATCAATTCTTTGAATGTCATTTAGAAGTGAAAATACATAAGAATGTGTTCTCACATAAGAAGTTGATATCCATAAAAATCTTCATTCTTATAGACTGAGACATATGCATCTGTGACAAAAACACGCACAGTCTCAACATCGACTGCATCAATTCAGTGCCAGACAGATTTCACGTGGGTGAACTATGTCAATCCTCAACCAGTCGTGCCATCTGAATCTGCCACTCAGACTACTGTTGATATTCCAGCGACAAAGATATCTTCATCTTCATCTTCATCTTCTATGACACGTGAAACACCTACTGTAACAACTAAACGGCCTTACACGACCCTTTCACAGCCATCAAAAGCACATTCTGGAAAAGGACAAACTGCTCCAACAAGGTATAAAACAGATTCATTTTCTCGTTCTAATCTACAGGGTAGACAAGTTAAAGGATCAGATGATCCAGTCAAAGTATACAACAAGTTTGGATCACTTGAAGAAATGGATGTCTCAGAAAGCATCCATCGAAGACCTGCTAGTTTGTCGCCTAAAAGAAACAGGCGTGGCAGATCTCCGGTCAAGTCGCCTAAGAGATGATTCATTCTCAAGCACTGCTTCAGTGGAATCGTAGAGGATTTAAGACAAGTTTTAACGATTTACAATTATTGGTACAGGACTTTAAACCATCAGCTTTGTGTCTTCAGGAAACGTATTTAAAGCAAACAGACAAAATTAGCTTACGTCATTACAACTCATATCATTATTTTTCTCCTCCTGGCGATAGGGCCACTGGAGGTTCTTCTATCTTAGTTAACCAGAATGTAATTCATAGCCCTGTTACACTTACATGTAATCTTCAAGCAGTTGCAGTACGTCTCACATTACACGTTGCATTTATCGTATGCTCTTTGTACATTTCTCCATCTTCAACCTTTCAGATAACAGACCTTCAATCTCTGTATGACCAGCTACCCAAACCTTGTGTTATTATGTGGGACTTAAATGGCCATAATCCACTCTGGGGTAGTACAACTACAAATTCTAAAGGTAAATTATTGGAAGAGTTCTGTTCAGATAATGATTTATACATATATAATGACGGTTCTAACACCTTTTCACATCCTGGTACAGGAACTTATTCTGCACTTGATTTATCAATCACGGATTCAATCAGTGAATTTGAATGGACAGTTCATGATGGCCTCTGTGGAAGTGACCATTTTCCTACAATTCTAACACCTGTGAGTGAACCCATCTGATATTACCCCATTTTCCAGATGGAACTTTAAAAAGGCTAAATGGCCTTTGTATCAAACGTTGTGTTGTAGCAGACTTAAACCTGAACATTTGTTAGAAAGTCCTGATCCTATAAAAAAAATTCTTTGTTGAACTAACAAACAGTGCTGGTGAGTATATGTGTAAATCTTCTGCAGTTCCACACATCCGTTAACCTAGGTTTACCGATGACTGCAAACAGGCTAGGTAGGCAAGGAAGAAAGCTGAGCGTTATTTCCGTCGCCACGGAACATTACAATGAGATATTTTCTATTCATGATCTTTACACTGCTCTTGAACAAGCTCATGATGCCGCTACAGGAGCTGATAACATACACTATCAGCTCATGAAGCACTTACCGGAATCATGTTTAGAGACTCTCTTAAACATTTTTGATGATATTTGGACCTCTGGAAACTTTCCTTTTTCATAGCGTGATGCTATAGTTGTCACTATCCCTAAACCTGGACGTGATCATACCGATCCTTCGAACTATCGACATATTTCGCTTACCAGCTGTGTTTGCAAAACCATACAACGCATGATTAATAATCGACTTGTTTAGTACTTGGAAATCAGTAACGTAATTACAGATATTCAGTCTGGTTTCCATAAAATCAGAAGCACCGTTGATCACTTAGTACGTTTAGAATCATTTGTCAAACATGCTCTAATTACTAAACAACATGCAGTGTCTATCTTTTTTTGTTTTAGAAAAAGCATATGACACAACTTGGAAATATGGCATCTTAAAAGATTTACATGACTTCGGATTACGAGGTCGTTTACCTAAATTTATAGCCAAGTTTTTAAATGACAGACAATTTCAAGTCCCAGTGGGTTCCACCCTGTCTGATCATTACAATCAGGATCAGGGTGTTGCACAAGGCAGTATTTTGTCTGTAACTTCATTTAGTATCAAGATTAACAGTCTATCAAAAGTTTTTAAACGATTCAATCGATGGATCATTATTTGTGGATGATTTTAGTATTTCTTGTCTTGGGAAAAATATGCATACCATTAAACAAAATAGATAAATGGTGTCTTGAAAACGGCTTTAAATTTTCTAAATCAGAAACTAATTGCATACATTTTTGCCGTAAATATAAAATAAGGACCCAGAACTGTTTTTAAATGGCACTCCCATCAAAGTCGTCAAGGAGGCCAAATTCTTAGATCAAGTTACACCAACTTGGGTTGCCAGTCCAGATTTGAAGAGGTCATCATGCGACGATGCTTATATTTGCGGAGGTGGAGATCCTCCGTTTTGTATCCCTTGTGATGAATGAATCACAGTCAAGCATGTTTTGCTTGACTGTGTTGAATATTCCATCACAAGGGATAACTATTTTAAATCAAGAACTATGGAGGATCTTTTTAGTAATGTTAGTTATTATTAATTATTGCGTTTTCAAAAGAATTAGACCTGTTACATAACTTGTAAATAGATAAACATTTTATGATTGAAAGTTGAATTAGCAACTAAGATTGTTAGTGGCTGTATCCTCCAAGGGGGTTGAAGTACCGTAAAATTATTGTCCTCTTTAAAGGGTACGTAAGTCCTAAAACAGTTGAAGTCAGATTTAATCTTCCACTGTTTTAGCCGTAGAGTATCTGCCATTTTACATTGTGGCTAAACTTGCATACAGTCGCCAGCAGCTGAGGTGATGGTGTAAATCCAGCTGGGGACCATGTAGGTAGCAGATGTACTGTAAGTCCCGATGGTCCCTAGTATGGCGATCTACCTTCGGTTGTTGTTGTTTTTATACTGTTCTGTCCAAATAGTGATACTGTTATATTTTTAAGTTTCCATGCTAGGTTTAAATACTAACTGTGATAGTCTAGTGGTTTTACTGTCCTTCGCCGACAGGTTCTTCATAATATGCATATATACTTCGTTTTTTGTCACGTATGTTCTCGTCACGATATGGCTGAAATATTGCCGATGTGACGTTAAATATTAACTCACTCACTCACTTTTGATAATTTTGGAACATCATTTTCTTTTAATAGCGATCCTAGGTCTAATTTTAAAACGTCATGGTTTAAGTATAGTTGCGAGTAATACGAGTTTACCTGTAAGTCCCCATGGTCCCCAGTGTGGTGATCTACCTTCAGTTGTTGGTAATCTATAGCCTATATATTTATATTGTGTTGACCTAAAATGTTTTAGATTTATTTACTAGTTTTACATGTATATCTGCGATATTCTTGTTATTTTACTGTCCTTCGCTGACAGGATTGTACAATCTATCTTTTATTATTGTTAATCTATAATGTTGTATCAGTCACGATATGGCTGAAATATTGCCAAAGTGACTTTAATTTTTAACTCACTCACTCACTGTTTGTGGATATTTAAATAGTTTCTTGATTCAAAAACTCTGTTGATTTTTCTCCTCCTCGTTCCACCCATTGTGCTTTTGCCCGTACCATTAAGCCTTTTGTTCTGTGTTTTCTTCTTGTTCTGCATTGACTATTTTAATCTGATAAAGTTTCCTCTTTTGCTTATTGTTCATCCAAGTCATCAAGTTGTTTTGTGAGAAGGGTTAATTTTTCTTCAGTTTCCCTCTCCAGTTTACATTCATGTTTCTGTTTGTAGGATGAATACTGTTTAGGCTTACCTGTTATTGCAAGAAGCTATGTTTCCACAAAGTCAGCTGTCTATAACAAATTCGGTTTCTGTGTTAGTAGCATTTTTATACTGTTGTTTTTTCTTCTTCATTTGTAGTTTTAATGAGTGTTAAATAAGTTTCGTTTTTCAGAAGAGAATTATTGAATTTCCCAAAACAATTTCCTCGTTTAAGATCTGTAAGTTTAAACGTCAGTGATATTGGTGAGAGGTCTGATCTGAAGTAAGGTCCTATTTTCGTTTTCATAATGGTCGTATATTATACGAAATATAAAACTAGTCCAAGCGTGCTTGTTTCAAAGGAGTCGGTTGTCATCAGGTGATTACGCTCGCTCCTTGCATCTTTTAAGTCTAATTCGTCCTTTACTTGTAGAATTCTATCCCTAGCTTTAGGGCTATTTACACGTTTGTGTGGTTAAACGCATCAATTGAGTAATCTTGGATAGAATTCCAGTCTGTGCACAGAACGATATGATCGCTATCGAGGGCTAACGTGGTGTAATGTACTGAAATAATGTTCCAAGCTTCCTAAAACAAATTTAAGTCTTCATTCTCCCGAGTATGGTATCATACAACACAAGATTAAGCGACTTTTAACACAACCAGAGAGAACTCTCCCTTCGTGCCTTGTCATTCAGACTTATGACACATATCACGGAACCTTCCTTAATCTCACCCAATCAAAGTAAGTTGGGTTTCGCGACAGTTTAATCAGCATATTCCATCGATAGACTCGAATAATAGTTTATCAGTTATATGTTGGAATTTTGTAAACTGAACAAACTAACTTAGCCCCGGAGGGGAACAATGTTTTAAAAGGGTTCAATAAGGTAACTAAGAGGTCAATACAAAATGCGTTACATCCTGAAAAAGTGTTCAACAAGTTGATGAATACATCGCTTTCACGGTCGGCTTCCAGCAAGTTTGAAATGAATTTAAGTAGAAAATAATATTAGCCTTCCTTTCATAACGGAATCACTTACAAATTTGAGTATGTTAGATTCGTGAAGATTCGTGTTAGAATTTGTCAGCAACAACCCACGGCTGCAGCAACAGGCGACGAATGGGATCGGGTGACCAGGCTGTATGTTCTTATGTATGTCACTGTAGTCCAGCTTATTGATCCATGTTTATAACATCTGTCAGTGGATGTTCTGGTCCAGATTCCAATACTGAAAACTTGCTGGCTTGAATTAATAATGTGTTGAATATTAAACAACAAACAAACAAACAATGCAAATACTATACAGTATATACTAATATATATATATATATATGTGTGTGTGTGTGTGTGTGTGTGTGTGTCTGTGTGTGTGCGTGCGTGTGTGTGTGCTTATTGTTTGCTCACCCGTCTGTTGTTTAACAATCCACTCAACACTGTTCAAGCCAGCAACTTATATATAAAATGTTTCTATTGTATTGGTTGAAACATCGATCCAAATACACTTTAACAATCACCAACGATAGTCATGTTACTAAGACTACTCCTGGTCGTCACCGTCAAATTAATGATTCTTCTGGTCACCAAGCATCACAATGAGAGAATCCACGTCTCATGCATCTTACTGATTTTAGACCAGCTGTCACTCTCTAACTTTATGATCGGTGTGGAAAACTGGAACAATCTGAACAGTTTTGGTAAGCTAGGACGATGTATTTGTATGACTACGGTAAATTATATATAAAGTTCCCACGACTATATAACAGTCAGGTATCTACGGAGGCGTATTGGGGCGTTTTAGTTTCATTATCTACTACGCTTCCGTATATATTAATATTTGTATGTGTATGTAAACAATCGAGTCAGGTTTCGGAAACATCTGTATAAAGTTGCGGGAATTTACCGTTTAATTTACAATACATTGTAGCAGTAGGAAATATCGTCACAGTTTACGAAAACTGTTCCACTTGTTTTCCGTTTGCTTTCAAGAGAAGGTGTATACCTAATTAATGATAAGACAGTATAATTTGTCCTCCGGTCGTTCAAAATATCTGAAAAATTCTCTGATAGACCTTTCTTTACACAGTTTTAAGTGGCTTTTATACAATATCATTACGTCACTGGTGTTAGGCCCTTATGGACCCGAGTATGGTGATCTACCTTCACTTGTGTGTACCAAGAGCCTGTTTTTATATTGTACTGACTTTGCAAACAAAATAATCTTCGAATTATATGGTATTTTTAGACACCATGTGTCAGATATTTTACAGTCCTTCGATGACTGGTTGTTTAACAACTAATATTTATTGTGCCTGAAAAAACTTTCTCGTTTCTTTATGGCTGAAATATTGCCGAGATGACGTAAGATTTTAACTAACTCACCGACAAACACACTCACCCATCGGTGTTTTGCATTGTTTTGAATAGTCTGACCTCATATTGCTCTTGTATCTAGAGTATTAAATATACATATGAAGATTAATTAAGAATCACCTGAATTCAAATGCAAGGCAGTTTTAAAACATGTTATCCAAACAGCCGATAATACCCTAACATATTGTAAATCATGTATGTAAAGTATGTGTTTTAGATAAGCTATCGGTCGCAGCTGCTTCAAACACAGTGGGATTTATGCTCAGAAAACATAACAAAGATTTTACGAAACAAACATATTTGTGAATTCAATTAGTTACAAGTACGTCAGGCATAACATGTAACCGTCGAAAATTCATGAATTATAACATATTCATGAATTATACATATTCTTGGATAATTCACATCATATATGTCGTTTCTCACACAGAAGGACGATTCCGCACATAGGTACCAATCGTGAAGCATTAAGGGAATAAAACAACTATTTTCCTGTTTTGATCTATATTGAGTCTTGAGGTGTATCCCTGTATCAATGCGTGATATAAAACCAACACCCGCAAACCCGAAAACCCACAAGCCCACACGCACTCACGTGTCTCTGTGCGTACGAGTGAAATAATTTTTTGCCATGACAATAGGCCTCCCTTCAGTGTACCTCACCATGCTGAAGCAGAAGCCACCGAATCGAACTTTCTGACTGCAGGCGAAAGTAACCACACGAACATGTCGAAAAATTCGTAGAGGGAAAGATCAACGTTTCCGCTATTTAATTACCTCCCTGCTTCAACATTTGCTGGTTCTTGCCAAATATATACGTGCTTTATATCATTAAATCAAATGGCATACTATTTACAGTCACTGGTAAGTCAAATCTGCAATGAACAAAGACTTAGATCTCAAATTACTCCTTTGTAACCAGTAGATGGCAGGATCGTGTCAGATGGCTTACTTCAGATACACTTCAATGTGAATGAGATGAGCTAGAAATGGTACTCGCGCACAAAGCTTGGAATGATGAAGTCAGTGAACCTATAGTTTAATGTTTTTCACTAAATTTGTATGATGCGAATGTTTTTCTGTCCCAGGGCAGTTGTCTGTCCCGTGAGGCAGTTGTGCACACTCACCATGTCTGTCTTTGTCGCACTACCGTCCCATCATCCTTGTTATCACCGACGGCCGTGAGTGAGTGAGTTAAAATTTATCGTCACATCGGCAATATTTCAGCCATATCGTGACGAGAACATTTAATACTGAAGTGAAATATGTCTGCTATAAAAACCTGTCGACGAAGGACAGCAAGACAACTAGAATATCACAATTGGCATTAAAACTGGGGAGGAAAGATACAACTAATATCACTATGTGGACAATACAATATAAAAACAGCCTATAGATCGCCAGCAACTGAAGGTAGATCACCACACTAGGGACCATGGGGACTTACAGTACCTTTGCTACCTGCATGGACCCTAGTTGGATTTACACCATCCCCTCAGCCGCTGTCGCCGACGGCCGTGGAATGGAGCTTACAGACAACCACATTCTGAACATATGGTAAACAAATGTACTGAAACAATCAACACCTTTCGTCTAGTGACTGTAATGAACAGGCACAAGAAGAGAATTTAGGCTACTTTCGTTGCACTTTTTGAGGACTTAAAGAATATTGTAAACCAAAAGTCACTGTGTTCTGTAATCTGATTGGTTGAAAAACATGATCAAATGGTATTAGATTCCCGGAAACTGCAAGACTATTCACCGCGTATTTACACGTAAACAATTGTTTTGTTGTGTCATCAACAGTGGTGACGTCATTCAAATTATATTGTGACGTAAAGTTAGAATGACGTCACAAATGAGCAACTCCAGATGCTACCATGGGAACCAGCTGAAACGGCCAGCTGATGACACTTCAATGCTGTGTCCGTATTCGATGTAAACGAGTGCAGACACTAAAACCCCTTTGGTTTACTTTTGTGTTTACAATGTCGATAAACATCATGTGTTGGCCAATTTCCGGGTGTTATTGAGTATTTGAAGCACGGGAATATTTCATTTGAAACCTCCGGCTGACGCCGTCGGTTCCAAATGCATTCCCGTGCTTCAAATACTCAATAACACCCGGAAATTGGCCAACACATGATGTTTATCTCCTAAATGATATTCTTTAGCCATGTTCTTGTAAATCATTCTAGATGTCACCTCGGACTATGTACTTCTCATCTAAAGCAAGGCTGGAGATGAAACTAGACAGAATTGACTTAAGATATTGACTTTAAGATATTTCATGTAAGAAAACTCATCTCGTAATAATAGTAATTCCACTGACCATATGTTAGTTTGACTTCGTACGTGCCACTGACGTATTACTTCTTTAAGTAGAATTTGCCAACTGGTATGATTAAACACTTTTTATGGATAGATAACTACTCTATTACAGACGTTTCGGCGTAGATCCTGGCACCGTTTGCTTGAAGCGTTTCTTTACTAATGTATAAGTGTAGAACCTGAATCGGAATACAAATGCTACCGAGGACAGGGGTAGTACCGGAGGTGGAAACAAGGAACTGAAATGAGATGAAAGTTGTCATGTTAATCAAACATTAACGATTTGTAAAATTCAGATTAAAGTTTGTCTTAATACAGTCTCAAATTTCAGAATCTGCAGCTAATACAAATTCAAAAAAGAGGTCTTTTCTGATTACAGTTAAATTAGATTAATCAGCTCCGCTATGGAAATGAGCGAAGTATCTCAAATAATAACTGTAAATACGGGTTTGCTGAAAGCAATGATTAGCTTAAAATCAAGATTGGTCAAAGTAATGATGGCTATATCAAGCACATTCCTGTCTTGTGGTGTTATGGTTACTGATGAGGATATTTGACGATCTTTTCGTGAAACAATATAGTTTGTTAAATAAAACGGGGATACGTTTTCTTGTACATTGGTCTATGCGCAAAATGTACTAAGTACGACAGACTTACATTGTTTTAGATTTCGCAATGTCACAATTTCAGTAAATTATTTGTCAACGAAGATTATTTGTATTTACATGTATCACACGTTTGTTGTGATTGCTACTTGGTTGTGCTAGTGTTGTGTATTTTGTGTACATGTGCATATGTAAACATGAGTATAAATGTTGGTTTGTTACATATACCCTGAAAGAATTGAAACACAAGATGTTATAATAGCGGTAACATGACATGATACTATTTGTACTAGGTACTCCTTACGACATGTCGACGTCTTGACTGTTTACAAGTGTGAATGTCGTCGTACCCGTTGGGGTGGCTTGTTGATCAGAGTATCAATCCCTAGATTGTCATTATGTACTTTTTGCAGTTTTGTACTTGGAGTAGTTGTACAATGGCACGAAACAAAACCAAATAATACGAGGTAACAGATCGCCAGGACGCACTGATTGTAACAGGCACGGCGATGTTGCTGGTACTTTAAAAAAATGCCTTATCAAATAATATTGCAATATTTTCTTCCGTTGTAATAGTATTATCTCTGAGCGTTTCTTCATTTTGTGAGGAATTCCAGCATCTTTGAAATAAAATAGCAACTAGACATTGCTGCAGTATTCAGAGAATCCACGATTAGGAAATATGTGACTTTTAGAACCTTGATGTTTTTTATCTCCGGGTCAGATACATCTGTGGTAATGACTATTGCAATGAGTAGTATCAAAGATACAACACATTTCCGTTTTAAGTGATTACCGTGCTAAGATATCTAATCTCACTTACAAGTAAATGACCACCTACAACTGCAAGGAACTTCCTCAGGCAACCGGAACTCCGACATTACGAACAGGAAATAATTATGTATTAGCCAAACCTATAAAAGAAAAAGAAGCATGAGCGTGTTTTTGTTGTGATAAATTGCATGCAAGTGATTATCAATGCATTATATCTGGGCAATGACACAACCATGAATATAACATGTGTGAAGCTGCTTGTACGAAGAAACATGTGTCTCTGAAATCATTTCATTTCTGAAAGGTATTATCAGTGAGGCAACTTATCATATCAATTTACGAAAAAGAATATAAAAATACCATGAATACAAACAGAAACAAGTTACATAGTTATTCATCTGTGTGTAGGGCCACCTGTATAAGTGCGGATTTTTGTAGGTTTTGTGATGCTAGCCCACATGCTATGCCGCTGTTTATCATGGAGTTATTCAAACATTATAAGATCAATGTATTTTGATACAAGGACTGTGGCTGTACAAATGTCAAGTGCAACAATTTCAAACTGAATGACTTCATCAAGCTCCAGTGCAGATCTTTGTTTGGGTTTGTTTTCCAGCAATGATGACTATTGATAATTGTTGGCAAAAATAAATCAAAACAATATCAAAATGTGTTTTTTAAACTTAGATCTATTTAACTAGAGACCTTCCTAAATAATAGTAATAGTAATAGTTCGTGATTATTTCAGTTTACCTTGACCTCTCCTGAGGCTCCTTTACCTTCTCGCCTAATATAGATATGACGTCCATCATTCTGATAGTTTTTTTTGTTTGTTTTTTTTTTTGTTTCTTGTTTAAATGAGAGGAAATGTCAATACATGTGGTGTCACTTTTGCACCAGGTGTCAATGATGATTCGAATCTGGAAAGGACACCAAAACCGGCACCGACTCATATATAGCCCTCTGTTTACCTGCTCTTCAACTCCAAATAACACTAATGGCTAAAGCTATCCTATTATAGCCGTTACTGATACCACACAAAGCTTCAGTTTGCCTGCAGTGGTCTGAGATATGACTTTCCCATTGACGGCAGTGCTCTTTGAACAGCATATCACAGAGTAAGCTTTATCCAAAAGCATGCTAAAGAATGTTCAAAATTTTATTGTATATACTCTGTTTCTTTGAAAAGATGGACGTGAACTTGTGTCTGCTCTCATCGTCGCCATATGATAGCAATAAATTGTTCAATAACCCAAAATTGGAAACAGTCAATTAATCTTACAATTCTATATCTACCAATGTTGTCTGACATGTTATAACGTTGGTATGTGCACAAGCTGATTTCTTCATCGGACGTTTCTCCCTATATGATGTGACCAGTGAGTAAGGGAATCTTGACAACACACTCGTTGGGGTACGATGACACCCAATCCTCGAAGTCCGATCCCTCGTCCATTTCACGCATCTGCTTGTTTCAGAGGCCTATCAGTCCAGTATCACCTCGAGGGTAATACGCGCACTGTCAGTACAGTGTAACACCATCGGACCATCTATTCATTGTGTTCTGTCTGCACGTTTGTGTAAGGTAAATTCCAACCCGAATTCCCCACGGAAGAAATATCAGCACTACTTTACAGCATTTATACAATAAGTGAATATTTATACAGTATCACGGCCACGTCTATCAATGCCGGTATGTCCACCTTGTCCATTGCATTTGAAACGTTGATTTGAAGTGATGTAAATGTGGTGAATAATTATGTTCAAGCTTAGCATATTGACTTGCAAGTTGGCGTTCTGCTATTCTTGTGTGCTCACGGGTCATATTACAGCCAGTTCTACGTCCCCCGACGTAGCTACAAGATGACAACTGTTGCATTTTTCAGGAAACGTTTGACGCCGTTTCTCAGTTGAAATCAATAAACAGCAAGGATTCTGCCAAAGTCACCGCTCGATTCAGGAAAGTTGCACCAGACAAAGCTGTAGACGTGGTAATTCATAAGAGAAGTGTAAAGTTAAATCAATACATCCCATTTTCGGTTGATGATAATTGGTTGCCGTGACTCACCCTGTATATATGGGTATTTTAACTTTCACGGCTGTAATATATGCGCTATAGTGTTGTGTCTATAATCGTCAACATGCGGGAGAAAATTACAAGGAAACCTATACGAGATAAAGTCCATATCTTATTATCATTCGTACATGTATCTCGCCACTTTCACTGCAATAAGCTGCGGAGGGACAGCTAGGTTTCTCTTGTTACTCGTAAGGCCTGGGTTCTTTTCCTCATTTCCGCACATCCTCACTCCAAACAATGAACCCAAACTCTGAATCTGTAAACGTACAAAGGTACTGTATATAGTTTATGATTCATTAACAATGAGTAAAGAATAATACTCTCAAATAAGTTACATGTATTTGTGCATGTAATACAAAACGTCAATATCACAGACAAACGAACCGATATGTGAATGTCATATATAATAATCGTTATTTCTACTGAGCATATATGGATGCAAAAACATGAAAAATCTATACCAGTTACAACTCAGATGAGTACAAAACTTTATGGATGAGCAACTTTTTTATTCATCCATAAAGTTGCTCATCCATAAAGTTTTTATTCTCGTATATTTTATAAAATCGCTCTAAAGTAGCAGAATTAAGTCAAAATAAGCTGATTTTCGTGTCACGACACTAATAAGTATACTTTCATTTATTGCAAACTGCAAAACATGGAAAAACCATGTATTTTCAGTGAAAGTAAATATTCTCGTCCTTGGGCCAATATGTTTTTCACCCATGGGCGAGATTTTTTTAAAAATCGCTGTCAGTTAGTGGAGTCAGTTAGTGGAGCTTAAATTTGTATCATGATACTTATTAACATTTTTTCATTCATTTACAACCTCTAAAACATTTATTCTGGACGAAATGAAACACTGTCGTCCATGGGCCAATGTTCGCCCATGGGCGTACCCATGGGCGAGTGAGTTTAAATTTTGAGTTTTTTAAAAAAACAATTTTTCATTTTTTCATATTCATAACAGCTGCATGTTTATTTTTGCCAAATCCCTTGAGAGAGAGTGGCCACAGTGCGGAAAGTTTCTGGACTTTTGTGAGTCCAGAATTAAATTGTGACGTGTTTTTGTCTTTATCTGATTCCCCAACCTCAAAGAAGTCAGTTACAACTCGAAAGGAAAGTTGACATCGTGAAATGCTAAGGATACCTGAGAGGTCAAGGTCATGATGAAGCATGGTCATGTCGCTAATAACTCTGGAATAGTCGTGACGATTCGCCTCAGTCCTTAACTAATGGTTTCTCCAGGCACGGCACATATTTTACCAGAGTGGTCCAACTGTAAACGTAATTTCTCTACGATCCCTTGTTCACTCACTCCCAAATGCACGTTTCATATCCCCCATTCATGAATACTGAAACGCATCAACAAAGCAATAGCAAGTGTAAAGATGGAAACATTGACAAGTGTGAGTTGACACAGCATCGTAAGTGAGACAATATTTCGGAGACTTCGTTTTAAAGCTAAATTGGTATGGTTTGAGACAGGCTTTCAATTTTTCCAGTACTACATCCAAACGAACGTCAGGTTCACACAGAGGTTATTATGCACTAGAAGCCAGTACATTGTCACCTTGTTTCTTCCGTAAGTTGATGAAGTGATGAAGTGGAACTGCTAATGAAGTCGAACATTCGCGTCCGCTTCAAGCAATTGCTTCACCATCACAATACTCCGGGGGGTGGGGGGGTCTTCAAAGTGATTCCTTCTCTCCGACATATTCTTAGAAAATTAAAAATTAAAAGCTGTAGAAACGTTCCTACAGTTCAAAGTCAAAGCAGAACAGTGCTTGCTGACACACAAAGTTTCTGCAAATGTTATATGCATTGTGTCAGTTTTAAGATACTTTGCCAAAGGAATCCAACTTATTCTTTAGGAAGTAATTAACTGTTCTCATTTGACAAAAAACACCGAGCTAAACCAGTATACTAACAAGGAATTATAAAGTTGAGCTTGTGCTAATACAGAGAGAATGCAGGCGAATATTATTGCTATGTAATTTTGGGGTTTTTTTAAGTCAAAAAACCTCGTAGTCGTTATAGTAACTAGTCAGCCCTAATACACAGGTGATTGGATCTAAATACACGGAGCATGTAATCAATACACTCTGGTATAGGATTCCATGATGCAAGTATAAACAAGTTAACAAATAGTCAGGTAATGCTGATAAAGTCCTTTTTACGTGACTAGTCTTTGTGCGCTAAGATGGAAATAAACCCGGTCTCGATCTTGTTGAGGGTAGTTTGATGCATCGGTGACCACAATAATACCCAGTGCAATTATATGATCGTCAGCAAACACAACGTGATGTGATGGGACTGGAACAAAGGCACGCTGTCACATCAGAAGATTATGTCATTAGTTGTCGTAATCAGTATATGCATGGAGAACTGAATTTACTCAGTTGTTCTGTCTAGTTAACTAAACAATTGACATGCCTTCACACATGTCTGTGACAATGTGCCACCGCTGGGGTGGAATACGAGCAACCTAAAACAGCGCCATGTAATGGGACTCGAACAAAGGACATGCCATTATTGTGATACCAGAAGATTATAGAATTAGCTGTCGTTATCAGCATGCTTATGGACAACTGAAGTCCATTCCAAAACATACAATATTGGAGAACATTACACCACATTACTCCCACATGCGTGTGTATGGTACTTTTTTTTAAATATTCATATATTCTGTCAAACTTCATTAACGTTTCCATGAAAGCAACAGGTTTTCACTTTCCATTCTAGCAACTTGGTTCCTGAACGCGAGATGGAGCCTTGATTGTTACCAATCATTGAGAAAGAACAACAGAAGGCACGCTCTCATTAATCCTTATATATCACCAAGATGGATCAATACTCACCTCTTGGCACCCAGTTCTATCCTGCATCAAACATGAGCAATATTTCTTGCCACAGAAAACTAATTGATTACTTCTAGCTTCATGTCTTAAACTTGTTAAGCACACTAAATTACACTCTACTAGATGCACCTGCACGTTTTGGGGGTACATTTCATCTATGTGCTCAAACAGACGCCAGCGCTTCAAGAAGAGAACTGCGATATACGATTATCTTAGGGGATGAGGTAAGCTGATAGCAGAACCAAAAACACCTCAAAGCTGCTTCGATTATTCACCAAATAATGACAGCCCATGACAGTTTTGCATTTTGGCACATACGGTTTCTCCGCAAAAAATTGCATGCGTTCTTTTGTTATGATGCGTTTTACCTTGATCTGTTTATCGTTGCAGTATTTGTTTCATTCTCATCCGAGTGGCACGAAGCCAACTGATATTTGCACTTTCTTCCCATTCATGTCGAGCTGCAACGAGAAAGCAGCGACTTATGGCATCTTGCATTGTACGATGGTGTAATCACCATGCATCACGTAAGGCTACTGGCACAATTATTCCATGACTAGAAAAGGACTGTATTTTGACTGTGTCTTTTTCTACTTTTCATGTGAGGCGTGTACTGTATGTATCAATAATTGTTGACTGAACTCCCATATTTCATATATTTCTTCTAGTTGTTTTGAGCCAATTGGTGACGAATCGTCCAATATGCTGCATAGGGTTACATCACTTAAGCACGTCGGTATCTTTAACTGTTCGTTCGTCCCTTGGGTCACCTTATTTTTGTCACCACCATACCTGTGATCGTCGGCTTCACCAATGTAGTAAACGTTTGGATCGGGCTGGTCCGTTTTCCTGATTTTGTTGACACATGTCACCGTACCTCAGTAGCACAGGTCGATGTTCGTGATGTCGATCACTGGTTTGTATCGTCCAGTCTCGAATATTTAGATGCCCCCCTCATATGACTAGAATATCCCTCAATGCCATCACGTGATATATCTGACATTGAAATCCATCTAAGCCAAATGACGACACCTGGTGAACAGCCATCTATATTGATTATTGGGAATCGCCCTCAGTACAGATCCAAGCCAGATACGTGCAGTTGGGAAAGACGAGCAAGTTAACACTGTCTATATCGATTCCCTTCTATAAGACCGTTTTACCCACAATCAGGATTAAATCTACCAATTAATACTTAAACCTCATGCCGCCTTTGGTAATCTCTTGTCTTAGTAATTGGATGGGCTTGCATTGAATCAATCAGAGCTGTCCTTGCGTTTAAGATCTGTATGCATAATTAATATATAACAAATGACATATGTCACACTATGGTGACAAGAAATCATTCTCAATACACGCCTTTTACTTAAAAGTTGCCAAGGACGCTTTTATTTCCTGCTATCCTTGCCTTGGACATCTGTCATGTCAATCAGAAACCGTTCTGACTTTTCTTCCCTCTCCTTTGAAGGAGTTTCTTCAATACATTTCCAGTGAGGTTGAGTGATTAGTTGAGTAAAATATGCCTAGTGTGTCTGTGCGTGTGTGTTTGTCAGTCTGTCTGTATGTGTGTGTGTCAGATTTGCCTATTTAATCGTGTTCTTTCTTAAACACTTCCTCTGGCTTTACTGATTTTATGCATATACCTTTACCTATGCACTATGGGCTTGCACTATTAAAATTGAATATTACGGATAGTATTTTTGTCTGAAAAAAACTTAAACAAACTTAAGCAACACATTAACAAAGTTAGATTCTTGAAAATCCGTGTTAGAATTCGTCAGTAGCAAGTCACGCCTGTAGCAACAGGTGACTAATAGTGTCGGGTGGTCAGGCTTTAGATTCTTATGTATGTCACTGCATTCGAGTTCGATGTGCATGGTGTCAGTCATTGGATGTTCTGTTCCAGATTCCACTATGTACATGCTGCTGGCTTGAACATAGTCGAGTGGGCTGCAAACAGCAAACAATTGAGCAAATACACAAGTACTCGGGGTAAGCGAAACCATCACTCTATTGATTGAAACATCTAGGGCCTCATTCCACGAAAAAGGTATGCTGTGACGGTCGTGTCTCCCATACTTTAACAAGGACCCTCGATAGTCATATTGTAAAAACCGGTCGCGGATCGTCACATCTGAGGGTAAAATTGACGATACGTGTGGTCATCACGCACAACAATGAGGGACTATACACCACAGCAACAACACCTAAAAACATCACAAGGAACAATGAGAAAAACATCGCCAGCAATTGTATCCAGAGGTCCTTATGCTGATGTCTCCACATTCCCCAAGACATGATGCAAAGTTTTCATTAAAGAAACAGTAAAGATTGTCATGTGTAACCCTCGAACATTGTTTCTTGCAACCGGTAATTGATGTAATCAGTATGTATCTGTTATAAACGACTAACATTTGTTTTGCTAGAACTGCCAATTTTCCAGAGATTACACAGTACCTTTTATGAACTAGGCGTAGTAGCAGGAGTGCATGTAATGAACACTACTCGCTTACAATAACAGACGTCAGTGTTGAAAGTAAATATCGGGAGATATTATGTGAGGCAACACATTTACGTCAATGTGATACTAGACTCGACTGAAGAGAATCGTCACACCATCCCGCAATGCTTTGACGTCTTTACGAGAGCTGGTATAATGATCTCCGCCCCTAGATGGAATTGACTTATGAACAAACTGCATGTTGCAAGGGACACACTTCCACTTTCGTGTCTGTATTCATACCCATAGTAAACTCATGTTCACTTACAAATTGATTGCTGTATTGATTGGACACTACTTCCAACCCACAGAAAACGGAAATGAAGAGATTGAACATTGCCTTCATTATTTAATGACCATGGCCTTACTCGTCCCCAGGGATGACGTCTTAATACTTTGTCACAACAAACATTAAATATTAATCTCATGAAACGAATGCGGCATTTCTGCCTGACAGCATTACCTACGTCTTTTCAGCCTACAGGCATCGACTGCAACGCACTCCCAGAAATTATCATTCAGCTACGATTCATGCATTAGAAACATGTCATTGGAAACATGTTGCTGTGCAAAATTAACGATTAGCGAGTTTCCTTAAAGTTAAATCATGTAAAGTTAAATATATATACAGTCCCGGGAAATTCACATAGTCTCAAGTTTTATTCACTTTATATACCAATGACTGCAATAGTAAAGACAATTGTACACTGTTAGTTAAATTTGCTGATGCTGCTGCCATTACTGGACTCATTACCAACTGTGATAAAACTTGTCTTCCTGCAGTTCAAACTTCTCTGACTGATGAGACGATAACTCTCTTGTGCTGAATGCTAAAAAGACAAAAGAAATGATTTTCAGACTAAAAAGGAAGATCGACTGTCTGACTATTCACCACTGTGATATAGAGATCGTGTTAGACCATACGTGTTTGGGAATTGTTATTGTGCTAAGTTCCAACAATGTCTATACTTTCTGAGAAAGCTTACATAGTTTGTTGTTAGCACATCCACGCTTGTTTATGTTACAAAATATGTATCCAAAGTCTACTTTGGGTTTTCTTTTTCCATTGAAGCGTGGTGGGAGCTCTCACACTACAACAATGAAACAAAGTCAAGCAGGCAAAATTTCAGGTACAATCTTTGAGGACATCAAATATTTAGGCCAGCGGCAAGTCAGGAACCTAGCACTCAAATTTTGTACGGATTCGCACCACTTCCTTCATCCCAAATATAAAGTTAAACTTCTTCCTTCCGGCCGCCGCTGTCGAATTCCCCTCTTTTAAGACAAAGAGGGCCACACACTCATTTATCCCATACAGCATTGTTATTTTAAATTATTTTTTTTACATCTGTTTTATATCTCTTAAATTGATACACATTGCACTTTATTGATTTATTATTTTATCTCCAGCTTTTATCTTTTCTTTTTACATCTAAAAAAGCAAAAAAAACCAACATCCTGTCTCAAGTTAACTTTTTAACAACTGTTCATCGTACATTGTGATCTGTGAGATCGTGACTGATGTCGTGTTGTTATGTATGTGTTATCTTAATTCCAGCGACAAAGGTTCCTCCTTGGGTGAGTGAGTGAGTTAAATATATCGCAGCCATATCGTGACAAGAACAATACAAAAATCCATGATACATATCAATAATACTCGAAACAATCTAAAAACTGTTGACGAAGAACAGCAAAACCACTAGCATATCCCAGACATTCATTTAAAACTAGTAATGATATCTAAAACAGTTTAATTGCTCAGGACAATACAATATAAAAACGGGCTATAGATTGCCAACAACTGAAGGTAGATCACCATACTGGGTAACATGGGGACTACATTTGCTTCCTGCATGGTCCCCAGCTGGATTTACACCGTGCCTTCAACCGTTAGCAATTTCGTCATATCTAGCCATATCTGGAAAGCTTTACTTCAAATGATATGGGACTTATGTACCCTCTCGGGAGGACAATAATGTCACTGTACGTTAACCCCCCTTGAGGATACTGCCACTTACAATCTCAGTTACTAATTGAAACTTCCATTCGTAAAATATTTATCTATTTACAACTCAGATAACAAATCTAACTCTTTTAAAAAAGCAATAAAAGCAATTATTACTCATAAAAGATCCTTCAAAGGTCGTGATGTAAAATGTTTATCCCTTGTGGTAGAATATTATACACATTCAAGCAAGACATGGTTGACTGTGATTCGTTCATCACAAATGATACAAAACGGAGGATCTTCACCTTTCAATAGATATTGATATGTATACCTGGTGTGACCAATACGGCGTCGTCGTATGATGACCTCCTCAAGTCTGGACTGACAACCCAAGTAGGTGTAACCAATACAGGGTTTTATTTCATGTAATTTATTGATACCTACTTGTGTGTCCCACCTCTTCTGCATTATATCTCAGATATAAGATCTGATAACAGGTTTATAATCAGAGTAGGGAATAAGAAGTGGTGTTACAGATTTGTTCAGTGCTGCCTTCGCAGCAAGATGGGCCATTGTGTTCCCAGGAATACCAACGTGGCTGGGTAACCAACAAAAGACGATGTCGTACTGGCCAGTAGCAAGATCATTATATAATTCAATAATGTCTATCAAAAGTGGATGTTTACATGATACGTTTTTAATCCCCTGAAGGCATGAAAGAGAGTCTGAATAGATTATATATTGTTAATGCTTAGGGTGTCTTTGAATATATTTAAGAGCCGTTAATATGGCGTTTGCCCCAGCCGTGAAACTTGAACTGCTATCGGGTAATCTAGAAAATATTGTTTTGGATCCAATGACGTTTGCTTCTGCAGTAAAAATTGAGTTGTTATCTGGAATTCTAGAAGATATTGTTCTCTGCGCCACTGCCCTTGGATCTTTCTGTAAATAAAGATTTGTAATTGCAGTATTTATTTTTTAGTTTATATTATATATTTTAGATTATATTCTTGTTTATATTCATTAGTTTCTGATTTTGTAAATGTAGTCAGTGTGAGGTGCACTTGTGGCGTAACCAACTGCCAGAGAGGAGAGGAAATCAAACGGGAGGGAGCTCTGTTGTCTAGCGCTATGTCAGCAGCAGAAAGGAAAAGTTTCACTCTTAGTCCAAGAGGCGGAACAAGGGAAGACTTCTTGTTACGCAAATCCTCATACAGAGGTTTAAAGACACAGTTAAATGCGGAGTTTGACTCGTTGGAATATAATTTTGTTATATACTGTAAAGATAATTTTATACGGCGTTGTTTAAGAGATGGCTCATCAGCCTCAACGTAGAGGCTGTCGACGGGTTAAGTTCGAAATGAGCCACGACAAAGTCTTAGACCTTGATTGTGAACAGAATCTAAAAGTGTTAGGTTGCTTTTGCAGGCTCCACCATAGACATTGGAGCCGTAATCAAGTTTTGAAGGTATCAATGATCGATAAAGTTGCAGGAGGATAGCTTGATCCCCTCCCCACATACGATTAGAAATGACTTTCAACAAATCAAGAGCCTTCGGGCATTTAGTTTTAAAGGGATTTAATATGCAGTAAAGAGGTTAAATGTGAGTCAAAAATTATACCTAAGAACGTAGCTTCCTTTACCACTTTCATGGAAGTGCCATTTAGAAATAGTTTAGGGTCCTTATGCGGTTTATATCTTCTACAAAAAATGTATACACTTAGTTTTTGATTTAGAAAATTTTAAAACCGTTCGCAGGACACCACTTGTCAATTGTGTTTAAACACAACTGCAGTTGTCTTTTAATAGTATGCATATTTTTACCGCGACAAGAAATGTTAAAATCATCCACAAAAAATGATCCATCAATCGAATCACTTAAAACCTTAGATAAACTGTTGAGTTTGATAATAAATAAAGTGACAGATAAAATACTGCCTTGTGGGACACCTTGATCCTGATTATAATGATCAGACAGGGTAGAACCCACTCGGACTTGAAATTGTCTGTCATTTAAAAAGTTGGAAATAAATTGAGGCAATCGGCCTCGCAAGCCTAAGTCATGTAAATCTTTTAAAATACCATTATTTCCGTGAAGTGTCATAGGCTTTTTCTTAATCAAATAATATAGACACTGCATGTTGTTTATTAATTATAGCGTTTTTGACAAAGGATTCTCAACGCACTAAGTGATCAATGGTACTTCTGTTTTTACGAAAACCACACTGAGTATCTGTTATTGGTCTCTAAGTACCAAACTAGTCTATCGTTTATCATGAGTTCCATCGTCTTGCAAACACAGCTTGTGAGAGAAATTGGTCGATAATTTGAAGCATCAGTATCATCACGTCCAGGTTTCTGGTACTACTATAGCATCTCGCCATGATGACGGAAATTTTCCCGAAGTCCAAATGTCATCAAACATAATTAAAAGGGTTTCTAAACAGGATTCTGGTAAGTGTCTGAGGAGTTGATGATGTATATGATCAGCTCCAGTAGCAGTATCATGAGCTTGTTCAAGAGCAGTATGGAGCTCATGAATAGAGAACATTTCATTATAATCTTCACCAGTACGTGGACTGAACTTTATAGCTTTCTTTTCTTGCTTTTTTATATTTTTGGAATTCAGGTACATAATCTGAAGAAGAAGAGTGTTTGACTAGGGTTTCACCAAGTTTATTTGCAATATCTGATTTGTTAGTCAATAGCTGATCCCGATCTTGAAGGTGTTGAATGCTGTATTTAGTGCCCTTACCTTTGATTTTCTTAATCATGTCCCATACATTTGTTATTGGTGTACGTGCATTGATCTTTGATACATGCATTCACCAAGAATGGCGTTTACTTTGCTTGAAAGTACACCGAGCTTTAGCATTAAGAATTTTATATTTGTTCAAATTAGGACCATCGGATGGCGGCGGAAACAATGTTAGGCGTTTTTTCCGAGCCTTCCGAGCCTGTTTGCAATCATCGTTGAACCACGGTTTTCTAATGTGTGGAGTTGCAGAGGACTTACGGATACACTCTTTGGCTATGTTGTTCACCTCATCAGTAAAACACTTTAAGGCGTCAGCAACATCAGTGAAAAGTTCAGGTTTAAGTTTGTCAGCTCATATAAAGGACAGTTAGCCTTCTTAAAATTCCATCTGGATGACGGAGGAGCATCAGAAGGGGTTACAGGTGTTAGAACTGTTGGAAAGTGATCACTTCCACAAAGGTCGTCATGGACGGACCATTCAAATCCATTCAGGATGATAGTGTCAGTGACAGATAAGTCAGGACTAGAATAGGTACCATTCCCAGGATGTAGATAAGTGTGTGGGCCGTCGTTATAAATAATTCATTATTTGAAATGAACTCTTCAAGTAACTTCCCTTTATTGCTTGTGTGTACACTACCCCATAGTGGGTTATGACCATTGAGATCACCAATAATGGTGCAGGGCTTTGGAAGTTGGTCGTAAAGTGCTTGAAGATCAGTTAATTGAAGCAACGATGTTGGAGGAATGTAAAGAGAGCACAAAGTAAAAACAATGTGCAGAGTTATTCTAGCAGCAACAGACTGAAGATTGGTATGAAGTAAAACAGGGCTATGAATCACACCCTGTCTGACTAAAATGGAAGATCCACCAGCAGCTTTAGTCCCTGGTAGGGAGAAGGAATGGTAGGTACTGTACTGACGTAAATCAAAGTTATCAGTTTCTTTAAGGTAAGTCTCCTGTAGACATATTGCTGATGGCTTATAATCTTGTATCAATAAATGCAAATCATTGAAATTGGTCCTAAGACCTCCGCAACTCCACTGAATAATTGAACTAGAAACGCTCATGTTAAAGGTGGTTGTACAGGGGATCTGTGTTTCCCTTTTCTAGGCGACTTACTGGTCTTGCGCCGATGAGGAAGAGGAGATACATCCATGTCATCTAAGGTTTGAAAACGATTCTGTATCCGTACAGGGTCACGCTGACCCTTTGGAATACGATCAGAACGATTAGAATGGTCCGTGTTTTGGTCGGCGTTTTCATATCAGACGATGGTTTTGGTACCGACTGACCTTCTTGGGCAATAAAGTATTATGATAAATTATATAATTAAATTATCATATTAACGTTCACCTTACACTACAAATAGCAAATGTCGTCACAGCTTCAAAAAAAACTTTCAAATTGTTTCCATGTGATGTATCTTCATAAGAATGTCTTTACCTAATTAATGTTCAGCTCATTATATAAAACTTGCCCTTGCAAACGTCCTTCAAGATTTATGAAGTATTCGTTAAATGATCTTTCTTTACACATGTCGCCGACAGCTTTCCACTCCCCTTTAATATATTTTACCAGAAAGCTGCTTCTCCACTGTCTACCTGTTGAGAGTTGTACATGCCACCTGTATTTGTCTATGCGTTCCATGCCTATTCCATGCACACTTTCATGTAACCAAGTCAGACATGCAACATATGAAGCATGTTGTCATGGTATTATTTCACAGCTAAGCACCCTCTCTACATAGATTCTTTCTACATCAATATAACTGCTGGCATATATATTATTGTCATAAACCTAGTAATATATCTCATTAGATTAGTAGGGGCGGTGTGTGAAGCCCATTCTCTGGTGTCCCCCGCCGTGATATTGCTGGAGTATTGCTAAAAAGCGGCGTAAAACTAAACTCACTCACTCACTCACTCATTAGGTTAGTAAATAATTTAATTGTGATCGCGTAATCTAAACCTTCCCTCACGTGGATTTCTTACTAACTTAAGACACTAGCATTGCCCGTAAGGCAGAGTATGAATGAATGATTAATCAGTATGATTTTAAATCTAAAGCATACCAAATCAACAATTTCATAGACCCGTGAAGATCCGGGGTAGAATCGGTCTTTAGCAGCCGATGCTTGTTGTAAGAGGAGAGTAACGGGATTGGATGGTCAGACTCGCTTACTTTGTTGACACGTCATCTGTTCCTAGTTGCGGAGATCAATGCTCATGCGGTTGATCACTGGATTGCCTGGTCCAGACTCGATTATTTCCAGCCCGCCGCCATATAACTGGAATGTTGCTGAGTATGACGTAAAACTAAACTCACAAACTCATGATCACTCACACATCAATTTTGATCATTTTGACAGATCGCTAATGCATAACGTCACATCAATTGTAATATATTCCCCACGAGGCGTTAATGCATAACGTCACATCAATTGTAATATATTCCGCACGAGGCGTTAATGCATAACGTCACATGTATTTTATCAATTATAGAAATACAGCACGAGTGTCTGTGTTTTAAACTCATTGTATTGTTTATTGTCTGCGTATCCATATAATAACATAAATAAGAGACACTTGTCGGACGTGCAACATATTTATCATGTTCTGATCGTAATGCTATTATTTTACAGGCAATAAACTGCTACGGTTTTATCGTATGACGTTCCCCGTCAGATAATTTATTGTCCTTGGGACATCTCAGGACCTGAGCCCGTGACTCACAGTTTAAAGTGAGTGTTATAGAATATCATTACTCCATTTGTGTTCGATATGTTTAGTAGTTTTTTTCAATACGCTGGACTATCTGCTGTCCTATTAACAGAGCTGATGAAATATTCGCAAGAGCATTTAATAATAAGCAGCACCTGATTTCAAGGCAGTTTTAAGGCGCTGAGGACATTTCGATTTATGTTCAGAAAAGATAACAAAGATTTCAGGAGACATACATATTTTTAAATTAGCCTAGTTTCAAAGAAATCAGGCATTACACATAATCGTCAAAAGGCGTGAATTATACATTTTCTTCGCTTAATTAGGCGATAAAAATACTGTGTTGGAAAATCAGAGATATATAACGATATTTTAATAGCTCTACATCTGATTTAAAATCGAACGCGTAACGTTATTATATGCCTCTGAATGACTTTGATTAACCAATCACAATCCAGTATTTACTTGAGTCATGGTAGAATTCACATTATATATTAATATTATATATATAATATTATATTAATGGAAATAACTTTGTAGTTAAAGTTCTCGCCCTTCACACAGAAGCTATTGAACGAATCCCCGCGATTGCTATGTATACAAATTGTGCAGCAGTTGTCTGTTGTCGGCATCAATTAAACAATCGGAAATAAAACAACGACAATTGTCTTGGTGGTGTGTCCATGTAATCATGCACTTACACACGCGCGAGGCCGCACTGCCTAGCAAGTACTCACACCCGCACACCAAACATCGCTATGTATACGAGTGAAGTATTAAAAAAAATATTACCTCAACGACAATCACCGCTTTAATGTACCTCACCACGCTGTTGGACAAGTTCAGATGTCACCGAATCCCGCAATTTGCAGGCAAAACTAACGGCGCGAACATCTCAAGCTAAATACATAGTTGGAAAGTTCAATGTTTCCGTTCTTTGATTATCTCCCTGTTTCAATTGCAGCTGGTTCCTGACAAATGCTCATGTCCTCTATATCATTAAATAACTTAGCACACTGTTTGACATGGCATTGCTAACTCAATTTCGCAATGAACCTGGACTTGGTCCTCAACTTATACTCCTGTAACCAGTAGATGTCAGGATCGTAGTAGGTGTCTTAACTTTAGGTACAAGTCAGTGTTGGTCGGATGAGCTGGAATACTGCTGACGCATAAAACTTGGATAAAGTCTTCAGCCTTGTAAGATTCGCTTGTCTTGGAATAATTCCAACTCAACTTTGACTTTACAAGTATGTACATGGCTACGGAAGTGGATCGCGTCATTGAATTTAAGGTGAAAAATCATGTCTCCTCCAGGGCAAGCTCCCGATTATGACAACCTTTAACCTCATCCCAGACTAACTGAAGATATAGAACTGCTTGAGGCAGTTGCTCACATTGACCATGTCGTTGTCACCCTGCCGTCCCATCATACTTGTTATCACCGACGGCCGTGGAATTAGGCCTGTAGACACCAAATTACTGACCTCCTGGTAAACGAATATACTGGAAAACCCAGACCTGTCGTATCTTGACTGTAATGAACAGGCACCAGAAGAGAACTCGAGTCACTTTCCTTGCACAGATTCTTATTGAGGATTGTTTCAACATGTATGAGTAAAGGTAGTCTTTAGCCATGCTCTGGTAAATCATTCGATATATTCTATATATTCCCCGTGACCTCGCAATATGTACTTCCCATCAAATGCAAGTCTGGAGACGACACTGGACAGGAGTAACTTTAAGATTTTTCATATAAGAAACCTGATGTCGTAATAACAGATTCCAGGGACCATATGTTAGTGTGATATCGTACGTGCCACTAATGTATTACTTCCTTGAGTAGAATTTGACAACTGGTGTGATGAAACACTTTTTATTGATAGATAGCTTTTTTATTGCAATAGTTAGGACCTTTCGGGGTAGATCCTAACACCATCTGCTTGAAGTGTCCCTCTACTAAGGTATAACTGTAAAACATGAATCAGAATACAAATGCTACCGAAATCAGGAATAGTGCCGGATGGTGGAAACAAGGAACTGAATTGAGATGAAAGTTGTCATGTTAATCAAATATTAACAATGTGTAAAATTCAGATTAAAGCTTGTCTTAATATAGCTTCCAGTGTCAGAATCTGCTGCTAATACAAATTCAGAATGACGTCTTTCCTGATTACTGTTTGAATATTTCCTGATTAATCAGCTGAGTTATGAAACTGCAAATACTGGTTGATTAACACAATAATTATTTTAAGTCAAGATTAGTAAAAATAATCAAGGCTATATTAAACAGATTCCTGTCTTGTGTGGGTATGGTTACTGATGAGGATATTTTATGATCTTTTTGGTAATATTTGTATGATAACACTGCGATACAAATTTCTTACACGTTGATTTGTGTGAAAAATACAGTTAGTATACATACAGACATTTTGTTTTGATTTCGCAATGTCACAGTTTCAGTAAATTATTTGTCAGCTAATAACAATTGTGTTTGTGATGTGTCGATGTAGTCCCGATGTGCGAAGTCCTTGTGTATTTTGTGTACATGTGCATATTTAAACATGTGTATAAATGTTGGCCTGTTTTACATAGCTCTTGAAAGAACTGCAACACAAAATGTTGTATTTGGCGGCAACCTGACATACTGGTCGTACAAGGTGTATAAGACATCGGGTTGTTCCGTCGAAGGCTTGATTGTTTACAAATGTGAATGACATCGTACCTTGTAGGTTGGCTTCTTGCTCAAAGTATGAGTGTGGATTGTTTTATTTCGTCACTACTTACTTGCCGATTTGTATTTGGAATAGTTTTACTATGGCGCGAAACAAAAAACAAATAATGACAGAACGCCAGGAGGCACTGGATGTAACAGGCACAGCGATGTTCCTTTTACTCTTCAAAATGCCTTATTAGATAATATTGTAGCACTACTACTATTGCAATAGTATTATCTCTGACGCTTCTTTATTTTATGACGCATTCCAGCATCTTTGAAATAAAATAGCAGCTAGACATTGCTGCAGTGTTCAGAAAATCCAAAATTAGGAAATATGTGACTTTTAGAACCTTGATGTTTTTATCTCCGGGATAAAAATACGTCTGTGGTAATGACTTTTACAATGATTTGTATCAAAGATACAACACATGTCCGTTTAAAGTGATTAACGTGCTAAGATATCTAATCTCACTTACAAGTAAATGACCACCTACATCTGCAAGGAACTTCCTCAGGCAACCGGAACTCCGACATTACGAACAGGAAATAATTATGTATCAGCCAAAACTATACAGGAAAAGCAAGCATGAACGTGATTAATTGTATACAAGTGAACATCAAAGCATTATTTCAGGGCATTAAAGAGAATAAAGAATGTCATCGACACAACCTTAAATGACTTATACGTTTAACAACGTGTGTGAAACTTGTACAAAGAAAGGAGTGTTTCTGAAACGATTTCATTTCTGAAAGTAATGAGTGAGTGAGTTTAGTTTTACACCGCACTCAGCAATATTACAGCTATATGGCGGCGGTCTGTAAATAATCGAGTCTGGACCAGACAATCCAGTGATCAACAACATGAGCATCGATCTGCGCAATTGGGAACCGATGACGTGTCAACCAAGTCAGCGAGCCTGACCACCCGATCCCGTTAGTCGCCTCTTACGACAAGCTGAGTCGCCTTTTATGGCAAGCATGGGTTGCTGAAGGCCTATTCTACCCCGGGACCTTCACGGGTCTCTGAAAGTAATTATCCGTGAGACAACATATATCAGTTGACGGAAAAGAATATAAAAATGCCATGAATACAAGCACAAACTAGTTACATATTTATTCCCTCGTATGTAGGTAGGGCTACTTGTACAAGTGCGGATTTTTACAGGTGCTCGCCTATAAGCTATGGCGTTGTATAAAATGGACATCTCACTCAGACATTATAAGATAATTCTATTTTGATATGAGCTTGTGGCTAAACAAATGTCAATTGCATTTACTTGTGGTGTCAAACTAAATGAAGCTGACTAAACTACATTTCAGATCTCAGTTTCAATTTGTTCTCCAGCAGTTATGGCTTGTGATATTTGTTGCAAAAACATAAACAATATTTTAAAATGTGTTTTGAACTAGATGTATTTTACTACAGAACTTCCTAAATAATAGTCGAAAGTGATAATTCATGATTATATGTCAGTTTGGCTTCTCCTCGGGCTCATTCTCGCCTGATAGACTTGATGTCCGTCACTGTACAAAGTTTTTCCTGTTTGTCGTTTAAACGAAAGGATATGTCAGAATATGTGGTGTCACCTTCGCACCATGTGTCAATACGACAACGAAATGAATCTGGAAAGGGCACCAATACCAACAGGGACCCGTACCCAACCATCTGTTCAAGTTGGACTCTTTTCACGGAGCAACCTTTACTAAGGCCTTAACTCCCATTCTTTAACATTGCCCTATGGCTACCTTAGTGACTTGCGATCATCTTGGTGCTTTGTTAAAGGAGGCCCTGCTCTTCAACTCTAAATAACTCACACGATGAACTGAATCTGGACACCAATGCCACGTTCGATATCCCAGGAAGGACTGGTACCTGGTCCTCTGTTCACCTACTCTTCAACTATCCAACCTTCGCAATCCAACACCATGACTAACATGCCTAGGAAATACATGTTCAGAGTATTACTGTGTACTGTGTACGTTTCTTTGAAACGGTGGACGTGTTCTTTGAACTTGTGTCTACTCTCTTCGTCTCCATATAATAACAATTGTTAAATAACTCAGAATTGGAAACAGTCAATTAAACTTGCAACCTACCAATGTTGTTTGAGATATTTTAACGTTGCTATATGCACAAGTTCATCGGACGTTTCTCCCTATATGATGTGACCTGTGAATAAGTGAGTCTTGACAACAGACTCGTTGGTGTGCGATGACACCCAATCACCGAAGTCCTATCACTCATGTATTTGTCCTATCTGCATGTTTCATAGGCCTATTAATCCCAATATCACCACGAGAGTAATACGTGCACTGGCAGTACTGAATAACAGTAACGGAATACCTATTCTTTGTGTTCTGTCTGCATGTTTAATGAGGTAAATTCCAAAACGAAATCCTGATGAAAGAAATCTGAACACGTTATTACTGTCTTAGTACAATAAGTGAACGCCTCTATAATGTCACGTTACGTCTATTTAAAGCCGGCATGTCCACTCTGAATATTCCATTTTATTTGATATGTTGATGTGAAGTGGTGTAAATGTTATTGAATATTTTGTTCTGACTTAACAGATTGAATTGCAAGTTGGCGTTCTGCTATTATGGCGTATTCGTGTATTATACCGAAGTCAGACGTATACTGAATATAAAATTGCAAGTAGGAGTCCTGCTACTGTGTGTTCATGTATTATACACCATACAGTCTCTGGGCACACGATCCAACGACAATGTAATAGTTTATTTCAGGAAAGATTTGACGGGGTTTCTCAGTTTTAAATCAATCAACAGCAAAGAAACAACTCGAACTGGGAATGTGTGCCAGGCAGGTATGTAAACGAGGTGTGATAAATCACAGAATTGTGAAATTTTTGGTCGATGATGAATGTCACCATTCAAGTATGTAGCGACTGACTCTGTACACATAAATATGTTGAACATTGACGATTGTAATACACTGTTATAGCACAGCAGATGGAATCACTAACATTCGGAAGTAATTATAAGAGTGAGTGAGCTGTACGTAGCACTGAGCAATATTCCAAATTTATATGGTGATGGTCTGTAAATATTCGAGTCTGGACCATCGAATCCAGCCTGGTAGCTTCATGTCACGCCTAACGTCTTGATTCTATTCACAACTTATCCACATCCTGACTCAGTGCATTGAGCTCTGAATTTGTGCACGTTCATCCTGGATAGATAGATGGACATTCTATTGATCAAGGGATTGTCTTAGTCCAGATTCGATTATTTACAGACTGTATAGCTTCAATATTGCTGAGATCGATTTTTAACTATTTACTGTTATTTATTTCTGTTCATCAGATATGATTGCAAAATTATCATATCTGTATGTGTGTCTGTTTGTTCACGTGCCGATATATAAGAAAAGCACCTTGACATTAAGGTCATCTGAGAGGTTTCAGAAGATGTAAGGGTTATGGCGAAACAAAGCCATGGTTAGGTTTTCACCATATCTCACTGATGTCGGGTGTAGCTAACGTCAAACGTAACACACCACGTTGGAGTTAGCACCGCCCTGCTCTTAAAAGTCATGCACATTGTCGATTAAGCCAAGGCGTTCCTATGTTCGAGTTCAAAGATTTATGTCCAGGTGCACTGCGCTATTTTTAGAGTTTCGGACGTTTTTAAATCCCAGGGAATAGTCGCAAAACAACTTCGCAGCATATCTTACTACGCCGCAAACCCTGCAACCCTTGTCTACGATGTCGGTATACGACTTCAGCCATCACAGAGTTGCGCCTGATCTATTGGCTAAAGATGGAGCGCTACGCCTGGCGTTTCTTCCAAGATATGCATACCGGTTAAACGTTACATCCATGCTCACATTTTACTTACGCCTGGACTAAAACGTACGTCAGACATGTGCATACGGCCAATGTTATTTTACGAGGCCAAACATTATGTACGGCTTCTCCGTGAATGGGACGTGTTTCACACGAATTACCAGCAGGTAAACATAACTTTACTTCAACCAGATGTTCACCACCTCACACACGATCGTTTCGTAGCGCCAGTAGCAAACTTGGAAAGATGGAAAATTTGACAAATGTGAGCTGACACAATGACAAACTGAGTGAGGCTATATTTCAGAGACTGCGTTATAAGGCTAAATTTGTTCCTCGTTGAGGCATGTTTCAGCTTTTCCAATACAAACCTCCGAACGAGTATCTGGTTGGATTACGATTCGCTCTGGGGAAAGCCCGTGCTCTGCAGCACCAGTACATTGTCACCTTATTTCTTCCGTAAGTTGTGTCAGTGATGAAGGGGAACTACTAATGAAGTCGAACATTCGTGTCAGCTACAACAATTACTTCGCCATCACAATGCTCCTGGGGGCTTCAAAGTGATTGCATCTCCCAAACATAGTCTAATTTGTTTCTTTCTCACAGTAAACGATACACTTTAGTCCTAAATGTAGATTTTCTCCTTTTTGTCTTTCAATATTACTTTATAAACGCTCCAACCATGCATAGTCATTGCAGAGCTGCGTTTGAACACAGACTTCTATTACTTCATAGCAGTTAATTATTGTCACTGAATGTCACAAATTCGGTTGATTAATGTTGTCACCACCATACCAGTGCTCAAGTGGCAAACACCTGGACTGGGTAGTCATGTTCGCTGATTTGGCCGACAGTTGTGCAGGTAGATGTTCATAATATCACTGGAATGCCTCGTGCAGTCTTAATTAGAGACAGGGGTCTCAAATCTGGATACTCCTGATGGTTGTGGTAAACAACAATCAAACAAACTTATATAGCATATTATATAGAACCTCCACTATGTCGTTGTACTCTATTCCAACATTGTGACGAAATGCTTGAATGTGAAAGAGACAGCAGTCGGTAAGACTACAGTATACCGGATACTTTCCGCCATCTTTGAAAGCAAGCGAATCTATTTTTGGTTAGGGTTGGTTGAGGGTTAGGGTTTGGATTAAACTGACGTGACACTAAACAAAGCTAGGTATGGAATGTGTACCCAGAAGTCCGTTCAAGCCAATGACTCCACTGAGTGAAGAGGTGTCCATAATGAGTATGTAGTGTGGCCCTAGGTACAGTCCCGAGCCAGACGTGCAGTCGGGAAAGACGAGCACGTTAACACTCTCGATATTGATTCCCTTGGAAAAGACCGTTTGACTCACAATCAGGATTGAATCTACCAAATGATATTGAGAGACAATGGTGCCTTGGGTGATATATTGCCTTAGTAATCCGATGGACTTGCATTGAGTTAATCAGAACTGTCCTTGCGTTTACGATCTGTATGCATAATTAACATGTAACAAATGACAGATGTCACATAATTGTGACAAGAAATCATTCATGATGCTACATCTTTACATAAAAACAACCGAGAGAGCTATGATTTCCTGTTTTTCCATGACTGGGAGATTTATCATGTCGATGAGAAACCGTTTGAATTTTTTTAACCCTCGACTGAACCATGTTATTCATCCTTACATCTTTAATAATGCATAAGTTGAGTAAAATATGCAATGTGTGTGTGTGCGCGAGCGCGCATTTGTGTGAGTACAGTGTTCGTGTTTATCTAGTTAACCTTGTTCTTCCTGAGACACTCTCCCTGACTGATCATCAGAGATCCCTGACTGATCATCAGAGATCCGTATACCTTTGAAGTCTAGTGATGATCTATTAAATGAGTCTTCCACTAACGTTAACTAAGTTCAACACATTTCCTTCACAGCTTACTCTAGGGATTTATTTGAACAGAACGAATAATGCCTTTTCTGGAAAAGGAATACACAAGGAATACATCACCTAGTGTCTAACAGTCATGTTTTGGTGGGTTCGAATCTAGTGATAATGATAATGATAATGATTAAGATAAAAATAAGTAACATCCAAAAGAATAATAGTCAACACGTTAGTGAATACTTCATCGCCTTCTCGTTCGGTTTCTAGCAAGAGCAAAATGAATTCCAACAGAAATCAATATTAGCCTTCCTTTTGGAAACCACTAATTATAAAGTTATCAATGCAGATAGGTCGATAAGACAATGACAACATGCGAATGTCTCAAGCACACTACAGAGAACAAATGTTTCACTGAAAGTAATGCTTTTTCTACATAATTATTCAACTGCAGCTGGTTCCTCCAAGACCTGTGTCACTATGGTATTAAGTCAAATGGCGCAACATGGAAACGAATAAAAACTGTAACTTTAAACAGCACTTTGTACCTTATAAATAATAATGATAATTATGGCACTGACTCCCACGTACAATGGGTAACCAAGACACAGTATATTACACGCCTATGTATTCATGCCGGTTGAGTTCATCCTTCTCACGCCCATGTCCGACGTGTAATTATGCTTGACATCCTCTACGAATTGCATGTTAGTAGATGGTTAATTCAGATATTTTCACCATTTCGCCCAGCAAGAATATTGTATAGTTATTTGCGATTACCTGTGGACAGTGTTGTCTGAGGCAGTATGGTGAAAGTGTATTTGCTCTCACATCCGTATATTGACATACACTCACAGATAAAACCCTGCATACCTACTGATTTGGGAGTCGTTTGAACGTCTCTTCTTAATAAATGCCTCTCTTGATTGTTAAACAATTGTGGAAACAGAAAAGATTGCTGGAATTGTTCGTAATTACGTTATAGCTCATCAGCTGGACCCTACGCAGTTGTAACAAATCTTGATGATATAAGAAACACAATACCAGTACGTATATGTTATTTCATCAATAAAAAATGAGTATATTAGACTCGTGAAGATCCGGATTAGAATTCACCAGTAGCAACCCACGGTTGTAGTAAAGGGAGACGAATGGTGCCGGGTAGTCAGACTTTATGTCCATATGTATGTCACTCTATTTCAGTTGTACTGGTCGATGTTCGTAATACCGGTCAGTGTATGTTCTGTTCCAGATTCCAGTATTTGCAAACTGCTGGCTAGAATAGTGTTGTGCGAGCTGTTAAACGACACGTAATTGAGTAAAACTGCAAAGTGCTCATATATAAGTTTCAAAACCATTTTTCTGATTGAACCTTTGGGTGTCTCGTTCCTCAGGATACCATGGCGGTCGTATCTCTCATACTTTAACAATGACCCACGATAGTCTTTTTGCTATGACCGCTTAATGTTTTTGTGTTTAGGGGTTTTTTTCCTGGTCATCAAGGACCCCAATGAGAGAGACCCAGTCGATGCATTACAGCAACAAGTGCCGAAAACACCACTAGGAATAATGAGAATTAAATTGCCTGCAATTCCATTGAGAGGTCCCTATACTGATGCCTCCACAGTCCTCAATGGAGACGAAATCCCCACAAGTCGATGCAAAGTTTTCATTGGCGAAACAGTAAGGATTGTCATGTGTAACCCTCAGACATTACTTCTTGCAATTTGATATTGACATATGTTGTAGACTGACAAAAGATTTCGGTTACCTGTGATTTTATGAACGACTGAAATCAGTTTTGCTAGACCTGCCAATTTTTCACAACCTCTATATCCCCCTTTATGTTTTAGTGTAAGGGCAACAATTCGTGTAATGACAACAGGATTACAATAACAGTCATCAGTGTTTAAAGCAAACATCGAGAGAGATTATGCGTGGAAACATATTTACTCTAAAGTCTCAACTCAACAGGCTTCTCGGTCTATTCGCCATCCCGCCATGCTTTGACGTCTTCGCGGTGGAGAGTTGGTATTGGTTAATGGTCTTGGGGGCAAGATTCATGATCTCCGCGATGAGATTAAATTAACTTATGATCTAACTGTGCCTAGGCCATGGTGCAAGTGACAGACTGCCACTTTCGCGTTGAAAAAAAATAGCATTGCCTTCTTTAAATTATATAAGGAACATTGCGTTACTCGTCCCCAGATATGATGCGGCAATACTTCATCACCACAAACCTTAGAGTTTACTTCCTTAAAACAAAAGCGGCATGTCTGTCTGGTACCACTACCTGCATCTTTCAATATTTGATATTGTCGACTTCGAGCACTCCCAAACAGTCATCACTGAATTATGCATCGTTTTGTCACTAGACACAACACTACCTGGCGGCAGTCGTCAGTCGTTAACCATATGTTGCAGTGCGAGTGTCATGAAAGTTTCAGAGTTTCAGCAACAGACCTTCAGCAACCCATGATTGCCATAAAAGGCGACTATGCTTGACGTAAGTGGCGACTAGCGGGATCGGGTGGTCAGGCTCGCTGACTTGGTTGACACATGTCATCGGTTCCCAATCACTGGATTGTCTGGTCCAGACTCGATTATTTCCAGACCGCCGCCACATAGCTGCGGCGTACAACTAAACTCACTCACTCATGAAAGCTTCATATATACAGTTGCGTGTATTTAACATTCAACTTACAACAGGACTTGGAATAGTGAGTTAAGATTCAAGGTCACATCGGCATTATTTCAGCCACATCGTGACTAAAACTAGTTCTAAATTCATAACACATATAAATGTAAAACGCTGTCGACGAAGAACAGTAAAAGCACTAGATTATCACAGATTGAGTTCAAACTAACTAGCAGATATACTTAAAAGAAGAAAAGCATTTTGGACAAAAAAAACAGTGTAAAAATGGGCTATAGATCGCCAACAACTGAGGATAGATCACCATACTAGGGACTTACAGTGCCTTTGCTACCTGCATGGACCTTAGTTGGATTTACACCATCTCCTCAGCCACTGGCGATTGTGCGAAAGTTAAAATAACAAAAATACTACAATTAAAAAGTTGGTAGGTTTAAATTGTTAAAGTGTTTGGCCTCACATACCCTCTCATTGGGACAGTAATTTTACGATTGTTTCTTTAGTACATACATCCACTAGTCTAAGTTGTTAATCAAAACTACCAATCATTAAAACACATCTATCTACGGAACACATTAATCAACATTCATTAATGAAATTAAATCCTTTTTAAAAAATCAAAACAAGAATTAAATGATAAGTAACAGTATTAAAAAGATGCTTAACGGTTTTAACATGGAAATATTTATCCCTTATGATGCAGAATTCAACATATTGAAGCTGTAGGTGCAGATGCTCACCACGAGGGACACAAAACGGAGGATCTTCACCTTTTAACAGATATTTCTGAGCATAACGCTTATGGCCAATGCGACATCGTCGCATAGTGACCTCTTCAAAGCTGGACTGACAACCCAAGCAGGTGTAACTAATATAAGGTTTCATTTCATGTAGTTTATTGATACCTACATGAGTGTCCCATTCTTTTGTAACAGATCACGGATGTAAGTTCTAAGCTAGCTTTGTCATTAGAGTATGGAAGGGATCGGAATACGAATGCATCATCACACCTTACAAAGACTGTTGTAAGTCTTCAATGTCAGTAGGATGAGCCCCAATTAGTATTGGCGCACAAGGTTTAAATGATGAAGTCGTTGAACTTGCCGTTGAATGTCCTTCACTAGTCTGATATGATTTGCTTGTCATGGAAGAATTTTGCCAAGTTCAAGTTTGACTATACGAGTATATAGCTACGGAAGTGGATCGCGTCATTGAATTTTCAATGAAAACCGCGTCTCCCCCAGGACAAGCTCCCGATTATGACAACCTTTAACCTCATCCCAGGCTAACTAAAAACATAGAACAGCTTGAGGCAGTTGCTCACATTGACCATGTCTTTGTCACTCTGTCGTCCCATCATACTTGTTATCACCGACGGACGTGGAATTAGGCTTGTAGACACCAAATTACTGACCTTCTAGTAAATAAATATATTGAAAAGGCCAGACCTGTAGTCTCTTGACTGTAATGAACAGGCACCAGAAGAGAACTTAGGCCACTTTTGTTACACAGTTTCCAGCAGCTGAGGACTGGTTCTTCAAGTAGGCATAAAGATATTCGTTGGTCATGCTCTTGTAAATCAGTCTGATATCCTTGTTAAGAATATTCGCAGAGGTATATATATGCACAGTGACCTCGGAGTATGTACTTACATTTATTTTCCAAAGGAAAGCCAGCCTGGACGAAAAACTCGATAGAATTAATTTATTCCATAAAAGAAACAGATGTCGTAATAACAGATGTCATAGATCATATGTTACTAACATATTGTGTTACCGTGGATAGGATTTGAGACGCAAGGTGTAAAAGGGAAACTTAAATGAGCTGAGTCTACTTATCAAATATTAAAATTTTGTACAATTCAGATACAAAATTGTTTTAATACAATTTCCAGTTTCTGCTAACACGAATCACAACTGATGTCGCTCCTGAGTAATGAAAGTGAGCGAAGTATCCCAAATGATTACTCTGAATGCTGGTTTGCGCAAAGCAAAGTAGAAATCGGACAATGCAATCAAGGTTAATTGAGGTAGAAATCCTGTCTTGTGTTGTTATGGTTAGTGATGATCTTTTCATGAAACAGACATGTTTATGAGATACCACTGGGAGACAAATGTCTAGTACGTTGCTTTGTGTGTAAAGTACAGTTTAGTATTTTTAGTATTGCAGTGTCACAATTGGAGTAAATTTGGTATCAACCAAAATAATTCTACTTACATATATCATTCTTGTGAGGTGTTATGATTGTTAGTTGTCTCTGAAGGTCGTTTAATCAACAGCTTTTTCATGTGGTCAGGGTCGATGTATTCACGAAGTGTGACGTCATTGAATGTTTTGTATTGTTATGCATGTGTAAGCACATGTATAAAAGTTGATGTGTTACATTTATCCTAAAAGAACTGAAACACAAGAAATATTTACCGGTAATCTGATATGCCGGTCATGCATGGTGACATAAGGGATCGGGTTGTTACGCTGATGGCTTGTCTAATTACACCTGTGAGCTTGTTGCCCACAATATCAGTCTCTGGATTGTTTGATTTGATTGTTTTGCCGTTTTGTATTTATAATATTTCGGAATACGGCGTGAAACAGGAACAAAACTTTAAAGAACGCATGAAGCCAGTGATTGTAACAGGGAATTCCTTGTATAATGCAAACTGCTCCAAAGAACAGTCACTAATTTATTTTACATGCATTCATGGGATTGCCTCGGTCACGGACCTGCATTGTCATTTTGTCTGACAATGAAAACAGTCTAGCCTAAGATAGTTCTCTACTCCTATTTGTAGCCAGTCGTCTTTAATAATACTGAATACACCGACATGTGGGTGCAGTTAAGGTCCGGGTTCGATGCGCTTCATGGGTACAATGTTCGAAGCAGATTTCTGGTGTTCCCCCTCTCTTCATAATATTGCTGTCGTGTCATTGGTGTCAGCATGTTATGTGGTATACTGGAATTTTCCATTTGGTTCCAGAAGCAGAAATACGATTTTGATAGCTTTCTGTTGTCAGGGAAGACACCAGGAACGAGCGTGGTCAATAGAGAGCACCGAAGTCAGAAATGACGCAAAGCCTTAGGAGAAACAAATTGCCTGCGATCAACTATTATCATTAGTCTGATATCTCTGTTTTCAATTATCCTAGATAGTAGTTGTAATCTAGGAGATCCTGTAGGCCTCGATGTATGAAATGAGATTAAAACGACACTGAACATTAACTGAATAGCCTTCCCTGCCACAGATTCTTCAGTGTGTTCAAGGTAAACAACCGTTAACAGAATCAAGACACCAGGTACATTGGCAAATATGTCTTTTTCGAAAAGATCGAAGAATATGTTTGTACACATCGTACATATGTTTAATTTCTTAGTATTTGTTTCAATCACATCATTGTTGTCTCTTAAACAATTCTTTATTTTGCATCCATAACTCCAGAAGAATGATATATCAGCTCATCATCACTGCGATGTTAGGTTCAGAGAACCAGAGGTTAATGAATATGAGACTTTTAGAAATGGGATAGTTTTGGCTCCGAGTCTCCGTGGTAATGACGATGTCAATGAGAAGCATCAGCAAGAGATACAGCAAATTTCCCCCAAACTGATTAATGTGCTGAGATATCTAATCTCACCTGCAAGAAAATGACCACATACTTCTGCAAGTGTAGTTAGAAGGAACTTCCTCAGGCGACAGGAATCTCGGCGTTACAAACAGGATGTAATTATGTATTGGCAAAACTGAAAGAAGCATGAGCGCGTTTACAATGTGATAAATTTTATGTCAGTCATCTTGAATGTATTATATCAGGGCATGAACGAAAACCAAAAATGCCATAATGAGTTATGTATCAAGGTAGTACGGTGAGCAGTATAATAATTAAGACACAACACATCTTCCCTAACTGATTAACGTGCTGTCATTCATACTGACATACATATATCAGTATCGCGAAACAATATGGTGAGGGAAACGCCTGCGTTTGCCATTGGGGCAACCATAAACGACTCACATTTAACCACATGTGTGAGGCTGCTTGTACTAAAAAACCTATAGCTACGTTTGTGAAATGATTCCATTTCTAAATTGTAATTGCAATGGATTATTATTACGGGAAAATGCTATCCAGCTGTCTGTAGGGATTCTTATGGTCTTTTACCAGTCTTATAGTGCTTGTTTCTAAATGTTATATAGCTTTTAAGCATGGATACCCTACTCAGATAAAGTCAGTATTTGCTGTATCCTCGTTGACACTACAATATCATTTCGATTTAGTATAGGGCGTGAGGCTAAACAAAGGTCAGTTACGACATTTTCATACTGACTGACTTTAGCTCCTTGTAGATACCAGGTTAGAATCGGTTCAATAAATACAAACAACATAAAAAATGTGTTAATATTTTTACTTTGACCTCTCCCCTGCCTTCCCACCGAATATAAACAAAGTTGTTTCTGTTTGTCGTTTACATAAGAATATGTATTTGTGCATATTGGTGCCATTTTCGCACCAGATGGATGTCAATACCATGTTAAAAATCCCAACATTGACCCGAACATGGCACTCTGTTGACCTGTGATTGTTCTTTAATTCGATTAACACGAATGGCTAAAGTTATCCTATTACAATGCTTCCGTTTGCCGTTAGTGGTCTGAAATATGACTTTTTACTGACAGCAATGCCGTAGGTACCGTAGACCTACATAGCAAAGGACAGTCAGCCAAGCATTATTCCAAATCGCAGATAACATACTGTTTAGCATAGGAGGATCCAGATAAGTGTGCAGGGGTGCGCACTCACCCCCTCCCCATTTTATCCTGACATAACCCTCCTCACTCCTCCCCCCCCCCCCCACACACACACACCCACACCCACTAAATAGTGTGCCCCACCCCACCCTTCTCAAAAATATGTATCCTCCACTGCGCAGTATGACTGTATACTGTGTGTGATAAATAGTGACCGTGTTATGTTAAGCTTGTGTCTACATTCCGTTTGTCTACATATATAATGGTGAAGTGCATAATAAGATATAATAATGGTAATATTCCATTAAGCATTTTCTGGGCATGTCTGGCTATATGGTGTAATCTGCAAGACACCCAATCATCCAAGTCTAATCACTGATTCATTTATTGTACCTGCTTGTTTCAGAAGGCCAATCAAGCCCAAAATCACCACGAGGGTAATACGTGCACAGTTAGTGCAGTATATTTACAATAATTGACCACTTATTCATTATGTTGTATCTGCATGTTACAGAAGGCCTATTCTAACCTGTAATCCCCACGAAGTTAATACGCACAATATCTTACAATAATGCAATAGCGGAACTTACGTAAAGTTAACTCCTTAGGAGAAACTCCTTAGATACTTTGATATTCACTCTTCCTTGAATCCCATGAGCAAAAAGAATTTTTTGCTGAGCAACTATGACCCTGAGACTGTCAGACTCGAACCAGTCATAATACCATGCTGGAGTCAATTAGGGTCTCAGCTCGAGAGAGCTATAGACGGGTAGGCTAGATACTTCCGTACTACTCATAAAGTATGAGTGAGTTCAACATCTCATCTGCAGTATCTCTAGATAACTCTGGGGCGGTGGGGTAGCCTAGTGGTTAAAGCGTTCGCTCGTCACGCCGAAGACCCGGGTTCGATTCCCCACGTGGGTACAACGTGTGAGGCCCATTTTCTGGTGTCCCCCGCCGTGACATCGCTGGAATATTGCTAAAAGCGGCGTAAAACCAAACTCACTCACTCACTCTAGCCATAGCGTGACAAAAACAATTCATATAATAATAATAGTTTTAAAATACTGTAAAAAGAGTAAACAGTAGAACCTGTCGACGATGGACAATAAAAATACTAGAATATCACAGATACATACATAAAACCAGCATGAAAAACATTCTAATTACAGAAGACAATACGATAAACTATGGGGTACAGATCAACTGAAGGCCAAAAATATAAAGAGTAAAACATCTTTATTCTTACAATGGTATATTTGTGTTTAAATTAACTAATCACTAAGGAATATGAGTGAGTGAGATAGTTGCATTTCTGGGAAGAAAGCCTGAAGAGATTACACTTTGCCGAAACCAGGGAGGACGGTTATGGAACTGACAGGGTGAAACAGGGATTCCACTATCAGTTAAAGTAACTCTGCCGGCGCCTCAGTCGAATGCACCACTCGGGTCCTTTCTGGGACATGAGCAGTGTACCAAGAGTTTCTCTATCAGTGAATGTAACTCTGCCGGCGCCTCAGTCCACCGCACCACTCGGGTCCTTTCTAGAACATGAGCAGTGTACCAAGAGTTTCTCTATCAGTGAATGTAACTCTGCCGGCGCCTCAGTCCACCGCACCACTCGGGTCTTTTCTGGAACATGAGCAGTGTACCAAGAGTTTCTCTTTCACAATCAAAACTTAAAAATATGCAAATGTGTTACCAAACTCAAATGTTAAAAGTAGGTGTCGGTTCGCATACGATTTTACCTTTGGCGTGAGGTTTTTCTACTAATAATGTTAAGGAAACAACACTAATGCCTTCTTGGAAACACCCATTGTACTGAGTAACCACAACACTAAATCCGTTCATTCGATTCAACCGTGAAGTGTTTATTCGTGTACGCTCTGACACACAATGGGGGACATAATGAGGGACATAAAGGGCCCCGGAAAACTGTTTGTGTTCCATCTCAATCATGTCAGTGATTAACGTCAGATAACAACGTCTTCCCAAGGTGAATATCAAACCCTGCGTTATTGTCTTATCTTTCCTGAGTCAGGCAAAAAATATATCCTGCCATATTGAGAAACGGGTTCTGCACATGGTTGCATGGTGGATTTCACAACCAACGAAAGTAGGTCAGTGTATTTTTGAAAACCCATCATCTGCTGTTTCTGAGGATTGTTAAAGGCTGAAACGTGATACGTATTTGAATTCCGATGATTTTGGAACATACAGTTCATCAACATACTTAGGTAAATATATTCAAAAATTACATTTTGAGGTGAAAACGTTGTTATGAGTCCATGAAAGGCAACTGACAACAACGACAAAATACCATAGACCCAGATGGCAATATATATGAAAATTGATGCGTTTTTAAATTCAGATGATTTAAGGACATAAACTTCACCCACACGTTTAGGTACAGTCGGTGTTTTTCTGGTGAAGAAGTTATTATGACTATATAAAAGGCAATTAATATTTTCACTGTTACAATGTTACTGCTAAATGTGCCATGTTAAATGAGACATGCTTTCGAAGTGACATTTAGGGAAGATGAAAAAATAGGATATTTTTATGCATATTCAACTTTTTTATGTGTGGGCAACTTTACGGTGTAGGTGCTTGCTTGACAACGGAGATAACGTCGCAGGGGTTGGTTTTACATAGAAAAGCTAAAGCTAAAGACTAAAACATTCTTGGATGTAGGTATGCATGCAATATACCTTCCTGAAACCTTTACCTGTCATGGATCGCCTAAACAATGTAGCGTAGACAAAAGGAACTTTTATTCCTTTATCGCTTCGTCTTGCCAGGTCATGCAGGACGCTATTCTTCGTTATATAGAGCTACTTCCCTTTGGCATGCCAGAAGCCTGGGGCCATGGGTAAAAATCTCTGATTCTAGATTCTAGGATCCATGATTTTAGGTTTGTAGGAATTTTACCTTAACTCGCTGGTTCCAGTAAAAACCGATTCCTACACCGCTGACACGAGCTGATATAACTGAATTACTGGTCAAAGTGGAATGAAACCTAATTCACTCACTCACTCACTGTAACAAAATATTTTTCGTCAGACACCAGTTGTAAGAGTTGATACAGATTATTATGCCAGACCAATACCTACCCACGCTATATTGCCCGACCCAAACAATCGTTCAGCCACAAGAGGTTGCGACCCTGTATGTCATTATTCGTCGTTTGGGCATGCAAGAAACCTTTGGTCGAGTATTTGATCACATTTTTCACGCATTTCAAACATCACATGTTTCATAACCGACTTAATCATTAACTAAACAGCAGGACGAAAATACCGCCACTGTGCATAAAAAGGTGGTTTTATCATAAGATCATATGTTTGATTTTCAGATGAACTTATTATAGGTATATTGTATACAAGAAGTGAACGTTATTGGCGTTATAGTCAGCACTTAAATAATGCTCCTGCATGACTTCATGCTTTTCACATATTTTAAATTTAACACGTTTTCCCTAGAGATCAGTTGGATAATTACACACATGGTGGGGGACACGTGACAACCAATTCATTTACAATTCCCGTCTTCATTGAGCCAAATAATTTTTACACTAAATTGACAAGTCTCAGATTACGTTTTACAAACCGTTGCAGAAATGCGTGATGGTTGAATAGACGTAATACATTTTACAACGGTTCCTTCTGTACGCTACATACAGAAAACAAACCCCTTAAACTTGATTTGGCCAAGCAGGTTATTTTCAGTGTGCATGTGCACAAACCCTTTCCCATTAAGAAAAGTATTCCTATAAATTTCCTCACACAGTAACTGAAGTAATTTAGTTCACATAGGCGCTAAACCAAACTCATTCAAACTCCGACCATTGTTTTTGTTTGGCCCACTCACCAATACTCAAAGTCTCCAAGGACACGTCTTTTCCATGGCATCATTCTTCGCTGAATTCTTATTCGTTTCCGGATGTTCTATTCCCGGTAATTTTCCAATCGCTTCCGTTCAGTTCCGCGGATAATCGGCATAAATAGCTCATAACTAATTCCTATTTCAGAAAATCGTTGGTGCATCAAATTGCATAAAACCAAATCATCTGCGATGCAGAGGTTCACCTATTTTTCTGACAGTATGATCCTGATGTCTGTTTGTTTTCAGCTCCCTTATACTTCTCCGCTATCAACATGATTTATATCAGCAGCGCTATCAATGCAGTTCTGTACGTCGCGCTTAATGACAACTTCCGGAATGGATTTAGAGATCTCATTAACGCAATAATGAACCGGAAGTCTCACAGTCACGAGGCCTGGCTGAATGCATACTGGCCCAGCAACAGGTCACGTGTTGCTGTTGATGAGCTTGACGCTAAACCACAAATGGACCATCTACAAATGCCGTCGGTGGCAATGTGGTACATCAATCCGTCTGTTGATGTTTCCAAAGACGAGCGGTCAAAGACAGCGGATAGTGCTTCATGTCAGTATACCACCAGATCGGGGACTTAAAGAGTTTTTTGTGTAACCTTTCACACATGAAGTGAGTTACTCTAGAACTGACTTTCCACAGAATATCCAATTTGGGACCGACCAAATCTGTGTGTCTGAGGTTTGTGTTTTTAGCACCCAAAACTTAATGGTTTCCAATTAAAAGACCCATTTAGTGTATATGACAACAACTGGATACTTTTCTGTCTTCCATGCATGCACAGCCAAAGACTGAATTTGTTGAAATATGATATATATTTTCCAGCATTTCCCTCGGGTATCTATCATATTTGTAACAAATAAAACCAGCACCCGTTCCCCCGATATGAAAAAGTCGGCCCCTTAGCACAAAGAAATATACAAAATTTGTACGTATGTTGGTAAACATAATTAGACAGAACGTTTTGACAATAAAATCAGGTATAACACTGAATGTTATATACAAAAAGGTGTCCTGGATGTACAAGCATAGCCTTTAACAAAAATTAGCAGCTAATAGATATTTGATCACAGTATGTCTCCGAACTTTAGGAAAGAAAATGGATGAAGTGAATTCAGCATTGTTCTCTGCAATTCAAAATGGAAAAAAATCCATAACTGTTGAGTAGAATTTAAATCGTCTTAAAGATCAGCAATGAACGATGGTTATGAAGAATTGAATACTGGATTATCTCATCTACAAGAGATTGGATAAGCGTTGGTTCGTCACGCCACGCCGAAGACCCGGGTTCGATTCCACACATGGGAACAATGTGTGAAGTTCATTTCTGGTGTCCCCGCCGTGGTATTGCTGGAATATTGCTGAAAGCGGCGTCAAGCCATAGTCACTTACCCACTCTAGAAGAGATTGTTTACAGACCGCGTAGCAGAAATATCTCTGCGTGCGGCGTTAAATACCCTCAACCAATTAATTTAACACACCAACAACAACTCACGTGTTTTGTGGTCAATGTGTAATGTCCATGACGGCCTTCAACATTTTGCCACTGAAGACATCGAGTTCATCAGAGCACCTGGTACAACAAACTTGCTGATAAGTTCAGGTGAAAGATGAGGAGGCGCTGATGAAACGCAGTGGCAACACTGTTCAAAATATCCTTCGGCTCAGTTTGTTCTTGGGCTCACAATTTTACATTTCAGCTGTTCCTTACAACCTGCAGTTTCTTTTAAACTGTAAACATAGTAAATGAATCATTACACTGAAATTGCTTTGTAACACTGGGTCCAACTTCAGAGCACTCTGCTCCTTAATCAGTCATACTAACCGCAAACGCAAAGCGGAGAAGAATTATGGGACCAGTTTGTATGCACTCTACGCAGTGCAGTAGGTATCGCATTACTTGCTGTTGATAGATAAACTGCACTACGGTAGAGCTCGTAAATATTATCTCTTCGTTCCGAGATTTCATGAGGCCATTTCGTGACGTAAACAAGTCATGTTACTTGCGAAACATAATGAATATTGCAAGAGTACATGAATATCTGCTCTGCAGTGTTCACCTAAAACATTTGGGTCTACGGTTGGTCGTAAATGATTAACAGACCACCCTGTGGATGTGTGAAAGGGATATTGTTCAAGTTTTACATGTTAACAATTTGCTATCTCTTTATCACTCAAAATCCGTGAAAATCCGGTTCATATATGCAGAATTGGTGTTCTGATACATGTCACCGTTTCCCGCTTGTGTGGATCGATGCTAATAGCAATCAGTTGATTTTCAGATGCAGTACTGATTATTTTCAATCCGTCGTCAAATATCAGGAACATGACTGTTGTTTCAAACAAACTGTACTGTTGTGAGACATTTGCCTTCAAAGATTAAATTCCCTCCCTTTACGGTCTAATATTAGAGGTGTAAATACGTATTGTAGAATGTTTGAAGAGGGGATGAAAGAAAATGCTATGTATTCTTTTGCATGAGTGTAATGCTTACGCTGTAATTAGCGATAGATATGTTCCTGTAAATAGTCAGGTGAATTTAGTCCCTAATTATCAAAATATATAACTTACTAGTAATTGCACTTGTAGATATACCCTTGTAAATTGCAATTACGTGAAAGATTTGTTCTCAGCTCCACAGGAGATCCCTAAAACGTTACAGCACAAGTGTAGATACAGCACACCTCTGCCCTTCTGATATCATCTGATCTCATCTTCACTTAGAATTGACAACACCTTTCAGTAAGTCTAGGGCCATCAGACCTTTTTTCAAATACTATATGTATGGTTAAAAGTTCAAGTGATAATAAGAGATTATATCTTGGAATTCAGTTTCTTTTACAACTTGTATCGGAGTGCCATCGAACACTAAATCTAGGTCTCTGTGAGGTTTTCAGTTACTTCAGAAAAGGGTACCATTTGTATTTAACTTGGAAAATTTAAATCCATTTTATAACTGTAACTGTCTTTCGATATTATTCATATTTTTTCCACGACATGAAATCATCCATAAAAATGATCCCTCAATGGAATCATGCAAAACCTTAGAGAGACTATTTATTTCAATGTTGAACAATGTAACAGATAACACACTGCCTTGTGGGACACCCTGATCCTGATTATAATGATCAGAAAGGGCAGAACCCACTAGGACTTATTATTGCCTGTCAGTAAAAAAACTTTGATACGAACTGAGGCAAACGGCCTCGCTGTTCAAAATCATGTAAATCTTTTAAAATGTCAGGTCTCCATGAGTTGCCGTATGCCTTTCCTGAGTCAAAAAGATAGATTCTGATTGTTGGTTATTGATAATTGCGTTTTTAACACATAACCCTTATCGAACTAAATGGGCAATGGTACTTCGATTTTTCTGAAATCCACTCTAAATATCAATTACTAATCTACTATTGACCATGCATTCCATGGTTTTGCAAACACAGGTTGATAAGGATTTGAGTCTGCAATTCGGAGGATTAGGATAATCCCGACCAGGTGTTGCTATGTGAACAACAATTCCTTCACGGCATTATTGTAGAAAAATGGTGGAGAATTCGTTTTAATCTTCAGCATTTTCCGAATTCAAATAAATAGCTTTCTTGTCCTGTTATTTTGATATTTTTGGAATTGTGGTACATATTTCCAAAAACTTATACGACAACAGATACTACCTATCAAATATTTTCTGAACTCCCTACGATGAACATGTTGTCAATCAGATTGTGAACAGACTAAGAGTTAACCAGAAGAGTGCAAAAATGTGTATGTATACTAAATATTACCCCAAATCACATAATCATCACATCATCACACGGCAGCTTGGCCTGATGGTCGGCGGAGCCTAGTAGTTAAATCGTTCACTTTAAAAGGCAAATTTCCGGGTTCCATTCCCCATTTGGAATACCTAACATGAGTATGGTAAGATCAGTTATGGTCTTCTCTTGGAGATACTCAGAAAGAGTACGAGCTCTGTGTGGTCACGCGTTTTCCTGAAAGACAAAACGATGTCCATGTCGGGGTGGGCCACGTGTGCTTCTAGGATGTTGTCACGGTAATACTGCCCCGTGAAAAAACATGTAAAACTGTTCTGACAGTCACTTGATTGTCTGGTCCAGACACCATGATTTACAGTCAAGATTCCATGCAGCTTGAAAATTACTGAATGCGAAGCTATAACGTATTGGTATACGTGTTTACCGCGGAAGGTCTAATACAGCATATGAGGTCTCGACAATGCCCCTTGGCAACTGGCATTACATCTGTAAAATATAAACACATTTCATTTTGATTTACAGCCTCGACTAATTTAATGTTGGGGATTAAATATATCCATTGTGTTGTGACAAATAAGCAGACCTCCAACTACACACTGACACGATGAACAATACCTCTCCACGTGCACCTGTTTAGGTGATAATTTATATGTAATCGCGGTTGCGTTGACAGGTTTACATGGTTATCTGTTCCCGTATTTATGGTTTATTGAACTCAAGATCATCTAATTACAATATGTCACACCTAGCGTTCAGACAGAACAATCTATTAACGATAACGATCACCTCTTTCAGACAAATGGTATATGACAAATGTCGGTGTACTAACCGCCGCTTGATAAGCCTGGACACCAGATAGTTATAACCAGTATTGAGATAAACGTTGGACTTTCCTGAAAAATCAATTCAACACGTTATATTTTCATATGACGAACTTATGCCCACGTGCAAAGGATGGTTCGTAGGCTACCGAACAGACCCTGAAGCAAATATATCCATGAAAGCCCTCGCAAGTCTAGAGTCCTGGCAAATCTAGATTTTCACAGCTTCAGGAAAATGAAGAATGTCTCAGGGCTCCTTTTCATTTCCTTCTGAATTTTTTTCTGTACAATATATTTCAGAGACTATTTAGTCTAGATGATTTCCAGAATGGACAGACACGAGGTACATATACATATCAAACATATGACGCCGACGCAGATGATCCAATCGAGACTTATCTTTTAAAAATTATTTCGTGCGGACTTTTTTAAACGACAAAATACCGACTTCTGACATGTTTCACGTTGGATAACAAATATAGTGTATAATACTTGTATATCTACTTATGATACATATGTAAGATATCTATTTTAATCAGTTTACAATGTTGTGAAGTTTTTATATCAGAGAAAATGTCATTTAATTTTCAACAATTACACTACATGTGTGATGTTTGTAGCGTTTGTTCACGAGATTATTTCAAAGCGTGTCCTCATACTTTAAAAAATATGTAACATAAGCTAAAGGGTGCTTCCCTCGGCACGTCTTTTTACGGCAGAGTCAACACAATTTAATAGACACGAAGGACCGCCGCCAGCAAACACTAGGAGATAGTAGTGCTCTCAAGCAGATGATGATATTAGTTACTTGACATTTAGAAGTGAATGCACATAACAAGAACACCATGTATCTTTATCGCACTTACGATATTACATGTGAAGTCACTATTATGAAAGTGGTGTCAACTTACATTAAGAAAATCGAAATAAATAATATTTTACAATATATGAATTTATCATCACTTTCCAAGTGATATTTAAAGCGATAATATCCACAGCAATTTTTCAGTCAAAAAAAAATTCTTGATAAAGCTTTCAGTTGCTCGGAACAGTATTGAATATTTATGAAAGTGTTCATCCTGTTAACAAACATTGTAAATTAAATTGATTCAAAAAGAATTAGAGAATCAGAAAATACAGTGAAATACGTATATAACAAACAGAAATGCGTGGTCCATTTGTGTCCGTTACAAACGTGTTCTAATTTAAAGACATGTCATCAAAGCAGGCTACATGGATTTAGTTTGCAAGACTCTATCCCGGAAGTTAACCGCCCTTATGTAAATTGTAAACCAAAAGTTACTGTGTTCTGTAATCTGATTGGTTGAGTGAGCGAGTGAGTTTAGTTTTACGCCACACTCAGCAATATTCCAGCTATATGGCGGATGAAAAACATTATCAAATGGTATTAGATTCCCGGAAACTGCAAGGCTATTCACTGCGTATTGACACGTAAACAATTGTTTTGTTGTGTCATCAACAGTGGTGACGTCAAATCATATTGTGACGTAAAGTTGAATGACGTCACAAATGAGCACCTCCAGATGCTACCATGGGAACCAGCTGAAACGGCCTGCTGGCGAAACCTCACTGCTGTACCTACTGCTGTACCCGTACTCGATGTAAACGAGTGCACACAGTAAAACCCTTTGGTTTACTTTTGTGTTTACAGTGTCGATAAACATCATGTGTTGGCCAGTTTCTGGGCGTTATTGAGTATTTAAAGGACGGGAATATTTCATTTGAAACCTCCGACTGACGCCGTCGGTTCCAAATGCATTCCCGTGCTTCAAATACTCACTAACATCCGGAAATTGGCCAACCCATGATGTTTATCTCCAAAATTAACAATGCTTGTTACGGGAAAGCTGACATGCTGTTCTTCTGAAGTGCGTAGTCAAGAACTAATCAGTTGAGCGTACATGTCTTTTGTACATTGTTTTAACCAAAATTGAGATGATCAGATGATCGTAACATCAAATGGGACAATATTGTTGTATCATTTACACTTCTGATTTCCAAATAGTGATATTACTTTTAACTTTCTATGCTAGTTTTAAATCTTATTGCACATGTGATTTTCTAGTTGCTTTATTGTCCTCTCGTCACGACATGGCTGAAATATTGCCGATATGACGTTAAATATTAACTTGCTCACTCTGATTATAGATTAGATCACTACATCCCGATGAACCTGACTAGCCACATGACGTTCCACGCATCGTGAGACTGTGGACACAGGCTTTGCTAGCGAACGTTTCTTGTCGCTGTTCAATTGTGAGTAGAGTTGAAGTATTTTTCCGTCGGAAAAGTTCCACTAGTAATCCTAGCCGAGGGAAGTAGCTGCAAACCCACAAACGAGGTGCTGGTGATACTGTGTGAGACTACTGACGAGCATTCTAACGTCGGTTTAGAGGGAGCAGTTTCATTACGAGGAGACCGTCTACAAGGCTGTATTTTACACCTTAATAAAACAAAAGTGTGCTCTATCTTCTGATAAAGTACTGTCTGTGCCTCTGGTCTTTAGAAAGAGCATTACATGAATATCTTAAGAATTTTAAAATGTGGTCTTAATCTGAAAAATTCATAAAAATACTTTCCATAACTAGTGGAAACCATTTCATTGGTTTTATCTTTATCCATTTTCTATCATTAAATCCCGTAGATAGAGATGAGAAACACCTAAAACGTTCGGATGTCCATTTGTGGGTGTAATGCCACACAAGACAGCAGTATCTGCCATTGTAAAGGATGACCTAAACCCTCGAGTGTTCCCAGCTACAAATCCACCACTTGCTCTAAAGGCAGATGATGATTTGTTTGTTTTCAACTCGGACTAAGCAATATTCCCTATACGGACCAGTTCTTCATGTCTGGATGTGGTCCGTAGAGAATCGAGTCTGGTCCAGACAATGAGGTGACTGATATCATGACCCCAGGCCCCAGTTTCTGCAAACAAACTCCGAACTGAGTATGACAAATTGAAACGGCTGAATTTTTAACTCAACTGTATTTCTAAAATAAAAAAGTGAATAGAAACTTATGTAATCAGTCTAAGAAATTCAAATTGCCTTCTATTTTTTAGTTTAATATCATTTTCAGTTCCTTTCTGTGTTTTCTCAAATTTAAGTAAAAACTTTAACTTCAGTTTGTTTGGAGAAATTGGGATCTTATGGGGTTCTGGCAGGATGACGTCTATCAACCACGTCCCTGTGCCTGACCACACTATCCATGCTCTCACGGTAGATCTCGCAAAAGGAACATGAAGTTAGAAACGGATTGGGGACTCGAATCCCGTATGTATGTATGTATGTATGTATGTATGTATGTATGTATGTATGTATGTATGTATGTATGTATGTATGTATGTATGTATGTATGCATGCATGCATGGATGCATGCATGCATGTGAGTGAGTGAGTTGATATTTAACGTCACATTGGCAATATGTCAGCCATATCGTGACGAGAACATTTAACAATGAAAAGGATTATAAATATACTGTAAAACCTGTCAACGAAGGACAATAAAACAACCATATTATCTCAAGCAGCATTAAAACTAGCATGGAGAGTTAAAACTGATATCACTATATGGACAATGCAATATAAAAACACGCTATAGATCGCCAACAACTGAAGGTAAATCACCATACTAGGGACCATGGGGACTTGCAGTACCTTTGCTACCTGCATGGACCCTGGTTGTATTTACACCATCCCCTCAGCCGCTGGCGTTTGTAAGAAGTTTTAGCCAAAATTAAAATAACAAATATACTACGCTTAACAATCCTGGTAAATTTACATTGACTTTGAACGTTTTGGGACTTACATACCCTCTCAGGAGGACAATAATTTTACAATACTTCAACCCCCTTTGAGGGTACAGCCACTAACAATTCAAGTTACTAATCTAAACTACCAATAATTAAAATACATCTATTTACAGAACATGTTAACCGAAATTCGACCAAAAAATCAATTTCTTTAGAAAAAAACAATAATTAAATGAGAACTAACGTTGGTAAAAAGATCCTTAACAGTTTTGAAACTGAAATATTTATCCCTTGTGATGGAGAATTCAACACAGTCAAGCAGAATATGCAAGTGATACAAAATGGAGGATGCTCACCTTTTAAAAGGCATGCATGTGTGTATCTTGTATGACCAATACGACATCGTCGCAAGATGACCTCGTCAAATCTGGACTGACGGCCCAAGTAGGTATAACCAATGTAGGATTTTATTTCATGTAGTTTGGGTGTCCCACGAGTGTAAGTTCTAATGCTAGCTTTGTAGTCAGAATAAGGAATAAGAAGTGGTGTCACAGAATTGGTGAGTGCTGCCTTGGCAGCAAGATCGGCCATTGTATTCCCAGAAATGCCAACGTGGCTGGGTAACCAACAAAAGACGATGCCGTATTGGCCAGTAGCAAGATCATTATTTAATTCAATAATTTCACTTAAAAGTGGATGTTTACAAGACAAATTTTTAATAGACTGAAGGAAAGAAAGAGAGTCAGAAAAGATTATATACTGTTTATGTTTAGGGTGCCTTTGAATATATTTAAGAGCTGTTAATATGGCATTTGCTTCTGCAGTAAAAATGGAGCTGTTATCTGGCATTCTAGAAGATACTGTTCTCGATCCAATGACAGTGACAGAAGCTACTGCACCACCGTCCTTGGAACCATCTGTAAATAAGGATTTATAATTGCAATATCTACTTTTTAATTGATTATATTCTTGTTTATATTGTAATTCATTAGTTTCTGTGTTTTTTTAATGACGTTAATGTTAGGTCGACTTGTGGCCTAACCAACTGCCAAGGAGGAGAAGAAAGAAGACGAGATGGAGCTATGTTTTCCAACTCCATGCCCCCCGAAGAAAGAAAGGGTTTAATTCTGTGCCCTAGATATAACACACAGTTATATGCAGGGTTAGTTTCATTAGAGTACAATTTAGTAATGTACTGTAAGGATAATTTTATACGACGTTGTGTAAGAGATGGTTCATCGGCCTCAACGTAGAGTCTGTGAAGGTGAACAGGTGAAGTTCGGAAAGACCCAAGACAAAGTCTTAAACCTTGGTGGTGGACAGAATCAAGAAGTTTCAGGTTGCTTTTGCAGGCTCCACCATATACGATGGAGCCGTAATCAAGTTTCCAACGGACCAATGATCGATAAAGTTGTCGGAGGGTAGCTCGGTCCCTTCAGGCATTTAGTTTTAAGTGATTTGATAGGGGGGAGAAACGTTAAATGTGAGTCAAAAATCAATCCCATGAACTTAGCCGCTTTTACAACTTTAATGGCAGTGTCATTTAGAAACAGTTCAGGGTCTTTATGTGGTTTATATCGTCTACAGAAATGTATACAATCAGTTTTCGATTTAGAAAATTTGAAACCGTTCTCAAAACACCATATATTTATGTTGTTTAAACACAACTGCAGTTGCCTCTTAATGGTATGCATATTTTTACCACGACAGGAGATATTAAAATCATCCACAAAAAATGATCCATCAATCGAATCATTTAAAACTTTGAATAAACTGCTGATTTTAATGCTAACTCAAGTAACAGTCACAATACTCCCTTGTGGAACACCCTGATCCTGATTATAATGATCAGAAAGGGTAGAACCCACTCGGACTTGAAATTGCCTCTCATTTAAAAAGTTGGATATAAATCATGTCAATCATGATTTATAAGTCATGTCAATCTTTTAAAATGCCGCATTTCCATGTAGTGTCATATGCTTTTTCTAAATCGAAAAAAGATAGACACAGCATGTTGCTTGTTAATTATAGCGTTTTGACAAAAGATTCTAAACGCACTAAGTGATCAATGGTACGTCTGTTTTTATGAAAGCCACACTGAATATCTGTCTGTTGTTGTTTCATGCGTTCCATCGTTTTGCAAACGCAGCTTGTGTGAGAAATTGGGCGATATTTTGAAGGATCGGTATGATCACGTCCAGGTTTAGGTATCGGGACTACTATAGCATGTCGGCATGATGACGGAAATTTCCCCGACGTCCAAATATTATCAAAAATATTTAAAAGTGTTTCTAACCAGGATTCTGGTAAGTACGTCAGAAGTTGATAATATCTGCTATCAGCTCCTGTAGCAGTATCGTGGGCCTGGTCAAGAGCTGTATGGAGCTCATGAATTGAAAATACCTCGTTATAATCTTCCCCGTTATCTGAAGTGAAATTAATTATATATTTCTTTTCTTGCTGTTGTTGTTAGCTTTGGAACTGAGGTACATAATTTGTGGAAGAAGAATTTTGTGCCAGTGTTTCACCAAGTTTATTAGCAGTAGCAGATTTATTAGTTAATAACTGGTCTCCGTCTTTGAGATGGTGAATGCTAGATCTAGAGTCCTTACATTTGATTTTCTGGATCATATTCCATACTTTAGAAATCGGCGTACGTGAATTGATTTTAGATACATAGTTTTGCCAAGATTGACGTTTATTTTGTTTAAAAGTACGCCGTGCTTCCGCGTTTAAGATCTTACATTTGTTCAAGTTATGGACCATATGATAACGACGGAAATAATGTTCAGCCTTTTTCCGTGCCTTGCGAGCCAGTTTGCATTCAACATTAAAGCATGGTTTTCGTATGTGCGGAATTACTGAGGACTTTGGGATACACCGATCAGCTATGTCGTTCAGTTTGTTAGAAAAACATTTAATAACATCAGGAACAGTAATGAAAAGTTCAGGTTTAAGTTTGTCAATGTAGAGAGTTTCATATAAACTCCAGTTTTAAAATTCCATCTTGATGATGGAGGGACATAGGATGGATTCAGGGGTTTTGAGATTGTTGGGAAATGGTCACTTCCACAAAGGTCGTCGTGGACTAACCATTCAAACTCACTCAATAGGCCAGAATCAGTAACTGACAAATCAAGAGCTGAATAAGTTCCTGTGTCAGGGTGTACATATGTATTTGAAGAATCATTATATATGCATAAATCATTGTTTGTAATAAACTCCTCCAGTACTTTCCCTTTAGCATTAATAGTTGTACCACCCCAGAGTGGGTTGTGGCCATTAAAATCACCAAAATAATACAGGGTTTCGGGAGTTGATTGCAAAGGGTTTGGATATCAGCCTGCTGAAGAGCTAAAGATGGTGGAATATATAGCGAGCAGAGAATAAAAGTACCACGCAAAGTAAGTCCTACTGCAACGACTTGAAGATTAGTTTTAAGTACAACAGGGCTTTGGAGTACATTGTGCCTCACAAGGATGGAAGATCCTCCCGTGGCCCTATCACCCGGAGCAGAAAAAGAATGATATGCATTGAACTGACGCAAACTGAAATTATCTGTCTGCTTTAGATATCATGTTTCAAACAGACAGAATGCTGATGGACTAATGTCCTTGACCAATAGTGGTAATTCGTTAAGGTTGGTCTTCAGTCCTCGGCAATTCCACTGTATAATATTGTTTTGGGAAGCTATATTTTTGGAGGTATGACTGGAGATCTACCCCGTATCTTTTTAGAGGGCGATACGCTATGCGCCCGTGCCTGGATGTTTTCAGCCACATCCATTCTTTCAAGAGATCCAAACTATTAAATAGGTGGTCAGAGCTTCAGAGTTCAACCATGTCAAGTCTGTCTGGCAGTCAACAGATAATGTTGTGACTTTGATGGTTATTTCAGTGGTTGTGTGGAGGACAGACGCATAGGTTTCTGTGCATTCCTCAGACTGAACAAGTTTCTTTGCTTCAGAAAAACTGATGTTTCTGGAAAACTTAATTCTATTTATTTTCGTATGGTGTTTCCAGACAGGACAGTCTTTAGAGTATGATGGAAGACTCCCGGAACAGTTGGTACATTTTTTAGCATTATTGTCACAGTCGTCCGTTGTATGAGTTTGCTCACCGCAGTGAGCACATGTGACAGGTCTTGTACACGTATTGACGCCGTGGCCAAATCTTTGACATTTGAAACACCTTAATGGGTTTGAAATAAATGTGTCAACCTTGATATTGCTGTAACCTGCTTTTTTATGTCGGGGCAGTCGGCGTTGAAAATGAAAAATGGTACGTATTAGTTGCTTGTGTTTGTGAGTTCCTTCGTGTTGAGAACCGTTCAACAAACATAACGCCCTGATCTCTCATCTCAAACGCTATATTAGCTTCAGTCATATCAGCAAACAACTGATCCCTGTCTCGAACAATTCTTTTACTGGTATTGAGTGTTCTGTGTGCTGTAACTGAAACAGGAATGTTGACATAAGTTGGTAGATTGCTGTTTCCTGTTGTATTCTATTGGAAAGAACCTGATCGTAATCGTCTGACGTTTTAATCTCACTGGCTATGCCTTGAATACCCTTAGATATTGCAAAACGGTTCAGTTTGAGAGGTGTTTAGTCAACTGTCTCAAACACTAAAATCGTGGCCAATATTCTACAGATTTTAAAGGTGTTTGCTCATCTTCATTATCCAGTGGACGTTTGTTTTAGTTGTTTCTTTTTATTTGTTTGTTTTGTGTGTGTTTTTGTTCGTTTGTGCAATTACACAGACAGGCGGGTGTGATACTTGTACACATGACATGTTATGGTGTTTGTTGTTTGCAAACAAACTGCAACCATTTTGCTCGGATGGCTGGATCAAGTGGAAAACGGTGCAAACTCAGATTGTCAGTGTCTAGTCCTGCTTCTTACTTGGACGAACGACAGTTTCCAGCCACGCAGTAGTTCACCATCTAGGTATTTGGTAACTGGTTTGAACGCAAATGAAGAGAGCATGTATTTATAAGCACTAACATAACTCTTGCTTGACAAATTGATTATTGTAGATTGTGTGTGGCGAGACATACAATATTCATTTCCCGTGAACAAACGTTCGCTTATGTTTGTCACTGATTATGATATGATCGTAATCAACAACAGGCTCTGCTTCAAGAACATATTTTATTTGAATATAGAAATGATATTTCGCTTTCATTTACAGTGGAAACTGTCTAACCCGGCACTCATTGGGGCTGAAGAAATAATCCGGTTATGCAATGTGCTGGATTGTAGGGATGATGATAAATGTACAAGCCATAGACGGGACGAGCTTTTATGCCAGTCTTCACAACTTGCCGGATTGGACAGATGCCGGTTATGACAGCTTCCAGTGTATTTTATTATTCAAATATGTTACAGACGAGAACAAGGCTGTGTCTTGAATAAAATTATTTTTAAAGTATCAGACATCAGATCAGCCTATTATGACCAAACATACTTGCTGATTAATTATTTATTTTGAATAGACATTTCAGAAGCAAAAAATACAAAATACACGATTTTAGTTTGAAATCAATGCCCCAGATTTATCAGAGTTGGTAAAAGTGAAGAAAATTGTCAAGCAAATCGGAATTGAAAAGAGATTTGCGGCTTGACCAATTACAGGAGGATTACAACATTTGTGTAACCCTCGGGCAACTGTTAAACGAAACAGAAGCTCATGGTTCAAAACCAGGAGATACAGCGCGTCTGTGGAGGATTTTTCCTTCGATAAAACTGACAAGCCCAAGTAAAGGGAAATTGCATTTTATCACGGCGCTGTGCTCTATACGGTAGAAAGACACACAAAATAGTTAGATTAGAGGGATTGTGTCCCTCCTAAAGGAGCCGTTCATCAAGTCAAACAACATAGGGTCCCCTGTGGTCTAGTCAGGGTAATGTCAGATAGGGATTAAAGGGACGACGGATAATAGAAGACACTGTTTCCGCTCGCTAAGCCGGGACTATAGTCTTAACGGAATCTTATAGTAATTGATGTCATTTGGCATGTATCGATCAGAAATGATGATGGGAAAGTATAGGCTGGTTGTCATCGCTGTAGATATACAGGTAGGCAAACGCGGATAAAATAGTACTTGACTTTGGTCCTGCACAGATCAAAGGATAATTCTAGGGATTGCTTCCAAGTACGTTAGATCTTCTGGTCTTTATGTAATCGACCAATTTTATAGGAATCCCACGGTAAGCATTTGCAGTGGTTTGAATATGAGACGAACACAACATCCTATTTCAAGTCAGTTGCACTGGACATGTTTCATTGGATTTTTCACTCAACTGGGTGTGAATGAAAAATATCTAAACCTACAAAATTACTTCTTCCAAGTACTTTAGATCGTATTGTCTTTATGTAATCGACCAATTTAATAGGAGTTCTAAGATAAGCATCTGCAGTGGTTTGAATATGAGACGAACTCTGATAAGATCTTACTTCAAGTCATTTACACTGGATAGCGGAGTTATGACTGAACTGGGTTAAATGGAATAGTTAAACCCATAATTTGTCAATAGTCGATGTTTTCATTTCAGTGCTGTGTTTTGGCTATGTCATCTATGTCAGAGTGTCTTGCAAATGTGTTGTTTTTGTTGGGGGTACTTTTGTTGTTTGTTTCTGCCTCCTTTATTTATTTATTTATTTATTTATTTATTTATTTATTTATTTATTTATTTAGTATTGTTTTGATTTTGGGGTGTTTTATTTATTTTTTGTTTGTTTGCTTGTTTTTGATGTTTATTTTTGTGTGGTTTTGGTTTGGTTTGGTTTTGGGGTTGGGGGTCAGGTAACAAACGTCATGTGTAGATTATGAAAACGTTTATAGACAGGTTTATCTCGTGTTTGGACAGCATAAAGTAGGAAGTTCTAATTTTGGTTTTCCAATTTTCCTCCTACTTCTTTTTGATAATCGTAGATTACTGCTGACGTAGGTGTTTGAATAAGTTTTTAATTCAATTATTATGTAATTTGTTTTGTAATGTTTTTAAAACTTTACATCTCCATTATGTCAGTGTTTAATGATTAAAAACATTTAACATTTCCCTGAATAATCTGACTTTCATTGTTTGAGGTCATGTACTGAGAGACACATCGAGATAGAATCGAAACATTTCTTCGATGTTAGCAATATTATTTGTTGGTTGTTTATCGAAACACTTAGTATCAACAGTTCTCTGGAGTGGGTGAGAGAATTTAGTTTTACGCCGCACTCAGCAATATTCCAGCTATATGTAAATAATCGATTTCTTAACCAGACAATCCAGTGATCAACAACATGAGCATCGGTATGCTCAATTGGGAACCGATGACATGTGTCAACCAACCAATTTAGCGAGTCTGACCATCCTATTCCGTTAGTTGTCTCTTACGACAAGCATGGGTTGCTGAAGGTCAATATTCTAACCCGGACCATCACGGGTATAGGCTCACATGCTTACTCTACACAGCAATCCTGAGCCTTATTTAGCAGTCGTTGCTGGAAACTGCTCAGACTGCAGTGGCTTTTCACACATAGATGTCCAACCAGTGACCAGATGCCTTTTTCGAGAAGAATGGATTACTGATGACCACTTCTAGCCCGAATCTTCACGGGTCCACAAGACAGATGTTGCAAGCTGCTGTAGCTCATGCCGCCAGGCTACACAGTCACCATCATTTGAGACATCAGTCCCAGTTGTCATTAGGGAGATGAATCCATGACTTTGAAAAAGTGTATCACGTATCGATTGTCATCTTAATTAAAATGCTGATATTGAAGTCGTCAAGGTGCCAGTGCCTCAAGGATATTGAAAATGACACCTCTGTGACACGAAGCGAACGGAATCCAAACAAATTCAAAGCGAAAATTTCAAAGAGAAATCTAATACTCCGAATCAATGCACTTTCAGACATTACAATGCTGACATCAAACACGTCACGTTATGCATGAAGGTCAAGGTCGGACTACGAACTACAATGACGTTACACCCACGTGGCTGACATTACTGTCACTGATACGCCTATACCACGAGCCATTGTTAACAGAAACGAATATTCTTGTTACTAACTTTAGATCTGCGAACTGAACTGAACCTGAGACTAATCACTCCACTGTCAAATGAAAAGAAATCAGCAACGCGTAACATCAAACAATGCCTCTTGACAAAGGTTTATGGTAAAATATACCTGGGACGCGGAAGTCTGTGTTCTTCACACAAGATATAAATACAATTTAATTGACATCATTTAAATTTTGTTTTATGATTTAGTTTCTGTTTAAACATGCGCTACTTCAGTTTTAGTGTGTGGATTTCTGAAGCTGTGGTTTCAGTAAAAAATAGGATTAACCTATTTATGTTTCCTTTTAGTGACGTAAATTTTAAAAATATCTGTCTCAAAGAACAGTTAATTTAAACATTAGCATTTTATCACAATCTGAATCTAAAAACTAACCAATTCAATTCATAATATACTTTATTCAACACAAAGATCAATTGTACATATAGTGCCAATAAAATACGAGCTATAGAACTCAAGCCAGGTCACCAAAGCCAGGTCACCAAAGCCAGAACACCAAAGCCAGAACACCTTACAGAAGATCATGGGAATTTACAGTACTTTGATTTGATGAAGGAACCCCAGAAGGATTTAAGCTATAACTTTGACCACTGCTACTCGTGGGCAAGCTAGCCATGAAATAAAACGTAATTTTACATAATATTCTTAGTACTAAACGCTATTTATAAAAGATTGGCCATGTTAAGTCACCAGCTTGTTCGGTGTGTGACGATCCAGATGAAACTATAACATATGTACTTTGTAATTGTCAGTATGCAACAGACATATGGACAAAATTCACTGGATGGATTGAAGGATACACAGAAAGTAAAATTCATTTAAGTGAAGAGCATTTTTTATTTGGATTTAAAGGTAAACATAATAATCCTCTCAAGGTAGTGATGCTAATAATAATGAAACATATGGTGTACAAATGTAATAAAAAAAACAGGGAAAACTAATTTTATATGCTTTCAGAGAGAATTATTAAACTGTTACGAAATTTCAAAATTCTCTAATTGTAATTTGCACGTCTTCATTCTTTCTGGTCATCCTTCCATTTCCTCTTTAGGTATGCTACAAATGACTGACTGTATGTGCTATGTGTGTATGTGTACTTACTCTCACTCTCTCTCTCTCTCTTTCTCTCTCTCTCTCTCTCCCCAACCAGTTCCAACCAGAAATTGAGTTGCTTCACAAATACATGTATATGTTTTGTATATACTTACGTATTTAATGTATGTTCGAATACATTGATAACTGGGATTGTGGATGAACCTTCAGAGTAATGTAAAATAATTGTCCCCCTAGGACGGTACGTATGCCCACGCCATTCAAAGTCTGTTTATTCCTACTATATTTATTCCTAAATCGTAGACTATGTGTTTCTTTAATCGATGGCTAATATGCTCAAATCGCTACCACCTAAAGGAAGGTATAAATCCAGCTGGAGTCCATGCAGGTAGCAAAAGTACTGCAAGACCCCGTCTCTCGTATGGTGATCTACCTTCACCTGCTGGCGATCTGTAGCCCATTTTATGGTGTATAATTGCATGTTGCAGTCTTCTATCTGCTATATACACTATATGCTATATATCCTAGTCACGATATGGCTGAAATAATACTGACGTAGCTATAAATTCTAACTTACTCGCTCACACTTTGTTATTGGTGAGTGAGTCATACTTAATGCCAGCATTGCCCCTGCTTAACGTCAATGGAAAGCCAAAAATTATGCAGGACTAGGGACCTTTAATTCCTTAACTGAGTGTAACCCACGACCATGGGTATATTATAGGCACGTCTAGACACAGAACCAAGGTGAAGCTGGCTTTAGAATCCACCTTCCTTAGAGGGTGGTAGCTCTGCATTGCACCACCTCAGACGACTGACTCACCCATTCCAACCGGATATACGTAAGAGGAAGGATACGAAAGGTACTGAAATCATTAGAGTGGTTTTTAATGACTATTTCTGTGGACTGTTCGCTGATTACAATGTCGCACACTTTATTTCAGGATTTATAGACCCGCCGAAGACTAGTTTAGGAAACTGACCGTAATGATTCTCTCGTCAAGGGCAAGTAATCATATTATAACTGGAATATTTTGTACTGTAAGAGTGCCAGTATTACTGTTTTGCTAAAATGTATAAATTGCGCAAGTCGGCGTCGAGTGACATTTGTTGGCCGAGGAACGGATATTTGGTCTTTACTTGTTTTATCTTGGGGTTGTTGTCTACGCCAGAAGTGGTGAATTCCGGAAGATGTGTCTTCCGGAGTGCTTTCTGGATGATGAGTTCAGACAAGATCACGTGATTCAGTGGTGTTGGATCATTTCTAATTTATTAATTTTTAATACATTCATGATGATAATTAGTACTATAATGTAATATAAACGATTTTTTAATATTTTGTGTTACAGGATAAATCAATAGTACCGATTGATCAGTGCGTTGATAATAAACCGATCGCCGTCCAACAATCACCAGTTACAATCACATCGACTTGCTGAACAGTAAAAAGGACTAAAATAAAAAAGTATTTGATAATTGAGGAATGTACATTTATCAGCTTCTACAGTGTATCGCGTTTAAAAGGATACAGGTTGCAATTCTGAACACGTTTCTGATCGTGACTTGATACCACAGAGCAATGCTCTGTACCAACGTTCCCTGCTCTTGTCACATTTCCCCTGAGGTTTATCCACTGGTACACTGAACTAAAGAAATGGCTGACCTGTTAGGTTTTCAGATCCGTCTTAATTTTTAAGTGTTTCTACCTACAGTGAACGAACGCAATTGGTTTTACAAGTTATCAAATTTTATTGCATAATTGCAAAAGCGTCCTCCACTTCGATTGCCACTGCGTCATTTGGAACAGATGTAGTTGTGAATTTGTTGATCGATTGATCTATATCAATTGATCGATCGAGCGTTCGATTGTGATTCATCACTCGTTGTGTTCTTGAAAATGAAGAAGATTTGCTAGATATAATTATAACTTACTTGACTGTTTTCTTATCGCAGTACTGGTAATTTAGTAATTTTAGTATCCACTGGCAAAAAGGGTTTTATTGGTTATTATTACTTACTTACTTTCAAAATGCACGGACAAACTAGATATTCAAGATCAACGGCAAAGTCGACCTTGTGGGGAGAATATGATATGAATGGATCACAACACTTGCTATATAACACCAGGTGTTCGCAAAAGAGAGAGAATTTTAATTACGCATCTTTCAATTCAGCTTGTTAACAAGGAAATGACCTTTGTTAGGTCCTGATTGAACAGTGTCAGCAATATTTCCTTTACCTGCACCATTTCAAGAAATTAACAAGCATCTTTATCCTGAAATGTGAAACTTTTCGGTATATTTATTAGTTTTATGACGCAGCCAGCTGTCAAAGGTGCGTCAGTAAAATGTATGTAGCTGAACGTTCAGGTTTCGTGCCAGACTAATTTCATTGGGCGTAAACGCAAATACACGTGTAGAAAATTAATAAAGTCGGAGAAAATCATTGATGACACCAGGTGTTATTCTTTAAGAATTGTTTTATGTACCAAATATGTCATCTTTTCATGATTCTAAGTCGACAATAGTTAGAAGTGAAAGTTCCGATTCATCCACGTACACTGAGTTATTCATATATCTGAGTCATAAATGCAGTGACACCTGGTATTCACAAAAAGGGTAAATATGCACTAGTCTACCGGTATTACCATCACTCACAATCTGCCGAGCCTTGAGTTTCAGCGATCCATTCTTGATGGAAGCCGCTACTAACGGGATCTGGTGGTCATACTCGCTGACTTGGACACATCCTTTGCCTTCATTATTTACAGACTGGCGCCTATATGGTTGGAATATTGCCAAGTGTCGTTCTAAACAACAAACAAACACAGTTTGCATAGAAAGTAAACGAAACTAAACTAAACGAAACGGACATAACAAATACGCCACTGGCAAGATTTGGTTTATTGCAGTGAGCCAGAAAAAGAGCTGATATCAGGTCTTCAGTTAAATACAAATTTACAAAGAAGCGTTCCTGACACAGTTTCCTTTCGTGCTTGGTTTTCTTTGGTTTTTTTGCATCAGTCTGCGCAGTTGGGACACGGTGACATGTGTCACCCATGTCGGCGAACCTGACCAGCTGATCCCTCATACAGCAAGAACTGGTTGCTGAGGATCAACTCTAAACCTATTCGTCAAATCGATAAATCAGGCAAATGAGACCATTGATAAAACACAAAACTGACAAGCGCAAATACTTACTATATGTATTTCACTCAACTAATCCTTCATGTAAACTCTCTTTTAATATAGAGTGAAAAAAATCTGATCGACGTAACAGATCTTAAGAGAAAGAGAGTTATTTTTGTAACATTCACAATATTGTGAAAGATTTCTTGTCACAACAAATCGAAACATTTGTTACGTATTAATTATGCATACAAAGTGTAAACATTTCTGATTCACAGAAACCAAGCCCATCCAATGACTAAGACAAGAGATAACCTAAGGCAAACTGATCTTTGAATGTTAATTAGTGGTGTCAAACGGTCTTGTACGATAAATCAGTATCGAGCGTGTAACCTTGCGCGTCTTTCCTGTCTGCATGTCTGGCTCGGCGCTGTACAAAGAGCGATACCACATAATGGTTTGATTTAGGTCTGTTCACAAGACGTTGTCATTGGCGTGGACAGATCTAGTCTCTAATCCGTCACAATATCAGAATATAGTCTAATGGCTCTGCGGGTGGTTTTACATATACTATGATAAGTATGGTTGTTTGTTGTTTAACGCCAGACTCGGGAATATTGCCGTTATATGTAAGTAATTGAGACTAGACGAGACATTCCAGTGATTAATATCATGAATATCTTAATGCGCAAAGGTAAAAACGTATCAGGGTTTCGAACCTTTAGTCATAAGTTCCAACGTGCTAAAGGGACGTAACAGAACATAGCGAATCAGACGATTCGATTCCACGGGACCCAAAACAGCTCGGGACGTTTTTCCTTAGAAGACAGTGCTTGACGAAGTAGCTATAAACATCACAGCTGAGTCCACAATTATCACGACATCTGGTAGATGTAGAAAAGTAGAAATCGATAAACATTGTGAAGTTAAGGCAGTCATTTGTGGTCACATAACGTGTGCATTCTTGAATTAAATGTACCAATAGCCATATATGGTTCCATACATTTACTTTATTTATGGTTAAGCACACATCAGAATCCAATTCATCATACCATAAGTCACTCTTTTATTGTTTCAGCTTGACAGAAGAAGTGCAAATATCCATTGGCATCGTGCCACACGGAGCAGAATGAAAATATACTAAAGCGATAAACAGATCAATTTGAAACGACTCAAAACAAAAGAACCCACACAATTTATTGCGGGGGAAACATTTTTGCCACGTTAAAAAATTACACGGGCTATCAATAGGTCGTGAATAACCGGAATGTCTTTGAGGTGTTTTGGGTTCTATCACCAGCTTACATCATCCCCTACGATAATCTTGTTATATCGTAGTTCTCTTCTTGAAGCGACGCTGTTCATTTGAGCAAATAAATGAAATTAACTTCGAAACCGTGAGCATGCATTCAATAGAGTGTAATTTCTGTGCACTTAACAAGTTTAAGACACGAGACTAGAAGTAATCAATTAGTTTTTCTGTCGCAAGAAATATTGCTCGTGTTTGATGCAGCATAGAACTCGGTGCCTAGTAGCGAGTAATGAGTCCTTGATGTTGGTGATATGTAACGATTAATGAGACGTGGGCGTGCCTTCTGTTGTTCTGTGTCAATCAAAGGTCACAATCAAGGCTTCTTGTCAGGGAAAAAATTTCTCTCGAACAGGAAGCAAGCAGCTACATAGGAAAGTATCTTCGAGGGAAACGTTAATGAAGTTTGACAGAATATATGAATATTTCCAAAACTACCACACGTGTAAATGGGCGAGAGGTAGTTTATGTCAAATTAGATGATATTCGGAGAGGTATGTTTTTGACTTGACCAACTTCAGCTATCCATGTATATACTATACTGCTAGCGACTCCTAATATATACTGAGTCTAAAAAGAAACTTCACAAAATGTAATTTTTAAAAACAATGAATATTTTTTCCCTGATGATACATCTATGTATCCGAAATGGGATCCCTATCTTCCGACTATAGAAAAACGTTAGCAAAACCCACTCAAACCCATCCATTCGTCGTGCAAATATCGTTAGTGCCAAATCAGGTTTTGCACGTGCTGTCGATCACGTAATCTTCGCGTCGAAGTTTTCTTCATTTGCACGTGTTTGCATTGGCCTCAAGAATTGAAAACAAAACACGTTTAAACCTCAGTTCTAACGGTACCTTAAGTGCCACGATTGTCAAATGTGCAACGTGAACGTGCCGTTGGCATGTTGCCAGCGGGAAGATCAGTTATTGACGTCGCAAGAGCCATGGGATGTAGTACACAATACTGTGTAGGTCGGGTCGTCCACGTGTGACGTCACGAGCAGAAGACCGTCAAATCGTCCGATGTCATCTATGTGACAGATTTCTGCCGGCAACACGAACCAGGCCTCAGATGTTTAGATGTCGACTGTCCATTCGAAATGGGTTGCGGACTGTCAATCTCCATTCCCGACATCCATATTGTGACTTGACATTCTGTATACCCACGTTTTGGAACGGCGGTGTAGCCTGATGGAACTGACTGTGGCACTGTCAGTGTATCGCGTACATCAGTCAGATCTCAGCAATAGAATAATAACAATTTAACCATCTTACCATCTCTTGTTCTTTTGTAGTGCCCTGAAGAAAAATGTGAAGTTTCTTTTTTGACTCAGTATATAACTTTTAGTCAGTAGCGTGACTGATCTTCAACATTATGAGCACGTGCTTATGAATCATTTCCAGTTATAACTAAGTGTCAATATATATCTGTGATACACTAGTTGGTTTTACTGTCCTTTGTCGGTAACTTATTTAAATTCATTACCTTGGCGATCCTTTGTGGGTAGCTATTTTAAATTCATTACCTTCTTTTGATTGCCATATGGCTGCAATAATGCCAATGCAATGTAAAATTTTAACTCATTCACTCAGTGATGATAGGTTGTGTTTGATGAAAGATGGGAGTATTCCGTCTCACAGTCAGAAACACATGCAAAGCTAAGTCAATAGCTTTATTAGTCAAGTTATTGCCTTGGGCTTCATTTCGGTCACCAATGCGTCAAATAATGAAACGATCATCACATTAGCAACCTAATCACTGTACCGCATTTGGTTTGTGAGGACTGATGTCTGTTTAATGCACAAGCCCACCGAACGTGCCACATTTTAACACTTCTTCACCGACGACCCTTGAACTTGGTACAACCCATCGCTCAAAGAGACCACGGATACGGGCAGCTATAACCACAGCAGAAGAATGATATAAATATCCAGATATGAAGTGGTTCGCACTGAAATTAATTATGTAACTGTATACATGATTGGTCACACTAAAGGACTGTAGAAGATGGCAGTGAATTATTCACAATACGATTCTGAAAGGGTGAAACATTTAGTCTGTTACACTTCACTACACCGTTATCCACACGGACACATTACACTATCACTGCAGAATACGTACCAGGCTATGCTTACCATACACAAATTCCACGATACATGCATGCAAGATACCTTTCCCTATACAAACTTAGTTCAAACTGTACATGGAGCAACCATGTCAAAACTGCTGAGGACTTACTGTCTCGGGGCAATGTTTGCCCTAAAAAATTGAATTCAGGATAATGTTAGAGATGCTGGTGGGGGGGGGGGGGGGGCATAACAATCTCTGATAACTTAACTTTCTTAAAGCTTATTTCACAACTGGATCGATATTCAGAACGATCTCTCAGACGATGTATGGTGTTCTGATGGACGTGTAAAGCAGCTGCAGATTGCGATTCCCCAACTTCAAGGCGGCCTATGACAATGTTTCGATTTTGGCGGCATTCAGTCGTGGCATGATGACTTTCTCCTTTTTCCTGTCCAGGCAAAACATTTAAAGTGACATTTTTCTTTTTATAGTGATCGATATGGCATGCTTTCCCGTTTACTTGCATTTTGTCGTGGGTGTTTTCTTGTTGACGTTTTGGAGAATATTTCTTCAACCACTTCTAAAACAAAAGATGTTACATTTTCCGTTTTTCGCTCTGAAGCTGTTTACAATCTCGCGAAAAGTGATTGGAAACAAAGGTATATTAGTATAAATTGTTTTTGCCACAGCTACAGCTTGTTCAACTTGACCTGAGCTACTCCATATGAGCATGACCTGGTAGATCAAATGGCACGAACGCAGGTCGAGATAACTTCATTGAATATGGGAGCAGCGAATGTTATTAATTTTGAGTTCGTTCGAAACATGCATACATCGGAAACATCAAACCATCTGTAGCGTCTTTTTAAAAGAAAGTTAGGACATTGCTGACGCTTTCTAGACACTAAGATTTCAAAAGGCGACCTTGTCTCGACCGTTCGGACATGTACAATCAACTGACAAAGAAAGGTGAACCCATTCACACCAATAGACCCAACTAGTTGTGACACGGTCACGCAATGTATTAGTATTCACTTGATCTGGTCAAGCTGAACTAGCTGTGCATGAGACCAATATTCTCAAAAATGTATATGCGTTTCTTTTTTTAAAGAGTGTAAAAACAATCCTCAGTAGGAGTCCTCTTCTAGCGCTTGTTCATTACAGTAAAGAGACGACAGGTCTGGGGTTTTCCATGATATTCGTTTACCTGAAGGTCAGTAAGTGGGTGTCAACAAGCTTACTTCCACGGCCGTCGGTGATGACAAGTATGATGGGACGGCAGAGTGACAAAGACACGGTCAGTGTGTGCAACTGCCTCAAGCAGTTCTATATCTTCAGTTAGTCTGGGATGAGGTTAAAGGTTGCCATAATCGGGAGCTTGCCCTGGAGGAGACATGATGTCCACTGCCAACTCAATGACGCGAAATATAGGCAGTCGAATCCTATTTATCCGGACATTTTGGTTTCACTCAAAAGTAGAGCGGGCACCGGTTAAATGGATCAAACAAGCAATAGTCAATAGTAATAACAGTGAATCATCATAACATATAAGTTAAATGATGCTGCATGGAAAGAGGAACGCAGATTACGGTTGTCAGGTTGTCTCGGGCATGATTATGTAGCATGAGACGCTTCAGGCGGTAAGTTAAATAATAAAACTTAAATCCATGACAAAAGTCACCATTTTGCCAATTGCATATTCTTTTTTCAGTTTTGTAGATTTATAGATTCTAGCCCTGAATACATATGGCATCACGTCGAACTTATTCTGTCTGCAGAAAGTAAACTTCCGGATGGGATCCCAAGACTTAGATCATGTGGGAGGCTATTTTAACTTGCATCGCGACAGACAGTAGGGTTCGATTTGTAAGTGTTATATAGACAGTACAATCACAGTGTAGTTAACCATAATCCTATTTAACATGTACTTGAAAAGGCAAACTTGAACTTGGCAAAATCCTTGAGCCTGTGTTTGTGTGCGCGCAATGGCCAACTTTACCTATCTAATCTTGTTCTTCCTGAGGCACTCTCTCTGGCTTTACTGATTTTGGGAGATTCGTGATTCGTTCATTATCTATGTGCGTGTGAGTGTGTTTCTTGAGGCTCGCACGTATACAAATGCCGATTTTATATCACACTGACACATAAATATAACACCCAAATAAATACATAAATATTCAAAGAGAACAACCGTTGTTTTATTCCCTCAGACAACGTCTTCGCACTAAATATCCCTGAGGGGAATCGTCCCCGGGCCTCCTGTATAGGGGGCGTTAACTTTAACCTCTAGGTTATTTACACTATCCATGAATGTTATCCATGATTAATTCATGTATTTTCGAGAATTATGTGTAATGTATGGTGTGCTTGAAACTACTCTGATTTATGAATATGAATTGTTTCATGACATCCATGTTATTGTTTCTTAACGTAAATTCCAGTGTGCTTGGCGCCTTAAAACTGCTTTGTATTCAAACGCTGCTTAATTAATGTTCATGTGAATATTTCATCCACTCCAGATAATACAAAAATGTATAGTTAAGCATGTTTAGGTAACTGCAAAACATCTTGAACTCCAATGGAGAAATGTTGTTTATCTCGACTTGCATATCAGTGTCGACTACCCATTGGTCAAAACCTGTCACGTGCATAAGTATATGTTTTAACGTTGAACTGTACCTCGCGCGTCCCTAGCAACACCATGCCGTCAATAGTTATCTCCCTTGTTTGCGTTGTTTGGAAACAAACGGAGACTCAAATGGATGTTTGAACCGTTTCACATCCCATAGAGTCGATGATAACCGAAAAAGTTACATTCGCATAGCACTGTCAAGACAAGTGATGAGAGTTCACGACTTTTAAAGGAATATCTGAAAACAAAGATGAGAATGAACTTTTCGGAGATTTTGATCAAGCCACTTTGAATGGCGTTCTTGTCAGGTTTTACTTAAATGTCAGAAGGACTGACGGCTCGCAATACACAGTGAACTCTCTAGAGAGTATTAGACATGGACGCAATCGTTATTTGAAATGTCACCCTTGTAATAAGTTTGATACTGTATAAGATAAAGCCAATCCCTCATTTCGGTCCTCAGGGGACGAATTAGTCTGTCGTACAGACCCTGTAGTATATATATATCCAAGAAAGACCACGCAAGTCTAGAAAATGTGGCAAGTCTAGAAAATGTGGCAAGTCTAGATTTCCATAGCTTCAGGAAATGAAGAAAGTCTCAGGACTTCATTTCATTACAATATGTACATTTCAGAGACTAGTTGTTAGTCTAGGCACGAATTGAAGAGAAATTGAAAGGATGTAACTAACCACCACCCCTCGATCAGTGAGATCGACCTACAGAATCCATATTCATCAGTCAAAACACTCACTTTAAACTGTGTAAGGAAAGATCATTCAGTAAATACGTCATATACCTTGAAGGATGTTTTCGAGGACAAGTTATTCTGTGCTGAATTCGAACAGTAATAAGGTAAACACACATTTTTTAAGACATATTAAATGGAAAACAATTTGAACAGTTTTTGTACGTTGTGATGACGTATTCCTATTACTGATGTACGTTACATGACAAATTCTCGTTGCACATGAAGTTCTGTGCGTTCGCAGGGAGAATGATGGAATTGTTGCAATGTCTTTGTTTTGTGTTGCAATTGATCGGTTCTACAAAACAACTTTAGAACTACAACTGACGTAAATCAATGCTTTCATGCCAGTATCACCTGAGCTATACAACTCTATACTAGAATCAAGCAATATTCCTCTGTGGATTAATTCGTGTGCATGTCACGTCTTGTAATCATGGTTACGTTGGGTTGCATTTTGACATTCATGGGATTCACGTCTATGGTAAGGGTTTTGGCGCTCCTACATGTATATGCCAGCATGTGGGAAGTATGTATCTCCAACAAACAGACAAGGTGACAAATGAAGTCAGGGACACCAAACCTAAAAATATTGTTTTCGTTTTGAATCGCTGTAAAGATTTCAGCAGTTTGGTTTCTTGATACTTTTCATAAAGCCAGCCGAAAATGAAAAAATCACAGATGTCTTATTTTCATCACACATTGTTCACATTTGCTCTGTTTTCTTTTTTATTTTATCATATTTAATCTGCCTGTACAATTGATCCTACATTTTGCCAATTTCAAGTTTTTTGTCCTGAATCCAATAACAGCTCTATACTCAGGGGTATAACTTTCAACACTCGTGTTTAATAGCTAGCTTGCGATTACACTTTGTAACAATTACAAGTTGGACGTTTTTCTGAGGTTTCTCGTGATTTTGGTTCTAGACTTTCAGCCTCACTGCTTTCCTCTCACACTCCATGTTCAAAGTGGCCTGAAAACAAAGTGACTTGCCCCTTTTCCCTAGTATAATCTTCATAGTAAGACACAAAACACTGCCGGCAAGAATTGGCCATCGACTTTAATTGCCTTGACCTTGAACTTATTAAGGCTTTCGTGACTCTCAAACGTATCAAGGAGCCCTTCACAATTCTTTCCCAATCCAAACAGGTACGGTTCGCTACATTATAAGCAACGTGGTAAGTCGATAGCCTCTATTTGTAACTTGTAGGCAACATATCGGGATTTTGTTAATTCAACACTTACTTACCTCAGAGGGGAACATTTTTTAACCTAGTTGAAGAAGAGGAGAGGGGTATCCAGCAAATCTTAAATTAATTCGAGTAGGAACCAAAAGTAGCGTTGTAACATTTTCTCCAATGCAGCTTTAGGTCGCGAAGACGCCAGATCTCGCTGCCTAGAGCTACATTGAATATAACACAAGCTACGCGAATACTTCAAGCAAATTACACTCAAGGAAAGCTCCAATGAGAGTGATGTCTCCGACAAATAATTATTTTCGTACTTCAACTGCAGCTGGTTCCTTCTAGATCGATCCTCCCGAGACGATACCTAAGTCACAAATCTTTCAAAGTTAAAATCCAGCTTGTCAGATTTTTTTAACACGTAGTGTTTTTGTTCTTTAAAGATTTGGCTAAATTGTTCCCACAATTGCAAGCGGCTGAAGAGATGGTGTAAGGCCTGGTTTGATCTATCATTCAAGTGTCATCATTTGGGCGCAGAGCATTTAAAACTAAAAGGCAGGTAATTATATCCGGACAGGTGATTAAAGGGCAAATATTTGCAGGTGCCTTGTCACTTGTTTCGAAGGTCTCACATGGTCGCCTGGTTCAGCTGTTCGTCTATATGAGAGCGCATATAAAACGGCAAGCAAACATCATAAATTGTAAGTAATTGTGATATTTGTAAGTAATTGTGCATAAATAAATGAAAACTATGCTGTCCGTAATACGTTGTAACTACGTTATGTTCTGTTTGTATACATTTGACATTACTGCTTTTACTGCATGTGGATCTGAGTTAGTTTTGTTTGTTATTAAAGTCTCTCTTTATTTCAAGTAACTTATAAGTAAAGACATGACGTCGCTCTCTATATTATCATTCCTTCGTTATATATTATAGACGGTGTAAATCCAACTAGGGTCCATACAGGTAGCAAAGGCACTGTAAGTTCCCATGGTTCCTGGTATATTGATCTACCTTCAGTTGTTGGCGATCTATAGCCTGTGTTTATATTCTCTTGTCATATATGGTTAAACTGTTTTAAATTTCATTCCTAGTTTTACAATATATACATAGTTGTTTAGCTGTTTTTTGCAACATTTATATGTCTTGAGTTTTACTGTCCATCGTTGAAAGGTTTTATACTTTACCTATAATTATTGGTAAGATAGAACTTGAATTATTCACGACGTGGTTAAAATATTGCCGATGTGACAAATTTTAACTCACACACTCTCTCCTTCTAAAGTGGGGTCACCTATATCATTGGATCAAAACACGTAACATAAAGGCATATAACTTTAAAGTGCTCTTTTTACTTTGAAAATTTAAGGTGATAAATATGGCATGTTCTACTATTTGCAATGGGTGACCAAGCCAATGTATATTACTCACCTGCGCGTGAGGTGAAATGTGATCATGTTGGTTGGGTTCATCCTACAGTGTAACACAACCACTTCCTTCTCATACACAGGTGCGAAATGTAATTATTCCCCATGGGCTATTCTATGTCCATCTGTCAGCTGGAAAAGCGTTTCATAAACTTTCCGATCTGACATTGATGACGATTTAAGAATTCCAAAAAGGATAATGTTACTTCAGAAATTTTCAACTTTAAGTTTTGTCCAGCAAAATATTGTTTGTTAGTTTTGTGCGGATATCTGGATAATGCTGTGAAAATCAGCGAGACAGTATTGTCATCTGTGCATGCGTCACTTCCGGATATTGAAATACACTTCGGAATCTCTTCTTGAAGCCTCCGTGGATTGTTAAACAGATGAAAGTTGAAACAGGAAAGATTGTTATAGGCTACACACTACGCACTTGTGGTAAACCCCGATAGTGTAAACAACACAATACCAATACATAGACTTGATTTCATCAATACAAATTTTAGTATGTTAGATAAGCAAAGATCCTGGTGAAAAATTGTCAGTAATACCCTACGGCTGTCGCAACAGTTGACGAATGGTGTCGGGTGGTCAGCTTTTTGTCCATATGTATGTCGTTGTATTCCAGTTGTATTGACCGATGTTCATGATATCAGTCCGTGGATGTTCTGTTCCAGGTTCCAGTACCCGATTCCAAACTGCTGTCTTGAATAATCTTGAGAGGGCTGTTCAGCAAAACTTCAACCAAAATGCAAATACTGTTATCCAAAACCATCATGTTCTTAACTGAAAGTACTGGGGTCCACAATGGACAAGGTGCTCTGGTGGGCGTATCCCCATACTGTCACAATGACCCGCGATAGCCATATCGCAAAGACCGCATGCAAGTCGGCACCGCTGAGATTCAAATTAATGGTCCGTGTGGTCATGAAGCAACATAGTGAGAGAGACTCACTATATAGATGGCAGTAACAACAGCCGAAAACACCACAAGGAATAATGAGAGATAAAATGCCAGCAATTCCATCTACAGGTCGTTATACTGATATATCCACATTCCTCGTTGGAATGCTCCCCAAAAGATGCAAAGCCTTCATTGTAGGAATAGTGCGCATGCCATGTGTAACCATGAGACATTGTCTCTTGCTGCTGGTAATTAAAGTTATCATTAACTCGTACATTAATAAAAGACATACGTCATCTGTGATTTTATGAAATTTGTTTTGATAGAAATTGTTTTGATATACTGGGTCAGCAATGCATGTAATGAACACGTACAATTTTCGCCAACAATTAATCACGTCAGCAATCATCGAGAAATATTATGTGTGGCAGCAGTTTTACTCTAATCTGACTCTTCGCTCGACGCAAGTGGGTCCTCACCCCACAAGGCTTTGACGTCTTCGCGGTGGTGAACCGGTATAGGGTAATGGTCTTGGGGATGGACTCATAATGATCTCTGTGATGAGAGGAAATTACCTTATGATCTAACTGTGCGTTACCATGCTGCTAGTGACATTCTAGTGCTAGCACTACTGCCAGTTTTGCCACTGTATTCATTCCATTAGTGAAGTCATGGTCACTTACAATGATTGATGTACTGATTGTACACTGGTTCTTTAATCCTTGAAAAGAACGTTGCATGTCTGACCAACATTTTAAAAATCCTATGGCTGTCGGTTATGCAGCGCTTCTGGAAATCCACATCCAATTACGTTTCACCTGTTTTATTGTCATAAGTCAAAGCACAACCCGGCGACAGGTCCTTAACCTTATGTCACACTGCAAAATTAACTATTATTTGCAAGTTTCCTTAAAGTTAAATATATACTCGCGAGAATTTAACATTTAACCTGCATGAGTAATAGAAATACATCGTTACAATTTGCAAAAACTGTTCAGATAATTGTATAGTATTCTGTTTGATTTTCCTTCAAAAGAATTGGATAGTAACATTTGCAGGAAATGTTTTACAATATCATTACTCCATTGGTGTCTGAGATGCTTTGTAATCACTTGAACATATTTAATTAAGCATCACCTGAATCAAAGGCAGTTTCTTTAACTTAAAAACCTTCTCCAAGGGGCGATCATACACCAGCATACTGGAAATCACATGCAAAGTACGTGCTTCTCACAATATCCCAAAAGAATTTAGTCGCAGATGCCAACACATTGCGAACAAATTCAGAGAACAAAACAAAGATTTCAGAAAACACACATATATGTTCACAAATCAAAGTAGTTTGAAGGACATCAGGTGTAATCCTGGAAAATTCACGAACTATACATATTCTTTAACACAATCCGTTCTCTGTTCTCGGCATTATTGGAACGAAACAATGATTGCTCTCTTTGGATATATAGTGTACCTGGGTGGTGTATTCATACATCATTCTGCTATATAAAACCAACACTTGTCAAAGTGCTAGCTCCCAGAATCACATGTTATGCTGTGGAGACGAATGAAACAAATTTTAACCACACGAACATCTCAAGCAAAATTCTTAATAGAAAGATCAACGTTTCCGTTGTTTAATTACCTCCCTGCTTCAATTCCAGCTGGTTTCTGCGAAATGCAAAGGTTCTTATATATTTTTAAATCACATGGTAGACTTTTTACACTATTGACTATTCACTCAAGTTTGGTCTTCGATGTCAAATTATGCCTTTTTAGCTGGCAGGATCGTGGTGGATGTCTTAACTTCAGATACACTTCAATATCGGTCTGATGAGCTACAAATAGTATTGACACACAAAGCTTGGATGAGGAAGTCAGTGAACCTTAAGTCGAATGTACTTCACTAACCTGGTATGATTCGCTTGTCTTGGAAGGATTTTGTCAAGTTCAAGTTTAACTTTACAAGCAGTAGTCGCATCAAAATTGTATATAATTTCGGAACCTAAGCCTGATTCTTTTATAAATCTATCACTTTTCACAAAGTCTGAAAACACATATATTAAATTTCAAATGATAATATGTTATCGACAAGATTAGAGTTATATACTAGTCGCAAAGTTATTGAAAAGAACACTTCTCGGACCACAAAGTCTCTGAGAACTCAGGCGTAATGGCAGTAAAATCCTATGGTTGACTGGTGTTGGAAGAGTTTAACAGATTCCTGTAAGCACGTGATTAAATGTTGGTCTGCTACATATAGCCTGCAAGACCTGAAACACAAGATAAAATATTTAGTGGCAAACCGACACTTATCTGTCATGTCGACGGATGGGCTGATTACAAATGGGAATGTCATCGTACCCCGTTGAGATGGAGTGTTGCTCACAATATCAGTCTCGGAATTGTTTTGTTTCGGCATTTTTTACTCACCGCCGTTTTGTATAAGAAAGTATTGACTGCAGCGTGAAATTTTTAGGTTAAGAATTTGCCGTGACAAACGATGTAAGAAATCCCCCGTGAACCATCAAAACAGAACAGAGACAAGTGAAAAAAACATTCAAATTTTGTATTATTATTAGCAAAGAGAGCATGTTATGCAAAGTCACAAGTCAATTTCACAATACCGATTTCAAATACAACACCCGTGAGACAAAATCTAAGGCAGTGGATCACAAAATATAATAGAGCAAACTCACCAAAGTCGTAGTGCGAGAGATGCAGAATGTAACACAGGGATCGGTCTGACAGCGGTCTTTGGCAGCGATTGATAATGATACTGCAGTGAATATGAAAGTGTGTGTCCCAACACGGGAACTAGCCTTTATATATATACTCAGTCATTTCCCGAAACTTCGGGCACACACGGGCATCCCCACTAACGTGTAGAGATCTAGAATCACCTCCCGGAAGTAAACATATAGAAAGTGAAGGGCAGATAATTTCCGAACAACCTGCTACCAAACTCTTAAAAATGCTGACCAAATATTTACTAAATCTGTGATTAGTTCTAGCTGACTGGATTAAGATTAAGAATGCGCACAGCGGAAGCGATGGAAAATAGCACGGTTCTATTCAGGAAACGAAACAAAAGTCAAATAGAAGTGTGTGGAAAACAGTTATATTTTAAAGAGTATGAACATATTCCTCATGTGGCTGTAGAGTTCAGGATTAAATTATCCAGACTGATACGTTTACAGTTAAAGATTTACAATGAGATATTACTGGTTGTATCTGGAGAACGAAAGTTTTATCGAGGGGGACTTGATCTTGACTTATGTCCAGATATGCGGCTGGAAGAGTAGGTCGGATCAACAGCGTTACATTAACGTGTACAGAACGATGTAGCACATGAAGGTGAATTTAGTGAGTGAGCAATATTCCAGCTATATGGCGGACATCAAGATGAAGGATGAAGTTAGAACATATATGGCTCATGTCTTAAATCATCATTTGTTCCTCAGAAATTTAGAGAAAATTTGTCATGGTCGTGATAGAGAATGTTCATTGTTTAGTTATGAGGGAGGTATTTTCATGAAATGATTTTGAGCTTCGTACTAGGGTTTGGCGATTGCAAACCAGGTGACACTTTACCCGCTATGTGTTTAACATCGATTTATAGTAGCTTCTTCTACCACTCTAACACAACACCTGCCATAACATCAAAGAAGTTATTCTTAAAATTATCGTCTGAAGTCTGGAATCTAGGAGTTCCCCATGTTTCACTGAAAGTACGTCCCAACATGGTGTCGGTGCTCATGCTGTCAATTGTTGGTTTCCGAGGACCACCCACCCTGATTTATGTGATATTTTTAACTGATGTATTATGACTTCTATAAGTGTGTGTGTTGTTGCTGAGGGTGGAGGTCTGTGGATCTAGTATTAGTATAATCTAGTATTAGAGATAAAGGGTGCATTAACCCTGTCACTGTCTTCAGTCATGTGTATTAGAGACAGATATATAGGTGGATCCCCCTTTTGCCTTCAAAGTTTATCACATGACCCGTGAAAAAGGGTGAAAATGAATGAAGTGTACACCCCACCCACCCCTATCTCAAGAGTGTGCACACACACACACAAGCACGCATGCACGCACACAAACCCATCCCCACACTCACCCCGTCTCAAAACGCCCTTGAGTAAGTGAGTGAGTGAGTGAATATTTAACGTCACATTGGCAATATTTCAGCCATATCGTGACGCAAAAAGCCCTTGACGTGAACTGCATCCGTGTACATTGTTCTGTGTATGTCCGGTTCTTTTATGTGGATATTATTGTGCTGATGCAAAAGGTGTTCTATCGCATGTACCTATGCTTCTTAGGACATGGTAGCATTAACTGGATCCACATGCGCCCTATGCTGGTCGTTTCCAGTGATCAGTTAGCAACTGTAGTAATGTTGGCCTTCCGTTAGAATGCAGCTACACAAACCCTAACGTCCTCACGAGAAGTTGTGGTGCTGTATTCTAAAGGTGCTCCGGAACGTTCACCATTGATGATGTTAGTGAAAATGGAACTGGTTGTACTTGCAGTCCGGGTATTGCATGTTATTCTCCTATCTTCTGTTAAGTTGCAGAAAGCAGAAACACGATTTTGATAGTTTTTCATTGTCACAGCATACATCATGGATAAATGCGGTCGATAGAAAGCAAAGAAGTCAGAAATGACGCAAAGCTTTAGGAGAAACAAATTGCCTGCGATCAAATATTATCATTAGTCTGATGTCTCTGTTTTCAATTTACCGAAGTAGATCTAATCTTGGAGATCCTGTTGGCCTCGATGGATGTAATCAGGTTAAAACGTCATAGAACATTATTGGAATGGCCATGTCTGCCACAAGTCCTTCAACATGTTCGCGTTAAACAACTGTTGACAGAATCATCTCACTTGGTACAAGTCAATGGCAAATATGCCTTTTTCGAAAAGACGCAAACAATTAATTTGTAATGTAATATCGTAATATTTGTCTTCTTCGTAATACTGTCTGTTGAACAATTCGTCATTTATATCCATTTTCAGCACCTTTAAGCTCAGAACAATGGCATTTGCAGCTCAACATTACCACAGTGTCCAGTTCAGAGAACCCAAGATTGTGGCTTTTAAGACTGGGATATTTCTGTCTCAAGGTCTGATGCGTCTGCAGTAATGGCCAGTAGTTTCAAAATTGACGCACCACATTTCCCGGCAATGATTAATGTGCTGTCATTTATGCTGGCATGCCATATTTACGTTTCTCCAAACAATGTGGTATGTTAAACATGCGTATTAATGAAAGTGATGATCAGTGTATTATATCGAGGACAAGTGAGAATTGATGCAACCATAAAGGACACATATCTAGACACTTTCCTGATTTATTTATTTTGACCTCTCCTCGGACTCCACTAGCAACCGAATATTCATCATTGCAACAGGCTTTTCCCGTTGGTTGTTTAAACGAGAGTATATATTTTTCATTTTGCACAATATAATATAATATAGCTATTAACTGAAAAGGCCACCAACATCATATATTCGAAATCCGTCTGTTCAGCTGCTCTTGAAATGACTGTTAGCTTAAGCTATCCTATTTTAGCCTTTATTGCAAACACACAACGCTTCTGTTTGCCGTCAGTATTCAGAGATATGACTTCCTTATTGACAACAATGTTCTACCTAGTTTCAAACAGCATATCAAAGAACAGCATACTCCCATATCATAAATAACAACGTACAAAGTACTGTGTAGAGCATTATGATGTGCACGTGACTTGAACTACGTGGGTGTGTATTTTGAATTGTCTACATTCCGGATAATGATAATGATAATGATAATGATGGAGAGCAAAATAACTCAAACTTGGCAATAGTCCATTAATATCTGTTGTTTGTTTACTATTTTATAACCAAAAGTGTTGTTCCAGATATTCTAACGTTGTTTATATGTAGATCTTCAAAAGACGTTTCTGGTTGTGTGACTTTTAACTAAGTGAGTCTTGACGATGACACCTAACCCAACTGCTTGTTTCAGGAGGCCAGAGTTCACCTAGGTCACCACGCGGGCAATGTGTGCATTATGTCTACAGTATAGTTACAAGAACAGACCATTATTCATTTTGTTGTATCAGCATGTTTTTGAAAGCCTATTCGGGCCCGAAAACCCCACGAAGGAAATATCCGCACTATCTACCAGTGACAGTAAATACAGTACTTATGCAACAAGTCAACTTTCATATAATGTCACGGTTGGGCCTACCAATGGTGGTTCGTCCTATTTTGATTATTCCAAACGATTTGAAACGTTGATGTGAAGTGGTGTAAATGTGATGTACTAGCTTAGCGTATTGACTTTCAAGTTGGCGTTCTGCTATTCTTGTATGCTCATGTGTCATATTACAGCCAGTTCCTGGTCCCCCGACCCAGCTACAAGATGACAACTGTTGCATTTTTCAGGAAACACCTGACGCTGTTTCTTAGTATAATCAATAAACAGCCAGGATTCATGAAATGTCAAGGTCATGTCAATGGGACGGGTTAGATTATTGGCCTTCGGGAGGCGACAGGCGGCCAGGCTTGCGGCTTATTTGACAGATGTCATCGTTTCCCAATTGCGCAGATTGCTCATGCTGCTGATCAATGGATTGTCTGGTCCAGATTCAGTTATATACTGACCGCCGCCATATAGCTGGAATATTACTGAGTGCGGCGTAAAACGTAACTCACTCACCCGTGTGAAAGGTTTCTGAGGGCACAGTGGTCATGGTCAAATAAGGGCGCTGATTACGAACATCATGTCTTTTACGAGGCCAAACGCCACTACTCGCCACAGTCCATAACATGCGGCTTCCCTGGGAACGGGAAGTGTTTTACACGAAAGACCAGCAGATAAACATAACGTCACTTCAACCTGATGTTCACCATCTCACATACGTTCGCAGCATGAGTACCAAAATCATCTTTCCGTAATGAATACTAAATCGCATCAACAAACCAACAAACCAACATTCGCTTCCGCTACAAGCAATTACTTCACCAGCACAATATTCCTTGGGGGCTTCAAAGTGATTGCTTCTCCCAAACATATTCCTAATTTGTTTCCTTCTGGCAGTAAACGATACAATAAAACACTAGTTTCTCCTTTTTTCATCTGTCAACATTACTGTAAAAACGTTTCAACACTTCAAAGTCACAGCAGAGCAGCGCTTGCAGGCAAACGAACCTGCATTATTCCATAGCAGTTGGCCCCGAAAGGCCCGGGTTAGAATATTATATTTAACCTTCAGTAACCCATGCTTGAAAGTGAATGCGTTTACGGGCGACTAACGGGATCGGGTGGTCAGGCTTGCTGCTTTGGTTGACAGAATCTGTACTCTAGTGAGTGAGTGAGTTAGGTTTTACGCCGCACTCAGCAATATTCCAGCTATATGGCGGCGGTCTGTATATAATCGAGTCTGGACCAGACAATCCAGTGACCAACAGCATGAACATCGATCTGCGCAATTGGGAACCGTTGACATGTGTCAACCAAGTCAGCGAGCCTGACCATTCGATCCCGTTAGTCGCCCCTAAACGCATTCACTTTCAAGCATGTGTAACTGAAGGTTACATATAATATTCTAACCCGGACATTTTATTTTTGACCGTATTTCTTAAATTTTGGTGTCTTAATTAATATTTTAGCATGCTTACCTACATACAGCACCTCACTCACAGAGGACAGTAAACAACTAGAAATGGGTGTCTTTAGGAAGGTTACGGAAATTGAACAATAACTAGATAGGGCAGGGGAAATGCTCAGACATGCACTGACAAAAAAATACAAAAGAGTGTTTAGGATTTAATAAACTGTACTATTAGACAATAACCAGCAAACTAAATCATTAATGCCAAGCAGTAAATATACTCCAAACAAATCTTATGTGACTATATATGACAATCAAATATTGGGAAGGTCCCATATTTTTTATTGGAAGTATCTAAAGTAACGTTACGCGATACAGCGCGAGCACATGTGAATATACTCTCGCTAGATTATTTATTATTATACATCTTGTTATTTTGCCACTGCTAAAAGCTGGCAGCACTGATAGTAACTAATCTGTCCTAATACAGAGGTGACCGGGTCTAAATACACTGAGGATATTACAAATCTACGCTAGTGTAAGATTCCATGATGCTATTCTTAGAGGATTACCAAAATATTCGGTTACCCCTTAAAACAAGTTTACATAAATGGTAATGGACTTTTGTCCCGAATTAGCTGGTAACGGTTTGATGCTTTGGGGACCAAAATGATGGACAACTGTACAAATGGCAAGCCTTCAAATGTGTTTGTGACAGTGTGCCACCAAGCTGGACAGGGGTTGGATGCGATCAACTGTTAGCTAGCTATAGTGGGTTTCGAACAACGGACATGCTATTGTTGTGATACCATATGACTGTATACATGTAGTTAGCTGCCGTTGTCTGTATATTCATGGACAGCCGAGGTTGGTTCGGTCAAAAACTTACTGGAGAACATCTACTTTCACATAAACCACAGTTCGCCCACTTACGTGTGTATGGTACTTTTGAAAATATTCATATATTCTGTCAAACTTCATTAACGTTTCCGTGAAAGATACTTTCCGATCTAGCTACATCCTTCCTGTTCGCGAGAACTTTTTCCCTGACAAGAAGCCTTGATTGTCACCTTTGATTGAGACAGAACAACAGAAGGCACGCCCACGTCTTGTTAATCCTTACATATCACCAACATCAAGGACTCATTACTCGCTACTAGGCACCGAGTTCTATGCTGCATCAAACACGAGCAATATTTCTTGCGACAGAAAAACTGATTGATTACTTCTAGTCTCGTGTCTAAAACTTGTTAAGTGCACTGAAATTACACTCTATTAGATGCATGCTCACGTTTTTGAAGTAAATTTCATCTGTTTGCCCAAACAGATGGCATCGCTTCAAAAACAGAACCGCTAGTTAACAAGATTATCGTAGGGGATGATGTAAGCTGATGACAGAACCCAAAAGACCTCATAGGCGCTTCGATTATTCACGGCCTAATGATAGCCCGTGCAAATTTTTAAATTGTATGCGTTCTTTTGTTATGATGCGTTTTACCCTCATCTGTTATCGCTACGGTATATTTCCACTGTGCACAGAGTGACACGAAGCCAATGGATATTTGCACTTCTTCCCAATCATGGCGAGCAGAAACGATAAAGCAGTGACTTATGGTATGATGTATTGGATTCTGATTAGAGCTCAAGCATCGAAGAGGTAAATCCATGGCGCCACGTATGGTTATTGAAACCATTAACTCAAGTTTCACGTTATCGGACCAAAAATTACTTTAATTTGACAATGTTTATCGATTCCTACTTTTCCAGCGAGACATTTACTATATGTCTCAATAACTGTCGAGTTACCTGTGATGTTTATGGCCACTTCGTCAAGTGCTGTCTTCTAAGAAGAACGCACCGAGCTGTGCACCGAATCGTCTAATTCACCCTTGATAGTTGCGTCTCTTTAGCCCTAGGGAACCTGTGACTGAAGGTTCGAAACACTGTTTGTTTCTGACAGTTCCACAGGTAGATATTCGTGATATTAATCACTGGAATGTTTCATCCAGTCAAAATTACTTACAAACGGCCGTCAGTGGAATAAGCAATGTAACTGGAATATTCATGTCACTATTACATATCATGGTGATCTACCTTCAGAAGTTGGCAATCAATAGTCCTTTTATACATTGTACTGTCTGCAATAGCTTTCTACTTTCTTTTTTTAACAGTATATACTGGCTGTGTTTTAACTCTTGGTATGATAATCTAGTTATTGTACAGCCCGTCAATGACTGGCTTTTAAACTGTTTGTATTTATTGTGCATGTAGAGCATTTCTCGTCATTATATGGCTGAAATATTGCCGAGGTGACGTTAAATTTTATTATAATTTGGAATATTCTTGAGTGTGGTGTTACACAACATACAACCATACACAAAGCCATTACAATATATTCTGATACTGTGATAGACTGGAGACTCGATCCGTCAGAAACCAATGATCACCTGCTAAACCAACCTTCATAATGATAATATGGTATTTTTGCTACGACCCCAAGCCAGACTACAGTCGCGGAAGACGAGCGAGGTTACGCTCTCGATATTGATTCCCGTGTACAAGACCGTTTCATTCTACTAATTAATATTTAAACATCATAGTGCCTTTGGTAATCTCTTATCTCAATAATTGGATGGGCTTGCCTTCTGTCAATCAGGAATGTCCTTGCATTCACGATTTGTGTGCATAATTAATATGTGAAAAGAAATCTTTCACGATACTATGAATGTTATATAAAATAACCAAGAGCACTTGTATTTACTGTTTCTCTTGCCTAGGAAATCTGGCATGTTGATAAGACTTTTTCACTCTCGATTAAATGAGGTTCTTTGTCAAATTCGTGAAATATTCGTAGTGTGCACCTGTGTGTGTGCGGGTGTCCGTCTGCGTTTGATGAATGGTCATTTTACCTGATTTACCTTGTGTTCCTAAACCACTTGCAAATGCATTGAAGTATGAATATATCAGTAATACGAAAAAGAAATCGGGTTAGAATTGGTCCTTAGCAACCAATATACACTATATCATGAACGATTCTAAATTTCTATTAAAGATTTCATTTCAAGTCATTTTTAACATAGAGATTAAAGCGTTCGCTCGTAACGCCCAAGACCCGCGTTCGATTCCGCACATGGGTTCAATGTGTTCATTTCTGATATTTTCTACTGTGGTGTTGCTAGAATATGGCTAAACGCGACGTAAAAAAATACTCACTCACTCTGTTTTGTGCGGGGGTAGCTTCGTTTACTTCCTATGAAATTGTGCTTGTTTGGTTGTTGTTCAGAGCCGAACATTCCAACTATAACATTCCGGTCGGCTAATAATGTCAAAACATGTGTCCAAGTCAGCGAACCTGAATACGTTCAATTCGTAGCTTCTTACGAAAAGCATGGGTTGCATGAAAGTCTCAAAGGTGACAGATTCCTTAATGTTCTGAGATAGCGAGTTCCATAAGGTCCTACTTTTTTAAACGATTTGTTGTCGTATGAGTTTAGTCTTGAGTTTGGTACTGCAAGTGGGCGTTGGTTTTCAGATTAATGAAGGCTGATGGATTCTTACGTTTGAATATTGTCAACTATAGAATCATGAAAACATGACACGTTTACGCCCATTGACATTAGTCTCGGGAGTGTCAACTGGCCCGAAACCTGAAAGTCCAGTCCTCCATCATTTTAATAACACACCTGTGACAGCGTGTGACGTCATAAGCAATAAATATCCCATAAAGCTCCACGTTTCAGGATTAAGATGCTTGTTTGGATTTTGGGTTTTTTTTAAAATGATGGAGGTAAAATGAAATATTGCTGACATTGTACAACCAGAACCTAATAAAGATCATCTCCTAGCTAAATTGAAAGATACTTAAATAAAACTTATTTATCCACGAGATCACATCCAAGTCATATCGCTTGTCACAATATTCTATACTAGTATGTATTTCAGGGGTTTTTAGTTTAATGTATATATCCCTAACTATTTTCGTCCAGTATATTACATCATTGTAATAACTGTTACAATAATTACTCGTTAAGGCATATAGGACCTGAATATTGTCATTACTATGGACCTCCTTATTGTCATTATATTACATAGATAGATAGATAAATAGATAGATAGATAGATAGATAGATAGATAGATAGATAGATAGATACAGGATATTTATATAGCGCACATATCCACGCACTAGAGCATGCTCAAGGCGCTGGTATTTTTCCCTCGATCACATCGTATTTCAATCTCAACTCCCTGGGGATCATACAGCTCTTGCTGCTACTAGGCGCACCGAGTTTATTGTGACTCTCTCATCCTAACGAGGTACCCAATTGACAGCTGGGTGGACTAGGACACATATAGTCATAGCACTTTGTCCCAGTTTACTGCACGTTGCTGTACCCGCAACTTGGTGTATGTTCATGTGGCCACCATCTGGTTATATATCAACGGATTCTTGGGTTCTTTTAAGTGCACAAGGTTGTGTACTGTACACTAGGGGCTGTGACAACACTGAAAGAGTCTGCACACAAAGTTGACTCCAAGGTTTTTAAACGCGGTCACAGGTGGGCTCGATCCCGAAACCGAAACCTCTATGGATCACTAGCTTGGCGCCTTAGCCAGCACGCCCACCATGTCCCATGTTTACGGTTATTATTGAACCGGGATAACCATTGCCAGTTTGATCTCATGCCGACGTTCTGTTTTTATCAAGGAACTGTTCAATGCAATATTTTCAATGATCGATATATTTTTGTATTAGCGAGATTTCACAATTCTTAAATTTAACCTAGCCAAGTTCATGTACTTAAAACATAAAATGCGTTCTTTTGCGGCGACGTATTACTAATGAACTCCACGAAACCACATGACTGTCTTTCCATCCTAATAGCATCCGGAATTCACCACTTCTGGCACAGACAACCCCAAGACACGATGCGTAAACTCCGAATATATATCCGTTCCTCATTTAACAAATGTCGCTCAGCGCCAACGTGCGCAATTTAAACATTTTAGCAAAACAGTAATATTGGCACTCTTACAGTACAACCTATTCCAGATATAACATGATCACTTGTTCTTAACGAGATAAACATTACGACCAATTTCCTAAACTTGTCCTCGGCGAGTCTATAAATACTAAAGAAAAGTATGCGGAAACTGTAATCAGCGAACAGTCCACAGACATTAGACATTAAAAATCAGACCTTTTTCAGTACCTTTCGTATTCTTTGCCTTACGTATATTCGTTTGGAACGGGTGACCCAGTCGTGTGAGGTGGTGCAATGCAGAGTTACCTCCCTTTTATGAAGGTGGATTCTATAACCAGCTTCACCTTGATCATTTGTGTAGGTGTGTCTCCAATATATCTTTGCTCGAGGGTTACACTAAAGGGTGGTGAGTGGTGATACTGAAGGAGCGTCCTCGACACCGTAAAACCTGACTCACTCGCCAATCTATAGGATGCATAGACGCCCTAGATCTATGTAAAATCCCTACACATAAGTTTTTTAACGGGTCCATCTGATCATATGTGACATGTAAATGCAACAAAGTCAAAACGTTATCAGTGCTTCCTCCTCAAAACCACGAAAGTGAAGCGTTGTTTTTCGTATCAAAGTATACCTGCTAACAAATGTTATATTTGGGATTACGTTTCATGAAAATTTCAGTATTTTTTATATTCCGCTTCGGACTCGAAAGCCAAAGGTGAAATACTTTGTACTTTCCTTTAATCCCAGACACATCAAATGATCTTAGTCGTATTGCATGGTGACAGTCTGGTCTGATTGCCTGGTTCAGACCTAATTTGTGCCCAAACAATTCACACACTGTAATACTACTGCAACAAATGCCTGCTCTTGATATAGTCACACTTGCACAAGCTACATTGCTTGTGGCTGAGATTTGTTGCGAAGGAGGGAAGGGTTTTTGACATATCTGATCATATGTAAGATTGAGGACTTCTTACAAACACGGTATATTTATAGATAGCAACTGTGTTGGTACCGAAGCAGTCTTCATGATTTTAACTCTTGGAATTCAGATAAAAGTGTGTGGATGAAGGTATCTCATCACCGACTCGTTGCATTAAGCAATAAATGTCACACTAAATATAAACATAAACAGGTTATTCGTATCTTTCTGAAACCACACAATCCACACAACAAAATATTGATAACATGCCAAGCAGAAACAAAATTATAGTAATGTCAATTAATTTGTACTTGTATCTTGTGTGAAGAACACAACCTCCGACGCCCCATGTATATTATACCAAACACCTTTGTCAGCAGGCATCGTTTGATCTGTTGATTTTATTTCATTTCACGGGTGAAGTGATTAATCTCAGATTCCGTTCAGTTCAAAGATATCTGAACCTAGTAACAAGAATATCCGTTTCTATTAACACTGGCTAGTGGTATAGTCGTATCAGTGACAGTAATGTCAGCCACGTGGGTGTCACGTCATTGCAATTCGTATCCCGACCTTCACCTTTACACATAACGTTTCACGTCTGATGTCATCATTGTAATGGCTGAAATTGCAATGATTCGGAGTACTGGGTTCTTCTTTGAAACTTTCGTTGAATATTTGTTTGAATTCCGTTCGGTTCATGTCATAGAGGTGTCAGTTTCAATATCCTTGAGGCACTGACATCTTGACGACTTCAGTATACGCATTTTAATTAAGATGGTAATCGACACCTTATGTACTTTTTAAGTTCGTGGAAAAAGTTTGTCATCTGCCTAATGACAACTGGGACCGATATCTCAAATGATGTTGACTGTGTAGCCTGGCGGCATGAGCTGTAGCAGCCTGCAACATCTGTGTTGTGGAGATCCGGGCTAGAAGTGGTCTTCAGTAATACATTCTTCTTGTTACAGACGATGAAGATCAAACCGCCTAGTCCAGCAACCCGTCCACTACTTGGACACGTATGTGTGAAAAGCCACTACAATACAACACTATCTGAAGGGTGGTTTATGGTTATCAGTTTAGAACTGGCCTTCAGTAGACCATGCTTGTCGTAAGGGACGGCAAACGCGATCGTGTGGTCAGGCCTGCTGACGTAGTTGATGCATGTCATCGTAACCCAAAACTGAGAAGGGCGTTAAACAGCCAACAAATAATATTGCTATTATCGGAGCAATGTTTAGATTCTATCTCCACAATTTGTCTTTCATAACGAATTAATAAATTATTTATAACCACAAACCATGAAAGTCAAATCGCTCAAGGAAATGTCAAAAATATTTTATCATTAAACATTTACACAAAACGGAGATACAAAGCTGTAAATTAAACAAAAATAGAATCGCAAATTATAAAAAAAAGTGAACTGAAAAAACTTATTCAAATGCCTACGTCTACGATAATCTATCGATTTTCCCGAACAGATAAGAGGAAAATTAGAAAACCAAAACTAGAACTTCATACTTTATGCTAACATGAATATAATCAAAATGTCGCTGTCCAAACATGAGATTTACCTGTCTATAAATGTTTTCATAATCTACACGTGACGTTATCTTCAGTAATTTGCAAACAAAAACAAAACAATTTGACATAACCCAAAACACAGCAATCACTCAAATGAAATCATTGTCTATTGACAAATTGTAGGTTTAGATATTTTTCATTTACACCCAGTTGAGTGAAAACTCTGATGAAACATGTCCAGCGCAACTGACTTGAAGTAGGATGTTGTGTTCGTCTCATATTCAAACCACTACAAATGCTTACAGTGGGATTCCTATTAAATTGGTCGGTTACATAAAGACCAGAAGATCTAACGTACTTGGAAGCAATCCCTAGAATTATCCTTTGATCTGTGCAGGACTAAAGCTAAGTAGGAAGCTAGTACTATTTTATCCGCGTTTGCCTCCCTGTATATCTACAGAGATGACAACCAGGCTATACTTTCCCATCATCATTTCTGATCGATACATGCCAAATGACATCAATTACTATAAGATTCCGTTAAGACTATAGTCCCGGCTTAGCGAGCGGAAACAGTGTCTTCTATTATCCGTCGTCCCTTTAATCCCTATCTGACATTACCCTGACTAGACCACTGGGGACCCGGAAGGTAACTATGTTGTTTGAGCTGATGAACGGCTCCATTAGGAGGAACACAATCCCGCTAATCTAACTATTTTGTGTGTCTTTCTCGTGTGTGTCAGCGTCGTGATAAAATGCAATTTCCCTTTACTTGGGCTTGTCAGTTTTATCGAAGCAAAATTTCTCTACAGAGACATTGTGTCACCTGGTTTTGAACCATGAGCTTCTGTTTCGTTTAACAGTTGCCCGATGGTTACACAAAGGCTGTAATCCTCCCTGGAATTGGTCAAGTCATACAAGGTCACCTTTCAATTCCGATTTGTTTGACAATTGTCTTCACTTGTCACCAACATTAATAAACTTGGGGCATTGATTTTAAACTAAAAACATGTATATTGTTTTGGTTTCTGACAGCTATCATACAAGTGTTTCTGTGGTTTGAATGCATAGTTAAAGTAAATTAAATGTCAGTAAATATGTTTGGCATTAACAACCTGACCGGATATCTGATGCTTTAATATCTAATATCATGATCATAACATATTTGAATAGAATAAATGAAAGAAACAAACTCCTTTCTATTATTAGATGAAGTATCTTCTTGACGTCTGTTGTTGATTCCGACTATACCAAACACACGCAAAGGTTTCTTCACAGGAAATTAATAGTGCAGGTCTCATCACACTCTATTACCAGTCTTCAAGCTGGTTGTGATTGATAGCATGGTCGACAAAGGACAAAGTTGAGTCACAAAATTTTTTAAACTTGGGATAAAAGTTGATTAACAAACGATCATGGATTCAAATCGTTATTTTTGGTTTCTATTACAAGCACAGTGAAACAAATGCACGTGTGGTGCGAGATAAGCGATAACTTAGACCCATCCGGCTGGTGTTTCGTTTAATGTGCATACCCCCTGAAATACGAACAAATAAAGCAATTTGAAAGTTTGATCGTTTGACAAACAACTATATCCTAAGTTGAATATAATTCTGAGATTTAAATGTTCCGTTGCCAAAGTGAAATTATGAGGATTCGCAATCTCAACTGCACTTTAATCGATTTATTTTGTTGTTTAAAGTGAATTTCATCGATACGTTTACACTGCAGACCATAAAATGGATATCTACGATACACTACTACTTTTACTGTTCTTCGTCAACAGGCTTTTATTCTCTAATTTTATTTATTAATATTATAAATATTATTGTTCTCATCACCATATGGCTGAAATATTGCCGATTTGACGATGAAAACATACTTGCCCAATCACTCAGGTACGTCAATAAAACAACATGTCAGTGTACCTGAGCGAGCATTGTTAATTTTTCAGTCAACGATTGTGGTAAATACAAATCAGAGATCGAAAGAATGAGCATGGATGACAAGTAACCACCGAATTTCACACACTAATCGTTACGAGACGGCCTGGTTAAGTGTTAAGTAAAACAAGCATGTCCTCAGTACCTGGGTGACATGTTCACCACATATCTGTACACGCAGTGGCCTACTCCCTCTCAGTCTCTGAACCACATATTTTGCCTACTGCCATGCCTTCATTAAGTCTAGATTTCCCCTGAATCTCTGGTCTCCCTGGGGCTCCTTTTCAATTAAAATGGGTTTGTTTGTTACTATCAGAATTACGTATATTCAGATACTAAGCCTTAGCGTAGCAGTGGCCCTCCCCCGTTAGTTCCGGAGAACCTAACGTAGACGTACGTTGGCACGACAGTCAAACCTACACACCTACTTATAATTACAACTCTGGGATTGAGTCTTAACAATATAGATGCATGTTAATAAACTCTGTCTTGTTTATACGTTAACATCAGTTTGTAACGGAGGCAAGGGGACCATTTATTTGGGATCGTAATAACCACAGTTCCTGATATATCACGCAAGAGGCCTGGACCAAAAACAACAGTTCCTTACATCTGTTATATCCGTTTGTGTGGTACAGCATGTTCGTTGTATAGGTAAAGTGGAAGCTGTCTAAATCGGCACTCATCGGGACTGAAGAAATGGTCCGGTTTAGAGCTGGTGATACCTGTACAAGCCACGGATGGAACTGAGACTTTATGCTGGTGTTGACTTTTTGCCGAATTGAGACAAATGCCGGTTTTGACAGCTTCCACCGTATTTGACTGTGTTTTCCGTATTTTTAATTGTACATACCGACTAAGCTCAATGCACGAGCACCTTTCGCGATACACTCAATATCATCACTATTTCAAAGTTAATCATGAATGAAGGCCATGGCTGTGATTATGCCATCCTGAGACTGGGCTATGTCCTTGTCATTAAAATATCAATTTAATTTACAACATGTGTTATGAACATGATCAACGCGCTCATAAGTATTGAATATGGCATCGAGAGGCTGAAAGTGAGATCACGGAAAATTTTGACTAAAAGATAGCTGTGGATATTTTAGTTTTAAATATTACTGGGAAATATGAAACCGATGATCAATTCAAATGTTTATAATTATTATTTATAGCGATTTTCTTAATGTAAGCTGACACTATTTTCCTAATGATGAGTTTTATGTCGTATCTACGATGAAGGAGCGTAGAGTTCTAGTTATGTGGATCCACTTCTAAATGTCAAGTAACTAATATCATCATCTGCTTGAGAGCACTACTATCTCCTAGTGTTTGCTAGCGGCGGACCAACATGTATTTACTAAATTGTGTTGACTCTGCCGTAAAAAGACGAGGTGAGAAAAGTACCCTTTGGCTGATGGGAAATAAATTCTTAAGGATGAGGAAGCGCTTTCAAATCCTAGTGTGAACAACGATTCCAAACCCAACACATGCTGTGTAATTGTCTATTTTGAGATTTTGACAATTAAATTTGCATTTTCTCTGAAACAACGCTTATCAATATTGTAATCTGATCAAGGAATAGCTTAATTATATATGTTTCCTAAAGAGATATGTAAGTAATATATTTGTAATCCAACGTAAAACGTGTCATGGTCAGTATTTTGCAGAATACTTTAAAAAGTCAACACCAAAAAGTATTAAATCCGTTTTTTCACGTGGGATATGTTTATGTAGTTCTTGTGTGTGTCCATATCACGCACTATCCTTCGAACATACGCATTAGTTCGTCATATGACGTAAGGTATAACGTCATATCTCATATTTCGAATAAATCATTCTAACAAGACCAACACACCATTTATCTCAGTCCTGAGTATACGATTAACAATCTGGTGTCTAGGCGTATCAAGAGACGGTTAGTGCACCGACATTTTCCATATGTACCAATTGTCTGTAACAAGTGGTCGTTAACGTTTACTGATTGTTCCGTCTGAACATTAGGTATGGATGCCAGATAGTACACAGATTTCCTTCAGTCCAATAAAAGATATATGCTAACAGCTATCCTCGAGTATGGATAAAATATCACCTTAACACGTGCATGTTGAGAAGTCTTGTTCAACGTGTCAGTATGTACTGTGGGGCTTGTTTAGTTGTCACAATACAATGGTTATTTACTCCCCAAGATACTCGAGGCTGTAAATCAAATGAGACGTGTTCATATTTAATACCAGTTGTCAAGGTGCAGCACGGGCCACGTGTAGTGTCCTTCGCCATCCGCGAAAAAGATGTCCTTGGTATAGGTTGAGTTAGTTTAGCGCCGCACACGGCAATATTCCAGTTTTGGCGGCGGACTGTAAATGATTTTGCAACATATGTCATATTTGGGATTTCACTTTCTTAGTAAAGTACAAATTCTAGTATTTTTTTCGATTGAGTCCCATCCGGGATTCGAAACCGCACCCTCAGAGTCAGGCACCTAATCGCCAGCACACAAAGTCAGCCGCCTAGCCCGCTCAGCCACCTCGACTTCCACAAAAAATCAAAGTCGGACAACTGGTAGTCTAGACTGCGTACTTTGTGTACCCCTCTGATGAGTGTAAATTGGCACGGCTCCCACGGCCGAAAGCTATGATTACACGATGCCATTTAGAAAGTGGTCAAATGCAACATATGTCATATTTGGGATTTCACTTTCTTAGTAAAGTACAAATTCTAGTACTTTTTTCGGTTGAGTCCCATCCGGGATTCGAACCCGCACCCTCAGAGTCAGGCACCTAATCGCCAGCACACAAAGTCAGCCGCCTAGCCCGCTCAGCCACCTCGACTTCCACAAAAATGGAAGTCGGACAACTGGTAGTCTAGACTGCGTACTTTGTGTACCCCTCTGATGAGTGTAAATTGGCACGGCTCCCACGGCCGAAAGCTATGATTACACGATGCCATTTAGAAAGTGGTCAAATGCAACATATGTCATATTTGGGATTTCACTTTCTTAGTAAAGTACAAATTCTAGTACTTTTTTTTCGGTTGAGTCTCATCCGGGACTAAGAAAGTGAAATCCCAAATATGACATATGTTGCATTTGACCACTTTCTAAATGGCATCGTGTAATCATAGCTTTCGGCCGTGGGAGCCGTGCCAATTTACACTCATCAGAGGGGTACACAAAGTACGCAGTCTAGACTACCAGTTGTCCGACTTCCATTTTTGTGGAAGTCGAGGTGGCTGAGCGGGCTAGGCGGCTGACTTTGTGTGCTGGCGATTAGGTGCCTGACTCTGAGGGTGCGGGTTCGAATCCCGGATGGGACTCAACCGAAAAAAAAGTACTAGAATTTGTACTTTACTAAGAAAGTGAAATCCCAAATATGACATATGTTGCATTTGACCACTTTCTAAATGGCATCGTGTAATCATAGCTTTCGGCCGTGGGAGCCGTGCCAATTTACACTCATCAGAGGGGTACACAAAGTACGCAGTCTAGACTACCAGTTGTCCGACTTTCATTTTTGTGGAAGTCGAGGTGGCTGAGCGGGCTAGGCGGCTGACTTTGTGTGCTGGCGATTAGGTGCCTGACTCTGAGGGTGCGGTTTCGAATCCCGGATCGGACTCAACCGAAAAAAAGTACTAGAATTTGTACTTTACTAAGAAAGTGAAATCCCAAATATGACATATGTTGCATTTGACCACTTTCTAAATGGCATCGTGTAAATGATTTTGTCTGAACCAGATAATCCAGGAAACAGGATTGCCGTGACAACATCCTGAAGTACGAGTCGATATGGAACTGTGTTTAACGATGAAAACGCACAACTACACAGACCTAGTAGTCTTACTGAGTACCTTCAACAGAACATAACCAATCTCACCTTCGCCAGCACAGTCGAAACGTATCACCCATCCATAAGATAAAAACCTGTATGTTGAAATTCAGAACAAAATCAAAATCATCATGTAAGGTATTCCATGTGGGAATCGAACCCGTACAATCGTCGTTAAAAGCTAACGGTTTAACCACTGTACTCAACCGAGTACCAGGCCTAGCTGCAGGTGACAACATGTGATAGCGTTATGGTCTTTTAAGAGATTATGACTTGTGGTTTTGAATTATATTCAGTATAGTTATGTACACGTTTTTGCCATCTTCTGGTTAAGACGTCAAATTGAGTTACTCATTGTGTATTCATATTACGATTGTTAATGTTTGTCGTAAGGTGTACAAAAATGTTGATAGGTAGTAGCTATTCCGATGCCTACTTACTGTGCCAGAATCTATGATCTATTTCAGAACATAGTAATCTAATATATTTACTGCTTTTGTAGTAAATACATATCCGAAGTTGGACACAACCGAAAAATAACAAAATAAAATACAAAGGGGCAAAGAGTTGAGAACTTATTTAGTTCGACACATCGAAGTTCGACACTATGGGATTTGGCTGTACTGGGGACCTCATTTCTTCCATTCATGTAACCAACAGTGTTGGAAATCAAAGCAACACAACCACAGAACCGTATTTTGTGTTCTGTCTTGATTTGTGCACAGATATAATTCAAAGGATAACAACCAGTGAGGATGTTCCTGTCACAGTGACTGAGTATGATTTTACGCCGCTTTTAGCAATATTCCAGCAATGTCACGGGAGGAGACACCAGAAATCGGCCTCAAGTATTGTACCCATGTAGGGAATCGAATCCGGGTCTTCAACATGACGAGTGAACGCTTTAACCACTAGGCTACCCTACCGCGCCTCCTTTCGCAAATGTCCCTTTCACGTCGACAAACATGTCAATAGGTCTACCCTATGGCTCTAACTCCGAAGTGTTAATATAAGTTCCGAGAAACATATTCAATCTTACTGTGAACACACACGGATTTTCAGTGTGATCATGAGGACTATCTTGGGAAACAAATTACACTCTTTTTGTGGGTGTTTAGGAAAAACGGAGTGGTGTGAACAAATGTCAACATCATGCACCACGATATCAACTATACGCTGACGTTCTTCAACCCTTTACCAACAGCATCAGAGAAGACAAGCAAGAGGTCGCACACCGTAAGGGTCGTCCATGACTGTTTCAGCAGCGCATGACATCATTGTCATTCCATATCCAGCTCTGTGCCTAGACTTCGATCTTCAGGAAACGTCCTCATCGACGACAGAATCGTCAACAACAGGAACCCGCACTGAGAGAGGAAAGGTAACCACCGACGTCATCGAGCAGGAGACGATAGCAGCGAGTCTAGGTGTGCATTCACCGTGGGGGCATATTTACATAATATATGTCTCGTGTCTATGATCCCACCCAAACTCATGAAGCTTTTGTTTCAGATGCCCTGTTCTGTGGTACTGCAACCCCTGTTACCAATTATACGTCATTTCTTGTATGATGATCATTGAAATGACGCAAATAATATCGCCTATGATACCGGTATTAAAAACATCGGAAACAATTTCCAATTTTTGGTTTGTTCATTTTAGCCAGTGGACTTACATTGTATACTTTCTTTTACTAAAATCTAAAAATAAGAGAAACCTTTTCAAACAAAATATACTTATGAAGTAATAATGACATTTAAAAGTAAACACTGCTGAATAATTAGTTTGGTTAGAGTCAGTTACATCCCCACGGTTCCAAAAACAACTGAAAAAAACAAAAATCAGAACATTGTTCGAAATATATACCGAAATAATTGTTTCTAGCTAAATGTCAAATCAAAATATCTTCTCATCAAATACAAGTATCAAATGGACTGTCAGCTTTCTGGTGACGTTCAAATTGAGGCTGTACCCTTTCAAGCAACATTCCTGTGTGAGATTATGTATGGTTTGTCGTTATATTTAACACATATAAACTTCGCAAATATATATAATTAACGAAGAATAATATTTTTCACATATTTGAAGTCAAGACACATTCTACTTAATGGTTAAAGCGTTGGCTAGCCACGCCAAAGATCCGGGTTCAGTTCCCCACTTGGATACTTATTCATTCATTACTCCGAAACTCATTCATATAATTTTAATGTATTTCAGAACAAGCAGTCAGAAAGAGTTGCTAATTAAATATTCCTCACAACGAGAGATTCTGTGAAGTGTGTAATTCGTAGAAAACTGGCAGTAGGTTCTGTTGTATATTTAGATGTATAGAACTGACGGATAAACAAACCTTCACAGCATGGAAGCAGTCCGTAAGAGATCTACTTGTGAAACCAACATTAAACCAAGAAATGTAATGGTATTGTACAATTAACTAAGTCCTCAAAACAATACAAAATCAGTACAAAGGTTTCACAATACAGAGGTGTAACGCAAGGTCATTCTAATTTGTTCTCAGCCCTATTGGAGATTACTAACAGGTTGTCAAGTGTAGACATAGCACACCTTCACTAACTCCATGTACAATGTACAACGCAGTCTCATAACAATTTAATTCTTTTACTTCGGTTTGTAGGCCATCGGCCCATGTGTTATACATACAGAAAGAGTGCAGGCTCGTAGAACAGGATAAACTTCACGAAGTAATTCAATTAAATCGCTACTGTAAGATTTTTTCGTTAAGCAAGAGCTTCTTTGATATAATTAGAACAATTCACAGCGATATATCTACAATTGCTAAGTAATATATTGTGATTATTAGCGACTATAGTTAACTCATGGTGATCTAACTTAAGTTGTTGGCAATATATTGCTAAAGTATTTTGTTTCAGTGTTAATTGCTAGTTTTAAGTTGAAAATTGTGATAAACTAGTTGTTTTAGTGTCCTACTGTCCTATTTTTTTATAATTTACCTTTATATATCGTAAAATTATAACTTCTTTGTAGTCACGATAGGGCTGAAATACTGCCGGGGTGACTTAGAATCTTAACTGACTCACTAACTTTAACTATTTACAGCAACATATCTGTCTATCTCGATTAGCAGTGTAAATATTGCTCTCAATCAAAAAATGTATAATGTTTTCATGTCCCCTCTCTTCAGACATTCTATAATACGTATCAACACTCACACCTCTCATGTTACACCGTAAATGGAGGGAATTAAATCTTTTAGTTAGTTTAGTTTACGCTGCACTCAGCGACATTCCAGATATATGGCGGACTAAATCTTTGAAGGCAAATGTCTCATCAGTATACAAGAGAATGTACAATTAAACCGTCAGTGATTCCCTTGAGTGCTAAATGTGGTTATTTGTATTTATTGTGTTTGATTATGGGGTTTTTGTTTGTATTTGGTTTTTGTTTGTTTGTGTGTTTTGTTTGTTTTTTGTTGGATTTGTTTTGTTTTTGGTTTGGTTTGGGTTTTTTAGTTGTTCTTTGTTCATGTTTAAAGCAGCACTCAGCTAAGTTCCTGTTATTTGAAAATCCACTGATTGACATGAGCACGTGAGCATCTATCTACACAAACGGGAAACGGTGACATGTATCAGAAGGCCATTTTTGCATATATGAACCGGATCTTCACTGCGTTTGAGTGATAAAGAGATAACAAGATGCTGACATGTAAAATTTGTAAACATCCCTTTCACATACAGCCAAGGCGGTCTGCCACTGATTTAAAACCAGCCGTAGGCCCACACGTTTTAGCTGAGGACTACAGAACAGATATTCATGTACTGTTGCAATATTCATTATATTTCCCTCGTAAAACATCGTCTTTACGTCACGAAATGGCCTAATGAAATCTGGGAACGAAGAGACAAGGCATATCGGCTACCGGAAACAATATTTACGAGCTCTATAGCGGTGCAGTAAATGTATCAACAGCAAGTAATGCGATATCTACCGCACTGCATAGAGTGCATATAAACTGGTCCCATAATTCTTCTACGCCTAGCATTTCCGGTAAGTATGACTGATTAACGAGCAGAGTACTTCAAAGCTGGACCCAGTGTTACACAGCAATGTCAGTCTAATGATTCATTCACTATGTTTACAGTTTAACATAACCTGCAGGTTGTGAGGATCCGAAGAAATGTAAAACTATGACCCCAAGAACAAACTGAGCCGAAGGATATGTCGAACATTGTTGCCACTGCATTTCATCAGCGCCTCCACATGTGTCACCTGGGTTTATCGACAAGTTTGTTGTACCACGAGCTCTCGTGAACTCTGTCCACAGTGGCAATATGGGAAGGGTCACCGTGGTCATTGCACATGGACCCAGCTCTCCCACATGCCTTCTGAATAAGGCATGTCGTATTAAAATACAGTTTGGTTTTGTTGGTGTTATCGTTGTGTATTTTTGTTTCGGTTTTGTTGTTGTTTTGTTTTTGTCTTAATGTTGTGTAAAATTAGATGGTTGAGATTGTGATTAACGCCGCAAGCAGCAATATTCCATCTACATGGCGGCGGTGTGAAAATAATCTGCCCTACAATGAGTGTGTATGGTTTTCGTCAATAAATATATATATAAAAATATAAAATAATATATAATAATAATAAATTATATATATATATATATATATATATAATACGTCAGCGGCAGGGGACATCAAACATGTTCTTCACACATTGACTTTTCCAAAGAGGGGATGATCGGTAGACAACACTGTTAAATTCGATTAGATCGTTCTAGCCATCGTTCGCTAATTCAGCAGTTTTGAAAAAAAAAACAATCCCGATATATACAAATACATTTCATCAAGGAAGACTGGGATGAGAAATAAATTTGCGGTGTCCGAAGACATATACTGTGATCAAATATCTAGTACCTGCTATTTTTTTAATAAAGGATATATTCGTATATCCAGGACAGTCTTTTTATAAAATCACAAAAACACATTCAGTGTTTTGAGTGAATTTATTGTCAAAACTTTCTGTCGAATTACGTTTACAAACATAAATATTTTTGTTAATATCAATTTCTTTATGGTAAGGGGTCGATCGTTTCATATCAGAGGGAACTATGTCTTGTTGTATTTGATTGAAAAAAACATAAAACATATCTGAAAATGCAGAATATATTTGTTCACAAGTATTTTAACAAATTCAGTGTTTGGCTATTGGTACATGATATACTGAAAAGCATCCAGTTGTTATCAAATACACTGAAGGGGTCTTTTAATTGAAAACTATTAATTCAGACAGACAGATTCAATGGCCGGCCCCAGAGTAGGCAAGTCTAAACTGGACCTTCTGAGGAAAGTCAATTGCAGTGTTGCTCACATCAGGTGTAAAAGGTTACACAAAAGGACTCTTCAAGTCCCCGATCTGATGCCACAAGAAGCACTATCCTCTGTCTTTGACGGCTCGTCGTTGGAAACGTCAACAGACGGATTGATGTAAGACATTGCCACCGCCGACACTTGTAGATGGTCCATTTGTGGTTTAGTGCCAAGCTCATCAACAACAACACGTGACCTGTTGCTGATCCAGAGTGCATTTAGCAAGGCTTTGTGACTGTGAGACTTCCGGTTCAATATGGCGTTAATGAGATCTCTAAATCCATTCCGGAAGTTCTCATTAAGCCCGCCGTACAGAACTGGATTGATAGCGCTGTTGGTGTACATCATGATGATAGCGGAGAAGTACAAGGGACTGTACCAGTCTGGGAGCTGGAAACAGACAAATCAGACATCAGGACCATGCTGTCAGAAACATAGGAGAATCTAGAGAACGCAGGTGATTTGGTTTTATGCAATTTGATGCAACAACGATTTTCTGAAATGAAATGAACTATTTATGCCGATTATCCGCGGAATTGAACGGAAGCGATTTGAAAATTACCAGGAATAAAAGATCCGGAAAAGGATACGTATTCGGGGAAGAAGGTTGCCATGGAAAACGTTTGTCCTTGGAGAGTATTCGTGACTGGGCAAAACAAAACAATGGTCTATAGTTTGAATGAGTTTGGTTTACCTCTTCTTTGAACTAAATTTTTTCAGTTATTGTGTCAGGAAGGTCTCTGCACATTCACACTGAAAATTAACTGCACGACCAAATCAAGTTTAATGGGTTCGCTTTCTCTATGTAGCCGTTAATAGAAACGTTGTAAAATAGTCATCACTCATTCCTGCAACGGTTTGTGAAATATAATGTGATAATTTGGTGTAAATATTAATTGGCTCAATGAAGACAGGAATCGGAAATGAACTGGCAACCGCGTGATCCCTACCATGTGTTAAATTATGTATTTTTCTTATTTGCCTAAGAGGCAAAATGGATTTTAAGAGATAATGTCGTAAATCTAAATTTAAAAGATGTTAAACGTATGAAGTCATGTAGGAGTATTATTTCCGTGATGACTTTGTGCCAATAAAGTTTATTTTTGTATAAAATATACCTAGAATAAGTTCATCTGATAATCAAACATATGCTCATATGACAAACCCATCATTTTATGCATAATGGTGTTTTTATCGTCAATGTCAATGATTCAGTCGGTTACGAAACAAGTGATGTTTGAAATGACTGAAATAGGATACTGTTTTACCTTGTGGTTTAGTGTGTGAGTGAGTGAGTGAGTGAGTATTGACCGGTATTCCAGTTATACTGGCTCATGTAGCTTCATGTCAGAGGATAACACGTGAGGCAGATTATAGATTATAGAGTTATGAAACTTCGGTTTGGTTGCTGTTACTTTGCACTCAGCAATATTCCAGCTATATGACTGTGGTATGTAAGTAAGCAAGTCTGAACCAGTCAATCCAGTGATCAACAGCATGAGCATCGATGTACGCAAATGGAATAAAACGGCATGTGTCAACCAAGTCAGCGAGTCCGACCACCCGATCCCATTAGTCGCCTCTTATGACAACCATGGGTTGCTGAAGATCAATTCTAACCCGGATCTACATGAGTTATTAAACTTCGGTAAAACATACGAGCACGCATATGGTGCTAACAAATCTTGAAACATAACTGGCCAAAAGCTCTTGCATGCCCAAATGGCGGACAACGACATACAGTGTCGAAACCTCTAGCCACTTTTCGGAACGATTGCTTTTAATAATCTGTATCAACTCTTACAGCTGGTTATGTTACAGAGAGTTAGTGAGTGAATTCGCTTGAATGATTTTTTACCAATATTTCATTTATATCAGCTCGTGTCAGTTGTGTACGAATCGGTCTTTACTGGAGCCAGCGAGCTCAAATAAAATCCCGACAAATCTAGAATCATGGTCAGGAAGAATCACAGATTCTAATCCATGGTCACAGACTTCTGGCATGCCAAAGGGAAGTAACTCTGAATAACGTATATAGCGTCTGACTTGGCAAGGCGAAGCGATACAAAGGGATAAAAGTTCGTTTTGTCCACGTTGCATTGTTAAGGCAATCTATGACAGGTGAGAGATTCAGAAACGTACAATGCATGCCTACATACATACCAGAATGTTTTAGGTTTAGTTTTTTTCTCGCGACGTTATCACCGTTGACAAGCAAGCGCCTACACCGAAACGTTGTCCACGCTGTATAAAGAAGTTGTATAAAGAAGCATAAAAATACCTTATTTTTTCATCTTACTTAAATGTCACTTAAAGAAGCCCGTTCCCTTTAACACAGGTAAATGTCAGTTGCCTTTCATAGATTTAAAACACTTTTTTCACCGAAAAAGTCATTTTTATATATGTCTACTTAAGTATGTTTGTGAAGTGTATGTTCTAAAACAATCGAAATTCAAAAACGTTCACTGTTCAACCGTAATATTTAATCGATATGACATGTTCATTTGTCATCTAGGTGTGTCGTATTCTGGCGTTGTAATGTACAACAGCTGATGGGTTGTGAAAAATACACTGAAACATAATTAAATGCGAAAGACGATTGAGCCACTTTCGTTGGTTGTTAAACTCCCCGAGCAACCATGTGCAGAAGCCGTTTGTCAATACGGCTAGATATATTTATTGCCTGACGCATAAAAGATAAGAATAGAACGCGGGGCTTGATATTTACCAACGGAAGACGTGGTTATCTGACCCAACGTCAGCGAAATGTTAATCACTGACATGCTTGAGGAGAAAAGCATAAACGGTTTTGTGGGGCCCTTTATGTCCCCCTTTGTACTCTGTGTCACTGCGTACACGAATAAACACTTCACGGTTGTATTTAATGAACAATGTTAGTGTTGGCGTCACTCAGTACAATGGATATTTCCAAGAAGACTCCTGAACATTATTGGCACAAACGCAAGCAAAAGGTGCACAGTTAACATTTAATGCGAACCTACACCTGTTTGAACGTTTGGGTTTTGTAACAGATTTGAGTAGTTGTCATTTTGATAGTGAAAAAGATTTTTTATACAGTGTGCATGTTCCTGAATAATGCAGTGGTCTAAACCCTGGAAGAGTTACATCCCCTGATTGCGGTTTCAATCCCTGGCGCCAGGATATTTTAGTACGTGTCAGCTCCATAAGTGTTGTACAACCCGTTAAGATCCGGGTTAGAATATTGGTTTCAGTGACCCATGCTTGATGTAAAATGCGACTAACGGGATCGAGTGGTCAGGCAAGCTGACTTGGTTGACACATGTTAGCGGTCCCCAATTGCAGTAAACTCAGTCCTTGGTTTTACCAAAGTGTAATCGCAGCCGGGGTTTTTTCTCTCTCTCTCACTCACTCACCTTGATATTGTGACCTCATAACATGATGCCGTGATATCACAACATGGCCGCATAACATGATGCCGTGATATCACAACATGGCCGCATGACATGATGCCGTGATATCACAACATGGCCGCATAACATGATGCCGTGATATCACAACATGGCCGCATGACATGATGCCGTGATATCACAACATGGCCGCATGACATGATGCCGTGATATCACAACATGGCCGCATGACATGATGCCGTGATATCACAACATGGCCGCATAACATGATGCTGTGATATCACAACATGGCCGCATAACATGATGCCGTGATATCACAACATGGCCGCATAACATGATGCCGTGATATCACAACATGGCCGCATAACATGATGTGCCGTGATATCACAACATGGCCGCATAACATGATGCCGTGATATCACAACATGGCCGCATAACATGATGCCGTGATATCACAACATGGCCGCATAACATGATGTGCCGTGATATCACAACATGGCCGGATAACATGATGCCGTGATATCACAACATGGCCGCATAACATGATGCCGTAACATCACAGTATGGCCGCATGACATGATGCCGTGACATTACTGCAGGAACTCAGAATATGATACCGTAACATCTTAGTATGAACATAACATGGCACCGTAACACCACAACGTGGCAGGAACATGAAGTTAGAAACGGATTGGGGATCTGAAAAAAATATTCAGATTCGGGATTCGAATCCCAAATCCCGATTCCGTTTCTAGCTTCATGTTCCTCACTGTGGCAGCATATTATGACACTGTAACAACATAATATAAGTTTATAACATGACCCTGTAACACCACAGTAAGACATGATAGTGTGATGTAGTGACACCAATACAACTTAGCATGACAGGACAACATGACAACAAGGCAGTGTGGCCGCATAGCATAATACCATACATGTTGCAGATTGACAGCATGTCAGCAAGAAAGGTTAACATGACCGTGTGACGCCATTACATAACAGCATGACAACACATAATGACAACACGAGTGCATGACAGCATGACCAACCCTCTCCTCTTGGTCCTCTCTGTACAGCTCAAACAGCTTGGAGACTTGGAAGGGAATCGTGCACACCATAAAGACGATGAGGACAGAGAACAGCATCTTCACAACCTGCACACCAAAAACAGTGATCGTGATTACGACTGTGTGAGTATATCACAATCTTCATCTTTACCACATTAGGGGTTCGTATTATACACGTCAGTGAGGCAAGTTGGCTTAAGTTCGTTTGTAATGAGCAATATTCCAGTTAGCGTGTTAGCTGATCCTACAAATATAAAAGGATGAATCGTTCTTTTCCAGATTAAAGATGTATATACAGTAAAATTGTGGTATTAAATGAATGAATGAATGAATGAATGAATTAAGCAAAATGTTTGTGAAGTTAAATAGGCTCTTGGGTATAAAGTAATCAAAGGTATATTAAATTGTAATGAAATACATATTTCGCGTATGTAAACTGCTTATTGTACTCAGATGAAATCAAATTCTAGCAAATGCTAGAATATACGATCCCACGTTTTAATGGCATTCTGGTTATGTCTGGTATACCTTTCTCTTCGACCTTTGCTGAATGGCGGTCAGGGAGAGCTCTCCTGAACTGGGGACAATCCTGTTAAACCGGAGCTTGAGGACAATCACAGTGTAGGTTATTGTCATGACGATCATAGGCACCCAGTTGAGCACAACAACCACGAGGGTCCAGTAGGCTCGCTTTGAGGTTAAACCGTTGTCGCAGACGCCGTCTGACGTCACCTGCACTGGCCAGACGTCGGTACAGAACCTCTCAAGATGGTTCTTCCATCGCCGTTCATTATACGTGTACACCAGCAGGGATGGGATGCCAATAGCAGCTGAGGACAGCCAGACCAGAACGATCACCACGCTCACCTTTCGTTGAGTCACGCGAGACTTCAGTGGAAGGATGATGGCGAAGAAGCGATCCCCTGCGATGGCCATCAGAGTAAAGACGCTGGCACACATGGCTGTGACTAGAAGAGACAAATGGTATCGTTCTTAAAAGGCATTTAAAGTTGGACGAACATGAATACACGCTTTGTTTTATAGGTAGCAACTTTTACATTCATATTTGTCGTTGTCTTTGTACATTAACGCACTACACACCCTACACGCTACACCTATCACACTACACATCACACACAATCTACACACACGTCACACCCTGTACACTCTACACATTCCCACACAAACACACACACACAATACACCCTGCACACAGAAATACAAACACCCACTCTACACACACGTCACACCCACCCCACACACTAACACATCCTACATATACACACCTTACAACCACACACAACCATACCCTGTAAACCGACATGCAACCACACACACTCCAAAACTCCACACCCTGCATCCTACACACAAGATCCCACACATCCTACACAAACACCCTACACACACGCACACGCACACGCACACACACACAAACACACTCTGCATACCGACATACAACCACACACACTCCTCAAACACCCAACACACTGACACACCCCACGCTCTAACCTCTTGACTTTGCCATTTTATTGTTATATATACTCCCTAAACACACTCACACACCTACACACACCCACAGCGCTACCCCACACACCCTACATCCTACACACAGCACAGTTCACATACCCTACACAAACACTATACTCACGCACCCGCGCATCCTACACACACTCACACACACTACACACCCTACGCAAACACTACTCACGCACCCGCACACCTATATGCACACACTCACACCCTACACACACCACTCACGCATCCGCACACTCTACACGCACACATACACATGTACGCACACACACACACACACACACACACACACACACACACACAATTCACCTCTTGTCTTTGTCAACAACCCCACCTTGCCCTGTGTAAAACATGTTCAGTCTAAATATATTACGTGACTAAGCATTCACCAGTTGAAGGAGCAAGAATTAGCTCTAAAACGTAGGTAATAAAGAGAACAAAAAGAAGTTGTTATCCTTTAACGGGTCATGTACAGAAATAATGTCATTAACGAGCATGTGGAATCAAGTACTAGAAAACCGCATATCCTAGGACGCTGGGCCTCTAAACAAAAATGTACCAGTTTTCCATGACCCGCGTCAACGCATCGATTAGGGAAGTGGACCATCCTAATAGTTAAAGCATACACTTATGAAACCAAAGACGGTTCGATTCCACACGCGGGTCCTGTGTGTGAAGCCGATTTCAGTTGTCCCTCTGCCGCTCATGATTGTACCAGAAGCGGCGTAAAACATACATTCCTTACTTAATCAGCCACTTAAATCTAGGACAAGTTGCAATGCCCACAGTTATTATCAGTGCGTGGATACACGTCATCCACACCGACAGAAAAAAACACCACTGTGAATGATTTACTTTCAAGTGTTTCAATACAGGGCATGCTTATTTTTCTCGAATATCATCCCTGAGTTTCATTGAACCGTTTTGGCAATTCCAAATTCAGGTACTATAACTATTTTAACTTTTTACGACAAATGAACCTTCAGACTGACCTTTGTCCAGCGTTATGAACCTGTCAAACGAGGATTGCATGAGTTTTGCTCGGTTTTACGCTGCTTTTCCACCAATAAAACAAGAACACAAGACAAGGTTTCACGTATGCCCCTGTGGTGAAGTGCAACTGAGCTTCCGATGTGACTGGCGTGCGAGAGCTTAACGCAACCCTTGTCACTATTCAGACTGTGTTGTGGTCGTTGTAATTGATCCAGTCTGGGCCAGACAGTTCTGTGATTGATAACAAATTATCATGTCCATTAATGGACCTACTAACGCACTTTCTCCGTCTGGCCTGTGGCAGAGATACTATGCTGGCTGGCCGCATGGAACTCTGGGTAGGAGAGTGACGAATCCCGACTCCTCGGTTTACCAGTAAAAATCAACGTAATTTCAGCAGGATCCAAAACACGAATAATTAACATGCTGATCTCTTGGCTGATAACACTGACGTAAATTGCACTTTTTTGGACGAAAGTATCCTTCGTTATGAAAAGGGGATAAATCAAACCTTCTTGTCCTCAACGATATAGTGAAGCATATTTTAAACCAGAACTGCATCCATTTGATAATTCGTCTTGAACGTTTTAAAATGTAAGTCTATGGTACGAGCAGACAGCATTCCGCCTGTCAAGTACATATATCCCCATACTTTATTTGAGTGCCCCTAGAATTACCATTTGTTGTGTAGCAACTGACTTGAACGTCAACTTAGAAGTTGAAGGTCAGTTCATTACCTTGCAATACAACGTTCAAGACCTCATAGTTGGTTCTGTTTAATTGCTGGTTAACAGAGTTAAAAGTTTCATATTTAGACAACTCAAACTTATTTTTCTTCCTCATTTGTCTGGAGTGGGTATGCAATGGCGAAAATATTTTCCTTTTTGTAATTTCACTCTAACTGAATAGGTTTGATCATAGCTTATTTATGTAGAGAGGTAGGGAAGGAGACGATGTCCCAGTATATTCCGAATTTGGTGTCTTCGTTTCGCGGTTTTGCAGTGTGTTCGAAATACTCTTTCTTCTGGAATTTCAAGAGATTTCGCATAAACGTTCGGTCGGGGTTACACCATTCTGGACTTCTTTTACGATTGGCAAATGGTGTACATTTCCAATGTAGGCACACAGGTGCAATTTTATGCTTAGGCTAATTACTGATTACTGATTGCACAATGTGTTGTGTAGTGATTGGCTTGCCCTTGAATGTGATACCTGTGATACCTGTGATACCTTTGGTGCAGAATACACTTATCGTCAATAACCACATGGTGTGAGGACTGTTCGATGGTGATTCATGATATACGCTTTTGGCACAGATTTCTTGTGATTATGAAATGGCTTTGTGTCTTCAATTGCGAAGAATTGCGAAAGGTAAGCCTGAAACAAACAAGACCGTTTTCCGTCTGATGAATATTTTGAAGCTGAAACACCATTGCATAAAAACCTACAAATATGAAAAACAAATTAGATAAAGTATTATATCGAATTCAGTCAAGCGGATTTTATTTCTTTTTTTCTTTTTTTTTCTGTCACATTTTCTTTAATTATATTATGGTATTGGTTGGCTTTAGTGATATAACGAAAAAAAACATATATCTGACCTTTCGCTGATGGTGATACAAGGCTACATGTAGGTGTAGATATATAATTTCATTTGTGGTGTACATGGACGGAAATGACGTTAGAGTAAACGATGAATCACTTCTTACATGCTCAAGATAAAAAACTAAGGAAACGCCTAAAAGGGAGAACATGTCCTGTTAAATTAGGATGCCATTCTTTTCCTTAAGGGAGATAGTGATGAAAAAGTGTTGAGACATTTGAACGTGTTTTTGGGGTTTTTTAATTCTCGATCATGGCATCTTTATTTAATTCTTCAAGTCTGAAATATTGTTTTCATGAATATAAAGAAAGTCGTTCCTTCACACCCTTGTTCCTTATCGTGTGTTTTCGGGTGAATGATTGCACGTGTCATTTGTGGATTTAGTGAAAATTGGAAAAAATGGGGATATATTGACTATTTCTGACAAATTATTATGACTGGTTACGTGTATACCTTGTACCTTTCTGCATCCAGTTGTATTTAATAACGATATGTTTGAAATACTGGTATTTGATTTTTTTTTAAAAAAACCCGATTGATTGAGATTAGTAGTTGATAGGTTTGTATTCCTTATGTACTTAGTCTTAAGATTCAAATTCTCGTCACGATATGGCTGAAACATCGTTGATGTGAAATTTAACTCACTCACTCACTATAATTGTTATATGTGTTGGTGGAACAGTCTACCTGATGGAGAGGAGAGATAAAAATAACCTCGACAGGAACATGTTATGTATTGGGCGGGTAGTCAGACTGGGAGTAGCCATTATGGGAATTATTCAAGATTCAGTATGATTTAACAATGTATTCTATATATACTCTTCAAAAAGTAGGGAACCTATACTTTCAGTGTACGATTGTCGATAATGGGAGATATATGGCATTGAATCAATGTTGATACAATAATAGTGGATGTTTTGAGAATGCATCACCACATGGATTTCATTCAAAGCAAAACTGTTCGTTCAGTTGTTAGGTGACTGGATTATGACCTGAAAATTTCAGGTTTACAGTTTTCAGTCAGTAGTAGTGTGCGATTTGACCCTGAAAACCCTGACCATGCACGGATGCAAGAAAATTATCGGAAAAAAATGGTCCACAGCAATTTATCGACCTGCCTGAAAAACGTCAAGATTCACAGTGACACCCCATGCACGTGTAGGAGACTCCCACGTTGTGCACGTGATTCCCATGCATTGTGTTTGCTTGTGGTGATAACGTGAAATGATGCTGCACACATAAGATAAATGTCATTGTAACGTTCCTCAATGGGTTTTATTTCAACCAGACTTCAAAGTTCAGGTTCCCCTACTTTTAAGTACTTTTTAAGAGTATATTAAATAATGTTATAAATTTAGTCTTTTTCTGTTTAGGGTTCCTGAATAGTGTGGGTAAAAGAAACAAGAAAAACAACATGCCTGCTGTCGAAATATCCGTAAATGTATTAGGGTGGTGGATCAGTGGAGGTTCAATCATAATATCCGCGATCACTGGTTCACGCATTTACGCCAAATCGCTGGTGTTTTTACAGAGAATCGCTGGTGTTTTTACTGGTTAAAACGCAAAAAACCCACTTGTACCTGAGTGCCATGCATTCAGCTTCTGCCAGCCAGCCTTTGGTGAAAGCCGTGGGTTAAACGTCCATTGAAGTCTCAGTTTACACTGGTGTTAACTTACAGAAATCTTATTTGGAAGTTGTAACAGTGTACACAGCTATTACCCTGTTTAATTGATAGCGATAAAAAAGGAAGTGATATTAACGTCGTCTTTTCGGAGTCATTGAACTTTTGACAATGCCCCTTAGGCCTGTGTTGGCGTGAAAGTAGGATAATCGCTAATATGGTGATACTGTGTGATATGAAACAAATGTTGTGCGTCATTGAAAACACGACAAGTTGAAATTGACCTAACTGTTTGAATTAACTGTTTGGACCGAAAATAATGTTTCAGAAACTACCCAAAGCGAACTAACAATCCACCTTTCAAAAAATTTCTAACATTTCTAACATTATGTTCAATTTCTAACACTATGCTGCATACAGCTTCTACATTTGTGGACGCATAAGTAACGCAGATCGACCACTGCAGATGATTAAGGTTGACTTGTTTAGATCGTGATTGTGGTGGAAGTAGCATATTAGATCATTACAAAGGGGAAGCGTGAGATCGTTATTGTGGTGAGCAAGGACGTTAGACCATTACAACGGAAACGATAACGGCGTTAGATCGTTATTGTGGTAAGTGAGGACGTTAGACCATTACAACGGAAACGATAACGGCGTTAGATCGTTATTGTGGTAAGTGGGGACGTTAGACCATTACAACGGAAACGATAACGGTGTTAGATCGTTATTGTGGTGAGTAACGACGTTAGACCATTACAACGGAAACGATAACGGCGTTAGATCGTTATTGTGGTGAGTAACGACGTTAGACCATTACAACGGAAACGATAACGGCGTGAGATCGTTATTGTGGTGAGTAAGGACGTTAGACCATTACAACGGAAACGATAACGGTGTTAGATCGTTATTGTGGTGAGTAAGGACGTTAGACCATTACAACGGAAACGATAACGGCGTGAGATCGTTATTGTGGTGAGTAAGGACGTTAGACCATTACAACGGAAACGATAACGGCGTTAGATCGTTATTGTGGTGAGTAAGGACGTTAGACCATTATAACGGAGACAATATCGTCATTGTGCTGGAGGTAGGATGATAGGTTATTATAACACCGAATCACGGAGATGGCATTATTATAACGGAGAAGACGAAGGACGTTACATCGTTATTGCGTTGGAGTTACGGCCTTGGATCATTTTAACGGAGAAGCAAGAATCATTTTAACGGAGAAGCAAACGGCGTTGCATTTTTATTGCGGTGACGTTAGATGAAACGAAGGATATAGCACTTTGAACCATTATAAGGATGGAGAGTAAGTTATTTGTCAATTAATGGTGGATAATAACTCTTGTGATCAATATGACAGTGGAGCATACCATGTTAGATCAATGTAATTGTAACAGAACGTATGGGTTTGTATACAATCGTTAAAAAGGTATTACAGTAAAGTATCTGTAGATAGAAACAGATAATCATGTGAAAATACTGCCCGTTAAAACGATCATTTAAGAATCTAACCATAAATTATTATCAAATGTGCTGAACATATATCAGAAAGACGAACTTTCAAATTTGTGCATGCAAATATGCTTTTCTCCGTACAAAAATGGTGAAATGTATACATAACACTGGTTGTGACTCCTGAAACACTGTTTTTGCATACATGAGAAATACAGCACACAATCAAAATTCCTCACTTTGTACGAACGCGTTAAACTTGCAGAGAAATTCCCCCAGGAACCAACCGTCGGTGACGTCATTTACAAGGTGTATCCAGAAGGGGATGCAGGCCACAAAAAGGTCGGAGATAGCGAGGTTGGTGATGTAGAAGTTGGTTGTCGTCCGCATCTTCCGTGACTGGGCAACGATGGCGATTACAAGAATGTTCCCAACGAAAGCCATAAGTTCCACACATCCACAGACGGAACACTTTACAACAATCTCCCACGTCGGCAATACCTTAGGCGTGTTAGGATAAAGAATTCCGCTCACGTTGACGTCGCGAGGCGGTATACACACCATTGTCGTGGGTGGTGATGTTACTTAAGGACAGACAAAATAATAATGTCCAGAGGCATTTTGCACCAATCTTGTCCTTGGTCAGCTTTGCCAATTGGTTTACCGATGCCCCATGTCCAGTGGTGTAAAATGCCGACCCTGAGTTTCACTGGAAAACACAAGAGGATCAGAACTGCTGGCAATGTCCGTTCCTTTCGTATCTGCACATGCAGAGCAGACTTGGTCTTGATATCGTCACTTATAGTGGTTTAATCCATGAAAATCTACCTCTTCCATAACGCATTATCTTCATCTGAAAACATGTATTACAAATGTCCATAGGGCGTCTTGGCCCCAGCACTTTCGACATGCCTGTTGTGAAGAAACGCCACAGTCAGATACTTCCTTGAAACGCTGTTGTACATTAAACCTATTGTTTTATTAACGGTGTTTAATGTCCCCCTCACCTACCCTTAACAGTCGCCGGATGACGAATCATTGCCGGGTTTGTGACCCGAGAGGCAATCTTGTTGTACACAATGACCTATCATAACGTTATGAAAAATGACATGAGTGCTGAAGAGCTCTTTGTAGACGACGGCAAACATTGGTTGAAGTGCTGGACTTCTGGACAGTCTCCACCATGTACCAGGTATCTGGATGGGAGAGCACGCACCTGTCGTTATTCTCTAGGCTCGTTGAGAGTGAGTTATGTCCCTGGAATAATTCCAGGCGTTGCTGGTACTCTTTAAAGCTGCCAGATCGAAGGTATCTGGGGTCGAACTGTGATAATTCATCTCACCTTTGGCAGGGGACTAATATTTCTTTAGTGTGGTTGAGCTTAGACCGATAGTCCACGGACTTTGGATCAATGAAAACAGATATAAATCTGTGACAGCAAGGCGAACGGAAACAGATAAACGTCGACAAAGGTCCTATAAAAGTTTCACCTAACGTTGCGCAATGTTGCGAAAAATTCATAAATCGTCTTTTCAGATTCATTTTTCAGTATAGGAATCTGCAACTAATAACGAAACTCCTATAAATATATAGTTTATTCTCGTGTCTCTTAACACCATGACCAGAATATTTCTGAAATAATTTAGTCTGGTCCAGAAAAAAACAGTGATTGATAGCACTGGCAACGTATCTTTTTAGACGATTTGCTGAATCGTACATAACCTTGGTTATGAAGGATTGTGGATTTGTGTGTTTTCACTTTATTTAACCCACTGCCAATAGATCAAATATGTGCATTATTTAACATTACAGTTTAACGTTATCGACGTATATTCATTATTCAGGATTTCTCTTTCGAAAAAAGAAAGAAGTAATTTGTTTTTTTTATATTTTGCTGAATAAAATCTTGATGTCCGGAAAGAATGTCGATACTTGTCCCTTGCTAATGAAATACTTTGTATGTAATAAACCAGCCCTTTGGCGTGTAACGAGTCAATGTTTCATTCATTTTATTCATATAAAACAATCCTTTGTTGTATAACATTTTTATCCTTTATTACTTATGAAACACCTTAACGCTGTGGTATACACGAATACGCTATTTCTGCCACAGAGCAATGCAATGCTTAATCTTTGAGAAGTAGCTATCAATGGACGTATCCTCTGGTGTGTAACAATGCATTACAGTACCATGAATGTAACAAGTCAAACATGTTAATACTATACAACGATGCCATCTTACCTAACATATATGCAACATTTTGTACTGCCTGGGATTCACCAATGGCTCGTTCTGTGCATGTTGTTTCATAAAGCCTTTGCTATAATATTTAATGATTGTTTTCATTATTTATGCAACAGACATACAATATTAATATCGAAGACTGAATGCGTTTCATAGTTGCTTTCCTTTTCCTCTTACTGAAACCTCTCCCTCTTACAGTCACCTCTCCCTATAACAGAAACCTCTTCCTCTTACAGTAACCTCTTCCTCTTCGTCTTACAGTCATCTCTTCCTCTTACAATCACCTCTTCCTCTTACAGAAACCTCTTCCTCTTACAGTCACCTCTTCCTCACCTGTAATAGGGAGAGGTGTCTGTAAGAGGAAGAGGTGACTGTAAGAGGAAGAGGTTTCTGTAAGACGAAGAGGAAGAGGTGACTGTAAGAGGAAGAGGTGACTGTAAGAGGGAGAGGAAGAGGTGACTGTAAGAGGAAGAGGTGACTGTAAGACGAAGAGGTAACTGTAAGAGGTTTCTGTAAGAGGTCTTACAGAAACCTCTTCCTCTTACAGTCACCACTCCCTCTTACAGACACCTCTCCCTATTACAGAAACCTCTTCCTCTTACAGTCACCTCTTCCTCTTACAGTCACCTCTTCCTCTTCGTCTTAGTCATCTCTTCCTCTTACAATCACCTCTTCCTCTTACAGTCACCTCTTCCTCTTACAGTCACCTCTTCCTCTCCCTCTTACAGAAACCTCTTCCTCTTACAGTCACCTCTTCCTCTTACAGTCACCTCTTTCTTGTACAGTCACCCCTTTCTCGTACAGTCACCTCTTCATCTTACAGTCACCTCTTCCTCTTACAGTCGCCTCTTTCTCTTACAGTCACCTCTTTTTCGTACAGTCACCTCTTCCTCTTACAGACACCTCTTTCTCTTACAGTCACCCCTTTCTCGTACAGTCACCTCTTCCTCTTACAGACACCTCTTTCTCGTACAGTCACCTCTTCCTCTTACAGACACCTCTTTCTCTTACAGTCACCCCTTTCTTGTACAGTCACCTCTTTCTCTTACAGTCACCTCTTCCTCTTACAGTCACCGTTTGCATGAGTAATCACGGTGTAGAATATTGACGAGTTTATGGCTTTTATAAGGAGCATTTCATCCTTGTATCATGTCATACGCGGCCAGTTAAGACACGGGGTATTTTCACTACACTCGAACTCTGAATGTTTTATGGACTTTTATCTCTCAAGCAGAGAAATCCTCTTCTTAGTATGTCGAAATAAGTAATAAACCTTATTATTTACGAGTTTGCAATTCTTATGTTTGGGCTTATTTGAGCTACTGTTATATGATTTAAAATTGGTATGTAACTGTGATTCATTTTCAGTAAGATCAAGCCTGCATTTTTAAACACAAATTCAGGCTTTTTTTATGTCATACAACTATATTGTGTTATGGTCTTCGCTACCATTCCGTTCCGATTTCTCAAGCTCCATGTTCAACCATGTTTTTTTAATCGTAGAACATTTGTTATTTTAAATTATGACTAAATTTCTGCAATCGCCAGTGGCAGAAAGGTTGGTCCGTGCAGATAGCAAAGATACTGTAAGTTCCCATGGTCCCTTGTGTGTTGTTCTACCTTCAGGTGCTGGTGATCGATGGCCCTTTTTTATCCTCTATGATAAAATCGTTTTACCTTAGCTGTGATACCCTGGTAGTTTTCTATTCATCGTCAAAAATTTTACTTCTTAAATTTACTAATATGAAAGATGACAGTTGCTTTCTCCCGTGATGATATGGCTGAAATATTGCCGATGTGACGATAAATATTAACTCACTCACTACCCCACGTACTTTTCATAATGAATTACTACATACGTGTGATTAATTGTACCACACGTTTCTCCAAGACATTGTGTACGCTCAGCATTATGTACGCTACTGCAGGTATGACGGTGATCTGTAAATAATCGAGTCTGGACCAGACACTCCAATGATCAACCGTATCAGCATCGATCTACGCAACTGAGATACGATGACTTTTGCTAAACAAGTCAGCTAGCCACACCACACCACGCATGCGTCACTGAAGATAAATTCTAACCCGGATCTTCTCAGGTCTCAAATAAAATGAGATATTGGGGACATTTCACGGACAATACGTAACGTGTGGCGGGGGTGTGTCCTGCTACCTAAAAAACCAAACGTGGACATTACTGTTAATATATAAATCAGGCCATTTCAAAGAAAACTAAGATACAACGCTCAAGAGAAGACCGTGCTCAAATAGTAAACCAGGCATTAATTTTGAAAGCCCGAGACCATCGACCTGAAGAAAAACTACACCAAAACACAAGATACAGATTGGACTGCCTTGGGTTTTGTATTGACTGTGCTCTCACAATTCAAGAGTTGATGGTTGCACCAAATCTCAACCTTGAATTCAATGAAATTGGCAAGAGTAACTATTTTCGATTCAAACACAAGCTACTTGAGCAAATCAACACTACTAAAGTCAACGCTACTAACACTTGTACACAGTGGCTCGGTTGTGGAGAGTTATTGAACGGCCCACTAAAACACGATAATGAACTTGAAACAAATTCTCCCTTTTTTTCTTTTTTTAAGACAGGCTTAGGCGTACTTTCTGTGAAACGCCTCCTGTTAAGATCCCCGTGATGTCCCTATTCGGTTCGTAAATAACACTAAATCAGTTCACAAGCGGAAAAGGGTGGATTTTTTGTTTCTTCTGGATGTAGGTGTTTTCATCAACAACACAGTTACGAACAACTTTGATCAATCAGTTTTAGTTTTCAAATAATAGTTTTGTATAGTTCTGTATATAATTTATCACCAGCAAGCTCAACGGGACACACGACTCTTCCTTGTGACTCTCTTTCAATTTAACGTAATTATACTAGTCACTTTCAGGGAGTGTATTTGTGACGCTCAGTAGAGAATCATAACGGATTATACAGAGGATCTTGACGATGGAAAAGAATGTTGGATATTCATTATAGAAAGCAATAATTTTTAGATCGGCATTCTAGAAGATGAAGAATGAGGACATTTTTATGGATATACAACATCTTTATTCTGTATGGGCGATGTTTCGACATCGATTCTAATGCCACTAACTCACTAGGTGAACAGAAACATTGAAATCTATATCGAAACTTACGTCCATGCAACGTGTCTTCATTCTTCAAATAATTTACAAGGTAAGCGAAAACCAAGGTAGGATTTCGAAACCTCAGATATAAACTAGCTTTGGTCAGATCTTTTTCATTACATAAGGGGCTGGGTACAGGAGAAATGATATTGTTCAGGGGTTATGAGACTGACTACAACCCATAACTAAAGCTTATATAAGTAGTCTTATCTAAACAAATTATATTTTTCTTTTTTAAATGAAAGGTCCCACTGGGGTGATAGTTTAAGAACTTGAGGTAATCTAAACATGCTTCATTTAGGACTCTACCACTGCAGGAATGACTGGGATGGGAAAATATTGCGGTTTGGGGACTATGAGAGAGTTTATCTTGCCCACGCCATTGCCTTGGTGAAATGCGACATGCCTTAGGGCAGTGTGGCTGGCTTATGACTACACCAGCTTGAAAGACGTATTATTTACCGTCCGATCGGCATGCTGCTAGCTATGTAGCGTACGGTATATACTAATATACTAAAGCTTAGTCTCTGAATATCAATAAGTTTGATAGTAACAAATAACTCCATTTGACGAGCCTAAGGAGATAGGAGATTCAGAACTGGAGGAAATGTAGACTTGCTTCATTCAGAGCTTCTGCACTGCAGGAAGTGCTAGGCGGGCTAGGCAGAGAGGGCTGGTTCAGTGACTATGAGAAGGACTACACAGGACAGGGTATGAACACCCATACCATAACGTAATCACGGTGTTTGTTAAAACAGGGAGACTATGTTGTAGATTATCCCTGGTTATAAATATTGGACTGTGGGCGTGAGCGAGTGTAGTTCTAGGTCGCTTTTAGTAATATCCCAGCAAAATCACATAAGAAAGAAAGACACTAACTACTGTGGGTAAATATATACCTACTCAAGAACACTGTTGTATCCGGGTCATATGGTACGAGTCGACAATATAACAATGCATGACGTCACATGCTGGTTTTACCATGGTATACGAGCCGAGGACAGGTGCCTGATCAACATATCGGTTTTTAGAAGGAGCTCGTTCCTTACAAGCTACACGTCTGTATTGTGACTCTGACTATGTACATACGTCACTGTTAATCCGTGGAATCTCACAAGTGTACTTACGGAAGTGAATCGAGTATGTGGGTGACTCGCTAATGTTGTGTAGCTTGAAAGTATTTTACTATATCCCGAAAGATATGTTGTGTTCGAAAGGCGCTCCTCCTTAAAATGTAATAGTTCGCACGTCTTGAAACTGTAACAGGAAGCATTACTTGTGATGCTAAACATTTCCACATACACTTGCGTACGCTCACACACGCAAACAAGCGTATATGTACGTACACATACATACAAATGCGTACACAAATATATGTATAATTACTATGATAGAAACACACTGCGCAGTAACAAGCGTACACAAATATATTATAATCGCACGCACGTACGCTCGTGCGAACACATCCGTACGCACACAAGCGTTTAAATGCTGCATGAACATACATAAATGCGTCTACTGAGATTATTGTTTCATTTCTTGATTTCGAAACATGACCTTTCTTTTGAAAGGAAAGGACATTGTATGTCGATGTCTGATTTAATTCTAAATTCTCAATTGTCATCCAAAATGTGTGTGCAATTAGTGGTGCAGTTTAATTCCAGATAAACCTTTTGTCACTGACAAAAGGGGCAATATTCTTCCAGTATGACCAACGTTTTTCATTATATTCCAGCAAAGTGGCGGTATCTTAGTTTGTAAATAATCAAATCTGGACTTAACAATCCACTGATCAACAACATTAACACCGATCCACGCAACTTGGATACGATAGCATGTGTCACCTCTCGCGACAGGGTTCGTTGGCTGATGGCCATTTCTAACTCGGATCTTCTAGGGCCTTTCATTTTAAACCATACAGTATTAATTGAGTGAAATGGATTTTATAGATAAATAAAGTTTAACATTGTGAGGCTTTTTATTTCTTAAAGGAGACCAGGGAATGATGCACTAGGGGTCACATGATCAACGCTAAAGATAAATCATGCGTGTCTCATCCCAGCTTCGTCAACATGCCCATGTCACAAGATACGTATCAGAGAATCATACATTTATTACTAAAGTGTTTCTTTCTAAAATCGTGAAAGGCCACTGAATTCAGAAATGTTGTTTAAGACTGTGCACATAGGTTTCATAAAAGTTGTGAAGCAACTCTAATGGTCAGTGGGTTACCTCTTACGAATATATCTTGTATGTTATCAAAATACTCTAATACTATTTGATACTTTACCCATTATAAAACGATTACTTATGATAATACACCGATTAACTTACAATGAACTACTGAACCGTGTTTCCCTTTAAATAATTAAAAACTTCATTAATATTACAAATATGTCGGGGAGGGAATATTTGTCAAAACTCATATTTCATTATGACGGAAAGCTTTTGTTTGGTTGACACTGAACGTAGGCAGGCTAAGGGCTGACGGTGTAGGATTGTCACTTTTTACATCACCAGCCACGCTCGAGTGAACAATGAATCGGGACAGACATGTTTTCACAATGTACGTATGATATGAAAGCAAAGAGAGTACGACGGCTCATCATTTGGCTTTCAATTCTTGAGGCTTTTACACGAAAGGAAAATTTCACCTTAAAATGGTAAGTGGGATTACGAATGTACAATTGTGAGTGCGGGAGTGAGAAATGTTATTCTGATGACTAAATCAAGATGATATAAATGAATTAATATTGCTGAGTGTCTATATATGTATTTGCATGTATGATCTTTAATATTTTTAGTTCATTCATTCATTCATTCATTCATTCATTCACTCATAAGAAAGTATACACTTAATTCTTTAAAGAGGAGCTATTTAATATTTATTTGATTATTCCCATGATAAGTGTAATATTGCTTCTGATATCCGAATATCTTAGATCTGCCTCGAATGACCCTAAGGCCTTCCTTTTGGTTTCCTGTTTAAACACCATCAAACATGAACGGATATCTTCTTTTGCTGTGTAGTTCATTATTTTTATCCATTCATTTTGATGCACTCAATCATTAATATTAAGTTGTCATAAGGAAAATAATTTGATTGATTACAGTAAGAATTTGCATCGCTTATTTATTATTTTTCACTGTATATACTTAAACATATTCACAGAAAAACTTTTCACATATTCTCTGGTTTCTTAGCATGCCTACGAATATGCTACGGTCTTCGAATTCTGAGGATGTTGGACCTTACCCAACCCTTGAAATTTATTTGTGTGTGTGTGTGTGTGTGTGTGTGTGTGTGTGTGTGTGTGTGTGTGTGTGTGTGTGTGTCTAGATCTGTCTCTGTGTGTGGTTACATTCTGCGTCTGATATATGTGTGGTTACATTATAAATCTCACATATATGTGAGGTTACATTCTGCGTCTGATATATATGTGGTTACGTTATGCACCTGACATATGTGTGTGGTTACATTCTGCGGCTGATATATGTGTGGTTACGTAATGCATCTCACAGATATGTGTGGTTACATTCTGCGTCTGATATATGTGTGGTTACGTTGTGCATCTGACATAATTATGTGTGCGGTTACATTTTGCGTCTGATATATGTGTGGTTACATTATGCATCTGGTATATATTATGTGTGGTTACATTTTGCGTCTGATGTATGAGTGAGGTTACATTTTGCGTCTAACATGAGTGGTTACACTAGGATACTCTTGTCTTTTTGGACTTTGGTAGGTTTTTTCATGCATTTGTAATTCAAAACAAAATGCATTTCCAAAATTTCCAGTTTTTTCTGTTTTATGAAGCACATTCTCAAGACAAGACTCATACTCTCCCCATCTTCTCAACCCCGCCCTTGTCTTATCTTGTAACACATGCTGCGTACCGACAGTTCTTCTGTGGACAAACACAATATCACTGACCTTAGGTCAGCGCTGTGACGTCACACCTCGTAGTTCGTGCTAAAGGAACATCTTAACACAAAAAAACATTGCTATAAATAAATGTGGGTCAGTGTTGGCGTGTCCTTTTGGTGAATACATTTGTTTACATTATCATAGAAAGACCAGGTTAAAAAATCTCATCTCCAATGTGTGAGGTTACATTATATTAATAGTTCAACGATGAAAACAACCATGACTCAAGGATATAGAAGCATCTCCTTTGAGGGAAAATGTAGTAAGAATGATAAGAATGAATCTCTAGTCCGTCAACCTAAGCTCAAGTTGTCTTACAAATAGCAGCACATTTATGAAATAAACACGTTTTGTGTGTGAAAGCAGGTTATTCGGATAAGGACAAACTTTATGGATGAAAAGCTTTTTTATGGATGAACAACTTTTTTGTTCATCCATAAAGTTTTTCTTTATCTGACTCTCCATCTTCGAAAAATGCCACTCAAAGAAGTTAGGTTATTCGTTGAATTTGCGTTGATTATGCATTTAAAGTAGCAAACAATTCAAATGAACTGTTTTGCAAGAATATGAAAACGTATATGAAATCCTTAATCGTAAAGGATTAAAGCATCCTTTCTTTCAACCAAAAAACCGGGTTCGATTCCCAACATGAGTACATGTATGTATGTATGTATGTATGTATGTATGTATGTATGTATGTATGTATGTATGTATGTATGTATGTATGTATGTATGTATGTATGTATGTCCTATTATGACATGCATTTTATGTTATATTTTAGCATCGCATTACAATTGTGTTAACAAGACATACATTTAATTCAAAACTGTACGCTGAAGACTTCCAAAATGTACAATAGAAATTGGACATAAAAACACAAAGTAGAGCTGTCGTTAAAACACAAGGCATCAGTCTGAAGGGAACGTACGTCTATGGGGAGACCATTATTTTCCAGTGACCATGATCGCTATGAAAAAAACTGCGCACTTCCATTGTCCAGTGAGATATGTTTCATCATTACATCCCACATCCGTATCAGTACGTGTAAGGTACGGGGTAAGGCGAGCCCCATCAACTATGTATGACGCGGACATGATGTAGTGAGGCTTGTGTTTCACACAACTCCACCGCTTTGTTTACACGCTGACTATAACAGTCATCAGTTTGGATACCTCGTTCACTGATATCGAGCGTATCTTGTTATTAAAGGCTTGGTTTACCAGTAAACGAAACCAAATAGAACCGCAGATATAATCTAAAAGTATTTCGGTCCGTTGAAAATGATCTCATTATGATCTGCGAGGTTGATTTGAAATGTAATAAGTCCGTTTATTAGAAGAGACAACCTATGCTGATTGTAGGATGCAACAAACAGACGCAGGTGATATCACGCCTTAGTAAGGCTCAATCACTTAAACGTTTGAGTGGATTTTATAAACAACAAACGAATCAATTTTAACAAGACTGGGTTACTGACAAGGCTGTTTACTAGCAGCAACTGCAAATTTGAGCATTCTCTCATCACGCCAAATTTCAGGTGAAATTCCATCCACAGATAAGATGTCTGAAACTCATCCCAGGTTCCTGATGTAGTTGGAATAATGGTGAATGGCATGCAACTATCCCATTCATCAACATCCCAGTCGGCACAAATTTTAAACTGTAAAATAACGAAAGATGGTAATTATATTAACTTCCTTCAGTGGGAGTTAAGAAGTTAAGAGTCAGAGGACAAACACATGAATGAACACCTCATTCATTTGTATCAAACATCTCATCACCTAAATATATAAGTTTTTCTTCCATAAAGTTTGTCCTTATCACTAAAGTTTACTTGTAAAGAGTGGAAATATCAGTACAACAGACACAATAAAGATGCTTTACAGATATATTTCAGTCTGTCTTCATCAGTCCTTAAAGCTCTATTTCCACCCGTTTCATCGGCATTCTTAAAGTTAGTGAGTAAGTAATGAAACTTAACACGTGATGACTGTGTAAGAACATGCACCGACATATCGCCGTATGCAATAAACAGGAAGCTGAAGTCTTATGCTTCATCGCACCATCTCTAACAACGTGGCTCGAGAGAACTTTGGGTTGAATACAGCGGATGTTTAATACTCTCTCTAGTATGTCCATAGAATAATTCACACCATGTCACATCAAACCTATATCACAGCATGGGGAAACATGTTTGATGAAGATGAGAACTGTCCTTTTAAATCTATCCTTAAAGAAATGTGTAAGTCTCTATATCTTCTTAGTAACGAGTCTAATTTGGGTTTAGATGCAGGAGGATTCGACTGTTAATAAGATGACCTGTCTACAACGTGACTGATGCCGTCTGAAGACTCAGAACCGATTCCCTCTGTCCTGTGTCTAGAGGTTAATGAGCACAACCTATCATGTCCTACCAGATTCAGCGGCCACAACACGAACCTATTTCCTGCTTTAAAACGTATTCTTCAAATGACAAGTGTTCCGTATGTCTTCATACGCGTGGCTACTGCTTGTGATATGATTAATTGTTTGATTTCGATTGTAGTCGGGGTTTTTTTCGTAATGTCTTAGGGTAATCGTCACTGGAGAGGTGTCATGAACGTGGAAATCTGTGTACCTGTGGCGCTACAATCGATGGTGAGATGGATTAGGGTGATGTTGACAGTTGTTTATTTTGTTGGTATGCCCAGCCATGTCTGTTTCGTGTCACATGCCATATGTAACGATGTGTCTGTCCTTGATGTCGATGTCTAAACCCTTATATTTATGTCCTGGATTGGATATTTCATAGTAGGAGAAATAGCGAAATGTCTTTGTGTGTGTGTTTCATGGACGCATAGGAATATGTTTCAATAATGTATTTCGACATGTAAAGGATACACATGTACACGTGTTTTAGTAACGATATGCATACTTCAGTTAGGGACTAGTTTGTCTCACAGTCCCTGAACCACATTATTATGCCCAGCCTCACATACAGTGCGACAGCCTTAAATGAAGCAAGTCTACATTTCCTCAGATTTAGGGAATACATGTGTTAAATTATCACAAAGGGATCAAGTTTCTCGATGGAGTTACAAAATGTGATGAACCCAGAACCATACAAATTGGTATCATGTATTTGACTTTAGCTTTAAGTATGTAGACGTGTGTGAACAAGGAGATATATAGTTCAATTACTATCATGTATGTATAGCTCAAGGACGGAGACGTTGGTGAACAAGTAATGTATAGTTCAATTAGTATCATGTATGAGACGTATAGCTCACGGACGGAGACGTTTGTGAACAAGGAGATGTATAGTTCAATTACTATCATGTATGAGACGTATAGCTCAAGGACGGAGACGTTTGTGAACAACGAGATATATAGTACAATTAGTATCATGTATGAGACGTATAGCTCAAGGACGGAGACGTGTGTTAAAAACTGGAGGTAGTCTTCAGTTATGGACACATTTCACTAAATAGACGCATAACTCAAGAAAGAATGCATGTCCACCATGCATGTCAGTATAAATGTATGCATGTGTCAATAACTGGATATATGGTGATGGAGGCACATGTACCTCAATAACGAGATGCGTCTTTCACGGACATGCATATATGTCACTGGCTGGATGCATGTTTCAAGAAAGCATGCCGATTGATTATTATACATTTACTTTATGGACTTGATATTGTCCATACACTACAGTGTCACTTACTCCTTAGATTGTACATGTTCAAATTGTACATGAATGTTACTGTTAAGACTCAATATTTCTGATTGTTCATTCTGACCTACATTCATAATTTGGCAGCATGCCTACATTTCTATCAATATGTATCGAACTAGACTGTCATGTTTAGATATTCCAAAAATAGGAATGTCAGTGTTTCATATTATGTTTATGTTACTCGAGGCGGCGTAATCCATCATTATTTTATTGTCAAAAGCAAGAGTGAATCTTTGATCAGTCTAGATACTGCTCTCAGCTATTTAACTTACATGTGTAGCCACAGAGATGTGAAGGGGAGCCGCTCCACTGATGACTGAGTAAGCTGGGTTTAGCAATATTCGGGCAATATCACATACACTTCAGTAATAACATTTATTCAAATCAGCATGCATTAAGTTTGCAGAGGCAAATGGCAGATGCACTGGACGGGGTGGGCGAGTTGGCTAAGGCACCAGGCTAGTAATCCAACGAGATTGAGGTGTCGGGATCGACCTCCACTAGTGACCGTGTGTCACAGAATCTTGGGGTCAACTTTGTGTGCAGACTCTACACCGTGTTGTCACAACCCCAAGTGTACACTAAACAACCCTGTGCACTTAAAAGAACCCACGAATCCACTGGTGTATGACCAGATGGTAACCACACGAATAGGTGCAAACACCTAGACTATGTGTCCTAGTCCATCCAGCTGTCAATGGGTACCTCGTTAGGATAAGAAAGTCACAATAACGTCCGTGCACCTTGTGGAAGCAAGAGTTGGATACTCCTAAGGGAGTTGAGATTGACAATATGATGTGCCGTTGAGACTGACATCCAGTGATCAAGGGGAAAATGCCAGCGCCTTGAACAAGCACTAGTTGCGTGGATAAGCGCGCTATATAAATATACTATAATGATATCTGCGTGATGTTTCTGTATATTTGTATATAAATGTTTGTGTTTGTTTAACACCACCCTTACCGATATTTGAGCTATATACTTCTAGTCGCTCCCTACAAGAATGGGCTGCTGAAAACCAATTTTAACTCGTATCTTCACAAGTACGTCAACAAGGAACCAAGAACATGCAAAGAGTTTAAAAAATTGTCACCCTCGTTTTCTAGTTAATGGAATCAAATCTATACTCGCATCCCACCAATATCTACAGTAAAGGGAAAATATGAGCATATATGCATGGCTACGAAACTGCTGTTCAAACAGCTGACTTGATGACAGGCTGTACCACAGGACAGTCTGAAGTATCGTGCTGATGACATGTAGGCTTGCCTCAGTCAATACACATACATGAGAACCCTGAGGAAGGTAGATGTCTGTGTTTATATTAGCCTCTGTTGAAGCAATGTTTTCTTTTCTCAGTCACAAAAGGGCAGACATGTCTGTGCAATTGTCAATGGAAACACCTTGAAATCTAGACCTATATGACATGACCTTGACCTTCATACCTTTTGGGTCACCGATCATGGTGTTACCCTACGTAACATGTACCTCACTTTCATGAATTCAACTGTATTTAATGAACGCTTTATCATCCTATTTTATTTTGTGTTATTGTGAGACCAAGAGTATTTGAGACGTATTTATTTGACACAGTACAGAGAAACATCACTGTTGGTCATGCAGTACATGTGTAACTACCCCTTTTGTTGTTTCTAACGTTACGTACTATAAATAATTATAGATACCTCCCTATATTTCTTAACATGGCCTGAACCTAGAAAAGAGCAGACATGTAAGGTTTTGTGACTTAGTATCATGATTGCCATATTTTAATGAGATGTAAGTAAAGCCAGTGCAGTTGCATCGCCATGAGTTTAGGGATGCGGCGAGCAAAATTATTCTAGCAGTCACCTACATATTTCACATGAGCTTTGGATGAATTGTATATATTCTTATCTATAATATACAGGAGACTGTACTAAAGAGCATGTTCAACCAGACAAACGCATTTATTTCACGATGGCGTTCAAGATCTCCGCTCCTTTAGCGCAAAATAGTATTTTATATCTCCATGATAATTAGCTAATGTATTCAAGGAACGACTGAACAGAACTGCTAAGAAATATTGACTAAACATACATCTGACATGGGTGGTATTTAAGACCTGATAAAAACTTAAATCTGAGTTTTTACTTAAGTTCCAGTTTTACTCAAATTCGAGAAAAATGCATTTCCCAGAATGAAATGAAATCAATATTAAACGCAAATATATAGAAGTCAATTTGAGTTTGGACAACAGATTACTTAAATCGTTTTTAAATGCAGTTTAGTTTTAAAAATCAAAATTGTCAAATTCGGTTTGAAAATTGAGTAAAAACTTAATAGTTTTCGAAAAACATCGTACCAGGTTTAGGTAGTGATCTAATGCGGTTCCATATTTTTCAGCCTCGTCAACAAAAATGTCGGTTACGTCTTTGATCAGTGTGGTATTCTCATTAAGCTAGGATTGGGTTATGCCCTTGGGTTCATTTCAAAACAATCAGTTCTAAACTCTTTTAACACAGATAAGAGGACTGTCACATCATACCATTAAGCGAGGTTTATACATACTCGTCCTTAGCGAACCTGTGAAGATCCGGGTTAGAACTGAACATCAGTAACCAATCAATCAATCTTTATTCATCTTTTGATTACCCAACTGGGAAATGATAATGACTGTCCTAAATAACAGCAAGGGATAAGATATCTCTTTGGGTGATAAGCGGTATTCCTCCTGTTGATCTTTCAAGACTCCATAATAAAATCCTTTGCTTCTGATGTCACATACGGCCCTCTTCAAAAGTGGATGTCGTCAGAGGTGGTCGGGTGGTTAAGTTCACTGACGCGGTTGACACATGTCATCGTAGATCGATACTCATGTTGTTCATCAATAAATTGTCTTTTCCAGACTCGAGAATTTACAAACCGACGCCATATAGCTGGAATATTGCTGAGGGTAAAGCTTAACTCATTCACTCGCTTGGCGAAAGTGTCAAACAAGGTGACACATTACAGGTCAATAGTTCGAGTAAAATTGTTACACGTGAGTTTTACATCTATTGATCTGACATACAGTTTCTCACGGGTCTTTTTTAACAGATAAACAATCACTTGTGATGGTACACATGGAGTATGTAAGGAACATAGATGATATCAGCATGTTAGAAAAATGACTACTATTGACCAAGGGTGTCAGAGCTGGGCATGATAAATAGACAAGAAGTCTTCCCTCGCGGAACATATTTTGTTTCAAAGCTTCTTGAACCCTCAGGCCTTCCTACGTTTTAAACCCATCGTTGATAAATATTAGTAAAGTCGTGAGCAAATAAGCGTCGCTTAATCACTTCTTCTGTTTATATTTGATCATAAGAGTGAACAAGTACTTCACTTCCTTAGGATATATGTTTACTGTGTAAACAGCACAGAAAGTACATTGGGAGTGAACGAAGTTGGACACGATAAACATTGTTTGGAAAGATACATCATCGGATTACGTAAAGTGATCAGTGGGGAACAAACGGCCCAGGTTGTCTGAAATGTTTGGGAAAGCATGAGTTCAATGGAACCTCGTCGGTAGACTCAAATAATCCATATTACTCGTTCCCGTTTACCTCAAACCTGTGGCTCGTCTGTATTGCTAGGCGCAAACACGAAGCATGAATAGTAATTCTAGGTGAATTAAATGTAGCTAAGAGTAGAGGAAGCCCAGTCTCCGGGTTAAACTAGGGGTAGACAGTCGACTCAGCCATGGTAGGTTGTAGCTTCATGTTTTCTATTTAATTGACGTCGATGTGTAGGTATTTGTATGTATATGTCATAATAGCTGACTGAATTTATCATTACAGATATTTGTATAACAGATACGGTGACATTGTCTATGGAAACAATAATATGTCCCCTGGAGAGATCTTGTGTTCGTAAATATGTACTAGAGGTGGTCGCGTCCTTCTAAAATTTGATTAATTTTAAAATCATCTTATCCGTTATATGAGAAGAACAGCTGACGGGATATATGGAGGAAGTTTAAGAAAAACATTCCTCGAGTTGCTGAAGCTATTGGTGTGTAAATCTGTCAAAATTTAACTGCATTGTTAACGGACATAGGACCATCGCGAGAAGTAAACTGATCAAAACCATGTTTCTAATATTCTTGTTTCTAATATTCTATTCATGACGAATTGTTGGAACCGCTACTCATGAAAACTGTTCAAAATGTAATGCAGGACAAATTGTAGATATAACAAAAAGTCATTTTGGATCAAACGTTGCATTTAAGAAATCATAAAGCATATATTTATAAATATATTAAGAGCACCCAGCGTGACTAAATATATGATATAAGGAAGTGGCATACATGACAAAATGTGACCAATTATTGGATATATGGCATACCTCAACACATTTAGCTTTTTAAGTTGACACGAATGGTCCAATGTTGAATATGAGAAAGTGTCATATTAACGAAAGTAACAAAATATTGGGTATAAGAAAATATCAAGAATGACAAAATGTTGTCTATAAAATATTCGTTATAACGAGGGAACATGTCTTAACAACATGGATATAAGAAAGTATTAAATTTTGTACAATCAAGTATAATATGCAACTAAGTGACTTGCATGGCACAGTGTAGAATATAATAAGGTGACAATTACGTCCAACTGTTGGATGTAAGGAAACTTCAAGCATGACAAATTATTGGGTATAGTGAAGTGACATGCAGTACTAAATGCTGAATATCGGAAAGTGTCGTCTTTCAAAAAAAGGATACTGCAGCATAAAATGCTTGTCTAGATCCTAAATATAGGAAAGTACCATGTTTGATAAACGAGAGTGTTAGGTAAAACCAAGTGCTGGTTGTTAGAAAGTGCCGTTCGTGACCAACAAAATGTACATGCATAACAAAATGTTATATATAAATTTTTTTAAATGGAATTTTATATGAAAAGGTGTTACTACAAAACTTCAATTTACATAAGACAAAAGTGACATATACGTATGTCCTGCATGACACGAATATAGGCAGACTAAGCAACATCAACATAACACGTGAGGAAGTAGTGGGCAAACCCCAAATTGAAATACTGACCCAATTTAAGAAATGAATTAGTACATTCGCAAGGCCAAGACGTCATATTGACCGGTTCAGCAAATTCTGACGTGTAACGTAATGTCGAATTATAACACAAGATATTTTTTTAACCATCAACGCTGACTGATGTTATAAATATTCTTACGATCTGAACTTGAAACCTCCTGTTTGAAATTGATACTAGAAACCATATTTACGTCATGGGGAAGAGTCGAGTTTTACGAACGTTCCCAAATACTAAATATATTGAGCTAACCATTGCTTCAATTGATATTAAGCTTCCAGTCCTAAACATCTACACTACCCATCAAAAGATTAGACTCACTAATGTAAATGTAGCAATTGTTTCAGTCAACTGTTCTAAACTGGATTTTGCAAAATGTTCCTTACTGTTTCAATGTACTGTTTACACATGATATCTTAAACATGTACTGTTTACACATGATATCTTAAAATTGTACTGTTTACACATGATATCTTAAAATGTACTGTTTACACATGATATCTTAAAAATGTACTGTTTACACATGATATCTTAAAAATGTACTGTTTACACATGATATCTTCAAAACAAATTCGTAACGTTGAAAAGATTATTGTCATCAATCGTGAAACTCAGTTACCAAATCTCCGTTAATTCTTAACAATTATTTCCAAGCTGTTCACTTGCACAATATTTGCACATGTTTTTTAGCAGTTTGTATGATTCTTGTGGATTTCATCTCCATATGGTTTGCAGTTGGTTCCCCCAAGTAATAGACTAATTCGTCTTTGATGTAAACACACGTGCATGCATATAGTGAATGTTTTGAGTAAGTCAAAAGTTTTGATGGGTAGTATATGTGTATTGCCCTAGGTCTGGGTAATTGGTTATTCATATCACATACAATGGATGTAAGTACAAAAGTACATTAAAGGATCATAAATGTGATCGAGCTGTCTTGTTCAACTGACACCATGCACAGTAATCCCACGTGTAATACATAGTAATCGGTCAGTAAACACACCACGACATGATGCCCTGTTTATAGAAGCTACAGTACATAGATCAAATACTCCCCACTACACACCTGGGCTCTTTTAATTACTTGAAGGTGTTGGGATGTTTTCTGAGCTCACCTCTTAGGTGACCTCGACCTTCAAATGAACGTGTAGACAGGGCATGTTCGCCGTTGCGTCAACAGACTCTGTTGTGGTTTTAGTGTCTTTCCACTCCCTTTGTTTGATGTTTTATTTGCAACAAAGATACGGATAGCTGTGTTGGGATGAGTTGAGATCTGACGCCAGTGTATCCGTACGGGTAATCCCAATAGTGTATATCTGCAACTCAGAGACTTAGACTGTGCATTCGTTTGTATTCAGTGTAGATGTAGTATGTAGAAACACTTATACCCTATTTGGTGTATGAAAATGTTACTCAGTGCTAAACGATATAGTTGCCTTTCAATGTCGTTCATGACAGTATGTATTATGAATCCCGTATGGAGTACAATAGATGTTACACGGGCTTTTCGGTGAGGAAGACGTTGTCTATCAATGTAGATCTAGCATATGGCTACGGGTATTACCTGTTTGACGTATGATATACACCATCGCCGAGAAAATCGTTCTCGAATCATCAGTTGTGAATACCCAAACCAAGATGTCAGATTATTTTTCAAATGTGTTAAAAATGTCTGAATAGAAGTGAATGTGAGTTGAAATCTTTGTCTTGTGGAAATGTGTTGCATTTGCAATGGGTGCAGTAAGTGAGAGTAGTTGATACAACAATGTTCAGTTCTAGTCGTACGTAACCTTGCCACCTCTACAATTCGGCACGTTGTTCAAACCGGATTATTTCATCAGTCCCCAAAGCGTGCCGGTTTAGACAGCTTGCACTGTATGCTACTACGGATCTTAAACAGTGTAGTGGTTGTCTTTCAATGTGGATCAAGATAGTATGTTTAGTGAATCCTGTGTGGTGGATGGTCTACAAGTCGGGTGCTCAGTGGATGTCTTTATTTGTTGATCTACTATGTGGATAGTGCTATACCTTATTTGGTACATACTATATGTTCCTAATTATAAGGTGCATAGGCGGTAAAGCGTCTTTCAACATGGATCAAAGTATGTCAGTACAGTTCATTCCTGTTGATGTATGCACGTTTAGACGGGTGCTTGAACGGCGTGCTGGTTGCCTTTCAAAGCATATTAAAATAGTCTGTACAGTTAATTCTGCTTGGTGCATATCTGTTATGCTGGTGTTTCGACAGTGAGGACGTTGTCTTTGAATACAGATCTAGTATGTCGATATATTTGTTCCCTGTTTATTGTATGATATCTGTTACCGCGGTGCTTAGACGGATGGAAAGGTTGTCTTTCAATGTAGATCTAGTATGTCGATATATTTGTTTTCTATCTGATGCATGATACCTGACACTCACACTGGGTGAGTGAGTATGGTTTTACACCGCTTTGGGCACTATTCTAGCAACATCACGGCAGGGGACACCAGAAATGACCTTCACACACTGTGAGGAACCCGGGTCTTCGGCGGGACTAGCGAACGCTTTAACCACTTCGCTACCCAGTTGCCCCATATCTGACACTAAGGTGCTGAAACAGTAAAGAGGATGTGGAGCTGTTATCTGGATACATTCCATCCCTTGGTGTACAGTGTCTGTTGACTGGTGAAAAGGCGACATGGTTATGTTTGAATGTTAATGTAGTTTATCAATATTGATAATAAATGCTTTAATGACCTAATACATCGTTCAAGCCGAGGTCACACCCCTGTTACTGTAAGTAACCGAAAAAAGGCGAAATTATTGTCTTTCGCTGTCATTTATCCTTCTTGTGAGACTGTTTGTTCCCTGATGTTACATCTGTAACAGTTACATCTATAACTGTGAAACTGAAATGAATATTCGTTGACTTTTAGTGTGGACTTGGGGTTCGGACCTCGGTGGCTCTATTGACTGTCTTCGTTCTTGCATCAGTCCTGCAGTGTAATGGTAAGCGGAGTGTACACGTCTTGACACGAGATAGTTAAAATCCTTTAAATACCATTTTGACAGTGTGACCTTTCGAAATATTGCCTTAGTGTTTGTATCTGCACAAATGTGGTAAAGAAAGTTTCATATTTATTTTAATTATGTAGACATATATGATTACTTTTGCAAATTCTTGCAAAGTTTTTCCTTTTTACATATATCGTGGACATTTCATTGACTAATAACGGTAGTTATCATACCTTGTCTTTTAATACCAATCGCGGGTATGTACATTTGTTTGTTAGTCCAAATTCATCCTTGCTTAGACAAACATCTAGTCTTTGAAAGGAACATATTTCACAGAAACAAATGAAATATAAAAAACAATGAAAAGTAGGCCAGAGAATAGGCCATTTGCAGAAAATGCGGTAGTCTAGATCTGCCACAAAAGTTCGATTTACGTGAGTTGTATTGGACACATTGTCTCAAGATCTGTATGACAACTATTGGTTGTAAATGATGTAAGTGTTCCTGGCGTCTGTAACATGGATCACGTGCATATGGATCACATCTCTACCCTCAGGTATGACCAGCTTCAAGCGGGTATGCTACTACACAAGCTGGAGCCAGTACAGACCAGCTGGAGCCACCTTCCTCCCTGGGAACATTGACTCCGACCTCTGCACCCACATCATCTACAGTTTCTACCTGTTCAACGAGGGCAGCTGGGATCTCCGGCCTGATGAATTGAACGCTGGGTCTTTGTAAGTATTACGTTGATTGGGCTCCAACATGGGCGCTTTTGAATAGCCAGTAATTGGTTTGGGAGAGAGACGTTTTGGTAACACTCGAGAAGAACATCTACGATAACGTGCTGATTAAAGGTCCCCACGGACTACGTAGCTGTGTTGGGGCAGTGGGGTAGCCTAGTAGTTAAATCAATCGCTCTTCAAGCCGAAGATCCAGGTTCGATTCCCCACATGGGTATAATGTGAAAAGTCCATTTCTGATTTTTCCCCCACATAGTGTTGATGGAATATTGATAAAGCGGGGTAAAACCAAAGTTACTCACCCACTTACTCATTGGCGCTAGGCTCAACAAAAACAAATTCCCACTTGTCTGGACAAGTATTGAAACCACTAGGCGCATTGGGTTAATGTGACATTCCCATCCTTACGTGTTACCCCTTCAGAGCTGGGTTGACTGGGACACATGCTCACAGTAGTTTGTCCAAATTTAGTGCACGTTGCTGTACCCACAACAAGGTGTTTGCACGTATTCATGTGGCTACCGTCTGGTCATTTACCAACGACTTGATTGATTAATTAATTAATTAATTAATTAATTAATTAATTAATTAATTAATTAATTAATTAATTAATTAATTAATTAATTAATTAATTAATTAATTAATTCATTCATTCATTCATTCATTCATTCATTCATTGATTGATTGATTGATTGATTGATTGATTGATTGATTGATTGATTGATTGATTGATTGATTGATTGATTGATTGATTGATTGATTGATTGATTGATTGATTGATTGATTGATTGATTGATTGACTGGTTGATTGACTGGTTGATTGATTGATTGACTGGTTGATTGACTGGTTGATTGATTGATTGGTCGATTTCATTTGAAATTTGATTGAAATCATTTCTTTTAAATCGAATCTTCCAAAGAATTATCGTCGGTGGTTATTCAAAAACAGGATGTTGATTTCTGTATCTTAAACTTACCTAATTTGTAGATGTGATCCTTGAAGATCTGGGTTAGAATTGGTCTTCAGTAACCCATGCTTGTCGTAAGAGGCGACTAATGTGATCGGGTGTTGAGGCTCGTTGACTTTGTTGACACGTCGGTGCTCATGCCGTTGATCACCAGATTGCCTGATCCAGACTCGATCATTTACAGACCGTCGCCATATAGCTGGAATCTTACTGAGTACGCCACGTAAAGACTGTTTCCAAATGTTTTGCAGGTTATCCGGTCTCACTGCGCTGCGCAGTTCCAACAATGAGCTGAAGATCATGATAGCTGTTGGCGGATTCAGCTTCGGCTCGACACCGTTCTCTAACATGGTTACCACTAGAGCCAACCGAGCGGCCTTCATTTCCAGCGTCCTGTCCACTCTATCCAGGTACAGTCTGGACGGCCTTGATCTGGACTGGGAGTACCCGGGAACAAGAGGAGGAACGACGGAAGACAAAGACAACTTCGTGTTGCTCTGTCAGGTGAGGCTGATACCAAACTACGTTTCTTCACATGATTGACACGTGAAGATCCCGGGGTACAACATGCCTTCAACACATGCTTGCCATAAAAGGCGACTGTGCTTGTCATAAGAGACGACTAACGGGATCGGGTGGTCAGGCTCTCTCACTTGGTTGACACATGTGATCGGTTCCCAAATGCGCAGATCGATGCTCATGTTGTTGATCACTGGGGTGTACCAGACTCGATTATTTACAGACCGCCACCATATGGCTGGAATATTGCTGAGTGCGGCGTAAAACTAAACTCACTCACTCACTCACCCTTCACATGATTACCTGGTCTGGTTTGTTATTTTACATCACACTCAGCAATATTCCAACTGTATGTCTGTGGTCTGTAAATAATCGACTAGGCAATATTGATCGACGGTATGAGCACCAATCTATGCATTGCCATTTGTCAAGCAAGTAACTCGCCTCTTACGCGGATCTTCACGTGTATGACAGACATATTAGTGAGTTCGGTTTTACGCCTCTCTCGACACTATTCTAGCTGTATGGCGGATGATTAACAGGTACTAGTTAGGCGTATTCTTTCCAAAATCAGTAGTCCCAATGGACTGGGAGATTAGCTTGACTGTGCCACATCGTAAAACACCCGCAATATCAACCACCGGGTTGTCTAATCCAGCAGTCGTCATGTAACAAGGAATCTGGTCGTTTCGTTAAAACAACACGAAGTGTACAAACGTATCTGTTCTTAGATCAACCGTGCCCTTATCTGGGTTACACTTTCTCAATAAAGTACAGATTCTAGAAGGGGGTTTGAAACGCATCCGGGATTCGAACCCGCACTCTCAGACTGAGGCCCCTAATCACCACTAAGTCAGCGATTTAACCCACTCAGCCACAAGTTTCCGTAAGGCTGAGTGGGTTAGACCGCGGACTGGGCATTCACTTCTCCGAATTATAACTAGACAATTCTTTGCTTTCATATCGCTATGCGCTTCCTGTTCCATGTTATCTACTCACTACAATTACATGACTCCAGTTCATATACGTGTATTGGTCCATCATCTGACAGACTTACAAAGCCAAAGATGTATAATATGATTTCAACTTCTACTTTCAGGAGCTGAAAAATGCCTTTGAGCCATACGGCTACCTGCTGTCCGCAGCCGTTCCTGCTGGATTCCAAAACATATACGCAGGCTTCAACACCGAGTCGGGAAAGTAAGTGAGTGAGTAAGTGAGTTTAGTTTTACGCCGCACCCAGCAATATTCCAGCCATATGGTGGCGGTCTGTAAATAATCGAGTCTGATCCAGACACCCCAGTGATCAACAACATGAGCATCGATCTGATCAATTGGGAACCGATGGCATGTGTCAACCAAGTCAGCGATTCTGACCACCCGATCCCGGTAGTTGCCTCTCACGACAAGGACAGTCGCCTTTTTTAGCAAGCATGGGTTGCTGAAGGCCTATTCTACCCCTGGACCTTCACGGGTCGGAAAGTATGTGAACAGTTTATTAATTGGCCGGAATCACAGCTACTTATAATGTTTGTTATGGCGTTGTTGTAAGTTCCTGGTTAAGCCCCAGGGATATGAAACGTCCTTATCTGTCAGAAAAAATATAAAATGATGAAATCTGTCAATTACTTAAAAAATGCCCACCTGCTCTTCACGTAAAAAATATTCCAAGGCAATTTCCACGGCAAATAATCAATTCATGTCCTTGAGTATTTTCATGCTATATTTCTCATATACATTTCTATTGATATTTTGCATGAACCAGTGTGCAAATAATGAAACAAGGCTACATTGATGTCTGTCAGTACCGTGTTTCCTTATTGAATTTTCCATCTACAGGCATGTCAACATAAACGTATGTGTTAAAGAAAATACACTATCACTTCAAACAGTATTTGACAAAATGCCTTTATCAAAACAGTACTAGACGCAAAACATTCATCTAAAAACGCAAAACGTTAGGTCTATAGCTATACTGAACAGCAAAAGAAACGCATGCAAGTTTCAAAAAAATGAAATCTCACAAAAGTAAGCGTTCATGTTTATTTCTTCTGTACCACCCATCAAGAGTTTAGAGTAAGTGTAGCCACTTATTTCAGTCAACTGTTCTAAACTAGGCTTTTGCAAAATTTTCCCGACTGTTTCAAGGTACATGCATTGATGTATTTGCAACAAATTTGTAGCATTGAAAAGATTATTGTCACGATTTCTGTGAATGAAAAATTGGTGAATTCTTAACAAAACTATACTCCAAAACAAGGTTATTCACATGCACGATATTTGCACATGTTTTTCAGCAATTTGATTCATGATACTCATTCAGTTTATCTGCATAAGGTTTGCAGTTGATTCCCCAAAGTTGGTGGAGAAATTTATCTTAGGTGTAAATGTATGTATAAATGTAACATATAGTGAATCCTTTAAATGAGTCTAATCTTCTGATGGGTAGTAAAGCAAAAAGCCAGAGTTGCGTTTCTTTTGCTGTTCAGTATATGATACCTGCCTCAAAACATAACCATCGAACTAACCATTTATTGTTTGTTTCAATTTTTGTCACCATCAACTTCATTTTGCCGAGCAGGTTTAGACTGTATTTTACATATAATATGAAGGTAGAGATTCCTGGATATACTTACAGGTACTTAGACTTCGTTAACGTCATGGGCTATGACTACTACGGCCCCTGGGATTCGACCACTGGACACAATGCACCATTGTATCCTCAGCCGGACGACCCCAATCAACGTTATACTTTGGTTCGTACTCACTGCCCTTATAACTTTGTTACGTACTTACGATCTTCATCACTTTCCTACATACCCTCGGCTGTGATAACTTTGCTACGTACTTACGATCTTCATCACTTTCCTACATACTCTCGGCTTTGATAACTTTGTTACGTAATAACAACTTTGATACGTACTTTGATACGTATGGCTTTTATTACTTTGACTGGCACGTACTAGGGGCTTTTATACCTTTGCTACTTACTTTCAGCTGGTATTACATTGCATCGTACTCACGACCATCATTACTTTGATAAGTACTCTCGGCTTTCATTACTTTGGTACCTACTCATGACTTTGATACTGCTACGTACTCATGGCACTGATAACTTTGCTACGTACTCACGACTTTGATAACTTTGCTACGTACTCGCGACTTTGATAACTTTGCTACGTACTCATGACTTTGATAACTTTGCTACGTACTCATGACTTTGAAACTCCATTGCTTCGCAGCAGCGATGTCATTTCCCACGACAATCTTAAATATATACCAGACACCAGGTGTTATATATATGACATAATATACACCTCAAATGTAGCAGCACTGTCGCATTTTTCCACGCTCCCGTCTTCCAGCGATATACCCAATAAGTCATATAGGCGTTGTTGAGCTCGCGTTACGGAAGTTTATAAAATATAAGAGGACTTCCAAAAGGCAACTTTAATAATAATACTGTCATGTGAATAGAAATATTCAGATGTAATATATGTCAGAGTTTAGGAGTTTACCGTACAAGTATATACATTTATGTATTTGTCGCTAGGGTGATGGCAAGAAACCTGTGGTCTCGGGTTCGAATCCCAGGTGGGCAATGACTCTCAGTAATGCTTCTAAACTTTTATATAGCATTTAGAAGCGATGTTGAGGAAGGTTAAGATTTATGGATCTGAACGTTTGTGATATGAGGAGCACGAGACTAAGAAAATACCCCGAAACGTCAAGTTCTCTTATTACATAAGTTGACATTCATATTTTTCCACAGAAATTGTTATTGCTTGGTTTTCCTCCCACGTGAAACAAACACTTCGTGGTATAACTGACATATTGTTCAAAGTGACATTAAGTCCGTTCATTCAGTCATATAACGTGTGTCCATTATGTGCTTTTTCAGACTGAAACTCTTCGAATCTACAACGAAGAACTTGGGATTCCAAAGTCAAAGCTGATTGTTGGAATGCCAACATACGGCCATGTATGGACCCTGGCGAACCCCTCCCAGAACGGCGTCGGATCACCTGGCACCCCAGGACCAGCAACACCCCTCGTGGCAGCCCCGGGGGTCATCGCATACTTCGAGGTAGGCAACCCGTTTCGTGGGCAGGGAAAGTGTGCTGAGAAAGTCATAATGTGTAAGCGAAACACCGCTGTGTCGAAGCTGACCTGTATAAATACTTCGCGTTATCCGACGTTCGACACAACCGCATAATGATGGTTACTACGAGACAAGCGTACATTCGATATAAAGGTATCTGTGGTTGGTAAACTCAGGGGCGTGGCGTAAACATCAAGCATATTACTTTTGGACATTTATATATTTCAGGTCTGCAGCAATACCTCCTTCCAGCGCGTGTTTGATAACGTAGCTCTCGTTCCATATGCTGTGTTTGGACCCGTTTGGATCTCTTACGATGACGTTGTAAGCTTGGCCATCAAGGTAGGTTGCACATCGACAAATAATTACACTAGTCATGACAACGTTAACAAAGGCATGGTAGCTTCAACCCCTAGGGGATGTTTGTGATAAATGTAATCTCTCTGTAAACTGTTGATCATTGCCCTTCTACAAGTGAAAAATGTCTTGTCCGAGTTTACAAATAACAAGCACAATAGTTTGATGAGTAGAATGTCACTGTACTTGGACCCTTGAAGAATTGGTCTAATTGGTCTTCAGTAACCCATGCTTGTAGTAAAAGCATACTGATCGATTTGGGCGGTGAGGTTGACTGACTTGGTTGACATATCGTACCCCAATACCGTAGATCGGTGTTGATCACTGGATTACATGGTCCAAACGCGACTGTTTACAGTGAGTTGCCAGCTGGAACATTGCTGAGTGCGGCGTAAAACAAAAAAAACCTGGTCATTTATTCTACATACAGAAACCAGTGTTGTTGAATGAGTAGCAAGTTTCAACAAACATTCTGAGATAAACTAGCGCTTCCGATCTATCCCAAACCGAAAACATATGTTACTCTATAATGACGTTTTTCCTTAAGAATGGGCCTTTGTTCGAAACACACCGTCTAGGTAAAAGATACCTGATAGGATGAGAAGGCATTGTAACTGTTATATAATAACAAAATAATGCAGCTTTGACTGGACATTCCCCAAATATCTGAAAATTTCAATTCAAGTGCACACAAGGTAATTGAACGTGGTAACAGTGCACATGACATCTGACCTTGACATGTGTTGTTGTTGTGGTAGTTGCTGTTGGAGGTGGAGGTGGAGGTGTTAAAGCCGCCCTCTTAGCAATTTTCATCACGAATTCGGACAACCTTGATTTCTCATTTCTGTTTCTTAATACGGAGAAGAGAAGACAGCTTCAGATCGTTTTCAGTGTGACGAGGTCACTTTCCTACAGATGTCGACCTGACTCAGAACCTCAGCAGGTGCTAATGATGAGGCACAAGTAATTCACTTTCCATCAAGCTACATACTGACAGAACTGTCCAATACTCAGAGGACTGACCACTGATTAATGGCCCTGGCCTCGTCATCTTTCCTCTTTCATCCTGTTGACTAATTGGCAGCTTCAAATAACGACTTAATATAGTGGAAAGAGGGCAGGGTGGCTCCCTTACGTCGTGCCTGAATATCACACTCGTTGTTCATTACGAACATTGCTTGTCCAGTCATCTCAGTTCCAAAATGTACTCTTGGTCAGTATAGGAGGGAATCCATATTGGGTCGCTAGTTCGCGTGACTATCATATAATATCAAATTGTATACCTAATTTCTCAGAATGACAGAATTACAATATGTAAACGGATCCATTTAGAACTTTAGACCAGTGTGATCAGCTTCTATGGGTGACCGTTATTCGTCAGTGTTTAATATTTGAATAGCTTTTCTTTGTTGTTTAACCGCATTCAGCAGTATTCCAGCTAAATCACGACGGTCTGCAAATAATTCAACCTGGACCAGACAATCCAGTGTTCAATAGCATGAGCATCGAGCTGCACAAGTGGGATAGAATGACATATGTAGACCAAGCCAAGAAACCTGATAAGTTGCCTCTCATGGCAAGTATGGACTACTGAAGATCAATTCTAACCCGGACCTTCACGGATGAAAAGATTTGGATAAAATTGCTTTGTAGTACCTTTGTGACATAGATTTGATACAAACTACCAAAATCTCGACTCCGTTATGTCCAAATGTATAATTTTCTTACGAAATAAACCGAGTGGATCACCTGAGGTGTCGCCTCATAGCTGTGTACCATTACACTCGACGTCCTTGGCTACAGAAGCTACAGTAGTGCTTCCATTTCGTATACAGGGAGATTCCTGTTTCGTATATGTACTAAAGTGTTGCATACACGATCATTTTTGGTATGAATGTATTGCTCCTTACACGGCACCCGTGAAGATCCGGGTTTGAACTGGTCTTCAGTATTCTAACCTAAGCTTGTCCTAAGATTCGACTTGCAGGGTCGGGTGTTTAGGCTCGCTGACTTGGTTGACACAAGAACTGATTCTAAAATATCGATATAAATATTATTGAAGCACAATGTCTGTACAAAGCGTAGTTCAGTAGTGTTTATGGACAACATGTTCACCGCCCTGGAGTAACTTAACATTTATAGCTTAATTATAGCTTAATTCTGTCAGTAAGTTTTCGTGAGGCATATGTTATAAACGAAAATGACGTCATCCTGAATCGTCGTGACTTAAGAAAAACAACGAAATCCGCTGAAACATAATCAGTCTGGTTTGGGGTTAGCTCAAAAACATGACATGAACTTCTTGAAATAACCTTTGCGAAGCACAGATTTCTAGATGTCTGAATTATACAAGTGGTTGACATGTAAATAGAACCTTGTATCAATGATTGGCGGTAACTAGCAGACTTATATGCTTGGAGACTGGCAGTTGAACGTGTAATCAATGCCAGCACACCGCAGACATGGCAACAGGTTCAAGAATAAAATAACACAGGAAACAATTACTTAGCACCTTGGTTATAATGCCCCTGGCAATAATGCCATCCTGGATATAATACCATGTTTTTGCCAGAACGGATATCCTGCCTATATAATACCCTGGTCATAATGCCAAACACTGGATGTAATGCCATCTGCCAATGTTTTTTGTCGTTTTAGTTGTTGTTTTGGGTTTTGTGGTTTTTTGTGTTTGTCTGGTTGGTTGGTTGGTTGGCTTGTTGGGTTTTTTAAACAAAGAGTCATTTTCCCCTGGTTATAATACCAATTACACGGGCTGCATGTAGTATTCATACCTTAACTGGTTAATTTACATTACTCACATTACTTGTCTTAATACATTAATGCTTCAAGTAGTCTTGTAATCCAAAACAGGAAAACACATGTGACAATACACTTACTGCCACCTACAACATATCACCTTCAGCCCCTAGACGCTGGGATTATCCAGTCATTCAAGGCTCATTACGGAAGACATCAGTTCAATCACCTTGTTGATTACACAGGTCCCCTAACTGACCTACCTGGTTATAATGCCATCCTGGAAATAATGCCACGCCTTTGTCTGGCAAAACGGTAGCATTACAAAAAGGGTGTACAGTACATAAAAGTTAAATCTAACTAATCACATTACAAAACCAAATATAAAAGCAAGAATTTATGGATGTTAAATTTATTTTGATGGACACGTGTTTCGAAGTATATCCTTATTCCTCCATCAGATGTATGAAAGACTATAGATGTACAAGTGAAACAACAGTGACAACATATCATGAGCAGCCAGCAGTTACTAAGCACAAAATTGGTAAGGTGTATGGACAAATGGGAGCCAGGGAATGTAATTCCTTGCTTGAATGATGAGGTAAATATGAGGTAATATTGGTGGCATTTGACACCACCACCATCATCGCCATTCACTACAACAACAATGTCATCAACGACATCGTCATCGTCGTCGTCGTCGTCGTCGTCGTTGTTGTTGTTTTCTTCATGTGGATATTTCTGGAATGAATGCCCTTGTTTATTGATGTTCTCTGATCTCTTGTATTTCTCCAGACTGATCTGGTGATAAACGAGGGTTACGGGGGCGTCATGTTCTGGTCGCTGGACTTTGATGACTTCAATAATCTGTGCGGTGGAGGCAGATTCACACTCATCAACTCCGTTAAGAACAAACTTCTAGAAGCCACGGTAACAGCGTCTACTTCAACAACAACTCCTACACCAACTACGTCTACAACTACGACCACTACCACTACTACTTCTACAACAACCACAACTCCATCTACCACCTCTACAACAACGACGACAACTACTACAACTACAACTCCGACTACCATGTCTAATGGTGAACCCACGGACGATGAAGACTGCGATTATTATACAGGTAGATATTGATACACAACATTTTTTATCCTATCATCTCCACACTTAATGCGATAATTTATTTTTACATATAAATGTCACCAGTTTTTTTTTAACAAAGACTAACAAATCAATGATAGGATGGAGAACATTCTTGTATATGGAAGCTTCACGAGGCTATAAAGACATAAGAGAGAGCTGCCACCTACAATTTTGAACAGTGAAATGAGAGTATGCATATGCTAGTATTAATGGGATCGGTGTGGGTTTTTTTGACATATTTTATTCAATACTGCAAAGGTATTGGGACCATAATTAATTATTTTCTTAGTAGCTATTATAATCACGTCTGTTTGGAAAACAAGATGGATAACATTTGTTGCACACGACCTGCACTATTCGCTAGACAGAAAAGTCATTTTTGGTATGTGTTACTCGACAACAAATGAACATTTCTCGGGCTTAATTCGATAAAGACTACGATGAGTTATACTGCAATTGCTTTTTCTTATGTTGTAGATCCCTCTCAGGCAAATAGCAGGTGGTGGTATTATGCAAACCCCGATGACTGCGGCCAGTACCGTTTCTGTTTTGGAGAGGTTATCTGTCTTGGGTTTATGAACTGTCCTCCAGGCACTCTCTGGAACCACAGAGCTCTCACCTGTGATCACGCCGGCAAAGTCACATGCGCGTGTGCTGAACGAAATGATTAATGTGACTGCTAAAATTTATTATTTTTTTTTACTATTCTGCCAGGAACATATACCGGAAAAATTCATATGTCAACGCTATCAACACTGACTATTTAACATGTTGGAATGAGAAATACGAAGGACGTAATTTTATTTTTTAGAATCTGATTTCGTGAAAAAAGACCTACACCCACGAATGTAGTGTGTCATGTTAACTTGTAATATGTCAATAAGTTAATGATAAACTTAACACTTGATGTTGCAAATAGTCCCATCTGAAGCATATCCATTGATCAAACAGCAGGTGTATTAGCATGTTTGAAAAACTTACCAAATGCTGTGCCCACATGATATGGCCATGTTTGTTTCTTTAAAGAGAGGCTACGCTTGTGATTTTTCATCAATGACGACACAGAACGTTACACTGTCACCTGTTACACCATCAACAGCGACAAGGCCCCAGCCATGGACCATGGTCCATAGTACAAGAAATAAAATTGTTCATGTACAAAATGTGTTGTTTGTTGGGGGTTTTTTCATTAAAATACAGCAGTATATTTATGAATACTCTTAGACGTTTGTACTATATTACTACTTGCACAACAATCAGTTGCAATTTGCCGTAGAAAATTGCAGTTCCGTAGTGGCTGAATATCCGACGTATTGGTTCTTAAAGGGTTTTCTTTATACAGAGGAAACCGCCTGAGTAAAAACCGCTTAACTAAACATATCGGATAAGTAAACACTGTTCTTTGGTCCCGGAAAACTTCTTCATTAATTGTCACTATTTGAGTCCTGTTAACTAATATTGGATAAGTATATTAAATTCGGTTACTTACTTACTTCTTAAATATATTCCCAATTCCACATGATTCTACATGTGTCGCACTGAAAGTATGTATGCGTGCGAGTGTGCGTCTGTGCGTGTGCGTGTGCGTGTGCGTGTATCGTCTGTATGCAGTTCGAGGACGTTACGGGTGGGGACGAGTAAGAAAAGGTTGGCATGGGAAAGAGTAAATACTTTCAGCATTGTTCCAACAATATCACGGTGGGTGACACCAGGAATATACTTGACGCGTTGTACCCGTGTGGGGAATCGAACTCAAGCATTCGACTTGGTGAACGAACACTTTAACCACTAGACTACCCGACCGCCTCTGGAGGTGAAGCAGAAGTCATTGACCACAGATAACACGTCATGGTGCAGGATACAAATTGTAAACCAGCTGTGGTTGAGATGAGCGTTACATGCCGCTTACGTCAATAAATAGAAGCAACAAGTGATATAAGTTACAAAACACCAAATGCTTACCCACAGACTTCTATAGTAGCCTTATGTTTGTTTTAAATAATCCAGGCCATCAACAGCCATTCCATGAACACATGGATACAACCTTGGCCCTTAAACTACAATAAAACATAATTTCTGGCCAACATTTCCGGCTAACTTTCCGAGCACGGGAAGCTGAACACATCAATCTCAGTTCCGCACTAAATGTCACCTCCTTGTAAATATCTGTACACACATAAGTACATGTACAACTCATGGTGATAAAAGTGACAGTACTAAATGCTTAAAATTGTGATAAATTCTTCATAACTGGATGGATGCGCTATTAAAAACATGCACATCTTACACTATTTCATCCAATCACAGCTGTCACAAGTCTCCGTCTTACATACGGCACTCGCTCAGGGAGCATGTGATTTTGATTTAGTGTAGTGGAGCCTATAACATTGTTGGGGATGAAATTCTGTAGATACTCGTAACAATGACCAGTTGTCTCATTCCTTTACAATGTGAATTGTACCTAATTACTTAATTTCTATTTTTGTTTTGTACAATATGAAGTATGGTCAAGACAAGTGATTGACACAATGAACATCAGTTTATTGAATCTGACCTCCCAGCAAACTCCTACCCTATTCTTCACAGGTCGTTCATATGTGTTGTGACAAGGGTATATGGTATTTTTTTAATCTGTCTACCGTTTGCTTACAATCAGCATCATTCTTGGTTGATAGTTTGAGCACGCACCAGACTACTAGGATTTTTTTAGGTTTAATGACTTGGGAATGCTTACTGTCCAAAACGCTGTTTATGGCGTTAATCCTGATTTCTTCAGCAGTAAGACAACGGTGAAAGTTTGTAGAGGATAAATATTGCCGAAATACGCCTAAATGTACAAGTAATCCGTAGTAAACCTCAGTAAACCTAAAAAGACAGAAAAAGTAGCGTAACATTCCATGGTCTGATTTACACGCCTTCGCAGTATGGCTGAGATTTAGAATATAGTCCTGGTATAACATTAATTCTCCTTAATCTAGATCAGCTCTTCGATAGAGATACAACATTATTAACCCAGTTATGTCGCAATCTGATCTCAATCTTCTGTGTGAGCCACTCTCCTGCTTGACGGGCCGAGTAAGGTCTGTCTTTCATGTGTCCATCTTAGGATCCGTTGATCCCGACTAGCATCCTTGACTTAGATAAATGTTTTTCAGCGCTTGTTATAACACACACAGGGGTCAATAGCCAGTTTAATAGTGCAACATAACAGATTTACAGATAGGCGTGGTAGAGTCGTGAAATCTGTTCAAATCTCATCGTGGGCAATTCTTGTGCAAGTAGGTTACATACTATTCTTCAATCGCCCAGTAAGGCGTTAAACAGCGAGGAGAAGCTGGTGAATCTTGAGGTACACTGAATCTCAATTCATTCACTGACTCACTCACTCACTCACCCATACCCACCCACTCACTTAGTGTTAAAGTTGATATGACTGGAATAAATAAATATTTTGGACAAAGAAGGGGAGTTTCAATCTTTTACTGTCGCTTCGAAAGATCTTGAACTTAATTAAGTTGAGCTTTATTTTATCGGTACATATGTGTAAAAATCGCCTGCTTTGGCAGTAGGAAGCAGAAAGAGTGAGACTGTGAGTAACATCTGAGGTACCCCAGCTCTCTTAAATTATTACTGGAATCAAGATTCCGAAAATCTATAATAGTGATAACTGCACAGATCCTTTGCCGTAATGTTGTAGGTGAAGAATAAGCCGTTCAAACTGATGCTGTGGCTCGGTTGGCCGTGTCGTCTTGTGCGAGAGTTGTGTCCCTTGAACACCCCGGAAACTGTGGGTTGGAATCTACAATGGTAACTTTGTTTCTAGGTTAGTGCTAGTGGGTTTCATTAAATCAGTAAAAACCTGCGAAAATCGGGATTTCGTCCCCTATTCAACTGACACGCAGTGATATACATTGAATTTATAGTAATTTGAACTCAGTTAACTCACCCACTCACTCACTTTGCCTGAAGTTACACCTTTTTCCCAAACCTTAAGTTTGTGTCTCTCTTGTGTATCATACCGATACAGTGAGTGAGATTAGTGAGTGAGTTTTAGTTTATCATTAGCACAATTCCAACTATATATGTATATGGCGACGGCTTATGAAAAATCGACTCAGGACAATACTGTCCTGTGATCAACAGCATGAGCATCGATCTACGCAACTAGAACATAATGGCATGTGTCAGCCAAGTCATCGAGCCTGACCATCCGACCCCGTTAGTCTTTTACGAGCAAGGGTTGTCTAAGACCATTTCTTCAAGGGACCACTGATACCCATACAGTACAAGACGCCATTGTAGTATCGTCTTGGATGGGTTCGAATCCGTTAAATATAATTTCTACAATATGCTATTCTGTATGCACAAGGCTTTCTTTAGACTTAAATCCCCCACTAAACTGATGCTGACCATCTGTGTTCTAGGTAAAGTACATGTGGGAAGATTGAGTATTGTTTTTTTTTTAGGTGTACACAGTTACCTTTCTTAGATCTGTCAGGATCTGTCCACTTTTTGTAATAGTTTTTGCATCTTGGCTCCTGAAAGCTACTCGTACTTTACGTACACAACGTAACACAAGTAACAGGTGTAGCCTCACCTTAGGAAAGTCAGTGTGTTCAAATTTGAGTGAGTGGGTACCAGGTAGGATGAAATGATCATATGACTCTTAATCATATAGTTGGTCAGCATCACTTCAAGCTGCCTTCCCACACAAGCGAAACACTCACTCACTTTATCACACTCATTCTGTCATTCACTCTTACTTTTCCTATCATTCTGTCACTCATTCACTACATCACACCATCCCTCACTCTGTCACTATCACTCACTTTATCGCTCTAACTACCACACGGTCAATCTGACACACTCTCTCACTCACTCACTCTATCACTTTCTCTCCCAGTCATACTTTCACTCTAACACTGTGTCACTTTATCACTATGTCACTCACCTCATCATTCTATCATTCAGTCACTGACTTACTCATCAAAGATCTTTTTTTCAAGAGACGCGTATCGCAAGAGTGTTCTTTTTATAACGTTTTCACCCGAGCCGCTTCTTCAAATCGTACGTCACAGATCCCAAGCCTGTCTGTAGAGTGATGTGTTTTCTTTCTCTCAGAGACTGGTATTAGCTTGAGGGAGGAATGAAGGAATTACTGGACTTGAACACCCCCTAACTGTTCCAAATTATTCATCTTGGCATTTCATATCTTGAAGAATGGAAAATGTGAGAGAAGGGAACGTAAAATCGCTCATCGCAATCGATACCGCTCTCAGAGGACTTGATACGTTTAGAAAGTTCAGGTAGTATGTAGTCAGTGAGAGGACTGAGCGTTCTTTAACGCGGTACGGTTTTGAACGCTACAACCTAAATCAGGTCGTATCAGCATAGAGGTAGAAGAAAGTAATGCGGGTCTGAGCACACATGGGCGGATCCCACCCCCGCCCCTTTCTCAAAAACCTGTATCCGCCCCTGTCAGACAGATGGTGCTGGCAAACGTAGAAATCTAAGAATATATTTTTAAAAATCAACGAAAAACAACAACGGGGTTCTGGCGTTGCTGACCATGACAACTGGACGATCTTGCCTACCCAGGTAGTTCGTGATTAGGTAGGTGGTAGGTTCCTAAGGGTAGTCCACACCATGATGTTCTTGAACACTAATAACGCGTTCAGACCCTGCAGATGGGTAACAAGAGGTACAATCGCATACATATTTGTATGACGCAAGCGGAAGTCAACTCGCAGGACATCCGGTTCGCGGGTAGACGTTATATGCACACCGCTCCAGACCCGTAACGATCCTGGAGAAAGCTGATCTTTAGGAACCATGCTTGACGTAAGAGGATCAGTATAGCTGTTAAGGTATATGCATTTCTCCAGCCCCAACTGCGTAACGATCCTGGAGAAAGCTGATCTTTAGGAACCATGCTTGACGTAAGAGGATCAGTATAGCTGTTAAGGTATATGCATTTCTCCAGCCCCAACTGCGTAACGATCCTGGAGAAAGCTGATCTTTAGGAACCATGCTTGACGTAAGAGGATCAGTATAGCTGTTAAGGTATATGCATTTCTCCAGCCCCAACTGCGTAAAGCGGTACTCATGATACTAGTCACTCGAATGTCCAGATTCTGTTATAATTTTAATTAGGTTTTTAATGGACGCAGCGTTAAACAAAAACATCTGGAGGACAAGACAATGCATTACTCACTGAAACCCGCCTACGACCATCATACTAAAGCCCAGAGACAAACTATCTTCTTGAGCATTTCTGTTTGTTGTTTGACGCCACACTAAGCATTATTCCAACTATATAACACTGGTCTGTAAATAATATAGTCTGGACCAGAAAATCACGTAATACACATCACGCGCATCTATCTACACAACTGGGATGCGATGACATGTGTCAACCAAGTCAGCGAGCCTAACCACCCGATCCCGTTAGTCGCCTCTGACGACAAGCATTGGTTGCAGAAGACCAATTCTAACACAGATCTTAAAGGGTCTCTTAAGCATTTTAAGTACGTCTTGCAGACGTAGTGTCCTATCACACCCAGACGACGTAAATCAATACATCGACGTGGCCCATTGCCCTATTAAACATTACAAAACTATTATAATGCTAAATACAATCCCCTATGAGAACACCTTGTTTTCTAACCACAACACCTTCAAAAGGTATCTCTCCAGCATCACCACAGGATACAGTAACACAATAAGGTTCTGCTGACGCGGAATAATAAAGAAATCCTTTCTGGACAGACTTTGATGAAGCTTTATTAACGGTCGCTGGGCAGCAGTTAGGGAGATGGTATTGACCAGGGAAATCAATAGTAATTATCGATAGATTCATTTAACAGCGAAATATGCCGCCAACTTTATTCAAGCCATATTGCCAGGATCCCCCCAACGACACAATGGCATTTAGAATTGATTTCCACTTACAGCGTTGGTACGTTAGCTACCTGGCTTTGAGGAGGGCGCAAATACTTGGGACACACTTTAGCTAGCCGTCGTAATTTATCACAAGCATATTAAACTTGGGAAATGCACTGGGAAATGCATTGGGAAATGGAATAAAAAACAATATTTATATTACGGTTATATAACCTAGATTGGGTTTTTGACGCTGGTTGAATTTGCCGTGCCAGTACTTTAACCATGTTTGAATTGCGGTGGCTGAAAATGAAAAAAAAGACTTGTTTCATTAAAAGATGAGTTGTTGAAGGGTTTTGTAATTGTTATTGCTTTGTTGAGGTTTGTTATTTATTTCACATTTATAATTTCTTTTCTTTTTCTTCTTCTTTCTGTGTTTTAATGTGTTTGTTTGTTTTCAGGAGAGTTTTGCTCGTTTAGTGTTTTGTTTGTTTGTTTGTTTGTTTGTTTCTGTGTGTGTGGTGGGTGGAGAGGGACATTGAGTTTACTGTGTTTACAGCCTAAGGTTTTTTTGTAACGTTCACAATTTTTGCTCCTGCTCCTTATTTTACACTTAAACTTTCCTTCAATTGGCTGTGTCGATCTTGGACTAATCTAGAATTAAACAAGCAATATGTTTACAGCTCCGGTTATAATATATGCTTCTCTCTTGTTGACTGTAAGTTAGTTACAATCAATCTACACACCGGTGAAAATATTTGCTATTAAGGGTATTGTACAATTCTATCCTGTGTTCATACTGTACAGAAACACATTCATTTTGTCTTACGCAGTTACATTCTCACGTATAAATGTTCAAACCCGTAATCGATAAGATAGTGAAATCTACACTAACGAAAAAAATTACTGTGCTTGTTGTAATTGTGTAAATGTTATGTTATTGAAAATAACAACATAATATTTGGTCAATCGCCTGATCAATATTTTATCATAACAAATTCAATGAGAAAAATGATACCTGGTAAAAGGAAACACACCCTAGAAAGCGGGACACATCCTAGAGGAGAGTGTAATACCACAAAGACAATATCAATAACGAGTGTGTTCATCGTGTGCGAGACTGCGACAGAGGCTGCGAAGACGTCAGATAATTGAAAACTGCCTGCAGTGTTGGTCGAAACTGAAAGCCTACTTGAACTTGCGTTACTGAATGGTTCTGATCCTGTTGTAGGCGTCAAACCATCTAATCCCCGACATGTTCTAAGGGTGAAAGTTCTACGAAACACTACAGCAAAATACGTTAACTAGTTAAGTTATTGTAGGATTAGGATAGGATGTATGGACAGCACAAATCCACGCTACTAGTACATGCTGAAGGCGCTGGTATTTTTTCCCATGATCATTGGGTACGAGTGCTACTCTGTATTAGACATCGAATAAAATTGTGTCGAATAATATTCAAATTCTGTCAACTGTCAATTCTGTCGGTTTGTGTGATTTGTGTTTTCATTTCTAAACTGCTTGCTCATCATTTCGCATTGTTTGAATACCAAACGTATGCATTCCTATCGGACCAAAATACATGACTGTCAATAAATGAAAATTACTAGTTGCTTTCCATTACCATCTCATTTCAATGGACATGAACCTACAGTCGTTTAAATATAATGGCTATTAGTATCCTATTCATGTAGTTAGGATCTTGTTATAGAATTATTTTGTCAGTCTTTGTTTTGAAAGTTGAGTTAGTGAGTAAATGGGTTGGGTTTTAAAGTTGTTTTAACCGGTCCACAACCTTTGCTTTATTTAAAGGTAGCCTAAATGGTTAAAGCGTGCGATCGTCACGCTGAGGACCCGGGTTCGATTCCCCACTTGGGAACAATGTGTGGTGCCTATTTGTGGTGTCCCTCGCCATGATATCGCTGTTATATTGCTAAAGGCGGCGTAAAAGCATACTTGAGCACTCTTTTTTATAAAGTGTGTTTATAGGTCGACATCAATGATCATTAGAAGTGTGCTTCAAGCATCATAAGCATGGAAATTCTAAGATTCGAACCTACGACAGGCAATTACTTACATAGCAGTTGTACCACCACTCCGTCAACTTCTGTCTTGATTTAAACCGATGGAATACTATCATGAAATCAACGAATTTATATTTGTGGTTCCAAAAAGTCAATTCGTTAAATATCTCTTGTCGACGGCTCTACGGACCTATAAGGCGGAGCTGTATTATTGCTTGAGCCAAACTAGTGGAAACATTGCATTTTCTGGGACACTCGATTCCTTACAAATATAGAATTTATGTCCCGTCACCGCATCGTGCCGATATTGTCAATACCATTTGTCAGAAACATATCGGATTATGTCGTATCAATTGACGACAAACACTTCAACCTTCTCAAGGAATCGACATGTATACGTTCCCAAAGCCCCCGCCATGACGGTTCGTACTGAGCCAAGCAAGACAGCGGTTGCCAAACTGGACTTTTTGTGTACCCTATAAAACGGAAGTGCTTCCGTTAAACAGTTAAGAGCCATTATGCAAATGAGATTCATTGCATGGCGGTAATTGAAAGACTTGCCACAGACCCGTCGCCAAGGCAATAAATACACAGCCGTAGAATCACATTATCAATCACCAGTGAAAATATCCGCAGAACAATTTCTAATCAGCTACATAAAACAACCAAACGCAATACCATAGCCACACATTCCCATGCATACGATCAGTAAGGACCACCGATTTGGAACGTTTCTGGGACATGGAGACTTGAAACTGTTGTACTATTTTCAGTCTCCGGTATGGATTGTTCCCAACTGACGTAGAGAGCAATCGACTCCGAAGCTGTAAAACTACATATTGGTATCCATTAAATGTGTGGGCAATACTAAGATATAGTGAGCTGGTGCCGTTCAGTGAGAACGTTCTAATTAGAATGTTGGCATCTATTCTCCCATGACAGACCAAATGGGATGGGAGATGCCGATATTTTCCGGATGATGAAGCACGGAAGGATTCCCTTCTAAACTTCATTGCAAATGGTCAGGACTTGATGTCTGTGTTCACAGATGAGCTTCCCGTTTGAAGGCATCACATGCATTGGACTTTGTCTCTTGAATTAATCATAGAATCACTGAGCATAGTAGACGCGCTACGTAGCAGAGAACGCATGAAACCGTGGCAGTGATTGTGACGTCACCTCTCACGGGAATCACAGCAATGGGCACCGACATAAACACACTTAAATGCAGTCTGACGAAGATTATAAAGAAACTTTGAAGAACCTTGTGGCTTTTTACATTCGTCTTACCAAACACGTTACACGTGACTGTTGAAGTGCTATGGAGACAGATTGACATATGCTTCTGGGAATGGTTTTATCGCGGATGTTTCCTCACCTTTGTGTATAAAGGAGTTACGCGATGGAATTACTGCACCTGTCACAACTGCAGGCATGGTTCGCTGCTGTCATCATTTCTGTAGGATTCCTTACAGGTATGTTATAGATGGATGTAGAAGAGACAGACAAATAGACACTGACAGACGGGTAGATAGACAAGGATAGACTGACAGACGGTAGATAGACAGACAAGAAGAGACTGACAAACGGGTAGACAACCAGACCAGCAGAGACTGACAGATAGATAGAAAAGTAGAAACTGACAGACGGGTAGATAGACAGACAAGCAGAGACTGACAGACGGGTAGATAGACAGACACGCAGAGACTGACAGACGGGTAGATACACAGACAAGCAGAGACTGACAGACGGGTAGATAGACAGACAGGAAGAGACTGACAGACAGGCAGACATGCAGAGACTGACAGACGGGTAGATAGACAGACAAGCAGAGACTGACAGACAGGCAGACATGCAGAGACTGACAGACGGGTAGACATGCAGAGACTGACAGACGGGTAGATAGACAGACAAGCAGAGACTGACAGACAGGCAGACATGCAGAGACTGACAGACGGGTAGATAGACAGACAAGCCTAGACAGATAGACCAGTAGATGGACAAGAGAACACGGACAGCCGGGTAGACAGACAGACAAGCAGAGACTGACAGACAGATAGACAAGCAGAGACTGACAGACAGGTAGATAGACAGACAAGACGATAGAGTACACAGGCATTTTGACAGAGGCATGTAGACAGATCGTCTCAAAGAGGCACATAGACACATATGTTCGAAGAAGCAGGTAGACAGTGGCGCTTAATACGTTAGAATGAAAATAAGAAAATCAAACATTTTTATTGCTGTAACGGTAGAAGACTAAAGATGCTAGTGAAGAAATTCCCACGAACACATGCTGAAAACGTTACATTCTGTATCAAGGATTATACTGAGGATGAGTGAGTGAGTGAGTTTATTTTTACACCGCACTCAGCAATATTCCAGCTATATGGCGGCGGATTGAGGATGAACGATGGAATCATATTTGATATTTGAAACTACCAGGTGTCAATTACAAACGAATGTAATATCATAAATGTTAATGTTATTCTTTGCTAATACCATCATTTATATGTATGTGCTGAAACGTCAACGTATTTAATAAAATGCATACGGATAACCAGCTGGGAGTCTACTTAGAAACAGCGTCCATTTGGGCTAAATAGTTAATCACAAAAATCACAAGCCCGCTAAAATCAGTTATCAGTTATGGCCTTAGAGAAAAGCATACACATGTAAGCCAGTTATGGAATAAGAAATACGAGCAGGAGGAAGGATGATAACAGGACCGACTACTACTTTTACTGTGTCACATTGTGATCATGTCGAACATGCATGTTCATTATAAGTGTAAACCTAATGTCTCTAAAACCTCAAAACATGCCGTTATTTAGTGTTCCTGCATTGAAACTTGTTTCATTCAGCATATTGTGCCATGTTATATTTTCTCACACTTGCGCATAATGTACACGTGTGTATATGTAAAACTGTAATCTATCAAAAGAATAAAAATTCATTTTAAAGTTCAGGAGAGGTGTATATATAATGATCAGGAGAGGTGTATATTACCATACGTCCAGGGATAGTGTTACTGTGTTGCAAAAGATTTCTGCCAGATATTATTCAAAATTAAAAATTTGAAGAGGTAAACAGACTATTTAGACTAATTCATGCGCCCTTAAAAAGCAACTAAACGGTCAATATATACTATGTATGCAACGCCCAAAATGTCTGAACATGAATGGATAGCAAGAAAACATCCATTCCTTCACCCACGAACATCCAAAGATGGCAATGGTGCTGGTAAACGTTTGAACCGGGCCATTAAATATATAAATACATTGGAGCCAAACCTTGAAATGCGAAATAATTCGCCCAAGCAAAGAATACCCCAAGAACGCCAAACTACAAAAAAAAACCTCATTGCTTAACGTTTTATCATAAAGGTCAGTATTTCAGTAGAAGAGTAATACTAAATTAACATGCAATTTCATAACAGAGATGAGTTGATACTCAACTACAAAACAGTAGCACCACGACAACCATACACTGAAGTAGTCAGTAGCCATACTACAAGAAGTAGTAACATTTCAGATATAATGTTACGTCAAACACTAAGTAACATGTCTTTGGGAGGCGTTGTAGTAGTTATACACCTATACATTGATGTCAAACTAGAAGGAGAAGCATCACTGTCATACCTTGGAGCCTAACCACAATACGCTGTTGCAATATGCAGTGCATAAGGTAACGCCCAGTCACCAGGAGGAAGCACAATTGCAGGATCTCCTTGAAGTCCATCCAGAAACGTGACAATTTTGTTCTCAAAACTTCGACGTCCAGCTATCAATATTAACAGAGCTTTGAACATAGTGAAACATTGAAGATGACAAATTTAGTTCTTCCTTTAAAGTTCGGGAAGATATATATTCTAAATCTGACTTAACATGAGGCCATTGTGAAGAGTAATGTCATCAAAAGATATAACCATCTTGGCAAAATATATTCTTCTATCCTTTTGAGACATCTTAGCGTATGTATATGCGTATGGGCATGTGTGAACATCTTCGCAAATGACATTGCGTCCAATGGAGGCCTACCACGACACTGCAATATTTGCATTGATCGGAGGTAAAATCGATATGCAATGATTTGGTAGATGCTTATTTAACTCCATCAACTCAATAACATAATTACAGCAGTAACAGTTGAACGCCTAGTCATCAATTCCTGCAGATACCACAGAACAAAGAAACACCAGCAGTCAATTTCCCCTATGATTAAAATCAATAATTCAAATGTGATTATATCCATTAAACCTCCAAACGTAAATCATCCATTATTGTTGTTTCAATTACGTAATAAGTGTGAAAGACTATACAACACAGGTAAAGTACCTTGCAGATGAGATTTCTATCGAGCGGTCCATAAATGCTCAATGTGTTTGTACAACGAGGGTGACAGTATAACCAGGGCATTGAAACAGCGAAAATCAGTGGCGAGATTAACGTGGTATTGGAAAATCGGTGTGTTATTTTAGCAGGGCAATATTGTTCCATAAACGTGCTATCACAATACCAGGATGACCAGAACATTTAGCACAGTGAAAATCAGTTGAGAAAAACGTGGTACTATAATACCAGCATGGCATTATAACCAGGAACGTTTGTACCGCAGAACTCCAATTTTGGATAAATGTAGCATTATAATACCAGCATGGCATTATGACCAGAACATCTAGCAAAGTGAAAATCAGTTGAGAGATAAACGTGGTATTATATAACCAGGATGGCATTATTATCAGAACATTTAACACAGTGAGAGTTAGTTGTGACATAACAAGTGTTTGCACTGAGACAAACATGGTATCATAACCATGATTCGGGATTACCTCTTCACAAACACCCGGTGTCTTTTATTCACATCATTTCCATCACTAATTTGCTTTCCACGGCGTTCTTGTGGATACGTTTGACACTTAAAATATCTCACTATATACGCTATCACTACTGTGGGGTTTATATTACGTATAATATATTATGTAGGTAATTTGCATTCAAGTGGCTCTAATACCTGATGTCAACCTGATAAAGATTCATATTGCTGCTTGGTTTGTTGTTTAATGCAATATTCCAGCTATATGGCAGCGGTCTGTAAATAATCGAGTCTGGATCAGACAATCCGGTGATCAACGTCATGAGTATCGATCTATGCAATTGGTTTACGATGACATGTGTCATAGCCGCCTCTTACGACAAGCTTACGTTGCTGAAGACCAATTCTAACTCTGATCTTCATAGAATATTGCTGAGTATGGCGTAAAACTAAACTCAGTCACTCATTACAATATCGGCTGCAACTTGTTTCAGTTGACGGAGCGACAGTTCCTCCCACCTATCAGTACATCAACAGTCTAACCTGCTATGATTGCTCCGAGAACACCAAGGATGCCAACAACTACTGGGATCCCTTCACGCCCTGCCAGAGTAACCTTAGTGCAGTACCACTCAGGCATTGTCACTCTACAGACAAGTACTGTAAGGTGAGTCTCTCTACAGACAAGTACTGTCAGGTGAGTCACTCTACAGACACGTACTGTAAGGTGTGTCACTCTACGGACAAGTACTGTAAGGTGAGTCTCTCTACAGACACGTACTGTCAGGTGTGTCACTCTACGGACAAGTACTGTAAGGTAAGTCTCTCTTCAGACAAGTACTGTAAGGTGAGTCTCTCTACAGACAAGTACTGTCAGGTGAGTCTCTCTACAGACACGTACTGTAAGGTGTGTCACTCTACGGACAAGTACTGTAAGGTAAGTCGTAACTCTGCAAAAAGTGCTGGAAGGTGAGTCGTCAATCCACCAACAAGTACTGCAAGATGAGTCACTCTATAGATAACTATTGTAAGGTGAGTCGTTACTCCACAGGCAAGTTCTAGAAGATGAGTCGTCAATCTACAGACAAGTACTGTAAAGTGAGTCACTCTACCAACAAGTACCGTAAGGTGAGTCATCAATCCACAGACAAGTATTGTAAAGTGAGTCATCACTCCACTGACAAGTACTGTAAGGTGAGTCGTCACTCCACATACAAGTTCTGGAAGAAGAGTCGTCAATCCACAGACAAGTACTGTAAGGTGAGTCACTCTACCAATAAGTCCTGTAAAGTGAGTCCTCAATCCACAGACAAGTGCAGTAAAGTCAGTAGTCACGCTACCGACAAGTACTGTAAGGTGACTCACTCCACAAACAAGTACTGTAAGGTGAGTCAAACTGTCCTACTGCAGATATCTGTAGTTACGGTTAGCAAATCCTTCTCACTACTGTCAAGTGTTAAAAGCAAGTCGTTCCGCTTGAGAGAAGTAGCCCGCTATCAAGTCACGGAATAAGTAATTAAAGGTACGTGACACTGTCACACTTTAGATTAGTACTGTAAGGTGATTCACACTGCCTCACTACATACATGTAATGATCCATAGCCTGCATTCTGAACACTTCTATCAATCAAATAATGCATAGCCTGCATTCTAAACACGTCTAAACTGACAAAGCATTGCTTGTGCATTAATTTAGAATTTTTATAGATTGCATTCAATACACGTCTACCAACATTAAAATGCACAGCTAACATTCTAAACACGTCTATCATGCTAGTAATACATAGCCTTCTTACACGACCACGGAACTAATAAGCAGAATCTGCATTAATTATATATTTTTATAGATTCCATTCTAAACACGTCTATCAACTTTAAGATGCACAGTTTGCATTCTAAACACGTCTATCACGCTAATAATGCGTAGCCTGCATAGTTTGCATTCTAAACACGTCTACATAGCAAATAAAGCAGAGTTTACATTAATCATATGTAGTTTTATAGATTTCATTTGTAAACACGTCTATCAACTTGTAGATGCACAGTTTGCGTTCTAAACACGTCTAAATTGATAAAGCATTGTTTGTGCATTAATTTAGAATCTTTAAAGATTGCATTCTATACGCGTCTACCAGCATTAAAATGTATAGTTAACATTCTAAATACGTTACATATCATGCTAGTAATGCGTAGCCTGCATAGTTTGCGTTCTAAACATGTCTACGGAGCTAATAAAGCAGAGTTTACATTAATTTACATATGTTTATATGCATTCTAAACATGTTTATCAAGAAAAATGTGCATAGATAAAATTTTAAATACGTCTATCAAACTTTGTTAGTTGTTAGCTTCAATTCTAAGGCAGCCCTGAAAAATTAATGGTAAATTTCTGTCTATGCTGCTCTTGATACTGAAAACAATTGTTTTCGTGGTATACATGCCACTACGTGCACAGAGACAACGCTGTAAATTTGATCCTATTTAAAACCTGGTAAGTATTTTAAACGGTATACATATGCATTGCATCGGTTCCTTTACAGAAAAAAAGTCTGAAATACGGTCGAATAAATGTTTTGTCATTCAATACGTTGTGATTGATTGTTCTGCTATATTCACGGTAATACGTGTTCAATGAGCACATGCAGCGTTGCGTTGACAGGTGGAGATGATTTATTTTGAAACTAAAGCATATCTGATTTCATGAACATAAACCACTGCCAGTGATAGCGTTTCACAAAGAAGGACTTTAAACACTCAAAAACACGTGTAAACAAAGGGGTGAAATTGACGGTAGGCGGACTTTTGAAGTCTAAGCAAATAGATCTATGTAAAAATGAGGTTTGGAATTGGATACGTCAGAATTGATTGAATCATGTTGAATTGTGTCCTAGTAACACATACAAATATATTCAGTTTTAAATGGGTGTTTGAAATGATAATTCACAATTTAATCAGTCTACATTTAACAAGGATTCATAACGTAGCTTTAAGGGTGGAGAGATAGCATAGTGGCTGAAGCGTTCGTGTGTCACTCCTAAGACTCGGGTTTGATTTCTCAAGAATATAATGTGTTGTCGGTGTCTCCCGCGGTCATATTGCTGAAATATTGCAAAAGGCAATGAAATATAAACCATAATCACTCACATCAACATATAATTGTTATATGGGAGTACATACTGAATCATCTGTGTGCATGTGCGTGTGTGCGTGCGCGCGTGTGTGCGAGCGTGCGTGCGTGCGTGTGTTGTAACCGGAGACCCGGGTTCGATTTGACAAATGGGTACAATGGGTGAGGCCCATTTCTGGTGGCCTCCGTCCTGATCTTGCTGGAATATTGCTAAAAGCGGCTTAAAACTAATCTAACTCAGTCATTTTTGCAATTGACAAATATGTCAGATATAATTCCCCATGGTGTTGAAATGTAAAGTTTGTTCCAGTGTATGTTCAGGGGAACAAATATCTTGTCTTTGCATTCGTTTCTGACGGATGCCACAGATGGGGCAGGATACGCTTACATTTTAGCAAAATAAACTGTTGTAATAAAAGACAAATAATATGGATGACACCCTCTTGTTTGTTGTCTTGAAGTGGTCATCCATATTTTTTGTCGTTTACTTCAACACCAACTTCTAAATTTCTCCCAAGAATCTGAAAATCCTGGTATCATGACTATTATTGTAATTCATATGATATTAAATTATGATTTAATTATAGTTAATTACGAGCCGTTATTCCCCGTTATGCATAGAAAACCATACAAAGGTTTACAGTTAGTAGAAGTGCCTATATCCTTCGAAAAAGGTTCTTAATGTGTTCTCACAGCTTCACAATGCCCATTATTCTTGCTAATACAGAACTATCCAACTTACTAAAAAAATTTAATTCATTTACAAACACCCAACAAATCCAAACTGCAAGATTTGTTTTGCAGTTGTGTGTACTTAAACCAATGCAATGCCATTACAGCACACTCGTGTACAGAAAATGAACAGGTTGGTTTTAGAGTATTTTCAGCGTTTGTATAATTGAAAACGTTACGAAAACAAAAGCGTCCCCAGTTTGTTATCTCACAACGAGCTGGACACGATTCCCCACTTATCTTAGTTGTTAAGACTGAATTAGCTGTGGGGCTGGAAGGGGAAGTGTTTATTGACGCTCAGTACGTGGCCATATGTTTGCACCTCCTCATCTTTGGGGTTGGAGGGTGGCGGCTCGGCTTGTGAATACCATTGGTTTAATCACATAGTGTCATGGCAATAACGTTAAACCGCGTGTGGTAATCAGTGCTGGTTTAAATCGCCCACAGCAGGTAACCATGCTGGACTAGCATCTTTGTGTGACTGGCTCATTTCTCATTGGCATAATTGCTTTTCGAATGGTGGCAACTAATCGATATGAAGTTGATCGGCTTTAATGATGATTAAGTAGATAGATTCATGACTGGGTCTATTTTCACGTGTATTGACGTAGAGTGTTCAAATATTAACTCCCTCGCTTGACCTGGCTTGCTTTATTATGTATAGTTACTATTTCATGCGTTTACAACTAATATTTGCTTAAGGACCAGTCACTCTCTGAATATGTAGTTCTACCCGGACTGAAATAGCTTAAAAGACAACATTGTTGTGTTATGGGCTTTCGGACATATATACCGTGTCCCTGTCTTCCACTCGGGAGACGCCCATTCATCGAGACTCTTCGAAACGGTGCTCAGGATTAGCTTAGTTCGATGTACCTTAAGGCGTGAGTTTGAATCCCCAATTTGCCCACCCAGATCATGACCATGTTACTTGTGAGTGGGTGAGTGAGTGTTTACGCCGCTTTTCAGCAATGTTTTCAGCAAAGGGTTTCACGCAGTATACCAATGAGGGGAATGGAACCCGGGTCTTTGGCGTGACTAACGAACACTTTAACCACAGGGCTCTCTATTATGCTTTTAGTTATACATTCTGAAGACAGACCACATATTAACATCCATTTCTTAAATGTAGCTCACCCGCCATAACACACGAGTAATTTGTCACGAAACATTTCCAGACATTGATGGCAGGTTTCTGTTTTGATTTTAATAATGCCATGTTGTCGCCTGAACACAAATATTAGGGACCAAGGTTCAGGATATTCTTTGGGTTGGTTGGGGCGTTGGGGCATTTTATCGAAACCGATTCTGACATGAATGGCATTTACAACAGATGTTTTAGTGGATAAACATTGATCCTTGCAAGATACATTTCACCTATTTAACCTGGTAGCCTCTACAAATGATTTTATATTTGTTGATGGTATATCGTTGAAAACCAATATAGCTCCTAACAAACCTCCTCTGTGTAATGACGTCAAAACGAAACAATAGCTCGCCCTCACAATAAAACAATCGATTGTTCATATGAAACTAATATGGTTTCGGGATCAGGGACGTTGAGTTCTTTATCTTAATAGAATATCAGAATGCCTGGTCTTTTTCATTATCAATAGACGTTACTCCTTCATCCGTAAACACAAGCGGCCTGTTTGCGGCACAAGGGTGGTGTGAGTCAGATTTCAGTCACGGCATGAGATCGCGTATGGCTTGCGTATGTCAAATACGCCCAACTCCAAATTCAAACAATTGATAGCAATCAAACCAGAAGCCCACACATTTGGTAAAATCACAAGAAGAGATGGCATGTGTTATCTTGATTTTGTAAACTTTACTGATTTCCTTACTGATCAAGGTGGCGTACATGTATATATTATTTGTATTTTTACAGTTTAAATTTGTCTATTGACATCTGTTATCATGAGATTAAGAATGTCAAGATTTAATGTTCTTCTAATCGATATTCAATACAAAATGAATATAATTTACTCTCTGCCTATCCCATCCTAAGCAACAATACGTTTGTTGACAAAATTCAATTCAGTACAAAAATGTAGAAACCATGACTGAATTTGTATGAACTCGAAATAAAATCCTTTGATCGGATGTAAATTTATTGTTGGGAGTGAGGTCCTTGGTAAGGCGCAATGTTTGGCTCAATGGTGTTTTTTACCATTTACTTACCAAATGGTGTTGATTACCTAAGGGTGTTAATTGTCGGTCTATCGACAGAATGTATTACTAGAAACATTATAAATAGCCCTGTGGTTGAAGCCATTCGTTCGTCACGCCAATGACCCCTGTTCAATTCCCCACATGGGTACAGTATGTGAAGCCCTTTCCAGATGTACCAACTGTGATGTTTGCTGAAAAATTGCTGAAAGCGGCGTAAACTCACTCACCCACTGATATTTGTATAAGGTCTGGGCCCACTTGCACAACGCGATGTTAGGTCTGTAGTTTAATTGTATGCTAAGACTGCTCTGAGGGCAAGAATGACCGCAAGGCTTTTATTATGTGACGATACGAGTCAGCGTAATATTGTAATTCTCGGCTGAATCCAAGAATCCTGAATTTACCTGTTTTCACCCGCGTAACAGACACGTGAAGAAATGGCGATAGGTCAGTTTCGTTTATCGACCACATCCACCGTCCCGGAAACAACCCTGTCCACACAAGATACAATATTGTTCTTGTATCTTCCCATCCTGATATCATTTTATAAAATCGATAATTAATCATATGATATACTAAATATTGATCCCCATTTTGGTTTGATTACGGTCAACACACTTTTGAATGGCAGATATTTTCACAAGCTAATAATTTCCAATGAATGAACACAATGAGTATATTTAGGTAATAAAGTATTTCAAATTTGATCCAAATATGAATATAGATTATATTTGAGGGGTTTCTTTTGTAAATAAAAAACACGCATCGCCAAATAGTCTAGTGTACAATTACTGTTATTTGCCTTCCATCCAATACCGGACAAATGAAATGTGGCTTGGGAAATCGATACCAATTTCATTGATTAGGGATTTGTATAGGAAATGGATCCCAACCGTGTAATTGTCAACCAGTATCGGGTCAGCCAGTGTGAATGGTTCTCATGATGTCCTGAGTATATTCACTGTTTGCATTATCTACCTATCACAAATAGGAATTATTCAAGTTGCAGTTGAATAGATCTACATCGCCGTGAATGAATATTGAACTATTTATCTAAATTATGTCTAGTAATTCTACTTGATCAACGATCGACACATTGAAACCGAACACGTCTTTGGTAATCAATTCACTCAAACTCATGAGAGGCATTTCGACAAATATTTAAGACTGTTGAAACCTTTAACCATTATAGGTCAACCTTAGGATCTGAAGAACGTATGTACAAATGTTTGACGAAACAAATGAACGCATGTACAAATGTTTGACGAAACAAATGAACGTATGTACAAATGTTTGATGAAACAAATAAGAAATGGTATTCGAAGGAGATTCGATACAGGTTATGTTCGCTGCTTTGTAACTTCATTGTGTTTTACGATCCCGATCCTCAAAGCGTTCATAGTACTACGTCATACGCACGTTACTATAGCACGTAACATTACGAATGCTTTGTGGATCGGTGCCCAGGGCCTAGAGTTTCGAAGCTATTTTAGCGCTAAGATAGTCGTAAGTCAATGTTAATGAATTGCACTTACGACTATCTCTAACTAGCTCTAAGAGAGCTTCGAAAATCGAGGCGCAGGACTGTTTTCATCCTAAAAACCTTTCGATAAAGTTTTTAAACTTTCAAAACCGAATTTTAATTATTTACTTTGCTTTCCCCGTGCTTAACAAATGAAAAATCGATATGTAAATTAAGGTGCATAACTTAAAAACAACAGCATATTTTTACGACAAAAGATTCTGAGGCAGAAAGATTTGTTTGCATTTAATGTGGCTTTAGCGTAGTTCATAATTGATCATTTTGTGCGGTGACATTTCGGAACTGCCTTGCAGCGCCGGGGACAGGTAATGGCAATCGAAAGAAGCCAATATTTACAAAACATTAAGAAAAACTTAACTCAATTAGCAATGGACTGTCCTCGTGCTGTACGGTTCAAAAAACACTTTGTTATGTTTAACACATGAAAAGACTATATTGATACAGTAAGCAAGCCTAATTGCCTTTCTGTTCCAGATAGACATGTAAGGACAGTAAGTGCTTTTGGAGATTATCCAGAAATAAAAGAAGTTAGAACCGGTTATAGAACAACTGACATACATTGCGTTAAGGGTGTCTGACTAATAGCTCGCACTCTTTCGATTTTTTACTTTTCAGGGACTTTCAACTAAGGCATCAACGCTCTCTGAAAAAGATGATGGATCCGCCATTTTATGTTTGTTTTACACTTTAACATGCGGGAAAGTTTGTCTTCTCAATTATAAGTAATGTTTCAAAATATAATTGACCGATTTTCCTTGTGGATACGTACGGCGAATTGGAGATGATCAAATCAGGACTTGGACAACCAGGGGTGGATATTATGACCACCGATCAAAGCTTGTCTACCGTATCCATCGTCATTACGTTCGTTAAGAAGGATTTGATACGGATTAATTTATATTGCAACTTTAATTTCCTAACACATACGTAATCAGAAAACGCAATAAACATGTATAACAGAAATCACGAGAGATTTTACATGAGTAAAGAATTTGTAAATCTGGAAGCAGGTGAATACCTAGATACGACTACACTGTTTCAACAGTAGCTCCTGACCGATGATGAGATCCCAAACATGTGCCAAATGTTGACGAATTTGTGTTCTTTACGTGACAAGAAAAATGAAAGTTTGTCAGTTTTATCTTCTTCCACACCTAACTTATTGCTAACAAACTGGGATTTTATCACAAATTATATCAGTTAGCGTCAGATAGCCGTATTCTTGGACATAAACTTGACCTGGTCATGTTGTCAGGGTAACAGCTTGCAAGATATTTTATTCCAGAATGGCTTGCTTTGGGTGTTTCCACCGAATCAGAGGAAGTGTATATATAGCAATCTATTTATCAAGTTCTATTTGAAACAGTAGGATTTTTTGTGTCAACCCTGATTTCCAGTGGTCCGTTAATATGATGTTCTCATCTGATTTACCCTTTATGTCAAACTGAATGTCTTCCTGAAGACTGGGTATTCCTTTGCACTGGCGTTTTATTTTCAATAGAACCACTTAGGGCTAGTTTTTAACAGATTCATCTGAAGATAGGTGTTTAGCGTAAACCGCTTGATTCTTCTAGTTCTAGATCTTGTGTCGTTGTTCAAGTTTGGTTTGACTTTATACAGATCACTAAATATTACCTAAGGCTAAAGACGACGAATTATCACGCAATCATGGTGAAGTGCGTGCTTTTCTTCACGTAGAACCTGAAAGCCACCATTTTGGTTTCTCTACGATTGATTTTAGCGATCCTAAGTTGGTCATGAACACCTTAAGTTTACGACTGAGGTGGGTAAGATTGGTTTGTGGAACGGTATGCTTATCATAATGCCATGTTATAATGTGGATATTGGGGGTATACGATTGGCGTAGGGCTAAGATCTGTTAGTGGAACCCCATCCTATGCTACTGGGAAATTCCACCGCCAGTAAAGGTGAAGGTCACGTGAACATGCAAAGTCGCAATCTGAGGGAACATGTGTTTTCACAGAATTGGACATTCTGACATAGATAAGATAATAACTGAACAGTTCTCTAACGTGAGATACCACATGTCATTTGCACACGTTAGCCATGAGAGGAAAGGCGTCGCTGAAGCGTTAATCTGTTTCCCAAGATGCCAATCAATGTCTTAATTAACGCCACTCAAGGATATTCATTTGTGCGTCACTAAATCCTGTCTTCAATCTAAGGAAAATTAAGTTAATTGACTCGTCGTACGCTCTGTAAACGATGTAGTCCCGGTCATATCCTAAGGGGATAGCTCAAAATGTTAAATAAGTCGTGTTTATATATTATGTAAAACATGTCTTTGTTATATAACAAAACATCTCAACTCGCTATTCATTCGCTACTCAAAACGCCACAATGGAATTCCACTTCTGCTACTGTGTTAAAAACGATCCTTGCTAAAACAGAGCAGTAATAAAGGGCCCTCTGTGAGATAAACAGGGCTTTGAATCAAAGACTATCTTGACAGCAGTAATAGAAATGGATTTCCGCACCCATTTTATCATTGTGTCTCCGATCCGTGAAGATCAGAGTTAGAATTGGTTCATCAACCAATGCTCGCCGTAAAAGGCGACTATGGTTGTCATAAAAGGCGACTAAAGGCTCGCTGACTTGGTTGACACATGTCATCCTATCTCAGCAGCGTAGATAGATACTAAAGATGTTGATCACTGGATTGTCTGGTCTAGACTCGATTATTTACAATCTGCTGCCACATAGCTGGAACATTGCTGCCTACACCACACAAACAAGCAGAACAAATTATTATCGTTGCTCTCAACTCGTCTGTTTCCGTAACCTGCTTCAAAACGTTCGGCTTCTCCCGAATTAGACTGTTTATGTAACACATCTGACATTTACCCTGTTCCTTCCAGGTGGAGCGTGTGACGGTCAAGGGCATGACCATCAGCATCAGTAGAGACTGCACCGCTGAGTGTAGATACGGCTGCAGAGCCTCCGGATACGGCGTCACAAAAATCAGATGTATATCCTGTTGTAGAGAAAACGCTTGCAACACCGACAACGTGGGCACTAGGACGACTTTGAGTCCAACGACATTGGCAGCAGTGATGTGTTATTTCATTGTAAACCACGTTGTAAGGTAGCACACACGTGCGTTACATGTGCGAAAACAAGTCATCTTGAAAGGGAAGGTATTTTTCGACGAGGGCATTTAACAGTGTATTTGTGCACTACATGCAAACCGTTACCTTGGCAACAGTGACACAAGAAAAGTACACTTCGCTAGCTGCCAGGTGTGAGTCAAAGTGTATTGAATAACATGGATCATAAATGCATGGTACATTATTAAAATCATATGTAACAGACAATCAGGGGGTGACTATAGCATCAAACAGAATCACTTTCATTGAATTTATTTTCATTAATTAACATACGTAAAAGAAATATATGCATACCATTATGGTCGTCTCTGTCTACATTCAATTACCAGGTGTTTTTCATAATTCAAAGCTTTAAGTTTTCAAAAAACGAAGAAAGAATTTGGATGTGAGACATGCGTGGACCAAAATTGCGGTATTACTTGTAATGTCGCAGTAAGTAAATAAGTCGCATTAAGAATATCGATATTAGCTGGGGAAGCGGGATAAAGGAAGTAGTCATCAAAGCTCTTGTGCACCACGGCGTGCTTGAAGTCACTGATAGTGGGTCTCAGCTCCAAGTTCTTACTATAATGTTTCTATCCTTGCAATGGACATCACCAGTCTTAGTCTTTGATTCGTAAGACTTCTGCTAACAGAGATATAAATGCAACACTGTTCAAACCCGCCTCAAACCAAACCGACTCATCACGTCACCTCGTCACAGGGTAACGTAAATCGACGGATGGATGACGGGTCTTTGGTCTCCAACACAGATCATCATCAACTCCACATCCTGTTGACAATCCAGTCTCTGTCTAACTACCCGTATTTCGAGGTATTGGGTGACGATGAAGCAACTGCCATGTCAATATAGTTACATCACAACAACACATCTAGTTAATGGAGGTTTACGAGAGTAGGACTTACATGTCACTTTTAAATACTTAGATTCTTCAGATAGTGAATGTAATGTCATATTATATATGTTTGAATCATTGACGACGCGTTGCCAAAATGCTCATCACCATCTCACGGGGCAGACTGAACACAAACACTTATAGTTTACCTAAATATTTGCGCAAGGCGAGGCTCTACATTTTAGTAAAATCTGTCTTGTTCCTTCAACCATTGTATGACTCATGAGTACGATTAAGCCATTTCAAGCCTCGTACCGTTTGTCAGCTGTCACCATTACCACCACAAGAATTATTATCAAAGTCATGATTAGGTCTGTACATTGAAACACAAACATTTGACATTTGACAAACTTTACCTTCTCATTCCATAGGCTTTCGCTGTAGTGATTCTCTCACGTATTGTAATTCATTTATATGTTACATAAAGATATTGTATATATTGTCAGTGATAATTTATGCAATTGGTGAATATGGTATAATAAAATCAGAACATTGAGATTGTGATGAGCCGGTTCATTCTGTGCTGAGACAATCACAGAACTCACAGGAACACACTGATAGTGAACCAAATGCATACACGCAAAATGCATGCATAAAGAAAAGCAAATACACACACGCATGCGAGACCTTAACTGAATGTGCATACTCAAGAGGGAAAATTACACACACTCATACTGAGACTGTATGAGCACACACATTCACACACGCACGCATGCACACACGCACACTAACGCGCGCGCATGCATATACTTCCATGTGTACACACCGGGGCATACAGTACACACAGGCACTTAGACAAAAAGTGACATACATATGGATCGAGGTGCACACAAACCCTAACACAAATGCAAGTGCAGTAAAACACACTACTTTCATACAAGCATAAACAGTAATACACACGTACTGTGATAAACACACGCAAACAAACACTCAGATAAACACACAAATCACTCTCAGAGAAATACAGTCTCAGACACACACTTATACACTCACGTATTGTGGCAAACACGCACAAACTAATACTGAGACACGCACAGTGAAACGCATGCACACAGCGAAATACATTAGCATACACACACGTACTGAGACCAACAAACATGCACACACACATACACATACACACTCACTCACACACACACTGAGACAGTAACTCTCACACAAGGCGTGTTGTATTAGAGTTTCTAATCCGTTTATAAGTCAAAAGGCATACAGTCCCAATATTTATTCAGCAAACACCATTATGTTTACAACTGCTTCAAAGGCAGCGACCATTTTATGGATGCAAATGGATGCAAATGTTCACTGACCTCCAACTATGTGGACTGACTTCGACAACACAAATATCCCGCAGGGACCAGGCAACCTTAATCACTTTTGGTACAACAGCATTTTTTTCATTTGGTTATTGAGTACACGGGTTTATTCTATTGTACACAATGCAATTCTATTACCTTGGAGCTGCCGGTGATGTGGTTGTCTTTTATGTGGGTTATGTAAATTGTGAAAATGACGTGTCCTTACATTCATGCGAATCATGGTCCTTGGCAAATCTGGAGGAATAAGAGGTACCACCTTACATTGGTCATCTATGGCAGTCTTTGGGCAGCATCTTACAGATGGTATAAGTCGTACTATTATGTCGATAGTTAAACACAGGTGCGGGTAGGGTTCGGATGCGTAGGGTTCAGATGCCAGAGTTCCATAGAATTTTAGATCGTTTTAACAGTTCGCCAGATAAGCTGGGCTGGGCTGGGCTGGGATGAGGGGGGAGAAGTAATGCTACATTTTCGAAACCTACAAACATGGTCACAGAGTTGACACACCTCGCACATGTTCGGGGCGAATAGGATTTCAAAATTTCGATTATAAGTTTCTGTCGTATCGACGAAACCGTGCAATGTTTTTCATAAATCACATATATCTTGGTTACAAACAATCGAATCAGCGTTCAAGATTTTACTTCCGATATGAGTCAACACAGACAACAATTCCCAGGTAGTTAGTGCTCATGTTGTTGATCACTAGATTGTCTGGTACAGATTCCGCCGCGGTATAGCAAGGATATCGCTGAGTGCGACGTTAAAAACGAACAAATAAAAATCAGTAGGGAGTACGCTATAAGTTGCTTGATCAACTGTGAATACATACGAGCATTTAGCGGTGGAAATGGCGAGGTGTGTCTATTCTCAGCACACTAACGAAATGAGGCTGAGTATTGACAAAACCACATTGGTCCTTTGAAGTGCAGCAGACAATACGTACAGCAGATAAACATGAGCACAATTACCGTTTTCACGACTTTCATTGGTATGGTTTCTGTCAAGCTGAAAGGAACCATGATTCGTTGGTCGACCGTGCTTGATTCTGGCGTGATGGGGGACACGCTGTATAAATACCCGTGAAATAGGGTGAAGATTTCTGTATCGAAAACTGGACACACTGATACCTGTATGCCTTCACAATCTATTTTGTCGATACCGTTTGCACTGTTTGCACTAAAATGAACTGCTAACTAGGAACCTCTTTAAAAGCTTTGATAAAGCGACCGTGAAATGGTCTTCGGCAACCCATGCCTGTCGTAAAATGCGTCGAACGGGATCTGGTGGACATATTTTTTCCCGTATCCCAATTGCGTAAATCGCGCTTTCGACCACTGGATTGGACTAGTCCAGACTCGACTATTTACAGGTCGCATTCCTGTACCTGGAGTATTGACTACTGCGTAAAAGATGCAAACAGACACAAACAAAAGTTAAAATGCAGTACGTTGTAACAAATAAATCGAGGATCTATAAAACCTTGAAACTTTGTGTTCCACAGGAGACTGCCTCGGGCCAGCTTTACCTATACAACGTACCTTCCAACCTTAGAGTTGCTATGTGGGCACATACTAATGGATTTCAGTATAGTGTTTCACCTGAATTATGTATACCTATATAAGTGTTACAGTACCAATTGAACCCAGAAGAAACTTTGAATTCAACCGTCTCGAAGGGAGATGGAAGCCCAATACAGCTTGGTACAAGATCAGGTTTCAAACATTAAAGTTTAATTATGGATGAAATCCACAGTTGCGCTTGGGGATATTCTCTATTTGGGGACGTTGTGCAGAGTGACGTCCCTTAGGCTTAGCAGGATCACTGGCTCGAATCTTTGGGCCCAGTTTTGCGAAGCTCTCGTAAGAGTTAGATCTCGCAACTTTCGTCGTAGCTCTCGTCCCTGCCATACCGTAACATAGGAGGTACCATTGTTACGAGAAATGTTAAGAGATCTTAGACTTACGAGGGTTTTGTGAAACGGGAGCCAGGTTTCCTCTGAGGAGCATAAATCCAGGAGTGAATGAGTGAGTATGGTTTAACGCCGCCGCTTGTAGCAATATTGCAGCAACATCACGGCGGGGGACACCGTAAATTGGTTTCACACATTGTACTCACGTGGGGAATGGAACCCGTGTCTTCAGCGTGACGAGCGGACGCTTTAACCATTAAACTACCCCCGCCGCCCTATATATCCAGGATAGTTTTTGACCACTTCTAGTTTAGGACGGTGAGTAGTGTTTGTTCATCATGCCGAAGACCCTAGTTCCATTCCCCAAATGTGGTGTACCCCGCGGGGATATTGCTGGCACTCACTCACTCACTCACTCACTCACTCACTCAGACGTACTCGCGTACATGCAACTCGCAGTAAGGCGAGCGAAGCGTGTCGGTTCTGCATAATCAATGATCATCCGTGTGCTCTGACGGGTATCAATATGTTCGATACTCATTAATCATGGTTCAAGAGAACCAGGTCACACGGTATTGTGAGCCTTTGCAGATATCCGTCGCCGTTCTTGTAATTTGTACACGAGTAATTAATGTGCACTTATGCGCAGTTTTTACCCTTGTATCAATAATGATTGTGGGTGAGTTGAACTTAACGCCTGTCTTAACAGCCCAGTAAACTACATGTGTAATGGAGTCAAAGGTACCATTCACTTTAGTTGGTTATTACTGTAGCTCGTTATGAGCACATTTACTAAATATTCTGCAAATACTAAATATTCTGCAAATACTAAATATTCTGCAAATACTAAATATTCTGCAAGAGACACGTACAAAAAGTATTTCGACGTGTCCGTAGTTCGTAATAAGCATCTTTACTGAATATACTGCCATATAAACATTGTTCGATATGTGCGTCAGTTCGTTCTAAGCATCTTAACTAAATATACAGCCACTGTCAGGGACTAAACATTGTTCGATAATGTCCGTCAGTTTGTAATTACCCTAGTGGTACGTGGTTTTGTTTCAGTTTCAGCAACAAGATGAAGGAAAGCTCAAAATGAGTTACAAGACAATGAGTATGGAGAAATAAGAAACAGTATCATGATCAAACCTCGCACCGATCATTGTATTGTAGCCTGATTGTTTGTGTTTACGTCACAAACTCACTGGGTGCCATGATGACGTCAATAAGAACTATAAATCCAAAAGATTATGCCGTGTACAAAACGGGAATCTCACAGGTCACGTGATACTTTAAGTCTTTCAACGTAATCTTGCCTCTGCTTATCATTGGGGCTGTTATGTGTTTAAACTTCATATTTTATTTGTTTCAAAAAGGTTACCTAGTCAAATGTTTAAAACAAAATAAGTTTGATATGTTTTATTTTACAAATACTGAGAGATAAACGATTTTGACGTCCTTTTGTATGAAGAATCGGACTGAAAATGATCGAATGGAGGGTCTAATATCGACTTTCGAAAAGAATCGAGGTCCGCGTGAATCGTTGCAACCCTGCTATCACTGGATTGTCAGGTTCAGACAAGACAATTTACAGACAGCAGGTATGTATATTTAAATGGATTCCTCGAATGGCCATGGAAGGATCACAGACTTCATCTAAGAACAATATTTACCAAATATATCTGAGTCTAATTAATATCGGTTGTAGGGTGTGTGCATGCACGCGTGTCAATGAAAGAGTAGCTTTGGTGATAATACGTACGCCTGAATGCCTTTACACCCATGTGGTATTCTGTCATGCAAATTATAAACTGAGACCCCCCGCGCCGCACGGTTCTATGATCATATTGATCCACCATAATGGCATTCACAGACACATGTTTGAAACTTTAATACTTTAAGTGAACGTCGCTGTTAAACGATAGATCCTGTTCCAGCCGTCTGGTATTAGTTTGGCTTTAAGGCTCTTGGACCCTCCCATGGGCTGAAATACTCCCATCAGGTAAATATTGTAAACCGTTAAATGAAATCACTATGAAAGACTATCAAGGTGTGTGGACGCTTTTGAACTAATACCATCCTTTAAAATTGCCATGAACAAAAGATCTTCTGTCAACCGTTGAGGGTATTCGCTTCATTTGATTACATAATCTCTGGATGAAGGAGTTGCCAGTATCGATGTGATTCATTTTGTATGAGTATTTATGCACTTCGATGAATACATGTATTATTTAAGAACTGTCTTGAATACATTTTACTTCATGACGTATAAGTGTAAAATGTGCACAACTCGTGGCCGATTCATACAAGGTATGCAGAACAAGTTTTACGTTACCAATTCAATAAACTCGATACAAATAAAAATCAATTCTTATAAACAAATACACCAACAATACGGACGGTCTATGTATGTCATCATGAACACACCAATATTGAACATAATCCGTGCACTGTATTATCAACAAATCAGGAAACAGTAGAGGTCTGGTTGCGGGAATAGCTCGGATTTTTTTTTTCGGAGAAAACAAACACGCAAAAATATATTTAAGACTATCAAATAATTTATTTTTGTTTATGTTGTGTTAATGTCAAAAGTTGTGACACCATGATACATACACGACAAAGTGGTGGGTTTTTGTAGTATGTTGTCTATGCTTGTCCTTTTTTTTTAATTTTGGGGGAAGGGGCATTGGTGATTTATCTCACAGTAAGAATGATATAGCTGAACGATCCGGCTCAGGTATACTAAAATGTTGTACATGCTCGTACGGGAATCTTCTCTTGCATCATGAGCAATGATTATGTCAGCCCTTTACAATCCACTCGTAAAAGATCTCTCTCTCTCTCTCTCTCTCTCTCTCTCTCTCTCTCTCTCTCTCTCGCTCTCTCTCTCTCTCTCTCTCTCACACACACACACACACACTCACCAAAACCCGAATTTTACCACGACTTCCAAATTTAGGATGAAACCCAGCCGTCCTTGAATACCATGATCCCATCGACCGAGTACACGATGACCCCAACATGTCCATGTGTACGAAGGACGAGACACGATAATCTCTTCCGTTTCTAAAGTTCATTGAAGATTCCACAAGCACCAGCCACTCGATCCCCCTTCTTCTGTTACCTCTGAGGTACGGGAGCTATTTGGGTAACGCAACCGTCCCTGGATAGCTGCAGGTTTGTGTAATATCAAACAGCAAATAAGTTTCAATGACAACACTTTTATTTTGAGAAACAAAACAACACATTGTATATGAAAATATGTAACAAAACTGTATAACATGTGCAGGCAAGATATGTTTGTTGTAATACATTTAACATTGAGCCAGTTGGGTATTTCAAGCTGTTACTGTCAATATTGAGGTTTTAAACAGCTGTGCTGTCGTTATTGAAACAGGATGGTCTCTCTCTTCAAAAGGAGATTTTGGTAATGGCATTTAGACCGTCATCAAAGTTATGTTTCTCATTATAATTTGTCAGTAAATTACCGTTCTTTTGTTAGGTCGAGTCCAATCTGGGATTCGAACCATCACTGTCAGACTCAGACTCCAAATCCCCAGCACACTAAGTCAGCCATTAACCAACTTAGCACTTTCGTAGAAGCAACGGTTTCCGAGAAAGTGAATACAAAATATGTTAAATATTGAACCAGTTTGTAATATATCTGTGACACTTTCATATGGAACTTTGGTGAACTATTGTCATTGTGGGTTGTTTTTAAATACAATACTAACATGACAAAACGTTAATGACGACATGAATGCTCACCCAGGACACCATAGACGTACTAAAAATGACAAAACCTCATCCAAGTATTTGAGAAAATCGAAACTCAATATTCACTAATATACTGAGGGAAACAAATAAGGGAACACCACCGCATGACAGTGTTCTGATGTTCATTCTCAGATTTCCTCCCATGGCGATATTCTAAGCCGTGATGAAAACTGGAAAACGGCAAAAGAAAACTTTCCCGTGTTCTTTCATTCGTTTCTCTCAGTGTATAATAACACTTCATGATGAAACGTAGGACAAATGTGAGGAAGGGTTTCCACTCCAATACAACCAGAGATGACTCACAGCTCAACGACGTTATCAGTATATTCATGTGAGTTGTAACATCTTAAACAGCACGGAAGGTTACTAAAACGAACCACGGACTGTTGTAAAGATGTCATTGTATGTTTGGTTTTGAATTTTAATTTAGTTTGAAGTGAAAAGGGGCTGACATGTATATACGATACAAGACTGTGACTATTATGACAAGGAATGTTACAGATGATTATGCATTTGATTATTGCATGTGCATAATTATTCATGTGCATTTGCAATCAGCATTGGCATACTTAATAACGTTAATTTAAACTAAACCAATCCCCATCCCTCACCAACCTCAGTGGCAGCGGCCATGTCTTTAACAGATGTCATCTCTAAAGTACAAAACCCATATGTTCTTCAATATGACCTTCAAAACATAGCGTACATGGATATATACCATCTCGCCGTACACTATCCTCTTCTAAACTTTCACCACCCACCCTGGAACCCGTACCGTGCTCCCACCCTGACCCCATCCGCCACCTTCGCCACCATCTGCCGACACCATCCGCCGACAATATTCCACGACTCTATCCTGTCGTGCAGCCAGCGAGGTGTTCCCAGTTGCAGGCGTCGACCTTGACATCCCAGTGAAGGCCGCTGGGGCAGTCCCTCGAATGGCGTTGTCCTTCGTGGCACTCTATGTATTTCTTGCAGTCATTGTGATCAGGGTAGTAATGGTGCCCTCTGCTTGGACATTCGATGACTGAAAAACAACAAGAGTTAAATATACACCTGAAAAATGTTCAGCATCATTCGGGACTACATACATTATTTTCTATCGTACCCAAGGCCCGCAAGACTGCTTAGCGAATCGTGCGTTTAAGACAATTTGGACACCCTGCTCTTTCCTTGACCGAGAACCCATGATATGACCCATTAACATACTATCATTGGTAAACAAGTACACACCATTCTCTTCCCACAGAGGTTACTTGTCATATCTTCCTACGAACCTCTGTTCTAATACGGCCATATTTCGCGGTTCTCATAAAATACCCCAGCGGCAAAAAATCAGCAGATTTATCTCCCTTTTTTCTGTCCAATCAGAACACTTGTTACATCGACCTAGATTCAACTTGATAAATGCAAGCAATGTGGAGAAAGAAATATGACATGACTGAGTTCTGTCTAGAAGAAAACTTTGAGTATCTAGGTTCTAGTTTTCACGATGCAATTACCGAGATCTTGCGAACGATCACTTTTGAAACAAGGTCGCTGATTGCACTACTAAATCTGATTGCCTCCAATCACGAGCCTGAAAACACTCGCACCATGAAAGGGTCGTAACAGAGGTTACGTAGGAAGATATGACAAGTAGCCACTGTGGGAAGAGAATGAAGTACACACATGAGCATTAATTAAGCACCACCAAAAGTAATTGTCTATTGTAACAAAAAGCGATCAGAAAAGAGAAGTCAAATAGTGATATCTAAATACACATTCGGTTAGCATGAAATTAACGTGCTGACTCAAATGCATGCTTTTCATGCTAAAGTTCTGTCATGGTGCAAGCTACTGTGGGGTATAGAAAGGTGAAAGGAAGTATTCTCGTTGCTTTCTTATCGACGCATCAATAAGAGAACAGTGCTGAAATTGAACTTTTTTGACATGCCGAGGCGTAGGCTTTCTGAAAATACCAGATGGCAGATTACTGGTATGCATGAAGCTGGTTTGTCCTGTCGCAGCACTGAGTCCTGATTGAATATCAATCACACTGTCATTAGTCGCCTTGTAAGGAAACATGCGGCCACTGGTTACGTCAAGGATCGTCCACGATCAGCAAGGCCTAGAAAGACCACTCCCCGTGGTGACAGTGCCCTAGTTCGTCTAGTAAGCCGCAGGCCCATGACCAATGCCATAGATCTCAGAGAACAATGGGGAGTAGGTGTTTATCTCTCAACCATCACCATCCGAAGGAGGCTCAGGTCCGCTGGACTCCCATACTCACTGATAGACACAAGGCTCAACGTTTGACGTAGTGTAATCAACGGCAAAACCACAATCTGAGGACATGGCGCAGGATCCATTGGTCCGATAAAAGACATTTTCTTCTTCGTATTACGGATGGCCGTTGGCGAGTTTGGAGAAGGAGAAATGAGACTTATCAACAGCGGATGATCCATGCGGCTGAACCCTTTGGCGGTCTTTCTGTAATGGTGTGGAAGTGTATCTCCTATGACTGTAAGCTAAATCTTATCACCATTCAAGGGACACTCAATGGTCAGAGATACCAACAGGAAGTACTGGAAGCTGCTGGTCGGCCAGTGTGTTTATGGACGATAATGCTAGGTCCCATTGTTCCAGAGCTGTTATCGCATACTTGCAGAACAACGCAGTTGACAGGTTACCTTGGCCTGCGAGAAGCCCTGATCTCAAACCAATTAAGCATTTATGAGACCATCTAGGGCGTCAAATTCAAGTAAGGGATCCACCTACAGGAATTAACCCAGGCTCTTCATGAGGAATGGCAGAGGAGTCCAATGATGCGCATTCGGCGTTTGATTTCCAGCGTGAGGAGGAGGGTTGCAGCAGTTATCCTTGCGAGGGGAGGACAGACCAAATACTGATGTCACCATTACTGTTGGCTTAGGATTAAAGGGTGAGCGGGGTTTTTTTTTAGAACTTTGTGTACGCTGGGGCACGGACATTGTCCGTGTGACCATAGTTTTGGACATGATTATTGATAACGTTTTTAGTGCCCCCTTATGACCGCCAATGAATTACAGCCGAAAGTAGCAGCAGTGTTGGTAGTTGATGGATTGACACTTTAGGTGGTTCATTTAACGAAATTATAACCATGTGTTTGGTTTCCATATCATGAATGACCAGTGTGTTGTGTTAAACACAGTCTTATAGCATGAAAATGGGTGGTGCTTAATTAATGCTCATGTGTCCACATTAAAATGAACAAATGACAAGTATGAAAATTTTCCATATGCATTGTTGTTTAAGTCTATAGTCATCAGTTTGCCAGTTATTTCACGGCGGTCTGTAAATAAGCGAATCTGGACTAGACTTTACAGTGACTGACATCGATCCACAGAACTGGGTTACAGTGTTATACATCAACCAAGTTAACGAGCCTGACCACCCAATCTCATTAGTCATCACAGGTTTAGAATTGGTCTTCAGTGAACCATGTCTGGTGTTATCGACATCTAACGAGATCGGGTGGTCAGACTCACAGACATGTTTCGCATGTCATCGGATCCCAGTTACGTAGATCGATGCTCATGCTGTTGATCACTGGGTTGTCTGGTCCAGGCTCGATTTTACACCGATCACCTTCATACAGCTGGAATATTCCTGAGTGCGACGTTAAACAACAAACTAATTGTCTTAGAGATACAGTGAGTTACCGAGTGAGTTTAGTTTTACGCCGCACTCAGCAATATTCTATATACTATATGGCGAGGGTCTGCAAACATTGGACCAGACAATCCAGTGATCAACAGCATGAACATCGATCTGATAGCATAGTTGGGAACCTATATCATGTGTCAGCAATTCAGCGAGTCTGACCACCCGATTCTTACGACAAGCATAGTCGCCTTTTGTGGCAAACATGGGTTGCTGAAGACCTGTTCTACCCGTGACCCTACTCCGGATCTTTAACGGGTCAAGAGATACAGAACATTGAGGAACCTGTCCCGGCCACACGCACCCTGAACAAACAAACCATTAGTCACCTCTTACCACAAGCATGGTGAGATCAGTTGTACCACGCACTTCAGGGGATACCCGGTACTGTTGATACTTGTTATAGCATTGTGTATTTGTCTCTCTACTTACATTTCCCGTTAGGTATGAAAGGCTGGACACGGGGTGTCTGTTGATTCACGACGACAGTGGGTTTGGGTCTGAAAGCACCCCCGCCAGGTCGTGGACGTGTGGGACTGGGGCGGGGAGGAGATGTGGGTCTGGGAGTCGGTCGTGGGGTGGGGGCTGGTATGACCACGTTGCCCAGTTCTTCTATGGCCGCGTGGATGAGCGGGTAGTTGCGGGTGGTGTAGTTACACATCTTGTTAAAGTCGTCCAGAGCTAACGACCAGATCATGAAGCCTCCGAGGTCGCTCTCCTTCATCCATTTGATCTGCAAGGAGTGAGTGTGTGAGTGGGCGAGTGAGTATGTGGATGGGTGGGTTGAGTGAGTGAGTGAGTGAGTGAGTGAGTGAGTGCTATCAAACCAAGAACACAATAGAGGTGAATCTGGTGTTCAAACCAACGAGCAAAGTACTTATCACGCCTAAGGGAGTCAACTCCGCTCACGATTTACGGCGCATTAAACGAACGTGCCACCTTTGCTCCTTGTATGCAAGAAATCTGTTTATAGTGAAAATGTTACATCTCGTTCTTTTTCATGAGCCATGATCTGCACTATTTACAAGAAATTGGTTTTACCGAATAAGTATGGGGTGCAGTTAGGGATATTCCTTTTCAAATTATCAGTTTCATAAGGATTTGTGACACCTCTGCTGTTTGCAAAAGGTTCCGAACAGGATAACGCCCCGTATAGTATTCCTCAGGAAAATGCCAATGGTTGAGTGGAATCAATATAAAAACATTTTAAAAAATCGAATCTGAAAATCCGGACAATCCGGATCAATCCGGATTGAGTTTGAAAATTAATTAACATCAATACTGACATTTAGTTAAACGCCAATATATCGATCGCTACGCATTCAGACAGTAATTGTATTTTATGAAATACTCAACTATTGTGCATCGATATATTGATCTGAAATGGCTTGGGGTAAATTAAGTGGATGGATGTAGTTTATAATAAATATTATGATATCAAGTTTATACAGCCAATTACCTTTGCCTTTATGCTGCGCTCGTTGTCGTAACCAACCCAGAAATTGTCCTTGACGTAGAAGGGGACCTCCTGGTCTGTGTCGTAGTAGACGGTGCCGCGTTGAGCACCGTTGTAATCGTTGTCGATCTCCATGCAGATCTGTTGACATGGACAAGTTTAACAAGGACAATAACACGCATACGAGATCTGTAAGCGTTAGCCATGAGCACAGAATCTCTTCACATATTTGCGCCCCCTAGTTTAAATCCAGTGCCCTGGTTTTGACGAGTTTATGTAAGTTGTCTCAGTAAAGCATTATAACATTGAATACCTTCGTGCAATCTATTTACTATTTCAGTTGTGTCCAGGGTTGACAAATAATTGAAAGGTTGAAGATGGCATACTGTTGCTAAACTGTTGGGAAAACATCAATATCATCAGATTTCGGAAGTTCGTGAGTCAGGGATTATGCTGATGCTTAGTAAATTACCATGGAAACCATACGCATACGCTCTACACATTGCCCGCCGTCGAAGCCAGGACATAATATACGGGCTACCACCAAACCAATATTCTACCACACACCCATTTCGACAGCGCGACGCTCGCGCTCTTGACCTGATTACATCAAAATATTGTTCACTTTTACAATCAATTTATCATTCCGTTTGTGAGATGAGCGAACATTTGCTTTATAAGTAGTACAAAGTATATTATATCAAAACCCAATCAGGTGAATTAGGAATCGTTACAGTGGCAATATACTTGCAGCTATAAATTACATGGAAACCTTATAATCGTGATCCCTACAGGCGGCTTAACGATGAAGCTGTTGTCTTCGCGAGAAGAAATATTTGTTGTCTCGAGGCCGTCTCGGCGTTAGGTGGTTTTACAACAAATATCAGCACACGGTAGAATTAACGGTTACCTTTCGTTGGGATACATATTGACACATATCTTCAAACGCTGTTCAAATCGTCATACCTAACAAGCATGTAAAATGTATGTAAATGTAAATGCATACATACTGGGCAAAAACAGTTAGGGATATATGCAAATTTTGCAATTTTGAATAATGATCTATTTATTCATTGACGCACTGATAAAATATTAATCATACAAATATCAATACCCCTTACTTAGTGTGTCCAGTATATTTTGTATTCCAATGTGGGGAATTCTTCATACAGTGGAAGCTGTCAAAACCGGCATCTGTCCAATCCGGTTGTAAATATCTTCCTAAAATCTCAGTTTTGTTTGTGGATTGTACATTTGTCATCAGCTCTACAATCCAGCACGATTGTTGCTTCACTCCCGATGTGTGCCGGTTTAGACAGATTTCACTATACAACATTTGACTTCATTTACAGCATACTTTGACTGTGTTCAGTAAAATTTACCTCATAGTATGCCCAGAAGCCCCCCTCGCGTGTGTATGGTCCAGGAATGCCTTTGACAGCAGGAGCACCCAGACCGTAAGAGCTAGAGGTCAGCTGGAAGCTACGGCCATATGACGCCAGCCCGACAACCAACTTGTGTTTGGGAACACCCGCCCTGTGCCACCACTTGATCGCTTCACGCTGTAGAACAGACACACACAAAATTAGGGGGTTAATTAAAAACCTTCAAAACAGACTCATTTTGTTTAAAAAATATGTAATCTGGTTTTATAGATCAAAACAGACTCATTTTGTTTAAAAAATATGTAATCTGGTTTTATAGATCCGTATTACAGAATATGTTTGTTTTAAAAATGTTATGTCACATGTACAGTAGTAAAGTTTGTTTTTCTTGTCATCTAATGTCTTGTTTATATATTGCATCTTTTGTGTGCACAATATCGCCGGGCATTCGTTAGTCGATGGTGATGAAATTAAGAAAGTTATGAAAGTTTTTTTCTGATTTTCAATTGTTTAGGCGACTGTTGTTTTTTTAAGAAAAGCTGGTATTGTGTTGTTTCCGAATCTACTGTTCAACTGTATACTTTATTTTGTGCGTCAGCCCATCTATGGTGAAAGTATTTGGATTGGATGGAATAAAGGATGAGTGATAAGTAAAGAATAACCATTGTTTTCACAGCTTAATGATGAAAGATGGTCCAGTATAATGCAGATGTTTAGCACAGACTTAATGTTCACTGATTTCGGTTAAAGTTGTTTTAGGCTACTTTCAGAATATTTGGACGGTTCGTAAATGATCTTTCGCTATTAAACTTGGAATCGAACCGTAGACTTCGATGAGACGAACGAACGCTTATATACGAGGTCAGGCAATCACCATTGATTGATTTTACGTTGATGGTCAAGCATCTGTGTCGGCACAGCATATAATGTCCATCCTATTGGTCAGTTACAATGGTCAGTTACAATACTGTATTCCTTCAGTCCGAACTTCCTTGTCCAACAAAAACATTCAGTCGACCTATGTAAACCAATGGTTTGGGGTCATTAAATACTCCAGCCTCGCTCCTCGTCTCTACATCATGCTACTCACTATGTTAAGGTACTTGTCATCGCCATCTTCGATAGGGGACGCGTTGAGGGGACTGTTCTGTCCCACCTTGTTCTCCCAGCCGCCGTGGAAGTCGTAGGTCATGATGCTGAAGAAGTCGAGGTAGCTGCAAACAGACGGCAATAATCTGAACAACTTCCGTCTGGGTGAGGAGATTTGAACAAGTCTTTTTAATTAAGACGTTTTAACTCATGGGCTTCAAGTTCATACATAATCTGTTTTTATTAAAATAACAATACAGGTTCTAGAAAGGTACATGATACATTGTATTGAAACTTCCAAACGCTCACTAATGAGAAAAATTAAAATTAAAATTAAAATTAAAATTAAAATTAAAATTAAAATTAAAATATTGTACACTGTGGACAACTGTTTCAAGCCGAAAGAACCCCTTGTGTCAAAACGTATCAACATACTTGTTAAGGGCAGGAACGTCGTAGCCGATCTCCCCCTTGTATCTGCTGGCGGGGACTGCTGCCGTGAGGAGGAGGGGCTCCCTCCCCGCCTGTTGACTTTCCGTGATGAAGGCATCTTTCAACTCCTGAAGTGTAAGTGCGTGAATTGGATTTAAAGTCACTGTGATCGGTATGTCAGCGTGATGTGGAATGAAAACCCGAGGTCATGTGGGTGTCAGGCACTGGGCCACATGGGATTCAGCTCTTAGTATTTGCCTACTAAAGACAAAGAGGTGCAAACACTTAAAAAATGAAATACATTGTTTCTAAGATGATTTTTTTTCTGTTACGAACGTTATTTATATGGTAGGAGAGTATCCCAGTGATTAAAGCGTTCGCCCGTGACGCCGAAGACAAGGGTTCGATTCCCCACATGGACACAATGTGTGATGCCCATTTATGGTGTCAATTCACTCACTCACTCTCACACACTCAATGGTCGGGGTGAACTGTATCTCTCTCACCTTGCACAAAGTCACTAGATTACGTCTATCTGCTGGCATTCCGCCTCTCTCTGCCGGATATTCCCAATCAATGTCAAGGCCGTCGAAGCCGTTTGACCTCAGATAGCTAACTGTGCTGGACACAAAGGTCTTCCGAATCATGGCATTGCGGGCCATCTTGGAAAACTTGATGCTTCCAAAGTTCCATCCTCCAATAGCTAACAGTGTCCGCAACTCACTGTTTTGTCGTTTCAGTGATTTAAACGTTTCAAAACTGAAAAACAAATCAGATTCAGAAGGCTATAAAATGTGAACAAATCACAACCCCTCGTACACATACCAAAAAGCACGAACTTTATTATATTTATTACTTTACAGTTTTCCCAAATGATGTGCTCAAACATGTGAAAAAACATATTTGCCTAATTCACACTGGTGGGCATTCTGTAGCATACTGCATACTGCGTGCAATGTGGTTTGTTTCAGTGAATAAGTGGGTGAATTAGGATTTGACAAAATTTAAAGCAGTGCGTATCATTGGGAGGAAAGCCCGGCATGGTACAGCTTCAAACACACGACCATACTTTACTGGCGTGTCTAAAGGGGGCAACTGTGTACAGCGAATTGCATGGTCCAGTGCCATATAACGGCTTCATGCAACACATACACACTGTCCACACAGTAGCCTTATCTTGACTAAGTGTCTAAGTCACAGGGCACAAGACCTGGTGGTAGTCTTGTGATCTGTAAATGCAAGTGAGTGAGTGAGTGCGTGTGGTTTTACTCCTTTGTTTGGCAGTATTCCAGCAATATCACGGCGGTGGACACCAGAAATTGGTTTTACACATTGTTCTCGACTCATTTGGGGAATCGATCCAGGGCTCTCATTATGACGAACGGACCCTTTAACCATTAGGCTACCATACAATTATTGTTGCTTACATTTATAATGACAAAGGTCAGGCATTTTTGTTTATAATGATAAAGCTTAAGTATTGCTCTTACTCTTTTGAGTCATGATATTCGTCCAGTTTACGAAGATTTGCGTTGTCATCAAAGTCTCCGAATGCAAAGATCAGGTGGGTGCAGAGGAACGGGTCTATGTTATCTGCTGTAAACTTTGCCTGTTCAAGTCGGTACTTTGACCAGTTGGTGAAATAGCACACTCGTTTATAGTGGCTACCTGTGAATAGAAGTATCATAACCATACAGAATTGAACAAAACACACTCGTTCATTATGGCTACCTGTGAATAGAAGCATCATAACCATACAGAATTGAACAAAACACACTCGTTCATTATGGCTACCTGTGAATAGAAGCATCGAAACCATACAGAACTGAACAAAACACACTCGTTCATTATGGCTACCTGTGAATAGAAGCATCGAAACCATACAGAATTGAACAAAACACACTCGTTCATTATGGCTACCTGTGAATAGAAGCATCATAACCATACAGAATTGAACAAAACACACTCGTTCATTATGGCTACATGTGAATAGAAGCATCATAACCATACAGAATTGAACAAAACACACTCGTTCATTATGGCTACATGTGAATAGAAGCATCATAACCATACAGAATTGAACAAAACACACTCGTTCATTATGGCTACCTGTGAATAGAAGCATCATAACCATACAGAATTGAACAAAACACACTCGTTCATTATGGCTACCTGTGAATAGAAGCATCATAACCATACAGAATTGAACAAAACACACTCGTTCATTATGGCTACCTGTGAATAGAAGCATCGAAACCATACAGAATTGAACAAAACACACTCGTTCATTATGGCTACCTGTGAATAGAAGCATCATAACCATACAGAATTGAACAAAACACACTCGTTCATTATGGCTACCTGTGAATAGAAGCATCATAACCATACAGAATTGAACAAAACACACTCGTTCATTATGGCTACCTGTGAATAGAAGCATCGAAACCATACAGAACTGAACAAAACACACTCGTTCATTATGGATACCTGTGAATAGAAGCATCATAACCATACAGAATTGAACAAAACACACTCGTTCATTATGGCTACCTGTGAATAGAAGCATCATAACCATACAGAATTGAACAAAACACACTCTTTCATTATAGCTACCTGTGAATAGAAGCATCATAACCATACAGAATTGAACAAAACACACTCTTTCATTATAGCTACCTGTGAATAAAAGCACCATAATCATACCGAATTAAACAAAACACACTCTTTCATTATGGCTACATGTGAATAGAAGTATGTGTTTATGTACATTAACAAACCGGAAATACTTTATGTGCTGCCATTATGACCGATCACGAGAAGGTTTTTACTTTTGAAGAGCAGAAAAGTTACTCACATGATGATTACTCAAATAACAATGGCAACTACATCAAAAACATCCCGTGCAGATCTATAATAGTTTGTCTCGAATACTACAGGTTCTAAACACGAACGAATCCATGAGATGTGGTACCATATTGCACAGAGATAATTTATACATTTTTTTAATTAAATCAAATATTTTCATTTCAGAGCTGTGAACTTGATCTTATGTTGAAATACGTTGGATTTGTAAGTCAATTATTCCGGAAACATACAATAGGACAAATTTTGTGTAAAAAGTCACTTTTCTGCGTCCGGTCATAATTATCCTATTCCTTGCTGCAATAAATCTTCGCAAATACCATTCTTAACCTTGCTTGTGCATTTACATCTTTAACAGCTTCATAATTCAAGTGTTTACCATATCTCAACATAACTATAAATCTCAAACATGGTTTCATTATTAATGAGTTTTTTATCCAGGTAAACCATTATTTTAAGCAGTATAACGAATTCAACCAACGGACTTGCATGGCAATAAAAGACAAACATTTCCATAATTACCCGTAATAAATTTTCAGGCAGTATACAAACTCCCAACCATACACAATATGAGAGCTTTTCGTATGACATGTGGACAGCCACCCAAACATTTGACAAACAAGTCGACGGTCTGATGAGGTAATGAGCATAAAAAATGGGACAATTACTTGTAACCAGGTCAGTGAGATGACCTGTGCTAGATTAGGCTGTCAACATGATGTTATGTTAAGATCGGAGGAAAATGTCCCCTGTTGCTGTCTAGTCATGTAATACAGGTCAGAGCTGGGCCATATAGTTAGGTATTCGTGACACAGCCTTATGGACACACTTTATCATAAAACAAATCTCAAGGGTTGTTGTGGTATTATTTTTTGAGTACGCGTTTTAATCGCCTTGAAATACTTGTCATTCCTTAAAAATATAACGCATTATGAGACAAGCATAATCCTTTTGTTCGATGAAATACAGAGTGCGAAACCAAGTGAAAGTCACAATCATTTGTCATTCTGTTTTCTTTTCTAATAAGTGTCTTGAAATATTTGTCATTGTTAAAAAATCATGACGCATTGTGAGACAAGCATAATCCTTTTGTTCGATGTAAAGTTACATCCAGTGAATGTCAACATTTTGTCATTCTATATTCGTTTTCACTTATAACTAAAAAAATATCTAAAGTGTTTTTGTGACATCATTTTTATGTAAACGTTATAATCACCTTTAAATAGTTTCATCCTTTTTAAAGATATGACACGTCTTGAGACAAGTACAATCCTTTTGTTCGATGAAATGTTGAGTGTGAATGTCGAATCTTGTAATTGGTTTTTGTTTGGTTTTTTGGTTTTTGTTTGTTTTTTTTGGTTTTTTGGTTTTTTGTGTCGTTTTCAGGATAACAAGTCTTGACATTAAATCTTCATTCCGGCAACAGGGAAGTGCTTGGCTGCTTGGCTGAAGGAATGGGTCGATAACTTACCCTGAGAAATAACCTCAGTTGTACATATGGTCATCAAAACAAGGGCGATAAACCACCGGTGACCCGTGGTATAGAGGTCCTGGAACAGATACAAGCAATGTTATGTAATCTCAAGCGACATGTTACAACAGTTTCGAGAAAACTGTCGGCGTTACCGGCATTCGTCAACACATTCGTCAACACAGCTTAACGCAAATCGCGCGAAACTGTTAGACCCGTAAGACCCGTCAGTGTGTCATCGCAGGTTACTTCTGAATTGATTTATTGTATTTTAAGGGGTTATAAATACAGTACTGGGATTGTAATGACTTAATATTATCTCTCCGCTCATGTAGAAAAGGAATAGAGGTTAATCCGCGTTAAATGCTATGATTATTTTCATAATGTACGTATATAAAAGAGTGTCCGTGTTTTTCATATAAATATTTCGATGACTGTATAAACAGACATACTAACACATAACAGCCTTGTCTTATACCCTTACCCCTTTATCTATATGCATTGGGTATCAAACCCTGATGGATAAGGATTTGTCGGGTACGCAAACAAAATATTTACTCGAAATATAGATGTGCAGAAGCTTTAGATATATATGTATGTATATCACAAGAAATGTGTCAAGTGAATGTTCAGTATATGCCGAGTCCACACAGCAGACGATGGGTATCCGGTAGGAGTTAAAAGATAATATAACTGTCTTAAACCTATGCGGCATCTTTGAGTATACTCCAAAGAAGCTGCCAATGTAGCTGTTATTGCCGTTTTAGCAACTACTGCAGTGGTCGTGGTTGTGGCATCAATGTCAGAAGTTTCGACGGGGAAACTCGCAAGATCGAAGCCATTGAAAAGCACTGAGGTAAACTCGTGCACAGTGATGCAAAATGTCCAGCGCGGACATGGCTTCAATATGACTGGTAGTGTGTGTAATCCTTGTCTAATTCACTATCGTTAGTTAAACGGGAAAATAATTTGAGTGTAAATCACGAAATCTTTATCACATGCTTAGATATATGTGATCATACGTAAGCAAAGCATTGTTAAATCAATAAGGAAAGAATTGCGTTTGGTACAAGATTTACCTATGTTGACATATATCCCCAAAATATGCGTTTATAGTCTGTCTACCCGATCGCGTATGCAAATCAACACAGTATTAAGTATGTATCACAAAATTGGGAAGGTTTCCTCAATTATAGCGATGTCATTACTTCATACCACAACCCTAACATGTGCATTTTTACGAGCCATGCCCTGTATGCCCCGGGCAGCATGGGGGCGGTGGCACAAACACTGACACATGTAGCATTAGGCTGACAGGTAGTCTCAAAACTCATAGCAGATTCACCTATTGCACGGAGATTACATAATATATAATGCATGTTGTCTTTTCAAGGGGATGTTGTGACAGTTCGATTGATGAGAATCCGGGTTATTCGGCAATTGCATGTTGTTTATATATACACATATTCTCTGAAGATGTAGGCTCCCATCAGGAACTAACGACAGTGAGATGGCATCATACACTGATGACAACAAGATGACGCCGGATACTGATTACAGTACGACGGGTTACGCCGGGACAGTCAGACGACACAGGCATCAAGTCATCGGCAAATGGTGCCACATTACTGTGTCATACTATTCGTAACACCTGGCATCTCCACACCACTTTCACTTTACACTTTCACTTTTATTGCTCAAAGGAACCACCGACAGTGGTACACGAATTCCATTTTACACAGTAGGAACTACAATGCAGAAACTACAGCATAATGGCATACACAAGATTCAGAAATCTTGACAGTTTTTTTTTTTTCAGGACGTCTTATTATCAGCAAGTTGCTTTTATTTAGACTTATCAAAAAATAATCAGAGGAGAACATTCATTCACCAATGCGGCCAAGGTTTATAAATGTTATCTGTGAGTAATAAGTACTTTTCAAAACATGGTGAATCTTTAATAATCGAATAGTAGAAACCTTTCGCAGTACCAGTAAAGACTGTGTTGTTACACTGAGATGAACTTACATGACAGAAGAAAGAAGAGATCCTTATACATCCTTATATACAACTCGTCGTTTTAACGGGTAAAGGTTATGAACGAAAAGGGATAATATACACGTAGTGTTCATACTAATACCAAAACCCCTAGTATCCAACGATGTGTGCTCACTGGCGCTGTGACAAAGTTTAAACCAAATCCATGCACATATGTGAGCAAAGTCTGTCTCACAGTCCCTGAACCACATTATTTTCCCTACTGCATAGACGTCGCAGCTATGATACATCCTTAAAAGAAGCAAGTTTATATTTCTCCAGGTACAGGAATTTTCCAACTCTCTGGGGATCATTTCCAATTTAGATGGGTTTATTTGTTACTATCAAAATTATATGCATGAAGGGAGTAAGGAACAGCCTAATATACACACAATCCCGAAGGTTTAGTGGAATAATGAGGGATAAAGTCCGTGTTTGAAATATTTCCCTGGTTGTGTGAACAGACATAATGTCACATACCAGCCTTGTCTTACACCCCTATCTATATTTCATATTTCTAATCATTACAAGTCAAACAATTGTCAACGTACATATATTGACAGAGGAACTAGCTCACAATTATACGTTAACGAAGGTAAAGGAATACGATGAGTCAAAACATTTTTAGTCAGCTATACAATTGCAGAGGAGTTGTTATTATAGCTTTTATATGGTAGGACAAGACCATCAAAAAGAACTACCGTAAAAGAACAGTCTGAATACCGGACTGCACGACAGTAATATATGGATAGTATAGCATATATGCATTAAGTTTGACAAATTGTTGTGATTCCTGACACAGTCTTGGGGATAATCAATTAAGGTTATAAATGTCATAATAAAGATTATTGTGACACAATGGGAAGTATTCTAAATTACCCTAACCAGATGACACTCAACGCTTTACAAAAGCGGAGTAGTCGAAAAATTATACAAGATTTAAAAGATTATATCTTGTCAAAACAGAATGAAATAAAGTAACTTTATGACACAATGATAGGTAGATGTGTATTTGTCTTGTACGCATGTCATAGTCGATATATCCGATGTTATATTTAATCGAAAAAACATATGCATAAATTTGTAACAGTCAGTGAAAATACGCCACACTAAATATCACTCCTTATGTTGTATAAGAATACAATTTCCCAAATATCTTTATCGCATAATCTTTAACTCCAAAGGTTGGGTGGATGATTTTTGGTGCACATGGACATTGCTTCCGTTGGGAACTTTCAGGTTTAACATTGATGTTGTTCTTACACGTGGCTGTCACATAAACTGACAAGACAACATAACGATCCCTGCCATGACATGCGCTCTCTGGCCATTAAAGTGTCAAATCCGACCATGCTAAAACAGGTCTTCAGCGCCCTAACAAAGCTTTCACGAAACTTCTAACTTTATAGCATCATGAAAAAGATTTCAAATCTGAATTGTTTACAGAATAATTCATAAAACTCCTTTGTCTTATAATGTATAAACAAAACAATCAACGTAAATTGCCTTATTGATGACAGATGATAAAATGTTTACAAATTTATGTAAGAATGTATTGTAAAACTGTATATTTGTTGTCATCAAAATGAGTTTATATCTGTAAAATGTAACGACAGAAAATTTCACAATTTCATTGTTTTAAACTGTGTACAAAATTCTTATTTAAATAGTATTTAGACAAAATATCGCTCACCATGTTCATACGCCTTCTGTTCCCTGTCTTTTCCTAGGGTATGACGTCAGAACTTGTCGCGTCTTGAGTTCATCTCGAGCAGCCTCGCGAGGTTTTATATACGCTATCTACCCACAATTCAACGCGTGACTCAATGTTTACTGGGCTGAGTGACGGGTTCCTCTCGGAAGTGAGTCTTGAGAGTCGCTTTGTCATTTCCATCTCTTTTCCTGTCATACGTCACATTCTGATATCGATACGTTAATCTCCATATTTGCTGAATCAGCACGTCAAAGGGATAAGTTTATGCCCCTCATTATAATACATGCAGGGGCCTTTTAAAAATCATGTTTAGACGAGCTGGTAACTCCGAGTTCGGTTATTTCTATGTACATGTACAAAAATAAACACATTTGGCCGAAAGGAACTGTTTCTGTTTCTGTCTGCGTTTTGTTTGTTTTCTTTTCTGTCTATTTGTTAAATTATTTGTTTGTCATCTCTCACAAAAAATTCAGTTGTTTGTTCAGGTATTTGTTCTTTCAATACTGACAAAGAAATCACGTTCATGCAATATTTTCTCCAAAGAATTGCTGGATATTTTGATTTTGAAAATGTTTTGAGTTTTAGGGGCTTCGAACTGATTACGCATAAGCAAAATGCCTTTTACTGAATACCTTTGTTATTTACACGTTTTTTTAATAAACCAGTTGTACGAACACGTGGATGCCTTTAATGATTCGTATGATAGGGCTTTTAACTGAATTTGATTTCTCCTTATGCAAACAGCGGTGTGTTTAATCATGCGTTTACTTCAAGACATGCATGTATATGTTTGTGCTTGACCATAACTCGTGGTTAAATATTGCCAGCTGACCTCCCAAGAATATGCACGGATTCAGTTCCTCAGATCGGTGTTCGATTCCTCAGGAGGCATGACGCATTCATCATCAGTATATAGCTGAAATTCTATGTGTTTGTATTTTACTTGAAGATAAGCAAGAACACAAAGACTTCATAAAACAACCATCACTCATTTGTAAGCGTTGTGATGAATCAGGGGAATGTTAACTAAAAAGGTAGACGAGGAAAGTTATCAAGCGTCACATGGAATTCATACATATAATCCATTTAAGTTGTAATCTAAATAATTATTACATATAATGTACAGAAATAAATAACAAATTAATCTACTGCGCATTTTGTATTTTGTATGCCTGGTGTCCCCCGCCGTGGTGTTGCAGGAATACTGCTAAAACGGTGTAAAACTAAACTCACTACCATATCATTTCATAAGCATTTGTGAAATACTAAGAATGTTTTACAGATTTTACAATATCACCGATGAATACTTGAGTTTTCGTAAATCCTAATATTTTTTGTCATGATACATCAATATCACAATTACAGCATTAAACAAAACAGTTGTATATTACATTTAATACAAAGAGGTTTAAGTATCATTATACTTAATATATGATATTTTCTAAATATAAAACAGATTTTAACACAATATCATGGATGTGTACACCTGGACTTTATAAGTATGTGTCCCCAGACGTGTGGGTTACCACAAGGCCAAGGAAAAAATATCAACAGCTAACGATTTTCTTCACTGTGTTTAATTTCAAATTATGGTCACAGGTAGGGCTGGTACGAGAGCCGGTTTAGCCCATGCATAGGTAAACAGCGGCGTGTAAACAGTAAACAAAGATTCTAAAAGGATGCTTTGACGTCTAAATGTATGTCATTGCCAAACATGCAGGTGAGCCGGGGATGTTAGTTTTGACACAATGAGGTATTTGCATGAAAGACAAGCGACGCTGATGACATTGTAAGTGTATATTGTTGCTGGTTAGGGAAGTATGATCACACATGCATAGCAGTCTTTTGTATAGTTTTTACTGGTGTTGTTTGTAAGCGTTCTCAATGAATGGGGTCAACGCCACTGTAAGAATGTTTCTGTCGATCTTGGATTGATATCATTTGCAAAAACCGACGGCCATGGGTATGGTACTCACAAACGTTCTTCAGCATAAGATCATAAGATCCTTGGGATGCTACATATCTGTAATAAATACATTGCAATTACTTTGTCCACCGTGTTCTGGCAGCAGTGTGGCTCCATGCATGATGGAAACAGTCACATTCAGACAGCATCTAAATATATACAGAAATGAATTTCATACAGTGAACACATAATGGGAATTGAACTCATGACTTCGGTGCGCTTTAACCAACTCTTCCACGACTTGGCCACCCTAACTCCTCTGATTAACATTAGATATCATTTGGACGGTGACACGTACTGAAGGTAACCGACAGCCCCACGACATCACACAAAGCAGAGGATCCCCTTTGATAACTAAGTAAACAGCTTTAACGACGAGGTAAACTCCTCGACGGCGAGTGCCCACTCAAGTGAAATCTCACACTGGAAAACAAGACGTCACAAACACATCAGACAACGAGTGTCAGGTATTTGAAAGAAGACTTGCTACATGATTTTTAAGCGAGTGATTGAGTTTAGTTTTACGCCGCAATATTCCAACTATATAGCTGCGGTCTGTAAATAATCGAGTCTGGACCAGACAATCCAGTGATCAACAACATGAGCATCGATCTGCGCAATTGGGAACCGATGACATTTGTCAACCAAGTCAGCGAGCCTGACCACCCGATCCCGTTAGTCGCCTCTTACGACAAGCATAGTCACCTTTTATAGCAATGTTCCAGTTTGTAAGCACCTTAAAGAAAACCGCGATACCGATGTATACATCGTCTTTGCAAAACGGGTCCTCGTTACAGTAGACTGAAAGGAAGAACCTTCATATCAACGATATAGACATGCATATATGAATTATGGACATGCATATATGAATTATGGACATGCATATATGAATTATGGACATGCATATATGAATTCTCTCATCTCCAATCTTAATCAACAAAGGCCGGGCGTGCGAAAAAGATAGCTAAACGCTGAAAAAAAATGTTTTTCATTTATTTTGTAATTCACATGCGCATACATTTCCCAGTTGCTGGAATATTTAAACTGGAAAAGTTTTATTAATTCATGGGGGATAAAATTCATGACCGTTGGGATGTAAGAAACACAGAAGAAAATACGAACAGCCTAAGGGAAATACCATTTCATATGCTTGGTTGGGAATGAAGCAGCGGTCGGTGGAGAAAATGGCCAGAAAGATTACCGTGTGAGACAGATCATGCTTTTTCATTGAGCGCTTCGAGACACAGACGTTTGTTGTGTGTAAGTAGGAAATCATTTTCAACAAACTGAACATATTTTTCAAAACATTCGTCAGTATGTTTTGCTTGATATTTGTATAAAGGCAAATAACACTGTTTTTAAAACTATTTCTCTTTCTCGCCTGACCCACTCACCCACCCACAACACCGTTATGCCAATTCCCTCTAGCTGGGATCATGTTCTACGATGCCTCCGGTTGTGAATGAGCTACACATTCGGGCGGTGTTGCTTATGTCATCTATTGCGTTGTTGACAAGTCAGTGAGAAGATCAAAAGGATCTTGTGAAAAATTTATGTTCACTGACGTATGCCAGGGAGCGCGCCTTTCGCCAGAATTGTTTACCATTGGGGTAATTTCTTGTTTGAAATATACATATCTAAATATGGTAATAAGTCAACTTTTATAGCACAGTCTCGCTGTTACAGGTTACTGGCTCACTCACTCTGCAAGCAGGGTGGGTTCTGGTGTTTATTCGGTTGACAGTTACATAGACAGATTCTTTCCAACAATTGCATAAAATCGGTGATGTACAGTGAGATTAGGTTGTCTGACAAAACATCCACGTGCATAGTTTGAGGTCGGTTGGATTATTGGATGAAAAGATATTTAGGAAAAAAACGGGTCCACATGCATTTCATGCCAAACTATAGCTGTCTGTGAGATGTAAAAGCACTGCTAAAGACATTACAAGTCAGGTGAATGTGAAAACGTTAATAAAAGTATCACATGCTGGATAATGCAAATCATTGACAGAAGCAGTCCGCTAATGTAAAATCAATAAAAATAGAGGTATGCTCTAGTTACACTAAGTGTAAAAAATGGAGGTCAATGTATTTTGAGTGTATCCACCCACATAAACTGACCGAGTTGTAGTGTTAAAATCATGTTGGACCCCCAATGTAACTCGGGGAGTGATTTATTTGCAAGGTGTTAGAGAGGGTGTGTTGTCTTGGTAGTTTTCTACAAGTCACACTGATTATTCATGTTCTGATTCAAGCATTCATTCGGGAAAGAGAAATGTATGAATCATTGTTTAACTGACCACATCCCGCTTCGCTAGACTGGGGCGCTGCATGGAGGTTCATGAATCAGGACGGAAAATGGGGGGATGCTTTTCTTCACCGTTATGTTTAGTTAAAGTTGCATGAATTATATAATTATATATTCGTGTTTCGTTGGACTGTTTAACGCCGCAATATTTCAACTGTATGGCGGCAGTCTGTAAATAACCGAGTATGAACTAGACAATCCTGTGATCAACAACATGAGCATCGATCTGCGCAATTGGGAACCGATGACATGCGTCAACCAAGTCAGCAAGCCTGACCACCCGATCCCGTAAGTCGCCTCTTACGACAAGCAGTGGTTGCTGAGGATTAATTCTATCCCGGACTTTTACGGGTCATATCACCCGAGGTTCATTCCCGACAAACTGACTAGAGGTTGAAACTTCAGGGTGAATATTGTGTGTTGCTAATATTACCGTTATAACCCGCAATAATTCTGCACAGTTCTCTAACAACAAGTATTTAGGAGCGCCTAATGGGATCGGGTAGTCAGGCCTGGTGACATGGTTACTGCAGATCATACTATCCCCATAAATGAGTGAGTGAGTTCAGTTTTACGCCGCAGTCAGCAATATTCCATCTATATGGAGGCGGTCTGTAATGAATCGAGTCTGGATCAGACAATCCAGTGATCAACAGCATGAGCATCGATCTGCGCAATTGAGAACGATCAACCAAGTCAGCGAGACTGTCCACCCGATCAATGTTGGACGCCTCTTACGACGAGCAGAGTCTCCTTTTGATAGCAAGCATGGGTTGCTGAAGGTCTGGTATACCCCGGACCTGCACTGGTCAATATCACCTTATTTCCATCCCCGGACTAACTGACCAGAGGTTGAAACTTCAGGGTGAATATGGTTTGTTAGTAATATTACCGTTATAACCCGAAATAACTCTGCTTAATTCTTTAACAACAAGTATCCAGAAGCGCCCAACGGGATCGGGTGGTCAGGTCTGGTTGATGTACTCGTATGCCACCCTATCCCCATAACGTATATTGACTCTCATGCTGTGACTCAATGGACTGGCTTGTGGGGATTCGATTATCTGGTAATATCTACAAACCGCCATCATATATACTACTCATCAAAATTTTGACAAACTTTGACAGGCATTCACTATATGTTATGTATATATATGCGGTTACATCGAAGATGAATTTCCCCACTAACTGAGCGGAATCAACTGCAAACGTTATGCACATGAATTGCGCGAGGATCATGTATCAAATTATTGAAAAAGAATGTGTAAATTTCGTGCATGTGAACAGCAGCGTTTTGATGTAAAACGTTTTGTTTAGAATTCACCAATTTTCACCGAGTTTCATCATTTATTGAACTCATGAGAATAATCTTTTCAACGTTCCGAATTTGTTTTACAATCACCAGTTCATGTGTAAATAGCGCCTGTAAATAGTATGGAATATTTTGCAATATTTAGTTCAGAAAGGTTTACTGAAGTAGGTGGCTACGTCTCCACTAGCGAGTCTAAACTTTTGATGAGGAGTGGAATCTTGTGTCAGCCAACAAACAGATTAACACATGGCTGTGTCCATGATTCTCCAAATGTTTTTCATGCTTTAGTCAGGGTTAGTCAGGCTGCCGTCGGTGGTGTCATTTCGACTGTCAGTTAACCCAGAGGTTGACAGCATGAACACCAAACATAGGTCATTTAAAACGAAGCGTCGATTCGGAACGTATAGTTAGCGTTTGCAGTTATGATATTTAGGAATTATTTCTTAAATCTGAGTAAATCCGTTTCTATATTCCCTATCACGAGCAAAATCAATCGATAAGATCAAACTAATTGATCGAAGACATGCAATACTCTTTACTAAAAAAAAGTAATCTTCAAATACAGAAAAATTAAATAGCAAGTTTGGTTTTGCCTCCACAAGATTACTTTCAATAAGCAGAACGGATCCGAATTAATATAATCAACTCAACGTGATAACACTCATTTCTAACGAGGAACTGAATAACTCAATACGACAACCTTTGTGGGTAAATAAAGAATGTGTGAAGAAATAACTAAATATGTAAACGTTTGCGTTGATAAATTTAAAAGATTGAATTCAAACTCTGTTAGTGTTCAAAACCCGACGAAAGCTACACTAATCTAACCCAGAAATGTCTAACCTCTAACTTTCATTACTAACTAAACACAACTGATTGCCTAAGTTAACTTATGAATATCTGACAACTGACTGACTTTCTAATCTAACCTAATCTTAAATTAAACGTCTTGTCTCAAAGATGCTGAAAACCGACAACCAATTCTAACACATGAAATCTGGGAGCCTGTGTTTCGCAAGCAAATCTCGTTATACAGTCAGTGGCCACGCGAAGTCGATGCGTTTCGACGAATGTTAAAAATTCCGTTCACTAACTGAACGAGATGCGTTTGAGTGAACACCCTCGAACACATGCAAAAACACGTATAGGCTACATCTTTAAAGTCCATGTAATGCGGGGTATGTAATATTATACAGCTGCTAAATTGATAATGTACCGTGTTATCTGCCGATCAAACAGCGTATAAGCCCACAAGTATCATCAGAGAAGTTAAACTACATTGAATGTAGAGGGTCTCACAAAGGTGCTTTACGCTTGACGCCTTAAGGAAAACGTGAGTGGCAACTTACAGTGTTTAGTGAGTGAGTGAGTGTGTGTAAGTTTAACGTCACCTTTAGCAATATCCCTGCAATATCACGTCGGAGAACACCAGAAAGGGGCTTCATATGATTGTACCAATGTGGGAAATCGAACCCGGGTCTTCGGCGTGACGAACGCACACTTTAACCACTAGACTACCCCCACCGACCCTCTTAATAGCAAACGAAACACGTATTTTCCGGTGTACACTTTTTTTGCAGTTTTATTTTCATAATTATAAGTAACATATTAACACAGCAAGTATAAAATTCTTCAGGCAAGTAACCCTACCACGAGGGAGTGAATGTTGCTTTATGTCGCATCATCTTTTATTTCAAGTCAGCAGTTACGAGTGAAGGTCGAACTGCTATGCAATGTCATCGTCCTGGTCACGAACCGTACAAGAGAGATCTGTGACATTAGAGACATTAGAATGACATTTCCGAACGACTGAAAGGATGACCATGACATTGCATGGTGATAGAGCAGTGTTGACGAAAGTAGGACAACTTCCATGTCCATAAGTGTTCCTGCCGCCATGTTACTGTTCCTAGTGAATGAATACGTCGGTTGTCTGATAGTCGAGCCGCAACGACGTTGGTTCAGCGACAGGATGCACTCCCTTCCTTCCTCGTTACTTCACAGAATACCGGGGACGTTTCCTCTGTAGGTATGTAGTGAGTATGTCATTGAGTTCAGATGAGGGAGAGATTGCGGGGTAGTAGTAGTAGTAGTAGTAGTAGTAGTAGTAGTAGTAGTAGTAGTAGTAGTAGTAGTAGTAGTAGTAGTAGTAGTAGTAGTTTTCACTGATTAAGATAAAAATAAAGCAGGGAGGGTTCGGGTGATCCTGGCATAGTCAGGCTGTTAAGACTCAGGGCCTTCAACCCAGACGGCGAATGGTGCTTCTCCCAGGAAACGCTGCTTAGTCGAACCCACCATGAACTTTCCGGAGAATATGTAGACGCCCCAACACTGGAGCCCTCTACATTACCCAAAGCGTCGGGTGGTCTATACTCCCGTATGAAACTCTCCTAATTTGCGTCAAGAGATCGGGAGGTACCAAAAAGGGGTACCGAGTACAATGGAGAGCCTGACGGTGCTAACGAGACATTTCAAAGGCCAGGACCGCATATTAACATGCTTTTCCTGAATCTTGCCAATCACTTAAATGGAACGGAGAATTCAATGTGATAGATTAAGTCATTAGCTTCATCAAAAAGGACAAGATCAGGTTTTCGCAGGAATTCTGTGGCTGTATATGGGCCTATTCCAAAGGAGTTTGAAAGCAGCCATGGACATGTTCAAGGTCGCACCATAGATGGACCTTGGGATCAAAGCCACAGGCATGGCGGTGACGGTAATAGAAGCAGCGAATCATGCCATCATGTCTTTTAAGATGTGCTGTTTCAACTAAGTAAGGGCATTCACTAACAAGGTGTTGAACAGTCCCTGTAAATTTATTGCAAAGTCGACATTTTGATATTTTGTCTAAGAATCACAGTTTGGCGATTGCGATTAGGAAGTGACTGGTCATGAGCATCCAAGAGAGAGCCCTCGGTTACTCTAATTATTACTTGACTTAAAGTCAGAACATACACAAAAAACAACACATATATAATAGAAAATGGAAATCCAAACAAAATATTTTATCTTGCAGAATTGCCTGTATAACAACTGTACCGCTGAATGAATGCCTACCTTGTTCTACTATTCAGAGCCATATAGCGGCGTTAAACAATAAACAAACAAACAAACAAAATGTACATTCTTATTTCCTCTTGAGATGGTCCCCAGTGCCTCTCCCACGTGACCGTTGCACCCGCCCACGTCCCCGGTGTCTCATTACAGCTATTCGCGTCAGTAAAAATGAAAGGCTCCATTCAATTATAGCAGTTTCGTGTTCTTAATTAACCACAATCAAATATTAACTACATACCATTGTGTCCATGTGAGATTCTGAAACGTTCACGGGGTTAAGCAACTCTGTTGGAATGTGAATGGCGAAACTCACCTGTGATCAGATATCTGTTGTTGAACATTTTCTTTGTACGTGTATATTGAGGTCGATGGTGCACAAAGATACGAGTTTAATTAACCAAATTACATGCTGAATTAAACATTGTCTGTTCGTATAACAACAGTTTGTTTTTACTTCCGCTAAGTTCAAATTCATTTCGAACTGTAGTGAATTTGTTCTTTGTTGTCAACTGTTGTTGCTGTTAGTTTACTGTTAGTATACTTGAAGATGTTTATGTTAATGTTCTACTGTTGATTTGTTGGTGTTGTTGTCAGTGTTCCTGCTCTTGCTTTATAGATATCACGGTAAAATAACAAAATTACATCCACGTGTGCGGCTATTTATTAACAAGCCGCTTTCATGTTTGTAAGTAATTCTTTGGTCATAAGACGCATAAAAAAACAATGTAGATGATATACACGCAACAAATGGAGAGTGGGATGGTTTTTACCACGAACAATGAATGCTTCACTTATATCGCAACATGGAGTGGGTAGGTGTGGTCTCATGTTTTTACGGCACATCCTATAAGCATTAGCAATATGCCTGCAATATCGCGGCGGGGGAGGGGTGGGGGTGGGGGACACCAGAAACGGCTTCACACATTAAAACCATGTGTGGAATCGAAGCCGGATTTCCTCTCGAAGAACCACAATTTTTGTGACATCTCGGATCAGAGACCACGAAATACATGATAAGGCGGTCTGTAAATGCTTCACGGTAAAATATATGATCGAGAACCAGTGAAATTTCTGGTAAGCTATACAGTGCAGTAGTCTGTGAGTATTATTCCATCTGCCCGTGCCAAGATGTGATATTGTGTTCTTGAAGTAATAATTCATCCATCGTTAAGACAGAGATATTCAAAGAAATATATGTAAACAAACACGTCGGTCACCGTCCGTTTCTCAAAGACATTACGCCGATACCATAACCACTTCATATTGGATATGACGTCACAAAATTTAGTCAGTTGATTAGAATTCACCTGAGACTTTCCATGGATGATAAATGCACAGGGGCTATATTTAATACATAGATATGATAATGGTGTTACTATAAATTGTTGAACAACCCTCGTATTTGTAGCATCTTTTCTGTCTTTACCCATACGTTCAGGAAGTTAAACTTTGAAAGAATTCATATTCACTACTTTTCACATGCACAATTGTGTATGAATATTTATTTAACTGAAGGCGCGTACTGTCGGCATTGGCCGAACCGGATTCAGGTGTTGGAACGTTATCACTGCCCGGGAGCAAAAGGACTTCCTATCATTCCAATAAATTCATCTCGATATCCTGTGTACGACATAAAATATCACTTACGTCAAAATTGTTTACTGCGTGCGGTGAAAGCGACCAAGACGGATTGTATGGTTCATAGCATAGGCGGATACAGCTTCATGACAAAGGGGGTGGGGTGCACACTATTGAGGAAAGGGTGATGGTTGGCTGGGGGGTGGGTGGGGTGGGGGGTGCACACTTCATATTTACCGGTGTTTCAAGAGTCATATAACTAGTTTTCTTGACAATAGTGGGGGAGCATTCCCTCTCTGGATCCGCCCATACGTAGTTTGAGTGTGTTTGGCTGTTGGATGGTGTATCATGTGTCAGGCGGGTTACATCCAACATGTATGTCGCTCAGCACTTTAGATCATGTTTATCTGAACTTAATTCATTGAGTGTTCTTATCATATTTCAATTGTAAACGGACTGAAGTATTGTCCGAACTATATTTCGTCTCCGACACATTTGGTTCAGGACTGGTCCACTGCGAGATGGTTCCACTGGCGAAAGATTGGAAATGATTTTGTATGGGTTTTCACTTTATGGTTTATAACTGATTTTCCGTAGTGCATGCTTGTGAGAGGCGACTAACAGGATAGAGAGGTAACATTAACTGACTGGCATGGTGCATGTCACCGTATCTCAGGTGTTTGGGTGGATGTTCATAACATCAGTGCTGATCTGTTTGGCATTACACAAACAAGGAAGAGTTACGCGATTGACTGTAGCTTGAAGGTAACGATTTCATACACTTATTCCCGGCTAATATGTTGTTGTTGGGTATTACCTTCGCATGTATTCTGGAATAAGACAACCATATGTTGTATTCTAACGCCACCATTAGCGATATTCCAGCTATACGACAGCTTTCTGTACACGCCCAAGTCTGGATCTGACAATCAAGTGACAGATGTCCTGAGCATCGTTCAACTCAGTTGGAATACGATAGCACACATCAACCAAGACAGTGAACCGAGACACCCCGTCCCGTTAAACGCCTTCTACACGAACTGCTCCTTTTTGGACTTGAGCATGTAACTACAGAAGCAAGAAGTTTCCAAGCTTTAAGGCATTATATTTAAGTGGTGTTTTTCTGTCCATTTAATTGCCTTGACACCTTCCCTTGCTTCAGTGTGAATGCTGCTTAATATAAATATTTGAATGTTGCCAAAAGTTGGAAGCAGTGTAACAAAGTCTTTCAGACAAGTAAATAATAATATTTCTTCCACAAGGAAACTCACATGGTTTCTTTAAAGAACTGTCCACTGAACAATGATTACAATGTGTTTTCTGGCTGATCATGTATCAGTGTACCATGAATTTTGGTTAGCTTGGTCCTCTGTCACTACATCCATCCAAACATAGGACGAAAAGGACCTAACCCTTTACGGGCTCCTTTCACAAGCAACCTTTGCTAAGGTCAACTTACCACTGCATTAAGGTTGCCTTAGTGACTTACCATCACCTTAGTGCTTTGTGAGAGGAGGCTGAGTGCACGTTCGTGACTGTGGACTGGTGGTTTGATTCTTTAAGAAAGACAAACAACATCAATGCTATTGTTGAAAGTTTTTATTTGAACACAACACTTGCATAACCATTTGTTATCAAACATGTCAATAAAAAATCCCAACAATACTCAGTATGTTGAGTATAACTCACTCATAAAGGTACATAATGTGAAAAACTAGAAAGATTCAGTTTGAAAATATGAATATCTTGATGATGGGATACATGCTCTATGTACAATGAGTCTTTACAGGCAATAGAAATTATGCCCTATGTATACAAATATTTCATAATTTATTGCTATGTACACAAGTCACAAAGGGCATGTTAACTGTCCCGGGAGATGAACAGTTCACACAGAGGAATCATGGGTTTAATCTGCAAGGGTGACCATTCTCGGTTATAATGGAATACATGTGTTTTGGCACCAACTTCTTGTATAAATGAACAAGTACAGTAAATGTGTTCTAAAAATATGCTGACAACTTGGATACCCAAAGCTGAAAGAAGTTTACCAATGCCTGGTGTGAATACTTCATAGCTGCTTTGTAGAATGTACTGACTTTACAAAATCCACATGATCAGGTAAGCAAACAAACAAACAGTGTTTACAAGTGTTAACCTAAAATACAAATACTTTTAAATTCTGGCAATATTCAAGTAGGCTAAGTAAGAACTGGTTTTACCTGAATTGTACATAACGAATTTCAAGGTGGGGAACTACAGACACTGTTTACCTGAACTGTGCATTACTAATGTGAAGGTAGGGGAAGTCCAGACAGTGTTTACCTAAAATGTACATTACTAAGGTGAAGGTAAGGGAAGTACAGACAGTGTTTACCTGAACTGTACATTACTAATGTGAAGGTAGGGGAAGTCCAGACAGTGTTTACCTAAAATGTACAGAACCAATGTGAAGGTAAGGGAAGTACTGACAGTGTATACCTGAACTGTACATTACAAATGTGAAGGTAAGGGAAGTACAGACAGTGTTTACCTGAACTGTACATTACAAATGTGAAGGTAAGGGAAGTACAGACAGTGTTTACCTGAACTGTACATTACTAATGTGAAGGTAGGAGAAGTACAGACAGTGTTTACCTGAACTGTACATTACTAATGTGAAGGCAGGGGAAGTACAGACAGTGTTTACCTGAACTGTACATTACTAATGTGAAGGTAGAAGTACAGACAGTGTTTACCTGAACTGTACATTACCAATGTGAAGGTAGGAGAAGTACAGACAGTGTTTACCTGAACTGTACATTACTAATGTGAAGGTAAGGGAAGTACAGACAGTGTTTACCTGAACTGTGCATTACTAATGTGAAGGTAGGGGAAATACAGACAGTGTTTACCTGAACTGTACATTACTAATGTGAAGGTAGGGGAAGTACAGACAGTGTTTACCTGAACTGTACATTACTAATGTGAAGGTAGGGGAAGTACAGACAGTGTTTACCTGAACTGTGCATTACTAATGTGAAGGTAGGGAAAGTCCAGACAGTGTTTACCTGAACTGTACATTACTAATGTGAAGGTAGGAGAAGTACAGACAGTGTTTACCTGAACTGTACATTACTAATGTGAAGGTAGGGAAAGTACAGACAGTGTTTACCTGAACTGTACATTACTAATGTGAAGGTAGGGAAAGTCCAGACAGTGTTTACCTGAACTGTACATTACTAATGTGAAGGTAGGGAAAGTCCAGACAGTGTTTACCTGAACTGTACATTACTAATGTGAAGGTAGGGAAAGTCCAGACAGTGTTTACCTGAACTGTACATTACTAATGTGAAGGTAGGAGAAGTACAGACAGTGTTTACCTGAACTGTAAATTACTAATGTGAAGGTAGGGGAAGTACAGACAGTGTTTACCTGAACTGTACATTACTAATGTGAAGGTAGACTAAGGCTTACCTTGCTTAGTAAAGGCTTCTCAGCTGCTCAGTAGAATGAAGTATATACACACTTGAACATGCACATTATCTGAGATGGGTTTGGTAATCAAGTGGATCAGGTAATAAAAAACATTTACCTAGCAGCTGAATAACAGTACAGTTAGGACACGTTTCAGATAATGAAACATTTACCTAGCAGCTCAGTAACAGGACGATGAGGAGACATGTCTCAGATAATGAAACAATTACTGACACATACACTATGACACAATTTGTTGGACATACACTCCCTAATATAGTTTACATGCAGAGGAATACTGCAATGATGTGAATCACCCAGGACATAATAATCTATCAGGTCACTTTGTTATATGCATATCAGAGTTACAAACACATAACTATGTACAAAATTACATCTTCCAGCTTAAATATGACACATCCAAACTCAGGAAATGGACAATGAATAGGTTCAATACTTATAAGCAATAAAAGCAGTAAGTAAATCTGAAATCTTGATGCATTTCTAGATATGGCTAAACACAAATAAGAGAGATATGTGAGTGAATGAGTGAATTTGGTTACACTTTGAACAATTTCAGCTACATCATGGCATCAGGTGAACACCCAAAGTTATCCAGGGCCCCATTTCACAAAGCTCTCATAAGCCTAAGAACTTTTCTTGTAGCATTCGTACCTCTATGTTACAATACTGGAGGAAAGAAAGCTATGAGAAAAGTTACAAGAGCTTTGTGAAACAGCATCCAGATCTGAGACAATTACCACTTCAGTGAAACAACCAGGTATGGTGCTGAAATAGCTGCAGTGAGCAAGTGAGTCTGGTTTTACATTTAGCAATATTCCAGCAATACAACAACAGGGGGACACTAGAAATGGTCTTCACACACTGTACCCATGTCGAAAACTGAACCCTAGTATTCAACATATAAAGAAATGTTTTAATAACTAGGGTACCCCATCGCGATTGAAATACCTGGAAAACATCAAGGAAAACCAGATTCATACAACTGACATTAGGTTCCAGACACATCTAAGGGATGCAACTTAGCAAACTGCGGCACCAAGAGAAAATAGCACACTTCCAGTCATTTCGCTTTTCAGTGATAATAGAGAAGACATGGCCAGTGCTAGCACTGGTCCTATATTTACATGAATCAGATACAAAATCAGCACAACTGTATGAAAAAACAGTTCAGTTCATATGTTCAATATTGGCAATTCTTAAGAAAATCTAATGCCACAAGTGTTTTGGCCCTTGATTTGCATTGTTTGGCTTTTTGAATCAATCTGTGAGGGAGTTTTGACTACATTTAAAACAGTATTTTAAACAAAACAGGACTTGACAATGTGTTGGAATCAAAAAATGAACATACACTTATTGAATATAACAATCAAACATGGCTAAAATATACTGGCAAGATTCCAAGACAATTGGATGACGATCTCAGTCACTATACATCAGTCTCTTAGATGCCATTTGATTAGACAAGTATTACAAAAGGTTATCTTAGCATGAGAGAGAGAGAGAATGAGAGACACTGATAGATTAGTTTTGTGTTGCATAAGCAGTTTTGACCTCAGTTTTGTGACGACCTCAACTGATGTGACAAGAAAGTCAGAAAAATAGCTAGACTCTTGTGTCATCCATATCTTGCATGCTTTCTGAAAATGTCAAAAACAGAATACTTCTGCATGTAGGTATTCCTTCAAATCAGACCTTCAAATCAATACAGTAGACATGAAGTAGTCATCAATACAGTAGACATGAATCATAATAATGGTTATGTTTTGTTTTCTTTGTTTATTGAAAATGCCCACTCAGCAATATCATATAATAGCAGTCTATCAAAAATCAAGTATGAATAAGAAAATCCAATGACTGATATTATAAGCATTGATTCACACAATCGAGATGCGATGAAACATCATAAATCAAAACACTAAGCTTGAGCACCAAGGCTTTGATTTTCTAAGCTCTCTTAGCGGTGAGATCATCATAGGTTAACGTGAATGTATGGCAGTTACAACTGTCTTAGCGCTAACAGAGCTTCGAAAATCTAGGCCCTAATTTCTATTACAATAATGATGCCATAATCACAGTTAATGTTGACACTTTCCAGGATGTAACAGAACATGTAAATAAGTAAACACAAAACAACAAATTCAACAGTAACACTGATCCACCCTATGAACAGGAACATGAGATTGCTCATCCAAAATATTTGATTTATGGTGAAATTATTCATACATCGAAAGAACAAGTTGTTACATTAAAGGATTTAAGCAGATATTCTTACATCACCATGGTTACAAACCATATCTGAAGAATCATTAGTCAGCACTTTGAGGATATATCACATAACATCATCTTAACCTATGAGAAAAGGGAGTGAAGACTGGGAGGTTCATCAAAAAAAGGAGATATAAAACTGAAACAAAGTAATATTGTATTTTGTCTTATCAGGGAGAGTCATGGAAAAAATGTAAATGATTCATAGATGGTCATCCTAAAATGTGAAAAGCATTCTCAAGTGCATCAAAAGCCTCATGGCCAAAATAAAGCATACCACAAGTTCAAAATGGGTCTGAAAAAATCAGACATATATCAGGGAGAACTTTCAAACTTTAACATCAAACAAAATATGTTTCATTCATATTATTACAAGTATTCCCTCTGTCTAAATAAATTATGTAAAACAATTATGAACAACACCGAATCTTACAAAGAGAATACCACAACTGGCAAACAAGGATAAGCTGAGCACCGACCTGACATTGTTGACCCATAATGGCATGTATGACTGCCACCCACTGGCGCTTGCAATAGTGAGCGAAGAGGCCCATGGTTGTTCGAATATTACTGACTTGATACACCAACCACATCATAGTCTTACATGGAAGAATTGTGCAACTGCACACAGAATTAGTTTCATTGTCATGCACTGCACATGCACTAGCCTACATCTGCTTTCCCCTTCTCAAACCAAATGGGTTTGCTCACTGAAATGCACAACCTACTTCTCGTAAATGCATTCAGTTCCACTTGTCCTTGTTTGCCAGTAAGTAAAATTCGCTTTACTTCTTACAGACTAATGACCTGATATGCAGGTGGTGTTGATGAAAACCAGTCACCATAACTGCCATAGGAGAGAGACATGGTCAGATTTGCCCTGAGACTTCATCCATTTCAAATCAGGATGATTCTGTAACTACGGGAAATACAAGGGAGATAACCAGGCTGCCAACAGAGACTCGGAATGATTTAGACACAACAAACATCAATAAGACAGAGAGTACACACAGTGTCAATTTGCATAAAACAAATTTCTATTGTCAGAGGTTAACTTCATTGTAACATGTTTAAAGTCAACAATTAACATGATCAGAATCATAACTGATGAATTACTGGAACAATAGCACATCGAACCTGTATGTGAGTGAAGAAATAAACAAGGGTTTTCAGCAAGGCAATCCAACACTTTAACCACTATGTTACCAAACTGCCAATTACTGAATGATGGCCTTCATTTTACCAAATTTAACAACTGTGATGTATAAAATTTCAGATGTCTACGCCTCCAGGTATATGTTTCACCTGAATGTTTGAAATGTTTGCAAAAAAAACAGAATCCAAATGCTGTGACTGAAAATATGCATTTTCTAATGCACTTATGTTTAAACAATGAATACAGTTTCTTGAAGTTGGAATATTTATTTATGAAATATATTGATTAAACAAGAAAATGAACTGGAGGCAAGTATGTACTGACATGAAGGAATGATTACAAACTTGATTATACAACATGAAGACCAGAGAATAACCAGTCACAAATACAAGTCAAATACACTGAGGGAAACAAATAAAGGAACATAGGAAAATTCAAGCCTTCATTTGATCTTTTCCAGTTTTCATCACAAACTTTGAATACGAGTAGTACTGTGGTAAGAAATCTGAGAAAAAGTAAGGGGACAATGCCATGAAGTGGCGCTCCCTTATTTGTTTCCCTCAGCATAGATTCCATTGGGCATTAAAGGCAATACAGTGGTGTAAAGTGTATGATCACTGAAAATGTAACACCAGGTGTTTATTAAAAGTATAAGCATTTCCTGTGCAATTGGTAATACAATTTACAACGGAGACACTTAGCAATGTCAGCCACAAGTGTCTTCATGAGCAGTGATGTGAAAATGTTCAGGAACAGGCTAGCAGCTCTATACAAAGCTATAAAAAGAACATCTGATAATTTAAGGCTTTCCTATTATCACTGAAGAGTACCTGAGAAGTATGTTTCCGTTTTTTGTTAAGCTTTCTGAAATATGATAACATGGTATATGAAGGCATAGGAACTGATATCTTTCGAATAAAACACATTCCCTAAGATAGAAATAGTTATTAAATACCAGTAGAGGGTGGGAAACAAAGTATAATGTACAGAAGCAATTGATGAGTGAATGAGTGATAACCACCATTATTGAGGTCTGAGACATTTATCACTGACAAACCTAGATACAAAATCATGGATCTCGTTTTTGAACCAAAGATCTTCGTTTCAATGACTGGACCTACCATGCCAAAACATGTCAACAACTTTTGTCAAATCCATCATAAAGTGGCCTTAGTGCTTCAACTGCTGTAAGTCTTATGTTATGGGAGCTATGATAGTCATAGTGCTCCTATCTCTTTGGGGAACGAAGCTCTGGACCTGTTTCAGGAAGTGATCTTAGCAATATGACTATCGTAAGTCAATGTTAAAGTATGGGAACTATGATAGTCATAGTGCTCCAATCACTTTCAGGAAGGAGGCAATGGGCCATGTTTCACGAATTGATCTTAGCGATCTTACTATCGTAAGTCAATGTTAAAGTATGGGAACTATGATAGTCATAGTGCTCCAATCACTTTCTGGAAGGAGGCAATGGGCCATGTTTCACGAATTGATCTTAGCGATCTTACTATCGTAAGTCAATGTTAAAGTATGGGAACTATGATAGTCATAGTGCTCCAATCACTTTCAGGAAGGAGGCAATGGGCCATGTTTCACGAATTGATCTTAGCGATCTTACTATCGTAAGTCAATGTTAAAGTATGGGAACTATGACAGTCAAAGTGCTCCAATCACTTTCAGGAAGGAGGCAATGGGCCATGTTTCACGAAGTGATCTTAGCGATATGACTATCGAAGGTCAATGTTAAAGTATGGGAGCTATGATAGTCCCAGTGCTCCAATCACTTTCAGGAAGGAAGCACAGGGCCATGTTTCACAAAGCGATTTTAGTGCTATTACCATCGTAAATATAAGCATGGGAGCTATGATAGTTGCAGTGATATGATTGTCGGAACTCTATGTTAAAGGATGGAGCTATGAGAGTCATAGTTATATGATCACTTTAATAAATGTGGCTCTGACAACTTGGGCACCAATGTCTTGACACACAATAAAGAGAAAGCAAAATGTACAAAATAGGTGATGATGTACCAATGTGGACAAAACTTGGTGACTTCTTTAATATAAAGAAAACCATACTGGCTTAGATATTCCACACAAATATCTTACTGATGAATATTTACATTTCACATGTATCGATATCCCCTCATCATCTTATGTCACTTTATACAATCTTCCACACATATCAGTGACACCAGAGATGGGCTTCAGCTACATATATCCGGGTAATTAAACCCACGCCTTTGCAGGACAAGCAAACATTAACAATTAAACCACAAGACTACCACAAAACCCTTGACCTGCTGCAGGCATAAGGAACCCCCTAATAAGATGTAGTAGATACCAACATTGCATGGTACGACCATTATATGTAAATGCCACTTAAGATGCTTCTAACAGTTTTACACAATCATATGAGAAGCTATACAATACAATCAATTTGAAATTCCTGATGATGCGCATATGATTATTTGCTGATAACTTGATCATTTAATTCATGTTTATAGTGTATGGGGCATTCTGACATGGATATAAGGTCATGATCCTCCATTGTAGTCTATATACAAAACAAAACTTGTACCTGAAACATACATTTGAAAATAATGAAATATTAAACTATGCATCTCGACCCACGACTGGTAATTGATCATGGACTGATGGAGTGATTGTCTAGGGTTGCTGGAGGTCAAGAGAAATAACAGTGAAAGAAAGGAGGGTTGCCAAAATCTGTCACTACCATATGAGGGTTGTCATTATAAAATATCAGATGCAACGGGTGGGGGGTTCAGTGAGTGTGTCAACAAAGTATGATTCAGCCCGAACACCAGCTGACCATCCACTCCTACCCTGTAATGAATGAGCAGAAACTATCGACAGGGATTGTATTGGCCATTAAATAATTCTGTTAAAAAGTGCACAATGAAATTCATTTATACGGGTTGAAATATCACTGAAACAATAATCAGGGTATGTCAGTACAAATATCTTTCATCACTAAATGGATCATACGAGATACACCTCTACTTTTAATCCAATGGAAGTACAAGCTTTAATAGTCAGTCTTCGTTGCATATTTAGTGTGGAAATACAGTGTGGAAATTCTAGAGTTATATGATTTCAATGTGAAACATCAACGCATATGAACACATACAACAAAAACAACATAATCATTTACATGCAATAATGATGAAAACAAACATATAACTTATGAGGTAGCTAATATATTCTATTCTGTAACAAAGCTGTACTAATAGATTTTAAATTTGTCAACTGGATGAAATAATTCATGAAGGCCGTCTATAATGACGCTTCCCAATGGCTTGGTTTGAAGATTCTTGTTTCTTTACTGCTGGTGACTGAAATAGGACTGGAATTAGACTTATGATAAACATGTAATAGTGACCTCATGAGTGACGTGTGAGACTTAACAAAATAAGGAAAGCAATGTACTGCTTAGTTTGGTATCTTTTAAATCTGACCTGTCGAAGAGCTGGAATTATGCGTTGACTTCAGGAACAAGAGAATAAGTGAGTGAGTGAGTGACTTTTTTACGCCGCTTTTGCAATATTCCACTGACATCATGGCGGGGAACAACAGAAGCTGAGATCCCAAGGACACAAGAAGCAGAGGAACCTTGCAATGGTAAATCCTTTGAGTTAAATCTATGAGGAACCTTACAATGGTAAATCCTTGTGAGTTAAATGTACGAGGAACCATACAATGGCAAATCCTTGTGAGTTAAATGTACCAGGAACCTTACAATGGTAAATCCGTGTGAGCTGAAATTTATAATGACACCAGCATTATTCTGGCCCTACTGTCCCAAGGTTATGTATATCTTGTGCTTCTCCCTTCTTTTGTCAATACCAACATGTGCACAGCTTCAGTCTCAAATGTTACATTTTGGAAGATGTGGGCCAGTACAGAGCAATCAAGACAAAATAAGACATAAGAACCTCTGTAGAAGTCTATCTTGACTAGGTATCTGGATTACCATCTCATAGCTGCCCTATCAAATTGAACCATCATGCTGAAACATTTCTATTGTCAGTCTTAAATCAGTACTATTATGGATGGTCCTGTCACATACAACAAGCCTATTTCTAGATGTTGTAATTAATGTACAATAAAATATAATTCACATTTTGTAATCTTGGTTGTTACTGTTAATTAGTAAAATATAATGAAAATATAAACTCACATACACTGGCAGTGATATTTCAGGGACTAGAGTTAAACTTGATGAATGTCAAAACATAAGAACCAGCTACCCTTTACACATTGAATAATATACTAACATGCAAAAGAAATGCATTTCAAGAAATCTAAACAACATGTTCCTTAATCAAATCCAAACACATGCTGTATATATGTAAATTCATCTAGCAGTTAAACTATAACAAGCTGAATATACAAAGATATTGTGTAAAAATTAACTTAACTTTACATCTATAACAGCAAAATGGCCACTTCATGATAGAGCATACTCATTCCTTGAACATACAGGATTTCCTCAAAAGTCTGTGTCATAATACGAAGAGATGCCAAACCAATCCATTTCATCTGGGGAAACATACATGACATAATATAGGAAGATCTGACACAGCCTAAGTGACTGGGCCTGAACAGTCCTGCTTACATGGATAGTCTCAAATCAACATTGTTTAAAATATTCAACAAGCAAAGGGAGATAACTTGACACAAATTTGTTCCTATGTTTGGTTCCTCACAGACACTCTCTATGCATAAATATATATATACTACCAGTGTCAAAGAAGTTTGTTGGTAAGTACTTGTTTCCATATCAACTAGTCTGCCTTCACAAAATATATACAGGGACAAGCAATTTTTCCTACCACTGAATGTAAAATCATACAATGATCTAACAGGCAATGATACTTATCCTCCGTCATTAGTACACACTTTCACAAAAAGGTAACACAGATGTTACTTGTCCCTCCTGTACTTGTACATAAGTAATCATACACCTGACATGCAATGTGACTTATCCCGAAAGAGTATGTACATATATCATCATACAATGACCTGACATGCAATGCGACTTATCCTGCAAGTGTGTGTACATATGTCATCATACAATGACCTGACATGCAATGCGACTTATCCTGCAAGTGTATGTACATATGTCATCATACAATGACCTGACATGCATTGTGACTTATCCTGCAAGTGTATGTACATATGTCATCATACAATGACCTGACATGCAATGTGACTTATCCTGCAAGTGTATGTACATATGTCATCATACAATGACCTGACAAACATTACATATCCCTCTTGAATTTGTACATACATAACAAATTCTATTTATCCTCTTGCTAAATGTACACACATGATTCATACAATAACAATACAATACAATAATCACATAATGACGACACCATTAGGAGCCTCCCTGGTACATTCAGAATCATATAATGACCTGACAAGCCACATTTCTCATCCCGTTAGTTGGGGGTGCTCCTACCTGAAATCCTGACATGCATACCCTACATGATATCATTGACATCCTCTTATTGTGTAGTTTGATTCATCTTGCTGTGCTGTACACTCACATCTACTATCAACCTACTTACTGATATGCAAATAAACTGAAAATCCCTCTCAAGTCCACAGGCAAGTCCTGTGTGACATTTGATTTATAATTACAACTAATACTAACAACAATAGCTGTAGTAACTAAAAATGTCTCTAAATGTAAATATTTTGGCAGTCTTTTGTGATCTTTGGTTCATGACTCCAATACACAGTGATGAAGAAGCATAACATATCTTGACAATGTGGTTTAGAATGAGAGTAGTATGTGGACACATAACAACAGACTGCCTTCTATGTACAAGCCTCCTTGCCAACATCTGTGATACCAGTTGCCTCGAACAGTTTAATGTCTGTTGTGGTCTCGGCATTCCCCGAGTCGGTGTGTGGGTGGGGCTTGGTGTTCTCCCCTTCCACAGTGTCCTCCCCGCACTGACTGGTGTGCAAGTCACGTGACTCTGACACTAAGGAGTCCTGGTCACTCTCCTCTGACTCTTCTTCAATAGACATGACTTCTGCCCCGTGGAACACATACCGACAGGGTGGCAGGAACAGAAACTGGTCATCTGAAAATACACCAGCTGTATAGGGCTCCCTTCTACAGAGAGATCTTAAAGTGAGCTATGACTTTCACAAGCCTTTACAAGGTTATTCAGTTCTCAAGGTACCACACTATATCACCATATCCATCATGTGGACTCAAACCACAAAAAAGGTTATTCGAGGCCTATTTACCTGGTAATCCCTATTGTGTTCGGTGTTTGTTTGTTGTTTAAAGCTACACTCCATAATATTCCAGCCATATGATGGCAGTTTATACATAATTGAGACTGGAGAAAAAAAGTCCAGTGATTATCATCATGAGCATCAATCTACACAGTTGGGATTCAATGACATGTGTCAACCAAGTAAGGAAGTATGACCATTTGATCCCATTAATCGCCTCTTACTGCATGCATGGGTTGCTGATGATCTATTTGGACAGTCAGACTGACCTGTCTTATTGATTCAGAACCCATCATGATCATATATCATGACATGAGCAGGATGCAACAACTACTTCAAGCTAAGTCTCACTGGCATGACTGTTAGTTCAAACATAATCACATATTTATTTAAAAAGACACTTCTAATTACCTTGCAACCTCTTTGCAACACTTTCTCTCTCATGGATATGCCACATTTTCTGCATCTCTTGGAGTGATGTGTCTAAGGCTCCATACAGCTCTTTTTCCTCCTCAGTCACAGGTGCTTCCTCCCCTGTCACAATATCTATGTGAGCCTTGCTAGGGGAGATAACGTTCCTGCCTGATTCCGTTTGTGTTTGTTCTGTTATTTCACTCTTGTTTTCAGTTGGGACAACTTCTGCATTTGACTCCGTACTAATTTCAATAGTGTTACTTTTAAAAGACACTTCCAGCGTATCTCTTGGAATACTTGAAGAGTCAGATTCAGCGACAGATCTTTGAATATCAGTAACCACTGGTGGTTTAACATCAGCATTAACTAATGATTTCTCATCAGCAGCAAACAATGTTTTTGCTTCCATAAGAGACGATGCTTCCTCAGCAGCAGCTATTAATGTCTTAACATCAGTTACAACCGATGCATCAATGTCTGCAACAACAGAATTAACATCTGCAACAACTGATGGTTTAACATCAGTATCTACACACATTTTAACATCAGACTTAACACTATCAACACCAGCATCCCTTGACAAACATGGACTTGATTGTGGTGGGACTGTGTTTTCAGCAGTCACTGCACTATCTGTGTCTTTGTAATTCATGTTCTGAGTGAGATCCACCCCAGACATGACTGCACTGAGAGAAGGGGGCGTGGCCAGCTCTGTCCGTCGGATCTGTACAAGAGGAGGTGTTTTGTCCGCGAGGTGGGACCAGCCTGACCCTAATCGCTTGCAGAGTTCACTGATGATACAGTCACAGTCTCCCAGCAACTCCACATCAAAGTTCATGTGAGACAAAGGTTCTCTGTTGATCAGGATTTGAGGTACACTGGATGGGAGGGAATCTGAAAAATGTTATCAAGTTAACTAAAATTCTTGAAGAATCATTTTTCAAAACATACTGATTAAGGCAGCTGTGTACCTTATACTTCGTTGCATGGCATTTTCATCATGTAAAGAAAGAAAAGAACACACTTACTGATTTTCTTCATCAACTGTGGCCAAGTTTAGGATCAAATTCCAATCATCAATACATTTTAAGAGACACCAAAGCTGTAGTTTCAAAGATGTTGAGAATTAATATGATAGTGATGAATGTATTGATGGCTCAGTGACCACAACATCAACACAGTTAAGCATCAAACAGTACGGCTAACATTGAGGCTTGAAGTAAATGAGTGAGTGAGTGAGTGAGTGAGTGAGTGAGTGAGTGAGTGAGTGAGTGAGGTTTCAAAGTTTGGCAATCAATATCATGGCAAGATACACCCAAAATGAGCTCCACATATTGTACTCATGTGGGGAAGAGCAAGCTAATGCTTAACCACTAGGCTATTCCACAGCCAAGCTTGAAGGAAGCAACTTACTTGGAATGAGGGCAACAGGCCTGACTTTGAGAGAGGAGCCAATGACAATGAGAAGATCACACTCGTCTTTGTCTTCGGCCATCTGACGATGAAACTCATCGGGCAGACTCTCACCAAAAAATACAATGTCTGGTTTCAATATAGACATAGGGGAGTCTGCAGGACACACTGGACAGCGTGGGATTATCTGTGGAGAAGATTGCAAGTGTTAGGTATCCAAGAAATCTATATTATTTTACTGATATCAGGTGTGTTTTGGTGAAACAGACGTAGGAGTTATGTTTGGCCAAAACAAAATGGACAGTCTTATCAGTTTAAGTAGTTTACTATTACCCATTCTACAAGACAACACAGAAGTAGACTAGACTAGGTATTGTGATTTTAATCAAAAGAGAAACCCTACGTGAATCAATGGAAAATGGGTATCCAATAGGATAAGTCATGTGACTATTCACCTTCTAACACCTCACTGGTTGCATGTGTTATCCAGGGAAATATTAATCAGATTGTAGTGTTTTGAACGTGCACTTCCATGGGGCAGAATTCAGTGCATTACAAAGGTCCTTATTACTCTCCAGCATTGACAAACCAATATTCATAATCAGGGTGAATCTTGAATTCAAACTCACAATCACTGGAGCATGTCTAACTCAGTCAATTGTGGATCCAAACACACATTCGACAAAATGCCTATTAAGTATTAACATGGGGAAAATATTTTCCAGTAAACAGCAATGACACAACGTTTCAAATAAGCCTTATGTAATAAAGGAGGATCCTTTGGTGCAATACTACATTAAGCAAAAGACACCCATATCCTTACAGTGGGCTATAATGTATTTTCAAGCATTTGTTCAACATATACCTGGTTAAAGATGTCTTCTTTTACATCCTCAGCAGTGACTTTGTGTCTGCACACCATACATGTAGCACCAGCAAAAGAACCTGCAGATATGCAGTCAGTGAGTACAGTTTTACACTACACTTTGCAATATTTCAGCAACAATCACCATAAAGTACACGTACACCATAAACAGACTTCATACATTGTACCCATTTTACGCACCTGCCATGATATGCAGTTCCCAAAACTTAAAACGAGTGAGTTTAGTTACATGGAAGTGGCCTGTAAATAATCGAGTCTGCAGTCTGGAAAAGACAATCCAGTGATCAGCATCGATGTACACGATTCGGATACAATGACATGTGTCAACCAAGACAGTGAGTCTGACTACACAATCCCATTAGTTGCCTCTTATGACAAACACGGGTTACTTAAGATCAATTCTATCACGTATCTTCACTGAGTCCTGAGACACCAAGAAAGCTACCGCTGCCATAACGCATCATATGAGTCATGGTTATCGTGGTGATGGTGATTGACTTGCATTTTACGCCACATTGCACAAAACATCAGATTTTAATGCGGTTGTGTCTGGGAGAGTAAAATAGGGAGGATGTTGGTGTAGTTGCTTACCATGACACTGTATGACATTCTTGATGCCAGCCACTTGTTCCAGTGTATCAATGTTCTGTGTGTAGTTTCTCAATAACTTGCCATGCTGCTCTATCAACTGGATAAACTTGTGACATCGAGATGGTTCAAACTGGCCTGGGTAGATTTCCTGCAAATTTAACCTCTCAGGTAGATAAGATAGAAAATTGGAAATTTTAACCAAAAATTGCATATTTTCACGCTTATCTCACATATCTAACACGATGGATTTCCACCTGACCGTCCTCACATCACAGACAAGAATGACAGTACTGGGATATCAGGTTACAATCTGGCCGCTCATCAAACTATGTGATGTTTAACAAAAATGGTAAACGATTTTATAATTACCAATGTGAACATGGGGAATGAGGTGGTGAGTATGGCATCATGTTGTGTTAAAACATATTCCAGAACAGGTCTGGAATGGGTAATTTTGTACAGTGTGTAAAATAGTTTCCAAATTTTGCTAGCCATTGGACATGGTATGCCTGAAAGTTAGTTGCCCATAAAATAATTCACTAGTCCAACATTTGTATGTAGAAATTAAACAAAAGATTACAAAAAAAAACAACAGAACAATTAAGGTATTGTCACATGACACAAGTTTCATCATCACGCTGCTAATATAATGAACATTTTTATAAGGCCATAATTTTCTATGGCTTCACAAGTGGGAGAGAGAGATATTATCACACAGTGACTCCATGAAAATTCACTAGCCAGTCGGGCCAGTGGAGATTTACTGGTCCGACTGCATTACTGCTAGGCACTGGCTATCTGGCCAGCAAATCTCCACACTAGCGGGACAGTGGCTATTTCACACACTACTTGAGTACCTGATAACAGGTCTAGCATAGACGTGCCTAACTAGGGGAGGTAAATGATATCTTTCTTTCAATACCTACATTGCTGCAGATATTACAGAGAAACAGCACATTTCTAATTTCGGTGCCAGATTTGATCATAATATTAATGACATTGTTTTCCTTTTTGTTTCTTGAAGAGGTTGTCATCCATACAGTTGTATGCTTCCTTTCTTGACAGCAATCAAATCACATTAATTAAAAATGACATGACCTCAAACTTTTTGTCAGGAAGAGAATATCAATGATTGTCTTCTGTCATATATGCTTCATAGAACTTCATGCAATCACATCGACCATTACTCACTTTTGCAAATTTGAAGAATGGCCGTGGGTCATTTTGGAAATATCGGATATCAAACATGGCCTGTGGATCTGGAAGGTCTGGGAAGTCAACTGCCAAGCGTGCATAGATACCATTCCGTGATCGGAAATCCGGAATACCGCAGGAAACTGAAACCTAGAACAATCCTTCATCAACATACAAGATAAAGTGAGACCATAAGCTGGATACTAGCTGGACCCATTTGCCACCACCTCAGTTTGTTTTGAGCCAATGGGAGACACATAGGACAGCATCTGCTTCCATTCCTAACTATTATCAGTACAAGATACAGTATTTTGTGTATGATCAATGTTTATCTGCATGTCAACATTCTCCTATACCAGAAACAGATGTTATCCGAAACACCCTACAGACTCACCCCAGCACCAGTGAGAACCATAATCTTCTTGCATGTTCTCATAAGGTCCAGCACATCGTCCAGCGTATTTATGTTGTGCAGTTTCTTGCGTTTAGGCGGCTCTGACATGAGGTTAATGATTATCTGCCACAAGGTGAAGTCATCCAGATCAGGGGAGATAACTGCATCAGCTGTCACCAACTCCCTGAGAATGTCCCGTGGATTCTGGCCGTCAGACATCTGCCGCTGTACCCAGGAGAGTGGACCTGCTTAGAATATGTAATGCAGGAATCAGTTCAGCTCATTATAATCAGACAGCCATTGTACAAACCTACCTTCATAATGCAACAAATGTAGTGCTGGATTTATTGATTAAATAATCAGTCAATCAGCTGATCTAGCTTACATCAGCAATTATATCAGTGGGCTGAGATATCTTATAAAAAAAAAGGACATATAAAATTAAACTTGTGGAAGCATGTTTGCTATTATGTTTGTTAAATCAAGACATAAACTGATGCAGTTCAGTTATTCTGGAACTACAAAACATATTTGTGTCCAAAGTCATCAGGAAGTATCTTCTATCGACGTGTTAGTTGGTTAATATTATAATTGACCCCATGAGTTTTAAGGTGTTGTTTTATGATTGCAATTGATCATTGATCGAGTACTGAGCTCTGATTATTGAACTGCGTTTTTAGCAATATCCAGTACTAGTCACAGGTCCAAGTTCAGGTATGGGAGTCATGATTATGTTAGCACTGAGTTGTTTTGTTTGTTCAGTTTTATGCCGCACTCAGCAATATTCCAGCTATATCAAGGTGGTCTGTAAATAATCGAGTCTGGACCAGACAATCCACTGATCAACAGCACAAGCATCAATCTGTGCAAATGGGAACCGATGACGTGTCAACCAAGTCAGCGAGTCTGACCACCCGATCCCGTTAGTCGCCTCTTACAGCAAGCATAGTCGCCTTTATGGCAAGCATGGGTTGCTGAAGGCCTATTCTACCCCAGGACCTTCACGGGTACTTGGCACTAAGTGCTTTGTATAACAGCACCTGGGCAAGATGCTAAGGTTACTGTAGGGGGAAACTTCAGTGTAAAAATGAGGTGGTGAGCGACCCAGAGGGGATTAAATCATGAAATGATAAAACTCAGCATCAAGGCATATGTCACTAATAGGATTTCTTTCCTTACATGCTAAGACCCTGTCAGTATACCTTAGTAGGGTTTTGGGATTACAACCCCAGTGGACAAACCAAGAAGTTCAAATGAACAAATCTCAGGCAGCAGCCAGCCATGTTATATCAGAGAGATAACATATAATTAAGCACCATCCTTATCCTATGTGTTAACAATAATTATTAAAATCTAAATATTTTAGATATTTAAATACTTACCTTACCATAGGTCTTATGCATATTACCTCAAGCTTCGCTAGTAGAGATCAAACAGACGTTGATTCGCCATTCCCTGAATGGCTACCTCGTATAATCTACGGATGTAGTCACGGAAGTGACGTGATCTCCCTACTCGCGGGAAAGCGAGCCATCCCAAAATTCACTTTTACTGGCAGCAGGAAAGAAAGGTCCGATGAGTCCAAAGTGGGGAGGAGCATCCAGCGTTGGGAGGGAGTCACCGCCCTATGGTAAGGTAAGTATTTAAATATCTAAAATATTTAGATTTTAATAAATTTTTAACTTACCTTACCATAGGTCTTATGCATATGGCTTCGACAGAGAGGACGGTGGTGTGGACTCCGGAGGACCTTCACATCTTCAGCAGACCAAGCACATGCACAGGAGACCCGGGAGACCAATGCCAACGTCACAGGGCAAACCTGGAAACAGGACAAAGGATAACCCAAGGGAACTCCAAAGAGAAACCGACGCACCCAGAGGGTGAGGTTAATCTTAAGACCAAAGGTAAGAACAACACAATTACCTAATGGGCGGAAGGCTGGGTGAGTTGCTGTGCAACCACCAACGGGCCAAAAGACTGAAGCCCCTCCATGTCCTCGACAGCCAAGTCCCTCAGGTAGCGTGAGGCAAAAACGGTGGACGACTTCCAAAAACAACCCTCCATAATCTGTGGCACCGTACAGTTCCTGTGGAGGGCCATAGTGGACGCCAGGGCTCTAATTTCATGGGGGTTGTTCGCCGTCGGATGGGGGAGTTTCTTGGCATCGTACGCCGCCAGGATAGTCACACGAAGCCACAGAGCAATAGTGTTTCTATTAACTTCCCCCTTGCACGATGAAGAAAAAGGGATAAACAGTCTCTTTCGGGAATGTCTCTTCAAGGCAGACCTCTGGATGTAATATCTAAGGGCCCTGACTGGACACAGGAACTCCTCCTCCGTATCATGTCGTCCGAGGATGGTCGATAAAGGCGGGATGGAGAACCGTCTATCTGGTTGCCCGGGAAGCTGATTCTTGGCAATGAAGTCCCACAGCAATCCCAAGTGGACTCGACCATGCTTAGCTTGTTCAAAACGCACTTGTGTGACATCCAGGGCATGAATCTCACTAACTCTAGCTGCCGTAGCTAGGGCAAGTAAGAAGACCGTCTTCCTGGACAACAGCTCGAAGGAAGCATCCTCTAGGGGCTCATATGGGGAGCCTCTCAAGTGTTGCAAAACAACATTCAGATCCCAAGCTGGAGGGCGGAACTTGACCTTCTGGTCCTCCAACTTGAACGCCTTCAGCAGGGCAACCAGTTCTGGAACTTTAGAAATCTGACGATCCGTCTTGACCGCCAAGACGGAGTTCAACGCTGACAAGTAGGTACCCAACGTACTCCCTTTGAGATGCTTGGAATTACGTAGAAACATCAAAAAATTCGCCACGAACTGTGGGGAAGCTGTCATGGGATCCTGTGATCTCTGAGCACAAAAGCTTTCAAATGAGCGCCACTTGTCATCATAGAGGGATCTGGTGGATGTCCGATGAGCTCGGGTTATGGCATTCGCCACATGCAAGGAATAGCCTTTCGCCCTTAATGCCTTCTGTAAATGGTCCAGCCGTGCAGATGGAATCTCAGCGGATCTGGATGGAGTTGTTGGCTGTGCGGATGACGAAGGAGGTGTGGCCAATCTGGAAACTGAACCGGATCTCCGCTGACGAGGCGTCGCAGATCGGGGAACCACGGTCTGGCTGGCCACCAGGGCGCGACCAAAAGCAGTCTCAGGTTCTGTGTCTGCTTGATCTTGCCAATCACTTCTGGGAGAAGAACGGGTGGTGGAAAAGCGTACGCGTCTAGACCCTCCCACGACAGAGATAGAGCGTCGACTGCCCAAGCCTGTGGATCCGGTACGGGAGACACGTAAGTTGGTAGCTGATGGTTGAAGCTGGTGGCGAAGAGGTCCACCAGGGGTCTCCCGTGGCGAAGGCAAATCTGACGAAACACGTCTGGATGAAGCATCCATTCCGTCGGTGAAGGTCTGCCTGGGCGCGACAACGCGTCTGCCAGAATGTTCTTGCAGCCGGGTATGTGTCGAACCCTGATTGTGATCCCGTTGCTGTCTAGCAGATCTGCTAACACGAACATCTGGTCTAGAAGTTGCTTGGACCTGGTCGTGCGATGATTCCGGATAACACAGACGACTGTGGAGTTGTCCGACGCCACCAGGAGCTTGGTGTTGGACAAAATCGGTAGCCAGCGGCGAACTGCTAGAATGACGGCTTGCAATTCCAGGTTGTTGATGTGCCACAACCTTTCGGTGTCGGACCACAGCCCTGAGGTCGTTCGGCCCGCCAGATGGGCGCCCCACCCTAGTAGAGACGCATCCACGAACAACTCGTGGTCGTGACTGGAGTCTTCCAAACAGACGCCGACGCAGACATTCGATTCTACCATCCACCACCGGAGATACTGATGTAGATGTGGAGGTAGAAGAACCCGTGACTTGAGGTCGTTCATCTGGATGAATGGTGACAGAAACCTCTGTAAGGGCCGTAGCATAAGGCGCCCTCTGAGAGTAAGATCCTGTCAAAAGACCCAACAGAGACTGCCACTGTCGGTGCTGGCATAGGCGTAGGCGTTGACGTTGAAATTAGTTCGGGAATCAAGGCAGGCGCTGACATGGGCGCTGGCACAGTAGCTGAGGTCGGCGCTGGCTCTCTAGTAGAAGTGCTGGGCGTCAGGAGAGACCGTAATAGCCTCTGAACTTCTGGGTGCGCTAAGGCGTCCGGACGGGATAAGTCAACAAAGGCGTCCGAGCGAAGTGGCTCTGGAGACGATCGAACCGGCGTCGTAGATGAGCGCTCCAAACCAGACGTCGGCGTTGGTGCTGTAAAGGTAGGCAGCTCCGGGTCGTCCTGTAAAGAACCTAAAGAAGAAGCTGGGGAAGACATTCTCCTCTTCCGCTGAGTAAACCTCTTTCTACGGACAGCTAAAAAGGTCTTGAAATCCGCCACTGAAAGACTAGTACAATGCTGACAGCGGCTGTCAAGGGAACAGGTCTGCGATGCACAATCCGGACACCAGGGGTGGGGATCCTTGGCTGACTTCTGCCCCTTGCAGACAGTACAAAACTGCCGAGTCATACACAGTTAACTGCAACAGATAAAAACATACCCGAAGCGTGAAATAAAACAATAACGCTAGAGGTAGAAACAAAAAACACCCCTACATAAAAAATGCAGCAAAAGCGCACCCCCAACCTAAAGTGGGTACGCCTGTAAGCTCGCGACAGCGACGGCTAGCAACCAACATGGCTACCTGTGAAACATGCCACGTGGGACAAAAAACACATGAAAAACGGCAAAAATCGGGAGGAAATACCATACAAAATAGCAGAACAGATGGAGGAAGTATTCCTGACGGAATAAAGAACCTCCAAGGCCGCCATGACACCTCACAAACGACGCAGGAAAACCCACATCGAAGTGAGAAAAAAAAAAAGAAACATTTACAACACGAGGTAGCAAGGTAAGTGAAGTTAAATTCAATTTAACTAACCACACACCTAGGGAAACAAGACATACCTACCTGTTGAACGACAACTTTATTCAACACAATAGAAAACTCCGAGCGAAACAAACACGTCTGATCAGACGAACGCTAGAAGTAAAAGTGAATTTTGGGATGGCTCGCTTTCCCACGAGTAGGGAGATCACGTCACTTCCGTGACTACATCCGTAGATTATACGAGGTAGCCATTCAGGGAATGGCGAATCAACGTCTGTCTGATCTCTACTAGCGAAGCTTGAGGTAATATGCATAAGACCTATGGTAAGGTAAGTTAAAAATTTAGTTCATACTGATTTAAACCATTGTAAAAATTGCAGCAGAATTGCAGAAACCTGAAATTTTGTAAACCCATAAATAAATTATTTTAAACTAACTTTATATATTATTTCAATGATGACATAAATTCTAACCCAGTAAATACAAACATGCTTGTTATTAGGAGTCTCTAATGTACCTCTTCTCTAACAGCACTTGAACATATCTTCCTCCTAGATAGTCACTTGAATTACATCTCTACAAATGTTACTGTTTTATGACAAACAGTTTTACCTGCAATGGGCTTCCATGCATCTTCACTCATACCAGACAGGTCACTCAAGTTGTCAGAATTGTCAGAATTGTCACCTGTTGTTATATCCACCTGAGATAAAATATCATCTTTCAGAATACACTATACAACTTGACTTTGTATGAGTTTGTAGTTGCAAAGAATACAACAGTTCCAACATGTACTTTTGTATAGTATTGTTCTAGATATCAGTTTTCTCGGACAAGTAAAAATGCTCAAAGGAATCATCCCAGAATACACAAAGAAAAGTAGTTTATGCTGTGTCTTATTCCAACTAAGGATAAACAAAAAACTACAAACATGTTCTTCCACAAATAAACAGAATCACTGAGTGTGAGCATATCATTTTCAGACAATTATGACCTTGACACAAATCTTAACAATGCAAAGATACACGTTCTCAGCATGTCTTTACCTTCCTGTGTTACACATCCAGTACCGTTGGCCTCATGGGCTTTTATACATAATAAAGGATGATGATGATGATATATACAACCACAATGCTACAGAAATGTGATAGATGACAGATTTTTTAAAGATACAATTTAGAGTTAGAATGTGCACAGCTGATACTAGGAACATGATCATGGTTAAATGAACATTGGTTAACCATCTTCACAAAGTTAATCACCCATATCAACTTAACATACATAAAATGATGAATCTCTATCCTGGCACAATAACTTTTCACACTATCCCTCAGTTAATGAACTACAATCCAATATACTTCCAACTACAGACATATTGATGCTTGCAATAACAATGATAACGCACGGAGTGACATTGACAGGAAACATACCTCTTCTGATGAAGAACCATCATTCACTTTCATGGAGTCTGTCTCTGTCATCTCTGATGACACCAAGGCTGACGGATATGGACATGCTACAAAAATTAAGAAGAAAATAGTGACTGAGTGAGTTTAGTTCTACGCCGCACTCAGCAATATTCCAGCTAAATGGCGGCAGTCTGTAAATAATCGAGTCTAGACCAGACAATCCTCTGATCAACAGCATGAGCATCAATCCACGCAATTGGGAACTGATGACATGTGTCAACCAAGTCAGTGAGCCTGACCACCCGATCCCGTTAGTCGCCTCTTTCGACAAGTATTGTCGCCTTTTATAGCAAGCATGGGTTGCTGAAAGCCTATTCTACCCCGGACCCCTACGGATCAAACTACAATTCACCCTCATATTCGGTGAATCAAATGGTAGCACTACAAGTATTCAAATCATTATTCGTTGTCACCAGAACCAAATATTAAAGGTCACATGCAACAAAAAAATCAAACATAATTAAAACACAATTATCACTTATTCATGACATATAATATACACTGCTGCTTGTAAAATAACAAATAAACAAAATTATCAGTGTACAATCGCAATTCAAAAGTGCTTCCGATTGGTTGGTTCATTTACTGATACGCTGAAGGCTCACTGTATGTTCAGAAAGATGATCTGTTTGATGGGCATTTTAGAAGTATGGCGAGTCACAAGGAAGTATGATTCTAGTCATAGATCAATTTATTTTGTTTATGGCATATACTAGCCTGATAGGTGTTAAGTTAAAATTGCATGTGGTCAATGATTGAAGCTGTGTATTGCATATTGTCTTTAGCAGACAGGCAGACAGACATATATGAGTCAATAACCCAAACATTGAGCTTTCTCTGTGACAGAGGCTGCTTACAAGTAGATTATTTACTTGTTTGTGTACACAACCAAGATTAGACTACTGTTCATGACCTCATAATCCAGGCATGCATACTGTTTCAAGCTCCGCAAACCTATTCACAGCACATGCGTTATGGGTGCAGCACAGCACAGCTGTTGAAACCACTTTTTCCCCCAGCGCTGATGGAAATTTAGTGAATTGTTGTAACTCCGATTTCGCAAGGCGGTTTTCATCGCGTTCAACTTCATAGGCTAAACTGGCATTTTTGATGATTTGTTTTGGGAAGAGCATACCGAAAGGTATCAGAATCTGCAAAGTTGTGTTCTACGTTGCATGCGACCCTCAATGAATAATTCTTGAGGAAGGGTGTATTTAGTTGAACGTTATGTACTTTCCCAAAGTGAGATACACGAGAATGGCCTTGCGCTAGCGCAAGTGATGTTAGTTTGCCAAGGCCACACATGGTACTGTCAACTATAACTAGCACATACAAATTTTGGGTGGCATGACATAAATGGTTATTGTTGGGACAACCTAACACTTTTATCATGGGCATTCATATTGTGCATCAATAACTTAAAGGTCACATGCAACAAAAAAATCAAACATAATTAAAACACCTTTATCACATTTTCATGACATATAATATACATTGCTGCTTTTAAAAAACAAATAAACAAAATTATAAGCGTACAATCGCGATTCAAAAGTGCAATATTTTGTACTTGGGCTTACTTCCCCCGAAACGAAGCCCTCGGGAGACCGAACCCAGTCATAGCGGATGGATATGCACTCAAGTGTAACGACGGCTTCCGATTGGCTGTTTCATTTGCTGATATGCTGAGGGTTCATTGTGTGTACAGAAAGATGATCTGTTTGATGGGCATTTTAGAAGTATAGCCAGTCACAGGAAAGTAAGATTCTGTATAGAAACAACTTCTTTATGTGTACCTGATGCGTCGTTTCAGTATGGATTCATATACTGTTGTCAAACAAAATCATATACACTAAAAGAAGTCGTTATCCATGAAGAATGTATATAGAGATGTTGGGTTTGGAAAATACATGTTCTCTGAATTTGCGCTCGATCCAATCAAAAATCATGTCAGAAGAGATGGTAAACTACTGCGTGACTGTAATCTGTCATTCGTCCAAGTACAAAGCAGGACTTGAAACTGACAAGAGTTTGCACCAGTTTCCGTCAGATCCAGTCATCCGAAAAACATGAATGTAGTATGTTTGCAGCCCACAGACATAAAAACATGTCATGTGTATCGCACGTGCCTAATTACATAATGTGGCAGACACGGGGCTCGGGTGCACGAGTCATAAATCAACTTGTTTTCTTTATGTCGTATAGTCTGATAGGTGTTAAGTTCAAATTGCACGTGGTCAATGATTGAAGCTGTGTATTGCATGCTGTCTCTAGCAGACAGGCAGGCAGACACATAGGTGTGAATAAACCAGACACTGAGCTTTCTCTGTGACAGAAACTGCTTACCACAAGTTTTTTTACGTAAGGAGTAGATTATTTACTCGTTTGTGTACACAACCAAGATTAGACTACTGCTCACAACCTCAGACGCTGGGCATGCATACTGTTTCAAGCTCCGCGAACCTATTCACTGCGCATGCGTCACGGGCGCAGCGCAGCACAGCTGTTGAAACCAGTTTTCCCCCCAGCGCTGGGGGGAATTTAGTGAAACGTTTGAACTCCGATTTCGCGGGCTTTTTTTCATCGCGTTTTTTTTCAACTTTATAGGTTGAATTGGCATTTTTTATGATTTGTTTCGGTAAATGCATACCGAAAGGTACCAGAATCTGCAAAGTTGTGTTTTACGTTGCATGTGACCTTTAACTATAATAGAGTATTCATGAATAATTATTCCTATTCATTACCCAGTATTTGTGATAAATATCATATTCACCAAATAGTGCAGTCATTGCAGCCTTAGTACAAACATATGCATACACACATATACATATGCATACATCATTGATCACATGCACACTCAGAGCTTGGGTATGGTGCTGACCATACATTCTTTTTCTCACGACACTCAAAAATATTCCATCTATTCAGTCATTATTCTGCAGTCTTTAAATACAGCCAGGATAGTGTTCTACTGGTGATATGATGAAATCAGACAAAATACATATTGCATCAAGTCACTGTGAAATAATTCTCTGCAAACAGTGTCAACAAATAAATTGGTAACAATGCAATTTACCAATATACTGGCTCAGTCTGCAAGGTGCAGCTCTTGCTTCTTGGATCTTTGAGCTTCTGTCTTAAATGTTACCCTTATCTCTACCTTCACCCTTGGATCAGCTTTCTGAGAAATATCCCTTTAATCATTCTTAGGGTTTGGCATTACTTGCCAATTAAACATCCCCATACAACACTTAATGATAATGATGGGGTAGTGTGTGGGCTTAACTATCTGTGCTAACTTATTAATCAAAGGTTTGCAAAGAAACTTGCTTGTGCACATGGCAATAAACAAGATTTTGGTGTTGATAAGTTGGTAAACAACCACTACTCAGCTGTGATAGCACCTGTTGTCTTAAGGTAATGTAATGTGTTGGCTAATTGGATGAACCAATTTGAGTCTAAACCTAGACACTGTGTTAGATTAATATTAAAAACTGATGCACTGTAAATTGTATCTTCCTCATAATATTGAGATAACTATTTTACTTCGGTACTTGAATTGATATAAAATGTGACCTTCTGATCAAGTTCATGTTCATAGAAGTTTACTTTGAAAATCTGCGGTTTCTCATGTCAACAAAAGAGTACAGACGTTCAAATGCAAAGTGTGCGTTCTCATTCTTGAATAAAGATGAAAAACCACAGCATCTTTCCGAGACAACGCGACTGGGTGTCCAAAACCTCATCATGATGTAACACAAACAATCATGTGTGGTACTTTGTTATGACAGAAATGACCATTTTTTTAACAAGAAAAACCTCAACAGTCATTTTACCTGTACCCCCAATCGGTCCTCCGAGGTCGTCGGGTGTAGTTGTGTCTTTACTTTCACAAGTATCTAACAAGGTTCCACCTTCACCCGGAGGACCTTCACAATCAGTCCCATCAAGCCTAGGACGTTTAAGTGGGATTTCAAATGCTGAATCTTCCTGGTTCGCCATATTGAGTTTGACGCGAAAGTGAACTGCGCTTGCGCTACGAAATCCAATCGAGCAGGGAGTGGCTGTGTTTCCCTCATGAGAACCATTTTAACCATAACGCAGCCAACATGATGATAAAAATAGAAACATTTAGTCCACATGATATTACAAACCCTTATTTTTCACCATGTTAGACTTAAATGGTCATTATTTTCTTACAAAGCCTTGTTAAATTTTATTCCAACTACACAATAACGAGATCTCCCTCCACTTGTAAACAGAACAGTAATAACGCACCTGTTGGGGATTCTGGAATGGAAGAAATATTGAACTTTGAAAGGAAATTAGAAGATGATTATTACCAAATTCTTGGATGCGACGAACTTTCAAACGTAAGATATTCTTGCACTGTAATATTAGTCAAAAGAAATTCGTATTCGTTCAAGAAATTGTTGACTCTAAATCAGTGTTCTGACAGTATCCACCTGGAATTGAAACACTCATCTGCAGATTTGTTAAAGCGTATATCAACCACGCTTGTACATGCAGTGACCTTCACCTCTGATAATACTTTGAAATGAAAGAAAACCAATATGCACAAGTGCTTGAGTACCCGAGGCTGTTAAAAAGATCCCAGTTATAATTGGTCTTCAGCAACCATTCTTGTGGTAAGAGGCGACAAACAGGATCGACTTGCTGACTTGGTTGACAATGACATCGTGTCCAAACTGTGAAATCGATGCACATGTTGTTGAGTTTGGTGGTCTTGACGTGATTATTTACAGACCATGCACTTCCCACATATCAAGGTGGAATATTGCCGAGTGCGTGATCAAACAAACAGACACAAATAATTAAGACATAAGATCAAAAGTTTTTGTAATGGAACAATGTAGAAGTCGATTACATCAGAGACCACTTTTGTTAATATGGTCTGTGGTTAAATGTGTGTTTCTTTCCTCAGACTGAACAGATACTCAAGGAATATAAAGCAAGAGTCCTTGACTGTCATCCAGACAAACATCCAGAAGATTCTAAAGCAGGTTGGTCCATGAAAGAATTAGTGCAGCTATAGAATCCGAACCCTACCTAATAAATAGTATTATAATACACACTGTATATTTTTCAACAAAATGTCATTAGTATCACTTCACTGATCCCTCAGGCTTCCTGAATCCACACACCCATGAAGATCCATGCTTGTCGTTATTAGAGGCAACTAATGGAATCAGGTGGTTAGGCTCACTGACTTGGTTGACACATCATCATATTCAATTTGCGTAGAAAGGTGTGATGTTGATCAATTGACTGTCCGGTGCAGACTTAATTATGTACAGACCATATACATGTACCTGGAAGATTGTGCGTCAATAATCACAGCAAGCAAAATATTCATGGTTGGATCAGGTAATCCAGGTGTCTGAGGTTTGGGAGCCTTTGGTAAGTACATTCATAATGCCATCCTAATTCCCGAATTTGGAGCATAAGGTGAGATATTGAAATTTAATGCTATATTTGTTACAGTCATATTGTGAAATCAGTCATTTCGTGAAATGCCAAAACATTTCAGTCATTTCACATCATTTTGTGTAACAACAATGTAACAACATTAAGTACAGTCATTCAACATTTATCTGAACACTTGTGTTTTTCTTGAAATCATCCGGATAAGCAAATTTACGGATATCTGAACCCACGGACCGTACATACATGTACAAAGAAATGTACTAAGAAACGAAAGTGCACAATCGCACATACCTCTTGAACATTTTATCTCTAAGAAAAGGTTCGTACCCGAACGATTCCAAATGCTATTTAGCGTACGCTTGCTTCCGGGTAATACACACGGCATACATACAAATCATGACAACAGCGAGTAAACAGTCACTGAAAATAGTGTTTTTGGCAATATTCAAGGATGTTGTCTTGCGGAAATATTAGGTAATGTTAAAGGTCACATGCAACCAAAAATTCAAACATAATTAAAACACAATTATCACTTATTCATGACATCTAATATACATTGCTGCTTGTTAAAAAACACATAAACAAAATTATTAGCGTACAATCGCGATTCAAAAGTGCAATATTTTGTACTTGGGCTTACTTCCCTCGAAACGAAGCCCTCAGGAGACGGAACCCAGTCATAGCGGGTGGCTGTGCACTCAAGGGTAACGACGGATTCCTATTGGCTGGTTCATTTGCTGATATGCTGAGGGCTCATTGTGTGTACAGAAAGATGATCTGTTTGATGGGCCTTTTATAAGTATGCCTAGTCACAAGAAAGTAAGATTCTTTATGGATAACAACTTCTTTAACTGTACTTGATGAATCGTTTCAGTATGGATTCATCTACCGTTGTCAAACAAAATCATTTACACTAGAATAAGTTGTTATCCCTAGAGAATGTATATAGAGATGTTGGGTTTTGTAAATACACATTCTCTGAATTTGATTTCGATCAAATCAAAAATCATCTCGGTAGATATGGTGAACTACTGCGTGACTGGAAAGTGTCATTCGTCCAAGTACAAAGCAGGACTTGAAAGAGTTTGCACCAGTTTCTGTCAAATCCAGTCATCCGAAAAAATGGATGTAGTTTGTTTGCAACCCACAGACATAAAAACTTGTCATGTGTACAAGTATCACACCTGCCTAATTACATAATGTGGCAGAGACTGGACTCGGGTTCACGAGTCATAAGTCAGTTTATTTTGTTTATGGCGTACAGCCTTATAGGTGTTAAGTTCAAATTGCACGTGGTCAATGATTGAAGCTGTGTATTGCATGTTGTCTTTAGCAGACAGGCAGACAGGCAGACAGACATATAGGTGTGAATAAACCAGACACTGAGCTTTCTCTGTGACAGAAACTGCTTACCACAATCAACAAGTTTTTTTACGTAACGAGAAGATTATTTACTTGTTTGTGTTCACAACCAAGATTAGACTACTGCTCACGACCTCAGACGCTGGGCATGCATACTGTTTCAAGCTCCGCAAACCTATTCACTGCGCATGCGTTATGGACGCAGTGCAGCACAGCTGTTGAAACCAGTTTTCCCCCCAGCGCTGGCGGAAATTTAGTGAATCGTTTGAACTCCAATTTCGCGGGCTTTTTTTTCATTGCGTTTTTTTTTTCAACTTTATATACTGAATTGGCATGATTTGTTTTGGTAAGTGCACACCTAAAGGTATCAGAATCTGCAAAGTTGTGTTTTACGTTGCATGTGACCTTTAACCATGTCAACAGAAACCCCAAAGCATATATACTGCAGGTCAAATAACTGTGTTATATGCGGATTTTGGTTTGTGGAGAGATCTGTGTCAGTGACCTAAATATTTTGAAAATCCCTCCAATCCCTAAATAGTAACCGTTGTCTGATTGGTTAAATCTATTTAACCATCTCGCCGTTGATTGGAAGGTCATTGGTCGCTCAAAGGTTACCTGACACAACCATCTACTGGGTTTTGTTAGACTCAGTGGTGGAGTGTAACGAAACACACTGAGACTAAGTTTACTTAGACTGGATACACTATGTCTGGACATAAACCATGTTAACCAGCAACATGAATAAGCAAATTCTCTGATACCCATGCTATTGCCCAAAGTACATACTTTTTCAATTATCATTTCATCATTCACAGGCAAAGTGACACACCTCAAAATTAACTCAGTGTCACCTTGATTTCACATTTTATTTGACTGCGACATTTACGCCACAAATAGAAACAAACGACATGAAATGCTGCCAGTCAATGGTTTGACCATGTAAACAAAACATGTCAATAAACAACAAACACTACTTTATGATTTCTATATTTAGTACTAGTAATACTCTTCCTTCATTCCCGGTCAGTCGATCTCACATATGGGACAGGAGTTTTCATGTTGACACAAGTATAATCCCACCTCTCGCTGATTGTCTTAGTAAACACAGTTCAGTTATGGCAGCTACTTTTGATGATTGCTTGTCTATGGGTTGTGACAACTTTGTGTTGGATACCATCACTCAGGTGTTTGAAATGAAAAAAACCAACCACTCCAACAGGTCTTTTGTGAACTTTCCACGAAAATTGCACCCCATGAAAATATAGAATAGGTTACTGATTGTGCAGTATACTAAGAATTGGGGTTCAGAAGCTCGACACATTGGGTAGGTTTCGCTGGTTCGCTTTCCGTGTTAGAAATATAAACTCTGCACAGAGTTAGCAAACACTTCACTTCACGAGCGGGATCATCTCATATTTCATTTGTCTATTTAGTATATTACCTTGATTACTTCCAGATTTATACATATTTAACTTAAATTATCACTGCAATCACTTTGTTCCATCAGAAAAGTATATGGTTACAGTCCTATGCTGAAATACACAGCAAAATAGACAAGCATGTAACCAGGAACGAAAATACATTTCGTTTGCTGGAGATGATCCCTACGGCACATGTGACCTATCAACTTGTTTTGGAGTTATACATTTGACAAAGCTTCGTAGAAAAAAACAGCAACACAAGACAAACACATATCTATTGGATGTGTGCTGGTAATGTACTTCATTCTAGGTTGTTTTGGAGTAATACGCTCCACAAAGCTTCATATAAAAACAACAACACATGACAAGACACTTTTTTATTGGTGCTGGTGATGTGCTTCATCCGTAGTCACATTATACACAGGGTGTATGATTTATCCTTGACTTTGAAGGGGTGTAGAGGGGGGTTGCATTATACGCTGGTATACACGGTATACAATTACAGTAGTTTAGTATAAATCCAGTCCTGTATGGATTGTATGTGTATCCAGTAATATGTCTCTGAACTCAAATGGTGTCTGTCAGCCAATCCCGTTACTGTGTTGGTCTTTGAGGGGCTGAGGATGCATTGGTTAAAACTACTAAAAAGTCTTTTGAGAGGTTGTGAACAAATGAACCTGAAAAATGTTGGGCAATTATTTGGCAGGGGCTGCTTATAAAGATAACTTACACTTAAAGATTGGTTTGGAAAATGTGTAAGAAACTACGTGGGTACACTTCTAATCCTAATCGAAGGACTACTCAGAGATGTAGTATCTGTGTTTTACACACATGGCAATAAACCAATAGGCTAGCAAAGGGCAAAAGGCTTGAACATTATGAGAAGAGCCCACATTTATACATGTTCCGTCAGCTACTGTTTTTTCTTATTTAGGCACATTATTATTCTTACGTCCAGTATGAATTTGATTTCACTCGTCAGGCCAAATCATTTTAGTAAGCTGACATCTGATTGGCTCAAGAGCTCTTGCATGCTTTATGCTTATAATGGTGTTGAACTTCACAGACTTGGAACTGTCATGGAAGTTTATCTGAACTTGATGCAGGGAGGACATTTTCTGATTTCACTGACATTGTGTTGATGCTAAATGTTGATCCTTGTTACAGCAGAGCAATTCACTCGTCTACAAAAGGCAAAAGAAACACTGTCTGATCCCGAGAGTAGAGCGAAATACGACCATTGGCGCCAGTCTGGTGTAATGATGACATATGATCAGTGGAAAGGGCTGAGAGATTCTGTACACACCGTAAGTAAATGACAGTGTCGTTATCTCATGGAAATCTATCATATAGCTGTTGACGCTAAGTTCAAAAACATGGTCTGCTCAGATGCTGCTTCAAAGTTCTCAATTTCATCCCACCATTGAAGTGAAATACTTGGAAATGGTACAATAACTTGTTGAAACTAGACCTGTATAGTAGAGCTGCATTGATTTGCTTCGATTCATCGGAAATGGTATCTGACACCTAAGTTTTGATTTTCTTATAACTATTATCTCTATTTCAATTCAATATTTGAATACCTATTTAAATTATTTCCACACAACCAGAACATAATTTCAATTCCAACTCAAGCAGTTTCAAGCACTGAAGTAACGTACATCGTGATAGGTTGGCATCTGGCTAATTATCCAGTGAGAACTGCTGTTAGTAGGCATCGCCAAGTTGACAATGGAATTTATGATAAAAAAACAACTCTTACGATCGTGAATTGAAATCTTATGTTATTACTGGTATGAAGAATCAAGGGTTCAATATCAAAAATCAAATCGAGGTCTGGGTGAATTGTTGCAGCCCTACTGTATAGAACCACGGTGAATAGAAAATAAGGGTAAGCAGCACTTCCAAATGTTTTGGGTTTGAAGATTATTGTCAAAACTGTATCCACCAACCAGCATAGATTGTGTAATGCATTGTACCGTTATCCATCATGTGATTGTAGATCCTCATCTGTCTTGAGTATCTGCCAGAGAGGTTGCCATGGAGACCCTTTGTCTCAGTACTAACATGTCAGTGTGTTGTTTTATCACTGATTAATAAACAACCTTTTGTCAAAATAAGTTAGCCAGCTAATGTCTGAACATCATCAAACATTGTCAATAAATTCTGAAGATTCACCTAGTACAAGATATTTCACTCTCTGTGTTATGTATTAACAGCGTATTAGAGTAGATGGTGAAATTCTTCATTGTACTTATGTTGATGTTTCAGTGTAAATTCTACCATTTTTTATGTAAATGGTGGTGTTAGAATCTACACCACGGCGTCTAGTATTTAAATATAAAGTTCATCATCCATACTTTATAGTCATTAGTTCAATATTCTACTTCAAACTGCTTTTGAGATAATTTATTGTTTATTTCATCTTTCCAGTCAATGCATTGGGCGTCTGTGAAGACTAAACCCATGCTTTCTGACACGTCAGAAGGTTCACACAGTTCACACAGACAAGGGCAGACAACTCCTCATTCCTTACATTCAACATCTGCAGCTTCTGGTATGTTTGCTTGATGGTAGTCATTCCGTCCACACGGCTAGTAGTTGACTTGGGAGATGTAAAATCAAGTGGCCAAAGGAACCGCATTCAACTAATGTCCCTTAGTACTTGTCTGTAGTTTGCCTTAGTTTATTTTGTTGGTTGTTTAATGATGCAATCAGCAAAACTTCCAGCTATATTAGAGTGGTCTATGATTAATCACATCTGATACGATGACATGCATCATCCAAGTCAGCAATAATGACAACCTAATCCAGGATCTTCATGAGCTGCTGCTTCTGAAGACAAGCATCGGTTGCAGAAGTGTAATTCTGATCCCGATCTTTATAGGAAGATTTTTGCTTGTATTGATTATTGGTCTGTAATTTCATACCCATATCTAGTGATTTCATCAAAGCAGTAGATGTTTATGAAATTTGTTCTGTTTGGTTTTCTGTTGACATATAGCAACCATGATCTCATGTGAGTGAGTGAGTGAGTTTAGTTTTATGCCACACTCAGCAGTATTCCAGCCATATGGCGACAGTCTGTAAATAATTGAGTCTGGACCAGACAGTCCTGTGATCAATAACATGAGCATCGATCCATGCCGTTGAGAACCGATGACATGTGCCAACAAAGTCAGCGAGTCTGATCACCTGATCCTGTTAGTCACCTCTTACAACAAGCCGAGTCACCTTTTATGGCAAGCATTGGTTGATGAAGGCCTATTCTAACCCGGACCTTCACATATCTGGTCTTATGTAGTCAATTCCCTTGTAAATCTGGGTAACAAATTTTAAACGAGCCTTCTGTTTGTCATTAGAGGTGAATAATAGGATCAAGTGGACAGGCTTGTAGACATGGTTTATGGATTTCTTTGACTGGCATTATAGAAGTTGGGAAGATGAAAGATGATGACTATTTTATGGATATACAACTTCTTCACTCTGTTTAGGCAAACCGAGTTGTACATCCATAAAATACGCATCATCCTTCATGGTTTATGGATGTGATCATTTTCCAATTGTGTAGACTGGTTCAAATGATGTGAGTGTTGAGCAGCAACGAAATCATAACTAAATTCTACCATCAGTGACCATGTACACTGATGCAGGCGTTTATGCATGTTTCGCGAACAGCTAACCACCATGTTCAGGTGGTGCATTCCTGCGAATGTTTGGGCTCGTTCAGACCTTCTGTCCAGTGAGTCACTGGATTGTTGGGTTGAAACTATAATTAAAAGACTAATTCAAATAAATGGAATATTGCAGTGTGTTGTTGTGAAAAAAACAGGTAAGAAATGGACCTAAGATACTTATCTCCAATGCTAAACCCACTCATTGTTTGCTGTAGTTAACTGAATATTTGTTGGTAGCACAATTGACTAAATAACTAATTGTCTGTTGCAGAATTATTTTGGCATTTTATACTAAATAGTGACTACAAACTAGTAATTATAATGACAGTATGCAGCAATCTTTTACTAAGATATCCTCCTTGTGGACTTTCCAGGAATGCCAGCAGAAAACAAGTCTCCAGGAGCGAGCCCCAGAAAACAGGTGCCCTGGGAAAGAGACCCAGCTTCCAATATGCTGCAAAAGTTCAGAAACTATGAAGTATAACAAGGATCAATGGCACAGAGGATTCATAATAGTTACAGAGGAATGATCACCCAGCACAGTGATTTGTTTGATAGTTGGTTTATCAGGAACCATTGTGATATAACATTCACACTTTTAAGATTAAAAAATGACTGTTAGCTAGCTTTATGGAGATCATTGTATGTATTATGTTTAAGGATATCTTTTTCAGTTGTTATACAGACAATACTTTAATTCTAATCAATGTTTTGGGGTTTTTTTTAATTTCTCTGCATGACAATACTTTTAGAACTTTACTGAGGTGTTATTTTAGTCTTTACCATCGACCCGAGTCTAAAAGGAAATCAAACATAGTGGTAGTGGTAATGGTAGCAGTAACAGTGGTAATAGTAGTTGTAGTGGTGGTAGTTTGATGTGAATCATGCATACTCAGCAAAATACTCTGAAACTTCCATGGGATATGTAGGTATATTCATGTCAGCATTACCCAGAGCAAAGTAGAATTGATCAAAATCTGATTATTAGGTTATTGTTAGCACATTTTTGTTATAGGACATTCATATTACGCACATATCCACCCAACTAGTACATGCCAAGGTGCTGGTATTGTTCACTGGATGTCATTCTCAACAGCTCGCCAAATTATCAATCTCAGCTCCCAGGGGATCATGCAGCTTTACTGTTGTGATGTTAACGAAGTCTTTCTTGAGCAGGGCCCCGTTTCACAAAACTCTTGTAAGCCTAAGGTCTCGTAACATTTCCCGTAGCCTTTGCACCTCCTATGTTACAGTATGCCAGGTACAAATGCTACGAGAAAAGTTACGAGTACGAGAGTTTTGTGAAACGGGGCCCTGTATTCTGTCACATTTCTGTACTGTGAAGATATTTCAGTATTCTTTAAATACTGTAAGGAAGACAGTACTGATGATATGAATACTGTGAAGATATTTCAGTATTCTTTAAATACTGTATGGAAGACAGTACTGATGATATGAATACTGCTTCCGATGATGGTGGTTGTGGCTTCTAGACTAGTACTTGTTTATGAAACTGAATAGTTCACTATATGTGTTATAAGATTATGATATCAAGATCACACAGATATTTACACCCTGGTCATTCCTTTTATATGTAGCATATGTATGGCGGTTTATTTATATGGTCTTGACAGCCCGCCGAGTTCATTTTGGGAGAATGCTGACAAGGTGTAAATAGAAGTACCAGTTTAATCTAGTCTTTGTGTCAAAGTTATCAGGCTATCTGTGATATGCATTGAATGTTATTTGTAAACTAAAGCAATATCTATGTTCTCATACTGTAAGACCTGTGACTTGTGTCTCATTTTAGTCATATATATTTATTGTTGTTGATGCATTCCTGTTGGATGTTAGAATATTTAAATGGTTTATTTACAAACATTGACATTTATTATTCGTATGTTATCAGATGATGTAATTGTGTTTGTTTCTGTAATATATATGATGCCTTTAAATGATGTCATGTCTTTAACTTATGTCCTGATTAGGATGCACATCAACAGCTGCATTTGCAAAAGTATATTCAGGCTGAAATTCAGATTTACCCTTGGATTTCCACTGTCACTATAATCCAACAAAATATGTCTTGTGCAGGTTGTATTCTGTACAAGCTCATGGGTGATTCAGTTGTTATATATGTTCCACAACTCATCTGGAGTTGTCTCCCTTGCCAGGACTTGTGATTGCAGATGTCTTCTTTGCTGATTATTTTCTTGGTTTAGTAATATAATGCATCTGATAATCTTGGTGATGATCTTAGACTTTTAGTCACGATATGGCTGCAATACCGCCGACATGATTTAATAACTCACTCTTACACTCTGCAGGCTTTTCTTCCACATCCCTTCCTATCCCAGTTACATAGATTGATGCTCATGCTGTTGATCACTGGTCCAAAAACAAATATTCAGACATGCCACCATAATGCTGGGATATTGTTGAATGCGGAGTTAACAAACAGTCAAACGATGCTGCTCATGAGACACACCAAACTGGAGGTGCGACTCATCGGCCTGTTTGGTTGCCTGTCACCAGCATTGACAAGGATTGCTGGTTTCAGAGCAATGAGAGGATGCCTGAACTACCCATGTAGAATGGTGTAGTATTGTGAGTCACACTTTGTCGGATTCCTGTGTACCAGTGTATCTGAGCAGCATGGATCAAATCTCAAACTAGTGAACATATGATTATGATGATGTCAGCTGTCGAGTCTCCAATAAAACTGCATTTCATATTCATCTGGAAATTGAAGCATTTGGAGAACAGATTCCCAAGGCAAGTGTGGAAGACAAGGTGAAGCAGGTAGCCTGGAAGCATGAATATGGACAGACAAGTTTGTGCCAGAAATGAAACTGTTCCAAAGAACCACGAATACTTTAATAGTCATGCAATACGTCATAGTCGTGGTCACTGAAAAGAGTGAGGAATATTTATAACAGCAACATGAGTTCATTATTTCCAAGGTTCATGAATGAGTTAAAAATTAAAGGTCACCTGGGCAATATTTCAGCCATTGCCCTGATACTCTGCATTGGCTACATTTTATTTGGCACAAGCTCCCGTGAGTCAGCGGATACTTAAAACAATTAAACTTTGTCTATGCAGACAGTTAGATATAGAGGCAAGATACATACAATGAAGAATTAAAGGCGCTTGGTTTAGCTAGTCACAAGTCACACCAAGAGCACATTGTAACCACTGCCGTAGTTAAAAAACGTCAGCAATATATTTTATGTTTAATGTGCGAGTGAGTGGGTTTAGTTTTTCACCGCTTTTAGCAATGTGACAGAAATATCAGGGTAGGGGGCTTCATTATACCCTACATTAATATACTCATGGAAACGAATAAGGGAACACACGAAAGTACGAGTGTTCCTTTATTCTTATCCAGCTGTACGTACACTGTGTGTGAAATTCTGGAATAAAATAAAGGAACATGTCTTTCATGTGTTCCTTTATTCGTTTCAAGGAGTATATGTCCTCCCAATACCAGGAGTTGAATGGCCAGATAACCACCATCCAAAGGCGCACGTAATATATGTATTAAATTGTTTGAAATACGCAGTTTTCCACAATGAACAGACAAAACAAAAGAAAATCAAAACACAACCATTCGTAGAATCCATGTTCATGGATGCGGATAAAGTGTGAGGTTTGTTTGTTTGTTAGTTTGCAGTTTAAATGGCAGTCTGGACCAGAAAATCCAGTGATCAACATCATGGCCACGATGTACGTAACTGTAGTACAATGCATGTACGGTCAACCAAGTCACGTGTTCCCGTCAGTCGTTACTTGCGACAAGCATGGGTTGCTGAAAATCATTTCTGACCCTGTTCTCAATGGATAGATAGTCACGATAATGCTGAAATACTGCCGATGTGACTTAAAGTCTTAACTCACTCACTCCACGGATGAAAGTGAATGAGTTAAGTTTTACTCCAGTTTTAGGACTATTCCAGGAATATCACGGCGGGGAACACTAGAAATGGGCTTCACACATTGTACCCACGTGGGAAATCGAACCCGGGTCTTCGGCGTGACGAAGGCTATACCACTATCCCCACGGATAAACGCGTGTGAAATAAACGCGTCTTTGCATGATTATGCTTTACATACATATGTAATTTAACATTTGCGGGTCTTTTCGACCATCACTTTGTTAATTTGTCCATTTCAAAATTGATTTCATTTTGAAGTACAAAAATACTAACTTAACGTTATGAAATTGTACGTTTGAACTATACTTGTGATAGGGCCTGGAACACCACTATCTACAAACCGCCATGACCGCTATGACACACAACACCACAAGTGATCTGATACATCTATCACACTGCAAGACCTCCATTGTCAAGTATACATTATCAAGATTCGACATTCCGTAGCATACTGTAATTAGGCAATAAGTTATTCAGGTGATATCAAAGTCTACAAGTATGCTCGTATCTGCTTCATTCCAGGTGTATGAATTGGACACAGCTGGTATCTGATAGCAAGAGTAGCTCTCGCACAATATCCATGAGAAATAGTTTGTGACGTGCACACAGATTCAACGCAATTAACCTGTCAATTAATAAGTATCACATAAATTGTCTTTAAGAATTATAGAAAGAATCGTGTCTTACAGTAATATGGCAGATCTTCAGTTAGTTGGTCACACAGCCCCAGAACCATATTATTGTACAGCCTTGCTCTCCCAGCAATGCCAAGGCCCTAAATGGAGTTAGTGGGTTTGTTTGCTGCAATCAAAATTATACATACATCCAAAGACAAAACGTTAATATAATCTCCCGTTAAAGATGTTTGATTTACGTTAATTTGACAACGCTAATTCCTGCGTTGAGAAGTGTTTTTACTGTTATATTGGTGGATCCAGAGGTATGGGTTCAAGGGGTTGGACCCCCACCCCTTTTTGAAAATCACTTATGATCACTTTGACGATTTATTTTCGCGTTGGCGGAGACAATGGCGGGGGTGGGAGGTCATGGAGTTCGAACCCGCTGAACCCCCTCCTTTAAAAATACCAGGATCCGCCCATGTGTTTACTTTTAATTATGTCCCAATCGGTATTATTGTAATAATTTGAGACAGTGTCATGCAGACATGGATTTTTCTGTACTTTAAGAGTTGGTCATCTTTAATCTATCTGTGATTTTGGCGTCGTTATTCTTCAAACTATGTGGTTTCTTTTCCCTTGAACATAACACTTTAAAAGGCGCATTTCCCAAAGCGTTGTTGGAGCAAGCTGATAAACAAAAATTACTTCAGTCGCTTTGTGATAATTAAGGTTGATTATCTTATAACAGCTAGAGCGACTTTTCTGACACCTTGGTCCCAAACCGCTGGTTGAGAGAGGCCTTTTCATCCTCCACAACAACCCCTAGTCCCTCATCTACTGACACTCAATCAAACACACACCAGGACGAAGTTTCTACACATGGTGGGGTAGCATAACGATGACAGCGTTCGCCCGTCACCGGTTCGATTCCATACATGGGTGCAATGTGCAAAGCCCATTTCTGGTGGAATCCGCCGTGATATTACTGGAATATTGCTAAAACCAACGTCAATCATTAACTCAAGTCTCTTAAAGCATGATATCGAGGGTAACTTATAATTTCATTTAAATTTAAAATGAGCCGCAGTGAGATTGGAGTTTCAGAATCTGAGGAGAGCTAGACTTTCTTTATCAAAGGCGCTTTAGTATTGTAGAAGGGGACAGGGAATAAGGTGGTTCAGAGACTGTGAGACGCACTACCGCATATCTATTGCCTCCCACACCTTCAGCCACAACAATCCTCTGCATCTCTCACAACATTGATCCGCACAGTGCTAAAAATAGCAGTGAGGCACAGTCGTTATTCTGTTCGTCATGCATCATGTCTAGAAATACACTTGTACTAATACAATCACTTTACTTAAACGGGTCGATGAATACACCCTTCACATTACTCTCGGTGGAAAATGCTTAATTCACATCATTTCTCTTAACATATTGAATGGGAAGAATACGAACTGAACAGTTACCGGGTTTATCTATGCTTTTTATATTCCGAATAGTTTCGTGCTTGGTAACAGGCATGCGCCGTTTCAAAAACGCAACACACTGTTGCTGACCTGTCTCGAAGTGACCTTCAGCTTCCCGAGGCATGTGACCTGTTTATGTACAATCCTGATCTGTAGATAACGCGAAGATGCGATGCGACATGTTTGAGAAAACAAAATAAGTGGCAAAAAATTTAGAAGTATGTGATCTACATTTTCGTATATCTATCTCGACTTGAGCTAAGGTTTCAGGTTGTAAATATGTCGCATGCTGATATACCCTCTCTATCTCAAAGTGATCCCAGGCTTCTAAATGTATGGGCCATGTTTATATCATTTTTTTTCTATCTCGAGGTGACGAGGCTTTCAGATGTATGGTGTATGGGCCATGTTTATATCATTTTTATCTATCTCGAGGTGACGAGGCTTTCAGATGTATGGTGTATGTTTCTATTAACCTCTCTATCTCGAGAGTCCCGGGATACATCCCAGTTGCGTACATCGATGCTCATGCTTTTGATCACTTTATTGCCTTGTCCAGACTCGACTAAATACAGACCACCGCCAAACAACAAACCACCCAGCCAACCAACCAATCTATATAAACGCGTATACGCTTAGACGAGTGATCTGAGGCTTCATGAAACACGTTCATGTCTCTCTCTATATCAACTGAATTCGTATCCGATAAAATAATCCATAAATCATCGTGGTCATAATAATCACAATCTCCAACGTTTCGTCATTTTTTCATCCACGTTCGCCTTAAGAAAACCACAACATGATGAATGACGCCGCGTATATACGCTATTCACATCTTGACTAATATTTCTTAATTTGTCCATCACTCATATCTCGTCTCAGCGTCCCGAACTAAACGAGGGCATCAAAATTCAAACACACACAAGGTCCAAGCCACCTGTAATCTAGGATGAGTCAGTACATCTGCTATAGCTTGACGAATACAGGTAATAATATACCTGGCGTGGCCTGGACTGCGGCCTATAAAAAGCAGCGCTTGTTGTCGACAGGCTCAAACACACTCACTTGAGACACCTTATTGTCTGCGTGAGGTACACCTGCTGCCTGACTCAGCTTTCACACGGCATTAACAGGACCTGTAGAAAATGGTAAGTCAATGACGCCTCAAAGACATGAAAGGGAACATGTCAATCATGTCTATCTAGGTTTCCACTTGAAAATTACGACTCTTAAAGATCGGTTTACCATAACAGATGTAATATGTTTATCACATTATCAGTAAAATAATAAATGTGATTTCGTGCCATCTTTAGCACTTCTGCTTCCAATATTGGTGTCACATGTTGACCCAAAGCTGGGATAGAACGTGGACTTTGTGCTAGACGACCGATGAGATTATCCTCTTAACCACTGTACATCACTAACAACACTTGTATAATCTCGAGCAGCATTGGAATCCACTGGTATCCATGATGGAACTATAGTGACGTCATTGTCACATCATCTTTACATTTTTTAGTCTTATAGTAAAAGTCGCTTAATATAAAAAAAAATAATATGTATACAAATATTGTTTTCTGAAAACCGACTGTCATGTTGTCCGAAACTAGAAGTGGACATCGGTCATTGAAATGTGACAGAAATACAGCAATGCCACGACTTCATGTCTGTCCGACGTATTTTGTAACGGGATAGACCCAGTGGACCTGAATGGACTGTAGAGGAGGACATCTGTTTAAACTCACGTTATCATAAGGATGATATGAGTCAGAGGTCAAAGGTTATCATCACTGACTGACGTACCGTACATACATGATTAAACACGCCTGTTATCAGGATTGCACGTCATGTTGCTGAGAGCTTGTGTGATGTTCGTTTGAAGTCTGACCATATGTAACGGACTCTGGACCTCACAATCAAGTGATTGATATGCTGAGCAACGATCCATCACACTGTCAGCCATGCCACACGTCTTGACGAAAGACATATATTTTAGGGAACCGCGTCTATGCATATAGCCTTAAAATCTTTATAGTGATTTACGAGCCCCGTATGAATGTATGAATGGACCTAGTTTGAGTTATACCATGGGCATGAAAGGAAGCTATTTGTTGTGACGCTTCCTGGTGCCTCGTATAGAGTGAACAAGGCAAGTACCGTTGACTGCCGTTAGTGGTCTTGTGAGAACCAATCGCACTTACTTGGTAGACTACGGGTTCATTAAATATGTAAATCGGTGTCCATACTATCAACTAACGTTCTAATATTGTCTACACTTGAAGACTTCTCACTTTAACTCAAAACTGAAGGCAGGGGGATTTAGACAGTCTTTCACTCTCTCACTCACCCACCCATCCACTCACTTCTTTACTCTCTCTTTACGGAAACCCGTGAAGATCCGGGTTAGAACTGATCTTCAGTAACCCATGCTTGTCATAAGAGACGACTATCGGGAGCGGGTGGTCAAGTTCGCTTACCCTACTCGCTTACGTGTCATCGTATTCCAATTTAGTAGATCGATTCTGATGCTGTTGATCACCGGTTTGCCTGGTCCAGATTCGATTATTTACAGGTCGCCACAATAGAGTTGAAATATTGCTGGATGCGGCGTAAAACAACAACCAACAAACGAAACACGCTGACTGACACACTCACTCGTTGGCTCACAGGTCATAACACACGTCCTCCATGTCTATGTAGGTGTGCGTTTCTATGTTGACGTGTTATGTTCTTTGCTAACAGAGAGAGGTCATCAGTATCCACATCGGCCAGGCCGGGGTTCAAATCGGCAACTCATGCTGGGAACTGTACTGTCTAGAGCATGGCATCCAGAAGGACGGCCAGATGCCCTCAGACGTGTCCGTCGAGGGCAGAGATTCTTCCTTCAACACCTTCTTCAGCGAGACAGGAGCTGGTAAACATGTGCCAAGGACCGTCTTTGTTGACCTTGAGCCATCTGTTATTGGTAAGAATACCTTCAAACAGTAGAGCGTTTCCATTTGCGATTATTTTTGAAAAGTCCAGTTTCAAAGCATTGTCTTGTTGCTATCGGATACTGGAAACAGAAACTCCAATAGGGTACACCATATACTGGACAAAATAATTTAGGAATACTGGCATTTTTATGATTGATATTTCATCAGTCAATGAATAAATAGATCATTATTCATAATTTCAAAATGTACATATATCTCTAAGTATTTTTGTCCAGTATATAGTATGTTAATGACAACCGGGAACTCATCGAAACATGGTCTTTAATGTGGTCAACTTTCATATGGTATCTTCCAGACGAAACCCGCACTGGTCCGTATCGTCAGCTTTTCCACCCAGAACAGCTGATCACGGGCAAGGAAGACGCCGCCAACAACTACGCTCGAGGCCACTACACCATCGGCAAGGAGATGATCGACGGTGTGATGGACAGAATTGGGAAGCTGACTGACCAGTGTGATGGACTTCAGGGTTTCCTCATCTTCCACAGCTTCGGTGGTGGAACTGGCTCCGGATTCACCTCTCTCTTGATGGAGAGATTGTCTTTTGACTATGGCAAGAAGTCCAAGCTTGAGTTCTCCGTGTATCCGGCTCCCCAGGTGTCTACGTCTGTGGTCGAACCCTACAACTCCGTACTGACCACACACACCACTCTGGAACACTCGGACTGTTCCTTCTTGGTCGACAACGAGGCCATCTATGACATCTGTAGACGTAACCTCGACATTGATTATCCTACCTACCACAACCTCAATCGTCTGATCAGCCAGATCGTAAGTTCCATCACGGCCTCCCTTCGATTTGACGGCTGTTTGAACGTGGATCTTAACGAGTTCCAGACCAACTTAGTCCCTTATCCGCGCATACACTTCCCACTCAGCACCTACGCTCCGATTCTCTCAGCAGAGAAGGCTTTCAGAGAGTCAATGACCGTTTCTGAAATTACAACTGCCTGTTTCGAACCCGTAAACCAGATGGTGAAGTGCGACCCACGTAAAGGCAAGTACATGGCCTGTTGTATGCTATTCCGTGGTGATGTCGTCCCAAAAGATGTTACGGCAGCCATTGCCAACATCAGGACCAAGAGAAGCATCCAGTTCGTGGATTGGTGTCCCACTGGGTTCAAGGTCGGCATCAACTACCAACCTCCAACAATCGTTCCTGGGGACGACCTTGCCAAGGTCCAGAGAGCTGTGTGCATGTTGAGCAACACCACCGCCATCGCCGACGCCTGGGCTCGTCTCGATCACAAGTTTGATTTGATGTATGCCAAAAGAGCGTTCGTTCATTGGTATGTTGGGGAGGGTATGGAGGAAGGGGAATTCGCTGAAGCTAGGGAGGATCTGACAGCGTTGGAGAAGGACTATGAAGAGGTAGGGGCGGACACCATAGACGCGACAGGGGAGGAATATGACCAATCCGAGTACTGAGACTCCGAGGCGGACATGTGCAATACCGATCATGCAATCAATAAAATTGCTGCGCCTAGAAGTATAAGACACTCACACAGTTTATAATTCATCTTTATAAGTCCTTTTTCTCATGAAATCAGACAAAGTAAAATGTAATTCAGTGCTGAAGGGATGTTGTAGCTGATGGGGTCCTGTGCGAGAAGTACAATATCATTTTCAGAATCCAGGTCAAGGAAATGTAGTATTTGTGACACGGCTGGCCAAGTCATCTAAGGTTCCATAGTTTGAACCGTGGGCTGGATCTTGGTTTGCATCTCATTGTGTCCTGGCAGTGGACAGCCCGATTGTTAAAACGTTCGCTCGTCACGCCGAAGACCCAGGTTCGATTTCCTACATGGGTTCAACGCGTGAAGCCCATTTCTGGTGTCCCCTGTCGTGATATTGCTGGAATATTGTTAAAAGCGGCGTAAAACCATACTCACACACTCACTTTATCCCATGGTGATATCTTTTGGTTTGTCAGCACCAAAACATGGTCATGGGTTTCACCAATGGTGAAATGTCTAATGTCCTGCACCAGTCGGGCCAGTCCTCCCATATCAAGCAGGGGTGATGGGGTGGTCTAGTGGTTAAGGCGTTCGCTCGTCACAGCGAAGACCCATGTTCGATTCCCGATATTAGTAGAATGTGTGAAGCCCATTTCGGGATTCTACCCCCAATATTGATAAAAGCGGAGTAAAAGTAAACTCACTAACGTCAAGCTTGCAGGCAATGCTCTTACTAAAGTACTGCATGGTTCTAAACAACGTAATTCTCATACTCTAAGAGGCGTATCAAACTGAGACATTGTCTCCGTGCAAGTTCGGTAACTCCTGACAGCTAGAAGTACGTGTTTTGGAGAGCAAATACTGTGAGTTTTTAACGACAAACTTTCTACTCCTGACCTAAGCATAGACCCCTTTAAGCACTGTATTTATTTTTTCAAACTGTTCATCTGCCTTCCTGGTAACATACGTTTGCAAATAAAGTATATTTCTGCATTTAAAGAATGTGAGTTCTCTGTAACGTTTTAGACTAAATGATGCCGCGCAAATACAACAGTTTAGTAATTTTTGCCATGAAAGTATATGTATATTGCAAGCAAAAGGGTGCGTTTAAACTCGCGCGTAAAAACTCGCGTGGATACGCACGCACGCACGCACGCACACACGCTCGCACGCACGCACAGACACACGCACACACACAGATATAATTTCTTCGATTCTCTTTCCCTCAAACACAGAGCCAATTTCCTTCCTACATGTTTCATTCAGTTCTCCAAGGTACCAAAACAGATGTGTCTTGATCAAAGACGGATATGTCGACACGGAATTTTGTCTTTGATCTACAATGTACAAATTAAATAGTTTACAAACGCCACTGCTACACATGCAATACACACAATACCGTTGCTGCACATGCAATACACACAATACCGTTGCTGGACATGCAATACACACAATACCGCTGCTGCACATGCAATACACAAAATACCGTTGCTGCACATGCAATACACACAATACCGTTGCTGCACATGCAATACACACAATACCGCTGCTGCACATGCAATACACACAAAACCATTGCTGGACATGCAATACACACAATACCGCTGCTGGACACGCAATACACAAAATACCGTTGCTGGACATCCAATACACACAATACCGTTGCTGGACATGCAATACACACAATACCATTGCTGGACATGCAATACACACAATACCGTTGCTGCACATGCAATACACACAATACCGTTGCTGCACATGCAATGCACACAATACCGTTGCTGGACATGCAATACACACAATACCGTTGCTGCACATGCAATACACACAATACCGTTACTGGACATGCAATACACACAATACCGCTGCTGCACATGCAATACACACAATACCATTGCTGGACATGCAATACACACAATACCGCTGCTGCACATGCAATACACACGATACCGTTGCTGGACACGCAATACACAAAATACCGTTGCTGGACACGCAATACACACAATACTGTTGCTGTACATGCAATACACACAATACCGCTGCTGGACATGCAATACACAAAATACCGTTGCTGCTACACATGCAATACACACAATACTGTTGCTGGACACGCAATACACATAATACCGTTGCTGCACATGCAATGCACACAATACCGCTGCTGGACATGCAATTCACAAAATACCGTTGCTGCACATGCAATGCACACAATACTGTTGCTGGACATGCAATTCACAAAATACCGCTGCTGCACATGCAATACACACAATACCGTTGCTGCACATGCAATACACAAAATACCGTTGCTGCTACACATGCAATACACACAATACTGTTGCTGGACACGCAATACACATAATACCGTTGCTGCACATGCAATGCACACAATACCGCTGCTGGACATGCAATTCACAAAATACCGTTGCTGCACATGCAATGCACACAATACTGTTGCTGGACATGCAATTCACAAAATACCGCTGCTGCACATGCAATACACACAATACCGTTGCTGCACATGCAATACACACAATACCGCTGCTGCACATGCAATACACACAAAACCATTGCTGGACATCCAATACACACAATACCGCTGCTGGACACGCAATACACAAAATACCGTTACTGGACATCCAATACACACAATACCGTTGCTGGACATGCAGTACACACAATACCATTGCTGGACATGCAATACACACAATACCGTTGCTGGACATGCAATACACACAATACCGTTGCTGCACATGCAATACACACAATACCGCTGCTGCACATGCAATGCACACAATACCGTTGCTGGACATGCAATACACACAATACCGTTGCAGCACATGCAATACACACAAAACCATTGCTGGACATGCAATACACACAATACCGCTGCTGGACACGCAATACACAAAATACCGTTACTGGACATCCAATACACAAAATACCGTTGCTGGACATGCAGTACACACAATACCATTGCTGCACATGCAATACACACAATACCGTTGCTGCACATGCAATACACACAATACCGCTGCTGCACATGCAATACACACAATACCGCTGCTGGACATACAATACACAAAATACCGTTGCTGCACATGCAATACACACAATACCGTTGCTGCACATGCAATACACACAATACCGCTGCTGCACATGCAATACACACAAAACCATTGCTGGACATCCAATACACACAATACCGCTGCTGGACACGCAATACACAAAATACCGTTACTGGACATCCAATACACACAATACCGTTGCTGGACATGCAATACACACAATACCGTTGCTGGACATGCAATACACACAATACCGTTGCTGGACATGCAATACACACAATACCGTTGCTGCACATGCAATACACACAATACCGCTGCTGCACATGCAATGCACACAATACCGTTGCTGGACATGCAATACACAAAATACCGTTGCTGGACATGCAATACACACAATACCGCTGCTGGACATGCAATACACACAATACCGTTACTGGACATGCAATACACACAATACCGCTGCTGCACATGCAATACACACAATACCGTTGCTGCACATGCAATACATACAATTTCGATGCTGCACGTGTCATGGTACAACTTATATACACAGACTCCAGTTTAATCTGGACCATACCTCTACCCCGATCTTTCGCATAAACCCCTCAATCTCAACTGCATGTGGGTCGTTTGTCTAAACTCCACTATTCCAACTGCTTGTGGTCTGTTCGTCTAAATGTGGAGGTCAAAAAGTTCCGACTCCAGACAGGATTCAAGCTACGGATCAAAATCGATCACCTTGTCCTTATGACCAAAGGCATTAATTCCGTTAACATGTTGGCAATGTTAGGATCTGTGGGATGATGCCAAGGCCCCGTGAAGATTCGGGTCTTCAGCAACCCTGTCATAAGCAGACACTGACACAATATCATATCAACGTATCCCAATTGCGTACATTGATGATCATGATGTTGATCACTTGATTAAGAGGTCCAGACTCGATTATTTACAGACTGCCGTTTTATATCTGAAATATTGTCATTAAACAACAAACCCCAAATACTCCACGTCCAGCAACATAAAGTAATAGTGAGTGAGTTAAGTTCTACGCCGCGCTCAGCAATATTCCAGCTATATGGCGGCGATCTGTAAATAGTCGAGTCTGGACCAGACAATCCAGAGATAAAAAGCAAGAGCATCGATCTGTGCAACTGGGAACCGATGATACGTGTCATCCAAGTCAGCAAGCCTTAGCACCCAATCCCGTTAATCGCCTCTTACGACAGGCATAGCTGCCTTTTCTGGAAAGCGTGACTTGCTGAAGGCCTATTCTACCCCTGACCTTCACGCGGGTCCATAAATTAATATATTTTAGTCATTTATACCCTCTGTTAAATATCCGTACCGGCGAAGATCCGGATTAGAACTGGTCATGAGCAACCCATTCTTGTACGACTAACGGGATCGGGTGGTCAGACTCGCTGATAGACTAACAGCTAGTCTCTGAAATGAACATATTTACTGAAAAAAAAGTTCATAGTGAAAAAAAATAATCTAGACTTGCCACATTTTCTAGACATTTTTAGACTTTCTATGCATTGGCTCTCTTGGATATATATACTTCAGGGTATGTACGACAGACTAACTCGCTGACTTTGTTGACTATTATCATCGTATCATCGATGCTCATTCTGTTGATCACAAGATTATCTGGTTACAGACCGACATCATATAGCCGGAATAGTGTGGAGTGCGGTGTTAAACAAAAGACAAAACAAAATTCACATTCTCTACGGCTTGGCACAACATTTCCGATTTCACAAATATGTTACATCGTATACATTACTCATATCACGTAAACGCATCTTCACTTGAATTTTATACAGATATCCGAGATTCCAGTTTACATGTTATTTGTTATCATGGATGAGTCAGTACACCTGATGCACCTGACAACCACAGGTAAGAATATACTAACCAATCACACCTGGCGAGTCCTAGATAGCGTCCTATAAGAAGCACAGCACGTGGTCAGCAGGTTCAAAGTCGCTCACATAGGACACCTTATTGTCTCCGTGAGTTACATCTGCCTGCTGACTCGCCGGTACATTCTCCGTGTCTGAGGGTTATTTTCAGGAACACAGAAAATGGTAAGTCAGAGAAATATTTATGACTTGAAATACAAAAACACTATCCCTTGAATCATCTTAAACCTCCGGTGTCTCGTTAGTTTCGACAATCCAATTTTTTTATTTGTTCCTTGATCATAATTTCGAAATATGGATTGATTGATTGATTGAGTGAGTGAGTCAGTTTACTTTTACGCCGCACTCAGCAATATTCCAGCTATATAGCGGCGGTCTGTAAATAATCGAGTATGGACCAGACAATCCACTGATCACCAACATGAGCATCGATCTCCACAACTGGGAACCGATGACATGTGTCAACCAAGTCAGTGAGCCTGACCACCCGATCCCGTTAGTCGCCTTTCAAGACAAGCCTGTCGCCTGTCATGGCAAACATGGGTTGTTAAGGCCTATTCTATCCCGGGACCTTCACGGGTCGCATCAGAATGGAACTTCGTTTACGGTATGCCCTGGTCTGAACCACTAATCACTGCAATATCAACCGCCCTTCTAATGGTCTGGGGGCGGTGGGGTAGCCTAGAGTGATATCGTTCGCTCACCACGCCCCGTGTTCGATTCCCCACATTTGTTAATGTGTGAAGCCAATCACTAGTCTCTCTCCCTCTCTCCCAGACACACACACATACACACACACACACACACACACACACACACACACACACACACACACACACACACACACACACACACACACACACACACACACACACACACACACACACACACACACACACACACACACACACATATCACCTCCCACATCCACATCCCCACTGCGATATTGCTGGAACACTGCTATCAATGCTAAAAACACAATCAATTAGAATGACGGTTTTTCCATGAAAATGCTACAGTAACATTATCATGTTTGTGAATATATATGTTTATCTGTCCATTTACAATTTGTATCACATCTAGATATAACTTTTCGGAAGTAACACATACAAATATTGATTCACAGTGGTCTGTCACATTTGTTTGATCGGTACACCTGTCATATCTCGACATATTATCATTCGGATAATGAGAGTCAAAGGTCAAGGTTTATCATATATAACCCTTCACGTCACTTTGTCCTTCAATACATTTTACAAGAATACTAACATCATATTCATGTATATTGAATCTAGTCGGAAAACACGCCCGGTCTGTATTCAGTTTTCAAAACATTACACACTACAACAAAACACAAAAACAAAAAGGTACCACAGGTACCCCGTCGTCTTAGACGATTCGCTGTGCAGAGTTGTGTCCCTTGGGTACACCAGGAACCAATGGTTCGAATCGAGCTCAAACCTACATTGCCCTTTCATTTTCTCAATACGTTTTCATGTTGTTCATTTAAGTAACGGAAACAGCGGTCTAAAACTCACATGTTTCATGCAACGTTAGCTAGAACAAACATACTAACGTCATAACCTGTGTTTAGTGAATGCAGCATACGATAACACATGTGGAATAATAATAATAATAATAATAATAATCCTTGGCACAAACAGCATATCTTAAAAGACATGATGGCATGGCTCGCTGCTTTTACTATCGTCTCTGCCATGCCTGTGGCTTTGACTCCGAGGTCCATCCATGGTACGACCCTGAACATGTCCAGGGCGTCCTGGAAAATGATGCTTTTAAACTTCTCTGGAATAGGCCAATATACAGCCTGAGACGAATTCCAGCTAACAAACCTGATCTTGTACTTTTTGATAAAGCCAATGAAATTATTTATATCATAGAATTTTCTGTCCCTTTTGACAGCAACGTGATTGGCAAGATTCAGGAAAAGCATGATAAATATGCGGACCTCGCCTTTGAAATGTCTCGATTGCATCCCAAGTACACTGTCGTCAGGCTCCCCATTGTTCTCGGTGCCCTTGGTTTGGTACCTCCTGATCTCTTGGCGCAGATGAGGAGAGTGCCCGGGTTCTCCACCGGGAGCACAGCCCTTCTGACAATCTGGGTAATGCAGAAGGCTGCAGTGTTGGGGAGCCTCCATATTCTCCGAAAAGTTCTTGGTGGGCTCGACTAGGCAGAGTTTCCTGGGAGAAGTCCCATTGGCTGTTTGGGCTGCGTGTAGAGGGGGCGAGGGCCCTGAGCTGATGATGAGCTTGACCAGCCTGACTGTGCCAGGATCACCCGAACCCTCTCTGCTGCATTTTCATTTTAATCTGTAAAACATAATAATAATAGTGTCACGCTCAATAAAAAACATATAATAAACTTAAGAAAAAAATACATAAGGTCTGTTTTGTGCTGAGCTCTATGACTATATGACTATGACAAACTGACTCTTACTGCCATTTTTGCCAAATCTTACGATAAACGTAATACAACAGCACGTCCTGGGACTGTGAGTTCAATTATTTTCAAAAATGTTTACTGTATAGGGTTTAAAGAGATTAACTACATGAGCAAGGTTTAATATGAGTGAGTTTAATTTTACGCCACACTCAACAATGTTCAAGCTATATACATGTATATGGTAGCGATCTGTAAATAATCGAGTCTGGACCTGACAGTCCAGTGATTAGCATGGAATACGATGACACGTGTCAACCAAGTCAGCGAGTTTGACTCAACAGTCCCTTTAGTCACCTTTCACAACAAGCATGAGTTTCTGAAGATCAGCTCTAACCTGGATCTTCAAGGGTCCGTTTCTTAAGGGATGTACGGTACATGAAAGTAGTTAGAAAGTAAATAGAATATCATCCGTATTGTTTGAATATGTCGGCTAAATAAAAACAAACTGTATACATCAGCTCTGACGTGTACATGTAACACAAGATCGCAGTATGTACATACCCCAAATCTGAAACATATAACCCAGCGCCTTGAGAATTATACATACTTCGTAATGCTGAACATATGTACACACAGAGCATTACCGATATTGGGGACATGGCCTTGCACGGTGCCTTAAGAGTCCGCTCGTCACGCTAAAGACCCGAGTTCGACTACCTATATGGGCACAATAATTATGTGAAGCCCATTTTTGGTGTCCCATGCGGTACGCAGTGATATTGCGGGAACATTGCTGAAAGAAAAATCATAAAATCATATTTACCACACACTAACGATACTGGTACGTCCTTAAATAGAACCAGACAGACCCCCGCCCTTAAAATCATCGTCACCACCACGTAATACTGAGACCTTTGATGTGGTGCCCATTCATCTCTCACACTCAGCTAATAACACGTATTGTCTATGTCCATTCAGTTTGTAGTGTTTACCTTTACATCTTACGTTCCTCATTCACAGAGGGAAGTGATCAGCATCCACATCGGTCAGGCCGGAGCCCAGATTGGCAACTCCTGTTGGGAACTGTACTGTCTGGAACATGACATTCAGAAGGACGGTCAGATGCCCTCGGACAAGTCCATTGGGGGCGGGGATGACTCCTTCAACACCTTCTTCAGCGAGACAGGGTCCGGGAAGCACGTCCCCAGGGCCGTCTTTATTGACCTTGAGCCATCTGTTATTGGTAAGAAAGAACAATACAGCGAACTCCATTACTTTGTCGTATGGTTCAGCTAGTTGCAGTTTGGTCCCGTAAATTATCGGCAATACGGTTTACATTGTGACATGTAGCCAATGGCGAACAGCGCTTCGAGTGTCCGAAATTGAACATCCTGAGATAGCTTACACTGCAGCAGGGACTAATCTCTCATTGTATTAAAGCAATATCCCCTTTTCGGTGTTATCTTTAAAATGCATACACTAGAATGGACGTATCGGTTCCCAAAGATAAACAAAGACAAAGGAAACATCACTGAGAGAAAAAGAAGTGACACATCAATACTTGAGGACTGGAATGCTTAAAGAAAACCAGAGGTCTCTTTGCAACAACCCCAGTATTACGATGCTCATTTCATACTTTCCAGACGAAATCCGAACAGGCCCGTATCGTCAGCTTTTCCACCCAGAACAGCTGATCACGGGCAAGGAAGACGCCGCCAACAACTACGCTCGAGGCCACTACACGATTGGCAAAGAGATTGTCGACGGTGTTATCGACAGAATTGGGAAGCTGGCAGACCAATGTAGTGGACTTCAGGGTTTCCTCGTCTTCCACAGCTTCGGTGGTGGAACTGGCTCCGGATTCACCTCTCTCTTGATGGAGAGACTCTCCGTTGACTACGGCAAGAAGTCCAAGCTTGAGTTCTCCGTGTATCCGGCTCCCCAGGTGTCTACGTCTGTGGTCGAACCCTACAACTCCGTACTGACCACACACAACACACTTGAGCACTCGGACTGCTCCTTCTTGGTCGACAACGAGGCCATCTATGACATCTGTAGACGTAACCTCGACATTGATTATCCTACCTACCACAACCTCAATCGTCTGATCAGCCAGATTGTAAGTTCCATCACGGCCTCCCTTCGATTTGACGGCTGTTTGAACGTGGATCTTAACGAGTTCCAGACCAACTTAGTCCCTTATCCGCGAATTCACTTTCCACTTAGCACCTACGCTCCGATTCTCTCGGCAGAGAAGGCTTTCAGGGAATCAATGACCGTTTCTGAAATTACAACTGCCTGTTTCGAACCCGTAAACCAGATGGTGAAGTGCGACCCACGTCAAGGCAAGTACATGGCCTGTTGTATGCTGTACCGAGGTGATGTCGTCCCAAAAGATGTTACGGCAGCCATTGCTAATATCAAGACCAAGAGAAGCATCCAGTTCGTGGATTGGTGTCCCACTGGGTTCAAGGTCGGCATCAACTACCAACCTCCAACAATAGTTCCTGGGGACGACCTAGCCAAGGTCCAGAGAGCTGTCTGCATGTTGAGCAACACCACCGCCATCGCCGACGCCTGGGCTCGTCTCGATCACAAGTTTGATTTGATGTACTCCAGAAGAGCGTTCGTTCATTGGTATGTTGGGGAGGGTATGGAGGAAGGGGAATTCGCTGAAGCTAGGGAGGATCTGGCAGCGCTGGAGAAGGACTATGAGGAAGTAGGGGCGGACAACGCCGATACGATGGGAGACGACTACGACCAATCCGAGTATTGAGAGGGGCATGTGCAATATCAATCACACGTATCAAAAATACACGACAGTGTATCATATACCACAGTAAGTCTAAAGCCAGAGACTGTCGGGGGCCGATTTATACAATTCGCAGCGACAAAATCCAGCTGTCAGCTATGACTGCTAATCTATTCATATGTTAGTACTGGGTGCTCAGTTACACCATCTACAGTGCTCCCATAGATCATGCTCGTAGTGTCATGCATATCATGTCATATAGAGTGACCATTTACCGATTACTGAACTTTGAATTGGGCAAGTAGTGTTTTATATGTTTCAGGAAATTGGGTTAACTTTACAATGTATTTGGACCCTAGTGGTCAATTACAGCTTTAATCGATCCCCAGACATGACTGGAACCTTTTTTGGTGTACCCTGACGTGATATTAGAACCCTGACATGGGTTAGCAGTGGTTTTCGAACAAACTGTGTGAACCAGAGACCATGTAATAGATATGGTCTCTGTTTAAATCCATTAAACACTGGGCTTAGACTTAATTGGGTCTACGTTTGTCGACGTTTTAAAAGTTAACCAACAGACGAGTCTTGTGAAAGGACAAGAAATATAAATGACTGCTCAAGGCGTAATTGTAACATTTAGCTCACGAAGAATGTCATTGAATACAGTTGACGTATCTTTATGGCAAACGAAGATCTTTATTCGATAAGACAATTTTTTATCTGTGCCTCGGTTATTTAGAAAATCACGAGTTTGACATAACATGAAGCTTGTGTTACACGGATATTATCCGTCTCCTTCCGCTAATGCGAAATAGACGTGGTCGCCGTGGTCGCCGTGCCCTCGTGAAACAAGAAAGTTGTTGAAGAATATTTGTGCGATCATGCAAAATGCATTTGGGACACAAGTGGACCCGACGTCAACGGCGCCACATTTCCTGTGCAGAGGTTTTGTGTGATGCAAGATGAATGTCCAAATTAATGTTCTAACTAATTTCGACCTTTTTGAAAAGAAAATCAAAATCAAGAATGAGACCCCAGGCACGTGTATAGGGCTACTGCGTTGTGCACCTGCGTAACATGCGTTGTGTTTAAGGGTGGTAATTGAGGGAAACGGTGGTGCGTTCATAAGATGTCTGTCCTTGAAACGTTCAACGTTTACACTTCCTATCCAAATTGAAAGTTCATTATCCCTTACTTGTTTAAGGAATTTATGTCAAAGTAAGAATCATATACCTGGTTTTGAGTGACCGGATGTTCAACATATTTAAACTATGTATATTTAAGAATGATTGAGATTTTGTATAAATCAGAGATAGCTTATACGAATTCTGATTAGATGAGACAAAATCAGAGCATTGATTATTTCGGTGACCTCTTCCGAGATATTAACACTGATTACATTTACGTTTTCGTGTGAATCTGATTAAATTTGAGAAGATCGAACATCATTTTCATCAAACGTGACATGCATTCTTTTCAAAACCGGATATATGTCTACGAGCACATCTGTATTGAAATGATGGTTTTGAAGACTAAATTGCTCAATAAATCAAGCTGCTATATAAACAGGTTTGTGTTGAATGTTCCAATCTCCACATGATCTCCCACGGTCTAAAACGCCGCCTCAACCCCAGATTGCCGGTGGCCTTGTCTTCTCATATTCCTCACTACCCGAGATAATGGGTGGTCTTTTATCGACCAACCTGGTGGTCAGTTGGTGAGAAAAGATCATTGTGGTCTCAACTATGATCCTAATCTTTGTATGTGGGGTATTCGTAGACTCGTAACCGTTTGCTGACGTCCATTTTCAAATGGGAGTTAACTCTTCATTGTTCATAACAAGGGCAGGTAATTCTAAATCAGTCTATTTTCCATGCGTTGAAGACACTCATGTTCTTTTACCTACAATACCATTCAAAAAGGTAAATATTGTGTCTGAGTTTTAGAAAGGACGTCGATGTGAGAATATCAGTTTTTATCCGGATATTCATTAGTTCCCGTAACTTGGGTGGGACTGTTCCACGTGAGGTAACTATAACCCCAGTTTCTGCTTAAAGGGGCACTGATGCGGAGCAATTTCCGTGGACTGGTGTAAACTTTTGTTATTGTTTTTCTCCCGTGAGTACCCGGATGATATCCCAGAATTCGTGACTGGTTCGTGACCTCTGCTGCGAAGTCCGTAAGCGCAACTGATAGTTTAATTATAGACAGATCAACTGAGGTGAAGTCATTTGTACTTCATTACAAACGTATTATGAAAACAAATGAAACACTTTGAAGGTTAATCATCTGCCAGTGGTAGAAATGGTAAAAAACTATTAAGACGGAAAAATAACGAAGCCAATGTGCGTCTCTATAGTTTGTCTCATAACCCTAATTAGTTTGTCATATTTGTATGTTTCTGAAAATTAATAAAAGAACACACGATTTGCTTATACTCGTAGTAAATTTCTAACATAACAGCAACATTTATACATTGTATAGATTGCCAATGTGGATCCTATTTCACACACATACGCGATCTAGTGTGTGTTTTCTGTCATGCAGATTCTGCTGGATGCTACAACAAATAAATTAAAACAAAATGCAAATAATGAATGTAAAACAGACTAATTTTATAGCAACAATGTCAGGCTACTACCTTGTTCAGGAATGTATCCATCAATATCCACGTAAAAGAAATCGTATTCCATTCATCTGCAGCTGGTAAATAATCCTGCTCTGTGTCGCGTGTCTTACAACTGTCTCATTTGCGAAAAAGTAACACATCGTTTCACGTCTTTCGTTGGTGAAAACTAGATAAACCTCTCATTGGTCTCCCAAGATAGCACACCTGGCAACTAATTGTATGATGTCCACTATTCTAAGTAATTTAGTTAACCAATGTTGAGCAATCAATCAATCAACGCAAGGGTGGTTAATTCTTTGAAGGGAGGATGTTGTTTTTGCACTCACACTTTACGACAGGGTGTAGTCATCTACACACACTGCCTTTTGACAAATCCGCTAGAAGATAAAAGTAATTAATCAATCAATGTGTTATCGGTTAATCCTTTGATCGATGTTTGTTTTTGTAACTCAGCTGATAAACCCTCTTGCATCACTTACATGTACATATTACATAACATACAATACATTTGCCATTACAGACAGGAGAAATGCCAAATGGGAACCTTTGTTGAGTAACCGAAGTGGTGTTGCTACTAATTATACCTGTTATAAATTCATGAATTGACCATCAAGAGAATGATGACAAATAACACGTGTAGGTTTACACCATCAAATGCGAGTTACAGCAAGGAAAATGTAATCTCTGTGTCGCATGCAGCCTGAAAACACTAATGGGCCGAAACTGTTTTGAGGATACCAACGGAATTTCGTTACATAAGGAATACACACAGGCATTTATTATCATAAATAATAAACCATTGTAGCTACCATAGCTACCAAGATTTACGTATGCTATTTGCTATCACAGCTCAACCAACACTCAAAACTACCTAAATATAAAGCTTTGCAATCTTCCGTACTGAAACAAATGGCTTGCTACGTGCCTGTAGACTTCATATTTTCATGTAACATGATTAAATATCGAGGTTAAAAACACAGAAATAGGATCAAATTGAATCAGTAAGTATACCATCCAAGCATCCGAAAAGAACTACACTGCTGGGATATATGGTTACGATCAGACAAGGAATACCATGGATATTTTTAAACAAATGGCATGTGATGGGCATCCGGTCTCCTGACTGTTTAGGTGAAGAAATTCTGCGAATATGGACAGGAGCCCAGTTCCTTTGTCCGTCACGGTCGAAGGAGAGGGCGCTGACCAATTTGCGGTCTGCTTTCGTAATTAGACCGTTAGCGAGAAGCATTATTCGCTCCGCATCAGTGCCCCTTTAAAATGTTGAGAACTCGGTCAGTTGAGAACTGATAGTCAGTACTTAAAAAGTTAACTTGAAACATCCCTGCTTTAGAATCTAGACAGAAAACAAATTCTACTCTGAATCTTCCATCATTTTCATCAGGTTTGTGCGGTTATGAACAAGAACACATGTAGTTCTCTGGTGAAAAACGTGTTTATATATCAATGAAGGTAAATGTGTACATATAATCTCGTACATAATTGTAAGTCAGTAGTCTATTCAGCACTTATCTCATTGCACATACAGATAATGACAAGTGAACACATAGCATATAGAGTAAATACATTGCAGAATAGGTAAAATAACAATAAAAAGCTACAATACTGCCCAGGCATCACTTGTAATAGTTGAGAGCGAGTTGTATGCTAAGTTATATAGGGGGTGTAGGGTGTGCTATGTAGGAAACATGTCCAGTGATGACAGTATTCAATCCGCTGATTTCTGATTTTATTTCAAACTGATCAGTTCTGTGAATCATCTAAAAGTGTTTATGCTGAGTTATATAGGAAGTGTTTGTAACTTACACTAAACATCATTTCTTACTTGCCTAATTATGTTATATTTGTAATGAATGCTCAGCATCTCCAGTGATATTTCTGTGAAACAACACTATCTTTGTACACAAATGACTCCATAATAAATGATAACTGTAGCAGGCCTTTTGAACAGAGAAACAAATGAGTAGATGACAAAAAAACAAATAAGAAATTAGGAAATCATATCAATAAAAAGTATGACCCAAAGGCTGAAAAACTGGATTGTAAAGCACAGCACACAACAAAGTTACACACTTACTACAGAATAGGTTAGTATGACCCCTCACCTGTAATCTAAGAAATAACTGATTTCCAGTTGACCTGAAACATTATTTTGTTGACAGGCTGCCCTTGCATGGCATGAGTACTGCTGTGTGGCACTGGGCTAAAAATTTATAATGGGGAGTACCACCAGTAGGGCAGGACATGCTTGCCCTTTTCGCAGTCACCTGGTGTCACCACAGATTTGGGGTTTTCAAATATTTTTGCAGTCTACACTAAGTCTGAGGATAGTCAAAAAGGGCACTAGTGTTATATATTTACAAACAGTACCTGTACTACTTGGTGGCAGCGTGTATCAACAAGTGATGAAAGAATGTAATAAACAAACAGCACTTGGCCACTACTTCATAAAGTCATCTGACCACTATGGTGATGATAAGCCCATGTTTAAGTATGGGGTATGGTATAAGGTCACTTCGTTGTAGAATGGGGTCCAGTAATAGAACCACTCTTGTTTCCTAACTCACTTGATTCATTGATTTACTAACTGGCCACAATCACATCGCATGAATAGTGGGGCTAAAATGATTTGTTTTGATTCATTATAAAATTATATCTGACACCTTAGATTCAATTTTCGATAACCGTTATCACTACTTCTGTTCAATAGCTGAATACCTATCCAAATTATTTCCACACACCCAACATAATTTTTACTCCCAACGCGAGCAGCACTGAGCACTTGAATGAGGCAAAAACTTGACTTGTCGACGGCGGGCTACTTATCCACTGAGAATTGTTGTTTGTAGTCATCGCCAAGTTGGACTTCACCTTAAATCTTTCCAGGTTTTAGCCAACTCTGAGAGTTACATAAACATGGATGTTTTTATTTGCACTACTAGGTGGTAGTATGTATCCAAAATGGATGTAGGAAACGCAACATTTTTTGTCAAGTTTTTCAATAGAGGACATATACCGGCATACGAACGCTTACTTTTCACTTTTTCGAAATTCGCATTTGTTTTACTGTTCAGCATACATTCAAAACAACTGGTAACTTTACCATCATCCATCAAGCTGATATAAAACATTTTAAAGGCACTCTGACACGACCCTTACAATATACCACTTTATGACCGCATATGTCTTTACCCTTTGTCATGTGTGAACATATCTTCTGTATTTAATGCCTTTAAATATATAACAACTAGAAACCTTACATCATCCATCAAGCTGATGTAAAATATTTTTAAGGCACTTTGACACAACCCTTAAGTTAAAATATGCAACTTTATGACAGCATATGTCTTTACCCTTTGTCATGTGTGAACGTAGCTCCTGTATTTAATGTCGTTAAATATACTAACATTACCATCATCCATCAAGCAGATACAAAACATTTTAAGGGCACTCTGACCCGACCCTTACAATATGCAGCTTTATCACAGTGTACGTCATTACCCTTGGCCATGTGTGAAGATAGTTCCTGTATTAAATATCCATGAAGATCCGGGTTAGTATTGGTTTTCTGCAATGCATGTTTGTCGTAAGAGGTGATGAACAGGATTGGGTTGTAAGGCTCACTGACTTGATTGACACATGTCATCATATCCCAATTGTGTAGGTCAATGCTCATGCTGTCGATCACAGGATTGTCAGCTCCTGACTTACAGACCATCAACAAATACCCGGAATATTGCAGAGTATGATGATACACAACAATCAAACACAACAAAATTCCGATACAAAGACACTTTGACACTATATAAACATGAACAATGTGAAACTTTATGTAGTCATAACATGCATGACACACCTGTAAATCCTAAGGAATACATTGGTCAGAGGCAACATCATTACAAGATCTGAAATTGAGGTATATAAGACTAATAAGATTAATATCAGTTATAAATTTACTTTTATCATGTGTGGGTATTTCAAGTATTTTCAAACAGAAAAACACATTCAGTCTGTTTATATGAGCGATCTGTGAATAATCCTAACACAGTTATTAGTGATATTAGTGAGGTTAGTGATGCTGATCGTGAGCTAACCAACAAGGTTCTCTGCATGAGTGACTGCTTAGACCATTAGGATATCCCAGTTCTCCACAGAGTTGCAAGTCACTTCCGTCTGCTCTTCAGATCATCAGATACAAGTACATTAGATGATGAGATCATCACTCCATCATGGTGCTATCATCAGTATCCGCATTACCAGAATAACGTCAGACTCTTAACTGTGATATAGTCTGAGTTACATCACAGATCTATGACAAATATGTGAAGCCTGCAGAAAGGAGTTGGCTGCCCTGCCCTGCCCTGCCCTGCCCTGCCCTGCCCTGCCCTGCCCTGCCCTGCCCTGCCCTGCCCTGCCCTGACCTGACCTGACCTGACCTGACCTGACCTGACCTGACTGCCACCTTCCCGTCCTGTGTATCATGGTAGGTATATATATGTGTGTCCGCTTGTATTTTCTTGTTCATAAAGCATCTGCCTGAAGAACATGGGGTCAGTACTTCCATCCCCATGGCTGTTACACCTGTTGCAAATGTATATATTGTTGTTTCCCTGCCTAGAATTCAGCACTGGAGGAATAAAACAGGGTCAATCTGTTGTCAGTATACTGTGAGTGAGAGAGGTGTCCATGTTCAAGTGCAGCATGGTATCTAAACAATGGCACTAGCCTGGGCTGATACACACAAAGGTTCACTGCAGAAATGCAATAATCTTAATGCAATGTTAAATCTCATTTCATTTCTCTATATGATGAAAAAAGCACAAATTTACTCCAGTTTATATCCACTCAGCACTCGTTAATACAGCAAAATACAACAAACTAAAATTAGTGGTCCCTTTGAATTTGTTTTCACAGTAGTGTACTGCAGCTGACAAATGATGAATGACTCTTGCGGCAATTCTGGTGTTCAAAAGCCCATAATCAGTTGATCCTGATCTTGGTTATAAGGGAGACAATACATTGAGGCACATCTACCATTACCCTGACCCTCACCCCAATGTTCAATATGTACAAACAGTTACAAAACATAAACAAGGCAATAGTTTTCAGCACTGACATATAGGCAAAAGGCCTTTTATAACACTAACTGAAAAATATTCCTTATGTATAAAATGGACATATGGTAAAGCTGTAGTGTTGCCTTAAATAGTGAACTTACTGGGAAAATCACAGTCTTGTAAACATGAACACAGACCTTCTATTATTGCAATTATAAGTTAACTTTGATTCATTATTTTAATGTTTGAATTAGTAAATCTATACAAAATGAGCAGTGGGTTGTCTCAGTTGACCATCAACTGGTCTTGTAGTATCACAAAGCTTGAAAGCCTGGAAGAGCAGAAAATGCCTCACCACCTGTAACATAAATAGTTTAGTGAATGAGTCAATGGTGCTCCATGCCATTTTGCAGTATCACACATTATCATGGTATAGTTAAAAATATATCAACGTCTGACAAGAGAAGGAAAAAGGATAAGTATGTTTGTTAAAAATGCCCATTACAAGAGATATATTCTGGCAAATCCCAAACCATTTAATTCAAATCTTTCACACTTTACTGTTTATTACTATGGGACTGGATCACAATGCTTTAATAAACCAGTCTGATGAGTGAGTAAGTGAGTTTAGTTTTACAGCACACTCAGCAACATTCCAGCAGTGGCGGTCTGTAAATAATCGAGTCTGGACCAGACAACCCAGTGATCAACATCATGAGCATCAATCTGCACAACTTGGAACTGATGATGTGTCAACCAAGTCAGCAAGACTGACCACCCAGTCCCACTAGTCTCCTCTAATGACAAGGATAGTTGCCTCTTGTGGCAAGCATGGCTTGCTGAAGACCTATTCCACCCTGGATTCACAAATCCCATTCTGATGACATGAGACAGCTTGTGCTGGTTATCACTCGCAACAATCATCAATTTTAACCTTAAATCCCACAACATAACCTGTGGGCAATAACTGCACACAACCATAACATTGCACAAAATGAAAGAGGCACTGATTGATAATGGTGAATGATTAATTACTAATTCCTATAAGGTCTTAAGAAGAGACATGCCTTTGGGGCACTTTACATCGTCTGAATAATATACATAAAACACTGAAAAATAATCACACAAGTACTCACTGAGTTGGTCATGGGACACACTAAACCTACTGTCTGAGGTGATGACCTTTGCCTCTGCAGCCCATGATGGCGCCATCCACGTCTGCCACTGTGCACAAAGTGGGTGAGTGAGTGACTTAAGATTTACAGTCACACTGGTAATATTTCCGACATATCGTGGCTTAAAAAAGTTCTAAATGCAAAATACATACATATCCAGTTTTCATGGTAGATTTTGTACCAGTGCATGCAGAAATAAAATCATAAATATGTAGTCCAAATCTTTTGCGCTTATACCAAACCTGAATCATTTCAAAATATATTGTTTCTTCATATGTTTCTGTTTTAAAGTACTTTTTAAAAATAAGTAGATCAGAGTCTAAGCGTGCAAAACACGCCTGCAAAATATTGTTTGCGTGTTTTGTTGATTTTTTGTGCGTGAAAAACGCAGGTTTCTACTTTAACGCGAAACTGCTATCACATATAAAACCCTGTCAATGAAGGACAATGACAGTTCTAGATTATCACAAAATGATTTAAAACTGGCTAGCAAATATCTTTAAAAGTAGTAAACTATTTTGGGACAATATGATGTAAAAATGGGCTATTTATTGCCAACAACTGAAGGTAGATCACCATGCTAGGTTCCATGGCGGTGGACAAAGAGTGACATCATTAGTCAGTAAAGAATCTGGCTATCTAGCTGGCTGCCAAGTCCTGAATGTTACAAAAGTCTCTGGCTTGTCTAACCTGATATCATGGCATAATGAATCCCTCAATATCCCGTTCATGCTTTAATGGCAACCACAGTGAGAGCATGAATGCAGCTACCAAATCTTCTTAGGGTATAAGAGATTTATTCTCCTCCATCGGAAACATATTTCCCTCATATATATGATTTAAAGTATTTTATATGAATCAGGTGATTTATTTATTGTTCGTTGTTTAACGCCACCCTCAACTATATATCACTTATACTGTAGTAGTCTGTAAATAATTAAGTTTAAATAAGACTTATCCCATGATCAACATTAAAAGCATCAATCTATGCAATTGGGATAAGATGATATGTGTCAACTATGCCAGCAAATGTGATCCTGATCCTGATCCAGTTGGTCGTCTCTTACGACAAACTTTGGCTACTGAAGACCGATTCTGACCCGGATCTTCACTTGTGCATAAACTGAAGTACATCCACTAGTGACTCATATATACTATGATGCGTATCCACCACTATTGAACAGGTTTCACCTGTAATCCAGCATGGTTCCATAGACTCTAACAGGAAACATCCAGGTTAGCCAAATATTTATACCCATATTAATAGCATGTATTGTAAGTATCAACTGCCAAGGAGTCTGGCCTCAATTACATACATACCATTTCCCCACCCAAATATATATTACACTGGTCTTTTCCACACCATTGTGTATTTTTAGGTTGTTCACTCAAAAATAAGAATGAATGAACAAGTACATATCAATAGTCAATTTTGGGAGGTGTTTCCAAGGAGGTGGGGAAATGATCAGGCAAAAATATTTTTGGGTGGGGAAATGACCAGGCGAGGAACCTTGTCCACATGACTAAAGGCTACAGCTGCAACAAATACAGTATGTGGTGAAGATGATATGCATCACAAATATTGGGTAAGGAATGTGAATGTAATCACAAACACAATATTATAGTTAAGTGATTGATGCACAATACAGAACGTTCATGTTGTTAGTGTTGATCTGTCACAGCCATAACCAGTGATCTCATGCCTCTCAAATTTTGTATGTAATAGTTACAACTGACAGTACCATGTGCAGCCTTGGCAACCTAACATGACATGCGCTACTGCAGGGCTTGTACATGTTCCATCCTTGTGTATCTCACTTTAAGGGTTCAAGTAAAACACACTCCTGAAGGGATTGTAAATAATATTTACTGGTGACCACCAATAATAAATTGAATTCATGAAAGGCTAAAGTTTGATTCATCGAACATGCGAGTGAATCGTAACAGCCTTACTAAAGAGGTAAGCTCACATGGTCAGGGTGTCACTTGTGTGATGACTTCCGGCACTCTAGTCTCGAAATGCACATAATGTTAGTAGAAACAAATAATACCATTTAAACTGAACAGGAGCACCTGAGAGATGGGAGATTAAAATATCTGGACTAACTTCAATCAGGGCTTTAGCATTGCAGAAAAAGAAAACAGAGTCTTTGAGACAGACTAAAAGATTTGAACACTACTTACTTTATGGTTTTTGCTCGGGAGCAAGCACGGAACTGGGAGGTTGATTCTCACTATTGACTTGTTGCTGAGGGTGACGATGATCTCTAGGCCATACTTGCACTGAAAGAAGACAACACACAACAAACTGGATAAATGTCAACCTCCTCACAATCTGAACAGTTCCATGGAATTATCCTTGTAACAGTGTACAGCAATCTATAAGCAATTAACATAACATAGCGATAAAATAGTATTCGAAATCATTCAGGTACAAACCTTTCCTTGTTAGAAGTTCAAAAGGTATGTGCAAATGTCCACTTTCACGAGTTGGTAAGCTGTTCTGACTGGTCAGTCTCAAAGGTTGCCTGAAATCGCTTCTAGGGTTTGTTAGACTCAGTGTAAGAGTGTAACAAACAATACTGACACTAAGTTGATTAACCATCATGGTCTGTACATCCAGTAGGAACAAAAGGCCAACTATATAAGTACAACTGACCATCGAGAAGATATGCCTGACCAGTCAGGTAAGTACATCAGACCATCCAGTAAGTACAACTGATCTTCCACAAGATACATCTGACCACCCTGGTAAGCACATCAGACCACCCTGGTAAATACACCTGACCATCCACAAGATATGCCTGACCAACCAGGTAAGTACATCAGACCACCCTGGTAAATACACTTGACCATCCAGAAGATACACCTTACCGTCCAGGTAAACACATCATCCCACCCATGTAAGTATGTCAGACCAACCTGGTTAGTATACTTGACCATCCAGGTAAGCACATCAGACCACCCAGGTAAGTAAGTCAGACCACCCAGGTTAGTACACTGTACCATCCAGGTAAGCACATCAGACCACCCAGGTAAGTAAGTCAGACCAACCTGATTAGTATACTTGACCATCCAGGTAAGCACATCAGACCACCCAGGTAAGTAAGTCAGACCACCCAGGTTAGTACACTGTACCATCCAGGTAAGCACATCAGACCACCCAGGTAAGTAAGTCAGACCACCCAGGTTAGTACACTATACCATCCAGGTAAGCACATCAGACCACCCAGGTAAGTAAGTCAGACCACCCAGGTTAGTACACTTTACCATCCAGGTAAGCACATCAGACCACCCAGGTAAGTAAGTCAGACCACCCAGGTTAGTACACTATACCATCCAGGTAAGCACATCAGACCACCCAGGTAAGTAAGTCAGACCACCCAGGTTAGTACACTTTACCATCCAGGTAAGCACATCAGACCACCCAGGTAAGTAAGTCAGACCACCCAGGTTAGTACACTTTACCATCCAGGTAAGCACATCAGACCACCCAGGTAAGTAAGTCAGACCACCCAGGTTAGTACACTATACCATCCAGGTAAGCACATCAGACCACCCAGGTAAGTAAGTCAGACCACCCAGGTTAGTACACTTTACCATCCAGGTAAGCACATCAGACCACCCAGGAAGAACTACTGACCATCCATGAAGGAGTACCTGATCATCCACCAAATACACCTGACCATCTGATCATGTAGGTAAGTACAGTTGACCACACAGAAGGTACACCTGACCATCTATATATGTACATCTGACAACCAGCTACACAAGACTGGCCTCTCCTCACCTACCTCTATGTGTTGCCCTTTTATCGTAGGAGGAAGATCTTGCCTATCTTTTGACGTGAGTGGAATCAAAATATTATCCAGAACTCTGAAAAAGTGAACAAATTTTGAACGGTTTGCTGAGAAGCATGGTGGTCTTATATCAGAGAAAATGTTTCCCCAAGACAGTATAATACTTCTACAGTGTAATGAGATCAGAGAAACAACTTTCAAACACTATACTTTCAGTAATATAACTAAGAGCTTTCAGAGGACTTCACAACATAGTATAGCTTTCTGTGATTGCCATAATTGTGTATATGGTGTTGATAAACTTAGAAAAAAAAAATAAAAGGGGTGGATTTTCATTTGCGGAGATCAAATTATACTTTAATTTTGACAGTCATACTTTAACATAAATTGATAATACAATAGATTTTTAGGTAATTCTAAAACAAAAAATGATAATCATATGTTTTAAGCACCGTTCTGTTTAACTATTGTATGTGATGATATAATATACTCATGGATACAAATAAGGGAACACATGAAAGTACAAGTGTTCCTTTATTCTTCTCCACATTTCGCATGTATTGCGCAGTGGGAGGAAATTCTGGAAATAAACATAGGAACACTTGTACTTCCAGGTGTTCCCTTTTTTGTTTCCACGAGTATATTTGAATCAAGCTGGGGAAGGAAAAATAGAGTAAAGTCAAGAAATTTTAGTTATATTTTTAAGAAGCTGTCATATGACTGGCGTCAGAGACCCTGAGGTCATCATTTGGAAAAATTCAGCTCGCATATTTTCAATTTCAGTCAAGAAGGGTTTAAAGATCATAGAGCAGAGAGTTATCATGTCGGAGTCATACACCTGATTGTAATGGAATTGTCAGCTATCTTAATCTTCAGGCAGACAGTCTACCAGACTCTCCAACATATACAATAATACATACTAGGGTTGGGACGATTCACCGAGAGATTGCAATACATTAAGATCGATACAGCTATTGTATCATCAACTGGTGTATCGATACTGTTTCAAAACAGTATATCTTAAACATGTTTAAGTACTTATCTGCTAACTATGATAGAATTATTTACTTGTTTATTACAACAGTGTTATTGTTACACATATATACCTTGAAATAAATTATACTAAATCTTAATACTGTGACACCAAGTTTTATGTATCATGATATGTGTCGTATCGCAGGTAAAATATTGCATTGTGTATTGTATCGTGACATTATAAGTTGTTCACTGGTCATGAGGGGACCTTGGGTTGAGAGACTGAGGGACCAGTGAACAATGTATTTAACTTACCAAACACCTCAATGTTAATTTTGAACTGTTTGAAGCATGGTATCGGATCGTATACTAAAGTCAGCCTCTGTGAATCAAACGAATCTTGAATCTGGCTTTTTTTTCCCCCACAGGTATTGTCGTAGTAAAATTGCTGTGCATGGTGTAATTCCGACTCTTAATATTCACAGGGACTACATATGAATGTTTTGTCAAAATTTATTCACTGGAATGCGAGGCAAATGTTTTCTTAGGCACTGCTAGATTTTGCAGATGACACAAGAAAAACAAACTTAGAGTTATCTCACCTCTATCAATTTTGCATTCACAAGACAATGGTAGTTTCCGGTAGTTTCCATGCATCATGCATGATTTAGTGTTATTCCAGATAAAGAAGTACTACCACAAAGTACCGAATGAGTTGCCATTGGCAACGGAGTACACTGCAATGAACCTTGCTTGTAAGTGGGGTATATTGAAAATAATAGAAGAGCGCTCAACCAATCATAAAGTGACATTTATGTGTGAGGTAAGATAAAGAGTATGGTCCCTGCTCTAATACACACATCCTCCTATCAGAAAATTCTGGCTTGTCATATATGTGATACCGAGTGAGTGACTTCCTCAAAATACCACCTCGTGAGAACTGATGCATCCATTCCAGAAGAACTTCCTCCTGTTTCCATGACAACCACAGGTCCACCTTCTGGTTGAATGTACGTCTTCTGCTGCATACGTCTAATGCTGGGAGACAGTTTCTCCTGTGGAACATCTTTCTTGCAGATGAAGAGCATATCCCTCAGTAGCTGTGGATGCAAAATCACCATCACTAGCAGAATATACCCTAAATTATCACCATCATTGGCAGAATATATCCTTAATCAAAATCACTAGCAGAATATACCCCAAATCATCACCATCACTGGCAGAAAATACAAATCATCATCATCACTAACAGAATATACCTATAATCACCATCACCAACATAATAATAATATAACCAAAATCATGAATGAATTCAGTTTTATGCCACTTGTGAAGGACTAGAAATTGGCTTAAGACATTGTACACATGTGGTTGGTTTGTTGTTTAATGCCACATTCAGCAATATTCCTGCTGTATGGAGGCAGTCTGTAAATAGCTGAATCTGGATCATGAGCTTCAGTTTACAATGACATGTCAGTCCCATTAGTAGCCTGCTAATAGTCTTATGACAAGCATGGGTTACTGAAGACCAGTTCTAACTCGGATCTTCACAGTCAGTGAGTGAGTTTAGTTTTACACCGCACTCAGCAATATTCCAGCTATATGGCGGTGGTCTGTGAATAATCTAGTCTGGACCAGTGAACAGTTAAAACAAACTCAACAAAGCTGCAAGTAGGCACAAAAAGAATAAAAAAAATGAAAAACAACATGAGTATTTAACAAAAATTAAGACATTTACTAAACTATCTATAGTTAGTTATCGATAGTTACACATGCAACTGATTGAGCAACAGTTTCGATTCTACCATTGATTGATTGCTTCGGGAGACTCAAAGCATCGTTACAGCCCTATCTGTTCTTGACAAACCATGACAGAAACATGGTATCATAAGGTTCCTGACACACCTAAGGGACACAACTCTGCACAGCACCTGCTGAGTCTTTGATGACAAGGATACTGTCCCTACCATAAATGCGAGCAAGTGAGTACAGTTTTACTCTCCTTCAGCAATATTCCAGCAATATCACAGCAGGGGACATCAGAAATGGGCTTCATGCATTGTATCCAAATGGAGAATCAAACCTGAGTCTTCAGCAAAAACCTTACTCCCAAATTTTTGTTGTTCTTTGTAATGTTCTTTGTAACATTGTTGTCTTCAAGGTCATACATGTATATGGATTCTTTCATGATCCACTGATGACAAACATGCCCCAAACAAGAAATAAGAAAACCTCAAGAATCGTATGTGACATCTCATCCTCCACACACCTTGATCTTGAATGAGCTGATTGTTGTGGATGTTTCATTAGTGACGATCATCCGAAGCTTCATGTTGTCACCTGACATAGGGTTTACGTCCACTAATCTGCAACCAGAGGCAGGACAGGTTAAACTAGCACTCAGGTGGGGTGTTCTCAGTTTACCAGCAGGTATTGTTTAAAGGTTTCAGGTCATTGGAATGTGCCAATCTCTAAAAAACAACATGTGATGCATTTTTTATTGTCTGTTAGCAGTGAAAATGTACGATAAATTTTGTCTTATACACCAAATTAAATCAAATAAAGTGAAATTAAGATTTCAGATCCTCATAATTTTACCTTGCCAACTCAACATTTAAAACTCAGAAATTCATTCAACTTAGGATAGATGTTCTTTGACAAACAATCATAGATTCCAATAATAGCAATTTGAAACTAAGGTAATTTGTTTAACAACTTTTATCCTAGGATATAAATGTTCAGTTGACATGGTAAAATTATAAGCATTGGCAATCTTTAATTTCACTTTATTCGATTTACTAACAATTCATTGGTAGGTTTGCACTGCAAACTGACTACAGAAGCAATCCAAATTTTATATATTTTTAGATTAAGCGTTACTTTTTCCAATTCCCCTTTATCATACAAATAAATACCAGCGTTGATCTCGACTTGTTGACTCACCTCACTAGAAAATGGATGGACCTTCGAAATGGGAATTTACTGACGACGTGGTCAAGTTCTATTGTCTTGTTTGCTTCTTGACCCTGCGGCTTCATCACAACAATAACCTGTGATGCCTGCAAGTGTCAAGGTCAAAGTGTTGTGTCTCTCCATGGTACACATTTGCATTCATCATTTACAGCAGTTCTTTGAAGAGTACTTTGTACTACTGCATGCCAGAATAAAAGCCCATAAAGATGCAGATGTTATTCATGTTTTAATAAAAACATGAGAACAGGCATGTGACTGACAAACCTTGACTTATAAACAGGGCAAATTTGGGATTCGAACTAATGATGTTATGTTTTGGGCGCAACAGAGGGAAGCATTTCTGCACAGTGAGTTGTGGTGCCTGAATCTCCATCGTTAGAGGAGGAACTATCAGCATGGAGGAATTATCTGATCAATAACTGGCTGATGTACCCATTAATGAAAATTTGTTCAAATACAACTTCAAGTCAACATGAGAATGAAAAAGGAGTATGTCAAATGAATAACCCATTCATATACAGCCAAATTCCATCTTAACAGCACTTACAGTATTGTTTGACTTACACCAATGTTTGACTTACAGTATTGTTTGACTTAAGCAATGTTTGACTTACAGAAAGGTCTGAGTCTGTGACAGAGGCTTGAAGCCAGTACTCAACCATGGACTCCCATGATGCATCACCAACACTTTGAGCTTTAAAGGTCCCTGGAATAGGAAGTATAAATCATATACTAAAGGAAGAAAATTATGGAACACACCAACACATTAGTAACATCGCCAGTCATTTCAGCAGTATTCATGCCATATTTTCACTACAAACTACTCATAATGCCCCAAAAGACAGTAAAATATGCATTAGAACAGTCAAATTATTTCTAAGTTATAAAGCATCACAAAATATGATCAGTGTTCAAGATCAGCTCTGTCAACCAACTGGCAGATTTTGCTGACAACCTGCTTCACATCTACCTACTGTTGTGGGAAAATGTCACAAAGTTGACCAAATTAAAAATCAATTACAAAATAGTGAAACTGGAGCTTGTGTAAATATGAAAATACTTTGATTAATGTGTCCTTGCCAAATAATATCTGGTGTTGTGAAATTATAATAAGCTGTTTATTGAACTGAACATGAATTCATGTTGATAAAATTTGCTCTTTTCCTGGTTATTTATATTACTTTATACCTCTCTTTGTAAGCCCTAAAAGAAATAATGTTCACCAATGAATATGTTTTCATATGTGTTCTTGTTTTTTTTAAGGAGATCAGGACTTTAAAATGAGCATCTTTAATCATGGTTGTATCATGGAATAATAATTTATACAAAAATTCATTTATTATCACTACAAGCATTATACATTAGGATTCAGATATTAAGAAAATATACATATAGCATATTAATTTCATCATGATCAGTAGTAGCTTAGAGGAAGACACCAGCTTAAAGCAAGAACTAATTTCATAGATCTACAACTCCACAAGGGTTTAAAATTACAAGTGCATTGTTTAAAGATGTTTGTACATAAATCCTAGCCTGAGATATTCAAAATGCTACGGTTAGACATACAGTTCATTCTAGACAGTTTAATGAGCTTCCTTGAAGAAAACATATCATTAGTACAACAGTGTGACAACATTTTTAATTAAGGTCATTAAGCCATGGCCCAGTGAAACACATCTATTGTAATCCAAGCTATTATAATTGACACATCAAAACAGGTTTGGATAGAACTAGCCCAAGCATACAGTAAATGTGCCAGCAGGATTAATGCCACTTAAGATAGGATTACTAGGATTAAGAGCACTCCCCTCTGTCTGGTTATTCCAATAGGTCACACCCCACTCTGTACATTCAGTATTTCATTGGCTATTATAGGGCACACCCATTTTGTATCTTTTAATGAGCCACAACCTTTTTATTGTTTCAAGTTTAGTTAAATAGTCTCCAATTCCATTTGTGGCTTAGAAGGGTTTAGACTTCCAACTCAGACCAACTCTAGCCCTCAGCCCAGAGGGTTGTACCGACTCTCTGCGGCCACCCTTGTTATTCTATTTCTTGTTAATAAAATTATAAACAGCTTCTTGTGACTTCGGACTCTTTGCTGAGTTAATTCCCCCAAGCAGACCAGCACGCCAGTTAGATAAGGGATTTGACTGGTACCCTCATTTGGACCTGAGACCCTTATCATAATAGTTGGTTGGCTGGCAGGAAGTTTTTGTGGCCTAACATTCATCTTTATTTCATCCATGACTTGTGATAAGAAACTGAGGGCCAGGTAAAACAAAACTTAAAATATCAAATCTTAAATACCGTAACACACCTGGTAAAACCTTTGGAAGTGTCATCATAAAGGGGAAGATGTAGCTGCCAATTGCAAATGGCTCTGAAAGGAAAATACAGACTTCATGTGTATTGTTGCTCTTTACAACACTTCATATTTTCTTCCAGTTCTAACCATGGTGAAAAATATGTTCCAAAAATGTCCTACATAATCAAATTTACCAAAGAGTTGACTAAATACTGTAAGAATGAAGATTTTCATGGATATCAACTTCTTTATTATGAGAACACAACATTTTGGTGTTAATGCTTACTCCTTCATCAGGTGAATGAGAAGGGGGTACGAAGTTATATTTATATGTACAGGTAAACAATAACAATGTAACAAGTGGACTGAATTATCGAAAGCTGGAAGCCAGTATAAACAAGCACTGATAGGAAGCCGACAGTTATGATAACAATGATGGAAGCCAATGGTAAGATTATGTTTACATAACACAGATGGGGATTAAGGATGATGTACATGATTGGGGATTAAGGAGGCCAATGGTGATGACATACACATGATAGGATGAGGATTAAGGATGATGTACATGATAGGGATGATGATAAAGGATGTACACGTGTGTAAACACTAATGAATTACATAGATGGAATGTACACAGATAGAAGAGATTAATTTATCAACAAGTCCTAGGCACTTGGTAGGTACTGTCAGTTTGTCAAAAGCATGTTAATCATAAATACAGTTCATTGCATTTCAAACTTTACCATTGATTAGAGTCACTTTTGCAGTCAATGATTTACCTGTACTGCTGTAGAGCTCCACATTGTAGAAGTCAATGTAGTCTTTGGTTGCAGTCAAAGTGTTCTTGCCACCCTCTGACCTGTAGTCATAGTTGACTGAAACGACAACAAAACACTGATTATACTACTCAAAAGAAGTTAAGAACAGTGATTTTTTTCGGTAACCTCCCAAACCCCTATAGTTAATACAACAAAGTTCATGGTTTAGTGCACTGTTAATCTCCTGCCTGTTACCTACCAGGTATGTCATACAATAAACCATCCCAAACACGTAGAAAATAAGAGAATAATTTTAATGAGCAATAGCCAAACTAAGTTTGAGTTGAGAGAATGGTTGGAACACAAATATTTTATATTTTATAATATACAATACTTTATTAGTTCAATAATATTGAAAATGAGTTTGTTGAATCCATTACAAGTACATTGTTGTAGTGTCTCTTATTTTCTTGAGGTTATTGAGGGTTTCAGTGTCTGTCCAAATTAAAATAGATGTCTCACAGTGTGCAGGAACTGTTTTCAGTCCAATATCAAGCTGCTCCTTGAGGTGCAGTGCTCAATCTCTGTATTCCCTCTTTCTGTTTCTAAAATTTATATAGCTACAGTTACAATCTGTGATGTTATTTCACACATTCATGGATTTGTGCTCAAAAAGTGTGTCTGAAACAGACTTTTTCAGTTTACCAGTAGCCAAGATGCTAATATTCTATATATATGGATTATTTCTACACAGTATGCTATGCTGTTATATTCCTGCATTTTTCATTTTTCTATAAGTTTATTCATGAGTCAGTCTGTATGTGACATATAGTACCCATTGAATGTTAAATAAAATGGGAAATAAAAAAAACTGAAATATTGTAGAGGTTGCCCCAGATGAAACTTGAGCCCCACTAAGAAAACAAATGGCAGCTGAGTGCATCAACTAATTGTCATTACATTACACTTCTACATTTGATTCAGAACGTTCCATTTTTGTCTAACTTTGTGATTTGAAAATCACATATGCTCCTTGGGACTTTTAAGCACTTTTTAAGCACAAAGAATGCAGAAACCTTCACAGTGACTATCTTGTCAGAATGTTCACCAGTTTGGATCATCCTCAGTGAGACTGATCAGATGGTGAATGATCAGGTTTCAATGTGTCCAATCATCAACTCTGTGTGTTCCAGTAACTGGTGTTACAGCAAAACAGCTATTTGGATCATCCTTCCTGATATATGTCAAGGTGTACAAATATAATCTACATTCATAGTGCTGGTTTGTTTTGGGAAACCCTCTACTTATTGTAGAGTCTGCCAACCTAAATCTGAACAATCTGGTTCTCTAAATATGATGGTTCTCTGAATCTGAACATGCTGGTTCGCTGAATCTGAACATGTTGGTTCCCTCAATCTGTACAGGCTGGTTTCCTCAATCTGAACATGCTGGTTCCCTGAACATGCTGGTTCCCTACATCTGAACATGCTGGTTTCCTCAATCTGTACATGCTAACGGTGCTTACTGCAGAGAATTTTCATATTGCAATAAATTGCAATGCAAAAGCATGTATTGCGATATGTATTTTTGCCAAATATTGCAAGAAGTTTTTTCAAACAAAAACAGCTTATAATAATCGAATTGATGCTTTACGATAAAGCAAAAGCACTATATAATCACTAGGCTTGATTAAAATTTAATGAAACTTTTAATCATGACAAAATAGAAATGTAAATAACAATATGGAGGTTTCGGATTACGTCCCTTTGTAAGTGCTCTCTTTAGAAAAGGCAAAAAAGGGTCGTTACATCACCGGAAGGTGGGGCTGTTTCCAGGCCGTAGCTAATGTAAATATGCCATCTCATCACTGTTGTGTTCCGGGTTGTACCGCATTAACGCGAAAGCAGCATAAACTGGAGAAGTACCCATGGCTGCAGGGGGTGACTTTTTTGTCCTTCCCGAACAAGATCAGGGCATCAAGTCTTCAGAGAAGATGGATTAATCTCGTCCGACGAGAGCCTACATGGGCACTGAACAAGTACAGTCGGATATGTTCAAGACATTTTTTGCCCGGTGGTGACTGTCCGACACTTTCCCCTTATAACAACTTTAAAACATCCTCCACTCCAAGGTATTGACCACTTACATATATACTTTATTTTTCACTGATTTTTTAAAGTCTTGTAGCCTCTATTTTGACACAATTTAATGAGTTTGGCCGCAGATCTATAAATAGATCCAAGGTTTTTCATATTACTCAATATTAGTATAGAGTCGAAAAGCCGACTGTTTAATTCAAAATTATTGTCAAGCTTGGCCGTACTTCTGCTCAATGTAAATCTACAAATTGTGAATAATAAAATTGAATTATTTTAGATATTTGTTCTATTTTTGCAAATAAGATATACTCTGTTGTAAAACACTGTGGAACTGAAAATTATCAGTTATATTTTTTTCATAAAGCTACTCAAAACTCATCACTGGCCTTGGATGAGAAGGAATCCACCAAAGAGCTTGCAACTACACAAGTTCCACCTGATTTATCAGGAAGCAGAGACTTTGCCGCCATACCCTACACAGTTGGAGAGATCACAGTCCTTCAACCAACAAGGAAAATAAGTTTCTCAAAAGGTCTACTCATAAATAATTCTGAACTTTAAACGATAAATTTTGTTGAAACTTTATTTTGAATAGTTTGAATACAGAATGAAAATGTTGTGCAGATTAAGTAATTATTTTTTTAAATGAGCAAATTGACCTTCTCTGATTCAAGATATTCATTTCATTTTCCTCCAGGTGCAATAGAATCAAACACACCCATAATCAGCAACGATCATGACTATGTCATGAAGGATGAAGAGAAGAGCGGGATGTGTGAAGCTGGAACTCAAACAGATCTGACAATGTCGGACATCCATATCATGAATGAGGACCTTAAAAGTAAAACTGAAAAACTGGATGACAAAGAAACTCTATTTAGGGACTTGTTTTTGGAAACTGTTGTTAAAGATGATGAACATGTAAGGTTTTATACGGGCTTACCATCTTGTGCTGTTTTATTGGGAATCTTCAACATACTTGTTTCTAAATGTTCAGTTTTGAACTACTGGAATGGCAATGCTGCTGCATGCAAAATAACAAATACTTCAAGATGTCATCCAGGTCCAAGTAGAAAGTTGACAGTGTATCAAGAATTTATTCTAACTCTTGTTCGTCTGAGACAAGGATTTCTGCAGTATTTCTCAGCAGATGTGTTTGGAATATCAAAGTCACGTGTTAGTCAGATATTTGCAACATGGATTACTTTTATGTCTCAAACCTTTGATAATGTATTGAAATGGCCATCAAAACTGCAGGTTAAGAAATATATGCCATTGTCTTTCAAGCAGGTATATCCCAGAACACGAGCCATAATTGACTGTACAGAGTTCTTTTTTCAAAAACCTAGATCACCTTCAGCCCAAGCAGCTACTTACAGTTTGTACAAATCTAAAAATACTGGGAAATGTTTACTTGCCATATCACCATCTGGTACTTTCACGTTTGTCTCTGACTTATATGGTGGTAATGCTTCAGATAGGTATATTACAGAGAATTCAGGATTTTTAGACTTAATTGAACCTGGAGATGATATCACGGCAGACAGAGGTTTCAATGTTCGTGATTTATTGACTAGAAAGCGAGCTACCTTAAATATGCCACCATATTCTTGAAAATGTACTTGGGGTAAGAAAAAGAGACTTAATGTGAGTGAAATTAAAAAGACAAGAAGCATTGCAAAACCTAGAATTCATGTTGAGAGAGCTATACAAAGACTAAAATGTTTTCGACTTTTAAGTAACATCATTCCTTGGGAAGTGAAACCACTTGTTAACAAAATGGTGAAAGTGTGTGCATTTTATTGTAATCTTATGCCAAAACTAGTCAGGAACTAAGTCAACTTCAATAACTGTTGTAAAGCAAATAATGCATATATTTTGACTTGACAGAACAGTGTCTTGTATTCAATCCTCTAAAAAAAAACCCAAAACAATGTGATACAGATGTTTTTTAATGCATCATGGTTTATTGTTGATACTGTGCTGTACAATAGTTGACATGTAATGATTTGTACATAATTATACTCACATCCAATTATTGTATTAGCATCAAACAGATCCTAGATTTTTTAAGCTCTCTTGGCACTAAGATAGTCTTAAGTCAATGTTAATGTATGTCACTTATGAATGCCTTAGCGCTGAGAGAGCTTCGAAAATTGAGCCGCAGGACCATGATCAATCATTACAATACCCAACAAATCAGTGTGTATTTCACACAATCTACACAAGTAAAAACTCAAAGGCCCATATAAGCTGCATATCCGGGTAAATTACACATGTAAAATTTCCAATTATGCATCGGAAAAAATGGTTGCATACCAATTACACACACAAAATTTTAGATATGCAAAAAGTATTAAACATGGTCATGGGTTATATTTATATTATAAGAATTGTTTGAGTAATGAAAAAGACATTGATTGCTATGAATTTGTACTGTTAGTGTAGTACTACTGTTATACTGTCAGTACAGGATGAGTGATTTTTTATGAAATCAATTCCATTATACATTATCTGTATTTAAATTGGTTTTGCTCAGGTATGATGTAAGGCAATACATATCTGCTTAGTGAACTCACTCAGTGACATATACAAAGGTGAGTAAAATCACAGAGATACCCACATATCTGAAAGCAGTGGGTAACAGAATATGAAATACCGAGTCAACATTCATAATACCCATTCAAGAAAAATGAATTAGGTACAGTACCCACATGAGCTATCTTATCTGAGGCTCTGGCTAAAGATGACAAATACAGTCGAACCCCATTGTCTCGAACTCGGTTGAGACGAATTCTCGGATGTGTCGAACTGACATCTTGGTCCCTGCCGATTTCCTTATATTTATCATTATTTTTCCCCTGATGTGTCGAACTAGATGTGTCGAATTCCCGGTTGTGTCAAACTCATTTTAGGGTCCCCAAAGGCTCTAACAAATTTACCCTTTTGTCTCGAACTGTCAAAGCTGGTTGTTGCAACTGCAACTGCAAATTATTCTTGTTCTTATCTTTTTGTATGCATATTTATTTCCATGACGAATAAAGTGATTGAATTGATTTACATTTGTACATGTTGTAATTTAAAGATCAATCATGCCGTAAATGTTTATTGCAAAGATATATTGTTCGTTTGTGTATCCTACTGCAAAATAACGATGTGTTAAGCAGCGTGGTCTTGTTGGTTCTTGGTCTTTTCAATGCTGACGGATGTGTCGAACACTCGGATAAGTCGAACTTTCCCCTTGGACCCGACGAGTTCGACACAACGGGGTTTAACTGTACTTAAAATACATTTGTAGTGCTAGGTAGAAAACTTGTTACTAAGTGTAAAGTTGATGTTTATAATCAAGTGCCTCATGGTATTTACAAGGTACTTGACAGACAGTAAACAGATTGTAAACTGTTTACATAACAGTTATCCCCATTTAACTTAAAAGTACATTTGTGTTGTAGTAAAAGCATAATTACACCAATAGGTCTATACACAACGTATGTACAGTATTACCTGGAGTCATTTTAATACATGATGACAACAATAGTAATATTATTTATTACTTTTTCATGTACATGCCCTTGACAGTAATAGATACTGACATCACAAGCACTGTTCTGAATAATACTAGGGGAACAAATTTACAGAAATAAACTTCAATTTACGTTCCATAAGATCTTGTTTCTCAATTTTACATACTATTATGTATGCCAGTAAGTAAGTAAGTATTTCAATTAATACAAGTCAGTATTTGTTGATACCTGAGTTTTGTTATGATCATCCACTTCAAATGACACTGGGATGAGACAATCTGTATCTGCATGTCTAAGTAACCTTTAACACTTCTCACATACACTTCACGTGTCAATAATTTGTAGGGCTACAAAAGCAGATCAATCTAAGACAGCAGTTTAGGAACAATGAATGATTCATAGAAAGAGGTTATTGACTGGAAATCTTTTTTCCATTCCATTTTGTCAAAATAAATTCTATCAATATATATCAAATGCTTTCCAGTTTTTATGGTACCTTCAACATAGAGAACAAAATCACACCAGTGAACATTTGCAACTATTTGGCACTGTATTTGCTTGTACCAAGGTGAAGACTTACTCAGCTTTATCACTCCACTTTCAGTTTTATACACACTGTAATTCTCAGAACAAATTTCCTCAATACTGCAATTTTTGTATTTGTAAGTAGATTTAACCTCTAAAAGGCCCTTACCACAACATTTACAATGTACAACACCATCAGGGCTGGCACCAAGATGAGGCATGCTTTCATTTACTAATAGTCCTGGAACATAAACATTCAGGCCAACATGGTCTGTTTTTTTGTTTATACTCATACAATTCACGGGCAAGGACTTCACACTCTTTACCATACATTGCTGGTGCTAATGTTGAAGAGGCACAAGTACTACTAACATCAGACCAACTTGTATACTCAGACATGACCTGCTTTACTATGTAATTGTCACTTTTATTTTGACTGTAAATTAATACATTTGGAACGACAGATGCAGTCAGTCGACCACATCGATACTTAAACCAGTTTTCATTATCTGACTGACCTTAAGAAAGTGAATTAATTTCTTCACAATTACTGCTTGTCATGTTAAGCTTAACATAATCAATGAAACTTGGGGGTGAAATTGTGTTATTTTTATATTCAAAGCCTATTTCAAGCATAGATTTGGGAAGTGAAGAGGCAACTTGACCCTGGTCATTATCCAAGACTTCATTCATTTGACAATCAGTGTCCTTAATTAATTCATGCAATGCATTCTGGACATCAAAATAACATTCATTCCTTTCCTTGGACGATAATTGTTGATTGTATCTGTGTGGAGTAGTGAAGAATTAATTTCAGCTAGTTTAAGTGGTAAAAACTGTTTCCTAGCATTGTCCCAAACACACTTGACATCGGTGCAGGTCTCTGTATTCCTGTCCACGTCTTTCAGACCAGTCCACTAAGCTGAAGAACAGGGCAACAACATGCTTACAAGCACCGTCATCACTGAAAAAATATGGAATAAAGCTTATTTAATAAATATTTTGAATTTCTGAAAACGCTCATAAACATGCTTTGATTTTTTGATACCTCACTAGACATAATTCAACTGACTATGGCAAGACTACACATAGGAAACTGCTTAGTAGGAAAATACAGATAATAATAATACTTACCCTGTACAGTCACATCCTGCTGACACAATACAAGCATTTCCCCTCTCCAGCAGACACCAGGTTAAGTAGGGTTTCTCAGACTGTGATGTCTCACGGGTGCACTGGGCTCGAACATATTTATGATCATGTGACAAACTATGAAGCTCAACAACATGGACATGGCCATCGGTATGTAGTCGGTAGCCCTTCTCCTTCCTGAACCACTTCAGTCTCTCTTTGCTCCAACTTGCCCGCCCTAGCAAGTAAACTAGGATGTCAGCTTGACAGAACATCGGCAGCAAAGTCAGGTTATCGGTCCACGATTTCAGTTCGGGCGACACAACTGCGGGAAATGTCACTTTTTCGTTGTCAACAACAACCCTACTTCTCTCCGCAAGGAACGAAGACGTATCATTGGGAGTCGCAAGTTCAGCTGCCTTATTCGTCAACTCAAGCAGCTGTGTCAAGGTGTAATTTGAAACGGTCATACCCCTTGCCTTTAGAAAGGATCGTAATTCTGGATTCAGCATCGAATCGATAGATTTTGAATTACCCGCCATTGCGACACTAGAAACAGCCCCACCTTCCGGTTTGTTGCGCAACCTATTTGATAACTCGAAACCTCCGTATTGGCTCAAATAAAACAAGGAAAAGAACAATTTAACATCAACAGAGTGGCTACTAGTTTGAACTGTCTTCTCCACTCTCAAAATATGCCTTGAGATTTTAGGCAGCAACTTGACATATGAGACATCACTGATCATTAATAAACAGTACTTAAAACATTCAGATATGAAACACTGAGAAACAGTTCAACAAATATTAAGAACGCAACAAACCAAACTTAATAATAATCCTGTTAAATGTAATTTTCACCACGATTATTCCCACCACAATCATTATTTATCACAACAATCATCACCATCATCAACCATCACCATCATCATCATCACCACACCATAGTGTGTGTTAAAAACAGGAATGTCCAAAGATTTTGGAAGGTCAGAGTGTTGCAAAAGTTTTCCAAATACATGTCAAAGTAACAGTTTTCGATCAACGTATCCCAACACACATCATTTTCATGTCTGAACAAGTAAATAATGGTAAACCAGTTTTTGAGTAGCCCTGGTACATAGTGGTACCTTTAACCTGTAAATACTAGAACCCTGAATCTGTACATGATGGCAACTTTTTTGCAAGCCTTTAAATTCTGATAATTTACAGCAATTCTGGTATACTTCTAATATGAAAATTCACATAATTCACATTTTTCTATCTCCTTCAGTCTAAAACCCTATTAGAAGTAGAAAAATACTTAAATTTGTTTAAATTTGAGCTCTGAACTCCAAAATTCCAAGGTGGAAACTTAAAATTTATGAATAGAGATTTGTACATATATAAATATTATCTCTACTGAAAGATTTTAGGGTTTTTTACATCCAAAAGGTATTCATGTTGCTAAAGATGACTGGCATATTTTGAACATTTGAGAATGTTTTTCTGTTGTTCCAGAAAAATATATCGTGAAATATTTGAATCAACCTCCTACCACCAACAGCTGTATAAATATTATGCAATCTGCCTATGTTGATAAAAATGCAAACTGTTAGGATATTTTTTATATTATGTACAAATCAGAATCAAGTGCAGAACATTTTCATAATTCCATGTGTACCATTCAAGTGATGTGTGACCATGCATTTGACTGTATTATGAGCCAGTGGCCTTTTTTCAATAAAACTGTCTGTCTGCCTGTCTGTCTGTCTGTCTGTCAACTTGTTAACTTCTGAACAACATGTGATTTACAATCATCACAGCATATTCAATATCTCATTCAGAATTTGACTGGCAATTCATCACACATGTTACCCAACATACAAAAGAAAAACAAATACTGACTGTCGTGAAAAATAGCAAAATGTTCCTGTACAAGCTTGTAACAGGTAGCCATGATGTACACACACTACATGTTCACCAACTATATGTCAGAAACAGATCGCATTCATCACAACACTACAAATGTGAGATCAAAAAGCAGTAAACATGGTCCAACACAGATTGTCAGTGTGTGTCACAATACTGAGCCCCAGTGAGAAGCACTCTTCAACACAGGGATGAGGAAGGAAGTTTTGGATGTCAGTTGTGACAAACCAAAGACCAGGAAAACAATTCTGGACAGTTCATGCTTACTGACAGAGCTACGTGGAAGAAGCAATGTTAGCCTTATTGCGTTACTGGTTTCTGCTTATTCCAGAGCATGAATCTGTACATGCTGGTACCCTAAATCTGCACATGCTGGTACCCTAAATCTGTACAAGCTGGTTCCCTAAATCTGTACATGCAGCTACCCTAAATCTGTACATACCTGTTCCCTAAATCTGTACATGCCGGTACCCTAAATCTGTACATGCTGGTTCCCTAAACCTGTACATGCTGGTTTCCTAAATCTGTACATACTGGTACCCTAAATCTATACATGCTGGTCACCCAAATCTGTGCATGTTGGTTCCCTAAATGTGTTCATGTTTGCATCCCTAAACCTGTACATGATTGTACCCTAAATCTGTACATGCTTGCACCCCTAAATCTGTACATGTATGCATCCCAAACTCCTAAACATATTTTCACCCCTATATATATACACGTTTTCACCCCTAAGTACAGTTTTTTATAGATAAAACTGAATACTACTTGAAACACATCCAAAATATTTTATGTCAAAATGGCTGAAACACTGTAAACTCTGATTTGTGCTTACGAAATCAACACATTTCACATTACTAGTGAGCAGTGAAATATATCTGGCACGTAAGATAACATTGATCATGGAATGTGACACACAACACAACTAAATACCATTACAACTTTCTCACAAATAAAAATATAATAAATAGAATATTTTGTTAATATTGTCAAAAAACATGTATATTTCATCGAGTGGTCTGACAAGCTGATATGTTCACGAGTGGCGCTGCCACGAGTGAACATATCAGCTTTGCCAGACAACGAACATATCAGCTTTGTCAGACCCCGAGACACGAGATGAAATATACATGTTATTTGACAACATTAACAAAATATTCTATTTATTATATTTTCATCATTGTTTGTAAATGATCGAGACATCGAGTAAGTCTGCAAAAGTGATATTCTACTCAGTAAAATAACATGCTATTCTACTCAGTGAAAATACCATTTTTATTTTCATCAATATTTACAGAATTTCACTCTTAAAAATATAACAAAACAAGACATTAATTTGTTCATTAATTTCAGGAACATTGTTTCATTTATCAATATTCTTGCATCACAATGCTTTCTTGTTTTGGTATTAATAATATTCAGCCATATTAATGGGTTTTTTTCACAACTGTCACTCTCACTGATATCTAATTCATGAATTTAAAAAAGAATTATTATTCTTTAAATCATGTTAAAAAGCTTCCATAAAACTATTTTTCCCATAAATCAAAGACCTCTCAAAGGAGTTTAAAAGACTGTTTTGTAGCAGATGAACCCATAAGTAGAAACCATGGTCTCACTAAGCAATATCCGATTAAATGTTTTTATTTAATGTAAGTTTATAAGCAACAAACACATGTCTAGAAACAATGCACTGAATTTCAATTTACACCATGATTATTGGCTAAAAGTGTGGTGAGAATAGAAACAAATTGTTTCACTGACAGTTTGTCAAATTCCAAAACATGGTTTGCAAACTGTTTTCACAGTTTCTAATAGACAAACTTCTGTTAGTAAACATTACTCTGAAATCCTTGTTTTCAGATCTTTATCTGACCAGTGTCATGGAGACAGACTGACAGCAATTACAGTAAAAAATGTCATCTTTCCCAATTAAAACAGCTGGCATTGTTTGTTGTTTATTGATGACATATTGTTTGTGTAACCCTTTTGTGCGCCATCTGTTGTACATTATTATTAACCAACATGTGCTACATGTTGTATGTACCTAGCACTATTTGTACATCAAAATAATAACAACAATAGCCACACTTATAATATGCCATGCAACCATGCACCGCAATAGTGTTATGTAATTTTATATGTATCATTGTACATGTTCTTTTTGGACCAAATGAAAATGGGAAATATAAGACTTAAATAAAAAATAGTATTTACGATACAGCATCACTAGGTATGAAGTTGATAGGGTAGCTTAGTGGTTAAAGTGTTAACTCACTGCACTGAAGACCTGGGTTCAATTCCCCACATGGGTACAATGTGTGAAGCCCATTTCTGGTGTCCCTGCTACAATAATGTTAGTATACTGCTAATAAGCCTTGGAAAATCTATAACCAATTGACTGTGTCTTCATACACAGTCATACACTGTACTTCATGTTCAGAGCGATGAATTAATTATGTAACCACTCTCTAAGTTTTCATGAAAGCAGTATTTAGAACAGCTTTGTATTTAATAAAAGACAAAAACATTTGTCACAGCAAAAAAAAATATTGCTAAAAGCAGCGTGAAACTAAACTCACTCACTCACTCACTCACTCAGTAAATATGCAAGTGATTACTTACAATGTTCGTATCCTTTGAATATAAGCTTGATGCCACGTCCTGCCGTAGGGTCATCAATCCTCAGATACACTACACTGAAACATTGAAGACAATACCATGAAGCCATTACCAGCATATCAGTGCAACAAGTTGTTCTTTTTCTACACCGTTTAAATCAAATAATCTATAATAAAGTGTTGTTTTTTCCCTGTTTACTCATTTTTGTTATGCACCGTATTAATACTTAATGAAGATATTTACGAAGATAAAAGTTGTCATGTCATCAGGAGAAACATTTACTGGCATTTTAAACTTATCATTTGTTTCAAGACAAAATGTTGGCTGACATGAAAAATGAACAAATTTAACATTCAATAACTATACTTGTCATAAGATTTATAACAAGTTTTTAGTTTGGTTTGTTTGGGGGTTTTTTTGCACTCAGCAATATTCCAGCCATAAGGCAGCAGCAGTCAAATAATCATAAATAATCGAATCTTGACCAGACAAACCAGTGATCAACAGCATGAACATCAATCTATGCAACTGGAGTGGGATGACATGAGTCAAATATTTCGGTAAGCCTGACCACCCAATCCCATTAGTTGCCTCTTTCAACAAGCATGGGATACTGAAGATTAATTCTAACTCAAATCTGCTCACAAACTTTAACAATTCCCACCATTTTGTCAACAACAAATTGCATCCTTGTGGTTCGACACCAGATTTTGATATTTTGTTGAGTATTGTCATGTGTGCGAGGCAGGGCCCCTTCTTCTTCCTCTCCTTCAGCATTCTTAAAATAGTTGTCCATTCATTATTTCTGTTTGTCATGACTTCTTTAAGTTTGCTACATTAACTCACTGCATAATTCATATAAACTAGTTAAAGTTTACCTAAAGATGACAAGAATTTCTATGATATAATACAACGTAATGGTAGTTGAGAAGGAAACATACATTCTTCATTCAGATTATGACTCACTCCTTCACAGATTACTTTGCTAAACGAGCACTTTTTCAGACAAACTGTTGGCAGAATTTATCTCGGTATGGTAGTTGGGAAACAGATACATTAATGATGACTTATTACAAAAACAAAATATCATGTCTACATGAGGTACAATTAGTATATTTTGCTGACAAATAACCTGGTACATATTACATCAATTGATTACCTTCCACAAAATAGTTCATGGAGAAAACGTGTTCGAATTTGTTTCCACTGAAACTTCATATGTTTTTCCTGTTTACATCAACTATCTTTGATTGTTTGTTTATTAGAACTTTGTCAAATGAATTCACAATATTTCAACTGAGGCTCTTTAAAAGGCATATATATAAGTTGGTATTCAAGTATAACACAAAATCTTATGGATGTCAGCTTATTCTTTTTTGCATACACAACGTTTCTGACTTTACCCTTGCCCCTTCATCCGGTTCAATATTTTCAATGTTTGTAAAAATGACTATGCATTACGCCAGTGACCTAGACTTCAAAAGGTGGTTCTTATTTAGGCTTTTATCTATTCGTGAATGAATTGTGTTATTTTTTAACATCATTTAAATCTACAGAATTACAAGACAGACAGTACACAGCTCTCTGATGACAGAGAATGTGTTTGATCATCATGACGCGAATAACGACATTAGTTTACATACACACTATATGCCATGCATTATGCGATAGACATACGAACCATCATCAATAAAATATTCATAAATAACGTACCCAAATACATCTTCTCCAGGTAAATATTCCCCTTTATGTGTCCTCAATAGAATTTCGTTCATGATGTCATGAACTTAAGAATATGATCCGAACGTGGCATGACAGCTATGCCAGTGACCCTATCATGTCAACCATGAAACGCACATTAGGTTTTCACGAAGTAGGAAGTAAACATGAAAGGTTTCTCGAAAAGTCTGCCGCTTCCATAAACGAAATATGATTCATGCTCCCCAAATAATTTACACATATCTACTCATCTTGGCAATTACCCCATTGTTTTATAAGTGTCTTTATGTCATTGAAGTGATAACTTATTTCAGGTACAATGTGTGAAGATGGTTTCTGGTGACCTCTGCCGTGATACGGGACTTTTGCTAAAAGGTTGCGCAAAACTCTCTCTCTCACTCACTCACTCACTCACTCACTCACTCACTCACTCACTCACTCACTCACTCACTCACTCACTCACTCACTCACTCACTCACTCACTCACCCACCCACCCACTCACTCACTCACTCACTCACTCACTCACTCACTCACATGGGGCTCTGATTCAACTTCGGTTTTGTTCCCGTGCCAGACTCACTGACTAGCTGAGTAAGGTTTTACGCCTCTTTGACGATCGCTTTGAGGAACGGGGCCCTGATTGAGAGTAGCTCAACAGGATAGCGTAATAATGGACCATAAAGATCATGTGTGTAATACTATTTAATATATATTATATAATATAGTAATAATATTTACGATATTCGTTAAAAAGACTGCATGTCACTGACCCACATCCTGGTTTGACAAGTTCGACGTATATCTGCTTTGGTCATCAACAGAAGGGGGCATTTCAACAGTTGCTTTCCAATAAAAGTATGAATCTGATGAGGAGGGGTGTCTGCAGGTTTCTGAGCCAACGGAATAAACATTTCAGGATATTTAAGCCGTTAGTGTCTTTCGTTTTAATAAATATATGGTAAGAGGACAGATTAACAATCCTAATTGTTCCTACTTGATCCTGACACATAGAGGATATTATATGAGTTCCCGTATCACACTATGTTTACGACACGAGCGCCTAAATTTTCGTATTTCCCGAGCGAGAGCGAGGGATATACCGATATGTAAGCACGAGTGTCGTAAACATGGTAAGTTATGGCCACGAATATAATATTCTGTTTATTACCGAAGTCGTAAAAGTGAAGAAGGTAAGACAAAATCTACTTTCAAACGTGGGCTGGCTACCCGCCGTCGCCGCAGGAAGACTGCAGCGTAAAAGATGGACCGTGAAGTCATGACATTGAAACCCGTGAAGATCCGGGTTGGAATCGATCTTCGGCAACCCATGCTTGTCGTAAAAGGAATTAGATAGTCAGACACTATGACATGGTTGACGCATGCCATCGTATTCCATTCGCTCAGATCGATACTCATGCTGTCGATCACTGGATTGTCTGGCCCAACTCCATTATTTACAGACAGTCGTCATGTAGCTGCGATACTGAACGAGTTTGAGTTTGAGTGAAGCACCATGTTTGATTCGGAAAACCCAAACCCAACAGCCTAGCGCATCTGGAACACATACTCCCCATGCAGCTTGTGGCAACTGGGCACTGACAGTTGTGACTCGGTGCCGAAAAGTTTGGAAAACTCAGTCATCTACCTTTGTTTGTTTTTTTCTCTTGGTCTTCCAAGCAGAGCGAGACCTGTCCTTTACTTTAGCAGAGGCCTGGAACCTGTCACTCAATCTGTGAAGAGGGTGAGCAACACTTCTTATGGTTCGCCATCCTGTAACCATGGTTCGCGTGACGGCCTGCGTTGTGGAATGGTGAAGAAGTTGCGAGGCTTCAATGCTGTCGGTAGCGTCTTTTAAAGGAAACGTTGCCGCAAACTACATGGGAAATCTGCCGTCTACATGCATTAGTGTTTGGGCGTTGGAATCAAGTATGGTGCTGGTGTGTTTCAGCACCCTTGTGCTTCGTTGTTTTGACAACGTTTTATTTCACTCAAACTCAACGAATATTGAATCAGTTCCATCACTGCAAGCTCTAACATGACGTTTAAAGTGCCCATTAAGTCCACAAAAAATTGCACTTACCTTAGGGTATAAATAGCATCACCACGTTTTAGTTTATACAGGACTATCAAATACTAGTATTAGGGTGGTCCCATACTTTTTGTTTGTAGTACAGATTCCGAAGGAAACATCCGGTCATGGCATCTTGTGATACCTATAAGTCCCGTGATACCAATTCCTTGAGCTGACACGCCTGGAGCGGTCCAGACATCTGAGGTTCTGGGCCCAGTGTCCAGCTTCAGAAAGCGATGGTAACTCTACGACTGTCGTAACTGTATGGTTAAGTGTAAGAGGTAGCGCTATGGTCGCTTTGAGAAACGCGGTCCCAGGTGCTCCTTTCACGAATAAACCTGCATTGACAACCTCGATAATTTGCCAGGGTATAGGTTATGATAAATCGTTTGTGGAGATTTATCGTATACCCTGGAGATTATCGAGGACGGCTCTCCTGAACCAATCGGTAATGTTGGCCCATTTGACAAGGTGCAGGCGTGGACTGACATCATGAACCATTTCGTGTTGCCATCTTAGGCGCCTTGTCAACTTTGTGCTGCCGCTGACAAAGTACTGACCGGTACCATGACCGATACTGACTTTTTGAAGTAACAACTGACCCAGTGCCACTTTCAGATGGAAGACCGAGGGACCTGATCATGAACCTGGAACTCCATATGGTGGCATCATCAAGTGATTAGACTTTAAGCTTTCGGTCTTCTGATTCGTGCCGGCAATGTTTGAATAACAACGTTTTGCGTCTGTGCCAAACTTCAGGCTTAAGACTTTTGGAAACCGGACTTTTTCATATCCAACCTAAACCTTGTGGATTTCATTGCCGTGCAGTTTGACACTCAAAACATACCTGTTTTCAATACGTTATAAGAAACTATATTCGGACGTGTGCATGTTGTTATGTGTCAGAGACTCTTTTAATCTGTGTATTGTCCCTTAAGTATGTCTGCTGACGTGGAAACGGCGCGTGAAGAAAATTCTGCAATACATTGTTTTGGTGGTCGGCTTTGTTGACATTTAAACAGATGACTACATATGATGTGGTGAGGTACCACAGTTATTCACGCACTGTTCAAGATATCTTACCACCAGTTTGAATAATTTTGGACTTAAACGAGTCACCTGGGGCTCCTCTCACGAAGCAACCTTTATACCGGTTAACCTTAACTCCCATTCTTTAACATTTCTGAAAGGTTACCTCAGTGACTTACGATCACCACAGTGCTTTGTGAAAGGAGGCTCTGTTTTTGCTTAATGTTTAATAAGATGTCCAGTAGGACACATCAAGGCACAAGCTTCTAAGATGATGTGTATCAAACTTAGTTCCCTAAGATATGTTTAAATGCATTACAGGAAGCCAGTGTGCAAAACAGCCACTTGCCCACTAGCCTCAGGCTAGTAAAAATACAGTCGGGCCAGTAAATCTGAACAGTCAGACCAGTAAATCTTAACAGTCACTGGCCCAATTGGCTAGTGAATTTCCATGGAGTCCTTTTGTAAATATATCACTCTCACTGATCTGATCTACTGAAATACATTTTTAATTCATCCAAGATTATGGCCTGATAAAAATCACATTAGCAGCTTAATGATGAAACCTGTGTCTAGATTCATAATTTCGGACAAGTGAATTGTATTTTGCGGGCTAGTAACTTTCAGGTACAGTTAGCCTGACTGAGAAGGAAAATTTGAAAACTATTTAGCACACTGTTGAGAGCTGATGCGTTGTGAGGTGTTCCATCCCCTGAACAAAAGAGAACCTCTGTTTCTTTAGCGACATCACAGTTATGCCAACATCTTGTAATTGTTTATACATGTTGCCACTTAAAATACAGCACTGAAACATCACAAACTGTTCTTTTTTGTTTAAACATGTTTTATTATTTTCATAACAAAATGTCACCAACATACATTCCATGCTCACAATGTATATTCACAGTGAAGAAATCAGGCATTCTCTCAAAGTCACACTTGTATCTTACCTCACACACGAAGGCTATAAATATTTACAAATAAGTAAGCCCTCATGCTGGGAAAAACTGGGAAACAGTCCTGACGATCTGTTATTAAAATGTCACCCACTGAAACCTCTCCCCACTAATATACTGAGGGAAACAAATAAGAGAACACCACCTAATGGCATTGTTCCCTTATTTTTTACTCAGATTTCTTCCAACAGTGCTATTCAAAGCTGGTGATGGAAGCTGGAAAATATTAAAGGCACACTTCAATTTTCCCGTGTTCCTTATTTGTTTCCTGCAGTATATGTCATATACAAGTTACAATTCTTTGACATAAGAAGCATTTAACACAAGTAAACTTCTGTGTACTCTCTATCATAAAATGTGTTATGATGCTAAGTAAGACAAATGAAATTTACAACATAGATGACGGGGTTGAGCTCCTAAGCTTTACCCTCCACAATCTGAATACAATGTATGCAACACCCCTTTGTTTTGTTTATCTCTTAATTGCTATTTGTATGGAAGTCAATTAAAGTAGTTTATGTTGAAAAAAATAATAATACATATTCAATATAACTCTACACCCAAAAACACAGTTTCCACACCTACGTTCTCCCTTCTTATACAATCAAAATCATGACTGGTTCCTTGGAAGTGAGCAATTTTTTTACGCTATACTCAGAAACATTCCACCTACAATTGAGTCTGGACCAGACTAATGTGAGATCAACAGCATGAGCATTGATCTGCACAAATGGGAACCAATGACATGTGTCAACCTAGTCAGCATGTCTCACCAATGGATCCCGTTAGTCGCCTCTTACAACAAGCTCAGTCACCTTTTGTGGCAAGCATGGGTTGCTGAAGACCTATTCAACCCCGGATCTTCACGGGTTGGGTCATTTATTCATTCATTCATTCATTCATTCATTCGTTCACTATGCCATTCGAGACTGTCACTGGCTTTGTAAATCCACAAATATTGAATACATCACTCAAAAGTTTTTTTGTTGCTATAAAGATGTATCCTGAACAAAAAGTTACATGATTTTATATGGAGTATATCACTGGGTTCCTCAAAATTCCTTGAAACAGTCTTTCGGTTGCAGCACTTGCATTAGGGATAGCATCTACGTTCCACACAGATCACAGAGAAAAACATGTACATTTACTGCAACATTTTCACATAAACAATCTACTCCCTCTGGATGACATGAAGAGTATCATCTTAACAGATGGCTGCTCTTAACAATTCAGATCAATTTGTGTGGAAATCCAACCCTTAAGCATAAAAGATTTGCTGTGACGTTATTTACTGGTTTCTCAGTTGAATGTGTACCTGTAGGTTTCGGCAAATTGATCAATGTTTGAGATCAGCATCAGTTTGGGTTTTCCTTCAACATGCTATGATATAACTGGCATACAGCTCAAGGTGGCACACAACACAGCTCACTTCCTCATTCTTAGCAGTTAATTACAGCATGTATATCACTCACAGCATGTGCTCACACACATGCTCACACACACGTACACTCACACACACTAACACACACATTATGTAGCACTGGAGCTGAGGAAAGCCAGATGACCTTTGGTGCACTTGTTGGCATAGTGACCTTTCTCGCCACACTGAAAAATCAAACATATAGCCTTTGTAAGATTGAGTAAAAAATCACACTTACCTAAAGTTTAAGAGCACAAAGTTCGATAAAAAGTTTAACCCTTGCTAAAAATTATCAGTAATAGGGTGAGCATGGTGAACATAAAAATGTAACAATAATTTCTATGGAACAATATAAAACACACCTTATAACATGTGACCTGATCGAGGGGTCGGCGTTGATCACCAATGGAAGCATCATTCATCTGCTGGTTCATCTGAGTAAATCACAAAAAATAAGAGTGAGTGAGCGAGCTTGGTTTTCTGTGGCTTCCAGTGACATCAGAAATGGGCTTTACACACTGTACCCATGTGACATTGAAACCATGACCTTTGGCATGACAAGCAAACACTTTCTCCTCTGAGCTAACCAGTGTTGCATCCAGGAATTTGGAATTAAGGGGGACATCTTCCTTAACTGTCATAAAAGATGGGGACCTGACACCCACCAGGGGGTATCACATATTGATTAAAGATAAGTATTTACTGTGAGTGAGTGAGTGAGTGAGTGAGTGAGTGAGTGAGTGAAGTTTCACGCCTCGCTCTGCAATATTCCTGCCATATGGGGTATCACATATTGATTAAAGGTGAGTATTTACTGTAATGTTGATGCAGTCACAACAATGATAATCTATTTACATGAGTAAACATCTCCGTTGTTTCGTTTCCCATGCTACAACAGCATCATCATAGGGAAATTCCTTATACCTCGGTCCCACAATTTTGATGGTAGAAGTGGGTCAGCGTATCTATGGGTTACATATGTATTTGTCTCATATACAGAGTCAGAAATAGCAATTAGCTGTGCACACACTCCAACAATTCACTGGTGCTTTTTTAGATGAATTCTGAGACAGTGATCGGGAAAATGAAACTGCTGTTTTATCAAGAGAAATATATTGCAGCATTGTGTAATTCTAATTGCAGGTGTGTGACAGCACTTTGGTGTTCTTCATGCCGTTACCCCGTTCTGAAGTGTACCCTTGGTAGGCCAGGCTATTTTAGTTGTGATGATTTTTAACAAATCATCAAGCTAAAGAAGTTACAAATGTTGCTGAGCTGTTTAAAATGCAGCACCTGATTGGCTGAAGTAAAGGTATGGACTATATCGAACATTAATATATGTAAAACAACAAATAGACACAGGTCAAGGAACCACTTTAAGTATTTGTCATGAAAAGAGACAGAATCATGAAAATGTTTTGGTTTAACAAACGAAAGAGTTTATCAACACAATTCACAGTCTTGGTTATATATTTGAGATATGTAAATTCATCCATGAGACCCACACATGTTACAAAGTTGCATGAGTTGACATAATATGTTAGCTACATGGTCACTTATATTGTGTGACCGCTCACGCAGAGATTTTGATTTTTTGCAGGAAATGCACGTTAGTAGGGGGAATCCTGCAGTCACGAAGCCTGGATGCAACACTGTTAGCCCGACAACCCTAGGCATTGAGAAGTACACAAGGCAAATGAAAGTTCAATAATCAATAATGAAGTACTCATGTCATCATGAGGAAAACAACTTAATGTATCAATATGAACACCAGGACAAATGAAGATAAACTGTTCTTGCAGTTACAACAGTGTCCAGGAAATCCAGCTATCACGTTTCCAGCGATTACATGTTGTTTACTGATTTACTAACAATACACTGATAGGATTAATTGCTGCGATGTTTCGTTTTCACAATGATCAACATATGGCATGGGTACACTAACTTTCACAAAGGCAGAATAACTTATATACGTGATGCCCTATGGCACTCTTATAAAACTCAATTTCTGAGCATGTAGAATCTCACCATGATCTGTTCCATCTTGACATTGTTGGGCATCTTGGTACAGTTGAGCACTTTGTGACCTGTCTCACCACAGAAATGACAGACAATAGAGGCCTTCTTGGCCAGCTGGACTGGGTCACTCACTGGCAGGTCAAACTTAGGACTGAAATTCAAACCACACAGAATTTGTAAGATTCACAGAAGAGATTTATGCTGCTTCAAGCAGATTTTCAGGTATATCATGTGATCTCAGGATGCTGAAGTGAACATGTTCACAGACATTACGTTAAGCTAAGAAGTGCGGATCATAATGTATCAGAATCTTGGATTCAGACCTAAACCACTGGGTTCTGGTGGAAACTGAAATGGACAGACAACTTTCATAAAATATGTTACACATGTATTTGTGATTATGACTTCTTAGTAAAGTACAGATTCTAGTACTTTTGTTGGGTTAGGACACAAGTCCCCTCCATGATTCCAACCAACACCTCAGAGTCGGACATCTAACTTGTCCAGTCAATGCATATCCCTGATGGGACTCAAACCCCAAAAGCACCAGAAATTAGAATTTGTATTTCACTAAGAAAGTGTACTCCCAAACATAGCATATGATATATTCTCATACACAAGAGTAATGCAATGCTGCAAATCATGGTTATGCTTACGTCGAAATGACAGACAACATTTTGGACAGACACCCCAGCTTCCAAATGTATGGCTGTCTGGTTTCTTTCACTTTGAGTTAAACATGGCATTAATTAAAACAAGGAGTGATACACTCAACTTTTGTGCAGTCTTACACCCAGTAATGGTGGTGACAATTCCGGCATGCTCGATTTCACAAGACTTATGTGCATGATATCCACATATTCATTGGTATGGTGCATTTGGGGGGATTCTTTCTATTGATGTGTTTTAACTCAGGCCTTCCAAAACGAGTAAAAAATTATTGATAATTTCACCTTTCACTATATGCTAAAATCTCATATCAATTTAGGGTTCCAAGTTTGTTTCCTGTTTGTATAAAAAAACTTGCATTTCTTATGCCTGTAAGTATATTTGACCACTCTCTCAATGGCATTGCATCTTCACAACTTTCAGAGCTAACTTTCTTATCTGAACACTCTTGGGGCACAATACAGTGGAAACTGTCTAAACCAGCACTCTATGGGACTAAAGAATTTATGCAGCTTAGACAATGTGCCGGATTGAGGAACTGATGATAAATGTACAAGCCACAAATGGGTCTGAGATTTTTTGCCAGTGCTGACAACTTGTCAGTTTGGACAGATGCCAGTTTCGACAACTTTGACTGTAAATGGGTTTTGTTCATGTTCAGTGTTGACTTGCGATTCGACAAATCCCAAAACAATGTCAAAAACAACAAAATGACTATAAATCTGCCATATATAACTTAACAAAAGATCCCTTCACTACTGATCCAAGCACAATTGTCAGTTTACACATGTTAAACATTTCTTTTCTTTGGTATTGGTGTCACTGCTGACTTAACTTTTCATTGGACAAAACTTTTACCAGTCACGAATGACATTTCCCATAATCATACTGTAAGTTGAAGCACTGACTTCCTAAAAAATTCAAAATAATGACATTAACATTTTGACTTGAGGTTAATGAGGTTAGACAATCTGAAAAACTTCATCTTTCTCTGGTTCATGACGTTCTAAGCCACATATATAACAACTGAACAGAAAACTGATTACGGTGACCAATCACAAGGTGCCAAAGACTGTCATTTTAGAGTTACTTTTAGCCTGGGTATTTCCCAAATATAATAATTTTTGCAACCGTGCAAGCACAGCCAAGACTGTCATTTCACTTACCCATGATAGTTTTTTATTTTAACACAGGACTATTTACCAGACACAGTGTCTGGCTAGCTTTTCAATTTACCGATCCCCAACAAATTTTACCGGCGAATTCTAGGTATACACCAGAGAATGGAAACACTGGGTATCATCAATGTTAGTTCCACTTACTGCTGGTATTTACAGCTGGGGCCCTCAATACAGAAGCCATTGACATAACTTTGGCAGATAAGTCTCCTCACATGTCTGTTCTTGCAGTTGGGACCTGTGGACAAAAGACAAAGCATGAAAATGTTTACTTTTACAATAAATCATGATATCCCCACACAGTGAATTTTTCTTTCTTGTTCTGATCCTCAGTGGAGGCGTGCCTAGGCAAAGGGTTTCAGCTTCTAAAATTTATTCACTTGATTACTTACTGTTTCACTCTGCAATTAGCAATATTCCAGCTAAGTGGCAGTATTCTGTAAACAGTCCAATCTGGACTAGAAAATCCAGTGATAAACAGCATGAGCATAGATCCATGTAACGGGGACATGGTAACATGGCCATCTCTCAGTACTCAATGTAGTCTAAGTGATATTTTCCAATTTTCAGCTTTCACAGTCAGCTGATCCATAAACCAAGTTTAAGCATGTTAATCAAAAGCATGGTTTAAGTTGAAACATAAAGTCACACACTCATTACTTACCATGACGACAAAAGCCTCTGTCATACCATGGACAATCTTTCATCTTCTTTTCAGGATCAATGTGAAGAAATGGACATTCTTTATTACTACACTGTCCTGAAACAAGAATAGCAGCCTTAATAATTTACATGTAACATACAAGATTTTAGAAAGAGGTCTGGCAAATATCAAAGGAATTCTCATTGAAATGAATTAACTGACAGACGTATGGTTTGAGACAATCTCCTGCTGGAAAGCTGGTTTATCCTTTGTGACGTTATCTACTGTCTTTATTCCAGTGTGTTGTAAGCTGAAACTCCTTGGAAATAAACAATATGTTTATCACATATTGTTGGTTATCTATGAAGAAGTGAGATACTACATCTCAGCGTCTAAAGATCTGGTACTGTTTGAATTCTAGTGTGTAGGTCTGTCAGTGTCTCTATTTTCCATTGTTTACTTGTATATCTATTAACGTAAAATCAGCAATATACTGATATGATTTAAGCATATTAGTAAAAAATATTGAATGTACTTTAGGGCTGCTGGTCCGCTGAAACATTAAACTGACATAACAGGAACACTGGTTCTTATAAGCAATTGTTTTGAATATTCCACTTTCAACATGTAAAGAGTTAATTTCTATTCCTAAACCTTACTTACCAAATTTGGAGTAGAAATAACACTCTGGCATCTTTGACATGTCATACTCATGCAAGAACTCACAGTCATCTCCCTTCTTACACAGTCCACGCAGCCAATGTTTACACACAACCGTTCTGTCACCTCGAACATGACGGAATGGACATGCTGTACCCTTGTTGCACTGATGTCGGAGATGAAATACACATGTTGCTGACCCAGATTCTGAAATTCATAAATGGATAATATCAAAAGTCATTTAAAACATTGTGAAATAACAAAATTCGTTAACTGATGCAAGAGAGTGGTTATACACCATGATAGGTTACAACTTTTCACAGATATCAAGATGAGTTCGTGTGAGCAAACAATAATTTTGTAGGAAAAGCTAAAACCATGCAGGTTGCAGACATTTAGTCCCTGTGAAAACGACAATATGCACAGGTTTGGTAATGACAAAGACAGGCCCATGATTAGAACAAATGTTTGGTGAGTGAGTGAGTGAGTTTAGTTTAACGCTGCACACGTCAATATTCCAGCCATATGGCGGCGGTCTGTAAATAATCAAGTCTGGACCAGACAATCCAGTGATGAACAACATGACCATCGATCTGCGCAATTGGGAAGCGATGACATGTGTCAACCAAGTCAGCGAGCCTGACCACCCAATCCCATTAGTCGCCTCTTACGACAAGCACAGTCGCCTTTTATGGCAAGCATGGGTTGCTGAAGGCCTATTCTAACACGGGACCTTCACAAATGTTTGGAGTCAAACATGGGACTAAAGCATCATGACATGCCCAAAGCATAAAATATGGCTGGACTATAGAATACCAGACACCTTCTGCCATCTTTCAAAGCAAGCGAGTTCACATGTGGTTAGGGTTAGGTTTAGGGTAAGGGTTTGGTTTCGGGTTGGGGTACAGTTTAAGCATAGGGTAAGATTTAGGGTTTGCGTTAAGGTTAGGATGACGGGACACTAGGTATCCAGTGTTCTGTAACTGTACCTAAAACATTGTTGAGGGACAACACTGAGAATTCAGGCAAATGAAATGTGTTTAAATCAGTTCATTATGTGACCTTACTTGGCAAGAGACATTTATGTGCACTTAGTTTCCAGAGTCATCAATTTTGAACTTCATTCATAATCATATAAACAAATGAAAACTGACAAGATGATGAAGATAAGAACATAAACACACGCGCGCGCGCACACACACACACAATCAATCAATCAATCTAAACACTATCATTATCACGTCAACATTTGTATAACACTATCAACAGATTTCATTTGTGAGCAGTACTGTTCATATCATGTAATTACGTTGTACCGGCGCCTGCCGGCATCACTCAAACACTCACTGTCCATGCCAGGGAAAGGCAACGGTAGAGCCCCTAGTTGCTGATCTAAAGCAACTTCTATGTCGAACGTTATATTGTATACGGGGGCTACAACTTCCTGCATTTTGTATATTTATGTCTCTTTCGGGAACAACAAAACGAGATATAACTCAGTGTTCAAACACATGCACAAGTGGCACCGGAAGTTTATGATCAGCGCCTCTGTGGGTTATTATAAATGTCGGATTGGTATACAAAAACGGACATAATTCAGATATTTCTTCATGAACAAGAACTGTGTCAGCATTACAATATTTTCCGAAGTGTTGTCTTCGACTGTGTTGGAGCATTGAATCACTGTGTTTTAGTTTTCATATCATTAAAAGTTATGTTTACAGGTTTGACTCGCGTAAAACGTTGGTCCAACTGAAGCGGTCGTAAAATCACGATCACACTATCAAGTTTCTCTCGAGGCGTTCGTATTGTCAGGCTTAACCATTTTAAAAAACGATTCCGTTCCTGAGATGTTGTGTAGAGAAATGGCAGTTAAGGGCTTCACACGTTGTATTATAATGTGATCATGTGAACACTCCGTTTTCAGACATGATGAAGTAACGCTTTGAGCACGAGACTACCCCGTCGAAAGGTTTTTGCAGAACAATACTTACCAGGGCCAATGCCGATGTTCTCGCTACAACATTTACATACCACGTTGCAGTTTCACATAAATATCTTTCTCAGACACAGGTTTTTTTAGGCTCAGAGTCGACCAGTCCTTGTGTTTATCCCCTAATGCTGAGCCCCAGGCAAGGTGACAACAAGTAGCCTTTAGCAGGACGAGGCCACGATATCGAACTACCAGCCTTCCGTTGTCCGGGTAGACACTCCCTCCACTGGAACACGGAGGCGGATAACAGTAAAACCGTTTAGCCTACAATTCCTCATAGCACGTTGTTAACTTACCTATCGTGACCAATGTTTTCATTATGTTTATGTACATTTTAATATGTATGTATGTATCTTATTTTGCTTTATTTCAAAATATTTATTTTTTATTTTATTTATTTTTATTTTTTATTTGTATTTATTTATACGTATAATTAAGTAAGAAAATAAGTCATATTTATCTGTGTTTGTGGTTGGATAAGGAGTTTTGTTATTGTTTGGGATTTTTATTTTTAATTTATTTATTTTCATTTTTTAATTATTTTTTTTTTACTTTGTTTTATTTTATTTGAGTATTTCTTGTTCTGTAGCTAATCCTGTAATTGTATGAGACCCGTGAATACCCGGGTTAAAAATGATCTTCAGTAACCTGCGATCGTGAGAGGTCAGGCTCAGGCTCGCGGACTCGATTCACACGTCACAAGTCGCGAAGGTCGATGCTCATACTGTTGATCACTGGATCGCTGCCATTTAGCTGAAATATTGCAGAGTGCGAAAATTAAATTCATTCACTCTTTAATTTGACCCGCGAAGCTCTGAGGGTAGAATAAGCTTCAGCAATCCATGTTTGTCGTAAGAGGAGACTAACAGGATCGGGTGGTCATGCTCGCTGACTCGGTTGACACATGTCATTGGATCCATCCTCATGTTGTTGATCACTGGATTGTCTGGTCCAGACTCGATTATTTACAGACCACCTCCACATAGCTGGAGTGCGGGAGTGCGGCGTAAAACTAAACTCACTCACTCTTTGATTTGTTATTGATTTTTCTGATGTCTGTTTTTGTTATATATATTTTTTATTTTGTGTTTTGTTGTGTATTGTTTAAATGCGCAGGTTTTGTCTCTCTCTCAGAAGCACAGTTACTCAGTGTTTTCCGTGTGACAAATGGACTCGACCCATGCTGCAGTCAATATGAAACCTCCACACGAGCACGTGTCACCACAACCAAAGACGTGCTTGCGAAAAGCGTGACAGTCATGCAAATCAGCTTGGCAGGATTTGCATCGTGAACACGGGTGGCAATCTTCAGCTGAGTCCGATGGCCTGCCCAGGAAATATGATACTTCAAACCTGCGCTTTCTTGGTAGGTGCTTTTACTATTTTAGGATACTAAATAAATTATAATAATTGTCATCAACTGAGGAAAGAGTTCCTTCCGTTCCCCCTTATTCTTTCTTCCACAGATTAACAGAGGTAACACTAAGTGGTTCAGCCCTATATATTGTACTTATTTTGGAAAGAGCTCCACCCGTAACCCCATCTTTTTACGCAGTAAGGGAGTCATTCCCCGGAGAAGTATTCCGCAACTGAAATAAGTTCATTGATTGTTGTTGTTTTGGTTTCTACAATGTATATTTAAGGTGAGGCATGCATGTCAGTTTATAATTTTGTTTTTTGATTGGGTCAGGGGGTGCGGGCGGAACGCTTTCGGTAACATGTTGTCTTAATTGTATCTTAAAAATATTAAAGACATATTCAGCCTCTAAAATTGCCACTATAAGAAATCTTTCCTCATACTTAAAATTTAGGGGGGGATACGGTCGGAAGTCTCACCGCATTTTTACCCAGAAATAAACATGTCCAAAGGGCCGGTGTCGTCTGCCCTGGTCAAAGTTGTTGTAATTTTAAACGTTTTTAATCAACTCCACACACACGCGCACACACGCACACGCACACGCACACGCACACACACACACTGCAATCGTTCCTTTCAGTTTTCTTATTTCGGTTTTTGAGATCGGTCTGTCAGTGTTAATGACCACCTTAACGGCATCGAAACAGGCCGAATGATGTTGTTTGCAAATGCTTTTGTCTGAAATCAAGTTGTCATTTTGAAAAATGCTACTCAGAATATCGCTAAAACTGGGTTATGAAGCAAATTGGGTAAGGTTGGCGATGTCCAGACTCAAGTCACACTCTACTCTTTCTTTGGACAACAGGCTTTGGCGCTCGGCACGCACGGCAGCAACTTGGCATCAGTGACCCTCAACATCCTAGGTGACAACGACTACGCCCCCGAGTTCCCCTCCCCTATCAACTCAGTCATCGTTCCCGAAGGCGTGTACTCATTTAGGAAGCCGTTTCTTGTGACCAAGGTAGATTAAAATATGCGAGTATCGGTTTATATTTATCCATTACATGCATGCTTGAGTGGCGAGCAGTAGTTTGTATAATATGACCAGTGAAAATCCCCGTTAGAATTGGCCTTCGGCAACCTATGCTTGTGTTACGAGGCCACGAAGGGGGTCGGATGAGCGTGAAAGGTGGGCAGTGAGTCAGGGTCCTGAAAGGTGGGCAGTGAGTCAGGGTCCTGGAAGGTGGGCAGTGAGTCAGGGTCCTGGAAGTTAAGCAGTGAGTCAGGGGCGTTGAAAGTCGATAGGAAAAGGGGTACAACTTGGACAATGTTTTGTGGTTGTCATGTCTGTTATTTTGACAGCTTGAAGCTCAAGACCTTGACACCAAACTAAGTGGGAACGTGAGCTATGCAATTGCAGGGGTGTGCAAGACTGGTTGGGGCAAATTCCACCTGAGAGAATTTAATAAACTCATGCTCATTGCCACCGTTAAAGACGGGGACAACTTCGTCATCTTGGTGGAGGCACTGGATCACGGCAAACCCCCCAGAAGGTAGTAAACTTCTTTTTCACATAAAGATTAATATTCGTATATTTTATAGAGGAGAACTTGAATTACGTACTGTCTTGGCAATGTGTATTTTGATAGCAAAATGGCGTTGTTAAAGAATTCATTTTTCAGTCAATTATATACATTCTTACGCTTGACCAATGGCTTTTCCGTAGGGATCGTTGTGCGGTGGTGGTGAACGTGAAACACAATCCAGACGGACCCTCGATTCCCAGTGACCGGTACACCGTCCGTTTACCTGAAGGAATACAGATTGGTAGCCATGTACTTACTATACCGGTATGTGCTGTTTACTGGCTGTTGTTCAATTTTCTCTTTGTACCCCGGTGGGGATAAAGTAACAGCATGACCCATAGTATGTATGATAAAAGCTGATGTTCTAATAGAACGCATACCCATATTAAAATTAACATATTAACATAATTTTACGAAATATCAGTATGCCTTGGAAATAATGTGACAATAGTATACATTCCCATCCTGGAAACCAGAGGCCTTGTATTGGTCTCTTGAAATGCTATGTATTGAACGAAATTTACAGCGAAACTGTTGAAAACCTGCAACTGCATAATCCAATACCCAGAGACCAATGGAAATCTGGTTTAGAATTGGTGTCATAAAATGCGACTGTGCTTGTCGTAAGAGGCGACTAACGGGATCAAGTGGTCAGCCTCGCTGACTTGGTTGACACGTTATCGGTTCCTAATTGCGCAGATCGATGTTCATGCTAGTGATAACTGGATTGTCTGGTCTAGACTCGATTACTGACTCGAATATGGGTGGAATATTGTTGAGTGCGCCATAACACTAAACTCACTCACTTAGATTTTTTTTCCAAAGCCCATATATGCTTGCCAAAGGATCTGACGGAATCGGATGATCAGGCTCGTTGAAATAGTTGACACACGTATAATCATTTCTCAGCTGTGCAGATGGATGTTCATGTTGTTGATTACTGGTTTTTCTGGCTCTTAATTATTTCCAGACCGTTCATAACAGCGGGAATATTGCTGTGTGTGGCGTGTAAAACAACCAGCCATCCAATACCCAGGACAGTCGGGAAGGGTTGGAAGGGTTGAAACATCTGTTCATGCATGGCTCAGTCTACGTTGTCAGCGACCCGTGAAGATCCGGGGTAGAATGTCCTCAGCAACCCATGCTTGGCGAGCTAAAAGGCGGGTCAGCGTGTCGTAGGCGGCGACAAACGGGATCGGGTGGTCAGGCTCGCTGACTTGGTTGACGCATATCATCAGTTTCAGATCGATGTTCATACTGTTGATCACGGGGTTGTCTGGTCCAGACATGAGTATTTACATACCGCCGCTATATAGCTGGAATTTTGCTGAGTGCGTCGTAAAACTAACTCGCTCATCTTATTCGCCATGGTATTGGTGGAATATTATTAAAAGCGGCGTGAAAGAAAACGCCCAGACTAGATTATTTACATAACGCCGCCATATAATTGGGATACTGCTGAGTGCAGCGTAAAACTGAACTCTCACTGCCTTTTTTGCTGGCTATTTCCTGCTTTGTTTCACTACATCATCTGTCAATGATAAAATGTCTAATATAATTGAAACCCTTCTTTCAGAGTTTTCCCTGGCTTCTTTTTGAAGCATTCTTCACTGATACCAGCATTACAGCGTATGATTAATGATGCGCATGCATGTAACTTCTTAATCCCTCCCCCCCACCTCCCCCCTTTTTTAAAGACCTGTCATGTTTTCTAGGTTCGTGACCCCGGCAACGGTACTCTGCAGTTTGAAATAGCGTCGGGCAATGCCAAAGCTGACTTCGCCATTGACCAAGAGTAAGTGTATACAGGACGAATGTTAAAGGTCACATGCAACCAAAAAATCAAACATAATTAAAACACAATTATCACTTATTCATGACATATAATATACATTGCTGCTTTAAAAAAACAAATAAACAAAATTATAAGCGTACAATTGCGATTCAAAAGTGCAATATTTTGTACTTGGGCTTACTTCCCCCGAAACGAAGCCCTCGGGAGACCGAACCCAGTCATAGCGGGTGGATATGCACTCAAGTGTAACGACGGCTTCCGATTGGCTGTTTCATTTGCTGATATGCTGAGGGTTCATTGTGTGTACAGAAAGATGATCTGTTTGATGGGCATTTTAGAAGTATAGCCAGTCACAAGAAAGTAAGAACCTTTGCAGATAACTTCTTTTTGTGTACTTGATGCGTCGTTTCAGTATGGATTCATATACTGTTGTCAAACAAAATCATATACACGAAAAGAAGTCGTTATCCATGAAGAATGTATATAGAGATGTTGGGTTTGGAAAATACATGTTCTCTGAATTTGCGCTCGATCCAATAAAAATCATGTCAGTAGAGATGGTAAACTACTGCGTGGCTGGAATCTGTCATTCGTCAAGTACAAAGCAGGACTTGAAACTGACAAGAGTTTGCACCAGTTTCCGTCAGATCCAGTCATCCCGAAAAAAATGAATGTAGTTTGTTTGCAACACACAGACATAAAAACATGTCATGTGTATCACGTGCCTAATTACATAATGTGGCAGACACGGGACTCGGGTGCACGAGTCATAAATCAACCTATTTTCTTTATGTCGTATAGTCTGATAGGTGTTAAGTTCAATTTGCACGTGGTCAATGATTGAAGCTGTGTATTGCATGTTGTCTTTAGCAGACAGGCAGATAGACATATAGGTGTAAATAAACCAGACACTGAGCTTTCCCTGTGACAGAGACTGCTTACCACAATCAACAAGCTGTTTTGCGTAACGAGTACATTATTTACTTGTTTGTGTACACAACCAAGATTAGACCACTGCTCACGACCTTAGACCCTGGGCATGCATACTGTTCCAAGCTCCGCGAAACTATTCACTGCGCATGCGTTATGGACGCAGCGCAGCACAGCTGTTGAAACCAGTTTTTCCCCAGCGCTGGGGGGAATTTAGTGAAACGTTTGAACTCCGATTTCGCGGGCTTTTTTTTCATCGCGTTTTTTTCAACTTTGTAGGTTGAATTGGCATTTTTTATGATTTGTTTCGGTAAGTGCACACCGAAAGGTACCAGAATCTGCAAAGTTGTGTTTTACGTTGCATGTGACCTTTAATGAAGTATGAAATGTTATTCATATTGGAATATTATTAATGTGAAAGATTCATGTGTAAACACTGAACATCCAGGTTGGAATCGATCTGCGTCCTGTCGTGAAAGGGACTAACCAGACGAGGTGGACCTGTGTTGTGCATGACGTGGCATCCTAGTTGCCTTGATCCACGCTGATCAGAAGTCTTTCTGGTCTAAGGCAGACCTACAGACAGGCTATATGTAGCTGGAGAGGGACAGGTGGGGTAGCCGAGTGGTTAAAGTGTTCGCTCATCACACCGAAGTACCAGATGGTCGATTCCGCACATCCGAGTGAAGCCTTTGTCATCTTATTTCATCTCGACCCGTGAGGATCGGTAGAATAGGCCTTCGTCAACTCGTGCTTGCCACACAAGCCGACTATGCTTGTCGTTAGAGGCAACTAATGGGATCGGGTGGTCAGGCTCGCTGACTTAGTTGACACATCATCGGTTCTCAGTGGCGCAGATCGATGCTCATTTTGATTACCACTGGATTGTCTGGTTGACTCGATTATTTACAGACCGCCGCCATTTAGCTGGAATAGACTCATCACATTCGCCATGGTATTGCTGGAATATTATAAATTGGGCGCAAAGGAAAACACACTCATGTAGCTCGATTAGTGCGGCCTGAACCAAGAGACAAGAGTCTAGTTTACTGACGGATTTGGGGGCGTTGAGTAGCTTAGTGGTTGAAGTGTTCCCTCTTCGTGCCGAAGACCCGGCTTCGATTCCCTCCACATGGGTAAAATGTGTGAAACCCATTTCTGGTGTCCCCCACCGTGATGTTGCTCTAATATTGCTAAAACCTACGTAAAGCCATACTCAGTCATTACTGAAGATTTTGGAAAAGCCCTTTCAAGGAGTTGTCTAAAGCTGAATTTCAGTTGTCACAGGGTGGCTGTATGTAATTTGGCTAGTTCGGTTCTCCATTATGTGTAAGAAGCTGACGGGCGGTTACAGGTTCTACAACGTGGCTGTTGGGATCAGTGGCTTTGTTCATTCTGCCATTAATCAGATGAATATCGCTGATATGTATGAAAGAATTCGTTTAAAGAACAGGAAATTCAAAATGTGTCTCAAAAGTAATCCACTGAAACCCCACGGTCATTGGTCCGCTGCTTACAAACTGAAGTTCACTTGAGAGAATGTTCCAATAGCTTAATGGTTTTTGAGAGGCGTTTTAAAAGTTGTAAAGAAAAGAATACAGGTTCTGTGAATAGTCGAGTAAGAGCATCCTCTTTACTATCCAGTGCAAATCATTTGCTTGATATCGGCGTTGGGGGTAGGATTGTGGTTAAAACGTTGGCTCCTCACCCCGGAGACCGGGGTTCGAATCCCCATACGAGTACAATGTGTAAGCCCATTTCTGGGGTTCCACGCCGTGATGTTGCTGAAATATTGCTAAAAACTGCATAAAACCAAACTTAGTCAGACATCGATTTGATCACGGTGTTAGTATCTACACCGAAACGTCCCAATCATTGCAGTGAAGAAGTTGACCATACATAGTTTGGTTTTACTTCAGGTCAGTGCTTACCAAACGTCATGACATCTAAATAACCGTCAACATTTGTTTCAGAGGCGTCATACGGAATGTTAACGTTCTGAGTGTCAACAACTCGGGAGAGTACCATCTGAATGTCACTGTGACTAATACCAATGGGTCGGTGAGTCCTCCAGTTTGAGTGAGCGTTTTCTCAGGCTAAGCTTAGTCTCAGTATTATTCGAAATACGAAATACATGCATTGGCTAATGGTAACCATGTCCTTGGAAAACGATATTCGTATACATGTAAACTGCACGTCAAATGTCTGTTTTATGCGGATTTTCCTTTGTTGAGGTTTTCAGTGCCTGTGACTGAAAATTTTGTAAGTCCCACCAAACAGTAGCTGTTGTCTGATTGGTTAAAACAGCTCGGCCGTCTCGCGTTTGATTGGGCGATTATAGGTCGCTCAAAAGTTACCTGACCCGACCTCTTACTACTGGCAAACACATATAAGATGATCCACGACCTGACAAATGACCCCAATTTGCATACTTTGGAACGCCACACAGAACGATCCACTTGAAACAAGAGGGAGACAGGTTGTATGATAAATATCGAGAAGTTCATTTTCCCCGTGCGTTTCATGCATGAATTATTATAGCACACTCGATTTGGAAACGGGTACAATCCCAACGAATTGAATCAACACAATATACTGAGCAAATATGTTTAGTACCACCGATCCATTTCACGAAGCAAATGACATTTTCCTGGGTTTTTTTTAACAAAATTGTTGAATATCTAAAATGCTTGTCAATGCCCCAATCATCTATTTGTCTTCGTCTTAACTAAAGGTTAGCATGGAATATCAGTATCTTATGCCTGAAATTGCAGTCTTATCATTCGAAGGAATATGCGGTGTTGATTTCATGTCACGGTTAGCATGTATTGCTCGTGCATAATCGTCAAGCTACCTGTAGCAGCCAAGTGTACTCGCCCAATTCGTTGTATCGCCTCTCTTGTCACAAATGCGTTTAGTGCGCAGGATCATCTAATATGTGTTTAGCAGTAGTTGTCAGTTGCTTGGTCCTTTGACTCCCAGTGAAATAGGGGTGGTGGGGTAGCCTAGTGGTTAAAGCGCTCGTTCGTCATGCCCAAGACCCCGGTTCGATCCATTAAATGGGTAGAATGTACGGAGCCCATTTTCTGGTGTCCCCCATTTCTGGTGTCGTATCGACCCCTGAAGGTCTGGGGTAGAAGAGGCCTTAAGCAACCTTTGTTTGCCATGTAAAACGACTATGCTTGTGGTAAGAGGCAACTAACGGGATCGGGTGGTCAGGCTCGCTGTTTTGGTTGTCATCGGTTCCCAGTTGCGCAGATCGATGCTTATGTTGTTTTTCACTGGATTGTCTGGTCCAGACTCAATTATTTACAGTCCGCCGCCATATAGCTGGAATATTGCTGAGTGCGGCGTAAAACTAAACTCACTCGGAACCTTAGGCTTGCCTCGTGATCGCTCGTCACACCGAAGTCCCGGGTTCGATTCTTCAAATGGATGATCCCATAGTTGATGTTCCTGGAATGTTGCCAAAATCGGTGTAAAACCAAACTCACTCAGAAACTGTCATTTCTGAGTCTATTGGTCACTTTAGTTATACTAGTGGGTTATGTGGGATTATATCCGAACTGATGGGACATTTTATACTTCTTTTCGATAATAACGACCTGTGACTGGACGTGTCAGTGAATATTAATGTATGTGATTGCAGTCGGACAACACAATAGTGGACATCAAGGTAGTTCAGCATTACCTGCACGCTCGCAACTGCTCGTGCAAGCAGTACAAGACTCGGCGGAATAGACCTCCATCAATTCCATCCCCTCGCTATATGGTCCATATTGGAGAATGGGCTCTTGTCAACACTACTATCTTCACCATTCCGGTAGGAACTCGTCCATTCTGGCCTCCGTTTTGATTTAGGTGTTGATTTTTAACAGTACCCTGGAACTTCTGTTCTGTGTGTCAAAGAGTCAGTTAAAGCTATCTGGCTTCAGTATCTATGGCTTTTCCCCCACGCGGATCCGTGATTCTGACCCAGGCGGTGTGGGTCGTTAGTCCAATATCAGTCAACGCAATACCTGGCGGAACTGAACAACGAACTTTCTTGTCCTTAAGTATGGGTAATTTCTTTTGATGTCTCAATTCAAGAGCCTGATGGTCAATCTTGTACACGCCATAGCTTAGAATAATTGTTAAATGTTATAAGTCGAGCTGGAAGACCGGGTTCGAGTCTGACTGAGCGAAGCAAACCGATCCTTCACAAGCACGGATGTGTGTCTTTTTACAATATTGAATATACCCCGAGATCTCCATTTGTTTCAAATTTTGTATTTGCCAGGCAGTTGATCCCGATGGCGACAACCTAACCTACAGCATTGTCAGTGGTAACGCCTTCAAGGATTTGGAAGTTGACTCATCAAGGTAAGGGTGGAATGGTGGCACTTGTATTGTTACTGTCCACTTCGTTTATTAATGTCTTTATAGGTTAAGTTCCGGGTTATAATTGATCTTCAACATATTGCTGGATGAGGTGACTGATGGGATCCTGGTTGGATGAGGTGTCTAATGAGATCCTTTTTACATGAGGTGACTGATGGGATCCTGGTTGGATGAGGTGTCTAATGAGATCCTTTTAACATGAAGTGTCTAATGAGATTCTTTTAACATGAGGTGACTAATGGGATCATCGTTGGATGAGGTGACTAAATGGCTCGCTGATCATCCCTGTAGATCAGTGTTAACAATGTTGATCACTAGATTGTCTAGTCCAGACTCAATTGTCTAGACTTCAGCCATATATAGTTGGATTAATGCTGTGAAAACAATCTCTTGTTTTCGCAAGGTCAGCGAGGTTCCAATATAGGTTCTGTTGTAAGAGGCGATGAAAATGGAAATCTTGTGAACAGAGTAGCTCTGCTGATTGGTGTCTTGTACCACAAACAATTTGTGAATCGTCAATTTTAAAGGCCCAGAGTTTGCGTTTGCAAAATGCTCCATAAATCAAATTACTTCATATTCCGCAGTGGCCATTTTGTACCACATGCGTGTCAAGTTTAGTCATTGAAAAAATATTGTAATGTGAGTGAAAGTGTTGGCCTCTCGTCATTTTGTCTTTTAAAAAGAGTTATGTGCATCAAGATATGGTTTCCCCTCCTGGTAAAATGGGTCTGAAACAAGCAATCAAAGGTTGACTTAAGTAATGAAAGAATTTCGAAGTCTTTTCAAAATGTTTTGTTCAGTTGTCAGATGTTGGTCAAGGTGACATGTATAAAATACTGACCACTTTTTCATTCCATTGTGCCGTTATAAAACAACCTTAACGCTGAATGTGAGGACACTGACGCCCTAAACCTTGCTTACAGTCTAAAGACATTTCAACTTGAATTGGATGTAAACGTGAAATCGAACTTCTTATATTCGTTCAAGTGATACTGTCAGCGTGTTTACACCTGAAGTTCCCATTGGAAAGTACAAAACCCACAAATTCCCATATCAGGAGACCCGTGAATGTCCCGGGCCAGAATAGGCCTTCAGCAACCCATGCTTGCTTTAAAAGGCGACTATGCTTGTTGTAAACGGCGACTAACGGGACTGGGTGGTCAGGCTCGCTGACTTGGTTGACACATGTCATCGGTTCCCAATTGTGCAGATCGATGCTCATGCTGTTGGTCACTGGATTGTCTGGTCCAGACTCGATTATTTACAGACTGGCGTCATATAGGTGGAATATTGCTGAGTGCGGCGTAAAACTAAACTTGCTCACATATCAGGGATGGCAACAGGTGAAAGGGAATCCAGCTGAAAATCAGCTCGGGGCCAGAGGCCCACAACAGGGTCCAGAATAGACTGATTTGCATATAAACCAGCAGATTCTCGAAAAATTGCCATCCCTGACATATATGTAGGGTGAGTTACTTCAGTGCCGATTTAATTTGGGATGTATTTACTTTCAGTGGTCAAGTGATTAATGTCCATTCTTTAGACTACAAACGAAAACCAGTCTACGAACTCAGAGTAAAGGCTGTGGATCCCCGTGGACAGGTGTGTATTGCTTGCTGTTTTTTTCTCGTCTTCTCGTCTTCCAGTAAAGGATATCTGGCGGTCCCACAGTTAGGAACCAGAACTGGTTCTTGAATATACGCTTGTTACGGGAAATCTGATACCGGACTTATATCTGAGCCCCGTCTGGCATGTCGCAACTCGGGACCAGTAAATCAGTTTAGTACCGGAAGTAGTGGCCTGAAACATAATTGCTTACCCCACTTGAGCATACCACAAACAGTCACGGGTTTTGAATCCCATATTCGCCCAAAACATTTCTTGGTTTGTGAGCAACATTACCCACCACATGGGTTCCACCAAAGTATGAGATCATGATTACCTCCAAATAACCCCCAAAACTAAGCTAACTCGCCATGATAAAACTGAAACACTGCTTCACTGATAAAAACAAGACCTGCTCATGTATTTTGGGGTGATCTGTTTAAAAGGTCAATTATGCTCTGTTGATTGATCAATAGACTTATCCGTTAAAATCCAGTGTGACATGAAAATTTCAGGTTTACAATTTTCTGTCAGTAGTGTGTGATTTGACCCTGAAAACCCAGACCATGCACCGATTATCAAAAATTATCGGAAAAAATGGTCTACAGTAATTTATCGATCTGCCTGAAAAACGTCGATTCATAGTGACACCCCATGCACGTTCTTAACGTGTGGTGATAACGTGAAATGATGCTGCATACACAAGATGAATGTCACTAACGGTCCTCAATGAGTTTTCTTTCTACCAGACTTCAAAGTTCAGGTTCCCGTACCTTTTTAAAGAGTATAGTTTTAACATTGAAAGCCCGGTAAAGCATGTTACTAGATTAGTAGATTACATCATTTATTTCCAGTCTGCGTCAACGCGACTTCAGATAATAGTCATCAGGAACACCTCCAACAGCACCAAGGACGACAGTCCCCTCAGCGACATGATCCTGGAATCTGAGAAATGCCAGTGCGACATGTTGAACACAGGAGTTGGCAACCACCATAGATACTTCCTCGTCATCAGTATGTTGACGACCTTGACCTTGTCACTATGGTGATGAACTTTTCTTTAATGATGTAACTGTGTCTTGTTTGTTTTGTTTTCACAACAATGGGAGGCAGCCTATTTAAAGTGTTCTCTTCTTACGCCCAAGACCCGGATTCAATTTCCCACAAGGGCACAGCGTGTGAAGGTCCGGCGTTCCCCTACGTAACGTTGCTGCATATTGCTAAAAGCGGCATAAAACTTCAGTCACTTACAACCATGCATGTAGGAGGTGCATGGAATTGGGGAATTGGTATGAGGAGGTCACGGTTAGACTTTGCACGGCTGGTGAAGATGCGGGGTAAATTAGGACTTCAGCAACCCATGCGTGCCATAAAAGGCGACTATGCTTGTAAGAGACGACCAACTGGTCAGGCTCGCTGACTTGTTAACACGCAAACCAATGGTTTCTCTTGGCCAGACTCCATTATGTATATATACGTCAACGACAAAACAATGTGTCTTGAAAAGCGAAACCACCTACTTCCGATCACTCATGAATTTATCTGAAAATATTTAATACCTTAACTGGCCCTGAGTCAGACAACTCACAAAACATTCAGTGAGAGGCTGAAGTACTCTTAGGCCAGTATTGCATTTCGTGTACGTTGGTTCATGTAATGTTTCAAACATCATCCCGATTTGTATCTTATTCAAACAGCAAGTGTACACTTTCAAGTCATTTAATGCAATGCGTGACCGTGTTGCAACTGGTTGGGTCTGTTGTGAAGGGGTGCACCTTTGTTAGTTGATGGTCAATATGTCCAAAAAGGCGAGACAGGTTGCCGTTTGACATCTCAGTGTCCAGAACTCATTCTAATTATCTTTCGAAACGAAGCTACAGGTGATTTAATGTTTCCGCTGTGTGCATGGTTCATGCGGACGCAACATTAATGATATTGTCTGCTTCCCTATTGAATGAAGTTAACTCGACCTGCCGATCGTGCCATTTGACCTCACGGGTAATGCATATGTAAAGAAGCTCAGGTCAAGCTGAACAAACTATACCATGTGCCGACTGACGAGAGGCACTGCCCAGTCTTGGGTATTATTCAAATACCCAAATACCCGCTCTTCAACTTAGAAAGTCAAAGCACGAAGGGAGGCCACCCTCGGTTTTCGTCAAGCATGCCGTGACCTGTAGTGAGTGACTTCATCGTAAAATGTCTAGAGAACCACCATCTGCTTATCTGGTTCTACCCATGTACGAAGGGTTTTTCATAGCACATATAGATTGCAAACACGTCTCTAGAAGACAGCATCCCCGCGGTTTGGGACAAATTTCCCCGAACATGCTCATTTGATAACTATCTTGTTTTCTCTGTATTTCATGTTCAGTATAACTCAGTACCAGACTCTGGTCAGCTGGTCGCCACTGTTGTGTTGCTGTCGCCTAGTCGTTCCTAGGTCGAAGGAATGAAAGATAACTAGACCCATGTGTGTACCATTTATCATTATTTATGGAGCTTTCATAAAGAAATGAAATGTGCCAGATGAAAGCATAATTGGGGACGAAAGGGAAACACAAACACTTCTTTCAAGTAGAAGAGGAATACCCTCAGACGTGCCAGCCAAAGATATGCCGAAACCACGCCTCTCGCTCATTCACTAATACTCTCACATTGACACATACATCCATCACACATGCAGAACACTAACAAATTCACCCTCCCACGTGCAAAACACATCGCCATAGACATGTACAATCATTCACGCCTGCAAACATGTCATACTGTCTGGCGTGCACCCGCACACACATACCACGTGCGCCAATTTCTTCAAACAAAACACTTCATCAAGAGTTGTCATGCACACCTCCTACAATTATACACGTCCTCAAGTTCAAATACACATGTGCACATACACGCATACTGGATGAGAAACCTACGAGAAGATTCTCATCCAGAGGGCAGACTCTCCTCGGCGCCTTCCTCGGAGCCCTCTGTCCTCCACGAACCGTCTTCATAGATCCAGTAGTCGCCGTCGTCACTCGGGCCAGGATAGAGGTCGACGTAGGTGATGGTGAATGGAGCAGGGAGTGTCTCACCGTGGTCAGGGTGAGCCCAGGACGGAGTGAAAACACGAACAGAACAAGGGGGTGGGGTGGGGTGGGAGGGGAGAAAGATAGGTCTACAGTAGGTGTTGGAGCTGTAAAAGACTAAAAGAAAGTCACAGCCCCAGATTTTAAAAAAAATCAATGTATATTTGTAAATGAGAAATGGGGTATGAGGGGACAATTTTCAGAACAGCAGAACAGAGTGGCAATCACAAAGCACGTGTAAGAGACAACTGACAGAATAAGTAAGCTGTTATGTCCAGCATGAAGAACATGTAGATGGAATACATATAGTCAAATTCCTCATCCATCGACGGCCATAGACTAGCAGCAGGAGTCGCATGATACTGGACCATGTCTTTACACGCTGAAAATAATCAAAACAACGTATTATAAATACATGTACAAAGCAAATTTGACAACATTATGTACTTAGGGGGCACCCGTGAAGAACCTCCTCGTGCTGGGTGCTGGGTAACGCTAAGTGCTCTTCTCCCGTGTGGACCCGGGACAGAATGTGTCCACAGCACCCAGTTCTGGTCGTCAGAGACGACCAAATTGGGCAACCCGTTTGGTGTGGGTTGCGTCCCTGTGTCGGTGGAGGACGGGATCCTGGTGGTTGAGGGCAATTGCGGTCATTAACTGTGTTCCGTTTGCCCAACACACCACTTTGACCCTTACTTTACATAGACGGGTGGCAGAACCGGCCGGTCATGCCCAGCCCTGAGTTCCTAATTGTTACTGCTCTATGATTATTTGGCTTGGTTGTTTTGGAAATATATGCTGGTGCCAGAAGGGAATGACTCATGGGCCAAACTGGTAGAACTTACCACTGGTGTGTATCATCCTTATATCTCTGGTATCTGTCTGTTGGGCATCCATAGGCGTTAGATACTACCCTTGTTGGCACGCGGTGGCGGGTGGGGAGTAAGGATGATGAAACTTTATTCACATTGTTATGAAGGATTTGATTTATTCCGCTTATTACCTACCAACCCTACAGGTGCGACAGAAGTGGCGAGGAGATAAACCCAACCACAACAACTTGGAGTGTAATGATGTTGTCATGATAGCAGACCCTCAGACCGTTCGATCCCTATGGCTGGTAGGAAGAGTATGCAGGACTTACCCAGGTGATGATGGGAGGGTTCGTTCTGCAACTGTCCTTGTGGGAGACCAGGAAGTCACCAGACCCGTGGCCAGACTCGTACACTTGCCAGAATGTGCAGACAGTGATGTCAAGTGACTCTTTCATTGACACTGATGTCAAGTGACTCCTTTAGTGACAGTGATGACATTTTCAGTTCGTCTAAAGCAAATTTTGTCCCAAAATTTAGGAGCGGCTGTGTTATGAAGGATTTGATTTATTGCCCTTAGGTTACTGCATTCCGCTTACCATTCCCTATTTTCAAAACCTACTTCATGTTTCGGTGGAACGCAAAATGGCAGCCTCCATGTACCCATTGCCATGTGCCCTGGAATAAAGCCATGAAGCATGAAACATACACTTCTTTTCATGGTCCCGCAAGTCGGATACGTTGCCAAATGGATGGACAGACACTGAACCGTGTCTTTAGTGATGAATCTCTATTTTCCAACGTGGAAAGACTAACCGACCCAGTCTCCCATGCAGTTACCAATGTCATCACGAAGACAACCCCACTCTGGACATCAACGGTGACAACCTCCACTACCAGTGCCCAGGGTTTGATTTAGAGTACTATGCCTTTACGTCAATCCTCACGAGAGAGAGACAGATTATGTGTTAAATCTCCCAGGTGGCAGGAATATAGACAAGTCAGTTTGCTCTGCAGATAAGTCTGATCACTGCAAAGCTAAACACTCCGTGATAACCAAGACTTCAAATGTATCCAGATATGTCGCTTACATCTAAACTCAGTGATTTCCAATCAGCAGAATTAACCAGACAGAGGAGGCAACTAGAGTTAGCTGAAATAAAGAGGCAGGCTATAGAAGATGCCAAGGTTGATGAGGAAATGAGGGTATTAAATGATAAAACATATTTAGCCCGCATGGAAGCAGAGGAGCAGATGCTTAGGGCTCGAAAGTGAGCAGAGGACATGTGATAAGGCAGAGTGAAAAACGGAATACTGAACTGGGAAGAGAACGCAGGATCCGCAAAGCAGAGAATTCCTTGAAGGAAGCAGATCTTTTGGCATCCATGATAGGAATAGGTTTGAATCCACCAGCTGCAGTAAGCACTTTCACCACTATTACCTCATCAACACATCGTCAGCAAGCTGTAATGGCAAATGTTGAAAACCAGGTTGAACAAGTTGTTTTCAAAACTGAGAAGACTAACCAAGAGGTGAATCCTTCCACTCTGCATTCTGTTCATAATGCCATGCCTGTACCATATGAGAAGGAAACTTGTGTGAAACAGGATCAGCCAGCCTTGCTACCGAATTTCCCAAACATAGCTGCTGAACCATTCCAAAGTGCTCCAGTTCACCCTTCTTCTGGGGACACATCCTTTGGACCCCAAACTTATGGTCCACCAAGTTTCCCCCATGGACAAAGTCCACCTATGACACCAAACATGACTGAACTATTGATTTCCTCGTCATATGGGATTCCACGACCTACTTTGCCTTTGTTCAACAGCGAGAAGGAAAAGGACTTTGCCATTCTCAAAATGGCCCTGGATAATCTGGCCAATGTCCATACTCGTTTAACTGAACAGTACAAATACCAGTTGTTGCTTGATAGGCTGGGTGGCAGAGCTGAACGTTTAGCAGAGGCATACATGTGTGCACCACAGCCTTACTCCGAAGCCTTTGAAGCCCTCAAGAATAAGTATGGTCAACCTCGTCAGTTAGTTCAAGGAGAGCTTGGAGCAATTTTGAGTATGCCCTTTGTAAAGTTTGGAGATAATGAGGCATTTGAGAACTTTGCTGTTGCTGTACATTCCCTAGTTGGGATGCTGAAATCTCTGGATGGTGAGAGTTGTGCAGGGTTACAGTGTGGATCTCATGTGGACAGACTGTTGAGTAAGCTACCAGTGAGCTTAAGAGATAGTTTCACTGAACATTGCATCAAGACAGGTGTGATAAGAGAGCACTCAAGTCAAACCTACACTCTTTCTCAGTTTAGTTATTGGCTTCAGATTAAATCTCAAGCCAGACGTCAAGTCACTTCATCATATCATAATGACGACCGATCAGGCAGTGGCAACAAACCCTTGAACGTAGGTCGACTCAGACGAGTACCACCAAGGAGAAATGAACCAACAATGATGACCAGTATCCATACGCGATCTGACTCACGAAACCATTATACCCGTGCTCCTACATCCAGTACAGCAAGTAGGGATGAGACAAAGATGATGACCAAGTTCAGAGCCTACTGCCCTTACTGCTCTTCCTCAGAACACTATCTGAACTCTTGTAAGGAGTTTGAGAAACTATCATTGGATGAAATTGTCAGATGGATGAAAGAAGGGAACCGATGCTCAAAGTGTGTCATGTTGATCAACCCTCCAAACCATGCTTTGTTATGCTGAAAGTTGTGAAAGTTGTCCTCAATGGCCCAGGTGGTCAGATGGAAACATACGCTATCCTGGATGATGGATCACAGCGAACTATGATTTTGACATCAACTGCAGAAAGGCTTAAACTCTGTGGTAGAACGGATGAAATCCTCCTGTCAACAATCAGGCATGAATCTTACCATTGTACAGGGAAGAGTGTCAACCTTTCCATATCGCCAGTTGACTCGCCACAGATTCAGTATCCAATATCAAATACGTTCACCTCACCTTCACTTTGCCTCTCAGAGTACACTTACCCAGTGAAGGATTTGCAGATCAGATGGCCACATTTGAGAGATTATCTTCTACCCTCCATCTGCAATGCACAGCCTGTGATCCTGATTGGCTCGGATTAAGCAGACCTAATTCTCCCACAGGAGCCTGTGCACTTTGGACCCAAGGGAGCACCGGTAGCTGTACATACGCGACTAGGCTGGTCTTTACAAGTCAAGCAGACATGCACTTACCACGGATGTCACAGACAGTTGAGCAGTGCCTACTCACTTCCTGTGTTCACCGTGATCCTGAGCTTTGGAGTAATGTTGAGAAACTGTGGCAGGTAGATGCAGTTCCCAATGGAACAAAGGATGTGACCAGGTCAAAGCAGGACAAGCAAACTTTGGAAACTTTAGAGACATTCACAGAAAGAGTTGAGATGTATGAAGTAGTGCGCTATGCTACCTCCTTGTTTAGGATTAGAAATGGAGTTTTCCTTAATGCCATAGAAGAATCTGTTAAGGATAATCTCATCCGTACAGAAAGGAGACTTAAGTCAAATCCTGAACTAGCTCATGTGCACAAGGAAGAGATTCAGAAGTTGGTAGATGCAGGTTACGTGAAGGTTATCAGCCCGGAAGAAGCAGCGAAAAGTGCTAAATCTTGGTACATTCCACATCATATTATGCAACACAATGGAAAGCATCGTTTGGTGTTCACTTGCGGGTACAGCTACCAAGGCAGAACCCTGAATGAGACTTTTCTTCCTGGGCCTCAACTTGGATCGTCCCTGATTGGAGTCTTACTGTGTTTCAGACAGCATAGCGTAGCAATCTCAGGTGACACAAAGGCCATGTTCCACCAAGTGAGGCTACTGCCAAAGGGTCGACCCTTACTACGATTCATCCGGCGTGACATGGATCAGACAGTTCCACCAAACATTTATGAATGGCAGGTGCTACCTTTCGGAACCACCTGTAGCCCTTGCTGTGCCATATATGCACTGCAGACACATGCACATGGTCACAAAGAGGAAAACCCTGATGTATACAGATCAGTTGCCACAGCTTTCTATGTAGACAACTGCCTAGACAGCGTTCCCACAGCAGCGGAAGCCAAAGAGTTAGTACATGACATGAGTGCTTTGCTGGATAAAGGCGGATTCCACCTCAGACAGTGGATTAGCAACATTCCCTCAGTCGTGACTGATCTACCTACGGAGGGCCAGGCAGCCGTGAACGTTGGCTCAGTCTTGGCGAGGCAGGACTTCCAGAAGGAACCTTGGGACTCCAGTGGCAATGTGACAGTAATGTGCTTGGATATAGGGTCAAGGAGATTAGCCATGATTGCCTCACCATGAAGGTCATATATCGAATCTTGGCAAGCCAGTATGACCCCTTGGGATATTTAACTCCTTTCACAGCAAGAACAAAGGTCATTGTCCAAGATCTGTGGAAATTGAGGAGAGACTGGGATGCACCTATTGTGGAGGGGAGTGAATATGAGAAGTGGTGTTCATGGGGAAATGAGCTACCAAAGATTGAGAACATGAATCTACCTCAATGTTACACACTTGATCATGTTGATACCATGAATTTAGTTCAACAGCTACATATCTTCTCGGATGCCTCAGGGCGTGTGTATGGAGCAGTTGCCTTCCTTCGGACAATGTATCAAGGAAAGGTTTATGTCAGCTTTGTACAAGCCGGATCCATTTCCCAACCATACCAAACCCCGTGAATCCATCTGACGTTCCTCCATCATCAAGATGGAATTTTTAAAAGGCTAACTGGCCTTTACATGAATGTCTCGGTGCTGACCAACTCAAAACTGAACTTTTTAATGATATCCCTGGTGCCATACAATTTTCAGATAAACTAAGTGACATAGCTGACGAGTGTATCCCAAAGTCCCCTTTAGTTCCTCACACACAAAACCATGGTTTACAGATGAATGCAAACAGGCCCTGAAGACACGGAAGAAAACTGAACATGACTTACGTCGCCATCCTATGGTCCACAATTTAGATAAATTAAAAATTATTAATGCAAAACACGTCGTACTTTCAAGCAAAGTAAAAGCCAGTCTTGGCAAAACTATGTATCAAGAATCAATTCTCGCACGCCCATATCAAAGGTGTGGAATATGATCCAGAAGATCAAGTGTAAGGGATCTACATCTAGCATACACCATCTAAAAGATGGGAACAAATTATCGACTAATAAATCAGATATTGCAAATAAACTTGGTTGTACTTTGGCCAAACATTCTTCCTCATCTAATTCTGTACCTGAATTCCAAAAATGTCAAAAACAACAAGAAAAGAAATCTATTAATTTCAATTCAGATAATGGAGAAGACTACAATGAAACCTTTTCTATACATGAGCTTCATACTACTCTTGATCAGGCTCACAACACTGCTTCCGGAGCTGATAATATCCATTACCAACACCGGAAACACTTACCAGAATCATGTTTGGAAACACTATGTCATATTTTTTATGACATTACCCTTCGTCGTGGCGTAATGCAATAATTGTTCCCATCCCGAAACCTGGACGTGATCATTCTGATGAATACGGGGCCCAGTTATAGGCCCATTTCATTAACTAGCTGTGTTTGCAAAACCATGGAACGCATGGTAAATAATCGACTTGTTTCGTACTTGGAAACCAATAACCTAATAACAGCTATTCAATGTGGTTTCCGTAAAAACAGAAGCACTATCGATCATTTAGTGCGTTTGGAATCTTTTGTTAAGAATACCATAATAAATAAGCAACATACAGTGTCGATCTTTTTCGATTTAGGAAAAGCGTACGACACGACCTGGAAAAGTGGGATTTTAAGTGACTGTGGATTACGAGGCCGTTTACCTCAATTTATAACCAACTTTTTAAATAACAGGCAATTTCAAGTTAGAGTGGGTTCTACCCTATTTGATCAGTACAGTCAGGATCAGGTTACACTTCTACACTTACACCAGAAACCATATAATACAGATCTCTGGTGCGATGTAAACTTGATTACGGTCCCATTGAATATTGTGGATCCTGTCAGAGCAGCCTAAGACTACTTGATTCTGTCCACCACCAAGGACTAACCTTCGCTCGATCAACGCCGTATAAAACTATCTTTACAACATATTACAAAATTATCTTCTAATGAGTCTAATCCTGCATTTAATTGTCATTTAATCCCCATTATGAGTCTTCTCTTGTTCCGCCTCTTGGGCTCAGAATTAAGCCATTTATTGCTGCTGCCGGCAGTGAGCTGGAAAAGAGAGCGCCTTCCCGTCTTCTTTCCTCTTCTCCTTCGCGATTGGTTAGGCCACTAGTCGACATAACATTAACTACTTTTAAAAGTGACGTACAATATAAACAAGAATATAATCAATTAAAAAGTAAATTTAGCAATTACAAATCCTTTTCACAGATGGGTCCAAGGATGGTGACGCCTTAGCTTGTGCCACTAGATCCAGAACAATACCAGACAGCAGCTCTATTTTTACAGCTGAAGCAAACGCTATACTGACAGCTCTTAAATATATTAATAGACACTCAAAAACTAAACAATGCATTATCTTTTCTGAGTCTTTCGTGCCTTCAGGCTATTAAAACTCTTTCTTGCAAGCATCCACTTTTATTAGAAATTATTGAATTATGTAATGAATTTGCTACTGGCCAATACGACTACGGCTACTGGCCATCGTCTTCTGTTGGTTCCAGCCAATCTCTGGTAACACACTGACCTCGCTGCTAAGGAACAAATCTGTGACACCACTTCATATTCCTTACACTGATCATAAAGCCACCATTAGATCTCATAACTGTGATCTGATACAGAAGAAGTGGGACTCTCAAGCAGGTATTAATAAATTACATGCGATAAAACCTTATATTGGTTATACCTATTTGGGTAGAGGGCATTATGCGACGATGCGATTGGCCACACAAGATGCACCCACGAATATATACTGAAAGGTGAAGATCCTCCGTTTTATATCCCTTGTGATGAAAGAATTAGTCCAGCATATATTGCTTGACTGTGTTGAGTATTCCATTACAAGGGACAAGTATTTTAAATCACCCGCAATGAAGGATCTTTTAACAATAACAGCTCTCATTTAATTGTTGCAATTTTAAAAGAATTAGATATATTAACTGATTTGTAAATAGATAAATATTTTATAATTGGAATTTTAAATTAGTAACTCAATTTGTTGGTGGTTGTACCCTCAAAGGGGGTTAAAGCACAGTAAAATTATTGTCCTCCTGAGTCCAAAAACATTTGATGTAAATGTCTTCCAGGTTTTTACTCGTAGTATACTTGTCATTTTAATGTATGGCTTATTCTCTGCATAAAAGCCAAAGGCTGGGGGGATGGAGTAAATCCAGCTAGGGTCCGTGCAGGTAGCAACAGTAATGTAAGTCCCCATGGTAGTATGGTGATGTACCTTCACTTGTTGCTGATTTATAGCCCATTTATATATTGCATTGTCCTCTGTAGTTAAACTGTTTTAGATCTAATCATTAGTTTTACATTCTACTCTGTGATATTCTAGTTAGTTTCACTGTCCTTCCTTGACAGGCTTTAACAATGTGTCTTTAATTAATATGCATTTTTGTAATTCATCGTTTTCATCCCGATATGGCTGAAATATAGCCGATGTGACGATAAATTTTAACTCACTCGCTCACTCACTTTGGGACCGTCCAAAACATAGCCAGATATTCGTACTGCCAGACAGGCGGATTACCGCTATTAGACCATTATACCATTAGAGACCCTTTGATAAAACAAAGTTACTTTATCTAAAACGATGTCAGTGGTGAAAGGGTTACGTTTTCACCTTTTGGACAAGACAACATGGAGCTTCTGGTCTACAAATGCAGTCATTACATGCGCATCCCATCTCTGCAGAAATTTTCATTTACTCCTAAACATTTTATGAACAGACTGACCGACACGCTCTGGAGAATTAGGTTTACGGGCCTCGATAAAGCGTTAATGTGGTTAAAATGGGCATTTCGTCATTGTTTCTATCCTTCTAATGATGTCAATGTAGGTTGTATATTTTAAAGGTCAGTTTACAGGTAAACAATATCTAAAGAAAGTGTTATCTACATAAAATATACATGTAACAACTTAACAATATCCTCCATCAAGTGTATACACGGACAAATCCATTTCAAAGGCACAAAGCGCATGTAAAAGATGAACTTCAGTAAAACTGCAAATGGCTGCCATATGTCATCGCTACCTACACTGCGACCAAATTCAGTAACAATCTATCTCCCTAATACTTTGAAATATAATAGTTGTTTTCTTAAATACCTTTGAATGTTCAGCCTTGTAAACATCTTAGGTGCCTGACTCTGAGGGTGCGGGTTCGAATCCCGGATGGGACTCAACCGAAAAAAGTACTAGAATTTGTACTTTACTAAGAAAGTGAAATCCCAAATATGACATATGTTGCATTTGACCACTTTCTAAATGGCATCGTGTAATCATAGCTTTCGGCCGTGGGAGCCGTGCCAATTTACACTCATCAGAGGGGTACACAAAGTACGCAGTCTAGACTACCAGTTGTCCGACTTTCATTTTTGTGGAAGTCGCGGTGGCTGAGCGGGCTAGGCGGCTGACTTTGTGTGCTGGCGATTAGGTGCCTGACTCTGAGGGTGCGGGTTCGAATCCCGGATGGGACTCAACCGAAAAAAGTACTAGAATTTGTACTTTACTAAGAAAGTGAAATCCCAAATATGACATATGTTGCATTTGACCACTTTCTAAATGGCATCGTGTAATCATTGTCAGTAGAAGATCTCGGAACGAAGCTGTAGTCAACGAAATGCAGAGCGATAGGGAGTATGAGCGATAGCAAATCTGTTAAGAACAGAAAGGACGTTGGCAAAGACAACGGTAGCTATGGAGACGGAGTCAGACCGAGGCCATCGTCAACGTCAAATAGGTGGCGGTAGGTGCATGGCATGAAACCAAACACTTGGCTAGGTTTAAGGTTCTGGCTGTTGCCCATGTACATATATTCAAAGTTGGGATAAACCACCAATTCGTGCCTCTATCAGCTGTGAAAAGATATTTAACGAAGATATTATAATGGCAAAGAGCAAAACTTAAGCATTCGTTTTCAGTAAAGGTGTCTCTGTTTTCAGAGTATGTTTCTTTTGTTATGTCAGGAACAGAAGGTGCAGTGTTGGGTTAAAATAACTGTTCTCTTTGGGGATTGTCGTCTGTTGCATTGTTCTGAACATATACTGAACATCATTGAAAACGCACCACCTGTAAATTTTGAAATAAGGCAATAGAATCTTTTGGAAATGGAAAATTAATGGTGGGAATTTTGATAATAACACACTAGATCGTAAATAACGCTCTACAGTAAAAAACGGATCGTTCGAACACATCATCGACCACATCACATGAAAACAACAAAATTCATGCACATCACACACAAAGTCCACAAATTGCATGCAGAAAGCATGCTGTTCAGGGGTATAAATGACCTTCGGCACAAAACCGTTCTCATTTTCGCAGTACTTTCGTAAGTAAAGTTTTTTCGCCATGCCAAGATTGTCACCAGAGGAACGAGAACAGGCCTTCAAGCAGAAACATTGCACGACGATTTGGGTGTCATCATTCGACCATTCTGAGGCTTGCTAACAGATACCAACAAACAGGAACCAGCAGGGACCGGCAACGCCCAGGTCAGGCACGTGTTACCACCCCTCGTCAAGATCGAGATCGAACCTTGCCCGCTGCCAGAACCGCCAACGCTGTCCAGGGTCGACGTGGTTTGATCAGCGCTTCCACCGTCCGACGCCGTCTCCGTGCGGCAGGGTTACGTTGTCGACGCCCTTACGTTGGACCCATCCTGACTGACAGGCATCGCCGTGAACGCCGACAATGGGCTGAACAGCATCGTGTGTGGTTGTTACGACGTTGGCATGGTGTGGTGTTCTCCGACGAGTCGCGTTTTCACTTGCGAAATGCTGATGGGCGTCTACGGGTATGGCGTCGACGGGGTGAACGTTATCATCAGGATTGTGTTGTGCAAACCGATCGGTGGGGTGGGGACAGCATTATGGTGTGGGGAGGGATAAGTTATCACCACAGAACCGCTCTGATTGTTTGTTGTGGCAGAGTGAATGCCGTTTACTACCGTAACAACATTCTTCAGAACAACGTCGTTCCCTTCTTTCACCAGCATCAAGATCTGCACACATTTCAACATGACAATGCACGAGCCCACACTGCACGTGTTTCGATACAGTATCTGGCTAACAACAACATTCCTCTACTTCATTGGCCTGCATTGTCACCAGATTTGTCACCCATCGAACACTTGTGGGATTACATCGGCCAACGCCTCGCACGTCGTCCGCAGATCAACAACCTTGGGGAACTCGACAATGCCTTGCAGCAAGAGTGGAATGCAGTGCCTCAGGACTTTATTCAGAGACTTATCCGTTCAATGAGGAGACGTTGCACAGCTTGTGTTGCTGCTAACGGGGGTCATACACGCTACTGACTTTCCATTTTGACCCCATCTTTATTTCATTGTCAGCTGCATTAAATCTTCACTGTTTTGCTTGATTGTTTTTTGCTTCTTTTCTTTATCAAACATTGGTCTACACAAATATGTAAAATTTACATAGATTGCTCACTTCTGCTCTTAGAAATCCACAATTTTAGGGGTGGTGCGTTTTCAATGACGTTCAGTATATTATATTTACATTGTCACACTGGTTTGGTATTTTTTGTTGTTGTTGGTTTTTTTCGCTATTTGCTATATGTTCATATCAGGAACAGAAAGTGCAGTGTTAAAACAATTGTTTTCTTTGGGGATTCTCGTCAGTTGCATGGTTCTGAATATATACCATTACAGTCTGACATTGAGGTCAGGAACACAATAAACACTAGGAAAAAAGTAACTCTCGGTGAAATGCAAACGACAATAAAAGGAACCAGATCCTGATGTGGCGGTCGTTGTCGTAGTCTCCGTCGGTGATGAAAACAAGGGCATGTTGAGTATTAACTGGTTAACTGACGATTTAATTCCTGATTACAAAGACCGTTCATCTCATCCGGGAAAGGTCTGTTGATGTGTGGCTGGTGTACATTTAAGTTACAAGCGACTGCTGCACTCGTTGCTGCTGATGGAGCTCCGTGATTCCTCCAACTCCATGTGTAAAGTCGCGCCAATAAGCTAACAAGAGTGGTCTCCCCTAATCATACGTCAGGAAGATGTTGGACTTCCCCTCACTCATAAAGACGATGAAAACTAATTAACCTGCCGGATGTAATAAAAAAACATATATGACGTAATTGTTCACTGCACTTTTTTAACACAAAAAGGACCGGTGTATCTCCGGATATTCATTTTAGAAAATTGGAATCTCGCTGTCTCTTCTGTGAATTCAATCCTATCGCCATTGTTTCCTTCAATCTTATTGATGGTATTTGTCACTTATACATGTGTAAGAAATGTTGTCTACCCTGTTGTGGAGCTCAGTGATTGAAACATCATCCCGTCACGCCGAAGTCCCGGGTTTGATTCCCACATCTGTACAATGTGAAAAGCCCGTTTCTGGAGTCGTACGTGCTATTGCTGGAAATTGTTAATTTTAAGTACTGTAAAAGTAAACTCGCTTACAAAGAAAATATGTTTCCGTGTAATGATACTGGACAGAGACCAGTTATCGCCATTTTTAAGTGGTTTTTAACGATTTGCACCATTATTTCTTATCAGAATGAATTAAAATTTGTTTTGATGATAGATCAGCTATTCACCGATGTTTTCTGCTTGTTTACAGTTACTGGTCGTGTTTCTCGGTCAACACAGTGCGGTAGCGTATATTGTGCGGGAGACGGTGTTTTCGTAGACTGAACCAGTTCGTAGACGCAGTGATTTCGTAACCCAGACTGTTTCGTAGACAGTGATTTCGTAGACGTGTATAAATAATTGAATAACATTATTATGCAAGCATATTAATTTTGATAAACCACTAGGCTTATATATTGTGAATATTTTTTTGTTTTGTTTTCCGCAAATAAGAAAACAATGAAATGGTTAAACAGTTTTCACTGTTTACTCATTGAAACCATTCGGTTGCACTTAGTTGTTGTGAATGTTAATTAGGAACTAGTGAGTTGTTTTGATTGCGTTTTGTTAATTACTTTGGCGGTGACCTACCCACCTTCTCCAGTGCTACGTCTGGGTTTGTGTCTGTGTCGTTGAATGTTGACCAATTCTGTGGGAATAGGAAGTAGTGAGTTGTTTTGATTGTGAAATAGTGTGTGTATATTCAAGTGTGTTGTTAATTATTTGTCGGTGACCAACACACTCTATCCTTCTTCTCCACTACTACTTGTTAGCTTGTTTCCGTAGTTCAATGTTGATCATAGTTACCTATTGTGTAGTTTGGTATTTATTTCAGAAAACTCAGAGATTATTACATTATTTGCACATCTCTCATCATTTTTTTAAAACACCGATCATAATTACCTAATATATTGTTTTATTTCACCAAAATCAAACACTTTCCGTTTTCACTAATATCAGAATGAATAATAACACCAAACTAACATTTACTAACATCATTTACTAACGTCTACGAATCCACCGCTCAATTTGTCTACGAATCCACCGGATTTCCACGTCTACGAACCAGTCTGGTCTACGAATTCACTGCAAGCCTATTGTGCTTTCCCAACAACTAAAAAGACCAATTATCGCCATATCTGATTTTTTTTATGTCATTCACCTAATTTGACATAAACTTGATAATGAAACTATTGTGCTTCAAACCTTGACATATTGAAGAAATTTCATAACTGGAATTTGTTTTTGTAAAAAAAAAAAGAGAAATTTAAAAGAACAAAACTCGTTCTCACTGTGAATGTTGAGGGATGCTGATATAAGCTGATGGGAATATGGAGATCTCACCACCGGGTTGAACGTATGAAAGTTGACATTTCCAGTAGTAGTTTGCAATTTTCTCAATGTTTGTTTTCTCGGGGAAAAACGAAAAGATAAAGGTGAAAATTGACAGTTATATTTTGTCAGTATCGTCTGCATGGTATCTGTCTAGTCCATAAAACGGAGATGGAAATTTGGGTCAATTCAAAGTTAAGTGATTAAATGTTGGCGTTATTAGTATGTTCAGACAAATTAAAATCTGCACTTTTTATTGACTGAGTTGACAAGTCATAGATACACAACACAGTCTGGGTGATTGTCTTTCAGTTCTCATCGTTTATGAAATTTCAAGTCTACACATTAATGGTCACGTGACATACCCCCGACATGTTTGGGTCACGTCTTCAGAGGGATTTATATTAGTAACGTGAAGCGTAAAATACTCACGATAATTTTAACTCTTGTAATGAATCGTTTTATTTTTGGGGGATGTGTCAGTATGTGAAATCCTACAGAAGTACAAGTAAAGCTGTACAGTCAGGTGTTGGCGATAACTGGTACGCGGTGGTAACTGGTCGCTAGCCAGTACTGTTGGTGTATGTCAAATTATAGGCCTGCTTATTAAATAGCGATTGAATAAAATTGAGAGATCTTTCATACAAAGTTAAAGCCTGATTACATATTTTGCGCGTGTGGAACTCGAGCTATGTACGCGATAACTGGTCGCTAGCCAGTACTGTTGGTGTATGTCAAATTATAGGCCTGCTTATTAAATAGCGATTGAATAAAATTGAGAGATCTTTCATACAAAGTTAAAGCCTGATTACATATTTTGCGCGTGTGGAACTCGAACTATGTACGCGATAACTGGTCGCTAGCCAGTACTGTTGGTGTATGTCAAATCATAGACCTACTTATTAAATAGCGATTGAATAAAATTGAGAGATCTTTCATGCAAAGTTAAAGCCTGATTTCATATTTCGCGCGTGTGGAACTCGAGCTATGTACGAAACAGTGGCGGAGAATTTCGCGTCAATCATCCAAGATGGCTGCGCACATGAACAGATGACCAATGTCAAAATAATTCAACGTTTTCATGAAAACAGGTACGGTATGAATTGCAATTTCGACAGCTGTTCATTCTGTTTGTAAAACACCATGCCTGTATTCAGTATTTACCAATACAATTCAGAATTGGGCAGGGACTACTCCTGAGACTGTAGCACTGTATCACCTGAAGACATCATTCGTTCACGTGATGCATACCAAGGTTGTTATATCTAACAGTGTTTAACCTGTCTGGATACCGTGTAAATTTGTGGCATATTGCAATTCATCAAATATCGCACGATCCCGATGCAAATAGTCTCGAAGCTCATACTGCACTGCAATCACTCACAAACAAAACAACGGCCGATGATATGGGTCGTTCAGATAAACATGATTAAATTGGTCGTATGCACAAATGAGCCTTTTGTTTCTGCATTTTGTTCCACTTCATTATTATTTTGTCATGCATTCTAATGGTAACTTTATCCTGGAGGTTGGGTAAAAAATGCAGGTGAAATCGATATCACCAGCACTGCTTGACCAACTATAAATCCATAATTTGTGATGCTGAAAATTTAACACAGCTTGTGGATAATCAAAATCATTGTTCAGAATTGATAAGCGATGTTCCAACAAAGCATGAATCCTTTAATGATATGTATAAATTGTAAATAATGTCAATTACATTGACATAGATATTTCATTTCAATGATCACAACTACAAGAACTCTATTTTTTTGTATGACAAAATTAGATCGTGTGGTCATGATTGATTCAGTGACTGCATATATCACTGTGTCATGTCATTGCTCCTACCATCAACCACTGGTTCAGGTTGATTATTTATATGCTGTCATGTACAAATTGTTGCTGACTGTGATCTTATGACTGACTCATACAAAATTAAATTAAATTAAATTAAATTAAATTAAATTAAATTAAATTAAATTAAATTAAAATTTTGTCAACATGTAGACAGATTATGTTTTTAATTAGGTAAAAGGTTACAGATTTGTGTATTGTAGTGCTGGGAAACGGTTAAAATCTCATGAATGATGACTGGTTAATTAAAACCGATCAATCATAAAAAAATAATTGATTAGCATTATTTATCAGATTTTCCTGTCATGTTAGTTAATGCACACAAATACAAAGAAAAAAATTGAAGTTCTTTGGTTGTTTTTTTTCCAAATCGCGCACAAGGTATTTGCTAATTTTATATCTTTAAAGGATGACTAGTATGTCAGGAACATATTTTCTTTATGTCTTTAAGATGATTTGAAGTGAGCTTGCAGTACTTATGAAATGTAAATTTAATGATGGATCTACGAACAAAACTAACCTTTTGAAAAATATATATATTTAATGCAAAAGCTGTTCCAAAATTGTTTGTGTTTGATTATGAGAAAACATGATTGATTGCTTCGAACAATCTTTGATTATTTCAATTAATCGGACCACCTCTAGTGTACTGGATGAATGTGTAGGAGAATGAATTTATGATTGTTCTATCTTACCAGAATATTCCCTTTTTGCTTTTTTCTTACAGATCTCAAGATGCTGAAGCAGATTGTGAAGAGTGCGTTTTTGTTAGCGTCTTCAGCAGTGGCTGTGCCATATACAGTGGCGTTTCTATGCAATGTTCTGTATGGATGGCCACAGTCTCGGGACAAGTACAAGAGAGCATTCCATCCACGGAAAGTGTATGCTCTTAACTATGCTGTGTTGAAGAAACTGCTCATATTAAAATATGCTCCACTGTACTTCAGATGGAAATTTTTCTACAGCAATGCAGATCGTTCTATTCTTGCTAAGGTATGGCTATATCTTGTTCTCACTGGTCTGAATGTTGTGTGATGGTTCCTCCCTGTCAAACCCATGAAGATCTGGGTTAGAACTGATCTTCAGTAAATCCATGCTTGTCTTAAGACTGAGAGGCGACTATTGGGATCAGGTGGATAGGCTCATTGACTTGGTTCATGCCAGTCATTGTATCCCAGTTGTGTAGATAGATGCTCATCAGTTTATGGTTACAGCTCCTTCATAAACCCCACTTAATGAATATAAGAGAATGTTCTCAATAAGATGGGATGCAGAAGTGACATAAATTAGGCAACTTGATTTTCTGGTCCAAACTTGGTTATATTTAGACTGCCACCATATAGCTGGAATATTGATGAGTGTGGCCTTAAGCTAAACTCACTCATTTGCTCATGCTTCTTTAGTGTCTGTCTCAGACGATATTTTTCACTATGGACTGCAGGTGAGCTACAAAAATTAATGAAAAAAATGTATGTTTATATACATATAAATTTGTAAAAGGTAGGATTTTTCAATTCAATATGTAGGTTGTTTTCAAATTCAAACATTCAGTCAATCAATGATTTATTCAGTAGAAAGAGCAAGACTTCCAACACAGATATCAATGATACTATAGAAAGGAACTGCTTAACACTGAAGCATGAATCTGAGCAAGACAATAAGTGAGAGAGATTACTCCATTGTAAAGAATGGAACGTGTAGTTATTGATGACAGATTTATAAGTAGATTGAAAAAATTTGGAATTTGTTTTCAGGATTTGTCTTATGGACGCAATGACCGCACATTAGATGTATATTCCCCGTTTCCTCACAATCCTGCTGAGTTGCGACCAGTGGTGATGTTCGTGTATGGCGGAGCGTGGGGATCTGGGGACAAGAATATGTATGGGTTGCTGTGTATGCAGATTGCATCCAAACTGGGGGTGATTGTGTGCTGTATCAACTACTCGCTGTACCCCCAGGTAATATTACTTTCATATGTGTAGATATTAGTGCAGGTTACCAGGTTAGTGTTCACCGTATGTGCATTAGTAATCAATACTGAGTAATTGATCAAAATCATTTGTAATGATGTTATCTCACACATAAACCTTGTTTTCTGATTGATCAAAATCATTTGTAATGATGTTATCACACACATAAATCTTGTTTTCTGATTGGCTGAGAGAGTCAGTGTACCACATATACAGGCAAGTAACATTTTCTTTGTTAAAACACTTTAAAAGCCGAACTAGGGGAATTTGTTTGTTACTTTATGTTAGTAGTGTTTTGGCTTTTGCCAAACTTCAGTACTTCTTATTTTGATCCAAAACCTGTGCTTCAAACAGTCAAAAAATTAACATTGAGGTGTTTGGTAAGATAAACATGTTCACTGGTCTCTCAGAGCCTGTGGGTTGATGTACCTGCTATGTTTGTTTATGTTCCCGGAGCCTGAAGGTTGAACATACGAGACAGGCACAGTTGATATGATGAACACAATGGGGGTTACTTCCTGTTGAGACAAGTCAGGAAACTGTCATCAAATGTTTATGTCTTCACCTGACACCCATAACAATGAGAAACATACTTTCTGAAGTGTAATATCAGGTTTCATTTTTTATGAATTACAATTAGTCTCCCAAGCTCATTAGTAATCAGTCCATTTCTGGTGCCCTCCACCATGATATTGCTGGAATAGTGTCATAAAACTAAACTCACTCACTTACTCATTAACAGTACCCGTGTGATTGACAAATTGGCCGATTATTCGATCAAAATCTCCATTAATAGATACTGGTGCTGCAGTGAATCCACAAGAAGGTGAAATGATATGGTCAAGAAAATTACTCAGACCTACATGTAACAAATCCACAGTATCCAGTATCCCCCAAATTTTAAATTTGTATGCTATATTACTGTGGAGGTTATGTATAAAGCTGGCATGGTTTCCTCAAGAACTCATGCCTACTTCTTTTTGATTTTGTGGTCTGAGTTCACCTGACAACTTTTTTCGGAGGTGTCCTTTGATCCTTACACAGCAAGGCATCATGCCAGAGGAAAATGATCAACTCTAAATGAGATAGTCTATTTCCCATAAGATGTGTGGACACCGCCTGCAATAAGCTACTGTGAATTTGCTGAAAACAATGGCCTTTGAACATATTCTCAATTTCATCAACTTTTTATAGGACTGTCTCATGTATATTTATCAAACTGAAAAACTGATCATTGTACCTTTAAAAAGTCAGTTCGCCATTGAAAGCTTGGTGTCTGATGCATTAACACCAAACAATATTTATGTTGTCTCTGGTTGATACTGGTCATAGTATGTTTGTAAATATGTAGGCTATATTCCTTTTTTACATCAAAAGCTTCTGTTAATGATGGATTAGTCACTGATAAGGAGAGAGTATCCTGTTGGGGCAAATAAAACATCTCAGGGCTGTATCAAATATTTACTCAAAAATCACTGAAACTTGAACCTAACATGAATGCACTTATTCTATAACATTAAATTTCTTTCACACAGTGTCTGATTACCATGGCTTTTTATAAATCTTAGGCTTGAAACAAAGACGTTATATTCATGGGCCTGCCTGCATCAACCCAGCATTCCTCCTTTGAAAAGTAATTGAGAATTTTCATCAAGGGCAGGCTCCCTGACGTAGTTGACATGTCATCATGTCCAGTACTATGCTGATCACCGGATTGTCTGGTCCAGACTTAATTATTTACAGATTGTCGCCATATAGCTGGAACATTGCTGAGTGTGGTGTAAAACTGGCCTCACTCACTCTCTAATGTGGTTACTGTTGTGTTGTATCAAGGGCTATGTGGATGATATGGTGCAGGACGTGGTGGACGCCATCAACTGGGTACACGAGAACATCCACACATATGGAGGTAATAAGGTATGTACCTGGGGACATTTGCCATACACACACAATGTGAAACTTTATCTGTTTTTCATCTTAATTTCTAAAAGATTAGAGGAGGGGAACTCTTATTTTTTGAGTCCTCAGACTCTGCGCCTAGAATTACTTGAATGACTTGATTGTGACAAGTCTGGCTTAATTTGGAAGTATTTGACTCATGGACTGAAATATGACTGCAAAAAAACCCCTCTTTCTGTTAACATGGTTACTGTCTCTCAGATGAGATTTTTTAAACTTGGACTGATATACATTAGTATTAGTGATAAAAAATGTTTGTAAGGGTGTTGTTTTTGGACATAAACATTCACAGAGATGCACAAACTTAGTGTAATTGCATAAATGTTGTTAACAGTTGCCTAGTGGTTAAAGGTCACATGCAACCAAAAAATCAAATATAATTAAAACACATTTATCACTTATTCATGACAAATAATATGCATTGCTGCTTTAAAAAAACCATATAAACACAATTATAAGCGCACAATCGCAATTCAAAAGTGCAATATTTTGTACTTCGGCTTACTTCCCCCGAAACGAAGCCATCGGGAGACCGAACCCAGTCATATGCACTCAAATGTAACGACGGCTTCCAATTGGCTGTTTCATTTGCTGATATGCTGAGGGCTCATTGTGTGTACAGAAAGATGATCTGTTTGATGGGCATTTTAGAAGTATAGCCAGTCACAAGAAAGTAAGATTCTTTATGGATAACAATGTCATTTTGTGTACTTGATGCGTCGTTTCAGTATGGATTCATATACTGTTGTCAAACAAAATCATATACACGAAAAGAAGTCGTTATCCATGAAGAATGTATATAGAGATGTTGGGTTTGGAAAATACATGTGCTCTGAATTTGCGCTCGATCCAATAAAAAATCTTGTTAATAGAGATGGTAAACTACTGCGTGGCTGGAATCTGTCATTCGTCCAAGTACAAAGCAGGACTTGAAACTGACAAGAGTTTGCACCAGTTTCCGTCAGATCCAGTCATCCGAAAAAAATGAATGTAGTTTGTTTGCAACCCACAGACATGAAAACATGTCGTGTATCACACGTGCCTAATTACGTAATGTGGCAGACACGGGACTCGGGTGCACGAGTCATAAATGAACTTATTTTCTGTATGTCATATAGGTGTGAATAAACCAGACACTGAGCTTTCTCTGACAGAGACTGCTTACCACAATCAACAAGTTGTTTTACGTAACGAGTAGATTATTTACTTGTTTGTGTACACAACCAAGATTAGACTACTGGTCACGACCTCAGACGCTGGGCATGCATACTGTTTCAAGCTCCGCGAACCTATTCACTGCGCATGCGTTATGGACGCAGCGCAGCACAGCTGTTGAAACCAGTTTTCCCCCCAGCGCTGGGGGGAATTTAGTGATACGTTTGAACTCCGATTTCGTGGGCTTTTTTTTCATCGTGTTTTTTTTTCAACTTTATAGGTTGAATTGGCATTTTTTTATGATTTGTTTCAGTATGTGCATACCGAAAGGTACCAGAATCTGCAAAGTTGTGTTTTACATTGCATGTGACCTTTAAAGTTTCTGATCCTCACGCCCAAAGACCCGGGTTCGATTTCCCACTTGGGTACATTTAAAGTTTCCCCTGTCAAGTCCCTTGCTGTAATATTGCTAAAAGTGGAGTAAAACCATACTCACTCACTCCATTGATATTGACTATGATACTAAAGCCCAATTCCCAAATACTTTACCTGATTACTGATGTTTTTTTATTAATTCTCTTATCTTCAGGATCAAATAATGCTGATTGGCCACTCATCAGGGGCCCATCTCTCAGCCATGGCAATTCTGGAATTGTTACATGACGAGCGCATACAGATCCAGCCCTTCAAGGGGAGGCAACTCCAGTTTGACGACCAGCACTACACAGGATCAAACAACAACAGTAATGAGGAACAGGAAGGCCAGGAGGGAAGCTCAGGGTCCTCCGAATCTTTTGCTCTTCTAAGTGATAATGGGGAACAGCAGAATAGTGATGTCAATAATGGAGCTACAAGTACATTTGAAGTTCTCAATGGACAGCAAGGAGGGAAAGAGTCCACAATGACTAGCAGTGAGACCAGACCTCCTGATGACAGTATGGACGTGATTCCTAGTCCCACAGAGGAAGGTGCCGGTGATGATGTCGTGGCTGAAGGGGGAGGTGGGGAGGAAGAAGAAGATGAGGACAGTGGGGATGATGACTCAGTTGTCACTGTTCGACCAAAGGATATTGAAAGACATGCTACCTTGGTGGATCTGTGCAAGTCAGTTAAAGCATTTGTAGGTATGTGATGTTAACGATTCATAGACCTGTGAAGCTCTGGGTTAAGACTGGTCTTCAGACAAGAACATGATCAGCAGGATTCCACTGATCAATGCTGATGTCACTGTGTCAGTTGTCGGCAACCAGTGTCTTCAGCAACCTATGCTTGTCGTAAGAGGCAACTAGTGGGATCAGGTGGTCATTATTGCTGAATTGGTCGACACGTCATCGTGTAACAGTCGTGTAGATCGATACACATGCTGTTGATCACTGGATTGTCAGGTCGAGACTCAAATTGTAAGAGGCAACTAGCAGGATTGGGTATCAGGCTCACTGACTTGGTCGACACACGTCATCATATCCTAACTGTGTAGATCAATGCTCTTGCTGTTGATGACTAGATTGTTTGGGTCCGACCCGATTATTTACAGACTGTCACTCTATGGCTGGAATATTGCTAAGTGCGGTGTTGAACAACAAACAAAATAGAGATTTATGCCATTGCCATTTGGGATTGAGAACAGCTCTCAACCAGTACAGGTGGTAGCCAATATTAACATGTGGTCAGGCTCTTTGACTTGATTCCAAACAACATTAGCTGGAAATTTAGGTCTGTATATAAAAAACTTTCTTTATTGGTATTGTATGAATAGACATTCAGGAGCATGGTTAAATTTCAGGTGAGACTCCAATATAATGACTAAAATTTTTGTTTTACATAGAAAGTCTTACCCAAATATAATGTATATTATAATGTCTTGAATTACTAAGTACAGATTTTACAATTAGCTGTTGTTCCACAGGTTTAGCTGGAGTCTACAACATTGCCGACCACTACATCCATGAGTACGGGCGGGGTGTCGAGGACATCTCCAGTATGGGGCGGGCAATGTATGGGGAGGATCACTTTGAGAGATTTTCACCCACAGTCATTATTAAAAACCTGGGCAGGAGTATAAGGTGAGTGACACAAGCACAGGGATGTACAGGGATATATATTTTGTTGGTACAGGGCAATCAAAGCTTTCACTCGAAAGTATCAGTTAGGCTCTAAATTTACAAAATGGAGCTCACAGAGATGGACATTATCAGAAATCTTATTTCCCACAGTGTCTCTCCTTGTTGTGAGACAGTTTGGCATACTTTTTCAGATTTTTCCTTATCCTGACTCATGGCAATTAAGCATGAGTCAGGATAAGTATAAAAGATCAATTTTATTCAGAAAATTACATTTTTTAGTGGTTTTACCTTTAAAACTGTTGTTACTTAATGGCGAGCAACATATAGCTGCAGTATGGCTGTAGGTTTAACACTCTGTTGTCTTTGAGTTTATTATCCATGTAGTCTTGTCTAGGCAGAACTCATGAAGATAGGGGTCAGAAATGGTCAACATCAACCCTTGCTTGTTGTAAGAGTTGAACGGAATCAGATGGTCAGCCTCACTAACTTGGTAGGGTTAATATCCCAGTTGTATAAATCAATTTTCAGGAAGCTGATCACTTAATTATCTGGTCCAGACTCAATTATTTACACACTGAAATATAGCTGGAACATTGCTTCATGCAAAGGAAGAAATATCAAAGCAGAAGTTTTGTTCATTTGAACCTCCACTGTCAATGATGAAAGCAGTTCCCACTATGTAAAATGTGTGTGTTCAGTAGGATGTAAGTATATGGATATCTGATTGTATGATTCTGTGAATGTGGCAGTTCCACTGTAAGTGAGTATATCACTGGTATGAAGTTATGATACTGAGATTTTATTCTAAATTTTCGTGTCATGATAACAGAAAAGCGGAATGGAAGTACAGTGCACTGACTGAAAAATCAGAATTAGACAGCAGTCTGAGTTACACAGAAATGGACTATATTGGAAATATTTTTATTTCATTGTCAAATAGTCAATAACTGATTATTTGATCGATGGGTGCACCACTGATCACAATGTGTCTGAAGGTCTCTTAAATGCATTGTGACTATGAGTTGACATGATCATCGCGGGGCGGTGGAGTAGCCTAGTGGTTAAAGCGTTTGCTCGTGACGCCGAAGACCCGGGTGTGAAGCCCATTTTCTGGTGTCCCCCGCCGTGATATAGCTGGAATATTGCTAAAAGCGGCGTAAAACCAAACTCACTCACTCACTCACTCACTCACTCACTCACTCATGATCATCGCAAATATTGTTTACAAATTTGTGTTAATCGCATCAAAGGTAAACAAGCATTCACTGCTAGACAAAATACACAAACCAATCAACGGGTTGTTTATTCAAGATTTGTTGGCCAAGCAGACTTCCTGCTCAGTCCAGATTGTAAAGAAATGTTTTTGTTCCCTTTTCGGACTGACGCTTTGGTCCAAAATACGAAATTAAGAGAGCCTGAGATACAAAGATTTTTCATTATAACAAGAAAGAAGGATTATGTCAGGACTTAAAGTTCTGTTCAGTATATACAGCAATTCGATAAAGACAGTCCAAGTTGGACAGAGTGCAATGTAGTACCGCAAATATCATGAACCCATGAAGTACCTGCATTGTAAGTTGTCACATTTACTTTTTAACAATACCATTAACACAGAGAAAGATTTCCCTTTATGATGATATGTGCAGCAAGACTTGATAGGCGATATATTGTGACATGAAATCACTTAACAAGTTATTAAAACAGGGATGTTGTGAGTAAAAGTTTGTGTGCTGAGTTGCTTCCCTTAGGTGTAAGGGGTTAATGATTGTGGGCTTGAATCCCAGGTTTGCTTGTTTGTTTCCAGGTTTTGTTAGCATCTTGTTTCACCAAAGTGGAAACCAATGTCCTGGGATTGGGAAAGAGAACTTTGATAATGGGCCATTTTCAGGATTATTAGCCATTTCCTGAATTTTGAATGGGTCACTGCCCTTGTATCATTAGTAAACTTCCAAATTTTAATGGGCCAGTTTTCATTCTAATGTGCAAAATGGCCCATGGCCCATGCTTTTCCGAGTCCCTGAAATGTCTAAGATCTGCATCCTTGAAAACTTTCCACCAATATAAGACTGACATGCTGATGTACTGAAATACTGTTCAAAGATTATTTACCGAAAAAGGTGTCTGCTGGGTAGCCTAGTCGATGAAGTGTTTGCCAGTCATGTTAAAGACCCGGGTTTGATTCCTTCATGGGTAATAATAATGATAATAATTAGGAGATAAACATCATGTGTTGGCCAATTCCCGGGTGTTATGTTTATCGACATTGTAAACACAAAAGTAAACCAAAGGGGTTTTAGTGTCTGCACTCGTTTACATCGAATACGGACACAGCAGTGAAGTGTCATCAGCTGGCCGTTTCAGCTGGTTCTCATGGTAGCATCTGGAGTTGCTCATTTGTGACGTCATTCTAATTTTACGTCACAATATGATTTGAATGACGTCACCACTGTTGATGACACAACAAAACAATTGTTTACGTGTCAATACGCGGTGAATAGTCTTTCAGTTTCCGGGAATCTAATACCATTTAATCATGTTTTTCAACCAATCAGATTACAGAACACAGTAACTTTTGGTTTACAATGTGTAATAATATAACGCCAATTTCCACTCCAGGTTTCCTCATAGCACTAACAATGAATAAAGTATTTCTAGAGAAAGGTTTTGAAATGAGGCTTAAAGTTTAAAAGGTTGGAGTCAGCTTAAGTTCGTCACAGATGGAATTCCATTTGACCAGTGCCTTGTTCCGGTATAGTGTGAAGTCAATTTCTGGTGATATTGTGATATTGCTGTAATATAGCTAAATGCAGCGGAAACCTACATTACTCACACTCACAAAAAATCAAAAGAAAGATAAATCTGCTGCACCTATATCAACTTTTGTGTTTATTTATCCACAGCCTACCAAAGATGGTGCTTGTGCATGGAACGGAAGATATTGTGGTTCCATTGTCATCAACAACCAGATTCAGTGATGCTCTAAGTGACATTTTCTCGGACGTGACAGTGCGAGTGTTGCCAGGCTGCGATCACTATGACGTCATGATTGACCTCATGATGCCAGAGCGTCGTTTCTATGACTCTGTGATGGGGATCCTCATGGAAACATGCAAGAAAGTGTTTTGATGGCGAGATTGGCGTGGTGTCCGTTTGTTGAAAGGTGGCCAGACGCACTTACCTGGCCAGTGCTTGAACAAAACAAGTCAATATGTTATTTTTTAATGAAATTTTATCTAATCACACATGTTATCAGCACTGTTCCAGCTTGGTTGAATTTCATGTTTAGATGAGTTGGTTTGTGCTATTATTTTCAGACCAAACTGCTTTGATAGTTTGAAAGTGAATATGGTACAAAGTGTGTTTGTAGGTTTTGTTTTCTTGTTCATCATTTGTTGATGAATCAGGTAACATATATTATGATTTTTGTTGTTTAATTGTGGAATAATCTGAGGTTGGAAATTGGTTATTTGGGTGTTTTCCTTGTAGACAGAAGCCAAATTGAAACAGTTTTTTTCCATATATGTATACCTATAATTTGCAAACAATACTAAATATGTGTTTGAATGTGATTTGCAATATTCATGGAAGGAATAGTCTTGCATCATTATTTTTGCAGCATTTAGCCATGGAATAATCAGTATTCCTGTCTGGCTAATCTCATATGATTCTAACTGCTGCCAAAGATTTTAACCACAGGAAACTCCATCCTTCCAAAAGGGCCTCCATTCTGTAGAACAGGAAGTGCTTGAAGACATTATGCAACTCTGTTGTGGCACACCATTTCAGTCCCAGGCCTTATCCCTTGGGGAAGTGTTAGTGAAAATGAAGTACCACAGACAAATTTACAGAAACACAAATCATGGTCCTAAAGGAAGCTGAAGATCCCGATTTGGTCAGTTCCATGGCTTCCAGAAGTATCCCTCACAATGTTGTAGTCACAGGTCATTTTCCATCCTGCATCTTTCTTACAAAAGTAACAAGTGCAAAAATTTTACAATATTTTACTTATCTTTTTCAGAGGTTCTAAAGAAACCAAAAAAATTCATTTTATTCATTTATTTTGAAATAATGTCTTTGATTTGTGTAAGGCTTATGTTTCCTTTCAATGGAAATTCTTCAGTTGCACACCAACATGCTTGAGTTAGTTGTTCCTGTAGTTGTCAGTCTGAAAATTTTGAAGAACAGGAAATATATATTGTTTATATTTAAATATATATTGCTCTGTTTTTTGAAGAACAATGCTGTAATGAATTTACAGAACAAGCAATTCCTTCATATTACCGATCCTACAGTATCCGTACAGGGTATGACTGTAGAGTTCTGAAAGGACAGTGTGTTCTCATCTTCAGTTGAGTGGTAAGTTTCATACAGTATATGTATATACTATGAATGATCATTGAACATTTTTTTCTGATACAAAACACCTGACAAGGTTACTTTATTAATTTGTTTTGAGATTTTAAAGACAAGAATTAGGTGTGCAATTTTATATTGTCATTATTACCATGTTGTTTATGTTATTACATTTGGGCCAAAACAAAGAGGGAACATCGGAACAGATCTTGGACAGTGTTCTAGTAAACTGTTCTACTTAATGTCCAAACATACACAGGATTTATGGTTCACAGGTAAAATGTCTTTTCATTTCATATGGTCATGGCATACACAATCCTAATGATACAACAATCACTTTGTCTCTGCTAAAAACCAGGCAACTTTGTGTTTGTTTTTGTACTGAGTTGCTGTGACAGCGTGCTGTCAGACTAGGAAAGTTTTGCTCTTTGTCAAAAAACAGACATATATGCTTTTGCAGATATTGATATGCCTGTGTCTGAAATCCAAGAGTATTTCTGTTTGATGTTTTAAACATAAGCTTTCAACAATTCTTCATCAGAATCAGACATTTTGTAAGTGTCAGTAATGACTAAGATATATACAGTGGAAGCTGTCTAAACCGGCACTCAAATTTTAGATGTTCCATACATCTGAGTAACTTCACCATATCTTGATGTTTGGTCTGGTTAAATCCATTCTGGGTTGGTGACATTTTGGAGTTGCCAATCCAGATGTCTGGCTAGGTTTTTGGTTTAGTCATTCACTGATGAGTTACATACATTTTCATGCTTTTAGGTTGTGTATGAGAGATACAGAAATCAGATATGCTTATCTTACTGCTTCGGTTACTGAGAATTTACAAGCCATGATATTGTCCATTTGATTCAAAAGTTTGCCTGTTTTAACTTACATTAGAGAAGTCCTTACATCTTCATTCAGAGCTAGCTTACTAGCGTAGCTTATCTCATTTCAAGGGCATTCTTCCTTGAACAGGTTTAAATTTGTTCAGTATTTTGTATGCGTGCCTGCATGTTGGAGTTTAAAGATGCCATGGGAACACTTTGTGTGCCTGAGAATGTATGTGTTAATTTCATGCAATTAGCCTAGAAAGTTTAGATGTTCTATTGTGTTATTGTTTTAAAGGCTGGAAGAAGGTATCTAATCTAAGTGGCTTTGTTTATTGATCTGTTGATCCAAATTTGACTTATTTTGGATTTGTTTAATTCATTTATTCCTTAAATCTTTTAAAATATTCAGAGTGGTTGATGAAGGCAATGAAAGTACCTATTCAACATTTAGGAAAAGAGTAAGCTTATATTCCACACACAGTTTTCTAAGGACAACATTTTTAACTGAAGATGATTTTTCTTCCAAGTATTTGATGACTAGAATATTTCACTGATTATTCTGACTAATAATCTTTCACTTTGATGTTGCACATGAGAAGATGATCATGATTGAGTCTTCACTTTGAAGAAACTCATATGATAATTATGGACACATTACTGTAGTTGTTTGCTGTGGAGTGTGCAAGCGAGTATTGTTATGCATGTTCTGGGTGATTGTTGTGAATATTTGTTAATTATGCCTTGACTCAGGTTTATGGGTTTAGTGGATGATCTGTCCATGGTCTTGTCTGTGTCTTTTACCTTGTATTACTCTGCTTGAGACGTACACAGATTGGTGTATTTTGTCATTCTGTTCATTCACTGTATGTTTTAATAAGGGGCCATTCATAATTTATGGCTAGGTGTTTGATGAGGATTTTTATGGAAGGCATGTACAATGTGAATAACGCCCCCTAAAATTGATGTGCAAAGTAAGTGGGGGGGCACGCACGCACACATGCACGCACACACACACTCACTCACTCACTCTCTCTGAGTATATGTGTCCAAAACTGATGACCAACCAGCACCTGCACCTTCAAAATGGGTGACCCCCTAAATATCATCAACTAGCCTTAAGTTATGAACGGTCCTGCAGTGGTTATGCAGCTAGTATCAGTGCAAGGCATTGTAGATGTTTCATCAATCATGAAATCACATATATGCATATTTTAACAAATTGAGATGAGAGATTATATAATATTATTTAAAATGTGGGGGGAATGAATCGGGTGAGATTTGGTCAACAATATTATAGCTGTTTCATGAGGGTCCATAATGTTAATTGTCCTGACAAACCAGGGGTCAATGTCATGACCAACACAATGTATGTGGCTAAATGCAATCAGTGTGCTCCCAAACCAGAAACCATTCAAGCTGATCAGCCATTGTGATCTCATGATATCTGGCTCTAGTCACCTAAGTTACCCTGCAATACACAAGAGATTTATAGAGCTGAATAATTTATGACAAACCTAAGAGTGCAACATATGATTCTATTGTACGACACACTTAAATGTCTTTCATATCATGGAGGAGGCACTGGATAATTTCAAACCATCTAGCTGCCATTTTGTTTTAAGAAGGGGCTGTCTCACTATGCCTATATAGAACAATCTGAAATATTATGATTACATAAAAAGGAATTTTTTTCAAACCTATTTTAGCTTGTAACATGTATGATGTCTAATGCATAATCCATTCCCAGTGTATGCCGTTTGTGTTGTATTGAGACACTGTTATAATATATGTACTGTCTTTGGCCAACAAGTAGATAAATTTCCTTGTTCACACCATCCACATATAAGTTACCTGTGCTAGTTGTTTATTTCAGTTTTACTCTCTTTTTTTTGTGGAGTTGGTGGGAAGAGAAACAGATGTTTCAGTACATAAGTATGAAGTCAATGTTTATTCTACAGTGTAGTGATCGGTTTATCTGTATTAAGGCAAACAAATTACACGAAAGTCATAAGATAAGGCATTGGAGTAGCCTAGTGGGTAAAGTGTTTGCTTGTCACACTGAACATACTGTGCATGGTTTCGGGGGTAGGATCACTGAATAATACATTGCCATGCAGTAAATTTAATGGGATATGGTTGAAATATGAGCCATGACCTGTTGCACAATTGTTAGACTTCTGATAAACGATCTGACATTTTTGTATGCAAGTAACACACTATTCTCATTACCAAGGATGTTTCGGGATGTGAAACATAAAATCAATGTAGATTCTTTTCTTTCCGAAGTGTTAAACATATATATGTAATCCCTCCTTTTTGTTTGATATATCAAGTATATTTCTGTTTATTGTCCTATAATTTGCAGAGAAAAGCATTTGTATTAATAGAAAAGTAAGAATAATATATGTACTTTGATAAAACTTTAAACAGTTGCTTCTGGGTGAGAATCCAAATGAATTGACTAATATGGGGTTGGTTTGGTAAAAGAAACATGTTTTGTTTTGGCCTTAGTTTTAAGTTACAGTGGAATGTACTTGAAATTTGAATAACAAGTTGTAAAATGAGGTCCAAGATGGTTGAAGCCTGTATTAACATATTTAACACTAAGCGTTTGTATTGATGTACTTAACACAATCAGTATCAGGTATTAGCCACTGACAATTTATTGTTTCAGATTTAGTGGGTTGTTTTTACATAAAAAAGATAAACAGAATATAGTTACCAATTCTGTTTCTAGTTATATACTTTAAATTATGCATAAGTTTATTTGTTAAAGTACATTATTTTTTGTCTTACCTTCATTCCATGGTCCTTGTCATGTAGAGAGTATTTTATTGAATTGATACACCCCTTCTGGATCCACACATGTCCATATGAATCCTTGATACATCTGTGTACACATTTGTTGCATGTGTATGGAAATGCCAGTACCAAATTTCATCGGCTGCTTCCAAGACAAAGCAGTTCCCTGCAGGTGATGGGCATCGCAACCAGTATTCAAAATGGCTGGTTGTTCATCATGTCATTGTCAAGATCAGGCATAGTTTGTTCAAATAGGTAGGAATTCATTCTAACATTTCTGTGTTCGTCCCTACTTTACCAGTGCTTATGGGGTTCTCAAGGATGATAATGCGTTCTGACCTGCATCACTTAGACTTGCCTCTATATCAAGCCCACAATCCGGTTCTAGTAGGTTCAGGGTGGTGGGATAGCCTCATGGTTAAACTTCCACTCATTACATCAAAGTTCAATACCCAATAAGGGTAGGATGTGTGAAGCCCATTTCTGGTGTTACTGTTGTGAAATTTGCTGGAATATTGCTGAAAGCAGCATAAAACCTTACTCACTCACTCAAGCTAGTAACCACTGCTCAGACTGGAATGATGTTTGAAGTAGTGTCACGCTGCCCTCAGTGAAGTTACATTGACCTCAGTGAGGTTATATCACCCTGTACTGTACTTGAGCCCTCCAACAGAGATAAATATACCATATCATGACAATGTGTGGCCGACATCGATGATGATGATGATGATGATGATGATTAAAAGTCCTGTTACCTGTTCAAGTCTCCTTAAGGGCCTTTGTCCAAATGATTACCAATCCTTGACAAGGGAGGAGTTTGTTTGTCTGAACATTGGCATAGATATTCATATTTTTTCACATTTTTTATTTATTTACTTGTGCCTCTGTACATATTCTGTCTTGTGATGGTTGTGTTCGCAACACTTAATGCTTCTGTACAATTAGAGATCATTCCAGCTTATGCATTGTGTTGATGTTTATAATTGCATGGGAGTTGAACAAGATAACTGAATTGTGATCACATTATGTAGACATGTTTTAATAAAATCTGTGAGTAAACTTTTGTCATAGCAGTGAATAGCCCAGAGGATAGAATGAGTGAGGAGAGCATACCACGACGAAGCATTCAAGATGACTGCACTTTCACATGACCTGTGAAGATCTGGGTGGTCAGTCTGCCTGACTGTGTTGATATGCCATTGTATCCCAATTGTGTAAATCAATGATCATGCTGTTGATCACTGGATTGTCTGGTCCAGACTCTATTATTTGCAGACTGTCTCCCCATTTAGTGTGATGTTGAACCAGTGTTTGCAATGCTTTAATTTGCCAGTTGGCATTCAGGGCCTGCTGTCTTTAAATCTGCAGGCCCATTTTGTCAAACCAACAAAGTAGACTGCACTGTACACAGTTTCACAATATCTACAAAAGCAATTAGCGAATCCTATGGTGCTGAGAGAAGTTATATTTGTTAAAGACTGGTGATGACAATCCCATGTGCAAAGAGCTGAAATACCAGGAAGTGAAAGTGTATCTTTGGTAACATGAAGGATGATTCTTGAACATTAATATAGAAAACAAATTATGGGAAAGATTCCAGTTGAAAGAAACAGGTTACACATAACTTACTGATGACCAGAAGGGTGTCCAGTTTTTTTTAAACTGCTGGCCCGATACAGTAACAACCAGCGCTGGTCCACCTGGATGTGATTATGAACAAAGGACTTGCAGAGACAACCCCCTACATCCAACTGAGACACCATTCTGCTGCTGATACCTCTCTCAGACACAATTCACTGATTTCGAGCATACCTGTTGAAGTGTTCTTGTTTCTTTTCCTGAGTGCAAAGCATCATCCACTATGGACAATGCTCTCTATCCACACCATCAAGGTGACCTGTATGTCATGAACAGAGGAATGCTGCTGATGGTTTCAGCTTCTGTGGTCCATATTTGATCATGTACAGTGCGTAAGGATTTGGTTTGGTTGTTTAACACTGCATTCAGCAATACTGAGCTGTATGGCAGCAGTCTAAATAATCAAGTTTGGAACTGACAATTCAGTGATGACAGCATGCGCATCAGTTAGTGCAAATGGGATATAATGACGCATCAAGCAAGCCAACAAGCCATTACCAGCAAGTGTAGTACTGTTTCCTTCTGAAAACCACTCATGTGGGATGTTTTGGATTTACTTGGTCTTCAGGATCTCAAACTATCTCTTTGTATGGATGTTTGTTGCTTAGTCTCCAAGACAGACGTCAAAACCCATTTTCACAAAAAAATAAGCAAAAACAGAAGGTGGTGTTTATTCTATTGATGTTTTATTGTAGCAATGCTATGAGATTTGTACAGCTATGGCTGTCACAGCCATAAGGGAAAACAAGGGGTACAGAACCAGGCACACCAACCGCGTCAGTATCTACAAATATAGATAGACTGGTGATGTGTCATTGACGAAAGGAGAAACTGACACATTGTCACAACACAAGAAAACTTCACGGAGACTGGGGTCATTTTCATTACCCAAAACTACAATATCTCATGTGACAATGTAACTGCAATATCTTGCAGTTACTTTATTCAGACAGGAAGTTGACATGTTCTCAACAGCAACAAAACAACTCCTTCCCTTATCAACTTTTGTGTACTGGTAGAAATAACTTCGGATCTGTACTGATGTAAATGATTTCTTTATTGGTCTTCTATTTTGTTGTGTGGGCAGCAAGTTTAAACACAATTCACAGTGGTTATCTCCCCTTACCACCATTTTCACTTATACCATTGTCTTCCTTTTTGAAATTTGCCAAGTAATATAAACCTCACACATTTTCAATGAACTTAGAACGCAATCTGCCATAATAAAAGATTCTGTGGTGCAATAGTTATTTATGTCTCAAGTTCTAACAATACACATCCCTATTTCACTTCACTGCACAGCAATACAGCCCCAATTATGGACATATAATATTAGATTAGTAACCTGTGGCCTGAGATTCTTGTCTTCACTTCTAAAGTCTTTGGACAAAACTTTCTACAGTTGAGTCAACTTGCTTCCACACAAACTTCAGAAGCAACTGAGACATTCTTGCTCTAGGGAAACATGATGAACCTCTTCTGAGGTTTGTTACCATTGTTATGTAAATCCTAATTTCTATCTACATTAAATACATGAAATCATGTCTGCTAAAAGATTGACTGAAGTGGAACCACTACAAAGAGGTAGAACTCATCTTTGAGTCTTCTGTCCCTAACAATGACAACATGAAAAAGTATGGGCGTTACCATCCCAAAGATCTAAATAAAATCTAACAGTATGAATCTGACAAGAGTACTACTTCGTTTCAATTGAATGATGGAAAATGTGTCTAAGAGGAAGAAGCTGTGAGACAAAAATGAAAATTGGTGGAGAGGGCTGCTTTTTTCAGTATAAAAACAATTTTCTCTAAGATAAACACAGCTTGTTTTCAAAGATGTATAGAAATGCTTTACGAAGATTTTCTCACAAACAAGCAAGAACCAGAGGACAGTCTTAACCCATCAGCATCAATTTTATTACTGCGCTACTTAAGCAAAGCATAGAAAACCAAAAACCAAAAATTATCAAAACGGATGCAGCATATCCAAAGCCTTTGGGGTTGTTGAAGCTGACAGACATATTGAACTATCACGCTTAAAATTGCATAGATTTGAATGCAACCTAATCTAAAACTTGGCTTATGCCATTGCAAAGTGTCCTGTACATCTGTTGACTAGATTGAGTTTAGTTACGAACTCATGCTCTTTTGAAATAAAATACATACTACTCCAATTTTGGCAGGGACATCCAATCAGCAAAATTTCACTCACTTTGTACATACTACATGCTTACGGCACCCATGAATACATACATGTATGATCTGCAGAGTAGTCAACAGCTGAGCTGACACATGAAGTCAAGGTCAAGCTTCTAATAGGTTCGGGGTGGTGGGGTAGCCCAGTGGTTAAAGTGTTTGCTTGTTATGCCAAAGCCCCAGGTTTGATTCCCAAAATTGTTTCTATGTGTGAAACCCATTTCTGGAGTACCCTGCTGTGGTATTGCTGGAATACTGCTAAAAGCAACTTAAAACTACACTCGCTCACTCTAGTAGGAATAGGGTGGTAGGGTAGCCTAATAGGTTTAGCCCATCACTTGTCTTTGCTTCCATACATAACAATGTGTGATAATGACTTGTCTTGGCTTGCAATCATGTCTGCACACTGCTTGAATAACAGGCTACTGTTGTGTCCACTCAAAATTTAGGACTGATTTGAAGTCCAGGAGTCAAAATAGATTTGTTTCCTTAGTTACAAATTATGTACCCAAAGTCATCATATGTATTCATGGGTAATTCAGGAAGGGCATGCATCCAGAGTCATGAATTACTGACTCCAGAGTCATGAATTATCGACACCAGAGCCATGAATTACTGACACTTATTTTCCATTACCTACTGAACAAAAGGGTTAGGAATTACAAGTACTTTGTGTAGCGAAGACTGGACTTCTTTAATGAATATGATACATTATTTCACATCCCTAACTTGATTTGTTCAGCATGCATCAAATTCATTACTTTTATTTAGGAGCTTAATTTGCCTCATACCTTCATGGCCCTTTCCAAAATGAGGCATTCAATCTGGGTAAGTTAACCCAGAAAATTTCAGATATTTTTTTCTGCGAGTACGTGAGTTTACTTTTACACTGCATTCAGCAATAAATAATCTGTCTAGTAAAGTCTGTAAATAATCCAGTCCAGATGAGACAATCTAGTGATCAACAGCATTAGTGTCGATCTGCACAATTGGGATAGATTTTTTGTGTTTAACAAGACTTTAAAACAACACACACAAAAATTACTTAACTCTAATGGCTGCTAAAGAGATTCCAGGTGTTCTAACATGCATAGTTCCAGAACAAACCTTTCTCCTATGTGGTTTTTGGATATAGTACCGTTTTGTATTTGCACATACTTTTAACATTGGTACATGGTTGAAATCCCCCTTTTTTCACATTTATTTTTTGTTCAACCATTAAATCAATTTTTTCTGTATACTGTAAGCCAAATTCAAATGTCCAGAATAAACCAGCGATTGTCTAGCCATGATTGTATGTAACATCAGGCCACATTGTTTACAAAGAGCACAATGTTTCTCTCTATCTCTCTCATTTCCTTTCTCTCATTTATGACTCTCTCTTTGAGCATTTTTATTTATATCTTTTTAAAAAAATATTTGGTGTTTTAAGAAAATTTACTTCATTTGACATGAACATATTTTTTGCCTCCAGAAACCTGGCACTCAGACCAAGAATTCACATAAAGCTAAAAAATACTTTATCATATCTAAGTATAACAGTATTTCACCATACATGTGTGTATTGTTTTATACTTGGGTGGTATTTGTTAACTTCAAGAATAAACATCCTTACAATGAAGAAAAGCTGTTCAAACTTTTGAAAAATTCTGCAAAATGAGATTCTACCGACTTGACCATCATGGCCTTTTCAGAGAATAAGTTATTGCTGTGATTCTGAAACTTTCCCCGCATGTGAAGCAATGTAACAGACACTGTCACAACATAGGAACCAGACATACTTATGTCCTTACTTTATTCACACTGATTCTTAACTTAAACAGCTTTATATCTATTTTCTGATCTGACAACCCATAATTTATTAAGGTGGATAAAAAACATATACTGTTTAGCTTATAATCATACGAAAACAGCAAAATTTATTTGTTTCTGACTGAACTCAAACCTCAAAACCTGAAAACAGGACAAGCTTGAAGATCCTAGAGTGGTGTGTTGCTTTAATCCCATTTAATTGTGATGAAATATTTAACATTCCTGTCACCTTTTACAAAAATATGAAAAAACATAGAGAAAAAAAACTCAACCAACTGACCCTATATGAAGAATTCTTTCTGGGCCCATTTTCATTTTAAATTTTATTCTAACCACAAACCAACAGTTTTGTGAAAAAATATCTGAAAAAAAAAATAAAATAAAATAAAATAAAATTTTAAAAAAGCTTCACATTGAAAACGTCTTTAACAGTTGTGTATCTCTAATTCCACTTGGATCAAGTACATGCAACAGACTTAAACATCTTATGTACAGCTATTCTGTAATTCAGATGAACAGGCCTGTCAGACATGCATGCTGACATCAAAATTACTCCGAAAACAAGATCAGAAATAAACTTCTTTTCATCTGATCATGTAAACAAGTGCACCTGGCAGGTTAAGATTATCCTGTCCTTATGCAATACTGGTTTTACCGTTAGTATCAACACTTAGTCCAAAAACATTTCTTTTTCATCAAAAGAAGTTGAGATGTTTATTTGACGATATGTAATCCTGGCTCCTGATCCACAAAGTACTTGTAATGTTACGACCTGTCATAACTCTACAGTTTATCATAGACTTAGGAACGTCATAGCACTGCAAACACTTTGTGGATCACAACCCTGATGTATTACATGTGTTCCCAACCCCTAAATGTTGTGAAATTGAAACTATATGGATGTTCAAGAACGACAAAGACCATGTTCAGTGATAATAATATTCTAATTTTTATACACCAAATATTTCTATAGTTTCATTCATGTGGTTTACAGCAAACTCAATGGTGTTCAAAGAAGACTGTTAACATAAATATTACTGAAGAATCATAAAATTTGTACATGCAAATATTTGGGCTTATAAAACAATGTTTGTGTAAAGTCTCAACAAAATTAAAAGCATAAAATGTCAGTGTAAAGATTTCAATAAAACACATTCAGCGCTGTTTAAGAGACTTACAAGAATCTCTGCACACACTGAGAAGCTACACAGCCTCAGAGGGGTACAATATATTGACACAAAACTGGTAGACTTTCTACCAAACACAGAAATTTGCATAATTTCACGCTGATTACACAATGCTACAGAAAGGACCATTTCACTGTTTTTCATCCAATATACACAGTACACCTCAACAGCATCAATAATATTTACCATGTGATGTAACTCACAACAAAATAAAATACTGTAAAAAGACAGCAAAATTAACCTAAACTTTCATTAGTTTAATCTGTATGAATTTCAATGCAAGGCATGCAGAGACGAAAACTGTGTTTAGACTGTACTACGCTAAACAAAATGAACCCTTAAATCAAATACAGAAATCAATGAATTTTACAAAAAAAATATTCCATAAGGTTTGTTTTATCATAAACAGTATTCACGTATAATTCTTAGTAGGTTTTGAAAAATAGTTCACTGACTTTTAAAATCTGCTGACTAGACAAAATGGACTGTTTGAATATAAAAGTCTCTCATATCGAGACCCTTAGACACAGGCCAGGAGGACATACCCGTTACAAGAAGTGAATTTGACAATCTTTCCCAGCAGGCCCCGAACACAACCGACAACACAATGAACAAACAATATACATTGGTCTATACATGACAAAGGGGTGTGTCTATATACAATCAGCAACATCCTTTTGAACGCTCAACACCCCAACAGAACCTTCCCAATTGCACAAAAACCGCTTGTGTATGCACCGCAGCACTACACCGACATAGAGATCACAATGCTACAGCTAACAATCTTGTCATAACAGTTCATCTAATTCACATCTAAGTATATAGGAGACAATTCCAGCTCAGACAGTTCTGCTTGGTTCAACAGTGATCAACTTGTTGACCAGGCAATTAGGTGTTTCATAAATGGCAAAATGGTAAATTTTCAGAAAATGTTACCAGTTTGGATAAAAAAATCATCTTTGAGATGTTTTTGAAACATAGGTGACTTCTATATATATGTCTTTGATCTTAGAAAAGAGTACAAATCATTGTTAAACTGCAACCAAGTAAAATCAAATTTTTAATAAAAAATGTGTAGTCTAAGTGATAAGGTTGTTTCTTGCAGAATTGCCTCTCTTCAATAGAAACACTCACAGCAAAACACTTTCTTAGCCATTTTGTCCCTTTTAATGTCAAACATTTGAAATTTTTTATTTCATCAATGCCTGTAATACTGACATCTCAAAACATGTTTGAGACTTATTGGAATGCATTATCAATATGATACTAAATCACGCTCAACTGACTCCCAATATTGAGCCTCAACATCCAACACACACTTGTAGGGATGCCGACATCAACAGCATCGATACTCACGATACTCATTATTGTCGTTTAGAGGGGAACATGTACAACTGCCATCAAGTTTAACAGTTTACCACATCATACCATAGCAGTTTGGTGCTCCACAGTTCTACTCCTTCTATCAAACCACTATATATACATTCATCTCTCTAAGGGTAAACTTATTAACTCTGAGAGAAACAGACTGATACTAACAGTCATAATCTCAATCTCATTATGAACATCCTTTGAGACACTGGGAACTGAACACAAACTACACAGAGATATCTAGTTTTTCTGAAGTGGCCATTTTGAATCTGAGGTTTGGCAGCCATTTTGAATTCGAGGTGGGGCAGCCATTTTGAAATTAGAATCTGCGTACTGGTGTCATCATGTATGTTTAGGTTTTGGTGGAATTGTATCACTGAGACAGTATATGGAGCTATGGTGATGTCATATTTTATACACAGAAAGATTCCTATCAGCATGTAATGCCATAGGAACATGTTTTCATTCACAACAGAAATACAAAATATGTGCTTCAGTATTCTGTCAAGTTGCATTGTATAAATCTATATGAAAATACCCCATCTGAATGGTCTACTTTTACAAAGAGACAGAACACACTACACTGCAAGTTGAAACGAAAGTAGTTCTCAGGACAAGCTGGAGTGGGACAACATTTTCACTTTGTAAGAAATTAAATCTGAGGCATGGGAATTCTACCGAAGCCAAATTCCACAACTGTCTGGGTAACCATGGCAACAGCAAGCTTAAAACACGAACACGATGACCAAGGTCTCAGTTCCACAAAAAGATATAAGAGCCATGACAATTGTCAACCTTTTAGGGTATGGAGTTACAACTGTCCATAGGCTAAGATTTCTTTCTGAATCAAGGGTCCTGGTCCTTGGTATCCAATGATATGACAGTAAAACCTGCTGTATGGAACTATGCTACGTTCAAGGAGGAATCGGTGATGACAGATACAGTCCCTGCTACAGAACCAAACATCGTTGTTGAAGAACTTACAAACAGAACTTCACAGAAGCCATGGCAATTCTTAGCAAGATCTGAACAAATTTAAATCCGCTGATTCATTATTTGATATAAGGACATAATCCTCAAATTATGAATCTGAGTAAGTAAAATATATACTGTGGGTGCCAGGAGAGTACACCTGCAGTACTTCCCATTGTTCCAGATCAACAAATTTCACCGAAGGTTTTCAATTACCACGTAGAGACAATAAGTTTTCATTCAGAAGTGGTCTGTGATAGTTCTGTTTGATCATGTCCTAAAGATAAATTGTTTCTTTAACAGTCTGGATTCATGGTGGGCTACTTCAAGTAGCAATGCATTAAACCAAGCTACAAAATATTGTTTCCATATTGTTAAACAAAAATGCAACATATACTAACATAAAATCAGCTTAGAAGTCGCAAACAATATCAAGATTTCGACAATCTAGGGGTGCCATGGCTGGACTGTTGGAGGACTTTGTGGTGGCTGTGTCTGTCTGCTTCAAGATGACCTTTGGTGTGAGGAGCAGACGTCAGACTGGTAGGCAGGCTGCGAGTTCCGAGAATAGCAATTTGCGATGTGTTTTCGAGGTGAAAGGCGTATGGTACATCTATCTACACAGGACGTAGTGGTTGTGTCCACATACACTCGCCACCAATAAATTATGCCTCTATATATAATACACGGGACTATGTACATGACACTCCAGGCCCCCTACCACCTCTTCAGTCCAACTGATGGCCTCTGACTACATCCAGTGATGGGCCAACAGCTGGACATCTGACCTATGGTCAGAAGGACAATTAATGGAGATGGTTTTGACTACCTCACATAACAGGCCAAGGATTTCAACCAAACGAAAGCTTTACTCTGTTCGCAGATAAGCATTCAAACTACCAAGACTGCTTCAAAGAAATTCTTAAAGACTGGGAAATATATTGTACTAAAAGCAGTCTTAGACTCAACAAGCCAAGACATTACTTGATTTCTTCTACAGTCGACTGTACAAAGAACAGACACATTATCAGTGAAATGAATTGTACTAGATTTGTTCAGTGTCTGAACTTGGAGACTGCTAAGCATTTTGGAGAGTTTCTTTGAATTGAGGTGTAATATTCTAAAGGTATTTTATCACTGAAAATGTCCTTATTCACCAGTAGAGTTCAGGCTTGCTATTCTCAAATGTTTGTAGCCCTACAAACTTCTTAAGCACTTAACACATTGGCAACGTTCAAAGTTAAGAATTCATAGGGTTACGAATGTTTTGAGACCCGAGCCCAGTTCTTCCAGACAGAAACAGAAACCTTTAATTTTATCTTAATATTACTCTGAACAGATTAAAAAGAATCTGCAGCTCTCATTTGGACAATGACCTTGACTTGTAAGTGAGGCGTGTTGTATTGAGAAGATGAGGATGAAAGTGGGGATGGGCATACACGTGGGCGGGCTTATGTGCGGGTATATACTGTAGCAGAACCACTGGCAGCTACACCAGCATTGGGGGCAGTGTCGTTGCTTGGCACACCATCTTGTGCTGCAGAGAGATAAGGTCAAGGTCAACGTCAAAGTCATCATTCCAGAAAACAACAGTTCACACGTTCACATACATTTTGCATGAGAGCAATGTTACAAAGGTCCAATTCGGATGACAGCAATGTTACATTCATGTATACTACATATGACCAAGAGTATCACGTTTGTGCAAGGGAAGGGCTCGCTGCATGATCAAGGACTTAAATCAACACACCTACTAGGTATATAGACACACTTTGTAACAATAACTTATATTACTCAATAGTACTAAAGCTGCCTACCCACAATTTCGTCTTTGTGTAAAAAGCTTCACACCTTTGATTATTTTGGAAAAGTTTTAGCCACAATGCTCAACCTCTGGTCCTCAAAACGTAATGAATATTTTCCTAAGTACACTGGACAGCAAGAGAAATTCAACTCTGTTCTTTTGTCAAGTTCTTAAAAAGAAGACATAAAAAAGAATGTTTACTTTTATCAGATCTTCAAAATTTGCATTTCTTTTGCTGTTCAGTATATTTCAGAAAACCTTCATACTTAGAATTTTTTAATGTCAAATCATCCATGTCTGTGTTCATTTCTGTGGCCATTATCATTTGGCTTATTCACCTTTGATTACTCAACTGAAAAGATTTGACACTGAAAGGCACAATAAAGGTAGCTCTCTATAAATGCTAAACGGTTTGTCAAACCCAACCCAGTCACATAGTGGCAGAATGAAGGACACATCTTTGTTTCATAGCAAAAGAATTAATTTCATGTCCACAGAGTTACGCAACATTTGTACAGGCAAGCAGCTTTGCAGTACTGTAGCAGGACGTTACCTATGATACAGTATATAAATTACAGAAATAAATCCATTCTATTTAATTTAACCCCCTATTTGCAACCATAGCTTGGTTCTGAACTCATTATAAACAAGATGCAAAACATGATCCAATTAAATGTTTCACAACTAAGACTATCTGTGCCAATGATGTTATAAAAGCTTTGAGTGAAGAGACCTCTCCCCAAAACGAAGCTATGGTGGTAAATAGTCCTGGGTATCATAATAGAAAAGCAATAATAATGCCCTGGATTGCCAAGGATGATCTACAGGATGGTTTGTACACTGTAGCAAGTAACAGCATGGCACTGTCACCTTCAGTAGTTTCTAATCAATGATACTGTAGTTATGACTAGTTAACAACTGACACAAGAGTCTTGCACGTCTTTATAATGATCCAAACCCATCAATACTAGATCCTTGGATCAAGACAACACATTCAAATGTCTAACATTGTCATGGGGTTTGTTCAACACAGTGTATACAATAACACAGGCATCAATATTCAACACAAATCAACCAGTTTTCATCTTGTCAACCAGACAAGAACATTGCTACTCACATTTACTTGTATGGTTTTGCATAGCTCTCTGTCGTTCTCTATTCTCGTATTCCATTACTTCATTGTATATCAGACCTGAAAATATATAACTGATGAATTAGCTAATTTGTCAACTCACAAGACAAAGAGTTGAAACCACATACAGCAGAAGTTCTTGAAAAGCATTTAGAACATGAATACACGACATCTTTTGATGGATAATAAGTTCTTTCAGAGATAATTCTTGCTCTTTTATCAGATGATAAAGATAATTCTTGCTCCTTTATCAGATGATAAAGATAATTCTCGCTCCTTTATCAAACGTCGAAAAAAGAATTAAAGAAGTTGTTAAGTTAAGTGAGTGAGTGATTATTGTTTTACGACACTTGTAGCATCATTCCAGCAATATCACGGCTGGGGACACCAGAAATGGGTTTCACACAGTGTAACCGTGAGGGGAATCGAACCTGGGCCTTTTAGCTTGACGAGCAGATGCTTCAGACATTAGGCTACCTTACCCTCCAACAACACAGGATAGCCAAATCAGGCAATCATCACATGCAAACAATGTTACATTTGGCATTACACTTTCTCATTTAAATACAGATTCTAGTACTTTGTAGGGTTGAAACTTCGGACCCACAGAGCTAAGCACCTTATCATCAGCACACACAGACAGATGTCTTAAATGAAAGTGAGTGAGTATTGTTTTATGCCACTCTGGGCAATATCCCTGTAACATCACAACAGGGGACACCAGGAATGGTATTCACCCATTGTGAATGCTACTTTGGCTACATCACTGACCCCCTATATGAAAGTGCATTTCCAAGAAAGTGTAAACCCAATCATGACATGCACTACATCTGAAACCTTCTTGCAATGTACTGTAAAGCATTGTTTCCTGTACTGAAAAGCAAAAGAAACACAATTTTTGAAAAAATGAAGTCTCATAAAAGCAAAAGAAACACAATTTTTGAAAAAATGAAGTCTCATATCTAAGAACTTATCATAGAAGTTCAGAGATGTGTTTCTTCTGTCGTTTGTCTTACCTTTCCATTCTTCGACCGAATGTTCTTTTTCATCTACCGAGTGGTCGTAAGGATCAGGAGCAGGCTGGAACAAGAACCATTCTTGTCATTACTTAACACACCTTCACATAAACATATACCATGACAAAGTGAAAGTATACCTGTAAATTAGGAAGACAGCAAACACAAAATTGAATCATTGAAATGATTATCTAAAAAATATCAATCTTTCAAATAAAACTTCACATTTTTTTCCCATAAGGTCCTACACTGAACAAAATATAGAAAAGTTTGTTTTGAAAAAAAAAGTTTAGTACCTGTACTCATATTCAACCAATGTAAAAAAATTTGGTTTGAAAACTAATGAACATCCTGGGTTTCTTGTCGCATGCATATATTTTGTCATCAAGTTAATTTGTTTTGGCTGCCTGAGGAGTTAAACATGAGCTGGCCTATCCTTGACCATCCAGTGTACTAGGATCTTCATTCATGAGAAATATCAGGGACCATTTTGCCACCCAAGCCTTCTTTGACTCCTTATCTCAATCCCTCGTATCCCTAATGAAGTACCAAGCTTCTTTTGATCATGAGTAGATGAATTTTGTTGGGTTTAACTGCCTAGGACGTATGTTTCTTGTTCCTATTATGACCACAGGTGAAACTTGTTTCAAATACCATGATATAGCAACGAGATCACTTGTAGTGGCAAATTTGACAACAACTGATACAAGCATACTCGTGGTGGCAGTCAGCATGTTAACAAGGAAAGCATGCCCAAGGGAGGCAACTCTTCACACCAAATTAAGGCATCACATGATCCATTTTCTCTCCCTCATGCTGACTGCGTAAGTATGGTTTTACTCTGCTTTTAGCAATATTCCAACAATTTCAAGGTAGGGGACATGACAGAACATGGGTGATGGATGAACGCTTTAACCACAAGGCTACCACATCGGCCTTCCTTCTTTCATTCGTAAGCTTAATCAGCTGCAGAGACAACTGTCTCCAGCACATTTTAAATTTCGACAAAGGAAGTAAATAGGTCAAGAGTATTTCAATGAATGGTGTGATCGTATAATACACCGGATAGTTGGCCTCACTGTACCCAATCATACAATTATCACTAAATACTCACAGCATTGACTTCTCCATCATCATACCACACGTTAATGTACGGATGCATCAGAGCATCATCCACTGATATCCTTCGCTCAGGGTCAATCACCAGCATTTTGGACAGGAGGTCTCGTGCCATGCTCGCACGGAGACCTGGGTGCTCGGTACTGTCCGGCGGGAACAGTACATCGGGGAACAGTCTCTCAAAGGATGACCCAGCATGCCGAGGTCGATTTTCCACATAGTTCCTCACTGTTGATTGTAATCTGTTCATGAAGTCTTGACTTGGAGTACCTAGCTGTTCAATGATTTTGTTCCACTGATCGATGTCTTGATGGAGTTAAGGATGAAATATCCAAATATTCAAATATTCAATTGTAAGACCACCATCAACTACAAGAAAGTTATTGAGTGAGTAATAAGCTGATTACAGTACTTGGGGCCTACTTTATCTTAGGAGGTGTTCTACATGTTCCAACATAGGTGGTTATAGAAAATGGGGCCTGTTTTAACACAGGAGGTTTTGTTTGTTGCATAACGCCACATTGAGCAACATTCATCTTTTATGGTAACGGAATGTAAATACTTGAGTCTATACCACACAATTCAGTGAACAACATCAGTCTATCCATTTGGGATATGATAACAGGTGTCAACAAGGTCAGCAGGCCTGACCAACTGATTTCGTTAGTCGCCTCTTAAAATAAGCATGGGTTGCTGAAGACAGACTCTAACAAAAATCTTCACAGGTGGCATCTTAGGAAATAACCAGCCAGTTGCAATACAGCACAGATAACAACGGGAAGGATACGGTCACTGCCAGGAAACATGACAGTCCCTCGTATTAACTCAGCCATGATACAGCCCACTGACCAGATGTCCACTGAAACAGACAAGATGAAGATGTGAACACAGACAAGATGAAGGTGTGAACACAGACAAGATGAAGATGACAGCACAGACAAGATGAAGGTGTGAGCACAGACAAGATGAAGATGTGAGCGAAGACAAGATGGGATGAGTGTGAGTGAATGAGTTTATTTTCATGACCCTTTTAGCAATATTCCAGCAACATCACGACATCAGACATTGTGCCCATGTGGGGAATCGAGCCTAAGTTCTTGGCATGACATGTCAACACTTAACCACTAGGATACCCCTACGCCCTCAAAATATGTAAGGAAACAAAGAGAGATAATAACATGTCATAATGAACTGTTCAAATTATAAAAATCTCTCTGATAAACTACACACTTGTGTACACATGAATTTCACGCAGTCTTATACATGTGGTCCTGTGCACATGGCTCAGGTCACGAATCAGTTGAAGATAAGCAACATCAAGCATGGAAAATCCTTGGATGGGTGACTGTGTTTGGCAGCTTGACTCCTGACAGTTTTTATGACTGTGTTTGGCAGCTTGACTCCTGATAGTTTTTAGGACTGTGTTTGGCAGCTTGACTCCTGAGAGTTGTTAGGATGTCAGTCCTGCCCCACAAAGCATGTGATGCACGTGGTCTTATATTAGGCATGTGAGTTTGTTTTTACCTCTGTTCACCCATCAGAAAATGGGTACCCGGTTGGCAAAAGTTATGCGACTATAACCTTCTAGTACTTAACAGGCAGCTTGGTTTTTCCAGGGTAATAAGAATCAGGATTCTGATTAAGCACAGTGAGCAATCACCTGGTGTTTGGAGACTGCACTATAAAAGATGACTTATTATTATTTAAGATTTACAACATAATCATGTACCTTGTCAGCAGCTGAAAGAATCATTTCATAACCCAAAAGTCACAAATTAAAGTCACAACAAACTTTGAAATATTGGAATGAAAATTTATTCACTCCCAAAATATTATTCTGCAACTACTTTGCCAGAAGCTATTGCTGATCGTGAGCGCTACCGTATCTCACCGTTTGCCTTGTATCCCATGCCTAGGATGACCTCTGGCGCCCGGTAGTACCGTGTCACTACATACGGCGTCATCATGAACCCAGTACCAGCTGTCCTCGCAAGACCAAAGTCCAATATCTTTAACGTACAATCTGATTTCACCACTATATTGCTGGGTTTTAGGTCCTGAAAAACAAAAACAGAAGAATTATTTCAAATCATGGGTCCATTATTTGTGTTACATCTTTTAAATAGCATAAGCAGGCAATGTGTGAGCAGATTTTACCCCCTGGATGCCACAGGGACATATATGTCCTTCTTTCTTCTTCAATCCTCACTTTGAAGTGCAATAAAATTCTAAACATATCAAGCACATACACATATTTCACAGTTTTGAATTCTGTGGAAAATTTCTTGATACCATTCACTATTACCTCTTTTTGGTGCGGGATAAAAAACGGAGACTTCACTGTTTTTTAATGCACACAAACAACTTTGACAACATTTGGCAGTGCCTGTTTCTCACACTCCTGAGGTAGTCGCAGTAATATTTATACCAACCGACAGGAAATTAAACACTCTACATTTCTGTATAATTTTATAGCTGTATGCAGATGCAGGCCCACGCGAGCGCAAGTATTGCACAACGTTCACTTTTCAAACCTTACAAAAATGTGCGCCTAAAAAAAACCCCTCAGCATCCACGGGGTTAAAATCTGCAATTTGCGCAGACTCAAACCTGAGCCTAAAGTAGACAAGTGAACCTACTTGCTACCACAGAATTCTCAACCGATTGGGAATCAAAGCTAGTTCTGGTGTAATTGACTGAAAACATGACTAATTCTTTATAGTCTAATGAAAGGAAACATGGGCTCTGGTCATCATTGATATCCTTCTTTTATAGCTTGAAGATGTTGGGAATCAAACTTGGACTAACTGCATAAGAGTGAACACACTGCCTGCAGAGCTGTTCAACAGTTCTTATTAGTTAAAGTCTCAAAACTTTTGGAATCAAATATGGCTCTAGACCACATGGCTATCCTTATACAACTTGAAACTCTCTTCTCCAGATGAGTACAACCTCACTGCATACAGCAGGAAGTTATGGGCTAACCCAGAACGTAACGATCATGGGCTCCTTTCAAGAAACAGCTTTTACTAAGGTTACCTTAGTGACTTACCATCACCTTAGTACTCTGTGAAAGGAAGCACTGAACCTGTTGGGAATCAAACCTAACTGACCCTCTTTTAAATAACAAAGCACAAAGGTGATCGTAAGTCACCAAGGTGACCTTAGTGCAATGTTAAGGTTAACCATAGTAAAGGTTGCTTCATGAAAGTAGCCCTGTGACATAGATGAGAACCGAGTTTCCACTGACTTTCCCAGCATCAAAAGACAGATGTTGCACTGAACTCACCCTGTGTATAATCCCGGCAAGATGAAGATGTTTGATGCCACACAACATTTGATATAGAAGGTAAGACATGCGTTCATGATCAAGGTCCATCTGTATCACCTGGCATAGATTGGCATCCATCAGTTCCATTACTAGATACCTGCAACATAGAGCAAGACATGACACTCTTACAGGATACACACAAGGCACACTCACTTTGAGTTTCTAGGATTTAATGTGGCCCTAGGGCGGTAGCTGGCCTTGATTTACTGTGATTGTGACACTCTCATCCTGATTGTCTTATATTTCTAGGGACTATGACACTCTCAGGGCACTCTCACCCCACACCTAAGCATTCACCCTAACTGACTTCCAAGCACTCACATACAGGTATGTTATTTTGTACATTTTGAGACTCGTGAAGATCTGGGATGGAACTGATCTTCAGCAACCCATGCTTGTTGTAAAATGCGACTAACAGTATCAGGGTGGTCAGACATGCTGACGTGGTTGATGCATCAATGTATCCCAATTGTGTAGATCAACGCCCATGCTGTCTAACACTGACTTGTCTAGCCTTGACTATATTATTTACAGACCTCCACCATATAGCAGAAATAATGCTGAGTGCAGGTTATAAAACAAGCTAAACTTCCTCACTCAGTCATTGTACATTTTGATCTAACAAAAAGCATAGTACACTAAACAGTTTGCCTTATTTGCAAATGGTTGTGAAAAGACAGATGTGCTTGTGTCAAGCTGCAAGTCACTAGTAATAGCTCTCAATCGTGGCTCTGATATTTGAAACTAAGACGGAGGATACACTGTCAGTGGGAACCATGGCTCTCCACTGTGCTGGTAATCGAGTTGGTGTGTGCTGATTGTGTGTGGGAGTAGCCAAGGACACACAGTCTCTGTGTCCTGTACAGTAATAGCAGCCATGCAACACCATGTCCATCTTCATCTCCCATCTTCATCTCCTATCTCCACCTTCATCTCCACCCTCATCTCACAGGAGGGAGGGTAGAACAGCGGGAGTTATATAGTGGGTGAGTTGGTGGGTGAGTGAGTGGGTTGGCAATTGATTAAGTAAGTAGGCTGGCAAGTGAATGAGTGACTGTATGGATGTTTTAGCCAGAGGTTAGATGTGTTGTGAGTGGACTGATGAGGGAGTGGATTAGTGATTAAATTAGTGACTTGGCGGTTGATTAAGTTGGTTGACAAGTGAGTGAGTGGCTGTATGAGTGTCTGGGTGAGTAACTAGTTGGGTGAATGGGTGAGTGAGTTAGTGAGTGGCTGTGTGAGTGTTTGGGCGAGTAACTAGTTGGGTAATTGAGTGAGTGAGTGGCTGTATGAGTGGGCGTCTTGTTGAGCATTTGAGCAAGACAGTGTCAGCAATATTATAGAACTTGGGAACTATGATTGGTCTCCACAAGTTGTATCTTTTACAAGGACTAAACCACATATTTAGCAATATGACAAAGCAGTAACCACTTGGCTACCCTGTACTTTTTGACAAACCAGTGCAAACAGAAATACTGGCAATGTACTAACCAGAATGATAGCATGGCAATGTAGGGCAAGCTAATGTTTTTCATATAAGACTGATAGGTTGCAAAACTGGCACGAAAGAAAACAAAACAGTCCTTCTAGCCCTCAGATAGACCAAGATCAAGTTTCTGGAATGGCCATATTTTAGAGAAAAATTCTGTTCATAAAGTGTAATAAAAAAATATAATGAAAAGCAGCCCAGACACTTTCTTCATTTTTAGAAAATATGGCAATCTAGACTTGCATGGGCTTTCTTGGATATACTGTATTTGTTCCTGGGTGTGTATGGCAGGCTAGCCTCCAGAACAACTGTACACGCTTGTACAAGCAAGGTAATAACATTTTGTATGATGAAATAAGGTGAACACTATGAACATTGGCCCAGTCATGGGGTGAAAGGTTTAAGGACCAGACTACATAGATGATTTATTGATATTTATAGATGAATTGGGAAACGTTCGAAAAGTTGATATTTCAGAGCTTCCAATGAAGAAGTGGCTAACGAACGACAATTTCATTATGAAATGTAAGCACTCTGGTCCAGACAAGCCAGAGTGTGGATGAGAAGGTACCATGATTCCTGCAGGCTCGCTACAGCTGGTGTACTCTTGTATGCTACTGGTTGTAATCAAAGACCGATGATTACGACACGCCCACACGATATTGATCTGTGGTAGACCTAGGAAGTCTTAGCATGGTGACCTAGATCCTGAGCAGTGCAGATGAGGGCTAGTGCAAGCAATGTATCCAGCCAGTAACTCTTTCAAGCAGACCTACTGACTGGCTCAGTCAGTGTCCATGACTTTCCAATAACCGATTCTGTTCCAGAGATCAGGATGATCTGGAGAAACTTTCTCACTGGTTGCAAGAACATGAACAGTGGAAAGTGAGTGAGTGAGTGAGGAAGGGAGCGAGTTTATTGCTGCTTCAAACAGCACCATGGCTTTTCCACTTGATGTTGGATGAAAGGACTCATTGGTCACAGCATAAACCATTAGAATCATCAGTCAGTGAGTGAGTCAGAGAGTGTGTGAGTTAAAAGCTGCTTTCAAACAGTATCATGGCTTGCATGCTTGAAGTTGCAAGAAAAGCCTGTAGTGATGTTTATCTCATCTAGGAAACCCAAAGGGAAACCTAACCAGGTCACATTTGGATCTGAACCAATGTTCACAGGTTTCTGGCACGCCCAAGGGACACAACTCTGAACTGAGATTAGGAACACTGGACAACCTGTGCCCCTTTATAGTTTCAAAGGCCTAAATGATTGATGAGATTCTTTGAACAACCACAGATACTGCATCAGAAAGAACCATTTGACCAATTCTGGTGCTAAAGACATATAATGCAAATTAATTCCAAAGGCGCCAGACCAAACCTGAAGTTCTTCATGCTGGTCACCAAGTCTGACATCACTGTAACACAAGATGTCTGAAGATCTGAGTTTAGTTGCACACAAGGCTAGGCTTTATGAAACTCATGAGGCGGCTGTAAAACTGCCGACACAGCACAAACCCCCCCACTTGCTCTTAATCAAATTCTTGGATATCACTACACTGAGTGGGCTCACAGCTTTGCTGACAGTCACCTCTCATTATAGGAATCTTCAAACAACTACACTCTGGTGATATTTCTACGAAGGAATCGTTTTATATAAATTACTACTGAATTCACTTGGTTAATCTTAATGACATTGGTTGAAGTGAATGTACCATGACATTGTGAATCATTGTTTATAACATCAATGAGTGATTTGTCTAGACTAGACAATTTACAGACTGCCATCCCAAACCTGGACCAAACTATGAAACAATGCCATTGTACCTAACACTGTATCAGTGAATGATTTGTCAGTCTAGACTTCACAATTTACAGACTGCCATCCAAAATCTGGACCGTAACATTAAACTATGCCATGGTATCCTAACACTGTGTATTGTTGGCCATAATATCAATGATAGGTTTGTCTGGTCAAGATTTCATGATTTATGATGAACAATTAACGATGCCATTGTGTCTTACATCATGGATTGTTGTTTGCAATATCAATGATGGGTTTGTCTGGTCCAGCCAAGACAATTTACGAGTTGACATAACATGAGTGAGTGAGTGAGTTTAGTTTTACGCCGCACTCAGCAATATTACAGCTATATGGCGGCGGTCTGTAAATAATCGAGTCTGGACCAGACAATCCAGTGATCAACAACATGAGCATCGATCTGCGCAATTGGGAATCGATGACATGTGTCAACCAAGTCAGCGAGCCTGACCACCCGATCCCGTTAGTCGCCTCTTACGACAAGCTGAGTCGCCTTTCATGGCAAGCATGGGTTGCTGAAGGCCTATTCTACCCCGGGACCTTCACGGGTCTGACATAACATGAAACATGAAAACACAAACAAATTACGACAAAAAAAGAACAAACAACATGTTTCAAGGAGTGTCCAAAATTATATAAAATATCAATTATCGAATGTAATTCTTTACTATGTCAGTGTTAATCACTTGAAGTTTCTTCAAACTCAGACGAAAACCAACATATAAATGAAAATATAACTTAGAGCCAATTTACAGAGTTTATTAATTGAAATAAAATAAACTGTCAACTAACATTCCATACTTGTTTTTGTAATTACTGACAATAAGTAGTGCAGTAACAACCTAACTGACCCCTACATTCAGGAAGTAACACCACTGAACCAAGCTGTCCACCTAATTATCCTATGACGCCTGTTTACTAGCATAATGAAGACGGGAAGTGTTCCATACTCACATCAAGCAGGTCTTACATTCAACATGATCTCTGACCCATACTATCAAAGAAAATCAATTATTCAATGTGTGGTATAATGGAACTCTTTGGTGCAATTATTTCCAAATCAATCTTGACTCAGAACATGACTCCCATGAAGGTAGTTTGTCTGAAGGGGGTTAAGAAAGTCACCCTTTCTTCCCCAAATCAATGCAATAAAGAGAAATAAACAGCTAGTGTGTTGAATCCAAGTCTGGGAGCAATGCCAAGCCTACTCTCATACGTGGACATTTTATTCATTCATAATCAATATCATTGGTGATGGTTGGTAAAGAAGCTATTCTGTAGCAAGGGCGGAAAAATCAATGTTGTGATGCTACCAAACTTGGTCTAGCTTTAGTGATCTTAATGCATTATCAGTATAATCCCTGCAGAAACACCTACGTCGGATGCATGCCAGAGAAGTGGTCTAATAGTTATATCTGAGGTGGGATGATATAGCTTGTATCCACCTCATCTTTCATAGAATCTCAGGAACTGCACAGAAAAGTGGTACATTCCTGTTTTTGATTTGCAGTATATAAGTACACAACCTGAAGGAGCATATTATTTCTAAGACGGTGGCTCTCTTGTGCACACCAATGAAGTTGCATTGCATTCAACTGAACATTTCACTTACTGTCATAGGACAATTAGCTTGACATTTTTAATCACTGGCTATGAACAGTCACACAGAATATGAATTAATGAGAGTACAGTATTATGTCTTAAGTCACATTCAGCGACACTGGGTTAATTGACACAAGAATGACCTACGCTCAAAACGCCAGGAGTAGAGTAAGCTGGTAAGTCTTGGCTAGGTAAACTACCAAAAAAATATCTGTAATGGATTTATATTAAATTCATATTTCCTATGTTAAGAAGAACTAACATTGCACTGAATGTTAAATTAAACATTACAACTGTTCCTGTTCGTTGGTTCTGTTATCATTGGAATGCAGGTAATTCTGACCAAATGGTATTAGGCAGAGTAGTATTATTATGAACTGGGAATCTGTTGTAACATTTGCTTTACACATGAGGTTGACTACAGGCCTGTGAGCAGGTCCAGATTAATCCATGCCATTGTCACACTGAGACTCTGGACATCCAGCCTTGATGATAGTAAGGAGAGAATGTTGCAAGGACTGTCTCAAATTCAACAAACATTTAAAAACTTCAACATTAATCTTAAATCTGTAGAAAGATAACATGGATATTAACATTCATGATGATGTGTAGCACGATCGCAATATGACCGAACAAAATTAAAAACACTGACAAACAAATTTCTGTTAAAAAAAGAAAATACAAGCAGACATTTAAAGTAGACATATCATGACAAATGATTCAACTCTCATTGTTTGGACACAAACAATACACCCACTTCGAAGCCAAGGAGCAGATTATGGTGCAGTCACTTTCACAGTGTCAAGAGGACAAGCCGGGGTTTCCTCAGAGAAACATACAAATTGGTCGTTTGCTTGTTTGAGAGACAGTTATACAAGCTGGTGTGATATATTGATTACTGTTAGCTTCTTCTGCCCATCTCCTTCTGTATCGGCGGCCGAGGAGGTGGGAGCAACGTGTCCTCATCCTACATCTAACTCCTCAGTTGTTAGACTAGCTCTTACTTTTTGTCTTTGTCAAATATATGCTTGGACATTTTGTCCTGATTCTCACTTAATGGATGCTTCAAAGATCTGTGGCAAGATCTAAATCATTGTTAATGCCAAAGAAAGTTACATCAGTGTCTAAGCATCATTAAGCAGGTTCATGTGGGAAGTTTCATGGATTTGCTGATAAAACTAGAGATTAGGCTAGAGGAGACTGAAAAGTGTGCGTTGCTTTAGGTTATGGATAAATTCCTGGTGGGGCTGTTTTAAAATAGCTAACTTCACAACACTCTATTGCCAGTTGTAAGACTTGGTATTTGTCTGTTATTTAATGCCGCACCAATGAATATTCCAGCTATATGATGCTCGTCTGTAAATAACTGAATCTGGGCCAGACAATCCAGCGATCAACACCAAGAGCATTGTTGGAAAACAATGACAAACCGTGTCAGCTAAGTCAGCGAATCTGACCATCCAATACCAATTTCCTTAGTTGCCTCTTATGACAAGCATGGGCTGGTGCAGACCAATTATCACCCGGATCTTCATGGGTCCCTGTTGAAAGAAACTGGTTAAACTGGCAGGAAGGTTCAAGAAATTGGTTCATAACATCAATCACAGGTTCACCTTGTCAAATCTGATTGGTATGAAATTGCCAACAATTGGAAAGTGAACGAGGGAACACTTTTTTTTTCTGTAATAAATAAGTTTGTATCAGTACTGGTTAACGACTGCAGCAGTGCTACAGGAATTTGTCTAATCCAGCATGTTAGGTAACTAAGCATCCAGCATTGAATAACAGCTACAGCAATTACCAAGAATAAAAGCTAGCAAGTCTCCTGATATTGAATCTCTACAACAGTCTCTCAAACACTATCTGGACAGTCATGATCCTTGACACTTAAAGTGTACCAACTCTCAGTCAGTATGTCAAACACAGCTACACTGACCGCATGACCAGGCACGGTGTCATTTTGACAGTGGGATGTTTATAGGATTCATTATTGATGTTTGAAAGGACAGAGTAACATGAAAAGCTTCCACAGTAATATGGATTCCTATTGAGCTACATGTACTAACACTGATCAGCCATAGCATAGTATGGTTTACACATCTTTTGAGTGAGTGAGTGAGTGAATGTGAACGAGTGAGCGAGTGTGTGAGCGAGTGAGTGTGTGTGAGCGAGTGAGTGAGTGAGTGAGTGAGTGAGTGAGTGAGTGAGTGAGTGAGTGAGTGAGTGAGTGAGTGAGTGAGTGAGTGAGTGAGAGTGTGTGAGAGAGCGAGCGAGTAAGCATGGTTTAACACCAGATTTAGCAATATTTGCTGCAGGGGAAGCCAGAAATTGGCTTCACACTGACACTGTACTCATGTGGTGAATTGAAGCCCCATATGAAGGGAATAGAGCCTGTTCATGGGCATGACAAGCAAACACTTTATCCACTAGACTATTCTACCCTCTCCTCATTGAGCCGCTTCTAGCAATGTTCCAGCAATGTCACAGTTGGTCCGGGGGTCACCAGAAATAGGCTTCACAGATTTTACCAATGAGGGGAATCAAACCAAGGTGTCAAAAGCAAACACTTTAACCACTCAGCTACCCCACTGCCCTCTCAGCACATACAAATAACCAAGCCTAGACCAGACACTCCATGACTGATATCATAAGTAACCATCACAACATCTAGGGAAGAAGCAAATCAACCATGTTACTGAGCCATATCTGACCTACTAGGAATATCTTAGTCAAGCTCAGTGATGGATAATTTCATCTACAAGGTTTCAGCCAAAAAGAATTATACAGAATTATGTCTCGTTAGACATGCCTTCTAAAATATATGCTGGAGGCCAATGTACTGAGAATGCACACAGTAAAGACCTGACATATTCCAGCTGAAAGGCTTAAAAACAGGATTTTTTTCACAAGTGTTCTTTTTACGTTCATGTGATAAAACAAAGCAACCAGTGACACAATATACCTCAAGCGACTGTTTCAACATATGTAAAATGTGACAGCTTTAAGTAGAAAAGTTAGATAGTTAGAGGTGTGCAATGCCTCGCTTCCCTGAAGGACACAGATAGCTTCTTCATCTGCATGACATGATGTGCTTTTCTTTAAATGTTGCATCCTTTTTTTTTCTCCTTGAAATTAAAAAAAAAAAACACCAGAAGATAAATCATCAATATATCCCGCAATGGCAAAATATCCTTCATGAATATGTCTACAAGTTATGATTATGCAAAATGTTTTGGTGTGTATATATAGAAAAGTGGAAGGAGACAATGAATAGTTTTAAAAGTTGAAAGGAGCACAACCACTAATTTCAGTCAAAGTCAAAGTTGTTGCCATGGAAACGCCAAAAATATTAAATTCAGAATTCCAAAATTATCAAAAGTCACCAGTAGAACAAGCTATGTGCCAAGTAAGGTGAAGACACAGTGAACGGTTTTACAGCTCTACTCCAGAAAAGAGCACTACCACCAATGTTTAAGTCAAACTTATTGCCATGGAAATGCAAAATATATTTTCTTCAGAATTCCAAAAGTACCAAAAGACACCCGTACACCACAAGATTTATGTGCCAGGTTTGGTGAAGAAATACTGAATGGTTTTAAAGTTCTGGTCTAGAAAAGATATATGTGCAGGGACAGATGGAGCGCATTTTAATACACCTTGCAAAACTCCTTGCGGGGGATAAAAATCACAGCATCTTTGATATAAATTTTCTGTAATGATAGAAAATCTGCCATGCTATTCAGTCCCAAAATGATGATATCCACTTATTTTACCCTTGTCATAAATACAATAAATGTATTGTTTGCAACCTGAGTGAGTGAGGGAGGGAGCAAGCTGCAGTGGATGTTAGTGCAATGCTGGTCACAATGTTCCACGCTTTGGAGGGTCCATCTAATCAGAACTGACGATGACAGAAGATTTATGATTTAAACCAACATTTGACCAATTCTGGCCACAAGGGGACATAACTCTTGACAGTATGCCATTCTTGATAACATAAACAGTGGCCTCCATTACTTCAGGGATCGACATCAAAGCAATGGAGATGTGCTAGACTAACAGTAAACACTTTATTCCAATATGGCTGACTGACTGCAAGAGGTCAATAAGTCAATACTTGAATGGCAGAGTGCCCAAATTGTGTTACATACGCCATTCTATTTGCAGCAGTACTTGATCTGGTAACAATCTACGTGTTTAAAATTGTTCAATAAAACATTTTATATATTTGCCAACAAAGAGATTTCCTTTCACCGCAAATTGAATTCACCACAAAAAACATTTCACAGAGTAGGGAATTGTTCTTCCCAGTTTGAATGAAGAATTTCACTTTTTCCAATAGCTATTTTAATGGAAGAATGCGTAGGAGAATGTGATCTTTTTTCAGTTGAGAAAAGCCCATGGAGACATTTTGAGTTTTACTGGGGATGTTTTTGTCCTGTACATATTTCCTCCAAATGTTAATATCTAATTTCAACATTTCACACAAACATATATCACTTTCCCTTAAGTTGCTGCTGGCAGTCAAACAACTCACTATAGACATGAAGCAATACATGATAGAATATACACCATCACAATCTATGCATCACGATACATCAAATAAGTTACATTATAAATTATCCTTATGGTGGTTCTGTCACATTTCCTTGTTGGCCAGACAAATAACATAAAATCCACTTGTCCTTTAGACTATATTTTTCAACCCAAGCTTCAGTTTTTGAAAATTAAAAAACAGCTGATTCAGGGTTTTAGTTGAAATGCAAAATGAAGGAATATCAAAATATTAGGATATGAACATATTTCAAAGAAACTAATTGTTTCTAAATTATACACAAATATAATGACAAGGAGCTGAGAGACTTTCTTCAGTTTTAGGTCTGTGGTAAACTAGACCTGCCATATTCTGGAGGCATGGGCTTCCTTGGAAATGTTTTTAAGGGTCTGTATCGCACACTACAGTCTCCTATATGACCTAAAAGGATACAGAATGTAATGAGTATAATCCGAGAAGAAAACTATAATGTTCTTTTCTTGACAGTATCTTCAATGTGGAAATGAACAAACAACATTTATGATATGTACTGCATGGACACTCGATAAAGACATCACACAGAGTTCCTAATTATCTAAAGACCACTGTCTCTGTCGGTCAGATGTACAATGTGACTTATGTGTACCATCCTGTAATACTGACTAAAGACAGTTGGAGTGATTCCCCTATATCACTGGCATGTTGTATGGCTCTTGTGGCAGACATCCTGGCTGGCCCAGAGTCTTCTGTCGGACAACGACTGAAATCTTACAATGTTCCATCTCCTTCGCTGTAAAAATATATCATTTCTGAACCGCTGGTTGCCAACATAACCTTCAGTTTTCAAAAATATATATGATACTTAATAATAACTGCAATTTATACCTAGCCTTTTCCACACAGTGTGCATGACATCCCAAAGGGTACCCTCTTTCTGCTAGGTGAACTTACCAGTAATAAAATATATCCGAGTGTGCATGGATGACAAGAAAGCACAAATGTTCCCCTATTCTTTTCTAGTTTTCTTTAAATGCTATGCGGTACAAAGCTTATGGAGAAACACTTGCAAAAAAATACAGGTACAGTTGTCCTTTCATGTGATCCCTTGTGTTTTTCCTTCAGTGTATGTTGCTGGGTGTTCTGATACCTTTACAGATACATACACTACTGTGTCTGAAATAAGACAATATCTTAAAAATAACCTCTAATCTCATCTCGTCTCCTCCTTCAGCAGTCCATTCACAACTCTTTACGATAAGATGGCATAATAAAACTTAAAGAACAAGCGTAGCAATTTTTCTTTTTCACTTCAGCTATTTTTTTTTAGACATAACCAATATTAAACATGTTAATTTTTCTATGATGTTTTCATGATTTTATCCATTTTTGTCAAGTTCCATGATTTTTCCAAGACCAGAAAATGGGATGAGAAATTTCCAGGTTTTCTAGGTCTTTTGAGAATCTTGTGTACGTACAGTCAACCAAATCTGGATCCAGGAAAACACTGCAGTAAGGTACAACAGTGCATAAAACCGTACAATACAGGATGACGATAAACCTGTTACACCAGAGTTACCTGCCCTTCCTGCAAGAGCTAACCCTTCAAAGAATCAATTGCTTTTGTCCATATACATGGATGACATTCAACATCAAAAATAACAAACATTGGCACAAGGGTCTAACTAATAACAGCTTGAAATACGTTCTTACTTACAACACTCTCTTTATTTCTAACAGCATTGCATAAAATGTTTGTGACTATAATATCCTTGTGTCTTTATTATGTTTGTCCTCTACAGAACATTATCAACACAAACAAAACCCATAAAACCGCCAAAGCATCATGAACATAGAATCAATAGGGATATAAAGCAAAACAAAATGTATTGACCATGTCTCTACTAAGACAGTTCCATCCATTACTGTTTGTAGAGCATGTGAAAAAATTGCTCTTGAGTATAGGTAACAAGTTTTCATAACTCAGCTAAATACACTGTCCACTCAGTAATGGTGAACACTAGAAACGGAAATAGAAATACTCCATCAAAAAATACTTTCTTCACAGATTGCTTGGCAGTGTCAATGCTCTTCGTTCTTTTGGTCGATCACAAACGCCCAAGTTCTCAGCATTCATTTGTTAATCATGGGAAATGGACAGTGATAGGGTTTAGGAAAAGCCAAGATAATCCAACATGGGGGCTCCCCTTCCTATCGACAACAATTATCCTCTTAATATCCTCCAGCTTAGGCTAACAGAAGGATCCATCTCTTATAGATTGTCAAATAACGACCTGCTTCAGAGAAAATGACTTTGGTCCATGTGTTCATAATCTAATACCTCTGTATCTGGTGCTGACGGGGAGCCTTGGTAGCAGTGTGCGTGAGACCCTCGACAATGTCCTCAAACTAGCAGCGTCAAATTGAACTATAGGGCTTTATGTACATTACTCACATTGTGCCATCCCTTAGGACTTCTCTGTGTAAATATTCTTTGTCCTGTATAACGTTATAAGTCTGTGATGCTCAACCTAACTCACAGAAAAATTACAGAAAAATTACTGAACGAACTGGGTATAATTTGGTAATAAACATATTGCGTTTTAACTATATATCAAAGATTACTTGTAAATTTAACAACTGTTGACTGTAAATCTACTGTTAAACAATCTAAACACAGAAAATACAGTATGTATATCACCATATCAGTTTCATCTGTAATTAAAAAAAATATCACTATAATATAATCTTCTGAACTGTACATACAAATATTTAACAATGCCTCCTGACCATGACTGCAAATGAAAGGTCTTTACAGATAAACCATCTGTGGTGATGCACTTAACAATAGCTGTTTTTCAATCACTTCTTGTTATGGTGAGTGAGTGAGTAAGTAAGTTTAATTTTACACCACACCCAGCAATATTCCAGCTATATGGTGGCGGTCTGCAAATTATCGAGTCTGAACCAGACAATCCAGAGATCAACAGCACAAGCATCGATCTGTGCAACTGGGAACTGATAACGTGTGTCAACCAAGTCAGCGAGCCTGACAACCCGATCCTGTTAGATGCCTCTTACTACAAGCATAGTCGCCTTTTATGGCAAGCATGGGTTGCTGAAGGCCTATTCTATCCTGGACCTTCACAGTGGTTGTTATGGTCGTTTGATACCTCTGGATGACCAATCAGAATCAAGCACTTTCCAAATTCATCTTGCTGTTCATGTTACATCATACAGATCTGCATCATGAGAGGAAATATGGGAGAATGAGCAAGTGGGATAGATTTAATGCTTTTTACAACAGGATTCCAGTAATACAAGGTGAAGAAGGTTGAAGATGTTTACAACTTCGGTAAAAACCACCAGCAAGAATGCTGAGTGACACAAGATGATCAGGAAAAAAACAACATACTGTCTCATGGTTTTACTTTGATAAAGCGACTGTTGAAATGTTTCAGAACTGTGTAAGTGACTAAGTGTTCTCCTAAAAATAAAATGAAATCGATAACACAAATGTTGCTTCACTTCAACAGAATGCATATGGTAGAAGAAAATATTTAAAAAATATCCCTCTTACGACTGTCACTTAACACAACACGGATGACTGCGTCATAAACACCAACCCACTTCACAAAATGTATGCCTACGTGATATCAAAATAGTTCCCCTGAAATGCAATCTCTTGAAGATTCCACATTAATCTGTGCTTTGCTATTCTGTCTAACTTCATAAAAATTCATTAATTTCCAATTTTGCTGACAAAGAATGTATGTCATTCTTTAATCACAAAACAAAAAGGTAGTTGGATAATGAAAGCATCTAATAATCAAACCTTTACAGATATAACCACACAAAGATAGCCATTTTTACTACACAGATGACGTAAAAACATACATGGTTAAAACTTTGATTAATGACATCAGAAACCTTTCTGTATGTCAGCATGAAACTGCTTCAATCTTCAAACCACACTGTGCCATATATCAACCTCAAAAAAAGCACAAGATAACATGAAGAGGCACTGTTCCAAACAATTTCAGACTTAACTCAAAACCTATTACACAGAAATGTATCTACAGATAGGAAAGGTTTTCTGAAGATGATTACACGTTTGATAAGTGGAACCATGCTAAAGACTTATTATTCACATGGTCCCCAAAGACTGATTTCCTGAGACAAGCAATTTCAGGCACCTGCGTGCACAGCGAATCAACTGATTATCTTCAGCCTTGTCAAAAGTAAAATGGCTCTTCAAATTTCCTTCAGATCCAGAATCATCAGCAACAGACTTGGTACAGGAGTGACAGTCACATGACAAATGGTGACATCTAGTCATTCTCTTGTGTTTTGAAATGATCTGATAGCCTCAACATGGTAACAGTAACATGCACCAAAGAATTTATATCCCTGAGTTCTTGCAATCTGAAATAATATTATCATAACTGATGGTTCCACAGCATAATTTTAAGTGGTGTTGATTTCAAAAAGAATGCTAAACTGTATAACCTCCTCAGGACAAAGGTCTGTGTAACTAACAAGCGACAGACTCATGCCAGTTATTTTCAGAAACTTGATGTAACTTCCACAGACTTATATGTTAGTTTACTGTAGCATAAATAATTTTCATAAATTTAATTTTTGTACGATCCAAGTAAAATTTTGCACATTTGTGAGGAATCATCTTATCTACACGTAATTTCTGTTTAATTTTATATTGATTATTTACTGAATGGCAGCCAATAAATCAACATATGCACTCCTTAAACATGGTAGACTATGGGATTGTGCATTGTGGAACCATACGTAAGGTGGTAAATATTGTCATGAGTTAAATCGTGGTCTGAAAACAGAAATTATGAGCACAAAGCAGAGATGATTTCACATTTGCCTGTCAGAATTTAGAAAGACCCATCCGAAAATCACTTCATGACCATTATTTGTGCTACACAGAAATAACATGAAAATTATGTCATGTGTCTAAATATATCTGGCGTGGGTCTGTATTTGCTTAAATGTCTTGGAAGACTGAAAGACTATGTTTAATGCAGTAGTTGTGTCACAGTGCCTCCATGTGCTTTTGAGTGATGTTATATTTTCCGTCATTGTAAGAAGTATTTGTATTTCTAAACTTTATTTTCCGAACATCCCGCCCATCCTCTCTCAGTTTTTTTCTGTAAAATCTGTATTTTTTCAGTATTTTCAAGACAACCTATAACTTCTTTTTCATGTCAGCCATACACAGATCCCCTTAATTACCCAGCTGAAAAGAATACAAAAGGCCTTGTCCTGAGGTGGATTTGTCAAATGAAGGTCAACAAAGTTGACCCATCCCTGCTCTCTTCTTCATAAAAAGTAGACAGCTGTAACTGAGGGTACTACTGGCTCATTTGAGGCATTTTACCTGTTATTCACATGTGAACATCCATTTTCTTTCACCAATTAACCCTGTTTTGTTGCCCATGTAATCGGCTAATCACCCATACATGTAAACATGTTTCTCTGAAGAGATGAACCTTTGAGAAGTTGCTGCTTGAAGAAGCCATTGAAAGTTTTGATTATATGATTTGCGTACATCAATGACATCCAGAAACTTTGTTTGGATGCCCAGAAACTTACATAACAGGCAAATCACAAAAAATCATCACTTAGGATTTCACAGTAGTTCATGGGGACACAGTCTAAAAGACTTACATGAGGATTAAAAATTTCATTCCTAAAATACAGGGATTTAATCTCCCCATGCCATAACTGCCCCATAAAAAGAAGATATCATCAAAGAGACTGTTTCATCTAACATATTCTGAACACGTTGTGCGGCACAGCTATTGAGTATGTCAGTGTGACTGCTTCTGCACTGACCGTCTTTCATATCAATGCCTTAGATTCTGTATATTTTCAGAAAGCATGTAAGTGAACGAACAGCAATAACACTACAGCATTTAAGTTAAATGACACCAGTCAGCATTATGTGAGAGAAAGGCCTCAAGTCTCTGATGATAAACTTTTATGATCAAACCAACAAACCAAGGTTCTAACAGCCCTTGAAATGCATTACTTTCCTTCCAGCCCTTTCTGAAATGCTAAAGCCCAAAATGGAGCAATTCAAGATTCTCATGTTCTGAGTCTCCCCACTGACTAGGGTTCATGACCCATGAAGGTCAGGGGTGAAAAAGGCCTTCAGCAGCCCATGCTTGCCTTAAAAATACAGCTATGCTTGTGGTAAGAGGCGACTAGCAGGATCCGGTGGTCAGGCTCGCTGACTTGGTTGATCGGTTCCCAATTGCGCAGACTGATGCTCATGCTGTTGATCATTGGACTGTGTTGTCTAGCCTTGATTATTTACATACTATATAGCTGGAATATTGCTGAGTGCGGACATAAAACTAAACTCACTCACTCACTGGGGCTCACTTTCAATTTAAAACGACTTGAGTTTCTATCCAAATTATACTAGGAAACTTAGTTACTCTTGTGCTGACAGTACAATTATACTGACTTGTGAGTTAGACGGGACTTTTACTGTCCAATACTGCAGCCCTGTCCCACCCATTAAAAACACACAGAGTTAGAATTGTCCTTGCAGGCTGCCTGCCTTCACTGCCTGAAAATGGTGGTGTCCAGGATGGAGCGGTTAGTTTTGGTGCCTTGTTCGACATAGCATCACTGTACCCTGATGGAGTTGAGCATACACACAATATCAATCACTGTATTATATGGTCTAGAACATTATTCACAGGCACCTGTCATTGATATGAGACATTGTAGAATGCAACGGTAAACAACAAAACAACAAACGAACACCTTAAAATAAGGTTGTTGATCTTTGCACTTCTAAAACAAACTATACATCCCAAACAACTGTCAATATGTACATTAAAGATCACAACAATTCGGCATGTCTTTGGTGACGTCGAGAAATCAGCAAAATGACAAGCTTCCTACACATTTTCTATACAACTAACTGAAAATCGTTCCTTTTATGACGTCACTGCAAGGCTCTGGCAACAGAGTTATGTAACCTGTCTGTGGTTTCGTTTGCGGGCGAGAGAGAAGCAGACGGCTTTTTAGCAACTTTTAAGCACTTGGTATTAATTAACCACAAGTTTTTTTAAAAAAAAGAATGGTGTTCGGTTTATGACTAACCAGAAATCTTTCATATGCAGTGGTAAAAAGAGTACCACAAAAATGAGTTTAACTGTTCTTTAAGTGTTTCCCAATCTCAAGAACACTCCTCAGATATTGTGCATGCATGATCAATGTCTGACAGCTCTTTTTTCATCGTATGTTTTACAACACGAAATAGAACTTATTCTTGAATATAATAAGAATCGGTTTGCAGTATATGATTGCATTAATTGATGTGGTTTTACTTGCTTAGAAAAAATATTATTTTGAGGTGCCAAACCTTTTTTTATTCCTGGTCTTACAGTAGAAATAAATTGATGTGATTCTAGGACACTTAAAAGACATCAGCAGTGCTTATAACTAAGTGCTAGTGACTGAGTAATTCTACTTCTACTAAGGAAACCCGAAATGGGCTGTACCCATGTGGAGAATCAAACCCAGGTCTTCGGCGTGACAAGCAAGTGCTTTAACATCTATGCTTCACAACTGCCTTGTACTTAACCATGACTATTTTATGCATAATCAGGGAGATAATAGTGAATATTGCATCTGATGACAATATTAACCAGGGATTTGTTCGACAAAGCTATCGTAGCATAAGGATGGTGGAAATACAAACACTTTTTTTAATATGGACTCATGACTGGTGTTGCACAATGATCGTTTTGTGGGCCAGAGCCCATGAATAACACAGCAGAAACATATACTTACACATCTTGAAATTCTTCTAAAGATTTCTGTGGTGTGAAAGCATTTAATAAACCTATAATCTGAAACAGAGAAACAAATGAAAGGGTTAAATCACGGTGAGACAGCATCATGAATAGCTAAAAGAGCGTTACAGCTATCTCGTGTTCAGATACATGTAATCCAAAAGAATATATTTCACATAGCTAATGACTTCCAAAAAAAATATTTCTTTGTTGCTCTATGAATTGTCAAGGGAGTTTAGTTTTCCGCCACTTTTAACAATATTCCAGCAATATCATGGCAAGGGACACCAGAAATGGCCTTCTGACATTGTACCCATAAGAGAAATTGAACCTTGTGACGAGTGAACACCTTCACCACAACGCTACCAGTCTGCCATTGGTGAAAAGGAGTTGAATGTTTAACTTCACTGTCACAGAAACATGCAAGGGATTATTGCATATACTAACACACATGTAAACATGGATACTCCAGACAGATCTAGTTTACTGTTTCTCAGAGTTCACAAAGGTGTTTCAAAGTAACAGGACATTGGGTCCTGTAAGTTTCAGATTTCTGTCCGACCCACTGAAAATTCACAGGACCCACAGAATAATGTTAAACAAACATTTCAGATTTAACATTTCTTATAATTGGCATTGAAATTATTAACACTATATGATAACAAACATAAGATTCATAAACATCAAACAAGTTCACATGCCGCAAATAACAACTTCACACAAAGCCATTGTGAAATATTCAGTCAGACACTGGAGCTGGCGGGTTGGTGACTTCTATCTGACCACTGGTGAATCTGCCAGATTTGTCAGAGGGTCAGAAGCTGTTCATGAACACTGGTCTCTCAACCAACTACTCCTTGTGTTTATCCCTTTATTTAATGCCATGTGTAAGGCAAGGTAACAACAAGTGCTATGTTTTCACATCTTGACCTGACCTGGCATTAAAAAACAAAGACTCAATACACTGGATAACCAAGGTCGGCAGGTAAACCATTTAATCCGAATAAGACAATCCAGTGATCAACAGCATGAGCATCGATGGTACAATTATAACCAAGGATGCTGCTTTAACATCTATTTTTATCACATCAGAGAATCTTAATGTAGGGGAAACAAAACTGGCACAGCTCGTAGTTGATCACCAGACTGGTGAGCCAATCATCAAGCTTATAATGCTGACAAAGTTATGGGTGAGTGAGTTTAGTTTTATGCACACTGAGCAATATTCTAGCTATATGGTGGCGGTCTGTAAATAATTGAGTCTGGATCAGACAATCCAGTGATCAGTCAATAGCATGAGCATCGATCTGCACAATTGGGAACCAATAATATGTGTCAACTAAGTTAGCGGGACTGACCACCCGATCCTGTTAGTCGCCTCTTACAGCAAGCATAGTTGCCTTTTATAGCAAGCATGGGTTGCTGAAGGCCTATTCTACCCCGGACCTTCACTGGTCTTATGGATTATAACTAAAGACAAGTAGCTATTGGCATGCTCAGAAATAACACAAAGGTTATGCACCGGTTTCATGCCCGTCATTTTTAACTCTAATGGTTACTACCCATCAAGGCTAAATTAGTCCTGACTTTGATCTGGCAGTCTATGATGAGGGTGAAATTCCAAATGCTTAGGGTATGACATGTACTTGTACGACATCCAGAAGGGGGGGAAAACATGTCCTTAAACATGCTAAATGAGAAAATTAAATTGGTTATTGATGAATCTGTCATGCTAACTTGCAGATAATTTTAGCCATAAACCCAAAATGCATAGCAGCAAGCGGAAGTTTGATAATCGTCTGTCAATATTTGGCAATAAGCCACATAAAACTTTCATCTAGGTGTCTGTGCTCATCAAGTACGCTCATATCTACATCACATTACACAAAGTACCAAATGTGTGAGATAAAGGTGTCTACTACAAGGTATGTACTTAATCTGCTCAAAAAAAAACATGGCAAACCATGCGCATTATCACAGGACCTGTGACCCGATGTAAAATCATTTTGGAATACAGATGTTATTGAGTATGATTGCGATGGTCCCTGTTTGAATAATGGCTCACATCTTGTCTTCACCTCATCTTTCATCCTAAAAATGACCTTCTCCAAAGGTTTCGCAATGCCCGTCAACAGAAGGACCAAGACATCGTTTGACGCTGATGTGAAAAATGGTCACAATGTAGTTTGGATAAGTTAAATGAATCTTGTGAAAAATACTGATTTTCATGTGAGAATTGATACGATGTTCCGGATCTGCCAACGCAGAACTCGATGCTAGTGGGCCACACTGTCACGATAGTGGCCTCCGTAATGCCCGTTGACACGCTAGTTGCAGGGAACATGTTGCAACACACGGCTGACACACCATTAGCAAATATTGATTGATATAATGTGCAATTGTTTCTCGAGAGATTGACTGACGCATGCTGAACAAGGAAATACATCACTCAAACATTTATTTCATGCCTGATTCAGAATATATGTGTTCTCTGTTAGCATTTGCCTGTTAATACATGTATATGTAACTCCAAAGGATACAGAGAGATTAATACATGAGCGAGTGTGTCATATTGTTTTTACAAAACGAGTGTCAGAAAAAATACATATTTCCCAAGTGAGATATGTATATGTAAAACCCAAGCATACTCTCTATTAAGCTTCCCCATTAATAAATATTAGTTTCATCCATAATGTACATTCCATCTTCTTCTATGGATATTGTCCTCAAAATATGTATAATTTCAAAGCATATTTTCCTCTTAACAAATGTTACTTCAAAACAAATTTCCTTCCTTATAAATGTTACACCCACTGTTATCTCCAGGTTAATGCCACTCCCATGTATATATCCCTGTTAATGTCATTCCCATGTATGTCATAAGTTGTTCAATGGACAGGAGGGGTACATGGATTGATGTACCCTTGATGTTTGTTTATGTTCCCTGAGCCTGAAGGTTGAAGGGAACATAAACAAGCATTGAGGGTACAACAACCCATGGGTCCTGAGGGACCACTGAACAAGTACTTATCTTGCTGAACACCTTAAGCCCTCGGGTCCACAAGGACATACATGTACTTCCTCTTCTACCTCACTTTGAAGTCCAATAAAGTTCTAAATGTATCACACACACATATATACTTAATAGTTTTGAATTCTATGGAAAATTTCTAATTTCGTGAGACCACCCACTATTATCTCAGACAAAGCTTAACTTCTTAAAATAACCTTTCAAAATATGATTCATCGTAAATGTCGCTATTTTAGACACAAGATAAAATCGCGATTCACAGTGTTGTTTGCTGTATTTTTTGTAATGTGAAAATCTGATAATTACTGGGAGTAATGAATTCTAAAAACAGCATATCGATTGATATATATTGATGTATTGATGACCACCAATATCAAGTATCATGTAAGGGCTCATCATAATTCTGAAACATCGCTGATGAACCCTTAATCAGCTGGGATGTTTTTGAAAACATACTTACACGAACGCCAAAGTGCACTTTCCGCCATATTGCATACTGCTTACAAAATCACATTTCGTGAAGGCCGGTATTGAGACGAAAATTACATCACATATTTTTCATAGTCAGCTGCCACAAATGCATCACTGAATTCCCGATACATTTTAGAATCAGATTACAAATAGTCTTTGTTGCCAATACCACCTACCTAGATAAGACTAAACGTAAGATATTGAGTGTGAAAATGAAGACTTTGCTTGAAAGACTTCGCTTGTTTGAAATGCAGCACATCCAGCTGGCTAATCATTGCTTACTATGGCTCCATACGTTTAGAATATGCAGGGGAAGAGTATCGCAGCAACAAATAGCAAACTAAAATGCCATGCAATGACTTGATAATTCATATGTAGTTTCCATGCAGCATGACGCCAAGACTAAAGCAAAATCACGCTGAACGACAACAGTAATCATCAGTATTTCAGACGTCTTCTCTTTTTCACAATAAAAATGATAAAAAACATATAACAATACACAGATAGAACGATTCTGACTACTTAATTATTCTGACTACTTACATCACATATTTATGTACAAGAGACCTCACAAAATCCTGTCTACCTTTGTCAGTGAAGCCACCATTTTGAAGTCATTGGTTAGGATGTCATATGGCAATATCGTTGTACATATTAGGCAATTTCTTTGAGGTGAAGGTTGGTTGAACACGAGTAAACACAATCGCCCTATCCTTCGAATAAAAGTCCCCTATTATGATGTATATTTTGCGTATAGTTCTGATATTTTTTCATGAAACTAATTTCAGTGTCTACATTTAGCCTTTACACATGTGCTAGAAGATCACATGTAGCCATTACTGCCATATGTGCTTTAGTTCCTGTGATGTACAATATTCAATATGCTTGGACTACTATCACACTTTCATATAAACAGGTTAATAAACAGCCATTTAATTCAACCTTATAAGTAGAACAGGTAACATTAATGAAAACTATTGATACATTTTATGAAATGTACATGCACACACATTTGCAGGAATGTTTATTTTGAATTGTTTGAAGCACGGGTACAAATCTTTTTGCAGCCATTGGTACATCTTGCTTACAAGAAAGATAGATTTCTCCCTCCCTCCATTTGCATTCGCAAAACATGGGTAATTTCCTTACATAATACATAAGTCAGTGTTATTCGAGACAGAGAACTACTACCATGAAGTACCAAATGAGTTGCCACTCTCTCTGTCTGTGTGTGTGTGTGTGCACGCACGTGTGTGTCCCTCTTAATGTCATTATAATGTATACCCCTTTTAATTTCACCTTCATGAAAAAATCCCTTGTAAATGTCACTTTCATGTATGTATCCCTGTTAATGTCACTTTCATGTATGTATCCCTGTTAATGTCACTTTCATGTATGTATCCCAATTAAAGTCGTGTATGTATCACTGTTAATGTCACTTTCATGTATGTACCCTGTTAATGTTACTCTCATGTATGTATCCCTGTTAATGTCACTTTCATGTATGTATCACTGTTAATGTCACTTTCATGTATGTATCCCTGTTAATGTCACTTTCATGTATGTATCCCTGTTAATGTCACTTTCGTGTATGTATCCCTGTTAATGTCACTTTCATGTATGTATCCCTGTTAATGTCACTTTCGTGTATGTATCCCTGTTAATGTCACTTTCATGTATGTATCCCTGTTAATGTCACTTTCGTGTATGTATCCCTGTTAATGTCACTTTCATGTATGTATCCCTGTTAATGTCACTTTCATGTATGTATCACTGTTAATGTCACTTTCATGTATGTATCCCTGTTAATGTCACTTTCGTGTATGTATCCCTGTTAATGTCACTTTCGTGTATGTATCCCTGTTAATGTCACTTTCATGTATGTATCCCTGTTAATGTCACTTTCGTGTATGTATCACTGTTAATGTCACTTTCATGTATGTATCCCTGTTAATGTCACTTTCATGTATGTATCACTGTTAATGATACAACCATGGATATATCTTTGTTAATGACGCTCCCATGAATATATCACTGCTAATGTCAATCCCATGTATATATCACTTTCATTTGTTACAACCATGTCTATATCCTTGTTAACATCACATCCATGTATATATCCTAGTTAACATCACATCCATGTCTATATCCTAGTTAACATCACATCCATGTCTATATCCTTGTTAACATCACAACCATGTCTATATCCTTGTTAACATCACAACCATGTCTATATCCTTGTTAACATCACAACCATGTCTATATCCTTGTTAACATCACATCCATGTCTATATCCTAGTTAACATCACATCCATGTCTATATCCTAGTTAACATCACATCCATGTCTATATCCTAGTTAACATCACATCCATGTCTATATCCTAGTTAACATCACATCCATGTCTATATCCTAGTTAACATCACATCCATGTCTATATCCTAGTTAACATCACATCCATGTATATATCCTAGTTAACATCACATCCATGTCTATATCCTTGTTAACATCACATCCATGTCTATATCCTTGTTAACATCACATCCACATATATATCCCTGACATTACACCAATGTCTACATCCTTGTTAACATCATATCCACGTTTATATCCTTGACACTACACCAATGTCTATATCCCTGTTAACATCACATCTACGTATAAATCCCTGACATTACACCAATGTCTACATCCTTGTTAACATCACATCCACGTTTATATCCTTGACACTACACCAATGTCTATATCCTTGTTAACATCACATCCACGTATATATCTTTGTTGATGTTACACCCATGTACATATCACTGTCAATGTTACTTCCACGCATATATCCCAATTAATGTTACAGTCATGTATATCCAGGTTAATGTTTCCAGTATATATCCATATTAATAAATTACTCCCAATACATCCATGTTAAAATGTTACTCGCTGTTAACAAGACAACTGATTACACTCAACAAAGACAAACCCATCTCTGAAAAAATCCGCCATATTGTAAGCCCGAAAAAAAGATAATTTAATTAAAGCAGGCTTCTTAAAAGCTGAAATTTTTAATAACTGCAGAGTGTATTGATTCTGCTTGAAATAGTCCAGTTGTGGAAAGGTCTTGTCAGCTGAGAGAGGTTTACATGCAGTTTTCTCCACATGTGATTGAGTGGTAGGCATGACTGTAGAAAGAAGATGGGTCCAACATCGATGGGATCTGAAGGCTGTGTGTTTATAGATGAGGATGTTATGCAGGAAGTACCATAAAAGTTGCTGCTGCTGCTGCTGCTGGTCAATCAGATTGCACAATCTTAAGCTAATGAAAATACATCTTGCTTTCAGGAAGCACTGCTCAAACTTGAGTTTATTTCAAGGCAGATAATTTAATGTTGCTTTGAAGATATTTTATGCTATGATTTAATTTGAAAGAACACACCACAAAGAAAATGTTCTTTGATGATCAAAACAAAATGTTAACTAAACCTTCACCATATTTGGTCACTTTTACAAGAAAACAATTGTTTAAAGATATATTTTACATAAATGGCTAAGGACACGACAGATGCAATAACTAAACGAGCTGTTGTAAAGGACAGAGGCACAAAACTATTAATGAGAGATGATTACAGTGATAAACTCATCTGTTTGTAGATTACTCTGTATTAATGGCAGGTATTGGATTGTTTTCCTTGATCACTGCTTAACATAAGCAGACAGAAAAAATCAATCATTGAAAAGAGTGAATGAGTTAGGCGTACTCAGCTTTCAGAAATATTCCAGCAGTATTATACAGGGCGACCAGAAATAGGTATCACACACTGTACTCACGAGGGGACAATGGACAGATATAAAAATAACAACGTGCAACTCACATAATATTCTTATCACCATTCTTCAATCTTCCTATACCCTAAGGGCAGCCTTTTTATTGGTCTTGGTGTGACAGATATATGTTCTTAATAACTATGATCCTTTTAAAAAACACACCTTAATGTAGACTAATAACTAGTCTCTGAAATGAACATATTTTACTGAAAAAAGTTTGAAGTAAAAAAAAAATAACATAAGGAAATGGAACCCGGAGACTTTCTTCACTTTCTGAAGCTAGGGGAATCTAGACTTGCCACATTTTTTAGACTTGCGTGGGCTTTCTTGGATATATTTGCTTCAGGGTCTGTATAAAAGACTACTGGGATGTTGCATCCAGTTTAACACACAAAACAATTTACCCATGAAGAAATTTTTAAAAAAACCCAGAATATGATTTGGTGAAAAAAAAGGGAAATGAATTATTTCTTGAAACACTGTCTGATGAAACAAACTGTCTCGAACAACTGTCCCCTCCCAATCTCCAATGAACATTAAGCATGCAGTTCCTTCGGGGACAAGTCCATCCTTGTAACATATATGGAACACTGAAGTGGCCGTTCACCGATATAATGTTGATCCAAGTACAATACGTGCCTCTCCCATAAGTCGTAGTAGTCTATTGATCACTTTCCTGAAACATCAGTATGGGACAATCCCACAAAGCACAAGGATGGTAAGCTCTAATGAGGTTGTTAGCGACACTGCGCCCAACAAATTACATCATTACCATAATTGGCCAGTAACCCTATAAACAATGGTAGAGTTATGTCCCTTCGCCCAAAACGATTTATTGCACAGTAATGTGATTTTCTACTTTGAAATCAGATAATCATGATAAAAAGGGCATGTTCATCTGATAATTAAATATAAAGACACTCGTTCGCCAGACGTGGTGGATGGGCTGTACATATATCTGTCAATAACAATGAATATGCTCATCTGTCATCTGAAATACTTTTTCTTGGTTTCATGCCCATAAACCATTCATTCTGTGCAGATGCATCTGTTAGGAAGATGAATATTCAAATGTCCAAAATATATTTTTTTAGAATTAATTCAACACTGAATTTCATGCATCGCATTAAAGAAGTGTCTACTTTCAGGAATAATTCTGGAAAAGTCTTTAGAGTAGTACATGTATACTGTTAACCTCCTAGATAAAGAAGTCTTGAGAAAGTAAAGTATGTGCCCAGTAAAGGTTTTTTAAGTGTAAGCATAATGTCCGAGCCTTCTCCCTCGGCATCAAGGTGCTCGCTATACAGCTGTATAATCGACTCTAATATATTTCTTTTTTCATCCGTATCAACTAGACATGAGTGGACAAACCACCAACTGTCTGGGATGGACCCACTGTGCCACTGCCAACATCCAATTACATGGTGTGTCACTCCTGGAACAATCAATACAGAACTGAAGGAAGTCACTAGCCTGCACTGCCCACCCCCGAAATTAATAAGAGTTAGATAATAGTGAAGGGAAAATGTAATTACGCTCTTCTGGAGTTTTTCTGGTTCCTTCACCAGGCTTGATCAAACCACATCAAAAGAAACATTAACAGACTTTATTTGATCGATAAAACATTTTCTGGCAGATGAGATTCAACACCAGTTCTGCTGTATACTGGCAAAGTTGTAGCCACCAATGGAAGTACAAAGTAAAACTGGATAGGGATTATACAACAATCTCGCAGTGAAGAGACTGCAGGAGACAACTTCCTCCATATCAACTGCTAAGTCTTCAACACCAAATCAAATACAATGCCTTCATGAGAATGAAGAGTTAGTCATGTTGGCAGTTTGGTTGAGGTTGAGGTTGAGGACATATCTCACAACTGTGATACTCAGATATTTTGCGATCATATTTACGATCAGACATAAGATTTACTTCCCAAGGAGCTTAGATGTGAGCCCTTCAAGATTCCATCATCATCATCATCATCATCATCAACATCATCAGGACTACCACCACCATCTATATACAGTAAAATTCCTAAATACAATTTCTAGGTCACCAAGTTTTCTTTGTCATTTTTCTTTTAGCAAAATACGTCTGGGTCACCTTGATCTGATTTACAAAGTACTCATAAAATACAGCACAACATCCTTCTGAATGATGTAAATATGTCATGGAATAGGAAAATATTGATAAAAGAATTATTTACAGTGAAAATAGCCCTAAAATCCATTTCTACACACAATCCCTGAGGCAAAATTTCTTCATCAACAATATCACTCAATCAAATTCTCAGCCTTGAATTACCACATGGCAGATGAACAAGTTCAACCAAGTGTGTGTTTAAATCGTAGCCATGCAAATGTAGATTGGTAACAGCATGGCAGCTTCAGGCTCTCCACGCAGTATGTTCCTACTACAGAAAGTCATACCAAGCTAACGAACCAGAAACGCCTTTGCCATGAACTAAACACCTCACTTTCATTGGTATTCAAGGGGAAATGGCGTATTAGCTGGCTGGACTATTCTTCCAATTGCTTCTGGTCACATGACAGCAAGCAGTCGGGACTAGATCAGATTGGGGCCCAATGATTGGTCCCAGATAAATATATGGCAATATAGATCCTGATTTACGATACATTTCTATTTAAGCTTTGATAAAATAATTAAAGAGAGAGACAGATACTTTTCATGTCAGTTCAACCTAGACATCAATTTATTTATTGTTTTATTTAGTCAACCAGGATTTGTGATGCTGTAAAAATCCGGAAAATACTCCCAATGGATTGGTATTACTGTTATTTGAAACTAGAACTGTCATGACAGAACTCACATAAACAATGCTTCATGAAAACACTTTTCACTGAGTCAGGCTCACTGACAGGGCCCTGTTCCGCTCAACAGAAACATTCTGCAAAACTACATTTTATTTATCAATAATGACAAATTTATGGATATCAACTTTGTTTATATTGTGGGTGCGACAATTCAATAAAGAATCTTGTACCTTGTCAGATATCACAGTGGTACCGTAATGTTGCACTCACAAAATAAAAGTTATCCATAAATTTAATATTACTGTACTTCCAAACTTCTAAATTGCCCTCAGATAATTATAAGCTATATCATCATCAAACAGCTTTGCTTTTGAGTAAACCTTGCAGAAAATATTCTGATCTGCACATAAATAATGCAGACAGCCGTCTAGCCTTACACCTCTCCCAAGAAAGAAATGACCTAATACTTGAATTAATAATTGAGACAGTTGAGAAGTCTTGCCATGTCAGGGTGTCAAAAAGTTTGTACACGTATCACAGGACATAAACTCCTGCATGCATGGTGACTTTGGGATATTGTCTTGGATCTTAATAGGCGCAGAATGACACAATAATGACTAAAATGTCAATTCATGAGACTTAAGGATAGGGTTCGAATCTCCACATGGGTACAATGTGCGATGCCCATTTCTACTGTTCGCAGTGTGATGTTGCTGGAATATTGGAATATTGCTAAAATTGGTGTAGAACCAAAGTTCCTCACTCACATTTATGATTATGGATAGTGCTCTGGTTATTTCCTGTACAAAACTCGCATAGGCCCATTCCATGCATCAGCATGAAATACTGCTAACAGTGGTGTAAAACCCAAGTCCCCAACTCATTCACTGGATCTTAATCAATATTTAATATTTCTCAAGCATCCAAGAATGAAAGTTCTATAAGATTACAAAATGGCCATTCCTTGAAATATCAGGTTAATTCTAGTACCAGGTGTCAACGAAGCCTCCATGTCACAAGAGCTGACACTTGGAACCATACTATCATGACGCGGCATCATCATACACAAGTAACACTGATCATCAGTGAAGCTATCAAGCACAGCTTTGTCAGTTCAAGCTGGGATTACTTGATGCCATAGTGACAGCACTGCTATATCTCTGACAAGGTTAAAACAACTGTCCCTTTCCTTCTCATCCCGATGTGTCACTGAAGGTTCTGCCTTACTGACTCAGGCACAATAGTGACACGCTGTGTCAGAGCCACTGACCCCTGTATGAGAGGTGTCCCTGTGTGAATCAGAGACAATTATCCAAAGCTGGTGACAACTGCAGGCAACGTTTTTCTCTCTGTCATTGTAATGTCAATTCCACCAATTATACTGCAGGCCCCAATTTTCTCATATGCATATTTCATTAAATCAAGGATTCAATTCAATATTCCCGTCATTTTAGTTCTAATTTCTGAACGCTCTGAGGTCTGTCCTAAAACTGATGATTTATTTTTAATGATAGCATCAAAGGTCCCTCTTTATTTCCCATCTATTATTGATAGCTCTTGATAACACAGAGCTGGTAACACTCAACTTCAAAATGGCTTTTTACATTTCTTAAGCAGAAATAAAAATGTCCATTCTACCAATAAAGAGAAAAAAAAATTGTTTCTTCACCAAGACAAAGTAGAAAAGTACACCTACATTCAACTAAAGCAGAACCTAGCTTAACCAAATCACAGTTACCCAGAACAGGTCATATTTATGCAAAGCGAAATATATACCACATACCACATTCAAAATATCCGGAAATCCAGTTTACGGTCTGGACAGGGAATTTCAAATACCAACTGAGTCATGTCCTATCAAACATGCAGAACCATGCTTGATGATGTTTGTATTGCAATTTAGCATTTAGAATCTCACATCAAAGAGGTGCCAGGTATCAGGTGATTGTAGAGACAACTTGATCCTGTCATTCCACCTACTGGTTCCCTAAACTATTGTTGTTATCTGGACATCACGGAATGGAGCCGAGAAATCTCCGAAGATTGCCAAGCGTGTTTCAAGCATTACCGACACTGTTTCCGATAGGGGCGCTGTGTTTCTGTTATTACCGCTAAACTACTGATATCAATGCAACTGTTTCGCGAGTGGGCTGCGTTTGTTTACATTTGACATGCAATTCCTTCAAATTTGCCGTAATTCCTTCCACTACTTAAGGGGGCCTGACTAATGGTTATTATCATTTTTCAACATATAAACTAGAGTTTGTACCTTTCCTAAAATTTATGGATACTGTCAATTATTTTTAAAAAAGCAACCCGTTAGAACTGGTCTTAAGCATCCCATGCTTAAGCATTACATGTTAAATTTGTAAAAGGGATTGGGTGGTCAGGCTTGACGACTTGGTTGACACATCTCATCACATCCCAAATGCATAGATCGATGCTCATGCTGTTGATCACTGATCTGTACTCGAATGAACCATAACTTGAACTCAGACGGAATGACTCCTTCAAATCAAGTTCAGGGGCCCGTTTCACAAAACGCTCGTAGCCTAAGATCTCGTAAGTTTTCTCGTAGCCATTGTACCTCCTATACTGTAACATAGGAGCTATGGATGCTACGAGAAAAGTTACGAGATCTTGGGCTTACGAGAGTTTCGTGAAACGGGCCCCAGGAAGGCTAGCAAACTTTGTTAGTGACAGGGTTTTCATTCTTGAAATTGTGCTTCAAGTAATAGGCATGAAAGACAAACATGGTTTCTCGTTTGCCGGTAATCTCACAAGGTTAATGGTGAGGTATAGGGACCTACTTCACCTTCTGCTGCCCACAAGGGGCACAGATGAGGACCTTTTCTGGCAAAGAACCTAAACTTAAGCAAATATGAAAAATCTTTGATGAGAAGAAACCTGTGATTGACAATAATCTATTTCAAATACAATCAATATCACCAAACATATCCCCAATCAAAAAGTCTACTTGCTAGGAATCTTGACCTGAGACTCTGAACTTCAACATCGACCTAGCTTGAAAGGCTGACAATTTGTCAGTAACAACGGACCACTTTCTCAGAGTCAGCTAGTACTGGGTTTCAAACACTTACATTAGACTGATAACTCACAGTCCAAACACCACAACGAATCCTATTCTCATTGGACTGAGATGTGTTTGCTGGTAACAGGAAACAGTAAAACTTCCTCCACCATAATGAGCTGGTTGAGCATGCCAACACTTTGGCCGGGAGCAAGAAGGGCCCCTCTCTATCTCCGTCTGGTCAACTGTTGGTAGACAATGTGATAAGCTAAGGCGCAACAGCAGAAAGTCGCTACAAACTGGCTACTTGCTCGCAGTCATCGCTTCATGAGATCAATATGAGATCAATATGAGAAGTGCTATGAAAGTCGTGCCTCCTTGATGAATATTTTAAAACGAAAAACACTTTATTATACTTTTTGTCAGGAAGTTTGTTTGTCTATGGATTGATTGTGACTATTTGTGGGCTCTTAATCCTCATCACTTTCAGTCATTGTGAGGTCAGGAAAAATGGGTGAGGTGAGGTGAGGTGAGGTGAGGTGAGGTGAGGTGAGGTGAGGTGAGGTGAGGTGAGGTGAGGTGAGGTGAGGTGAGGTTGTACACTATCCCAACTATGGCATCTCAGCTTCACACGGGAGGAAACCCCAAACTTCCCTAAGACATTTACCAGTTTGACTCGATCCACATGCAGAGATATTGTGTTGGCAAACACCAACATCAGCAGTGTAACTGGGCATTCAAATTCATTATCACAAGTTTCTGGCATGAACGAAGGATACAACTTTACACAATAAACTGAGTCATATTTTCTTGGTGCAACTGAGACAAGTCTGTTACAGGCTTCCCTTACATATGACATTAGGAATTGGTCTGGTACCTAAATGTTACAGACTGTAATAGTGCTGGATCATTGCTGTTCTAACAACCTGACCATTAACACCCTCACTCAGCTCTTTGCATGCTTCTTTTCATCAACCTATGAAGATCTGGGTCAGAATCGGCCTTCAGTAGCCCATGCTTGTCGCACAAGCGACTAATGACATACGGTGGTCAGGCTGGCTGACATGTCATTGTGTCAATACTCATGCTGTTGATCACTGGATTGTCTGGTCAAGAATCGATAATTTACAGACTGCCACCATATGTAGGCGGAATATTGCTGAGTTTAACAACAAACCAATAAAATGTTTTGATCAACAAAATTTGAACAAAGACAAAAACATGAAAAAAATGTGTGGAAAGCATGTCACTTACATTCTTATGGTTGACCAATTTCATGAGCACAAATTCCCTATATGCACGCTTCGCGTGTGTGACATTCTGGAAGGGCCGACTCAGCTTCTTGATGGCCACCATGTGACCAGACTGTGTGTCACAGGCCGCACTGAAACAGACATGCCGTAACAATTATTAGTCATTGCAAGACAGACATGATACATATTAATAAAGCCAACTAATCCGTAAATAAAAAGAAGTTTTTTGGCATTTCCTATGTACAAGAAATGTATTTGTGGTTTACACATTTACTTGGAAACCATGAAATGTTTTCGCTTCATCTATAATCCTGCAACCAGCACATCAGAAGCAAATCATACTTGCAGTATATAGTTAAGAGCATGTAGCTAATAGCATATAGTTAATAGCATTAAGTTGATAATATCTTTCTCATTCAATACCAATCAGAATATTTAATGAAAGGCAATAACAAGAACATCTTACATGCTCAAGCCTTAAACCAATGACCTCGCTCTGCATGAAACTCATTAGTTTAATCTAGCCTCTACTCAGAGATAGCAATAACGGTTAATGTGGGTATGGTAGTGATGAGGTAGGGCATAATTATTACAGACAGGAACAGTGAGCTTAACTCATAATACCTGGGTTTCTTCATGATTGAAAGGTTTACTAGTATTTTTCGTATAAATTTTAACATGCATTTTAAAATTCATGACAAAAGAAATGTGACTTCACCAAGGGAATTACACCAGGCTGATTTTAATTACCATATAAATACACAATTTGAATTTTTAGTTTTCATCAAACATCTACACATCACTTTCATCCATTCTGTATAACTTATCAATGGTCCATATACATGAAAATATAACAAAACAAAACTAAAATAACAACACACGGTTGAAGATATCTGACGAAAAATATCTTGATAAAATTGCTTTATTTAGGTCAAATAAATTTCATTTTCAAGGATATGTTCTTGTGCCAGCTCTTGTTTAAAGCACAAATGCATTTCTTTCATGAAGTAAGTCAGTGAGTTTAGTTTATGCCAAACTAAACAATATTCCTGCTATAGGGCCGCATAAATAATGAAATCTGGACCAGACAATCCAGTGATGAAATTATGAACCGAGTCTGTTAGTCGTCTTTTATGACAAGCATGAAATACTGAAGGCCATTATTCTAACCTAGACCTTCACTGGTATTTTTTCAAAAAGACAGTGGATGGTGTGTTCAAGCTTTTTTTCATAACTTGTGTCCTGTTTGCTGAATTTCTGCAGAACTCTGTTTAGGCTATCCACCATAGAAACCCTTCAGACTTGTACTGTTTGTGAGAGTGTGGGTGATATAGTGAGGGTGAGGATGGGACCGTAAGTGAGCGAGTAAATAGGACAGGTGAATCCAGCCCATGTCAACATCCCCTTAAACCAATGTAAGTGGGTGTCCATCCAGTATCGAAGTCAATTTAACAAGTGTAGGTCTGTGTCCAACCAATGTCAGTGCCTCTTTAATCAGAGTAAGTGGGTGTCTAACCAATGTCAGTGCTCCTTTAACCAGAGGAAGTGGGTGTCCATCCAGTATCCAAGTCCTTTTAACAAGTGTATATGGGTGTCCAACCAATGTCAGCATCCCTTTAACCAGTGTAGGTGAGTGTCCAATGAATATCAGAGCCCCCTCCTTTAAGCAGTGTGGGTAGGTGTCTAAGCAATGTCAGTGCCCCTTTAACAAGTGTAGGTGGGTGTCCAACCAATGTCAAGAGTTCCTTTAACCAATGTAAGTGGGTGTCCAACCAATGTTAGTGCCCCTTTAACTGGAGTATGTGGGTTTCCAGCCAATGACAGCATCTTTTTAACCAGAGCATGTAGGTGTCCAGCTTATGTGACAATGAAACACTAACTCAAGCAACATTACTGCCGATCCTGTGATATAATTCATCGAAATTAGGTATAAATTGGATAAAAGATGTGCTTTTGTTTCACAAAGCATAGCAACAAATCCTTGTAACCAAGGGCTAGGCTGAACTGATAATATCTTAGCTTCTGTCAACAAAGGCATTCTGGTGAATGTTAAGGAAAGATTTTCCTAACTAATGATAGCCTACAGAGATAAATCTGTGTTTGTCTAAGACCAAATTGCCCATGATTTCACTTTGGCTTTACCAAACTAAATCTCTTTATAATACAGTATGGAGCTGGTGTAGTCTAATGGTTAAGCATTCACTTGTCATGGTGAAGACCCAGTTACATGGGTACAATGGCCATTTCTTGTATCCTCTTCCATGATGTTCCTGCAATATTGCTGAAGTGCTGTAAAACTGCACTCCCTCACTCACTCACTCATAATGCAGTTAAACTGCAGCACTGATACTTTCCTCACAACTTCCTACACACTGGATAACACAGTTCAGTCATACCCTTATCAAGTATCTGTCACAGGGGTGGAAATAGCTTTTTGCTAATATTGCTAATGCACTCTGGTCCAGTTGCACATGCAAAATCACTTGTCCTGATAACTGGCCTATTTTCTTGTTGATTTTTTAAAATATGCAACATAATTAACATTGGAAAGTCAGCTGGAACCGGTACAGAGTGATATACAAATCTGCTTGCCCCACAGAAAAAAATTAGACCTGGATATCGGGCACTGGTTTATTTCCAACCGTGTGTCATAACATATCTTTTTCTGTAATGAGCTAGTTTGGTTTGGGGCATTATATCAACTTTATTAGACCAAACAATTCTTCACACACCGAACTGAAAATGATCAGTGAGGCAGAGCACTTTCACAACTGCGCCACCTCACACCAAGGAGGCCTACAGGAGGCAAAAAGCAACAGCATAACTGTATGCCATAAATACACTAACACTGCTTTACATTCCTTTAAGAATGTAGTTCCCAACACTGGAATTTGAACTTTTTAAAATCTTAAGATTACATCAGCAAGAATTGCAAACCTTGAAGCTGAAGAATACACAGGTCAAACTAACCCTGGAGATGCCAGCTTGAGTAGTGGTAACTATCGTGGTGAAAAAGGCACACCCCATATTTAATAATTTTTAGCTACGTACCAAGTTAGGTATGTTGTTTGAAGAAATGGTTCATTTTTATCTATATTGATTCGTTAATCACCCCAGTCAGATATAATTTTCTTGACACTGATTTTGAGAAGGTATACAGAAATTTTGTATTCGGGGAATATGCAATGAACTGCATGTTATCAAAGCCATCTGTGAATCTAGTTACTGTCGTTCCTTGAACAAATGCCCATCTTTTTCAGAGTAATTTGATTAGAGGGAGGTACATAAGTTTTCATGCAATAAGGATTTGTCAAAGTAGGCAATTTACTCATTTTGGTAGTTCTGTCTAAGACAGGACTGAACCACATCATTCTGAGTAGAGAAAATTTAGTGTAGAGAGTTTCATTTATCAACAAAACATCTTAACATAATGTTCTCTGTTATTTACAAACAATTCAGCCATTGGTCATTACCTTGTCATGAGAACACCATCTGACCTAACCACAAGCTACAAGGTATTTACTCATGAAAATTAATTTCACCTTCATACTGAGGTTTAGATATTGAACATTCAAAATTAGTTCTAATTTTCAAAAGTCTACATAAGCATCATCATTATTCTGCATCATGATGATGCTCAGCATCACATGGATCATCAACATCAGCAGCAGCAACATCAACAGCAACAGCAACAGCAACAGCAACAGCAACAGCGAATTTAGTTGATGAGTGAGTTCGGTTAAAATATCCTTTGAAGAAAACTTTGTAATATAACTGTGTCATTGTTGGAGTTGCTTGACGACGCCTTTAGTTTTTCCGCTTTGACGAAACTTCCTGACATGGGCAAATGGTTCTTATGGAACAAACCTCAATACACTCAGCTAATGTTTTTGTTGCATGTCTAAGCTATGGAATTCTGCAGTGCTTCAGAGGATGGAGCCATCAAGAACCCAATCTAGAATTTAGTCATAAAACATCACAATGAGCTCGAGTCAAGTCATAAAAACGGTACCATATCCTTTCTGACAATGCATTAAGTTAAATACATTGCACAAAGAGGCCCTTCATGCTCCTCTATACTTGACTATCAGTTAACGGTACTGGGGCAAACTTTAGCATCATGATCGTCTGTCATGAAAGAGTTGACAGTATGTAATTCTGGCATGAGCACAAGGGTGATAAACACGCAAGATGGAGGCCACACTCCAGAATCTGATGAGAATATATATTTCAGATTTCGGAATTGTAGAGAATGGTAGTCTGGATCGATGGCACCGATATTTCCTGAACTACAGCTATTGATCTGTGTGATACAGTGCACTCAGTATGCAAGTAGTAGAACCTTGGCTATCCAGGTCTATATGTCTCGTTATCCTACTTACTGGCGTCAGTCTGTAAGATGTCTTTCAGTGCTAAATACTGCATTATGTATTGATGAGTGCAAATAGTTCCTGATTACATCTATTATGTTCTGTTGTGAACACACTGATTGGAATGTGAGTGAGTGTCCTGACACCTACTATGTAAGGTCAAACACTACTAGTGATACCGTATGATCCCCTATGATACTTTGTCAGCCCTGTGTGAGTGCTACTGTATGATCCTTTATTATACTTTGTGTCTGCTCTGAGTAAGTGTGTGGGTGATACCATGTGATCCCATCTCATACTTTGTCAGCCCTGTGTGAGTGCTACTGTATCCTTTATGATACTTTGAGTCAGCTCTGAGTGAGTGTGTGAGTGTCCTGACGCCCACCCCCACCCACTGCCACAATATGATCCCATAAAACTAACAGTCTACCAAACCACAAGGACAATTTTTTTGTGAGTGGTTGAGTGGGTGAGCAAGTGCATGGATAGGTTAGTGGGTGGCTGAGCCAGCATTAGAGCTGTTAGGGCTGTTTGAGTGATTGTTTCCAATCTTTGTGGGTGATTGGATGAGTGGGTGAATGAATCACTTTGTATATTACTCTCAATATATTTCATCAATAACTTCACGAGCCAATCACTTTAAAACCTGTTTTCCACACTGCTTGCTAAATTTCAGCACAGCCAACAGTTTGATTACGACAAGCATCAGACATACACCTCTTGTCCTCATTTTACCATCAAGAGTATTACATGTTAATCTTGAGTCTTTAATCAAGTACAGTTCCAACATGAATCCATCAATGTCTGCGAGGCTATAATCTCTGATATTGGTCTACAGTGTGTTCACTGATCACTCCAACAAAGATGGAACCTTATCTATGTACTCAAGACAAAACCTGCCTGGCCTGGTAGGTGCACAGTGTTGATCTGTTCACATCTATACCATAGTGCACAATGGAAGAGCATCAGAGTCTAGTAAATACTCTCACGATCAGCCACAGAACACATCTAGATCAGTGTTTCATGGGGAGAAGAAAGTTGGACTCTGGTGAAGGAATTTATGTTACACAAATTCATGTATTCTTTATGCACAAAAAGTAACAACAGACGCAACAATATTTATTAGCGCATCTGCAAAAACACAGAGAATGTCCAAACACTTTTAGTAAAATTTCTATCAAGTAACAGTAAGATATCACTGTTTCCTACTAGCTGGGTTATGGTATCGTTTTCAGTTTAATTGCTGTAACAATGTGATGATCATGATACACAACACAATAATGGTAACTGAATTACAACAGTATTACAATATAGTATTAATGAATATATAAGTGTCAGGGACCTCCTTTTCATAGTCCAAGACCCCTGAAAATCAGGATTATGAGTCCAAGGGACCTTCAAATAAGAAGACTCAAGGTAAATTCCTGCTGGTGAACATGCTACAGAACTCTTCAACTCTTCACAAGTGTGTACTAAGCCCTACATACCAAGGTCTGATCATCGCCCACTTCAGTATCAGAGCTGACAGATTGTAATGGCATCATAAATAATTAACATCAGCACCTACAACTGTTCCAGATCAGAATAATTCACAATCTAGCCACCTGCCATTGAACAAACGGCAACCTGTAATTTTGCCGAGAAATACAACTGAGGAATTGAATCGGACCATTTGGGAAGATCCCAAGGGTAGTGGTTAGTCAACATATCTGGCATGTCCATCCATTATCATTCATACTTGATGCTACACAGCTAGCCATATGATCTAAAGGCTTGTTAGCACAGTGGGTGATATGCTGGATGTGTCTGCGGTAATGTGACCACAATGTGACTTTACATTGATTGATTGATTGATTGATTGATTGAGTGAATGAGTCAGAGCAACCTGAATGCTAGACTTACGCTTAGTCCCTAAATATACAAAAATTTGATAATAACAAAAAACACCCATAAATAGTAAAGGCACCCAAATCAGTTGGCCAAGGTCACCAAAGCTGGGGACAACAGAAATGGGCTTCAAACCTTGTGCCCATGTGGGGAAACGAACACAGACCTCCAGCGAGCAAATGCTTGAGACAAAAGGAATAGTAGAAGAATGAAATATGACTCGCCAGTAAAGTTTGTCAAGAAAGATGGAGGTAACTGTGGCCTTATCATGAATGATGTCACAATTAGCTTAGCAGCGTTGCAATCTGTTCCAGAATCAAGCCAATCGTTCAAATCTTGATATGCCCTAATTACATTTCAAGATTTGTCAAGTCAGACCATGTGGGTGTCATGTCAGACCATGTGGGTGTCATGTCAGATCATGTGGGTGTCATGTCAGAAAATGTTGGTGTCATGTAAGAAGATATGGGTGTCATGTCAGACCATAACCGTATCATGTCAGACCATGTGGGTGTCATGTCAGAACATGTGGTTGTCATGTCAGACACTGTTGGTGTCATGCCAGACTCTGTGGTTGTCAAGGCAGACCATGAGGGTGTCATGTCAGAACATGCGGTTGTCATGTCAGACCATGTGGGTGCAATGTCAGACAATCTGGGTGTCCGATCAGACCATGTTGGCATCATGTCAGACAATAATGGTGCCATGTCAGATAACGTGGTTGTCATATCTGAAAGTGTGGGCATCATTTCAGACAATGCGGTCGTCATATCGGATAATGTTATGACCAACCTGATACACAATGACCCACCTGACATTTTTTCTTCCAGTAAATATATACATATATCACAAAAGGTACCCCACTACTGATTAGGGATTCTGGTGCTTCTAATCCTTTTTTACCAGCTTTTATAAACACATCCTGAGGCAAAACCACAAGGCTATCTAATGAAGCAGGGTATGAAAACATTTCATTAAATAACAGATCTGTTTCTTAACCATCGCCTTCTTAAACATATTTACAATTTCTCTTGTTAATCTGATTCCTTTTAAATCTATTAACCATGAAAGGACCGGAATCTCATAATCTTTACACTTTGTCAGTAAAAATGAAATAAAATACAACATAAAAGTGAAAATTAAGTGCTAAACTTGAACACTGCACTTAAGCCAAATGTCGAGAAGAGAACCATATAATGGAAATGATGAAGATTATAGAAAGTCTTGCGGAGAAGGCTCCGCAGATTTCATCACCACACATCATTAGCTGATGATTTTTTTGACATCAATAAACACTGCTTCCACGACAGCTGGTGCTGGGTCACACAAACCAGGATCAATGAAAATTATTTGCAAAATACTTTTTAAGTTTGATGTATAGATTATGTGTGGCTCTTAATTCAGAGAGATGACTCTGAATGGTAGACAGACTCACAGATCAAGATTCCACAACAGGTTTCCCAGATATTTCACAATTTTTCATGTTCATGAAAATGCAAAATAGGCCATGAAAAATGCAAAACAGGGTATGAAAAAATGCAAAGGGAGAAGTCAGGTTACACTGGGGACAGAGACACAATTTGGTTTTAAAATATTCAATCACAAAATTCAGAATATGTAATTTCCATCAAAAAGATACCTTTGTAACTTAGCTCAGCATAGAGTGTTGAGGTTTCATTACAATTTAGCAAATCACTATTTTTAAGGATTCAGTTTTCAAAAAGAAGTTCAATCCTCCATGAAATGAAAGTTTCCATCCTGTGTAATCATAAGAAATAATTTTGATTAGTCAAATTGCTACGCAAAAAATGCATACTTCATTTTATTTATTTTGCACATATGTAACAACACACTTTTTCAACCAACTCACGTTCTAAAACATTTGTTCAAATGTTAATGAAACACGACAAATTCAGACAAAGAATAATTCAAATTAGTTCCATAATAACCAAGTTCTCGGCCCACACAATTGCACACACTTTTTCCAATAATGACTACAATTCTTGATCATCCAATGTCTTGCAAGGTTTCTTGTAAATTTTACCCGCAAAATCATTAAACCAGCCCAGCTTGAAATACAAGTAAGACTCCATGGATGCAACAAGTGATAGCTTGATGAGCTAAATGCATGAAAGGGCAACGACCATGTGGAATCCTAACAACGCCTGTACTGACGAAAACCTCACCAAATCTATCCTTTTGGCCCGAGGAGCTAAGGATTTATTGTATTTTAAGTTAAAAGCTGTAACCTTGAGCATGCATCACCCCACAAAGACCTTGTAAACCTCTCAGATAGTTTAATGCAAGATGCGATTAGATTTGAAACCCGCTAAACATTAGATGCCGCCCGCCCAACTTTGTCTGTCATGGTGCTGGGTTCTCACTCAGTGATGAGTCTGTTTCTTGTGCAGTAGCATGTTTGCAGCAGTCAATAAGGCTACAAGTGTGTAAAAAGCTTAGTGCCACCATCTAATACATCTCCCTGACGGAGATATAGTTCCCCAAGGGGTGTAGGAATACATTCAGGAGATGTTCGTCCACTCCAGACTTGCTGCTATTGATTCATGCCATGGTGATGTTCGCCGCAAGGTAAAAGCTTCATAAAGTGTGGCGATGAACGCTTCGACTATTGATCATTGGCCGATAAACAATAACCTAGGATTGTGCAGTGGAATGGGGTCACTCTCCCACAGTTTGACACAGAAATAGGCTCAACCAGACTCTCTTAACTCATGTTCATTTCATGATCTCTCAGTCTCACTTAAAAGATCAGCCTACATGCATGAAATCAATTCAAAGACACATAAAAAGCAAAATACTGCGATGTACAAGACTGTGCTGAGTGTATTACAAGCAACTGAATCTATCGTTCCAACGCAGATGTCATATTCACCTAACAACTGATCTTCAATTGAAGGCTTTATTCCTTAGGTTTTAGAATACTGACCATTTTTGTAAATTTGTCTAATCAGTCAAGGATATTTCTTATCTCTAATAAAGAGTCTGTCTGTATTACCTTTTGTGATATATTCTGCTGATTGCTCAGTGTTACATTTGAATACTGAAACATTTTCAAAACATCATCTCTTCAAGTATCCGATACAAAAGTATTAAGCAGTACTGTACTCTACACCACCTTAATCAAGTAGGCTCACAATAAGCACCAAGAGAGTTAAAAATCAGGGCCCACTTGCACAAAATTGGTTACTGGGGACGATAACTCCTATATATATTAACACAAGTTTCTAGCAATCATATCCCTAGCATTAGGGGTGGTTGGGTAGCCTAGTGGTTAAAGTGTTCACTCGTCATGCTGTATACCGGGTTCCATTCCACACATGGGCCTATTTCTTGTGTCACCCATCATGATATTGCTGGAATATTGCTAGAAGCAGCGTAAAACTAAATTCACTCACTCCCTACAATCGCTTTGAAGGCCCAAAGATCAGGCTTGATTCTGTTTAATGCAGCATTCGCTAATAGCACAGTAATATGATAGTAACATGTAAACAATTGAGTCTTGTCAGTCAATCTATTGGTTGATTTTGTAAGCAGTGATCCAAGCCTCTGGATTACTATGGCACACAATTAACCAATTAATGAAGCCAGACTTTCTGATCCATCTGGCAGCCCCTAATGATCATGACTACTGGGAACCAATACTAAGGCCTGATGGGACAAGCAGGAAATGGCAGCTTGGTGACATATTCTGAAAAACTATTTCTATGTCACTGAATCACAAGGAACTTTCCTTGAAAGTAATAATTAGTTTGAGTGGAACAGATATGTTGAACATCATTAAGATTTAAACAAATAAAAGAAGGGAATTTCAACTTGAAAAGCTAGGAAATTCATGTTGGGGTAAAAGTGAAATAGTGTACTTAAATTTAACTCATTTATTGAGTTAATCGTTGCCTCATTTGTTGACTTTCTAAATATATATATTTACAGAAACATTTATAGAGCACTAGAACCCAACAGAAGCAACAGTTACAGATTGAATGCTTCTCTGTATAAGTGAGTCTTTAGCTAGGCCATGAAAGTGGAAAGCTGTTGTTACGATCACAAGACGAAAGCCTTTACTAGTCTGTAAACCAGTGTCCCACGTTTGCACAAAGATCACTTAAGAGTTTGATATATAAGAGATGACCACAAATATTCCACGTCTATCACAATTATATACAATAATCAAATCAAAGAGATATATAAAAATATCAATCACCACTCCCTAAACCAACATCCAATCAGCACACCTTTCCTGAATCACCAACATTCTCGTAACTCCTATTTACTCTGTACGCAACCATCCAACATGAAATAACAGACTTGACTCAAAGTCGATATAACGGGACAGCATACACTAGCTGCCTTTTGAATATTGCATTGTCACAGAGACAGCCGTTAAGCTGGCCTACTGCAGACCCACTTGAAAACCCTTTCTGTTTCTGATCGCCCTACAATGGGAGCTTGGAAAAATCTATAATCGGAGAACGTCCTCAGATACTGATGAACTCTACAATAGAACAATGGCTATAAATAGATGACAAACACAATATAGCATGCATGAGAGAGAGCAATGCCCATGACCGTCTGCTTAGACCGGGTTCAAAAGGAAAACATTTTTGCTTTGGAAATTTTGGTCCCGGGACAAACTGCATTGTATTACTGTGTAGAGATGTCTTTAAAAACTTATTGCAAAATTATCAACTGAATATTGACAAGAAATGGATTATCGCTGCAGAACATGAAATGAAATGTCATGCTATGTGATTGGCTGGCATTTACCTAGAACAAAACCATAATTGGATGACATGTATTTCATCAATACCCAATCAAATATGGTAAATTTGCAGTTAGTTTGATATTAGACTGATATTATGAAGCTGTAATAATACTGTCACGATTCATTACGCAGTTGACGAAGGAGTGGTGTGGAAACTGACAGGGGTGGGCAGTGATTGAGTGAGTGAAAGAGTAAGTGAAAGCGTTTATTGGATGACAGTATTAGTTATATAAAGCATTAGTTAGAAAAATCTGGGGAAAAGCCCTTAAAGCAGGTAATTATATTCAAAATGTAAATATTTTTATTATTATTGACAATCGTTCACCATAAGTCCTCTGATAATCAATAGTGGATTTGGTTTCCGATTCCAAGTAGTAGGGACAGCCATGAAATGATAAACACAATTATGTATTTTGAAAAAGTTTGATAAAAGCACATTGTCAAGAGATAATGATAAGTTCAAACATTTCAACTGAAAACACATTCCAAACCAGAATGTTAACAAATCGGAGCAAACCGAAGCCCTTTGTAGGATCAAGATAGTAAATTTGACAAAATGACAAGTCCTTGGTAGAAAATCTGGCACCAATGCAACCATCTGCAACATAAACATCCACTTGTCCTTGTTTGCTTCAAAATTTGACAGCACCCATCAATTTACAGGCATTCGGTATAGACAAAGATATTTATAACATGCATAATCACTTCCTTTATCAAAGAGGAGGGAAATTAGCTACACTGTGCAGCCGAATTACTGTATTATTTAATCATTCTGGGACTGGGTGACTCTGAGCACAGCTGCAATAACGCAGTGTGACTGTAATAATCTATTGACATATTCTGTACAACACTATTTCTGGTATTCCATATATCAAAAACACATATTACTTGTCAGTATAAATTCTTTTGATGTAGAGTACTAAGACACTTAAGAGAGAAAAATAAGACTAATTCCTATTTTGCCTAAATTTAAACCATGTAAATATACATGTAACATCATTTTATTGACAGGTACAGTCCATACATTCTATATATGTCTCTAAACTTTGGAGACTTAAATGAGTAAGTTTTATGGCACTTTTAACAATATTATATTCCAGCAATATCACAGGGAGGAACACCAGAAATAGGCTTCTACATATACTGGACAAAATAAGTTAGGGATATTGGTATATTCATGATTTGATATTTTATCAGGGTGTCAATGAGTAGATTGATCATAATTCATAATTTCAAAATTTACATATATATATATATATATTTTTTTTTTGTCCAGTATATGTGGGGAATCGAACCTGTGTCATCCTCGTGAAGAGCAAACACTTTAACCGCTTAGCCAGCTAAGAAATCTAAAAATAGGTTCAGTGACAAAAGATCCAATCTAATGTGTGTATAGTAAGTTAGTGACTGAGTGAGTTTAGTTTTACGCCGCACTCAGCAATATTCCAGCTGTATGGCAGCCGAATGTAAATAATCGACTCTGGACCAGACAATCCAGTGACCAACAACATGAGCATCGATCTGCACAATTGTGAACCAATGACATGTGTCAACCAAGCGAGTTTATGTTCGGGTTAAATATCTTCTCTAGATCATTTTAATTACATCTGTGATTCTCTTAAACCATACAAGGCAATATGACCGTTTCAATTCTACAACCAACTAAAGTTTAGATCAGTACATTCAGCTGAAGTGACTAGTCATGTGACATTCCACGACTGCATTTTGGTAATGTAAACATTGCAAACATTACCGTGTCTCTGTAAAATTTTGAGACAAACTATGAGACATTTTATCCTTCGGAAAACATAAATGTAATGTTTCCACCAGTGATGCTAGCTGTGTGTTGCAACTGCAAACCAAGAAACAGTATGCAACGAAGCAGTTTACCGTGGGAGGCTGTAAAAGGCGATGGCAGCTGACATCAATCGTGACGTCGATTACATTGTGACATAACCCAAAAAAGTTCGATTACAAGGGGGCAGATTGGAATAGTGCAGTGACGTCAACACATTGTGACATAATGCAAAAAGTGGACATTATCGTCTGATAAAGTATTGTCGGCGGCTTTGATCTTTCACCGAAGCATCTTTGAAAGTAAGTTAGTGATTGATAAAGAATGAAAAGAATGGGTTTCATACTTTGAATGGAATCAAACCCAGGTTTCCAGCATGATGAGCAAGCACTTCCACAGACCAGAGCCCAGTGGGTGATAATTCAAGAGAAAATCACTGCAGCCATGTTGACCCTTCACTCATCAGGGTGTTAGTACATTTCCTAACAGATGTTGTTCCTCTGTCACAAATAACCTCTGAATTGTTTTCATTAAAAGGAAGGAGGATACACTGCTATAAATACTCCAAAACACAGTTAAAAAAAGATTATTACTAAGTCAACCGTTTGGAAACCAGGATAAAGCGAGTGAAGAACAATCCCACTAGCATAACTATGAGAAAGTGTCATTTCTCTCTTAGGAAGGAATAATTTCACTAGTACCCAATTCTGAAAAACAAACACATTCTTTCTAATTACCACACTTTGTCAAATATAAAATAGCCAAAACTGAGCCAGTCCTTTCAAGGAGGCAAGAGGTGTGCCTTGTTGGGTAAGAAATCAATTAATAACACCTATCAGTGTCTGGGGATAATCTTGTGATACATCACACAGTTCATAGGGCACGCATCCATCATCTAATGAGCAGGGAGATCAGCACAAACAGCAGCATTCACACTGGATTCCTGGACAGGCCACCAGGTTACTGGGTTATAGGGATTCTCATATACAGTCATTAGGACAGTGGTGATTGTATGTCAATAAAACAAAAGTGTTGTTAAATAAACAACAGTGTTATTGTAATGCATCTGCCTCTAGAAAACACTACAATCACTCTGCCTCTAGAAACAACAATGTTGCTAAATGGATCTGCCTCTAGAAACAACAATGTTGCTAAAATGGATCTGCCTCTAGAAACAACAATGCTGCCAAAATGGATCTGCCTGTAGATACAACTTTGTTTAAATGGATCTGTCTGTAGAAAAATGTGTTGCAAATGCATGTGCCTCTAGCAAACAACAATGTTGTTGTGGATTATAGTTACATTAATATTTACTACCGTGATGACTATGAAACTGTGAATATAATGCTTTAGGCTGATGAGCATGTGTTTGTGAATATTTGTCACATTTAATGGTTAGTTTACTTCATTCAGGGGTGTTATAATAAAACCAATAAATTCTTATTAATAAAAATATGTTTTTACAATCGATAGTTATTTTCAGTCTAAGTAAACATAGTCTCAGTGTATTTCGTTACACTCCACCACTGAGTCTAACAAAACCTAGTAGAAGGTCGCGTCAGGTAACCTTTGAGCGACCAATGACCGTCCAGTCAAACGCAAAATGGTAAAATAGATTTAACCAATCAGACAACGGCTACTATTTAGGGATCGGAGGGACTTTCAAAATATTTAGGTCACTGACACAGGTCTCTCCACAAACAAAAATCTGCATATAACATAGTTATTTGACCTGCAGTATATACGCTTTGGGGTTTCTGCTGACATGGTTACCATTAGCTAATATTTCTGCAAGATAACATCCTTGAATATTGCCAAAAACACTATTTTCAGCAACTGTTTACTCACCGTTGTCATGGTTGCACGTACGCCGTTTGCATCACCCGCGAGCAAGCATATGCTAAATAGCATTGAGAATCGTTTGGGTACGAACCTTTTTGAGATATAAAATTCAAAAGGTATGTGCGAATGTCCACTTTCGCGAGTTGGTAAGCTGTGTTCTGATTGGTCAATTTCAAAGGTTACCTGACGCGACCTCCCATAAGACTTTGTTGGACTCAGTAGTGGAGTGTAACAAAAAGTACTGAGGATAAGTTAACTTAGGTTAATTTTAATCCTTTTCCGATCAGTTTTCGACTATTTTCAATCCTTGGAACACAACTAACAGCTCAAATATTTTTCTGACTAGGAAACTTTTGAAAGGGCATCAGATCCATTGACATGGTAATGATGACACATTGTCCTCAATCATTAAATGCATGGTACAGATATGTTCAAGATGACACACTGTCCTCAATCATTAAATGTATGGTACAGATATGTTCAAGATGACACACTGTCCTCTATCATTAAATGTATGGTACAGATATGTTCAAGATGACACAATGTCCTCTATCATTAAATGCATGGTACAGATATGTTCAAGATGACACACTGTCCTAAATCATTAAATGCATGGTACAGATATGTTCAAGATGACACATTGTCCTCAATCATTAAATGTATGGTACAGATATGTTCAAGATGACACAATGTCCTCTATCATTAAATGCATGGTACAGATATGTTCAAGATGACACACTGTCCTCCATCATTAAATGTATGGTACAGATATGTTCAAGATGACACACTGTCCTCAATCATTAAATGTATGGTACAGACATGTTCAAGATGACACACTGTCCTCTATCATTAAATGTATGGTACAGACATGTTCAAGAACTTCCCTGGTATAAATAATCAAGAGGTATATTTTCTAGACACAAAATCTGACATAACCTGATTACTGCATTAACAAACACCTCATAACCAGTTTAGGTTTAACTTCATGCCCATATTAGTCAGAACGTCACAATGTAACCTGACCAGAAATTACTCTAGTTTCCTTTCTAATCTGCCAAGGGAATTCACATCATCTATCACACAACACAATTTGTTTACATATCTAAACTGCAAAGTCACTTTTATAATTACCAAACAGTGTTGAAGAGTAAGTTTTTGTTTGCCATTATTTTGGTATTCTACAGTTGGATCTGAGTGAGTTTAGTTTTACCCCACTCTCAGCAATATTCCAGGTATATGGGGTAAGTCTGTATATTATAAAATCTGCACCAGACAATCCAGTGATCAACAGCATGAACATCAGTCTGTATGACTGACAATCGTTGACATGTGTCAACAAAGTCAGCATTAGAAGCGTCTAACATCAAGCATAGGTTACTGAAGATACATTTTAACCCACATCTTCACAGGTCAATTGGTTCTGAGCAAATGATTCTTTATTTTACTCCTAATATTGTTGACTGCAGTGTGTAACAGAGAACAATTATTGCGAAACATTGGGCCCTTGAGACCACTTACAGACGTGATTTATGTCCTGCACTCTCTCATAAATCACTAAAACGAACAGTGACACTGATGCGAAGAAAGCTCTAAAAGACATCAACAGGGACAGTTTTCATTAAGCTGCTGATAAACAATGGAGGACAGTGTATTCCGTATTTCTCATGTTGACTTGTTGTCTGATCCTGGCAAGTGTGTGTGCCTGCACATGCCTCATCCAGTTCTACACATGGCTACTCACAGACCACCACAGGTAATTAGGCCAAGTCAGCATCACTGATAGAAGGGACGAGCTGACAGCTCCATCCATTGAGTGAGTTGAAGGGTGGGTGGGTTGGTGGGTGAGTGGATGCTTGTTTAATACCATCATCAATATTCCAATGATGAGTGAGTGAGTGAACTTAGTTTTAAGCGGTTTTTAGCAATATTCCAGCAATATCAAATTATCATGGTGGGGCATATCAGAATGGGCTTCACACATGTTAGGAATCAAACCCCGGCCTTCAGTGATGAGTGACCGCTTCAGCAACTAGTCTACCAATCGCTCTTATTCTAATGGTGGTAATCAGTATAAAACCAACCAGAAGAAACTGTGATTGACATCATGACCACTTGTCTATGCACTTGGGTTCTGATGACATGCATCAACAAAGTCAACGAGTCTGACCAACCAGTCCTGTTAGTCACCTCTTACAACATGCATTGTTCTTCTCCGTCTCATTATTTCTGCAGAATTGTGACTTGGGCTGCAACAATTTGGTTCAATTCATCCAAAATAATTGGTTGGTGCCAAGCTAATTATCCAGTGAGAATTGTTGTTAGCAGACATTGCCAAGTTGACAATGGATTGCAGCGAAAAAACCGATTCTGAGAGGTAAATGAAATAATGTTTTCACTTGTGCGAAGAATCAAATAAAAAATTATTGAATCGAGGGGCCAATATCAAAAACTGAATCAAATCAATGTGTGGGTGAATTGTTGCAGTCCTAACTGTGACGCACATGTGAAAAAATGGTGGAGTAAATTCAAGGAAAAGATGAGTGGGATAATGCACAAGAAGATGCTTGAGGTAATGCACAAGATAGATGAGTTAATGTACATGGAGATGAAAGAGTTCATGCATGAGAAAATCAGTGAATAAATACATGGGAAGATGGGTGAGTATATGACAGTGAGATAATTGTTTCATAAATGTGTGAGTGAGAAGTTTAGAGACAGCAGGAATTGTACTCATCAACATCACTTCCACACTGTTAAAAAATGGAGTCTGTCTGGTCTGACGGTTATTAACACTGACAGTGACTAAGTAACAGCCAAGTGATCACAGTCGTATCATTTACAAAGTGCATTAGAAATTCAACTGAAAACAACTTTGTCAATACAAAGACACAAGACTAGTTTTGACCTTGCCCCTATATACAGTTTACTAATCAGTATTAATACATTAGGCCAAGACACAATGACTGATGGGTTGATAATAATAGCCAAGAGTTCAAATAAGTGCTTGTGATGTGTGATAAATGATATAGGATAACAAACAGCAAATGTCCAAACATGATGCCTCCCTGTAGACACCTAGCATAGGAACTCATGTACCACAGAGGAAAAACATCACCTTCAGGCCTAACACACTTTCAGAATTACCTGACATCTAACTTTTGATACGACCCCTAGTCATCAAATGGGCAGTACTTGATGTCACTTGCTTTCCTGGCTATAAGGAAAGTAATAGCAGGTGCTTATCCAACTCTTCAGGCATGGTACATCCCTTATCACCAGTTTTGTTCATTGCCATCGCAGTTTTATCAATAACACACCTGGTACCAGTAGGACATTGCAGCTCTCTCAGTACTGAGTGATGCAACACTAATACTAGCTGTTTCACCAAACTGCGCTCGTAAGTAACAGAAATTTTTATCAGGTAAGTGATAAGAGAAACTATGATGGCGACATCAACTCTGACACATGGTTGTGAATGGTTCCATGAGAGAGAGAGAGAGAGAGAGAGAGAGAGAGAGAGAGAGAGAGAGAGAGAGAGAGAGAGAGAGAGAGAGAGAGAGAGAGAGAGAGAGAGAGAGAGAGAGAGAGAGAGAGAGAGAGAGAGAGAGAGAGAGAAGAAAAAAAGAAGAGAGCTTTCGTGTCGCTTTTAGCAATATTCCGGCAATATCAAGGCAGGGGATACCAGAAATGGACTTAACGCATTGTGAGACCACTGATTTCAGTGGCAGTTCTTGACTTACTCCACCTGCAGAGAAAATATAGGTGCCTAATGTCCATCCTGATTCCCAAGGATGGCGGGTTTGTGTGATGAATATATTCACAATTAGTCCAGTCCAGAAATTAACTGATCCTGCATCTTCACTCAAAAATACTCTAATCCATGGGCGTCCACTTCTTATGAGTTTATGTTTTTTTCAATGTTGAAGATGTCCTCAATAGCCAAACTTCCACATACATACTATTAAATACCAGTATCACATTTGAGTGAGTTGGGTTAAAAGACACTTTAGTAAGTATTCAAGTTAAATCACAGTGGGTAGCTTGATGTGAGAGGTGATACAGGTCTGACACACTGACATAGCATTCAACCAGCATTCAAACTCATAGGTGTCTGGCATTCTCAAGGAAGGTAACTCCTCACTGCAAATTGTGGTGCCTTTACCAACTGAGCCACCAGATGTCTCTACATTACAGATAAAGATACATGTGGATGTCCTGAATAGATCAGATTAAATGGTCAGACTGTGTTTTGTCCATCCCTTGTATTAACAGGATACTGGTACCCATACTGTCCACTCATCACAGTGTGATGAATCTCTGTGTGTTCTGTCCACCCTTTTAAACAGGATACCCCTTCCGTCAACCCCTTACAGTGTGATGAATCTCTTTTTCAGTCCACCCCTTCAAGCAGGATACCCCGACTGCCAACTTCTTGCAGTGTTATAAACCTTTGTGTTGTATCCACCCCTGTTAAAACAGGATACCCCCTTCTGCCAACTCCTTACAGTGTGATGAATCTCTGTATGTTCCGTCCACCCCTTTAAACAGGATACCCCTAGTGCCAACTCGTTGCAGTGTGATTGAATCTCTTTGTTGAGTCCTCCCCTGTTTAAACATGATGCCTCTTCTGCTACATCCTTACTGTGTGACCATTTTATGTGTTCTATCCACCCAGCTTAAACAGGGTACCCCTTCTGAAAACTCCTTACAGTGTGGTCAAACTGTGATTTTATCTATTTAGGTAAAACTGATCATCCTGTCCCCAACTCCTTGAAGGGATATTTGGCATGTGTTCTATACACCCTGATTATACAGGATGCCCCTTTTCAACACCCTTTTGAGTGACGACAGGCATATTCCACCAACCCAGATCAATCAGGGTTGTCTCCTCTCCTCCACACAAAATCAGTAGACACTCACCATACTATTCCTTGAGCACCGGAACCAATTGGTCTGAGATTCTGATAACGTTTGAGTATGGTGAAGGTTGAGTCCCCCACCTCCACCGTGTAGAACTGGTTGGGGTGCTTGTTCATTACGACTGTGCTGTGGTATCACTGTGGAGCTACACAGCCATGGGATACAGGGAAGACCAGGGTTTACTTTACTCCATTGAGACGAGCAGTAGGCACACCTGCAAAATAATCACAGATTAAACACATACATCATAACAAGGGTATAGCAACTTCCTGGGATTCACAGTAGGGTTGGGACAGGTCCAAATCTTCTACCCAGGTACACCATTCCTTATTATCCTACCCTACCCAGATACCCGATATATTAATTCCTGACTACAAGTCAGTAATAAATATAAGTATATTCTTCACCTGTGGGGGATAGAATTTTGAGTTCTTCATATCCAAAACAGATCACTGTAAATAATTTCTTAAACTTCAAAGACAACATAAAAGAATTTTACTCATGAAAGAATAACACATTACATTGTTTTTTTATTAGTCAAATGATCATAAAGGATCTGGGTACTGAGATGGGTACCCAAGTCCAAGTCATTACCCACCCATCCCGGATGTCCAGGTTACCCGTCCCAACCCTTGTTGATAAGCAAATAGTTTTCTCCAAACATTCATATTTCAAACACAAAGGTGAGTGATTGAGTTTAGTTTTGTGCCGCACTTAGCAACATTCCTGCTATATGGCAGTGGTCTGTAAATAATTACGTCTGGACCAGATAATCCAGTGATCAACAGCATAAGCATCGATCTGCATGATGGGGAAAATATGACGTGTCAACCAAGTTAGCGAGCCTGACCTCCTGTTAGTTGACTCTTACTACAAGCATAATCGCCTTTTATGACAAGCATAGGCTGCTGAAGGCCTATTCAATTCCGTACCTTCACGGGTCTCAAACACTAAGGGGTTATGTAGAAAGACTTGAGGGCAAAAATCTTAATTTCAAAGTCACAAGGGCATGAAACTCTAACTTAAAATCCATATCTGAACATTCAGTAAAGGTAATTTTTTCAAAAGCATGGTTACATGATAGTATGTGTTTTCATGTTACCATTCAACATTTCAAATCTTCTTAAAAGGAATCGTTTTCAATTCCATCCATATCTAAGAATATATTGAAATCGGTGTGGTCCAAAGAATGTCATTATAATTTCATCTATCACAAATCGTACACCCCATCTTAATTAACAATATAAAAACAGATCCACTAGACTCGTAACTCTACACACTGGTCCAATATCCTCCAAAGGGATGAAAGTTGTTACCTTGTATATTCAATGACGTTAATTACACACCTTATCACATCAATAATTCACAAACACACCTTGATTAACCCCAAGTGTCTAACTCAATGCAATTATGACACAGATCCATATGTCTTCATACCAGAGCTTCATCCAAATGTCCCTGTGAACCATGAACCTAAGTGAATACCCCATAACAGTCTGACATCTCGTTAGATAGTCATGAATTGGGTTATTGCACCAGCATTAATCTCATGTCATCTGTTTATGATATGAATGCCTCAGGCTGCTAAAATTATCTACAAGTTTACAACAGTTGCACAAATATGGTATTCGATTTATTCCTGAGCTGTTTATTTGTGCACCGAGATACAAAGAAAAGACACAAGGGTATGAATATTAAGACCAGTGACCACATCAAAATATATGGAGGACACCTTAACATGAATCACTTGCCAATATTTCATGATGACAACCTGCACTGATTACTTTTTTGAGTGACATATTGAATGACGATTCATTTGGAGGAAGCCACAAAAACAGAATTGAAGAGTAGGGATTAAAGTAGCTTTGAACATTATTCCGGAGAAAATCAGGAAGAAATGGCCAATGTAGCTCAGGAGCTTATAACCCTGATAAAGTTCACTGGTTCAAAATTAGGAGGCAACATAATAATAATAATAATAATTAATAATCTGGGATACAAATTCAAGATCAACAGAAAGGCCCAGACAACCTATAGTACAAACAGCTCCTAACAACTAGTCATATATACACCTCCATCCCACCAGTCAGAACATCCGTTTAAGAGTTCAGTTGGATATTAGTGAAAGAAGATGTACAAATAAACCTTACTCCTTTTAAGTGATCCAAAGAATTCTTGGTCACACACGAAACCTCCAAAAGTATTCTTAAGTACCACGTGGTGAAATAATATTTCATTCTACATCATTTTTTTCTTGTGAATGGTCAATGGTCGTTATTTAACACAGCACTCCGCAAGATTACTGATATATGGCAGAGGTGTCTTTAAGATATCTGCAATATTCCAGCTGTATAGTCGCGATGTCTTTAAGATATCTGCAATATTCCAGCCGTATGGTCGCGATGTCTTTAAGATATCTGCAATATTCCAGCCGTATGGTCGCGATGTCTTTAAGATATCTGCAATATTCCAGCCGTATGGTCGCGATGTCTTTAAGATATCTGCAATATTCCAGCCGTATGGTCGCGATGTCTTTAAGATATCTGCAATATTCCAGCCGTATGGTCGCGATGTCTTTAAGATATCTGCAATATTCCAGCCGTATGGTCGCGATGTCTTTAAGATATCTGCAATATTCCAGCCGTATGGTCGCGATGTCTTTAAGATATCTGCAATATTCCAGCCGTATGGTCGCGATGTCTTTAAGATATCTGCAATATTCCAGCCGTATGGTCGCGATGTCTTTAAGATATCTGCAATATTCCAGCCGTATGGTCGCGATGTCTTTAAGATATCTGCAATATTCCAGCCGTATGGTTGCGATGTCTTTAAGATATCTGCAATATTCCAGCCGTATGGTCGCGATGTCTTTAAGATATCTGCAATATTCCAGCCGTATGGTCGCGATGTCTTTAAGATATCTGCAATATTCCAGCCGTATGGTCGCGATGTCTTTAAGATATCTGCAATATTCCAGCCGTATGGTCGCGATGTCTTTAAGATATCTGCAATATTCCAGCCGTATGGTCGCGATGTCTTTAAGATATCTGCAATATTCCAGCCGTATGGTCGCGATGTCTTTAAGATATCAAGGACCACATAGTATTACCAGTATATTGCACATATATATAGGGTATATAGGGTATATAGGGTATATAGGGTATATAGGGTATATAGGGTATATCGGAGCACAGTCAGTGTCACTGTGAAACAGCTCCTTCCCCCACCCATCCCACACTACACATAACATGAAATAAAGGCAAAATAATACTTATATTTCTTGTTTACTACAATGACAACTTCCACTACTGTTTGGCAGAAAATGACTTGCTATCATACAAAAAGACCTCAATACTGATGAGACATTTTGATGTAAGAAATTAATTACTCCAGAGAATAATAGACACAACTGATACTGGGATTTTTTGTTTTACAAATGAACTCTGGCTTACCATCATTCAAAACATGCAATGCAGAGTTGAATGAAAAACAAATTCAGGCCAAATTTGGAATGATAAGATAATTTAATCAAATATTGGAGTAATATATAGAATTACAAGAGAATCTGAGCATTGCAAAATAAATATTGTTTGTGAAAATTTCTGAATCAGATTGTATCAGAAATCCTAAGTTCATCACAGTGATGCTTTGTTCCCAACTCCTCACACATGTATGGCGTACTACCAGTGAACCATAATATTTACTAACATGTTATAGCTGTCAAGGAACCAAATACTCTCTCAAAACTAAAATTCTTCTCATAGATTGGAGACAGCAGATGGAAGAAAATTCTCTATTTTATCACAAAAGATAACAGGGTAGTTCTAAGAAAAGGATATCCTCCTTACACAAACTCTTCTTCATAACCCTAACATTTTTCTTTAGGTTTTTAATGCACACATTAAAAACAGAATTTCTGACTGAATTGTTGAAAGGTACTAACCTATTAAATTTTAACTGCAACACATTGGATTTATGTTAATGTAAAATATAATTTGATTGAGGGGGGCAGGGGGAGCTAACACTGCCATCATTCAAAATGAGGATGTCCACAGAAAGCTTTGGAAATTATCCAATACATTCTTTATGGTTAACAATCTATCAAGTGTGAATATGTATTGCTTCCAAACACAGGCATCTGAGATTACACCTTACATGAGTGTCATAACACCAGTATAAATTTGAAGTAACCATTGATAAGGTCTCACCTTCCATTTCTACTGTGAAAAGCAGAAAATAAAAATGGAAAAAGACATCTAAAAAGGGGTCTATGATCAGAACATTCTGACATATCAACATGATAAACAATAACTTTTAATAATGACTGATATTAGTAGACATCACCTCATACTATTCGTTTTCAAATACTTTTCTCAGTTCAATGGATAGGCAGTATTAAGCAATCATACCTTGAGAAAACACACTTGCCATCATCATCATTCTATGGTTCACAGGAACAATCATAGGGATAAACATTTTGAACTCTGATATTCTACTGTTAAGACAAATAAGATTTTATATATTAACATCAATCAATTATTTCTGACATGATATGGCTTATATTCTGTCGATATCTACCAGTTTCCATTTTAGATTAATGCCTTATAATCAATACAAGTGATACTATTCCAGTGTATACAAAACTGATGTCACACTGTCAAATCGTTCCCGGTCTCTATTTGCAAGGGTGCCATACCGACGTAATCGACTGGTAATACACACGTACATAAAACTATTATTCACAGAACATCAAAATGGTCACGAAAACATAATATATTCTTAAAATGTGAGAGACAAAAATAGATTATCTAGATTTTTCGAGGTAAGATTCACGGAAGTAGGCTTCTAGTGAGCATGTCAAGGCACCCGACGACGCAAGGTGCCCGCCGCAAAACGGTACCGTTACTTCAACTGTACCCTTCATCAAATGATGACTTACTAAACAAACAGACGTTGAATCCACGAGACCCTGAAATAGAGCGATCGGAACTGTTGTTCGTATATTCAGCCCGGAATTTCCTAGATCTGTTCTCTTCCTCTTCGATATAGCTTACTCGGTTGTGACGTCAGCAGACATTGCGGAATTTTCATTATCGTCAAGAACGAGATTTGATTATGTTCGACGGAGAATGATTTTCAAACATTTATATCAAGCGTCATTAATGAGTTATGAAGATTCGCCGTTAATTGACAAATTAGTACTTTCAGTTGAAGAAATTCATCCGGGTTCCCGAATGGTCACAAAATTTATAAACTATGAGTAAAACGTCAGCATTTTGCGTGCATATGCCCTCGGTTTACCAGTCATGGTTTGACTGTACACAAGAGTTCACAAATCGACGAAAGAGGTGGATGAGCTGACGGAAGCAATGTAGTTAATACGCTGAGAACAGGGTGTTGATGCATACCCATTTTTCACTACAATGAAGGTTGTCGTCCCGTCTCAGATCTCCAGGAGTTGTATCTTGATTTACATGCATCAAAACAGTGCTTTTGCTCGGAGTCCTCGCACCTGTTGAAAAACTTTGGAGTCTGCATTTATCTTCACAAACTGACAGGTAACAACATTTCTGTAACACTTTAAAAGAACTTTCCTCAAGTGTGACATGCTGATCGGTTGATTTGTATTTTATCTATTCCTCTCAGTTGAGATGATATGAATGCATTTTTTCTGTTTTGGAAAGGATATGATAACTAACAGCCTGTCCCATTTTTCACTGAACACGAGCTGTACCATGTCGAACTCTTCAGCTGTCAAGAGCTTCCGTCCTGTTTCTAACATGTGGGCGGGGCATCAGCTGTTATTAAGTATAACTATGTTGTAAGGTTCAACACTGATCATATTGTCATTGTTTATACAAACCAGGTTCAGGAACTTTTGTTGACATTTCATAATAAATGTATCTCAAAGTTTCACAAACACAAAAAGTGACAAGTATGCGGTTAGTAATAGACGTTATGCCATGGGCACGGGTGTTTTCTCGTTAATACACTGTCACTCTTAACGTTTCCCAGAAAAATTGTTTTCTTCTGGAGTGTTACTATAATGTCAGAATAAACAGAATTCAGGATGTTTAAACGTGTTTCACCTGGCTGCATTTGTGCTGCACATGCTTATATATGTTCAAAGTTTGATATTAGATTGCTAAAGATTTGAAGGTTTACTTTAAGTACAGAGCAGTAACATTTATGAAAGCATCGGCCAGTATTAAAGAACTGACAGATAGAAATATATTCCACTTATGGTGGGATCAGAGAGCATATGAAAATAGATCTATTTTATATGGTTTTTGACGGGATCAGTAGGATTTTGTCATTTCACTGTCTCACCAATTACAGTTCTAATAATCTATAAGTGTAATGACTTAATTGGGTGTGCCTAATTAACTGTTTCACACCACTGATGCTAAATGTAATGTTTTAAGTATTTGCAGTTAAAGTGAATTAGTGCAAATCTGATGGCTAAATTGGATGTGCCTAATTAACCGGCTTTACACCTTTGATTTTAAGTGTTATCCTCTAATTAATAGCTTTTAAGTCAATTAATTAGTGGTTACTGCAATTACTGTTAATTTAAGCTTTGATAGTGCTAAGAAGGAAGGAAGAAGAAAATATTTTATCTAAGTGTTACACACTTCATAAAAGTGTCTGGCCAACATTGACTTACTAAACACTAAATACATATAGGACACATTGTTATAAAGATATTATATTAAAAAGTTAATGCTGTAAAATATCATAAAAGGTAAGAAAATCCATAAAATACACTATGACCCCAAAAATATTGTGGCTGTGTATTTTCTATGGCATTCGTGGGATAGTATATAAATGGAATGTGTAAGTGGCTTTAGTGTAGCAGTGATTTCATTTGACAACTTTTACTGAACAGATGTCTGTATCAGCAAACAGAGCTCAAGATGCCAAGGGTTAAAGTTACCTTTTCATATTTGGATTTGTGATGTGTGGTCGTGTGCATTAGTTTCTATGATATTCCTGTATTTAAAGTACAAGTTGTCAAGACAGAGATATATAACTGATAATTAAGTTTACATGTTACATCACACAGTAAATTAATTATAATCTTAAGTTTCTTAATAATCATTTATTATCCATGTCTTATATTATATTACATAACATTTAAATATGTTGAGGTTGCTGTTCAACTGTATTTTACTCATTATGAATGTTTGATGTGGATGCTGCAGGTACAATGGCTTATTATTTAAACCTTGAATAATGTTAGTGAATTATTTAGTGAGACATGAACATTTGAACGCATACAATGTGATGTGACAGAAGTCTTGAATTGAGAAAAACGTGTACATATATACATGTGGAGTAGGTTTGCCTTTTGTCATAAGAAGTATTTGTTTTGACCAAAGATATGAAAACAATCAGCAATTCCATAAATGCATGTTTGAAGCACTAACAAAATATTCCGTTTTGTCCAATTTTTCTTAGGATGTGTAATCTTGTACAATGGAATCTGTCACATCCAGACTCCAGAATCTGGAATACACTAGAAGCTGTCTAAACCAGCACTCATTGGGACTGAAGAAATAAACCAGTTTAGACAATGTGTCATAATGTAGAGCTGATGATAAATGTACAAGCCATGGACGGGACTGAGATTTTATGCCAGTGTTGACAACTTGCCGGATTGGACAGTTGCCGGTATTTACAGCTTCTACTTTACTCTCAGAGTCCTGGCAAAAATATAGTTAATTTTTCATTAAAACATGCTTTATAATCCAGCCTCTCTAAATTACGGATTACAGATGAAAATAACAGTCCCAACAGTCAACTTGCTATGAAAATAATGCTTTGTAATCCAGTCACAGCTGACTAAAATCACAATCTGTTGAATAAGCATATCTTATTCTTTCGTTCACAATGTTTAATGACTAAAAACATGTATAACATGGAAATTTACAGAGGCAGAATCAATTCATGTTAACAGACTGTTTCCAATGAAAGTATAAATGCTCGTAATATACTGAGCATAAGTAAAGAACAAAAAGAACGATTCAAGTTGTTGGTTGTCAAAGGGAGGCAACTCACTGTGGCAGTAAACATATTAACTGACAAAAGTTGTCAAATCTGGACTGCTTTACTATCTGGACAAATAACTGTCCCAGACCAGTCCATAATGGAGAGATTCCACTGAATATAAATTACATCTGAATTGGTGTGTTAGGCAGTGTGTGTAAGTGTGTAAACCTAAATGTACGTACACCCAAATTGGCGTGTTAGGGAGTGTGTGTAAGTGTGTAAACCTAAATGTACGTAAACCCAAATTGGCGTCTTAGGCAATGTGTGAAAGTTTGTAAACCTAAATGTACGTAAACCCAAATTGGCGTGTTAGGCAGTGTGTGTAAGTGTGTAAACCTAAATGTACGTAAACCCAAATTGGCGTGTTAGGCAGTGTGTGTAAGTGTGTAAACCTAAATGTACGTAAACCCAAATTGGCGTGTTAGGCAGTGTGTGTAAGTGTGTAAACCTAAATGTACGTAAACCCAAATTGGTGTGTTAGGCAGTGTGTGTAAGTGTGTAAACCTAAATGTACGTAAACCCAAATTGGTGTGTTAGGCAGTGTGTGTAAGTGTAAACCTAAATGTACGTAAACCCAAATTGGTGTGTTAGGCAGTGTGTGTAAGTGTGTAAACCTAAATGTACGTAAACCCAAATTGGTGTGTTAGGCAGTGTGTGTAAGTGTGTAAACCTAAATGTACGTAAACCCAAATTGGTGTGTTAGGCAGTGTGTGTAAGTGTGTAAACCTAAATGTACGTAAACCCAAATTGGTGTGTTAGGCAATGTGTGTAAGTGTGTAAACCTAAATGTACGTAAACCCAAATTGGTGTGTTAGGCAGTCTGTGTAAGTTTGTCACAAACTTGTGGTTGAGAAATTGTGCAAGCTTTCAAAGTCCAGCTGTATACCTTGTTTAAAGAAACCTTCCAAGAATGAGTATTCCACTGACCTATTGACCTTCCTCCACTTAACATCACTCATTGCCTAAGGAATCAACAATTTACAAGCACTTGACACACCTTCCTTAACACATCTAACACTCCCTGCGTCTATATGGGAACACATGCACACCTATGTGGCAGCTGTTCTGAGAGAGTCAATGACATGTTTGCAGCCAGGTACAACATGCCTACTGTCTGAGTGGATGCAGAGGCAGATTCTTCAGGAAGTCCTTGGGGTTCGAGACTAATGCTTAGTCCATGAAAATATAGAACCTGATGATCTGGTCAGAACTGGTCTTCCAGAACCTATGCTTGTTGTAAGAGGAGACTAACTGGATCAGGTGGTCATAATCACTGTCTTGGTTGTCACATGTCATTGTATCCAAATCGCATAGATTAATGTTCAAACTGTTGATCATTGGATTTTGGTTCAGATTGAATTATTTACAAATAGCTGAAATATTGCTGAGTGTAATGTTAATAAATAAACAAACAAAACTACATACTATCAGCATAAATCAGTGTCAATAGTGACAGAGGCTTTTCAACATTTGTGTCATGGTGCTCGGGAGGACAGTGTGAAGTGATGATGCAGCTGACTGTGTAGGGTATCTGTGGTATGCCACTCAAAGTGAGTTGAAATTTCACAGGGCATCAACATAATTTGAGCCATGTGGGACTTCTATCAAAATGAACGGTGTTGCTGTTATGCAGTAATGCATTGATAACTGAAGTCCTGTTCAGGCATTATTTCCCTCAACCCCCCACTGAGCCTTCCTCCAAGGCTGTACTGACTGCTAATCCCATGGATGTATAGTAATTCTATGCTTCAAAGAGGCTAGTCTAGATCAGCAGACTGTACAGTCTGGTATTCACGTGTTTGTAGAAATTTTCATCTAAACTATTAATTATTACCTTATAGACTTGTGTAAGTCTACCCCCAGTCAGTGATTACAAATAAAGATTGAGTGAGGGAGCGAGTTTACTTTTATTTCGTTCTTGGCAGCATTCCAGCTATATGGCATTCGTATGTAAATAGTCACGTCTGGATCAGACAATCCTGTGATCCACAGCACGAGCATGAATCTGTGCAATCAAAAACCGTTGACAAGAGCCTGACCACTGGATCCCATTATTCTACTCTTACGACAAGAAAAGTCACATCTATAATTAGCATGCTAACAATCCTAGTGTTTAATGATTAAGTTAAAGATTTGAATGATTTAAATCATGATGAAAACAAAGCCTTTGATCTTCTTCAAAGTACACAAATAATGGTGATTATTTAATTGAATTGGTTGATATGCACAGTCATGTGAGGAATTCACTGAAATGTAAATCTTGTACACAGGATCTAAGCAACATTTAGGTTCAGTGATTACATCTGTAATCTGTCACCTACAACTGTTCCTAACACTCACATGAAATTCAGGGATACAATGAACATTGTTATGTGTTATGGAGAAGAGGAAAAACTGATGGGTTTGTTTCAACAATAGAACAATATTCACAAGGAAGACCTTCCCTGGAAGTTTAAGGTGGAACCTGTTTGCAAAGGAAGTGACATTTTGGGGTATTTTTTTAATATTGTTTTTGTGATAGTGTTTTACTTGATTTCTGGCACTGACATCAAATTACTACTTCTAACGGTGTGTGTTCTTAGAAGTTGTGCAAAGGAAGTGATATTTTGGGGCATTATTCAAATATTGTTTTTATGATAGTGTTTCACTTGATGTTTTGTTAACTGCCACACAGATGTTGTGTACTCAAAGTGGTCATGTTGTATACTCTCTTTAAAGATTGGTGTACACCTTTACTGGTGAATTTGGTTAATTTTCATCATTAGAACGTATCACGTCTGGTTCATGTAACCGGTATCTATGAATGATTTTCTACAGGGACACACTGGAACCCCCATGGTTTGTCTCAAAGCCCCCAAACCATATGGTTTTAACTACTACCTTTTCTGTCATTCAGCAGCCCTTAATGTTTTTTATTGTTCTGAATCTCCAGGCATTTTAATCACAATGGATATCTTGTCTGTCAAATTTGTGTATTTTCAGGGTTTTTTTTGTCGTCGTTTCAAACTGGATTCAGCAATGATCCAGATATACTGTGTTGGTAGATAAATAATTGAGTTTTGCTCGGACAATACAGTGATCAACAACACAAGCATCGATCTATGCAGTTGGGATACGATGACCTGTCAACTTCCTGATTCAGTTAGTCTCCTCTTACAACAAGCATGGGTTCTGGAATACCAGTTCTGACCAGATCTTCAGGTTCTGTATTTTCATGGACTAAGCATTAGTCTCGAACCCCAAGGACTTCCTGAAGAATCTGCCTCTGCATCCACTCAGACAGTAGGCATGTTGTACCTGGCTGCAAACATGTCATTGACTCTCTCAGAACAGCTGCCACATAGGTATGCATGTGTTCCCATATAGATGCAAGGAGTGTTAGATGTGTTAAGGAAGGTGTGTCAAGTGCTTGTAAATTGTTGATTCCTTAGGCAATGAGTGATGTTAAGCGACGTAATGTCAGTAGGTCAGTGGGATAGTAAGTCCCAGCAGGTTTCTTTCTAATTCTTTCAGCATTATTCTGTGGCAAAAAAATATTTTGGGGTGGTTTCTTAGTGTTTGTACATGTATAAGAGGATTTGAAACTTGTAGTTAAAGTGAGTGAATGAGTGAGTTTAGTTTTACGCCGTTTTTTAGCAATATTCCATCAATAACACGGTGGGGATGCCAGAAAATGGGCTTCACATATTGTACCCATGTGGGGAATTGTACCTGGGTCTTCGGCGTGACGAGCGAATGCTCTAACCACTAGGCTACCCCACCGCCCTGAAGTTAAAGACAATTTAATGTTTCAAAACATTTCCTTGATAAAATTACCATTTTCTAAGGACAGATTGATTCTTTTTTAATCAACATTGGTTAAGTGCCTCTTCTGCTTGTGTTGATGTGGAGCTTGATTCAGGATTTAGACTGCCATGCACTCCAGCTTGACAAGTGTGAGGATTTGTATGTTTGTAGATCAGGATAATTCTGTTTTTACCATTTTGTGAGTTTTAGTTAGTTCCCAAATTCTTCATTGCTTTTGCTAACTTGATGTATCAGATCAGAAGTAGTCACAAAATTCTGGCCTTAACTTATCTATTTTGTATGATCAGTCAAAGAAAGAATTCATGAAAAACATTGCTGTAAACAAATCGGATCACGATAGGTCATAAATATTCCTGTATGCTGGTTAACTTGTTGGATCATGATAAGTCATAAAATATTGCTGTACACTATTTAATCTTGTAGGATCACGATCAGTTTTTAATAATCTTGTAGGATCACAATAGATCATACAACCTTTCCATACACTAACAGGTGGCATCACGACAAGTCATAAAACCTTGCTGTACATAGTTAATCTTCTAGGATCAAGATCAACAGAAACATTGCAGAACAGTAATTCACCCTCTATATTGAGGCCCAAGTTGCTGTTGAGAGTTTCAGTGCATTTGTCTGTAGTTTGTGAGTTGTAAACCTTGATTTTGTTTATAGTCTTTATAATCACGTGTTAAATTTGCAACCTGTCTCACTTTGGCCTTTTATCTCTTGTAGGGTAAATGAAGTTTGCAACCTGTCTCACTTTGGCCTTTCATCTCTTGTAGGGTAAATGAAGTTTGCAACCTGTCTCACTTTGGCCTTTCATCTCTTGTAGGGTAAATGAAGTGGTTTTGAAATTGTAGAAATCAATTAAATCCATGTTTATCCCTGTTTTATTTGGGTGTGTGGCGTAGCCTAGTGGTTAAAGCTCTCACTTTTCATGCCTAAGCCCCATGTTCGATTCTTCACATTAATACAGTGTGTGAGGCCCATTTCTGGTGTCACCCAGCAGATATTGTTGGAATATTGGCAAAAGTGGTATAAAACTAAACTCTCACCCTCTTTTTCTCATACCTGATGTAAATGATAATCTTTTAGCATATTTTTATAAAATTGGTGTATTTAACCTCTGCCAAACAATGTGTTTTGTTCTTTCCGGTTCTGACAGATACTGAAACTAGGAAGTCAAACTTAAGTTATTTTCATAGTAAGTGAGCTGCTGGTCAGCAGTGTTCGTCCCTACAACAGTTGTGCTCACAAAATGTCTGAAGTCGGCACTGAAATGATGGTATCAGTGAGTGATTTTGCATTTAAGCTTAATTAATCGATGGATGCCAAGACGGTGAATACCAAGAGGTTGTACACTTTTGCCGAGGAGCATCAGACCTGTTTGGTTTTCAGTGAACATCATGAAATAGTATATGGTACTGTGACAGGTCCTCACCAAAAGTATATTTTTATAAATTAAGCCTTTGTAGACGACCTGTCACAGTACTGCTATGATGAATACTACTCAGGATGACCCGCTTGCAGGTGCAAAATGAAAATCCTCAGCACTTAATTCTTATTCATTGCAGTATAAACTCATCTAACACTATGGCAGTATTATATGTCTATAAACGAATTCAAGTAAACCATAGCATTTAGAAAAATGTCACTTTAATCTTGTGGTTAGTTAAAGTACTATGATAGATTATATGTTTTATCATGTTTATATACCATGATAACTGTCAAGAGCGCTAAGGTAAAGCATTTTCCTAATGTTTCATTTATTACATACGTAAAATTTGAATATTTAGTTGCTTGTCATACAACTTACATGGAGGTGGGAGTGGCCGTACATATTTTGTGGGAGCCAGTTTCTATTATCTTTGCATCTCAAGATGCTGCTACCCATCAAGACTACACTATAGTAATTCACACGGAAGACTAACATTCTGGAACAGATGTTTTTGAAAAAAAATCATTTAGATCGTTATTTCATCTTGAAATTGCTTGTTATGGCTTATGAATGACTAACTATGGCCCACCGTCACCTCAAAAATGTTTTGTTTCTGGAACATTGTCCTGATTGTCTTTACCACCCCTGATGTCAGGTTTTGACAGAGTGTATCAATTAGCAAGGGCAGTTAACTCTTGTCCCACATCATTATTACTACCAAAGTATTACTGGCAAACACATATAAGATGATCCACGACCTGACAAATGACCCCAATTTGCATACTTGGGAACGCCCCACAGAACGATCCACTTGAAACAAGAGGGAGACAGGTTGTATGATAAATATCGAGAAGTTCATTTTCCCCGTGCGTTTCATGCATGAATTATTATAGCACACTCGATTTGGGAACAGGTACTATCCCAACGAATTGAATCAACACAATATACTGAGCAAATATGTTTAGGACCACCGATCCAATTCACGAAGCAAATGACATTTTCCTGGGGTTTTTTTTAACAAAATTGTTGAATATCTAAAATGCTTGTCAATGCCCCAATCATCTATTTGTCTTCGTCTTAACTAAAGGTTAGCGTGGAATATCAGTATCTTATGCCTGAAATTGCAGTCTTATCATTTGAAGGAATATGCGGTGTTGATTTCATGTCACGGTTAGCATGTATTGCACGTGCATAATTGTCAAGCTACCTGTAGCAGCTAAGTGTACTCACCCAATTCGTTGTACTGCCTCTCTTGTCACAAATGCATTTAGTGAGCAGGATCATCTAATATGTGTCTAGCAGTAGTACATTATCTAGCTGTTTGTATAAGATGCAAACAAGTTTTATATGTTCTGTTTGATTGACTTTTCAGAAGATGATAAATAAGAAAAGTGAAATATTTTGGGGTGACAACTTATTTATTATATTATGATGTCATGGATTTACGTAGATTGAACGAGATTTGGTTGATACATATATCTATGAAATTTGGAATCAGTTACTCCTGGCAGCTTATGATCATGAACTTTCACAGCAGTTAATAAGGAAGTACATTTCCCCATGATAGATAGAGCTGTTGATAACAGACCACCACATGCAGTGTGGTATGCAGAGGAGATATAGGCTATATATACATACCATCATCTAACACAGCTCAGTGGGAGCCATTACACAAAACTGAGATGTTTAGTTGAAAGTCATTGTGATATTTTCCTTTGGAAGGTAAAGAATTCAGCATGTGAGTACCATTTACATTAATGACATGTGAATTTATGGGTAAGGACTCACCAAATGTTTTAAATCAGTTGGGACAGTAGCTTTGTGGTGATTATGTTTGTCTTTAGATTTTCAGGGATGGCAATTAAATTTTCTGCTGATCTACAGATTTGCAATTTCTGATTCTGTGAATCACCCAATTCATTTAAATTTCCCTGAACCCCCCATATAATGACACAATGTTAAGTTTTCAGCTGTTGCCATCCTGGATTTTGTTCTGCAGGGTTTCTTCCCTTAGGTATGGCAGGCTCCTGTTAAAGCACCAAACCTACATTGTGGCATTCCAAATTAGTAAATGTCTTAAGTCCTGCATCACTAAGGTGTCGTTCCACATCAAGCCGACAGCAATTTTGTAACTAATGCTCAGAGTGGTTTTCAACCAAACTCACTCACTCACTCAGTATTGTAACAGTTTTAGCTGTGAAGGATGAAAGATGGTTGTATGCAAGAGCGGATATCCCCTTGAATGAGGAAGTATGTTGGTCATTATCATGAATACAAGCACTGCTGCATCCTGGTCTGATATTACACGATGTAACTCCCTCTTGACACAGTTCGCTATTTCTGGTCATGAAATATTTCTATGTTCCTTTCTTGCATCTGGTATATTGTTCAGTAATCTGTTGAATCAAAGGCCCTCCCTTATAAAAGCTTTCCGCCTAAGGTTTATATGGCAATGCTTAAATAATATAAACCATTTACATATACAGGAACTGAAACTTATGCTGTTTAGATTTGTGTGATATCTGAAATATGTGAAGCTCCACCAAGATCACAGATCAGGGTGGTTCAGTCTAGGAATAGAGACATTGTCAATCAGTCTTGTAACATTGAGAGAGTATGCTGTAAATTATGATCACTAAGATTGCTTTGTGGAAAAGGGCCCTGGATACCATTGTACAAAGTGATATTAGTGCTAAGGTGAAAAGTCAGTATGAATGTTTTATAAACACTGTTCAGCGACTTGCACCATTGTGTCAAATAACAAAGGCAACATAACCCCATGGGCAGCTCCAGAGTATCTTAATGTATGTGTGAATCTTTATTTTATGTTTTTAGACCATAATAATAGTCACTTCACTGATGCACCGCTCACATCAAACAGTTCAAAGGGAAGCATTTATTTCTGTTTCAATTTTTACAATTTGATAATAGATTTCTTTCATTTTTAGGGGTAAATGCTTACGGCCAATTTAGCAGAAACACTTTGCCTGAATTAATCATTTTTATTCTTTTTTTACAGTTTTACTGACATACCACAGTCCTTTTTAAGAATTATGTAAATTAGTCCCAGTTTCAAATTTACTGTAACAATTTATACCCTTGCATTAATATGGCCCTTCCTTACCCTAATCATCCCCTTAGCTTAGCCCTTGACCTGTGTTGTCCTTGCACTCATATAGCCCCAAATGGTATCGAACCATTATCACTCACTCACTGACACGTAACCTTATTCTTTACCATTTGAATAACACACCCACTTATTGCTTCACCATGAGTACCTTGGTGATGAGAATGTTGAAGGAAAAAACAGAAGCCCGTGTCACAAAGCAATCATACTGCTATGACTGTCGTAAGTCAATGTTAAAGTATAGGGACTTTGTCATATCAGACTTGTAACATTGAGAGAGTACATTAAGTAAATTATGATCAGTTTAGCACTAAGACTGCTTTGTGGAAAAGGGCCCTGGGTGCCATTGTACAAAGTGATCTTGGCACCAAGGTGACTGCGACTCCCATATCTTAAGATAGACATAGGGTAGTCTTAGCACTAAGGTGACTGCGACTCCCATACCTTAAGATAGACATAGGGTAGTCTTAGCGATAAGGTGACTGCGACACCCATACCTTAAGATAGACATAGGGTAGTCTTAGCGATAAGGTGACTGCGACTCCCATACCTTAAGATAGACATAGGGTAGTCTTAGCGATAAGGTGACTGCGACTCCCATACCTTAAGATAGACATAGGGTAGTCTTAGCACTAAGGTGACTGCGACTCCCATACCTTAAGATAGACATAGGGTAGTCTTAGCACTAAGGTGACTGCGACTCCCATACCTTAAGATAGACATAGGGTAGTCTTAGCACTAAGGTTGTGTTGTACAACAGCACCCACCATACTAATTATCGCACGTGCATGTTGAATATTGTTGTATTATTATCCTTCACCTTCATGCACATCTTATGTTATCTTTGTGTATTATTTATTTTTTAAAGACAATGTTTGGATGTGCCCAGGTCAGTGACTCTGACAGCGAAGTGCATGCCACATGCACCTTCTACGTAGGTATGAAGCCGACAATGTGTTACTTTCTTCATTTAGTCTCAAGCATGCTTTCTCACCGTTTTTCTTAGTCCAGCTTGTCTTTTGTCACTTTATGTCTTTGTTGCCATTTTTTATGCCTTTGTGTAGCTGTTATATTATTTACTGGTTTATTCACGTTGTGGAAAACATGCACACAGAGACAAGGATATCTGTGAAATTGTTTTCATTAATTTTCAGGCAGACAGACAGTTACAGTCCATCAAAATCTCAAAATCTCCCCAGTGAATTGCGCTCAAAAACTCAATAAACATATCTCAAAAACAAATAATCATAAATGACTCAAACCAATTCCAAAGTAAATAGGAAAAACACACCAACTCAGCAGAATTTTGTTATAATTTTTGTCAACAAAATGTCAAAGTTGTTTAACAAACCATCATTAGTTTCATTTAATAGTGCAAGACTTTTGACAAGGGTGTAGCAACAGCTCAGATAACAGCCAGGTAACAGAGAGGGTCAGATTTAGTTGTGCAGTCCTCAATGTTGTTTCAAAAGTGATCATTTGCAAAGCCTCGGTAATTTCCTATGCGCATCCCCAGCATGATGCACAAAGGATTCATCTAGACAGAACCTAGTCATGTAATGTCAGATGTATAACCCCCTCGCTGACAGGGGTCAAGCAAGCCATTAAATTTCTTAAGTGTCACATCAACAAAAACATCTTGTCAACTGCTTTAGCTAAACTGAATCTATCCTTCACACACAGATCAACTAACTCCACTGCAACCGTCATATTGGATCTAGGTAAATGCATAGAAAGCAGTTCTATGGTGAATGTAACATGGTTGGATTGGATTAAAAAAAGGGAGATAATTTGTGTTGCAATTTTTGGTCACTAGGGGATTTTACAAGAACTGGGAAATATGGTTGTATTAGACAGGTTACGTAAGGCAGGTTAATGAAAGGTGACATAAAGAATAACTTATTTGCAAATCATGAATTATCTGTCCCTCATGAATTAATGTTGGCTTTCCTTGCTGCTGCTCAAAACTAATATTTTGATTACTTAGGGATAGATACTTTTAACTCCTGTAGTTTGTAGATATTCTCGATGTAAATGTTTTCAGTTTGCAACAGCAAAGATATCCTTGGGAAAAATGTTTGTTTGTTTGTTGTTGAATGTTCCAGCTAACAATTTCTATCAGGATGTGGTATATGTTTCCATTTTGTGAAGGTTAATTATGGCTGGCATTTGCTCATTTTTGTGTTCATGTATTGATATGATGACTGATGTTCATGCTATTAACCACTTGGTTGTGTGATTCCTGTTTGCTAAAGTACAGGACCACATCATGTGTCTGTTGAAGTGCTGACTGCAGCAAAAAAATTATTTTCATTTTTTCCTATTCAGTGATGTATCATGAAACTTATCTGTAACATGTGAATATTTTGTAACTCCATCTTAATTACTTATTTTTCCCTCAAGGGGGTTTACTTGATATGTCATAACAGTTGCATTGTCATATTTGGATCAGTTTGTGAATACTCCCTTAGTCATGTTCAGTCATTGCATTGTAACAAATAATTTTAATCTTTCACCAAACCTGATTTATGATTTCTCAAGTGCCCCAGGACAGACAGATCATGACAAACAGCTAACCAAGATGGTCAATATAATGTCAAAATAATGTATGTCACATGGCCTGGCTAACATTTGTATTTCACTGGTTTCCTAATAAAAATTTTTGCATCCACTTTGCTGAAACAGGTTAATATTAACAGCCATTAAATAGTTACTATCCAGACTGATTTCAATCTAGCAAGTCTGCACATGTATGAATTGGTTACATGAATAGAATGTTTAATTTCAGTGATGTTGCTGACATTGTTGAAACTATCAATAACTTGCTTGCCTGCTTCAGATATTACTTAAAGACAGATGTATCAAAGCTTCGGTATTGATAACAGTGATGCAAAGCAATGAGCTGACCTGTAGAAGTGAATGAAATTCCTGGCAAATACCAAGGCTGTAGAGATGGACCACCTGCTTAGAACACCTGCCTGGTTTATTCACGTTACCTACCCACATGACCAAAATGTTTTGTCATAAACCACTAGGTTCCAAGTCCTGGGCAAGATTACTTTCTATATGAATGGGTTGAATATTACTCACTTTTATGTATAAAGCTGTCTTTAATTCCCTCAGGGCAATTTATTTCAGCAGAGTATGTGTTTGCAACCAGTGTTTCGTGAACACCATAATTTGTCAGCCAGACTGAATATTTGTCATATTGTTAAGCTGCTTGGTATGCAAGTCCGTTAGAATTGACTTATGCATGATCTGAAAAAAATCCACCATTTTAATAAAAATATCTTCAATATTCAGTCATTGACATGCAACAACTATCTTTATTGGTTGCAAATCCATTGGTATCTATCAGTGCTGAAATCATGTTAATAAATCATTCCACTATATTCACTGCCAATCTGAGGACCCATGAAGATCTGGGTTAGAATCAGTCTTCAGCAACCCATGCTTGGTGTAAAGGTTACTCACGGGCTTGTTTGACACGTGTCATCATATCCCAGTTGAGTATATTGATACTCATGCTGTGGATCACAGAACTATCTAGTCCAGATTTTATTATATACAGACCACCACCTGTGGTGATGTCACTGGAATATTAAACAACACGACAATTAGGATCTGCTGATTATGTATGTCAGCAGCTTTTCTGTGCATGTAGATTCACATCAATGGCTACTTTCTCTGACCTAGTTCCTTTTCACTCTCCTCCCAGTGAAATTAATAGTGAATAAATCTGTTCATATATGAAACTTTAAAGCATCATGTCACTGACAGTTGCCTATGTATGATTTCGATATGAAAGACTACCGCGCCCATTTACAACTTTAGGAAGTTAGATATAGAAATGTTTGTTTACTTATCAGTGAAAACGTCCACACTTACGTCATTTGGGTGACTATGCTTAGATTTCCTGTTGTTCTTGGTTGAAATGTTCAGTAGATACATAAGCGTCAGTAGCATATATATCGTCACACAAAATGCATCTCTTCAAAAGCATTTGGAGGACACCGAAAAGTAATTATGATTCAATTTTATTTTCTTTGTTGTTACACCATTTTTGAAGTTTATTCAGTTTTTAGAGATCTTTGTTGACATAATCCATGTTCAAAAGTACTAAAAGTATAGTGTCATGTGGACTGGTGTAGCTATTGTTGTTTTTGAGATGTATCAAGATTCTTATGTTTCATCGATGTTGTCTCACATCAGACTGTTAACAAACAACAATTCTTTGACAAATAGATACGATGATTAGAAAAACAATAATATAAGGAAACTTGTTCCTAACGTTTAACACTAGCCATGCAACATGTAACAACTGACACCAGTGTCATAAATCACCAAGATATATACATTGTGAAATTTTGAATGAAAGCCCATTTCAAAGAGACAAGAATGTAGTTGAAAATGTTTTGTTTCCTGTAAGTTTTGTAAGTTCCAACAGATACTGAAACTGAATTATATTAATTAGTTGTCAGGTAAATAAAGCCCAGGGACATTTTAAATGATCAACAGGAATCCAAGTGATATGTCTGCTTCCAAACTACAACTGTTGTACTGTAGTGGAAAATGTTTGATACAAGCTGGTACAGAGCTTCCAACCCTTCAAAGAAAAAAAATTGAGAAGCCGGGGTCCAGGGGCTGCAGGCCCAGGTCAGGTGCAGGGCGGAGACCTGGTTTGGGGGTCAAGCTGAAGAAAAGTAGTGTTTTACCACCCTAAAAGTGGAATTGATAAGCGAAAAATGAGTGAAAAAGTGGCTTTGATTAATTTACATTAAACTTTTTTAAAAATCATGAGATTATCAATGTGAGAGCGTGATAAATGCTTAAAAACTGTGAGTCTCAAGCCAAATGCGGTGTGAGAGTTGGCAGGTCTGCTGGTAGGGCAGCTCGGTTTCATGGTCAGGAAGTGAATTGTTAGTACACAGCTCTAAGTTCTGTAAGTTCCAACAGATACTGAAACTGAATTATATAAATTAGTTGTCAGGTAAATACTGCTCAGGGACATTTTGAATAATCAACAGGAATCCAAGTAATATGTCTGCTTCCAAACTACAACTGTTGTACTGTAGTGGAAAATGTTTGATACAAGCTGGTACAGAGCTCCCAACCCCCAAAGAAAAAAAGCTTGAGAAGCTGGGGTCCAGGGCAGGGACCTGTTCGGGGGTCAAGCTGAAGAAAAGTAGTGTTTTTACCACCCTAAAAGTGGAATTGATAAGCGAAAAATGAGTGAAAAAGTGGCTTTGATTAATTTATGTTAAACTTTTATGAAAAGGGTGAGATTATCAATGTGAGAGCGTGACAAATGCTTAAAAATTGTGAGTCTCATGCCAAAGACTCCGTGAGAGTTGGCAGGTCTGCTGGTAGGGCAGCTCGGTTTCATGGTCAGGAAGTGAATTGTTAGTACACAGCTTTAAAGTTAAGACAAGTGATGTGGGCAAGTTGCTGTATGTAATTCTAGTGACACCATTATGAGTCATTAACTTGAGACATATTATATGACAAGTGGGTGGATATGGTTTTACGCAGTTTTAAGCAATATTCCAGCTATATTCCAGCAGGGGACAACAGAAATGGGTTTCATATATTGTACCCACTTAGGGAATTGAACTTAGGTCTTCAGCATGACAAACAAAAGATCTAACTGCTAAGCTACCCTACTACCCCTCCCAGAAATAAACCTCACATATTGTACCCATGGTGGGAATCAAACCTTGGTCTGGCATGACAAGCAAATGCTTTAACCATTAGGCTACTCTGCAGGAAGGCTGCTTGTTTTTGCCATTGTTTTTGCCATTGTTTTCACAGTGTCATGAGTCATCAACTCCCAGGCCAGTATATTTAGTGCGCGTTTAGATTGTCATCCATTTCTGTCTGCAAGTAAAGGATTTGGTCATCCTCTGAAACACAGCACATTTGTATCCATGTTTGTTGTTTAATGGCCATTTGGTATCTGTAGACTGGTGGCCTGTTGTAATTAATGCTTACCCAGACAAACCTGTATTGTTACTATGGGAAGTATCACAAACATTTGGCGTTGAGAGACAAGGAGCAAAGTCACCAGATTATCCAATCCATTTGGTCAGCCTTTATGGCAAGCATGTGTCAAAACTTACTAGATATCTATTTTAACCCACAATTCCCAAAGTCAGAGTATTTTTCTGGGGATCATTCTTCAGAATTCCCATGGTATGGAATGGCGAAACTTGCCACTGTGACATGAATAGATGTGTTTAAAGCAGGTATGCAGCTTGATACTCAAGTTCTAAATGAGATCTCTCTGTACCATATCATATTCTGTGTTGTGCCATGGTTGGGTATCTGATGAAAAGTGTCTGATTACGGTTTTAATCTCGATAAACTCACGGGGGATCCAGGATAAATTCCAGGGTTCATGCCTTCATCAGTGGGTCATTTCTAAAAAACATATTCGTTGTGAGGAGTAGGTGCCCTTCTTTGGCTCATTGTTCACTGGATACCAGCAGTTCAGAGTAGAAAATATAATGGTGTGAAGTCCCAAATAGGTAAAAGTTAAGTTCACTTCAAGACTGATCATATGGGGGTTTGGGGGAGGGGTTCCACCTTATTGTGATATTGCTGGAATATTGCTAAAAGTTGTGTAAAAATTACTCACTCAAACGTGTCATCTTGAAGTAGTCAACAGGTGTAACAACAGAAAATTGTTTTTTGAAACTAATTAACTGTGATAAGATTCAGCTAAAGCAGTATATATGGACAGTGTTTATTCAAAAAGTATGTTTTTTCTGGTCTTAATATTGTGTAGTAGAAATAAGTTTTATCTGAAGAGAATCTGGAAAAACTAACACCAACAGGATACCATCTAATGAGGTAGATCCGATTTAGAGTAGGTCTGAAACTCTACTCTGGACAAGTTGTTAGAGGCGACGCAATGTGTGGTGAAGAAGTCACAGTGCTCATCTCAAACTTTCCATACAACAATGCACATTATATGTGCTGCAACTTCAAACAGCTTTATAAGTAGGCTTGCACTGATTCAGTTCGATTCATAAAAAATTGAACCTGATGTCTTAGTTTTGACTTTCGATAATCATTGTCTCTGTTTCAATTCGATGTTTGAATACCTATACAAGTTATTTCTAATCCTGACTCCAATTCAAGCAGTTTTGGGTGATGAAATAAGTTGAAACATTGATTTGTTGATGCTGAGCTAACTATCCAGTGAGTATTGTTGATAGTAACTATCACAAGGTGACAGTGAAATGTGATGTCTTTACTTGTATGAATTGAATTGAAAATGATCAAATTGAGAACCCATTATAAAACCTTAGATCTAATCAAGGTCTGGGTGAATCTTTGCAGCCCTGTTTATCAGTATCATCAATATTTAGCTTAGCTGTGGCAAGGTGTCCATCTAAGCTTCTGTTGTAAACTGTAAACTTTTGAACCTCTCATCTGTAACCCACAAGGCTCTTGGTGGTGAAACTTTTCTTCGGTAGTCCTTGTAAAGGTCAGAAATCGTATGCTCTTTTGAAATGTTCAGAATTCAGGAGTTTTAAAAACATTGTTTTTATCTGGTAATGTCTAGCATTAATCATGTGTTTCTGTTTTCTTCTACATTTCCTGTTCAATTCTGTGTGAAAAATTCTCTCCACGAATACTTTCCTGTTGCACAGTAGTGTTGTATACTTTAAGTTTTATGTTTCGCATTCCATATTTTTATCACAGGTATCAAAATGTCATAGTTTTAAGACAAAATACTGAACTCCATACATAATTAAAATACTGTTGTGGTTTTGATTAGACTTAATTTCAAAATAGTGTAGGAAGCCTTTTGTTTTGTGACAATATGTCTCATTGTCGGTGTCATCTAATTTGTTGGTTTCCATTACAATGTTACTACATGTATATCATCATGAAATTAATATTTGAAATGTATTGTAATATGTGTCATATTTGGGATTACACTTTCTTAGCAGAGTACAAATTCTAGTACTATTTTTGGTTTAGTCCAATGCAAGATTCGAACCTGACCCTCAGAGGGTTCAAATATGACATGTTACATTTGACCACTTTCTAGACGGCATTGTGTAATCATTGAAATGCATTGTTGGCAAATGAGATGTTCACACAACAGACCATGAATTATGCTAATTTATTTCATGCCTGTGTGTTGGTTGCAAAGAATACTATTACTTTGGATTAGAGTTACTTCCCTTTGGTGTCAGCAGTATCATGGAAGAAAATGATTATCAGCAATATATTGTTCAGTAGTCTGTTAGATTGATTCATGCTGTTAACAAAATAGCTGCAACTATTGCAAAACTGTTGCACCACTGTTTAGTACGATTGCTTTGTAACCATAATAATTATGTAAAAATAATACATATTTTGGGTCGTTTCAAAAATACCCAACCAAAACCAAACAGTGCTTGATTGAGTTATATTTGTTTTTGTAGTTTTTGGACAGTGAGTGAGTTAAAATTTAATGTCATCTCGTTTAACGAAACATTATGTACAAAATGATGAATGATAATAATCATTAGTACAGGTATTGTAATGAAACTTCAGCAATGGATTTTTATTCCCGATTGTTTTTTGTTTACTTAAAGTTACAATTATAAGTAATCCAAAATGTAACATATCTAACATTTGCCCCCAGTTTGGGATAAGTCATTGTGTATTCATATTTTTACTTATCTGTTCAGAGATCGAAGGGTAGCCCAGTGGTTAAAGCTTACAAGCCTGGGTTTTATTCCCCACATGGATACAATGCATGAAGCCCATTTCTGATGTCCCTTGCCATATTGCTGAAGTATTGCTAAAAGCAGCACAAAACCCACCCCACTCTCACACACTCACTCACTCACTCATTCATTCAGTCTTGTCCGTCAGAAAGGAAATTATCTTGTATTGTTTTTAAAACCATTGAAGGGTGTTTGTTCGTTTGATTCATGACATGGGTACAATGTGTAAAGCCCAATTCTGGTGTTCTTCGCCGTCATATTGCTAGAATGTTGATAAAACCATGGTGTGATCCGCTGAACTAGGTTATATAATCTGACCATTGTGCTTTTGTAGCTCACCAGTTCGGTTGATGACATGTTTCAATGCAGTCACAAATCAAGGACAAAAATACAAGCTCTTGTATAGATACAATAGTAATCACCAATACTTCCAACCCAGCAATGAAGATCTAGTGCTCACTGTTCTAAGAACTAACAGCTGTAGAACATAACATAGAACATTATTTATTTCTTTTATGCAGCCTCACAGACATTACATTTGTGTATAAATCATCTTTAAAATATAATAATGTATTAATTTCTTTTTATTGTTAAAAGTTGTAAGATTTTTATTGCATATTTCAAAATTGATTGTTAATATATCCCTCTTTTTTCAGATAGTGCTAATGATTTAGCTAACGAGTTAGGTTTGTTTGTCATTAGCTTAACATCTTTGTATTAAGACCTTGTTGACGTGAAGATCTGGGGTAGGAAAGGCCTTCAGCAACCCATGCTTGATATAACAGGTGACTGTCGTAAGAGGCGACTAATGGGTTCGGGTGGTCAGGCTTGCTGACTTGGTTGGCACATGTCATCAGTTCCCAATTGCGCAGATCGATGCTCATGTTGTTGATCATTGGATTGTCTGGTCCAGACTCGATTATTTACAGACCGCCACCGTATAGTAGGAATATTACTGAGTGTGGAGTAAAGCTATTCTCACTCACTCACTCACTCACTCACTCACTCACTCACTCACTCACTCACTCACTCACTCACTCACTCACTCACTCGTTAAGACCTTGTTATTTCCAGATGTGTCCAGCTTCAGCCATGTATACTACTGATACAATGTATTTAATGGTTTATTATAGCTATGTCTATTGAGTATTTCTGTGTTCTATCATACATGTGTTACTTCTTACCTTTTTAACCCTCTTTATGTATTCATGCTTTTCTCAATGTATGGCTTTGTGATAAAATCTGTTGATTCTTTCAACCCTTGCCGTCTGATATTCATATTTATGTTACAGAACGTTTTTGTTTTAATGAGACATTGTATCTTTTTCTCAGGATCGTGACAGTTAATTGTGTGTTTGAGGGTTGAGGATGGCCCAGTGAGAAGCTGAGGAGTTGTAATCAGACTGATTCACTGAGTCAGTTCAACACGGCTTTAAACAGTACAGACTCACCCACTCACCCACCCACAAAATTTACATGCTAATTTTATCATACCTATTTATACCCATATAATTTTTGAAACACTCCATAGACTACAGTTAGACAGGACTTCATGCTTGTTGTTAGAGAGACTAATATGTAGCTGCCGAGACAGTATGTCTTCGGAGTATTTGTGGCGTTTTTGCCAACGATTTGCAATTGTCATTGTACCCAGGATGTAGTTCATGTTGTCAATCATTTATTTGGCCACTTTGGATTCGCAATAATGTGCAGGTTGCCATAGTAACTTGATATAGTTTTGATTACTTCAACCACAGTCACTCACTGAGTGTCAGTCTAGTTGTGAATCTCATTTCCCTGTTGATCACCTGCATGTATTTCCTAAATGAGAATGTTTATTTTGTTCTTGTTTATTAATCATTGTTGTCCAGAGCCATAGGGTGCATTTAGCATTTAATCATGAGTTATGCTACATTAACTTCCCCTTCACAAACCTATTGTTAATAAATTAATTCCTGAATTTTTGTTGTATGGAGTGAAGTGAAATTGATAGTGTTGAAATGCATTGATTTGTAGATTTTTCTCTCTGTGTGTGTGCATGCATGTGTGGAGAGAGACGGGAGAGAAGTTTATTCTAAAAAAATTACTCGGTGATACATGGAGCATCTAGTTGAATTCAAGAAGAACATCCTTTCAGAAGTTGTGTGTTTGTGTGTTATTATCTATCTTATTTCTACATCACAGAAAGAAATACTAATGGAATGTTTTGGAAAGGTCTTTACAATCTGTTCTTTCTGCCTAACCTTGCCTACTTATCTAAAAATCCTATAACCTAACTAATAATCAGTAATCTTTATGGTGCCTGGATCAAGAGTATTTCTTTCAATACAATAGAGATATAGTACCCTGGAAGCCCTTAGTCTTACAAGCTATACTCTTGATGATAATGATAACCAAATTCCATTTTCGTTTTCATACCTGTCTTGTTTTATGACCTTATTATTCAGATTTTGTTAGATTTAAATATTCTTTCGCAAGTATGAAAGCCAATAATTCATGTTAAACCTTCTTTTCGTTCATGCTGATATGACGAGAAGAAATACTAATATATGCTCCACTAAATCTTACTGATATTTCTATAAATAGACTTCTAATTTTGTATGATACATTGAAATCCACACTAAACGTTGTATAATGCCTGTATCTACCCTCTGCCATTCCAGACATGAACCCCATATCACCCAGCCTGAAGGGTCAGCAGAGGAAGTCTCGGAAGGGATGGCTGCTGAAGAAGGGTGGAATGATGAAGATCTGGCACCGGCGGTGGTTTGTTCTCACAGACAAGATGCTGTTTCAGTTCAGCAAAGAGGACGATATCAAGCCGCAGAGTTCGTACTTTTTGACAAGTGGTAGCCATAAAGTTACCGAACATCCTGTCAGTCCAGACGAGCCAGAGAAGTTCTGCTTTGATCTTGTACCAGGTGACCTATCATTTGTATTAACAGTTACTGACAGTATCCCGTATTTCTTCTAATAAGTGCCCGGGCTCTTATTAGTTCAAGAGACTTCCATACCCAGCACATCAATAGAGGCCAGGCTTACTGGGTGTAATTAATTGTATCTTAACTGCTGCTTATCCCCTGAGACTTATTAGAGGCCCAGCAATTATTAGACACCCATTGCTTATTAGAGAAAATATGGTATTTGTAAAACAGATGATCAACTTTCATGAAACAGTCAATGTCTGGTGTAATCTTCAACCAAGTGAGCATACAGAAGCATACACTGTTAGTTACTGATGATAGCCAAGAAGACTTTATCAGTTGTGTTCAAGTAGTGATCGCTTTAGCCTTGGTCACAAAGCGATTGTAATGTCATTGTAAGTCTCCATTTAAAGCACAGGAGTTAGGCTAATTGTAGCCCAGCATTTACTTTGTGAAACTGTGCCATGGTTGATGTGATCAGTCATAATGTATTGACATCTTTAACTTGTTCTTATAAGTAGTAAGTAGTAATGTTGGTACAGCCATGACCTCATAATTCTACACATCTGAATAATAAACATTTAAACACCTTTAGACCTACCCTTCTTATCATTACCGACTCTTGAAGAAAGTGACATGAATTATCATGTGTGAAAAGTCAAACACAGGAAATACCTGTAAACTCAATAACTTATTATAGCACATCAGGTGTTCTTAGCAGTGGTCTCAATCATGGCTACAATTCATTTTCAATGTTCGCAAGGTGATTGCTGGTAATGTGCCTTACTAGCATTCCAACATGGCGGCTGGTAGATCAGTTGGTGATTTTTTTGTAACATGTGTTAATATGTTTTCTTAATAAAGTACAAATTCTAGTACTTCTTTGTTAGAGTCTCTTCTGGGATTCGAACCCACACCATCAGAGTCAGGCACCTAGTCGCCAGCACACAAAGTCACACGGTTAACCCACTCAGACACTGCGACTTCCACAAGGGGCTGAGCTGTCTAGGCAGCTGACTTTGTCCCAGATGGGACTCAAACAAAAAATTACTTAAATTTGACCTTCACCAAGTGAGTGAATGAGTGAGTTTAGTTTTACGCCGCACTCAGCAATATTCCAGCTATATGGCGGCAGTCTGTAAATAATCGAGTCTGGACCAGACAATCCAGTGATCAACAACATGAGCATCGATCTGCGCAATTGGGAACAGATGACATGTGTCAACCAAGTGAGCAAGCCTGACCACTCGATCCCATTAGTCGCCTCTTACGACAAGTTTAGTCGCCTTTTATGGCAAGCATGGGTTGCTGAAGGCCTATTCTACCCCGGGACCTTCACGGGTCACCTTCACCAAGAAAGTTTAATCCCAAATATAACACATGTTACATTTGATCACTTTCTAAAAGGGATTGTGTAATGCTTTGCGATTACTTCCCTCAAATTAGCAATAACTCAATGTCTGGATATCAGTTGAGTTACTGACATCCTCGCACCATTTTTAAAATGCTCATTCTTCAACACAGAGACATTAGTAAGCAAATTCAAAGCATTCAATGTATTTAATAAATAATTTGATTGTATACATGTGGAACACTGCAAATTTGACGGGAGTAATCACCAAGCAGTCTACTTGCCGCCATGTTGGGGTGTTGTATCTTACCAGCATCAGTCTAGGTACAGTGATTGTACAGAGTTACGTCACTTGGGAACAATGGATACATGTGATCATAATTCACCCTCATTATATTTACATGTTTGTTAGCATCACCCACGTGCTTTAGGGTTTCAATTAATCGATAAACTGATAAAGCATGATATAACTGGATTGTTGTTCAATGTGGCGTTGGGACAGGGACATAGCAGTAGCCAAGTGGTTGAAGCATTAGATAAGGAAACCTAAGTCCCAGGTTTGAGTCCATTGTGATGATATTGCTAAAGGCCACGCAAAACAGTTAACCCAAACTGGTCCCTCAGCTGTCAGTTTGTAACGGACATTATCATATCCTCCATCAGTGACTTTATCCTGCACTTAGGCAGCCCCCAATGCCCCATCATTTGGGTAGATAGATTGTTTGTTACATAATGCCACACTTACCAAATAATTTAGACAGATATTGAAGTTTTTGCCAGAACTGAGTCCATCTCAGACATATGTGCAGTACACCACCCACTGTTTTTTGTTGTTGTATACTCAGCAATTTTTCAGCTATATAGCAGCAGTCTATAAAAAATCAAGTCTGGACTAGACAATCCAGTGATCAACATCATGAGCATCCGGCTGCATAACTCATCTCATGACATGTGTCAACCAAGTCAGTGAGTTGACCACACAATCCTGTTACTGCTTTTTGACAAACATGGGTTGCTGCGGACCATTTCTAATCCAGATCTTCATCTTTGAATTTGTGTTAGTCATTGCTAATTGTAATACTAGCACAAGACATAATAATCAGTTGTGCTTACTCATCAGGCCCAAGACTTGAGACAGGCAGTGGAGAGACAGTGATGCTATGTGCCTCATCAGGAGAAGAAAGGCTGGGCTGGGTGAAAGACCTCAGATATGTGCTCTATGCCGACATAGGTGGAGGTATGTTCACTAAATTCTGCATTTGTTTGTAATAATGATTGTCTCTCTTGAATTTGTTTACTGAATGGACCCAAGAAGCAAGAACCTTTTAACATGAAGTATCATAGACAGTAGGAATGCAAACATTTGATTTGCTAAGCAGAGGTTTAGATTCCCAATCCCCTTCTCATTTATTACTATTCTGAATTTCATATTGAAATTTCTGAATGTTCAGTTTTAGGGTAGTTTCACGTGATGAGTTCTTCACATTTTGTGTTGTTAAATCTGAAGGCAACTATGGCATACACTGAAAGCACAGCATTTTTGGCTTTCTACTTGCTCCTGTAGATTTTCCCATCAAAATATGCATACTACAGATGTCAAAAATGTGTAAACCATTAAATTGTGGTCCTAGGTGATTAAAGATACTGCTGTTGTGAGACAGGAGCAGGGTGGATGAGAGGCAATGGCAGTTCACTGGCCAGGAACTTCATACTCCCATGGCATTGATTAGCTTATAATTGGAATGACAGTGAACAGAGCAGGAATTTTTCTAAGATGTAAAATTTGAGTATCCTTGGAAACATATTACCTGTATGTGTTTATTTTGTTCAAATTTTGTTGGAAGTCATATTTATCGAAACATTTCAGAATTTCAGACATTTGCATTATAAAATTGAGTTCAACAAATTTATTGAAACAAATCCATGAAGCTCTTTACTGTTGACATTGTCAGTGAAATACAAGTTACCTAACAACAAAGCTGCAGTAGTTGTAGCTATTGTAACCTCAAGCGGGAAATTTATAGTTTACATTTTGGAACTTCAGTATCACTTGCTGCAGACTGCTCAATGTCAGCCTCTGATCTTGTGTAATTAAAATCCCTGTAGAGTCTTAACCTGGCAACATAAGTGTAAGATAGATTTACTACCTTATTGTCAAACAAAGTCAATATTTCTTTTGTCTTAGTGGACCTAGTTAGTTAGTTTGTTGTTGAGCATCATACTCATTATCACTACGGTAATGGTCTTGAAGTAGCAAGTCTTGACCAAACAATCCTATGATTAAGATCAAGCACTGATGTAGGCAGTTGGGATATGATGACATACATCAACAACATCAGCGTCCACCTGATCCTGGTAGTTGTGTCATATGACAAGGAAAGGTTTCAGACAAACAGTTCTGAACCAGTCTACATGAAGGCATTATTACATGTAAAACTGCATGTATAATAGTCTGTGACTACATGTTGTCATTGAGTGAAGATTAATGTGTATCTAGAATATCAGTCTGTTATATTTAGCCATGAAATCCATACAAATATTGATTTTGTAAGTCTGGATAGCCATGATGTTCATGAGGGATGGGGGATGGGGGGAAAGAAGGTGGGGTATTACATTCTGCAGCTGTTCCCAGTGTCACAGGTATATGAGGGATTCACACCTGGTGTGATGTAAAGCCAACTAGTATGATATCTCTATGTGGGTCATATGAATTGTTTTTATGACCATTAGGCCAAGCCAAGTTATTTCTGTTTTTAGGACAGATGACATTTATTACAACAAAATAATTAGGATTACAACAACATTTGATTGGAAGTGACTCGTCAAACATACAAAACATGAATGAGTGAGTGAATGTGTTTGCTCTTTATTCCTGTCTTTGATAAATGAAAAATAAACAAAAATAAAATTATATTTTTTTTTTTCAGAAAGCAGGAGCATTTTTGTGTAACACTAATGTCTGAATAAACAAAAAAACAGAACAAAAACATTTTGATTGAAAGTCTGAACACAAATATTACTTTTTGATTGGAAGTGACTCGTCAAACATACAAAACATGAATGAGTGAGTGAATGAGTTTGCTTTTTGTTCCTGTCTTTGCTAAATGAAACATAAACAAAATTAAAGAATTTTTTTTCAGAAAGCAGACTCGTTTTTGTGTAACATTAATGTCTGAATCAAAAAATGTGAAATGAAAACAGAACAAAAACATTTTGAATGAAAGTGTAAACACATTGTGATTTTCAGATGTTACTATTTATGTAAACCTTCCTCAAAGTATGTAAAAGTATAAAACACTCATCACCATTAAGAACGTTATTTGATTCAAAATATACTAGGATTGAGTATTTTGTCAATTTCAAGAGCAGTTTAAGTATTGGCAAAAAAACATCAGCGACAAGAACAGTATTTTCTGCCTTGATTTGTTGATCCATACTTCCAACGGTTCTTTATCTGTGTTGATGTTATGTGGCAGCTGTTAGTCTCTTTTTCTTTTCCTCTAATCAGAATTGCAAAAATCCTTATTAGACAAACTTAAGACATTTTCTGTGGGGGTCGGTAGATAATAGGAATATGCATCTATTAACTATCATACTGAATCTGATGATAGACTGATTTACTTGACAAAAAAAGGTTGCTTCTACTTTTCTACTGGTATCAAATGTTTGTTGTAATAATTTGAAATATTTTGTTCAACATCATCCTGGATCTTGGGCAGTGGGGTAGCCTAGTGGTTAAAGCACTCACTCATCATGCTGAATAGACCTGGGTCCAATTCCCTACAGGGTAGAATTTGTGAAGCCTGTTTCTTGCATCCCCTGCTGTGATATTGCTGGAATTAATTGCTGAAAGCATCCTAAGACTAAACTCACTCACTCACCCTGATCTGATAAAGCACGGACTCGTTATCAGGATGCCCGTTGACATGGGATGAGTATGATTTGGAAAGTGGTCAGATGTAACAAACAAGATTCAAGATTACACTTTCAGCAAAGTACTAACTTTTGTATTTTGTTAAGGGACACTTGGCGGAGGGGTACAAATGTAGTCTACTAGTTGTCCGACTTTGTTTTGTGTGGAAGCTGTGGTGCCTGAGTGGGTTAGATCTCTGACATTGTGTGATGGCTGTTTGGTGCCTCACTGTTAGACTGTGAGTTCGAATACTGGATGGGACTCAACCCCACATTAACTGTTCACACATGTTAGTAGCGTTACTGCATTTATTTCCTTGATGTAGCACTATAAAACATACATCAGTCTGTACTAGTACACACACACATGCTTGGATGTCTCTAAGAAAATGCAATAATCTTATATCTCTTTTCACCACTATGCATCTTACTATTTGCCATGCAGAGTTGTTTCCCTTTGGTATGCCAGAATACTGTGATCATAGATTCAAATCCCTTTTTGCTTGATCATGCTTCCAAGGTTTGTTAGGACTATTTGAAGGTTTCTCAAAACAGGTCAGTGGCGGCATCTCATCACTTGGCTTTCCTCTTTCTGTAAGCTGAAAAACTGTGTGTAAGAGAAATACCGTTCAAAACATTCTAGAACAACGCACCCACTCAGTTGATAAAAAGAAAGGCAACAAGTAGTAATCATGGACAGCAACATCATTGGCAACGTTGGAATCAGCAAAGTAGAACCCTTTCTTTATTTTCAAGAAACTAGAAAGCTACACCCTAGTTTCCAGTATGTAAATATTCCTTTTACATCATGTCATTGCTTGACATACTAAGAAAGTGAACACAACATCATTAAGAAAATTAATACTCAGCTACTGATGATAGATAACATAATATTTACAGCATCTGTTGGAGTATGGGAAAATCAATGTGCTGCGGAATTGTGCTGCTTTGCCCAAAGAAAATGACAAGTATAGGTTACCAATCAGTAAGATATATCATATTGTATTGTTCACTGTGGGTGGTTCATCTGGCAGCCTGGTCTTATCGGAGGATTTTAGAAGATTATGTTTACTGTTAGCCTGCATGGTGTTTGACATTAAGGAAGTAGGTAAAGACTGGCAATCTCTGAGTTTCTATGATGTTTAATACTGTGACTTCACAGTCATCCCTTGGAATAATGTTCTTTGCGATACCACGGTTTGGGTTGAACCGTGGGGTAATTTGTGCCTCCTATAAAAGTTGCCAAGCAATCACACATTTTCACTGGAAATAACATAATGACAAATCCACTGGTGCGTTAATCATATTGTAAACTGGTGAAATTCAATGTGGATTGCAAGGAACAGTGTTTATCATATATATAACTGAGTTTTCTAGCACTTAAAAACTAATAAAAGTCTGGACTAAAACAAGAAAAACATGCACATCGTTGTTTAGTGACTTAAAGCTGCATGTGATAATAAATCCCATTTATTTGAATGTTAATGTCAGATCTAAACGACAAGTTGATGTCACTGAATTTTCATGAAAGAGCTGACATTTCATGTTTCATGTTTTCAGATGTTTGATGGGCATTTAGAAGTTTGTAGGGTAATACAAAACACCAATATTGGATGCGCAGCTTCTTCATTATTTACACACAGCGTTTCTGGGCTAATACTTGCTCCTTCATCAGGTGAATGACAGGGACTAGTTACAGGGGCATATATAGTATGTACAGGAAGCCACTGAGTTGTTTCTAGTGTTTTGCTTTTGAATGTTTTTGTTGAGATGACAATGAGAAAAGTATACAGTAACCTTCGGAAAGCTGGGACTCATGGAGAGTCTGCGTCATGTGAAAGAATTCAGTTGAAGCATGACATTGCCCATTAGCATTCTGTTTCCAGTTTTAATATAATGTGTGAAGCTCATTACTTGAATGCTTGACACAGGTACTTTCTGCCCTGACACATTGCCCTGTCTCAGTGTCCCGTATTATATTGTTAAAAAGGACCTATACTGAACAGTAAAGAAATGCAACTGCGTTGGTTCTTTTTGTCAAGTTTTTAAACAGAACACATAAATGTGAATGCTTTCTTTTATGAGATTTCATTTTTTTTGTAAACTTGTGTTTCTTTTGCTGTCCAGTATATATTCCTTCTCTGATCTTTGCCACCATGTCTGTCCCCTTCATTAGGTCACCATCATTCTTATCCTTGCAGCCATATTTGGTCTGAACCTGGAGGAAACAATGAAGTTCACCCGCAGTGAGGGGAAGAAGATCCCAGCTATCATAGAGAAGTGTGTGGAGTATATCTATGCTAACGGACTGGAAGTTGAGGGAATCTTCAGGTGGGAATCCTCAGGAGCTACTTCTTATTTCAGAATTTGAAATCTTATGGTGGTTTGGCTTATCTGTGGAAATTTATTGATGTAAATATTGATATAAATTAAATTGCTCTCATCATATGGCTGAAATATTGACGATGCCGATATGATGTTAACTATTAGCTTAGCTACGGTAATATACAAAATTAAATTCATCTTGTTTTCACTTAGTGACTGATTTCTAATTTGTAAAGTGTTAGTTAATCATGCCAATGGCTTTAGTTCATTTCCCACTTTTTATGCAATTCTGTTGTCCCTTGCCATGATATTATTGGAAAATTGTTAAAGGGCAGCATGATCACTTCCGCCTATGGAGGAAAACAATCCAATTCAGCATCTTTTGATTTTTTTAAAAAGCGTATGAACAACCATACTCCTATTTATAGATGGTTTTGAAATTCATATTTTTTATATTTACCTGAAAGCAATCAATTTCTCAAGGTTGATTCTGTCTCAAAACTGATCTTTATTTCCCATTCAGGGGTTAAAAAATCATATCGCCCATTGCCCGGTGCTTGTGACAAGTCAGTTTTCTTTTCAGGGCAATTGAATAATCATATCTTATTTGTCCACAGGCTGCTAGATGATTTCTACTTATGGTTTCAAACTGCAAATAAACTTGGATTTTATTTCATAACTGCTCAAAAAGTAGCTATTAAATTTCGCAATGATAATAAAGTGGAGTTCTCCTTCTTTGATGTTTATCACTTTTTTTTATAAATACTCCTGTAAACATTAACATCAAATAGCATGTTGATTTATTCTTTCATAATTAAATCATCATAATTATGTCATACAATCAGGGCAAGTTAAAAATTGATCAGAACAAGTTATTTTCTTAAAGTCACTGGCCCTCTGGCAATAACTTTGATCTGATAACTTTTGCTCATGTGTGACTCTCTTTACAGGTTACCAGGGCGTACTTCCCTCATAAGAGAACTGAAGGAGAAATTTGATTGTGCTGAGACAGTGTCCTTTGATATGCTTCAACCTGATGTCAACAGCGTTGCATCTTTGTTGAAGATGTACCTGAGAGAACTGCCTGAATCCATCATCCCTTGTAAGCTCTACCAGCGATACATGAACCATGCTCTCAGGTTCATTGACGCCAAAGATGATGAAACAAAGGACAAGTGTGTACTTGACCTTCAGAATGCCATGCCCGATATGCCTAAGGACAATTACTGTATCCTGAAATACCTGTGCAAATTTTTACATGACATTGGTGAAAAAAGCGATATCAACAAAATGACTGTGAATAACCTGGCCACGGTGTTTGGTCCTAACATAATTCGACACATGGATGACAACCCAGAACTGTTTATGATCACAGCTGACCTTACTCAGCAGCTTGCCTTCATGATGATCAAGAATTATGAAACTGTGTTTACTCTGGAGTACAGGGATGATGGGAATATTGACGTTCCTGAGGCTGACCTCCTTCGCTTGTCCACCTGGGATTCCAACCCTGTGCTCAGTCCTCAAGCAGCTTCCCAACCCAACCATCGGTCTGCAATGCAGGATCTCAGGTCTTTGGATTTGGCATTTGCTGATGAAGTGTTTGATCAGCTTGCTCAGAATAGTCAGTCACCAAATAGTCCTGGCAGTCCTTTTGTGTTTGTGGCTAATCATTTTCAAGCTGACGGTGAGAATTCTACTCTTGATTTTGATCCTTTGAATGTTCAGAGTGAAAAGCAATCAAACACTCTGGGTTCACGTCCCATACCTCCCAAACGAAAGTCGAAGATAGCACGTGGTAGAAGGATAATTGAAAAACGGACAGGTAGTGATAGTGAAGGCAAGCATCAAGAAGATCCTTCGAAAAGGCTTTCAGAAAGCATTAAAGAAGCTTTAGATCAAAGAAATGAAACACCATCCCCAAGAGTGTGTAGTAATGGCACGACATCTCACTTGAACAATAACACGTCTGCTGAAGCAGAAGCAGACAACAAAGTGCAGCCATCTGAGGTTCATCTGCTGGCTCAGAATGAGGCTCTGAAGGTGGAGCTGGTGAATACGAAGACCCACTATGGGGAAACACTGAAAAAGTTCCAGAGTGACTTGTCAGCATTGAAAGACAGGTATGAGAAAAGGATTGATACAATGGAGGCCATGATCAAGTCACAAAATGAATGTTTGCAGAAGGAGAAGAAGGACCGGGCAGAGGCAGTAGAGAGAGTGGTGCTGCTTCAGGCACAGTTGCATGAGTATCAGATGCAGTATGGCGAGATACAGCATAAATAACATGGAATCTCTTTCCCCTAAGGTTAACAAGCACCACATTTCCTTTGAATGTAAATTGAAGGGGCTTCAAAGTCCTTTGAATGTAGAGTGAGAGATCATGATCGGGGTCGAATATATATCTTCAAGGGACTCACAAACATGCCCATCATCTGATAGTCCTCTGAGCTCCCAGTGAACTGGCTGGATCAGTTTGGGACATGATCTGCTTATTCCCAGAGCAGTGACTCTAAATTGGCAAAGCTGAAGCTTCAGCTACAGGAGTATCAGATGCAACATGGCGAGATTCTGATCCATTATTACCAAACTTCCAGAGAGCTGTCAGTTAAACCCAGCTCGCTTGCTCACTTCACACAGTCATAACCATTGTCTGTGTTCAAATAGCTAGTTCTAACATAGGATTTCACAGCATTTCACACATTGATTCTGAAATCATGGATAGCCCAACAGTGCTGAGTTGAATTCTGTGGTTGCAGAATTCAGACTTTTTTGTAATTCATAACATGTGTGCCTTGAAGTTGGTGAGCTGTTCCATAGAGTTTCTGATGATTCTTTTACATGTATCTTGTGTTTGTTTTCACTAATTGTCTGATATCAGGAATCACAGGCAGCTGTGAGGGTGTTAAGAGGTTTTGGTGTCCTTCTCTTGCCAGATGTTTTCAAGAGGTTTGATTCATCCCCATGTCGTGAGTTTGAATTCCAGAACCAAAATTGTCATGAACATTATCTGAGAGTAAGCTTTTGTATTGTTTAAGAAGGTTATGTGACCAGTGTTGAGTAAGAACCTCGATGATTTTTCTCTCCCAACTTGTTGAGCGTCAATCAGCCTGCAGCCATCAATTAAAGTCATCCAGTAATTTACTGGTGTTCTACTGATGACTATATATTCATATTCTACCTTCTCAAATATACTTTTGACTTGGATAAAATAATTTTTTTTTTTTAAATTGAGCTTACCCCATAATTGTATAATTAAATGTAACACTTGTACTTTTTTTTAAAATATATTTAATTTTTAATCTGTTTTTTTTTTGTTTTTTTTTCAGTTCGCCTTCTGCTGTTTTAAATATTGTCACCAAAATATTATAAACTAAATAATTTAAGTTAATACGAATAAAGTAACTTTAAAGTCATTTGTTGTTCAATCTCCTTAATGTCTCAAAATACCTGAAAGTGAACATCAATGTTATATTTCTACTGTTTGCTTAAAATCAGTTCCAGAAGTAAACATCAGAATCTCGTACAAATAAATTTCAGTATTCAAATGAATGGAACATATCTGCAAAAGGGCATTAGAATAGTGTTCATGATAGTCAACCTCGTAAACTGTACTTAAGAAATTACATGTTGTCCTTCTAGCAAGAGCATTGACAATGTGTACAGCATTTTGACTGAATTACCAATATACATACTCATATATGTAGGAGGAAAATTTTTTGTCAGTATTACTTACATGCATGTACCCAACTAGACCTTACCTTTTTTTCAAACGGATGAATGCATGTAAAAATCCCTTTGTCTCTTTCACAGGCAAATTATTGAAGTTTCTGTTGTTTTCTAGTGTCAGCAATTTTGTGATAATAGTTCTGTATTTCACACAAACATTTTGGTGCTGTTCATGGTGTGGAATGTGCTTATCTTTTCTTAGAACTAAATTTCATGTGTGCCAAGTGAGGGAAAATAGAGAAATCATCTGTTTGTACTGTAAATTTGTTTCAGAAATTTCTTTAGTAAGATTATTGTAAGCATGCACATCGTTATTCATTAATACATTAGGCATATCGATCGTTTATTTTTTTTTGTTTCAGTAGAGGACATATATTGTGACATCACAGTTTTTTCGGAACTGGATTCCGATCCACAAAGCATTTGTAGTGCAATGTCATGACTGTGGTAAATTGTAGTGTTATGGCAGGTTGTAATCAGTTGTGTAACAGGTCCCTGGACACACATTGTGACATCACAGTTTTGTTAGTCACACACACACACTTTATGATGTCACACTTTTGTCTGCTTTTATAAGGCGATATTTTACAATGACAGATTCATATCAGGTACATGTAGGCCATGCACACCAAACAAGGTTTAAAATTCTAAAATGTCATTTTGTAGTCTTTTGTTAGATGATATGTGCCTTAATTAACAGGAACATATATGGGTATACATTTGATATATTAGATTAATTATATGTATATGTATATATAAGTTTATTAAATAAGATTTACACTGATTTGTTTGCATATATTTATTAAAATACAGATACAGAGGGCACTAAATACCATTTTTATTAAACAAGTTAATGGTTTGTTTTCAAACGAGCAAAAGCAAGTTTGATACTAAATCTTTCACGAGTTTAATAAAAATGGTATTTCATGGAAGCGAGTTTAGTGTTCTGTTTATCACTCTCCATCAGATCTGCGTCTCTCAGATCTCAGTGTGAGGACTCTCAGCTTTCCGTGAGGCAAACAAGGTCTAGTACCATTTGGCATTAGTGTTAACGTTTATGACCTCATACTTCTAGCAGTATTAGACAAGTATAATATTGCCATGAATATATTACACCGCTGTATCTTTCACCGTAGACTAATTAATAAAATTATTATATTATATTTCACAATTAAAGCTAGTGAAGTAGCCTAGTTATCAACAAATGGACCAGGGTTGATTTTATACACGGGTACATCCCTCCATAATGCACTGTGTTATGCCCCAATTATATACTCATGGAAACAAATAAGGGAACACATGAAAGTACAAGTAATCCTTTATTTATTTCCAGAATTTCACCCCCAGTGCAATTTATACCTTGGGAAGGAACCTGGAAGGTGTGTTCCCTTATTTGTTTACATGAGTGTAAATACACTGGTCATCACCACCATCCCTGTAATCAGTAAACTCCTCAAAGTTAAAGTTTGTTACCCTGCTTGCAACCTAAGGCAGTGCAACCTAAGACAAATACGTCGTTGCACCAGGTTCCAGTGGCAACACAATGTGTTAAAACCCCAGAGGAGTCGATGCACATATTTCCATGATGTAGTACCTATGAAACGATAGCAATACAGAGACGCAGCTGTTTACAAGAGCTGTCATAACCAAAATATATCTATAAATAGCAGTGTTTTGATGCCATAGCTAATGCTTGTGATGTTAGATTTATTGTTGATTTATTTCTCAAAAAATTAATTGCATCTGGTGCAAGTGTGTCAAATAAATAGGTTGCACATTGTAATATTGGGTTGCACCTGTGTAAGTAAAAAGCACTAAATCGAGCCCTACAGATTAATGATGATTTGGCTCAGTTAATACATTAACTCACTGCAGGTGAACTCCTTGATTTGTGTCTCAACACCCATTCAACCCACAAGAGATCTGCTTAGTTTGGGAGTGAGTGACTTTAGTTTTATGCCACACTCAGCAATATTCCAGCTATATGGTGGTGGTCCATAAAAGTCAAGTCTGGACAGACAGTCGGTGATTGACAACATGAGCATCATTCCACGCAAATGGGATACGATGACGTGTCGGCCAAGTCAGTGAACCTGATCCCAATAGTTGCTTGTAAATAGTCTTATTACATGCATTCTAATCCAGATCGTCAGGTGTTTCCAAACATGGGTGTTAATACCAAGGACCAGTTATGATCTCTTGGGTTGTCTGCACCGTAAGTGTCCTTGTGGCTTTCCTCAAAGTGGTAAACTGCTACAACTGCCAGCTCTTTTTTCCTACACTGACAACTTGGTATCATTCGAAGCAGTGTTGAGCCCAACTCAATCACAAATCAACTTTTGATTTTTGCAGTTAATATTCATAAACTACTGCTCGTTTAATAATGTTACTCTTAAATCAAACAGAATTGCTTTGATACCAAGAATAACAATAAAAATGTTAAACTTGAGTTGTCTAGAAAAATTTAAAACATCTTGTTCACTACCAACTGGATTTGCTGAACCATAGATCCCCCTTTGAAGTTCCTATCACCGTCACAATATATTTTAAGAGGGACAAATGTCCTTAAAGATTCCTTAAAGAATACGAACAATATATGTTTGCTAGAAGTTTACACAATATTGTAATTTTCTATGATATGCACTATACAATTCACAGATATGTACCAAGTAGGTCTAGTTAGCATTCATATATAATCATGTAGATACGAGACTGCACACGTGTAAAACAACGTATGAAGTGTACTTGGTAAACGTGTAAACCCAGCATCACCTCAAGCTCCCCCGCGTTATACTGACAGCATGACGTCATTGAAATACTGTTACAGTTGATGTCAGAACCCCATTTAGTCTTCAGTATCAATTGTAGCCAGGCAGTGAAACATGTCCTTCAATAAACTTTAAATCCTTGGTTAAACTCCATACTTGAATATGTGTCTCTCTTAAAAAAATCTTAGCAAGAGTATATCTTGACAATTCCACATCCAGTGCACATGAAAGAAATATAGAAAACAGTTTGGATAATACTTTATTCTTGATTCTTATAAATTTTAGAACATTGAAATTGTGTGAATGCTTCCATGGTAATATTCAAGTATATTGTTATAGTTCCATAAATATTTTGAAACAGATAGAAGAAAGCATCCCTTTTTTTATCTATCTTAAAATTCATGAAACGAATATTTTAAAAACATGCAATTTTGCTGCTTCTAAATAAATGGATGGACTGAGACTGCATCTCGCTCTTCTTGAAATATATATTATGTACTCTCAGTGGTTATTTCAGAAATTGTAACTGATTCTGTTTAGCTGATGAAACGTATTGTGACTGTATAGATTACATACACATTGTGTTGCTTCAGTCTATATTGTTCTCATTGCATATCATGATTTCTATGTCATGCGCTCAATCGGTGTATCAGACTTCATGTTCATTATTTATTCATATGTATAAATAGCGATCTGTTTCATAACATACAAACCTCAGCCAAGGGCTAACGATCCCATTTATTATGTACTTTTGTAAACTACATTACCTTAAAATTATTATTCAGATCATAATCATTTAATTCAGTATTTATGCTTTGATTCATTGGATCAGTTAGTTTTGTAATAATGTTTGCTTTTTGTTTAATGATTTTAACTTTTTGAGTCACTGAACTGTCTATAGATATGCTGAGAAATCCATGGAGGTCATGGCACATGAACATTCTAATGAGACCGTTAGTCTCGCATTTCTGTTCGGAGGCATTTTTTGTGATGAGATAAAAAATTCTGAATCAAGTTGGCAAAGAAATTCAGCCAAATTTGTTTATGAAAGTAGACAGCTGTTTTCAACAGTTGTTTACTTCTAATTTTCAAATCAGTCTTGATACAAAAAACAGTTTTAAAGAGTTGCCTCATTCTTTCACGTCATGTAATTCAGGGAGACGGGATTAGCCCTGTGGTTCAAGTGTTTGCTTACCTTGGACCCAGTCCGGTTCAGTTCCAACATTTGTTAGAACTCTAGGTGTCATAGTCTCCTACTGAAGATATGGAGATGTCATTTCCAGAATATTCTGATATTAACTTATGGATGGCATAATGGTGCAAATTTCAGTCTTTTCTAGAAGTTTGTAATTCTCTTGCACCAGGAATAAGAATTCTGTATGCGGGTTGAGCTTTGTTTTGTGAAACATTGTCCAAATCATTGAAATCGGGGCATCCTTATTTGTTACATGGTTTGTTCACCTCAAGAGGGCACAGATGGACAAGTTATCGGAGTTGCAAGGAATTCTCTATGCAGTTGCATCACTTTGATGAAACTGTGCAAATTTGTCCAGTATCAGGTTAGATCAGATGAAATGGTAGCATGAATTGTGGTGTCTGTTAAGCTTTAGTTCCATGCACAGTTCGCATTTAGTGCATTTGTTCACATTTTGACATGCTTCAGTGGCAATTCATACCTAAAATATGTGCTTGCTTTCTTGCATTTTATCATAACTTTATCTTGTGCTGTGAGTAGGCAGGTATGAGAAGGCAAATTATACATAGTGCTACTTACATCCTTTCTACTTATCTTACTCTGCATCTACTGATACACTTGTTCAGGTCCCAGTTTGAGGTTAATCTCCTTTGTCTCCCATTTACACAAAATTTGTTGATAAGAATGTTTTATTTTCATAAATATATCTTTGTATAAAACAGAATGAATGTTTCTTGTTTGCTTTGTCAATAGTGGTGCTATACTTCCTAAAACAAATATATCAGTCGAAAGAAGATACACACGATTCTTTCAAATTACTGTATTTGGTTATGCCATGGTATGCTGGGTTGACTATAGTAAGCTTCACCTTTACATTCTTTTTAGTGAGTGAGTTTAGTTTAGTTTCATGCCGTACTCAGCAATATTCCAGCTGTATGGTGGCAGTCAGTAAATGATTGTATCTGGACCAGACAATCCAGTGATAAACAACATAAGCATCAATTTACATAATTGGAATACAAACAATGACATGTGTCAACCATGTCAGCAAGTCTGACCACTCGATCCAATGTCGTCCCTTACACCAATCTTGGGCAACTGAAGACCGGTTCTAACAAGGATCTTCATGGCTGTTTTCTTTTGAGTATTATATATCGATAATAGGGAGCAAGAGAAATGGTTGCAACTGTCATTTATTTTTAGTTGTGACTTAAGTCACAAATTAAGGCCTTGTGATTGTAACTGTTGTTGAGTTTCTGCTTGGTGTTCATTAAGAAATATTTGTTCTGTAATGCAGTGAAGTTATAAGAGGTGTTGTTTTTGTCATTTATTGAGAAATGTGTTATATACAGGTTGATAGCCATTTTCAGTGAATGTGTTCAAAATGTGCATAATTCAAGCCATCATTTGCTGTTATATGTTGTTATTGTCATGGAAACGGTGATGTAATGGCCTTTACTTCCTGGTTCAAGGTGTGGTATTGCTGAAACAATCACTACGCCAATATTTCAATTTTCTGACTTATTTTGGGGGTAAATCTTCATTATTTGTTGTTTGTTAGTTAATCTTCATCCATCACAACCTTCATTTTCTGCGGTTATTTGTATGTGTATTTTTTGCTCAAGTTTGTGTTTATTTTAGTAACGTTTGATGCAAGTTTTACAAGGTTAGATGAAGTCAGTGACACACACATATTGGTGCATATCCTGTTTTCGCATACACACACACAAATTGTGAGGTCTTACAGGACAATATTATTGCTTAATTATTGGTTGAATGCTGCAAGCATTCTGTTAAGCTACAATCAGCTGCTATTGCTGTGGCCTGTCTAATGGCTGTGTCATACATGATTCTGAAATTGTGTCTCCTGAATCCCTGTATCAAAATTTTCTTTGTTGGAAACTGTTTTTGTTTGCTTTTTTTCTTTATCAAGGTGCTCAATATGTCAATCTTTCATTCCTGGCACTGTTACATATTAACTTTGTTGAGATTTGAAATATGTGTCATGTGATTATGAAAATCCTTCCTCCTTCGTGTAGCAGGAACATGTGATGCAGAGATATGTACATTGATTTGTCCAGGTTTCACAATGTTTGACAACACAGCAATGCACTTCACTTCAGTATATAATGATATTTGCTTTAGTATTTACTCCCATTTTGATGCAATGCTTGCCACATCAGGTACCCTCAATAAACTATATTCACAAGGAACTGATTTGCAGCGTTGTTGCTCTCGAACATGTGGGATTACTTTGTTTGTTGTAAATGTCTTTCTTGCCTGTGAATGAGTGAGTGAATGAGTTTAGCTTTATGCTGCACCTGGCAGTATTCCAGCTATGTGGTCTTTAAATAATTGTGTCTGGACAAGACAATGTGACGATCAACAACATAAGCATTGATCTACACAATTGGGATACATTGACATGTCAACAAGTCCGTGAACCTCACTACCCAATCCTGTTAGTTACCTTTTATAAGCTTTGGTCACCTAACATTAATTCAATCTTCACAGGTCTTGAATCCATCAAGCCTATGATTGTATGAGGAGAATACATGGCAACTCTACCAGACATTCTAGTGACTGATATTATGAACACCTACCCACATTATAAAGAAACCCAAACACAGTGGAATGCCAGTACTTGTAAAATAGCTCACAATAAGTCAATATAAACAACTTTGAAACATTGGGTCCCGATGATACTTTCAGATTACTGCAAATAATATGCTATGCCACTAACTATAGTAATACATTTATCCTTAGCTTCTGTATAGCAAGGAAGGAAGGAGTGAGTGAGTGAGTTAAGTTTTACGCCACAATATCCCAGCTATATGACGCAGTCTATAAACAATCAAGTTTGGACCAGACAATCCAGTGATCAACAGCATAAGCATCGATCTGCGCGATTAGGAACTGAATCAGCGAGTCTGACCACCTGATCCTGTTAGTCGCCTCTCGTGACAAGTTTGGTTGCCCTCTATGGCAAGCATGGCTTGCTGAAGGCCTATTCTACCCTGGACCTGTATAAAGGGGAACTTGATGACAGAGTTCTTAACTATAAAGACTGTAGTCTAAACTAAGATGAAGTATTTCTTGAAGCAAAAAAAGGCATCTAAGTCCTCTCGGTTTTCAGTTTATCCATACCACCACCACAGCTACACTGTCTCAGACCTCTTGAAATGCATGTTCTATATACTACCCCCATGGCTTAAGGGAGGGGATTATATCCACTGGACTGGAATAAACACAAATCATGACATAATAATAAAACACAAACTGGCATGTCTAAGAGTGAAGATAAAACACACCCTAGAACTGATCCTTGAGCAACTCCAGACAAGATCAGAAGAACTTGCAGCCACTGTGTCCAGATATGTACATTATGATTTTCTTCAAATATTGGTTATTTCAATCCAATTCTGCATCATTATCCACTGGGATAACAAGCCAGAGGCAAATGAAATCCGGTTTCAAAGAATACATGTTGTATAAGCATGATAACAACAAAACACGTAATTGACATATCAATTATTTTACTTGATAAAATTCATTTCTGAATCTTAGTACATCAGCAACATTGACTCAATCAATACTTTAGTATCATAATGAGATGTATCCATACCCTAACAAAAGTTACAGAAAATGGGCTCATAAAATGTATTGAAGTTGCTTTGAAATTTATTCCAAGGTTTCCATCAACTCGGCTGTTGAATCTGTATCTTGTATTGATTCAAGACACATGAAACCAATATGGACAACTATTTTGAAAGTATGGTCCCTCAATAAATGTGAAAAATGTCGTTAACATCCCTTGATGATAGCATATTCATCACAGATATGCCACAGTTCAATATGGTAATGTATGTTGACATCAACAGGAAGTTGCACATAGGTCTGTTAACAGACACAAAACTACATGCGTTAAACTTGCGTTTTCATTTGACATATGAAAACAAAAGCAGAGATGATGGCTGAATTCCTTGTCCAGCCCTGGGAGCCACAGAAAACAATGAAACTCAGACTTTGAACCAGTAATGAAACCTCTGCAAACATCCATCACCCCATTAACCAACTAGCCAGTGCCATTTCAACATCCCTGTACATAACAGACATGTTACAGAGGACTGGTTCCTTCCCTCAAACATGAGCATTCCCAAATATCTGCCTGTCAAACAATCATATCCAACATCCAATTAAAATATTTATCTGTTGTTAAATCCCCCACCCCTTCCTCCCCTAAATCCACCTCCACCCCGACCCCTAAATCCTCCGCCCCCTCTGAACCCCCCACCTCCACGTCCTCCCCCGCCTCGTCCCCCACCCCCTCGACCACCACGGAAACCTCCACCTCGACCACCTGCAACAAATAAACAATCATATAGATATGTGTATGAAACATCAATGAATTGATGTTTCTTTCTCATTCCAAAGAGGTGGTTTGTGAGTTGACATCCACATAACTATCCCTGTTAATGGTCACATGCAACAAAAAAATCAAACATAACTAAAACACAGTTATTACTTGCTCATGATATATACAATGCACTGGAGATAGTGAAAAAACAAATAAACAAAATTACAATAATATAATCGCAAATCAAAAATGCAATATGATGTACTTGGGTTTACCTCCCTCAAGGGCCGAGGGCCGGTGCGTGTGCACTCATGTGTAACAACACGTCATTGGCCACAGGTCCATTTGCTGATATGCGTAGCCTGCTCATTGTTTATGACTTGTAAGCCTGATAGATGTTAATTTCAAAATGCAGATGGTCAGTAATTGATTTTGTCATCAGCAGACATATAGGTGTCAATAAACCAGACATTGTGTTTTCTCTATGACAGTCTGCTTATCATTATCACAATTCTTTTTTTGTAATGAGTAGATTATTTACTTGTTTAAGTACACACCCAAGATTAGACTACTGCTTACGTCCCGGCAGGCATACTCTTTCAAGCTCTGCGAACTCCACTGTACATGTGTTATGTTTTAGCATAAAGAAACAGTGTAGACTAATGCTTCATCTCTGAACATCTTAAATCTTGACAAAAAACTAAATATTTCCTTTGAAAGAGAAGGGAAACCTAGGAGAGGTTAGGGGTTCAGAACTGGAGGAAATCTACTCTTGCTTCATTTAGGGCTTTAGCATTTCAGAAAGGGTGGGTGGAAGAGAAAATGTTGTTAAGGGGATGCAAGATATGGATACTCTGCGGTTGTGTAGCAGTGCTAATCCCACAAACTTGGCTACATTGCTCAACGTCTTGATGACACACGTCCTTGAATCACAAGTAAAGTGTGATACTAAGGGAGATAACTCATCCAGCATACCTCGCCCTCCTCCTCTACCACCACGATCTTTTCCTGCCCCTCTTTGTCCCGCTGGTCGGGGAAGGAAACGCTGGAGAGGTAAGAGTTTAGCAGGATCTATAAACACCTGAAATTCAAACAGATCTGCTGTCTTAATTCTGGAAAAAAACATATGATTTTTCATTTGCAGTCTACACAGTGATTATGATTTTACTGTGTAGTTATAGAGAACAAATAAGTTCAAGGATGGGTGCTACAAATTATTCATGCTTGGAGAATCAAACTGACATAAGACACACAATGAATAGGAAAATGAATGTGATGGAAAAAGAGGCAAAACTGTATACAAATTATCAAAACTTTAGCTTCTCTTTACATAGTGATGTATCATTTATCAAAATTTTCTTAAAATGAAAACTAAGAACCTGCATACCTTGATCAAACAGATAAGCTTACCTTTGTTGCTTTCGAAAATGAGCTTGCCTTCATGTCACTGGACAGTTTAACAGAGAAATACTGTCAAAGTTAAGGAACGAATAAGTGAGTTGTGTTTTATGCCACATTAAGAAATATTCCAGCAATATCATAACAAGATACACCAGAAATGGGCTGTCAAACACTGTACTCGTGCGGGGGAATAGAAGGGCCTTCAGCATGACAAGTAATAGATTTAACCACTGGACTACCCCACTGCCTAACAAAATTTAGGATGAAACTAAACAGTTTGTGTAGACAATTTGCATCTGATTTTGGTTTAGGGCTTTACATTATTCTCTTTTCTGCCACTTGCCCTAAATATACTTTTCAGGACTAGCAGAAATTAGTAAGCTTTCGCAAGATGCTTACATGTAACAAATGAGAGGTATTTTCAACCATAATTGAAATTGATCCTCAGCATTCCGTGAGTGAGTGAGTGAGTCCAGTTTTACGTCGGACTTAGCAATATTCCAGCTATATGGCGACGGTCTGTAAATAATCGAGTCTGGACCAGACAATCCAGTGATCAACAACATGAGCATCGATCTGCGCAATGGGGAACCGATGACATGTGCCAACCAAGTCAGTAAGCCTGACCACCCGATCCCGTTAGTCGCCTCTTATGACAAGCATAGTCACCTTTTATGGCAAGCATGGGTTGCTGAAGGCCTATTGTACCCCGGGACCTTCACGGGTCCTCAGCATTCCGTTGCATGCATGGCAGTGGCATGATGCTTGTTTGGAAACAAGACACAGGCAACATCACATGCCATACAGTTTCATAGATTTCGGGTTTCAAAATGGCTGAGTGAAATTAGGGCTTGGGCAAAGATGAGTAACAGTACAATATTACATGTCTATCACTAATTGCTTTAGATCTGAATTCACTAAGTTTGTCAAACACAGGAAACAAAAACAAGCTGGAAGCTGCCAGTCAATTTGTCAGCAGTGGTTGGCGCCAATGAATCTTCTAAGCTAAGCAATTGGACCAATGCAAACCCTGACCATCACAAAGGTTCTGCAACGTGAGTAAGAATGTGTTTTTTTAGACCTCTTTTAGAAGTATTCAAGAAATATCAACACTGGGTGTGCAAAAAATGGGTTTCACAAATTTTCCTCATTTGGGGAATTTAAACTGGGTTTTCAGCATTATAAGTGAACGCTACAATCACTTGGCTACCCCATCACCCTCGGTTCAAACGAGGAGGAGTTCCATAAGTAGTACAATGTCTCTACAACATTAAAACCTGTCATACTAAATCAGAAAAATAACTTTCAGTAAACATTAAAGAAAATCTCTGCACACATAACTCACACAAGACTTTCATGAATAATCAACCAAACATGAAACCATTCACTTTATCTATGTAAATCTGTATAGGTCCCACAGTAAATCAGTTCACCACTTTCACTTTGTTTCCAAGCAAACACCTTGTTCATTACTACTGGATATCTTAACACACTTCAAAATTCAAATCCTTAATCTTAATACCTTTAACATTTGAAAGGATACAAAGTCTTTAATGGAACCAAATATTTCATCAACTTTTCCAACTTGTTGCTTATTTTCCAAGTAGATTGGGGCATTGAAGTAAGGGATCTTCTCATTGGTTCCCTTGCAAACAAGATCATCTTCACAGGGATGGGTGAAGACACCCATTTCTGCAACACAGAAATGGTCACGAAATCACATACCACAATACTCATAATATTTAGGACATTTCAGAGACAATCATCTGGCTAACTATACATTGTGTAGCATCACTGATTATCCTGTGTTTTGTTATCCACATTCTATCATAATAAATATTCTGGGTGCAAGTGTTTGTGTACTGTAAACTTGTCAACACCCACGATCATCAATATTCTATGTATATGATGCAACATAGAATGCAACAGACAATTTGGAACTGACAATTTAGTGAGTCATACTGTGAGCAGTAATGTCTTTCTTTCGGTCAGGCATCAACCACTGCTCAGAGACTGTACACTTTCTCTTTTGACAACTTGGTGATCTTGACCTGAATTGTCCCTCTGGATTCTTTTTCTAAAATGTCAGCAAGGTTTCAGTTGGACAGTGAGTAAAACAAGCTGCTGAAAAACATCAACTTACCCATAACCTCTTCAGGTGGGCCATAATCTTGCCAGCCACCACCTCCACCACCACGTCCACCTCGACCTGAAAACAAAAATGTGATAAACATTATGCAGACTTTATGTTTCTTTCAAAAACAGTGGTCCTTTATTCCACTACTAACTGGAGACAAGAGATGTGTTGACCATGTTAAAGTAAAACCTTTCTGAAGCCAATATCTGAACGTACAGTTGACGTGACTATGTTTACAGACGTCTAGTATTTGTTCAAAGACTTACCCCCTCTACCCCTGAAACCTCCCCCTCCTCCTCTTCCTCGAAAGCCTCCTCCCCTGTCACCGCCACCACGGTAGCCGCCACCACGGTAGCCACCTCCTCGACCTCCCCCTCTTCCACCACCAGGGAAGCCCATGTTTCACAGATTAGATCTACCTGAAACAAATTGAAAAAAGAGTATGAACATGATGAAAGAACATCACTGGATGTTTGTTTTATTTTCTTGACTATTTATGGTAGGATTATGAAACAAAGCAAATTGAAGATTTGAACCACAGAACTCCTTAGCCATTTCGAACGAAGAAGTGCCTAGCAAATGCTATGTATACCACGTAACGTCTCTGGACTAAAATTAGTGAAAGAGAAAAATTTGTAAACGATCAAGCCGTCCTGTGCCCCTAAGTATCAAATAACTACCACATGGAACATATGTATGATACCGGTTCAACGTTCTATTTCTTGCCTCCTTCTTGCTCATTACAAAAGAAATAAAACTGAAAATGTACGTTATGTGTGCTTTAATATCCATACTCACTGTAAAGTTGTTTTGTTTTCGCACGTGGTTCGAGCTTACATGGTGCGCAGGACTCGCCCGGGAAATAATATGTCGTAAAGCCACAAATACTTCAAGGAAGAACCAGATCACTATATTATATATAATATATTGCTCAAATGTATGCGTTCTTGGGCATATGTTGCTTCAGATCACTCGCATAAATGAATTTTGAAGCACTAAATTTTGAACGACATACCGGAAGCCGTCTCATTATAACCGGCGTTGACCTAACGTTCGAGTTGGAAGTAAATACACCTGTTTTGAAATAAGAATTTGTTGGTATAACACGTACTGTAGATTGGAAATCCAGTATAATAATGCCTAGAGATAGCAGGTACGTTATCGGATATTGTTCATTACTTGAATTATAAGCATTTGTTAGACAAACTAGTCGAAACGAGCACCTGTTTCGTGTCCCATAAGTTCGTGGTAGTTTGTGGTATTGTTAAAGGTTTTGTTCACGTAGTATTTTGTAGTCTACTGTTTGTTACGTACACTTCAAGCTAAAAGACGGGTCCCAAAAGACGTACACGGAAGAATAAAATAAACCAACTTCACATGTTTGGTCAACGAAACAAGTAACAATCCTACATTCAAACTCATAGATCAGATTAGATTAATTAGGACATATCCCAACACAATGATTGATATTAATTTCATTTTTAGAAACTGTCATATTAAGTGTCTGCAAACAGACTAGGGAACACCTTTACGGTAGAGTGCAGTTTACCAGGCTCGCTACCTGGGCACTGCTGAGCGCTCCCTAATGAGCACGCTGCTGTATCCTTAGCCCTTGGGCACCCCATTCTAGATCCTGAGCCCTTGGGCACCCCCCTTCTAGATCCTAAGGGTTAGTGAATAAAGGTTAGGGTTGGCTTACCTTTGGTGTGAGTATATGTGAGTATATCCATCCACAAAAATCGGAAAAATTGCGCCAAGTAAAGTGCACTACTCCCCACCTTTACAATACAGCACCACAACTTCTCATGAGAATGTTCAGGTTAGATTATTCTAACCGTAATCTAACCCTTATCACCTACAATTACGTAAAAGAGTATAATGACATGCTTTTGAAGTTTATGGTGCTGTATTCTAAAGGTAAACCCAGGCACACACTCACATACACCACATTTCTTACACTATTAGGCATGTACACTATAGACGAACATCTACACACACAGGCACACTTGAAACATACATACTGTTATTAATCAAGTCTGAGTGTGTATGTTTCATATTATGTGGGGAGAGGCATTAAATTTTACGCAATTTTGCTTGTTTGCCAATCCCCCCCAAACCTTGTCATATGTAAACTTACACAGATCTGTCATCAGAGGAAATAAACATTGTTTAAACCAATCACATACACTATATGCACAATTCACATGTACATCATGTTCACTGTCTAAATATGACATTGCTTGCTTGGTACAAACACTTAGAAGTATTGAATGACGTCAAATGCATGCGTCCAGGGCTTGTACAATAAAACCTGGTTGTCAATAACAGAGACATGATTGTGCCAATTAGCTGGTTTCACGTTAAGTTTTGAATAGCTGTGTGCATGCACAGGGTGTATAAAAATATCTACTGGTGTATTTCTGTTTTTGTGGATATTTTTACACGCCCTGCTCATGCACATAGCGACTCAAAAATGTATGCAGCTTAAAGTTGTTTAAATACATTACTTAACTTAATTTTTGCAAAACAAAATTGACATTCCCATGTATTATTGTCATATATTAAAGCACATAATTGTACATGCACATTATGCACAATTTTGATTGTGTGCTTTAATTAAAATGGTGCCTACTGGATGACTGATATTTGGAATTTTGTTTCTTTTTAAATTTCAGTTAATTCTGTCTTCAAGAGCTATGATCCCATGACTCAACATTAGGACAGGGACCAAGTGTAGCTACACTATACCGTTGAGTTAGTCTTATTGGCCAATATTTTGCCATGTTTACAAGTGTATAGATTAGGACCTTAGACACTGCCACCATGGTCACAAACAATTAGTACTCTTTTCCTGCATGATGAGCACTCTGCTGTTTACCCAAAATGTCCAGTAATCATTTTCTCCACAAAACTCAAAACATGATAGAAATGGTATGGATTTTCCTCAAGTTACATTGGGGTTATTGATAAAAAAACAACACGTTAAGAACTTACTTTTTGTTGATGTCTTTGTATCATGCATGAATATTGTGTTTGAACTTTTGTTAGGAAGGTGATAACGTGAGTAATCTGGGACTAATATGTATTTCATCTTTCACAGTAAACAGGAACTGGAACAAGATGCTGAATCAGTTGTAAATACATATACATTGACATCATCTTTTTCACACTTCTTCCAGATCCTATAGGCGGCGGTCGCGATCAAGGAGTTTATCCCGTGAGCGCAGAAGAAAGAGAAGCAGGTCTCGCACCCCTTTAAGGTCCAGGGAAAGAGATCGATTAAGACGTTCACGGTCACGAGACAGGGATCGGAAGAGATCAAGAAGCAGGTCGAGGGATCGTGATACAAAGAGAGATAGGAGAAAAAGATCCAGGTCAAAAGAAAAGGATAGGAAGTAAGTCTATTCAGCTGAGGCATTTATTAACTTGATCACTGCAATTAACTAAACTAAAATGCTGTTGGAATGATGGTCTAGTCAGTTAGATGCAGGAGACCATCATTTGATTGCCCACATGGTAATAATGTGTGGAGCCCATTTATAGACTCCTCTCCATGATATTGCTGAAAGGGGCTGTAGCATGATAAAACCAACATGATTTTGTTGTCTCTTATCTGATTAGCTGACTCATAATAAATGTGACTGGCCATATCCTTACCTGAAATAAAGCCAATGCTCAAAATATGGAAGACCTACATCTTGTGCAGCTTGACCTGAGCTACTCAATGTATGCATGACCCGGGAGGTTAATGGTTAAATGACAAAAGCGACAGGTAGAGTTATCTTCATTAAACAGGGGAGGAGAGAATGTTATTAAGGTTGTGTTCGTGTGAAGCATGTTTTAATTGAATTGTGTATTGTCGTATGCTAACTGCTATCTATTTTGGTTTACTAACTTTACAACGAGCAGACGTCATTCACTTACTTCATAATCCGATTCACTCTTATCACTCTCTACAGCCAGCTCATTTATCACTGCAAATACCAGTTGCTGCTGCTGCTGCTGCTGCTGCTGCTCGCTGCCTAAGAGCTCAAAAAAGAAACATTGAATCATCTGTGGCTTTTTTTTAAAGAAAGTTAGGACACTTATGATTTCTTGACACTGAGATGTCAATGGTGACATTGTTTCGGCAGTTCAGAAATGTTGACAGTCAACTAACAAGTGTGCACCCCTTCACAGTAATAGACCCAACCAGTTATGACACGGTCACACAATGTCTTAGTATTCACTTGACAAAGGTCAAGCTGAACAAGCTGTAATTTATTTATGCCTTAATTTCTCTGAACATGTGGGCACAATCACAATAACATCTTTATTGAATCATGGGAACACTGTATGAAGACCTTAACTGTTGTCATGATATTGCTGGAAGTTTTTTGAAGTTTGAACCCAATACTATTTTGACTGTATACAAAGGACTTAAGGGTGGAAGAGCTGTTCATATTACAGATAAATATAGTACAATAATGCTCAGTCTAGTACATTAAGTTTCAACTTTTATTTGAGCGGGTAGTACATAGTTGAATGAGAACTTTTAACATTGGGCAGCTTGCTTATACAGTGGGCAATATTTGTCCCAAGTATCTAGAAAATTTGATTGAGTGAGTTAAGTTTTACGCCGCACTTAGCAATATTCCAGCTATATGGCGGTGGTCTGTAAATAATTATGTCTGGACCAGACAATCCAGTGATCAGCAACATGAGGAACCAATGACCTGTGTCAACCAAGTCAGCAAGCCTGACCATCCAATCCCGTTAGTTGCCTCTTATGACAAGCACAGTCGCTTTTCATGGCAAGCATGGGTTACTGAATGCCTATTCTACCCCAGGACCTTCACGGGTTCTAGAAAATTAGAAATGAAGATAATATTTATTGGTTCATGTTATAATTAGTTTGCATGTTTTATACAGACGAGAGAAGAAGTCCAAATCCAGATCCCCCGAAAAGAAAGCAAAGAGCCCCTCTCCGAGTGCTGAAAAGGTTCTTCACAGAGAAGGAGAACTGAGGGTTAAAGATGAACCACTCAATAAGGTAAAAACAGATTAACTCATTTAGTAGGTTCTACATGAAAACGTTACAGTGGTGTTTGTCGGCAGGAGATCTTAGGTTTGTTGTGTAGTAGTAATTGGTAATCATTCAGTCCATTTGGGTTCATTTGAGTGATTAAATAACTCTAAATAGAGATAAATGCACAAAACATGAATAACATACATTGTCCTGAAACCCCTGTACCCAACAGGATCTGAAATCTCCTTTATGATCAATCACAGAAAAACTATGACAACATTGTTCTGTTTTCACTCTTCACACCTTGGGATGACAAATGACTGGTGGAACAGCCCTGGCTGAAACTGACTAGTAGCTGTGCTGAGTTTCACCTGAACTGCATGGCAGCACTGTTCCGTGGTCATTTTGTGATCTAGTAACCTTGAATCTAAGTGCCTGTCTGATTTCCAGGAAGAGGAACAAAAACGTCTTGAGGTGGAGATGCAGAAACGTCGTGAACGTATCGAGAAGTGGCGAGCGGAGCGCAAGAAGAAACAGGAACTGTTGCCCATAAACATCACTCCCCCGATGAAGAAGTGGACTCTGGAGGATGATGATGAAGATGAAGATGAAGTTGTTCAGGAGAATGATAAGGATGATGAAAATGAGGTTGACCCACTTGATGCCTTCATGCAGGTAGGAAATACTACCAACTGCAGCTCTTGGAAAGCATTTAGTAGTTTATTAGGATGAACATGAATACATGACAAGTTTTGTGGCTAACAGCTTCTTTTTTTCTTTATCATAACATTTCAGAGCTAATTTTTTTCTCCTTCATATGCTCTGAAACATTCATGGACATCTGTAGTAAAGAACTGTTTACTGGCACAGTCATGTCTATTGTCTTGTTCAGAGAAAACTTCACAAATTAGTACATGCAGTGTAAGAAATTGAAAGTATGAGGGCTGTCACAGGTGGTGCATGCACCAAAAATAGTTCATGCAGTATAAGAAATGTAAAGTAAGATGGCTGTCACCAGTCAGCACTATCCATGCTTGTGGATTTATCCAAAGTGTTAAATGTCCATGACCAGCAGCACATGTGGCTTTTCCACACATTGTTCTTTCAGTGTCATGGTTATGTCTACAGACTTGAAATGTTTGATTTGCATGAATATTTATAAATCGTCCACAGGAAATGTTGGTGGCATGTCACTTGAAGATGTGTGGGATTATTGTAAAACAATATTTGTTAAAAAGGTGTCCTCAAACTTTTGAAATTGTTGGATTTTATAAGGTTGTTTTGGTTATGGCCTTGCAGTGATAGTTTCAGACTGGAAGAACATTATATGATTTTGGATTATGTTACAGGCATAGCTGTTACAGCTATGTTTTTAGTCACCCTCCAAATAATTGTTGCTATTTTGATTTCAGTCTGTGACAGAGGAGGTGAAATCTGCCCGTGACAAAGACAAGACCCATGACAAAGGTGACAATCAGGTGAGGTGATGTAATGGCTGGAATATACATGTATCAAAGTGTATGGAGACTTCAAAGTGATTGCCATAAAAGGCGACTCAGCTTGTCGTAAGAGGCGATTAACAGGATCGGGTGGTCAGGCTCGCTGACTTGGTTGACACATATCATCGGTTCCCAATTGCGCAGATCGATGCTCATGTTGTTGGTCACTGGATTGTCTGGTCCAGACTCGATTATTTACAGACCGCCGCCATATAGCTGGAATATTGCTGAGTGCTGCGTAAAACTTAACTCACTCACTCACTCACTCGCCCACCCACCCACCCACCCACTTCAAAGTGATCTGTATTAATCAGGGGAGGTAACTCTGACAGTTGGATCTGTATTATCCAGAGAGGTACTGATTGTTTACACTGAAGGTATGCAACTCTTGAGAATAATCTCTGGATCTGTATTGTTTCAGAAGGGAGCAAATGGTAATGGAGCCCAAGCAGCAGCTGCGAGTGGCAAAGTGACGTTCATCACAGCTGTGGCTAAGAAGAAGGACGACACCAGCAAGGAAAAGGGAGAAGTGATGGAGAGCAACATAGACGCCATGGAGGTAATGATTGATTGTGCTATACTCAACAGCTGAAGAAATGCAAGTTTGAGACAAATGAAATCTCAAAATAGTAAGCATTCATGTTTGTCTTCTTTTTAAAAACTTGACAAAAAGCAAGAGATGGGTTTCTTTCTTGTGTGTAATGTGTATTTTGTACGTAATGTGTACATATGTGTCGAGTGGTCTAAAACATTAACAGCCAGTGAGGATTGACAATATAACTGAAAGTATGTAGCAAGTTTGCAATGGACCGTTGTGTATTTCTGATTTTAAGTTTTAATCAGTTCCACTTCTATTTTCAAGAAGTTGGTATTGGTGGCTGCTTACTGTGTGAAATCACCACTACTTACAGCATGTACATCAGCCAGATTACAACCAAGTGTGCCTTGAAACTGACTTTAGTTTTCACATAAGGAATAGCTCTATAATAAATGAACTTGCTCATTTTCACAGCCATACTGCAGCTGGCCCTATCATCTAAGGCATCTCTTAGCTTGACTTAGACATGGTCTGTTTTTCTAGAACAGCACTGTTTACATGCTGTTTACATGCTGAGACCTGTCCCACTTCAATATTTCCTTTCCACATCAATGTGATGCAGTGTAATATTACTATAAGACCTTTCACCGTATTACAAGACAAGTGAATAGTCCTCTGAAATCTGATGACGTGGTATTTGATTTTTGCAGTATTCATCAGAAGAGGAAGAGGAGGATCTGGACACAACAATGTCCAACATGGCCAAGAAAAGGAAGGTAAGACTCGTTATTCTTCTCCATGTCCTTGGTATATTAGTTTACCAATACAGACAAAAGACTGACTCACCACTACAGCTTTGTTTTGAAAGTGACACCACCAGCTCAGTCTTGCTTATCAGTACGACAACATCTTTTCTGCATGATATCAATGATCAGTTAGAATGATTCATCTGAACAAGAGTTAGTCATAGATCTACATTTAAAATCACAGTCAAGTTTAATATGTTTGATCAGGTCAAAAGAACGTTAAAAATTAAATGGTACACAGTGCTGGAGGGTTGTTGTAACCGGCAATCAGGGGCAGTGGGGTAGCCTACTGATTAAAGTGTTTGCCAGTCACACCAAGGACTCAGGTTCAATTCCCACATGGGTAATGTGTTTGAAGCCCATTTCTGGTGTCCCCTGTGATGGTATTTCGGGAACATTGCTATAAGTGGCATAAAACCAAACTCACTCTCTCACACACTCCAAGTCTTTAAGTTGCTGTGCACCAGAATGAGTGAAGAAGGCATTTTGATTGCATATCATCAAAACAACAGGTGCAGTGGAGTAACCTAGTGGTTAAGGTGTTAACTCTTGATGCCGAGGACCCAGGTTTGATTCCTTACATGTGTGATAAAATGTTTGAAGCCCATGTCCAGTATCTATCTCTACCCCCATCCCACTGCTGTAATATTGCAGGAATATTGCTAAAAGCATCGTAAAACTAAATTCACTCACTCATGCCAGTAGTCAATCTTATACCTTATGTAATTGAACTGTGTGTGGTGTGTGTGTGTTACAATTGGATGCACATGGTGTAGGAAACAATGAACACTGTGTTTCTGATGAAAGAAGAGTAATGGAGTCTGCAGTATGTGGGAAAGTGAGTTAGATGGCTATCCTTCCTGCTAATGGTCTTAATGTCGTCTGGTGCTTCCACACAGTCTAGCCAGCATCACAGGTATCTTTCCCTGAACAGAGGTAGCACATATTAATCCACTGTGTTTTCATTTTCCAGGAGCTGACAGTTGTGGACCATGAGCGCATCTACTATGCCCCTTACAGGAAGAACTTCTACGTGGAGGTACCAGAGATAGCCAGGCTGACCCAGGAGGGTAAGTATCTGATTCATTCAGTGTTCGTGGACACTTCTCCCATCAGTAGACAAGCCATAAGGTTTCTCTAATTAACACTACTGTCAACTGTATTTCAGCTGTGTTGTTATATATTGTCTAGTCTCGATAATATGTTGTCAGCAGCATCATTGCCCCATTGTGTTTGTTGGGCAAGGATGAAGGACAGTGTACACCTAGCCAGACCTCCCACTCCCTTCAGTCAGCTTGTATAACCAACATTCTCTTCACATACAGTTCGGGGTGGTGGAGTAGCATTGTGTGTCAAGCCTTTGCTGAAGACTGGGTTCGATCCCCCACATGGGTACAATGTGTGAAACCCATTTCTGGTGTCCCCCACCATTGTTTTGCTGGATATTGTTAAAAGCAGTGTGGAGGTAAACTCACTCACATCCATTGTACTTGTATGGTATTTTTTCATGATTTACCTGGTCAGTTTATTGGTTACAATAGAAATCACTTTGTGAGATGAAGCCATCAGTATGTCTTGACAGAACTTGATTATAACTATTCGTTAAATCAACAGAGGTTGATCAGCTGCGAGAAGACATGGAAGGGATCAAGGTGCGGGGCAAGAACTGCCCCAAACCTGTCAAAAGCTGGGCTCAATGTGGAGTCAGCAAGAAAATCATGGATGTCCTCAAGAAGTAAGTATGATGACACATAACTACAAAGTTCACAATTCAGGCTTCTAGGGGCTACCTGGCTCAAACATGACATCACATGGTGACTCTTTGGGTGTCTGACTCACCTCACTACACCATCTAGATTCTTACTAGTCTCAGGCAATTAGGCCTGTGGCTTTGTTCAACCCTGCTACTGCAAATTCTTTTGTTATACAGTTGTGCCCTGTTTATCCGAACACTTGTGTTTTTATTGAAACTGTCCAGATAAGCGGATTTTCGGATATCTAAATCACGGGCCATATGTATTAGAAACGTACAAAGAAACAAACATAGTAGGCATCAGACACAATCTTTTGCACTGGCTGTATAAAAAGGCGAGAGGACTTTCGTCGGTCAGTTCGTCACTGTCGACATTCACAAGATCATCGGCAGTAACAGTCACAGTGGGTCCTCATTTGATTGGATAATATCCACATGATGAAAGCAGTTCACAATTGTCTTTTCGCTCACAGCTGTCCAGGCTTGCTTGATCATCCGGATTAATTAATTATAGTGACCAACAAATTGACACACCTCAAAATTAACTCAATGTCACCTTGCTACTCAGAGGTAATTAATCTTCTCACGCTTCAAAGACCGTCGACTTCTTTGTTACGGCACACAAGGCCCTTGGTAATCGCCTGTGTAAACATACAGGTGCTCAGCAATCCGGATATACGAGACAAAAATGCGCATTATTTAGTGTTTTGTCTGTGAAAATGACCGTGCGGTTACGGAAACCGGATTTCCGGATATGTGAGTAATTTTACAACGTTGTGTATTCGTTTTAAGGAATTTTTGTTCGGAAGAGTTTTCCGGATATCTGAGGTTCGGATAAATGGGGCACGACTGTACTTGTCTCTCATCAAGTTCTAGAGTGCATGTTGAAGCTGAGGTTGATTTGGGCAATGTGGGAAAGTTCGAGATTAGGCTGCCTTTTGTCCTCAGTTCTTTGAAAGGCATTTGAAGTGCTCTAATTTGCACATTATGTGAACATGATTCCAATTCAATCTCTGTTTGCAGGCATCAGTACGAGAAGCCCACACCTATTCAAGCTCAGGCAATCCCAACTATAATGTCAGGTCGTGATCTCATAGGGATTGCCAAGACTGGCAGCGGTAAAACCCTGGCCTTCCTTCTCCCTATGTTCAGACATGTACTGGATCAGCCAGAACTGGAAGACGAAGATGGACCCATAGGTATGTTGTCATGGTGATTCCAGGCCAAGGATATATTAACAGTCTTAAGAATGCTTGTTCAGAGATTGTCTGTTTTGATTTTTTATCCTTCTGAAGAGCATCTTAATGATTGCAATGTGCTTTATGCAACAGTGCATCTTAATGATTGCAGTGTGCTTTATGCAACAGTGCATCCATTCTCTTCCCACAGAGGTTACTCCTGTCATATCTTCCTACGTAACCTCTGTTCTAATACGGCCCTTTCATGGTGTGAGTGTTCAAGACTCTCGATGGGAGGCATTCAGATTTAGTTGTGCAATCAGAGATGTTGTTTCAAGAGTGATCATTCGAAAGATATTGGTAATTTCAGAATGCATCGGGAAAAGTTGCCACTACCAGTTTTTGTTTCTCCAAACGCATACCGGCATTTGATCCCTACACTCTCTATTGCCAGTTTCTGATTTTCAGTTAAACATGAAATACCAAATCTTTCCTTCGCACGTTGATGAACCAACTCCATGGGTGCTGCCATATTGGAGCTAAGTCTATTTAACACGTTCTGATTGGATTATAACAAGGGAGATAATTCCTATTGCGTTTTTCTGCTGCAAGGGGATTTCTTGGTGACTGGGAAATATGGCCGTATTAGAACAGAGGTTACGTAGGAAGATGTGACAGGAGTAAGCTCTGTGGGAAGAGAATGCAGTGCATCTTAATGATTGCAGTGTGCTTTATGCAACAGTGCAAAACTATGAAACCAGGCTTGGTTAACCTTTTTTCTGAGTCAAATGGTATAGCCTCAGCATGTTCCTTGTAAGGAGACAGGAGATGCAGGGGACAGGCAGTGGAGGCGCCTGGTGATTAAAGTGTTTGCTGGTCTCAATGAGGACCCGGGTTTGATTCCCCATGTGGATACAATTTGTGAAGCCCATTTCTGGTGTCTCCTGCCTTTATGTAGCTGGAATATTAATGACAGTACCCTAAAACCATACTCCTGGAGTCACTCCTTGTATGGAGTTGTTACGCAGAATAACAGCTAACATTTCAAATTGAAGTAGTAAATGGGCAGATAATCATTTAACATTTAATATTGAAATCTTTGAGGTATTGTTAGAAACCATAGCATGGAAATCATTCTTGATGCAAATTGCTTGATGTGAACTTTGACCTGTGACTTTTTACATGACCTGTCTGATGTTATTCCTTAAAAATTGGACCTTGGTTATATTATGTTTGTTTTGTATAACACAGCCGTGGTAATGACCCCAACCCGTGAACTGGCTCTACAGATCTCGTCGGAATGCAAGAAATTCGTCAGAACTATGGGATTGAGATGCGTGTGTGTGTACGGCGGGACAGGAATATCCGAACAGATCGCAGAGTTGAAAAGAGGCTGCGAGATAATCGTTTGCACACCAGGGAGAATGATTGACATGCTGGCGGCAAATAATGGTGGGTACATTTGTATTCAGGTAGCATTGTTTTTAGGGTGGCAGGTGTTTATGTAGGTCGTTTGCCTTCATATGATTCTGAGACTGGGGTAACGTGTGTACAATGCTTGTGTACAGATTGGAAACATACCTCTGACCCATATATGACATATTTATGTTTACTTCAAGTTTTACAATCATTCGTTGACTCTTTTGAGAACAACTCCGTAAATGCTGTCAGTAATGTAATTAATTGTATGATACAATAGGAAAGATTAACTAACACATGTGGATCTTTTGTGGAATCCAAATCATTTTGGTATACTTATGAATCATTTGATCCCCCCAAAACAAATGGTTTAATGCATGTTTGACAGTACACATTGTTATTGGCTTCCATTGTCTGCCATGTTTTACTAGTTAGCAGTTATTAAAACCTCGTATCTAATGTTCACTCCCAATAGAAGTATTAGGAAGAATTGTGATGATTCAGAAATAATTGTCATAAATGTCATTCCTGCCACAAAGGCCTTCACTTGATATTGAACCATGCTTGAAGTAGTCCTGTAAAGCTATGTGCTGACAACACATGTAATTGAGGACTCTTTCTCAATCTTTGTGTGATATTGCTGGAATTCAATTGAAAGCAGAGTTAGCAATTTCTACTACGAGCCACACTCTTTTGGTTGATTGCTACTGATTTCTCTGCACACAACTTTTGTTGACTTAGAATAAACCTGATGAGCAAGAGTCCTTTACTGTATGTATATGTCTTACAGTGGTTGCCATGGCTACCATTGATTTCTTTCTATCATCACTAGCTTCAGCCACAAATAGTTATCACTGAATGTATTTGTGCACATATGTCTTTAATGTAGGTAATTAAAAACTTGATTGTCACACACTGTGATCAATTTGATATGTCAAGGTGGTCATATGACAAAATATGTTGGACCACTGACAATTTCCATGAATATAAAATGTCAGTCTCTGTTGTCTGCTGAAATGTTGGGCATATGATGCAACAGATACACGACAGAAGTACTGAAAGTCGGTTACAGGGAGTCAGCCTGGATGTTAAGTTTTCTAAATATCTGCTCTGGAGATATTCAAAAGGCATTGAGATGAGTGTAGAGAGACTTGGGCTTCAAATGTGTCATGTATGTGCATTTCAAGACTAATTTCTGATCCTGCATCAAGTAGCCATGAGATGGAATGTCAGTGAAGAGTGTTAATTGTCGGTATATAATTTAAAACTGCTGGATATATGTCCCCGATGTCCTGAAGAGAACTCGAGACTAATACGTCACTTTTTGTTTCCAGGTGTCAAGGTATGATGATGATGATGATTGTTATTGCTTGTCATGCCTGTAGATGAAACATCTGTTTCTCTGTTTAGCTTCTGAACTTTAGGAGTATGGTTAGGAGAGTTTGTTATACATTTAACACTGTATTATGTTACAAATGCAGGTAAGTTTGATAGGAGTAGTTGTCAGGTGTAACATTCTGAATTGCAAAGCAAAGCCATGTATTATTTTCATGTACAGTGGAACCTGTCTAAACTGGCACTCATTGGGTGAGTGAGTGAGTGAGTTTAGGTTTACGTCGCACTCAGCAATATTCCGTCTATATGGCGGCAGTCTGTAAATAATCGAATCTGGACTAGACAATCCAGTGATCAACAACATGAGCATCAATCTGTGCAATTGGGAACCGATGACATTTGTCAACCAAGTCAGCGAGCCTGACCACCTGATCCCGTTAGTTGCCTCTTACAACAAGCATAGTCGCCTTTTATGGCAAGCATGGGTTGCTGAAGGCCTATTGTACCCCAGGACCTTCACGGGTCAACATTCATTGGGACTGATGAAATAATCCAGTTTAGAGAGCATGCCGGATTGTAGAGCTGACACGGTTACCTATGACTAGGACTGAACTCATATTCGCTTGATAACATCAACATCATAAATCAGCTAATTTGATGAAAAAGTCCATTATTATTTCAATGCAGGATAATTTATAAGACACAATGTTATGGATGTCAACTTTTTCTTTAATGTATACACAACATTTCTGGGCTTTTCCTTGTCCCTTCGTCAGACAAATGCTAAGTAACAGATCCACAGGTTTAATTGCTAACAATACACATCTGATCAACTCCTGACCACACGCCAGATTTGACAGCACTGATTACTGTATGAACAGATATTCTGTCAAATTGCAGAGCTTTCAAGTGATGATGTCCATGTATTGTCCATGGACAGGACTGATATTTTATGCCGGTTTTGACAAATTGCCTGATTGGACAGCAGCTGGTTTTGACAGCTTCCACTCTACATTTAAGTTGTAGTAGGGATTATTATTAAGAAATTCCTGTTAAAAATACCTGTACAGTTGGAAAGTTGGGTGGAGTGTCATATAAGCAGAGTTCCCACAAGATATCGAAAACCTGGAAATTTCACCCCCTGTATTCTAATCTTGGAAAAACATGGCATTTGAAAAAAAACAATGGATGGAATCATGGAATAATCTTGGGGTTTTTATTAAAGAAAACTGCAGTATCTTTACAGTATTACAAGAGCAGCCATCAACTCGTGTAATTGGATTCATTTGCATTTATGTGAATACTTGAAGGAAAGCCAAGTTCTATGGATAGTCAACTTCTTTATTACAATGGCTTGCTTGATAAAAATGTAAGTACCAATGTTTGGGATGTTTTGTATCATTTGATTGATACAGCAAAATGTTGCACTCATTGCAATAAATAAGCTCACTGTCCATGGAATTTTCCTGCACCTATACAACTTCTAAAATATATTTTCAGAGAAATTATGTGAATACATGCTTAGATGCCTGTGGTACTAAAGTTCTAAACAATAACATGGATTTAATGTTTGATGGTTGAAATTATTTTGCACAACTGGCCCCCGAACTTATTTCAGACGCAGGAATATATGTTTAAAGATATCGAAATACCCTATATTGTTGTATTTGGAAAAAGTAATATTTGTCTTGAAAAATCGTGGATTTTATTTCACAAAAATGTGGGAGCCCTGATAATATGAGAGGTTAGCCAAGCAATGTATGACTATACAGAGTCTTTCTGTCAAGGTACACCTGCATACTGTAGCAAAGTAAACCTATTGAGGGTTTGTCAGACCTTGACACATACAGTATGAGATCTGATTGAAGTGACATTGAGCGTGGCTGCGATACCGCTGATTATGAGATCTTGCTGCACTCACTCAGTCCAGGGTCTAGGTAGGGCTTGTGTTCCACACATACGGTGTAATCAATTTTATTCTCTTCACTCAGGCTGCATAGCTTTGCCATACAAGACTTATATTTTAAAGGTCACATGATATCGACGAGAGGAGAGGATCGTCAGCATCGTCAGTTGCCATGGTAACACATCACCAGGGATGATGAATTATAATGTTCATGATATTGAGGAAATCGCATTGAACAGTTTCATTCCTGAATCTGATGAGAATAGTCTCTCATGCATTTTATGATTCAGGTGTGGAAAAGGTAATTGATCAGACAAAGTAAAATGCTGATTTAAAAACCGAAATTATATGTCCACAAATTGTGAGGTAATAGCAATATTTTTACACTTTATTATTTTTGGTCTTAGTCTGAAGCCTGAGTTTGGTAAAATTTGGTTCTGTGAGATGAGCTGGTAACAAATTCCTAATCACATCACAGAAAATGCTTGCACTATGATTTACTGTAACTGACTCCAAAGCTTAATTGGGCACAGACGTTTTTGAAATATGTTGGTTTATGATTCACAATTTTTTTGCTTTTTATTTTTTATGAAATTCAGTCCAGGTTACTGGTACACATCTTCTGTTACTCTGTCTGACCAAGAGCCTGTTTCTTACCTTGTTATTATGACTTTCATACATTTAGTGTTAAATGTGTGGGCACATAATCCTTTTTATTAGAAGACATACGAGTGCTTGTGTTGTTTTATGTTGACATTATTGTAAAGATTACAATGGATTGTAATTGTTTTCTTACTTATGTTTTCCAGGACGTGTTACAAACCTGCGTCGTTGTACGTATGTGGTTCTAGATGAGGCAGACAGAATGTTTGACATGGGATTTGAGCCCCAGGTGAGATGGAGGTCTAACTGCGTTTTTAATGTTTCAATGAATAAAGTATATTACCACCCGTTCATGAGAAGGAGAATATGTAAGATTGTATTTGTCAGTTCCATTATGTGGATTAACAGACAGATTGTATCCTTCAGCATTGTATGCAAGGCGTCGGTTAAAAAAAAAGCAAAGCTTGACTCTTGAACAGTGTGGTCAGGAGGTTTGCCAGAAAAAAAGTCCTTTTATCAGCATACAGAAGGGGCAGTAGAACCAATATCGGTATATCATGGTTGTCACAATGAATATCTTGTGTAGAACGTCTAATTTTGGTTTGGTTGGTTTGTTGTTTAAATACTGCATTCAGCAATATACCAGTTATATGGGGTAGTCTGTAAATCTGGACCAGACAATCCAGTGGTCAACTTCATGAGCATCATTATATGCAATTGATGACACGATGACATTTGTCAACCCCGAATTAGTAAGCCTGACCAACCAAATCCATTAGTTGTCTCATATGACATACATGGGTTACTGAAGATCAGTTTTAATCTGAATCTGGATGGGTAAGAGAATCTGATGCCATGGTAACAGAACATAGTCACCAAGCCGGAACTGTCAGTCATCACTGGGCATTTCAAAGTGGTAGAAAATGACTTACTCTTACTATATGTGAACATACTGGCGGAAGATTTTGGCTTTTAGTAATTGCTGCATGTTTCCTTGAAGGTGATGAGAATAATGGACAACATACGGCCTGACCGTCAGACTGTCATGTTTTCTGCCACCTTCCCACGACAGATGGAGGCATTGGCAAGAAGAATTCTAACCAAGCCGATAGAAGTTCAAGTTGGAGGTCGCAGTGTTGTGTGCAAAGATGTTGAACAACATGTCGTAAGTATTCAGATTTTCTAATGTTTTTCTTGACCACACTGATGTTCTTGGTCATATTAGTTCCAAAATGTCTTGTTAAATCATCCTTTGGTTTCAGTAGCTTTGCAGTCAAAAATGGATTCAGGCAAAATCATAATACAGAGGAATGCCTGATACCCTCAACGGTGGATGATAAGTCCAGTGTCTTCAACCTAATACCAGTTCATGTTGTAGTTTCTGTGCATGTTCATGTGCTGGAATAAGGTTGACGTCTCATCCATTTGTTCGTAATCAATTTGTTTCTGCAGCATAACTAAAAAAAACTTTAAATGTTTTTCAACAAAAATTGGTATTTACATCAAACAGAACCTAAAGTGGTGCTTTTCATTATCTACAGATTTTTTTCATTTTTGTTTTTTTCTTTTTCCATGGAAATGGTTTGGAGGGATTTGCTTCGTTTCCAGAGCACAACTCGAAAACCTTTCAATATCTCTCAGCAAAACTTAGCAGATATACGCCCAAAGTGGTGCCTTTTGCTATTTTTTCAGATTTTGTGCATTTATATTTTTCATGATTTCCATGGAAACAATTCGGGCTTAAACTAAAAAATCAAATTGGACTTTTAGTAACTGTCAGATGATTTCTTCTTTCAAATATGTAGGGGCCAGGGGATTTGTCATCTTCTGATGACTCTTGTCTGTATGCATCAAAGTGAATTGTATTTTAAACAGTTCCAACCCGGAAAAATTGCCTAAATTCTGAGTCAAGGAACTAGTTAATTGTACTGTGAAATAGACTCAATCTTGGATCTGAATTTGGCTCAGGAATATTGTATACAGAAACATGTGTAGGGTGGATGTCTGTGGTATGTGATGTAACAACACCAGCATCACTGTTTCCCAGGATGAGGATGACAAAAAGTGAAAGCTGGTATTATTTTACTGCAGATAAACTTGAAAGATGTCAAAAAGTAATCCTCTTTCTATGTACTTCAGATTAGGGGTGGGGTGAGCAGTGTCGCCTAATTGTTAAAGTGTCTGCTTGTCACACTGTAGACCTGGGTTTGATTCCCACATGGACATTATGTGTGCAGTCCATTTCTAGTGTCCCCACTGCGATATTCCTGGAATAATGCTATTGCAGCTTTAAACCATACTCAATCAGATTTACCTGAAAGATGATGAAGCATTCATCTGTGTTTTGTACTTGAGATTATCCTGGAGGATGACAAGAAGTTCCTGAAGCTGCTGGAGCTCCTGGGGATCTACCAGGAACATGGCAGCGTCCTGGTGTTTGTGGACAAGCAGGAGAATGCAGATGAGCTGATGAAGGAGTTGATGCGCCACTCCTACCCATGTCTGTCTCTACATGGCGGCATCGACCAGTACGATAGGGACAGCACTATCCTGGACTTCAAGAACGGGAACATCAAGCTTCTGGTAATTATCTGAATCTTAAATATTCCTGTAATGGCATAAATGAATGTGTTCTCGAGAATGTCTAAACGTTTTGTGTTTCGGAGTATGTATTCGTTTGAAATGCTTTTAGCTTGACTGTAGGGTGTTGTTTTATGCAATGATTGTTTATGTGGATACCCGTGAAGGTCCCGGGGTAAAACAGGCCTTCAGCAACCCATGCTTGCCATAAAAGGTGACTATGCTTGTCGTAAGAGGCGACTAACGGGATCGGGTAGTCTGGCTTGCTGACTTGGTTGACACATCATCGGTTCCCAGTTGTACAGATCAATGCTCATGCTGTTGATCACTGGATTGTCTGTTCCAGACTCAATTATTTACAGACCATTGCCATATAGCTGGAATATTGCTGAGTGTGGCGTAAAACTAAACTCACTCACTCACTGTTTATGTGGAATGCTTCCATATGACCGTGATCAAGGATATTTAGTGTTATTTAAAGCATTAAAATAGGGGAGTGAATGCCTTGATAGGTCCCGGGGTAGAAAAGGCTTTCAGCAACCCATGCTAGCCATAAAAGGTGACTCACTCTGTCGTAGAAGGCGACTAAGGGGATTGGGTGGTCAGACAAATGTCATCGGTTCCCAATTGCGTAGGTCGATTCTCATGTTGTTGATCACTGGATTGTCTTGTCCAGACATGATTATTTACAGACCACTGCCATATAGCTGGAATATTGCTGAGTGTGTCGTAAAACTCAACTCACTCATTTAGCAATTCTCAGTGCAGATTCAAGTGTTTTAGTGATATGTTACATCATACATCTTCCACTCAAATCTGCAAAACTGCCCACTTCATTTGTATGAAATCCCTCAGACAGGCTGTTTTAGACCTGAAATGCCTCATTTACAAATTTCCTATTTTTAATTTTATTGCAACCTTGGGTAAATGAAGAAGAAGAAGAAGAATTCTCATGCCATGCCCATTACACATCTCATAAGTCGGAGTGATTAGAGACAAAATGAGTGATGTGCTTACTGGCACATCTCCTCGTCTTGGTGTAAGTGAATTTCATTGATTTTACTCATTTTGGTCTACATTCATGTCTCTTAATTGTGTTTTTTTGTTTGTTCAACTTGTTTCAGATTGCAACATCTGTGGCAGCAAGAGGCCTGGATGTGAAGCAGCTGATTCTGGTCATAAACTATGATGTTCCAAACCACTACGAGGACTATGTACACAGATGCGGGTAAGTTGCAGTTTGTATTGACTCATGATGTTGTACACCCATGAAGATCGGGATTAGAATCTTCAGGAAGCCATGCTTGTAGTAAGATGTGGCTAAATGGGTTCGGGTAGTCACACATATTGTCTTGGTTGACATGTCATCGTATTGATCACTGATTTATGTGTTCTACTTTTTATTATTGACAGTTATTAACCATATAGCTGGACTTTAGCTAAATGTGGCGTTAAACAACAAACAGAAAACTAGTCCTGTGCCCAGTATGAAAATGTAGGAGCAGTGACTCAGGTAGGGTGAGACCTACTATCCTGGTCGTTGTTGAAGATCAGTTGTGTAGAATGATGCTTTTAATGTCAGTCACTAGATTGTCAGATCCAAATTTGATTATATGACAGTCTCATTAATGCTTAGTCCGGCATTAAACTAAAAAAATGTCACCTCTTGGATGAGTATTGGTAGCTCAGTGGTATGGGTTTTGCTATGCAGTGTGAGGTTTTTCCTGTTATTGGACAGCATCGACCAAATGCAATGATCCACAAAAAAAATAGCTTGTACCTGCAACATGAACTCATGGCACATGATCAGATTTCAGTTGTAACTAGTCTTGTGGTTGTCCCCAAATTAACATTCTGTATTCAGACATCTGTGTTATGTGGACCTCAAAACCTTACAGCAGAGATTTGAAGGATAATACCCATCCATGTGCTACTAAAGTGATAAAGATTTGTATAACTTAGGATTTAGTTCTTAAGTTAATCAAATACACCTGCTGTGACAGAACTGAAAACTGCGACTATGGTACGAAATGCCATGCTGGCACATGGAATCTGATCACCTCATCACCTTACAGTCTCACAATTCAGTCACTTGGGACAAATGAGCTGTAGTTCTTAGTGACTGGTTGGATTACAGTCAATAAAATATGTTTCTATATATGTTAACAAAACTATCTATGTCCTTTTCAGCCGGACAGGTAGAGCAGGGAACAAGGGGTTTGCCTACACTTTCTTTACTCCTGATCAGGAGAGGTACGCAGGGGACATAATCAAGGCCCTTGAGCTGTCTAATGCTCCAGTGCCTCAAGACCTGGCACAGATGTGGAATGAATACAAGGAGAGAGCAAAGGCTGTAAGTTGTGTCTTGGATGTAACAAGACTTTGGACACTCTGCTTGTGTCACCATTTGAAGTTCTAGCTTAGTGTAAGAGGCAACTAATGGGATTGGTTGGTCAGACTTGCTGACTTTGTTGATACATGTCATTGTCTCCCAGTTGCACAGATCAATGCTCATGCTGTTGATCACTGGATTGTCTGGTTCAGACTAGATTTCTTACAGACTGCTGCCATATAGCAGGAATATTGCTGAGTGTTGCGTAAAACTAAACTCAATAGTTTATCACAACAAAGGATCATGGCACGGGTCTGAGATGTTTATACTGTTAACATATGTTAAACCATCTGCTGACACATTAAATGTGATGATTGAAGGGGAACGTTCCATCTTGACTTGACCAGCAGGTTTGGTTGGTGATAAAGGTGGCATATCTGCCCTCTCATGTAGTGTCTCCTTGAAGATAAAGTCAAACTAATGTAAGGTGAAATTTTAACCTACTGATCTTGTATGAAGTTCAAATGGTCTAAATGTCACCTGTTAACAGAAGGGAGCCACTTATCCCCATTGGAAACATGCTCCAGCAGATTTCTGGACCTACACTATAGTAGTTTATTGGTATGTTTAATTTCAGGAGGGTCGAACAATCAAGAGTTCTAGTGGGTTCCGTGGGAAAGGGTTCAAGTTTGATGAGACAGAGGCCCAGCTGGCTGACGAGCGGAAGAAGCTACAGAAGGCAGCACTTGGGTTGCAGGACTCGGATGATGAGGATGCAGGCATGGACGTGAGTAGCTGCAGTCTGCACAGACTAAACGTAGTATTTGAGAAGCCCCTTGAGCAGGTTCAGAACATGAGACCCATGAAGATCTGGGTTCGAATTGTTCTTTAGTTAAACATGTTTGTCATAAGAGGCGACTAGCTGGATCAGGTGGTCAGACTCGCTGACTTGATTGATGCATTTCATCATGTCCCGTTTGTGTAGATCAATGCTCATACTGTTTATCACTGGATTGTCTGGTCCACACTCAAATGTTTATAGCCCACCACCATATATCTGGAATATTTGCTTAGGGCGTTTACTACACTCACACACTCAGTCAGAACATGGTACAGGACAATATACAAATGTATTCATCATTGTGTTTGATTGTGTATTATGTGAGCATATGCTTTCACTCAGTCCTGAATTCAACGTGTTTGGATAAGTGTTGTGGATGGAGAAACTGTCTGCAGTGTTAGCACAGTGTAAACATCGCTGTTATGAAAGCAAAGTGAAAGATTTATCGAGTCTAGATATCATCTCTGGTTGTGAATAGATCAGCTTCTTCTCGTCACAAAATGAAAAATGGTTGAATTTGGCTATGATTCATCAAAACGTTCAATAATGAATGATACATGCACAAAACAATTTTCCTACTTTGATTGGTACAGATTGATCAGAAGATTGAAGATATGTTCGCCAGTCGGAAACGTGTGACAGATGTGGCCAAGCCTATAGCCAATCAACAGACACAGCAGCAACAGAGCAATCAGCAGAAACTGGAGCTGGCCAAACGTTTGGCTGCTCGTATCAACATGCAGCGCAACCTGGGACCTGACGCCCAGGATATTACCCAGCAGGCAGCAGCAGCTATATTGAAGGGAGATTCGGTAGCTGCTCCACAAGTTGCTGTAAGTTGAAGGTCTTCAGTTATTGGGATTCCAGGTTGGCATTGACTGTCAGATGCTAGTTCTGTTCAGAAGAGATGACATAGTGGATCTGGTGTTCAGATTTGATGACTTGGTCACTGTACCTTGGATCACTGCTTAAGTCGGTTTCTGTATTGTCTTGGTTTGCTGTGAAGTGTGAATATTTTTAGCACTGGTGTTAATCCACCTGACATGTTTACTGTCTCAACAAACACAGACAAGGGACACAAACATTGATATTACCTGTCTTTAAGTAGCATTTAGAAGTTGGTATGGTGAAGAGGAAAACTTTTTGTCTATAACTTCTTTATTGCAGTGGATTCATTTGATGTTTGGTATAGATGCTAACACCATTATCAAGCAGGTGTTAATTAAAGAAGTTGTCTATACATAAAAGTTGTTACTCTTAATTGTTGGTACCCATTGGAAAACTTTCACTAAAAGGTCACAGCCCACAACTCTTAGAACACTGACTCATCCAGCACACTTAGTGTCTACTGAAAAGTTCTATCCCGTATATCTTCTAATAAGTGCAGGGATTCTAATGAGTGCAAATGGTGAAGCAGTGGTATAAGAAATAAGCAGTGTACGTTCAGTAATTGCCAAAAGCCCTGTTGAAAAATATGCACAGGGGCGCTTATTGTAGGAATTACATTATAACGATGTACTCAAAGCTACTTTGTGTTTTAATCACTTAATATATGTTTCTTTCGTCTAGTCCAAGACAATTGCAGAGCAGATGGCAGAGAAGATTCATGCAAAGATTGGGTACCGACCACAGGCTGAGGAGGAGAAAGAGCAGGAATCGGCGGGCGAGACTTTCAAACGCTATGAGGAAGAGTTAGACATCAATGACTTCCCACAGACAGCCAGATGGAAGGTCACATCCAAGGTCAGTCATTTCTTCAACTCCTCTGGCTTATAAGTAAAGGGTTTGTAAGGAAGGATGTCAGACTGACATGAAATATAACAAACTGAAAATCAGCACCTGTGTGGTCAGTGACGGTTTATTAAACAAATCCTGTGGGGATGAACTTGGACAGAATGAAATGTATTAAAAGATTAGGGACTTTTCATAATTTATGGCTTTATGGTTAGGGGGTGATGACGGTTTTAAGTGGGGAGGAGGTCACCCTTTTGGTTGAGGGATGGGATGGTTATCACTTCTGTACAGATGTATGGTGGGGGCATTGATTTTGTACAACGTGCAGGGGGTTCACTTAAATGTTCGTAAATTTTACAGATGGGGTGGAGGTGAGGGCAGTCACATTGAACATGTTTCTCAATAAAAATCAAAAATAAAAATCACCAACACCCCGCCCCACTTAAGCCAGGATTATAAACTGTCCCGTATGGACCACATGTTTTTGGCCTTGAACAGTATTTCATTAATATCACACCCTGGTGCTGACAAGCTGAGAAAGAGGATGAATATTGCTGAACCACCTCTGCTCTCTGTGGTCAGAAGAGAAATGCATCTTCACTGAAGCAAAGACTGATCACAGTCCATTTGTTCTTGACTCATCCTGTTTCTACTTTGATTAGAAAGTGGTCAGATGTAACATGTCATATTTGGGATTACACTTTCTTAGTAAAGTACAAATTCTAGTACTTTGGGGGTTGAGTCCCATATGGGATTCAAACTCGCACCCTCAGAGGTAGGCTCCTAATCAACAGCACACAAATCAGCTGCCTAACCAGCTCTACCACTGTGACTTCCACTGAAAATGGAAGTCAGACAACTGGTAGTCTAGACTGCATACCTTGTGTACCCCTCTGGTAACCACGGCCAAAGCTGTGATTACTCAATGCCATTAGAAAGTGGTCAAATGTAACACATGTCATATTTGGGATTACACTTTCTAAGTGCTTCTACTTGGCTTGCAGGAAGCTCTGGCTCAGATCTGTGAGTATTCAGAGGCTGGCATCACAGTGAGAGGAACTTATGTGCCCAATGACAAGGATCTGAAGGAGGGAGAGCGGAAGCTGTACCTGGCTATTGAGGCTACAAGTGAACTTGCCATCTCCAAGGCCAAAAAGGAGATTACACGCCTCATAAGGGAGGAGCTCGTCAGACTGGTAGGGAGCAGTTTTGCTTGTCTCTCTGTAAACTTGTGTACCTCACATGGAAAATTGGTCCTGGTGATGTTGTTGCAAATTCTTGCTTTCCATGAACAGATTATTTTAGTTTTTCTGATGTAGCTGTAACTTATTAATACATTTCCATTGGGTTTTTTTAATATGTGAATAACAACTGAAGAGTTTGTACAGAGGATCTAGACATCCAGGAAGTCGAAGATTTGTAAATTTGAGGAAACATTACTTGTACGCTTTTGTTCTACCAAAAAGCCAACTCATCTTTACGGCAGTTGCAAGTCTTTGTTAATTAGGCAGGTTACAACAGCCAAACACATTCTACTACTAGCCAGTTTTTGCCTTTATGGCATCATTTTCAGCAAGATATGGTATTTATTGGTTCACTTTACTAAAGAGACCAAGGCCTTAGCTATTCAACTGTAGATTCCCACATTGTGAAAATGAGATTAATCAGTGCTGCAGCGAAACTGTTAATTAGGTTCTGAAATGCCAGAACTCACTGAGATTTTTTTCTGTTTCAGCAAAATTGTTATATTCCAAATGCCAACAAGAATCGCTACAAAGTGCTGTAACCCTGCAGTTGGTGACATTTGCTTTCTTATTGCTGGAAGCATGGCTTGGTTCAAGGACTACTTATGGAGGAAGTGTCATGTTTGTGTCATTCTGTCCTGTCAATCTCTGAGCATTCGGTGAAGGACCAGAACATGAGAAGATTCAATATGTCTTAAAACAAGTTCATTAAAACATTTTCAGTTTCAGTTCCAGGGAACAAGGGATTCTTATAGTACTCCTAATATCTTTGAGCATGCATCCTTGGGTATCCCCATTTTAGTTACACGAAATAAGATGAAGCCAGTCACTGTCATTTGTGTTTGGAAAGTAACATCAGTTTGTCACCTCCCACAGTGCCATCACATGTCAAAGATTCTCTAGTTAATTGGAGTTATATATTACTGAACAGCTCTTTTTAATGTCATAACTATTTGAATCAGGCTAAAAACAAGATATGATGGCTGTTGGGTCCAGATGATTTATCATAGCAGAATAGTGATTTAAACCACTTCATCGTCAAGGATGTTGATCATGCAGAGTTGTCTTTTCTTTCCTCTTCTGGAGAGAGGCTATGTTGCTATGACAACTGCATTGCTGAGCCTAACAATTTAACACTGGTTCATCATTCAGGAGTGTAGCAGATACTGTTTTGTTCCTTTTGTTTTCATTTCATTGTAAGTCTCCTCTTGGTGTTACTGATCTAACAAGTCTAAGGAAGTCAGACTTTGGTTTTATTCAGGCAGCGAAACATTTATATTTTAAAACTGAGCCATATTTTACACTGTAATTAGATGGCATTATGAATGTAAAAATCCTGGATTTTTTTTTTACTGTGCTCATGTCAAGGACACTTTTATTTTCTGACCCTGTGAATATGACCCTGTACATTTTGTAATAAAATAAGTGTACATGTACAATAAATGTATTGTTTTTGATGTTGATGTACACTGGTTGTGTACCGTGTGTGAAATATTAACACCATTTTGTAGAAGTTAAATGGATATCTGACATAGTTTTGTCTCTCTTGCAGGGTTGGGAGACGTATGGTCTTGGGTTGAGTCTCCATTAGTGTTCTCCTTGTTTCCATGACATATCTCAAAAACTAGTTAAACAAGCTTTCCTATTTTCAGCACTGGTATGCTGCTTCTCCCTATCATGTAGATGTGCATTTTTGGGTTTTCTTTCTTTCATTTTTATTTTTTTCTGTTTCAAAGGCAACAAATTTGGAGTTGGTCTTTTTGAAGTGTAGGGTGTGTGTTCGAAGCATAAAACTGCTCCACCAAATTTTGTTTACTTAATACCAATTTTTAGTAAGCTTAGAAGCATAAACCATATGCCTGTACTACTATAAGAAAACACTGAAGTTGTATATTGACATGAAAAAATGTATTTTGATAATTAGACATTTTGAAATTGGAGGAATCAAATGAATTGTTTGAGGTCTCAATGTTGAATATGGAAAGGAGACATCTAATTGAAGTCATCCATGGAGGAACACAACTGCTGAAAGGGTGATCAAATCATGAATTATCATTGGACCAAGCTTTATACTTTGCTTAAGTTTGACCACAATTTAAGAGAAATCTCCTGGTATCAGTTCAAAGACTTGAAATATGAAGCTTGAACTCATCAAGTAATCTTGTTGGTGACATGACTACAGTTTCTCTTACGTCAACTGCTGTGAATACCAGTGAAATTGAGGATGTAGCGTTTCACAATACTAACACGCATTTCAGATGTAAGTAGGCAAGATGGTCACATGTTTACAGACCATGAGTTTGTTGTGAATCACTGGCCTTTGTTGATCCTAGATAACGTGTTCCTAAGTTGTCAGTGTTGAAAGGTCTAGCTAGGCTACCGGAGGGAACCAAGGCATGACCTCTGCCTGAATATGCCAGCTGGATATAGCTGAATTGTGTGTCTGTCTGTCTGTCTGCTTGTTTGTCTGCTTGTACTAGCCCAGACTTGAGCGTTTTTTTTTGTTAATAGTTTTTACTCACTGGGACACCATGCCGCAATTAAGCATGAGTACCCAACTCAAACACATTACACTGACTCCAAGCCGACCAGTCCTTGCTGTACCTGTGCCTGTCAAGAGTTAGGCAGGGACCAACAAGTACCATATTTTTTAACATGTTTTTGTACAACACAGCTGGAGATCGAACTGACAACTTCGCTCTCTGTGCAGACGCTCTAACCACTACACCATGGGGTCAGGTCTCACACTGAAGACCTGGGCCTAGATTTGCAAAGCCCCTTTAGCGCTAAGATAGTCATAAGTTAATGTAAAGTGTGGCACATACGTCTACTTTAGCTTTAAAAATCTAAGAGTCTGTTTGATTCCCCTAAAGAGTACAATGTGTGAAGTACTTTTCGTCTGAAACTGGCTTAAAAACTCACTACTGCTGAAGTGAGTGAGTTTTAGTTTTAGCAATATTCCAGCAATATCACGGCAGGGGACACCAGAAAATGGGCTTCACACATTGTGCCCATGTGGGGAACCGAACCTGGGTCTTCAGCGTGACGAGCGAACGCTTTAACCACTAGGCTACCCCACCGCCCCACTGCTGAAGTGATATGCAATATGTTTAGTACACTTTATTACACAAACCTTCATGGATCTGACAGAGCAATGTTGTGTGTGCAGTGTAATTTGTTTAAAAGGATTTGAAAGAACATAAGTATAAGAATTCTAGTCTTGAGAAAACATTTCTGCTGGCAGCTTGATGTGACGTTGCTCTTGGTAGGGTTTTGTTATTGGAAGACACAGCACAGGTCAGCCTGCTTTTATTATCAGAAACTGATCTGTAAACATCCCACTAGAGTTCACAATCACTATCTGCCGATCTTTCTTCATTAGCTGAGGAAAATGAATCAAGACAAGCTGAAGTGTAACTCTGAGATCAACATAAAAGATGGGATTTGAGATGCCTTTTTTATGACATTCAGTTGATCGGAATTTTATACAAATACCATCATGCAAATTTTTCAAGCCGAATGTAGTTATATACTTAAAATATCTTGTAAGGGACCTTCTTTTTCAATTTTTAAAAAGTTTTCACTACATTCAAACTGTCTTATTACATGTAACATTAGAGTCTGAATAAAGGAAAAAAACAGTTGTACATGTAATCAGTGGCAGCAGATGGTTGAAGCACTAGTAAAATAACAAGTGCCAGATTGTTAACAGTGATCAACACCAGTGAGTGGAATGTACAGTAGCTGTCCATCTTGTAGCAATAACCATATCAGGCTTGACCATTTGAGAAGTGTCAGGATGGGGCAAGTTTGTATTGCCAAGCTATTGTTTGTAAAGACCTGTTTTGAGACATTTCTTGAGGACCAGTGTTGTACTCTAGACACATTCAACCCACTGTATTCCTTTTTATTATTGTAAACCTAACAATGTGTTACAGTATACTTATTTGATTTTTCACTGATACAGTTTGCTTAGTTTCATATCTTGCAATGGTATATTTTCTCAAAAACCATTCTAGATGAGGAAACCTAATTTGGTATGTATTTTCTGGGCCCTTATTCTTGAAACGTTTGTAGCCCTAAGAATTCTTAACTTTGATCATAGCCAATGTGTTAAGAAAGGGCTTAAGAAGTTTGTAGGGCTACGAACGTTTCGAGAATAGCTAGCCTGCACATGAAAACCTTGATGGAGTTTGAAAATTGAACTTGTTTCAGAGTGTGTTTCTTGATTGTCATGTGTTTCTTGATTTAATGAACATTATCCCCAATGGGAACCAATTTTTTCAATAATTGTTACAGATAGGGAAAACCAAACTGGACCAGAACGCTGTGACGGGGATTATTGATAACCATGTCTTCTTGAAATTATGATCTTATTTGACTGTTAGTATATAAACTGAATACTCCATACTTGGTTTGTTAATCAGGAAATTTGTTGATAGACAATTTTTCTTAAATGGTACCACCCATGGGTCTTATTGTACATAGGTATAAACATTGATAACGAATATCTCCATGTCAGTGCTATGTATCAAGTGTTCTGTGAGTGAAAGAAATAATAACACAAACACAGGTTGACTTTGATACATTTACTCTTGTTCAGAGATGTGCATCAGCCAAGAGAGCTGCACCAAGTTGCTGCCCACCAGCTTGTTCACCCACTTCAGAACCGTCCACAGCATTACATCGGGGTATCCTGGTACCAAGGTACCCAAACCAGTGCTGTGGGTGGTCCTAGTGGCTGAGAGAGCAGTCAGTGCCCCACCTCAATGTTTGGCACTAGGGAATAGAAGAGAGATCATACAGTAACACAGCTTGGCCAGATGCTGCTTGGGTTTGTGGGGATACTTGTCTGTGTACTTGAATCATACTGGTGCTTAGCTTTTTTATGTGTGCTTGAATTATATTGGTGCATGTCTTACATTCGTGCTTAGCTTTTTTATGTGTGCTTGAATTATATTGGTGCATGTCTTACATTCGTGCTTAGCTTTTATTTCCTTGAATTATTTTTTGCAGCATTTCTTTCCTACATGAGCTTGAATTGGATTAGTGCTTGGCTTTTGTTGTCTACATGTGTGCTTGAGTTACACTGGTGCTTAGCTTTTCTTGTCTAAATGTGTTTGAATTACATTAAGTTAACTTCTGCAGTTTTTTTTTTAATAGTGAAGTGCAGATTCAGCTGGCTTTAGGCTGCTGTAAAAGCATGTCTAAATTGCACGATACTTTCATGTATGTAGTTACAAGATATTCTATGACAGCATCTGGCCAACATGCTGCTGTTGGGAGAGAACAAAGCCCAACAGTACCTGAAAGGTTATGGAATAAATAGAAGTGGATAGAGATGTGCCATATCAGCTCATCACAGGAGAAAGATAACCTAGATTTATAACAGCGGACTGCCGTCAGGATTGTTCTTGAAGGGTAATACTGGTCATGGCGTTGCCCCGGGACGTGGAGCTTCCACTTTCTTCATATCACATGTTCACAATATACATAACCAGCTTAGCTTTTGCATTGAAATATGAACACAACTTGAGTATTTTCAACAGCTTCTTTGATGAACTGTACACCTGCATTTTACACAGACCAACTGAAGGTTTTATCTATACAGTGAAATTGATGTAGTATATCTTAGAAGAACTTTGTACACTTTCTGTACACTGAAGTTCTGTGCGACACCCGGGTGCTGCACTGCACATCTCCTCTTTACAAACAATATTTACAAACTGAAGACAAACATTTACAAATAAGTTCAGCACCATGTATGAAGAGAGTCAGTCCGCACTGACATGTTTTACTATTGCTGTACACGAGCTCTAGCTGGGAACGATGATCACGTCTACACTGACAACAGTAATGGTGATGAGGATGTTCCTGATGATGATGACATCTGTGATTATGATGATGACAAGATATGATCGGAAGACGAAATGAAAAAAGCGAAATAATGTCTGACTGAAGCCAGCTGCTAGGGAAATTGCAGAAAGGTCAAGACGCGGGACCGTGTTGTCTTCTTCATCCTGAGTCGGTGATATCCAACATGGCTGCCAGCGCCTGGCCAGCACAACAAGGCAGGCTCCTCATCACACCTGGTCTTCCCACAATGCATAGCATTTCCTGTCCACTCCATCAGGACGACACATGACGTCTGAGCCTGCCCCGACACCAAGCATGTGCTGCCCTCTCTGTAGTCTGACCAATCAGCATCTGTCAATCAGTCACACTAGATTATAGGGTTTATCAACACATGCTACAACAAGATAGCAAGAAAGACAGTTCAGAAAGACAGGAAAGTAAGTAAGTAAGTAATACCTTAATGATTTTTCTGGATCTTTCCATCCAAGAAAGTTTTTAAAACTATAGCCAAATGTTTACAATCTATCACAGACTATTTTGAGTTAAATGAATATATTAAGGGGACATTAGTTACAGACACAATCTGCATGTAACATTATTCTGTTCAGATGACACAAATAGGTTTCCCACTCCAGGTGTTACACTGATTTCTATTTACAAAACTTACTTTGTGGCTCCAAGCTGAAACTAACCAACACATTCAACGACATTTTCAAATCTAAACATCACCAGTTATCTTAATTCTGCACTTTGTTGATGTAGTAACTGACTGACATATCAGACATGGTGCATTCAGATACAGAGTTCCAATCATTTAACACTTAAATCAGTTATGACCTAAAGGGAAGCACAAAGATAATTACTTTGCTCTGTAACACATTTCTTACATCAGAGTGTATAAATATGGAGGATATAACATGCAAGAAAAGATGATCAATAAATACCACTTAGTGGCAAGTCATGCACTTGAAACTGTGGCTATGAAAAAAACTTAGCCAGTAAGCTTGTTCACGCTAATTATTCCCGATGATTTGCTCGCAATACAACATCAAACAAAATGATTTGTACAGTGCAGAAAATAGCTCACTCGTGAAGCCAGTACTATCAATATATTGGTATTTCTTGAATGAAGAAGGGGCATGATGTGTGGTCAGTACAGTGCAAGCCACGCCTTTACAACTGTTCAATCAGTACCAAACCTTGCTGATGTCCTAAATATCTTAGCCACAAACTATCTTTACTGTTGCATCATGGGTTAATTCCAAATGTAGAAACTAGGTTCTCTCAGGCTTTAAGAAAATTTACAGAATTTCTTTCAAATCCAATTTCGACAGGATAATGATGTTTATTTTACTGTAATTGAAAATTTTGTCAAGGCATATGTGAAATCATTCACTGGTTTCTTCTTTCAACTTTTGATGACACTGTATCTACATATGTGAATAAATATGAATAAAGAAATACTAAGATTTCAGCTTTCTCCAAATATCAAGATGACTTTTTCGCTTTAGGTACATTCACTATCATCAACTAACTCTGATACTAATGTACGAATTGTATAAAAATAAATCGATCTATTTGATATGGTTCCTTACTCCTACAAGAATAAGAATTGAAGGAAATGATAGTATTAGACTGAAAGAGAAAGATTAGAAGATGTCAAATAAACCACATATAGCACAGACAAACAAGCACACCACAAGATGGACGCACGTACGTACGTACCTACGGACTGAACATTATCGGCCTGACCAGCCATGGGTATCATCTGATCAGAGAAAATCAGGACATTGAGGAAATAACGGCAAGCTACTGGTGCTGGCATGTACACTGAAGGTTACAGCATGTGCACCTACAACGGCGATCAACAACCAACTTATTTCCATACACGGTATGAAAATACAGTCAAGGAATAAGAATGGATTATTGCATTTTCATATGTTAGTGATAAGCAATTCAGACATTCTGATTATTTCGAGGATGATTGAAATATTTTCAAAATTGACTGTTAGTGTAAAAACTTAAAAAAAACAAAAATGGAAGATTGCCGTTCAGTTACATGCTTCTCATCAGTGTCATTTTAACTTCCTAACTTTAATTTAAATCCATCTACAAAAGATATTATAATGGAAACCTACACATATTTTCAAACTAGACATTATGCTTTTTGTAATCTTAAGAAATAAGACCAATCATCTTCTGTGTTACAATGACTTTTTTAGGTGAGAGAACTGATGACAACTCCAAAGACAGTCAAGTTAGATGAATTTTGTAACTGGCCATCAGGATAAGGGCTTATCTATTCTCACTACAAGCATTTTTGACTACGTGAGTTAATATTCAAACAGAAAACCTGAATGAAAGGCCATTAACTTCTTATGGTGGCATTTAGAGGTTGGGAAGTATCCATGAAATTAGTTGACACAGTCCAAGCTGTGCTTTTTAAAAGAATGTGTATCTACTTCAAATAAATGCCACCTAGGTATTGGTGTTTTCTGTGTTTTTTGTTTTATTGTCAAAAAAATATTAAAATATCTGAATTAAGATGGTAAGGAAATGAAGCGGATTCTTTAAGAAAGCTTTGACAAGTCTTGATTGCCTTAGGAACCCACACATCCTTTGTTTAGAATAGCCACCAAATTTAGCTCTCGAGTCAGCTGACTGTCTATGGAAGAAGGTGTGTCAGATCTTCACATACTGAAATATTTGTATCAGAATGATCAAGAAGGATACTGTTATTTTCAGATTACACACATTGACTGTGTCAGTAACACAGTATGTTGTGGTTGTATTGTATCAGCAGATCTCTGAAAATCTATAAGCACTCGGAACATTACCCACTTGCGTTACCTAGTCCTACATATTTCGGCTTTAGATTTCACAAGCTAGATTATGGGACAGGGTTTTTCCCCAAAATTTGTATCAGTGAAGGCATCAATAATTTAAATCCAAATTGCAAATTATTCCAACTCTTAACCAAAAGTAGATGACAACACCATATAACAGCTGTCTGTACTCACGACTGATTAATGATCAAAGAGCATACAAACCTGTGAAATTTTGACAATGGAAGCGTTCCTATATCATTATATCACTGTGACCGACAGAAAGGAAAAGTACCAGCCTTCCAACTTAAGTTGGAAATTTTAATAGCAAATGATGCCAATCAGTAATTACAGATCTCAATGTAAACCCCTTAAATATCTCACTGATCGCAATAAGAACCACAACATTATTTCAGATGTAAGACAGCATTTTCATTTAGGAACTCACTTCGAAACTTTGAAGAATTTCTTTGGCTTGTGGAGCCAACTGGAATCCAGAAGCCTCCGAGACCGTTTCTTGTCATCAGTTGGCGAGGCAGGTGCCCCCTCCCCTTCCGAACTGGTGGAAGAAAACCGCTGGGAAGCGGGCGGAGAAGTCGAGTCCGAACGCTTGGGTTTGCGGAAAACCACACCTTTTGTTTGTGATTCAGGTTCTACTGCATGAAGAGTCACACCTAGGTCAAATGACATTGATTGTTGACAAAGCACACCAATGGTCCCCATTTTCTTTTTCTTGCCTCCTTCTGAACGTTTGTGTAACTTTGGTGAAGGCAATTTACTGAAATCAACTTTTTGTCCTGCTCTTGGTGATTTGGGGAATGCAGGTTGTTCCCCTTGAGTTGGTGAGAGGCTTCCGGAGGCTTGTGGAGATGAAGACGATGATAATGTTTCTTGAGAGACAACAGTTATTTCATCGTCATGTTCCGTTTTTTTCCCTGTCTTACTTTGTGTTTGCTCACTGGCACTGTAGGTGGCGCTTCGGTCCCTTTGAGCGCACTCCAGTGAAGCCTGTCTCTCTGACTCGAACAACAATGGCATGGATTGATGGTTTGTGGGACTTATAGTTGAATCTGGTTTCAAGGAGCTGTCACTAGATATCACAGAACTTGGATCATGGAGTGCCCCCAGCTCACAAGACCTGCGTTGTGAGGGAGGCACTCGACTTTTCTCTCTTTTCCGGTATTCTTTGACTTCTGAATCTGATAACGCCCTTTCAGGCGAAGTCTTTGGACTAGGTGAAGTGTCAAACACTTCTGCTAGCTTCTTAACCTGTCCGTCATTAGTCACATCTTTCAGGGGTACAATGAACTTATGCTCTGGTCCACTGGGAGAGGAAAGTTTGCGTACAATATGCGAAACAAACTCAGATTGAGTGCGCGGAGAATCACTTCTTTGTAATGATAATGAGGAATTATTTTTGGAAGAATCCACACTTTTTGTGGGTGTGCCCTCTCTAGATAGTCTTTGTACCATGGTTTGTACATAGCTTGCGGAGATGTTTTCTTTGTCATGGCTCTTTGCCCTTTCTTGTTGTTGCTGTCGGCCTTCCTCGTCTTTGAGGTAGCGCTGGCGCAGACGGGCAGCATACACGGTATGGCCACTCCGGTACCGCTGACTCTCCTTCAGGAGCTCAGCGGCAGGCTTGAGGCGACGCACCGGTGACACCAAACCCACCTGCGGCAGGTACAACGTTGGACTTGGGGTTTTCCGTAACTCGAAAGTGTGCTGTGCTGTCTCACAGACAGTGGCACGTTTCTCAAACTTCTTGATCATGTCTGACAATGGTTTATCATCGCCTCCACTCTGATGGGAAATTTCGCCTGCACTATGTGATCGGACCTCCGGATCCAAATACGCACGAGGTCGAGGGGAATGTGTGCTCACAGGTGTGCTTTGTGTGAATGGTGGCAGTGGTGGTTTAGCCGCAGAAGCGCCAGACTCAGACTTCGGGGAGGTGTCCCTGCTGTCCTCAGTTTCCCTTTGTGATGCATCTCGCGCTTGCACTGGATGCTGGGACTTCATCTTTGGACTCTGAGCAGGTTTCCCGTGGACTGTAATATCTACATCTTGAGTAGCCTTGTGCACAGGACAACTCTCAACTTTATACGATTCTACTGATGTAGGCATTTCTGTACACTTCATCACAGTTTCAGTCGGGGAATATTCATCATCAATGATCTTGGCAGACTTGACGAGTCTGGGTTTGTCCAGACCTCGAAGCCGCTCTGGAATGGGTTCATCAGGGGTCTCTGTTACTTGTTGCGACTGGCTGGAAGCAGCACCCTCTGAGGTTCTACTCACTGGCTGCTTAGCAACACGTGTCTCCAAAGTGGGAGACCCCTTCTCCACTTTAGGGACATTTAACTCAGTCTTTGATATATCCTTGGGCAGAGAAACAAGTGCAGTAGGCAAACTAAGAGTGCATACTACTTCAAGATTATCATCATGTATAGAAGCTTTGCGTTCTAGAGGCATTTTTACACTTCCTTTCGAGGTTTGCAGGTGTTTTTCAACATGGTCAGTGGTTTGTTCATCCTGTTGTAAAACAGATTTGGAATGAATTCCGTCCCTATCAGAAGACGACACTGACACAACACCATCAGCTGGCTGTCGCCCAATGGGCTCTCTTACTTTTTCTTGCTTCCTCGTTTCCACAGCTGCAGAAGACAAACTGTCATCATAACATTTGCTCAAACAAATTCTTCCCCATTTCATTTAACTACTAAGTTTTGACATGATTTTTTTTTTCATTTAGATTTAATTCTTTTCAAAACAAAAATGATTACAGAATAATGTGAGAACATTTGGTAAATATCAAAACTGCATTAATACATTACACTTCAAATACAATCAATACTATTTTGTTCATAAGCTATGTTCAGCATCACCTGACCCAATCTCTTTGCATAAATATGTCTTTCAGTTTAATAACACAAAATAAAATCATAGCTTACTTAAAGTAACATTTTGTTCAGGTGAAAATGCTTTCCATATTCTGCTGATGCAATCTTCAATGTCCCCCATGTATTTAAAGATTGCAAAGGCAGACAACTATAATCACATTCTGTCGAATCATCATTTAATGTGTGTTATATAGTCAGTGAGTGAGTGAGTTCTGTTTTACACCGCACTCAGCAATAACCCAGCTATATGGCGGCAGTCTGTATATAATCAAGTCTGGAACAGACAATCCAGCAATCAACAGCATGAGCATCAATCTCCGCAACTGGGAACCGATGACGTGTCAACCATGTCAGCGAGTCTGACCAACCAATCTGGTTAGTCGCCTCATGCGACAAGCATAGTTGCCTTTTATGGGTTGATGAAGACCGATTGTACCCTGCACCTTCATGGGTCACTTTTGTGTATGTAACATACAGGTATTTAACACAATAGATTGTACCCTGCACCTTCATGGGTCACTTTTGTGTATGTAACATACAGGTATTTAACACAATAGATCTTACAGGTTACATTATGATGCTACTCTATTGTTTTGAGCATAAATTTTGATATAACATTTTAACTTTCTTACCTTCGTTTTTTTCATTCCTTGAAGCATGCAGTTAAAAGATGGAGAATACTACATAAACACTGATATATTACTCTTCATCCTTACATATACTCACATAATGCCCTTTTCATCTTGCTCATACTTCCATACCACCCTTCATCATACACACATTCATATACTGCCCTTTACCCTAACCTTCACTAACATACCACTCTTCATCATACACACATTCATATACTGCCCTTTACCCTAACCTGCACTCATATACCATTCTTCATCATACACACATTTATATACTGCCCTTTACCCTAACCTGCACTCATATACCACTCTTCATCATACACACATTCATATACTGCCCTTTACCCTAACCTTCACTCATATACCATTCTTCATCATACACACATTTATATACTGCCCTTTACCCTAACCTTCACTGATATACCACTCTTCATCATACACACATTCATATACTGCCCTTCACCCTAACCTTCACTGATATACCATTCTTCATCATACACACATTTATATACTGCCCTTCACCCTAACCTTCACTGATATACCACTCTTCATCATACACACATTCATATACTGCCCTTCACCCTAACCTTCACTGATATACCAATCTTCATCATACACACATTCATATACTGCCCTTTACCCTAACCTGCACTGACATACCATTCTTCATCATACACACATTCATATACTGCCCTTTACCCTAACCTTCACTCATATACCATTCTTCATCATATACACATTTATATACTGCCCTTTACCCTAACCTTCACTGATATACCACTCTTCATCATACACACATTCATATACTGCCCTTTACCCTAACCTTCACTAACACACCACCCTTCATCATACACACATTCATGTACTGCCCTTTACCCTAACCTTCACTAACACACCACCCTTCATCATACACACATTCATATACTGCCCTTTACCCTAACCTTCACTCATATACCATTCTTCATCATACACACATTTATTTACTGCCCTTTACCCTAACCTTCACTCATATACCATTCTTCATCATACACACATTTATATACTGCCCTTTACCCTAACCTTCACTGATATACCACTCTTCATCATACACACATTCATATACTGCCCTTTACCCTAACCTTCACTAACACACCACCCTTCATCATACACACATTCATGTACTGCCCTTTACCCTAACCTTCACTAACACACCACCCTTCATCATACACACATTCATATACTGCCCTTTACCCTAACCTTCACTCATATACCATTCTTCATCATACACACATTCATATACTGCCCTTTACCCTAACCTTCACTGACATACCACTCTTCATCATACACACATTCATATACTGCCCTTTACCCTAACCTTCACTCATATACCATTCTTCATCATACACACATTTATAAACTGCCCTTTACCCTAACCTTCACTGATATACCACTCTTCATCATACACACATTCATATACTGCCCTTCACCCTAACCTTCACTGATATACCATTCTTCATCATACACACATTTATATACTGCCCTTTACCCTAACCTGCACTGACATACCATTCTTCATCATACACACATTCATATGCCCTTTACCCTAACCTTCACTCATATACCATTCTTCATCATACACACATTTATATACTGCCCTTCACCCTTACCTTCACTGATATACCACTCTTCATCATACACACATTCATATACTGCCCTTTACCCTAACCTTCACTCATATACCATTCTTCATCATACACACATTTATATACTGCCCTTTACCCTAACCTTCACTGATATACCATTCTTCATCATACACACATTCATATACTGCCCTTTACCAGTATAACATCCTTTATCCTTATGTACAACTGTATAACATCCTTTATCCTTACACACACCCATATACCATGCTCAGATAACATCCTTTATCTTACCTCACACATAAATATTGCTGTCTGATTGGCTGAGCGCTCATCTATTATTTTCAATGTACCCAGTGTACAAACGAGGTGCACACCCCGCTGCCAATAAAAACTCATTCAGTATTTTGTGTTAGTTACTTATATTATCTTGAATAACATTAAATGACCCATAATGCACAGAAATTACCGATGTTTTGCGAATGGAAATCAATTGAATGTAGATTACTCTAAATCTTTTTTTCCTATGTCATCCGAATAACAGAAACATTTGGCTCTCTTTCCAAAGAATAGATTTTGACAAAACGTTCAAAGGCAGTCCCTGTGAATACTATGAAGGGGAATTACAACACGGCGGCTTTACTAAGACAATACATACGGGAAAAAACAACAAGATGCAAGATTCGAATCGTTTGATTGATACAGGTTGGTTGAACTGTACGATCCGACACTCATGCTTCAAACAGTTCAAAATTAACATTCAGGTGTTCGGTAAGATAAATACGTTGTTTACTGGACCCTCAGGGACCCTGGGTTGATGTACCCTCTTGACCAGTGAACACCTTATATCAACTTTTCACACACACATATACCATACTCAGATAGCATCCTCTGTCCTTACACACGCATATACCATACTATATGGATTTCTTGAAAGGAAAGTTTTATAGGTAAACGTCAACTATTAACCTACTGCAAGAGAATACAGTAGAACAGCATGTACACAGAGTTGATTTTAGGCTACCATTGTATACTAACTCCACAGTTGTCTACCCAGACATCAGTATTTTGACTGACCTGTTTTGGATGGAATGGAGTCACGTTTCTCAGCCGGCTGAGAGCTGTCGTCACTGGAAGTCACTTCTGTTTCCTTCAAACTCATGAATCGTTGTAGTGGTGGTCGGTCTGCCTCACGCCCCTCCACCTGAAACAATGGAAACCACCTGAAGCTGTCTCCCACAATGATTGGTCTTTGGAAAGGAGTTTGTGAGAGCTGATATATCCAGTTGGCCACTTATTTACATCCAGTAGACATTGATAGAATTAAAACATTGTTTTCCTGAAATCTCATTAAAATCAGATGCATGAAGATCTGACAACAGCTCCAGTGGTACCCTCGGCAAACTTTCACTTAACATATGTCTCAGCAACCAATCAGCTGACAGCATTCTAAAGTGAAAGAAATAAAAATTGACATTCATTTCTTCATTTCTTTACCATCTTATCAAAAGCAAACTGGCACTGAATCCACACATTCCCTTGATACTGTTCATAGTACACTATTTCAGGTGTAGATGCTCAACAAATATTGAAGATCAGTTATGTTATTCTGAACGCTTCTGTCTCTTTTAACCAGGATATGGAGGCCTCAAAGCTGATTGGTTGTCCTGACTCTTCCAAGACAACTTCCTGTGGATGGGCTGTCAGACCCTCATGCAGAGATTCATGCAAGACTTAGTGGGTACAGCAAATATAATTTCACTGAGCTTTCCAAAAATATGTTGGCTCATCATTACTATAATACAATAAAATGGAATAATGTGCAGCACTAGTTCACAGGTAGTAAATTTTGAGCAGCACCAGTACATGAATAAAACTATGAGTAGAAGTAATAAATAACTATGAGCAGCACTAATACATGGGAATAAAACTAGGAGGTGCACCAATACATAGGAATAAACTAGGGGTAGTACTAATACACAGGAATAAAACTATGAATAGCACTAATACACAGGAATAAAACTATGAATAGCACTAACACACAGGAATAAAACTATGAATAGCACTAACACACAGGAATAAAACTATGAATAGCACTAATACACAGGAATAAAACTATGAATAGCACTAATACACAGGAATAAAACTATGAATAGCACTAATACACAGGAATAAAACTAAGTGTAGCACTAATACTCAGGAATATATCTAGGAGGAGCAATAATACACGGGAATATAACTATGAATAGCACTAATACACAGGAATAAAACTAAGTGTAGCACTAATACTCAGGAATATATCTAGGAGGAGCAACAATACACGGGAATATAACTATGAACAGTCATAATACGCAGGAATAAAACTAATAGTAGCACTAATAGACAGGATAAACTGGACCATAACTACAAGCAGCACTAATATGCCGGAATGAAAGTAGGAGCAGCAGGAATAAAGCTAGGTTCTAATACACAGGAATGTAATAAGGGCCAGCACCAATACACAGGAATAGAACTATATAGAGAAAACATATTGTAAGCCAATGGTATAGAGTTGCACTTAAAACAAACATCATCAGAAGTCTTACTCAGTGAACAAATAGTAAATATTTAAAAACAAGACCTCAACTGCTAAAATATTAAAATTTTAAATCTCATACAGGAATGGAAAATTTCTTGAATTTTACACAGACACATAAATACTTTCAAAGATTTTATTCAACTTATTGACTGCACTTACATGATTTGGTACACCATAACATTTTTCAGCCTACAAGAAAAAAAGAATCAGCATCAATGTTGATTGTCACAATATGACTGATGTGCAAAAGTAACCAAACCAGGAGAACTACGACCATCTACAGCGAACAAATAAGGATCAGCGTCAGCATGCTGACAATCTCACCACTCTAACCCCGCGGTCTGCGCCTCCGAATGTGTTCCATCGTTTGACAGTAGCCGGATGGCGAGACTCCTGGTACTGGTAGAGTTCAGACTCGCGGCGTGTGATGTCAGCTTGGAGCAGCAGATTGTTCACTTCCTGCAGCAGCAGCTGCCTCTTGATGTCCATGATCTCCTTGTTCCGCTGCAGGTGACTCAGGCGGAGGTTGTTCATCTGGAGCATGGACGCAATGAGTGAGTTAGTGTTGTGTCACTGTCTCTAATAATACAATTGTATCAAGAGAGTGAGTGAGTTTAGTTGTATGCCACACTCAGCAATATTCCAGCCATATGGTGACGGTCTCTAAATAACTGTGCATTGATCTGCGCAACTGTCAACCAAGTCAGTGAGCCTGACCACCCGATCCTGTTAGTCCCTTCTTACAACAAGCATGGGTTGATGAAGGCCTTTTCTAGCCTGGACCTTCATGGGTCAGTTGTATCAAGACAGGACCTAGATTTTCAAAGCTCTCTTAGCTATAAGATAGTTGTGACTGCCATACATTAACATTAACTTACGACTATCTTAGCGCTAAGACGGCTTCGAAAATCAAGGCCCACGTGTACCCATGAAGGCAAGCTGACCATCTGAGAACCCAAGACAAACTAAGCCTTTACAAAGCTGCCTTCCTTATGGTCAACTAAACATTTCAGGAAGACACATATTGTGTTTTTTCTCAAATTAGAGGTAGTTTTCTTGTACATTTAGGAGAATTAAACTGAATTTGGAACTGAATACCCCCAAAACATCATCCCTAATATCTGCAACTTATTTCAGACATATGACAGATTCAACCCAGAAAAGCATCTCCATTTATAGACGATATTATAAGCTATATAACTGAGGCACCTCCACAAATGCAAAGGACAGCATCAGACATTATAAGCTGCACCTGGCAGACAGCTTTACTAGTAACAGCTCCACCTACCTGGACTTGCAGCTGCATGGCTTGGCTGTACAACTTCTCAAAGTTATGTAGAGCAGACGACTTCTGTGAGGCCTCACCTGAAACACAGAACCACTTCAACTGACAATACCCAACAATGCCAGAGTTCCTGTCCTTGACGTCTGTCACCCAAACAGATAACACAACAATGGGACATATTGAAGGGAACAAAGGGTCAGACTAAAAATACTTCTGAAAATCATTTTGATGGACTACAGTGGTGAAAGATATTGGATGTACGAACCAGGCTGAACATGAAGTGGTATAGTGGTGAATGGATTATGAGAACAGACAGTCTTGTCTGAAGCCCATATCTAGTTAAATCCTTTTGGCCTAGAAGTCTAGAGTCAACGAAAATGTAATGAAATATTTCTAGCCATGTTGGGGCTAGTTGAGACTAGTTTTGTGACAGAATGACTCCTAACACTCAGTCAGTACCAACTTACGTGACTGCGATGCCTGTAACAGCATGACCCTCATCTGCTCCACAAGGTCCATCAGTTGGATGCTGACCAGTTCCTCACCCTCTATACTCTGCCACTTCCCAACCTGCAACACAGCACAGACGTCACACTACTATACAAATAACACATCCTGACCTACTACATAGTAGCAATTATGGTCTCAGTAAATGGTCTTACATACTTTCATACTGAATAAAGAGGGAGCTTCAAACATAATTTTAAGTATTGTTTCAACCAACCCAAGTTAATTGATTAGCAAAGATATGTTTCCATAAGATATGTAATCCAGCAACTGACATCATGAGCATCAATCTATAAAACAAACAATGACATGCATCAGGCCAAGTCTGCCAGTCGCCGTATCCTGTTCACTGTATTTCAGTCAGGGACATCATTTGAAGTTCAATGCAAGAGTTCTCTCCCTTCCATTTTAACACTGGTTAAAGGTTACATATTCAGACTCAATATCAGCTCCTTCATACACAAATAGCATCATCAGCACTTTGAATTTCATGTTGTCTAAATAGTTAAACTCCCAAAAATCCATCACACTCACAAGTTCTTTCATCTTCCAATGACTGACAAATGGCAATTAGTGAGTTTGATTCCAGTTATTGCAAAACCATTTTGCTAGTTTGCAAACTTGATCTGTATTATATATATTATTTTTGAAGGTAATGACTATCTCAGTTACACAGAAACAATGTCTCATTGTCATTCACAGTGTTCACAAGAGGGTTTAGCTCTCTGTTCACGGTTATTTCACTCACAAAGTGTCTTGCATGCATCTCGTGTGTATCCAGGATCGAACCATCTACCTTGTACTTGTCAGACTCATGTAATATCAATTACATTGAGATGGTCTGTGTTAATAGCACCTTTCAGGCCTAGACTTGACCCACATGGAAATCTCAACAGATTCTTGTGGCCTCACAGGTAAAGAATGAAAGGGAGATAACCTCTGCATGGTGACTGTTGTGTCAGTCACACCTTTCAAACCTAGACTTGACCCAAATGGAAATCTATACAGATTCTTGTTGCCTCACAGTAGAGAATTAAAGGGAGATAATTCTCACATGGAGATGTCTGTGACCTTCTGGACCTAAATTTAACACATCCTTTACTGATTCTTGACTTGCAGGAAAACGAAAGGAAATGAAAGGGAGGTAACTTTTGCATGGCGATGTCCATGTCAATCACACCTTTAAGACCTACATTTGACCAACACAGAAATCTCAATGTTCAGATTCTTGTAGACTCACAGCAGCAGTTTCCATTGATTCAGCAAGCTTCTCGCCAACGCCATCCAGCTGTTTGATCTTCTGCTCGAGGTCAGCCACAGTGGCCTCTAGCGCTCCGACCTCTAACTTTACAGCCTGGGGTTGCCCTCCTCCTGAAGACAACTGTTTTCTGTAGCGGGCTGCAGAGAAACAAACAACACTCTGGTCACTTATGATATGAAGTATAACTAAAGTTGCAAGAGTTGTGTCCCTTATGAAACGTCAGTTTATATTGTCCAGAATAACTATATTATGTTTTAATATATTTCCCACATATTCTTTGAAAAATCATGTGATGTACACAATATGAAACAGAATGTTTTTTTTATATGTCTTTTCTTTAAGCAATGTTCTGATTAGGACTGAATCTGCTGATTGCCTTGTCTAAATTACACAAATATAATGACTTAAACTCTGCCTTTCGACAGGTGAAGTTATATATATCTTGTTGTCCTAAATCAGATGCTCACCATGTACATTGATAATCTGGTTTTAGGGAACATTCTTAATCATTTTCATATTTAATTTTTTTTCTACAGATCTGAGGTCCAACAATTAAAATAACTGAGTCTTGCGGAATCTGAGATTTTGAAATTTGAATGTCTAAGACTCCAGTGGAAAGATGTCATTAATGCCAATCTCAGGTCTTGAGTGGGATGCATGCACTGGAAGTTCCAGGTTATTTCTTTAAAAGGTTAAGAGGAAAATGTTGGAAACTGATGGTCAGACTAACAAGATACCATGATTACGCTTCAGACTTTCAATCTGAGTGAGCAAAATATGGCCATGAAACAATTACAATGAACAACTTGATATACTGACACAGATAGCACAACACAGCACAAAACAATCAGAATGAACAAATTAAATAAATATTTACACAAAAGACAAAAAAGGTCATTATCACCAAATTTTGAAAAATGATAATTGTTTAATGCCATGTTGGCTATTGGCTGTACACATATCACCAGCAAGAATGTTTTCCTAATTTCTTGTTGTAAAGAGATTTCTAACAGAATCAGTATTCAAACGTAAAATTCTAGTTTCTTTAAACTTCTCAGTGTACATGTTGATTTTACTGAACATACATTTGTAGAAATGTAATGAAGAAACTACTGATATTTGCAAAGGAATAAGAAACTGGACACCTATGATAAAGAGTGAAAATACAGGAAAACATTCTTGCTTTCAAATAAACTAAAGAACAAAAAGAACAAAATAAAGAACTTATACAGACCTCAAAATCATAAAGAGATACTTATGATCTTTAACATATGCATATCTCCCAAACTGTCAAGATATTGATAAAAAAGAAAGTTAATTTTCTTTGAAATTTGACAAGAAATGTTTGATATTTCTATGTAAAATTCAGCAGTATCTCTTTTTGACATATCTCACAGAATATATGAAGGGCTCCAGTACCCATCTCGGCCGCATGTTCGTCTCTGACCAGAGATAGCTTTTCGTTGAGGTCAAGAACTTCCTCCTGAATTGCTGCATACTCTAGTTCCTTCCGCTGGAGCTCCTCTAGAAGTTGGAGATTTGCTCGCTCCAGACTGTCAAATGAATCGACACTGATTGCCGGAAATCAGAATCAAAAACAGGTTAGTGCACGATCCACACGAAGACATGGTCCCATTGCCCTGGGTTGCCGCCATGGAGGCGCCGTTGAAGGGGAACAATAGGCATGCCTTCAGGAAGGAGGGAGAAATAAAAAAAGACTATAAACAGTCACAAAATAAATGATAAATGTCACTACACATGTCTGGATATGGAGTTGATATACACCGTATTCACCATGATAACACCCAGGAATGCTAAACTGTTCCTTCAAGATATGCTTTGTTAAAGATACCCTCATTCTCTTGTTTTAAAGTTCTCTTCCCTAACACATCTTGACTTTTCCAAAAATTTACCAATCTCTTTCTTTTTCCAGTCTGATACATATGGGACAAAACTGATTACAATCTTCTGTATGCACTATGAATGCATTTATATAGAAACATATCTAGCTGTAATAATGAAAAAGGTTTAGAGTTAACTTTTGCAATTTATTTGAATGTGGAGCTGACTAGGTCAGAACCTAATCCCGAAGTATTTGATTGATTTTTTTTCATCGAACTTACACCTCCTGTACAGTATTAAGACTTGGATCTGATGTACGAGTCAGAACCTACTGACAGATCCAGAAATATGCAATTGATTTCTTCATCCCAAGCAGAGTTACTTCTCCTTTAACATACTAAAATGTGGATCTAATGACTGGCTCAGAACCTGGAGTCAGATCAAGGAACATTTAATTGATTAACCTCTGAAGACATTATGCCAAGATCGGAAACTGAGGCCATAGATGGATAAAGCTTTTTAGAAAAATCATCTCGATGCTACTATGTTGAATACGGTTGCTACAGGTGACTATATAACTTCTACTGCTACAAATAAAATAAAACAGAACAATGTTCTCAAAAAGTTCAGTACTAAGCAATACTAAATACAGGTTTCCTGAGAACTAGGAACAGACATGTAGAGGAAACAGGACCCTACGTTGACAACCACATACACAGACATATTGTGTTTATATACAGTGTATAGATGTATATAACATACATTTATTACTATCATGCAGTGTAGTATTAATTTCTCTAATAATCTAATGTTAAGTAGGATATAGAATTTGTAATCAAAGCTCTGAAGTTCATCAGAAGACAGCATGAAAATTAAGCAGCCAAATAGGCTGATCAGTAATATCAGTCCCGTTCCAGATGTTCTTTAGCTGAACCTGACAAACTTAAAGACTTTAATGTACTAAATACATGTATTATAATACTGCCTGTTTCAACTGATTCCTTTGCTATCTATAAAATAATTTCGTAAAACGTATATATAATCTAATTTCTTCATTAATAACAATTGCACAGAAATCTACTTCTTTTTGATTAAATAATTTCAAGATATTTGATAACACATTTGAACACCTCCAGTTTGATATTTTCTTTTTGCTGATAAAGTAGTGAGTTTAGTTTTATGCCACATTCAGCAATATTGAAGCTATATGATGGATACAATATAGTATCCATGCTGTTAGACCGGTATATACACATAGGTATATAAAAGTACATTGTTCATTCTCAAAAACCTGAATCAGTTGATGTAAAGAGGAACAGATTTTTTCCCTTTGGTTTACACTTAAAAATCAATTCAAATCACACATAGATTATTTTTTTCAAAACATCATTCGAATAAGTTGTCATGTCTGCAGTTTCAGATACTGTATTTTGTTGCCATACCAACAATAAAACACATTAACTACTTGCAGTTTATGGTCGGAGTAGCCAATCATCTGAGGTAATGACATCAAAGACTAATGATTTTATACAACACTGTTGCAATTTTGTGATTGGTTTCTCTTCCTAAGGGCTAATGAAGGACAATTAATAACTAGTGAGGCATACAATTTATTGGATAATTGTCGACTCAGTTGACTTTCAAAACTTGTTGTGCAGATAACATTACTCAGGGACTGTGTCAAAACTACAAATCATATACACATCATATTCTTCATGCTAGTGTCTCATGTCATGTATATTGTCACAACTATTTTTGGTCATCTAATCCATGCTTTCAGGAAAGTAGCATTCGCAGTGTAAAAAAAGCAATCTAATGAAAACAACTGGTAGGAAATGGTATGGGATAATTTTGACATAGTCCCTAATAGAGACTTCCAGCTGTTAACTACATCTAACTGGGTGAAAGATATATGCAGTGGGACTAGTAATAATGGGTTGGCATTTGGCAGGTATTTCACATATCATGATGACAATTATTACCAAATATATTCCCTACCCTTAAATATGTGATCATATGACACAAACTAATTTAAAATATACCTTTCCTTTAATGAAATAGTAATCAACATTCAAAAGCTGATCTCCACCCTAAACACGCATGCATTCACGCACACAAATAAAGAAGAACTGAAGTATGTAAGTCAAAATTTCAAATGACCCAAATCAAAACTAATAAACCTTTGTATTTTTCTCAACAAAAAAGTTTTTACTAAACTTTCAGTAATGTTGATAACATATCACACAAAAGGATATTTTCAAGGAAAAAAATCTAAACTAAAAAACCAATATCTGTCACTCTCACAACACTGCAAAATGCCACCCAGTAAAATTACAAGTCCATCTAACTACAAAGTTACATCTGGCATGGTAGGATATTGTTTTGTGGCCATACTCCAGCATATGTGTGTGCTCCACAATACATGAATACATTCACATATGACTCACAGGTAAATATTCTTCGCTGAAACAATTGTCCTTGATTCAAACACGAGTATAAGAAATCAGTTACATTATCTCTTAGATCAAGAAGCCATACAACATAGATGTTACAATAACCTGTTTGATTCACTTGTAAAAAATTTAAATTTTTCAGGCATCTGTACATTTGAATATTTGGTTCACTTAGACCCTTAACTGAAGTTATATCTGAATTAGGGGATCTCAAAACCGTTCGATGACTCTCCATCCGTGTGGAAGAGTTTTGTTCCATTTTAAGCAAATATTCCATCAGTCACATCAGGGACTGTAGTCCAGGCTTCATCACTTTTTGTTTTGTTTAATTTTTAAGCAGCAAGCCTGGGCTTCTAGTGTCAGCAATGCTTAACCATTAGTTCTTCAACGTTTGAGACTTGTAAGTTACCAAACACTGCCAACTAGTGTTTTTCATAACACTTTTAACAAGCAGAACAGAAGGTCTATTTGGCTATGAATATGCTTTGTGACTGATGGCACTCAAAGAGTACATAAATTTGGTAACAGATATAATTCAATGATTCTGTTCCACAAAACAAATGACTGCAAGGCAATGTTGTATTATGGAGTTACCATCATCCTAGCACTATGACTGCCTTGTCAGATAACACCAACTTAGGTCCTCACCAAACATTCCAATAGATTTTAAAGACTCTAATACCTGATCTAGTTAAAAAAATAATTAATAATATCATTTGTACTATTTGTGAGTCAGTCTAGGTTTACGCTGAACTCAGCAATACTCCTGATATACAGTCTGTAAATAATCTAGACTGGATCAGACAATCTGGTGATCAACAGCATGAGCATCAATCTGTGCAATTGGGAACTGATGACATGTGAACATGACCACCCAGTCTTGTTAGTCGCCTCTTATGACAAGCATGGATTACTGAAGATCAATTCTAACCCTTCATGGGTCTGTAGTATTTGTGAGTGACTAAAGATAGTGACTGACTAGCTAAGAGCTAGAGCTCACCTGGCAATATTGGACTTCATGATTGTGGTGCCCTCCTCTGTGATGCTGGTGTCGTCCCCAACGCTGGTCTCCGAGGACTTCTCTACAGGCGAGGTCTCTTCAGGGGAGTCCCAGTAAGGCTGAAGAGTCAATGGTGGAGGCTTGCTGGACTTGGGTCTGGCGCCTTGACCCGCTCCACCAGTGGCTCCACCTGTTGGTGAGGTCTGAGGTTCAGATTTAACTGTTGCTGTTTCCTGAGCCTCTCGTGATTGCTGTAAACTTCGTTTCTGAGCTTCCAGATAGATGGCTGTGGAGATGTCATGTGACAAACCTTTCATCACTTCCCATTCATGAAGCTTCCGAGCAAAGTCTGCGGTGACCTTGTACTCTGCCATTGGACTTATAATGGGGTTCCGGAATGATGATTCATCCGACTGACTTAGTCTACCCTTCATCTTTTCTAACTTGGCCTCTCGCTCTAGTGCTCGGAGCCTCTCTTTCTCAAGCCTCATCTTCTCTTTCTCGAGCTTGACCTGTTCACGTTCCACCTTCTGCAGGTCTCGCTCTCGTTGCTTCTCCATTTTTTCCTTCTCCTTTTCTTCTCGTGACTTTTTACTTTTCTGACGTTCGTCTTTCCGACTCTTGCTTCCCTTTCTCTCTATCTCAGGACTTCCTTCTTTCGTTTCTCGGCGATATTTAATTCGCTCCCACTCTTGAAGTTTGCGACTGAAACTTTCGGTGATTTTTCGCTGGAGGTCATCCACATTAACAGACGGACTGACATCGACTGGGGTGATGTCATCAACTGATTCCTCCCCAGAGCTGTCCCGACTGTGTGGTCGATGTGGAGATGAACCTGTAACAATAGTCGAAAGTCAGGAGAACTACACCCAATTTTAATACTGATAGTTGTCATACCATTACTCTCCTGAAAAGAAGCAAAACGTCTGAAACTACCACCTGAAGATGTCCTGAAATATATATTCAATCCAAGAATCAGCGGTAACAGCTACAACAGACAAACATAGTTTCTCAGTTCAATCTCAGTTTCATCCTATAGGAGAGACTGCTCAACTTTCAATTATTGATTTATTTGGTTTTTTTCTCATTTAATTTCAGAAGAAATTGTGAAAGACATTTTCCAGATAGACTATCTGTTTTCACCAGGTGGAGTAACTTCAAGATATACTTGGTTCCCTGATCAGAGAACCTTCACAGTGTAACAGAGATAGGATGAGGATGGATTTTGTGTCTATCTCTCTCCTGTACGTCAAATCACACTCTTCAGCACCTGTTATCAGAGGAATTCCAAAAATGTTTCTTACCAGCTAGTAAGCCCTCAAGAGTTCTTGAAAACAGCATTGGAACACAACACGACTACAGCACCTACTTTAAGCATTTAGTTTTGCAAATACTGTTCCAAACTCCAATATTTTTGGTATTTCTTATGATCAAAGATAAAACAAAACAATCAAAATCCCGAACACTTCCAGATTCCTTGAATCAGCTTGAATGTGCCTTGACACCACCTGACTCAACCTTGAATCTACCTTCACCATACCTTGAATCAACCTTCAATGTTAATTGAATCACAAAAAGAATTCAATGGAATCCACAGGCTGGAGGATATTCTTGGTTGCTCACGAGACCACACTGTACAAAGTGATACTGTCAGTCCACAAGGCCCCACCTCATCCAGAGAAACATGCAACTGGCTGTAAATGCCTCAATGTCTGATTACTCCGTCCAATAGCAACCACACTTGGAAAACAAATATTTGAAATGTTTCCAGGAGCAAGACTGAAGGATGATGGAGAAGGCTTGCACTTTGTTCCTTCCTCATTAACACACTGTGTTCTTATCTCAGACAGCCTCACTACAATCTGTTTCCAGTTCACAGACACATCAAGCTTACTCTCCACCCCAGACAAGTCGACATGTTCCCACATTTAAAAACATTGCCAGTTTCCATGTTCAATTTTATGCTATATCCTGCCCTACTAAATCAGCTTACCCAACCTCTGAACGTTGTTAATGAATGTACACCATGCACCTGCGTTTAAAGTCTTAATTAAGAACATGTACATATATCTTAATCAAATTATTAGGTTTTCAACCGTAAACATGTTTATTATTTCCGTCAGTTTGAATACCTGCCAGACATTATAGTGAGCAAGGGACATAACTATATCTGAAAAGTTGATAAGCTTAGCCATCGTAAACTGTAAACAAACTCCTTGGTATGATTTAACATTGATCCAGTGTAGTTCCTGTTGAAAAGTTTATTGCTTACAACGCAACATGGAAGGCCTCATATTACTGTTTTCACAAACGGGACAAGGTCATTAGCTAAAGGTCAATGACACTCAGGAAAATATACAGCAGTGTCTGTTTAAACATGATCAGATAATTTGTAACAAACATTTCCTGGCTTAATAACATACATCATCATGAGACCTTCTGCCAAGGAAACTGTCCTGCACATTACTGCATAATCTTTTCTACTGAAAATGGTCTAGCTGCATACCAAAAGTAAATCTGTGTGTGTGTGAGTGTGTACATGCATGCATGCATGTGTGTTAGCCTAGTAGTTAAAGTGTTTGCTTGTTGAACTAAAGACCTGGATTCAATTCCTTACATGGGTACAATGTGTGAAGTACATTCCTGTGTCCTGAGCCCTTATATTGCTAAAAGTGGTGTAGAACTAAATTTACTCACTCACTCAGTCAGTGAACTAAAATTGACCCACTATGGGTTTATGCTGCTTTTAGCAATATTTCAGCAATATCCTGGTGGGGTACACCAGGAATGGGCATCCCACATTTTACCCATATGGGGAAACAAGTCTGCTTTAACCACTGGGCTGCCCCCTCCCCAAAACGCACGCACGCACTGAAATATAGGCTTAAATATGAAGCATCAACATACTGTATTCCAAAAGATTTCATGTTAAAAGGTCACATGCAACCAAAAATCAAACATAATTAAGCCACAGTTATCACTTATTCATGATATATAAAATGTATTGCTGATTAAGTTAAAACAAATAAGCAAAATTATAAGCATATAATTGCAAATCAAAAGTCCAATATTTTGCTGCTGGTTCATTTGCCGATGCACTTTGTGGCTTATAAGCATGATGGGTGTTAGTTTCTAATTGCATGTGGTCAGTGAATGAAGTTGTACATTGCATATTGTCATTAACAGACAGGCAGGCAGACATATAGGTGTCAGTAAACCAGACATTGAGTTTTCTATGTGACAGAAACTGCTTCTCACAATCAACATGTCTTTTTTTATGTAATGATTAGATTATTTACTTCTTTGTGTACACAACCAAGATTAGACTACTGCTCACGACCTCAAACGGTAGGCATACCGTTTCAAGCTCCAAGAACCTATTCACTGTGCATGAATGAGTGCAGCGCAGCATAGCTGTTGAAACCAGTTTTCCCCCAGTACGGGGGGGAAAATTAGTGAATCATTTGAACTCCAATTTCACAGTCTTTTGTCTCTCTTATTTCATTTTTTTTCCAACTTTATAGGTTGAATTGGCATTTTTGATAATTTGTTTCAGTGTCAGAATCTGCAAAGTGTTTTACATTGCTAGTGACCTTTAACACTGATGAAATGAAAGCAACAAAAAACACATATGGACAAACAAAAAATCACTGTTGCTACCTGCAGGGGAAAAAATCAATATGTACGTTTTTATTTCCATCTAAATAAACTTCACAATATGAGGTGACTATGCTTGTCGTACGAGGCGACTAACGGGATCGGGTGGTCAGACTAGCTGACTTGGTTGACACATGTCATCGGTTCCCCATTGCGCAGATCGATGCTCATGTTGTTGATCACTGGATTGTCTGGTCCAGACTCGATTATTTACAGACAGTCGCCATATAGCTGGAATATTGCTAAGCGCGACGTAAAACTAAACTCACTCACTCACTCACAATATGAGACTGCCCTGTTCACATTCAGTTGAGCGTCTGTGAGCACAGTATCAAATTGATGCGGTTTTGGCAAGAACAGAGGCAGCAGACTGTCAATTGCCTCCTGTGAGGACCGGTACTGATCAGTACAGAGCAAGTCAATCTCTATTACTGTGTTCATATGGTGGAGTCTTCAAAGATGTTGCTACGCGATTCATGCAGTAAGAGTTAATAATGTATGCAAATAGGTCCGGTAGTATAGGTCCTATAATTGCTGTGGGTCTACATCCACCCTGTCATTACTCACTTAAGTTGTACTTACAGCCCTTGCACTCAATTCCTTATGTAATGGAATCAAATCTGTTCTTACTGAAAATATTTGGATTAATGATCCTGTTTAATGCAGATTCTATTAGATTATTGACAAATCATCAAATTTATGGAATCACACATCTGCTTTTTCAAGTTATTAATTGATCCTATTTTGTCATATGAAAAGAATATCGTTAACGGTCTATAAGTACCTAACACGTTTAGTCCCCAGCTACCAGTATTGATTCAAATAACTTCTCGTAGTGCATTCCAAAAATCTTATCTGAGATGAATATTGTACATAAGTGTCCCAAAGAAATGAATTCATACATCAATGTGGCTAGACCTATTCCAATGGTTATTTTAAGTTGCCTTAACTTTTCAGAGCAAAATAAGTTACTGAACATTTTGTGTTTGACAAACATTTTCTTATATCTGGCTGTTAAAGTATGTTTTTTTTTAACAATTCATCATAAATCAAACCGAAAGCATGTTTCAGTTGCCAATCCCACTTCTAACACTGCTTCACGATCAAGAGAGTCTGTAACACCAACTCCTGAACTTGTTGGGTTTGATGAGTACGTATTGATTGCTCCATCTGGTCACTGAAAGGACTTTGGAAGGAATTTCCCAGCTGTGTTAAACCCGCATCCACTACCATCATTACGGAATCAAATTTAGTGTCTTCCTCTGCTGGCTGAAATCTCCAGGATGTTGCACCCAATCTTTGTATCTTCCGTGACTGTAGCTCATGTTTACCAATTGGTATGATTATTTTTATGATATTAACTGTCAGATCCTGCATTGATGACTAATGTGATCCACCATCAGTAGGCATCCTATGCATAAACATTAAATACTGATAACAATATGACTATCACTGCAGTTCATGTTTACTAAAACAGATAGAAATATCTCTAACAACACACTAATAACACAGGCAAAAGAAAATTCTATTCTGGAGTAATATATTTTGAGACTTCTTTCAATGGGAACTTTGTCACATCAGCCAACAATTAGAATAGGTAAGGATATGATATGTGGATTAATAACTTCTTTAATGCTACTGCAAAGATGTTGTACATGCATACATGTTCTCCATATATACTACTCCTACTTCAAAATGCCTCTTAAAGTAGCAATTAGAATTTCTTAAATTCCTAGAACTTTAACCCAAAGTCGTATGTAACAGTTTCAAACTAAACAAGGGCAAACATAGAAATTCAGACTTTATGCACCCATGTCTTCACTAATGTTTTCCTAAACAGTAGTTCTCCTACACAAAATGAATCAACTGTACTCAAATACAGAAGAGTGTACAACCATAATTTCATAAAATTAAATGAAGACAACAAAAAATGGTGTTTTGTAATTAATCTATAAAAAAGCAGAAATATACATGCAAACTGGAAACCTTTTTGATTTCGATAAAATTCAGTTTTATCTGTAAGTGACTTACCTCTTGCTTTGCTTCTGTCCGTAACCGTGGAATCCTGGGATAGAAAGGAACTGTCTGGGGTAGTGACGTTGCTCTCCTCCATAACTGCTGTAAAGCAAGTACAACAATCACTAGTTGTCATCAATACACCGCAAAGTATGGTTCCTCAGATATGCCATAGCCTCATCATACAACGATTACACCTGTCAATATTTTTTCCCCGTCTCTTTTCCTTATCAAGCAGTTGTCTGTAGAAATAAGAGTGTTTATAAAGCCAGGGAAAAACTTTGAGGAAAAACTGGCAAGTGTTCTTCAAAAGCATCCAGATTGAGAGCAATCTGCTTCCGAAGCAAAGAATTACAGAACAACTCAGTACTAGAAACAGGATGAAATACCAATCAGGACTTTAGGAAGCAATTTCAATCATCTGCTTGGCATAAACTTCCATTTCCTGTGACAAGGTGGGGATTTAAACAGAGAATAGGGTAGTCCATTTGGTAGCTTCTGAGGCAGATGATACTCAGCTCAATTGGTTTTCAATTACTTAAGTCTCATCAGGTACCAGGCTGAGCTAGCTCTACGATGCACCAGCATTTGTGGACATGGATTTCAGGGGACGGTGTATGACAGAGCCAGCACTAAGCCTATCCCAGTGGCCACAAATCAATTCTCGCGAAATGTGGATTGTAGTTTGGTGTCTGTGTGGCCAATGATACTGCTCCTAGACATACAGCTGTCCACAATCAAACGTATTTTATACAGATAAAAAATCCATTCTATTATGAAAAGTGGGCATGGAAATGATCTGTGAGTGACGTTTCATCAGGGAATCCAATTGTATGGGAAAATGTACTCTGGAGGAGCCTGGTAATGGTATCAAGGAGGAGAACATGGGATGCAATGGAACTTTCATACCATAGTTACAAGTTACAGTTTCCTCAGCACACACTCAACAGTAGCATCTCTTACTATGTGGACCATGGGTGATTGTTTGGACCATGGGTGATTGTTTGGGCCATGGGTGATTGTGTGGCACACTGGGTGATTGTTGACAACTCTTCTGCTTTAGAGAGAAACAAGTGACTTGTTCTGTCTCAAATGCAACAGTTTGAGGAAATATTTTCATTATGATCTTTACAAAAGAAAAATATTTTCACAGTGATTTGGGGGAAGTACCTAACTGCAACCTGACTTCCTTCATGTCATTTTCAGAAAATGCTTATCTTTGAGTGAATACAATTAAAAAAAACCAGTAACAGTTTTACATGATTTACAGTACAGCAACAGAATTACCATACATTTTCACTATACTGACCATGATATCAGTGTCCCTTGAGCTTAGGTATTGATGGTATTCATTCTACTGGTGCATTTCAGTATTTTCTGTTCTAAGATACTGGTATACTCTGTACTGGAGTAGTGGTATTTTCTGTACTAAGGTGCTGGTATTCATGCCATGAAGGCATTGGTATTCCCTGTATGTTGGTATCAGTATTTGATGTACTAAGATATTGGTGGTAGTCATTGTACACTGGTATCAGTATTTTCTGTTCTAAGGTGCTGGTATTCATGCTACAAAGGTCTCATTGTTTTCTGTACTAAGGTACTGGTATGAATTTCATGAAGTGTCAGTATTCACTGTACTGGGGTATTAGTATTCACCTTATACTGATGTAATTGTCATAGGAATAGCCTGATTCGGCATTCCTCTCACTGTCCCAGTGCACCAGAATTTTCAGTGAGATTTCAAAAACTTTCCACTGTTATGTCGGTTGGCCTAACTAGTTTACCTAATTTTGAAGGAATTAAAGTTCCTAATGTTTGTAACCTCCAATGTATATCACAACCTTTCTGATTAAAATGCCAACTCCCTTACAAAAAATCAAAGGCAGTATTTTTTGTACAGTTCCGCAATACTTAGAACTACAATATATTTTTTTAGCTTCTACTCCAATGCCTCTCCAAATGTGAGACAATATATTCTATTGCCTTTCTTCGAAGTCACTGTAAAATCAATAAGAACCTGCCCCGCTGAATCTCAAACAACCCACAGCAAAGAAAAGTGAAATTGTTGGCATCAAACTCCCATTCATTGCCTCTCCAGTACTTCCCAACCAAATGATTCTCTCCATAGTGATGTAGTTGCCCATGGCTTGCTTGCTGTCACAGGCATTGATAGATAGTTCCCCATGGGAGTCGAGGGTTCTGATGCAGGTCATCAGCACAACACAACACTTGTGTCAAGTGCTGACAATATCAGCTTCTCACAATATGTGGCTAGGCATTGTGGATATCATCATATAACCTGATAAGCATGTGATAATAATAATAACAGCATGTTCATACCATACACAGATCCATGCCTAAGCATGCTCAAAGCACACAAGCAGATTAGTACTACCCTGGATAACCTTAGATGATGGAAGGTTAATGGTCAAATTACTTATCCTACTGATTACCCATTTTCTGCAAGGCGAACAGCAGCAAATTTGAAGAAACTCTCTTGCCTAACGTGAGACCATATGCACCACAAAAATGCTTCCTTGTGGGTCAGGACAGAAGCCCTAGAAACTCTCAGGTTTCAACCTGCCAAACAAATTACCCATCCAAGGACTCTTCACGCCAATGTTGCTTAACCTTGTCTGATTTCTGACCTGATCTCTATGCGCAGGACCATACACCACGATATATGTAGTTCAACACTCATGTTATCAAGCACTGGTTCTTCTGTTCAGGAATATATTAGTAACAGATCTTCATGATAAATCAAAGATACTTCTAACCATCATAAAACAACATGCACTCACTCACTCACACAATACTTACCTTTCTGTGATGACTTCCTCGTCTTCAACGTCTCCCACTCTTGGAGTTTCTTAATATACTCGTCGGAAACACCCGTTGCTGGAATAGCAAAGCATGATATCAATATAGGAATACATGAAAACATCTCAAGGAGAACATCACATAATGCTGTACCTTCATGATTCTCTTCCTAATCTTGATGCAATATTGCTAAATACACCACAAAACCAAACACTCACTCAATAGGCATCAGAGGGTTCGCTAAAAATATCCTGATTTCACTAATAAATTCATAATTAATATCCTAAATTCAATTGGACCACATGCACTCACACAGTTTAATTACTCTGCTAGGCAACACATCTCAAGAGACACAAGTACTTGCCAGACTAGGCAGTGTATTTATAGAGTTCAAACTATTTTTCTTGCAAGGTATGATATCAGAAAACCATGGTAACATTCTGATAAAACCCTTCTGATTCAAACCATTATACAACCCTTCTACCAGATGCCAGATAAATGCCAGATAAATGTCATATTTCAAAGTTGAACTCAACAAGATTTATCATGCATTGCAAACACATGCACTCCAGCTATTCAAAAACCAAATATTTGTTTTACCCAAAGAACTACATCAATGAAATTATTTTGCATATAACTTTTTTTTCTAAAACCCATGACTTCCTTCAAAAAGGAAATCCAGTTCACTCCGTCTGATTAAATACATGTCAACACATTTATTCTCTATTTGCACTTTCCTAACACAGTTTGTTCATAAATCTTTTCACTTGGTCTTATTAAATATCTTAACTGACTTTAACATTATTCTGGCTGAAAGGTCAAAATGGCATTCAAACATTTCCTTCTTTAGTTACATGAATCTCTTTAATTTTACCTTATTGGAACGTTCAGCAATAAAAAGATGGAATCAATCAATGTTATCAAAACACAACATTTTTCATTATCTTCCTGAAATTTAATAATAGTTTAACACTGAGATACGATGACCTGCTTTCACATGTCAAGTCAACAAGATGTATTATTACTGGAATACTGTTCAAAGTGTCATTTCACATAACTCGCTCACTAAACTAAAGTTCTCTCATTCTTGATATCTAACTTGTGTATGTGTTTAGGAAGTGCCTACTCTGGTAGAAATCGTCTAGGGCACTTATTACAACATATCTGGTAACCTTAAAACCATTTCAAACATTTCTCCACAGACAGCGACCATCAAATAAGTATAGGTACAGGAATCCCTCAGCATGCATCTCATCTTGTTTATTTACCCCAATAATTAGTATCAGTTTTGTGAATATCAGTCTCCTGGCTGCAACACTGCCATTGGGTACAGGCACCTGAAGCTTGTTAAAGGGGGTACACCTTGTGTTCATTAGGCTGGGATGCAGTGTTTGATGTATCTATTTTCTGTTACTATTAACACTTGTCTCCAGCAGCAACATACATGTGTGAGTAGGTATGGCTTAACACCGTTTTTAGCAATATTCCAGCAATATCATAGCAAGGGACACCAGAAATGGACTTCATACACTTGTACCCATGTGGGGAATCAAACCCAAGTCTTCGGTGTGATGAGCCAATGCTTTAACCACTAGGCTACCCCAATTCTGCCTTACTGCTGAAGTGATGTGTGTATCATAAATATACTTACACCACAGTATTGACATATGAATATATTAACATCTCAGTATTTCAATTGTCTAATGAAGAAAATTCATGTGTTTCCCTTCTTGAGTATACTGTGTGCTGTAAATATTATATTTTTCAGATGAAATTAAATTAGTCCTTATTCATGTTTAATTTGATAAAACTGAAACAGCTTAACTTTCCAAAACCGAGACCATGTTAAAACATTTACAGGCACAGAAATATATTTGCTTCACAGAGCACTCATAATCATATTTGTGGGTGCCTCTCAAAACTTATGGGTGCCAATTAGAGTGAGTAATATCGCCGCTTTCTTTAAGCAATATAACAACAAGAAAAAACAAAATGGGATTCACACACTGTTCCCATGTTGGGACTTGAAACCAGATCTTCAGTGTGACAAACAAATGCTTGACCACTAAGCTATCCAATTCCAATAAGAATACTTATAATAAAATCATCAAAAACAAACAGACAACGATAATGTAGACATAGAAACTGTGAAGTCATTTATAGACACTCACGCCTTGATAATTTTTTCATCAAAAGCCCAGAACAATATTTACACATTTTTCTACAATTTAAAACAAAAATTGATGCGTTCATCACAGTGCAATTCCTCTTTTACTTTGATTATAAAACGGAAACGGTTATAAAACTCGAACTGCTACGAAGCATCAGAGCATCCGACTATTCTGCCTGAAACCAGGGTATTTCAACATGAAGGATGTCAAATTTCTGGCCTGAAGTTCCATAGCTAGGCACCAGTGTCAAAATGTTAAATGAAGCATCACTTTGATAAAACCACATTGATTTTTCATAAACACACTAGTGACAGTTTGAATCAGGACAAATACCCTCAACTGAACTAAACACCTCAGTCCTTCAGAGATCTGAGGAAACAGCTCTCCCCTTCTTTCTCACTAGGGATGAGGGTACAGATTGTTTTAGGGTCTGTTTTCTTGAATGGTTCTTTACTTTGGGGAATTCAGTTATTGGTTGAAGATCTTATGCTCTACACTCAGATACAGATGTGAAAAAGCATCTAATGCTCTTGGGAATGAAAATAGTATTCTATTTCACAGGATAAGGTACTTTCAGTCATAAATATCTCACTTATGATGATTGATCTTGATCTGAATGCCACTAAACCCAATGCAATACTTAAAATAGAAATCAGACATGTCTTACAATGTCAGCCATGTTTTATATTTGCATAAGTAACAAAGCTATGTTGTTTCATGGAGACTGCATACACCACCCACCATCTACCAAGAATGGCAATCAAGCAACAATCAGTTACAATGGCCTTGGCCTTAGAACTTAAGCTAGACTAACAGCTAGTCTCTGAAACAAACGCGTTTTACAGAAAACAAAGTTTAAAAAATTAAGGTTATAAACACAATAAAAACGGAGCCCAGAGACTTTCTTTATTTTGTGAAGTTGTGGAAATCTAGACTTGCGACATTTGCTAGACTTGCTTAAGCTTTCTTAGATATATTTGCTTCAGGGTCTGTATGACAGACTAAACTTAAGCAAACATTCAAGAATACAAAGAAGTCTTGGATAGTTTAAATGATAAACATCTCCAATTAAAGTGGTTGCATACTTTTCATATCTAACGCTGATCTCAACGACATTTCAACAAGATGACTGCAATCTGTAGACAATCAAGCCTAGACCTGACAGTTCAGTAAGTGATGTGTTATCAGTTATCACACTGTAAAGAAAGACTATGTCACCTTTATTTGTCAGAATACGGTAATGATCCACTAGTTTATAGCATGATTTCACAGTAACAGCCTGATCAGGCAATCTGTAGCCGTCTGATCCCCATTGAATTGGTTGAAACATCTCATCTGACCTTGAACTGCCCTTTGGATCTATTTAGCCTATTTATTTTTGTCCATCTATTATGTTGTGAAATTACCTTCTTGATTTATTCTGCCTTTGAATATCTTTGTCCATCTATTCTATCTTTGAATTCTGTCAGGGATCTAATTTTCAAGTGCATCTATGACTAGAAACAAATACAAACTGCCATTCATTGCCCATGTCTGATACCATTACCTTTGGCTAAGGGTGGGTTACACTCAGGAATATTCCAGCTGTATGGCAGCAGTATGTGAACAATTGAGTCTGAACCAGACAATCCAGTGACCAGCATCATGAGCATCGATCTGAGCAATTGGGATATAATGACATGACCCGATCCCATTAGTTACCTCTTACAACAAGCTTGGGTTGCTGACAACCAATTCTAACCCTGATCTTGATGGGTTTGACTAAGAGAAATACAACTTAACTTTCAGTGTGTGAAACCCCTGATTACTTTAATATAAATTTCCATTTTCAATCTTCATTTAGAGGAAACGTATGTTTTAAAATGAGAAAGTATCATGCTACAAATAGCATTATTCAAATGTTATAGGCACTTCCTGTTATAGACAAGTAACTCACAATATCATTGACTGAAAACAATTCAAATATGGCCTTGGCTCTTGACAACAAGCAGTGAATCTGCCATCAGTTTTACAGCCCACTGATCTGTATACAGCAGTTTACCATGGACACTAGACATTATACTCAGAGTCAGCCAGTATTTCCATTACCTGCCTATTGCCAAACGCAATGCATGAAGATCCAGGTTAGAATGGGTTTTCAGCAACCAACAAACAGGATTAGGAGGTCAGGTTTGCTACTTTGGTTGATGAATGTCATAGAATCCCAACTGCAAGTATTAATGCTCATGATATCAATCACTGGATTTTCTGTTCCAAACTCAGTTATTTACCAAATGCATCATATAGTGAGGACGTCATTAAAGAACGAACAAAATAATATTGAATAACGCAAGGTAATGTACACAAGTACCATCTTCTTAATGTTGGCCAATTTATGATGTCCTGGTATTGAACAACAGACCGTCCACTTTGGGCAAACATGCTGTTCTCTGCATCTTGGAGGTTGTTTTACAATACAGAGTGAGTAAGTGAGGTGTTACACCAGCAGCATCACAGTGGGGACACCAGAAATGGGCTTCATACAGTTTACCTATGTGAGGACTTGAAACCAAGTCTTTCGCTTGACGAGCCGATGCCTTAACCACTAGGCTAGCCAACAACCCCTCTTATACAAGGAGACTGCCTTTTGCAATAAGGAAGAGGTGAATGAGTAAGCATAGAAGTCCCACGGTGGCCAGTCTACATAACAGTAAGATGTCTCTACTTCCTGCTGTTTTTTGGCATGGTGGTCAATTTCGTGCCTCATAAAAATGTAGTTGTCCATGCTCAGTTAGCTCTTAATAGGCACTCATCACAGTTTGTCTTTGATGTTGGAGAGGTTCTTCCAAGAAACACCTGTGATACAAATCTGCCATAGATTTGGTAAACTGAAAACAACACCCATTTGTCTCAGCACTTCATGAATGTAGGTTAACCATCACACCTTGAACAATTCATGAACCATCTTCTTCTGCTGGAAAAAGTGATAGCACTGTAGGGAATGGCTGAACAGGAAGCATCAAGTCAAATAACTTGCAAATCTACACAGAACGCTAATAAGATTTTTCCTGAATGACCTGATATGGTAAGACTGGTAAAAAATGGTAAAATGGTACAGGTTTGGAAAAAACAGATGGTCACCCCAGCTCCCCTTTAACAAGAGTAATCAGAAGATGACATATCCAACAAAAATCTGTAAATAGCAAAAGGCACCATTTTAGGTTCTAATTGGTATAACAGCATTGGTACCAAGTTTTGCAGAAAAATAAAGGACAGATTTTGAGTTCTGCTCCTGAAACGAAGTCCATCCCTCCATTTTGAGACTAAGTCTGAAATGTTTCCATTGAAACGGAGAAAATAATATATCATGAAAACCTGTAAGTACCAAAATGCACCACTTCAGGTTCTGACTGATGTAGGTAACAAGTTTTGCAGACAAATATTGAATGGTTTTGAGTTCTGCTCCGGAAATAAAGCCCATCCCTCCATTTTGAGACTATGTCTGAAACGTGTCCATTGAAACCGGGATAACGATAAATCACAAAAACCTGTAAATACCAAAAGGCACCACTTTGGGGTCTGCCACACATATCTACCAACTTTTGCTTACAGATATTACAAAGTTTTAGAGATGTGCTCTAGAAATGAAACACACCTCTCACTCTTGAGACTAAGTCCGAAACATTTCCATGGAACTGAGAAAATGGTAAATCACAAAAAATGTACGTGGCAAAAGGTACCACTTTAGGTTCTGACTGACATATCTTACAAGTTTTGCAGAAAAATGTAGAACGGTTTTTGAGTTCTGCTCCGGAAACCAAACAAAACTCTCACTTTTGAGACTATGTCTAAAATATTTCCAAGGAAACCAAGAAAATAATAAATCACAAAAACCTGTAAATACCAAAAGGCACCACTTTAGGTTCTGATTGATATATCTACAGAAGTTATCTAAATAAGTTTTGCAGAAAAATATTGAATGTTTTTTAAGTTCTGCTCTGGAAACGAAGCGCACCCTACCATTAGACTAACACCAAAATGTTCCATGGAAAAACAAAAAAAAAATTAAAATGCCAAAACTCTGTGTAAATATTAAATGGCACAACTATACATTGAGATAATGATATCTATCAAGTGTGGTCCAAAAATATCGAACGGTATCTGAGTTATGCTCTGGAAACAAAACGGATGGATGGATGGACAGATGGATGGATGGATGGATGGACATCGGCGTAGACTATGCCACCTTTTTGTTTTCATTCAAAAGGGCACTTTCAGTCAGATATATTAAAAGGTAAGTGATTAAGGAAACAATCTTTTGTGATTCACCAATTGGAGATGTTAAAGTGACAAAAGTTTCACATGCATTGGCAGACTTTTCTAACATGATGAACTGTGGCTTAAGTAGTGATACAAAAAAACTGATTTTAACTGTAAATAAAATTAAAGGGATGTGTCACAGTAAACTAAATGATTTCATCCTATATTTCTCCTGTCATATATAGATATTCAACAGTAGAATATTAAACCATAAAAAATATTTTAAACATCATATTAACAAAAAGCCAATTTTGAATGACCACAGTGAAGTGCATATACATTTTAGCTGAATCATTTCCTTCAGTAAATGGTCAATTAAAAGCAGGTACAAATGGCAGATTAATCTAATACTGACCTCTAAAATCAAACACATAAGTGCATGTAAGAATGAATTTTGGGGGCAGTATATTCCTTCATATAAAACTAATTCTAAATGGTGGATAACATCCCCCGCCATACACCTGCTGTGTGGCATCCTAGGTTTGCCTACAGGCTATCATCTTGATAAATCTCCACATTAGATTACAGCACTGTACTCAAGTCACCAACACACTTCTTCCCTTAAAGAATACACATCCTCTACATGCTTCATTGAAAATTGATCAAACACATCCCATTCCAGTGTCTTTGAACATCCCAAAGCTATAGGCAAAATCTGCATCAAAGACGCCTCTAGCTTAAAAACATGAGATAGCAACATCACTTTGTTCTCTGCCGGGCTGTGTGTGGTTTCTAGGAAGTGAGGGACTTCTATACAAGGTTATATTAAATAGGGAAGGATACGCTTTTGCCGAGAAACGAGTAAACTGCAATTTCATCAGAACTTCCCATAAAAGCTTTCAACAAGCCAGCTTCAACATTTTGTCAGTTTGAGAGTATCCTTGTTCAATGGTGACGAGCATCTGGATATTGATCCTGGAAATGCTGGCTCTTCATGGAGATGGGTATGTTACTAGCTTCATAGAGAGAATCAAATGGGTATGTTATTATCTTCATTTAATTAAATGGGTATGCTGTTATCTTCATAGACTGAATTAAATGGGTATGTTATTATCTTCATAGAGGGTTAAACGGGTATCTTATCATCTTCATTTAATTAAATGGGTATGCTGTTATCTTCATAGACAGAATTAAATGGGTATGTTATTATCTTCATAGAGGGTTAAACGGGTATCTTATCATCTTCATTTAATTAAATGGGTATGCTGTTATATTCATAGAGAGAATCAAATGGGTATATTATAATTAACATAGAGAGAAATATATGGCTATGTTATTACTTTCATATATTCAAAAGGATATGTTATTATCATCATAGAGAGAATAAAATGGGTGTGTTATTACCTTTATTGAATCAAATGTCTATGCTATTATCTTTAGAGACTGAAATAGATGGGTATGTTATCATTTTCATACAATAAAATGGTTATGTTACTATCTTCTTTGAGAAACTTGGGTATGTTATTATTGTCATAGATAGAGGTAAAAGGATATGTTATTATAAGAAAACATGGTCACAGTTACATCTGTCATTCAGTCAGGTAGTTTATTTTCTTACTGGAAGAGAATAACAGTAACAAAAAAGTCCAAAGGTCTAATGAGCTGAAGACTTCCACAGCATTCAGATACATTCCTTTTTCAGAAGGGACAGTAGGTTAGCCAAGTGCCTGGTTGTCATGGTGATCTTTGCTAGGTTTGATTCCCCAAATGGTTGCAATGTGTGAACCCTATTTCTGGTGTCCCCTGCTGTGATATTGCTGTGATATTGCTACAAGAGGCATAAACCCAGACATTCACTTACTTTCTCATAATTCTTTAGATATAATATATCTTTATACCATTCTTTTAGTGAACTTCTGAGCAGTATGATACATCAGTAAGATTTATCTCAATACAGCACGGAAACCATCAATGCTAAATGTGTTTCATCTTCATGTTTTATGGACTGAAGCACATTGCAAAAATACTAAAGAACCTATATGCATTTCAAGTCAAATGATGTCATCTGTGGTCTGAGTAAAGATATGACAACATTAAGACAGAAACTTCCATGCATCTAGCTTAGGAAGTCTGGTTTCAAACAGGAAGTCCCTAGAGAAAGTTTATATGTACTGGTGTATTAATGATGTTGTATCACACTTAAAGACATTAATCACTTCAAGGTTGGGAATAAAATTAATGCACATATAATATTTACGAGTGTAAAAACCTTAAAGGGCTTGAGAAGTCTTTGATGGGGTTCAGTTTAATTATAAAATTGGAGTATATGCTACAGATTGCAAGTAGGTCACCATGACCTATTTTCTTTTTGGTTGAGATTCACATAAATTACACATGGGGATCCAGAGGGCCATTCATTTTCCAGATTTATTTCAAACCAAATGAACTGAGGAAAGCCAAAAACCATCTTGGTGCTTCTGGCTAGACTTACTCATAGCAACTGCATGCTTTTAATAAAAATTCTTCAGTAAAAAAATTATCTACCATCCTTACCTAACAAAGCTGCCATGTCCAGTGGACTTCCTGAGGGCAGAGAGGGTCTTGTGGGCGAGGTCTTCCCCACACTGAGGGTAGGTGGGGATTCACTACAGCTCTTGGAGCCACGTTGCCGTATCGCTATGGGGGATGTGCGTGGGGTTGAACGACTCATCACACCCTCTCCGAACTGGTCACTACGTAAATGTTCATCAAGTGCTTCCGCGTCTGCTTCGGAACACTCACTCACATCTAAGTCACCTTTTTTCTTTTTCTTTAAACTATCTTTCCTTGTATGAATCATATCCTTCACCCTTCCCCAGGGTGTTTTGTGTAACTTCTTAGAGTCCCTATCACTAGATTTAGCTGTGGATGCATCATCTTCCTTGAGTGTGGAATCTGATTCTGTACCTTTGTAGCTGGAGGAGCGCCGTAGTCGCCCAGCATCCGTAGTGTCCATGTCCTCATCCTGACTCTCACCAAGAGTCGGACTTGACTGACGCCGAGGAAGTGGGACGACTTTAAGAAACTGCTCCCCTTCTTTCACACTTTTAAGTTCAATAATAGTGGTTACTTCTTCACTCCCGTGAGATGCTCCACTTTCTTTACGACTATCATGTTGGTCGATCCAATCTTGTGGACCCATCCAGATATCTGTTGTAAGATCAAGTTCCCGATCTTCGGTCTGGTTGGGAGATTTGCTTGGACTTGGGGGTTCAGCAGAGGACGTGGATGTCCGCGGATGTCCATCCACATCCAGACTGCTACTAACCCCTGAGTCCAAAGATCTACCATCCATGATACGTTGGCTCGGGGGACTGAGTTCTTGTGGTGAGCCCACAGAATGATATCTCACATGAGTTCCTTTTCCAAACTTAAAACCTAAATCTTCATAAAGTTTTTGCCCAGTTAAAACTTTCTTAACTCTTGCCCATTTGGAACTCTTTGAGGATTTTGATTTTTGAGATTTGTGCCCAAAAAATCCTCTAGTGCTATCTTTGCCACTTTTGGATTTGGTCAAGCCTCCTTTTCTGTGACCATTTTCATCTCTAGTTTCATCCATGATCTCCGATGAAACATCTAAAGAACCTGTTGAAAAACTCCGCTTTTTCAGAGTTCCAGGTTTGGGCCTTTTAGGACTCTGATCAGATGATGATTCTCCATAGTCCATACTAGCAGCATCCTCAGCACTAGGCAGGCGGGGCCTGGATCTGTGGCTTCCGCCTGAATTTTTTGACTCGGGATCAGTATTAGATTTCCTCAATTTTGGCTTAGCCTTTGGAGGCAATGAACTATACCCAATGGGTAAAGCTTCATCTCCCAGTGAAGTCTTTGCTTGGAGCAGATGCTTTGTGCTCTCAAGGTAGGCACACTTCTTCTTGAGATGTGTGTTCTCGTCCCGAAGCTGAGCAAGCTGTTCCATGAGCCGGACCAGATTGTCCAAGTGATCCAGTCCCACACTCTGCCGTAGTGTGCTTGGGCTCGGGGACCGAGTCTTCCGCGCTTTCGTCGGCAAGGCTTTAAACTGCTCTGTAAGTGATTTTTCTTGTTCTTCCAAAAATTCCATAACATTTGAACTTGTTCTCTTTGGTGGCAGCTCCGCAAACTGCACTGTAAGCCTACTGCCAGGCTTTTCTGTTTCGTGTAATTCCTCCGTATGTCCGTTAGTTTTGGGCACACCCTGTTTAGGTGTTTCTTTTGTTTCTTCTTCCTCTCCCAGTGGACTTGTGCTTCCACCCACAGTTGATGTAGTAGTAGTTGCTGTTGTTGTCGTTGTTGATGATGATGATGTTGCTGGACCGGTAGTTTCAATGGTTTCATCTTCGGTAACGGTCACTATGCAGGGAACCGTGTCAGGGGGTTTGGTCATGGTAATGTTCTTTCGCTCTAATTTGACAGCCGGTAGAACTTGGCGTTTTGTGTATTTCACGTCTACAACCAAATTATCATTATCTTTCCTGTAGGATGGATCTTCTTCCATCTACTACTTGTACTGATACTGCAAGCCTCAAACTGAAAAAAAAAAATGAATATGTGTTAGATAACGAAAAGTATTCCACTTTGGACAAATTTCAGAGACAAGTCACTAGGGGCTACAGTGATTTAAGGCACTGCAATTTACAGTGAAGAGTGTGTTCTGATCATAGGTTCAATAACTACCCTTGAAAGGTTTATCATCACCATCACAATGTAGTGGGTTTCATCCCAGTGGTAAACAACATCACCCTCCTCCCACATAACTTGAATGAGTGGGTTTAGTTTTACACTGCTTAGCAATATATCAGTAATGTGGGAAATGTGGGAAATAAAACTGGGGTCTTCAGTGTGATGAGTGAACGCTTTAACCACTAAGCTACACCACCACAACCTGAAGTACCATCTGTTGACTGAAGTACTGGCCTATGGTGGGAAACTGAGTCAGTCATGGTCTTACATAACAAAAGGTATGTGAAACATCCTTAATTCTGATCTTTATAAAATATAAAGTTCAAACAAAAATGAACATAAACTTCAAGGTATTGTCATCAGCATACTTGGTACAACAAGGATCATATTTGAGTTTTCTAACACTTGTGAACAGATTTCCTCACATTACATGTACACAATACACAGAATTCCGTGGATTCGTGGAAATTTTCATCCCTGGTAATGTGGAACAGGGACCATACTTATTAATATTGTTTAACTTAACTTGTGGTATGGATTTACAACTTCTTTAATATTTACAACATAATGTTTCTAGGCTATTTATTGCTCCTTCACCAAGCGTTGTAAATTAATACCATATATTGTTATGCTGACTTCCAACTTCTAAATGACCATCAAGCATTTGATATTGTTTTAGTTAATGAACAAAAATCATTGTATTTTAAAAAAATACATATGTGTATACAAACACATTAATATAATATATTTAGTAAGTCACACATAAAATGACATCATAAAACAGTACCTATATAATTTTGACTGAACTGGTTTAAAATCAAAATGAAACATTTGAGGTAAATTATCTTGAAAACAATCACAAAAGGAAGTACAAAGAAGAACAAAATGACCAACCGACCTGACCCATGGGTCGTTGCTGTTCACATGACTAAATAAGCCACAACAATTCTGACACTGTTCAATAGATTGCCAACCTTTGACATCAAACAGCTGATAAGTACTTTAAACTTACAGGTATGCAGGAATACACTGGCTGCCTGTGACATTTTCCCATTATTTACACCTATTATTGGACAGTAAGTGACGGACTAGTCTCGCTTCCCTGGCCACAGGGTTCGGTTTCCTTGTTGAGATAATGTGTGATACCTGGTCACATTGTCATACCTCACCTGGACGAACCTCTGACAGGGGTCAGGTGAGGTGACGAGCTCATGAGTCAGGTGTGGGTAAATTCACATGGATGGGAATGTCTGATGAGGTGTGGTGGGTGTTTTGGGAGTGTGTAACAGTGGGGTACGGTTTCAGACTAGGAGGTTGTATGACTTGGGGGGTTCGGATGAAGATGTTTGGATTTGTTTTGTGAACACTGAATGATTGTTTTGGGAAGGTGGTATTCAGGAGGATGGTGACATCATCCTTATTATACAAAATTACACAAAAGCTATCCAGATACAATAAACAAGCATCATTCAGAAGATGACATATCCCCCGGCCCTCACATGTTTGAAAAGGCAAATCATCAGTTACTTATTGCTTTGTTTCAGACTAAGTTTGAATTGTTTCCATGGAATTCATGAAATATAAATGCCATATATCCGTAATCAGCAAAAGTCAACATTTCAAGATCTGTCTCATGTATCTGCCAAGATCTGTTAAAAGATATGAAATGTTTTTCCAGTTGTGCTCCAGAAACGAAGCCCATCTCTCCATTTTGTGATTAAGTCCGAAATGTTTACATGGAAACCGAGAAAATAATAAATCACAAAAAAAATGTAAATACCAAAAGGCACCGCTTTGCAGTTTGCCACACATATCTACAAAGTTCTACTGACAGATATTAAGAGTTTTTGAGTTCTGCTCCGGAAATGGAACACATCTCTCACTTTTGAGACTAAGTCCAAAGTGTTTCCATGGAAACTAAGAACATAATAACTCACAAAACCTGAACATAGCAAAAGGCACCACTATAGGTACTGATTAACATATCTACCAAGTTTTGTAGAAAAATACTGAATGGTTTTTGAGTTCTGCTCTGGAAACAAAGTCCAAAATATTTCCATGGAAACCCAGAAAATGATATATTACAAAACCCTGTAAATACCAAAAGGCACCACTTTGGGGTCTGCCACACATATCTACCAAGTTTTACTGACAGATATTAAGAAATTTTTGAGTTCTGCTCCGGAAACAAAACACACCTCTCACTTTTGAGACTATGTCCGAAAAATTTCCATGGAAACTGAGAAAATTAGAAATCCCCAAACCTGTACATAGCAAAAGGCACCACTTCAGGTTCTGATTGATATATTTACCAAGTTTTGCAGACAAAATATTGAAGGGTTTTAGAGTTCTGCTCCGAAAACAATCCCACCCCACCAAAACGTTCCATAGAAAAACAACAAAAATAAAAATGTCCAAAATCTGTAAATAACAAAAGGCACAACCATAGGATCAGATTACTATAGCTATCAATTTTGGTCTAAAAATATTCAACATTTTTTGAGTTATGCTCCAGAAACAAAATGATTACGGACAGATTGATGGAAGGACAGAAGAGGCATCAACTATATCCCCCCGCATTACATGGGGGGATAATAATATCAATAGTAACGAAACACATGAAAGTACAAGTTTACATATTTCCTGAGTTTCAGTTAGTGCAATGCATACCTTGTGAGGAAAGCTGGACAAAAATAAAGGAACACTTGTATTTACATGTGTTTCCTTATTTGTTTCCATGAGTATATATACATAATACCTTACCATATTAAGTAATGAAGGCATCAACATTTCCCATACATAAAAGTATTGTTTAAGTTTGAAACAAACATTCCCTCACCTCACTGTATACTAGAACCAATTTACTTTGCAAGTCAATATTTATCAAGTCATGTCCCTCAGAAAACCTCCCTTGTAGTCTCTGACCTCTGAGGCCGGCCCAAGTTATGAGAAGCCGTAATGATGTTAGTCAAACACCCTTCTGTCATCACAATAAGGTATGTCTTTGCAACAAAACTGTAGTTATGACACAGGACTCGACCTCCAACACAGCTCATTGTTTCACTACTCCACTATCAGATGAAACTAATTTTGAAATTTTTAGCGTCTGCTGTTTTCTACAACACAAGTCCCAACGGTGAACCTGTTGACTCAAGTACATACTAAGATAGTGTTGTTCATAGCTGTTCCTATCTCGTAGACAGTTACGCACAAGCTGATAGCATCAACATTACATGGCTTACCTGACACTGAATGTGCTGTTGGGGTTAAAGTTTATCATCGCCACTTTCTGCGTTTTACTTTATAATTGATTTAGTCACAACTTATAATTAGATATCATCATTTTCAAGATTATTTGAATGTCCTCTACTTTAAGCATTAATACCTAGAACTCCTAATTTAAAAACATCTTTTGAAATTTACTTATCAGCGATCACACATTCTAAAAAATGTTTTCTTTCATTTTAAAAGTAGTTAAAAAAATAATTTAACAATTAAATTCATAATCAACAGTAATATTCAAGTACATGCAAAGATCTTAAGCATATTGTTTGAACACAATTGCCCTTACTTAATGACATTCATTTTGAATAATCAGGAACTATCTAAATCACTTCATGATACAGAAACATTACAACAGACAATAACTTCAAGGTGATATTTGTTCTTTATGCTATATAAACTTACAGAAGCTTTGGCCAGCCCAATATTACTGATAATATAAAGCCTTGGAATAAACAGTGATGGGAAAAACTTCTCCCAGAGGCCTTCCTGTATCCCTGCAGGTTGTCAAGAATCAAGATGAGGCACCTCATAGTTAGAAATTGAAACAACTCTTACGAAATGTATTTTCCAAGCACAAAATGAAAACTTATGATGCACAGATAATGAATTTGTAAACAGTTAAAGAAATAAATAATTCTGATATGAAACTGTATTTTGATATGTTACAAATATAGTGCTCCCCATTCCTGGTATTACTCATAGTGAGGCAACTAATGGTAGGTTGAGGTGTGTCAGGTGAAAGGTCATGAAGGCTGGGCTGAGGTCAGAGGCTGGTAGCCAACAACTGGGATGGTTAATATGTCAAGGTCACAAGAGGAAGCAAAACAGCATTAGATTCACAGCTATAGTAAAGTGTATTATTTATGCTTTCCTTGTCACTCACAGGGCATTGTTGTCACCTGTATGGCTTATTTCTGAATCACACAGGAGTATTTCATGCAGAATTATATCTTCCACTAACATGAACCAAGATGTTCAGCATCAACAGTATACAATAAAACTTTCTTACATTCCAAAGTTTGTCTCATGACATGTTTTGAGTGTCCAATTGGATTCTGGCATGTTTTTCCTGTAAAAGATTTGCCATTTTGTTCGTGTTTCTGAATGACATAGGAATATTGATTCTTTGCATTATGAAGAATATTAAGAATATGGACACTGTACAAATACACTTTGAGTAGTGTAACTCAACAACTTCAAAGATTCACACTTTCTGTTAATGGTTCTAGTCGCAGAGAGTCCTGGGTACCAATACAACAGTTACTGTTATACACCCAGCCAGTCAGGCAGTATATACTTATACAGTCAAGTCTTATTAATCTGACTTCCACTTATCCGATAATCCCCTTTATCCGAAGCTTTTGTTGGTAACAAATTGAATAAACATAACTTAGTCTCGATTACTTAGCCTGACATTCCAACAATTTGTTGTGCAACGGTAGATGTCAGTTTAACAAGACTTGACTATATATCACAGAGGAAGAAGAACAAGGAGCATAAATGGTAGCTATGCTGACCTATCAGGCCTAGTCCCCTCCCCACTCATAGGACCCCTCACAGACTATATATAGCTAGGTTATCTTTACAATTCTTATAGCTGTAGATATAATTCTTAGCTTATGATGTCTGCACAGAGATGCTAACTTGAACATGAATAACTTCATTATTATCATAGATTAATTCCTAAATCACAATAAAGCAATGTTCAATTTTGACATCAATCATCATTACATCATTTGCCAACTCTGAACAGCAACATCATAAATGAAGACACTAGTGGCAAAGGCAGTCAATGTAAAGCACAGAGTTACATCACTTAGATATGAATGAGTGAGCGACAGACGTTTTATGCTGCTTTTAGAAATATTCCAGCAATATCAAGGCTGGGAACACGAGAAATGGGTTTCACACATTGTACCCATGTGGGGAATCAAACATGGTCTTCAGCATGACAAGTGGACTCTTTAACTACTAGGCTACCCCACTGCCCAGATACAGTGAAATAGCAACTTTGACACATATACTGACCATAAGCATTATACCTTCTACCAAGCAGCATGTAAATGTTTATCATATTTTAAATCAGTGTGCAATTTGTTTTTCAAAATATTATGCAGTCATTGAAAGTTAATTATCATATTAGTCATCCACATGCATCAGCCACACCTCTGAACTTTGGTCAGAGTTATCTACCCCTTACAGTCAGTAACGAGAAACACTTCAGGGTCAGAAATGCTGTGCATAGGATGGTTGTAAACAGGAAATAAAAGACTTGTTTTGTAGGCTCTAAATAAATGACACACCACCTGCTCTCATTTACCAAACCAACAGGACACTTTGATTCAAAATTATAAACAAAACACCTTCCTGCTATGATATAAGATCTTAAAACACTTTTATCTTAATATTAAGATAAATACTGTTTACTAACAGGAGATTTAGAGAACACCATTTCAAATGTAATATGAAGCAAACACTGGCATAGCATAAACTGACTTAATGTTTCAGCCACAGGGACAAGTCAAAATGTGTGGTACAACTTTGTACTAAGTCTGGTCATTGCTGCAGACACAGAGAACCTTAATTCTGAGTGAGTGAGTGAGTGAGTGAGTGAGTGAGTTTTACGCTGCACTCAGCAATATTCTAGCTATATGGCAGCAGTCTGTAAATAATCAAGTCTGAACCAGACAATCCAGTGACCAATAACATGAGCATCGATCTGCGCAATTGGGAACCAATGACATATGTCAACCAAGTCAGCGAGCCTGACCACCCGATCCCGTTAGTTGCCTCTTACAACAAGCATAGTCACCTTTTATGGCAAGAATGGGTTGCTGAAGACCTATTCTACCTCAGGACCTTCACGGGTCAATTCTGTCAATACACATGAAGACATGTCTACATATTAACAGTTTTTCAAGAGCAATAAATGTTATGTGCTCAGCAGATCTTTGAAAGGCAGTTAGAAGTGACACACATAAGGAAGAGAGTTTTAATGGATATTATCTTCTTTATCAGCGACTGAAAGAGGATTTCTTCTGAAGATGTTAATGTTAGGGAGAGTAAATTTAGTTCTTGTTTTCACACAGTGCACAATTTGTCTTCATGTGATAAGTACCACTGAATGCTATATAAGATGTGACGTCATGTCACAGCCTCCTTGAAATCAGCTACCATCAATATCATGTGCCATTTAGTGAAACTCAAGTGCAGTCACCATCATTAAAACAATATCTGGCAAGTCTAAGTGTCAGCACTGAAGTCACACCTAAGTGCACTGACATTGTAATTTTAAACAGTGATATGAGTTCAACTACCTTGAAATGGCCTTGAATTACTGGGAAACTTCAAACCTGATGGAGTGAAGTTGCATAAAGTTATGTCAGAGGAGGGTCTTCACTGGGGTGGCCCTTAGTTGGCAGCAAAATTTAAGACCTTCAGTCAGTTGGCAACAAGACCTAGTGCCCTTAATAAGTAGAAAGATTTACCTTGGCATCAAAATTTCGGATCTTTAGTCAGCTTGCACAAAGAAGATTTAGCACCCTTAGATGGTAGCAAGATTTTTGCCTGGAGACATTTTGCATTTAGTTCTAAGGCTTGTAGTTTGCAGCAAGGATTAGGGCTGTTTGTCAGTGGAAAGCAAGATAAAGGGCCTACAGTCAGTTGAAAAAAACAGACTTAAGTTCTCTTAGTCCTTTGGCAGTAGTAACTTCACAATGTCTGTAGTATATGACTGGATTTCAAAATAATATTTTATTCATGAATGGGGTAACAAAGCAACTAAAATATTCAATCCGCTTTTGTTCACATTAAGTCATTTGTATCTCTACCAAATAAATATTCTGAGCCAAGCAAATCTTTGAATAGCATTTAAAAGTGATACACACTAGGAAGAGAGCTTTAATGGATGCCATCTTCTTTATCAGTAACTGAAAGAGGACTTCTTCTGAAACAGTCCATATTGATAACAATGCAGTCAAACCCCTCTTTTTTCAGTCACTGACAGCTCTTCCAACTTACATGAACTAGAAAATTCATATTTGATTCTCTGCAGTTCTTCCCTGTCCTACACAGAACAGTGGTAAAACCCATGTCGACCCTCATGTACCATTAATACCATCCGTCAGTTATGGAGATTGGAGATTACAGCACCAGAACAAAAAAGTTGACACTCTTTTACTGTACAGGCTAACAACCCCGATGTGAGTCAAATTTTGATTTTTAAACGTCAGTTTAAAAGTGAAATGCATAAAAGAGCAGTAAAAACACTTGAAAACAGACAAGATGAAAAGCACATCTTTGCCGTAACTTTTTTTCAAGGAGAGTAGTGATGTGTCAGTAGATTTCGGGGAACATAAGAAATGGAAAAATAGATTGCTGAATGCATTTCTGTAGGGAGTGAAGCACCTCTTATTAGTTCATAGTCTTCCCACTGCTGAAAAACAAAGGAATTTCGGAAATCATCTTTTCAATTTCCACTTGGGTGTTCATTAGAACACCATGAAGCATTGCTAACTGTCTGTTTCAATAAATGTCAGTACCCAAAGTTATGTTCTTTTATCTGATGGATCTTTGAAGATACTTCTGAGTACCTGATGAACCAGGCTAACTGACTCTATCACTCCTTGCTGCACTTGAAAAGGAACAATTACATGTATTGTATGTAGTCTGTTTCACAGTTCCTGAACAGTAATGCTTTCCCTTCTGACTAGTCCTCTCTGCAATGGTTAAGCACCAAATGAAGCGAGTCTAGATTTCCACAGGTCCGGGATTGCTGGGGTCCTTTTCAGTTCCAATATGTTTGTTTATTATTATCAAAATTACATACATTCAGAGACAAAGCATTTGTCTACACATATTTTTGCAGCAACTGTTTTTCAGATATTCATGAAAATAATTTGGTCATTATCAAGAAAACACATGCAATATACTTATGCCATGGTCAAAGTGAAACAGTTTCAACCATGGACTAAGTATACAAACTGTGTATCATTATATATAATGTGCTCAATTCTTATACTCATTTGTTGCAACCTTAAATGTTGAACTATGGGAAGGCTTGCGTATGTCCCAAGGTGGAGTGAGATACCAACATGTATTTACCTGATGAGGGAGATGTACTTGTGTGTGCAGTGTTGTAGTCAGCGTGGAGTGTGGCGGTCGGGCACTGGTTGCAGGCCACAGACCCTGACCCCAGCACTCGTCCCCTGGTTAAAAGCAACCTGGAAAAATAATATATTACATATTACATCTATAGAAAATATTCCCAACATATACAATGTAAATGTTACACACGAATCTCACCCTTGCCATGTACATATATGCTATATACGGAAATTAATGTGAAACTATATTGAAAACAGACACAAATACTTCCCCAATAAAATAAAATAAAATAAAAAATGAAAAATAAAACGAAACAAAACAAAACAAAAGTGACCAAGTCAAAAGACTATACTAACAAATTAACAAAATCAAGGAGGGATCTGCTTCATATTATCACACAGGAAAAAAAGAATGATAGCAAAAATATTTTTCCATTAAACCCTTAGATAAAAAAAAACTTCAAGTCAACACAGACGGTCAAGATATCTTCATATTTACATCACATTACAAAATCAGAAAAAACAAACAAACCAGAAGCAGCATATTCACATGAAGCTATCACTCCCAGTAGAGGTTATATGAAACAAATGCGCATGTCCTGCACCTGGTAAGCAAGACCGAGATGGAGGTAAACAAGCAGCAGCGTGACCATCAGGTGGGGTTTGTATATATGTCAGGAGGTGACCTGATGTCACTGACAGCAGGCCATTATGTAGGGAAGATGGGGAGGTCTCCCAATTACTTGCAGATTCCACAACACCTCACTAGTGTGTGATGAATTGGTCTGTCACAGAACATAGTCAGGTGGCCTGGTGTGGACAACAGCCAACATGTTACTAAGTTAAATGGCTCATCATGACGGCATTTAATGGTAATAGCAATGTATGAGTGAGTAAGCAAGCGAGGTAGTGTGAATGATCGTAACTGTGTGTGTAAGAATATGTGTGTACGTGAGTATGGTAGCCCAATGTTAGGTGTCACTACTCTGTAAAGTTGATAATAATATTCAGAGCTGACAAGTTCTTGTTTCATCTCCTTACTCCCAAATCATCTTTTGAAATGGAGGAGAAAAGCCTTTTCTAGTAACATGTCCAAGGATTGAACCATGAAAATTCAGCAATCCAAGTAGGCGTTCTTACCATTGTACCATGGAGGCAGTCCATAAGTCAGTGAGTGAGGTGATCTTGAGTTTACTTTTCATCTTTCAGTTGACTCATACTACATACAAGCATGGCTTACCTGAAGACCAATTCTAACCAGATCTTCACAGGTGCCTTGAGTTTGCTTATCAGATGTATTTCAGAAAATCTTGGCACATAGCTCCATGAAGGAGGAAAGCAGACGGCAGAAAAAATGGAATGCGCAAAGGGCATCATGGTCTTATATGTTTACCTCTTTGACAACACCCATGAGTTAAGAATCATAATCAGTCCAGTTGAAACCCATAGCTTTCCAGTCAATGACCACAAGTAGTCTTTACAACTTGACATTATGGCTAAAAGATTTTCCATTTGGACTTCAAGGCTTATACTTGTTTTTGTTTTCGAGCTACAAAACTTCTATCTCCATGTTTTAATGTTCTGCTCTTTCATACCAAGAGTGTGAGACTGAGTACAAGGTTAACCTGATATGACCTCCTACAGCGATGTCTTCAGATCTTAATGCACCGAGACATATCCATTGGAGTAAAGATGGGATTATATTCTATTGTGCATGGGTATTTGAATGTTACAAAGGTATGTTCTTTATAACTGTGGAATCCTTACTTGTCATGAAATATTACACAGAAATATATGACAAAGCATAACAATAAAGTCATGTCAGTTAAACTGCGTAAACTGCTAGCATCATTTACTGATATGAAGTTTGTGGGTTTTTAAATATGTATAACACACTTGTGCTCATGTCTTGTAACAGTTGAGATGATTGGTGAACTCATTACTACTGGGCCATCACTGCTGCTTCATGTAAATTTGGAGTTATGTGTCTGCTAAATGTAACAAAACCTTAAAATATGCTTGTATCATATTGACATTCTTGGTCAGAAATAAGTTAAAAACGTATCTTTAAAAGGTTCCTTAGACAAAGGTACCTAACTTTTAAGTTATACCCTTCTTTCTTTTTAAGGTAGGGGAATGGGTGTGAGGTGGGGGGATGGGGAGTGTGGATGAAGGGCAGGGGTAAGGATAGTCTGTCTCACAGTCCCTGAACCACATTATTTTGCCATATGCCAAGCCATCTCTGCAGTGCTAACACCTAAAATGAAGCAAGTCTAGATTTTCGCAGGTTCAGTCAGAATCTCTGGTCTCCCTGGATCTCGTTTTCAATTATTATGGGTTTGTTTGATGCTATCAAAATTATATATATATATTCAGAGAGTACATGTTAGTCTAGGGTAAGGAGAGAAGATGACATTTGTTCACGAAAAGTTCTGTTCCTTTTTTGTATTATTTTATAAGTAAAATTTGTATTATTTCACGAGTAAAAAGGTTTATAATTTCATGCTACTTTTAAACTGGACAAATAGTTCTGTTCCAAATGAAGCTAAAGTGAAGAGTTTTAATTGCCAAAATTTTTGAAATATGTCATATAATATTGCCCTCTATACAGTTTGGTTCATCTTGAGGGTAAACCAATAGTCAAACTAAATGATGAAAGTCAAACCCCTTGACATAACTTCAAAGTTCAAAATGAAAGATTAAAAACCTACAACTGAACACCATGGCAGCAAATCTCAATGATTAAGGCCCAATTAAAGTTGAACACAGTGCATTATTAGAAGAAGCAAGGTCTAGATCATTGATCCACATATAAAAGAAATTGGCAGCGATGTAGGGATCACTTGAACCCCTCCTGGTGCCTCAAGTGAGCAAGAGCATTCTATCAAGACAGCATGTACACACATTACGCAATATGCCTCCACTGTAGCATCAGGTTCCATACCTGGTGCATCACTCGGCAGTGGCAATTGATCTAATTACAGCCCCTCTTTACATCTGTTGCACCAACGGCCCAGTGCACTATCTACAATCTTACAATCTTATCGGGCAGGAATACACACCTCCTGAGCATGGATGACCTTCCAGGCCAGCCAACTCACTTCGGCAAAACTTCACTGCAAAAATATTTCCCCCATGCCTGGAACCTACTAATTTCAACTTCCACGAATGCTGGAGACTTGCTGGTAGGCTTGCGTCAGCAAAATACTTCTTTCTGTGTCTTTTATTACACACTAAGACCTACTCCACCCTGACTTGGCAGAGCCAAGGCTAGGGACGGAGATGATTAAAGTATGTTACTGTGAGAAACCACTGACAGGGAACACGGTGTACAGTAATGATATATTCTAGGCACTTCATGCCAGACGGGCAGACAAGCTTTGTAATAGATGTTTGGAGGAGGTACATCATACTGAGTTCTTAAAGTCATGACCTTAACAAAAGTATTTTTTTTTATTTGTGCACTGGGTGTTTGCAGTAACAGAATAAGAAAATCAAACTGAGACATTAAATGAAAAATTTGCTAGACATCTCTCTTCTTCTCTCTATGGAAGAATAAATGAATTACACATCATTCATGCAGGGTTAGAGTTGCAGACAATACCACGTTTTCGACATAACTGGAGTTAAGTTTGTTAAGATTGTGTTGAGAGAATAAATATTTATAAGAGCAATTTGAGTTCTATCAGTTTATATAAGCATATTCCCCATGTATGAGGAGTGCTACAGCTCTGAAACATATAACCACTCCCATCAGTAAGGATCTGACTACCCTAGAAACATAATTAGGGCCACATTGGATTCAAACATGTCACCATAGATTTGGACATCCAAGGGACACAACTCTGTATAATGAACTGCACTGCCCTTGAGGACTGTTCCCCTTGTGCCTTCCAGACACAGATCAGTGACAACAAAAATAGTGGAGTAATTCCTCAGTTCATACTAATACATACAGTCACCTTTGAATTACTGTCATTTTTATCTGTCAGCACAAATGGCACATAGATTAACAAGCACTCTCATTGACATCCATGATTTGACTAAGTCTGATCTGGGCTTTCCCTTGTCAGCAGTTCTTTCATTACTAACTAAAATGTGAGCAGTATTGAGGGCAAAGTGGTGGTAATGCATTTCTTATAACGTTTCCTTATCATTTTCATTATGTAACAGCATATAAATGCATCAGAAACAACTATTTAGGAAGGTTGTTGATGACATACACACATATTATTATCCCAGAAAAAAACACTTCAATAAAGTGCTTTTCATGATTATATGGGTTTGCAGTTCCTGTCACTGACTGAAACATGATACAAGTTGTGCTTTAGGTCAATCTTAGACTAACATACAGTCCACCAAGTAACATTGGAACATGGCTAAAAACGTAAGTTCCATAAAGGAAGTATGAAGAAATGGTTAGAACTGAGAATATTAGAGGTTAGGCTGTTTGAGCTACAAAGGCAACCAGAATGGATTGATAGTTTTAACATACATGTGTTTTAGGTTGTGTAAGAGAGACAAGACCAATCTGGTCCCTGAATGTAGAATAAATAGCAATGCTGTGAACTCCAGAGCACTGTATTACAATGCTCCTGGTATCCTGATTGTCCTTGACAGTATCTGCATCTAGACCTCAATATGATGACCTGCTCTGTATGGAGCTCACACATCTGCAGAATTGGAGTAATGTGTGGAATGTGTGAAAGATAATAATTCACACCATATTTCTCTTTGCTAGGAATTTGCTACGTCTGTCAAAAACTGCCATGAACAACACATTTGTGGGGGAACCATATGAATTCTTGTCCTCAGATATGCATAAATTAAAATCCCTTAAAATCACTGTAGTGATTCTTAAGAGATTAAGATTAGATCTTCGTTGTTCAAAATCAGAAACTGTCCAGGTTATCGACATCAACATCATCAGTAAATGAAACAATATCATCTCAGATCAAGGAGCCAGGAGAGGATGAGGGGGCTTAGGTTGAAGCAGCACCCCCTCTATCACCCCCCAAATCAACCTGATGATTTCTGCATTTGTCCATCACCATGGCAACCCCACTATATGGGGCATCCTCCCTGGCTGTTAGAGGAAGGAATTTGCCTTGGAAATGAAATCCTCTGCTGCTTTCACAAAAATAGATGCTTATTGCTTTGAACTTTGGTGGAAAGACTATTTGAAAGCTATATGCTTTTTCCACCAGTGGTATTTGAGTGGTCGTATGCTACAAAAACATGCATGGAGAGTCAGTAGCATTTACAAGGGCATGATGAAGGCAGCACCGGATTCCTTGACAACATGAGATGCAAATATCTACTTTGTGGTCAGCATGTATTCACAGGAGAATACCTTCAGTAAATTCATGCACAGTCATCTTCATGAACACTACTTGTGTGAAAACTTGTGTTTACTTTTTATGAAAGTTGGCAAATTAGAGTTAATATATCTCATTTGAAATATATGGAATAAGTTTCAAAACTTGTTTGTACTCAATGAATTTCAAACACTGGCATATATTTTTTATGAAAGTTGGCAAATTAGTGTTAATGTATTTCATTTGAAATATATGGAATAAGTTTCAAAACTTTATCGCATTCAATGAATTTTAATCCAAACATGAAAGAGATTCAGAAATACATTTCCATATTCAATTATTTCTAAAAACAACTGCTGTGGCATTGAGATTATGTCAACACTAAAAAGAAGAAAGTTTGTTGTTATCAACCAACTTGTGCAAATATATTCCCTAATCAGATATATTCTACAGTTTTTACAGACACAAAGGCTATTTAAAAAACAAATCAAGCCATAATGATAGAGCTCCAAGGTAATATGAGCTTTGCTTATTGCTTTAAGAACAATCACACATACAAGGGTTTGAAAACGTGAGTTGTGGGCCACAAACGGCCTTTATTCTATTTGTTTATAGGAATGCCGGAATGACAGGAATGTCGAAACAACATCATTATCGACTGATCATAAAACTGTTCCTTTTGTATTTATTTGGAGAACACCCTGGAAAGGATGAAAGATACCAACATATTCCAAGCTAGTTGCAAGGAAGCCAGTATTTCTGTATCCCACTGTACCATATTAAAAGACAATAATCTAACACTGTAAAGAGTTTTTACACCTTTAAGTGTCCTTCATTGTAAGCTTATACTTATCAGTTTACACAGAGATATAAGGGAATAATATGATTCAAATCATATAAATTTGAATATTTCCATCACATATTTCACAAATTGGCTACATACAAGATGGTAGATAAGTTTCATATCTATTCACCACCAGTGGTATCACATGGACAAGCCCTGATATATTGTGTAACTTCCTAGACAACATCTGTTATGTAATCTTAAGGGTAAGTCGGTTGAAGCAAGGTGGTATAGTAGAATGATAGTTATATAGGAACTTAAATTTGAGCAAGTTTTCTACTAATACTCAAGAAGGTCTTTTTTGGCATGATGACGTATTTATGGGTTATGTAATTTCAGTATTGTGTGATAGCACATATGATGATTTGTACATTCTGCCACCAATATTCCTGTACAGAGCATTATGAGGTTGGATGTGAAGGTTACAAACTGTTTAGTCTGCCTGGATTCGTTCTCTTAATATGGTATTTGGTTGTTTTCCATTTCAAATGACTCTGTAACAATGGTGTTTGGGAGAGTTCACTAAAACCCACCTCCATCAGTTAGTGTTTTGTTTTGATTATCTGAATGCTCATACTAAGATTCAGAATCTTCACACAAACATTCCTTCAGGTATATGATTTATTCATAACTTGTCCCAAACTGTTCCAGCTTTGGATCTGGACAAATAGATATGAAAATACCTGTAAGAATCAGCTTGGCACAAGATATGGCTGATGAGGGCTGATGTCTGATGGCTTACTTACGTAGGTCAATAACATCTAAGGTCACCAGAAAATAGGTCAGTGATCATCCTAAGATTACCCAAAAGATGGTCAATAACAATTTTAGGATCACCTTAAAGTATCAAACTACGCTATCTATTAACTTCAAAGAACAAAAGAGGCTTACATCCATATTCAATAAGATTTACAAACCAAATACTGTGTAGACGAATCCCTAAGGACATTGTTATGAATAACCAAGAACACAAACAGCCTTGCTTCAGTCATTTGAGATTTACACAAAACTTAGGGTACATTAAGGAAACTGTCATAATTACTTAGTCTTGTTACATACAACAGAATTGGTTAATTTCCTGGCAGGTAATGTTGGTGTCAGAAGTGACACAGAGTGACCTACTTTTGTCTGGCTCAGAGGCACATCCCTATAGGCTTGTGTTATTCACCAGGTTTGCCAAGGCAAGCAGGTCACTGCTGTTATATGTAGTAGTACCAAGATGGCCTGGACCAATGTCAGGCATATTTACCATTTTCGGTGTAAACATAGTTTCTCACTGACAAGCTGGTGAAAACTGCAATTCTAATGCACTGTGAACCAATGAAATAGGGTTTTGCTAAAATACTTCATCATTCTTGGGGGATAATAACAATTCCTGACCTCCACACAAAACATGAACCCGTCCTGCCATGTTGATTCCCAGATGCTCTAATTGTTCTATACCTGGATAGTGAAAATTATTATTACTGGATGCTAAAATTGTTCTATACCTGGTAAGTGAAAATGTTCATTACTCCGATGCTAAAATTGTTCTATACCTGGATAGTGAAAATTATCATTACCTGGATGCTCAAAGTAATCAGTACCTGGATGCTATAGCTATTTCATAAGCAGCTGCTAAAACTGATGAAGACATGGATCCTTAAGTTGATCCGTGCATAGATGACCAAACTGATCAACATATAGATCCTTAAAGTTATAAATAGATGCTTGAAATGAATCATATCTGTTTAGATCAACAGTTGTTTCAAATACATCACATTTCTGGCAACATCACATTAAAAATCAGGTATTTGTAACTAGATACAACCAAAGGTACAAATATCCCTACATATGAAAATTATTAATGTTTTGCATTCCAGATCCCTTCCACCTGTTGCCATTAATTCAGATGCTTAAACCAGTTACAATCAAAACTGAAGTACAACAAATAAATAGTAGTTCTATCATTATTTACAGATTGTCTATCAACCAATAAACAGTAGTTCTATCATTAGTTACAGATTGTCCATCAACCAATAAACAGTAGTTCTATCATTAGTTACAGATTGTCTATCAACCAATAAACAGTAGTTCTATCATTAGTTACAGATTGTCTATCAACCAATAAACAGTAGTTCTATCATTAGTTACAGATTGTCTATCAACCAATAAACAGTAGTTCTATCATTAGTTACAGATTGTCCATCAACCAATAAACAGTAGTTCTATCATTAGTTACAGATTGTCTATCAACCAATAAACAGTAGTTCTATCATTAGTTACAGATTGTCTATCAACCAATAAACAGCAACTCTATAATAAACAAGTATCTATCATCGTATAAGCAACAACTCTATAATTACATATAGTCTATTAACCAATTTACAATATATCCATAATAACAGCTTGTCTAGCACATGCACCGATCTGTTAACTTGCAGCTGAAGGGAAAGTAGGCCAATGCTACCTTCTATATACCACAGCAACAATACATCACTTATCTCAGGACATATTCATAAGCATTAATATAAGATCTCTTCAGTACATGAATTAATCAATGAAACATGTATTAGAAATAAGGCATCAGGGCCCACTTGCACAAAGCAATCTTAGAACTACAATGATTGTAACTCCCATTCTCCAACATAGGCTTAAGATATTTGTAGCACTAAGATCACTTTGTGCAAGTGGGCCCAGAATGGTACAATGTGAAACACATATAAACAATTCTGAATTTAGATGAAATAACAATTTTGTTTTCATTTTCACCTACACTAAGTTAGGGAATGTCAATACATCTTTGTGATCATCCCTCCATCAAGATAGACATAACCCTATCAACACATACATGTGTAAAAATATTTATCTGAGAAATTAAAACACAATACAATGGAAACCCAAAACAATTTCAGAGCTGAGGCAACCTAGACTTGCCCAATCCTGGTAGACTTGAGTTTCAGTCCTCAATCTATTCTCTAAGGTTTGGGGAACAGACTATTTGCAATCTACAGAAACCAGGAACCATACTACAAGACTCTCAGACACTGCTACACTCGTAACCTCTCAGCACCAGTGACCAAAAGGGAAAGGAATTTGGGATATGTTCCACATCATTTCATGGGCATTTATGGGTGAAAAATGTCTTATCTAACCATCTCGGAGGTAGGAAAGTTCAGGAAAGAAGTGGACTGTAAAGAAGAGAGTGGAAAGAAGAGTTGATGGGATAGACATATATAGAGTAATGATGCTTTGAAAGACACAAGGATCAAGAGGTTAATTTTCTTGCAGGAAAGATGACTATTAAAAGAAAATCATTATGTGAAAAACACATGGATGGCAAAGAGTAAGACAGGGAGAAGACTAGGATGACAAAGTGATACTAACTGCAAGTTTCAAAGGAACCATTCTGGACAAGTAGGATGATTTCTTTGACTGTGTAATATCATGTATCCTCGAAGATGAAAGTGATTGTTACTTACGTTCCAGCTCTATCTAACTGAAGGTTTGCTTGTCACATATGCATAACTTTTATGCATCATATCCACTGGGTCCACTGTGAGTTCAAGGTTAGTACTGGTCCCCAGCATGATAGGTTTCCATAGGGGACCACTAGGGTAGAGATCTGACAGTCACTTGTCAGATTGTGGCACCTTACACCAATTATGGGTTGCTGATGGCCTATTCTACCCCGCGACCTTCATGGGTCAAGTGAGTGAGTGAAACTGTGCTTGGGTGAACAAATTGAGTACTTCAATTCAGACAGAAACATCTTCAGACTCAGAACGTTTCATGTACGTGTCGTTTAACTCAGAATAACTAAGAATGCAGGTGATGAATGAGGATAGAATGATCACAAAGTGAACTCTTGATGCTTTCATAAACCTTGTCTCACAGTTTTGAACATGACTTTCTCTTCCACAAAACCATTCTGTCATGTTAAGACCTTAAATGAAGCAAATCTAGATTTACTGAAGTTTAGGTCTGAATCTCTGCCCTCGTAGGGGCTACTTTTCAGTATAAATGGAGTTGTTGTATTTTTTAAAAGATACACAGTTTTGATAGTAACAAATAAACCAATTTATGAGCTCCAGTGAGAGGGGAAAACCTAAACTTGCTTCATTTCGGATTTTAGCATTGCATGGAGAGATGGGAAAATAATGTGGTTCAGGGACTATGGGCCAGGCCACCACCCAAGCCTGTCCACGCAGGCTTCTGATGAGAAGGCTTTTACAGTTGGAGACACAGGAAGTAACTCCTCTGTGTGACCCAATAAATTCTTGCTTTTGGCTCTGTTTTACTTCTCTACATTTCAACAGGAACTATCAACTGAAGCTTAAAATGTCAAAACATCCATTAAAGAAACAAAATTCCATCTAATAAAAGAATGACCCAAATGTTAAAAAAGAAATCTGTTACAGCCCTAAAATGTTTTTTAATGGGTTCTATGATGGTGTAGAGAATTTAACCTCAGAACCAATACCACATTTTAACACATGTTACCAATTCCGGCACCATCTCATATGATTATGGTTTTCAGGTCTTTTTACTGCTGCCACCATCAGCTTTATTGTTACCTAATAACTGTTCTGCGAAAGAAACAGATACTTTACCACCAGTTAATGGTGAGGAAAATGATGATGAACCATTTGGCAGTGTAAACATTGAACTGACCTTGGACAACAGTTAAACATCAGTTTTGACATGTGTTGCATAACAATTATGGAAAGAGGGATGAGGGTTCTTTCTAAAGGGCAGGAATGTGAGGAATTCTGTACCTTGTCATATGGAACATTTCCTTGCCAGCTTGAGCAGACGGCCATTTGGTGTAGTTGGTTAATCAAGGCAAATTGAAACATCATTACAACCCAGTCAGTGAGCGAATGAGATAAGGAACTTTAAGAGCCAATGCAGCACCCCTTGCAGGCAGTCGTGTAATTGAAGATCCAATGAAATCCTGCTCACTAATGCATCCACATGGTCCAGGCAACCTTGACCTTGTCATTACTGGTATCTCAGAACATATACACAGTGCTGGATGATGATAAAACAATTGAGTCTGTGACCACCAATTACCAAGGACTATAAGCAGTTCCTTGTACAAGCAGGAGATGGAGTTTGTTTGGCGACAAGAGAAAAAAGCAACATCATTGATAATGCTGTGTTTGTTGAATTGATAATAATGCCAGTGTCATTTTAATTTAAGTTGAAGTAATATAAAGAACTGGCCATGTATTCAGAGTTGTAGTTGGCATGCAGTTATTAAAACACTGGATCTTTCTGATATATGTAGTACTTTAGTTGTTTTTTTTCAGTGTGGGTCATGAAACAAACATATTATGGAAAGTGCTATTAAAACATCTGATAAGTATAAGGGGTGGATCATTTTTGCTTCTCAGTAAATTACTGCATCAAAAACCTCTGAAAGTCTCTTTAATGGCCAATCCCTAACAGTCCATTAAGAAATATGTCATCTGCTGTTTCTTTGAACAGAATACATGCATGCTCATATGACAAACTGGAAGCATTTATAATATATAATAAATTATTGGGAATTCTACGGAAGAAATAGTTTTAAATGGGTGTGAAAGATCTAAATGACGATTCATTCACACATACATTTTCATGGAAAATTCACATGACAAGCAAGATCCATCTCTAACATCCACTTGTCAGAACACTTACTTATTGTCACTTGAAATATATTTCCAACATTCAGATCCTCTACTAAATTGTTCTGCTGTATCAGTAAGATCCCTAGTCTGTCGTACAGACCCTGAAGTGTATATATCCAAGAAAGCCCTCGCAAGTCTAGAAAATGTGGCAAGTCTAGATTTCCATAGCTTCAGCTTCTGAAAATGAAGAAAGTCTCAGGGCTCCATTTCATTATATTATTTTTTTTCACTATGAACATTTTTTCAGTAAAATATGTTCATTTCAGAGACTAGCTGTTAGTCTATAAGATCCCTGGCTCATGCTGCTGTGATTTTACACAGTGATTCACGCTGCATATTGAAACCACCCAATTCCAGTAGACACTGGGAACATACTGCTCCCGTGACATCTCATTCTTGAGTCATGTGAAGACAAACATGGGTTTTGGATACTTAGTCTGATTGAGAACCCCTTAGGAAGACAAGCATGGGTACATGGGATCGTGTTGGTTCTACAGTGAGTGAGTGAGTGAGTGAGTGAGTGAGTGAGTGAGTGAGTGAGTGAGTGAGTGAGTGAGTGAGTGAGTGAGTGAGTGAGTGAGTGAGTGACAAGCTCTAGAACCCTATGGGATGACAAGCCTGGGTATTGGACACCTAGCTCTTTCAGCAATACTCCAGCTATATCATAGAGGGGACACCAGAAATGGGCTTCACACATTGTACCACGTGGGTGTCCCATGGAAAGACAAATATGGGTACATTTGACATAGTCTGCTCTAGAACTCCCTTGAGAGGACAAGCATGGGATGCTTCACTTTGCAGAAGACAACCATGGGTATTGGGAATCTATTCTGCTTCTGCACAAGATGATGTTGAATCTCCAATAGGAGACAAACACTAGGTATCTATTCCTGACTGGGAATTCAAAGCACAGTGACCCATCCAAGTCTCGACAAGGCCAGTTTCTGTGAGCAAGACAAGATAATGAGCCTTACCACTGAACAATCAAAGCAAGCACTGTCATATATGTGAACTGTCCAGCATTAAGTAGAACTAGCCCATACCCAGCATATCAAGCCTTGTATTTGGGACTGGAAACTGACAGTCACTTAGTAATGATGGAGATATGATGTTTGTAAACCCACAGGGCTGGGAGCAGCTAATACACAACTCCCACGGCTGCCTGTTGAAGAAGAGGAGAAATCCAATAACAAGATATGAATGTGACACAGATCTGCCTAGAGTTTGACAAGTTGAATGGACAGAGCAAATCCAGGCCACTTAAGGCTCTTCTAAGACAGTATTGAATACAACTAGACTGTAAAACATGACTCAAAGGTCAGACGATTCACTTCATGTTTTCTGAAACCACTGATCATAAAATTGTATGGATCAGCATCCAAATCACATTTGAAAAGTAAACTTTATAAGACACTAAAAACTTCTATTAATACTTGGGTCAGACATACATTTTCTGTTCCTATTTTGATCAAATTCATGTAGGGTTGGGCAAAGAATGAGTGAGTGAGTGAGTGAAAATGGTTTTATTTAGCATTTAGCAATATTCCAGCAATATCATATCAGGGGACATCAGGAATGGGCTCTATGCATTGTACCCATGTGGGGAATCGATCCTGGGTTTTGAAAGTGATCAGGCAAAGTTGTAACCACTAGACTACCTGAAGGTCTGGAGAAGAAGCCTGGAATATAAAATGACTGGTTAGATGGAACTTTCAGCATGTGATAACATTAAAACACTATTTTCCAGCCAAAACTAAATTGTGCTTTTCAATTTCATGTTATGTAAATCTGGGGATTTGTTAGAAACTGCACACTTACTGAAGTATAACACAACAAAAACTTCATCAAGAAGCAAACTCTCAAAACTACAGAATCGATACTGGATTCATTTCAAACAAACTTTATCAATCAAGCAAACACTGTAAATCTACAACTGTGTTCAAGTTACAAGATCCACGAGTGAACAATACAACGTGAACACAGTAACCTGGAGGGTCTTAAACTGCTTGGTTTGGGAACATGCTTGGGAAGAAAGCCATATCGATTCTGTCTATACAACAAGGACAATCACAGTATACAATGTATAGTTCTAAACTGAAGATTACATGACAGTATCAGCAGCATATCGTGTTGAGTGTATGCATGTTCCCAGCTAGTCTGCAGTTTGGCATCCATAAATTCCCTTATCGAGAATGTTAGCTAAGAGTTAGACTGGATGAACAACTGTTTAAATAACTTTTTCAGCATCCTGAACAGAGAATAGGCAACATCCTAATTCTCTTCAGGACATCATGTATTCAGGGTCTTTTTAGGAATTCAGTGGGGATACATGAATTCTGCTTGAAGGGAGAACTGTTTATAATGCCACACTACCACAGTCATGTCATGACTGAGTCACCAAGAACAGTATTAATGTGTGAAGTCAATCCTGAGATCTCAGAGTGATAGGCAAAGAAACTCAACCTAGTTACCCTCTCTCCAAAATAAGTTCTAAGCTCTAATTTCGAGCAGTTAATGGAATGACTGAGTTTAGTTTTAGTACAGCTACATGACGGCAGAGCAATTAATAGATCATATATAGCAAACAATAAATTTAATCTGAACAAAGGCCCCGATATTAGAGCTGAGCTGACACACACACACTTTGGTCAAGTTATGAAATTCTGTTTTTTCTGATGGTTACTTCATGGCTGAAATACTTTGTGATTGTTGCAATAAAAATGAAATAATCAGAATCTATTATTTTCAATGGATGATGCCATCCCCACCAAAATCCCTGCACCAGCATAAGGAAGGATCAAACCCTCTCACACAAAACAAATAGTCCAGAATTCAAGAAACAATTCCCACCATTAGTGCAGGAGAACACACTGTTCATCAAGGAATTGTAATGAGAACCTTGAAGCAATCTGGTCAGTTAAACAAATACTTAATTAGAAGAAAGGTATGTCCTCAGAAAATTATCTGTAAATAACCGTTCTCAGAACACTGTGTTATTTAGTTACTTTTTTAGTTTAACACTGCAACATCCTGTAAATGAACTAGTTTCGTTTGAGGTCTGTTAAAGCAGCACTCGACAATATTCCAGCTCTATGGCAACAAATAATCTGGACAATCCAGTGACTGACATTGTTTACAACAATCTACAGGACAATCTGAAGACAATGACACACCATCAACCAAGTCACCAAGGCTGGCAGCTACAACCACATGCTTGGCTCTTGCCACTGAGTATTTGATGCACAGAAATTTAAAAATTCTAAAACCTTAACTTTATGTCACCGAGTCCACATCACACTTCCAAGGATAAAAGATTCAATAACATCTACAATCTGACAACACAGCCATTCCCAAGAAGAACTTGGTTGTTGAGAAGGCGCACAAGGTAATTTTAATGTTGTCAATTCCCCATTACACTCTCACTATGGAGCTATCACTGAAGCAGGAAGCATGTTGTTCCCTGAACCCACACTAACATAATCACTGTATGTATCTAACCAGACTTATCTGGAACTATATGGGACACATCAACAGCAACAATGTGATTTTATTCAAAACTTGACAGCAGTGTCGATCAAGTGACATATTTTGTATTTGAAGTGCATGCAAGTGAATTAACAGGTCAACCTCTGTAAATCAATCCACTGTTGTCTTGTGCTGCAGAAACTAACTGCTGGTATGACGAAGAGGTTTTGAGATGACCCCAACTGTATATATAGGTGTTGTAGTGTACATCATAAAGCTGCCGACTTATTGCGCTGCTATACTCAAAGTAGGGCATAGATACTATCACTTGTATCAGTCCTCAGGGAATCTGCCATAAAGCTGAAGATACCAACAGAACATATCACCTCTGTATACCAATTTCCATATCAGCCTTGTAAACAAGACTCTCTACCAACTTACACCACATTTAAATGCCTCCTTCCACACAAAATCTCCAGTATAGCTGTTGTATACAATTTCTGTCTACCATCTTCCACACCAGATCTCCTGTATAGCTGCTATATACAACCTCTGTGTACCATCTTCAACACCAGATCTCCTGTATAACTGCTATATACAACATCTGTGTACCATCTTCCACACCAGATCACCAGTATAGCTGCTATATACAACATCTGTACACCATCTTCCACACCAGATCTCTTGTATAACTGCTATATACAACCTCTGCATACCATCTTCCACACCAGATCACCAGTATAGCTGCTATATACAACCTCTGCATACCAAGTTCCACACCAGATCTCTGGTATAGCTGCTATATACAACCTCTGCATACCATCTTCCACACCAGATCACCAGTATAGCTGCTATATACAACCTCTGTGTACCATGTTCCATACTAGATCTCCTGTATAACTGCTATATACAACCTCTGTATACCATCTTCCACACCAGATCTCTGGTATAGCTGCTATATACAACCTCTGCATACCATCTTCCACACCAGATCTCTGGTATAGCTGCTATATACAACCTTTGCATACCAAGTTCCACACCAGATCTCTGGTACAACTGTTATCTCCCATTCCTGTGTATCCTTCAAACCATATTATCTCTACTGCAACTGTTATGTACCACCCTTGTATGCAAGATTCTATAAAATTTAACCTGATACCCCAATACCCTGCAGTTTCTGATCTTTGCTCATGCTGCCAACCAGTGATTTGTCTGGCCAGTCTGTAGGTACACACTGCAATGTTATATCACAGTGTAATCTTGCTGACTCAGCACCTGTGTCCACTGGTAAAATATCCTCCCTTATTGCCCCAAACACCTCCCATGTTTAATCTCTGTATACAATCTTCTCCCCTGACCTCATTAATGTCACCCTGACCTTAAGTATCAAGCTGGTGGGGGTGGGGCACTTTATCAGCAGCAACAGTTCCTGATAACTCCTGTGTCAGTTTGTGAACAGCATGGCCACAGGAAACACTGATTGGGGGAGATCAGTTTCTAAATACTGTACTCTCTTCCTCTAGTGTGCTTACATCATTCACTTAAACAGTAGCTGATATTTCAGAACTTGCAAGTTCTTCTCTAACAGGTGACGTCTGCCTCAAACAAGGAACTTTGTAGAGATGCTGGTTTTTAAGAATAGAGCTATCACACTTTTGATACAGTATGCCAACACAACCATACTTTCAGCATGCAGCGTATGTAAAGTCAGTCAACCATCAAATAATATTAAGAAGACAAGCTGCTAAAATGAGCATAAGCCAATTTTTACTTACACAAATGTGGTGTCAATCAATTCCAAAGGTTTCAATATTTTACATTTCTCATTTCTGACAGATGAATATTGGACATGTAACTATGATCAATATTCAGTGTTAAGTAAGTGAATGTTTAATTACATGATCATATGCTATTTGTCAGACACAATCCATTAAATCCATGTTCCATTCCTCTCATCTTAAGACATGTTGAAAGTAGTTTGGTGGATAAATAAGAGTGTATATGGTTCTACCCTACTTTTAGCAATATTCCAGCAATATGACAGTGGAGGAATACACCAGAAATACTCCTCAGACACATCTGATTCTGGAAATCAAACCCAGGTCTTGGTAGTGATGAGTGAATACTTTAACAACTAGGCTACCCCAATACTTCTTAGATGAATTAATTGCATCTGGACATCTGTTGGAATCAATCACTAGTTTTACTCGAGTGGACAGCCACAATAACCTCCCTGCCGTAATTGCCAATCCCTACAGGAAGACCCTTTGGTGCTTGTACTTCTGTCAACAAAGAACAGATACAATGAACACGCCTCTGTTCAATTAAGCTCTGGAATAGCATTAGTTTGTTGTACTTCTGTTAAGGTCAAGCCGTCTATTGACCATCACCATCGACCTCTGGAATGTATCAATTTCACTACCAGTATCGGAAGGAGACTAGTGAGATCTTTTCCAATTTCATTCCTCATACACTATCATCTTGAACTAACATGGCTGCCCCAGACAGTTGCGACATCAAGTTGTAATATAAGTTCCCACTGACACTCTGTTTCATCACCAGAAGCCATCCCTGTGTTGACTTTACAGACTACATTTCCCTTTGTCCTTGAACACTGCTGTACCATTGATCCAGCTTTGGACTGTGGATAATTGAGTCTGGACCAGAAAACCAAGTGATTGATATTTTGGTACGCCAAGTCTGAAAACAACACACATTAATGTAGCCTCTTGTAACAGGTATGTTATTCTATAAAGGAATCCACACGGTGTCATGGTCTTAGCCATTTGCGGTGATACTGTAGGTCTGTATCTGATACTTCTTCAAGCATTTCGGAAACATGATTATCACATGACTGTCAGTGAGACAGTTGTTCTGGAACAGTAATTCATACATGAACCATCTTTACCAGGATGAAATAAGTGATAGCAGCCTAGTGGTTCATGTGCTTGCTTTCATACATGAGTCTTGACTTTGGATTCCAAAATGCCTTGCTATCTTCCATCACTGATGCAACAGAAATAAATTCCCTGCTGCTTTACTTACAAATCAGATAAAATTATCACAACAAAATAGTATAAAATTGTCAAAAAAATGGAAAACTTGCTTGGGTAATGACTATCACAACTTGGTCAAGAGGTGCAAGTGGAAAGACAATTACAAAATCAAACCACTTTCAAGAAAGTCACTATGGCTAATAGTAGCTGAAAAATATGATTTACTGATCCTTTCCTCATAACTTGTCTGTGATACAGACCATGAAATCTACAAAATGTGGCAAGTCTAGATTTTCATAGCTTATAAAGTAAGTCTCTGAGTTGTTTTTCCTGTATTTATAGTTTTAATTTAAAAACTTTTATTTTCTGTAAAATCTGTTGATTTCAGAAACCAGCTGTTAATCTACAAACTTCTAACAGATTTCAATGTTATTTTCAAAATAAACTGGCAGTGTACCATGTCAATAAAACTAAAAACATATACTTAGAAATTAACAGCAACAAACGTTTCAAAAGATAACGCCATTTTTCAATCACCATGCTGGTTTTCATGTAGGTACAGATATGATTATGATTACCTACTGGCAATTTGTATGTGACATCGGGGATGGGAGACTTCAGAAGAAATATAGTGAGCTCTTCTGTTGTCAGTGTTTATCTATTAACAGTGGTTATGTTCTGGTGTTTGGGGTTTGGCCCACATGGCCATCACTCACACAAACTGACAGTCAAATTACAAGAAAAGCTTCCAAGGATTTCCAGGGAAACAGTGTTAAGTAGCTAGGTCAAAACAGTTGTCTCAATGCTTTTAAGGTACACTTCCTCTACTATTTCCACTGTGGGGCACTATTCTTAGAAACATCTGTTGTTTGTATGTGTTTGGTGAGGTCAGTAGTAGAAGGTAATTCCAAACCTCTGTGGTACCATGCACAGGGCAATAGCATATAGGACACCATTATGGCATTACACCATTGTTGTAGCAGAAGATGTTGTAGCAATCTCCAGCAATATCAAGACAGGGGGCACCTGAAATGGATTTTCCACATTGTATCCATGTGGGAAATCGAACATGACTGATGTTGTACACAATGTAGTAGTCAGGGTCTGTGTGACAGACTAATGTTGTATGTGATGTAGTCAGGGTCTGTATGACAGACTAATGTTGTACATGATGTAGTCAGGGTCTGTATGACAGACTAATGTACATTATGTAGTCAGGGTCTGTATGACAGGCTAATGTTGTATGTGATGTAGTCAGGGTCTGTATGACAGACTAATGTTGTGCATGATGTAGTCAGGGTCTGTATGACAGACTAATGTACATTATGTAGTCAGGGTCTGTATGACAGGCTAATGTTGTATGTGATGTAGTCAGGGTATGTACGACAGACTAATGTTGTATGTGATGTAGTCAGGGTCTGTATGACAGACTAATGTTGTACATGATGTAGTCAGGGTCTGTATGACAGACTAATGTACATTATGTAGTCAGGGTCTGTATGACAGGCTAATGTTGTATGTGATGTAGTCAGGGTCTGTACGACAGACTAATTTTGTGCATGATGTAGTCAGGGTCTGTGTGACAGACTAATGTTGTACACGATGTAGTCAGGGTCTGTATGACAGACTAATGTTGTACATGATGTAGTAGTTAGGAATTCACAAGCACTTTTGAATGTTCATTTTATACAAGTAAACCTTGATGCAAGCAGGGGTCATAATTCTTCAACCATGACATCTGGTTTCAGTCATATTCTCATGATTTCCTCATTGTGTGAGAAAAGATAAATTTTGATTCCAGCTCCTATTCTTCAAGTAAAGGTAGAAGAGGTCAAAAGGTATACCCATCAATGCTTGTACTAATGCCCTCTTCATGGACATCAAACCAGCTAGTCAAAGGATGTTCTAAAACTACATGTAACTAGCCCTAAAGCAAATAATCAAGTAGTACTTGAAGCTCAAGACCTGCAGTTTTTCCCCTATGATGACATTGGCCAGCATGCTTGTTCAATTCATCTCAATATAAACCCAAAGCTGTTTAACATTGGTTTACGACCCCAGCATTTACAGAGAAACCACACTGTTGACTTTCTGCCCTCCATCTGCAGACAAGGCAGTCATGGAAGCATAAGCACTATGGAGACTTCAAAGAATCCCAAGTGGTTTGAGAGTAGTGACTGAGATGGTGGTTATCTGGGTGTGGGTCGAAGAGTGTAACCATGATCTCCCTAATTACCCAATATGGCACGGTAATGAACATCCTTGGGCAGGAGCAGAAGTTCAGTTAGCAATAAAGCTCAATTCAAACAATGTTATGCAAACACAGACCAACTGCTGCTTCAAGCTATACATTTTTTCCTTCTACAATCATGGCAATAAACCATCATGATATGTCATGAAGGGCAATTACTATCCATCATGTCTGGTGTTCCTGTCAACAACTGTTATCAACTTCAAAGTCACAAGGAAACAGACACAACAGACTACAACACCACCAATAGCAGGGCTGGCATATGTATAAATCAAGAACATTAAATTTACATAGATTTTGAAAATGGTTTTGGTTCAGTTAAATAATGTGATACTGCCAGGGTCAGAAATTTAGAACTGAAACAACCATATCAACTGAATGTGTAATAGGTGGCCATAATGTCTATTAAGAAAATCAGTATGGAATAACACATGGAGAAAGAGACTTATGCACCGATCAGAACTCACTGATTCTCTGTCCAGTACTGTTCACTTATCTAGCCTTGCCTCATCAAAGGATAAAATTCATAAATCCAGGGACTAGATTTTTTAAGCTCTGTTAACACTAAGATTGTGGTCAATGCCATGCGTTAGCATTACCTGGAGACTTAAGATTATCTTAACACTAAGAGCGCTTTGAATATCTAGGTCTAGGACTTAGCATTCAGTACAGCCTTACAGCAAGACTACTAGTTTTGATTTAGTTGCATTTAGACATTATGTACAAAATAATTATGCAAAAAGGATAATTCTACAACTATGCAGCAAGACAATTAAGCCTCACTAATATCCTGACACTCCTAACTTCAAATGTAACACACAAACATTAACCAGAGTTTCAGATCCAGGACTCTCTTCACCCAAGGAGTGTGAGGCTGTTACTTGAGACCATAAACCACCACCAGGATGGGGACATATTGAGACGGTTCAGCTGACTGGGAAATCAATCCACACACAAACAACAAAATTGCTGTTTTATTGTTGTTAAACTGCTGCATCAATCACCTGCCATCATGATCCTGGATCAATGTCCATTAACAGTCTGTCAAGGTTATCGGTTTGTTCTGCATCAAAGCAACATTTCGTAAGGTGGAAGTTGTTTTATAGGCTTAATTGTCTCTACAGTTAAATATTACTATTACGATGGTAACTCAGACATTCTACAACAAAGGTAAACATAATCTACCCTTACTATCAACACATCAAACTCAATTATTCTGTTACAGTAGAAAATTTGGCATATATTTAATTTAAAACAAAGCTGCAAATGGTGCCTACTTAAAACCTGTGATTGTATTCGGTTTCATGGTAACTGGTGGAAAGAAAAAAAAAATGTAAGGAAAAAAAGGATGGACTCTTGATCACCAGCAAAACTTGTCTTTAGAAAACGTAAGACACTAATATGGATTCTGTTCTGTTGACCATTGCCCAAGTCAAACTTCAGTGATGTTTCTTGAATACATTTTGTTTCATTGCAAGAGCCAAAACAGATATTCATAATTTGTGAATATGCCAATATTCTTTTCACCATTTCCAGAGCCAACAAACTTCTTGTTTCCAAATAACACACAGATACATGAAATGTGTGTGCCTTGGGTATTAAGACCACTCGAGGTTGTAGTTCAAATATATCAGTTGTGCATGTTAGCATGAACGTAGATGGACTGCCTAATACATACATGCAGGGATAAATACCACTCTCATGAATCCACAAGATAGCTCTAGACAACCACCACCAAGTGTGTCCTGACCCAGCTCTACAAATCACATGGTAACCAGTTCTTGGACAACCACCACCAAGTGTGTCCTGACCCAACTCTACACACAACATGGTAACCAGATCTTGGACAAACACCAGCAAATCTATGTTCCACATGGCAACCGGCTCTTGGACAAACATCAGTAAGTCTATGTACTACATGTTAACTGGTTCTTGGACAACCACCAGCAAGTCTATGCACAACATGCTAACCAGCTCTTGGACAAACACCAGCAAGTCTACATGCCACATGTTAACTGGCTCATGGACAACCAGTACCAAGTCTATGCATAACATGGTAACCAGCTCTTGGACAAACACCTGCAAGTCTATGCACAACATGGTAACTGACTCTTGGACAAACATCTGCAAGTCTACGCACAACACCCATGGTAACCAGCTCTTGGACAAATATCAGCAGGTCTATGCACAACATCTTAAGTGGCTCTTGGAGACCTGGGTCCTGATCAACAGAACATTCACAGTACTACAACATTCATAAGCCTATGGTATTGTTATGAAAACTTATGGGATCAGGATGCTGGATCACTTAGACAACTGTATTTGAGGTACAGCATGGGCTAGCAGAGACTTAATCAACTATGTTAGTGGTACTGGATACTGGCTTTCTCAGTGACCAATCCTGAACAACACTGCCAGACATGCTGCCATACAAAGACAGGATTCTTGAGAGAAACCAACAATTCCATGACCCTGGACAACCAGGTCATGTTGAAAATATCAAGTCTGATTCCACTCTTTATTCTAAATAGGGCCATATACTTCGAGAGTACCACATTTTACTGACAGAACAGCAAATCCATACTGCAATGATCATTACCATCCCCTTGGTACCAACCAAGCTGTCTCCTCCCCTGTAATACCATACTATATTAACCACAGAAGCTGATATATTGGGGACATTATTTCAGGCAGGTTCACTGAAAATCTTCAATCATGCTTATTGTCTAGTGCAAGCCTCAGTGGTTGAAACAAGGTTTGAATATTTCTCAGGGACAGATATTTTGTCATGCAGATAGCTAGATGTCTCCATATGTGATTGAGAAACCTCTTTCTCATGAAGCTCTAAATTTATTGAAAACATACTTGGAAGTGGTGTGAGAGACTTAACAGGGAACAGTTAATTCATAACGCTAGTAGCTTGTAGGTTCTCCTTTAAATATGTAGTCTATCGCACACTGTCCTGTAATACTAAAGACGTAAATGAGCAAGTCTAGATTTTTACGGGTTTAGGAAATCTACCAACTTCCTGGGTATCTTTTTCAATATAAAGGAGTCTATTCATTACTTTCTACATTTTATATATATGCAAGGTTTAAGTGTAGTCTAGGCCACACTGTGAGACATACTATGAGGAAATGATACAAGGGACTTCACTTCACTGGGGAGCTAATCTGCAATTCTGGTAGCTTGTAGGTTCTCTTGTAAATATCGTGCCACATAATCCAAAGGTACCTGTCTTGTCTTTCCCAGCAGAGCCAGTCAGTGATTTATGTAGAAGGCATTGTGGAGAGACAAACATACCTCTCATAAACAACATGGTCATTTGACATTCTCCCAATGCTGATTGTCTCTCCCAGTTTCTATAAATAGATGACCAACATCAGTGTCCAGGCAGTTTACCCTTGGTTACCCCAGCTACTGTTTATATTGATCAAGGGGTACACTTTGATTCATTTTCTCACAGCCAAGAAATGAGGGTTTCTAAAAGAGTAAATAAGGAGAACATTGGAAGATGAGCTTCAACCAACATCAGGTAGGGGAAGTTGGGCATATTCATTGGAACAGTGATCTCTTTGTGACTTGGTGCCAAGTCATTTCACATCCTGGTCCAATTTTGCACATCTGATGCCACAATAACCAGTTTTATCACAAGAAATGGCAAATATTAGATCTCATATGTGCTTTATCATCACTCAATGTTGGCAAAGTGACACTAAATAAATTGCATATTTTTATATCTTTGGACCTCTGTCCATGCTTACAGAAGATAGCTGCAATTTAGTGTGAGACAAGACCAGAGGTTCCTTTCAGTACGTAATGGACCAGCAACTTTACAGATGTAGAATCACTCATCAAACATTCTGTCAAGTCAGCAAAATGATCATATGTCTTCAACAGACTTGCATCTTTCCTATACAATTATAATTCATGATATTTATTAAGTTTCGATGAATGTTGTACATGCAAATCAACTGCCTACCAATTAACCCTAAGATGGAAATACAATTATTAACAATGTTCATTTCTTAACCTTATACTGTAGGCTTATCTGGATATATTAGTGCTTAATACTGCTTGTCAAGAGAATGAGTATACATTTATTTTGTTTTCAGCTAAATTCCAGGACATGGTTTAGCAGGAACAGATGAATTGTACCCATGTAGGTAACTAATTTCGTATGAATTTAAGAGATGTAAAGATGACATGATACTGTCCAGAAACTGACTGACGGTACAAAACTGGCCATGTAGACGTCTCGTCTGTGTATACATCCTGGGGATCCTGCTGATGAAGGACTCAGACACCTTGATATACACATGTACCAATGGTTTATCCACTACAAACAAAACTGATAGGTATTTAAACATGGGTCATCTCAAAGTGGTTTCCTGACAGTTTACAATAACCCCGCTTCAGGGATCTACCTAAGCAACCCATCTCTAGGTATCTACCTACAGTAACCCATCTCCAGATATCCATCTGCAGTAACCCATCTCCAGGCATCTATCTACAGTAACCCATCTCCAGTTATCTACCAGCAACCCATCCCCAGGCATCTCCCTACAGTAATCCATCTCCAGGTATCTACCAGCAACTTATCTCCAGGTATACACCTACAGTAACCCATCTCCAGGTATATACCTACAGTAACCTATCTCCAGGTATCTACCTATAGTAACCCATCTTCAAGTATCTACCAACAGTAACCCATCTCCAAGTTTCTACCTACAGTCACCTATCTCCAGGTATCTACCTACAGTAACCCATCTCCAGGCATCTACCTACAGTATCCCTCCCCTTCCTTTTTCTCCTCCTGTCCCTCCCACACCTCCTATCTAGTTACAGGCATTGCAAGCAGGTGCCCCTGCCCATCTTGGTCCATCAGATCCAACATCACCCTGCATCTACTGACCAGCCACCAGGAGCTGTGAAGGCTGGTGGTCAGCACAGACTGTGACCAATTCAGTGCTAACAGCTTGACATTTAGGAGTATTTAGTGGGAATTTGACTGAGGCCATAATTCACAGTTAGCTCAGACAGGGTGGGAGCCGAATGTAACTAGCTGCTGCTGTAACTGTAAATATTTGGCTTATCTTACATGGATGGAATTTCTCTCAAAGGAAGGTTGTTTTTAGCCATGTGGCCTTGTTTTGATGTTTATTGGTATTTCCAAGCACCTGTTCTTTCATGTGGCCAATTACCGAACACATTCTTATTGTTTGTCTACATTGTTTACAACCATTGTTAACTTGTAAAAGACTTTAAAACTTTTAATAATGTTCAGTATTTAAGATGACAGGCAAACATTCTTTCCTCAAACAAAACTCCAACATAAATCTTCAAACTGACTTTGCTAACATCACAACTTATTAGTCCCACAAGACCTTCTACTTCTTGCAAAACTGAAACATAACTTTTTCCAACGTACTGTCAGTATAATGCTTCCAGACTTTCCAACTTGAGTGGCTTTCAGAATGAACCATTTTAAACAAAACACCAACATATTCCAGTAAATCAGCAAAAACAAATAAGTACTTCACAGGATACACCAATCGTGTTTCTACCACCCACACACAAAATGTTCTCAGGCAAAGTTTTGCAGTGGAGATATGTTTCTAAGATATATCACGGCCATTCATTTAGAAATAGTGCAAACATCTGTTTTAAGCTCTCGAAACAACAATGCTTAACAGCAATCCTATTATTAGCATTCCCGTTTGTTTTCTTCTGGAAAATCTCACAACCCACGTGGGGTATAATCCATCCTCCATAATCTGATCATAAAACCAAGGCTTTCCCAACATGTTCTCTGCCAAGCATAAGAATCATATCTGAGTCTGCAATTCTTATCACTGGTTTCCAGTTGAGTGCAAAACATCCATGTAGAACATGCTATTCAAAATCCCTCTCACCCCCTCTCATCTGCCTCCTCCCTCCCTCCCTACTCCCTGCCAGCATGTAGGAGATGGATGGAATGTCCGACATGCCTAGCCATACCTTCGTCATCAGGTCTATGGTTTACCTTGGTAAGACTCACATCCATCTGTAGCGGTGCATTATGTCAGGTATGTACCTGGTAAGAGCTGGGTAAAACATCCCTTTGTAGTGGACAATTATTTCAAATCGGTAACTGGTCATCTAGGTTTACTGTTACCCATGCATGGAATCGAAACTGGAACTTTGGCATGACGAATGAATACTTTAACCACTAGGCTACCATACTGCCCCTTTAAAGTATGAGTTACAGAAGATAAAGTTTATTGATACTGTACAAACATCTACTGGTGGAACCAGAGCAGTTCTACAAATGACCTTAGGAAGTGTTGTACCGATGTAGCTGCTAAGAAAACTCGAGTGTGTAACTGACAAATGGACCATACATCCTTGTACAATGTTCAGGACATATTTTTCAGTTTGGTTTGTGGGTCATCAGTCATCCTGGGGCCAACACTGTCATGTCTGCCTCACACTCTCCCTAATGTAACAGGTTCCCTGACACACTTCAGTCCTGCAGCAAATGTGAGAACATTGTTTTGGTTCAGACATTAAGTTATCCTTAATGCATCATAGGCCCAGAGAGAAAGAATAAGGCAGTCTGTCCACTTCTTTGACCTTTGGACTAAACAACATCTGTAAGGCCATAGATACACGCTCAGAATTCTAGTCTACACAAGCACATCGTGCAAATACAGTGGAAACTGTCTGAACCAGCACTCACCAGGACTGAAGAAATAATCCAATTTAGACATTGTGCCAGAATGCAGACCTGATGATAAATGTACAGGCCACAAATGGGACTGAGATTTTATGCCGGGGTTGACAACTTGCCTGAGTGGGCAGATGCCGGTTTTGACAGCTTCCACTGTAGTTAAATTAAATGTAAATTGAACCCCTTTGTTACTTCGTAATCATGTTCTCCACAATTTCCTTCATCGCTATGATGCAAGCAAGGAGACATATTATGCAATATATATTGTAAAGTTAGGAATATACTAAGGTCAATTAAAAATAGTCAGTTTAGTTTTATGACACATTTAGACATATACTGGCAAAATCACGGCAGGGGCACACCAGTAATGGGCTTCACACATTGAATACATGAACTTGGATATCTTTGACATAATGAGCCATGTTCTAACCTCTAGGCTACAATACTGCCATGAACTCAATTAAAAATGTTGAAAAAAAATACAGTCAAATAAGAACAACATTTAAAAAAAACCCCAAACATATGTATTTATAAATTTTATGTTTTTTTGCAATAAAAGAGAACATTTCTTTTTTTAACTTGTCAAAACCCAGGTTGGATCCATTCATGAAACTAACCAAGTAATTCACTTGGCCTGATTACTTGCTTATAACTTTAGTAATCTCTTGGGGTCACACTCAGACAGCAGCAGAGACTATCACCCGAGGCTATGGTCACTTATCACAAAGATAACAAACAGGGAACAGACTGGACTATCCAGTAAATAGCAGTCTTTAATTACTGAGCCTTGTCACTCAGTAGTTAGATCAGGCCACACCACTGACCATCAGTACTCTCAGATATCACAATCTCCAGCAGGGGTACAGCAAGGATATGTTTCAGGTGCTTATGGTAATTACTTGATGTTACACATTGTTCTGAATCACAGAGAACAAGGCAGTAAATAATACCATTATAGACTCCCTGTTTAATATTCACCCTGAAGTCAAAGTATACAATGGCATTTAGGCTGTATTAGGTCAGATACATATATTATGGAATAATGAGCATCACGGCTGACTGATATTTTCATGATACTGTTACTTTCAAATGAAAACAAATAATCGTTTCTGATACTAAACCTGTATAATGTATACTTTGACTATGGCATGTAATTTGTCCTGTTTCACACTGATATGATTCAGCTGAAACAGCTCCCAGCCATCATCACTCATCTTTAAAAAAAGGGAACAAACACAGATTCAGTATACCAGTGTCCCCAAGCAATGAATTTAATTAAAATCTCATAGTAATAAAACTTAAACTGTAACTAATACTCATATTTCAGTGTCCACTAGCATAAATTTATCATTGCTATCCAGTTCAAAGTAAAATATATTTAAACCAAACATTTTTAAAATAAATAACGTTGTTAGGAAAAGATGATTAAGTATAATTAACAATAAACACATTTGATCTACAAAGTAAACACTCTTACTCTAAAATAACACTAATTGATTTCCTTTTGATGAACTAATTGCATTTAATTCATAAATGAATTCATCAGCTTATGTAATAACGCTTCCAGGTTCACAGACGCTGTCTATTTTAAGCACAATATAATGTGAGAAATATACCATCATTCTAGCCAAAAGCTGCTTGAACACTTTCCAAGTCTAGTTCCTGCACCTCTTTGACTTGAGTCTAAATAGTGCAACCAAAAACTTATAATATCAGTGAAATTAGCTAAAACATACTTTCCTAATTACAAATAATATCACATTATGTCGACAGCCTGTGAAGGTACTTTTGAAAGTTGTAAGGGTGGCTACGTATAAGAGGTTCTGTTATCTCTATCTAGTGATGTGATGACCTCTTAAGTTGGTAGACATACATACATCGCTATCATGGAGGATGTGCCCCTCCAAAAGTTACATACAACTTTCCTCCTAGTTTGCTGTAACTTGACCGATCTTGATGAGATTTTCACTCACCTTAATAGCCTGAGTTCTTGCCCAATGGTCAAAGTGGGTTTTGATGGTGAATACCCTCTTTTTTTCGAAAATTTGTGGGTTGAAAGCTCCCCTTGGTATAACCAGAGTCAACTATAAGATGCCATGCCGGTGTTTGTGGAGGAATTTGAAATCCGACTCTCCTGGCTGAGAGGAAGAAGGGAGAGCGGCAGTGATTGGACCAGCAGTCTGTCTCAAACCCTCACCAGGCAATGCGCCAGATATACACCGACAGATAGAAAGGATGAACAGACATATGCAGAACTACAGGGAAGGATAAGCATTATTCTTACTTTGATGGTGAAATTAATGTCGTCTGCGATGTGGATTAGAAAATGGTTAAGGACTTAGGTAATTAAATCTATATTACTGAATGTTCAGATGGTAGGAAGTCATAACTTAAGATTGACAGGGCATACATGTATATGTAGGTTGGAAAGGAAGTAGGAAGCACGGAGAAGGATTCCAGAACAAGTATCAGATCTCACAGACAATATTTCCTGACACACAAGCATTGGGTTAAAATATATGGTTCAAGGAAATAATCACAACAAACTATAAATATGCCTCATTGTACGAAAGTTTAAACCGGGATAAAAAACATTTATATTATAGCCAACTTTTCTTGGTCTGGACAGAATTTTGATATCAACCACTAAATGGTCGAAACTAGATACACATTTTGTAAACAGGTATACTGCACAAGAGAATGTAGATTTTTTTAAAATGTTTTGTCTGTTTTTTTTATGCATATTACAATTCAAGATGAGATAAACAAGGAAAAATTCAATACAAAATCTTAATGAAGAACACAAGAGATAGACAAGTTTTTTTCCCACTCTTTAATTTTTTAAATTACATTCATTCCATTTGAACTAACACGGAACAAGCCTTGTTCATCTCGTCTCCTCCCAACAAACTGAAAGCAACTTTGACCTCAGTCTCCAATGAGTCTACAGATAATCCCAACCAGACATAATCCATCACCAATCCAGAGCTAGATTAAACCTCCTCCTCATCCAAACAGACAAGCCACAACTACTCACATGACAGCTTCAATGATCCAAGCCATTCTCCAAATCAATGCAGCCTAAAGTTGTCCAAAGATACAAATAGGTTCAGTCCATTCCATAGTATGATCCTGTTGAATGACATTTTGTCCCCGAAACAAGAGCACCCTAAAGGAGCCCAACAAACGTTAATTCTGACTGGAGCTGAGGCAGTCTAGTCTTGCTCAATCATTTAAGATTTGAGTTCTACCTACACCTGATGATGTAATTGTCCATAGGTGAGTACTGCGGAATCATACTCTAGGTTTATATAAGGTAGATTCATATAGCTGACTATGTTTACAGGGACAGATGCATCTACCAATTCTATATAGATCCTTTTGAGATTTATTTAAACTAACACATGATACATTGTTAGACATATGTTTTCCATTTAAATAGAACTGAAATGTTGAATGTCCGATCACAAAATACATTGTTTCTTTTCCAAACAGGTGAATCCATGCTTGACGATAGATTTCTGGACCAATCCACTCAGACCGCCATTCCACCTAAGACGGGCCTCAACTCACTGTGTATCTACTGGCTTCTGCTCAGTGAGTCCTCGCTCTCTCTCACAACCATGGCTGTCTCTTGGCAAAGTTTATCATGCCATGCATTCTTACCATCTAATTACAGCCATAATCATAGCCGGGATATTGTTGCCTTGCTAATTTACTCATTTCATACTTATTACAGCAATTGTCCAATTTTCCAATAATTGATCTTCCTCATCTGAAATAGTCCACAGCACATTATGACCTGAATGATAAAGTGTCATGTTTTCATCATAGCACAAGGCAAATATAACATAAGACCAAAACAAACTACTCACATATTCTTCACATTAGAGTTTTCTTAAAAGGCAGAGGTGAGAGATTTGTTTGAGTTTAATACTTCTTGAAACAGTATTCCAGTTATCACACAGTGTGGTAGCTTGATATGCAGGGATGAGAATGGGTATTAGTGAAAAAAAGGGATCTTGGGGGTGATTCACAAGAATGGCCCCAGTGCGATCAAATTCATGGAATTCCACAGACCCATGGAAAATTCTCATCCCAGTATACAGGAGTAAAGGACTCAGCTGTTTACTTTTGTGTATTCCATGGAAAAAAGATGGTGTTGAATAAGCAAGAAACATGACTGATCAAACCAACAATCATAGATGTCTGTGCATCAAATTCAGTTCCTTAAATGGATACAGTGTACATAATCAGTTCTTTACTCCAAATAGTCATAGCTGGAATATTGTTAAGTGTAGCATCCATCCATCCACATACCCACCCACCCACCCAATCCCACTCACTCACTCACCCACTCACCCATTATATGGAAATTTATTCCTGTTGTTTCCAGAATAAAACAAAAACAGATGAAGCCATTCTGAAGAATTAAGCATTCCTTGTTATGTGACCTACTAGTATTCATGATACAAGCGGGGTGCATATTGTGTTTTTGTACGTTCACTATATACCACCTACTTAACTGAAATAATAACGTCCAATTGGTGCTTCATGACAGCACGTGATTGATGGCTGCTTGATTCTTGGCCTCTACTATGCAGAAGTCGACAAATAAGGATTGAAAAATAAAAAAAATCCTAGATGCTGGTTGAAAGACTTGAGTATTTTCACCTTTTTTAAAAAAGAAACTATCTTCACAAAAACATGAGCATAAATGTGGATTTGTTCAAAATCACAAAAATAATTATTTGGAAACTTTATTCTTCCAGCAGAAGGAGCATGAGAGGCTCGGTAATTTACAGTGCAGCAAATTGCTGCGCATACCATCAGCTTGCAAGAAACACCTTATTGCAGGTGCAATCACAGATTCGTTCCGTGGTGGCACATGTTCCTTTCCAAGAGCAACTAGGTCATAAATCAAGCTAAGATCATGCAGTATTGGGCAGACATGCCAGACTGACAGTGTTCAAATCAAAGATTTGCTCTTAAGTGGCACATATTCCTATGACAACAAAAAAGTCACAAAGTTAAGCAACCTTGGATATAGACACAAATGGACAATGTCATTTCTTTCAAACACTGTTAATGGGGAAGTGGGTGGGATTTACCACATGTAATAGAGGGGTATTCTTCATGTTAATAATTATGAGTTCAACTAACTGGAATTAGGTGAGGTTGACGGGATGGATGGGTAGGGGTGGTTAGAGGGAGTGGATCAAGGCAGGGTTCAGGTTCCTGGAATTATGTGAGGTTGAAGGGGTGGATGGATAGGGTGGTTGAAAAGAGTGGATCCAGGCAGGGTTCAGCATCCTTGCATTAGGGGGAGCTGAAAGAGGTGGATGCGTAGAGGTGATTTCAGGAAGCAGATCAAGGCAGGGTTCACCCTCCAGGAATTCGGGGTGGATGTGTGAGTAGAGGTGGTTGGAGGGAATGGATCCTGACATGGTTTCAGCATCCTGGAATTAAGTAGAATAGAAGGGGTGGATGGATAGAGGTGGTTGGAGGGAGTGGATCCATGCAGGGTTAAGCATCCTGTAGAGATGTGTTGAGGGGTTTCAGATGGACAGACAAACAGAGGAGTGGTAAGGGAGACTTCATGTTAAGAATAAAACCCTGTTTCTCTAAGCAGCACAATCACCTTCTCCAACATGGTGGTCCACGATAAGGCAGGTGCTTGTTTTCCTTGGCATGTTGTTAACCTCCACAAACTAGCCTAAAATACATGGTATTTTTGTTCATGACTGAACTTTGACAAACAGAGATAGTGCATCATACTGACACAGTAAAGCACTCGTCAACTGTACTCCATGAAGGCATTAACCCACATCATTCTGGACCTGTGAACTGTTTAGTAAACACAAGCACTTGGCATACTAATGGAGGAAGGAAAGGTTCAAATGCGGTCAGTGCTGGTTTAACATCTGCTTCTTAATGCCATGACATAAGCATGGAGATCACACGCATGTTGTGTTCCACCACAAAAACCATGTCCTGCTGTTTCTCACTTTCTTCTTGCACGCAAACAAGTGTCATCGTATTAAAACTAGACCATTACTGTCTGTTGCTCATCTGCTTCTTTGTGTACACACTTCAGAACCTTCTTTAATTACCAACAAAAATTTGGAGTCAGTTTAAGCTGAAAACATTTGCCATTTGCACAAAGTGCAGTTTCATGTATATAAGGTGTTTCTTTACTGCATGATTTAAGGACCTGCCAACAACAAATTTCAGAAACGTAACAATAAAATTGAAATTATTCGACCAGACACTGAACTCATTTCAGTGGTAAAAAGGGTTCAAAGACAATCAAGAAGAGGAAAGTAACTCTTCTAAACAGTATCTGAAGGATCACAGTTTTATTTTAACCACAGACATCTGTGGTATACATAGCAAACAAAAAATGAAACATTCCTAAATGAAGGTAGTCTGTTGTAAAGTCCCTGAAGCAAATATACTGAGTACACATGAAAACGCACCACTCGAAAAAAGTCAATGTTTAAGTTCAAATGAACTTCAATATAATTTTTATACAACAACACTACAGTGACGTCACCTGACATGCCACGTGCAAGAAATGTGAGAATTTCATGTTAACTGTGACGCTAGGCAATTTTTCGTAAAAACGCAACATTTTGCACGCACACCACGGGAAAAATGAATTTCACTCTGAATTTGTGCACACTTTGCCTTTAAAAGCATGTGAATCTGAATAAAATTTCACTTCTTTACTGACACTTGTGAAAGGCCAACACGATGCCGCAACTTACAGACCCTGAATGGGAACGTGCCATAGGCATGCTTCAAAATGGCGCCAGCACCTGGGAAATAGCCCATCAGATCGTACGGGATGATGTCCGAGACCGAACACTACCAGTGACAAGAACGGCTCCTCAAGTCTAAGGACGACATGGATTTACTGACCCCAACACCGTCTGCGAGCTGCAGGCCTGCATGCACAACATCCTTATTTCGGCCCCATATTGACAGATCGTCACCTAAATCAGCGTCTACAGCGGGCAAACAGGCACTAGAATTGGTGACTACGACAATGTTATCTTTTCTGACAAGTCACGATTTCACTTAAGGAACGCGACGTGTTTGGCGAAGACATGGTGAACGTTATAATGCTGATTGTGTTGCTCAGACGGACCATTGGGGTGGTGGCAGTATTATGGTGTGGGATGTAATAAGCTACCGTCACAGAACCCCTCTCCATATCTGCAGAGGAAGGGTGAACGCTGTCTACTACAGGGACCAGGTGCTGCAGAAACATATCGTGCCGTTCTTCAACCAACACCACAATGTCCAAATGTCCCAACAGAACAATGCTAGGGCACACACTGCAAGGTGTCCATGCAGTACCTTGCACAGCAGAACATCCCTGTGCTTCAGTGGCCAGCTCTGTCACCCGACCTCTCCCCTATCGAGCACTTAGGGGATGAAATTGGACGATGTCTTTCACATCGCCGCCAGATGGACAACATCCGAGAACTTGAGGTTGCCCTTGTTCAGGAGTGGAATGCTATCCCTCAGAACACTATCCAGGGACTGATCAACTCCATGCAACGACGATGCACTGCAAGTGTCAATGCAAATGGCAGTCACACCCGTTATTGACTTTCCTGGTTGACCCCTACACCAGTTAACCCTCTCTCGCGCCTTAACATTACAGTGAGTGAAATTTAATGATGTTTAAATCTTCTTAAATCATCCATTATCTCAAATGCATCATAAGTATATAAACTTCACATATCAATCCGTGGAGCTATTCCAGATTTCGTGAGTGGTGCGTTTTCATACGAACTGAGTATAGATCCACGAAAGCTCACACAAGTCTAGAAAATAGGGCAAGTCTAGATTCATCTAGCTTCTGAAAATGAAGAAAGTCTCTGGGCTCCATTTCATTATATTACTTTATTTGTACTATGAACTCTTTTTCATTAAAATATGTTCATTTCAGAGAATAACTGTTAGTCCAAAATGAAGATTAGAGACTTAACTTATGCAAGTGCTCTCAATGGCTACATGAACATTCACTTCAATAAATATAATGTAATCTAGATGCATTGCGAAAAACATTTTCTTAGATATAGCTCTGTAGATATATTTTTCTGTATTCATCAGACATAATTAAAAATACTATACGACTGTTAATTTCAACCAAATGATTAAACCCTCTACTGAGTGAGTGAGTGAGTGAATATGGTATTACACTGCTTCCAGCAATATTCAAGGAGTATCATAGCAAGGACCACCAGAAATGGGCTTCACCATCGTACCCGTGTGGGAAATTGAACTGGGTGTTTACTATGACAAGCAGTTGTTCTAACCATCAACCTATCCTCCGACTCTGCATCTGTTGTGTCAAAGGGGTGTCCGAACTATGGGTTCATGTGATATCTCCAAAAAACAAAAAGATACTTCTTCATGCAATCTACTGGAGTGTTACTGGCAAGGCTCATGCTAATCTTGTTTGAAAACACTTCAGTGATCATATCAAGTCACTGCTATCAACACTTTGCTGCTCACACCTAATGGAATATGTTTCAAATATAATCAACACATTGGCACTGATTATGCTCTGGAACTAATGTTTCCTATTTGCCACTGATATCAGAAATTGTTTCGTTAGAATTTTTTGCAACTCAATTATTGGCTTTTCAGACTGCACTTCCGGTGCAACAAGATAAATTGATTAAAAATGAACACCTTCATTTCCTGATGAGGTACTTTACTTCACACTGATTCAGAACAGCAAACAGAAAGGTCACTTAAAGCTATGATAAATTAATTATTGGCCTCTAGTCCCCTACCCCCAGATTGAACTTCAGATGGAAACATAGACAACATACTATGCTGAACATTATAATACCTGCTCAAATTGCTAACTGACAGTTTCACAAAATTTCATTATATGCCACAATCTATCCTGTTGAGCTTGTCTTATCTATAATGTACTGCTATGCACAACATCCAACCTGAATGTAAAACTGACTGTGTATCTATTTTTTAATCATGTTTACACTGACCTGTTATATAACTACCTGCATGATGTTGATGTATGGAGATTAAGAAAATAAATAAAAAAAAAGAAAGAACAAAATGCGAGCAGCAGAAAAATCAGTGGACTTGAACTGCAGGAGGTTTGGCTGGAAGATGTATTCGTTAAATTTATCAAGTAAAGAAAGAAAGGATTGCAGTGTGAATATCTGAGGTACTTTTACAGATATCAGTTGATAAAAGAGGTAATCCCGTCTCAACTTCATTTACTGGAAATAGTTATGCACTTATTGACATTGCTCAACAAGCCTATGTCAGGACGACTCTTACAACAATGAATGGATACAACTATGGTAGTATTAAGCAATGCTTGAATTTAATCCTTAGTACAACATATCTGAAAACAACTGAATCATGGAAGTGAGTTTAGTTTTACACCACTTTTTGCAATCTTGTAGCAATATCAAGGCAGAGACAACAGGAAAAGGGCTTCACATATTGTCCCAATGTGGGAAATCATACCCAAGTCCTTGTGGTGACAAGGAATGCCTTAGCCATTAGATTTGAAAGGCCTTCTTTCCGTACACTATTAATGAATTTAAATTCCATAACCTTGTGGTATCTTCAGGCTAATCAAAAAATAGAATTCAATAGAAATTTGTCAAAGAAAGAAAATGGTGTCGAGTCATCTATCCTTGGGTAATTGTGATGTATTTCTCTGTTAGAGATGCCATCGGAAGATGAATTTCCTTTTGCTGATCTAAAGACATGAAGGGAATATGTCTCACATGTCTTGACAAATCTAAGTCCCCCTGATCTCCAGCTCCATCCATCACCATTCCATAGACATCCCCTCAACACCACTGTCTGTGTGGAGTTTCATATTGTAGTAGTCGACTAACTCTGACATTCTATGGCTAGCAATATTGTGAAACATACATGGAGACATCCCCTCAACACCACTGTCTGTGTGGAGTTTCATATTGTAGTAGTCGACTAACTCTGACATTCTATAGCTAGCAATATTGTGAAACAGACATGGAGACATCCCTTCAACATCACTGTCTGTGTGGAGTTTCATATTGTAGTAGTCGACTAACTCTGACATTCTATAGCTAGCAATATTGTGAAACAGACATGGAGACATCCCTTCAACATCACTGTCTGTGTGGAGTTTCATATTGTAGTAGTCGACTAACTCTGACATTCTATAGCTAGCAATATTGTGAAACAGACATGGAGACATCCCTTCAACATCACTGTCTGTGTGGAGTTTCATATTGTAGTAGTCGACTAACTCTGACATTCTATAGCTAGCAGTATTGTGAAACAGATAGAGTGACCTTCATATTTATTTGCAGCAAACTCAAGTTAAATTGCCGTACATAGAATTTTTGGACAGTAAGCATAAAACAGGGATATGTAACTCCACACTCAGCAATATTCCAGCTATATGGCATCAGTTTATAAATAATCATGTCTAGACCAGATAATCCAGGTATTAACAGCCTGAGCATTGATCTGCTCAATGATGACATGTGTTAAGTCAGAGAGCCTGCCTCTTCCACAACACATGGGTTGTTGAAGATCAATTCTAACCTGGACCTTCATCTGTCCTGTCATACAGACCCAGAAACAAATATGTGGATGGATGCATTTATGCAAATTAAAGGGGCACTGATGCGGAGAGAATAATGTTTCTCGCCAACGGTCTAATTACGGAACCAAACTGCAAATTGGTCAGCGCCCGCTCCTTCGACCGTGACGGACAAAGGAACTGGGATCCTGTCCATATTAGCAGAATTTCTTCACCCAAAAGAGTCAGGAGGCCGGATGCCCATCATATGCCATTATTTAAAAATATCCATGGGATTCCTTGTCTGATCGTAACAAAATATCCCAGCAGTGAAGTTTTTTTCGGATGCTTGGATGGTATAGTTACTCAATTTGATCCTATTTCTGTGTTTTTAACCTCGATATTTAGTCATGTTACATGAAAATATGATGTCTACAGGCACGTAGCAAGCCATTTGTTTCACTCCGGAAGATTGCAAAGCTTTATATTTAGGTAGTTTTGAGTGTTGGTTCAGCTGTGATAGCAAATATCATACGTAAATTTTGGTAGCTATGGTAGCTACAATGGTTTATTATTTATGATAATAAAAACACACAGTTGATTTATTTGAATTCGTAAACAATAAACGACGACTTTGCCTTTGGTAGAGAAATCTGAAAATATTCTTACGTAAACAAACCCCCCTTTTCACCTATTTACCCAAGTACACAGCAAATGCCTGTATGGTATCCTCAAAACAGTTTCGGCTCATAAGTGTTTTCAGGCTGCATGCGACACAGAGATTACATCTTCCTTGCTGTAACTCGCGTTTGATGGTGTAAACCTACACATGTTATTTGTCATCATTCTCTGGATGGTCAATTAATGAATTTATAAAAGGTATAATTAGTGGTAACACCACTCAGGTTACTCAACAAATGTTCCCATTTGGCATTTCTCCTGTCTGGAGTAAATACTCAACATTATAAATTAAAGTCTGTAATGGCAAATGTATTGTATGTTATGTAATACGTGCATGTAAGTGATGCAAGAGGGATTATCAGCTGAGTTACAAAAACAAACATCGATCAAAGGATTAACCGATAACACACTGATTAATTACTTTTGTCAAAAGGTAGTGTGTGTAGATGACTACACCCTGTCGTAAAATGCGATTGTAAAAACAACATCCTCCCTTCAAAGAATTAACCACCCTTGCGTTGATTGATTGATTGCTCATTATTGGTTAACTAAATTACTTAGAATAGCGGACATCATACAATTAGTTGCCAGGTGTGCTATCTTGGGTGACCAATGAGAGGTTTATCAGGTTTTCACCAACGAAAGACGTGAAACAATGTGTTACTTTTTCGTAAATTAGACAGTTGTGTAAGACACGCGACACAGAGCAGGATTATTTACCAGCTGCAGATGTATGGAATACGATTTCTTTTATGTGGATATTGATGGATACATTCCTGAACAAGGTAGTAGCCTGACATTGTTGCTATAAAATTAGTCTCTTTTACATTCATTATTGGCATTTTGTTTTAATTTACTTGTTGTAGCATTCAGCAGAATCGACATGACAGAAAACACACACTAGATTGCGTAGGTGTGTGAAATAGGATCCACATTGGCAATCTATACAATGTATAAATGTAGCTGTTATGTTAAAAATTTACTATGAGTATAAGCAGACAGTGTGTTCTTTTATTAATTTTCAAAATCATACAAATATGACAATAAACTAATTAGGGTTATGAGACAAAATATAGAGACGTACATTGGCTTCGGTATTTTTGCCGTCCTAATAGTTTTTTACCATTTCTACCACTGGCAGATGATTAATCTTCAAAGTGTTTCATTTGTTTTCATAATACATTTGTAATGAACAATATTTTCTTTAAACATAATCACATTCATCGAAACAGATATCTTTGTTACCACCGATTAACATTTTCGGTGTAAGAATTCGGTAATGGCGTGACATGACTCAGGTGACTCATTTACATAAAATGACACGCCTACCAAACCATTAGCCAATCAGTATACAGCACCCCCAAACAGCCATCAGTCAACCAAGCTAACATCGGTCGGCGAATCAGGGCGGAACAACTCAACGTGACGCTTCCCGGTATCGGCAAAGTTTCAAGTTCAAACGTTTGAATTAAATATTACTACCTGCGAACTGAAAGAGACAGTTTGAAAAGTGAGAATTGGAAATGAAGCCCAATGATATGAAGTTAGTGCAGCTGATATTGTAGTATTTGTGCAAGTAGAAAGAGGGTGTGATGTGATTGCGATGCCACTAACTGATGTTCTAACGTGCGCATGCTCTTGTCGAGGCGTTAACCAATCAGATTGCCAGAATTTTAATGAACACAATAAAAATTTAATTATTTCATTAACAACAAAAACATGTCAAAATATATGCCAAGGTTATTTGTTAATATTTTGATCAGGACACAAGTATACTAACAACTAGTCTAGAAATGAACATATTTTTAAAAAATCCATGTTGAAAAATAAAATAAAACAAATGATAAGGAGGCCTGAGGCTTTCTTGAAGCTGTCAAAATCTCAAATTGCCACATGTTCTAGACTTGTGTGGGCTATTTTGGACATATTTGCTTCAGGATCTATATGACAGTCTAGGACACAGGTTACAGAAAACGCAAGTATTATTTTCTTTGCCAAACAGAAATTAGCTGCTGTGTGGTGCTCCTGGCATCCATAAGTCATAAACTTGCATGTGATTATACTACTAAAAATGCATTCCACTTCCTCCGGAGACTTCCTGGGAATTTTATTCATACATGTCTAACAATCTATAAGCCTGAGCACATCTTATTCATAGTTTATGCCCATATAGATTCCTACTGTCTCCGCAAATAGTACTTGCACCATAACACATCAAGTTGGTGTCTGTATGCAGTTCACGTTTTTCTACTGCAAGTGTTTATTTTGGCACTGTTATCTCATTCTCTCTATTGTCTACTGTGGCAGCCTCGTCCCTAATGACCCAAAGTTTTATTATCTGCATGATTGATGATGTAGATATTGTCAAGGTAATAATTTCCTTGTCTTACCACACACGTGTTTGGAACTTGCCTAGTTGATGCATTTCACAGGGGTGCATATCATCAGCACTTGAAAAACAGCAACATTTTCTATAACATCACTTCAGAATCTGATCTGTAAAGAGGGTTATAATTATTTGGTATAATTATTTCTTCAGAAAAGTGTATTAGTTCCATGGTTTTGACTATCGCTGAAATAAGGCAATGTAATGAGTAAAATATGTAGTAGAAAATCAGGATGCCTTCTGTCCCAAAACATGTACGTGTAATTTCAACTAGCTTTCCTCAAAATATTTTTTTTCACCCTGTCACACCTTGATGTTAATTTTTATTTATTACTTTCAGTATCACCGGGTCCAGGGTATTTATTTATTTTTTATTTAATTAATTAATTAATTAATTAATTAATTCATTCATTCATTCATTCATTCATTCATTCATTCATTCATTCATTCATTCATGAGTGAGTGAGTGAGTGAAGCTTTACGCCACACTTAGCAATATTCCAGCTATATGGCGGCGGTGTGTAAATAATCAAGTCTGAACCAGACAATCCAGTGATCAACAGCATGAAGCACTGATCTGCACAACTGGGAACCAATGACATGTGGCAACCAAGTCAGAGAGCCTGACCACCCATTAGTCCCCTCTTATGACAAGCATAGTCACCTTTTATGGCAAGCATGAGTTGCTGAAGGTCTGTTCTACCCTAGATCTTCACGGGTTGGGTATTTATGAAAAGAGAAAGGAGATATTAACCTGTGAAAATGAAAATACAGTATAACATGACCCATGACTGTAGACTGGCCAAACTAGTACATATGCCAAGGCGTCAACTTGACCCTTAAAATACACTGAGGGAAAAAAAAATAAGGCATCACATAAAAGCACAAGTGTTCTCTTATTTTATTCCAGGCTTCTTCACTAGCTATGCAATACAAAATTGTGAAGAAACCTTGGAATAAATAAAGGAACACTTGTCCTTTCATGTGATCCCTTATTTCTTCCCCTCAGTATATGTATCAAAATGGCATGTCTGGTACATGAGCTGGACCACCAACCTACATACATCATGATCAGTCATCAGAACTATATACTACATTTAACACACCTGGTCACAGTTTCCACCAGCTCATTTTCCCCAAATCATTCCATTTACATTTTGAACTCCATCCCAACCATATTTTTCAATTTCATGTCCAAGAAGATCCAGTAGCACATGATTCAGAAAGCCATGTGTTAATACCTAGAACTACCTTAAGAACAGACAGTCTTACACAACATATGCAACTTCTCATGCTAAAGTACCCAGATGTGTGTAAATAGCTCTCCACACACCAGATTAGATTTGAACACTGTGTGCAACATATGACACATTTCAACACACTATCAACTTTAATCTTCAACAAATCCAATTCTAAATCAAGTCTTTAGTGTTCAGCGCTAGAGCTCTCCTGTATTGGTTTTCTTGTTCGTAGGAAAAACACCCTGAGTGTTATTGTAACACGGCTGACAGAGGTTCTGGTTGTGGTATCGTGTTCGGCTCATCTCCCCAATTGACCAACATTCCTGCAAGGTTGTGCAATGTGCTTATCCTATTCTCAAAAACTGTTTCCCACGGTCTTCACCCGCAGAAAAAAACGTAGAGCGTGATCGCTATGGTAGATTTCTCCAGTTTGTGCAGAGACTTGGCAGAGATCTGTAACCAACCTTGGCATCAAACAACACTGTGGTGGTTTCCTTGAGGGGGGATGGTCTGGGGGAAGGGGATCTCAGGATGAGGTATTGGGGGAAGGTCCAAATCAGGATTATCGCTCAGGTAGCTAAATAGGACAGTGTAAAGAAAGTTGGATTTTGGATGAAAACATAAAAAATACTGTCAGCGCATCTGTCATCATATTAAAAGCTGTAAGGCTGAGCGAACACAAGCATTAACATTATTACTTGCCTGAACATGTAATGACATTAATTGTTGTGGTAAAATCATACCGAGAAATACTCCTCAACTTGGACTAGAGCAGGATTTCAGTTTGTTGAATACTCATACAGGCATAATATTCAGACTTTATGCAGAATCACTCTTATTTTTGAGTGTGACATTTCGATGCTTGTACATGGTCAAACAGGACTGACCTCTCAACTTCTTTAAGTTATTCAACAAGTAGTTTTGTTAATACAATAAGGTTTATTACATAATCATCGGATTTATAACAGAAAGAAAGCCTCAAAAGCTTTGTAAGCTATCATGATGTATAAATCCTCTGTTATTCAAAACATATCACTGACTTTGTGGAAAATGATGCAAGGGAGGATGATAAGGTTTCAGGTAAAAATGTGTTGCTACGGAAAAGTTGCTCCAGCAATGCCGGAACTAAAACCCCAAAGTGAAGATGCTTGAAGAAGAAGTGACTTGCTTTGTATCAGATTTCTCACCAAGGGAGACAATTTGCCCAAATAAGGGAAGTGTAAGGTCACATGAAGGGTCAGAGAGGCCAGGTCTTTCTGTCAGGGTGGTGCAGGTGTGTGGGCCAGACAGGTGATTGACCTCCATCCCTTTTACTTCCATTACTGAGTCAGTGGCATGATACTGTTTCCAAACACATGTCTACCTGTGCAACCATCCATCTCACAGCACCACCTGCAGACTCTAGAAACAGCTACCTGCTTCCAAATCATTCCCACTACCCCCACTTGTTGTCAGCACACTGGATTCATCCCAAGCTGGGGGGTGGTGGACAGAAGGAGGGCAAGGAATCGTGCTGGGATGACTCATCCTGGTATTAGTGTTCTATATATACAAAGTGTCTAAACATGAAGGTCTCAGCTTGTTACCCTGCTTGTAATGGAGGTGATGTGATCACACCGCGCTTATCACCATCACATTAACATGTCTTTCTAAACCCACTTGCAATATGGCTCTCTTACTGACTAAAACATAGGTGATTCCTGCAGAATACGCAGTGTATTGAAACAGCTATATATAAGTTTTACAGCATGGCAGTGATGGTGACATGAAGGATGAGTCTTCTTCACTAAAACATAGATATATCCCCCGAAAACACTTCTTGAGCTGAAAACCACATGCTTTGCAAACTATACTCCGTGAGTAACACTAGACAAGCATCAGCCTCTTTTCCTTCTTGAACAAGTTAGATACATGTTGTCGAAAGACAAGGCTTCTTTTCACAGTCTCATGTGTAGGTGTTGCAATTTTGAAGCTGCCGTGATAAACTGTTATTTTTGGGGGTTAAATTACGACCTAAATAATCCAAGCTACACCCACCTAGTGCACGATTAAATCACACTAAAATGAGTAATGAGACAGGGAATTATTCAACATCATAAAAAGTGAGGGTGTGATGTCATATTGAACTCTCTTCATCCTGAAAACATGAATCAGTGTTACGTATACTCACCTTGTTGAACTCAGACTGCAAAAAAGTATGTTTAAAATGTGAAGATTTCTCTCTCAGTTTGATGAGATTAAACATACGTTAAAGTACGTCAATATGTCAATATAGCATGTCAATATATCAGATTGCTTGTTAACTTGTTTATTACCACACTGGGTACAGTCCAGATGATGAGGGCAGGAGAAATGATCTCCAAAGTCAGGGCAGTGCAGGGCACAAATTTAAACTTTTATCAAACCATTAATAGATTTGTATGATTCTTTGGGAATGGTAGACACATGTTGAAGGGTACAATGACACATATAGAAGGGCACAATGACACATGTGGAAGGGCACAATGACACATATATAAAAGCACAGTGACACATATAGAAGGGTAAAATGACACATACGGAAGAGTACAAAGATGCATAAGGAAGGGTACGTCAAATATGGAAGGGCACAGACACATATGGAAGGGTACGTCAAGTATGGAAGAGAACAATGACACATGTGGAAGGGCACAATGACACATGTGGAAGGGCACAATGACACATGTGGAAGGGCACAATGACACATGTGGAAGGGCACAATGACATAGGGAAGGGCATGACAAGTATGGAAGGGGCTTCAACATCAGACACTGACACATATGGAATGGCACAATGACACATAAGGAATGGCACAATGACACATAAGGAATGGCATGAGAGATATGGAATATGGAAGGGCACAATAACACATAAATGACATTTGACATCACCTAGATCTTATAGCCATTCAGTCATCATTAGCAGACTTGTAACAACTATGAGTACAGAGTACTATGTCCCATATTGCAACATACATCCACCGAGTCCTTACACTCATCGATGGACTCCATTGTAACTTATACACACCTGGTCATCATTAGTAAGCTTTTAATGACACCCATGAGTTGCATGGAGATTTGTTCTCAGCTGAATTACACACATGGTGACATGAATCACATTCATCTACATGTTACACAAATGATAGTTACCGACTAGTTACGATTGATTTGGTTTTATCAAAGGGCTTATATGATCAGGAGGCTCCACACATATACATCAACACGAAAATCAATGGAAAACAGACTTTGTTTCAAGAACAAATGGTAATGACATGACACAGCAAAAATTTATTGATAAGGAAGCCACGCTGTCTTTCAGCACAGTAAACTGCTGGTGTAAACGCATCAAATGTTAAACCATTCTGCTACCTCAGACCTCTCCCTGATAAAAAATATGAAACTGAATTGATGGCCTCTGTGATGTCAAAGGGAGATAAGCCTGTCGATGGAAACGACCCACATCAATGTCCCCTTCCCACTTCCTGTTGATAATTATTGAGTGCGCATCTTCACTTCCTGTGGGGGCTTGTGAGTGTACATTTCTAAACAGGCCTCTCATAAGTTTATTTCCCTGGGCCTTTAGGCTATCTTTAGGTGCACACACACCCTAAACGCACTGACCATGTCCACATGCATACACTTGGCACAATCAAACTCCTGCTGAATGTTATGGTAAATTATATTTGGAATAAACAAAGTTGAAATAAGTTTTCTTGACACCAGTCATTGAAAGCAGTCATTAAAGTACAAGTAATGCTACTCGCCTGTTGGCACCACACCCATTCAAGTGGGTTCAGCGAAGTGGCACATGTCTGTCTATATCTGTGTTAAATAAGAGCAAGTTGCATTCTACAATATTCAGGTTACATCATCAGTTTCACGTGGGAGGAGGCCGAAAACTGATGCAGGTCGGTGATGTTTGTCGCTTTGGAAAAAGCAAAGATGTAAATGGAGTATATGAGAAATTCAGCTGGCACACAAGTAGAGCTGGTGGAAATGATCGTGAAACAGGTAGATGTGGCACTGTGGATATGATGGTGGTGATAATGTGGAAGTGGCAAGGTGGATGCGGGGAGGTAGATGTGTAACTGCTGTGGTGGATGTGATGGTGGTGAGGTGGATGCAGTGGTGATGAGGTATATGTGTGGTGAGGTGGATGTATGTGGTGGTGAGGTATATGTGTGGTGAGGTGGATGTGGTGGTGGTGAGGTATATATGTGGTGAGATGGAAGCAGTGGTGGTGAGGTGGATGTGGTGGTGGTGAGGTATATGTGTGGTGAGTTGGATGCAGTGGTGGTGAGGTATTTGTGGTGGTGGTGAGGTATGTGTGTGGTGAGGTGGAAGCAGTGGTGGTGAGGTGGATGTGTTGGTGGTGAGGTATATGTGTGGTGAGTTGGATGCAGTGGTGGTGAGGTGGATGTGGTGGTGGTGAGGTGGATGCAGTGGTGGTGAGGTATATGTGGTGTGGTGAGGTGTATGTGTGGTGAGGTGGATGCAGTGGTGGTGAGGTATATGTAGTGGTGGTGAGGTATATATGTGGTGAGGTGGAAGCAGTGGTGGTGAGGTGGATGTGGTGGTGGTGAGGTATTTGTGGTGGTGGTGAGGTATATGTGTGGTGAGGTGGAAGCAGTGGTGGTGAGGTGGAAGAATAAGCTTATAGATGTGCATGGAAATTCATCATGCTACATTATTTGATCATTCATTAGTAATGGTGCAGTCAATATTAAAAGTTGAGGCATGTGTTGATGCACATTATTTGACTATACAAACTGCCTCTACTACAGTCACAGTCTATGGATCCAGGTACACAGAGACAGCATAACATCATATTTGTCTCCAATTACCTGACGCTTCCCTCCATCATCCATTTTTATTCTCCAGCAAATGACAAACTGTCATAAGTACAAAGAAAGAGCATCATGTCTGACTATTCTGAAAATGTACTTAAGTAACAGTGCTGGCTGAAACCCAATTACCATCTAACAATTCCTATCGTACAAACACACTTTCATAAACAGATGTGGCCACAGGGAAGGTTAATATCTGGTGGTGTTCTTTCAGCATTCAAAAGCTAACACCCCATAACACTACTTGAAAATGTGTAATTATTATAATTATCTGATGAACAGATCCAAAGGGGTTTAAAAAATGTGGAATAATAATATAATGTATCACATAATGTCCTTTCATTTCACCTTGTGAAAAGTACTTACACATATTTTCAGAATGAAACCACAACATTCAACGTACAAATAAAATGTTAAAAGCTTAAATTAAAAAAAATTGAAGTAGTAGAGAAGTAGAGACGCAACACTAAGCAAAGAAGACTACTTTTCAGGGCCTCCTTTCACCAAGCACTAAGGTGACTGCGAGTCACTAAGGTGACCTTAGTGCAATGTTAAAGAATGGGAGTTAAGGTTAACCTCAGTGAAAGAGGTAGCTACATGGAAGGATCCCTGGTGTACTAATTCTTCCCTTTTCTTTGTTTTTGCCAATGATCATTGAGCAGTCAACATCTGATTGAATCATAAACAAGCTACAAAGTAGACAGGGTCAAAATTTTTCCCGGACTGAAGGAATTCTGATTTTTATCCCACAATAAATAAACTGCATGTGAGTCAGTGGCACTGATTGACTAACCAAGCAAATATTTCAGAGTCTATGTTTTCATGAACTGTGAAAAAAATAAGGCCATCACACTGAAACAGACCGGTGTTTCCTGACTGACTGATAACATGGGCTGGTTGTTTATTTAATGCTGCCAGCAATATTCCAGGTATATGGTGACAGTCTGTTAATAATTGAGTCTGGACCAGATAATCCAGGGATCAACATCATGAGCATCAATCTACGCAATTGGGACACAATGACATGACAATTCAGTCAGTCTGACCATCTAATCCTGTTAGTTGCCGCTTATGACAAGCATAAGTTACTAAAGACAAATTCTAACCTGAATTTCCACAAGTTTCATATGGAATTAAGCAGCCATAGTGGAACATTTTTGTTTAGATGGTTTATGTCACAAAATTTTATTAATTATTAAAGCTGTTCTAAAGAAATGGTGAACAGTACAAATAAATATCTCCCTTTTAACACACAAGAAACACATAATGTTCAGCATTTCATCATTTTAAAACTGTATTTGACTGAACTGTGAGGTTGTGTTTCATTTCCAAGCAGCAGCTGGGAATATGGATATTGAAAATTATTTAAACATATTCATTTTTCAACCACTTACATATTTTACAAACCAGCTCGTGTAAAATGAAAGATCTTACATCACACATGTATTTTGACATTGTCCTGAATGGATTTAATGTTATTAAAAACTAAGAATATTTTTGATACCTGCGTTTGATGACAAAGAAGTCCATATGACCTCCATATTGTCAGAAACATTCCAAAGTTGCCAAAATGATGTGGACTCACTTGGGACTTTTCCAAAGATTTTATTTCATGAGACTGATTAAAAGACTCCAACTGAATGTCCATTTTGAACAGATGGAACACAATGCTTTGCCCCTAACAAGATTTATAACAAGAAGACACAGTCATCAATATCCCCCGCATTACCTCCAATTTCAGTCTAAGTCACACTTGTTGCCATGGAAACGTGAAAAAAATATTTTATTAAGAATAAGCAAACTACCAAAAGGCACTAATACACCACCAGATCTATCTATGTGCCAAGTTTGGTGAACACATATTAAAAGTTTTTTTAGTTCTGCTCCAGAAAAGATAAATGTGCACGGACAGACAGGGTGCATTTTAATATCCCCCGCAAAATGCGGGGCATGATAATGTTTGCAAATAAGGGGTAGAGGTCCTCCACTGAGCTGAATACAGCTGATGATATGTGCAATGATGTACATCATATATATATACTGATTTGATTAGACTGATGCATGAATAGATAGATGTCCCTTGGTATTCAAGTTATGGAACAGCAACATGTAACACATTAGATGCATATTATGACAGACGATATTTATTTCCCTAATAACCTGCCCAAGCTGCCAATATATCACTCTTTAAAGCAGTGGAACTGACTAATGAGGCTGTGGTTTTATCAGTGCCAGACAGAGTTAAGGTTGTGAATATTCATAACCCATATGTCAATCTCCCCAGAGTGATACAACCAGAGTCTTGATGGACAGTAGAGGAGTTGAAAAGTATAGTCTACACACAGAGGGCAGAGGGTCACTGGTTAATGGCTGTGTTTAGTCACTGGGATATGTGTAAGTGTAAAACCATGTACTCTGTGCTGAATATCACAATTAATGTGCTCAAGGATTGTGGTGGTGAGGGTGTGTGTGGACTGTAGGAAGAAGAGAGAGTGACAAGAGAGAGGGAATGAGAGAGGGGGAGAGACTGGCAGACAGAGAGAGTGGGGGGGTAGACAGCAAACAAGGACAAGGACTTGAAGAACAAAGGAGGAAAGCGCAAGAGACAAAAAACAAGCAATGGAGTGAAAAAAGAAAAGGAAAGGAAAGAAAAAAAGGACATGAGGAAGCAAGAGAGTGGGAAAGAGATAGTGAAAGAAAGAGAATGGGAGAGAGAACATAGCAAGAGAGATGATGAGAGAGAGTGAAAGTAAGGTATTCTTTCACATTTTAGTAGCAATATTCCAACAACATCATTGCAGCGGATACTAATAACACAGGCATGACACAAGTCTTCTATTGTTTTAGCAAACACCAAACCCACCCAAACACTGGAGGCACAAGAGTAGATGATAAAAAAATACTCCGGCAAAATTAGCCAAGAACGCAGTTAAAATCCTAAAGAAAAGTGGTGTTCTCCAAAAAAATGAATGGTAGGTTGAAGAAATACATGGACAGTGATGAAAGGCATCATGGGCAAAATAAGAACGGTCAGTATAGCAATGCTCAAAGGGAGGGTGATAAGCAGCAAGTACCTGTTTTACCATTCTATATATATCCCCTAGTGAACTACAACTGACCCATGCAGTGCCAGGCTTAAGACCATTCACTTGGTTGTAGAATCAGCATCTTGTACGAAAGCATGTCATGTTGAAATATATCCACATACCAGGCTGGAATACTGGTCAAGACAGGATTAGAGGGGAGGTCTCAAAAGTTCTCTGCCAAACGAGTGAGTGAGTGAGTTTAGTTTTATGCCGCACTCAGCAATATTCCAGCTATGTGGCCGCAGTCTGTAAATAATAGAGTCTGGACCAGACAATCCAGGGATTAACAACATGAGCATCAATCTGCGCAATTGGGAACCAATGATATGTGTCAACCAAGTCAGCAAGCCTGACCACCCGATCCTGTTAGTCACATGTTACGACAAGCATAGTCACCTTTTATGGCAAGCATGGGTTGCTGAAGGCCTATTCTACCCCGTGACCTTCACAGGTGAGTGAGTGAGCAAGCCTGTATCTTCAGCTTCATGAAGATTTGAAGACTTCATGACACTGGGCAATCAAACCACTGTTGTAATGTTAGCTGTGTGGTTCAAGACAGAACCTCCAGGAAGAACCAGGTATGGGAAGACCTTTAACTGCCACCACTTGAGAAACGATCTCAGTTCACCTCTAGTCTCCAGCTGACACTGTCTTGAAGTCTACCCAGTTGGCAATAATGTATCTTCAACTCAACAGTATCAGACTGAACAACAGTAATGGCAGCTGAAATATGTAAAGTGTGATAGTCAAGAAGGCAGAGTCTGTGGCAACAGCTAACAAGGTCATAACTTTGGTTTTCTGGTATCCCATTAGCAAGCCTACCAAAGAAAACTTTCCGACTGTGCTGAAACCACCACCCCACCCCCCGCAGAAAAGCACATTAATCATGGATATAGCATGAAATAATATCTCGCTATTGAAACAGTAACAACAATAACTTTAAATTGCTAAAACTGGAGCATAACACAAAAAGTGTGCAATTTAGATTTTGGACATGTGCATTTGGAAGAGGAACTGTTTGAACAAAACTTACATTCCTTTTTTAAGTTTTTCTATTGTGTTATTTGGCTATTACCATCATCATGCTTGTGTACACACTTGTTTAGTTTACTTTCCATTGGTATGAAGTGATTGACAGTAATCATTTCTACATATTCAATACATTTTCTACACGAGACGATACACTGTTGCTCTAAATGTGACGCAAACATAAAGCACATGCGCAGTAGAGGTTGACATTTTTTACCATTTCAATAGCGAGGTATCATGTTTATGTTGCTATTTCCACAATTAATGTGGAATTTTCTCCAGTTTTTCTGCACAGTGGGAACCTTTCTTTGGTAGGTCTGAAAAGGAATCCTCTTGTTGGACTACCTCCCCAAACCTGAAACCCGACTGTCTATATCATGATATTCTACAATGGCAAATTGGTCTGAAGATTAAAGCTAAAAAGTGCTGTCTCTTGGCTGCAACATAGAAGTGTTGCTTTGATCATTAAAATTCATCATCACATTTCCACATTTTGAAATACAACCAACATTATTGCAAAAAATGGCTTAACTCAGACTTAATACACTGACCCCAAGTCAACCAGTCATTGTTTTTACCCCTTAATGACATGTTCCAGTCCCGTAATGTTGTATTTCAGCCCCTTAATGCCATGTTTCAGCCCTTCAATGCCGTGTTTCAGCCCTTCAATGCCGTGTTTCAGCCGCTTAATGCCATGTTTCTGCCCTTTAATGCCATGTTTCAGCCCTTTAATGCCGTGTTTCAGCCCCTTAATGGCGTGTTTCAGCCCCTTAATGCCGTGTTTCAGCCCCTTAATGCCATGTTTCAGTCCTTCAATGCCGTGTTTCAGCCCTTCAATGCCGTGTTTCAGCCCCTTAATGCCATGTTTCAGCCCTTTAATGCCATGTTTCAACCCTTTAATGCCGTGTTTCAGCCCCTTAATACCATGTTTCAGCCCTTCAATGCCGTGTTTCAGCCCCTTAATGCCATGTTTCAGTCCCTTAATGCCATGTTTCAGCCCTTTAATGCCGTGTTTCAGCCCCATAATGCCGTGTTTCAGCCCCTTAATGCCATATTTCAGCCCTTCAATGCCGTGTTTCAGCCCCTTATGCCATATTTCAGTCCCTTTATGCCATGTTTCAGCCCTTCAATGCCGTGTTTCAGCCCTTCAGTGCCGTGTTTGGTAAAGAAACAGAGAACAGTTTTAACACCACCATCGATGTACCAACTTTGGTGAGCTCTACCCTGAAAGAGCACCACCGCCAATTTCAGTCAAAGTCAAACCGGTTGCCATGGAAATGCCAAAACATATTAATCCAAAATTCCAAAACTACCAAAAGACACCAGTACACCACCAAATCTATGTGCCATGTTTGGTGAAGAAATACTGAATGATATTAAAGATATGCCGCAGAAAAGCCATGGATGCACAGACAGATAGACATTTTAATGCTCCCCGCAAAACGTGTTTGGTGGGGTAAGTATCTTCTTGCACTCACGACTGGGTAGGAAGCCATTTACCTCGGGCTCTCTGTCCAGACCTCTGTCTAACAGACCTGGAGCCAGTCTTCTTAAAATTCCTCAGTATTGATATTGTATTTTTCATTCAATGATTTCGTCTTGAGTCATGAATCTGATTCTGCAGGACATAACAGTGGCACAGTGGTTTCAGTTTATTAATTATAATCACTAAACGCTTCTAATGTAGATTTTTCACAAAATTCATGCACAAATTTTTGCATAAGATCCCTATTACATGAACAGTATCCTCACCTAGTCACAAAGCATATCTCAAAAAGCAAGTAATGAAGTTGCTGGTAAACTGAAGATAGTCTATCCTAAAGCCATATATCATCATACCACATCACACCTTAGTCATGCAGCACGACCTCCTTGAACTAAACACAGATTTTGTGAGATAAGTGTATCTGTGATATCTCCTTATTTTCTCATTGCTAATACTGTTCATATACGGTACAGCCAACAAATAAATGACATGAGCATTATCCTACATAGCTTATTGAATGATCATTGCATATCAGATATATCACAAGGGCAGTGGGGCAGCCTAGTGGTTATAGCGTTGGCTCGTAACCCTGACGACCTGGGTTCAATTCCCCACAATAATCTGTCAATAGCAAAAGGCACCATTTTGGGGTCTACCTAACATATCTGTCAAGTTCAGCAGAAAGATACTAAGAAGTTTTCAAGTTGTGCCCTGTAAAGAATCCCATTTCCTTTTGAAATTAAGTATGAATCGTTTCCATGGAAACCATGAAAAATATAAATGACAAAACTCTGTTAATAGCATAGGTACTGCATCAAGATTTGTCTCATTTATCTTCCTAGTTTAACTGAAAGATATTGAGATGTTTTTGAGTTTTGCTCCAGAAACAAAGCCCATCCCTACCTTTTGAGACTAAGTCCAAATCGTTTCTATGGAAACTCAGAAAATGATAAACCATAAAAATCTGTAAATAGCAAAAGGCGACAATTTGGGATCTGCCTCACATAAGTGCCAAATATTTCTGAAAGATAATAACAAATATTCAAGTTGTGCTCCGGAAACGAAGCGCATTCCACCATTTTTGAGACTAAGTAAGAATCGGTTCCATGGAAACCAAGAAAATTAAAGATGCCCAAAATATGTAAATAACAAAAGGCACCACTTTTGGGGTCCACCTCATATATCTGCCAAGTTCTGCAGAAAGATACTGAGACGTTTTCAAGTTGTGCTCCTGAAACAAAGTCCATCCCTCTCTTTTGAGAGCCATTTCTTGTTCACCTTGCTCCACCTTGCTGTCTGAATAATAAGGCTATTGATGCATAGTAATTCTATCACTTAAAGAGGCAGGTCTACTAAGAGGGTCTGAAGACGCCAGTCTGCTAATAGATAGTTATCATTTTTTAGAAATTTTCATCTAAAATATGAAATTATTACCTAATAGACATGTTCAAGTCTACCAAAAGGTCACTCATACACTTATGTCACTCGAGTTTGGAAAAGCAAACCTGCTTAAAAATAGAAAATGCATTTTCTGATCCCAAACTGTACAATTTTAACTGACATTAGTTAACTGAGATTACTAACAATTAATTAAAATATTGATATTAAACTGCATGATTTCCTACTGTACATTTTTATCTGCAAAGACAAGAAATAAAACAGATTCATATATAAACTGTAAACTATATCTTAACAGAACAGAGGCTTGAAGGCGTCAAAACACAGTAAATAACTTAGTAGTTGTACACCGATAAATCTGCATAAAAATATGGATTGTTAATCAGTTAGTTGATTAAAAATTACATTCAATACACTCTTTCTATCATTACATTCCTGATGATCAGCAAATTTGCCAAGTTTTTCTGGGTCCAATGCAATTTTTATTTAAGGGGATCAGACTGTATAGAGTGATTGAGACTGTAAATACACCAGCTACTCCACCATTATCACATGCGAACATGTTGAAAGACACAGAGAGAGTACTGTATTCACATAGGAGTTATCTCCCTTCAAAATCAAGCACCTCCTACAAACAGATTTCTTCAGGCTCTTTAATGGATGGAATGGAATCCTGCAGCTTCATTCATGCAAATGTGAAGTGTGAAGGTTATATATAGCAGCAAGGATACTCCCCATCTCCCACCCCCACCCACCCCCCACCCGCTGCCTTGGGAGGAGGAGGATCAAGGCAAGCCAACACGGCCTGGAACATCCCAGCACAGGGGAAATACCAAAGTATAACATGGTTTTTTGTGTGTAGGTATTTTATGACAATCTAAGATGTTTGCCATTACAGGAAGGGAAAAGATGGGGACTCGATGACCCCTGGAGAATTCAGGATTCTGATGTAGCATTCTGGGTTGAAATCCATCTGTTGCTTTTCTTTGATTGAACTACTGTGATGAAGAATGTGAACAATTTGACAGGAATAGTTGGCACTGGGTGCAAGGTCAGATTCTATACTAGGAATTACGTGATGTGAAATGTAGCGAACTGGCATTGGTCAACAGATCTAAACGATTGCAGAATCATATTATTGGCCCATACAGCATTGCTGACATACCACGATTATGTTTTAACTTGTTAAGTAGCTGCTGCACTGGTGAAATAATTTCAGATTTGGGTGTGGTATAATAAGAACTTCAGAGAACGCACAATCATCTGACAGCTGTGGTTGGATAACTTTATATGTGATTCTTGTATTTTCCAACAGTAAATCCCCCCAGTAATTAAAACTGACCATATTTTTAAAAAACTTGTTGAATTAATTTTTTCACACAGTAGAAGTGGTGCAAAATGGGGATGGGGATTTGTTGTACCTCTAAGTCTTGTGGAAGAATATTACATTTTTATCAAAATTCCAAAAGTACCAAATGGCTCCAGTTCACCACTACATATGCATATGTATGAAATCTGACAAAGATACAGTGAATGATTTAAAAGTTCTGCTCCATTCAGAATGTCAAAAGTACCAAAAGACACCAGTACACCACCAGATCTTTCTGTGTGCCAAGTTTGCTGAAAAAATATTGAACAGCTTTAAAGCTCTGCTCCCTAAAAGACAAAGAGGGAGATGCACTAGTACAGACAAATTCATGGATGGAGTCAATACACCCTTAATACACACAATACAGATCCCACAGAAGTTTTCTCACAGACTGGAACACTGAATTCAGTCTGGGTTCAATGATGGAGCTATTAAAGTGAAGGAATGAAGAAATCTGTACTTACCAGGAGCTCAATCGGTCGATCATTAGTTACATGATTATCCTGAGAGATGTCAGCACAACAGGCAGACACCTGGAACACAACATAAAACAGGATAAGACTTTTTGTCTCTGAATATATATAATTTTGATAGCAACAAAAAATTCCTTCTACACTGAACAGGAGACCCAGTGACATGAGAGATTTACAACAAGAAAATCTAGTCATGCTTCATTTGGGGCTAAAAGAAAATAACACTGACAAAGACTTTCTAATTTTGACAATAACAAATAAACCCATTTGAATTGAAAAGGAGCCCTACTGAGATGGGAAATTCAGAGCCTGACTCTGGGAACCCAGCCTTGCTTTATTTAGGGCTTGAACACGTTTAAATCGTAAATATAAAAGCATTTTAGATTGCACAATTGACAAACGATTTAGGAATATATTTGTTAAGTTCAGATGTGGTTTATTAAGATTAAAATGTAATGAAGGGAGATGGTTAGGAATAGATAAATCTCAGCGTTTTATGTCCATATTGTTATCTAGCTACTGAAAACAAGTACCATTTTTTATTCATTTGTATGCTATATAGCACGCTACGAATGAAGTACCTCCCTTCTGTGTATCATCAAAAAATGAATATGTACAAATTTAGACTCCTTCTGTCAACGGATAATGTAGTAGTTGTAAAAAGCTTAAGTAAATTCCTATGGCATGCATATAAATTAAGAGAAAATACATGTACAATTTTAAATAATAGATAGATATCACATAAACAGTATATGAGTACCATAATATATATAATATATATTGTATATACAGCTGTATACTCTGCATTATATATGGGCCTGAGGCCTTCGTACTAGAAGTAAACACTTGAACAAACAACATTTATCAAAACGTCTACTTTAGAACATACACAAAGCAATTCATATTTAATACATGTATGGTTATGGTAATGGTAACCGTTTAGAGTAAGGGAGCGTCACACTGTTGCTTCACACAGACATTAAGCTAGTATTAACCAAAGGACACAGGTAACCCTATAGCAAAGCGACAGTGATTTTACAGCAGCTTCTTTTCCTATCTACTACAGAAGCATCCATACAATCATCATACGATTGTATCTTCATGGGTTTTGAAAAGCTGGCAAATCATCCAGGATCAGTCATTAGCATGACCAAGCAATGCAGCCTGACTATAACTACAAACTGATGAAGAATCTAATATCTCGAAGGGAGAGGGGGGGAGAGAGAGAAAGAAAGAGATAGAGAAAGAGACACAGAGAGAGAATGCTACGAACAAAAACAAAACCTCAAGTGTTATGGTAGATGAATAATTATCCCATTTGAACAATCGTTATTTATAGACTTCAAAGTAATTTCTATTCTATATGATGTCGTAAGTTGTTCACTGGCCACAAGGGGCACATGGGTTGATGTAGCATTGATGTTTGTTCAAGTTCCCTTAGTCCAAAGGTAATTTCCATACATCTTATGTGATTCAATGTTATTCAAGATAAAGAACAGCTATCATGAAGTCCCAAACGTGTTTGGCATTCCCAGATGGGTACATTAAAACTGTTACTCACTTGCAAACAGGGTACACTGTAAATAACAGAAGAGCACTAAGCCAGTCAGAAAGCGACACTTAAGTGTGAGGTAGAATAATTGTAATTGTACCCTTCCATAATTTCATTACAAAAATGAACATCTGGCCATATAAGCACATTTTTCTTTCCTTTTCTTATATATAGGTAAATTCACAACCCCGAACAAATAATGGAGGAACGTTAGTGACTCCACAGCATTCTTGTCATTATATTTGTTGCAGAACCAGTTGTACATCAGTCAGAAACTGTAGTTACCTCCGACACGTCCATCATGTATACAACATTGGGTCATCAAGCTACATGTGCGTACACCATCACACAAACATCAAGGGACAACATTGTTTGATGTATCTGATGATGCAAATTCTCCTGATGTAAAGTCAGCTAAGTAACAGCTAGTGTATAAACATGCAATGATATAATTTGCATACATTGTCAAATAGGTCTTTTCTCAGTATGAGAATAAAGCATGTATGACCCATTATAATGTTTTTGATTCAACACATAAATACATTTAACACATGTCTGTGAATATATATGCAAACACTAAATATACCAGTTTGGGTAATTCTGGTAATCCTGCATCTGGTGCACTTTCACACTTTTAGAAACAGCATTGTGAAAAACTCACTTTTTCAAGACACCACAACTTGTGAGCCAACATAACATAAGAACGTGCCACATGAAATTAAGCTTTTCTTTCATGATCCAGAGAACCTGTAAAATTCTAAGTAAAGACCCCTGATGATAAGGTCCATATTTCTTCAACTTTACTGAATGATATACATGCATTTTTTATCTTCAAAACACACAATTCATGAAATATGGAATTCTTATCTTACTTCAACAAAAACATGAAAAATCTTAACAGGACAAAACAAAGACTTTAGAAACAAACAGACCCAGCTATTTTACAAACAAATACTTCAAAGTTAACCTTAACAAAAAAAACAGTGTGAGTGAATTTAATTTTACACCACTTTAAAAACATTTCGGCAATATCACAACGGGGAAAGCAGAAATAGACTTCACACATTGTATTGATGTTGGGAATCAAAGCCAGGCCTTTGACATGACGAACGATTGGTTTAACCACTAGGCTACCCAACACTACATCTAAATGAAAGAATTCATGTTTTAATAATCAGTCCATAGATCAAGTCTTTCAAAGAAGCTGTTTTAGACAGTTTTTGTCCTGCAATGCTGTGTCTACTTATTTCATGATATCATAAGGTTCAGTGATAATATAAAATGGAGGCTATAACATCTTATATTCTCACTACACAATAGTTGAAACATGGGTGTAGATCTTGAAATATTTGTCCCAATAGCCATATTGATATACAATCCCTTGAAATGAAGTCCATAATGTATAAAGATAAAGAGGAAACTTTGAATGTAAAGTGGTTTAAAAATAATAATTCAATAAAAGAAACATCCAATGTAAAAAGGTTGAATAATAATAAGTTCTTGGTGGGTTCAACTAGGCAGTGTTTCCTGGGAGAAGTCTCATTCACTGTCTGGGCTGCGTGTAGATGGGGCGAGGGCTCTGAGCTGATGATGAGACTTACCAGCCTGACTGTGCCAGGATCACCCGAGCCCTCTCTGCTGCATATCTATCTTAATCTGTAGATAATCATAATGATAATAATTCAACAAAGGAAACCTCAAGTGTAAAGAGGTTAAATGGTAATTATTCAATAAAGGAAACCTCAATTATAAGGAGGTTAAATAACAGTAATTCAATAACAGAAACCTAAGTGTAAAGCACTTGGAGCTGCAATTGAATACAGGCTGGTAGTGCTGAAAGGGACGTGTGAGGAATGGAGGAGTTAAGGCTCCATGGTCTGTAAGAATGGCTACTAAATGACAACACTGACACAGACATTGAACCTACGCAACATGTGTGTTTTCTAATAACCCAATGACTAGTGAGCTATTTGTGACAATGTTGTACACATCAAACTCACATTATGCTTTGCGGTAGGTAAAGGAAGTGGTCAATCAATCATCGGTTGCCTGTGGTATATGGAGTGAGAGATAGGCTTAAGTGTTAGACACAAGATCTTTCACTGAGCTGACGAAACAGTATACATAATACACAGCCCCTCTCTGTGATCCACACTGGCACACTTACGCCTCTTATAGATTAATTTCATAAAGTGACGCATTATAAGGCTGCTGAATCAAGGTTATTAATTTCTGTAGCTTATCTAAATTTGGATGGTAGTTGCTATTTCATTCACACATTGATTCTTAAAATATTAAAGCAATTATTTACCAAAACTGTTGCTGTAGGTTCTTGAGTAATAGTCTTTTCATTGTTGTTTATGCTGCTCTCAACAATTTCTCCCTATATAATGGTGTCTATAAAGTCGAGTCTGGATGAGATGACTGACATAATGAGCCTCAATCTATGCAATTGGGATGTGTCTACCAAGTCAGCAAGTCTGGCCACCTGATCCTGTGAGCGGGACGCCAGAAATAAGCTTCACACATTGTACCGATGTGGGGAACTGAACCCAGGTCTTTGGCATGAAGAGAAAGCTTTAACCCCTGGGCTACCTCACCACCCATGGCTTGCTGGGGATTCCAACCCAGGTCATCAGAGGTTATGAATACCAAATGTTAAGAGCATGACAGCTGTTGAGTTGTGAAACATCCCACTTGGGAGTTTCTTTATGGTTAAAGTGTCCCTTGTCAAGTATCATGTCCGATTCCCCAAATGAGAGCCGCCTTCAGTCTCCTGGTGTAACATCAATGGTACATTGCTTCAAGTACGATAAAACATACAAAGCCTTTTATTCTTTCAGCTGGTTAAATAAAAACACCTACACTTGATTCTCGAGTTGATTTGCCATTTATTACAGAAAATTATTCAAAGATAACTGATTAATGTTTTTGACAGAACAAAAATTGCTTCATTCGTTATCATGCTTTACATCACTTCTTATCAATAGGAGGACCAAGTCTGTGATCAATACACTTTCCTTGGGGATGACGGACACTAGTTCATGTCTTGTGGTAAATATTCAGATGTTATACTAATTTAACTCTCTTTCCTCTCAAATTAATAACTTTCAAAGCCTTACTACCACAGAAAAAAATTAACTGCCTGTTCACAAACAATGAACCAAATAGTAGACATAATCTGCTACCAATGTACAACCTTAAACAAATGTAGAAAATCTCTGGACAGTCCTAGGCTATTATACACATTTTTATTTGTACATGCATTGTTACTTGGATTCAATATATATCTTGTTCATGTAGATTATAGAATATTGTCATTGTTTCTGCATGGAACGTTTGCCCAATAAACACCTTAGGATAGAGGGCCAAACTTGTTAAGAGAATACTATGCACGCTTCATGATAAATACATAGACATCACATAGCTTTCTGCACTGATCAGTATGAGAAGACTTGGTCAAAGGGGATTGCATGCATTCAGGAGATAGAAATTCTGGAGCTTCTTCTCCTCATTCCAGCTTTTCGTCACATGTTACAAACTCCATGTGTATAACTCCTGTGACAATGAACAGTGAAGTCCAACTCCCCCAACCTTCTGTATTGACTTCAAACACTGTCAGTCAGGGCCCAGTTTCACGAAGCTCTTGTAAGTCTAAGATCTCGTAACATTTCTATTATCCTAACTCATGTGTTATAGTATAGAAGGTACAAAGGTTACGAGAAAACTTACGAGATCTTAGGCTTATGAGAGTTTTGTGAAAAGGGCCCCAGGTCTCCCATCACCTTAGTGCATATTGTTGCCAGTCAGTAGTGAGCTGTTTACCACCTCTAATATGGAGGGGAGATTATAAGGATTGACACTTCATTCAAGATCACTGCACATATACACAGCTTTGAGTGAGTGACAGAGGAACAGATTGATTTTTGAAAAGCATATATAAATTGATGTCAAAATTACAGCTTCTTCTAGGTCATGACTAATAGACAAGAAGACAAAGTCATCAATATCCTCCGCAATGGCAAAACAACCTTCATGAATATGTCCACAAATTATGATTATGCCAAATGTTTTGCCAAAAAGAGCACTGCTACCAGTTTCAGGCTGTGTCAAAGTTGTTGAGACGCCAAAAATATTTCATTCAGAATTCCAAAACTACCAAAAGACACCAGTACACCACCAGATCTATTTATGTGCCAAGTTTGATGAAGAAAAAGGGACCGGTTTTAGAGTTCTGCTTTGGAAAAGAGCACTACCACCAACTTCCAACTACCAAACTTGTTGCCATGGAAATGCCAAAAATACTTTATTCAGAATTCCAAAACTACCAAAAGGCACCAGTATGCCAGCAGAGCTATCTATGAGCCAAGTTTGGTAAAGAAATATTAAATGGTTTTAAAGTTCTGCTCCGGAAAACACAAATATGTATGGACAGATGGACGGAGCGCATTTTAATACCCCTTGTAAAATGTGTGGCAGGGGATAAAAATATGTCCCACTTTCCCTGTGCTTGCACCTGTAATACAAAGCGCTATGTCTGAGTGCTTGCACCTGTCAGTTTAAAGCACTACATTCTGTGTACTTGTACCTGTAATATAAGCCCTATGTCTGAGATCCTGCATCAATTTTACAGCAGTAAGGTGTGCTTGCACCTGTAATTTTAAAGCCCTCTTTTCTGTGTGCTGCCACATATTATTTATTCTTGCACCTATAAATGAAATGCTTTACACTCTGTATCCCTTGTTGACTTGTTAAATGCTGCACTCCACAATGTCATGTGAGAACTTTCTGAAAATAATCAAGACTGGGCCTGACAATCCAGTGACTGAGATCATGAGCAACAGTGGCAGCGAGCCTGACCACCCAATCCCAGGAAGTCACCTCTTATGACAAGATGATGAAGACCAATTCCAACAATGGCCTTCATAAGCAAGGCCCCTTGTGCCTGTCATATTAATATCCAATATTACTGTAGGATAAACTAATAACTGATCACTCGGTTCCTGTCCTGCCTAGTTAAAAATGATCTTGACACTGTCACACCTATTCCTGCCTCCCTTTGCAGACTCTCTGACACTGACACCATCACACCTTGGTACTTGGTCTCCCAGCTCCACCTCCAGACTATCTGACATTGACACCACAGAGTGGCTTGCACTTTCAAACTTCTGCATTCCCAAACCATTTCCTTTTACTCCAAGATTTGTGGTTTGGCAAGCAGTCAAATGCTTTCAGAAATATCTCCAGGTTGTAACTTGTGTGTGCAGAGTAGATTGCAACAGTATGAACTGTAATCAGATTTCAGACAGTTTTATACATGATCCACGAACTTACACAATAAGCTTGTTTCCTACAATAAAATGCCACAGCCAAAATAACTGTTAGAAAATAACAGTGAGTAAAGCACCTGGAACAGAACAATGTGATACGACCCTGTGGTGCATTCTAATCCAGAAGTACATTCACCTGGCAGCTGTGTTCACAGGAGCAGGGGTCACAGAGATAAGAGGGGAGGGTCAAACGGCTCCTCAAGGGATCATGAAAGGATCACAGTGGGATCAGCAAGTCAAGGAAGGATCAGAGGGGAGGTCAGAAGGGATCATATTTGCTGTTACAGCACAAATACCATGATGTCACATGTCACATACACACTCGTTTGATGGAAACAGCTGCCTCTGCAAATGTTCTTTTATGTTAAACTATTTCTAGTCTGTGAACATCCTTAGTATTCTCTTGATTGTCTCATTATTAGACTTAATACATCTGCATCCGTAAAACTTTTTTGCCTTCTTTCTCACTTCAGAGGGGCTTTAGGGGAACCACCATTTGATGTTTTGGTTGCCTGTGGAATTTTGTTTGAGACAGAATATTTTGTACTTAACTTCTTTGAAATAAGTAGCTGTGAGAGGGAGAGTTGAACAAGTTATTATCTCAAAACATTTTTTTATGGCGATTATCCTTTTGTTTTTAAGGAGCAAACTACATTTCATTAAAACAGTCCTAGACAAGGACAACCAGATAGACAAATGTACAATCATCAATGATCCACATTCTCAAGCTTTATGCCAGAAAATCTTTACCAGGATGGTAAATAATGTCAGTATGATTTGAAATGATTTGAATGATTTGAAATAAATGTGATAGGACTGCCAGTAATGACTTGAAACACACTCTGACACTCTAAAAAAACCCAACATGTCTGATAACCTACAAACTTGTAGATTTCACCATTAAAATTCGTTTTATGTTTATATTCAAATGCTGATTTCATGTGTATGGTATTTATTTGGACTTGTTCTTTTTTTATCTCCACCACTTTATACCAAACTAAACAGACAAATGGACAATAATGGTCTAAGATAACTTAAAAACCTATTTAATCTGTCCTCCAGACACTGAAGCAAATATATCCAAGAAAGCCAATACAAGTCTAGAAACATGGCAAGTCTAGATTTCCACAACTTCTGAAAATGAAAAACGTCTGAGAATTCCTTTTCATTATATTATTTATTCATTTCACCATAAGCTTTTTTCCCCCCCTGTATGATCTGTTCATTTCAGAAACTAGTTGTTAGTCAAAAAAACGTTTTAAGCGATGCTGTAGAAAGTGCAGTGGTCTGCAGCTGCTGTTTATAGTAGTGTAGATTAATGTCCATTTTAACAAGATCTAGCTCCCTATGATACTTCATCACAGTTTTAAAATGGAAGTAAGTGAGTGAGTGAGTGAGTTTTAGTTTTACGCCACTTGTAGCAATTTTCCAGCAATATCACGGCGGGGGACACCAGAAAATGGGCTTCACACATTGTGCCCACATGGGGAATCAAACTGGGTCTTCAGCGTGACAAGCGAACACTTTAACCCCACCGCTCCTTTTAACATGGAAGCCCATTCATGCATAGTATACTGGCTTCACATCAAACAGTACATGTTTTATAACACTGGTGCCTTGTAACTGGCAGAACCATCACCCACATCTCACAGTATGATGCATGAAGGAGCTGGAGCTATGGTCTGTCAGTGTATGTTTTGTGGAGTCAGTGACAATAACATTGATAATAATAACGCTACATTTTAAGATAATAGATATTATGCAGAAAATGTGTTATTATCATCCTGATCTATGGATCCATGCATTTCATTTTAAACTCCCGTGGGGAATGCCAGCAAACCTGCCTTTGATGAGCTAAAAGATCTATCTAATCTAATCTGTTAAATCATTTATGTATTTTATTTAAACACTTTAAAAAGCCCAGAAAACTATGTTTATAATTTCAGATAATGCAATTCCATCTCTTTTGAGAGGAATGGTGTCAAGCCACAATTATCTTGAGTATTTCATAAATGAGATGCCATCCCCAACTTCCTGAGTCATATCTCCTGGCCAGCATAATGAGTGTCAGTATAGGGCCAGGACACTACAATCAACATTGTCACTGGACATTCCTAGCCAAACCAAACACAGTAGAAAAGGTCAAAATGGGATACAAGGGTATTTATCATGTCATCCCTTAACTGCCTATTACATTAATGTTAATTCTTGTGTATTTACGGGTAAATATGTTTGATGCAGAATTCATAATAGACAGTGGATGGACAGTGAGAATTATTGTGTTGTTTAAGTGAGGCAAAGTATCTCCTTCATTGACCCTACTTAACATTACCAACAATCACATACAAAGTTCAATGCAAACTATCTTTATTATGACCACCCAGTGTGCCCACTAAGTTACCACCATCCAATGCGACCACCCTAAGCTGCCTTCCAGAGTATTACCAACCTAAGCAACCAATCAAGTGTACACCATCCAGTGTGCACAGTATGTCACATCCATCCAAAGTAACTAACCTGAATATCACAATCCTTAGAAACCAACCAAGTCACACCCATACAATGGAACCAACCAACTCACACCCATACAATGGAACCAACCAGGTCACACCATTTACCAATGGCAACCAACCAAGTCACACCCATACAATGGAACCAACCAACTCACACCCATATAATGGAACCAACCAGGTCACACCATTTATCAATGGCAACCAACCAACTCACACCCATACAACCCAGTGCAACCAGCCAATACATACACCCAACCAGGTCACACCCATCCAATGCACCAAGCCAGGTCACACCCATCCAATGCAACCAATTAAGTCACATCCATCCAGTGCAACCAAGCCACACCCATCCAGTGCAACCAACCAAGTCACACCCATACGATGGAACAAACCAATACATTCACCCAACTAGGTCACATCCATCCAATGCAACCAACCTAGTCACATGCACACAATGCAATCAAATCACCTCATTACAATGAACCAATCAGGTTACACCAATACAATGAAACCAACCAGGTCTCATCCATCCAATGCAACCAACTAAGTCACACCCATACAATGGAACCAACCAAGACAAATCTATATAATGCAACAAAATAAGTTACATTCATACAATGATATAGAATAGATAGATATAGAATATTTGTATAGAGCACATATCCACGCACTAGTGCATGCTCAAGGCGCTAGTATTTTTTCCCTCAATCACTGGATGTCAATCTCAACTCCCTGAGGAGTATACAACTCTGGCTGCCACTAGGCGCACCAAGTTTATTGTGGCTCTCTCATCCTAGCGAGGTACCCAATTGACAACTGGGTGGACTGGGACACATAGTCACAGCACTTTGTCCAAGTTAACTGCACGTTGCTGTACCCACAACTAGGTGTATGCACGTGTTCATGTGGCCACCATCGGGTCATATACCAACGGATTCGTGGGTTCTTTTAAGTGCACAGGGCTGTGTACTGTACACTAGGGGTTGTGACAACACTGAAAGAGTCTGCACACAAAGTTGACTCCAAGGTTTTTACACCCGGTCACAGGTGGGCTCGATCCCGAAACCTCAACCTCGCTGGATCACTAGCCTGGCGCTTTAGCCAGCTCGCCCACCGTACCCCCAATGCAAACAGGTCACACCCATACAATGTAACCAACCAAGTCACACCCATACAATGTAACCAACACAGTCACATACATACAGTGTGACCAACCAAGCCACACCCATACAATGCATCCAAGTGTTTACAGGGTCCCCCAAATCACAACCATCCAATGCAACCAACTATCATACCATCCTCTTTAACAAACCATTCTACATAACTAAGTATAAACCATCCTGTGTAACCAACCATGCCCTGTAACTGACAAAGTCAACACCATCCTATGGTACCAGGTAAGCCTGACACTGTTGTGCTTCATATGTCTACTGGACTGCATCAAGCCTTTAAGTGACACTGCTGGACTGCATCAAGCCTTTAAGTGACACTGATGGACTGCATCAAGCCTTTAAGTGACACTGCTGGACTGCATCAAGCCTTTAAGTGACACTGCTGGACTGCATCAAGCCTTTAAGTGACACTGCTGGACTGCATCAAGCCTTTAAGTGACACTGCTGGACTGCATCAAGCCTTTAAGTGACACTGCTGGACTGCCTGTTCATACTGGACATTGTAAAGGCGGTCTCCAGATGGCAGTAAGATCAGATTTACAGCTTGCACCAGAGTTACAACAGCTACCATTACTTCCGCTACCTGTCTTCATGTCAGTGCCGCACATCAGGCCATTCACTCATAGCTAAATATACAGGGTGAAAGAGCACTTCCAACTACAAGGGCCAACTAAAATAGCTGGACAAGGGTGATGAGGGGAGATTGCTCTCTCTCTCCTATAGTAGAAGCTTGTTCAAATGCCCTTGTTGGAAGATGTCCCAGGATATTGGCAAATTAGGAAGATTTAATCGGAGTACAACACATGGGGTTGGAAATTCTTTCTGACAATCCCTAAACCTGAGAACCACTCTCAGTACCCAATAACTACCATGGCCACTTAATCTCACTGCAAGAAGGAAACTGGCTAATGATGATATGCTTTGACAGTGTGAATTTCAGTACATTTTCTAAAATAATTCATTCTGAATGTTTCACCAATAGATTAAAGGTCAAATGCTACCAAAAATCAAACATAATTAAAACACAATCATCACTTATTCATGCTATATAAAATGCATTGCTGATTAAGAACAAACAAATAAACAAAATTACAAGCTTATAATCTCAAATCAAAAGTGCAATATTTTGTACTTGGGTTTACCTCCTTCAAAAAGCAGCAGCTGCAATACCAAACCCAGTTAGAGCCGGTGGGTGTGCACTCAAGCATAACAAAGCCTCTTCATTGACAACGGGTTCATTTGCTGATATGCATAGCTGGTTCTTCGCTTACGGCTTATAAGTCCGATAGGTGTTAACTTCAAATTGCACATGGTCAATGACTGAAGTTGTGCATTGCAAATTGCCATTAGCAGACAAGCAGGCAGACATTAAGTTTTCTCTGTGATAGAGTGCCTATCATGATCAACATGTTTTTTTTTTAATGTGACAAGGTTTGTTTCCATAACCAAGATACTCCGGGCAGGCATACTGTTTTAAGCGCTGTGAACCTAGTCACTGTGCATGTGTTATGAGCGCAGCGCAGCATAGCTGTTGAAACCACTTTTTACACGAGCGCTGAGGGAAAATTAGTGAAGCATTTGAACTTTGATTTTGCTGGCTTTTTTGCAACTTAATAAGCAGAATTGGCATTCTTGATGATTAGTTTTGGTAAGTCCATGCCGAAAGGTATCAGAATTTGCAAAGTTGTGTATTACATTGCATGTGACCTTTAAATAATACACATTACAATGAACTCTAAAAGACCACTATTTCCAGCTCGTTGTAACAGTACAGCAAATGGTTAAGAAACACAAAGAGAAGACAAAAACAGAGTTTGTTTTAAATGTGTTTGTCATAAACATAGTTTACTGTATTACTGATATTTATCAATCACAATTATTAACCAAATTATACTATCTAAAATACAGTTCACAGTTACCTTTCTAATTTTACCATATTTCTTAACACATACACATCCTCAATTATTCTATTAAACCATGAGAAAAAGATGAATACTGCTCAATTTGGCATATTGTCATACCATAGTCTGCCGTACAGACCCTGAAGCAAATATACCCAAGAAAGCCCACGCAAGTCTAGAAAATGTGGCAAGTCTAGATTTCCTTAGCATTCATTCCGAAAATGAAGAAAGTCTCAGGGCTCGATTTCATTTTATTATTTTGTTTTACTATGAACTTTTTTCAGTAAAATATGTTCATTTCAGAGACTATATAGTTGTTAGCCTAGTCATGCTACAAACATCCTCATTCTATTTGAATCTTCTTTTCATTTCCGGCAATGTAAATTCATCCAAATACTTATACATAAACTGATACATCATGTCACTGAGGGTGTGGGTCTGTTCTACAAAATCATGGACGAGCTGAGGTGATTGTAACTCCCATACTTAACACAGACTTCCGATAGTGCTAATATCGCCTTGTGGAAGGGTGTGACTCTTAGTCTACGCACAGATTTAACATCTTTAACACCTACTCTGTGCATGACCAGTGCTAATATCGCCTTGTGGAAGGGTCTGATTCTTAGTCTACGCACAGATTTAACCACATCTTTAACACCTACTCTGTGCATGACCAGTGCTAATATCGCCTTGTGGAAGGGTGTGACTCTTAGTCTACGCACAGATTTAACCACATCTTTAACACCTACTCTGTGCATGACCAGTGCTAATATCGCCTTGTGGAAGGGTGTGATTCTTAGTCTCCACACAGATTTAACCACATCTTTAACACCTACTCTGTGCATGACCAGTGCTAATATCGCCTTGTGGAAGGGTCTGACTCTTAGTCTATGCACAGATTTAACCACATCTTTAACACCTACTCTGTGCATGACCAGTGCTAATATCGCCTTGTGGAAGGGTCTGATTCTTAGTCTACGCACAGATTTAACCACATCTTTAACACCTACTCTGTGCATGACCAGTGCTAATATCGCCTTGTGGAAGGGTCTGATTCTTAGTCTACGCACAGATTTAACCACATCTTTAACACCTCCTCTGTGCATGACCTTAACATATCCTTTGTTTTGATTTTGAGCCCCCCTCCCCTCCCTCCCCGCCCCCAGTTAGCCGTGACCTACAGTAAAGGTAAAGTAGGTGGGTTGTGACCTTTGAGTGATGAGGCTAGAGGAGGGCACCAGCTTACAGTTGTCCGACACATGTCACCGTGCTCCTACACTTCTCCCTAATTACTAAACATTTACTTACACCTTGTAGAGAAACCACAAGCCAACCCCTACTCTAACCAGGACGGAAGATATCTGTTGTTAACATGGAGATGGCAGATCTCGTTGACATATAGCATCTACTCATGAAATATGGTTCTTACAACGCATAAGAGATGAAGTTAGTGAGATGGTAGTCTGTCGTACAGACCCTGAAGCAAATATATCCAAGAAAGCCCATGCATGTCTAGAAAATGTTGCAAGTCTAGATTCTTCTAGCTTCTGAAAATGAAGAAAGTCTTAGTCATGATATTAATATTTTGTTTTACTATGCATTTTTTCTGTAAAATATGTTCATTTAAGAGACTAGTTGTTAGTCTAGTGAGATGGGATTCACTTGGTTTTCGGAGGCTTAATAAGTCAGGGGCTCCTTTCACGAAGCAACCTTTACTAATGAAAACCTCAACTCCCATTCTTTAACATTAGACTAATTACTGAAGTACGATCACCTTAGTGCTTTGTAAAAGGAGGCTAAGATCTTTAATCATGAGGCTGTTACTGTCTCAGTAAAATAAGAGTTTCTCCCATCTATGTAGGTGTTGAACTATGTCTAGGAAACAACCCTATTTCTCCAGTGGAAAGCCTGTCCAACTGTATCAGTGATATAAAGATTGTATGTCCCATTTGAAAAGGTATGTATGTCTAAAATATAATAAAAGTATCTCCTCAGATTATTTTGTATTAAAAAGTCTCTATGTAATAATATCACTATCTCCTCATACAAGTGATAATTTCATGCCAAATTTTAAATGTTTATCTCTTTCACATAATTATATGTATACAAAAGAAAATTCTTCAATTATTTCCTTACCTTTCATAGTATATTTATTTATCTTCCAAGCTAAAATTACAGTGTGAAATTATCTTATTTCTTTAAATGAATGAATGAAATTATCCACTCAATGATACTGTACAAGTTAGCAAAAAAGATATATTTGCTATAAAATATAACAAAACAGAAGTCTTTAATTTCTATATCTCACAGATAAGCACAAAAATTCTAGAGTCTACATGGTAAATGAACGTAAAGAACATTTTCCCAATTGCAAACAGCAAAATGGTAATAGTAGCCATGTGGTTTTCAAAAAATCATTTTGTTGCTGAAAAAATATGTGAAGTTCACATACATTTTCAATTTACATAATTTACAACTGCTGACTCAGCATGTACAAATGCCTTAACTGAAACATGACGTCATGTATTTTAACATTGTTTGCATAGTTTTAAGGTAATACAAATCATGCAAAAAATTCCTCTGTAAATAGACCTTGTCACATACATTATCACACATCCAAGTTATGAAAACCAATATCACCTACCTACCCACTGTTTACATTCCCAAATATTTCACAGCTTGCCCTAATCAGACATTCCTGCCCAAATTCCCGGTTGGGATGATGGAATGAAGTATATATCCCAGTACTAAACCATTACCATTCACTGATGGAAGACATAACAGGCCAATGTGCAACACATGTCGGTACTGAAGATGTCACGTCACCTCTGTGTAGTACAGACATCAGGTAGAGGCTGTCCTTTGTGGACGTGTTCTAACTCACCTCTCTCAAACATTTCACACAGACTCATAGCAGAGATGCTTGTCTCATTTACAGCCAATGCCATTAGTTTGCTGCATGTACTTGCTTCTAAACAGTACTTACATTTTCAATGTTTCTTTTCTTATTAATGATATAAATCCTACAGATCTTTTTAAAATTAGTATTTCAATATGTGTATGAAAAGGAAATAGTAAAGTATGTATGTATATTGAACAGGACTCGAGTTAAAGAGATGTTAACTGACTGCACCAGGAGAAACCTTAGTTATAAACCTGGTTGCACCAGCCAAATTCCTGTTGCACTTCTTTGTTTTCTGCACATAATGAAAGAAACATGCTATTGAGTTATATAGATGTTTCATTTAGAAGTTTACCCACTCAAAACTGAATAGCAAATGGGGCAAAGTTAGAGAAATAACTAGGCTGCACTTTGTACAATTGGGCTGCACCAGTGCATGTAACAGAGCACAAAACTGAGCACTGTACTTGCATGAGTTACTATAAAAGTTGAAAAAAAAAAAAATTCATTAGAAACTTGGTTTTCGTGCAGGTTTTCGTGAATTAACTTTTATCCTACACTTGTTTGTGTGAACAAAATGTTAATCACTGCCACTGGGTAGGAGACATGACTGAAAAGTAGAAATTAGACTACAAGTTGTTTTAAATTTTGCCATAATTAGTGCTGACCGGAAAATTTTGTCTGAAATTCATTAAAGCATAACTTCAGGCATATTGGCAACTATTAATTTATTCATGTACAAGAACATCCACAATTAAACCATGAATAACATTGCCCTTAAAACAAGTCGTCAGTAAAGTAACATATTTCAAACACAAACAACTGATCTCACTTTGAAAGTTCAAACACTCAACAAGAACCTGCAAAAACAGACATCCAGCCTGTGTTAACGAGACATTCTCACCTGTGCTATTCCCAAACTCCCCAGACAACATACCTGAAAACCAGTCATGATTCATATTGTTGCCATTACCTGCACATTATCTACAACAGCTGACAACATTTCCACCTGTGTACTTTCATACTTTGACATCTACCTTAAGGTACTCTTGTTTGACCATGCACCTGAGACTAGGTTAAAATAAAGACCTGGGTTTGTTTGATGTGAACTGTTTGAATACTTACAACCCTTCATAACCCATTTCAAGCAATAATATAGACAAAACATTATGATCACTTTTCAAATTGAACATCATACAATTTCACAAACAGTATTGTGATGGAGTAAGGGTAGCTTAGTGGTTAAAGCATCTGCTTGTCATGCTTGACCTGAGTTTGATTATCCACATGGGCACAGTGTGTGAAGCCCATTTCTGGCAGTACCCGGCTGTGATATTGCTGGAATAGTTCCAAAACAGCATAAAACCATACTCACTCACTCTGGATGGTAAAAGGTTCAAGATATTGTAGTAGAAAGGCGATATTATACCCTCAACAACCATGGATGAAGATCTGAATGTTGGTCTCAACAATAACTACTGTTATAACCACACTATATGTAAGAATTGTTACCCGATTAAATAAGTGAAAATAATACTGTGCCAGATCGACCAATTGTATTTCTTGTTTTATGGATTTCTGTCCTGCCTAAAGGCATGAGGAGATAAACATATGTTAAAAATCACCGATCAAAGGACTTTTCCTTTTATAATACTAACCATATTTTACTTTTGGCAATTTATGAAGAGTACATTAGGGAAAAAAGAACCTAAAACATGTTCAAGGAGGTTTACATCTTTACCCACTAACCACATTAGGATGTTATTATATGAGAGGAGAAAATTACTTTTTACTATTTAGTATTTTGAAAATGTATGATCAGTGGATCCGTAAAACTAGAAATATAATTCGTCCACCCTTTCTTAACAAAAAGATGGCTGAAGATTTCAAATGATTCCTTGATAGGAAATGATACAGCATATGTATCATGTTAGAATAGTGATTTAATACACTTCCTTGATACAGGTGGAGGTTAAGAAAAGAGAGTACTTTATTTGATATAATTATCAAATGTACAAAGTTGACATATTCATTGCAGACTCACACCCTACTTATGCAAACTTCATGAAATTCTGGCCTTGATGCCAATTTAACTGTTCTTAAAGTTAACACACCATCATTCAAAAAATATACTTTAGATTACTCTGTACATCAATAACCATCCTATTTAAAATTGTACTTCCCAACTTCTAAAAAGCTTCTCAGAGACATTAAACAACCATGCTTTCACTTCAAGATAAATTCTACAGGGAAAAGGTAAAATTGATGTGATTAACTTGCACAGCAATAAAACTGTGCACAGATTTTCTCACTGAACTGAGGCTCCTTTCATTCAGCACCGTTTAGCTGAGGTTAACCTTAACTCCTATTCTTTAACACTGCACTAACGTTACCTTAGCAACATCCAGTCACCTCAGTGCTTTGCGAAAGGAGACCCTCCTGATTATTTCGTTTGACAATATCCAACATTTTGAATGAAATTGTTTTTAATGCAGCCATGCAGTTAACAAGAAACCAGGTCCATCACAATGAAGACATATTCACAGAACAATTGTTACGATGGAACTTTCTTAGAATATGCTTGAATGGAACTTCACTGTACATCACCTACTTTGACTGTTTAACAAGACATGATAATTTATGGTTGTAGAACAATGCTACAAAATGTACTCTCATTTTCATCAAGTGGAGTCGATCCTGGAACATGACAGTTGAATACAGATTTGTGTTTACTCCAGAACATTTGTGCTGCATCTTTGCCTCCAATTGTGTCATGACTATGGCGTCTGCTACCCTCACTGTCGTCTGGTGTTCAGTAGTTTTCTGGAGTCTGACAAATCAATGGATCAGCAGAACTGAAGACAATGAACTGTTTATCCTCTACCTGACTTAAATAAGGAATGAAGTCAAATATGGTCGGATTTGAGAGATTATTCATTTCATGTAAACAACGGAAACTGATTTCAAAATGGGCAAGTCACAGAAGAAGAGTTATTGAACTGGAACAGGAACATTGGTTAGGTTTTCAAACACAGACACAGCTTTATTTGGGAAGGGGTTGTGTGGATACATACTAAGTAGGAATTCTCAAGATGTAGGTGACTGAACCAACAAGATGCCAGTGCATATGCACATATAACAATCAACCTTACTGTTTCATATTGTGAGCATGTATCTAAAGCTGCCAAGCTGTTAGTCTTCAGTTAATATTACAAACAATTCCCAGTTTTGAAGTACACAAAAATAAAAAGTAGAATTTGTACTTTACTAAGAAAGTATCATCCCAAACATACCATATGTTGGAAGTACATAAGCACACAAACCATGCTATTATATTTCCAATTGTTATGTGTTTGTATGGTGACTTGTAACTCACAGCGCTAAGACCAAAATTCAAGCGAAAAATGTTAGAATTCAAAGTAAAATATGTGATTATGTGAGGTTGATGTAATGTCTTTCACATCAGTATTTAACATGCTCTACAGCATATTCTACTAGCCCATCTCACAGTCCCTGAACTTACTTATCGTCCCTACTACAGAGCGCCTGTATATCCAAAATAACTGGGGTTCCTTTTCAATTTAAATGGGTTTATCTGTTATTATCAAAAGCACCATAAAAAAGTAGGAGGTATTAGATGTACAAAACTGATAAAATGATGAAGACAAGGAGGAAACAGATGATGAAGAGAAATTAGGAGAAAAAGTGACAATTTATTACATTCCTGTGGAAATGTTTCAAGTGTATGGATATATATTACTTTTTCCCATGTGCACTGGCAATGGCTCATGGTATACTCACAAAATGGAATATCTCCAGCTTCTTTTTTTTAATGATATATATTCAGGGACTGAGCGTTAGTCTATAGGTTCTACATGATTAAACCTTGGTGTTACCACAGACATGGTGCTGACAAACCTAGAAACATAGGATTCTGCCATGTCTAAGGGACACAACTCTGCACAACAAATAATTGGTACATGGTGCTTTAAACTTTGAATCTAGTACCTGACATAAACTGTTATACCACAAAAAAACTTCAGCATACAAATGTCTACAATCGAGCGAGCATGGAAACCGCTGGTATACACTTTGATGAAGACAACAGACAATGCTATACAGTAGATCAGAATCTCTGTACCGTGCAGGATAGAAGCATGTTTTGCTGGGACAATAGGGATAATGGGACTAGTATCAGGAGGTAGAGATGGATAAAACATGTGCACATTGCACAGTCTTACACACCCTAGGTCGATGTACTCAAACAGAGTTTCTGACAGTCTCAAGGGCAATCAGCCATTACAACAATCAACGGCAAGCCACCTCCGAAAGGGAAGATGGGTTGACTCAGTAAAATGTTCGTAGTTTGATAAATTTGAATAGAAGGTGTATGAAGTCTGCAGAACATTCTGTCAGTCTTGAAATGTTTTGTTCAAAGCTTCATTAAGTTCTTTTCTCCGTTCCGTTGCAGTGTTTTGAAAGGTGGGAATTAGCTGTAATGATGCAATGAAGGCAAAAATCAAAGAAAAGTATTTGAGAAACTGATTTCCATGTTCCAACATGTTTCAAGAAGTGGATGGTTAAAATTATTTCAGACAGTTGAGCAGGTTAACGGTATCACCAGCTTTCTTTATTCTTAGAGGATCAATGAGCTTCTCTTGAACTGGGACCAAACAGTCAGGCCAGCCTGATTAGGCCAGACTAATTCTTGTTTTATGGATTTTTGTCTTCAGAGAACCTAAAGGCAGGAATACAAAACTACAAATAAAAAATAAAAAAAATCACCTGTCAAAGTAATATTCCTTCTAAATATAACAAAGATTAATTTCTCTCAATTTATAAATTGTACATAGGTCCAAAAAACAATTTATACAATAAAATCTTTTAAGACCAATAAAACCATAAGGATTACAGTTTTTGAGTGGGGAAAATTAATTGACGTTTATTTTTCTTATTCTTGAAAAACTACAACTAGCAGATCTGTAAATCATGAAATAAACTGGTCTGGCCTTAATAACCTTCTTATATACCAGTATCAACAACCTCCTTATACATCAGGACACTGGACTAGGACGTTGGGCAACGGGTTATTTCCACCCCTAAGAAATGTATTTCATTAACTTATAATGTTCATGAAAAAATGTTATTGAAGCATCAGTGTCTATGTTCCACTGACCAGGACATTTCTGTACATGCTGCTTATACCATTATGTAAACCTCCCAGAACAATTAATTCCAGAAATATCAAAATCACAAACAGAACACACACACTTGATAACATCTTTCCTCAGCAAAAATGCCACCTTCACCAAGATCACACCAGCAAGAGTCATAAGAAGCAGTGGGTGTGAGAGAAGAAAAATGCGAGTTGAAAGTAAAGCAGTATTACCAGATGGCTTCTCTGGTGAGCAGGATTCCTGAAATAAACAGAGGTATCCCTGATCTAGGGCAACATTTACTTGTCATACACAGTTCATCGGACTTGTATCTTTACCATACAAATACCTGTGCTAACTCCCAGAAAATTGCGGTCAGCAGAGGTGTGAGCAAAACGATCACTTAGATCATGTGTAAACATATCAAGTGGTGTTTACACACACAAGGAGCAAGTTTCCAAACAGTATTATCATAATTGGCATAAAGGCAGCACAGACACAAAACATATGGCTGTATCAGTAGAAGAATCTTGTAACATCTGTACTGGTCAAATAACCCTGGTACCCTACTGGATACATTTCCTGTCCATATTTGTATATTGTAGATACTGATTTCCAGGCATTGTATTGCTACTTGAATAGATCTCTATACAGTGTTTGAAATAGTATAGTTTGGAAATGTGATCTGTTCAAGGACTGACTGTCCAAAAATAATTACCAGTTCTGAACAAACACAGCAGGTCCGGACCCCAAAAACTTAAACAAAACAAAAAAATAATAAAATTTGCTTTGAGATCACAATATTTGTCATCCCCTCTCCAAACTTTACCTTTCATATGAATATATATATATCAGTTAATAAAAATTTAAGGTAGCTTGGAAAGAGTTACAATATTTTATGGATACGTGTAACATCACAATTCAAACCAAGTTGAGTTAATTTTTTTCAAATTTTTCCCTCAACCAAAGGACTGCCTTCCTTATTTAATAAACTGTCCTTCATAAAAATAGGAAGTGATGGATGGTGGGACATGCAATATTTCATACTCTGCTTTCAATCAAACTCCCAGTTTTACCTTCTGAAATTAACGTTTGTAACTTTCTGCTGAAGACGCCAGTAACCAATCTTCCAAAAAGAATCAAGTAACATCTACATGTGTTTAAGAAGAGCAAATACCTCTGACATAAAAGTTTAAAATTTTGGACACCACGCTTAGAAAGAAGTATATTGATTATCAATGACTTTTAGAGTGACCTTTTCCAACACAGTCAGGCATATTGACTAAGGCTCCATACAAATAGGTTATGAGATGGAGACATGTGGTGTTGAGAGTTCTGTCCACACAGATTATCACAGCCAGAGGTTCACTTCAAACACTGGTTCAGACATCAGCTCACTTGCTGCAAAAGAGTGCAACAAAGCACTGTCAGTCACATTCCATTGTTGTCCTTCTCATGTCTCCTACACTGCAGATATTGGTCAATATGGAGATAGTGCCTGCTTGCAAAAATGTCTGCAGGGATCCATTAAATGTCTTGTGGGACAATTTACTCAAAACATAAATTTTTGTCATTGGTATTTGTTCACAAGCAACCCACTCACCTTCTACAAGTTCTACAAATATTTCATGTTAGTTGCACCTAGGCTTTGATTAACTTGTAGTCCTGAAGTTGTATGTTGTTCACAACACTGCTTCTAATTTTCAATGTATTTCAATTTTAAAAAGTTAACACCCTCGATGTTGAGAGGGAATAGCACAGAAGACCTGTGGTTCATTCCTTGGCAAAAATGTTTCAAAGAAGGTAACTGATCATGCCCTGGTATTAGTGTTACCAATTATGGCTGCAAACATGATACTTCACTTGGCTGACAGTTTTAAAACAGTCTGCACTGTAGACTAATGCTTAGACTCTGAATATAAATATAACATGACAAACATACCTATTTAAAGTGAAAAGGAACTCCAGTTATATGACTTGCTTCATTTGGGGCTTCAGCATTGCAGGGCAGGCAAGGCAGGACAGGATATAATGGGGTTCAGGGACTGTGAGACAGACTATTTGGATGGATACAGGGAACTATACATTAAAATATATTTACATCACTGTTTAAGTGAAATAATCTTCAATTGTCTAAGACTGAAATAAACAACACACCTTTTACATTATCAAAGACTTGACTGTTTAGTTGACCTTTACTCTCTAACTCAACAAGATTAAGGTCCCATTTTACAAAGCAATCAAAATATTATGACATTTTGGACTCCTTTACTTCAAAATTGACAGTAATAGCACAACGGGGACAAAGTTTAGTTTCCTAGACAGGTAGGATGTGTCAAGCCCATTCTAAGAATCCTCTACTGCTGGTATATTGCTAAAAGCAATGTAGCACCAAACTTGTTAATTCACTCTAATTTGATAATAGGAAAACATAATAAAACAACAGTAGTAGCATATTGTTTGATTCAGTATATGTATTTATAACGTAAATATATCTTAAATATTAAAGAAGGACCAGCATCACAAAACAGCATCCCAACAATTGACATCAGTGACAAAATATGCACGCTGCCGCTTACTACTGATTGGATTGCTTGAAAAACATTGATATATTGGATTATAAGCCTAGAAATATGTCATACTTTTCACAGTGTATGAATATGTTTTTAATCATCAATTTGAATTAATTAAATAGTGTGTACATTTCAGTCCCTGATACAACTTGTCATAAAAGGTGATTTACAGGGATTGAATGGTCAGGCTCACCGACTTGGCTGACCAATGTCATCGTATCCCAGTGGAGTAGATCAAAGCTCATGCTGTTGATCACTGGACTGTCTGGTCCAGGCGTGATTTATTTACAGACTGCTGCCATTTTGATGGAATACTGCTGAGTGCTTTGTGAAACAACACACAAAATTTACTTTTTGAACATTGAATATTCAACAGAAATCAGAACACACATAATGTTTATCTGATTACAGAGTGTAACAGCCTAAACTGAAAGAATCCATCAAGTAAAGGTAAAAATAGAACAATTGTATCAATTCATCTACATCCACTTCCAAATGTTCCAGCAAAGAAAGCTGTCTGTGCTGTACTCCTAACAGGGTCTGCTGGCTGTGTGAAGAGTATTGACAATTGTCACAACAAGCTGGCTCAATCATCAAGTGAAGGAGAACATAGGATTGAACAGTCAGGATGGATATACCGATACTTCTGACACCATGTCTGTGTGGGGGATAACCCACAAAGGAATGTTTCCACATTTTGAGGTGTTATGTTAGTCGAGAGAGTAAGGCTTCTGTCAGTCTGTGGTGAAAACATTTTGGTAGAGGTACAAGAATGTAGATAGGTCGAGTCATTTGTAGTTGGTTATAATTACCTATATAATGCATATTTTGAGAGAAAACACAACTCACCAAAGACTAAACTCATTATAACTCCTGTTTTGAATTGATATAAATCTGTGTGTCAACAAGAAACAGTAGTCGTACAGTTAATTGCTCATTATAACTCGTGTTTGTACCCAGAACATTGCAATGAATGTATTCATTCCTAACTGCACAGTTACATTTGTTTATAATTAAGTCAATAATGAGTACAAGTGTCATGTAAGATATTCCTTGCAGAGAACATACTGAATAACTGAATTACATGCATGGAATTATTACCTACTACTTCAAATTTAGACATGTCTGTGAAGATATTCATCATATATCAGGGTTATAAATCACTACTTACTCACTATTAAAATTCAGACATGTCTTTGAAGATATTCATCATATATCAGGGTATTAAATCACTGCTTACTATTAAAATTTAGACATGTCTGTGAAGATATTCATCATATATCAGGGTAATAAATCACTACTTACTCACTATTAAAATTCAGACATGTCTGTGAAGATATTCATCATATATCAGGGTAATATATCAGTACTTACTCACTATTATAACTTAGACTACTTACTCACTATTAAAATTTAGACATATCTGAGAGATATTCATCATATATCAGAATAATAAATCACTTACTTACTCACTATTAAAATTTAGACATGTCTGTGAAGATATTCATCATATATCAGGGTAATACATCACTACTTACTCACTAATAAAATTTAAACATGTCTGTGAAGATGTTCATCATATATCAGGGTAATAAATCACTACTTGCTCACTATTAAAATTTAGACATGTCTGTGAAGATATTCATCATATATCAGGGTAATAAATCACTACTTACTCACTAGTAAAAATAAATTAAGAATTCCAATTAGATGATAAACTCTGTCCCTTGTGAAATGTAAATTATTTGTGGGTAGGAAAATTTTGGTCAGGGCTTTCAAGTTTTACATCTAACCAGTCCGTTTTACATCTATCCAGCCCTGCGACTGGCTGAAATTTTTCGGAGTTTCCTACAGTGCTTCTAGGCTATACCACTTCAAATCTGAAGCAATTCAAATTTGAATTTGAAAGATCAAAGAAAATGACAGAACAATGAATAATATACTTTAATGACATCTTTACTGACTTTTAAATCACAGCCTGCAGTCATGACACATGTTTTTTCTCCATTATTATGTGATTATGAAAAAGTTGATCATATTACCTTGCCAACAATAAGTTCAGAATATAATATATGCATCTAGTTGGGTACTTGGGTTATAATATATATTATATAACAAAAGCTATTTCTAAAACATGAATGAAATGTGACACCAAACTGAATGGTGAGTATACTTTTTCAGTATTTCGTACATATCAAATTGAAAAAACATTTATATAAAGCCTACAGAGAATCAATTGAAGAAAATAAACCCACCTTGAAAATCACAGACTTCTTATTCTGCAAAGTCAGCATAATGAAAAACTGACAGACATGCTGTTACACAGCCATACATGCTGTTATCTATGCTCAATGATCCCTACTTATACTTTCACGATGACAAGCATGTGGACAAACAGCACTCACAATCGGTGTTGAATCGGGACAGTGAAGTCACCTGCCTCTCCTTCTGTGCCAAAACCATTGATTTATCACAAGGATTTCAACAAACCACCTTCTCATCACATCGCTATAGAAAATGAAGTGCTATAGCAGCCATAAAGAAACTTATCTAACTCTTTCTCAGCACCAGAAGAATCTCATCATCAGCATTTCAGGATAATAAAAGATCTGTTTGTCTATGGAAGGGGTCCAATTTCAACTGTTTCAATAAACGTGAACATCTTCATTTTCTTATGCACGGAGGACTGTTTTTCCAGCACTTTAAAGTAATTGACTTCCTCAGTGTCTGCAGAAACAAAATTGTTTTTGTAACATAATCCCTTCACCCTACATTCAAAACAAAACATAATCTGCATGAAGACAAATGAAATATGTGTTATATTTAGCATCCAATTTTGCAATTGAAGCCATTTGTTAGAAAATATCCACAAGTGTTTTTGGACCTCTTGTTTCTTGTTTAATGTTGCGTACTCCAGGTGTATGTTGACATCTGGTAAACAAGTGTGTTTGGCACAGAAATCCAGTGACTAACATCATGAGCAATGATGCATACCACCAGGGAATGAGTTAGTAAATGAATGAGTTTAGTTTTATGATGCTCTTAGCAATATTTCAGTTAAAATGGTGTAAAAAAATCGAGTCAGGACCTGACATTCAAGTGATCAATAGCATGAGCATCAATCTATGCAATTAAGACATGATGACATGAGGCAAAAAAGTCAACGAGCCTAACCACATAATCCCATTAATCACCTCTTAAGACAAGCATGGGTTTGTGAATATCAATTCTAACACAGATATTCATGGGTACCATGGGTACCCGGGTATGACAGCCTGTGACTGTCACGAGTCCGACCACCCAATCTTCATCATTGCCATTTAGAAGACAAATTGCTGGGGACCAGTTAGGACTTGAATCCCCACAGTCTTTAAGATTCCATTCCATATCCAAATCATTATAGTTCCAGAAACATAAATGTTATTTGTTTCTTTTCAAAATGAGTTCAAGAAAACAAGCTTCGTTATGCACTGTAAACATTTCAGGAAATGTTAAAATAGCTTTAAGCAAATATCTGCACAAAAACAAAGCAAACATGACCTTTTCTTTTTAACTTATCAGCAGTTGTCTGAGACAGTGAAAATTCAATATGTTTACCTTTTTCAAACAAACCAATATTTTCTTATAGTGAGGTGTATTTACAGTAAATACTAGCAGGCTGATAACTATTGATAATCGGATTCATTGTTCCAACCCACACTTAACCCTCTTGGTTCTTGGCTGGCAGCCAGGCAACCAGTGCTGATTCTGCTTAAAAAGCATACATTGTCTCTGGGGTATGTATCCACACACACTCTGGCACAGTGATGACTTAGCATAACATCACTGCCACAGGCTAATTTACATATCACATGCCCAGACTTTCCTCTTGTTTGTAAACAAATGCACAAATTCATAAGTAAGCAGAGACTGGCATAACACAAGCAATTTGGTAGGTTTCATACAGTTTTACACTGTTACGTAAATATTCTTCCACAACTGCGACAGTAAAGTTTGTGACAAAACATATTTATATTTAAAAATGGCTGCATCGTTGGCCCTTGATGACAGCACGCGGAGTCATACAACCCATGTAAACAAAGGATTGCTGCACAAATATAACTTTCGTACTAGTGTTACACATTTTAGGATATTTTCTCAGTGAAACTAAACCATTTTAACAATGTTTAATTAGATGTGTAGACTCATCAAAAATAAAAGAGTTAAGAAACATCTACACTATATCAAATGGACTGTGTAAGATGTGACAAACTGTCACATCTTTCTGGCCTGTGGCAGAGGTACTATGCAGGCTGGCCACCTGGAACTCTGGGTATAGAGAGTGGGATCCACTTTTGGTCTGAAGGGGGTTATACTGGGTTTGGATGGGTGCAAGTTCATGGGATGAGCCTGGCCAAACAATCCTGTTAGTCGCCTCTTGCAACACGTTGCTCAAGATCACTTTTAGACAAGATCTTCACGGATATACACCCACATAATACCATATTTAAGTTATATCTTTTTGAGTTAGCTGAAGCCCAATGTGATGCAGGCTATAGGTCTTGCCTTAACTAATTAACACAGCATTCAATATTTTAGGAAACAAGCACTTTGTCCAATGAATGAATTTCTTGTAGTGAGTGAGTGAGTGAGTTTAGTTTTACGCCGCACTCAGCAATATTACAGCTATATGGCGGCGGTCTGTAAATAATCGAGTCTGGACCAGACAATCCAGTGATCAACAACATGAGCATCGATCTGCGCAATTGGGAACCAATGACACGCGTCAACCAAGTCAGCGAGCCTGACCACCCGATCCCGTTAGTCGCCTCTTACGACAAGCTGAGTCGCCTTTTATGGCAAGCATGGGTTGCTGAAGGCCTATTCTACCCCGGGACCTTCACGGGTCGAATTTCTTGTAACATATTGGTCATACACATTCTGATGGTAAGACAAAAGTAATTTTAAGCATGATTCTCAGACCATGTTAGTAACACTTCTCAGTTCCAGCAGCACGAACTCATTCTTTCTCTGGTTTATCAGCCTATACACATCCCCGTCTCTGGTTTTATCAGCCGATACTCATTCCCTTTCTCAGGTTTATCAGCCTATACTCATCCCCTTCTTGGGTTTATCGGCCTATACTCATCCCCTTCTCTCATTTATCGGCCTATACTCATCCCCTTCTCAGCTCCAGCAGCCCAAACTCATTCTTTCTCAGGTTTATCGGCCTATACTCATCCCACTTCTTGGGTTTATCGGCCTATACTCATCCCCCTTCTTGGGTTTATCGGCCTATACTCATCCCCCTTCTTGGGTTTATCAGTCTATACTCATCTTCCTTTCAGCTCCAGCAGCCTATATTCATCACCATCTCAGGCCTTGTTACCTATACTCATCTCACCTTCAGCATACTCACAACCATTTTAGCCCCTGAAATTGAGCAGCTTGAGGACCATTAGTACTCAAGGCTTCCTTGGCAAAATCATATTTATTTCTACAGCCTTCAGACCATAACTGTTCCCCTAGTTATATAGGTGGTGACACACCATAATCATAAACAGATAACAACAGCCAGGTCCATGTGCCCATAAATCACAGCTAAACTGTCTCTGCAGAGGGTCCCAGGCTGAAGCATACATTTCAACATCTGTTTAAAAAAGGTTTTCAAGCTGACTCAATTTGAATATTGGGTCAGAATGCCCATAAACTCACAATTTCAAAAGGAGTTTAAAAACCATAGATGTCACCTCTGAAGTCAGAAAGTCATTGGCACTCAGTAACCTGAGTCTGATACTACGAGCAGACTGGGTTAAATTTTACCTTGTTTTGGCAATATTTACAGCCACCTTAAGCATCCAGACATCAGGCAATGGAGAGGAGACAGAGTCAGCAGAGATGTGTCAGTGTAACTCGCCATTCCTCATGATTGCAGTATTGAATTTCTTTTTATGTTGAACTAAATGGGAATCAAATTTGAAATTGAATCCTCCAAACAATTATCTCACATGCGAGCCATTTTGACATCACATACCCCTAAGTCCTCCATTTATAGTTGGCAGTCCAGCATGAAGTTCCATCTAGATGGGATTGAGGTAATAGTAGATGCTCTGGGGTAATCATGATAAAATGGCCAGGATGGTGGACAATGGATATCCCTAAAAATACTGAAATTCAACAAACCAGTTGGGCTGAAATCAAATCCTATTCAATCCCACACTCATCACTGTCCAATCTTACGTGTCAAAGTTTCAGTGATAGGAACTGTGGATTTGTGGATGGAATCTTTTAGAGTTTCATGCCACAAGCTGCAACTTGCTGCACATTGTACTTGTCAAAAGTCACATGGTATATTGCTTTTACTACATCTTTTAAATTTTACCAAGAACTACACTCAAAATACAATGTGTGCAGTATTATTCCACTTCAAAACACAGAATCAGTAGTGTATATAACAAGCAGTTTATGATCACGAGACCTGACTTTTTGGTCTAGCTAGTTACTAACTGGCTCTGCCCTCCTTCCTGAGGGAAATAACAATAGCCCTCCGTGATAAGACTAAACTGATTGCATTCCGCTCACAATCAGCCTTTAACCAGTCATCTATCAATAAAGCCATACAGCCACCCATGCTTGAGCTACTAATTTAATTCTTCTTTACATGGCTGATGCCAATACCATTTCCATAAGCAAAGCTGTGTCTCCTGTGTGCAACAATTTCATATTTCAAACTCACTTTTCCTCACAATTGTAGTTCTTTGTATTGATTTTCCCTGCAGGATCAGACCTTTGGCCACACAGTTTGGTTTGAATTACAAATATTCCACATGAAATGTGAATGACACAACGTTAATGTCCCGCCACAGGGATTTACATATATCTTACAATCCACAACATGCAATGCATATTTATCAAAACGCCAAACCTTAATTCTGCGATAGATATTCCAAAACAAATCTTAGAATTGCAGATCATTACATTTATGTAATAACTTGTTTCCCCAAAACACAAATAATTTGTGTGGCATCAATTTCTGTAAGATATAAATAAATTGTCTAAAACATAATTTACATATATCTGTTAATTCTGAAGAAGAAATTTAACTCATGCAACATTTTGTTTGATGCTTAATGCTGCAATCAGAAGCATTACAGCGCTAAGATGCCAGTCTGTCAATAAATGAATCTGAACCAAACAATCCAGTGACTGACATCATGAGCATCAATTCCAATATGGTGGCATACTTTTCCATATTTCTACTTCAACATTTTGTATGATACATATATATGCACTTGATATTAGTATAATCTACTGCAGAAATTCAAACATAAACCTGAACTAGATTTGCATCCCTTTAAAATTCAAAACAAAAGCTATTGAGGTCATATTAAAACTTAGGCCAGTAATACACAATACATTTACATCAAATCTACTGTTATTTCAGAGTTTTATTGTCTTGTATGAAATTTTGAAGGACCTTTCAAAACTGTAGTTTCTGTGGGAAAAATGTGTACATTATAACATAACATAAACAAACCTTGAGAGTACATGAGCCCATGGACCCCAAAGGACCAGTGAACAATGTATTAATCTTACCGAACACCTGAATTTTAATTTTGAACTGTTTGAGGCACTTCTGCTGAATGCGAGTCTAATCGCCATTTTGCAGATGACACAAGGTAAACAGATTTAGAGTGATCTCTCTTCCATCGATTTTCAATCTCAAAACATCGATAATTTCTGTGCTTCATGCGTGATTCAATGTTATCTGAGACAAAGAAGTACTACCATGAGGCACCAGAAGAGTTCGGAATTCCCAGCGGTGTACATATAGAATAATACATCACCTGTAAGCAGGGTACTTTGAAAATAATAGAATAGCGCTTAACCAATCCGAAAGCAACATTCATATGTGAGGTAAGATAAATTGTGATGTAAACTATGGTAACTTATTCATCGCTTTAACATCTGTCACAGTGATTACTGATGCCTCTGTGTTTAAAGAGATAAGAGCTGAGAAGACTATGGAAAAGGTCAAGGAACTTGCTGTGACAAAACTGTAACACCAGTAATGCTGAACAGCTCAAACATACAAATGTTAAAGCTCAAGAGAGACTTGTCGTGGTTCAAAAAGTTAACAAACCACAGGTACAAAACCATCTAACTTTGCATTAAGGCAAAACCTGACACATTACAACACACTGAAAGTTTGTCCCAAAATACAACTTTAGATCTATGAAGAAGAAATAACTGCCTGTTGTAGCTTTATATCGGGCTGATATCTCTAGATTTACACTCAACAATCCTCCCATATGCCAATCCCTGTATATCTCCTACCTGTATCCTACTGACAGCATGGCAGATACAACACGTGAAGTGTGATACACTTGATGTGGTGTGCTAACCTTCTGCTAACACCATGGATTAATGCCCATCTGTACTCTACACTAAGGACTGACTGAATGTGGGGGATACTATCACCCCTGTACTTCAGGAATAGGGGAGATATTACCCATAGCATTCAAATACAGCATTTAATCATTACATAAATCTGTGAAATGTAAACATGCATGTAATACCCTATTGCATAAATATGCAAAGTTGATCAAAACTAGGCTTCAAAAACTCTACATCCTGTCATGTATTCATTTCTTTTATTCCTGAGTTTTATCCATTATATGAATTACTTTATTGACTGACAATTTGAAATCAGTTATTGTGCTCCAAATATTCATTGAATTATTCTGTTTAATCGTTCAAGGAACATGATTAGACAATCAAGTTATTTCCTTTACTGAAGCGCTTATGAGGAAACAATAGAATTGTTTTTCGACAGAGTTACAAAATGTTTTAGGTCACTTCAATGAGACATGTATTTTCTTCAGAGCTAAACAATTCTTTTCACAACAAATATTTATATGCACACCCCTCCCAACACACATAAAATCCAAATATGTAATAGTAATTTTGTACAGATCCTTTGTATAGTTTCAATGGCAAAATTTATTGGTTTGAATCAGATTTTCAAAACTATATACATGATAAAACCATTTTGTCCTTAGAAAAGACTGTCATCCTTCAATCCAACATCTAGATTTGCCCATCATAAGAACTGAATTACACTCATAGATTTATCATTCAATTCTATTAGCCATGTTATCCCACTGCCTCAAACATGACCATAATACAAGCATCTAAAAGATGTCAGAAAGACTTTCATGTCATAGTGTATCCGCAACTCAGATGACAATGAACTCTGCTATACTTGTTTGTTATTGGGCCTGACTTTCATACAAGCCAGGAATAAGTAACCATTAAACACAGCATGTCAGCTCACATACCAAGCATTCTGATCCCAATGCAGTATTGTCAGCCTGTCTATACTGTAGGTAGGTGAACATGTGTATCTTTATAAAGCATGGTATTTCATTATATATCACAAGTTGTTCACTGGTCACAAAGGTGAAATGGGTTGAAATACCCTCAATGTCTGTTTATGGTCCCCAAGGCCGATTGACCAGTGAACAACACTTTTATCTTACCAAACACCCCATTGTTAACTGAAACGAATTGTTTGAAGCATGTGTACAATTTTTTGCAGGTAGATTTTGCAGACAAGAGAAATAGATTTAGAGTTATCTCCCTTCCAATGATTTGCAGTCACATAATATCAATAATTTCAGTAAATCATAGATGACTCAATTTCATTCGATGTAAAGAATTGCTACCACAAAGTGACAAATAAGTTTGGCATTTCCAGCTGGGTACATACATAATGTTACTCCTTTGTAAACAGGGTACATTGAAAATAAAAGGTGAGCGCTCAGCTAATCACAAAGCAACATTTGTGTGTGAGGAAAGATAAATCTTCATGTAACTTTGTAGGTTTTATATATACATCCAAATACATTGAAAGGTCAGCCTGCAACGCTGAACTAGGCACAGTAAGGTTGCAGGGAATAGATTTTCAAAGCCCTCTTAACAGTGAGCCAATGCTAATGTACGGCAACCATCTTTGTGCTAAGAGAGCTTTGAAAATTTAGGGCCAGTAGATTAGAAATTAGCTTCATGTTGCATGGCCGATAAGCATGTATCTTCATATATCATGGTAGTTTAAAATACATCTATATGAAGCATTGTATTTAGGTTGTGGGGGAGCTTAGTAGTTCAAGTATTCGCTCATCATGCAGGAGATCTGGGTTTAATTCCTCGCAAAGGGCGCAATGTGTGAAGTCCATTTCTGGTGTGCACCAGCATGTTTATATACATATCATGGTAGATTAATATATATCATCATAAACCATGTAAAATATATACCACGAAGGAACTCTGATAAGGCTATAAGTTTCAGTATTGCTAACAGCCAGTCATCATCATTTCTGAAACAATGGTACAGTGAAGAAAGTGAGTGAGTGAGTGAGCATAGATTTACACGACCTTCAGCAGTATTCCAGCAATGTCACTGTGGTGGACAACAGAAATAGGCTTCACACATTGTACCCATGTGGGGAATCAAACCCAAGTCTTGGGCATGACAAGCGACCACTTTATATTATCCACTGGGCCATCCCATCAGCCATGGTGGAGAAATGTTCAGGGTATATATTTCAATAGACAATAGATATTGGGTAGTTCTTAAAGCAGAGCTATAGGATAGGTATAGATTTATGTTCTATTCAGACATTGGGAATGCTTCTCTGTCTCTTTGACATTTCGTTAGTAAATGTTATATTTTCAAATCATAATGAAATTTCACATTCATTCATTTCTGTAAAACTGCATTTCAAATCTTTAGAGCAACTTATCCTTATATCCTTGACAAGGTATGCATCACAAACTAACAAAGAGTTATTTTTAAGTATATAATTGAAGTAAATATACCTTAGTGGATCATACATAAATTAACAGATATTTCCAAAGATTAAAAAGAGTTATAACAAAACAGCAAAAGCATTCACAACATGTGGACATTCCCTTCCAAAATAAAAAATACACAGTTTTCCAAGCTGTTCCATTTGTTAACGCTATCTAAGAATCACTGAGCCAAATCAGGATGGGAAAAATACCCAATCGATTCAATCTGTTGGCACAAGTGAAGGTGATGGATGCTGCATACCAATGAGAACTCCTCGACACTGCTACACACTGTCAGGAGCTTTGTACACAGCTTACTTGGGCTTAACTCTAATGAGAATGGCATATTTTGCAAAAACAATAATTGGAGATACTGCTTGTCAGCATTCTCAGGCTGAGAGGGGGTATCATGTTTGGAAGTCACTTTGAGTGGATTTTTTTACTTCTTTCATTCATACATATGATTCCTCTAAGTTCATTCACACAAAAACTGAACTAAAACACTCTGTAGCTTACCTTATCATGAAGCAATAATTTCATGCCAACTTGGGTGACAGCTTTAGTGACTGGTGCTAATCGTAACACCAAACATGTACTTATGTCTTCTCTCGGTCATTACCATTCACACAATGGCTTAGCTTTATAAAACCTGTGGATACAAACATTTTCAATCTTGAAAAAGCTGTTATTCCAAATAAGCACACCAAATGATGATACATGCAAGTTACAGAAGCGAAGATGCTTCAACGCATGGCAAAAGTGTAACGTTCTTTCCACCCCAAATGCCAGCATTGGTGTTGCTCAAGTGCACTGGGTCACATGCCTTCAGTGAGTGAGTGAGTGAGTGAGTGAGTGAGTGAGTGAGTGAGTGAGTGAGTGAGTGAGTGAGTGAGTGAGTGAGTGAGTGAGTGAGTGAGTGTTTAGTTTTACATCGCTTTAAGGAATATTCCACCAATCCATCAGAAGACACCACACTTCATATACTGTATACTTCATATACATGTAGACAATTGACCTCAGATCTTCGGCATGATGAGCAAGCACTTTAATCACTTGACTACCCAACCACCCTGAGTAAGTGAGTGAGTGAGTGAGAAATATGGCTGCCATGTAGGCCATATTGCAAAGGGGAATGTAATATCTCAAAACCAACTGGTGTGCCATCATTGATAAGAGCCAGCATCTGTTATGCTTCATCTAAAAACTATCAGTCCAATGTGACTGCTTGTTTGTGAGGCCACCATGGTTATGGTGGATGCTGAATGACTGACATGCAGGCAACAAGCACAGTGCCATTTGAACTAAAAAGTTGATATCTATGATACATTTATACCCAAATGTTGACTTGGTGAGTGATTGTCCTACATGCTTTTGCAGCAATGTAAACGTGACACTTGTCAACAAGTGCGTCTTGTGCAGCAGAGTACATAATGATCTCATTTTTTCATTTGGATGATGAGATTAAAGCATTTATATTTTTTAAATACTTATCTTACAAGTTAAATAACATAATGATGAGAAAAACACACATCCTTGAAAATAAAGTGTGCATTAAGTGGCTGAAAACCACCTAAATAGTTCATGAATTTAGTTATGAACGCCCACACCATTTCCCTGAAAACACATAATGTTTATAAAGTAATCAGCTATCACTAGTTCTGAATGTTGCAACAGAATTTTAAAGTTCAAACTTTCATGTAGCATATATCCTTTCCCATCATAATATCTGTTAAATATTTTTTCAGTTTTCATTTTCAGACAAGTTATCAAAGAAAAAATATTAACTTTAAAAAACTAACACCCTCAACTATCTCATCAAATGTTCTCTGACATGCATTAACACACGAACACACACATATCCACCTGTGTATGTTTCAGGCCTCCATGACTTCAGTCTGTTTACCTTCACCTCAGGCAATGTAAACGAGAACAACAGCTTCAATAAAAACACCAACTTTTAGACCCTTCAACAAACACTCAAAAGTCAAATTCGGATGCACATGGTTACAGAGAACACAGTGCCTTAATGTGATTCACAGCTCATTGTATGGTAGATTACACCTTGATAATACATATTTAGACTTCAAAAAAGACGATTCCATCTCTGCCTGATTCCCAGCAATGGGAAACAATAACTTGAAGCAAAATGTACAGGTTAAGGAAATATTTTGGCAACAGAAAATTGGATTAACTACATAACGTGGTATGTTGAGAATCTCTAGACAGCTTCAGGAAAAGAAAGGGTATGGAAAAACTGGATATGAATATATATGCAGTACATTGATTGACAATAGCAATCGTAGTCAAATTTAACAATATTTCATATGAGGTTTTATCATTGTTATATGGAGAAAATGTTCACTGAGAAAGTTTCTTGACTGACTGTTTCCCTGTTAGCTTAAAGTAATAGCATGACTAGTCAAGTCACAAGTTATATAAATCTGACTGCCTCGACTACACTTGAGATGGAAAGTTTGCCTAGGATTAGTTTTGTAATGCTGTTCCTACAGAGAGAGATATGAGATATGTGAAAATGTATATGCTGAGATCCTTCAGGTGTTTTAATCAGAGGATTGTTTCTGTGACTTGAAACCTCCAATCAGACCTAAGTGAGAGCTACAGTATGTGTCAGATGATGTGCTCCTACTGGCTAATTAGGTGATGGTTGTCCAATCAAAACAAAGTCATGGTAGAACAGATCTGACTGAAGCAGTTAGGCTCGTAGGTAAACATTGCAAGTAGATTCCCTACGTTGTAGTCTGAGATATATATATATATATATTGCTAGATGAGATTTTACTTGATTCACAGTCACCTACCACAAATACATACACCTGCTGTTTGTATCTCATGGCATTCCTATTTAATGAATTCCTATTTCATACATTCTAAGATCTTTTCTCAGCTTGTAACATGTATGTGTGAGTACAGGTATAAGGAGTGTGGCTGTGATTGTGTGATTATGGCTTTAAGAATGTTGACCAATGTGTATGACAAGTGTGAGAGTGGCTCTGAGTATGTTCATGGTTTGGGTTGGTGGGGTAGCCTTGTGGTTTAAGTGTTTGCTCGTCATGCTGAAGATCCAGATTAATTTCCTCTCATGGGTGCAATGTGTGACGTCCATTTCTGGTGCCCCCCAATGTATATTGCTGGAACATTGCAAAACGTTGTGCAAAACTAAACTCACTCACTGTGCAAGTGTGAGCATGACTGAGTGAGTGATTGAATGAGTGAGTGAGTGAGTGAGTTTGGTTCTATGCCATTTTTAGCAATACTCCATAATGGCAGGAGACACCAGAAATGGGCGAGTGTATGGTGTATAAGCATGAGCGTGTGAATGTGTGTAAGCGAGTATGGGTGTGGATGGACAACTATTCTCATTACCATTTGAACCAAAATTCAGCACCAACACACAGCAGCCGCTTGTACAACCAGTTTTATGACAAGATCCCAGCACCTAACAATACAATCATGGTTTGTTGTTTCTCTCTGTGTGAAACAGACATTTCCATTGCTGACTTTGAGGCTTCAGACATTGAAGACATCCTTACCAATGTCTGAAGAGACTGAAGCAGATGAGTGATCAGTGTACTGATAACTGTGTCTAACAACTCAAGCGACTGGTGTTACATATCATCTAACCACAATCGCACTAAGCTATCAATTTTCCTGATTTCCAAATGAAAAAATGATGCATCAGTTACTCAATCCAGCTCAATGTCTCCAACATAACTTCTCAACTGACTCAGTCCAGACAGAAGTCATGACAACCATCTTGTATTCTGAACTATCAGTTCAACTCATTTACAACAGAACTCCACCAATGTTGCTCAATTGTCAATCCGTGTGCCGTCTGCCACAGAGTATCTCACCTCTTTGTACTTTCTGAGTAATGAGTATTCTTATGCGTAAGGCAAGCCTAAACTGGTACACATCACAGACAATTAACTTAGGTAAAACTCACAAAGGTTATGTTGTAGGTTACAAAAATTATTTTCAGGGCAAAACCCACAATTTGAAAGTAATGGGGTACAATCCTGAGTATGAGTGAGTGAGTGAGTGTGAGAGTGAGAGTGAGAGTGAGTGAGAGTGAGAGTGAGAGTGAGAGTGAGAGTGAGAGTGAGAGTGAGAGTGAGAGTGAGTGAGTTCAGTTTTATGCTGCATTCAGCAATATTCCAGCTATATGGCAGCTGCCTGTAAATAACAGTCTGGACCAGACAATCTAACGATCAACTGGGAACTGATGACATATGTCAACCAAGTCAGAGAGCCTGACCACCTGATCCTGTTGGTCACCTCTTACAACAAGCAAAGTTACTTTTAGTGGCAAGCATGGGTTGCTGAAGGCCTATTCTACCCCAGACCTTCATGGATCCTTGAGTATCAGGACCTACACTGGTGGGCCACCCACAATGCCTGAAGAAGCTACCAAAAGAACAACTAGTATGTTTCTGTTGCAAACTAAAATGGCTGCACAAATAAAAATAAGCTAAAGCATTCATCAATCAGTGTTCTATCCAGGAAATGTCAATCAGCTTCCTTGCATAAAACTATGCACAAAACACACAGGAACATTGTGTGTGAATTAGTTTCATTGATCTGCTAAATTTCCATGCAACTTAAACTGCATTAAACATGAAATAGGCCCATGGACAATTCAGAGGAAAAAATCTTTATCTCCGAGATCAACAAGGAATTGGAATCAAATTGTGAAAATGTCAACATGAAGTATCGGTTTCAGGAGTTCTTAGTCTATCAGGAGATCTCATTTCCCCGAAAACAGAATAAAGTTTCATTTTGAGCAATAAAGACAATAAATAATCAAAACTGTACACTGTTCCCCATGAATCAATGTTATCCTGTGCAGTGTTTCCAAACAGTTCCCAAAAGTCAGCTGATTAAAATCAACACCTCACATCATACTATTAAAATGCTCACAACAACACTACTGAAAACCCAAGACAAGATCAAATTATTTCATCATCAGAACTGTTTAACTGACAATATTGACATTTTTATTGCACTGCGATTGAAACTTTGGGAATAGATAAAGGAACAACTCTTTATTTGTTTCCCTGAATATATTTAGAACTGACTGGATCCTTCACTTATCAAGACCCGTGAAGGTCCCGGGGTAGAATAGGCCTTCAGCAACCCATGCTTGCCATAAAAGGTGACTATGCTTGTCGTAAGAGGCGACTAACGGGATCGGGTGGTCAGACTAGCTGACTTGGTTGACACATGTCATCGGTTCCCCATTGCGCAGATCGATGCTCATGTTATTGATCACTGGATTGTCTGGTCCAGACTCGATTATTTACAGACCGTCGCCATATAGCTGGAATATTGCTAAGTGCGATGTAAAACTAAACTCGCTCGTTCACTTATCAAAAACAATATGGGAGCTCAAAACTTGTGTATATCTATCATGGAATTACTGAAAAAAAAAGTAAAAGTAGCATAAAAACAAACTCACGCATTATCAGTAACAACTGTTTTTGTACAAATCTGTAAGTTTGTCTACAATAAATAATAGATCTAGAGATATATTGATCATTCCAAACATAACTTTCCATCCTCTCAAATTCTAAAGTCCCTAGACATGGAGCTTCAAGGATGTCCTTGTTTCAAGTTGAGAAAATGTTGAATTGAGACTTTCATTCAACAGTATTTTAGCCCATCATAGTGTGTTATTGAGTGAGTAGGGTTTAATATCACACTGAAAAGTATTCCAGTGGTAAGTAGAAAACCCAAAGTGATACATACAGGACTTGAAACCCATTCACATCTGACTTCACTAACCACTAGGCTATCCACTGCCACTAGGGATCAGGGTGAGTGAATATGTTTTGCATGCCTTAGCAATAAAGCTTATGTAAAACCATTGAGCCATCAATGACCCTCAACATATTTGCTTGGTTTATTGTTGAACGCCATACTCAGCAAAATATTCCAACTGTATGACGCCATCTGTAAATAATCAAGTCTGGACCAGTCAAACCAGTGATCAACAGCAAATTCAATGAACTCAACAAACTGACGACATGGTACTACAAAGATGCTCTTTTTTCTTGTAAGATGTATTCATTTTTTCAGTGTTACTTCAAATACACATGTTCTGCTGAAGTTGGCATCACGTCTCCAAAATATACATTATCTTTACATCACAAAGGTCTAGGTCTAATGTCATGCATGATGTACAGTGGAAGCTGTCTATTCCAGCACTCACTGGGACTGAAGAAATCATCTGTTTTAAACAACATGCTGGATTGTAAAGCTGATGATAAATGTGCAAGCCATGGAAGGGACTGATTTTATGCCAGTGTTGACAACTTGCTGGATTAGACAGATGCTGGTTTTGACAGCTTCCACCGTAGTTGTAATGTCATTCATAGCCTAGGTCTAAAGTAACGCATGGTCTAGAGGCCAGTTTCACAAAGCTCTTGTAAGCTTAAGATCTGGCAAGTTTCCTTGTAACATCCCAACTTCTATACATAGGAGGCACAAATGTTATGAGAAAAGTTACGAGATCATAGGCTTACAACAGTTTTGTGAAACGAGACCCAGGTCTAGTGTCATGTATATAGTATAAGTCTAATGTCATGCTTTATCTGGAACTTATGTCACGCATAACTTCATCATAAGATTATGGATAGTCTAGGTCTAATGTGATGCATAGTCTGTCACTTATGCCATGTACAGTGTAGGTCTACAGGACATGTTCCATTCAAACAATATCCAGCCATGAAAGGAAAGTGAGCACCAGCATCAGAGTGTACTCCTTTTATGAATGAATAATGAACACAAAAATAAGGAACATATTTTTCTTTCAAGAAGGCTGTGAAATTGATGCAGTAAAGCAGACTTTACATTTTGGTCAACTGAAAAAGGTGAAATGTGAAATAAGAAAGTTGTGTTGCTGTTGGTGGGACAAGGAACATGTAGTTTAATGTAATGATGCAGTCAAAAGGAATAACATGGTACTTCGCAAAGTGATTACTGAACCTTGGCACCAGACCATGGAACACTTCCACTTAAATAGCCCATATCAGTATCTCCCAGACACTGCCCAAGGCAGACTGACATGTATACAGTGCTACACCAACTGGCAGCCGACTGATGGATGTGATGGACCACAGACATCCTCCACTTAGAACACACTGACCAGGAATGTCCACTACAAGCTGACCAAATGGTTTGCAGGTTTGGAATGTTCAGGAAATGAGTGGTCATTGGCCATAGTTACTGTTTATGAAGACCTGCTGGTAGGCTGGGTGATATAACACTGGGCTTGACTCTGTAAACAGATGCTTGTGCTGGAATTATGGTAATCATATTCAGAGTTCAGGAATATGAGTGGTTGTAGCCAAGAATGAGCTTGGCATCACGCATTGATTCTGGAGTAGACTAACAGCTAGTCTCTGAAATGAACATATTTTACTGAAAAAACGTTCATAGTGAAAAAAAATAATATAATGAAATGGAGCCCTGAGACTTTGTTCATTTCCTGAAGCTATGGAAATCTAGACTTGCCACATTTTCTAGACTTGCGTGGGCTTTCTTGGGTATACATACTTCAGGGTCTGTACGACAGACTAATTCTGGAGCAAAGAATGGTTTGTGAATGAGGTCCACACAGACTATTTCACAGTATCAGGTAATTAATTACCTTTGGAGGACCAGCTCTGTGATCAATGCTGTCCTTGAGGATGAAGAACACTGGTTCATGTCCTGTAGGAAATAGTCAGATGAAAGAGACTCTGTATTTAACTCTCTTTCCTCTCAAACTAATAACTTTTAAAACCTTACTACCACAGACAAATTTATCCTTCTGTATACAAATGACTTGAACCAAAGAGTACAGAAATAATTTTCTACCATTTGTACAGCTTAAAGCAAATCTAAAATATCTCCAGATTGTCCTTGGCCAATATTGTACACGTTTGTATTATTATATGTTTTGTTACTTTGACTCATTGTATATCTTGTTTATTTAGTTTATCAAATATTGTCTCTGTTTCTGCAATATTTGCACAAGAAATATCTTATCTTATCTTGCTTTTTAAGCAAATTTTTATTTGTTAAAGCAAAATTAATAGTTATATGGTCCTGCAAGATGGCACTTCAGGATTTGGGAAGTAACCTAGGTGAGGAATCATGGCAGACAGTTAAATGAACTAGGCCACTGAAACAAGTGGCATGTTATTCCATGGGAGAAGTAATATCTGGTGTATATGAACCAATTATCACATGTCATTCATTTTCAACAACATAGAAATACAGACACCATAAAGATGTTTATCAATTTATTCATGAAATCAAAGTTACAAACCAAAATTTGTCCAAAAAAGTGTTTTGTGATGACAATTGTGGTATTTGGCCACTGTCCTAAGAATACTACACTCATATTCATTTGATACCAGGGCAATTGCCTGAGCGAAAGCAGAAATGTTTCCTGAGTACTTAGACAGGGAAGTCAGGTCCTTTCACTACAAGAGGTCCTGCTTGTATTTGAGATGGCATGCAACAGTCACAGCAAGTGGAGCTCATATAACCACTTGTTCAATCAAAAACAGTCACCATCACATCACATGAACCAGACACCAGACAGACATGGCAGCAAATATATCCAGGGCATAAATCCTTACTGAATGGATAATTCAGGATGCACATCTCAGAAGTGTTGAAAAGTATTTAAGTAAGGAAAAACATGAACTGTGTCAAATAATATAGCTCATCTATACATTATTACAGAATGGAGATTCTGATAATTCAGGATGAAGATCTCAGAAATGTTGAAATGTATTTAAGTAAAGGAAAACATGAGCTGTGTCACATAAAGACAATAAACCTCCATTTCACTTTGCACCATAAACTTCTGTCATAAGACCTCTGTCATTCTCAATTCTCCAAACCATATTCATATTGTAAAGTAACTAAGCTTCAAAATTAAACTGCACACTAAAAATTCATATGTAAATAATGAAGCTTAACACTCATGTGAATAGGTGTATTCAAGAAGTTCACCCTGAGTATCTATTTGTTGATCTGAAGGCTCTAGATAAACAGAAATCAATATTTTTGTGTTGTCAAGGGATAACATACAAACAGCCATCATTTTGTCTAAACAACAATAATGATATGTAAACATGGTTCCTTGCATGAAATTGGCTGTCAGGGTGAAGAATGTGGCCTACAGACAATAACTGACCACCAGTGGAGTTGACCAATGGCAGGAATGGCTTTAGGCAGGAAGGAAGAAAGGTTATCTTTGCAGGTCTGGTTTACACAGTAGGCACTGAGTGATAGTGGAGCCAAACTGTCATTTTTAACAATGATCAGCGTTCACTTGTCAAGCGAGAAAACATTGACTGCATTCTTGCAAATCTATCATGGTTATTCCTATCATTATTATTCTTGTCAGGTTTATTTATCTCATGTGTAAACAAATGCTGGATGTTCCAGTGATTATCTTAGATACTGTAAGAGAAAATCAGGGCATTGCCATTTGTGATTTACATGAACAATACTGAATATGTAACCACAATAATTCACCTCACTTGTGATCAAGTCCTGTAAATCATTTTCTCATTTAATCACATTTTAATTTGGTAAAAACATTAAAAAAATAACCATTTCTTGAAACTGCAAAATCTTACCAAACATGCATCACAGGGTTTAACAAATATCTTGTCTAATCGGTTTAAAAAATGTGATAAAGAAGCTTGTGATGTTATATGTGGTCTATTCATCATCACCCAGCATATGTATTTTAGCATCAGATACGATCTACCCTATTTAAATTTATGTAAATTATCTTACATTATCAAAATACAGCATTGAAGTTTTCTTAATACTTTAGGTCAGACAAATTCCATTTCTTGTTTTATGGATCATATTTCATCAAGAATAAGAAGAAAATTGCAGCTCAAAATATAAAATCCGAACATATGCGACATACGTGAAATACTCATAAAATCAGAATGAAACCTAAACTCTCTACACTAGTTGACATAAACAAACCAAATAACCTACCATGGAAACTCATGTTTGTTTTTTGCTTTGAGTTGTGAGTCCCCCCACCCCTCCTGCCTTTAGATTCTCTGAGGACAAAATCCATAAAACAAGAAATAAAATTGGTCTGGTCTTAATGAAGATTTACTGCTGTACTTTATTGTTTCATAAAAAAAATGTCATACAACTTGTGTGAACCCACATAGAATGTAAAGTGTATTTTCATCTACTATTGCACAATACAAGCACATGTATCAGTAAACCATGAAACCTAGAGGAAAGGATTGAACATAGTATCTGCCCTGACAGTTTCCTGTCTGCTACCTCAGCTTGAGACACTGTGCACCATCACTGCTGATGCTATTACAATTAAGACAAAACCTTGTGTTTTCACACCGTTTTTCAATGGGTCCTTGGAGGTTTGATGAAACATTTGTGGCCAGACCTCACCCTCTGTTGTTGGAGTAAGCAGAGAGTGGCAACAGGTATGTGTTAGATTGATGGTGCCAGCCATGACGTGAAAAACATGACCTGAGACAGGTGAGCACTGCCTGATTACGGGTGGCTGAAGAGAAGGGGAAGAAAACTTGCAGTGAGTAAGTGGAAACTGCACCTCAATCTTTGGTGTGACAGGACAGAAAAAAAAAGTTGACAATTTGGCAACCTTAGAACCAGATGAGTTTTCAAATCACCAAACAACCCTATTACCAGTGGGGTAAAGGATAAAGTTGTGACCTTTAGGCCACATCCTTCCCCATTTCCACTTGGGGTAACAGCAGGAGATGCTAGCCATGATGTAGAGAGCAGGTGATGACCTAATATCAAGTTGACAAGGTAAAGAACAGGTAGATTCAAATAATAGGACAGATTGCACATTGTAACGAGAGGAATAGGATCCACGCTCAAATAGTAAGAGGAGTGGGAGACAGAACACACACTGGCAATTTAATGAAATGCTCCATCCTAAAGGTTTCTACACAGGTGAGAGAAAGGTAACTTATCTGTTGGAATTTACTGAAAATATCTGAGGAATTGAGAGGATGTTTTTTTCACAGCAGAATTGGTGTGAACTATGATCAGTGAGTGACTTTGTCTCATAAAGGAGACAAAACACTGACTGAATAACTGAGCAATAAACTTGGTAGTGGTGACATAGGAGATCAGAAGCGTTGTTCCTTTGGTGTGTCGAGAGCAGAAACACACAGCCTATAATATACACATACCTTCAAGGTTTGTGAGTGTAGTTTCATGCCACTCTCTGCAATATTCAAACTGTATAGAAATAATCGAGTTTGGACTTGATAATCCATTGATCAACAGCATCACTAGGGGATACTAACCATTTCAACATGTGCCAGGAACCATTATGCACTGCATGAACAACAGAAAATAACACAGTAAGACTTGCATCCTTTCATCAGATTGAAATCATCCAAACTTGACAAACATACAATGATATTGACATTAGGTACTCTAGTAATTATTGTTAAATAACACAGGGAGCCATCACTCTGTTGTCATGTGTTCTGTATTTAGGTTTTTTCCTGGTGAAATAATTTTAGGACCCATTCTATCCATCAGTAATTTGTTACAGCGGCCATGAGATTTTCAACATTTCCCTATGCACCGATACAGTTGAGACTAAATTAACATTATGGCTATTCCCAAGTTGGCCAAACTGGAATCATAGAGGAACTGTTCAGTTACGAACCTGACGATATCTAATTAGTTGTACTAACATTTGAAGAATATGATGGACTGACTGACCAAGTTACTATTATCATAATCTCTTTATCTGAGATAACAATGTTGTTTGTCAGAGCAAGGGCTATTACTCAAACCTGCCTTGGACAGATAGTGTGGGTTTGAGTCCTCACGACTTATAAAGCTCATACACCAATTGCTTCATCAGTAGACAAATTACATACTTACCCTCTAATAAATCAGATACAATGAGATGTGACACAAGACTACTGTCTGTACAACTACTCTCAACTGTCTATGCCCTGGTAGACCTGATCTGACAGACCCGATTACAGATTACAATGGGGGAAAAAGAAGGACCACTGAAAGAAGAATCAGAAGAAGGTGGGGAGGTACAGTGCCAACTAAAATTAACAAATCTACAAGCAGACAAATATAAATAAGAACACATGGTATAGAGTAAGGACACAGGTGGTTGCTGAGTTGGCAGTATTAAGTAAAGGGAAGGGGAAGTGTTTTGAATTATCTGATGGTATACACTGGGCTACATATAGGCTTGCTTCCCTGTAAACTGCTGTGATGATTTGACCAGAGACAAGCTGCTCCATCTCTCACATCCCCCTCTAAGGTTTTCATTTTACACCTTCTCCAGGCATGGAAACAAATATACAAACCTGCATACATTCCATGCACATGACTTACAAAACCTAGACTTCAACTACTAGTCAAACTAGATTTAATATTTTAGCAAAACTGTCTGCGTTTGAGGATTGTTGGGTGGCCCAGTGGATAAGGTGATCACAGAGATTGCCTAGTTTGATTCCCTACAATAATAGAATGTGTAGATCAATACTCATGATTCAGTTATTTATAGACCACTGTCACCTGCAATCCCATGGATCCATGTTGTACAAAATCATCATCATCATCATCATCATCATCGACAGACGTATATAAGCATTCATTTTTCACCTAGTAGTATAAGAATGAAATAATGAAAAAAAACCCTGTTGACACTGCATTCTCTGACAATTATGAACACTTTGAAGGTGTAATATAGTCAAATATATGTAATATAGGTGTAATATAGTCAAACAGTGTCAAATATGTATAACCTCCTCTAAAACAGCAGCAACAAATGATAAATCCGTTATAATGATTTTCTCATTTCAAGTCTGAAATACATCTGACTTTTCATTTTTAGAACTAATTCCTTCTTTTAGTGTCTGTTTTATGTGTATGGAAATACCATTCACGCCCAACCTAGCCCAGCCCAGCCACAGAGAAGCCCCAGAATTCATGCTATTTAATGCTGGCTATGCTGCCATTAGTTTGAAATAATTGCTGTTCATTTCACTGGCAGCAGCAGTTCCTTTCATGTTTCGACTCCCAGGCGGCCTGAGGTATTGGAAACGTCATATTTACACAACTCTGACAAGATGTGCTCCATCCTACCACAGAGAAACATTTTCAAGAAGAGTGCCACACATATCAATGTTATCTTAAGGCTACCTTGATCCTGGCGATTACCTGCCTCGTCATTATAGCTAAATGCATGGAAACACTGTTTCTCTTGGGTCAATAACCTCTGAGACTCCTACAGGTGGCTCATAAACGCCATACAGAACGCTGTTCTTTTTCATCTCAACAAAGCTTTCATGAAAGATCAGTTAGTTCAGGCATTCTTTTCATTTATATGAGGAACAGATTTTGATATTTTTTAAGTAGTAGTAATTTGTAAATGGTTCATGACATTAATTACAACTGTGATTTGTAGCAGATATGTAAAGCTTCATATCCAAACATTTGAACATGTGTTATACAAGACAATGTGCCAATTATACAGAAGTCTTGGTTTCACCGTTATCAAAGAGAATGTTTAAAGAATTTTAAGAAAAATACAAATGAAAATTGTCAACACACTAACTGTGGTACAATCAGACTCATATTTATTTAATAACAATACAAATATATAATAAATACAAGGGATACATACATACTCAAAATAATGAATACGTTACATGTCTGTAGATGATTGACAAAATTCAAGGGGTTATATAAACATGAGAAATGGTGATAATAATTTCAATGAAAGTGGTCAACATTACAGCAGCTCATGTTATGCATTAAGTCTTCATCAACTTGATGAAATGACATTCACAGCGGTTGATCATGGGTCAAACATATTGATTAACTCCGCATACTTTATTCCTAGAAGACACTTATAAGATTCTTATCGGCAGACTTGACCAAATGTAATGTGAATGTTGCTTTATGCCAGTTTGAAATAGAAAACGTTTTTTATTGAAGCTTGCAAATAATTTTGTCTGGGTCACGTAAACCTGTTGTAAACTACATAAGTTACAGCTTGTGTCATAGTGGCATCATGACACAGAATCAGCTAGGTCACACATTTTGAACTGCCCAAACAGTAGGAGTTTACACCATAACTGACTTGAGGAGTCAGAAATGGGATCCTAGGGACTTATACATTCTGAACCTGCAATCCCAGGCATGACATGGAACTATTTATCTCTAGAATTTTCCAAGGAAACTAGCCAAATATATTGGAAATTCTTAAGTTTTGTTATTATTGGTCTTAGAAGGCACTGTTTCAACCTTTGTTGATGATTTATTTGAAAAGTCTATTGTTTCGGCCCTGGAAATGAAGTTTCATCAAAAATACTGACAGCTAGATTCTCTTCCTCCACATGAAATAAAGATAAATCTTGAACTGAAGTGAGCCTGTTATCAACAAAATCAGAAATACCTAAGAACACCCTCATATCTGCCAATACCAACAGTGTTTTTGACAAAGTTGGCATCTTAATAAAAGATCTTTCAAAGAAAAAAAAAGACGGCACTGACAAAAAAATAATGCAACATATGGAGAAAATATTCACAACCACCAATATCAACAAAAAAAACCAAGTTCACCAGTAGGATGAAAAGACATTCTTCACATAATCAAAGTGATGATATAATTGCAATATTCTGACTAGACAAAATCTGTCCCCCTGGTGCCAATAGCAATAACAGACTCTACCAAAGTTGGCACAGTAATAAAAAAAACGTCAGGTCACACCCAGAACAAGCTGCCATCATGTTCTAACATTGTCAAGCAGAAAGGTGCTTAACAGAAGTGTAGACAGACAAACCACACTTAGACTTTAGTGGCAGACTTCCATCATTGTCCTGCCAATCACTGGCTTCAGAGGCAAAGAGGATTGGAAGCAATGGACCAAATTAGCTAATGATAACAGAGGGAGGAACACCAATGACATGTGCACTGTCATGCCAGGCAAGGTGATGATACCATGCTCATAGAACCCATAGCACAGTTCCACTGAAGCGTTCTTAGCATCTTGAATGGCAAAACTCATATAACACAAGCTGCCTCTTCGTCACTGCTTCTTGTAGATTTGGTACCAAATATGTTAGAAGAATGGTTAGCTTTATGAAATGTATTGGTTGCTCTTGAAACATTAATTATCAAAAAAAAGTGCATTAACCTTACTGTTTGTCACATGATTATCTTGTATGATAATATTGGTTCGGTTACCATTGTAAATTTTATTGGAGAGGCATTAACATAAGCTTCTAGCTTGTTTGCTAATCCATTCATCTTACGTATAAATATGTTTGAACAATATAAAACAAACTTGCAACAATCATATAACCAGCAAACCATTGTTTGTGACTGAGTTTAGTTTTATGCCGCTCTCAGCAATATTCCAGCTACATGGCGGCGGTCTGTAAGTAATCGAGTCTGGACCAGACAATCCAGTGATCAACAACATGAGCATCGATCTGCGCAATTGGGAACCGATGACATGTGTCAGCGAGTCTGACCACCCGATCCCGTCAGTCGCCTCTTAGGACAATCTGAGTCCCTTTTTATGGCAAGCATGGGTTGCTGAAGGCCTGTTCTACCCCAGGACCTTCACGGGTCAAAAGATTGTTTGTAATGAGATCAGATTTTCATGAGACTACTGAGTGAGCTGTGAGTTTTGAGTGAGTGAGTTATGTTTTACGCTATTCTTAGCAATATCCAAGCAGTATCACAGTGGGAGACACCAGAAATGGGTTTCACATCAGTGAGCTTTGAGTCTTGAGGACTAAACTGATAGTGTCAGTTTCAACAAAGAAGGCAACATCTTGTTGCTAATTTCAATTTGTATGCATGAATGTTACATTTTGTATAATGTCCCTTGAGGTTACATTGAGAGAGAGTGAGTGTTTGATGATTTAAGGCTTGTATGAGTTATGAGTAGAAAATTGCATGCTAATTGAGGTGATCCTTTCATGGAAGTTGTACATGAAGTATTTTCTAGATCTAATAATTTTGATAGCAAACTTTTCACATGGTTTCTGTGTGTGTAACATCTAGCAGATGACAAATGATTGAGTTCCAGTAGGAGTGAGTGAGTGTGTTGGGTCTTCATAAATTTTAGCTAAATTCAAGTACTATCTCAAACGGCTTACACCATTGAGACACCACAAATGAGCTTCACACATTGTACCCATGTATGGAATTGAACCCGATCCTTCAGTCTCTGAATGTAGGTTTGCTTCCTGGTTCACAGTGCTCAATTCCTGTAACAGTGGAGTGTTACAAAGTTCTTTCATTAATTTCATTTTGGAAAGGTCCATCTCTGAAGTCTATGAATGTAGGTTTGATTCCTAGTTCATACTTCTAAGTACCTATGAATGTAGGTTTAATACCTGTTAACATGCAAGACCTGCTTCAGTTTCCAGGCCTAGCTTGCACCACAAATAAAGCTGACTCAGCGATATAACTAGGATAATCTTGAAATCAGGGTCAAACCCCACTGATGATCATCAGTCCACTCTATAGTATGGACCACGACTCCTCCTGTCTGTTTCTTTTTATAGGGACAATGAAACTCCATGGTAGCTACATGCTTAATAGTTGCAGCATAAAAGTGTTTATTTTTCATGTTAGCTATTGTTTATAATGAAGCTAAGTCAAATTTCAAAATGGGCATTTGAAAAGTGTCCTTTGTAATACAATATTATTGCACACCAATTCACAGATAGCCATTATCTATTCTGTAATGAGTCACGTTGCTCATTTCTGCACTAATCTCTCCTAAGAAAAGTTCTTTTTTTTCTTACATAATCTATCTTTCTACCTCTGAGACTGTATTAGGCCGAACTTAGTTTAAGAGGTACTTCATGTCTTCACATATCAATTAAATAAATTGTAGATTAAAATGTGCAAACAACATATTTTTTTCTGTTTCTGTCAGTTCTTTAGATGTAGCACTGTCATGCCAATCAAGTGGACTTTCAATCAAAACCATATTAACGCCATGCATGGCTGACAGAACACCACCAATATAACACTGACATTCAGCCATAGTTGCAGGACCATAATTCTTTCAAATGGGACCAGATTTTCATCATCAGATGTGGGACTGCTATACACATTAAAAACACTGTTTATTTGATCTGGAACAAGAAAGACAGTGAGTGTTCGACATATTGAGATGCAATATCAGACTCTTGAGAAAACTATGCAAAAAAACCTCATTATTGAACATCTAAAAGTGTAATATAAAATAATTGGTGATTCTACACAAATAAACAAACAAATATTCCTCTGACAGTGTCTTGAGCAAAGGAAATTAGTTGTATATAAAAACACTTAAGTTGAGCAGATTTCAAAGGACTTTATTTATATCCCATTCAAGTATGGGCGAATAGTAGGAACCGTCCATAATGAAGTAGGCCATTATTTGATGAAGAGTTGAGATTGGAGAACATAACCCCTTTCTTCCATGGCATCACTGATTGCAAGACTGTCTTCTCACTATTGTATATAAATCCTGTTAGTCAGCACCTCATGAAGGTTCTGGAGTAGAATAGGTCTTCAGCAACCCATGCTTGCCATAAAAGGCGACTCAGATTGTCGTAAGAGGCAAGTAACGGGATCGGATGGTCAGGCTTGCTGACTTGGTTGGCACATGTCATCGGTTCCCAATTGCGCAGATCGATGCTCATGTTGTTGATTACTGGATTATCTGGTCCAGACTTGATTATTTACAGATCGCCGGATAGATAGCTGGAATATTGCTGAGTTGGCATAAAACTAAACTCACTCACCTCATAAAGGTTTGCATTGGACAATTACCATTGGAATAAAATTATAGTCCTTGTAACCTGCTATCTCCTTAGGTTAAAACTCTTCTTCAAGGTTCTGTTTCCCTCCAAAGGTATGTTGTACCTGTGTGTTCGTAATTCTTACAGCTTTTTGGATTTTTCTTACTTCTTGGAAGCATTATTATTTGTATGTATACATTTGTGTTACTTTATTGATTCAAGAGTGAGTGAGTGAGTGAGCGCATTTCTTACTCTACCAGGTCACCTGTGTTAAAAGGAATGCATGTATGTACACCTCACTTGTAACTGCATTTTGGACACAGCATATAGGCCTTAATGTGATTACTAGTATCTCTCCTTGTACGATTCATGGCAAATGTCTTTGATGATACTGATAAACATGTCTTCTATCTAGTCATTTCCTTGTTCCTTTAAGTGAACATTCTCATGGACAATTATCACAACCTTCACCATTCTTAATCTCCATCTTCCCCTACCTACATATCTTGTGAGTCAGTATCAAGTTCAGAGCTTTCTTCTCTGTGGAATAATCTTATCAGACACTATGTTCCTACCAGATTGCCAGAGGCAAGCTCCAAGTGTATAAATGTTTGTTTTTATCCACAAAGTGTCAGTAATTGTTAGGTGATATCAGAATAAACACTTAGTAGTGCCAAAAAAACCCCAAAGATATTTCAACTACCAAAAAACCTTCAGGCACGTCGAACCATTTTAGACATTTAAAAAATTACAGTCTACCACTCCCTTATAAATGCATGTACTAGTAATGGCACTAGCATCTACGACCCAGACATGTTTTTTAACGAGAACAAACAATAAAGGTTCTCGTTAACCTGCAAATGTAATAAACTGTTTTATCGTTTGAAACACTACACCTGTGAGCTATATGCTACATGCTCTTCACTCAAAGTTTTACGGAATTGTGGTATGCTGCAGCAACAACAAAGGTGCAGACACCATTACATAACGCAGCTTTGTTGGTGATACACAGGGAGGCTGACTTGGCACAAATGTGGTCTTACCTCACTACCTTATTATGAGGTGAAGAAATGCCACAGTAAAGATGAATTAACTACGAGGCCTCAACGCATATTGTGGTTCAACTTGACTGCAGGTTTCCTTCAAGTCCAAAATATGTCAAGACATGATTTGCAATTTTATTGTAAATATGCTAAATGACCCTGTCCATAAAGCATTAAAACTCTGACCATGAAAGTCTGTATTCAAAAGTCAGTATGGTTTTATGCCGCTTTTAGCGATGTTCCAGTAATATAACATTTATGGCGGGATACACAAGAAATGGGCTTCAAACATTTTGTATTCAAGTTGAAGAATTAGATTTGCTCTATCACCAAGATCACCATATAGAACTGATATCTCATTGACACACTGATATGAAAGACTTTCTGCAAACATGCCAAAAGATAATGGCAGCTTTAGTGCTCATGCAAACAAATCAAGCAAGATTAGTCTTTATATTATTTTACAAAAGGGCCAAGCACATTTTATTTCTAAAGCATATTACACAGCTTTAACAACATGGCATATTAAACTTGAAAAAACAAACATCAGAGGGATTGATGTACTTTCATGTTCTAAATGGCTTCTTCACTATACTGGTACTGGTGCTGTTTCCACTATTCAAGCGTGAGTCTAAGCATACACTTAACTGTATCTATGATAAAAGGCCTTCATTGCAACTCCTACAAACTACTTTCATGCACAGCCACTCTATAATATGGCTTTGCTATATCACAAGTCTCTTCAGTAAAAGAAAATTCCTGTTTGCACATACACTACATTTCAAGGGTAGTTCTTGCTTGTTCCTTGGGTGACTATTAAAATATCTGCATGTATTTTTAACAATCTAAAATACTGTTTACAGTATCAAGATCATTGGTGGAATAAAATCACAAAATATGACTAATTATTTAGTGAATTGTGACAACAATGATGAAATGTATATGGAAAGATAATGAAACGATATATAAAAACATCATCAGAAAAATTATTTGTTAGTCACATTCATACGAATAAACAGCAAGTGTACACACATTCTCATAGGAATATACAATATACATGAAGTGTTAAAAAATCACAAACCTAATCGCTCTACCAGGTCACCTGTGTTAAAAAGAATGTGTGTATGTACACCTCACTTTTAATAAAACCATATTTTTTTACACAGACAGAATACAACTCCTTAATGTGATTATCAGTCCTCCTATAGTTCATGTCAAATGTCTTTGATTACAATCTTACACTGTAAATACTACAAACTTATAAATATTTTCACTGATAGAGTAATATGGAGTCACCTGACAGATGGTCTTGCTAATACATGATCATCACGTAATACAACTCATCAAGTAATACAACTCATCAAGTAATACATGATCATCAAGTAATACAACTCATCAAGTAATACAACTCATCAAGTAATACATGATCATCACGTAATACAACTCATCAAGTAATACAACTCATCAAGTAATACAACTCATCAAGTTATACATGATCATCAAGTAATACAACTCATCAAGTTATACAACTCATCAAGTAATACTTGATGATCATGTATTACTTGATGAGTTGTATAACTTGATGATCATGTATTACTTGATGAGTTGTATAACTTGATGAGTTGTATAACTTGATGAGTTGTATTACTTGATGAGTTGTATTACTTGATGAGTTGTATAACTTGATGAGTTGTATTACTTGTTGAGTTGTATTACTTGTTGAGTTGTATTACTTGATGAGTTGTATTACTTGTTGAGTTGTATTACTTGATGAGTTGTATAACTTGATGAGTTGTATAACTTGATGATCATGTATTACTTGATGAGTTGTATAACTTGATGAGTTGTATTACTTGATGATCATGTATAACTTGATGAGTTGTATTACTTGATGAGTTATACAACTCATCAAGTTATACAACTCATCAAGTAATACATGATCATCAAGTAATACATGATCATCACGTAATACAACTCATCAAGTAATACATGATCATCAAGTAATACAACTCATCAAGTAATACAACTCATCAAGTAATACATGATCATCAAGTAATACAACTCATCAAGTTATACATGATCATCACGTAATACAACTCATCAAGTTATACAACTCATCAAGTAATACATGATCATCAAGTTATACAACTCATCAAGTTATACAACTCAACAAGTAATACAACTCAACAAGTAATACAACTCATCAAGTTATACAACTCATCAAGTAATACAACTCATCAAGTAATACAACTCATCAAGTTATACAACTCATCAAGTTATACAACTCATCAAGTAATACAACTCAACAAGTAATACAACTCATCAAGTAATACAACTCATCAAGTTATACAACTCATCAAGTAATACAACTCATCAAGTTATACAACTCATCAAGTTATACAACTAACTGTATGTGATGTTAACCATAATTGCACATATTTGTTAGGTAAATTTTGAGACATTTATGTGCTACCTTATTCTACTGGTGACCCTTGACACAAGCAGAAACCATGACTGGATGTGTTATACTTAGAATGGTGTCCTTTCGCAGACAACAAAAATAGAAAAAGGTAAAGATGCTGACAGCATATCATCTAGTGGGGAGAAGTTCAGTGGATCCCAGGCAGAAATGTTAACATCTCATACATCCAGCATTTACGAGAAGATTCAGGTTGTTATGGAGTTTACCCCACTCCTGCTTTGGTTATTGGAATGTGAATGTCAATTAGTTTATTTAATATATCACAAATAACGTTTCAAGCCACAAATTTGGTGAAATAGGTTAAACAATGTTAAATCATACAACCACAGTAATAGTTTAAGCTAAAGGACATGTAAATAATCTTCTGCTCTGGCAGGTGATAGACAACTGTTTTCAAGACATGAAAAGTTAGCTTTGGTTTAGATGCATCACACATATTGTTTTTGGTCACAGTTCTGAAGAAGCAGAATTTTAACATGAATCATACAGCAAATGTGATCATCTTTGCTAAAACATACATCTTAAATATACATTACAAATCAATAAAGGGGTTTCAAATCATATGAAATGGAAGAAACAGCATCTCCAGCCTACACTCAGCTGGCCAGCCAAAGGGAGACAACTCTCAATCCTCATCCAAATCCATCTAAGCTATCAGCAAGTCATAAGCACATGTGTTTCATATTCAGCATGTGTTGTTGCAGTGAAAATCCAGGCTACAATTACATGATGTCACACAGAACAATTCAGTCAACAGGATTGGATGATTATACTGTTATCTCATAATCAAGATGTATATTTTCATATTAAATCACAGTTATCACATGATCATCCATCTGGATGCCATGTAATATGGAGACTTAGCATCCTTGGGGTTGTATCCATTAAATGTTTGATCATGTGTTATGCACATGGGATAATTAAACTGTAAATATCTCCCATATGCAAATAGTCACTATTGGCAACCTCAATGCCACAGAAATTTCCAAAGTTCTCATGTCTATATTCAAGAGACAACCAAAAAGAATTTCTTTCATACATGATCATATTGTAACAATAAAATTAAAGAAGACAAAACAGATGCGTCATTTAAAACATGTCCATGCATGAATTGTCTTTATGAAACATATTGTAATTTTTATAAGGCTAGATAAATAGTACATTCTTCGGGCCTTGCTTTGCTATAATTCAAAGAATATATGCTGGAATATGGAATATTTTTTAGTGCAGTATAAATGTTTCAAACTCACTTACTCAATGAATATACTTTAAAATGACCTTTTAAAAATCTGCAATTTAATGCAACAGCAATATCTTTGAAGTCAGTGACATCACTTTTTATAATAAGTTTGTAAAACTTAAATGCTGATCTACATGAAGCTAATTAGTAAATCTTACAGACTTTGTTCTTTCAAGCTGCTGCAGTCCTTCATTGCATATGGATATCATTTATATTGTATTCCATCTTTGTCTTTAAAAGAAAATCATCCTTCATCGAACACAGATGTAAGTTATGCAGCTATTTTGAATTACATTTTTGGCTCTAAAAGAAATGCATGTTATGTTTACAAAATCTGAGAATGTAATGCACTTTCTCCATCGACTGGCTCCATGTTCTAAGAAACACAGAGCTTGGCCAGATATGGCAAGGTTGACCATTCATTGATGGACTTTGACTTTACCCCGTCTGCTGCTCAGCAGGAATGGCATGAAAGAAGGACTGGTCAGCTTCGAGTCAATAATCAGTGTCTGATTCCATATCATTGTTGACCTTCAAGATGGTATCTCAGTGGGCTACCATTCAAAAACTGGCATAAATGTAGCAATTTCACCTCAGAAATATGCCACCCCCCCAACCCCCACCGCAACCCCAGCTCAAGTGTGTTTGCAGTGGTAAAACAAAGTGATTAGTTTGTTACTTGTTTAAAACACCCAAATATCAATGTTTTGATTCTAAAGTAAAACTGAGTCGAAGGTTTCCTCACATTCAGTGAATTATCAGTGATTATCAGATTATAATCCACATTCAGCCCCCCAACCAAAAACTCACATCATTTTGCCTGTCGAATTTACCTGGATACGAAGAAAATCTTTGTATGAGTGAGATCCTATCTTGACTTGGTGAAATACCATTAGCAGAGTTCAACCAGCCAATCAAACTTGAGACTGACATCCATCTGTGGACCTATCTTATCCATCTATGGCTAATGAACAGAGTTTATTTAAATGAGTAGTTACACTATCGAAACAAAATTCCTTCTGATTCATATAAATAAAATATCTGGGAGGCAAATCACTGATTTAGAACTGATTAATTGTGACCTAATAATTAAGTTTTTTAAAACTTGTATGCTTTTATATATATCAAGCCAAGGTCACTGGAGAAACAGTTCAGATGTTTTATTAAAAGCATTATTTGCCATTTACACTGTAGAAATCTAACCTTTAACTAACATGTTTGACAAACTCATTTAAGCTTGGTGTCTTCAGCTAGGACCAGCACTATATTCCCCTATGCCTGTAGTTAAATGCAGTAATGAATTGCACACAACAGTGTGCTACAATGTGTTGCAAAAAGTCACTTTTCCTTAATGGATAAAGCTTTGTAACAGAGCCAACAGAAAAGGATGTATTCTTTGTCATTCATTAGCATCACACTGCATATACAGTAAGATCCTAGAACTTCTCTATGATGTCTTCAGTCAGCTTAAGTTCTCAGTCTTCTTTCAGTCTCAAATCTATTTTTTTTTTTTTTATGATGAATTAACAAACCAAAGTAAGCATGCATAGGTCACCAATCTAATAATTTATAATCTGTAAGGTACCACAGATTCAGCACAATGATAATAATAATGAATACCATTTCACTGTCAGATACTGTACAAATGAATGAGCAGTAATGTTTGTTAAACAAAACTATGAGGGTAATGTATATACGCTATTTTACACTTTAAAAATATCTTGCTCAAAGCTTAAAAGGATAAGAATACAAAAAACACAAGCTGTGAAATATGAATTTAATTTCCCAGTTTTTCAAATTAGTGCACTCAGAAATATATATATACAAAAAGGACTGTCAAATTTTACTCGAAATTCTCCCCAAAATAATAGATATTATATCTCATCTAAGAGTTTTCCACTAATATACAATATTCAACAGGTGTTAGTGGCACTACAACTAATTCGTTAGAAAATGTAGATATATGAAAGAAATCATAAAAATTCTATTAAAAAATAGATACATATATAAGAATGTAAAGATTTTACCTTTGTAACGTGAGAAGTATTTCCTTGGCTTGTAAGTCTTGCTAGTACCAAACTATGCGAGTCAGCACAAGCAGACTTGTGTGGTAAGATTCCATAAGCTTTATCAAAATCGTGGATGAGAAAGATACGCTGTTTGAGTGTCTCTGTACTCGACAGTGACTGAACCGTTCTCACTCCCATAGCTCACATGTGGATGGACCAATCCACTCTAACTTGTAGGGGTGAGGCAGGAGGATCAGTTCAAATCAGTCCATCCTAACAGTTACAGAAGTCCAGTGAAAAAGGGTATTTGTTTATTGTAGTGGGGGCAGCATTGAGAAACACTTGCTACTAGGGGATGATACAGCAATCAATGTCATATGTATTAGATGATGTTATTAGCTTCTCTGTAGGGGTCAGACTTCACTATTAGTCACACATTGTCGAGAGAGGGTTTGGAAGGAGGATGTAGCGATCAGCTAGTAGATAGGCCACTTTCCACATTCTACAAATGTTGTTTTTGGCTTCCAAAACAACAGATCGTGCATTGAGAAAAAGGTTGAATGTGTTATTTCTCCATCGCAAAGGGCACAATCAGAATCATCTCCGGACCATGGATTGTGATCTAGCCCCTCAGGACAGAGGCCACATGATCAAGACAGACACACCTCTGTAGGAGGGTGGGGAAAACAGAGGGAGAGAGAAATGAACCCGATCTCTACGCTGTGGGCTATTGTGCTATGTCAGATGGGACACTGACACCTTTGTTTATGACATAAGCTTCTCGTAAACTCAACAACTTGAAAGTACCCATGGCCATCAGGGGTGATGACTTATACCTCTTGTAACAAAGGTTATGCTCACCTATTGCAGCGAGCAAATAAATAATGTGAAATATAACACTGACTTCAATGGAAGCAAAATAGTGTTTTTTTGTTATGACAGAGCGAGTGAGGTTAGAATAATTCTGTGAATAAATAAACTGTGTGTCATGTGTCAGCGTGGTTCCACTGATTACACAGGACAGGGTGGCACACAGGATCAGTTTATTCCAGGAAAAGGATTTCTTGTAGGGAATGTTTAGATTGACTGAGTGTTGTATAATGCCACTCTCAACAATAATCCAAATCTATGGCAATGATCGGTAAATAATTAGATCTGGAGCAGACTAGTGATCAGCATCATGAGCATCAATCTACACAAATGGAATATTACAAGATTCGACCCAAGTCACTGATCCTGACCACTTGAAGAACAGGGGTCTGGCCACTTCATTCCTTAATTCCTTTTGACAAGCATTGGTTACTGAAGATCAGTTCTAATCCAGATCCTCACTGGTATGAATGTGTAGGTTTGCTTTTGTACGGCTTCTAGCAATATTCCATCAATAATATTGCGGCAAATACCACATATTGGCATCTTACATTGTACTGAAACTTTGATAGGGTGGACAAACATTGTTACCCCTATGCTACACCACCTTCTCTTGTCTTGCATTTTGATGTCAGGAGGATTATGTTTAACCAAAGTTTGGAACTGGTTACATAGAAAAGAAGACGATAAGAATGCATCTTCAGCAATCCCTTCTAAAAGGAGGTGGTCAGGCTTGCTAATGGCAATCAGTGGATCATGTGATCCAGGTTTGATTATTTACTGACCAGCATCACAGCTGGAATATTGCTAGCTCTTGAAATGCTAACAATCAAATTCAAATGAAATCAAACTCATCAATTATCATTCAACCCAATCTTGAAGTTTCTAAAACAAAGCAAAAAAATATATAAAAAAATACACAACTGCATACAATATTTATTATACTCACCCTATGAGAAAATATCCACCAACACAACCAAAATAGAAACTTTCTGTCATTTTCCCATGTTCCATCAAAAGAGCTCCAACATATAATATAGGTAAACACAGGCTCCACATGCCTCAACCCCCTCGGAACATTAATTACATCACCAATAAAGACTACCCTAGCATGGATGGTTGTCCAACTCCGAATATTGTCAAGGTAATACAATATTCCTACATCTACGACAAGTGTCAACTGTGTTGGTGAGGGTTGTTTTCCAGGTGAGCCTCCCTGTACAGGTGAGTCACAAGAAGGACCATGTTCACACGGCCTTGTCAATAGTGTAGGTATCCCATATGCTGCTCAGGTCAAATGGATTACAACAGGAACTGGCTGTCCATGAATCAGCCTTTCACAGGAGATGTGAAAGAGTAATCTGCATCAGCAAGCTGCTCCCCTTTTGAAAAATAGCTGTGTGTATTTTCATAACAATAACTGATTGACACAGTCCAAGGTTTTATATGTGTGTTGGATGGATAAAAAGCTGTACTTGGTGTCACAGGTGTTTAACACCCTGGTGTGAGTCTCAGGTCCAGTTCGAGCAGGTTAAAGATGGGTAGTCTGGGTTTGAACCCAATTGAAGCACTGGATCCTATGAGTGAGTGAGTGAGTGAGTTGATTGGTGGGTGAGTGAGTTGATTGGTGGTTGGGTGGGTGGGTGGGTGAGTGAGTGAGTGAGTGAGTGAGTGAGTGAGTGAGTGAGTGAGTGAGTGAGTGAGTGAGTGAGTGAGTGAGTGAGTGAGTGAGAGTTAATTGGTGGGTCAGTTGGTGGATGTGTGGGTTTATGTGACTGTGTGGGCTTGAGTAAGTCCGTTCGTTGTTTGGTGGGTGGGTTGGTTCAAGAGAATGTGGGTGTGAGCAAGTGAGTGAGTGAGCAAGTGCATGGATGGCTTAGTGAGTGAATAGTCCCTGTTTTACATGTTTACCACATTTGTGAACTTCAATGAACTAGTGCAGACACCCAAGAAATAAAAGGGCAAATATGGAATAACCAAACACATTAGAAATTTCTGGTATGCCCCAAAGCGAACTCTGCACAGCCAAGTGTGGCAGTCTGGCTAAGAAGGTATACTACCAGCAAGATAAAGTGCTTCAGCTCATTTGCTCATGTGTCCCACATTTCGTAAATTAATACTGTAATTTAAAATAATTTGTTTAATCTAGTCACATAAAGGGCCTTTTGTATCCATTTAGACTGTAACAGTAGACATGCTTGTTAGATACAATGAATATCACAAATAACACAAACGTCTATTATGAGATAAAACTGTTCCAACTATACCTCATTAAGGTTTAATCATGCCAGTTAATGAAATTGAGGCATATTTGGAAAATATGCCAAGAAACACCAGGTCAAAAGAATAGAAATACATTGTCAGAGATAATTTGGAATAAATTTTCTAAAAGTAACCATTTGAAACCTTCAATTAAGCACACATCTTACTGAAAAACATTTTAAAACATACATTTTTTCAACTTTATAAGCACACTGATCAGTCCTCTGAAATAGGGAAAAATAGAAATTATAATTGTATGAGTTAACTGAGTCAAAGGAATCTCTTGACATATGCATGTTTCTGTCTATGTAAAAGCTGGTTAGATAACAAACCTGGCTAGCTATTCCCTAACGTTCGTACCCCTTCATATTTCTTAAGGCCATTCTTAATACATTGGCTACGATCAAAGTTAAGAATTCTTAGGGCTACGAACGCTTCGAGAATAAGGGTCCTGAATGACAACTGGAGCACAAGGTATTGCCTGGTTAAACTGTTCCTCCAACAGGTTCTATCACTTCTGTTGTGAGCCAACATAACAACAGTCTTTTAAGATGGGTAATTACTCACCCCCCATTAAGCCTGACTTGAATGTATCTGATGCAATTACATGGTAGAGATGAGAGGTAATAGGCCCTTTAGATTGTCTGCCTCAAGAAACCATGATCACTTTCTTATTATCATACAACACCTCTATTGACAGAGTAACTGAGTTCAGGGTAATGTCACTTCACATCTTTTTCCAAGTCATTTTAAGTTAACTGAACACAAAACTGATGTAGTAAAAGGAAGACTATATTAATGACAAATCTGGCGTAGCAGTTCCTGGTGTGACTAAGGGAAGCAATTCTGTTGAAATCCTTAAATAGCCTTACATATAACTGCATATACCTTGCATAATTTATTTCTACTGACTAGTTCCTCTTTGAAATTCTATATTAATCAGTATAGCTTAATTCAACTGATATGCTTAGGCAGGAAGGGAATCAAAGTAATTACCCATGACATCAGCAGAAGGATTCTGTCACCCACTCTCCAATCCAGAGGTCCATGTGGGCAGAATAGTACTTTTTCCATTTGTCACAACTTACTTAGTCTGTCAAGATACAGTAAGTGTTTTTCACCTGTTTGATTTTCCACAAGTCAACACATCTAAATAAACATGTAAAATATGATAGTTGTGTTTCACTAAGAATAATATCTATTTTTATTTGTGTAATTATCCCTTGTTTACAGTGACTGAATGGCATCATGTGCTTTCATGAAAGTGCCACGGAGCTAGCGATACAATCATCTTGACATAAAAATATATTTTGTCATGGACTTCTCCGTTGCAGGTCTCTGAAGATACAGGTTTGAATTGGTCTGTAGCAAACGATGCCTGTCGCAAGAGGTGACTATAGTCTGTTTGCAGTGAAAACACACTGATGAATTTTGCTTTAAACCCAAAAAGTAAACAAAATTAAGTGAAATCAAGATTGTGAATCCTCATAATTGTACTTTGCCAACTGACAATTTACGTCTTGGAATTTTATTCCGCTTACGATAAAAGTTGCTGAACAAACAGTCATAGTTTCAAATCGCAATTATTGGTTTGTATTACAATGAGGTAAGCACGTGCAGAAGTTGTAACAGTGAAACAAATGCATGTGCTGTATGTGATGAGCGACAACTTAGGCCGACCCAGCTTGTTCTCGGTGTTTCAGTTACTGTGCATACCCCCTTGTAATACAAACAAATAAACAATCTGAAACTATGATCGTTTGTTAAACATGTTTTGAAAACAAAGATTATTCATACCAAGAATCAGCATGGGCTACAAAACAGACATGTTTTTTGAGAATAGATAATAAATCAAACATGAAATATGCAAAGTATATTAGCAAATACTACACAACCCCAAAAGCCAGAAATATCATTTAGGGCAAACATTCACATCTGACACAAAAAAATGTCATGAAAACAGAGAAAAATATTTGTTATTTATAGTATTTGTAAAAAATGTGTACATAACATGCGCTTGTTCTTCTGTACAAGAGTCTCCACACAGCTGCTGAAGAAAAGAAGATTTCTAATAACTCCGTCAAATTATCTTTTTAAATTTTCAGTGGAAACTGTTAAAAAGAAGATACTATTTGTCAGAAAAAAATAAGATAAGCCAAAAAATAATTTGCTGTGTTAGCATTCAATAATAGTTCATCTTTACAATTCCTTATTTTGCTAAGGCCCAGAGAACGTTACTCTTGCACAGAAGAGTGACATCTGACTGTGTAACATGCCGCGCCACTGGAGCCAATGATTTTAACATTTAGGTGGCGAGTACACAGGAAATGCCACATACCCATCATGCCTTTCATGTCAACGCATACCGCCAGGATGCTGCACTGATGTAACATGTTTACGTACGCTGATGAGGATGTTACACACATGAAATACATCGTAGATATGATGTTTATAATTTTGAAGTCTGGTAATGTACAGTAAATTCTAGAATAAGTGCCCTGCTTTGCTTGTCGTAAGTCTGTGTTAAAGCATGGGAGTTACGATTACCTTAGTGCTACGACTGCTTTGTTAAACAGGGCTCTGGAGCTTATTCAAGGATGTACGGTAATCTTGAAGAAAGGTTCCTGGGAATACGATGTTCCCACAGTTTCTGTGTAAAACAGTCATTTTCAGTGTATTGATTTGAAAGTGAACCTATAATTTTAAGACTCTCTTGGCGAAATATGTTTTGATGAGATGTCAGATGATATCCTAATTATTCTGAGTTATGGTTAGGGTGAAGCATTAGAGTCTTGTTGGTGGGAAGCTTTTCTGAAAATATCAAAAGCGCTATTACAGAAGTTGCTCAAATTTTTTTTTTGTTCATAATTGGGTTGTGACAAACACATTTTCTAAGTAATTTGCAATCTTTTTAGGACAGAGGCTTTCACTAACATCCATCATGAGATATATGGCACTGCAGTGTATTGATTTAGACATGTACGCAATTCACAAGATAATCACTTAAAGGCACCAGTTGATTCCAAAAAGGGACTTTCAAGAATTTATTTTTAACACATATTGTAACTTGAGTGAGTGAGTGAGAGTGAGTGAGAGTGAGGCAGGGAGGGAGGGCAGGAATGAGGAAGTGAGCAAGTGAGCAAGTGAGCAGCCAATGAAGATCTGGGAAGCGGTGACTAAAGGGATCAGGTGGTCAGGTGGTCAGGTGTCAGCTGACTTAGCGGACTAAGTCATAGTATCCAGCTATGTAGATCAATGCTCATGACACTGGTAACTGATCAAACAACAAACCAAGCCAAAATGATCCCATGAGCAAGAGTAGGGACCTTACAAACCTGCATACGTGATTGAGATTCAAACCTGCAGCTATATCGTTCAGATGTGCCAAAGGGATGTAACCCTGCCGAATGAATTGCCTTCCCTGAATGGTTGGCTCTTATATACCCCTGATGACCAATGAACAGCTGACCCCATGTAAATTAAATATTCTATAGAATTCCAGATAAACTGTACTTAACGTAACACCCAAGAATCATAAAAGGTTAAAGTATATTATTTCAAATGAAAACTGAGCACACAATAACATAAAATTATCACCCATATTTTCATGACTGTGAGCCTTTCTGTATGTTTATTATCAAAAGTAATACAATATATGTATGTATCACTGCATGACCCGACAAGCAGCTGATTTTCATTTTGCATATTTCACATTCATACCATATTCTTAACAGGTTTCAGTGTTGCATGTATAGGTGTTATTTTCAGTGTTGCATGTATAGTTGTTATTTTTAGCATTGCCTGTATAGATGTTATTTTTAGTATTGCCTGTATTGATGTTGTTTTTAGTATTGCCTGTATAGATGTTATTTTTAGTGTTGCATGTGTAGTTGTTATTTTTAGTATTGCCTGTATAGATGTTATCTTTAGTGTTGCATGTACAGGTGTTATTTTTAGTATTGCCTGTATAGATGTTATTTTTAGTGTTGCATGTGTAGTTGTTATTTTTAGTATTGCCTGTATAGATGTTATTTTTAGTGTTGCCTGTATAGATGTTATTTTCAGTGTTGCATGTGTAGTTGTTATTTTTAGTGTTGCATGTATAGTTGTTATTTTTAGTATTGCCTGTATAGTTGTTATTTTTAGTATTGCCTGTATAGATGTTATTTTTAGTGTTGCATGTGTAGTTGTTATTTTTAGTATTGCCTGTATAGATGTTATTTTTAGTATTGCCTGTATAGATGTTATTTTTAGTGTTGCATGTATAGATGTTATTTTTAGTGTTGCATGTATAGTTGTTATTTTTAGTGTTGCATGTATAGTTGTTATTTTTAGTATTGCCTGTATAGATGTTATTTTTAGTGTTGCATGTGTAGTTGTTATTTTTAGTATTGCCTGTATAGATGTTATTTTTAGTATTGCCTGTATAGATGTTATTTTTAGTGTTGCATGTATAGTTGTTATTTTTAGTATTGCCTGTATAGATGTTATTTTTAGTATTGCCTGTATAGATGTTATTTTTAGTGTTGCATGTGTAGTTGTTATTTTTAGTATTGCCTGTATAGATGTTATTTTTAGTGTTGCCTGTATAGATGTTATTTTCAGTGTTGCATGTGTAGTTGTTATTTTTAGTGTTGCATGTATAGTTGTTATTTTTAGTATTGCCTGTATAGATGTTATTTTTAGTATTGCCTGTATAGTTGTTATTTTTAGTGTTGCATGTATAGTTGTTATTTTTAGTATTTCCTGTATAGATGTTATTTTTAGTGTTGCATGTATAGTTGTTATTTTTAGTATTGCCTGTATAGATGTTATTTTTAGTGTTGCATGTATAGTTGTTATTTTTAGTATTGCCTGTATAGATGTTATTTTTAGTGTTGCATGTACAGGTGTTATTTCAATAACTTACGTAGCAATATTAACTTTTTGGATGAATGTATCTTACCTACTTGTGCAAACAGATGTTAAAAAAGCGCCTAAAACATCACATTCCAATAAATACAAGCACAACTGTTTATTTTCCAAAACAAATTTCAAAATAATTTCCTTACTTTATTATCTAGACCAAGTTGATAATGAATGGCCACATCTGATCCTTTCTTTAGTGATCATGTTATTGCCAAAAGGTTAAATATACGATGCCCATTTAAAGAAAAAAAGTTTTCCATCAAGAATGTCAAACAAACAAGACTATGGAGGCAACCAATAGCACTAGCAGTTACTATATTGACACATGTCAGAGGAGGACCACTCATATTGATCAAAGGTAAGATATTAACATATGATCAGTATCTACAAGAGCAGAAAAAGTAATAACAAAACCTCATAACTACAAATGTACCAGATGGCCCCATGTTCATTCTTACCAATAAAAGCAAAAACTGTTAGATGATGTACACTGGCAGCATGACTGACAGTAATTGTCAGCATTAAGGAGGGCAGCCAGGTATGTAATACTGTGCTATAACCGCCAAGTCAGGTGAAGCGACTCTGGAGGAGATTGGACTGGAGATGAGATGAGCCACTAATAGAGATAGCTGGATGATAAGGACTCTGTAACACACAGTAGGGGAATGGGTAAAATGCCAGACTTGTGTGTGAGTATCTTATAGTAGGTGTTCAAGCTTGTACACACCATTCCCAGTTGTCTACATGTCCACAAGTTTAACTTGGTCAGTTTGTAACTGTCCCACAGTCTGTGCCTTTTGCTTACCTGTGTGCTGTTGCATAAAATAACCTTTGCGGTAAGACTACCTTCAGCCTTTGTTATGGTATGGGAGTTACAGTCACCATAGTGCATTGATTACTTTGAACAACGGCACACTGGCTGTTGGTGTGTTTTTCCTACCTACTTTGGCACTGGTTTGAGTCATTTACAATTATTTGTTAATGAGTTACAGTGCAACTCATTAAGGAGATTTGGACTCAAATTGACTTACATCGTGTGTACAAGCTTGTAGAGACTGTTCAGAATTGCAATACTTGCAACACATCAAGTGTTCAAGCTTGCATAGGTCATTCACAACTCATGAAATAGTCTCCAGCAGTCTCCTAACAGGTATCAGTGACCAACATGCCTTTGACACGACATCATATCCCAAATGCACAGATTGATTCGCATCATGACAAATAACAGAAGTCTACAGACATAACTGTGCAAGTCTTGAGACATGCTTCGACCAATAGCTCCCTACATCTAGTGTTCATGCTTGTACAGCCTATTCAGAGAATCCTTCGGTGTTTACCGTAAACATTTAACCTTGTAAGCTCTTCTATTTGGGGGCATGTTATATAAGAGGAAAACACAGTTCTCAGTCTTCTTGCCAATGCTGATTTAACTAAACTGCGTCATCCCCAGATGCCAATTAGTAGGGTCCACAAGTCAAGTCAGTCACAATTATAGTCCATAATAAACACATTTAGAGTCGCTGAAGAAAACACCAATCATAGTTGGACACGTTAAAAGTTGTTGCCCTTTAAGTGTTGAAACCCCTAGAGACTTTTCAGTGGTCAGTGTTCACTTGATAAGTTTAACTTTCAAGTTTAACATGGGAACTGTATGTCAATTTGCTGACAAAGACCGCTCAGGGAATGCCTCAATTTGTAAGTATTATACATATATAGGCTTCCTTCCAAGTGTGTTTCAAGCATGCACGCCTACTGAACTAATGACAATGATCGTTTCAATGTTATGAATTTGTTTTACAATACATTACTTCAAGAGTATGAAGTACTTAATAACAAGTGAATCTCATTTCTGGTCTCCCCTGCCATGATATTGCTGAAATATTTCTAAAAGTCTCCATACTCACTCATCTTATACTTCAGATTTATGCTGTACTACAGTGAAGCAGCTCAAGAGACACATCACCAATACATTGTTATAAGGGGTGGAAATAACCCATTGCCAGACATCCCAGGCTAGTGTTTTTTTTCTGTCTGGCAAGCTAAATTATATATCACGCTGTACCAGTGTCCAGTGGATTTTCCATTGTTAATTATGTTGCTGATTTAAATAATCAAGAAAACTGGCTAGTATAGTGGAAAAATTATCAGGGCAAGTGATTTTACAAGTGCCACTGTACCGGTTTACATTGGTAATTCAAGAATTATTTTCATCCCTGGTTATTTTTATCTTTTTAGGCAGACTAAAACATTTGGCATGGGTATGAGCACCTCAGCATCAAATTTGACAAATATTATGTTTGTTGAATTCATACCAATTATGGCTTTCAATAAACAATAACAAATGCACTTAGTGTTTGAAATATTCATGTATTTTTAAAGTTTAAGATGTGAACATGACCAAAAAATGAAAATGTTAGTCATCATTCTTATCCACGTCTTGCATACATTACAAAATATAACAAAAGAAATTTGAAACATGTCTCTCATTTGCATTCTAAAATGACAAATGACAAACTCAAACAATATATTTACCATCCTTATTCAGTTTCTAACACCATGGTGAGGCAGATGCAGATTCAGACACATCACTCTGTTCCCACACGAGGAAGTGTCTTCACAGATTACTTCAAAGCTGTCATTCTAGTTAAAATGTGCCCATCAAGTTTCCTACACTGTCTCTGAGGCTTGTAATAGAAAGTACTCCCTGCACCAGGACTGTCAATCCTGTATGCTATAAATCTGCTTGATCAGACTTGCAATGGAGAGACCATTCAAATTCTATGTGTCTTTTTCATTGTCTTGAGTTTCATGTTAAAAGCATGAAGGCACTAGCCAGCTGCACTCTGCTATATTGTGGGAATGTAACTCAAACCAGAGAACTGCACACCTGACCAGGCAAACCAGAGATTATGTACAAGAGATCCATATCAGTCCCTAGATTAAGTGAATACTTCATCAGAGGTAATCACAACAATCAGATGACTTCATCAAGCAGCCCCCTTGCCCCACAAATGCCAACCCTATATATACTTCAACTAAATACATCACTGTTGACAGGGTTAGAGATTGAGCTGGTCCTCTCCCAGTGGTAACGGACCAGGCCCCTATTTCTCGAAACAAAGTTAAGTTTGAGTTTTGACTTAAGTTTGGGTTTTTACTCAAATTTGAAAAAATACTTTTCCAAGAATGTACTGAAATTGATATTAAACTAAAAAATAGTAGACAGTTTGAGTTTTGTGAACATATTGCTTCAGGTGTTTGGGCATTTTCTAGATATAAAAAGTAAATGAGTTAAAAATTCAGTAGTTTCAAATTGTCAAACTCAGTTTGAAGTTTGAGTAAGAACTCAAGTTTGTTTCAAAAATCTGGGCCACATGGCCAAGTAGATGCAGCCGCGATGAGGTTGTTGAACCCCTGCAGCCATCATTACACCCTTGTCCCCATCTCCTTGATGCCAGGATTTATGCAGCTCTGGTCAGCTATATTTAGACAGATTACCCAGAATACCAGCATTGATAAACCAATCAAGAAGTTTATGTGACTTATACAGCCAGCAATTTAGCTTCTATTACTTGTTTTAAATAAACACTGCCGACTAGGCAAAGGTCAGATTTGGGTTTGATATCAACAGATGCGGTTATGACCAAACACCCCCTGGCACTGGACTTGCCACTTTCAGTACCATCCTGACTCCTGCAAAACATGCATTGGAGAAAATGCTTTCAGCATACAGTTCACTAAATATTCAGAACAAAAAACTAATCACAACCACATTTAGTAATCAAGTCTGGACCAGGAAAACATACATTGGAGAACCCTCTTTGAGAAACTCTTCAATGTATCTGTATACATTACTCTGCCTTTTTTGTTTCCTGGAATGAGTGAATCAGATGTGGTCAGCACTAGTAATGGCCATCACTCGGAAATTAGTCTCAACATATTGGTATTCACTTCTCTGATATCTTGTTTCCTGGAAAGAGTGGTATACTTCATGCCGTTCTAAATGAAGTCAGCACGAGCAAAATGTAATCACAGCCATACATTTAAACTCATCTTGGATTGAAAACAAAGATTGTATGAGTCGGTCTAAAATGAGCTTGTCTCATGCAATATTCCAGTTTGATAAAGCTGGTTTAACACAACTTTAAACAAAGTGAGGCAGTGAGTGAGCAATGAGTAGTTTTATATGTTTAGTGAGTGACTTTCATTTTATGTCGCACTCAGCGACTTTCCAGCTATATGGTGGTATGTAAATAATCGAGTTAGGACCAGACAATCCAGTGATCACCATGCTCAGCATCGATTGAATTGGGACACGATGACAGGAAGAACTCAGCGAGCCTGACCACCCAACCCAATTAGTAGCCTCTTATGACAAGCACAGATAATTGAAGATGAATTCTAACCCAAATCTTCATAAGTGCTGAAACAGTAGTCCAAGTTTGTGGCATTTGTGCCATTCGGGGCAACAGCTGAGGCAGTTCAAGGTATTGGTGATTGCAACCCTCTATGAATATGACTGTGTGGTAACAAAAAGATGAAAAGATAACCATGAACACTTGAGCTTCCTCTTCACACTAGGGTGCTGAAACCTATTTACAATCTAATGTTGTTTTTTAATTTAACATTAGTGATTACTGATTTATTAACAAAGTTAATAAGATAATTCCAGGCAGATATAAAACAAAAGAAAAATCTATTCTCAAACAGACATGGACATAAATCAATCAAAAGCATCTTATATAGTCTACAATACTTTGGCAAGTCTTGATGACTTCAAACAAAGAAATTAATCCATTTTGTACTTTCAATACTTAAAAGACCACTTTGCAGAATCTTTCAATCATCATTTCACTGTACTTCATTAAGGAATTAAGAGTTAAAGTAGTTTTACTGACACAGCAATTCTGTGCAGTCTGACATATAAATGATGAAAAAACCCTCTGAAATCACATGCCAGCATCTGACAAATGTATATTTTCCTGAGACTATCTTGTTTGTATGGGTTCATGTGGAAAACACAGACAGCGCATACATACAGATTGTCCAACAGGGACATAAGGGTTTTTTTTCACAAAGATAAAAATCATGCAACTTAAGAAGACCTTGGAACTACATGAGAAAAACAAAAACAATTGAATAGGCACATAAAAATATATACATTAAAAAAATATATTCTAAAAATGTTCTGAAAATAACTAAAGGAAAGAACGAAAAATGTGCATAAATCGCTGGTTTATAATATATTACAACTTGTTAACAGGATTAAGTAATTCTATTTAACATACGAAAGAAATGTGAAGATCCGGGTTAGACTAGATCTTGAGCAACCCATGCTTGGTGCAAGAGGCTATTAATGGGATCAGGTAGTCAGATTCACTGACTTGGATGACATGTCATCATATCCCTGTTCTGTAGATCGATGCTCATGATGCTGATCACTGGATTGTCTGGTCCAGACTCCATTATTTACAGTCCGCTGCCATATCGTTGGAATATTGCTGAGTGCAGCATTAAACAGGAACCAAAGCATATCAATTTGAGTGTAATGGCAAACAAGGATAAGTTGAGCACTGACCTGACAATTGATCCGTATGAGAGATGTCCACTGGCGTTTGCCATTATGAGCTAAGTGGATCCACGTTGTCCGCGATCAAGTGTAGTGCAACTGGTGAAACGTGTGGCCTGTCTCAGCAAATGCCTACACGAGGAATCAATTTGATCATCATGCACTGCATGTGCACTACTAGCCCACATCTCGCAAACGCATTCCCTGCTCCGATCAACTTATCCTTGTTTGCCAGTAATTACAACATGTTTTGTATTAACAGGATGAAGTAACTTTACCAACATACAAAATACCCTTCATATAAAAAAAAACCTAATTGATTTCTATTATCTTTGCTCCTAAATCTGAGAATAAACTTAAATTCTTCAAAGCTACCATGGCTTTAGATTTTAGAGGTGAAAATAATTGTAGTTAGTGATGTAACCATGAAACAGATACCCAAATGAAACAACCATATATATCTATGTACATGATGTCAGCAACATTCCCTGGAGAAAATCAATGGCAAGTAAGTATGCCAGTTAGTCTTTTACAACTGCTGGAAATCTGTTGCTTTCTGAATACCACATAGCCCCTGAAGATCATTTCCCCATTCCTTCAAAGCCATCCATAAAGACAGGGCTGAATTTACAGCTGTATCCCACCACATGGCACTGCATGAGCATGCTGGTAGTCAGATAACAGTTTATAGCACCCAACCACTACTGAATTTAGACCAATAAAAACATTGGTCAGTGATAGAAAGCAGGATATATGTATCAAACTGCCACATCAGGTGCGGCACCGGAAGCCAAAGGCCAACATGTCAATCTAACCATCACATCTCCAGGCCCGTCAAAGATCTATCAGTAAAGCAGCATGCATGCAGTTATTGAGAACATTCCATAAATATCTTCAGGTTGGATACACAGGTCAAATAATATAGTGATTATCATTAACAGTGGGAGTGTATATCTTAAACATTTGCCTACATTTACTCCACTTTTGTAAAGCAAGTATAACTGAAAGTTTTATGAAGCGAAATCCTGAGCCAAAAAATGTTTGTAGTGCTATAACATTCATAAGCCTTTGATGAACTATAGAGTTACAACAAGTTGTAATGTTACGAAGACAGTATGGATTGGTATCCTGAAGAAATATTATCATCTATTTCTTCACTGTAAATTAATATAGCCTCAGCATGGATCAGTTTACTAACTTTTTGATTGGACCATTTTATTCGGTTGCAATATGTCCCCAATCATTCCAAAATAACATGTAATGCCAAACATGTCGTCTACGTGAAACTCCTGTGAAAACACATTTCTCCTATTTCAAACAGACAGAAGTATCTGTATGCCTTACTGCCAATGAACAAATCAAAACTCGGATCCATAACTAAAAGCAAACAGTAGTTGAGTCCAGTCACCCTGAAACCGGTACATCAGCGTAAGGGAACATGCTCATTTGAACAATAAAGGCAACAAACTACACTATATCTATTGCCACCACCACCTAGGTTTACCCATATTTTGTAACAGAATATGTGCTATTGATGCATTTCTGGAAACATCAAAGCCCCACCTCTGACTCCGCTGTGAAGTGAACGGCTAGAGTTACTGGTGGGATGGATATCTTCTGGTTCCTAGGCAAAGAGCCTGATGGAAGAGAGATGGATACCTGTAACCCATGACCACGAGGGGAACAGTTATCACACGGGTGGAGCAATGATGGTGGCCTCTTTTGACCTGCCACAGTGGATGGTCAAACAATGGTGTACACCTCAAATGTCCTGCTACAGTCGATGGTGGAAAAATGATGGACACCCCATGTGTCATGCTACAGTGGATCAATGAAGTACACATCAAGTGCCCAGCTACAGATGCTGGTGGGATGGATATCTTCTGGTTCCTAGGCAAAGAGCCTGATGGAAGAGAGATGGATACCTGTAACCCATGACCATGAGGGGAACAGTTATCACACGGGTGGAGCAATGATGGTGGCCTCTTTTGACCTGCCACAGTGGATGGTCAAACAATGGTGTACACCTCAAATGTCCTGCTACAGTCGATGGTGGAAAAATGATGGACACCTCAAGTGTCCTGCTACGATGGAAGTGGGTCAATGGTGGACACCTCAAGTGTCCTGCTACAGTGAAGGGTGGAGCAATGATAGACACATCAAGTGTTCTGCTACAGTGGAAGTGGATCAATGGTAGACACCTCAAGTGTCCTGCTACAGTGAAGGGTGGAGCAATGATAGACACATCAAGTGTTCTGCTACAGTGGAAGTGGATCAATGGTAGACACCTCAAGTGTCCTGCTACAGTGAAGGGTGGAGCAATGATAGACACATCAAGTGTCCTGCTACAGTGGAAGTGGATCAATGGTAGACACCTCAAGTGTCCTGTTACAGTGGATGGTGGAACAATGATGGACACCTCATGTGTCCTGCTACAGTGCAGGGTGGAAAAATTATGGACACCTCAAAAGCAGTGCTGCAATGGAACAATGATGATTACCTGATGTTCGGTGTGAAATGGTACCCTCTTACCACAGTGTCGTATGTATTGCGGTACAAGGCCTTTGGGTCCATCCATTACGGTTCAGTATATGAGATACAATCATAATGAAGAACAATGACAACAAGAGTCAAACCTTACATTGTTTAAAAACATGAGCAAAAAAATTATGATGATCTTTGTTATTTTTGAATGAAACAAACCTGTCATTTTATGACTAAACAGTAATGCTGGTATGAAAACCGATTATATTGTATTGAATTATGTATACCAAACTGAAGGCAAAGCACTGCAGTTCTGCTAATACTGTGATATGATGTTTCACCCCCACCAGAAGTGCCAAGCTACAGTGGCTGGTGGAACACTCCTAGACACGCGGAGCCACGATTGCACTGATAATACAGGTATTCTATCTAAAGCCCAGTGGTCCAGTATCGGAATGTTATTAACCAAACAGCTTCTTTTCCCTATATACAACAACCAAACTGAGGGAGGTATAAAGTGTTAAAACAGGTCTTAGTCTACAGAGCTGGCCTGTTTGCCTATTTGCTTTGTTAGATATATGATTTGGAGAGATTATTTGGATCAAATTATGTCAAATGAGCAAATTCATAGTATTTTCAAAATGAAAAATAAATTTTTAAGCAAGATCATTCTTGGAAAGACTTTTGCCCATATCTCCCTTTCAATTTCATTCTATTCAAATCATATCAAGTGAATATATATTCAACATATGATGAGGATGAGTTTGGGCATGTCTCTTTGATTGTATATGAGCATCCTGAAAGACATATCAAGCTTTTGAAAATGCCACTCAAACATTATTTTCCTGACTGTTACAATTGAAGGTTGATGTGAACAAAGTCTTACCCATTGCTTATGCCATGCTCCAATATCTGACACTGATGATTCCCTTGATATATCTGACACTATTGCCCACCCTGACATATATGACACTGATGATTCCCCTGATATATCTGACACTATTGCCCACCCTGACATATATGACACTGATGATTCCCCTGATATATCTGACACTATTGCCCACCCTGACATATATGACACTGATGATTCCCCTGATATATCTGACACTATTGCCCACCCTGATATATCTGACACTGATGATTCCCCTGATACATCTGACACTGTTGCCCATTCTGATGTACCAAACACTTACAACCATCCCTGTGTACCAACACAAATGGCCACCCCAAAATGACAAATGAAATGACTGATCCATTCACTTCTCGCCAAAAGGAACTAAAACCTGTCACCTGAGCTGCACTGATAAGAGCGAATCAGGTCAACAGCATAATGAATAAAATTGTAACTAAGACAGATGGTGTTCTAAGGATGTCAGTAATGCAAAGATAGCTGATGCCGCTACTTATGGTCCTTCTTCTTTGAGGACCGTGAACTGGACTGATCCTTAGTACAGAGTGGTGTTGGCAGCAGACTGATGACCTACATCCTCATCTCAAGACTGATTCTGCCAGATAAAGATGGATTGCAAAATAACATCACTTACACTGATACCCTGGTACTTACAACATCAAGAATAAAGTCACTACAGCGATGATCGCTGATGAACCTATGTCAAGTGTAGACAACTTGAGTAAGTTAGTGACAAGGGTCTGAGGTTCCCACAATCCTCTAAGTACATTTAGGTAAACAGACATAAAAACAGCAATATATGATCAAGATGTGAAGATAGACAAAAAAAAATGAAATAAATATAATTAAAATATATACTGAAGAACAAAAGAATTGCAATTTTAAAAAAATGAAATCTCATAAAAGTGTTTATGTTTATGTCTTCTATTTAAAAATTTGACAAAAGGCCAGTGTTGCTTTTCTTTTGCTGTTCAATATACAAGATTTAGATACAGGTATAAACAGAATCCCGCCATACATTAATAAATAAAATTCCATAAAATGTCAACTGGTGAGGAGCAAACTATATTTCATGAACTATTGCACTTTACCTCAACACTCTTCAAAGTAACTCAGCAGTCTTAGGGCTAAAGGTAGAAAAGTTCAACATATTTTGTCATGTACAATCCTCCAACTGAAATTGGAACTATTAATCTACAACCCAGAACAGAAGTGTAGGGAGCTACATATATATTTATCAAAAGTCACACCTGGGGTTTAGATGGCCATTACTGTGCAGTCACCCATTAGGCCCAAGTTCATGGTGACAACTAGATTATATGTCTGTCATTATAGTAGACCATTCCAACATGAACAGCCTGATGATGGCCATCTTCTGCAGTCAAGGGTATTACATCGATCGGTCAGTGGGGTAGCCTTGTAGTTGAAGCATTCGCTTGTTCCACTGAAGACCTGGGTTTGATTCCCCACAATCAGTCCATTTCTGGTGTCCTTTGTCGTGATAATCATGGAATTTCACTAAGAGCAGCTTAAAACTAAAATTCACTCACTCACTCCACTCTAAGATTTACTTCCTGCTTAATTCAATGCCATCGCTCCTTTCTCACTCAACATCTCAAACTCTAGTACATAGAGATATATATATTCTCTATATATGAAAGAAAGCAAGTTTGATACAAAATCTTTAATGAGTTTAATTAAAATGATATTCCACAGCAGCAAGTTTAGTATTCTGTTTATTACTCACCAACATAAATTGACAGAAACTACAGTGAAATTGCCTACAGTGTGAGGACTCCCAGCTTTCCACGAGTCAAGCAAGGTGTAGAAAAATTGCGACAGCGACATTAGCACTGTGACATCACAACCTGAACTATTGTGATGTCATATGTCAAGCGGTATTACAATAGTGTAATATTGCCATAAAAATCTTACACTGCAGTATCTTCCATGGGTGAGTATGAATGGAGACAGAATAACACTCCCCCAAAGAAATATGTCAGTAGTTTTAAAACTGTACATCCATGGAATAAAATGACAAATGGAGCCCAGGGGCCCATTTCACAAAACGCTCGTAGCCTAAGATCTCGTAAGTTTTCTCGTAGCCATTGTACCTCCTATACTGTAACACAGGAGCTATGGATGCTACGAGAAAAGTTACGAGATCTTAGGCTTACGAGAGTTTCGTGAAATTGTGCTTCAATTTGGCTGAGGTAATCTAGCTTTGCCAAATCACTCTAGACTAGAGATGCATTAACTGTTTCTGTAATACATTCTCTGTGGTCTTGAGAAAGACAAAACTGAAACTCTTGTGCTAAGGAGCTCAACAACCAATCAAAACACCTCTTCCAAACATGTATGGCATAGATTTACATTTAGAACTACTGCAGCACCTAAGGAATACCTCACTATATGTAATAATCGAATCAGATGACTGTCATAAATGAAAATATAGTCAGAAACAATATTTTCCTGAATGATACGATAAGGAAGAGTCCATACTATATAGCCATATGTTGTTTGTCTACAATAACCAAGCCTAGACCAAACATCTACAGTATCAGACACTGGGCCCAACCATCTGATCCTGTTATTTGCCTCATATGACGAGCAGAGGCCTGTGTAGTGGCCCAGTGGTTAAAGAGTTCACTCATCACACCGACGGCCTGGGTTTGATTCCCCACATAAATACAAAGCGTGAAGTGAATTTCTGGTGTCCCCTGCCACAATATTGCTGGAATATTGCTAAAATCAGTGTAAAACTCAGTCACTCTTTCTGACAAGCAGGAGTTGCTCAAGACCAGTTAAAACCTGGGTTTTAGGTAGACACAGGATCTGTAAACATTTTTTTTAATCACGGAGTCACACTGTCATACATTCTGCAAGTAGTCAGTATTAACTAGACTCAGTTGTCTAAAGCAAAAAACAGTTCACATAAAAATAAAAAAAATAACATAAACCTATTGAAATCCTCTCATCAACACCTGTCCCACACAGCTTGTTTGTTTATCCCAAACAGTAACAAGATTACCAGAAACACACAAAAATATAACCAACTACTCTCCTGTTTTAAACTCTCTTCCCCAACACGGATGTCATCAAATCTGAGCCCCCTGTCTGCTTCCATAGGTAAATATATCTGTTTATGATGCATTCAACTCTCGCTGAAGTTCCCTTAACTCATTCAAACCACGTAAGATCCTTCTGACCACAGTGACTGACAATAAGAAAAAGACTTTTCAACACAAGAATGGTCTCTGCGTTAGTGAGTCGCTAATTCAAGCAGCACCGGCGGGTAATTTCATTGGTCATCACCAAGCACTAAAACGGCCATTTTACCTATACGTCTACTCTTCATCTGTATCCCACAGACTTTTTTCTAATTACCAAGGAGGTAAACTAACAGTTAAAATGCTTGGGTATGACTCGCAGAGTCATCATAACTAAGGCTAATCACAGAAACTGCTCACTAACATAAATCTCCAAACAAACATGACTGCTTAACAGACACATTTTTGAAAACTTTGATTGGTGATCAACAACACTACACTCTATGAGGGTTTAACTAGCTCTTGTCATAATGAAAACAAAAGACAGATCGGTATTCCAGTGATATTTGTTTATAGAATATGGTAATAAAGATTTAGATTGAGATGTTTCTGAACAAATCATTCGTGGATATTCTGTGCTTAATAAAAATAACTGAAAGGAATAATATTCTTTTATGATAAAACAATTTTTTGGAATCACATGATCATTAGCATGAAGTTTCCAAAATAGATATGTTTTAAAGATATAATTCAAATTTGTAAAATTCAGATATTCCAAAGATATTATTATATTTTGATTTATGAACCATGACAGTTAGAAACTGGGCTCTGAAGCAAGAATAAAATGCCTGAATTCTAAACAGAGCATGAGTACACTACTGTCAGCATCTCAATGTCATGAAGACCTGGCATGTTCTGAAGTTCAACAAACTGACAAATCTAACTGAAATGAGGAAATTGAAATTACTGTCAACCTTCCCCAATAACAAAACAACTTTGTCAAGTAATTTACAAGAAACCAACACAGTAACATAAAGATTCATTAAAAGTGCAGATAATGAAAATGTCCAAATTCGCAAACCTGACATCATAATTTTATTTGACAATCAATAATATTCTATGACTGAAATGGATTAGATCATTTGACAATTATTTTAAAGAGTTTGGCAAGGACATTTGAATTTGTACCTGCTGTTATTCCGAGTAAATCTGGATTCATTAATAATTACAAAGAGGAATTTAAAGTTTCCAAGAAAGCTTTCACTTCCAGTTATTTGAAGAATCAACATAGATGAGTCAACAATTATAATATAAATGTCATTTAGAAGATGGCTGATTTTGGGGGCATATCAAATCTAACAAAGTTGATGACTTCAGTTTTAAGGCGCTTTTAGCAATATTCCAGTAATATCAAAGCAGGGGACACCATAATGGGCTTTACACATTGTACCCATGTGGGGAAATGAACCCGGGTTTTCAGAGTGGCGTGCAAACACTTTAATCACTTGGCTACCCCACCAAAGATACCAAATTAATTTAAAGATTTCCACGTAAATAAATGCGATCAATTCTGACAAATAATTCAACATCAATTTCTGCTCCAGATTGCAATCAACAACTGCTTTACAAGGTATTGTACTTCAAATGTTAATGACTAGTACTAGTTGAAACAAAACCTTTGGAACTTTCACAACACAGAAAGCCATAACAAAAGGCAGACTGTGTGTTAAGTTTGACAGGTTAAGAGAGACCTGGTGAAATGGCAGACTGCATAAACATGGGTGAGCTGTATTTATGGAAAGAAGTATATTTGGGCTGTTTAAGCTCGACTTTGCCTATGTAGTACGCCTGGCCCTTTCACCAGTGGCTTGTAATGTCAGGGCGAGCACTTCACTAAGAACCAGATATCATATACAGAGATCATCCTGTATCAGGTTCTAGCACACATCTACAGGTTTGTATTTGCCACAGAGAAAAGTAGGGATGCCACTATGTAGTACGCCTGGCCCTTTCACCAGTGGCTTGTAATGTCAGGGCGAGCACTTCACTAAGAACCAGATATCATATACAGAGATCATCCTGTATCAGGTTCTAGCACACATCTACAGGTTTGTATTTGCCACAGAGAAAAGTAGGGATGCCACTATGTAGTACGCCTGGCCCTTTCACCAGTGGCTTGTAATGTCAGGGCGAGCACTTCACTAAGAACCAGATATCATATACAGAGATCATCCTGTATCAGGTTCTAGCATACATCTACAGGTTTGTATTTGCCACAGAGAAAAGTAGGGATGCCACTATGCAGCGCTATTTTTTCTAAGACCAATACAATTTTTGAGACATTCAAACTTGGATCAATATTTAGTTTTGAAAGTATCAGTTTAAACATGTTTATGTATTGTTCACATTATCATATTTCGTAATGTTCTGAGAATCATAAAAGACTATATTTCACGCATAAAGATGGGAAAAAAGAACTTTTGAATCTCTGAGAGAAATATATGTTGAACTTTCATGGACAATTTTAAAACATGAAATATTTATGATCAAAATGTAACTAAATTTACATAATAATGCCACAAAAATAGGTATCGTGATATGTATCATACTGCAACATGGGTAGCATGATATGCATCGATTCATGAAATTTATGCATCGTGACATCCCTAGAGAAACGACTAGCTTCAATAGACTGTGGTTGTTCTGTGCAATGGCATTGAAATACATGCATTACATAAAACCAAAATTTACCATAAAAATGTATATCCAGCTCGCCAGAGAAGATAAATAGAATAAATACATAAATTTGAGGAAACAAATGTATTGAACAACAAAAAAGGCTATCAGACACCAGAGTTTCCCTGCTTTAATAATCTTGGGTCATGCCCACTGTAGAGCAATCCTGTTGGAAGTTATTGAACTTTGGCAGACATGTTAATAGAAATGATCCTATTTCACACTTGTGTAACGTGGCTGGAACTGCTAATCATAAACTGGTAACAAATACAAAATCAAGTGCAAAGAAGTCCTGCACTCATGCACATTCTGTATCCACAGTGTTGATTCAGTGTGGAGTATGGGATGAAATCATGTGTATGGCAGAAAGGATTGCTCCACAGATGAAAACCCTGTCAAGGGACTGTTCCTCCTTCAAATGAATCATCAAATCTGGTGATATACTTCGCTTCTTTCCTATCTATTGGAGAGCGAGGTCTGAGGCTCATTAGTTTTATTTCAAATAATGTACCTCTTGCCCATCATTAGTAGTTCAAAGTTCTATCACTATTATTAGTTAATCACTTCTTTACAAATAGCATAGGTCTAATACAGCTCTGTCACTAACATAGGTCCATATTTAAGCTCTAAACCATTTCATATCAGTGAAAGGTCTACAATCATTCTATATCAGTCATGGTTCTACAACCATTTTATGTCAGTCATAGTTCTACAACCATTTTATGGCCGTCATAGTTCAACAACCATTCTATGTCAGCCATAGCTCTACAACCATTCTATGTCAGTCATGGTTCAATGACCATTCTCTGTCAGTCATAGTTCTACAATCAGTTTATGTCCATCATGATTCTACAACCATTATATATCAGTCAAAGTTCTATAGCCATTTTATGGCAGTCATAGTGTTACAACAATTCTATGTCAGTCATGATTCTACAACCATCTTATGTCAGACATGGTTCTACAGCAGATTTATGTCAGTCATGGTTCTACAATCATTTTATGTCAGTCATGGTTCCACAACCATGTTATGTCACTCGTCATTCTACAGGCATTCTGTGTCAGTCATCGTTGTACAACCATTCTATGTCAGTCATGGTTCAACAACCATTTTATGTCAGTCATGGTTCAACAACCATTTTATGTCAGTCATGGTTCTACAATCATTTTATGTCAGTCATGGTTCCACAACCATGTTATGTCACTCGTCATTCTACAGGCATTCTGTGTCAGTCATCGTTGTACAACCATTTTATGTCAGTCATGGTTCAACAACCATTTTATGTCAGTCATGGTTCTACAATCATTTTATGTCAGTCATGGTTCCACAACCATGTTATGTCACTCGTCATTCTACAGGCATTCTGTGTCAGTCATCGTTGTACAACCATTCTATGTCAGTCATGGTTCTACAACCATTTTATGTCAGTCATGGTTCTACAACCATGTTATGTCACTCGTCATTCTACAGGCATTCTGTGTCAGTCATCGTTGTACAACCATTCTATGTCAGTCATGGTTCAACAACCATTTTATGTCAGTCATGGTTCAACAACCATTTTATGTCAGTCATGGTTCTACAATCATTTTATGTCAGTCATGGTTCCACAACCATGTTATGTCACTCGTCATTCTACAGGCATTCTGTGTCAGTCATCGTTGTACAACCATTCTATGTCAGTCATGGTTCAACAACCATTTTATGTCAGTCATGGTTCAACAACCATTTTATGTCAGTCATGGTTCTACAACCATGTTATGTCACTCGTCATTCTACAGGCATTCTGTGTCAGTCATCGTTGTACAACCATTCTATGTCAGTCATGGTTCAACAACCATTTTATGTCAGTCATGGTTCAACAACCATTTTATGTCAGTCATGGTTCTACAATCATTTAATGTCAGTCATGGTTCCACAACCATGTTATGTCACTCGTCATTCTACAGGCATTCTGTGTCAGTCATTGTTGTACAACCATTCTATGTCAGTCATGGTTCAACAACCATTTTATGTCAGTCATGGTTCAACAACCATTTTATGTCAGTCATGGTTCTACAATCATTTTATGTCAATCATGGTTCCACAACCATGTTATGTCACTCGTCATTCTACAGGCATTCTGTGTCAGTCATCGTTGTACAACCATTCTATGTCAGTCATGGTTCAACAACCATTTTATGTCAGTCATGGTTCCACAACCATGTTATGTCACTCGTCATTCTACAGGCATTCTGTGTCAGTCATCGTTGTACAGCCATGTCAACCAGGTGAACTTATGAAGGGATCTGAAATGACCCCAAAACGTGTGTAACCTAGTAAAAGAAGATACATGTATATCCATAAAGATCTTGGTTATTTACACATGGTTATGAAGATTGTTCTGAATTCCTCCCAACAATTACCCTTGTTACAATTATCCTCTGAATCACCCCAATCACTGACTTGGTTGACTCAAGTGTATTGATGCTCATCATGTTGATCCTTGGATTGTCTGACTATTTAGAAACCACTGCCATACACCTGGAATATTGATGAGTGTGACGTTAAACAACAAAGGAACAAACTGAATAACCCCAAATCTTTCATCACCTCTTTAGAACACTTTTATGCAAGTCTAACTGGATTTCTCAGTTCAAGTAAGACTTTCCTAATGAAGGTTCATGTTGACAGATAAGCACAAAACGTGACAGTTTATCAAACAATTGACAGTATACACTGCCTGACTGACACTGAGCCTCGTCAGGTGCAAAGTATTGTCATATGACAGTCTCACACGTCTGTTCAAGACATCAAAAACCATCAAGTTGTTTTCATAAAGGAAAGGAACTATTTTTGGTACAATTTTGGATGACTCATTAATTTGATAGCAATGACCAAATGAGTATGGTTAGACACTGCTTCAACAATATTCCAACATTATCATAGCGCAGGACACCAGAAATGGGCTTCACACACTGTACCCATGTGGGGAATCAAACTTATCACGTCACTGGCATTATGAACGAATGCTTTTAGCCATCAAGTTAACCAACCACCCCAATGCAATGAGCATGTCTTGTACATTAAGACTAAACTTCAAAAGGATTATATTATTTGAACAAACCATTACTACATGATATTAAACCACATTTTGTTTGTTGTTAAATGCAGTATGCAGCAATGCTAAAGCTACATGACAGTTGTCTGTTGAAAATCAAGTTTCAGCCTGACTAGCCAATCATAAATCTATGAAAAATGGATTACAAGTCAGCAAGCCTGAGCAACTGACCATGTTAATCACCTCCTAAGACACGCATGGCTGTATGAAGACATATTCTGACTCAGATCTTCACAGATCTCATGCCAACATATCTTGTTATGTGATGTATTTGATGTTTTGAGATACAAGTGCTTTAAATCAAAGTATTGTATCATGAATTTTGTATCATTTGGGGCATGATTGTTACCACTGTCTGCTGGCTTTAAAGTCAGGTATGTTGGCTCAGGAAATGATTTAAGGCGGAGATAGGGGGCTGGAGGGGAGGGGGATGTCACCCAGAGACATTTTCATTTCACCAATATGAATGATGTAGAAAAATAAAGACATGAATGATATAGATCAGTTAGTCTATACCGTGTAAGTGAGTGAGTATGGCTTTAGCAATATTCCATCAATATCACGTTGGGGACAGACGAAATAGTCTTCACACACTGTACCCCAGTGAGGAATAAAACCCTGGTCTTCAGCATGAGAAGCGAATGCTTCAACCACTAGGCTACCCTACCTCCCCTCTATACATGTTTTGGATACAATTATGTTTTCATGAGCTGAATTATCTTGAGTCATGCCAAAGAGACAAGAATGAAAACGTTTGAGGGTTGTTGTGTTCAACTGAGGCAGGGGTTCTAATAACTTGTTAGTGACCAAATGTGTAGGAAAACTTTCATATGTATTGTTAAGCTAAGAAAAATGATGACGTTCCTTCTTTTCGTTTCGGAGTAAATACAGATTTTACAGACACTTCAAATGCTGTCTGCGTTTCGCCATCAAATGAGATTGTGCCAAAACGAAATTACATGCGTGAGACATTTATTGTAATTCTGTGAACAAAAGCACATTTCATTTACCACATCGTGCAAAGCAACCATTTGTGAATGAGTAAATATTACCTTATTTCAAGCACTGTGAGCGTCCATTGTTATCTAACGCTGAAACTTGCGTGTGTTCGATGAAGCCTTGCTCCACACAATTCCGCGTCCATCCACTTGCTCGGTTCCGTTTCAGTTCGCAAGGTTTGACTGAGAAATATTTGGCGAAAGTTCCAGCCATTCCCAAAGATATTCAGCATTTGGAAACGTGCAGCTCTGCACAAAACCATCTGATGAATTTTGCTTTCGCATCTGCAGGAAAACCAGTCAGACATAATACCTGTTCCTTCGCGTTGCACGTGCAAACCAAAAGTCGCTTAAGGTATCGATATACATTTTAGAACATACTGAAAAGTCATACAGAGAAATTCTTAACAGTCTGAGATATGGATATATATCGATAGGGAAATATGGTAAATCTATAATGAATGGAAGCATTATTCTTAATCATTTTTTTATTATTTAAAGTTTGTTGTAATCTCAAGTGGTAGATCAACCTCCCAGCCATGGCAGTTGCGAAGCACAGAAGTCAGCAACATGAGACTATGCTGGGAACCTTTATAACGGTGGTTTGTATAACGGCGATTTGAACTGGCTCTGGACCAGATAAACCAATGACAGACAGGAGGAGCAACGCCTTGGGATGCAAGCCAACTGAAATGGTAGGGCGTCTGTCAGACGGCCAAGTAGCACAAGACGCACTAAGCGATCTAATTCCCATTCTTCTGGTTTTATGCCACTTCCAGCAATGCTAAAAGGATATCACGAGACGTTGAACCGACGGGAGGGTAGGACTAGGTCGCAGTCTAAGTAAACTTTTCCTCAGTACTTTTCGTTACACTCCACCACTTAAATACACTGAGACGAAGTTTACTTAGACTGGACTAGGTCGAGTACAAATTTTCTAACCGGGTACCCCACTCCCAAATACTCTAAACGGATATCCGTTATGTTAATTCCTGACATCAAATTGTAAGAAATGGCAATGCATTCTTCAGCTTAGAGGCTAAAATATCGAGTTTTTGCAACATCATAACCAGGTATCTAAATCTGAAGATGTGACTGTAGTTATGTCTAAATCTTCAGAGACAATACAAACTTTTTAATTTATCATTAAAGAATAGCATATTACATTGTTTAGTCTATTTGTCACATGATCATAACGGGTCCGGGTATTGAGACGGGTACTCTTGTCCTGGTGTGCAGGTCCGGGTGCAGCCCTACGTCCGTCCCAGCCCTAGAGAAGGATCGATGGATTCCATGTGTGAGTGAGTCGGGGGTTAGCGCCACTTTTAGGAACATTAAAGCAATGTCATGTAGGAGGAAACTAGAAGTGGACTTCACATATTTACAAATGTACAGAATCGAACTGGGCCCACCAAGCCATTTAACCACAAGGCTACGATCCCGCTTGTAATGCAGGGATTCGAACCTGCATCTTCCACTTAACGAACGAACGGTTTAAGCTCATAGCACCTCCCATACTACAAGAAGGGTTTAGGATAGGATATTTATATAGTGCACATATCCATGCAAATAGAACATGCTCAAGGCGCTTGAGTGTTCCCTTGATCAACGGGTGTCTTTTTATCTGGCATTATTCTAGCTAACTCAACTCCCAAGAGAATATCCGAAACAGTTTACGTCAGTCAGTCTTAGCACTACGGTCGCTTTGGGAAGCGGTTCCCACCGAGCCCTGATCATCCGATATTAATTTCAGCCCGAATAATAGACCCGGCATTGCCATTAGCTAAGAGAGTAATAGGTACGATGGTTTCTAACACTGTCTACACATTTCGGCATATGATTGTCATTTAAGATACATTTAAGATTCTTACACAGTAAGAATCGAAGAATATGAATGCCTTTTGGAGAAGTGTAAGATAGGTTACTTTTAAATTATTTCATTCATGGTCAGAGGTTTCAAACCATAGTGACATACCTTTTACTACAGCAAAGGAACCACTGAATCCTCAATTTAACTAACGGGGTGTGTAAATTAACACCGAGGTAGTCTAAATGAAAAAAAACCCGAAAAGGTGGAGTTGATTCAGAGAAGCAAACAGCAAAAATTTGACTAATTTTGTAGTACTGAAAACTATATGGGAATGACCTTAATATTTTTAAGATTCTGGCACACTTCACTCAAAAAGTAACATTAGTATCAATAACGGGGCACATTGGCAATATCTAGGGTCAGACAATGTGACATCCCTGGACCGTCTCCTCACTGAGGGCATGGGAATTTAAGGTTGAAGTTCCATTCTTGAAACTCCATTCTACAATGCATCCACGTTGTTAATTGGATATTCTCTGGCGTATTCTGCAACCTGTAATGTCCCAAATGCTCGATGTGGCCGAGCATTGTCGTCCATGAAGACTCGGCATGGGTTTCGAGGTTCCTCATCAACACCGAAATCCATTCACGTTTTCAAGTTATCGAATTGTACGAATATTTGGTATTTGGTAGGTTCATGTATTGCGCACCAAACTCGACTTTGATGATGTGGATATCTGTAGTGAGGTAGCCCAGTGGCTAAACCATTCGCTGTTCACTGCCCAGGGTTCGATTCCCCACATGGGTGCAATGTGTGAAGCCCAGATTTTAGGCGGCGCAAAAACCAAAACAATGTGTGGAGTTCCCAAAGGTAAAATAATCATGCATTATTATAGCATTATTACTATAGGAATAAAATTAGCTATGTGGGGGTTAAAATCATTTATAGTAGGATATATACTGAATGTGAATACAAGTGGATCTGAAACAGTTTTATTTATAACTCCAAATGTGAATACGATTCCTTACAAACACTATGTTACCACATTTTAATGCAGTTATATAAAAAGGTTTCAATAAAATATGTTATTATATATTATCAACTCGATACTAGGTACTTCATTAAAATGTTAATATGCTAAGTAGTATGCACAACTATATCTGATTAAATAAAAAAAAATAACATCTGGCAGACTGCCACTTGCAGTGCCGTATTGGAGCGTCACAAATCAGTGTTGAGTACCCCCAACTTCCCATTTTAGAAATTCAGAAGCCAGAGTGGACCAGTAAACCCTACGGCGCTGAGCTTTACAGCGAGGCCAATTTTGAACGGATCTCTACCGAGCGCCAGGCATCGGGAGTTCCACGCTTATAGAACGTGTACCAAACGGGACAGCTTGACTGGACAGATCAGCCGGAATTTATCAGCGATCAATGTTCAGAAGTGTCAACCAGACACACGCTCCGAATGTAGTGGCTTCGTTCGTCTATATAAACTGTTGTAGTCGTTCAAATTTTCCAGCGCAGTGTTTGCAGAAATCATTAAAATAATATATAATAATCAACATATCAGTATTACACGGACGCGGTTATCAAACGACGTAAACAATAAGTGTAATGTGGTAAACACATGGTATGAAACAAGTTTTCCTTATATGGTCAGTGTAAGGTTGAACTGCAGAAAAAAATACGTAAATCAGAGTTATTTCCCTTCTCCGCAAACAAGGAAACGGTGACATCGTGCAAACGCAGACCAACAGCAGCAACACAATACATGTGTACTCCGAAAGTGGTGAATAGACCTGAGAATGAATGAAAATTTAATCCTGCACAATTGTAAAACTATGTCACAATACTGCTGTCTGCCAAATATTAGATGAGCTACGACCTGTCAAATGACCCAGATTTGCATATATGGGAACGCCCTCCAGAACATTCCATTTGAAACAAAAGGGAAACAGGTTGTCGTCTAAATATATGAAAAGTTCAATTTCCTCCTGCGGATCATGTCGTGATGGTGTGTATCGAACTAAATCGTTCTACGAGACACGTGTAGCGGTATTGATTTCACGCCACGGTCAACATGTATTGCATGTGCTTAATCGATAATCTTCCTGCAGCAACCAAGTGTATTCGTCCAAATTACTTGCCCCGCCAGCTTGTCACAAATGCGTTCACTGCGCTGGCTCATCTTGTTCTTGTCAACCAGTAGGTATCTCTAGAATAGAACACACGTTCTGATTGAAAAGGAGTCCCAATGAGATGCGACATTTAGACCTTTGGGAAATGTAGACTTTAGGTCAGGGACGGGTAACCCGGATGCCCAGGACGGGTGGGTACTGAGTGTGACCCGGCTATCCGTCTCAGACATGTCATGATCATGTGACTAACAGATTAAACAATGTAATAAATTATTCTTTCGTGATTAAAAGGTTGTATTGTCTTGGAAGATTTAGACATAATTGTGCAGACACCTGTTCTGAATATATAATACATGGTTAAGACATTGAATAAACTCTAAGTTGTAGCCTTCGAGCTGAACAATATATTGCCATTTCTTACAAATTTGATGTCATGAGTGAACATAACGGGTATCCAGGTAGGATAGGGCAATATTATAGGGGATGGGTCACCCGGATAGAAAATTTGTACCCGTCCCATCCCTATTAGACTTGTTCATTTAGGGCTTTTGCGTTGACGGCAGGACTTGGCAGTTGGGAAATTGTACGGTGCAGGGACTGTGAGACAGACTGTGCAGAGGGTTGAATTTGTTACCGTATCCCCACTGAAGGAATCCCTTTCACTGTGTGGGAAGGGCGGCGTCACAAAGGGTCCGTTGTCAATACCTGAATTGGAGGGGATCGAAACTGGTATTACGACCACTGTGTATCGCCACAATTGTATGCATTGCGAAATATGTGGTTACCATTCACTTGCTGTGTGTTGTGGTGTTTCATAACATCTGAACACTGATTGACCATAGCTCGATAGACTAAGATCGAAGAGGACTATAGCTGGATATATTGAGATATACATAGTTATATCATACTTCGAAGGTTATGTATGCTACATGTTGTGATATTTCCTGACACATGTACACTGTGTGACCATGGCTGGATATATTGAGATATACAAGTAATTCGAAGGTGACTTCTGCTTTATGTTGTGATATTTCCTTACTCATCTACATTGTGTGACAGTACCTGGATATATTGAGATATACATAGTTATATCATGCTTCGAAGGTGCTGTCTGCTATATGTTGTGATATTTCCTGACATATCTACACTGTGTGACCATAGCTGGATATACTGAGATATACTGGTTATATCCTATATCGAAGGTGAATGTGTAGTACTCAGTACAGTAGTACAGTACAATCACATGTTGGTGTTTGGACGATAAGCGTCTGTTGCCCATCATAAGGTTTGGTGAATCAGTTGGAAGCTGTATTTGATTAGGAAACGTTGAAAAACCCAATCATACATAAGTCTTTTAACGTCATCGGTAGGCAGATCCATAGGGATGAGCAGTCTGTACATTGTATTGCTGTCATTCTCTCTGCACATCTGTGTGTCTGGAAGTCCGTGCCCATCTGGATCAACAAGGGAGGTGTCATTAAACAGTAAACTTGGGTCTCCGGAGTTCCCAAATCTATTTTTCATAGGAACTATTTTAAACAGGACAAATCCATATGATAAAGTATATCTGGATTTATCCGAAAATGGTATTACAGATTTGCCGTTTCAAGTATTCAATGACACAATCTTTCAGCGAGTTATTTCATTGAATTTGTCAAAGAATAACCTTACAAGGATATCGGAAGGGTTATTCAATCAGTTCAGATGTCTGAGAATATTAAATTTAGCAGATAATCAACTTAAAATGATTTCAAATGATGCCTTCATTGAACTGGTAAGTCTTGTGGAGCTCATACTCAGGAATAACGATCTGACAAATCTTACATCCGGAATCCTGGGTTCCAGTAAAGAGTACTCAAACCTGAGGAGATTTGATGCTTCTCGGAACAGGATTAGCTTCGTCGGAAACAATGTGTTCCATAAGGATCTAGTATTTCTGAAGGAAGTCGACCTATCTTACAACAACCTAAAGACATTTGAACCATGGCCTTACATTCCAGTTATTTCAGACTATTTCAAAGAACGAATGTTCTTCAGTCTTCGGTTTAACCACATTTCGTGTTTCTCAAATACTATGGGATGGACGATGACCCAGGAACCCAATGTGATTGTAAATCTTGCACACAACAGACTCCGGTACTTCAGGAAGCATCATTTCAGTCAATATTTTGCTGGCCGGATACCAACAATATTTGAACTTGATGTAATGAGATTAATTGTTCGGGACAACCCATGGTTCTGTGATTGTGGGTTTTATTATCTGTTAAAAGAAATTACTAATACGTTCTATTACCACATGGCTGGGAGCTTCATGACCTGCGATGATCCCAGTGAATTCAAAGGATACAATTTTTCATATTTCTTCGATCATCCAGATCAACTGATTTGCAATATCACAGAAAGATGTCCTACCAACTGCAAGTGTCAAGACAGACCTCACGATGGTTACATACTAGTGGACTGCTCCAGTGCTGGAGAATACACCGACTTGCCACAAACTGTGCCCCCAGGACCATTGTTTCTCCAACTGTCTCACAACAAAATCTCGTCATTGTCTCACAGAGATTATCTGCAAAATATCACACGTCTGGATGTGTCGTCAAATAACATTTTACACTTGGAAGATTCCTTTCTTGAGAAAGTACCACATTTGGAATATATTGACATTAGAAATAACAGTTTGAGGACCTTGCCACCCAAAATTCAAACCTTCCGGGTCTCATCAGTCAAGATCAGTGGAAACCCTCTCGTCTGCTCATGTGACACCATTTGGATAAGTGATTGGATACGACGTAATTCTGAGAACATGTCTTCTGACTCCCTAGTCCACCAGTCGTGCTACCATAACGGACATTATTTACGTCTTGTCGATGTGACTTGGAACTCTCTCGTCTGCTATCGAGATATCGCCATAAGTGTTAGTGTGGTGCTTGGAGTGTTGCTTATCATTCTCATTATTTGTACTGTCATCTGCTGCAAACGGAAATACGAGTGTAAAGTGTTGATGTACGACTACTTCCGTGTTCATCCATTTGACCAAGAATCATATGATAATGTAAATGATACTATCAAACAGTACGATGTCTACATATCCCTGGACAGGGAAAACGAAGACATCAGACTGTGGGTGAAAGATAAACGTTTGAAACAACTGGAAAAAAAGAAAAAGTCCCGTCCAGTATACAAAGTGTATTACCCCTGTCGTCAGGACGATTTTGGGGATAGTATAGCAGATCAGATGGTGGAAAATATCAACAAAAGTAGACGAGTTCTTGCTGTTGTAAATAGTTCCTATGTGAACAGCGGCTGGTCCATAGAGGAATTCGACTTTGCTCATCGGCTTATGGAAGAAACTAAATCAGGTCGTCTGCTCGTTTTAATACACGGTGACCTTGACCTGTCTACTGTGATGCAGGAGCCGCTGAAGACCTACCTGAGTAGTCGTCAATGTCTGAATGTATCTGACTGGTTGTTGTGGAGGAAACTAAGATACGAGCTTCCCCAAAGACCTCGAACCAACCCGACGTCTGCGTCAGGGGAGAGTCTCACGAGTGGTTTCAGTAGTATTCACGCCTCCCTGTCCGAGAGTAGTGGAATATCCGAGACCCAGAGAGACAATGAGATGTAGCTTTAGTTAACATGACTTGATAACATTCTTTCTGAAACTGCCGGACAGACTGAAATCAGATGACATCACAGTGCGTGTGCATGTTGTGTCATACATGTTCTGTCTAGGACTAACTGCATGCAAGACATAGAGCGTGTGTTTTCCGACCACATATCGCTGGATACGTTGCGTGTTCATCTGTAACAATGAATGGTTCAGTCTGAGTGTAACAACCACAACGACTAGAGCACACCAGCAGTAGCAACAACAACATCTACAACAAAGCTGGCAATGTTACAATGCAGTGCTGTTAAAACTTGGATATTATCATCTGTTGGAACAACAAAATGTGCTGACACGTGCACAGTACAATTAGTTCCAGGCCTTTTTGCGTGAGATAAAAAATGTTTTACGTACTAAACTGCCGGGGACCAAAACACCCCCTTTCACCCAGGATAGAAGACTGCGAACATGGAGATACTAAGACAGTTTGATCAGAGACGTATTGAATTCTTGTAATGCTGTGCGGTGACAAGGGCTGTTTGTGTTAATATTGACTAATTTAGTAAAACTGTTTACTAAATATTTATAACTTTTGCTGATGATGTTATTAAGTTGAGTTCACCCGACATGATATTGCTGGAGTACTCTGAAAATGGCTCTTAATCAGGGTTGACCAGAGTACACAGATCGTCAGTTCTCGTGCAATGAAAATACTTTAATGCATCAGAAGTAGGACATGGTTTGTAAATATAACTACTTAGTTCATTTTCAACTTGTATCAAGAACTTCTATCAAATACACAGGAAGTTTGTATATAATAGACAATATATGGGTATAATATTGTCTTTTCTGTATGAACCGCGAAAGAAAATATTTGCATAGTATATCTGGTATTCGTAGGAACGTTTTCAAAGTTATTTAAGATAAATAATACAGAAATACATAAAGATGAAAACAACAACCTTCACCGATAACTTTCATCCCAGTATGAAAGAGGACAACAATGTACAAACCACATAATCATAAGTGATCCGTGAAGACTCGGGTTATAATTGACCTTCAGCAACAGGAGACTAAGGGAATCTGGTGGTCCGGATCGCTGACTCGGTTGACACATGCAAGGTAGGTCGATGCCTATGATGTCGGCCGCTGGATTGTATGATCCAGACTTGGTTATTTAGCTGGAATTACGCTAAAAACAAGAAACAACCCAAACCAGTATGTTTGTCAGGTCCATACCCGTGCCCCGTGGGTTTCGTTAGAGTAGTGAATGTCTCAGACCTGTATCCCCTAGGACTTTCCTCTGAGCCAAACCTACATACCGTGATGTAAAGATAACACTGTCCGAAGTGACGTTAAACCACTCACTCACTCACTGACGAAACAAGTTGCTTGACGTCATGGTTTGCGTAGTTAGATGGAACTCCTCTGATACTCATATATGGAAGTAGTGAGCAGGTTTGTTTAGGTTTTGAGCTCTACGCCGGAAGTTACAGATCTCTCTCCAAGGGGAAATTACTCGTTCACTTAGTAACCAAGAAAAAGGTTTAGACATTGGAACACAAGCACAATGTTAGTCGAAGCAGAAGATTTTACAACTGCTTCAAACAATTTCCAAACCCACTTGGTCACGATCAGCCAATGTTTACATGCCTCTGTTACCTGTGTTAAGTACAGTGCTGTTTTAAATATATTTGCAGCACAAACAACAAATGCACCCGTTTAGATGTATTTTTGAAAACACAATACATTAATTTCCTTGAAATAAGAAAAGACCGAGAGAGTATGGAAGTGTGTTAGAGTCACAGTTCAAATGGTTTTACCATATACGTTGAAGATATTTTCATATGCACTGAAGATACTAACATCTGTACAGATTGCATAAAAGCTCATCTTCCTGGATGTTGGGTATCATCTATGCAAACGTTCAACAACCCGTGAAGATCCGGGTTAGAATTAGTCCTCGGGAACCCATACGACTAACGGGGACGGGTCGACAAAGAAGCGACTCGCTGACACGTCATTGTACCCGAATTGCGTAGATCGGTGTTCATGATGTTGATCATTGGAGTTTCTGGATCCGGCTCACTTATTTACAGACCTCTGTCATATAACTGGACTATTGCTGAGTGCATTGTTAAACAACAAACAAAAAAATCCATGTAAAAGTAAAGTATTATCTATGTACAAGAAATGAAAAAAAAAATTCGATTGAAACGTTTCAGTGCTTATTTAATATTGGCAAGTGTGATGTGTTTCATCTTTAAACGTGAAAGTAAGAAAGTACGCAACAATCAGTACAGTTCTTATACCAACCTTGGCAGCAACCGTGTAAAGTGGAATCCTAAACTTGCGGTCATGATGACCTCTTGCAGTCGTCTTCATACATGCGCCGGTGGGGTTCACTCACTAGAAGACCAAGCAGCACATTGTCGTGTCACTAGAACACTGTCCAGTGCTAATGAAAAGTAGGTATTTCAGATACCCTGCAACAGAGGAGCTGGGTAGACAGGCGTCTATTCATTATACGTTGACAATGTCAGGCAGAGTGTTATTGCGTTACGCATTGCTGAAGATGGACATTTGGACACATTATGTAAATTTAGCTGCTGGCAATTGAGATTGAGGGTTCGAATCCCGGATGGGACTCAACATAACGCAAGTACTAGAATCTGTACATTACTGAGAAAGTATTATCTCAAATATAACGTGTCACATCTGGCCACTTGCTAAACGGCATCATGTATTCATGTAAACAGAAGAAAATGTTTATTTGAGTATTACAAGATAAGTTAAGGATCTCTGAGGTTTCAATATGATCCCCACAAAACACCGAGCCTTTAATCACAAAATCATACAATATGTAACTAGAAGACAGGACACATATTTAGTGAGGAAGCTAACGTGAATATGAAGTAAAGTGTAATGTAAGGCATGTTATTGTTGAAAGGGATGTGCACCAGGGCTCTGGTTACCGGCGAACAATGGGTGGTACATACGCCATTATGTAATGCCTTCTGACCTAGGACGCCTGGGATTATTTTGATGTTGAAAGAAGGCGGTATTCAAACAAGGATATTTGCCTTCGTCGAGGGAATACATACAGACAACACGACTCTACTTATTTGAAGGCAATTAAACTCTCGTTCTTCCGGGGTGTGTTCCGAGCTCGACTGCGGCTAATGATGCATGCCTCCTGTTTTCTTAGCAGGGGAGTGTCAACCTGGAAACCATGGCGGACATTACAGCCTGTATGCTTGGGAGACACAGTCTCGGCGTCTGGATGACGTTGTGGGTGACGATGGGGTGATGATAATATGTTTATCATGGTTACAACTTTTACTGGATAGTGCTGTGTTTCACTATTGCTGAATAGTACTGTGGTGGACTGTTGCTGGATAGTACACTGTGCTTGACTATTGGTGGAGAGTACTGTGGTGGAGTATTGCTGGATAGTACACTGTGCTTGTCTATTGGTGGATAATATTGTGTTGGCTTATTGCTGGATAACACTGTGTTGGATTATTGCTAGATAATACTCTGGTTGACTACTGCTGGATAATACTGTGGCTGACAATTGCCATGTAGTACCGTGATTGACTGTTGCTGGATAGCACTGTGGTTAATCATTGCTGGATAATACTGTAGTTGACTATTGCTGGATAGTACTGTGTCTGACTGTTGCTGGATAGTACTGTGTCTGACTATTGCTGGATAGTACTGTGTCTGACTATTGCTGGATACCACTGTTAGCAATGTGAGCCAATTACAGAACGATACGTGCATTACAAGTGTATATGACCTGATGCAATGAATCACAAAGACTGTATTTAGGTCAAGGCAACTACAGGGAATGCCTCCACAACAGCTGGCGTGATGACTAGACTAATTTACATAACTTCGACAGAAACATATAGTTCCATATAACTTGCTAAGGAGATTGAGATAGGAGATTCAGACATGCTGCATTTAGTGCTTCAGCATTGCAGAAAGAGCTGAGGTGAAAAAATGAGACTCGCTGATTGTGAGGCATCGTACAGGGTATGTAATTTTAAGGTCTCGCTCAGTGGCGTCTGCTCATGTGACACCATTTGGATAAGTGATTGAATACGACGTAATTCCCATGTCCCATGATTCCCTGTTCCATTTATGGTATCACAATTGACGTTATTTACGTCTTGTAAATGTGACTTGGAACTCTCTCGTCTGTTATCGAGATATCGCCATAAGTGTTAGTGTGGTGCTCGGAGTGTTGCTTATCATTCTCATTATTTGTACTTCCATCTGCTGCAAACGGAAATACGAGTGTAAAGTGTTGATGTACGACTACTTCCGTGTTCATCCATTTGACCACGCGTCTTGTGATAAGGCATGAAATGGCTGCAAGGGGACGCTCCAAATACGTTCCCTTATGAAGCAGTTTCCTTTTGTTCTTCTCCGGAGAGAAAACCACGATCGCAAAAGTGGTACTTGATGTGTCTGGTAAAATTCATGCTGGACACATGCCACGTGACACATTAGTGGAATCATGCATACACATCTTAGCCGTGATACACCCCATAGATAGATTCAGATTCAATTTACAGCATTCAATAATGATTAATTCACGTCATGATTTTGTATCTCCATTCAGCCTTTAGGACGTGAAGTCTGGAGGCTATGTAGTGCAATATCAGGCAATTCCATGTAAATGCCTCTAGATGAGGGAAAACGTCCTTGGTCCCGATGTTACAACATTGGTGTGATTATAATTAGTGTTTCTTTGTCAACAAACAGGCTCACCATAACGCTAAACCACGGTAAGCTTCATTCACACTGAACTGCTTCTACGTCTTCTGTAGTGAGCCAGGAGAACAATTGTGACACTCTCCGCGTTCTGACTGAGAAATAGCACACTGGTCTTCGTCAATGTGGTTAGACGATAATTAAGAAGCAGTATTTATTTCTTTACATGAGGGGCGGTGGGGTAGCCTAGTGGTTAAAGCATTCGCTTGTCACGCCGAAGACCCGGGTTCGATTCCCCAAATGGGTACAATGTGTGAGGCCCATTTTCTGGTGTCCCCCGCCGTGATATCGCTGGAATATTGCTAAAAGCGGCGTAAAACCAAACTCACTCACTCACTCTTCACATCTTTCAACTCTAGCAAGTGTCCATCCAGCTGATCTCATAGTCCACCTTTCTAAAATTAATTGGAACTCAAGCCTGGGCATCACGGCCAGGAATATCAAATAATTAAGGCGTTCTTCATTCAAGGATAAGATTTGATGATTCTGTGACGTGTATCAAACTGAATTAATTGAATCAAACACCTTGCACTCAGCAGTAAGAAGATCTTTCTTTGTAGATACATTACTTGACAAATTGAAGTGTTGTCTATTTATGTTTGGACGTAACCCTGCAGGAGGATGCACTGGTTCGACTCTTCTGATCAAATGGGCAACTAGTGGCTCCGTAGTCATGGTCAGACAGTGTAGTGTGTTGTTATCAGTCTGTCTGTTTATCTGTGTGCCTGGAAGTCCGTGCCCATCTGGATCAACAAGGGAGGTGTCATTAAACAGTAAACTTGGGTCTCAGGAGTTCCCAAATCTGTTTTTCATAGGAACTATTTTAAACAGGACAAACCCATATGATAAAGTATATCTGGATTTATCCGAAAATGGTATTACAGATTTGTCGTTTCAAGTATTCAACGACACAATCTTTCAAAGAGTTATTTCATTGAATTTGTCAAAGAATAACCTTACAAGGATATCGGAAGGATTATTCAATCAGTTCAAATGTTTGAGAATATTAAATTTAGCAAATAATCAACTTAAAATGATTTCAAATGGCGCCTTCATTGAACTGGTAAGTCTTGTTGAGCTCACACTCAGGAATAACGACCTGACAAATCTTACATCCGGAATTCTGGGTTCCAGTAATGATCTAGAATACTCATACCTGAAGAGATTTGATGCTTCTCGGAATAGGATTAGCTTCGTTGGAAACAATGTGTTCCACAAGCGTCTTATAGCTCTAAAGGAAGTCGACCTATCTTACAACAACCTCAAGACATTTGAACCATGGCCTTATATTCCAATGATATCAAAATACTCAAGTAAGCGAATGTTCTTTAATCTTCAGTTTAACCGTATTTCACGTTTCACAAACACCATGGGATGGACAATGACCCAGGAACCCAATGTGATTGTAAATCTTACGCACAACAGACTCCGGTACTTTAGGACAGAGAATATCAGCCAGTATTTGTCTGGACGCATACCAACAATATTTGAGATAGGTGTTATGGGGATCGTTGTTCGGGACAACCCATGGTTCTGTGATTGTGGCTTTTATTATCTATTGATGCAATTTATCGACACCTTCTATTACACTATGGCTGAGGGCTTCATGACCTGCGATAGTCCCAGTGAGTTCAAGGGATACAATTTTTCATATTTCTTCGATCATCCAGATCAACTGATGTGTAATATCACAGAAAGGTGCCCTACCGACTGCAAGTGTCAAGACAGACCTCACGATGGTTACATACTAGTGGATTGCTCCAGTGCTGGAGAATACACCGACTTGCCACAAACTGTGCCCCCAGGACCATTGTTTCTCCAACTGTCTCACAACAAAATCTCGTCATTGCGTCACAGAGATTATCTGCAAAATATTACACGTCTGGATGTGTCGTCAAATAATATTTTACTCTTGGAAGATTCCTTTCTTGAGAAAATACCAAGTTTGGAATATGTTGATATTAGAAACAACAGGTTAAGGACCTTACCATCCAAAATTCAAACCTTCCGGGTCTCATCAGTCAAGATCAGTGGAAACCCTCTCGTCTGCTCATGTGACACCATTTGGATAAGTGATTGGATACGACGTAATTCTGAGAACATGTCTTCTGAATCTCTTTCACATCACTTGTGCTATCACAATGGACGTTATTTACGTCTTGTCGATGTGACTTGGAAGTCTCTACTTTGCTATCGAGATATCGCCATAAGTGTTAGTGTGGTGCTCGGAGTGTTGCTTATCATACTCATTATTTGTACTGTCATCTGCTGCAAACGGAAATACGAGTGTAAAGTGTTGATGTACGACTACTTCCGTGTTCATCCATTTGACCAAGAATCATATGATAATGTAAATGATACTATCAAACAGTACGATGTCTACATATCCCTGGACAGGGAAAACGAAGACATCAGACTGTGGGTGAAAGATAAACTTTTGAAACAACTGGAAAAAAAGAAAAAGTCCCGTCCAGTATACAAAGTGTATTACCCCTGTCGTCAGGACGATTTTGGGGATAGTATAGCAGATCAGATGGTGGAAAACATCAACAAAAGTAGACGAGTTCTTGCTGTTGTAAATAGTTCCTATGTGAACAGCGGCTGGTCCATAGAGGAATTCGACTTTGCTCATCGGCTTATGGAAGAAACTAAATCAGGTCGTCTGCTCGTTTTAATACACGGTGACCTTGACCTGTCTACTGTGATGCAGGAGCCACTGAAAACATACCTGAGTAGTCGTCAATGTCTGAATGTATCTGACCGGTTGTTGTGGAGGAAACTAAGATACGAGCTTCCCCAAAGACCTCGAACCAACCCGACCTCTGCGTCAGGGGAGAGTCTCACGAGTGGTTTCAGTAGTTTTAACGGCTCTCTGTCCGAGAGTAGTGGAATATACCAGATTGGCACTCCCGATTTGGTGATGACAAGTGTGATGTAGCTCAACTGAATTTGTATTGATAATTGTTTTTTTCTGAAACTGTGATTGTGTGAGCATGTGAGTATGTACCATCAACGAGAGTATTATATTTTTATGAGGGTAAGTCCCATCCGTGGCGATATGGCTGACATATTGCTAATGTGGCGTACAGTGTTAACTCAGTCATTCCATTCCACGAAGGAAGCAAATGGAAAGTAAGAGGTTTTCCAATATTGATTCCTGATGGATCTCTTCTCGGTCGTCGTAGATGGCATCAGTGTATATGTTACCACTTGATTTCAGAAACCCGTGAAGGTCCCGGGGTAGAATAGGCCTTCAGCAACCCATGCTTGCCATAAAAGGTGACTATGCTTGTCGTAAGAGGCGACTGACGGGATCGAGTGGTCAGACTAGCTGACGTGGTTGACACATGTCATCGGTTCCCAATTGCGCAGATTGATGCTCATGTTGTTGATCACTGGATTGTCTGGTCCAGACTCGATTATTTACAGACCGTCGCCATATGGCTGGAATATTGCTAAGTACGACGTAAAACTAAACTAACTCACTCACTCACTCACTGACTTGATTTCAGAAATTCTTGTTTTAAGGTTATCTTCAATTTATCTTGTAGCATTTTGATATATGAGTCACGCCATTGTGCTTGGAAATCAGTGCTTGTGACAAGAATGGGTTTTTTTTGCAGTTCACATCCTGTTCATTGTTACGCATGACTTAATGATCACACCAGGGGGCATGTCCCCCGCAAGCTCTCAAGCTACAAGATACAGTGGGACTATTATTTAATTCTACAGCCCGTGACGATACAGCGGGATTCTTGTTTACTTCTTCACCATGTCTGATCAGTGTTAGAAGAGGGAAGCGCGAATCTTGTGAGTTTACCTTTACTGCATGCTGGCCCTATCTGACGTTCACAGAAGACACAGGAAGGGACATGCGTCGTTAGAACTATTTCTAACAGCTAGGATGCTCGTCAGGCTGGAGACCCGGGTTCGTTTCCCCACAAAGGTACAACGTGAAGCCCATTTCAGGTATCCCCGCTGTGATGAAGCTGGTTTATTGCTAAAAGCGGCGTAGAACATAACCCACACACGTTGAATCTGTATATAACGTATATGGGCCTGTCGTAGACTAACGCTGAATGTATGCATTTATCATGAAAACAAATAACTCCATTTAGACTGAAAACGAGCCCTTGTGAAATGTACCTGAGAACCTGAGGGAAATCTAGTGTGGCCTCGCATTGGAGAAGGATGTGGCGAAAGGGAAAAAATATGTGATTTGGGGACTTTGAAATAGGCTAGGCCCTCCCTTTGAGTTGAAAGATCTCAATGTGAATTTTAGAATTAATAAATAAACACTACTTATATATACACGGGGGACGGTAAGTATATTTACTAGTATCTCACTGCGTTATTACAGAATGTACGCTGATCTGTGACCATTAATGGTGCAATAAAGTATGTTTTGTTTTTTGTTGTTGTTTCTTTCTTTCTTTGTGTGTGTGTGTGTGTGTGTGTGTGTGTGTGTGTGAGAGAGAGAGAGAGAGAGAGAGGGGGGGGAGGGAGAGATTGTGTTGGATTGTCAAACGGTTTAAACGTTAAAACGCCACGGACTCGGGTTCGTTTCCACTCAATGGTACAATGTGTAAAGTCCATTTCTGGTGTCCGCCGCTGCGATGTTGCTGGAGTGTGTATATGTATTTTTTATGGAAACAAATGACTCCATTGAAATTGAGAATGAGCACCTGAACCGGAGAACCAGAGAAATCTTGTGCGACTTCATTTGGGCTTATGCAGGATCTTGCGGAAGGCAAAATATTGTGACATAGGGTCTGTAGAATAGAATAAGGCCCCTCTTTGAGTTGGATCTCGATGTTTTATATTGTGTGAATTTTAGAATTTTGAATCAACTCAGCATTCAGCAGTATTCTAGGTAAGTGACGGTGGGTCGTAAGCATAGCAATATTGCACAGTACATACAGACCTGTGACCATTAATGATGCAATCCTGTTCACATCCTGTTAACAGTTACGTATTACTTAAAGATCACACGGAGGCGCATACCAATGTTCCCACGAGCTGTTAAGTTAGAAGATACATTGGGACTATTGTATATTCTCTTGCTTTTTCCTGCAAGTTATGAACGAAGCAGTTTCAGTGAATCATATTTGTTCATGTGAAGTTCATTCATACGGCTCCAGAGTACCGCAGGCCCCTATGTCTGTGTGCGGTGTGTGCGCGCGTGTGTACGGTGTGTGCGTGTGTGTGTGTGTGAGAGAGAGGTGGAGGGATGGGGTGTTTTGGTGGGTAGAGAGGACTTTTGTACTGACACTTCAGCAATCAGTATAGTCTCAAACCAAAAACATACACAACCTTGAGGATAGTAGAGCGTGATTCACGACACACAACCATACCTGTTTATTGCACAGAAATATTCTTCGCGAATCGGAGAAATTCTGTTTTTCTATTTATAAAAGTAACGTTTGGCATTTTTGTGGTAAAATATATGCAAGATAGAATAACCGAGGTACATTCCACAGAAGTGGCCTTCTGTTCCTAGCGAAAACAAAGAAACTGTAGGAACTTTTTCAAATTATGAAGTAATACATGAAAAAGTCTGGCAGACTGCCACTTGCAGTGCCGTATTGGAGCGTCACAAATCAGTGTTGAGAACCCCCAACTTCCCATTTTAGAAATTCAGAAGCCAGAGTGGACCAGTAAACCCTACGGCGCTGCGCTTTACAGCGAGGCCAATTTTGAACGGAACTCTACCGAGCGCAAGGCATCGGGAGTTCCACGCTTATGGAACGTGTACCAAACGGGACAGCTTGACTGGACAGATCAGCCGGAATTTATCAGCGATCAATGTTCAGAAGTGTCAACCAGACACACGCTCCGTAAGAGACTGTGATACATGCTCATATAAACCGTCCTTTCACCTCGAATTTTCTAAAATGCTGTCGTCATTAATGTGTTCGTTTTTAAATCAGTCCTGGAGAAATATGCATATTTAGTCATCTCATACGAAAGTTGATATTTGTATCTTAAATGTGGTACACTTACGTCAACATCTTTATACATTATTTGGGCGGAATGCAGATTATAAATCAAACGACAATATCCACTGTTCGGATATATTCGGCAGTTTCCGTTGTAGAGACCGGTGTTGATCCGCATGTGCTCCCGTTGAAAAAGGATCCCTCCCTATTTATTCAATGCGTGAAAACGTAACTTTTGCGAACGAACATTGTCATATACTTCAATTGTAATTAAAAGCAACTGGTTTAAAGGAAACATTTCAGTTATGTCACATATTATATAAGATATGGAACATAACACTATTACAAACAGAATACAACATTGCATTTAAGTGATTCTTTTAGCGTATTCGATCTTTCAATTTTTTAAGACTGAGTGAGTTAGTTTTACGCCACATTTAGCAATATTCCAGCTATATGGCAGTGGTCAGTAAAAAAATCGAGTCTGGGCCAGACAATCCAGCAAGCAGCAGCATGAGCATCGATATGCGCAATGGGGATACGATGACACGTGGTCAACCAAGTCAGTGAGTCAGTACAGTACACGACCAGGAGCTTGAATAATGGTTCTTGGAGTTATGTTTTTAGACTGGGTCTTTAAAAGAGTAGATTAAATGGGTACTGGGTGGACACAGCATATATCCTTGTCCCAACTGCGTTAAACTGCTCAATTGTTGATTGTTATGAATCAGGGACGCAGTACTCACCCCCCCCCCCCCTCCCCCCATTGTGAAAACAACAGCACCAAACAGATAATACAATAAGAATGTGTGATCATATCCGACAAAAAATGTCACAGAAAATACCCTTTAGCAAGTACAGACAAAAATATCTTAAACAAGCTGATGCCGTTGTAGCTTCTGGTCTGCAGCTTTGACCGAATGAGTGAGTTTAATTTTATGCCACGTTTAGCAATATTCTAGTAATATCACGCGAGGGACACCAGAAATGGGTGTCACACATTGTACCCAAGCGGGAATCGAACTCGGGTTCTCGATGTAACGGGCGGACACATAGCGTACCCCACCGCCCCAGCTTTAAATGGAATATCATCCAGTACCAAAAAAAATAAAATCCCAGCTCTTTTTCCGGGACTGGTGTTAATGTCGTTTCTGTCTTAATGATGAATAATAATGATAAGCTGGTGTATGTATCAGTCTGTTAAACAAATGCATCAAACAAGGTCAATGCAACTCTGTACTCGCTGTCAAGTCTAGATTACAACCATATTTCTTGAATGAGTTGCTTGAAATAATTTTTGCTATACTTAAAGGTCACATGCAACGTAAAATACAATTTTGCAGATTCTGACACCTTCGGTATGCAGTTACCGAAACAAATCATCAACCTATAAAGCTGAAAAATATGCGATGAAAAAGAAAGCCCGCGAGTTGAAACGACTGGGGGAAAAAGTGGTTTCAACAACTGTGCTGCGCCCATAACATGCACAGTGAATAGGTTCGCGGAGCTTGAAACAGTATGCATGCCCGGAGTATGAGGTCGTGAGCAGTAGTCTAATCTTGGTTATGTACACAAACAAGTAAATAATCTACTCGTTACATAAAAAAACTTGTTGATCGCGTTAAGCAGCCTCTGTCACAGAGGAAGCTCAATGCCTGGTTTATTGACACCTATATGTCTGCCTGTCTGTCTGCTAAAGACAATATGCAATACACAGCTTCAGTCACTGACCACATGCATTTTGAACTTAACACCTATCAGGCTATACGCCATGAACAAAATAAATTGGTTTATGACTCAGGCACCCGAGTCCTGTCTCTGCGGCATTATGCACTTAGACAGGTGTGACACTTGTAAACATGACATGTTTTTATGTCTGTGGGTTGCAAACAAACTACATCAATTTTATTCGGATGACTGGATCTGACGGAAACTGGTGCAAACTCTTGTCAGTTTCAAGTCCTGTTTTGTACTTGGACGAATGACATCACCATCTCCACTGAGATGACTTTGATTAGATCAAACGCAAATTCAGGTAACATGTATTTACCAAACCCAACATATCTATATACATTCTTAATGGATAACAACTTCTAGTGCATATGGTTATGTTTGACAACGATATATGAATCCATACTGAAACGACGCATCAAGTACAATAAAAGAAGTTGTTATCCATAAAGAATCTTACTTTCTTGTGACTCGCGATACTTCTAAAATACTCATCCAACAGATCATCTTTCTTTACACACAATGAGCCCTCACCGTATCAGCAAATGAACCAGCCAATCGGAATCCGTCCTTAAACTTGAGTGCATCCCCATCCGCTGTGACTGGGTTCGGTCTCCCGAGGGCTTCGTTTCGAGAGAAGTAAGCCCAAGTACAAAATATTGCACTTTTGAATCGCGATTGTACGCTTATAATCTTGTTTATTTATTTTTTTACAAACAGCAATGTATATTATATGTCATGAATAAGTGATAATTGTATTTTAATTATGTTTGATTTTTTGGTTGCATGTGACCTTTAACAACTTTTAGAAATTATCATTGAACCATTTATTACTCTAGAGACATGTCCAAGTCTACTGCTAGACACATACTAGATGATCCTGCGCACTAAACGCATTTGTGACAAGAGAGGCGGTAAAACGAATTGGGCGAGTACACTTGGCTGCTACAGGTAGCTTGGCGATTATGCACGTGCAATACATGCTAACCGTGACATGAAATCAACACCGCTACTGATTAACACCTGTCTCGCTACTGTTTTACACCTGTCTCAATACTGTTAAACAGATTTCAGTTGTAGTAAAAAATGTCCAAGTTAGGAAAACATGGGCAAATAGTTCATTCTCAGACAAGGGAGATAGCATACAATGTTATCATGTATATTGACAAAAATTGTGCAACCAAAGCAGATTCTCTTTCACAAATTCTCTTTCGCATATTCCTTCGAATGAGAAGACTGCAATTTCAGGCATAAGATACTGATATTCCACGCTAACCTTTAGTTAAGACGAAGACAAATAGATGATTGGAGCATTGACAAGCATTTTAGATATTCAACAATTTTGTTTAAAAAAACCCAGGAAAATGTCATTTGCTTTGTGAAATGGATCGGTGGTCCTAAACATATTTGCTCAGTATACTGTGTTGATTCAATTCGTTGGGATTGCACCTGTTCCCAAATCGAGTGTTCAATAACAATTCATGGGTGCAACGCACGGGGAACATGAACTTCTCGATATTTATCAGACAACCTGTCTCCCTCTTGTTTCAAGTGGATCGTTCTGTGGGGCGTTCCCAAGTATGCAAATTGGGGTCATTTGTCAGGTCGTGGATCATCTTATGTGTGTTTACCAGTAGGAATACACGTGTTTTACAGAACAATCACCATTCAGGATGAGGAATGATAAACATACGGTGTACATTTGGATTAGCAGTAGATTTAACCCACGCTAATCAACAGTCCGGGAGACCAGTTAAATACACAGACGCTAAGGCAAGGTTAAATGTTATTCAAATACCCTCTTTCCTATGCACATCGCATAGGCACTAAGAATATATAATTTTGATGAAAGCATATATCTCCATTAAAACTGAAAAGATGCCACAGAGAGGTGGAAGATTCGGAGCCAGCGCAACATTATACTGACGCTAAGTCTCTGCGTATATAATTTAACTGTAGCAAATAAACCCAAATAAATTGAAAAGGAGCTAGTTTTGCTTCATCTAGGGCTATAGCATTGAGGAGAGGGCTTAGCAGCAGGGAAAGCACGGTGGTTCAGGGACTATATGAGACAGACTTGTGCAACATCAGAGAGTAGTTCTGTCCTTTATAGATGCAAGTAAAGACAAGCGGTGGAAGGAACTCAGTCTGTTATTTATAAATTTGTTTTAGAAATTAATTATTAACCATTAATTATTATCTTCGAGGCGTGTGCAACTCTACCTTCAGAGCTTTTTCCCTCAGAGAATCGGTTAGGTTGAAGGGGGAATGATATGGTTCAGTGACTGGGAGACAGACTGGCGCATACACGAAGACTCATCACACACCCAGCTACAAAGAAGTTGACTCCAGCTGTACTAGACTACCATCAAAACTCTGAAACAAACATTTTTTACAGATAAAACAGTTTCTAAATTATTTCATAAATTGTCATAAAAATGAGGCTTAACACGTACCTTCTTCGTTTTCAGAAACTGTGGTAATCTAGACTTGCCACATGTTGTGTTCTTTCAAGAGCTGCATTGGGTATATTTGCTTCAGGGTCTGCACGACAGACAGTTGTTGGACATGACACATACTAGTATGTCTTAAAATGCCCGAAAACATTTTCCTAATGCCAAAATATATTCATCTTAAGAACACACACTAGTACACTTATAGAAAAAAAATCACTTGTTTTATGTTTCTCGGTACATTAGCTTCAAAGTTGTTGTCTTTGTAACTGAGTTGAATACTTATTCGTACATGCTTCCCGGTCGATCCTGTGCATAATTTGAAAGTAAGTGAACAGGCTGAATGACGCAACTCCTTCATTGTCGCTTGCACAATGACATATAAAACAATTCTTATAACTAGTACACAGTAGTGACATAATCCATTGTGAAACTGAACAGCGATTCCCAAACTGCTCTTTCACGTTTGACTGCGATGAGAAACAGGTGTTGGCTGGCCTCACTGTCAACGCGAAGAGCGTGTTGTACGCTGTAGAGAGCGGGGAGGAAGCCGGATCATGCATATTTCTGTACGAATCCGCCATCTCCATAAATACACGACTTAAGCAAAACAGTCTAGCCACAGGACATGAATTAAAATGAGGAACATGGTCATGCTTTATTGCTTGACAGCTTTGTAATATACGCATGAATTACTCCGCGTTTTCAATGTTCTATTTTTACCTCGATTTGACATTTGTTTTACGTTGCTAGCCTCGCCAGACAGAGAGGGCGTGTTTCACTTGTTCTCAGACCGGGAACGCCAAGTCTCAGCAACCGCGCTGTCGAAGATCATGTGAGCGAGGATAAGTACTTCGGGACACTGAATCCAACTTATTCAACCTACGTAGCTGTAGATGCATCTGTTTTAATTTCAAGCGATTTTTTATGGACTTTTGATATTTTTAGTCACGTGTACTTTTTACCTGCATATGGGATGGATATTTGCGGAGATGTGATCCGATGTTTCACACTCGGTGTGTGCAAAGACGTGTAGGACTGTGCTGAAGTGTGCAAGCTTGTGAACTGAGTGCCTGCTGAAGTCATTTTACAGTATGTAACTTGGAAAACAAGCCGTACTTCTGGATTACCCGTCGGGAAATGGCAACTCTACAATAACGAGCCAACATGCGCCAGGAAGATTTTGTGGTATTTTCTGATATACTAGTTTGGTTTAAACATAGTCACACAACAGAACAGGGATCAGCGGAACCGAGCGATCGTGTTCTCCAGTGAATTAGTTTTCAAGCAGTTCTCGCAAAGGGCATGATGCCCTAGAAGAGGTATCGCTTGGTGCTACCCCTGACATTAGAGGGCACGGGAGGGGTGCACATATTCCCCTACCATGCTCGCGGGGTTTATCTGTGTTTACCGTTAGGAGTGGCTGCGCAGAGAGAGGTGGATGCAATGATCCGACTTTTGACTTCAAAGGTCGCCCATGAATTATTGAATCGGGTGTTTAGACAAGAATTAATACTTGGCTTGTTGCAACATTTTCGGTGAATATAACCTTGAGTTTCACTCAGTGGGATGACAGTGGAACAGTTTGCGCAGCCAGAAGTAATACCACACAGGATCTGCTTGTGAATGCTAACGCCTGACTTCTGATGTTAAGTTATCAGTGTATACGAACACATGGGAATATTCATGGAGTAACTTGACTGGTCATCCTCCGGTGAAGTTCATTCGCACTTTCATAAAAAAACTGGACTTAACCCTGCTGTGAGGAGGAATTTAATCCATCATAAAATTATATCACAGTTTGTACAACACACCGACAGAGACTATACCTGTGCGTTGCTACAGTGAGTATTGATCACAACGGCCGTAGAAAAAGTGTTTTCTAAGTACTGTAACAAGGGCACTTATCAACAGGGCAGCTGCATGCATGTTGTGCAAACATTAGTACCTCAGAGTCAGTTGTAACGAGTCACGCAAGCCAAGCTTCTGATTACACCTTTACAATAATGGTTACTTATGCTGCCTAGTATTTATGTTTGTAGCATGTCACAAGCAATAATTCAGGAAGCGGAGTCTAAGTCCCATGGCGGACAGTAATAAGGAACAGTGAGGACTGACACCTGTAGCTGAGTCACCGTTGTGCATAGCCATTATGTATGCGTAAGTCGGACAAGAGCCGCAACCTTTCTCGTCTGTGATAAAACCATGGTGAATTATTTCTGTGGCTGCTCATTCCAGGAAATTGTAAACTGATAAAGTTATATATATGAGAATGGGAAGGTGTATCGCCACGATTGCAGTGTATTCAGCGCTGCTGGCGACGTGGCTCACCGTTGTTGTGTGTGGGACCTCCTGTCCATCTCAGTCTATAACTATCAAACTAAATGGAAAACTTGGTACCCCGGATTTTCCAAGTTTAGACCATCTTCTTAATATTTCGTCAAAGGAAAGCTCAACGTCTGTGGGTATTGATTTGAATTTGTCCGAAAATTCAATTGTAACGTTGTCCTCTCACACATTTGCTGATGTCATTTTTCAAAGAGTCACATCATTGGATCTGTCAGGTAACAACTTGTTAGAGATCTCAAAAGAATTGTTCAAGAACATGAAATGTTTGAAAAGATTGAATTTAGCTGCTAATAACTTTCAGACCATCGCAAGTGATGCATTTCATTATTTAGAAAATTTGGAGGTACTGAGCTTGAAAGATAATTACATGACAGAACTCCCATCTGGAATACTGGATTGCGGATCGCTAACGTCCAGACTGAAAATATTTGACGCTTCAAGGAACAGAATCACTACCATTGGAGTCGAGGTATTCCACAGGGGATTGGTGTCTCTGAAAGAAGTGAATCTGTCCTATAATCGCCTGAGGACGTTTGAGCCATGGCCATACATACCCGATATCCCAGTGTCAAGAGCACTGCGGTTCAACCTTCAGCATAATGATATATCTCGATTGACCAACAACCTCAGATGGATAAAGACAAGGGAATTTCGCGGTAGTGTAGATCTTAGATATAACAGCTTCCGGCACTTCAGGAGGGAACAGTTCAGTCAATACCTGGATGGGGCTGACCCCACTGCTTTCGATATTGGGACGATGTATCTTAATCTCCGTGACAATCCATGGTTCTGTGATTGTGGATTTCATTATGCTGTCAAAATAGCTACTGAAACTTTTCTTCTTGAAGCAGCTCTTAACTACTTTCAGTGTGATGCTCCTGGTGAATTCAAAGGAAAATATTTTTCATATTTCTTTGATCATCCAGATCAACTGATTTGTAATATCACAGAAAGATGTCCTCTTGACTGCAAGTGTCAAGACAGACCTCACGATGGTTACATACTAGTGGACTGCTCCAGTGCTGGAGAATACACCGACTTGCCACAAACTGTGCCCCCAGGGCCATTGTTTCTCCAACTGTCTCACAACAAAATCTCGTCATTGCGTCACAGAGATTATCTGCAAAATATTACACGTCTGGATGTGTCGTCAAATACTATTTTACTCTTGGAAGATTCCTTTCTTGAGAAAATACCACATTTGGAATATGTTGATATTAGAAACAACAGTTTAAGAACCTTACCACCCAAAATTCAAACTTTCCGGGACTCATCAGTCAAGTTCAGTGGAAACCCTCTCGTCTGCTCATGTGACACCATTTGGATAAGTGATTGGATACGACGTAATTCTGAGAACATGTCTTCTGAATCTCTTTCCCATCACATGTGCTATCACAATGGACGTTATTTACGTCTTTTCGATGTGACTTGGAACTCTCTACTCTGCTATCGAGATATCGCCATAAGTGTTAGTGTGGTGCTTGGAGTGTTGCTTATCATACTCATTATTTGTACTGTCATCTGCTGCAAACGGAAATACGAGTGTAAAGTGTTGATGTACGACTACTTCCGTGTTCATCCATTTGACCATGCGTCTTGTGACAAAGCAGACGATGCAACTAAAAGACATGATGTCTACATATCCCTTGATAGACAAAACGAAGACATCAGACTGTGGGTGAAAGATAAACTTTTGAAACAACTGGAAAAGAAGAAAAAGTCCCGTCCAGTTTACAAGGTGTATTACCCCTGTCGTCAGGACGATTTTGGGGATAGTATAGCAGATCAGATGGTGGAAAACATCAATAAAAGTAGACGAGTTCTTGCTGTTGTAAATAGTTCCTATGTGAAAAACGGCTGGTCCATAGAAGAATTCGACTTTGCTCATCGTCTTATGGAAGAAACTAAATCAGGTCGTCTGCTCGTTTTAATACACGGTGACCTTGACCTCTCAACTGTGACGCAGGAGCCGCTGAAAACATACCTGAGTAGTCGTCAATGTCTGAATGTATCTGACCGGTGGTTATGGAGGAAACTAAGATACGAACTTCCCCAAAGACCTCGAACCAACCCGACGTCTGCTTCAAGAGAGAGTCTCACGAGTGGTTTCAGTAGTATTCACGCCTCCCTGTCCGAGAGTAGTGGAATATCCGAGAACCAGTTGGACAATCCCGATTTTGTGACGACCGGTGTGGTGTAGCTATAGTGAAATTGACTTGAATGCTGCTTCGTAGTTGATACTAATCTGTGTGCGGTAAGAATGGTGTGGAATAAACGGGGCATTTTTTACACTCTCTTGTACTATTTGTCATCAGTTGCTATTGGGAGACAAAGATGCATGAGGTGATGATTAGTGTGATCGAAAGTCCGTCAATAAATTGTTTGAGAGGCATTTTAAAAGTTGTAAAGATGAAGTTAAACCAAGCTGTATCGATAGTCATTCTTTAATGTCATTAGTGCCTTTGTTTCCGTGTAGGTACTAACGCCGTTTTCAAGCCAGTGCTTGCCGAAACATCGCAGCCATTGCAGTAAAGACATTGACTATCCATACAACTAAGCCAGGCAATGCATTGTATCGGGGTGTTACTATACGTAACAAGTTATTTTGTGGGAATACATGTACAACCTCTTAAGAATTTACAACACGATGTTTCTGGGTTACTTCTTGAACCTTCATGTGATGATTGAGTTGATGAAGTGACGATGAGTAGTCAAGAAACGTCGTGTTGTAAATACTGAAGAAGCTGTAAATTCATGTTATTAGTTGTTGTGTTGCCTTCTAAATGTCCACCAAGCATCTGTGTTACTATACGTATTCGCATACACGAAAGGGCATATTTTGTATGCACCTTTTAACAAAATGGCGACAATATCACGACTACTGACATCTGAAATATACGAATAGTTATTATTCATCTATATAGTCATCTATGATTCTGATACTACTACATCATTAGCCATAAGATCCCATCTGCGCTGTAGTCACACTAAAAAATCTTCATGTTTTTCCAGAGGCATCCTTTTCACTGCCAATGTATTTACCAGTCGTGAGGCAAGGACATTCCTCCTCACCAATGCAACTACGCATGCGTGAAGTGGCTGGACGATTTTATCAAATAACACTCACCAGACAGATGCAGATACATTTATAAAGGACTTATGTGGCACATTTAGATTTATACACAATAGCAGGTGCTGTTGAATACCTCATCTCCAATACATCACAGCAATATTTCACCAGAGACTCCAGGAGATTGGCAACCACCTCAAGTTGACAGCACCTGAGGACGTCATTCGTAACTACTCGGGTCATTCCGGAAAGCCGGAAACCTTCTTGCAGGTTACGGAAAGAGGCGAGTAGTTACGATTGCTGAGGACGTCATTTCATTTAGTATGGCGTCGTCATGTGTGTTGTTTGCCTGCGATCACCTGGGTCGCCACTGTCTGAAGGCATCACCTGTTGCACCCTTAGGGTAACATAGTAAGGGGTTAATACCAGGCCCAGGCTTCTGATAAATGGCAAATGGAAACTCACACATAACCATTCCCAACCCCCTACCCCACCCACCTTCTCATGGGACGTAACTCATAAAGGAAAACACGATATGAGCTTGTTTACTGTAGAGTTACGTCCCTTGTTGTGTTACACGATATGACAATTTCCCATTCTTCAATGGACTGGCGAAAAGAGAACTTTCATGCAATAACTTCTAAATATTTCCACTTTCGGGACTTATACACTCAGACAGGTACACCTCAATCACTAACACGCGGTTCTAGCCGAGAGCCGCCATGCTGTCCAACACAATCGGCTAAAGCACTCCCACTCACACAGTACATGTAAATGCATACTGACCCCATGTTTGCTTGCCTGTCTTTTAACCAGTTAATGCTTGCAGCGTCTGCTAGTGAATCCGTTTCTCTATGTATTTTCATCAACATATTCACAATCATGTCATATCGGTCATTTGTCTGAATACATGTGTATGGATTGCCCTTATCAATGGCTACAAGGGTTAATGTATCTCTAGATGCTGCATGCACAGGTGCAGAGTGACAAATCGAATTATGGTATGGGAAGCTTTCTGCAAGACTGCACTCATGGAATAGTTGAGCTGAACAGAAACTCGTTTTCCTGTATTATTAAAGCTGTGCCACTGTAGCAATACATAGCTTTGGCAACATTCAACAACAATGGGGATATTAGGATCCAAGGGCAAAAGTGGCATGACTAGTAGTGGAACATTATAATGCTTATCCTATCCTTTAGCCTTGTTGGCCATTGTTTAGATGTCAAAGCACCTCCTTTAGAGGTATTTCTTAGTAGAGCCAGGATCTGCTGATACATTGTTTGAATCCAAAGCTCTACCTGCTTATGATCCTTGGTTTGCCTGCACCATGCCCTAGTGGGTATCCCGGAAGAGTTCTGACACTGGTCTTCATCCAGCGCTTAGATGACACTTTGTGACATAACTGGAACATTATTCAAAGCAGATTTAAGATAAAATCTCCTCTTCCAAACTGGTCATGCACACTATTTTCTGTTAAAAGATCAATTGTCTTCTGTGTGTTGGTGTGTGCAAGAAGGAAGATGTCAAACTTTACATGTGTAAAAAAGTATCACAACACAGATTCTTAACACCCATTTATGCATTAGTATAAGTTGTGTCAGAGGGGTTAATGGTTAAAGTGTCTGATGGGGTGAGACTGCCCATATCAGTACAATGTATGAAGCACATTTCTGGTGTTTCCCACTTTGATATGGCTGGAATATTGCTAAAAGCAGTGTAAAACCATAGTTAGTCAAAAAAATTGCTCAAAATAAAATTTGTTTGTTTTGCACCCTTTGGAAGCACCTTAAGTTGATTAGGCATGCAAGTGCGAGCATCATGTGAGATGTGTGTACCGGTCATTTAGCAAATAGCAAGTTTCAGTAAACCTTTCTTACATAACTGGGAAAATCAATTGATTTCATTGTTTATAAGCAACCTTGGGGCCTCCTCAGCTGACCACTGCTAAGGTGACAAGTTATTCCTATGTTAAATGATGGCATGTCTTTGAGGGCTTTTGCAATATGTGTTAGTGTCATCCAGTGACTATCAGTCAATTCACCAGAAAACGTCAGCAAACAAGTGATATCAAGGATCATCAGTGTCCTGGTGGAACACAAATGACAACCCCTAGCGAGCCTGAGGATACTCAGAATCACAAGAGCTCACCCGTTCACGTCTAGTGGTGTGCTTAAACAGAATAGCTTCCATGTTGTAGTTTATCCAACAGAATGTTCTAAATCACCAAAAATGTTGAAACTATTAAAAAAAAAGGCACTGCGAAACTTTCTGCCAAGTGTGTATGATGGGACAGCTTTGATGAATTTGGAGCTAAACTCTTTAAAACATGGAATTTGTCAGTATGGATAGCTCCCTCAATCTGTTACAAAACAACCATGTGTTAGTTACATACATTTAAAAAAACAGATAATACATAGTCACATTTTATTTTTCTAAACATATGCTCCTTAGGTTAGATTGTATGGTACTAAATACAAGTCATAAAAGAAGCACCTTGTAAAGTTTGTTGGATTCATCAGCAGCCTGCTTGCACATCAGATAGACTCTGTAGTGATAATAGCGATCTGTCATAACAGTAACCGGTCCACCATTTTGCTCACTGCATCTCCTGATAAGCTTCTTCACGGTATCTCATTAAAAAATCTAAGGTAGGCTAGCACAGATACCACAAGGTTATTTTATTTTCCAGCTTCAGGCTGTTTCGTGGAATGTGAAAACCTAAAACTAAGAAGTCGTCTAACCTAAAAAGTAGTAATAAACACAAATCTATTCATCTACTGTATGCAAGCCTCAGGGGCATGTCCGAAACAAGCCTTCTCATGCAAAATCTGTGGTTTTCACGCCATACCTCATGTCTAAAAACGTTTTCATGAAAGTAATGCATCTGTTTTTAAAACAGACTGTATGAGTAAATAGATTTTTTGCAGAATTCCAGGAATATTGGCAGGGGACACCAAAAGTGGACTTCACACATCATGCCTATATGGGAGGAGAACCCAGATTTTTGGTGTGACGAGTGAACCAGAGACAGCTGACACACAGACAGCACATGTATATACAGCACAGGCTGCCTGCTTTCATTTCCTTTGGCCTGAAAACCACCATAAGCACTTCAACCTCTATAACAAACAAAATCAACAACACATGAACAATTTTTTTCATATTTATTGAGTACAAAATTACAGAATTTTCATCTCCTGCAGGTTAAATACATAATCTAATTGATTTCTTGAGGTATGACAATATGTCTTGTAGTAAATTTGATGACTATATCTAAGTATGTACAAGATTATAGTGTAGCAGTTCCAGTCACATGTTGACAATGCAAACTGCAATCTAGTCAACACATTACCTAACACAACACACACACAGGCAAATTAACTAGGTCCCAGTACACAGCAATGAGTGATGATGACATGGTGGTAAAAGATCCATCTTGCATAATTCTGCTACCTTGGCACTATGGTATGAATTAATGACATGTTTTTTACAACACCTGATCTTCCTTGCTGAATAATTAATCAATAGCAACATCGGTTCTGGAGTGTTGCCATGCATGAATAACGTTTGGTTTTAGAAGAATATTATATATTGCATTTGCCATACCACTATTCTATTATATAGCTATAACTTGCTGCAGATGATTTCTAATGAAAGGACTACAACAGTGTACAATACATTTTCATAATTAACATTGCTAATTTGCCTGTGTGATAAATTCAATTCTCTGTTTACAAGCTGATTTAACACAACAGGCCATTAAGTTACATAGTCTGTAAAGTGTATGGGATGTAAGTACAATGAGTTTGGTGATATGGTCAGAACTGACCCTGGTATAAGGACAGAATACAGAAACCTTAGGTTGACAGGGTAAACAAATCCTGATCCTTACAGCTAACTTTACAAATCCTCCACTGCAAAGCTGCTTTTTAATCTTTCTTCAAAAACCAATAACATGATAACCAACTGATGTATTCACTATTGTTTCAAAATGAACTGATACAATCTATCTAGTCTTTAAAAATAAACTGATTATTTCAAACTGTAAACAGATACTGATGATACGTAATATATATATATTTTACTGAACCAATTCAAAAAAATAATTGTTGAAATTTCAAAAATGAATCAGCTAGCACTTACAAATCTGACATATGAGTTAAGATGATCAAAAAAAAGGAACCATAAAAAAAATTATACTGAGAATCTTTTTTTAATAATTCAAACTGAATTCCTTCTATTTTATCCCCATCAGCCTTGAAATGAGTATTTACAGATGAACAGTGAAGTGAAAGAAAAGGGTGAAAACAGTGAACTTATTCTACACAGAACAACGAGGAAGCAGCAGTGTTATGTGTCAAACACCTGACACCTTTAACACAGTCACGACACATTGGTGGGCTCCTGGGGCTCTGGATCCAATAAAAGAGCACCAAAGCTTTTCAGGTACATGCTGATAATGAAAGACATTGAAAATGAAAACCTAACAATTGCAAACAACACACACAGGCGAACAATCAACTGTAAATCATTCACTCACAATCATAATCTAAAACTGTAGTCAGCCACACATACTTTAACTGCTACTTAACTTGGTTACAGCAAGTCATTTCACATAAACGCGAGTGGGGAGAACTGGGTTTAGCACACCTCTGATCTATACTTCATCATGGTGTGACATGGTAGGAAAACCATAAATGATGTAGGTGTTGATGTTTATGACATTAGTGAAACCCTAGGTTTGGGTTTTGACAACCTAGAAACATAATCTGGGTGAACTGAGATTTGCATCCATAGGTTTCCTGCAGGTCTAAACTAATAACTCTGGCTGCCACACTCCTCTCCCCTAATAAAATACATGTACCATTATAATATCATAGAGGACATAAGACCTGGGAAGAAATCATTGTCATAAATAATTCATATTTTTGCCATGGGATTTCAGTATGCAATTTCTCTGTTTCATATTGTTGTTAGTATAATAACTGTTGAATAGTATTAGTGCCAGGTGACACAGGTATCACTTAAAGTACAGATGTTGGGAACTGAACCTGTCTTCTTAGTGTGACGAGTAGACTGCTTATACACCTATGCTAACCTTCCCTTCATTTTGACAATAAACATTTATAAAAAATTCAAAGGGAGCATAATGTTGAGTTCATTATTACTGTATCTCTATAAGTATTTGGGATAAAATATAAGGCAAGGGCAAAGACTGACAAAAATATTTCGTTAAAATTGTCAGTTCATTTTAAGTGTGACTGGTTAGTCTTACGCCACTTTCAACAACATTTTGGCAATATCACGGCAGGTGACAATTGAAATGGGCTTCACACATTGTACCCATGAGGGGAATCAAACCTTGGTCTTTGGTGTGACGACTAAACACTTTAACCAGTTCATTATAAGGGTCATAAACAGTTTATTCTGTGTTATTAGAAGTGGTTGACCAGCACAAAATTAACACTGCAAAGTAATTACTGTTGCTTATTTGCCTTTACCAGAAGCAAAGCTTGAGGGCAACCTCAACTCTCCCTTTCATAAATTCAAACAATCGTACAAAAGCCCATGTTTCAAATACAAGAATTCATAATATCTTTTGCATGTATAAGGCTAAGAACACGTTCCTTAGGGACCCATAAAATACACAATAATCTCAATCCTTATCCACATTCAGCCTTGACCTCTGCCACACAACAACCAAGAGACTAGATCAGCACGCATAAATATAACAATAGCCATGGGAAAACATGGGGGTCAGAGAAGACAGAACCAATTGAATGACAAACCCCTTAGAGAACTCTAGTACTGGACAGCACTCATGGGATATCGACTGGGATATCTTCTCTGATGCCACATCTTACCCAACACAAAGAGTTTTTTCAACCTACTTTCTATGAAGCGTGGTGTGATGTAAGACTGTATGGTGTGCTAGAATATTGCGGTTGTGTTCATGTAGGTATTATGGGCTACTTCGTATGACTCTTGAATGTTTTACTTACATATGTACAAAACATCACTAGTCAGAGCTAGCAAACATGACATAATCAGTAATTTCTAATTACTAAACAGCCAACTAGAAATGTGTCCCCACGTAAGTCCACAAAAACCTGGAAATGAATAAAGGAACACTTGTACTTTTGTGTGTTCCCTTATTTGTTTCCATGTGTATATATATAAAAAGCAAGACATGAGTTAATGATTCAATGAACAATCTGTGAAGTTAATATACTTATTAACATGAATGGTCTTTAGAATGTAAGAATGCTGGTCTGAACTGAATTGATTGTTGGCTAAAGTTGTATCTAGAATCTAAGGCCATTTCTTTAGCCTGAAATACATGGTGCACACAAGGAATAAATTAACAACACTCAAGTGGCCAAAGCATACAATAGTGAGTATTTTATATCGTATGTTATCATGCTCAAGCTACTGGTGTCAAATGTCATTGTGACAAGAAAGAAATGATCCGATGAGTGACAAGTATATATCATCTTACAAGAAGTAGAAGTAGCTCCATTGACTGTCCTGCACTGGTAAAACTGTGAGTCTGCTTGTGTATATGTGGGTATGCACATTCCACACTTGGACCATCAAAGAAACTGACAGAAACTATTTCATTCTTTTATACAGTATAACTGTTCATTATTGCTAGTTCCAAAGCACAAAACCAGGCCACCAGGCATAAACATGACAAAATCTAGCATCATAAATATACACCACTGAGAATACATGTGAGATGGTATCATATTTCTAGAAACAATTCCAATATATGGAACCAAGGTGATATGGGAGACAAATAATGATATACACAAGATGAAGTGATGATTATTGCAAATAAATGGATGCCCAAACATATAAATATTAAGTTGTGTTACAAGTGATTGCATTGCACCATGGGTTTCACACAATGCTCAAGAACACTTGAGTAAAAGAAATCAATAACTACACAATAAACAATCAAGGTGTCAAATGAAAATATAAATGTTTCAGGAAAAATTCAATCATCTTTTGCATTTTCGCAACATTAATTCTCTTTCAGATTTCAACAGCCCCAAATACAATGATTTTGTGTACAATCTAGACAAGTACATTTATGACAAATGTATTCCAGATAAAACTGAAAACAGAAATGTCACAATATCCTGCAATTCATTAGAGTTGTTCTTACATACAATTTATGGTAAAATATATGATATATAATTCTTTGAGAGAAGTAGATGCATCTCCAACGAATAGGACTCTTTTACGTAATAAGAACGAGAAAATTCTGTAAAATATATGTTGCAATGACATGACATTGTGTAAGGTAGCTAGGTCACCTCTCTGTTAGAGCCCAATCAGATAAAGCTGCACTGAATGAGCTTAGTCATGCGCTGCATGCTGCCAACCATCAAGCCTGTATAACAGCTACATGATTCCTATGTTTCTGACTGCGAACAAATACCTATTAGTTTTTTGTGTAATGCCATACTCACCAATATTCCAGCTATAGGGAGGCGGACTGTAGGTAATTATGTCTGGACCCAAACAATGATGTTATATTATGAGAAATGATTTATGTCATCAGGTATGATGATATGCAATTAGCAAAGTCCATGAGTGTGAACTGAGTCAGGGAACAGGTATCACTGCTACCTGGAACCCCTGGTGAGGAAGCTGTCAGTTGTAGGATTTCACTATAAGGAGTGATTAATATGTAATCATATGAATTTTGCAGTTTGTGAGTCACTGTTCCAGTGTTATGAAAGATCCTATGTGTGTCAACAGTTCCACAGTATTAAAAGGACTGCTCTCTAGTCCTTGTGACTGTAGGTCTCCATCCTTGGAATAATAGTGTCACATTTCTGACACAATCTGATATTTAACATTCAGCATGACTGAGGAAGCTGCACAGTTAAATTTGCACTAACTGGCAGAAATAATCAATGTCCAGAACAGCAACCAAGCACTGACACTGCATTCCTCACAAATCTCTGCCACAAAATACATGTCAAAACCTAACTTAACCTGGACTTTTTCTCAGGAAATTCTTTTGTCTGGGTGAGGTCTTAATGTTTCTGCCATGATCTGTCATACAAATAATATTTAATAAAATGGAAACTGACCCATTTTAAGCATCATTTCCAAAATTCACTCTCAACTGTCACTGATTTTTGAAAGTGAATGAAATATGTTGGTGTTGAACTTGAGAATCATTTTAGCATCATTTAAAGATCACATCAAAATGAAAAACAAATCTTGAAGTCCACCATACTGCTTTCAACCTGGTTATTCACATAAACTTATTCTTGTAGTGTTGTTGCATTGTGCCTGTTAACCCTTTTTATAGTTCAGTCCATTTCAGCCTTGCTGACACAGACTGTACTACTGTGGATCTGCTAGCATGCATCAGCTGGTCAAGCATCCTTCAAATGTCCATTATAATCCTCAGTATCATTTTTGTTCATACCAAGGGGTGAAGTACAAGCTGTGTTGTGCAGTAACCCAATCTCAGATTATACTCAACATACCCAACTTGCAAACTCATCCCTCACAAGTACATATTCAACACATCAATATCAACATTATATCAAGATCATTCTGTTACCCTGGGTAGTTATCATTAAGAGTTGAGACAATACACTGGATAATCAAAGATATCAAATCAAAACAAGAGCAACATCTTCTCTATACCTGTAGCTTGGTAAATCGTCCATCATGTCCACCATATTGATCATACATCCACAATTGATTGGCATAACTATCTTTTCACTCTCAGTTTCACACGCTGTATATGCAGACAGATGTTCATAGTCTGCTGTGCAACTCTCAAACCATTCAAAAAGGATTTGGTAAAGAATCCTTCCTATCATCTGATTCCAGCATTTTTTATTGAAAGTTCTTATTTTGTAAGACAAAGTCAGATATCTTGTTGCATACTGACGTCTGATCCAACAACTGGAATATGTCTCAATTAAATTATGTTCGGAAGACTGAAGTTTTACCTGCACAATACTTCTAAACAGCTTCGGAGCACATTACACCCTATCCTGTGCTCCACCATAAAATTTGATCAATATTTTCTCCTTAAATAGGGTAGATGTAAGGAATGAAATGTAAATCCAAACATCCCCTTCTCCAAGTCTTGTCTTCCTGTGACATGCTGGCATGTCCCGATGGGTAGACTACTTTCTTGATGAAACTGTCCCTGTAGCGTTCTTACGTCGGGCGGCCAACATATCGTAGAAGGGATTGTCGTTAATACTCATCCTGAAATCAACAACTTGCATTTTAGGCCTTATTTATAAATTACTTGACAAAACAAATTAAGCCACTACGGAAGGAACCGATTCAATGGATTCAAGAATTTTTTATTCTCTCACGAATAGAGTGAGTGACTGATAACAACTGATTGCTTCATCAGCAACACTGGAGATATTTATAGTAACATTAATAGTAACTCAATTCTGAGAGAATACAACTAGCTTGTATCAAGTCTAATATCTATTCTTTGTCTCCATTCCAAACAGCTTGTTTACATTCAATACAGTGATTTGGATTCCAGAAGTGCAGTTCTGAAAATCTGCACACTCAGCAATATTCCAGCTATACTGTGGCAGTTTGCAAGTAATTGAGTCTGGACAAGACAAATTCAATGTAATCATCTAGACACTTGGGACAGCTGCTCTTGATGCTAAGCTTACTCCTAATAATGCCATTAAAGTTTCAGTGCTGATTTGAAACGTTCATCTACAGACTGCCAGGTCTTGACAGAGAGAGCAAGCACATTATCAAACTTTCCTGAGAATGATGTTACATTATGTGAAATCCATCAATTCAATTCTCACTGGATCATAATCTTCCAATCACATTTCATAATAATAATTATGTAGGTGTTTAAATATCAAATCGAAATGTTTATTGAAAAATTGAAACTAAGGTGTCAAATTTGATTTCTGATGAACTGAAGCAAACCTCTGCCGCCCGTTGCAAGCTATTCCTGATCAAAGCTCTTTACAAATCACCTTCAAAATCAAATTTTTTTCTTTACATGAACGTGCACAGTTTCATTGCATCAAAACTAATATTTACCAATATTTACAAAAAATTCACTGTCTATGCTTACAATGAAAACATGTATGAGCAAGATCACAGTAGATAGCTAAACCTTGACCTGACAACTCAACATCTGATATGTCACCCGTAATCCACACCTTCACGTCACAACATACATCTGATCAGCTGACACGCTGAAATCATGTGATCTTTGCTATGTAGTTATCACTTCCAATGGGCACACAATACAACAGTCTCAATTATACCTCGTGTATCATGTGTCAAGGCCAAGGGGTAGCCCTGTGTTTACAGCATTTTCTCATGACACAAAAGGTCCCAGTGTGATTCCCTACATAGGTACAATGTGTGAAGCCATTTCTGGTGTCACTTCTGGTGTGATATTGTAAGAATTTGGCCAAAACTGGTGTAAAGACTTTACCAACACTCTCATGTCAAAAAATTTGTCCAGTGAATAAGGAGTGAGTGAGTGAGTGAGTTTGGTATACGTTGCTTTTAGCAATATTCCAGCAATATAACTGGAGGGGACATTACAAATGAGCTTCGCAGATTGTATTCAGGAGGAGAATTGAACCTGGGTCTTTGGCATGATAGGCTAACACTTTATTGATAAAGCTACATCACTGTCTCAGTGAATTTGGAAATTATCTTTAGGTCTAATGGAGACCGTACAGTCACATTTGATAAAGAGACATGGTCCAGAGTTATCTACCCTGGATGATGCAAGATGGAGCTATTACTTGGGAGCTACTCTTCCCTGGGGAATTATCACAGAAAACAAGTATTTCTGTCACTCACTTGATGCATCGGATCCACTCCTCCTTCTCCTCTGTGTTGCTGGCAGACATGCGGTACACCGTGTGACGACCTGGAATCAACATGTGAACATTAATGTGACATCGTTTCCTTGATCCCAGGCATTTGTGTGAATGTGAGACTGATACTGGCTGGAAATATCTTGCAAGTATAAATATGTCTGAACTGATATTCGAAACATATTAAAGCAATATTCAAAAATATGTTCAGAAATATATTCAGCTTGCTAATAATGTTTGCTTATTATTATGTAGCTAGGAACCAAAGCATACAACATTATGTTGCACTTGGCTTTGAGGTTACATCAAGCAAAGCCAAGGGCTTTGAGGTTATGTAAAGCAAAGCCAAGAAAGCAGTCACAGAGGTTTAGCTGCCTGGATTTTGATGGCTATGACACGAAGAAAAAATAATCGCAACAATGCACTTGGGACTGGCAAATGTTTTGAGAGATTGTCATTTTCATTATAGCCGGCCATTGGGACCGATGGTTTCAGAAGCTGGCGGAAATAAGTGTGGCTCTGGAATGGGCTAAATATATTCAACATATTACAATGCTCCACCAGATGGTAATTGTATAACCATCCATATTATTAAAATCTACCAAAATAATGCCAAAGACAGTTTGATTCAAAAGAGTCAGGGTCTAGTTATACGCTGCCTGGAGGCAAACAGCACAACTTAACACACAGCAAAGCTCGTACCTTCCACCACTTTACCATCACCATCAACTTTACAAGCCTTGATGATGTCGTTGCCCCCTGAGTAGAGTTCGAAGCAGTTGGGTTTGTTGGCTTTATCCTGGGGTACCTCTCGTACCTGGATGTTCTCCAAAGGGATGATACCTTTTGGTTCCTTGTCCTGGTGAATCAATGTGTATCTCACTGATTACTCAAGCATAAACATCATTAATCCAAATTACTAAGTATGTAACTCACAATTATTCCCCGGGTTCTGAAAATCTTATCTCTGGATTTTATTACAATGTCTTTACTTTTGACTAAGGTTTGTTTTTTAATTATTTAATATTTAATAACTCCACACTCAACGATATTTTGCTATACGGCATTGCTATGTAAATGATTGGTTCTGGGCACGACAATCCGTTGATCAACAGCATGAACTTTGATCTACGCAATAGGGAGACAATGATATGTGCCAACCAAGTCAGCAAGTCTGACCACCCAATCCTGTTACTTCCCTCTTATGACACGTATGGAATGCTGAAGACCGATTTTAACCCGAATCTTCATGGCTACATCACAAAAATAGTCTCATGCACACTACAAGAGCGAGTGAGCTAGTATGGTTTTATGCTGCTTTTAGCTTTATTCCAACAATATCATGGTGGAGGACACCAGAAATACGCTTCACACATTGTACTCATGTGGGAAAACTAACCCAGGTCTTCGGGTGTGACAAGAGAACGGTTTTAATCACCAGGTTACACCACCAGAAGAGAGTCAAGTGGATGACCTACCGTAGTATACTGGAAGTAGTACAAGCAATTGTCATTCAGGATAAACCAACGCCTCTTCCAGTTCTTGTAGCGACCACCTGCAATAAAAAAAAATCAACAATCATGAGAAGAAAAAACACTTGATACAAAAACATACAAATTGAAAGCAAGAATGACAAGTTAATCAGTTATCTCCCTTTGATATGAAATTGTCTCCCTTTGACAGTCTGGTTGATGCAATGCTGAAACATAATCGATAAGATCCAATCTGAATAAGGGGAGGTCAATCACTATCTTCAACATTTAGTATCAATATCTATTCAAATTTACATAAGCAAGATCTATTTTATTCCATCTTCTGAACATTATTTAATTTATGTTTCAGCCATGTTCATCATGACAATATTTGAAAAGGAACATGATGAAAGAGGTTGATAATTGCTTCATGCATATATTCTGGTCTCAATCTGGGTCAGTCACGTTGGCTGGGTTGAAGCAGAAACTCTGGGATGGGTTGCAGAAGCCTTGATTATAAAGTTAACTACAGGCAGCAGTCATGCTGATTTACTTTTCCAGAAGCAATGACTTGTAGCTAATTCTGCTGTGGCGACATGCAACTAATCCGCTCTCTATACTCTCTAATCAATCAGAAACTGGCACAAACAGGGGAGGACAACAAGTCTGTGGAATCCGTGACTCAGGCTATTGATAACCACCATGAGCAGAAACAGCAGACGTGAGCATGGGAATGGGGTTCAAGGTCACATTCAGAAATGCCAGAAGTACTTCATGAGAGACTGGTACACAAGCTGGTCTGGCACTAAGTAACCGTGGTGATGATTGTCACACTTCGAAACTTCAATTATCCAGTAATCAGGATAGCTAACCACTGCCGTCGCATGACAATCAGGTGTGGCACTGGCTACGACAAGGGTGGTGCTCAATTAATGCTAGCTATTCTTAGAAATTTACAAGGATTATTCTAAGTAGAAATACATTGTAAGCCTTTCTATTTTATCACACAAATACAATCAGGTATCAATACATAAGTGCCTTAAACTGCATTACCCTCACTGTCTGAGGAAGTGGAAGGTTCCCGTAAAAATGGAATATATCATAAAAAAACAAAAAGACAAAACAGGCAGGCATGATGGAAAAGTATTACTGGAGTTTAATAACCTGATCATAATCTGTATAAATGACACAGGTTGCAGGTGCTGGGAATGTCCTCACTGCAACTATGTGATTGAGGAAGTATGGTTTTATGCCGCTGTTATCAATATTCCAACAACATCATCACAGGGGACACCAGAAAACGGCTTCACATATTATACTCATGTGAGGATCATTCATGTGACAAGCAAAGGCCATAACCAACAGCAAAACTCCAATAGAAATTCTAGTTTAACATTAGTTTATGCAAAACTAGTCAAACTCAGGAATATGACAGTGACATGTCCCTGCTGATGACCACTTTCCTATTGGTAGAAGCATCTCTGCACAGATAACTTTCATGGACTAATTTAAATTAGAGTGAGCGAGTGTAATTTTAAGCTGCTTTTTAGCAATATTCCAGCAATATCATAGCAAGGGTTACCAGAAATGGGCTACACGTATTGTACCAGTGTCGGGAATTGAACCCAGGTCTTTGGCCTGATGAACAAATGCTTTAATCACCAGGCTATTCCAATGCCTTTTGTGGACAAGAGAGAAAAGGAAGTAATTTTCACTGTGAGTGAGTGAGTTAAATTTTAAAATCACATTGGCAATATCTCAGTCATCACGTGACTAAAGCATACTGTGTAGAGGACAACATATTCAAACAATGTTGAGAGCTGTACTATGCATGCCACATATGAGATGGTGTGTGCATATTAACACTTGTTGTGGCACTTGTAAATCTGGAAATATGACACTAAAGAGAAACACTGCTTTCAAAGAAAAAAAAATATAGAATTTCTAAATAACATTTCAGTTATGAAGAGCATTCTAATGAATTCCTACCCTAACTCGATACTTATTTTGTGAATAGTGTACAAACATAATTCTCAGTATCAGAAAGAATGTATGACAGGAATATATTCAGTATATTAATGAAAAAATTGGGCTTCTAGACCTTTGATACTACCCAAAAGCAGGAGACCAATCTTTTTTTTTACCAATAATCCCAAACTCCTTGTCTGAAAACAAATCATTATTTCTTCAGATGGAACTAAAACAGAATCATTACATATAGATAACCTGACATCAACACATGGGGCAGTAGTGGGGGATGTCTGTGATGGCAGCAAGATGGAAGATGATGGAGAGACAAGTAACAGATGTGATGAAAGAAGTAGACAAGTTGATGGAAGATGGAGAAACTGAAGGTCACATTAAGAGCTGTAGCAGAAGACTGATGCATTGTCAGGCTTTGTGAACAGACACTTACTCAGCTTAGCCGTACCTGTAGCCCCAACATAAAAAACAGCAAATAAGAGGATAGTTCAAACAATGTCCAAAACAAACTCAAGAAGCAGATTCAAACATCGTCCAACTCAAGGTGAAGCACATGAGCTTTTCAGAACTTGTGTCATGTCAGCATGGTGTGCTGTGGGTGAGATACAGTTTGTGATGCATCTGTGTTACGTTTATCTCATATGAATATCATATATGTTATAAACTGATTACATCCTATGGCATTCAGGGTAGTTTATGCATGGACAATTCAAAGCAATATAGATCTGGGGCTCTGGTTAGTGATGTGGCATATAGAAAAACCTTGGAAATCTAAGTGACTATGAAACAGTATCCAATATTTATGTCAAAGAGTTTACGGTGGTTTCCAAATTCAAGTTATTCAAAGCTTCCATGATCCTCGAGGAATCAAACTGCACTGAAGAACAAAAACAGAAAAGACAAAATTCTACATCAAACCATTCCTAAAAAGTAGGTGAATGTGACAATCTTTCAGGATTTATATGCCACAAAAGATCCAATAACATGCTGCACATGTTGACTCTGTGAACTGACAGCTGGTACAAGTGTGTCTGTTGCAGACATCCATACCAGAGTGCAACAGGTTGGTCATTTCAAACATACTCATATCTCTGAGTGATAAACCAACACTCAATCTCTGAATATACATGATTTTGATTGTAACAAATAACTCATTTGAAATGAAAAGAAGCCCCAGGGAGACCAGAGATGAACTGAGGAAATCTAGACTTGCTTCCTTTAAGGACATAGCATTGCAGGCAGGGTTAGGATGTAGGGAATCTAATATGGTTCAGGGAGTGTGACACAGACTATGTACGTGAGTGGTTTTATGCTGGTTTTAGCAATATTCTAGCACTAGCATGGCAGGGGACACCAGTAATTGGCTTAAAACAGTGTACCATATAGGGAATCAAACCCAGGTCTTCAGCAGGATGAGCAAATCATTTATACACTGGACTACCCTACCATTCCTACTTTTATACTGAAACAGTGACTGTGTATAAACATACTAAGGTGGACTGAAATGGTACTTGCACTGTCAGAAAACCTACAGCATGATCACTCTGTCTCTGACCTTTGTCACATCACTACTATATTGAAAAGATATACTTTTAGCTGAATGAGGTGAAGGTTCTTCAAAACTCTAACATGAACACTGCTCATATTTGACGCTGTACTTCCCTACGTGTGGATATCACATGGAGGCAGCACTCATGGTACTGTTTCTTTCAGCTACGAAAGTCATCAGTAGGTCACAGTGACCTAATATGCTACTACTCAGTAAGATGCAAGAGGAAGAAGAATGCATCTAGCCAATGTGGGTCAAGTCCATGTTCTTCTAATGTTTTCAAAATACTGGAGACGCAACGATATATGGTGACCTTGACCATACTTCAAAGACAAATAATTGTCTAGCATCCCTGGTCTAACACCAGCATATTCTAGGAGAGACTTCTTGGTGTAAGGCCTTAGAGACACCTGTCCCTTGACAAAAAAGTCCATAATTTAAGACTTTGACCTGTCTACAATGAACCAAAGAAGTTGGTCAGAGATGTTCCAACTCTTTTGATTACAATAAACAACTTGCAACAGCTCCCTCGTACCTTTGAGACAAATGATTAATCCACGAGCTATGTTATTTCTTATTTCCTCTCCTCACAATTGTCTCCATTGTAAATCTCTTTGTGATCTGCAAAGGGTGTCAAAATATTTCCTGTTTTTGTGATGCTAAGGGAAGATATTGTGTCTTCCTCACAAAAGCGTAATTATTTCACACAGGAGGTTAGTTACAGTGTTAGTACAGTGTTACAGGAGGTTTTACAGTGATGCAGTGTTACAGTGTAGAGTATCACAGCACAGTGTTACAGTTCTAAAGTGCTGCAGTACTGGCAAAACCCATGCAGTTAGTTCAGTATGTGGCACTGTCTGAGACATGAAAGAGATGTAGTACACTACTAAAGGGTGTGAAGGGTGTTGTCAGGGAAACGCCTTAATGGCACCGTTAGAAGAAACATCCATCCAGGGGTCATGCCAGACTCTTTATCTAAAACTATATTCCATACAACGGACACTTTTCTGATCTTTGCATCATTTCACATAGTTTGAGAATCAACATCAAGTACAGAAAGAATATATCTTATCAACTGAACAAAACAATACAAGTAAGCCACTTGTGCATGACCCTGACCTTGCTTCCATAGCCAGCCCTCCTTGACGGGGTTGAAAAACGTGTGCATCAAATCATTCCCATCATCCTCAGGTATCTTGAAGGGCTCCTTCTTGATGTTGTCGTACAAACTCTGCAACAATACTTGAAGTTGAAGTGACGGGAATCCTCTGTACTTCAGCAAACTACATATAACATGACTTGGGTTATCATGAAAATCAGGGAAGAATAGCCTTGGGATACAGCTTGATTATCTCAAACACAAGTAGCAAATTTGTCTTCTGGTCAAATGACCTTGGCCCTTCACCTTAGCAAAATGTAAGGGATCTTGTCATGACCTGAAAGTGTTCTTCCCTCAGTAAGTGAAGTATCCTTCAGGCTAGACTACATGTCCAAATTCAAATTGTCTACATTTTTTCTATCATTGTTCCGTATTGAGGTTGGTTTACGTTCTTAAAGACAAAAAAATCATGAATCAGAGAGTGAAAATGCTTTCACACCTTTCTCAGCAACAACCAAGCATGTTCGGTATTATTCATGAAATTTTAGACCAGAAATGGTATTGACACAAATTTGTAGCAACTTGCAGACTAGAACCACAGTCAGCTTAACATATGGCTACCCTACATCCTAAACACAGCGAATAAGGTTTTAAATCAAGGTAGCAATATCACATCTATAGCCCAAATGTCTGTAAATATTCAAGTCTGCGCTGGATGAACTGTGACCTAAAATATCATGTACTGGGTAGACAATTTCACGTACTATAAGTAAGTCTTCTGGCAGGTCCCCGCCGTCGTTGATGCCACGATTCATCTGAATGAATCTCTCAGCTGTAGGTTTGTCCTTGACACTGGGGTTGTGTAAGCTGGTGTTCAGCATGATGATAGCAAAGGACAGCACATAGCATGTGTCTGAAATAAACAGATTGTTAACAGCCAATGACATCAACATAGTTTAGAGAAACAATCATTGTGTACTGCCTTGAAAAATATAAGCCCAACCCGCAGAACATAAAAAAAAAAAAAAAATGCTTTGTTGTATAATGCTCTTTTACGTGATATTCCATCCCATATTAAGCAGTCTGCAATCAAGTCTGGACCAGACAATCCAGTGATCAACAGAATGAACATAGATCAATTGAGATATGATGGTACGTGCCAACCAATTAAGAGACAGACCATCCAATCTGGTCAGACGCCTCTTACTACAAGAAGGGTTGCTGAAGACCAGTTCTAACACTTGTTGTAGTAAAGGCATATTTGATCACGTATTGTGTGTAATTCACATGTGCTATGTAAACATGGACATGAATGTTATCTTCCAAAATCAGTGGATTACCATCATAAACGGTAGTTCAAATTAGAATGCTACATAGAAGTAAAAAATCTTCAAACTGAATACTAAATAGACATGTAAATGTGTAAGGTCTGGTGTATCATATGTACCAGTGCTAGTGAAGACGCCTTGATTCATGTCGCAGTATCGCTCGGCAAAACACTCCATCATCCTGTCAATCTTTTGGGCCTCGCCGGGAAGGCGGAAACTCCACAGGAACTGTCTGTTGACAACAATACAGCAAAGGAATGATTGCTTAGCAATGCAATCAGTATAAACATGACAGGATGAGATACAGTCATATATTCATATCAGATCCTGACTATAAACATTAATGACAAAGCTGATGTCGACCATATGAAGTTCTGACATTAATCCTGTTGGCTGTACCAAGACTAGATGTAGACAGATTGGCTGTAATTAGATGTTGGCTGTTTGAAGGTTGCAGCTTGGAGTGAGTGAGTTTGGTTTTACACCACTTTTAGCAATATTCCAGCAATACTCCAGCAAGGGACACCAGAAATGGGCTTCATGTTATTGTACCCATGTGGGGAAAGTTAGATATTGGCTGTAAATAGATGCTGGCTGTTTCAAGAAAGCACACAACATGTTGGCTGTATCAAGATGTTAATGTGACTGCATTGAGACTTCTAATTAAGTTTTGGTTTCATTAAAGGTCACATGCAACCAAAAAATCAAACACAATTAAAACACATTTATCACTTATTCATGACATATAATATACATTGCTGCTTTTAAAAAAACAAATAAACAAAATTATAAGCGTACAATCGCGATTCAAAAGTGCAATATTTTGTACTTGGGCTTACTTCCCCCGAAACGAAGCCCTCGGGAGACCGAACCCAGTCATAGCGGGTGGATATGCACTCAAGTGTAACGACGGCTTCCGATTGGCTGGTTCATTTGCTGATATGCTGAGGGTTCATTGTGTGTACAGAAAGATATCTGTTTGATGGGCATTTTAGAAGTATAGCCAGTCACAGGAAAGTAAGATTCTGTATGGAAACAACTTCTTTATGTGTACTTGATGTATCGTTTCAGTATGGATTCATATACTGTTGTCACACAAAATCACACTAAAAGAAGTCGTTATCCATGAAGAATGTATATAGAGATGCTGGGTTTTGAAAATACATGTTCTCTGAATTTGCGCTCGATCCAATCAAAAATCATGTCAGTAGAGATGGTAAACTACTGCGTGACTGTAATCTGGCATTCGTCCAAGTACAAAGCAGGACTTGAAACTGACAAGAGTTTGCACCAGTTTCCGTCAGATCCAGTCATCCGAAAAAAATGAATGTAGTATGTTTGCAACCCACTGACATAAAAACATGTCATGTGTATCATACGTGCCTAATTACGTAATGTGGCAGACACGGGACTCGGGTGCACGAGTCATAAATCAACTTGTTTTCTTTATGTCGTATAGTCTGATAGGTGTTAAGTTCAAATTGCACGTGGTCAATGATTGAAGCTGTGTATTGCATGTTGTCTTTAGCAGACAGGCAGGCAGACACATAGGTGTGAATACACCAGACACTGAGCTTTCTCTGTGACAGACACTGCTTACCACAAGCTTGTTTACGTAACGAGTAGATTATTTACTCGTTTGTGTACACCACCAAGATTAGACTACTGCTCACAACCTCAGACGCTAGGCATGCATACTGTTTCAAGCTCCGCGAACCTATTCACTGCGCAAGCGTCACGGGCGCAGCGCAGCACAGGTACTGAAACCAGTTTTCCCCCCAGCGCTGGGGGGAATTTAGTGAAACATTTGAACTCCGATTTCGCGGGCTTTTTTTCATCGCGTTTTTTTTCAACTTTATAGGTTGAATTGGCATTTTTTATGATTTGTTTCGGTAAATGCATACCGAAAGGTACCAGAATCTGCAAAGTTGTGTTTTACGTTGCATGTGACCTTTAAACTATTAGATAACCTGTTCCCTGGGTCAATATGTTACAAAAGCTGTCAAAAACACATGGAACAGATGTTGCTATGAACAAACACCCAAGGAAGAAAAGTCATATTGACAACTACACATGTGATACGACATTACATTACAATTAATAAACGTTTTCGACGCGTAACAAGCTTCATGTTATCTGTTTCCACATGTTCACCTTAATTTTAGCATGGCATTGGTACAGGCCATTAAAGAATTGATAAGTGGAGCATATAGGTTAATCTAAATATGTTGCAGGCTTTTACTTGATAGATATATTCCAAACATACACGCCATGTGCAAATGATCATTCTCTCTCTCCATCAGTGTTAAAGAATAAAAGTTGTACATCATCCACAACATTGATAAAGATATCTCTTGTTGAAGAACACATTAAAGGGACAATCAGCCACAGAGCTACTATGTTCAACAACCTCTAGATAATTCCTCATTCACAGTGTTCTAACTTATGGTTCGCACATGCAAAGGGAGGTAACTGCTGTCCAATCTATTTGGAACAAACTGATAAACTGTTGACTCTGCTCCAAGAGAGACTCATAATTAACACATGCATCAGTAAAATCACACTGTTTATCAACATTTGTAATGATAACGTTTAAATGATCAGTTCCTGGCTACGCCTGAAATCCTTTCTGTCTTATTACTGAAAAAATACTCTAGTTCCTGTTTTTCCTTCACCACTGGCATTCACTCATAAACTATTTAAGTGGTTACCCTGTCTTGTGTTGGATCTTAAGGAGACACCATTTACGAGCTTTGTCTTCATAACATATCTTTATATCCTTTGCTATAGATAATAAAACTGAAGAACATCCATCACTCTCCTCCATTTCACATTATCTGTTTGTTTCCTTCACAGTATGTCTCAATTTCTGGACCAGTGCCCTGATCCACAAAGCATTCATAGAGTCATGACATTTGTAAGTCTATGATAAACTATTGAGTTACATAACAAAGTGATCATAGTCCTGAGGTAATTATAACTCCAAGGCACAAAGTGCTCAAGCCAAGCCAATAATATGTAAGATCACTTTGTGGATTGAAACCTGACAGTTGAACAATTTTCTGCCATTGCAGTTGCTTCCTAAATAACTACCTGTAACATTCAGCCTTCCAGGTTTCTTCACAACAGATGTGACAAGGATGACTTGAGACTATATCTATTTCCAAGGTCAAAGACTCATGATGTGTGTTACATTTCAAGATTTCTAAGAATTTTATTGATGTCAGATGATTGCATAAACTGAGAAACAGGAAGCCTATTTAGATAGCAATTTCAATGACAGTCTGAAGGAAATCAACCACTGATATCCTACGGTTTAACTTTGTCTCTCCTGAATGACAGAAAAAAGAAATGTTTTGCAGTATGTTTGGAAATTCATAATACAAGTATCATCTGACAGTTTCTCACCTGAGTGCCTGCACCAGGATCATGTCGGAGAATTCATGCAGGTTGACAAACGCCTTCAGGACCTCGACATTGAACTCATTTCTGAAACACAAACATATACCATAAGTAAGATATGCTGCATTTTGAAGACCCTCCCCCCAAAAAGGCATTCTGTAGAAAGAGGTTGACTTATCTACAAGCTTACACTTTCATCAGACACCTTTTTCTGTTGCTAAGCAAACAACTCTATCACTTTCTAAGAATGAACTGTGAAGCTGTCAAATTTGCACTTAAACATCACTAGACGTGTTGCTCTAAATTTAACCATAACCAGCAATCAGATGTGCCTATATTCCCTATCTATTAAAGATTTAGTTAAAACATACCCCTATAATATAACAGAAATGAATTTTGATGATAACTCACATATTTGTGTCCACTTATCATGTTTATAGAAGACAACAAAAATAAGATAATATCTTTCACGTTAAGTGCAAGCAGAGGAGGAAGACTGACAATATCTCTTCCTCACATACTACAATAAAAATCATGAAAGTCCCAAACCAGACAAAAAACACGCTTGCTTAGCACTGAATAAGTTTTCTGGCGATTTTATCAGTAATCTTAGAATGCCCAAGCTTATTTCTTAACACAACACAAACTGTAGACTTGCACAAGTCTCTACACTTAAAACTAATATTTTACATGATAATTTCTGAAAAATAATAACTAAGAGACTGGCATCCTGTACTGTCTGCTTATCTAGACTTGTAGTCTACTGTACAGATCCTGAAGCAAATATATCCAAGAAAACCCTGGCAAGTCTCTAAAATGTGATTCTAAAAGATTAGATTTCACTAGCTAGTTGAAGATGTCTCAGGGCTCCTTTTCATTATATTCTATTTATTTACGATGAACCTTTTTTCTGTAAAACATGTTCATTTCAGATATTAGTTGTGGGTGTGGTGGGCTAAAGCGCCAAGCTAGTGATCCAGCAAGGTTGAGGTTTCGGGATCGAGCCCACCTGTAACTAGGCGTAAAATCCTTGAAGTCAACTTCGTGTGCAGACTCTTTCCATGTAGTCACAACCCCTAGTGTGCAGTACACAACCCTACGCACTTAAAAGAACCCACAAATCCGTTGGTATATGACTAGATGGTGGCTACATGAATACATGCATACACCTAGTGGCGGGTACAGCAACGTGCAGTGAACTCTGACAAAGTGCTGTGACTATGTGTCCCAGTCCACCCACCTGTAAATCTGGGAACCACATTAGGATGAGAGAGTTACAATAACCTCACTGCACCTAGTGGCAGCAAGAGTTGTATACTCCCCAGGGAGTTGAGATTGATAATACGATGTGATGCTGGGATGGACATCCAATGATTGTGGGAAACAAATAGCAGCGCCTTGAGCAAGAAATAGTTGCATGGATATGTGCACTGTATAAATATCTCACATAATTATAATAATAATAATAATAATAATAATAATAATAATAATAATAATAAAAAGTTGCTAGTCTGCTAGTCTCTTTGAATGATAGAATTACTATACATCCATGGGCTCATTCAGTACAACCTTGGAGCAATGGTTGGCAAACTGTATCACCCCTTGTCTCCCTTTCCATGATATGGAACACTGAAGTCATGTATCCAACTCAGTATAAAGTGTAACCTAAAACATCCTGCGTGACATGTAGCCTCTCACATGTCTGTTTTACCTCCCCAGTGTCAGGTGGTGCTATGCCCTCAGTGGGATCATTCTCTCCCCGTTACTTCAACTCTCACCCCCAAACTCACACTTCACACAGATATATCTATGTAAACAGTTTCCTACGCAGACCCTGAAACAAAAATATCTCAAACTCCCAAGTCTCCAATACATTGTTTAGTATTTCGTTTTCTTCAAGTGAAAATGATGAAATCCTCGGGATCCTTGCTGCTATATTTTAAGGATAATTTGACCCCTCAAATTCTTAAACTACTCCAGTTTTGGTGCCAGGACAAGTATGGCACCTTTGATACATTTCCTCAAATAAAATAAATATTCTTAAGAAATGAAATTACGTAAGTGAGGCTAGTCAAATTTTCAAAGAAAACAAAAACTGAAAATAGAAAACCCAAACCCTGGCCTCTAGAGCTACTTTGGATGAGCTGAAATTGGATATGCAATATATTTCTGAGGCATAGGGTGCAAACTATAGGTAGGAACTTAAAAACTTAGGATTGAAAGATGCATGAGATATGAAGCAGGTGTGTGGAGATCCCTCTGAAATATGTACAGATGGCGTCAGCACACACAGCTTCTCCACAGCAACGTTCCTCAAGTTTCTTCTACTGTCAGGTATATTCCCTCAACAACTTTTGATATGCCCCCTTTCTGCGATGACATAACACATAAGTAAAGCAAACCTAGAATAAATATTTAGGGGAATGTTGACAGACATAGTCGATCTTGATGTCTTCACTGATAAACTTAAACTTCCTGTACACATTAAACTGATAAATAGCTGAACCCTTCACACAATCTTGTATAATAATTCTTTCTATTTATCTAAGATGAAATAAATCCTGGGTTCTTATGATATTTCTTGAGTGGGCTCCAAAAGCCATGTCAAAAATGCAAAACCTGGGTCAAGCCAGACCCTGCCCATCATACGGATGTAAATATTTATCCTTTTCCTCCATAATGCATATAACAGGCATACCAGTGAATTCAGCAGAGATGCAACTTGGCACCAGCCAGCTAGCACGAATCAGGTTGTCTAAAGGTATAGGTATTCTAGGGTTGACTAACATCTTGGCTCAGAAACGAACATATTTTACAGATAAACAGTTCCTGAATTATACTCATATAACACATGAAGCAGCCAAGGGACTTTCTTCTTCTTCAGAAATTGTGGTAATCTAGACTTGTCACATATTGTCGATTTGCCCCATAATGTCGGCTTGCATAGGAGTTACTGGGTATGTTTTTCAGGGTCTGTATGACAGATTATCATAGCGGTTATCTCTATTTTGGACAAAAACATTTCAAGTTAAGTTGGTTTCTGTATTCAGATTGCTTCTGAAATGATTTGGTAAACCATTTAGCTATATTTCATGAGAAAGCTGAATGAAGCATGAAGTAAATGATTCTCCATTATTGCCCATGTGTTATAAGATAAAGGGTTTAGCACTTGACCTGATGGAACTGTGTACCCAACCTCAATACCAAAGTACGGAACTGAACCTAGAGCCTTTGCCTGGTAAGTAGAATTTCCTTATCTCAACTTCCACTGAACGTGACCTTCAACCCTAAAACCAACAACAGTGACACTGACCACCTAAAAACACAAAAACCCATCTACAAAAATGCAACTACATCATCATTTATGACAGTAACTGGCTCCTAATACTACAGCCCCATGTGCACAAAACTGAAGGACAATGTTAGAATATTGGCCCTCAGTAACCCATACTTGTCACAGGGGGCGACTAATGGGATCGGGTGGTCAGGCTCGCTGACTTGGTTGACACGTCATTGGTTCCCAGTTGTGAAGATTGATGCTCATGCTGTTGATCACTGGATTGTCAGGTCAAGATTTCATTATTTACATACAGCTGGAATATTGCTCAGTGTGGCATGTAACTAAACTCTCTCAACTTAACATGTCACTGCTGCATAAGTTTCTGTGACTAGGTCTTGCATTCATTAGAAAGATGTTCTGGACCTGTCTTCTGACTCACAGGCTGTAAAAGCATTCCTTCCAATGGCCATTTTCCAATAAACACTAAACCATATGACCTGTTTCACCTCAGACAAATAATAAACGTAAACGATAGAAAATATCTCTCATTAACCAGAAATCCTGTTAATAAAGAAAATAAACACATTGAAGTAATTTAAGCTGAATTGCCTTTGCTTCTGTTCACAAACCAATACTGTAAAGAAATTGCCACCACTAAGATTGTGGAAATATTTGTGGTATCAGAACAGATCCCCTTGGATACACAAAGTTCAACAGAACTTTTATAAGTAGGGATCTCTCACAAGGAAGCATTATGCTCTGAAAGCTTGGATACAACAGCTCCTTCATAAAGACTTAATGATCCCTAATGACACATATATGTTTTGGATAAACTTACTTTGATAAAGTATATTGGGTTTCCTGCATGGCTAGGCTTTTAAGAGTCAGCTCAGCAGCATGCACTCTGAATAAACACATCACAGCATCGTGGGGCAGAAAAAAGACTTGTTTAAAAGTTTCAGGAGGAATTTTCATGTTTATGTTAAGATTTGAACACATGAAGCCTTTCTCAACCAGAATACCTTGTATACTTTGGAAGATGATATAATCCATCAAAGCTGAACTATCATACATGGATTCCTAGAGAGATTGCGTTGCCTCAATCATCAATATTTGTGAATATAGTAGGGGATGTTGGCAGGTATCTTTCGTAACAACAGAAAGCTAGCACTGTTTGAAATGAAACTGTAATTGTCATTGATTTTTATAATACATTATTTTTTTTTACATCTAATGTTATAGACTCAAAAAAGGCATGGTGGGCAAGCTAGCTGAGGTGCCTGGTGGGTGATCCAGTGAGCGTGAAGTGTTGGCATCAAGCTCACCTGTGACTGTGTTGTATAAACCTTGAAGTCAACTTTGTGTCACAACCACTAATGTACAGCACACAACCCTATGCACTAGAAAGGACCCATGAAAGCCTTGACATACCACCAGATTTTGGCCACTTGAATACGTGCAAAACATCCTGTTGCAGGTATAAGCAATGTGCAGTAAAACCTGCACAAAGTACAGAGATTAGGTGTCCCAGTCCACCCAACTGTGAATGGGTATGTTTTAAGGATGGGAAGGCCACATAAACTCCATGCACCTAGTGGTACGGTATCATCTCTGTGGAGTTGAGACTGATAGCAAGATGTGACACTGAGACTGACATTGAGGTAAGAAATACCTCTGGATTGAGCATGTACTAGTTGCGTTGTTATGTGCACTAAATTAATATACTACAATAAAAAATAAACAAACAATTCCAAATAAATAATAACATTAATCAGGTTACCGTATATACCCGCGTATAATGTGAGTATTTCATACCTAGAATGGGGGGGTGGGGGGTGGGGGAGTGGGTCGCATTATACACGGGGTATAAGATCTTCCGGTTTTTTCAGCTGTTTCACGTTCAGTTTCTACTAATGATGTCAACTGGCGTTTGATAGCCTTCCCGGCACTTCACAAGAAAACTTCACATTTAGGCCGAAATAACTGTTAATATTCGAAATAAGACCATTTGTATCTTGTTTCATTGTTTTTTTTTATGTATATATATTTTGTATGTAAAGTTGAAATGACCATTGATCCAGATTTACAAGCCAGCTGACACAGTAAACAGACACGAGAATGACAAATTGTAAAAAACACTGAAAAATCAAACTGGGGTCAAGGGGGCCACTCTTTCCGACCATTCCCAATGAAATTTGTTCTTTACAGTTGAGTCAATGAGTTTTAGACGATTGTCATTTTCACCTCGTTTGATAATGGTAGCCATTTTTCCACGAAATGCTGTTTACCACGGACACAAAGGTATGGCTGTTCACTCCTCATACATTACCACTAGAATAGGTTACTGATTGTGCCGTATACTAAGAACTGGGGTTCAGAAACTCTACAATTTCGAGTAGGTTTCACTGGTTTGCTCTCTGTGTTAGAAACATAAACTCCCCACAAAGCAATCATTTCCGTTTTTCATGAGCAGGATCATCTCATATTTCTTTTATCTATTTAGTATAGTACATCCATATTTTTATATATTTAACTTAAACACTTATTTATTGGATGTGTGCTGGTAATGTGCTTCATTCTAGGTCGTTTTTGCGTAATCCGCTCCACAAAGCTTCGTACAAAAACAACAACACATGACAAAACACTTTTTTATTGGCACCAGTGATGATTTTTCCTTGATTTTGAAGGGGTGTAGAGGGGTGTCGCATTATACGTGGGGTTGCATTAAATGTGGGGTCGCATAATACGTGGGGTTGCATTAAATGTGGGGTCACATAATACGTGGGGTTGCATTATATGTGGGGTCGCATTATACGTGGGGTTGCATTATATGTGGGGTCGCATTATACGTGGGGTTGCATTATATGTGGGGTCGCATAATACGTGGGGTTGCATTATATGTGGGGTCGCATTATACGTGGGGTTGCATTATATGTGGGGTCGCATTATACGTGGGGTTGCATTATATGTGGGGTCGCATAATACGTGGGTATATACGGTACTCTACCACTGAACATTTCAGAATGGTCTACTAATAGAAGTTGTGTGTCTAACATTACCTCTCTCCCAAGTAGTCTCCTATGGCTGTCTTGTTGAGGCCTTCCCCTTGGAACAAGAATCTTGCCACATCATCAGCTGTGTCTTGCAGAAGGCTGTGCTCAATCAGGTACTCGATACCCTGAAAACAAAAGCACTCATGTTAACATGATGGTGAAATAAGTCCATGGTGAAAACATTCCGGTCAACCAGTGAGAACACATTAATTCAATTCTTAAACAGATGGGCAATAATTAGTTATTCCACAAGCCCAAGAGCATCTTAAGGGATCGAGCAGTCAGGTCCTGTGATTTGGCTGACTATTATTGTACTATGGCTAGGTCAGGAAGGATGACAATAGCTGGATGAAAAACTTCTTTATTACAGGGAGAGCAACGTTTCAGTGTCGGTTTTAAACCTGTTATCGAGCAAGTGAGTTTTTTCAAAAGTCGATCCAGTTTCATTTTTTAATAATCTGCCATCATATAGCCTAAGAAGTGCAACATAAATATGTGACAATATATACAACAGCAAAATAACACAACCAAGATCACCTCTACCCACTGTATTGTTGCATGAAATTTCAACATTGCCTGATTAGCTATTATTTCAACCATTATTCCACTATGTCAACATAGGTCCCCATTTAGAGAGCTGGCCAATCAACACAGGCAGGTAATAACAAACACGTGGTGACTGTAATCCTGTAGTACATCACTAGTTTGCCTGTATCAGCAATATTACCGCTAGCTCATCATACAACATTCGCTCACTCGCTCGCTCACTCATCCACTCACTCAAGGGTTGATCAGCTCCATCATTAGTTACTGAATGAAGCCTGACACTCCCCAACCGTGCACTGAGAGGCCATACAAGTGCTACAGTTACAGTTCTATATCAAGCGCTGTCCTAGATTTCAAGTACATGATTTATCATGGCAATCTTTCTTGTTTCCAGCAAACAACTCAGGGACTGGGAAAGAGAACTTTGACAATGGGCCATTTTCAGGATTATTAGCCATTTTCTGAATTTAGAATGGGCCACTGCCCTTGTATCAATAGTAAACTTCCAAATCTTAATGGGCCATTTTTTATTCCAATGTGCAAAATGGTCCATGGCCCCTGCCTTTCCCAATCCCTGAACATTACAGTTTCAGGAATTTTAATCTGGTCTAGATTCCAGTGTGTCATGATGCTTGTTCAAGGTGAACAGTATTCTTGTTCACAAGAGTATTAACAACAGAAAATATGTCACATCTTAGTGCTGCTAGACCCAGCTTAAACCACTAGTCTGAACCCCTGGACTTGTAAACTTCTGTAATGTCTAGTGAGCTCAGTCATATTTGCGGACTGTTTCTTTGTTTAATGCCGCACTGAGCAATATTCCAGCTATATGACTGTGCTCTGTAAATACTCAAATCTGGACCAGACATTTCTACCGACCAACAACCTGAGCATTGATCTACGCGATTGGGATGCATGTCAACCATCAGCGAGGCTAACCATCCAATCACTTTAGCCACCTCCCACTACATGCATGGGTTTCTGACGACCAGCTCAAGTCTGGACATACATGGTTAACTTCAAACAGCAACACCAAAGCCTATACCATGAATTTAATGTTGGGGCTAGCAAACTCCAACACTTTGGGCACAGACTGACACTGTGTATGTAACAGGAAGTAAACTGATAGAGGGTAAATCTAAACACATTTCTACATCATTTCAAGGGGTTCAGTGTGAATTTGTTGGGACCAAGTTCATAGTGAACAAGTGGAGATTGTCCCTGATGCTATTTAGTGCAGCCATATCTAATCAGACCTGCAGGCAGACTGACAAAAGCACATGGAGTGCACCATGTTGACTGATGCACATTGGATCATCACACTAGCATCTTTCATCAGCCTGGTGCAGCAGTGCTTATACCATTGTATACACCATTTCCTGAACTCAACAACACTAATTGTCCAGGCGGCATCACACTTATGTGGATAGCTACTACTTATACAAATTAACCTTGATGATTTGTTGAACGTCTGCTGTGAAGGAGTATTAAAACATCCACCAATTCTTACATTTGCTTTATTAAACTGATTTAATTAAACTATACCATGAAAAAAGGAGGGGATATTCCATCTTGTGAGCATTGATGCAGAAGGAACATCTCCAAAGGAATGGAATAAATTGTCACAGTTTTCCATTAATTTCTCTTCAGCATCAGTCTCCTCCTTGGTTTCATCATTTGCACTTTATCAATCTTGCAAATCTAATATCCTCTAACTGCTTTTTTTTAATGGCATATAAATTGTTTCATGGTGTAAGTAGTTGCCGTTTGTCTGACAGGGAAGTAGCACAGGTTAATTAACACAACATTTTATATGGCCCTGTTCAAATCTGGACTCCCACCATATGTTAACAGCAGATATCACAAGACCCTGTTTATAACTAGACTCCAAGCACAGTTCAACACAGTCTGTCACAGGTCAACAGTCTGTCACAAGACCCTGCTCACTTGAAGATGAAAGGTCAGTCTTGTCTTCACTCCAAGTACCAGGTTCACACAGACAAGCTACAGTGGCAGATCTGTGACACTGTGTGGTTCAGTGCAGACACAGGAAACCAAGCACTCAAAATAACATACATTCATAACCTGCAGGTCATCTGACTGAGGTCTGACAGATAAGTAATTAGTCTGTCATGCATGTTTTATTCTTTCCTGACAATTCATTCAAGTCCCCATTACCCTTTTTCAGTCTTAGAGAGAGCAAAATAATATATAAGAAACTATATGTGATCTAGGTGGGCCAGTGAGTTTAGTGTTATGCCACCTTTTGCAATATTATAGTGATATCACCGCAGGGGACAGCAGAAAAGGGCTTCACACATTGTGGCTATCTGGGGAACTGAACGCAGGTCTTCCACATGACTAGCAAACGTTTAACCACTAGGCTACCTAACTGCCCTGTTTGCTAGATGGGTAGATAAACTGTGGACTACGTATGAAGGGATCAATGGTCAGTTGAATAGAATGGATGGACACCTTGCTCGATAGATGAATGAATAAATGTTTGACAGGATAAAGGAATGTAAAAATAGCAGAATACAATAATTATTTGTATAGATGGGTGATTAAATAGCTGGAGAGATAGCTGAATGGGTGGGCAGATGATTGAAAAGCTGACTGGATAGATGGCTGGCTGACATGGACTAATGAATGGATAGCTGAACAGTTGGATAATACTGCTGGCTGGACAGATGGATTATAGACTGATCATAAGACTGACAAAGGACTGACAAAAGACTGACAAAGGACTGATGAATGTCTGGCCGGTAATGAAAGATAAGATTAAAAAAACGTAAAAAATGACTAGAAGGATATACTGATGAATGAGAAATACAAATAACAATGTATGAATAAATACCACACATACTAATGAATGGACCAGATAATTTATCCCATGAGATAAGATAAGATAAGATAAGATAAGATAAGAAAAGAAAAGAAAAGAAAAGAAAAGAAAAGAAAAGAAAAGAAAAGAAAAGAATTGTCACTAAGGTGACATAATATCCCGCTACAAATTATCAAATTAAACTTAGAAATTAATAAAAATGAAGGTAGTAGTTTAAGATGAAGTTAAATGGGCCCTCTGAAGATGAAGCTTGGCGATGAGGTATCTCAATGACAAGCTTAACATACCGAAATCTTCAAAGTGTTGCCATGACCTTGAAAAGTATGTAAAGGTCACCAAAATCAACTGGGCCCTGTGCCTTCCCTAGAATACGCTTGGAGTTGGAGTTGGACAAGTGATTTTGAAGTTCTATTAGTTATATAATATATTATTTTGAAACTGCGGCCACAAGGTAGAACTTCGTAACATTCATTTAAAAAGTGTGATGGATCTGACTGAATGGCCAGAGCTTTCTTCTGAACCTTTGACCGATAATGAAAAGATAGAGGTTGAAATTGAAGATGTGAATTTTGCTGGATATGTCCACGATTTTGTTAAGTTTGTTTTTCTGTGTAAGATGAAGACTGCCATACCAAGCATGAAAGCAGAAAGTTAAAATACTAATGTCTGCTAAAGTAATCTTATATGAATAAACATGATCGCAATTCCCACAGAAAGAAGCCTCTGTTGTGCTTTCATGTGTACATGATGTGAATTTGATTTCCATGAATGTTTATTATCAATGATAGTACCTAGATATTTATACTCTTCTTCTGCCTCTACTTCCTGTCTCTCAATACAAACAGGTTCCAATTTGCTTTTTCTGTCTTCAGAAGTCAATTATCATTGTCTTTGTTATGTTCAAGGAAAGGAAATCCTCTTTGCATCATGAAGTAAACGCAACAATACTTTTCCTATACTCTAACTCTCAATGACGAAAAAACCCAACCAAAGCTGCATCATCAGCAAATTTGAAATTCAAACAGGTGGATAAATGAGATATACAGTCATTTGTATAGAGTGTGAAGAGGACGGGGGGGGCAGGACACAGCCTAGAGGAGCACTGGTACTCACTAAATTAACGTCCGAAAGTGTTGGATTGACCCCAACACATTGAGGCTGCTTAGTTAAGAAGGCCTCTAACCATTTAATGATGTTACTATTTACGTCCATATTGAATAATTTTCTTATTATCAAATGTGGCTGGATTTTGTCGAAAGCAGAGGAAAAGTCTGCAAAGAGGATCCTTACATAAGATTTTGAATTCTCTAGATGAATATAGCTCTTATGCAACAGTGAAATGAGTGCATCTTCTACCCCACGTCCGGCCCTGTAAGCAAATTGTATAGGGTCCATTTGATGTCCACTATTTTGCTTAATTAAGCTTAAGATAATTCACTCCAAACTTCTCATGATTATTAGAGTATTGAAGGTTTTGACTTTTTGCGAACACAGATTATAGGTGATGTTTTCCAAATTGCTGGAATATGATGGGGGTTGGTAGACATTAGAAACATCACTCTTTATATCCCGCACAACAGTTTACAACATTCTCATAGTGCAATGATAGGTATTTCATCGGAGCTGATTGATTTGCAAATATTAATCTTCCCAAATGCTTGCATCACATCAAGGTTGGTTATTACTAAATTATCGTCTTCTGGTAAGTTTTGAATGAAGGCCTTTCTTGTCAGAGAGAAGTTATGTGCATCAACTCTGAGTAGAACTGACTGAGATCTCTTGCAAATAAGGCGTCGTTTTGAGTGTTCATTTACTGTCGTTGCCAATCATGGTTTTAATACCATTCCATGCTGCTTTCAAGTTATTACTTTGAAATTCCTTTTCTATAATCCTTTTGTAATCAAGTTTACATTTTTTTAGTTACATGTTATTTCTTTCACTTGAATTCTGTCTCCTGTGCAGAAAGCTTGCTTCATGTCATTGAGAAATCCTTTCAATTCAATGCTAGTCCAAGGTTTGTTGTTAGGGAAAAGCTTTATGGTTTTTGATGGTACAGTATCACTGACACAGACCTTGAAATAATCTGTTACAACATTGTTTATTATAATAAAGACGAACAGTGCAGTCTACAATGTAAACAAGCCATGAAAGCACACCACCTCAAGTTAAAAGGATAATGCTACATTCATTCAAGAATGCATGACTTCAATGCAACAAACGACCATAACAATTAGCGAAGTTGTTGTCACAGATCCTGTATGAGGGGATGTGAGATGTGTCTAGAATATCCTTCCTGCTGAAATAGGGCGGAACAAAGAGGCTTGATGTACGCCATGTCACTCTCCATCACCGGAATAACGTAGCATCAATGACGCACGCACATGTAGGTGGAAGTAAAGAAAGGGATGGTATGAAAAGCCAAATCAAGTATAGCCAGGGGAAAAAATCCAAGGAATTGCCAGGGTTACTTTGCCAAGAAATAGTCTGAATCTGATAGTACATTTGGATGGGCACTCCAGATATGCAAGCCAAACATGGAACTAGTTTCCTTCATAACATCTATCCCTGATCACATTTTAGTAATAATGGCAATGGCCAGACGTCAATCAATGGCAAGACTTAGGATTTTCTATTAAAAACAGTCCCTAAAATACATTGTTGCATAGAATCCTTGTAAAATGAAAATAGTGAAAATATGCTGAAATGTACTGAACTCCACGTCACATGGGCATGCTCTAAGCGCAAACAAAATGATTGCCATTATTAGCCCGGATAACCCCATCTGCCTCGGACATCTACAAGGGAACCCAAGGGCCTTAAATTGAGTATGAGCTGGTGAAGACGTGACAGGGGATGAGGAAGAAAAGAAGTACTTTGTTATATATATGCTCTAGTGTCTGTAGGACAGATTAAGCTTCTCCAGCATACAGGGCCTGTTTTGGACTTGGCTACTAACATAATATTCCTTCACTTTATCAGAGTCACTGAAATTAATGTTACAGACATGGTATGACAAATATAAAGAATTCTGGTTTCCAGGGCAACTGGTAACTTCAAATGCTTACTAGTTTATAATTATATTTCCTTATACTTAATGATCATACCATCACCTCTAATTTCATTATCAATATTCTTGTTTCAGCAATGTGATTTCAGAAAGCGTCTTACAGTCATAAACACAGTTAGTGGAAACATTAAACCTAATTTTAGTCTATACCTTATCTAAGTATCTACACACATTCAGTAAATATTAGTGCAAAGTTGTTCCAGGAATAAAAACAAACCTAATTCACATAAACGACAGATGATGATATACATGTATTTTTGCTCTAAATCGTTGGGGCTATCAAGGGGCAGGTTAATGAACTGATAAACAAATAAGAGGAGGAGGTAAAATCTGACCCAAGCTGCTGGTAGCGCTACATTCTCTGTATAAACACATATGCTGACTATTCCTCTCCAGGTTCATCAGAGTCCATGTGCCAAGGATGCCAAGCATAACAAGTTGCCCAGCCAGCTGTCATGTACAAGACAGCATATTGGGTTAGGCCGAACAAACAAACGTCTGTTTCAGGTAACCTGGCCACACCAGGCTGGTCTGGAGAAATGAATGAGTTTTGTGTTATGCCACACTCAGCAATATTACGGCTATATGGTGGTGGTCTGTAAATAATTGAGTCTGGACCAGACAATCCAATGATCAACAGCATAAGCATCGATCTGCATAACTGGGATCAGATGTCATGTGTCAACCAAGTCAGCGAGTCTGACCACCCAATTCTGTTAGTTGCCTCTTAAGACAAGCAGAGAAGACTTTTGTGGCAAGCACTGGTTGCAGAGAACTTATCCTACCCTGGATCTTCACGGGTACTGGAGAAATGAATAAACAGGAACAAACTGTTTTGCCGGGAGTTTTCATGGTGACTAATTCAACCCTGACCACTTGATATATCGGTGGTGCTATTTTCTTAAACACTAAACAATCATTTCTTTGAGCATCATTTAGGAAGTTGGAATGTGCGATACAAACGTGATGGATGACAACTTCTGTATTTCGGAAGTGCAAAAAGGGTATAGGGGTACAAGAATCTGTATCAGAATGGCATGCTCACAAAACAAAGAAGGTATTATTCATAAAGTTTGTTTTAATATGTAATAATGTTAATCCATACTGTTTGAAAACAAGTAATTATTACGTTTAAAAGAAATAAGTATCTATCAGCCTGCAAAACAAAACGTCTTTCTTCACAGTGAAGAAGTCTGCTTACAACACAACCCTACCTATCTGACCAAGAAAAATAAGGCAGCAGGCCTTTGCATATTATATAAAATAGTATTCCTACAATGCCTGTGAGATGTTTTCACAGGGTTCAAGTTCAGAGATGTTAACCTACTTGCACCTGGTGCAACTGGAGACAGAAACCTAGCTGCCCAAGACAACTTCCATTTGCACTGTTTTTCTTGCCATATGTAATGAAAGAAATATGCTACTGAACTATTTAGACGTTTTACTGAGTTTACCCATTCCAAAAATGACTTGCAAGCTAAAATAATAACCAGGTTGCACTTTGTAATTTTGGGCTGCACCAGTGCAAGTAACAAAGCACTAAGTCTAGCCCTGAGTCATGTAACTGAACAGGAGATTTACTGTTTTTGCCTCTTCGTAGTCTTTAAGAACAGTTTGCTCCATGTAACGTAATTAAAATATTTATATCAGTGTGTCTGTAGAACCATTTCACTTGAGATGGGTGATAATATGAATATTTATTCAGTTTATTTCATTAATATTCTACATGTGTCTCTTCCTCAATGTTGGTCTATGAAACATGTATGTATATTCTCCTTGCTTGTGAACCTTATTCAACTTGAGCACCAGTTTGAACACTTCTGACTTGTGGCCAAGGTCAATTTTTTTCAGATTTATTTCAGTTATCTCCATTTTAAACAAAACTATCCCAATGCTGTGAATCGGTTAACACGATAAACATACATTGTACCAGGAAGTTAAAATTTACATTTAAGACAAGGGTACTTAAATTTAAAATCAGAATAATATGCACTGTCATGACTTGATGAAAAATCTCCTTGACAAATCTCTGCCAGTGAAAATATATTCACAAGGTCAGATTTATGGCTTTTATAATGTTTGGCTGTGCTAGACAATCGAAACAAGTTGGCTGGCATACTGACTTGGCAACATTTCAGAGCCAGGATATTTAGTAACGCTGTGGGAAATACTGTATGTTTGGACTGGAAACAAGCATAGTGGAATCTATGGTAATCTAGAGGTTAGGGTAGCAAAGGGTATGTGTTTATCAATAGCAGCATTTAGGTTGAGTTGCTACAGCAATTTATACACTAGGAGGAAATTGTGGCTGCTGTTTGCCTAGTATGTGAGACACTGGGCAATTTCCCACCGTCTCCAGTCATCCTGACCCCAAGGATACCACAAGGCCCATTCCCACCCCTTATAGTCATCCTGACCCCAGGACACCTCTTGGCACCTTCCCTTCCTCACAGTCGTCCTGACCCCATCACATCTCTAGGCACTGTCCCACACTCATAGTCATCCTGACCCAGGACACCTCTAGGATGTCCCATCCTTACAGTCATCCTGACCCCAGGACATCTTTAAGCACCATCTTTAAGCACCCTTACAGTCATCCTCAACCCAATACATCTACTTGGATCATTCCCAGTTAGAGCCACAGTCGAATCAGTCCCAAATTCACAGCAACCAGACCTTATATCCTTTAATTAAATGAGTGAGCTCAGAATAGCAGTTTTTTATCAGCAACTTGGTACAGTGAGCTCTCTTATCTGTCGCTACCATTAACCCAACATAGACGGCAAGCCCATCCAGTCCAATTTCAGAACACTTTGGCAGTTGTTCCCATTGAAATAGGTTTTCAACCTAGCAACCAACACCGAAGATATTTAAAGGAACATCCACAAAACTGATACAATCAGTATCTATCTATATTTCAAACGGCTGTCTGACATGGTTATGAGGCTGTATTTGGGTTGAGGTTACGGACAGCTGTAGCAGACCAGTAATGGCTGTACCAATGGTGGATAGTGTACCAAGGCATTAACATCTCCTATTACCTACTACATTCTGACAGAGATTAGTACACTGAACATGACTGAGTGACCTACTCACCATCTTGGGGTCAAATTTTTCTGTGTTTAGTTTCCACAAATTATTGACCAAGAACAAATTAGGAAAGAGGTTAATTCAGGATCACTCCTATCTGATGTGAAGGATTATAGATCTCTACTAGTGTTACATTAATCATCTCCCACCAGAACAAGAAGGATTCAGACAATATATCATTATGATACATGTACATAAGCTAGGTGTGGCAGGAATGTGCCTAACACTGAATATACAATTATTGGAATATTGATAGCATATTGGAAAACACCCAAAACGTTGGAATTCCTCCCCGCCCTGGGGCTACCTTTAACATTAGCAAGAAAGTCAGAGGATGTAGTGTGAACTGTGAAAGATCAAATCGCATACCCAACCATATATTGTTTGATGAACAGCTTATAACTACAAAGACGAAAACTTGAATATTTCCATGACAAGAATACATCACTGCAACGAAAGGAAGAATTAAACTATAAGAAATAGAGGTAAACACACAACCAAACTAACACTGATTTCATACAAGTGCCAAATAACTAGAACATCTAGACTAGTCCCACTCGTCTTCTTACTTGTTAACCTCAACAGGAATAAAAGGACAAACAAAATACTTGCAACATACAGGTCCAAAAACTTGACACTGATTCCATGTGCAAGTGTTGCTCATTTTACTCCAGACCAGTGTTGTTTTTTTTTATTGGTACTTCAATGAATTACACGTGCTGAACCTCTTGACTAAATTACAGAAAAGCAAAATCGTGAAAGTCTAATAATCCTGGAGTAAACAGCATAATGGAACAACAGTATTTATGTCCACCTGCCTCGAGCAATGTATAACCAACACATGCTGGATGTTCACACGGCACATCAAATACAGCTGTTCTTGGTATGACTATTTTCTCTCTTTGAAAACAAACCTACCAAATGGCACTTTGGGGGCCATTAGAAAAACATAGTCACTGAACCTTTCAGAGTTGTGGGTGAATCCTCTCCTGGCCCATGATTCCCATTGATTTACATCCAATCCTACCTCATCTACTGCATATACAGATGCCATACTCCTGATGGAAGGAGTATCATGGAAAGAATAATCACAAATTGTCAAGGAATAACTCCCCAAACAATCCAAAAGTATTAATTATAAATACTTCATATCTTCATTCTAAACATGTTAGGAATATAAAGGTCTCCAACCCTTGCCCTGTGATCATGAACCACAGGCGTTCTTTTCCACATGGGAAGTGAACACTTTCTTTTGTGAGAGTTAAGTTTTCGAACATTGTTCCAGTGATGCATTTACCAATTATCTCACCTTCATTTAGGTCTAAATAATTTTAATGCTGTAACAGCTTGGATTTTTAAAATTCTACATGCAAATATGTAGATTCCAAGTTGAGCAAACATCAAAAACCTTAGGTAATAATGGCAGATGACGTCAGAAGACTAAATTAAATTTAGCTAGAGACATGTGTTGTCTTAATATAAAGAGCATGGCGAGCACTAGCCACTTAGCTTCAGATCTTGAAAAAAACATCTTTGAAAGAGATATAGCTTACACTGAACAACAGCCCACCTTCATGTAAAAGTTCACGCACAACAGTATAGTTATTGGTTGCACACTCTACCTATACAGTGGCTACACTGATATAATGTCTTCATATTTAACTCTTGCAGTGGAAAGTGTTCATGTTCTTGCAGAAAGGTGGCCTGCCATACACAATCACTGACAGTAACTCTCATCCTTCATTCCTTGATCCAAATAGTGTTCCAACATGCTGGAACATAACAGCCACTCACTCATACATGATCTAATCCAGGTTATCCATTGTTAAGACATAAAACAATACCTCTCAGATCAAGTTACCTATTTAACAGCTGACCACTGAACATAAGTGTAATATTAATCTTTGTACTTTCTAATCCTAGAATTCACAATTTCCTCCCTCATGTATGGCCTGTCAAGTCACATTACATCTAGGTTCTCTAAATTTACCATAACATTACATATTCTTTTATTCATATCAACAATCTTTTGACTCCCAGAAATGATGAGCCAAGATAATCAATCAAAACATTTTTTGTATCGTGTCTTAGTTGCACCTGGAACAAGTATTGCTTGTAAATAACATAAGACCATCTTATCATCTAAGTATTTATTTTCTACATGCATACCATGCCATCAACCTGATACACCTATCTTAGTGAATGGTTGCCCGTGAAGGTCCCGGGGTAGAATAGGCCTTCTGCAACCCATACTTGTCATAAGAGGCGACTAATGGGATCGGGTGGTCAGGCTCACTGACTTGGTTGACACATGTCATCGGTTCCCAATTGCGCAGATAGCTGGAATATTGCTGAGTGCGGCGTAAAACTAACCTCACTCACTAGTGAATGGTTCGTCTTACAGTGAGCTGCGGCTAGGATTTTAACTCTAGAACATCTATGAAATGGTGTGGTCATAACTTATACCTTTCTCAGCAGAATGTCTGTGAGAGGAGGTTTACTTCTTTTGACTGGTGTCTTTGTCTAAGCTAATACTGATATATGATGAAACTAATATTCCATATTTATATTTTCCAAATATTTGAATGCTAATGTACTGCGTGTACTGGCTACAATTAATAAAGGATTTTGGTATGAATTATCATTTCATGATACACCACTGTGAATCTGATGGCATGAATTCCTGGAAGCCTGTGTGTGGGAATCAAAGAGCAGGCATCACTTTAATCACATATTTCCACCACTGTGATTCTGATAACCTGACTTCCTAGTGGTGGGTGGATAGGAATCAAGGGGCAGACGTCACTTTCATCCAAATCCTCTACCACTGTGAATCTGATGGCTTAACTTCCTGGTAGTGGGTGGTGAACAGTAAAGCATATGGTAAACATACAAGAAACTCTCCAGCTGGACACACTTTCATAACCCTTCATTAGAGACCAGGGCCTTTCCACATCCAATCCAATTTATTTTGTTTGACATTTGGTCACCCTTAAAAACATGGAAAAAGGAGTGAATTTGGTTTAACTGTGTTGCTTTCAGCAATATTCAAGCAATATCATGGCTTCACATATTATACATATGTGGTGATTCGAACCCAGGTCCTTGGCATGATGATTGAATGCTTTTACTACCAGGCTATCCTGCTGCCCCAAATTATGGAAGATATATCCACAGTTAAATAAATTCTGAATGCTACATCTTACTAAACACACAGGCACAAAGTACCTCAGCTTACTTTGGTAATGTGCTGTAACTAAGTTACTGACAGAGCTGTGTTTCATACAACCCTTGGAATTATTCTCATTACATCAAATATTTAGGTCTTCACCCATCCTGGGTTGATCATCAAATTACAAAAAATCACAAAAGATTACACTGAACACCAAAAGGGTCAATCTGGACAAGCAAGTAAAAGGAAGAGGGCAGTCACAGACATATTTCTTAGGAAAATATCTTCCCCTCATTCACAGTATCCCATAGCTTACACAAACACAAAACAGGATTGTCCATAGGTAGACCTGGCATGACCTCGGTCACATACCTCATCTACTGCCACACCACGGCCATCTTCCCTTTGAAGTGTGCATCTATCATCCCACTGACATGCACACCATCACAACAACCTCCGAACAATCACACTCCCCATCCTCAACCTCCCCATTATGGTGCTGCAGGCATCAGGTCATGGACACTTGTAACTTGACCTGCCTCTTGAGGGGCATGAGGTCTTGTGACACCCAGCAATGCATAGTTCTGACACTCAACTATGTTCAGTTCTGACAGCAACCTTTCTCTCCTTACAACCAATTCAATATGTTAAACCCAACAATCAAGAGTTCTGATGCTATTAATTCATGCTCACTTCTTCTGAGACCAATTAGTGCTGACACGTAACTATGTCCTTTTTTGGACAGTATTCACTAAGTGTCAGACATTTAAAGACCTCTTTTGACAACCAAACTTCAAACATTGTCATGTTCTAAACCTTTCCACTACAAACAGAACCAGATTGATAGCACAAGCTAACGCTTCTTTGATCTATTAATTGTTGAAAAATTGTTACCAGCCAAAACAAAACAAAAGCACCAAACATTCTGAATGTCACAAAACAACTACAACAGTTCCAATTATACAGATACACCAAATGCTCATTCATGGCCTAACTTCCACATTAACTCATTAAATAATCAAGACAGCTCTCCTTCAGATTGAAATAAAAGGGGAGTGTGAAATTTTCATATTGGTCAGTACCTGCAGACACTGGTCCCAGACACTGTGTCAAGTTTCATACTGGGCACTACCACTACCAGTACCCACTGGAATCACACAGTGTGTGGAGTTTTCATACTGGCCAGAACCAGTACACACTGGTGGCAGACACTGTGTAAAGTTTCCATACTGGCTAGTACCAGTTAACATTGGTGCCAGACAGTGTGTGGACTTTCAATCATCATGAAGACAGTGGGAGGGAGGTAGTACCTAATTACACAGGTTTATGTTTGAGGGAATCTGGCAGCTGCCTAACCTCAAATGGTGCCTACTTTCATGTTCTACCTTCCTTTCCCCAGCAGAGAACTCTGCTCATTAACACTTAGTGATGGGGGTGGTGATGTCAGAAATATTACTGCAGATAATTAGTCTTGGTCAGCTGTTAGTGACAATTTGTGCTTCTTCAGCCATTCCAATTGGAGGTACATCATCAGAGAACTCTTGTGCCTCAGACGTAACATCTTCATAACTGACAAGTTGAGGTGTTAGACCTTGAGGCCATTTTGTTATCATGTATTACAGTCGAAATGCATATTGTGAAGAAAGTTTCAAGTTACAAATCATGATACTGATGATGATGGTGGTGATGATAAATATATTGAGACTAGTGGTAATCTGAATCCCTAGACAATGAAGGAAGGAGAGAAGCATCCAACCTTTACTATGTACAGATCTAATGTGTGAAGCCCATCTCTTGGTTTCCCCTACCGTGACATTGCTGGAATAATGTTGAAAGTGGCATGAAGCTACTAAATTAACTTACTATACTCACATTGGTACTGAATAACCGGTTACCTAGAAACATAATAAGGGATGACTGGGATTGAAACCTACAACTATAAGCTCCTGGCACACATAGGGGACACAACTGAGCATATCAAATTTCAGCACTTGAGGACTGGCCGAGAGAGATGCCTTCACAGCCACAACTATCAAATGTCTATGAGGCTATTAGTCTGCCCTCTCCGTTTAATCAGAAATTTGTTGACAGGTGCTTCGTGGTAATTAAAAGTCTGGAATTAAGAAGAAGGCCATGCCTTCAGATTAGACGGAGGACTGAGACAATATGTAATTATCTATGTTGAGATACCATAAGAATGTGGAAAATGAAGTTGAGTAGACAGACAAACCTATCTGTAGAGTGGGCTATAGGGTTTCTGGCCTTTAGTAGTTACTACAGGAATACAGCCATACATTTCAACTGTACATAATATTAGAACACTCACAAAAGCCCTTGTGAACCTTCCCGGGCATTTGGATTTGGACAAGACAGATATTTGGTTTATTTCTTTTGAATTGTTTTCTACAGGATCTATCTCTTCAGACCCATGAAGGTCCTGGGGTAGAATAGGCCTTCTGCAACCCATGCTTGCCATAAAAGGCGACTATGCTTCTCGTAAGAGGTGACTAACTGGATCGGGTGGTCAGGCTCGCTGACTTGGTTGACACGTCATCAGTTCCCAATTGAGCAGATCGATGCTCATGTTGTTGGTCACTGGGTTGTCTGGTCCAGACTCGATTATTTACAGACCGCTGCTATATAGCTGGAATATTGCTGTGAGCAGCGTAAAACTAAACTCACTCACTCACTCACTCATTCTCTTCAATTGTATTCTGTTACATACTGGAGAATGTTATGAATTATCATCAATAGCCTTGGTATCCTCTTGTAACTTGTAACTTAAATAAAACTTCACTAAATCTAGGTAGGGGTTATTTCCACAGAGAAAACAGGGGTAGCTGAACGGGGCATATAACTACATGGGGGCTATAACTGAAATTAATTCTGTGTCAAGTTTTCGAAAATAAGTTTGTTCCCATTTTCATCAAAAATATATTCTTTTCATATATGTTTCCTTACTACTGCTCAAACCTAGAAAACCATTTTTTTGTGTATGGTTAGTTTAAGCAGCTGCCCGATACCCCCTACGCTGGCCGTCATCAGAGGTCACTATTCTTATCATTGGGGATATAGTAATGTACAGTATGGAAATAGAACAATGGCAACTCAAGATACATTAAAGAATCACAAATAAAAACATCTACCCTTCGGTCAATTCTGCAATCTAACATTACCAGTGCAAGAAGCAGAAATGTTGGCAACAACGAAGTCAAGCTAATCCGCCTGATTAGTGTAGCTTGGAAAAAGACATGCCCCCTACATTAAGGTTCCCCATCAATGGCATGGCATGGCATGGCATGGCATGACAGCATGAAGGGGTGATGGGGTGGCCTCGGTGTCAAACTCACAATGCAAATGGATGTCCTGTACACAGAGACCTCCTTGTAATCAACAAGCGTCAAACTAACTGTGCATTTGTTTACCAATGACATTCCAGTTTTGCAGACATCTTGGCTCAGCCTCCATCTTCCTGTCTATGTTGGAATATTTAGCGTTTCATCACTCAAGCTTTCTAGGAATAAAAAACATGCCTTCAGCGGAACCTGCTCCTGATCGTGTCAGCACATCTGACATTTTGTGGGAGTTATGGTGGTTGCAAATATTGAAAAAGCCCTCGTAACACTTTCAGAAGAAAATGATATAATTACACTCAATAGCCATCTATTTCTGTAGTAATGGCAAAAAGTAACAGTCATTCTTTGAAAACTTGTACTCTGATGGTATTAGCAGTAAACATGTTTTTCATCTTGATGATCATCATCCCTGAGCTAGCTTCTTGCAATCCATATGGTGTAAGTGTTGATGAGGGAGGGAATGTGTGGTTGGTTTGTTGTTCAGTGCCACACTTGGCAATATTGTAGCAACATGGCAGCAGCAGCATCAGGAACCACCCATTCCCGTTAATCATTTCTTACAACCATAGGTTACTGATGACCAATTCTAACCCAGATGTTCAAGGGTGGAGAAATGCTTGAAGTTGGCACTATTCTAACTGTAAGACAGCAGCATCCACAAAACCAATGCATCTTGGGCCATTGGTTGATAGTATGAACAACAATTCATTTGATGGAATGAGTGAATATTGTTTTACGATGATTTTAGCTACATTCCAGCCATATCAATGCAGGAAACACCAGAAATAAGCTTCACACACAGTATCCATATGTGGACTTGAACATGGATCTTCAATGTGACGAGCAAACACTTTAACCATTACTACTTGCACTATTTTTTTGCTTCATCACATTTTCTTGTTCATTTCATCCTTGGACAAATTTGGAAACATTAACAAGAACTCTAACAAATGAAACTGTGTGCCATTTCCATGAATTACAAATGCATTATTATTCATGCTTGTCCTGTTCGCATTAAACTGGAACCCATGTTTCCTTCCTAATGAATCATAATTGTCTATCTCCTGTACAATTTGATAAGCACAATAAGTGACAGACATGTGACACATGCTAAAAGTCTTCCTGGATCATACAGTACAAACATCATCTAACCTCATAAGCTACTCAGAAGGTTCATAAGCTAAGCACCAATCACAAAAGTCTAATTGTTCAGCTGACCTCAATTTGACCACAGTATTATTCTTAGTCTACTGATAATTAGTCCCTGCAAAGAAAATTTTGGAGATTTTTTAAATTGTCTTTAAACATGATAGAAAGGAACCCTGAGAATCAGTTAATTTTGATCTCAAGAACTGTCGCAGTAAGGTAGATTTACTGGGGTCTCTTTACACTACAGAGTATATTTACATATTTGTGCTGTACACTTTGAAAAGTAAAGTCTTGGAAATGATGACATTTCCATAAGATATATGTTATCAAATATTAATCAGCATCAGTTACCACCAACATATCAATAACAAATGGTACATCATTTTGACAGTAGACCATATTTTCCCTACAAGGAACACTATATACCATGATGAATATCGTGAAGTCTCACAAAATATATTAGGGAGACTAAAAGATACCTAGTTATCAACAGTAGGTTGAGTTTTGTTTATACACACATATTATACTCACACTGGAAAACCAATGTCATCTAAGATAGGTATTTCAAAGGTGGGTTTTTCACTCTTTTTCACTGTACTGAGTTTCGAAGGTCATGGAGGCAATAATATCAGCACAAGAGCAAACCTTAGTAAATAGACACTGATTTTTCCATTGATATTTAAGTGATGCCAATGAACAAATGATAACATACGCAATGTTTTCAGGCAAAAGATATTTCTCTTATTAATGTTGGAAGAATTTTTGGCAAGGACAAATATAGTTACAACTACAATCCCTGATTCAAGCTCTCTCCCTCTTCAACCCGAGATTACCATATTCCTTTCACCTACAGATAATGACCTCTTTAGCACTTCTCCCTTTCACAATGACATTCCATACTACATTCTCCAACATGTTGGTTGTCAACTCCTCTCCTGAACAAGCAGGAGGCTTCAAGACAAGGACTGGCAACAAAGGGGATGTGTTGACACAGTAGATGGTGATTACCAGGGTTATTATCACAAGGTTACATCATGGCTGGTTATTTCATTTAGGAGAGTTGTTCGCCCCTCAGTCAACATCCTTGTGACATTAATAGAGGTTACTTCTGTAAGCCTGGCAAAGCATGTGCTGCGTGTCGGTATTTGACGGCCATTGTAGTGTCATACTGGTGCTACAAGTGTTATGACGATGGTAAACAATAACAATAGTTAGCGTCCACAGGAAAGAATTCCTTTCATCTTAGAGGTGGTTCAAATGAACTGTTTGCTGTGATTTAACCAGGAATTTTGTCTTGATGCCTCTGGCAGGAAGATTTGAAAATACATGGATTTCTCCACTTTCAATTAGGGAAATTCTATGTTACCCCAAATCCAATCAGAAATATTTACTGAACTAAACATTTTAAAGTTTGGGCATTCATTCAGTATACAGATATTGAACATATGGAGATTATCTGCATGTAAGAAGATCTTACAAACTGCATTTTTCTTTGCTTAAATAACTCCGTCAAATATCAGTTGTTTGGGAGCTGAGACAAACCACTGGAAAGAAACACTGGTCCTGGTAATTCTAACATTGCGAAACTGAAAAATTCGAACACAGAATGTATATTTGACCTGAGGATAACTGCAGGTTTAGGACCTGGTTAGAAATGGCAAAATGACTCAATAATGACATCATATCTGAATCAAACATACAGCATACAGCACAGTGAGCTGATACTTTCACCAGTAGGCTACCCTAAAACCCCTTTTAATCTCTTAATGGAGGGACTGAAATATCACGATGAGGACCATCTTGTTCAATGCAAGAAAGACAAGAAAAATAACAAACAAACAAATGATAATTATTGTTCATACATATCAAATTCATGACACCAAACCGATCTTCACATTTGGCACTGTGAAAAATCTGAAAATGCATTTTCATAACGATATACAAACCTGAAAAAATGACAGTTGCATGTAAGCCTCAAGCAGTGAGTATACAATTACAAGCAGAATGATAAGTTTATTAAATGTGACAATATATATTTTTAACTGACTAATGATAGACAGTGGTGGGAATTTAGGGGTTAACAGCTTTTCGAGATTTGCTACTGAAATGTTTAGTCTAGGTTCCCTTAAATTTTAAACTTAAGACTTAAGGGTTATGATGAGGACCGCAGCAAAGGTTAGGCAAATATCTGGACTCTGAACACACGTGCAATGTTAAGGTATCCTCATTTTCCACATCATTAGGGTCAGGTGACTTAAATGAGCTAGTTCCTATTACTGTGATAAATGATACACAATGATCTGCCACTCATAATGAATATGTTTAAGTCCAATTTGAAGAATATGAGTGTGGGTGGACAAGGTCAAGGCCAGACATCTGGGGAAGCAGCAGAATTATTGTTGCCTCAGGAATCCTCCAAATGGATGTTTCTGACATCCTGTGACATCATGTCAGTGTTTAAGCAAGCAATACCCTGTGAGCAAAGTACAAGCAATATCCAGACTCTTCAGTTCTGACACAATTAGCCCTGGAAACAATAGCCCCCAGCAGTCTTCCTCAGAAAAGGCAAAAAATGTCGCTGGGAGCAGATGCACTCAAGATACTGAACAGGAAATCTGATTTACTGACAGATATACTCAGATTTACCAGTAAATCTGAAGGGTCACATGAAGCATAGCCCAGCTAATGCCTACCTTCTTGGGGTCCATATTGAATTTCTTCTTCCCAATTGAGATCTGTTTGGTCTTGGGATCTGGTTTGCTGAAAGAAGCAGGAGAAGAAGTTATGAGTTAACTTAAAGGCAGCAAAAAAGTAAACAATTGTGACATTCAGTTACGTGGTTGATAAACCTCATAACAAGCTGCACTTGTCCTGAGTGAAATATCATACACCATAGCTACTTGTTAGAGCTGAAAAAGATCCCACCCAGAGTAGAGATAAGGGTACTAATTGACACAGATTACACAAATTGAAACAGATAATAAGCCTTTCTTCTGAACTTATTTGTTACAATAGTCACATCCTACTTGAATTACATCAAGGATTCTAAATCTTGACTGATAAACAGCTCCTCAATGTATTTATTGAAAAGGACCTGACAGAAACATCTTTCCTCATTCACCAAAATTCCAACACCACACCCTACAGTGTCTTGTATCAAACACTTGAGCTTTGATTACAGTAAATGTAGTTGTGTCTGTTGAACATCAGGCCATCATTCCTGGGAGGAAATGATGTATCTACAGGGATAGTAAAAATATGCTAGAATATAATGTTTCAGGTGTTTATATTTTCATAACCACCTGCAATTAAGTCAGGAACTCATATATTACTACAAAAATATGTTCATGTAATGTCCTTCTTGATAAGCTTCAGCAGGACATTTTGGATGAGACAGTGAGTTTATGTTAAAACAGGTTTTAGAAATATTCCAGCAATATCATGGCGGGGGACATCACTGATGGGCTTCACACACGGTAACCATGTGAGGAATCAAACTCAGGTCTTGGCAGTGATGAATGAATAACATTTTGGAAGAGAAATCCTGTGAACCCACTTACAACAGTAAATACAATCACTGTGGATTTTATCTTGATCCAATAAAGTCTAAGCCAGTCATTGCCATCTCACACAATGGCGACAAGAAGGCAATAAATACTACTGATATCAAAGCTAGTTCAGTTCTTGAATTCAACTTACATGGAATGGATATACACACATATAGAAAGAAACACACACACACCAAAAAAAAGGTATCTGGGACATCACTTGGATTAATTAGCAGCAATTAGACTGAAATAACCTGTGGACAATCCAGGTTTCAGATAATAAGGAAAGCTTCAAGTATCTGGACCAAGTGCCAAGGTATCTGAACCTAAAACATTTCTAGCCTGAACACCATTCATATTAGGATACCAATACAGCCTGAAATCCTCCTATACCTTTACCATCAGACAGACTGACCTTGGGAGCAGGCCAAGCTGCACCCGTACTGAGGATAGCACGAAAATCCAAGGATCTCTTAAATACTAGAACTATGAGAAGAGACCATTGACTTTTGGTCCTAAATACTAAAACTGAAGTAACTGAGGTCAAAGGCTGATTTGTCAAACGTGATAACCTTGTCCAATACAAACTTAACTTAGTCCTTCCTAGAAGTGAAACGGAACACAACGTGTGATACAGAACTATTTTGAGTATCATGCAGCATGTAAAATATTCATCACTGCTATGATGTGTGACATAGCTGTTTCCACTGTTTTGACTTCAGAGCGACACAGTTGCGATACAAAGCATCAGTAACAAGTCCACATGACACTCTGTAGCCATCACACTGAATAAACTTTGTCCTTTAGTGAATGTGATCATCCACCAAACCAAATATGAAACTATGGCTACAGGCCTAAATACCACTTAGTGTGACTAAGGTTCACCAATGGAGAATCGTTTTTTGAATTCAAAACAACATCAGGTGATAAGACAAGTGTTTGGAACAGACTGTGACTATGTGTGACTATGTGTGACTATGTGTGACCAACAAATTCACAATTAGAAACACCATCAAATGAAAAACAGAACAGAAGTTAAACACTAGTAAGATTTTAACATATTCTTCATTCACTACCCAAGAGGATGTTCACAAGATTCAGTAAGTCAGCTGAAAGTATCATCATGAAAGACTGTGAAAAACTCATAATCTGTGAAAACAGTTTGATCAGCTATTACTTAACATAATCACAGTTTCACTCACTCCAAAGTGAATGAGGGAAGGAGGGATTTAGTGCTACGCAGACAGACCAGACAGTCCAGTGATCAACAGCATGAGCATTGATCTGCACAACTGGGAACTGATGACATGTGCCAAGCAAATCAGTAAGTCTGACCTGTCAGTTGTCTCACAGTCACCTTTTGTGGCAAGCATGGGTTGCTGAAGACCTGTTCTACCCTGGATCTTCATGGGTACAGCTGCATGAAGGGGCGGTGGGGTAGCCTAGTGGTTAATGCATTTGCTTGTTTGGTGCCTGCAGCCATAATAAAGCTGGAATACTGTTAAAGTGGCATAAAAATTAACTCACTCACAGGTCCAAAACAACAAAAGCACTCATGACACTATATTACCCATATTGCTGATCAGTAGCCTCCATTATGTCTGTGTACAAAAGCAAACAATTTCATCCATAGTCAACACAAGCTTTCCTGTCCTGCATCATTTGCCAAATGATGTAGGGATGAGGATCCCACACTTTCTATATATATATATACATTTACCAGGATATATGTACACATTTCATCACAGTGTCACTATTGTATTACAGTCACCTGACATACAATCATATCTAAACACAACTATGAAATACCACGGCACATCTAGACAGATCAGTTACATTAGCTCCCACTGGCATTCTTATGGAAACTGATAAATTTGAAACTTTTCCTCACTCTGGTGTAATTGTAAGGGGTGTAATTGTTCCTATGAAACAGACCAGTACAATGTACTTGGAATAGAAAGTAACTGCAAAACACACTTCAAAGTGAAACTTAATCTGTGCTTTCAACCAACAACCAGCAGATTCTATCTCTGCAAAGGGAAATAACTCTAAGTTGCCAATCAATGTTAATCCAGTATACTGTATTCAGCAAAAAACGTCACAAACAAGTATGAAAGGCAAACAAAATTTCAAGTTTTTTTTTTGTTTTTGTTAAATCCATCTTTTGCACTGGAGTGGTCAAAAGTGGTCAAGAGTTATAATGATCAAATTGTGGACATGTCTTTTCACATTTGTTGGACAGGTTGAGCCAGTGTTCGAATTAACATAGAAATCTGTGTGAAATTCACACAAAAAATTAATATAAACATGTGCCTTAAAACAGCAACATTTAAAAAAACAATCAAGAGATTTTGAAATGATTCAGGATCATGATGAAACTTTCACACCCGTAAGACCTGGATTACATATTTATAATTTTATTTCTGAGCACACTCTGACAAAACCTACACTGCTGATACGATTCCTTTCACAGAAACCATTGTCCTGACAAAAACACAACTACACATATGCTGAGCAATTAGTTTGACTGACTTTTGGGACCGAATCTTATTACAGTGTTCGGGTCTAGGTGTGGCCTCAATTAAATGGAAAAGCTGTTATTAGTGGTTTAATGATAACACTTATGTCAACAAAACAATTAATTACTGCACATGAGAACAAAATGCCACATTAAAGACAAAAGCAAAATTGTTTACTTTTTCCTATATTTAATAGTTCTAATTCTGAAACGTTTACACATCAAACAGTTCATACAAGCTGTAATTCATTCCAATAACAATCTCCAAACAGAACCTTGTGCACTTAAGTCCAAACATATCAAAAACAAAAACTGAGAACAATTTTGAGTCTATTTACTAATTCAGTCAATTGGCGACCTCTGACATCTTGACATGCAGCTTTTATAATCCCCAAAGTACCAGAGTGGCTTTTGAGTTGTTAAATGTCATCTCTAATGTGCCATCTACTCAAAGTGCAAATGTCAGTCTATTTCCTTTGTATTTGTGGACAAGTAAGACTTGGCCATATCAAGTCAACCAAATCACAGTCTGTGAGTTTAATCAGGTGAGCAGTCATGGCTCATTACGCCTGTGATAAAGACTGATCAAATACCCATTCTACTCCCCTTGACAAGACCTTTACATGACATGCATACAAGTCAACCGATCTGTCACACTAACTTCGTCCTTGGCAGTAACAAAGTTTAGTCTTCAGTCTGAATATTTTTGGATGGGTACTTGACAAATTTTAAGACAAATTCTTTTCTAAATAAGCATAGTGACCCAAATAATTGCATAATACCTTGACAGTGCAAACAAACACAGTCTTCTGTACTAGTAATCAGAGGATATGAACACACAAATCTTTAGACCTTATGTTTTTTTAAAAGCTCCACTTTTATGGTTAGATTAATTTCCTCATGTTATGCAGCAGAATGACAAGAGCTGGCTATTAGATTGATAACTGAAACATTGTCGAGTGGAAAAAGTTCAAGAATACTGACCTGAAAATTGTGTCATGAATAAACTGTCATGATGTTATAATTTAAGCATATAATACACAGAGTATGTTTGTAGTCATGGTTTAAATCATGTTGAGAATGATGTTTTTGTCAGCAATCCGTGAAGTGAGAGTGAGTAAGGGTGTATAATTGCCCTCAGCAACATTCCAGTATGGGGAATCCATTGACGGTGTCAACCAAATCAGCAAGCCTGACCACCCAATACCTCTTACAACAAGCACAGTTGCCTTTTATGACGAGCATATGTTGCTGAAGACCTATTGTACTCCGAAACTTTCATGATACCCACACTGCAATATAAGGTTAAGAGTGACAAAATTTATTACCACTCATCAGTTACATGACATAAGTCAACACTTTTTGCATTAGCTTGAAGTTCAACATTAATACCTATCAATCATCAGTCTATAGTTAGATAATGATTATCATTTGCTATGATCTATAAAGATAGGCAGTCCTGGAAACTATCTTACAATTATAAATATCTGCTGAATTAAAACCCTGGAGTAATGACTTGTGACAGAATCAAGAGCAGAATGAGTATTTCCTGTTCTGGTCAAAGGAGACTCAAAGCTTACACTACCATGGCATAATCACAATGAACTATGGCATACTTATTCCAGTTTCAAACATCCCACAGATGTTCCACACAATATTGGGATATTTAAATGGAACTGTGCCAACAGTTTTTCATCTTCCTGGGAAATGGGAAAATTAGTGATCGCCTTTCTCCCCGAGACACAGCAGTATCGAGAGCTGGTGCATCTTTGTGCAGTGCACCTTCATGTAGCATGACATTCACACACTCTGTGTACAGTGTAATCACATTTCCCTCTTACTATGAAGTCCTGGAGGAGATGCTAGCGAATTCTTCTTCTACTTTGAGAAATTTGTTTTGTGCTTCTTTGTTGAAGTTTTGACAAGACAGGTTTACAATTTATTGATTCTCCAAACACTTGATGATGGATTTCTTGGGAGTTTTTCATACTGAACTTTACTTATTCCATGACGCATTGGTGAGCAATATGGCTGTTTGATGAGGATGCAATGTGTTCTGTCAGCTGATGATGGAGGGACCATATGAACACAGCCTCAGGCATGCAATGATCAAATACTAAAAACTTAGGACTTAGTTAGTATATGAAAAGCATTATTAGCAATCAGCTATGCCTCATCAGTGGGCTTAAGATAAGGGCCATATTGACGTATGTAGAGACTAAAAATATGCACGATATGATAGAAATTAATTTAGAAAACATAGCAGAGACGCACTACAGCAAAAGGTCTTAGAATCAATTACATATTTATCTGAAGAAAGTATTGTTTTATTGATTATTGGCCTGTTTTACACAAGAGTAGCAATGTTGTGGTGGTCCACTGTCCTCAAAACACTTAAATCAACAAAGGTGTAAATAGGTATATGGTCCCTCCTACCTCATTGTTGTCATTCATTGTATGTCCACCTGGCCACAATGTTTACTGTTATAACAACTCCACAGTCACTGAACATGGTAATTCTCGATATGCTAACGTCCTGACCACTGCCTCATGAAACACATCCATTCTACACAATCATATCCAAGTGTCCTCTGGTAGAGTACATATCCACTTGAGCATATATCACAGAAAAACTGGCTGTCTAGTAAGCCATGGTGTCATCCCCCGCGCTTTCTGCCATATTGTAATGTGGGGGTACTAACACTGAGTCCCTGAGACTGGCAACTTCAGAAGCCCGCAGGAGATGCTCCCTGCCCTCTCCTATAGGGGTCGGTTCACCAGTAATGAAGTCAATAAATACTTGCTAGAAAGCTTGGTTACGATGAATAATGATCTGAACTTGAGAGCCAGGTATGTTGTAAAATACAGGAATAGTCACAATCCAGTCAGGGTTAATCAGAATGAGCCGTCCCATAAGCATTTAGGTGAATTATGATGAGAAAACCATCAATTAAATACGTCTGTCAACTAAAAGTCATTTCAACACAACCTGTGTCAACTTACACATACACCATCTCACAGTTAATGTAGAAATTTCATCTCTTCCGTTAACATTAGCAAAACCCACAATCCTTTGTCACAATATTTAGGACCAATCAGAAGCAAGTGAAGGCTGATCCGAGCAAAATTCTGCATGAAGCATACACATGTAGCAAGGACTAATTGTGTCATGCTCGATAAATACTACCTAGCAGTTGGTATAGGTTAAACTCATTAACTCTCCTGGATATCAAATAATTCATGCTGAGTATGTGTAATTACTGTTAATACCATAGCTTTCGTCAATAGCTGATGTGGTCTGTGCAGCATAAAGATCCGAAGAAGTCATACTTCACGCAAATGTAAATTGGTCACAGGTGTGAAATATTAAAATAATACTTCACATGGGACTAATTACCATATACATATACTTGATTACATCAATTTCTTTTCTAAAACATGAAAAACATGTTTATGAGCATGATGAATGTCAATAACCAAATTCTATAAAGAACTCTTCATTGAGTGGATAAGTATTAAAACTAGTATAAGAAAAAACACTGAAATTTGAGCCATGACACGGCAGCCCTGACTAAATGTGCAGAAATGGAAAGCACTAAGCATATGTTAAAAAAGAAGGATGCTGTTTTTAATTCAGTTTTTCATTTCAGAACACATTTTCAAATACCATTCAAAAATATATTCAGGGGTTAAAAAATCCCATCACCTGACGCCCAGAACAAGTCAGTTTTCATTTTTGTTTGATCAAATAACGGTATCTTACTTGTCCGTGGACTACTAGATAATTTGCAGTTATGGTCTCAAACTACAAATAATCTTGGATTTAATTTCATATCTGCTCATAATGAAGCTATTATGTTTGCAATAATAATAAAGTAGAGCTAGTGGAGAGTGAAATTATCACTCTTCGATAAATAGTCAAGTAATCATTAACATCAAGCACTGTGTCACAAACTCAGGGTAACAAGTTACTTTCTTGAAGTCACTTGCCCTGTGGCAAGTAGCTTTTCAACATATTTTTGAACTCCTGATATTTAGATTCAACAGCATCATGAACATGTATTTCATGATTTTTAGTACAGCATTTTCCCCGGGGAAACTATGACAGTATTTGTGTATTCAGTTATTGCTCTTTCCTGTCTTCTACAGAACATGAAAAGGCCCTGCAATATGTGGTAAAGTGTTCAAGGATTTCCTCTGTGGAAACCATTTTTTTCCTGTGTGATGATACCTTGTAGAAATTTCACCACTAAACTGACTCACTATGAGATCACATTTATTTTCATTACGTAACTAAAATCCCACAGCATGGAGAAGAGTGAGTGATCCTGTATAGTCATTATCTACCAACAAGGATAGTGGCTGTACAAAGTCCCAGTGTTTGATATGATTCTAGTGCTGGTCTGAAGAATGCAAATTACAAGGATACTATTTATGTTACATTCTTCACATCAACTTATGTCCACAATCAATGTCAAAATGAAACAGTATTTCAATCTTTGTGACTAACTATTTAAAATGACACTGACTAGCGGACCTGAATGTGATTGCTGATGCAGCGGAACCTGTATGTTCATTTACATCATGGTGAGATTAGAATGACAAGAGAATCCTCAACTGATGCAGAAAATAGACAACTGAATTAGGTCACACCCACAAGAAACAGGTATGATGCAGACCAGCCAAAGATGATCATTTTAAAAAAAGGTCTGGGATGCAAACTCAGGTGCTGGAAGGTCTGACTGACACTAGTGCGTGAACTCTATTCTGGTTGAAAGTTTGAACTGGAAATTTGCAATTATCAAAAAAAACAACTTTAAATGGATTTCCTAAAAAGTACATTCAAAATGGTTGACTGACTTTCCTAATTCACAATCTTATATTTCCTTTGAAGTAATGATCTTATCAACAAACTAGTTAAGTGTATTGATTTTAAAAACCCTAAATTTTTTGAGATGGTCCCTGTCAGCAGTTGGACTATACCATGATATAAGTATATGTATTCTTCCTGTGCTCAGCCACAGCCCTGAAAGGGGAACACTGAATGAAAGCCTGGTATTCTCTGTGATATATAGCTGCCTACAATGAGAGAGCATCCCTCCCACCCCTCCAACACAATGGCCTGATCCACCTCACAGGAAGTCAGTTTGGGAACACATGTGCAGTAAGTTTCAGGAGGCAAGCCCTGGGTGTTTTCATGCTGTATGACCCAGGGGATGCAGGTTATCAACTATCAGGGCTAAAATACTGCCTCATGTAATGGGACATTTGCACTGGTGAGGGCACTGTGTGGAAAGGACAGTAATGTGATAACCCCCAGGCAGATTGGCTAGTTCCTGACACTGGTAAATTTTGGTGTTATCAGCAAGACATTTGTGATCAGAATTCTTTGAATCTGTAGCATTTTATCATACTTCCTGATTATGGTCAGTGAACAATTCTCCAATATTACAGTAAGGAAGTGTCAATACAACAGGCTACTTCTTTGAAACCATGGACCAGTGAGAACAAACAAAATATGTTTATTATAATAAGCAAACTATTTTCACGATATTTAACTAGTGACACTTCTTTGTAAAATGACTGACATTCTTTCGTGTTATTTACTGGAATAACACACTTTCCTCAATATAGAATCCTTACACAGAATCGGGGCGGTGGGGTAGCCTAATGGTTAAAGCGTTCGCTCGTCACGCCGAAGACCCGGGTTCGATTCCCCATATGGGTACAATGTGTGAAGCCCATTTTCTGGTGTCCCCCGCCGTGATATTGCTGGAATATTGCTAAAAAGCGGCGTAAAACTAAACTCACTCACTCACTCACTTACACAGAATCATTTAGAGACATACAAAATGCTCTCATACTAAACAAAGTAATACAAAGTACTAATAAGTGGCAAAAAAGGCTAGTGATAAAACTTCAAGGTACAGTTGATGGAAAAAAATATTAACATTCACATCTGGGACTGCATCCTCACAAGATACTGGTCTTTGAATTACAAATCAAACGGTAAAAATGTGACCTAATGATTAAAATCTGAAGTACAAATGAGATATCCTGAACTTGTTATTCATCAAATATATTATTAAGCACAATACACACTGAACATTAAAGATTTAGAGTGTTTAAAACATAACAAATAGATTTCATATATAGCAATCTGGAACAGAATACAGAAAACTATTACATACAAGTAAGAGTGTCAACGATGAAATTTTAAACACTAATCCACAGAAATTGTATAAAACTAATTTAACTTGTCCTCAGAAACAGCCACAAGCAAAATCCAAAAATGTATGAAAAACGCAAAAAATCAACCCTAACGACACAAGTCATTGAGGATTACCACCACTTAATTTTTGTGTTGTCCCCGGTTCAATTTTCAGCAGTCTCGGGCCAACTAGCTAGCACGAATATCAGAGGCTGCTAAACCCATGGTACAACATGATCCATGTACATGTAACCAGTACAACATGTATACCAAATACTCACACTTGTATACAGAATCCCATCATAATTGTCCCAGTCTACACAAGCAAGTGTCCAGTCAAAGCATGGGTTTGCTGCATCCTGTACTGACCCGTCGATGGATGACCATGCTGTCATGGCCGACTTCATCTCTTGTAATTAATGTAGCAGATTGTGTCATGACTGTCAATGAGCAGTCACTGTTTAGTGTCCTGATAGATGACATTATGTAAGTTTCTACAGCCATGCATTAATTACATGCAGTCATTGTCCAAGCCTGTTTACATGGGACAAGTGATTGTTTTGGTATCAGGGAAAGGGTTTGTTTTTCATTCAAGTAAAATGAACCATGCTGACAAGACATTTCTTACAATTATATAATACTGACCATAACTTTAAGAGAACATTCATATATCAGTGAATCATATGTAGTCTTGCCACAGAAATATGTACAGTTAACAGTCCCTGTTTAAGCAATTTCAGAAAAATGGGTGGGTGAGTGACTTTTGTTTAGATTTACACAGGTTTCAGCAATATTCTAGCAATACTGTGGCCAGGAATATCTGAAATGGGCTTCACATATTGTATTCGAATCAGGTATTCATGTTTTCAGCATGATAAGGAACACTTCAAACAATAGGCTACACCACTGCCCTGGTAATTTAGGTACCAAGACCTAGATTCACAATATAACATGACATTATGTAAACAGGCAGAAAACTACTTCCTGTCTTAGTTTAATGAAACTGAAAATATTGGTGGAAATTTATACCTTCTGTCAATGTATAAGGCCCATCCAACTAAGATTTGTGATGAACTGGTTAAATTTACAGCTAGTCAGGTGTGGTAAATTTTTTAGATGTTCCACACATCTGAGTAAATTTACTTTATCTAGTGTCTGGTCTGGTTACATCCTTTTTGGGCTGTGACATTCTGAAGCTACCAACCTTGGTGTCTGGATGGGCTTTTGGCTTAATTCATACACTGTTTTCTGTTTGATGTTTTAATGTATCACTGTGATTGTTTTAGAGTTCGTTTTGCCAGTTGTGATTTCATGATATCCCCATAATGCACATCCCCTGCACTATGAAGATTAACTAAAAAGATGGTACAACTTTTTCTCTTACACTTGTCATTTTGGTTGACAAATATCTTTCAGAACTTCACATTAATACTTAACAATAAACGACATAATAGGATATCACAGATATCAGGTCCCAATCATATCAAATCGGATAGTAATATCTCTTTCTATTTCGAAATTACGAACTTTTATACTATAAATTTTAAATATTTGTAATACTTATTCCACCTCATACAGTGAAGATTTCCTTGAAAGTGCACTGTTCGAGATAGGACAAGTTTAAAAAATATAATTTCTTCAAAATCATAAACATTAACAAACTTCATCACCATCCTCTTCCTCAACACCCTTAAAAATCACTATTCTCCAATTTTCATAGATTAACATCATTCATTGTTCCCTGTGATCTCTCTATGAATGATAATGAATCTGACTTAACTCCTCTGTGCATGTTTAATCATTATTCCTGATAGCCATCAAGACCCTTCACCTCTGTGTGAGTATGGTTTTACACCATTTTTAGCAGTATTCCAGCAATATTATGACAGGGACACCAGAAACTGGCTTCACATCTTGTACCCATGTGGGGAATCAAACCCAGGTCTTCGGGGTGACGAGCAAATGCTTTAACCCCTAGGCTACCCCACCTCCCTATCTGTACCTCTAGACAACTGGCTGCACTAAAGCTTGCTGGAACTGTCACATATGTATCTATTTCTACAACACTGTTTTCCCCATAACATAGAGAACCCCCATCCCATAACCTAACTTAACCTGTTTCTAATATCAGATCCCAACTTCAAACATTATCCCTGCAAAGCTCATTATAAAGGATTTTCTTCCTTTCCCTACTGTGCAGGGCAGAGTTTCATGCCTCACAGCCTAAGATGCTTATGGAACAGAGACGCCAAGATGGTGAAGATTGCTGGTTATATATGCACACAGCTGGCAACAGTTTGTGGCATGAACACAGTCAGCAGCTACCAACATTCTCCATTTTATTTATTCCTGTTTCATTTAAAAAGGTGGAGTTTTTTGTGTATTCCCAAACATTTCAACATAATTCTGCTTATTCCATTTTCATTTGAAAATGTGGAGTTCACTTTCATTTATTGTCGATCTAAATTTTTGTAACCACTGAGAAATTTTGAAGCATTGTTTTCAACAAATTATTTAAACTTCAAAATTTAGTTACGTTCAAAATGCTATACATACATTCACAAGATGAATTTTTGTCAAGGCAAACAGTTTGTTATGTCAAACTTGCAGTATTGTAAAGGCACTTAGAAAGGAAAAAAGAAGATTAACTTAACGTGAAGAAGCTGAAAATAGATAAACAAGATCAGAGTGACTGTGCTTTCTTTACATCAACTTCACTTTATCCATCAATACATCACAGTTAAAATCTTTTCACTTACTTAAAGCAGGAACTTTTCATTGATGTAAACTGACTTCATGCAAACACACACAAATGCTTGACAAGCACACAGTCTCTAAATAAACTTATGTAGAAAAGCAAATGTGAATAATTCAATAAAACAAAAACACAACTATATAAGAACCCATCGTTAATCATGTCAGAGTATTGATTGCTGGAGCTGAGAAAGAGATGAGAATGGAAAGATAATATTTTAATAAAAAAAAAAAGTTCTTCAGGGTCTGTAAGAGACAAACCCACATATCACCACAGTATGTCTTGATGATGTGTCATATGGTCACATGGGGCACATTGATATAATTGAAGAATACTTAAGTCTAGACTAGAATAAACTTAGTTGGGATGTGAACAGCTTGAGCACATCCTGACAGCTGTTGTTGTCTTGGAAACACATTTCACCATGGCTAAATTCAGATATTTTTTAGCTCCAATAGGGGATGGGTGAAGTTACATGGCCCTCACTAAGGACACAGCTTCCTTTCCAAGACCTGATATACAGCCAGTACTAAATGGGACTTGCCATTTTCAGATGGGTCTAGTTCTTCTATCTATTTCTATTCATAAAAGAATAAGTAAATCTCAAAACAAACTACAATGTTAAATCTTTGTTAAAGCAAAAGCTACTTCTGTGTCTCATGAATATTTTATTACAATGTAAGAACAGTCTATTCTTGGAAACATAAAATTGATAACTTGGGTCTAAAGAGAATTAATTGCAAATGATAGTCTTAAATCTGATAATGGCCCTTGCACCACAAAATCTCAAGCACCAAAGAGTCAAGTGCCATCTTGTGTTGACAATAATTTTTGAAATATGATCAGATCTGCATTAAAACTCTGCTGCAAAACATAATCGTTATTTGGGCAGTGAGTGAGTGAGTAATTATGGTCTTATTCCACTTTTAGCAATATTCCAACTGGTGGTGTTCAGATTATCAAAAATAATCGAAAATTGAAAGAAGGACTAAGAATGATTATTGACTGTTAAGAAAGTATTTCTGATGCATATGAATTTTGCTGTTTTAGTATATCTCACTTGAACGAAGTAACTGACCATTAAATTTGATGAATATTCATGAGCATACATACACTCAACTGCGTAAAGCATTATGCATTGTAAATTTCAATGCATTTTATTGCTTAACTATAATCCCAGTTCTTTCTTAGGTGCATTTCATTGCATGACAGTATGTGTTATAAAAAAACCCATAATGTAATAAATTAACAAACCCGGAGAAAACCCTTTATCATTTGTGCTGACATTAAAAACATATATTTTGATGATACACAATAATCGTTCACCACAAGTCCTGCAACACTTGATAGTTCTGATTCCCAACACTAATTCCAGCAATATAACAGGAGGGGACACCAGAAATGGGCCCTGAAGTGGGGAAATGAACCCAGGTCTTCAGCATGACAAGCGAATGCCTGACCTACTAGACTATCCCTATTTGATCAGTGCTTTTGTTCTTTATTACTGATACTCACAGCCAAACATACAGTGGATGCTGAAACTAGTTCAAACAATAATTCAGTTATATCATGACGTGTCAGCTTAATGTGAGAGTTCTTGTCTTAGGTATTTGACACATTTGAGAAATGGCATGGAGCTGACAAATCACCAAAAAGAAAAACATTAATTGCCACCAAAACGGATTTGAACCCATAATCCAAAGTAATTGGCATGCTTAGGAAAGGTAACTTGGGACCCTGGGATATATACATATCAACATTATCGTAATACGTGACAGACCTATGCAATGGAAAATTATTTATCACTACTACTACACTGATGTTTTTCACATTTATTTCATTATTTTTTCAGAGACAGACAATGAAGAAAAAAATTCTTTTGGATAGAAACCATGGTGAGATTCATAGATGTATTCAATTGGTTGAAGATAGACCAAGGTAATTACTGTAAGTGATGACTTCACTGCTTCTGACAGAGTGCCAGAGAATGGCAGCCACTTCATCTGTGTGGTGAGTAACAGTGGGGAGAATTTACCTGGATAAATAACCCTCGCCACTTGTGGCTGTAGCCATACCTATGTCCAAATACCACCCTCTATATATAGCCAATGTCAGATCATAGATGAACCATACAGCACCCGGGTCTCAACTCTGCTGATACATGTACATCCATTATTACCTAACATCTTCACTTGGAAATGTTTTAACATAAATCATACCACCCAATGACTTTTTCTGAAAATTGTAATTCTGTAAATGACTACTGAGATTTTAGAAGAAACAAACTTTTGATACACTGTTCACTAATAGTGTTTGACCCTCTAACAAATCCTGCAGATATGCCAACGGTCCCCAACCTGCTGGCCCCAGTGTCCAACTGAATATATTACAATAACTTTGTCTGAAGTTGTTATTTGTGGCATGTGACACTTGTCCACTGTTGATAAATTTATGTGTTTGACATTTGTCATTATATAATGTTAATAATTTCATTGCCAATTATGAGAAATGTTAAATCTGAAATGTGTGTCTAATTTTACTCTTTGGGTCCTGTGAATTTTCAGTGAGTCAGACAGACATCTGAAACTTACAGGACCCAGTGTCCTGTTACTTTGAAACACCATTCATGAACACTGTTGATATATCAAAACATGGGTCAATATCAAGACAGAAGTTTATTTAATGTCTGACATTTTCATGAAATTTCACAAGCTGTCATGGTTGGCCCTTGTTTACACTCTGTGTTTGTATATACTGGGAACACACAGTAGTTTACCCGAAGAAGGGATATGAGGTAGCATATTAGCATTGCAACATTGTCTATGAAGAAAAATGAAATCCATACTTCTAGAACCCCTTTCTCTTTAGTATACTCAAAATAACATGACAGATTTGGAAAGTTCAAGGTTTTCTGTCACAACCCAAATGCCATAAATTCTGGGGCAAAAATGGGTAGGAGTGAAAAAGAGAAGAAAATCAGCTGGATGTCTTTCTCCTTGGATTTAGACACTTCACAAGAATCACCCCTGCATGATCAAATTGCAGAAAATGCTCATCCCTGTATATTAAAGATTTACAGGGGACCCCCCATTCAAATATCATGGGATTAATCCCAAGAATCCCAGGACCACATTAATTTCAAACACTGCTGACTAGGTTTCAATAATTTGTATTTCTCATTTGCCACACACTAATATTCCCATTGTAAGACTGTGTGTAAATAATGTAAGTAACAAAGTCCGGACTCTACAGTCCTTTTAGTCACCTCCATTGAACAGTAATAGTATACATTTCTTTGGATCAACTCTAATAGGAATCATCAAGGACTGTCCAACTTGTCTTCACAGAAACTTGTTCAACCAAGACATAAAAAAGTTAAGGCCTACAGGGGAGAATTTCACACACTCTGCCCTTAGGTCATGAATTAATATGTAACTCTAATACTACATAATGTGTTATCATGTACAATCTCTTCTTGTACAATATGTTATAATGTAGGCGTTATCTTCAAGTAAATTACATTGTGGCATAACACACCATGTGGTACATTTCACAGAGCGTTATCGTGTATGTATGTTATCATGATCACATTAGAACTACCCAACTCCATACTTCAGTGACCGTAGTTCCAGATCGGTCATCAATACCAAGAATCACATGGCATGCAGTTGATCAGCATTTAATACGAGCATTCATGTCTTCACACAAGACTAAGCTAACAGAAATATAATGACATCTCCAATAAATGCTGACATGAAAATACAAGCAGTACTAAATTCACAGAAATATAAAAATCTTAATTCCACAAGTGAGTGACTTTATGTTGTTTGATTCAGCAGTCAGCAATTGTCCAGCGATATCAAAGCATGGGAATAATCATCCCTGGACCTGGGGAGCTAGTGGTCAATAGCATGAGCACTCTACTTGAGACAGTCATATCGATCCACGTAACTCTGACAAGGTACTTCTGTCCCATGAATTCCCATGGGGGGGAAAACATATGGCAGTGTTGATCTGAAATCCTTTCTCCTCTACCCAGCTTTTTCATACAAGCCAGATATAAAATGAATACATAATTACATCACATAAGACGATGGTGCTGATTGTGGTTAATTGACCAAGTTACCAAATAAACAGTCAACTTACTACTCTTCCACCATGTCAATCCCCTCCAGCTCGGTGGTAACATCATCAATCTCCTTCTTCAGCTCCTAAAATCAATCAACAATATGTTGTAAGGGCTGGCCAACTAGAAACATTATTCTCAACTCGTTAATAACAGCATGTGTTTCAACAGCATTTGAAATCGTTATAAATCATGGTAAATTGCTGACTGTGCAATATCACCTGACACTTTGATGCATTTGTGTGGCACTTCCAATCATTAAACAGATTTTATAGTTAATCTCTGACAGTTTTTTTCAGAGGACGTGTTCTTGAAGTGCATGTTGTACATCCAATTATATAGATTTATGCTTCTAGTTTGCGGGAATGAATGAATTTAGTCTTATGTCACTTCTTTAGCAATATTCCAGCAATATCTTCACGAGGACACCAGAAATGGTTTCACATATTGTATTCATGTAGGGAATCAAATCCAGATTTTCATCATGAAGAACAACCGTTTGAACCACTAGTGAGTGAGTGAGTTTAGTTTTACGCCACACTCAGCAATATCCAAGCTATATGGCGGCGGTTTGTAAAGAATCGAGTCTGGACCAGACAATCCAGTGATCAACAACATGAGCATCGATCTGCGCAATTGGGAACCGATGATATGTGTCAACCAAGTCAGCGAGCCTGACCACCCAATCCCGTTGGTCACCTCTTACGACAAGCATAGTCGCCTTTTATGGCAAACTTGGGTTGCTAAAGGCCTATTCTACCCCAGGACCTTCACGGTTGTTTTAACCACTAGGTAACCCTACCACCCATATTCTCTGCGTGTACACTTTAGGGACAAGTTCTATCAGTAAAATTAGGCTGAAGTACATGGTTACAAACAACATGGCATTTAAGTCTACTTGTGAAATCCAAGTATCAATTCACTGGACATTCCGATTGGAGATTTACCAGCAGAGACTTCCATTGCAAACTCTACTAGTAGTATCGGAGATTCTACCAGTAGAGACTTCCATTGCAATCTCTACTAGTAGTATCGGAGATTCTACCTGCAGAGACTTCCATTGCAATCTCTACCAGTAGTATCGGAGATTCTACCAGTAGAGACTTCCATTGCAATCTCTACTAGTAGTATCGGAGATTCTACCTGCAGAGACTTCCATTGCAATCTCTACCAGTAGTATCTGAGATTCTACCAGCAGAGACTTCCATTGCAATCTCTACTAGTAGTATCTGAGATTCTACCAGCAGAGACTTCCATTGCAATCTCTACTAGTAGTACGAGAGATTCTACCTGCAGAGGCTTCCATTGCAATCTCTACTAGTAGTATCGGAGATTCTACCAGCAGAGACTTCCACTGCAATCTCTACTAGTAGTATCGGAGATTCTACCAGCAGAGACTTCCATTGCAATCTCTACCAGTAGTATTGGAGATTCTACCTGCAGAGACTTCCACTGCAATCTCTACTAGTAGTATCGGAGATTCTACCTGCAGAGACTTCCATTGCAATCTCTACCAGTAGTATCGGAGATTCTACCTGCAGAGACTTCCATTGCAATCTCTACCAGTAGTATCGGAGATTCTACCTGCAGAGGCTTCCATTGCAATCTCTACTAGTAGTATCGGAGATTCTACCTGCAGAGACTTCCATTGCAATCTCTACTAGTAGTATCGGAGATTCTACCAGTAGAGACTTCCACTGCAATCTCTACCAGTAGTATCTGAGATTCTACCTGCAGAGACTTCCATTGCAATCTCTACTAGTAGTATCGGAGATTCTACCTGCAGAGACTTCCATTGCAATCTCTACTAGTAGTATCGGAGATTCTACCAGTAGAGACTTCCACTGCAATCTCTACCAGTAGTATCTGAGATTCTACCTGCAGAGACTTCCATTGCAATCTCTACTAGTAGTATCTGAGATTCTACCAGCAGAGACTTCCATTGCAATCTCTACTAGTAGTACGAGAGATTCTACCTGCAGAGGCTTCCATTGCAATCTCTACTAGTAGTATCGGAGATTCTACCAGCAGAGACTTCCACTGCAATCTCTACTAGTAGTATCGGAGATTCTAGCAGCAGAGACTTCCATTGCAATCTCTACCAGTAGTATCTGAGATTCTACCTGCAGAGACTTCCATTGCAATCTCTACCAGTAGTATCTGAGATTCTACCACCAGAGACTTCCATTGCAATCTCTACTAGTAGTACGAGAGATTCTACCTGCAGAGGCTTCCTTTGCAATCTCTACCAGTAGTATCTGAGATTCTACCAGCAGAGACTTCCATTGCAATCTCTACTAGTAGTACGAGAGATTCTACCTGCAGAGGCTTCCTTTGCAATCTCTACTAGTAGTATCGGAGATTCTACCAGCAGAGACTTCCATTGCAATCTCTACTAGTAGTATCGGAGATTCTACCAGCAGAGACTTCCATTGCAATCTCTACTAGTAGTACCAGAGATTCTACCACCAGAGACTTCCATTGCAATCTCTACCAGTAGTATCTGAGATTCTACCAGCAGAGACTTCCATTGCAATCTCTACTAGTAGTACGAGAGATTCTACCTGCAGAGGCTTCCTTTGCAATCTCTACTAGTAGTATCGGAGATTCTACCAGCAGAGACTTCCATTGCAATCTCTACTAGTAGTATCGGAGATTCTACCAGCAGAGACTTCCATTGCAATCTCTACTAGTAGTACCAGAGATTCTACCACCAGAGACTTCCATTGCAATCTCTACCAGTAGTGTCGGAGATTCTACCAGCAGAGACTTCCATTGCAATCTCTACTAGCAGTACCAGAGATTCTACCAGTAGAGACTCTGATCGCCATCTCTACTTGTAAAGACTCTGATCACAATCTCCACTTCATCTGGGAAAAGCCTAAAATGCATGTAATCTAGAGTAGGCCTACAGGTTCAGTTAAGTTACCTGGCTGATCATGGTTGAATTGTCAAACTTTCATTAACATATAAAATTACAGGAATATCATGTAAAATATAGATGATAGGATGGCCATGTTTGATGTATTACTTCATCCTATTTATGATACTTTTTATAGTGGTGTCCCAATGATTGAAAATAATCAAAATGATTATAGATAATTATCAATTGTAAACATATATTTTTGATGTTTTTAGTACACCACTTGTATGAAGTAAACTAACCATTAAATCTGATGAATATTGGCAAGCAAACGTGCTAAACAGCATAAAACTAGGCGCATTGTAAAATCCTAACCACTTTAATTGTCCGGAAAGCCATTTGTTCAATGCATGAGAGTAATAATCATACAAAATGTAACATTTAGAAACAAAAATGGGATAAAACCCTTCAAACTGGTGATTACATAAAAAATGTATATATTTTGATTATAAGTGATGATCATTCACACAAGTCCTAAGTTAAGCAATAGTGGCTTTTGTTCCTGATTCCAAACACTAGTTTATCATGACACTAAGTCTATTTCAAATGTCATCCATGCAAGGCACAGTTATCAAGATATGCAATTTCAGAGATGTAAACTCAGGCAACACATTGCAGACACTAAACCTTCCATGACAGAAGACACTGCTCTTATCACACATCCTTGTTTTACGCCAAATAACTTCAACATATCCATATATTCAGAATATGACCACTCAATAAGCAAACCAGCATTTCAAAATTGCATCAAGATTGTGAAACCTTTATCATAAATCACATCAATGTCAGACTGTTCAATGGCCTTTGAGTAAACTAGCTTAAACTTCTGCTTTTCACCATTACAGGTTGATTTCAGTCTTAACATATGGACTAAGTTTACACAACCGCAGATAAAAAAAGAAGAGAATTTGATCTGGGCTTCCGGGTGGCTGAACTTGCAGACAGCTGTCCCTATAACACATTTCAGCCCTGTGAACCAAAAGCAGTGTCACACCAAAGCATGAACATCAAGAGCTCATTGACTGCAATGGATTAAGCATGTTATGTGGAAACGTCAATTATACATCTTCCTTACACAGAGGTGAGTGAAACTGAAAGGTTTGCAAGAGCGATGGCTGGTATCGGTTTTGATTCAAATTTCACTATGGTTGCTGTTCAATGTATGCCAAACTTGAAGTGACAATAATTAATGTCACTTTGGATGTTTTGAATCTATTTATTCTATTTTTCTCGAGTGAGTATGGTTTTATGTCTTCATTCCAGTAATATACAAATGGGGATACCAGAAATGGTCTCTACACATTATACCCACATGGGAAACAAACTCAGGTCTTACAAGTGGATGGTTTACTATTAGTCTACCCTACTAGCCCATTTCAATGCTGATGGTAAATATACAAGAAAATTAAGGACCTTTCAATTCTTTAATATTTCTATAGCTGCTAGTAAATCTATCATGACAGACAAACTGCAATAATGAAAACGGTCAGCTTTGTGTTTTCAGCAGCACTGTGATAATATTTATCCCTACACGATATTAGCTTGGGTAGGTTCTACATGCATCTACATCATTATTTCCCAGGAATTTACCTTGAGTCGTGGATTTGTGGGTCCCTGTGACTCCTACTCTTCATCTTAAAGGGTCCTGGACTACAAAATGAGGTCCCAGACACTTAAATAATATTATTAATACTATTTTGTAGGTATTGTTGTAATTCAGTAACTGCTAGTGTATTGTGTATCCTGATCATCACATTGTTACAGTATGTAAATTGGAAATGATACCAAAAGGTGATAGCAGCAAACTCAGTGACAACTTATTGTCACATCATCAAAATTTTTACAAAAAGTATTTGGACTTTTACTGCGTCCCTGATAAATTTAGGGCGGGCTAATAACTTCATCTCATCTGCATGAATTTGTGTCCTCTAAATCCCTGATTTCCTACACCTGCCTTCCCTTGTATAATCATAGACAGGAGAGACAGTTACCCAACTATCTGATTATCTTTCGCACACTTATCAAATTTACATGTTCAGCTAAAGCCTGTGCTGCCACTTTTGTCTTACATCATGCAGATATGCCAAGATGTAACTGAAATACTGATCAAACTGGCCTCAACCTGAACTCTGCCACGTGATATTATTTCAACACACAAAAAGGGAACATTTGTTTGTGCATACCTGTATTTCCTCCAAGAGTTGTCTTTTCTTCTCCCGGATGGAACTGAGAAGCTGCTGCTCCTCTGGGGTCAGGTCTGAAACAAACGCATCCACTTCATATAATTATACAACACAGTGAAACTTTTTGAGCCAGAATAGTAAGTGCCAAGGGTGTCTAGTTCGGGATTACTATAAATTGTGCAGGCATCACTTCTGAACAACTAGACAGACTTCAGAAGATCCAGAACAGCACAGCAAGACTTGTCACTAAAACCAAATCCAGATGTCACATATCTCCCATGCTAAAGTCACTCCACTGGCTTCCCATCCGAGAAAGAATAAAATTCAAAACACTGTCTCTTGTAAAGTTGTATATTAATCACTAAACAGTTCATTGCCCTCCTACATGCAAGATCTTATAACACCCTACACTCCAGTGCGGTCTCTCAGATCACAAGGCAAAGGAATTTTCAATGTCCCAAAATACAAGCTGCGAACTTTTGGCAGCAGATCTTTCAATGTACACGCAGCTTCCCTCTGGAACTCGCTACCTGTTCATGTCAAGTCATCTCTTTCCATCTCCATTTTTAAATCAAGACTCAAAACATTTTTGTTCAACCACAACTAAATCTTATCATATTTCTTCCTGTATATAGTGTATATATTTACTGTTGCGCAAAGAGCATGCCCTTCATGTGTGGAGTTACTACTATCAGAATAAACTAAGAGACTAAAATCTTTAGACACAGGCAAGAGTTGATGTAACCAGGGTGAGTGCCTGAGTGGGTGAGTGGGTGGGTGATTGAGTGAGTTTTACACCACACTCAGAGATATTCCAGATATATGTCTGTAAATAATTGATTCTCGACCAAGCAACAGTGATCAAAAGCATGTGTTAACCAAGTCAGCAAGTCTGACCACCGACTCCATTACTTGTGATTTAACCAGAACTAGACACAGGCTGCATTGTCTTCAAACCAGATCCCTTGAAAAATTTAATTTGTTATTCTTGATCATTTAAATAGAATATTCATAAGTTTCTTGCAAAGGTGTGTTTTTACTTGTGTTTCAGTTTATCAAAATGAGAATTAATGAACATATCCAAGTCAGACAGGATACTAGACAAAATTCTCCTTTATATAATTTGACAGCAATGTGGTTACTGGTCGTTGTCAACATACACAGAACATATCAGATATATATCTAGTTATTATTTCACTAAGTATAATAAAAAACATGTCAACTGGAGATGTCTTATTGCATTCCTTACTCAACATTCGTATTTATTACTCATGATGAATATAGATCACATTTGCAAAATTGCATTGCAATGAATTTTTGCAACCTGCTTTCAACCACAGACAGCAAAAATTTCAAAATATCTTGTACTTTCAAAATGAGTGCATGAAGCTAATGAGCAACAACACATCTGTCAGAAAAAGAAGGTACTGCTTGTTGAAGTTCACCATTCTGATACTCTGCACTATGACATTGTCAAAAACATATTCCATAAGCCAGGTGTTTGATTTTCTTAATGCTTAATAAGATAATAACTAAAATTGTTTCACAATATGGCACTAGCTTTGATTAATGAACAAGGGCTGTCCAAGAGTTTCAGTGAAATCCTTTGTCACTCCTCAACTGAAATACATATATTTTAAACCATTTCAACGTGTTACCACATTGTCTGTTTCTTGTAATGCCTACCACACAGAAAGAGAACAAGCTATTGTTTGTCAAAATCAATAATGCTGACTTGATAACTCTGAACTGAAATACATTTTCCATTGCACAATGTAGGGATATTTAAATACCATTATAAAACAGCTGGTAGTCAGCTAAGAAATCCATATCTTTAAATCACGCAGACACAATTCATCCAATGTTTGTTGTAATGAGATTGAAAAGACCAACATATGGTTATTGACCAAGTATTGATACTTTGGTCTAACAGTAACTTGATTACATCTCCACAGATTTTGCATCCTTCATGAGTGCATTGTGATAAGATTACGGACATTGTGATTTCACATCCTGAACTGAAGCACAGGGAGCTCCCATCTGAACAGCCGGTAATGTTCCTAGCACAATACATACCTCACTTTCATCAAGTGGAACAATGGATTAAGTATTTGGAAAGGATTGAATAAATAATCACAACAGAATCAAAAAAAGTTTAAACACTTATTTTTTTTAAATTCACTTATGAGTGAATGTCAATAGGTACTACTTTTAGCAATATTCTTGCATTTATTTCTGGGGGGACAGATAAACCAGTATACACAAACATGCTAACTAAAAGCAAATAAATGTGTAGCCTGTGGACAGCAGGAAATGTGTGCACATATAGGAATGATCACTGCTTTTTCATAATTTGGTACAACTGTAAATGTATTTCCATGTTCATCATTCAAAAAATTCAACACACAGTCAATGGCTACATGATCTCCATGTAAATTTGTTTCAGTTGCACGGACTGGGAAAGAGAACTTTGACAATGGGCCATTTTCACGATTATTAGCCATTTCCTGAATTTTGAATGGGCCACTGCCCTTGTATCAATGTAAAAACTTACAAATTTTAATGGGTCATTTTTCATTCTAATGTGCAAAATGGCCCATGGCTTCTGCCTTTCCATATCCCTGCAGGTGATGAATTCCATGTATGTATTTACCTAGTGAGCTATGCAGTCTTGTGTGTTGTGGTAGATAAGTGCATTCAGTTTCACGTTTCTTTGGGATGGTGGTGTATAACAGTAAGTAAAGCCAAATAGTACTGTATCCCACAAAAGGGCCATGACACAATACACTAATTTGCAACAATTACACCTGTATCATTTGTGTATCACAGTTCACACAACTTAATTTACATTAGTATTTTTATGTGATGCCGACTTTGTGTCCAGTATGCAGAGTTGTATGGATTAGAAATGAGAATAAAATCTTCTGTATCCTCTGTAGCAATTCACACCAAGAAATATAAAGTTCCTGTAATTACACTAATTTACAGTAATCACTAAATCTTACATTAAAGTATGATATAACATTTCATTTCTTTAAGAACCTCGTATTTCAACTTCCAGTAAGACCTTACATTTTTAAGCCCAATGACATTAGAATTTATATGGGATAATGAATGAAGCATAACTCAGTCTCATTTAAAGTCAGATCTTCTTAGTTCTCATTATTGCTAAGCACAGATTTTTGAGCCGCCTGAACCTCAAAGTCAAAAGAAATAATCACAATAAATCCCTGATGGGGAACACCAAAAAGAGTCATACATTATAATCTTATGAAAAATCCACACTGGTCCTCTGGTTTCACAAGAAAATGACTTAACCACGAGGCTACCCCTTAAAGGCTTTTACTCTTTATGACACTGAACACTGGCTAAAATCAGGAACAACCAGAATTGTTAGCATTGAACCTCAGTCATCTCATATTTCATTATAAAATGTGGTCACACAAGCACTGGTAACTGAGAATTCTGATCATGGTGACAGAGAGGTTATTTACAGAAAATAATTGGGCTCTTTGTGAATCAGGTTCTTACATCATCAAAAAATAATATAATATATCATAATACAAATTGATACTCACAAAATCAGGATCACTGATCATACTGATATTTGTTGAGTACCAAACCATTTATCCTGGTTTTTCTCAACCTGGTTGAAAAAAGTTTACTAACTCTGATTATCATACAAAAATCAACAAATACCCCAATGCATGGTTAATTTGACATTCTGTGTTGGCCCTGGTCAGATCACCACATGCACTCACTCACATCCAACATGAAATGTAGGGACATATCACATCCCTTTGTGTCAAATAAACGTTAATAATTATTCCCATTGTATGTTAATACAGCTACTTTTAGTAAGATGGCTTAGTCACAGTGACTTGTATTTTACAAATAAAATAAGCAAACAAGAGGGAGAGTATGGAATGCTTATTGCACATTACTGACTGAACATTTTGTTAAACATAATGTTACTAAACAATGTCAATATGTCTCTCAAATAAACTTTGAAAACCTCACATTTGGAACAAAATATCAACATTTTCAGTTTATTTGCTGAAGGATACCTACATACGAATCCTAGATAAGTTCAGGATTGTGATACATAACACTTTTATAGACCATCAGTCACCACGATTTTCTGAACAGGTAGAGCTCAACATATCAATCCTGAAAATTCTTCACAATTCCGGGATGACACAGAACATGTATGACATATTCTCGCTGTAATAATATTATTCAGACCAGAGAACACAACTGTTAATATGATGAAAGCAACATCACAGATGAAATTACTGAGCATCACCTTCTCGTGAGGACATTAGGGTTAGGTTAACCTAACCTTACCCTAACCCCAATCTAACCCTAATCACCTACAATTACGTAAAAGAGAATTCTGACATGTCTTTAATTTTTAAGTTCTTGTGCTGTATTCTAAAGGTAGGCTGAAATTACAATTGCACATTTTCCAATGCAAAAAGGAAATGCTTACCGTATTAATCTCTCCTTTTGCTACAAATATCAGACTTTTACATGTATTGATTTATTAGTTTCCAAATGACAATACTGAGCACATCAGATCTCTGATGTGATTAATTATTGCTAGTGTTGCTGACACACATATTAGTCATCTGATAAAGCATGTCAAAAACAGATTAGAAACGTGCGATAATAAAGAATAATCCACTATTACACCTGAGTGTATTCCTATCCAGTTAGCAAATATAAGAAAAAAAGAGGATGTTACTCTCTATGACACATAATTACGGATATGTTTGTTTCCACTTTGTCACGTTGACCTGTGATCTCCCTTGAAGTCTACTGACATCGTGGTATTACTGGTAAACACGCTTTTGACAACTTGAATGGATGAGTGCAGAAAGAATTCACAGGACTTAATACTATAACAGTGCCGTGCGCCTTCAAAAACGTCATAGATGTAGAAATACAATGAGTGGTTACGACTGGTGAATCATTCATGAAGACTCATACATCCATCAAAGCACGTACTGACCATCATCAAATGTCAAATTATAAAGTAACCTCCCCCACGTAAACACGATAGGTATATTACCTTCTAGACTAAATCCTTCTCCGTGTTTGTGCTCAACCATGGCTGAAGTCATCCTCTTTCAATCTAACATGTGTAGAAGTTGGGCACTGCTTGAAGATCGTCTGTAAGCCTCTTTTTCAGTCGAACAGTCACTGCCTACTTCCTTCTTGAATCACCGCCGCCATTGATGACACAAGTCTCGCATTTTTTCATTTTAACGAGAATAATTCAAATTCGCTCTTTTTAAAATATGAACAATAAAAACATTGCATTTTTCCAATATAAACGCCGACTTTTATATCACAATCAAGCCATACAATTTTTGGAAAAAATATCTTACAAGAATTTCGATTTCGTAAAATGCTATTACCGTCACGACTAATTCTACATACACCGCTCGGGTAAACACGACAGGTGATCTCTTCTACGCATATCCTTACATATATTTCAGATATCCATTTAAAATCTATTCCCTATATTTATACAGTTCCGTCGGAACCTCGCTTTAGTCGATTATTTGAGGTGCCACATTCACAAATGTTAACGATACGTTTGTATGTCCGGTGCAGTCAACATTTTGTATTGTTCAGTGTGAAAAGAAAACTCGCACCACCCAGGCACTGCCTGTCATGCATAAGTCCATGATGGTTATAAACAAATTTCATTGATACAATCACACACCACAATCTCTTTTCAAGTCAGTTTTGTTAAAACATATCTTCTCTTCTGAGTGACCCAACAGAGAACATGGAATAGTCACATATCGTATACCCAGCAACTGTAGCCATTGCATCGGACTAAATAAATTCAAATTGAAGTTCAATTCCGTATAAAGCTAGATGCTGAGAAAATAATATCATGAAATACACGTGCGTTAGTAAAGTGGGTCTGTTTGGGTCTTTTTGGAGTGAAGTGTACATTTTACACAGGTACGTATGTACGCATGTATGTGAAGGGAGAAAAAACCCATTAAATCTGTCGTTATGAAAAAATGTTAATTTGAAAGTAATATACCATAGTGAACAGTAGTATCTGTGGAAAGAAATTAATCACTCAACCCGAAATGTCGTCTGAAGGGAAAAGTGATATAATAGGAAAACATATCACTGGAGACGATGGAATGGCCGTTCAGTTTCCCAGAATATAAATAGTTATGATTTCTTGGCTGGCCCCTGAAACATGTAGACAGCCATAAATGATATCTCCTATAACATGTATTGACTTGAACCTCTTTTCTTTATCGAACAACAATGATGGTATTTAAAGTATCGTGCTTTAGTAATAATGTTAGGATATTTTAGATCACACCTAGTTATTAAATGCGGTTTCAGATTCCATACTTGCCTGAAAAACAAAATAGTTAAAGCATTTCTATGAAAGAATCTACTAAATCATCCCCCAAAATGGTGAATACTAGTAAATTATCAGGGCATTCTTTGGCAACAGGGAAACAGAAAACTCTGATTTCAAATCCGCTCACTTACGTGGGTGGTGTAAGAATAGTTATCAACAGACGGTCGGCTACAGTGTTTGCAAGTGTAATCAGTTTTTAGGAAAAGTCGATATTGGGTCCTACCCAAAATAAAGCCCTCGTGACATTTGACGGTGACAGGTGCGCGTGTGTGATCTATCCGATTGGGACACGCCTCCCGCATGGACAATGCACATGTGCAGTACACGACGAAAACATTATTCTTTATGACGTAAGTCATGATGATAGTTTGTAAACAACGTTGTAGATGCACACCCCATCACACCTAAGTCCTTTCCTGATCCCTCCTTTTTTTAGCACACTTGAATCTTATCCCCCCATTTTGTCAAGGTACACTTTCGCTTTGAACTTGATGTTGGCGCAAAAGTTGTTAGTTGTTGCCAATTATATGATACTGCGTAGATAAAGTTGTTTCGTTAAGATTATCCTTTGTGATTAGAACGAACTCTGTCAAGGATCTGTTGTTGTTGTGCAAGAATGTGGATAAAAGAAATGAAAAACATTTTCTTCAGTTCCGGGTTTGAGTTTTATACCTTTCTACCTGACCTAATTTACATATTTCCGCTATTGATTACGGTGGGTGGGTCTGACAGACTTGGAGATCTGATCAAAGCAAGGTATTTAGCAAAGTTTACCACAATGTGACACATGAACTCCCGAGTCGTCATAGTTACTTCAGTGAAATATTTAGCTTAGGTGGATGCAAGTGTTCCTGTAATTCTTATCAAAGTGGACCTCTAGGGCAGTTGACCTCAAAAGACCATGCTTCTCCTGATAACCAACATCTAGTCAGACTAGTGATACTAAACACAGTGGATACTAAATGTTATATAGTTGTTGGACAAGGGGCCAGTAGAATGGGCAACACCACTGATGATTGGTGTGTTTTGTTTGGATAATTTCCCAAACTGTCATGGTGAGTGAATAATATGCGATACAGACAGCACTAGTGTGCAGATACATTTGACAAGCTCTCATATAATGTCATTGTAATTATCTGATTCCCATTTTCACTAACTTCCATCTCAAAGTATCTTATGGATTCAAACTGGGTTTCTGACACCTTTCATGTAAACTGCAATTGTTTCATCTTGTTCAAATATTCATGCAATCTCTCATAACAGTGAGTACTTTGTTTATAAGAGGCCACAGGCCTTTTATACAAGTACAGAGCATGACGTAGTGCAATTGTGACATGAGCACTGTATATAAATACACACATTGAATGCATTGATGAAATACAAATACAACAAGTGCATCACAGATATCCTTTGGAAAAAGGAATCATGTTTCTTAGTGGCAAGAGATACATATTTTGCCAGATTAGTGCATATGTTACAGTTAGTGGAGCGAAATAACAAGACCATTGTGGCTTGTTGCACTTCCCCATCCTCACAACCACAAACCCTAGGCTTAATCAATGTTAATTAGACCTCTCTGTATGGCTCATTCGCACCAGTCCTAATCCAGGCCTGAAGCATGACTGTTTATTCTCAGTACCCCTTGCTTTAAAGGTACACCTTTGTATTCATCGTCTCCATGCTTTAAGCAAGACACTCTTGTTCAATCTTAGTACTAGATGCTTAGATGCAGACTTTTGTGTTCATATTGTGCACTTCATGCCTTAAGCCAGACCCTGATGTTTATTCTTCTTATTCCATGCTTTAAGCCAGACCCTCAAGCTTATTCCTTGTACACCAGGCTTTAAGCCTGGTCCTTAGGTATATTCCTTGTACACCATGTGTTAAGTCAGAGAAGTGTTCTTATGTTATCTCCAAGCTTTAAGCCAAACCCTCATGTTCAGTATGTGTACACCATTCTTTAAGATGTTTTTCATATTCTTTCCACTTACACCATGCTTCAAACCAGTCCTTGTGTTCATCTTCTCTTAAGTGACTTAAAGTGACGTATCTATGTAACATTATTCATACACCTTGACAGTGATTTGTTATGCAGTCTCAATTTAAGCCTCCTTCTAAGGCCTTTTGTATTAATAGATATTTGTATGAGAATACTGCAGTTGTTTATTTATCAGTATCAGATAATTATCGATGATACAGTACTTACTTGACAGTCATGGTAACCATTGTGTCTGAATGCAACCTTGCTTGGCTGACAGGTTTGTAAACTGAGTTTGTTGTAGACAAAGTGTGACATGGTAGAGGTGGTTGCCGTGTCCGTGGTGGCGCCATTTCTCTAACTGACTGTTTGATATCTCCCCCTGTTGTTGCAGAATAAGTGAGACATGGTAGTGGTGGTCACCGTGTCCGTGGTGGCGCCATTTCTCTAACTGACTGTTTGATATCTCCCCCTGTTGTTGCAGATGAAGTGAGACATGGTAGTGGTGGTTGCCATTTCTTTAACTGACTGACTGATATCTCCCCCTGTTGTTAGAATGAAGATTTTTATGGATATCAACTTCTTTATATGAGAACACAACGTTTCAGAGTTAATGCTTACTCCTTCATCACCGAAACGTTGTGTTCTCATGTAAAGAAGTTGATATCCATAAAAATCTTCATTCTTATGTATTTCACTTCTAAATGCCCTTCAAAGACTCCCCCTGTTGTTGCAGATAAAGTGTGACATGGTAGTGGTGGTCGCCATGTCCATGGTGACGCCATTTCTCTAACTGACTGTTTGATATCTCCCCCTGTTGTTGCAGATGAAGTAGACATGGTAGTGGTGGTCACCGTGTCTGTGGTGGCGCCATTTCTCTAACTGACTGTTTGATATCTCCCCTTGTTGTTGCAGATGAAGTGAGACATGGTAGTGGTGGTCGCCGTATCTGTGGTGACGCCATTTCTCTAACTGACTGTTTGATATCTCCCCCTGTTGTTGCAGATGAAGTGAGACATGGTAGTGGTGGTCGCCGTGTCCGTGGTGGCGCCACTGCTGCTGCTGGTGGTGGTGCTCATCAAGTGTCTGGGTTGCCTGAGGAAGAAAGAGGGTTTCAAGGTAATGTGTTTCTACAACCCTGCTTTAGTTTATTAACCCATTACATATTGATACACCACTTACATGTCAGGTATCACAGTATGATCTTTCTTAACCTTCTTGTGAGCTAACAAAAAAAGTTTTACCAAGAAGTGCTAAAACAAATAAAATCAAAACAAGAATTCCTTAATTATGAGATCCTGGTTAGAATTTGTCTTCAGCAACTTATGCTAGTCGTAAGAGGCGACTAATGGGATCAGGTGGTCAGGTTTGCTGACTTATTGTGTAGATCAGTGCTTATGAAGTTGATCACTGGATGGTGTGGTCTAGACTCCATTATTTACAGACCGCTGCCATATAGCTGGAATACTGCTTAGGACAGTGTTAAACAGAAACCAAACCTAAACAGAAGTATCAGATAAGAAATAACTTTTCTTAAATGTATTCTTGTAAATTCACCAGCTAGGAAGTCACAACATAAAGTAGCCAAATACTCAGCACCTTCTTTCCATTTCCATAATACATGGTCACATATTGCTAGATGTCTGCTTATTGTAATACTATATCTTAAGCTGACCTTGACCTTTATGAGTCTGTTAGGACTGTATTGTATGCTACCATATTTTCTTAGAGATGCATATAGCAAAAATATTTTTCGTTTCTTGGAATAATATGTAAAGAATACATTAAGGTTTGTATTTAAAATCTACACAGAAGTATGTTTTTATAAAACTGGAAAAGTAGATGGTGTTGATTTTTCATGGCAGTGGGGACTGACCTTGATCATATTTACATTGTAATATTTACTGTGGTATGTAGGAAACATTACCCGCTGCCTGCATGTACAGTCATTGTCAACCACTGTCAAAAACTCTAGCTCAAATGCTCCAATACAGATGTCATTCTGACCCTAAACGAAATTAAACTATAAAAAAAACTAAACTAAACTAAACTAAACTAAACTAAACTAAACATAGCATAAGATAGACAGACAAATAAGTATGACATAACTGAGACTATGCAAGATGAGTGTTTCTTTTCTATCTAAATGTGTTGATGTGGATGTACTTCAGACTTTTGAAAATGAGGATGCCCGTACAGAAGCGAGGATCAACCCTGGCTTTGCCATGGGTCAAGATGTGGATGACAGAGATCAGACAATGTCCACAACCATTCAGATTGAACCTCTACCAGAGTTGCTGGCAGAGTCCACACCAAGGAAGCCGAAGATAGCATGTGTGGAGAAGACCAAGCAAGAGGCAGCCTTCAAGCTTGTGGGTAAGAGACAGCTCTGGAATGTATCTCACTGTGATGAACATCTCTAGTGCTCATACTTGATCACCATCAGGATTCTTGAGCTGGAAAAGTTGCCAGCAGCCCACTTTCCATCCATGGAATAGAAACTAAGGATTAAATGGCCATGAAAATAAGGAAAATGCTCGCTGGAGTAAGAAAACGTTCCCTCATTATTGCCCAACTGATCAATTATGAAATGTAGCTGGTTTATTTGGTTGACTGTTTCCTATTGTGGCAGGTTACTGCATATTGTAGTACATGGCTTGTTTTATTTCCATGATGATGTAGAACAGATTATGTTCAAAATCCATTGAGAGATCATTGAAATCTCTCTCCAAAGTGATGTATTGACTTTTGATCTTTGACCTTTCACACACACTCACTCCAGTGTGTGAAACTGACCTGATGTTTGTATCTTTCAGTGATAAATAACCCTCATCCTTTTCCGAGGCGACAGCTGACCTACTTGAAAGAAATTGGAAATGGATGGTTCGGACAGGTATGTTTGAACAGCAGGGAATTGTAATAACATAGTTGCTGAACAAACAGAAGAAATATCTAGTCCATATAACTGAACCTGTGGATGTGCATAACCTGTGTGCGCAGTCATTGACAATAGCACGGTGTAAGTTTTGATCGTAAGTTAGATTACTATAATGATTACACTAAGAGCAACCCCACAACTGTCCCATTCAGTGGTATTGGATTCTTCCTCTAAATCTTGAATTCCTGTTGCCCCTGTTTAGTGGAAATGAATTCTTCCACTGAATCTGAAAAAACTTAACGACCCTCTTGAAATGGTTTCTTCCATTGAATCTGTAACATTTACCACCCTATTTCAGTGGATTCTTCAGATGAATCTGAAATGCTTATTGACCTCCAACTGAAATGAATTCTTTCATTGAATCTCAAATGCCGTCTTTCCAAAGACTTGATGATTTAAAACATTATTTTGCAGAAGCAAAGAATGGTCAGATACTTTAATCTAACTGTTTAATCTTCGTGCTGTTATATAGGTACTGGAGTCTGATGCTGAGCACATTACAACAGGAATTCCTCTGAGTCGTGTTGTGGCCAAAGTCTTACGGGATGATGCATCCAACTCAGAAAAGAAACTCTTCCTTGAGGATGTAGTACCTTACAGGTAGTGATTTCCTAACAATTCAGTTTAAATAAAATAGGAATCATTTACTGTCTTGTTTGTGTTTTCTGGGTGAAAATGGTGTTTGTTTGGTAATTCTAATCAAATTTTTGACATTTTTTTTTAATGTAGACCATTTAAATGAAATGGTCAATGGTTCAACCATATTGTGAATAATGTGATTTGTAGTTTAACTTTTGGGTGTCACATTCACAGGGAACTTGAACACTCCAACGTGCTACGTCTGCTGGGACAGTGTACTGAAAGCGCCCCCTATCTCATGATCTTGGAATACGCTCAGATGGTGCGTGAATCATAACTGCTTGATGACCTCTGCAATTACAACATTCAGCAGTGTTTACTATATAACTGGATAATCAAGTCTGCAAACCCTTCAAGATACCTTTACCAAAAGAAAACCTGACATTTGTAACTGTTTTGTGCCCTTGTTTCTATGCTTGTGTTACCTAGCTCTCACTGAGTGTTTTTTCTACAGGGTGACCTCAAGACGTGTGTGAAGAAACTGAAGGATCGTGCTGATGTTATGACACAGAACTATCAGGTTGTTAAGTTAGCCATTGATGCTGCAAGTGGATTGGCTTGTTTACATCGCCATGGTTACATACACCAGTAAGTATTGCTGAGTTTGGATCGACATTTAACAATATAATGAAACAGTGCACATTTACTTTAGTATGTACGTTTTTGTTTCTGTCGCAGTAACATCCTATGTCAGTCAGCATGGAAATAGTAAAATAATATACAAGAGAGGGTCAACAATGTTGAACAGAGATTTTTCTGGGTTACAACTTCTTATTTATTCTGGAGTACAACGTTTCAGGGCTTGTTCTAGCCCCATAATCAGGTAGAACTGAGACAAGGACGTCATTTACAAAGATTTATGAAGGATTTATAACTTACAGTGATGCTGTTTAATTTATATAAACTGTTTTTTACAGGGATTTTGCTGCTCGAAACTGTGTCGTGATGGCAGATTACACTGTCAAAATAGGAGATTATGGGATATCTGAGGATGTGTTCAAGGTACGTTTGAACAGCATGTTCTTGTATTGATGGGTCATAGTAGTAAATGATCTTTGGTACTGAACAGAGATCACATCAGATGAAGATAGCAACATTGCTTTAGGGGTCTGTTGTATAGATACTGTAACCAGGAAATGTTTGCGAGTGATAAATTAATGTGAAAAGTGTGATGTTTATTATATGGCATTAATAAATCATTGCATTTATTTAACCCTGCTTTCTCATGTTGATGATCAATAGTTTTGAAGATTCAAACCACAAACAGGATGTATGTTTTTCATACATGTACTTAATAAACGGGTCCATATCATCAAGTTGTCAAAGAGCAGAGTAACGATGTTTCAGGGAGATAATTAATCAAAGTGAATACGCTGAAGAATACAATCAACAACAGTACTGGTAAAAGTTGTCAAATGAGAATAATAACTTACTACTTCCATCTTTTTTGAGCGATTGAGTGCCGTAATTCAAGTGACTTCTCGGCTTTCGTCACCTTGAACTTGACGCTTGGACACGATGTTTAATGCTAAAATATGTGTATAAAGCATTTTTCTCACAGGTCATAACCAGCAAGATACATGCACTAAGGTCCATAATGTATGTATAGGTGGTGGTGTGTTGTGTAACACGTTCAGAATAGCATAATTTTACCCAAAACTTTCATGTGAATCTATGTTTACAAGAACATTATCCATTGCTGTTATCTGGCTGCCTTAGGTCATGTGTTTGATTTTGGCAGTTCACGATCCTTATAGCTGACTGTGGCAAATAAGCGACATTAGAAACTAGTTTTTATCCATTAAGATTGCTTCTTATAAATTGGAAAATGCTCTTGGCAAGGTTGATGTTCAGAGCTTTTGAACGATACCCGTAATCGAACGAATAGACTCACATGTTATTTGTACAGAGCTTTGAAAACGGAGGAAAATACCCTTGTTGTATCCCATTATTGAGCGGAAAGCCATTGGGAAAAAGACAGCCATAGATATTATTTTAGAAATCTTTGAATATTAACTTTCTGATTATGGGAAAATGAAAATATAAAAGGGTGAAGGGAATTTTAGTGGGATTGCATCATGGCTCTCAGCTGGGGGATTATAATGACATGTTACAAGTGAATGCCCCTACTCCAATAATCTCCCACTTCTTCAAAGTGCTTGTGCAAACAACAAAACAATAGCAATCGGGCCCACTATTAACAGTACTTGTGTATCGCGTTGTATTACAAAACAACAGGAAGCAATCACCATATGTGAAGTGACGCTTCGGTGTTGTTGCTTCCATAACATAAGATAGCAAAGTGAGTATACTGATCAAAGTCTTACAACTTGCAAAATTTTACCGTCGCATTTATGGTATTGACTGTTCAATCGCAAAATTTTATAGATGCAAAAATTTCTTGTTTTACAGTAACTGTGTTTGGTATTTTGACTTTGTTTCTTTACCTTTGGTGTTACCCCATATGCAAACTTCCCTGACTTTGTGCACTTGCTGTTATTTTTGTCTAAATGGGGCCAACAAACTATGGTTGTCAGAAACTAAGGTTACTTGTACCTTTTGAGTTTGTGAATACTATAGTTTACAGTATATTGAACAAGAGCACCTTGCATTTAGGGCATGATGACATGTTAATAACTATACCAAGACTCACTGTCTATGCCAACAGTGAACCTCTTGCAGTCAGTTACCTATGAATATAGAGGGTAGAACAGGTCTTCAGAAGCCCGTGCTTGCTATGAAAGGCAACTATCCATGTCTTAAGAGGCAGCTATAGGGATCGGTTGGTCAGACTCGCTGACTTGGTCGACACATGTCATTGGCTCCCAATTGTGCAGATCGATGCTCATGCTTTTTATCACAGGATTGTCTGGTCCCGATTCGATTATTTACAGATTGCCGCCATATAGCTGGAATGTTGCTGAGTGTGGCGTAAAACTGAACTCACCCACTCAAACTTAACTTACTGTCCGTAAGTGTTTGAGGAAACATATTCTTACCTGGAATCCCATTGTTTCTGATGTAGATGTGAGTACCAGATGTTTAACTATGATGGTAATGTGTACAGGAGGACTACTACATCAGTGGAAAAGAGAGTCTGCCCATCCGATGGATGGCTCCTGAGACACTCAGTCAGCAGTCAGGCAGCTGGCAAACAGCCGTCATAACCAGGGAGGCAAATATCTGGTGAGTAACGTGTAGTTCAGCCAACAGTGATTTCAAGTCAGTCATGTGTCATTGGTGGATTCTGAAATTGGTAGTAATTGGATCAATGGAGGGTCGGTGACTAAAGGTTTTGTACTGGGTATGTTTGTTTTCATATGTTTATACTGTATTTTTCTAAAGAATGCTGTCAACTTCCACTGTGTAAAGCTTACAGTTATCTGAAACTAGTTTGGTCCTTACATCTTCCTTCATTCATCATTTTGCGTTTGTGCAAACTTTGGATAACTTTAAGTATTTATCAGGGGCAAGAATTTTCTGCAGAATCACATAATTGGATTTTATCTCACTGGAGTCATTCTTGTGAATTGGCTAAATCTGTGATCCTCAAGATCCCAGGCACATTTTCCTCTTTCTTCACTCATAGCCCTTATCATTCCTGGTTTAGGTAGGTCCTGTCGTCGAAGACACATTGGTGTTTTACTGTACTTAACTTTGTTTAGTGTTGAGATAATAAGATCCTGTGAGGCACAATACTGTCTGCATTAATCGTCCTCCCTATGGACCATTACAGCATTGTAAAGTGCTTGCCATTAATTATGGATTGCCCCTTGTGTACTGTGCACCTATGTCAGCAGTCTGTCAAATATTTGTCTTTTGAAATAAAATTACAACTACAAGTTGTTACTTGTATCTTTACTAGCACTTGACCAGATACTTATGAGCTGAGAAACATCATCATCATCACCATTTGTACATAGATTAGTGTTAGTAGTGCTGAAGTGCTCTTTGTAAACTGAAGACCTGATAAATGCATACAGTCACTGTAGGCTAAGACTTAAATGCTTGTCACCTGAGAGGTACTACCCACTCAATGTAAGCGAATCAGCTACTGTCTTTGAACTTGTAAAAGCTGATTTGTGAACTTCGTCCTCATGGACTGTTTGACAACAGACCCGGATGATCGAGATTCATTGACTGGATTGTGCAAGAAATTGATGTAACATTTGCAGTTAGTATCCTATTGCTGGTGTTATGTTCCAGGTTTGTGCCTGATATTAAATATCATGTGGCCCTGCAACCAGGATCAATATCTTGACATCCCACACACTCGAATAGTAGTTTCTATGGTTACATGCTGAGTTTCCTGCAGTCAGTGTCTATTTTCCTCTGTATCAATATCACTTGTGTCTCATGTATAGAGCTGACGTTTGTATTGTGAAATTTTGTCCCAGATAGTTACTGATTCAAAACACTGCACATTACAAGTTAAAAAAGTTATATTTTTCTCCAATGAGAATGACATGTCTGACGTGAGCATCAGACTTGCAGCAAGGCTGCATCTTGCTGATGATGTTTTACCCCTGAAGATCCCGCTTAAAATTGATCTTCAGCAACCCATGCTTGTGTAAGAGGCGAGTAACGGGATCAAGTAGTCAAACTTGCTGACTTGGTTGGCTTGTCAGTGTATCCCAATTATGTAGATCAGTGCTTATGTCATTGATCACCGGAGTGTCTGGTCCAAACTCTTTTTTGACAGACTGCTGCCATATAATGATGATGAGTGCAGCATAAAACTAGGCTCAATCAATGATTTTCAGCAACCCATGTTTGTTGTAAGAGGCGACTATTGGGATCGGGTGGTCAGGCGTGCAAACTTGGTTGACACATATCATCCCAGTTGTAGAGATCAGTGCTGTTGATTATGCATTGTCTGGTCCAGAAATGCTTATTTTGCGACTGCCACCATATAGTTGAGTGTTGCTGAGTGCACTGTTAAACAAGCAAACAAATCTAGGTTTGGTAGGCTAGATTAGAGGCAGTGATGGTGAGTTTTTCTTCAGGTCATTTGGGGTGCTGCTATGGGAGGTGCTGATGTTTGGCAAGCAGCCATATGGAAACATGTCTGACGAGCAGGTGCTGCAGACGGTCATTGCAGACCGTATGGTCAAGCTGCCGGAACCTGATGTCAATATACAGTTCAAGGACAGAATGTGAGCATGTATTTGTGTGTATTTTGTGTCTATAAAGAACACTCGCTGTCAGTAGAATAATAAGTTCAAAATGTGATTAATTGAGCGATCAAACATCTGTTTGCATGCGATGATGAATTTGTTTGATTGGCTTTATTAGAGGTTGATCAGTAATAAGAACTTACGATTCTTTATGGATAACAACTTTATTACATATGATGCGACATTTAGCTTTGGACTCTTACTTGACAACGGTATAAGGATCCATTCCGAAATGTTGCATCATATGCAGAGATGCCAACCACTCTGATTTTGGAAGAGTTACTCTGATTTTCAAATACCAAATCTTCTCTCTGATTTGTTTGTTAAAAACTCTGATTTTTTAGAAAATACAAATGTGTTTATAAATTTGAGAGGATTTTAGTAAATAGCCGTTTGAATATCTTCATTTGAGTGAAGTATTATCTGGTTAAGTATGCCCAGAAATTACATATCTCCAGCAGACTAAATCTGTGTTTGAAGGCCTCCTGACCCCCTCCGTCAAAAGGAGCCCGATCTCCCTCTCACGCTCACCCCCAACTCGCATCTTCTTGGCTCGAGAATTGCTTTGGGCAAGGCATGGCCATTTGATTCATTGTTGGCATCTCTGCGTAGTTCTTATCCTTAAAGGATCTTCCTTTCTTACGTGATGATGAAAATTGAAATCTATTGGATATAATTTGTGCTTAAAAACAGCTAATAGATTTCATTAGAGGACTTGTCTGGCCATAGAATCAGCAGAAGTAGTACTGGACATTTTGTTTAAAAACTCATTTGTCTTAATTTATGTTGTCGCTGTCAGTTGGTATGATATTGTACTATATTTACAGGAGATTTCTTTTAAAATTAATACAGGGATGGAAGAATTTTGAAGAGGCTCAGTTTTGTGATATATGTCAAAACAGAATTATTCATATGTTACGACATATTGGTTTCTTTTGTTTATTCTAAAACTCTTATCCCTGAATATGTGTTTACTCTCTTCATATCTTCTTCTCTTCCTATCAGCCATGCAAACTGATATGTGTATTTTATAATCTTTTACGTATTATTGAGCATATAGTGATGACGTGATGGGTGTGTAATAGGTGATGTGGAATTGTAACGTTTAAATCAGTATGTATTAGGAATGTGTTCTAATGGGTAGAAGAAAGCATGAGTTGTCATATACTGCTTTTTGCAATATTCCAGCAATATGGCAGGGTACACCAGAAATGGGCTTTCACACATTGTACCCATGTGAGGAATTGAACTGAGTCTTCAGCATGATCAGTGAACACTGTAACCATTAGGCTACCCCACCGCCCCTTATGGGTAAAAGAATACTCAAAGGTGGGATGTATAGGAGGGACTTCTACATGAAGGTATGAGGTGTGTTCAGAATCGCGAGCGCATGTGAACGGCAGTGAGTGCTCGATCCTGAACGCCTGTGCCTGGACAAGTGCCCATGAGCGTCTGCGGGCCATCCTCACAGCTGCCTAGCCAAGTGAACAAAGATGGTGACCATGTTTAATAGAAAAAAAACATTCAAATCATTATCATTAGTTAGCATCCACCTGACGAATGGGCAAGGAATAGCCAAGAAATGTTGTGTAAAGAATAAAGAAGAAGTTTACATCCATAACATTTTGTCTTATGCACGTTTAATGTCATTCGTCACTACTTGCCAATGTCTGATACCGCCAACAAGAAGACGCAAAGCTATTCGGCTTTTCCTGGAATAACACGAGTTGGTCACGAATGGTTTAAGCGCTCACATCCGTTCAGGACCTAGGGGAGATGACTCACGTCTCCGTGTATGGGACATCAATATTAACAGAACAGTATTTGGGTTATATTGGGGATTTGATAACCCTAAGATAAAAATACAACATAGATTGTGGGGCAAACAACTTTGAAATCATTTGAGTTGGGTTTGGATTGGAGACATTCTTTAACATGCCAGTGCCATAATTCAAGTATTTTATTCTGAAATTTCAGAGTGGAGGTGATGCTGTTTTGTTGGTTGAACCCTGGAGAGAGGCCCAGCATAGAGGATGCCCATGGTCTGCTTCAGAGGTTGTATGAAATTGTGGTCGGTGATCAAGTTAAAGCGGAGAACTTTGAAAAGAAATGGAATCAAATGATACCCCATGAAGCGCGGATTGTGTCAGCTACACAACAGCCCAAACAGCAGAAACGACCGACATCTGCCAGTTTTGACAACAACTTTGTTCAAGAGCCCAAGCCTGAACCTCAACAAGCACTCACAGAACAGTCTGTTAAACCAGGGGATCTGGTTTCAGTGAAAGTCGAGGACATGTCCACATCAGTGGTGAATGGTGACCATATTGCTATCAATATGCAGCCCAGTTTGGCAGGCAACCTGGCTCAGTTACCCACCCCATCTCGCCATACACTGCCTGCTCACATGACTAGCACTCCCATCATGGACCTCGCACCAACACCAGCCGAACCTGATGTCAGTCAAAAACAAAAGTCAGGATCAGGGTCGAGAACCAGTAGAAAAATTGAAGATGAATTTAGTATAGCACAAGCAGCTTCTACTAAAAGCAATTCTGGTTCCATGGCTTCACCAGTGCCATCAGAAGACAAGACACCTGATGGTTTGATTGATGTTCCCCAGGGAGATACAGCTGCAGACCTTCAAGAGGTGTTAGGCAAAGAGGAAATTGTACCTGTTTCAGATCAGTTTGATTTGTTGGGGGAAAAAACTGCAGTTGCCACAACACAGCCATCGCCCAGTGTTGATGTTCTTGAAGCAGTTGGTGAACCAGTACAAGATGTACAAAACAAAGCTTACACTCAGGAGGCAAATAAACAGGAACAAGCATCTGTTAATAGCAAAGATCCATTTGCAGATTTGTTTGGGCAAGGTGATATTGCAGACCAGATAAAACTTGTATCATCTCAACCCAATTCTAGTTCTGAGCCTACTAATGGTAACCAATCACTCCTCAGTGAATCCTCACCTAAATGTGATGCAGAGTCCCCTGTCTCAGGATTTGATGAGCCGGACACCAAAGCTGAGCCTGTAGGTAAGCAGACGGCTTCATCAGACACCAGACCTGACACTGATGTAGAACCACAGAATTTTCTTTCTAATGATGTAGATTTAGTGTCATCTCATAACTTTCAGGCTGAGAGTATAATTCCAAGTACATTCCATCCCAGTGAGAGATCAGCAGGTGAGCCTGTTTCAAAAGGTGAGAATGTGAAGCCATCAGACCTTGCTCTGGACAATGGCACATCTGGATATGAAACACCTGCAGATCAGTCTGTCAAATCAGACTCTATTGAGGAAAACACAAGTGGGGCGGAATCTTCGTCAGACAGTGCTGTGTGTGTGAGTTCACCAGAGTTGGCAGATGCGCCCAGTTCCTTTGATGGAGCAGCGCCCTCCCATGAGAAGGTAGGTACATGTGTAGAATATGTGAGTGATGATGAGAGTAAAAGTAGTTCCTCTGAATCCGATAGTTCATCAGACTCTTCAAACAGTGGAAGTTCGTATGTATGTGAGGAGAGCAGACGAATCATTCAGGTGACAGACCTTGATGCGGATGATGATGATTCCGATAATTTGGATGAACACCAGGATAACATAAGTGATGAAGTGACAGATTCAGATGAGGATCTTGACCTTAGACTTGCCAGTGAACTCTACCTTTCCAAAGGTGTCAGTTCTCCAAGAGTATTTGAACGACCACCATTAGAAACCATTCCAGAGGACGTGATGCCCTCACCCTCAGATACAAGTTCCATAGATCTTAAATTTGATGCCCACTTTGATGATGTGTTCGCCTCTCAAGATAATTTTGAATGGGACGATTTTATGGGTGAGTCTATTGTGGGCCGTGATAGGACTAGTAACACTCCAAAGGCTAGTTTCGACATGTCTGATTGGTTGATGGACGGTGACTCCCTCAGCTACAGGAGCAGCGGCAGCATCCAGTCTCCGCTCGAAAGTGTCAGCCCGGATGTTCTTGGAACTACTGATCCCTCCATACGTCTCTCCACTGCCTCAACTTCGGAGGTAAAACGACGAGGCCGGACGTCTCGTTCATATGTATCTGATCTCATCACTAATCGTAGCATACACGACTCCTTTACTAACACAAAAAATACCCGGACACCTTTTTACTCATTATTCGATAATGTAGACATGGACTCCGACTCAGACACTAACCTGAGTCCAGAATCTAACCAGCCTGAATCTCGCCTAATTGAAACGGCCCCAGCAGGATTGCATGACAAAGTGGAAGATTTAGCGTCCGGCTCTCGGACTGACGACTCTTTGTTTATTCAGGTATGCTTCACGGTCAAATCGTAGCACTAGCATGCTGTGTCCTTTTTGGTTTCATTTGCTGCTTGCTGTTGTAGATCATTGGGTCTCCTCGTCATGTTGTAACCATGGTAACCAGTCTGTGGTAACAATGGGTTTGGTGTAGCACATTGCACAGTGGGATACTAATTGCACAAGTGTTTTAGTTTTTTCCACAACTACTAATTGTTTATTGATATTCAGTTTTGAATATGTCAATACTAAATAATGATTAGGTGCACAGGTAAATCACTTCTAAATGAAGATTTTTTTTTTTAAATTATCATTCTATATTCATCATATAGGTGTATTTGTGCTATTTGTACACATTGATTGATGAAATGAAAAAGTAAATCAATATTAGTTTTGTGGTAAACATTGTTGGGCTCCACGACTGTGCAATGTGAAATATACAGCATTTCCTTTTCATTATCATCATCATTGTCATCATCGCCCCTTTCATCACAGCAGTAATAACCAGTGACTTAAGGTAACAAAATATGAAACAACGAACATAATGTATATTTTATGAATGTATGTACTTCTTTTTCAGAGATTTCTTTCTACCCCTCTACTTGTTTTGTGTACTGGAAATATATATGTGCATTGTATTGGATAATATTGTAACAATTAATACCCAACTATGAAACTAATTACAATCAAGGTTAAATCATCAGTTTATTTTGTTAATGAATATTTCAACACAAGCCACAGATACAAATCTGTACATGTACTAAATTAACTAAATAATGTTAACATGTTTTGATAGTGATGATAATGATGAAGATTTTGTGCTGTGTAAGTTATGTGTAACCATGTCGATTTTCTGTTGGGGTTGCCTAGAGAATCCCTATTTAGTAAGTTGGATTTTGTTCTTATGAAATGGTAACAAAACAAACCAGCATGATTATTGACTGGGTTAGAACAAGAATAGATTCATGCATGCTTTGTCTATTCATTAACCATGGCTTGGATTCTAATACTAATCGATGTTGTTTTCCTAAATACTTGTCTTCTCTACTGATAACTATAAAGGCATGGATGGAACTTTTTTAACTTTCAGGGTACAATCTTAAGGAAAGAATTAAGAATATAAATATTCTAAAATTATTGCGTAAAATGTTTTGCATGAAATAGTCAAAACTTTTTCTCAACTCTTCATAATACTTTAAAATATTGTTTTCATGTTATCCAAGAATGTTTGTATGATTGTTGTTTAGTATGAATTAGTTACAGAATGTATGGGGTTTTTTTTGCATTATGAATGATGTTTTGGGATCAGTAGATATCACCTGTATAATTTACATGGAAAAATACATATATTTTTACAACTAGTGTTTTCAGAATATTGCATGTAGGTGAGTCGTAACTACTCTGAGGGTCTGTTCATTTATTGAACATACTTCACAGGAGTAGTATCCAGGAATATGTTTTCCTCTGTAATTAGGGTTTTATCTTGTGTCAGTTGTTCAGTTCAAAGTTACCACAGACACAAGGCGTACAATGTCAGTTTTGTGGCAAGAAACAATGTATTCCTATTACTGGTCATAATAGATAACCCAAACAAATCAATACTTGTTCATTTTTGTGATTCCTTTGATTTCATAAGGTGTAGTTCATTTGATTTTAAAATGAATGTTTTTTTAAAAAAATCAGACTGACACATGAGTTATATGTTTATGTCTATTTAAGAGTTGACTTTCAGATTTAAATGCACTTTCATTGACCGAAGCAAGTGTGTTTCCTTTTGGCTTGCTCTACAGTGGTGTCCAAATAAGTGTACACAGAACCAAATTTCAGTATCTTTATCTGTGATAGGAAATTGTTGGTGATTTTAAATATGCAACCAGTCCTGTTCTTTTCAGGTTCCCAGTTCTAGTAAAGCTTAAACAAGCTTTGTTGGCTACATCAGGTATATGGTGTGCTAGGGTCGACTAGCTTATCTGCCTATTGTATGAATGCTTTGTAGTTGGCTTTTGTTTCTTCTGTTCATCTTGGTAGCCTTAACCAGCCTAACACTGTTTCTTGTGTAGACTTTGGAATGTAGTTTAGTCATAGTAACACATCTATGAGTTATTTGAATTTTTTTTTCTGATTAATGTTTTCCTGAATCTACTTTTTCTTTTATAGGTAACATCTGTTATTCAGTGGCTGTTCTATTGGGGGTGGTTTGTTTTACTGATTTTCCCTGATCTAAGATTATCACCTGACTAATGATGTGATTCTAATCTATAGTTGTCTAATATTAAACCAGTAGTTCCAGTTTTAATGGAGTAAGTGAGGCTCCAAAAGGCTCTGGTAACCCAGAATTCTGTTATATTGCTTCACGTGAGCATGCCAGATACCCATGATCTTCGGTTTGAAACACTGTATCACGCTGATTATATGTCAAGGTTTTTGCAGCACCATACCCAAGCTTGTAATGTTTATTAAAGTGGTAATGGTTTCAGATCACTGCCTTATGATTATTTCCCATTTTTGTTGGTTGGTTCCACTTGTTCTGAGTTTGAGTCTGATTCTGGCCCTATGTCTGAATTATACTGTGTTAATGGTTTTCAGGACATAGAAGTCTTGATACACTTGCATTGAATCAGATACCAATCAGCCATATTTGTCTAATACCAGACACAAGTGACAGTGAGATGTTTGAAAAATAGGAGAAAGAAAAAATGACAGAGGGAAAAGTTTAATGTGATTAATTCTGAAAGCAGTTCTCAAACATAGAACACAGACTAAGACTGGCATGATGCTACCTCATGCACATTTCAACAGACGTAATTTCTAGTTACTTAGCAACAGAAAATATCATTCTGTTCATAATGCCAATTTCTTGGGGCCAAATACTGGTATTGTCAATGGAAGCTGATAATGGCAGCCACACATATATCAGTGTATGGAATAATGCCTGCCTAACTGCTAGATTTCGGACAGACAGTCTGAATTTACAGCTTGCCAGTCCAGTTTTCTGGTAAAATGTTTGTGTAGTGTTTGCCGTACTTGTTGTTAAAATCACCACATCTTAAAATATTTTTCAGTTTGACCATTACATTTTAAGTTGACAGTTACTGTTTAGGCATTGAACTATCATTTCATAAGCTCAAAGCACTGTGTGACATTAAATTATTTTTTGTAACTGAAAATGGAGTTATTGTCTTTGATTTGCCTGGTCCGGTTAAATCCACCTTGGAGTAGTTGTCAGCCCGGATGTCTGGCTGAGTTTTTGGCATATTTCATACACTGCATATTCCAAACAATTCCTAGGAATTTTCAGGAAAGCTCTCACACAGGAAAGCCAAGATGGCAGTCTGACTTGGCAATTATCAGGTTCTTTTGTCTGTGTTATTATTGGCGTTTTTGATTATTATTGTTAAGACGTTTTTGAACGTTTTGAACGTTTTTGAAATATTGTTGACTCCCTTCCTTCTCCCTAGTAGTAGTGAAGCCTCCATGTACTTGTGCTGCAGTGTGGTCTTGCCTGGGTTGAATCAGGGTCCTGTGGTCACTATAGCAAATATGTCCAAATATTTCAGTTTCAGGTTGTAGTTTGCAATAGGTAATTTTGCTAAGTTACAAAAAAATATCAGACTGATTATAATGAACCCTAATCTCCCCAAAAGAATATTTCAAGCGTTAAGAATTACAAGCAACACTTTGTTCATTCTGAGATTAAGAAAGTAGGCAGGATGGTTTTAACAATTTATTGATTCAATACATATGTAGAATATTGATCAGTACTGGGTTGCAAAATAACAGTATTGACATTTATCTACAAGTCTGCATGAAAAGTTCTTTCTGTCTTTCTGCCTGATTTCTAAACCATAGTTTGGCTTGGGTATTATTTTATAGAACCTTGTTAACCCAGTGTTAAGCATAATTATACAGGTTTGAGGAAGTAACAGAGTTTATGAATTGTTCACTTTAGTAATTTAACTTGGTGATCCAAAAAGTTAAAAATCAGGAATCTGAATGAATGGAGGTTTACACAGAGTTCATGTTGAAATGGTTAAATGTAATTATCAGTTTATAATCAGGGACTGACAGATTGATGGGGAGCCTGGGATTTAGTCTGAAAAATATATAATCTGTATAAGGAACAAATTAATTTGCCCTTTGATATAATCTTCTCTCCTTTCCCCAGGTTCTTGAAATTTCTGATTTTGAAGTTGTTGCTTCAATCCCAGGCATACCCTAGAATATATAAATGGTGGGTCTGTCTGAAAGATTTAAAGTATCTGAACCACTATAGTGTATTCCTCCCTTTCATCCAAATCATTTTCTCACATTGCTACTTTGTTCCTTTTCAGCAACCATCTTTGGGTCCAACTGATGCAACTTTCTCAGTGCAAACAGCGGTGTCATCTGCACCTAAGCTAGAAGCAGACGTGACCAATCAGAAACTGCCTAGTGAGCAACGGACTGAAGAGTCACCTGATCCCTCTGATAATTTTAAAGGGTTTGGGGGGATTGATAGTGGGAAGGGTAATGTAAATGAGCAAGGTCAACCAAAGAAAAAACCTGTTCCTGAAGATCTTGAATCTGCATTTGAAGAGTTAGCAAGTCAGCACGGTATTGATTTATTTGGCTCAGGTGAAGTTTCAAACACATCACACAATCAGTACAATGAGTTCAGTTTTGAGACTTTGGGCAAAAGTGATGATGTGAATCTTTTTGATGATTTTATAAGTCCTGATACATCAGACAAATCTGAGGTGCCTTCTGTTGCAGCCTTTTTCACTGGTTTAGACATTCCAGAAATACCTGTTGCCTCCAAAGCAGTAGATGTAGCTCCTGTGAAACCTCTTGAGGATGACCCTTTCAGTAGAGAGACAGTCATCAGTCACACAGCTTCAAACATTGACATTGTTACTCCTGAAGTAGATAGTTCCAGTGTTATTTGTACTGAAAAGTCAGAATCGCATCCACAAGAATATGAAAAACGTGAGTTTAACGATATTAATAGAGCTCCAAGTAAGAATGATCACTCAGCTCATGATCCTGCTGAATCATGCGCTTTGACACAATCAGACATAATAGGTAAGTCAAGTACTGATGAAAGCGCCAAAACACAACAGTTTATTGACCCTGAGACTAACACTGTGAGCTTCAGTGATTTTGATGCTACTGATTCTTTTCAAGTGCAAAGTGTTCCTGACGGACAGAGTGTTAATATCCCCCATATTCCATTGACCAGTGACTTAGAGCCTCCACCAACTGCTGAATCAGCTATTGACATTGCAGGTACAGCTGACGTGTCCAGTAGCTCCTCACAGGAGAGTGTGATAGACAGTTTGACACAGGCAGGTGATAGTCTTGTTAATGTCGATGAGGCCCCACTTGACTGCCAAGTTGTTGGATTGAGTATGACATCAGGATCTAGTGTCATTCATAAGAGTGTAGTTTCCTTGGAAGATGCTGAAATAACATCCAAACTGGTTGGTGGTTCAGAATCAGAAGTTGGTAAGATTTTTTCCTCTTACTTGTTACATGAGGACTCACTGACTTCTCCAGATGTTGAGAAGCATTCTGCGGATAAACCTGATACTACAGGATTAGAACCAAGTGCATTGGTCAATCAAAACAGAGGAGACGACTCTGTCTTTGTAAATGTTGAGGCAGAATCAGAAGTGTCTGTTAAACATGAGAACAGTGACGTTAATTTTGAAAAGAGTTTCTCATTTACCATTGGACCACATTACTCACCACAAGGGAAGGAGAATTATGAATCTGAAGATAATACTTCATTTGATATGGTTGAGACTTCATCAGATGTTGAAATCATCACTGAATCACCTTTTTATTCCATGGATGAGTTGCATGAATCAGAAATTGCTGTTGTGTCTGAGCCCGTGGATATTGTGCCTTCTGACTTGCCTGCAAACATGTCACTATTTGTTAAAATTGGACGTCCTTCCACAGATGCTGTTCAGGACTCCATGCCATATGCTGGACCCACCGCCACCGCAGATTTGTTACCAGTAGATGCTGACAGCAATAGAGATAAGATTGTAACAGATGATATTGAAGCTCATGACGTTGCAGGTGTTTCAGATGAACGTCTAGTTATCATGGACACAGACAAGAATGTGGACACAGTTTTTGGTTTGGAGGAACTAACATTGAGCACCGAGTCAAATAGCACTAAGGAGGTCATGGAGCCAAATTTTAGACATTCAGAAAGTGGAACTGATAAAGCCGATGAAGTGATAGCATGCCCAGGTCCAGTACCTGGTTCTGTTTCAGAGGATGAACCTGAGGATGCTTCTTCCAAGATTGACCTGCAGAGCATGATGGCCATTGAACAAACCAAAGATATGGTTGAAGATCATGGTGTCTCAGGTCAGGAACTACATTCTTCTGGCAGTCAACTGGATGATGATGTTCAACAGATATTAAATCAAACTGATGTATTTGAAGTTTTGGTGTCCAATCAGTCTGCTGTGGTTGAAAAAAGCAATGATTTGCATATTTCAGACGTTCTTATTCCCAACAAAGAATCTGATGACCTTGATTTGTTTTCATCAGATAGTCTGGTTGCACAAGACAATGATGTATGCGTTAAACCTGATTTCCAAACAGATATTGTTGATGACAATTTATCACCAGTGCAACTCATTGATCAAGATGAAATTCAAACCACATCACTTTCACATATTTTGACTGAAGATGCTGTTTGTGAAACAGGAACAGAAAAGGAAATTCATACCTTTGAGACTAATTCACCCATTCAAGGTGTCTCTCCAGAACTGCATCATGTTCCATCTAGTGAGCAGATTCCTGTGCCAAGTGATTTGTCTTTAGTCCCTGATTCTCCCCAGGTAACAGAGGACAAAATTGTTGAAACTCCACAACCACAAGATAAATTCAGTGGTGTTAATATGTCACAGCAGATACCATCAGATGAGGATGATGGCTTCACTGACCTTGAGGGTTTTAATCGAACCCCTGTGTCAGATGATTTACCCTCAATATCTGATTCTGAGGAGTTTACTAGCTTTACTGATTCCAAATCTCTATCTGACGTAAGCATCCACACAAAAGAGAACACTACAGAAGTTACTGCTACATCAAGCATAACATCAAATGTTATCAATGACATTGGCTTACAGTTCATCCCTGGAATGGACAACTTGGAAGAAAGGACTCCAGAACAAAATGATGCCCCAGATTTCACAAGTCATGTGTCAGAGCATGATGCCCCTGAAGAGGATGTTGAGAAAAGAGATCAAACTGGTTCAGAACTTACTAGTTTGATCATGGCTAACAGCCTGAAGACTGAAGATGTCGTTGAATCTGAATCTGTGAAGTTTGTTGAGAATGCGATCAATGTAAATGCCTCAGGCTCATCCTTTTCTCTCAAAGCTGATGCTGATCATCATGATGAAGATGTTCCATCACAGCCTGTCAAACCTTTTGACTCTGATAGTGGTCCAAATGAATTGAAATGTGAATCAGCAGAACACATGACTTCTCAATTTGATTTTCACGTAACCCTTGATACTGGACATTCAGATAAAGTGTCCAGTTCAGAGCAGATGTCATGGGCGTCTGATGCTTCAGAAGCTGGAAGTGATCAATCTATCAATGATTTTGAGGACCTTGGTATGGCCACACCAGAACAAGTGGAACTGAGCCAAACAGGTGATGGTAGCACTGTGTCCGCTGATTCATTACTGGATGGTTTTGTTGAAATATCCAGGAGTCCAGAAGGATTTGGCATCAGTGAAACCAGTGAAGCTGAAAGAAAATTGGATTCCAATTTCCCGGAAAACACTGAAACTGGACAAGGTGGTGAGACTGTTGATGTAACAGGAGATGGATTCCTTGTCCTTGGTAGATCAGAGGAGGACAAACAAGCAAAATTATACAATGAATTATCAACTGAAAGTAAGATGGGTCAGGGCATAATTGACTTTCCTGATTCGTCATTGACTGACTCACAAGAATCTGCAGCATTCCTGGACTTGTCCAGCTCTCAGGAGGGTGTAATTGTAGACAGTAATGAATTTGTTATGGATGAGACTTGTGTAATGAACAAAACCTATACTGTCACAGAAATTACCAGAGAAACTGGTTGGGAACAACCAGCAGATAGTGGTGTAGTAAGCATGTCCCCACCAAAAGCTTTAAGTCAAACAGAAGAAATCATATTGAAACCATCTGAGGATTTGTCTTCAGACCTGAGTGTACATTCAAGTCGGGATATGGGGACAACTCCTGCTGTATCTAAAGCTGCACAGGTGATCCCACCAGAGGACAGTGTTAGCTTGTCACCAACTGACAATAACATGGAAACGAATCTGCCATTCAATACTATTACACCTATTAACAATGATGTCATAGGTATAAATGGCTTGTTATGGACAATGAATTCTGATGCAAATCCTGTACAAATTCCCAGTGCTGTCACGACCCAAAATGAAATGAAAGGAGATCTCACATCTTCCAATGAATCCTCTGTTCTTGGTAATGATGATTCAGATATGATCCTTCCTGTAATGAACCAACAAACTGAGGACAGTGATCCATTTGGCCTGACATCTAGTGAGAACACTGTATCAAATCTTGAGGCTTCAGATATATTTCCCTCCATAGAGACAGTACAAACAGAAGACAGTGATCCATTTGGTCTTGTAGTTCCTTCTGATGAGAACACTGTGACAGATCCATTCCCTTCAATGGAGCCTGGACTTACCCCAGACAGTGATCCATTTGGTCTGAAATCAAGTGAGAACACTGTTCCCAAACTTGAGTCACCAGGTGCATACACCTCAGTAGAAACAGAACAAGCAGCGGACATTGATTCACTTGTCTTGGAAACTCCTGGTGAGAACACTTTTACAGATATGACGGCATCAGATCCGTTCCCCTCAGTGGAATGTGGACCAGTATCAGACTCTGATCCATTTGATCTGACATCCAGTGAGAACACTGTTCCAAACCAATTGGCATTAGATGCATTTCCCTCAATTGAGACAGAACAAACAGCAGGCTCTGATCCAATTGGCCTGGCAATTCCTTCTAGTGAAAACAGTGATTCAAATCTTGTAGCATCAGATCAATCCCCATCAGTGGAGCCTGGACCAACCTCAGACACTGATCTATTTGGCCTTGCAATGCCTTCTGGTGAGAATGCTGTGACAGATGTAGGTGCATCAGATGCGTTCCCCTCAGTGGAGCCTGGACCAACCTCAGACAGTGAGCCATTTGGTCTAAAATCAAGTGAGATCACTGTTTCAAAGCTAGAGTCATCAGATGCATTTCTGTCAACTGAGACAGAAGAAATAACAGACACTGGTTCATTTGGCCTTGCAACTCCATCTGGTGAGAACACTGATTCAAGTCCATTCCCCTCATTGGAGCCTGGACCAACCACAGACAGTGATCTATTTGATCTGACATCCATTGAGAACGCTTTTTCAAAGCAAGAGGCATCAGATGCAGTTTCCTCAATTGAGACAGAACAAACAACAGACAGTGATCCATTTGGCCTGACAACTCCATTTGGTAAGAACACAAATTCAAATCTTGTAGCATCAGATGTATTCCCATCAATGGTGCCTGGGTCCACCTCAGACACAGATCCATTTGGCCTTGCTACTCCTTCTGGTGAGAACACTGTGACAGATCTGGAAGCATCAAATGCACTCTACTCAGTTGAACCAGGACCAAGCACAGACGATGATCCATTTGATCTGAAATCAAGTGAGGACAGCGTTCCAAAGCTTAAGGCATCAGATGCATTCTCTGCAATAGAGACAGAACATACAGCAGAAAGTGATCCATCTGGCCCAGCACATCCTTCTGGTGAGAACACTGATTTAAATTTTGTGGCATCAGGTCCATTTCCCTCAGTTTTGACCGGACCAACCACAGACACTGATCCATTTGATCTGAAATCAAGTGAAGACACTGTTCCAAAGCTTGAAGCATCAGATGCAGTTCCCTCAATTGAGACAGAACAAACAGCAGAGAGTGATCCATTTGGCCTTGCAACTCCTTTTGGTGAGAACACTGTGACAAGTAGAGACTCATCAGATCCATTTCCCCCAGTGGTGACTGGACCAACCTCAGACAGTGATCCATTTGATCAGACATCAAGTGATGACACTGTTCCAAAGTTTGAGGCATCAGATGCAGTTCCCTCAATTGAGACAGAACAAACAGCAGAGAGTGATCCATTTGGCCTTGCAACTCCTTTTGGTGAGAACACTGTGACAAATAGAGACTCATCAGATCCATTCCCCTCAATGGTGACTGGACCAACTTCAGGCAGTGATCCATTTGGTTTGACATCCAGTGAGAACATGGTTCCAAAGTTTGAGGCATCAGATGCAGTTCCCTCAATTGAGACAGAACAAACAGCAGAGAGTGATCCATTTGGCCTTGCAATTCCTCGTGGTGAGAACACTGTGAGAAATCAAGATGCATCAGATCCATTCCCCCCAGTGGTGACTGGACCAATCACAGAGACTGATCCATTTGATCTAAAATCAAATGAGGACACTGTTCCACAGCTTGAGGCATCAGATGCAGTTCCCTCAATAAAAACCGAACAAACAGCAGAGAGTGATTCATTTGGTCTTGCAACTTCATCTGATGAGAACATAGATTCAAATCTTTTGGCATCAGATCCATTGCCGTCAGTGGAGCCAGGACCAACCACAGACAGTGATCCATTTGGTTTGACATCCAGTGAGAACATGGTTCCAAAGCTTGAGGCATCAGATGCATTTCTCTCAAAAGAGATAGAACAAACAGCTGAGAGAAATCCATTTGGCCATCCATTTGATCTGAAATCAAATGAGGACACTGTTCCAAAGTTTGAGGCATCAGATGCAGTTCCCTCAATGGAGACAGAACAAACAGCATACATTGCTTCATTTGGCCTTACAACTCCATCTGATGAGAACACTGATTCAAATCTTTTGGCATCAGATCCATTCCTGTCAGTGGAGCCTGGACCAATCACAGACACTGATCCATTTGATCTGAAATCAAATGAGGACACTGTTCCAAAGCTTGAGGCATCAGATGCAGTTCCTTCAATGGAGTCTGAACAAACAGCAGAGAGTGATCCATTTGGCCTTGCAACTCCTCCTGGTGAGAACACTGATTCAGATCTTGTGGGATCAGATGCATACCCCTCAGTGGAGCCTGGACCAACCTCAGAGAGTGATCCATTTGGCAATTCATCCAATGATCCAAATCTTGGGGCACAAGATATGTTCCCCTCAGTGGAGACAGAACAAACAGCAGAGAGTGATCCATTTGGTCATGCAACTCCTTCAGGTGAGAACCCTATGACAAATAGAGACGCGTCAGATCCATTCCCCTCAGTGGCGACTGGACCAATCACAGAGACTGATCCATTTGATCTGAAATCAAGTGAAGACACTGTTCCAAAGTTTGAGGCATCAGATGCAGCTCCCTCAATGGAGACAGAGCAAACAGCAGAGAGTGATCCATTTGGTCTTGCAACTCCTTTTGGTGAGAACCCTATGACAAATAGAGACGCGTCAGATCCATTCCCCTCAGTGGCGACTGGACCAACCACAGAGACTGATCCATTTGGTTTGACATTTAGTGAGAACATGGTTCCAAAGCTAGAGGCATCAGATGCATTTCCCTCAAAAGAGACAGAACAAACAGCAGAGAGAAATCCATTTGGCCATCCATTTGATCTGAAATCAAATGAGGACACTGTTCCAAAGTTTGAGGCATCAGATGCAGTTCCCTCAATGGAGAAAGAACAAACAGCAGAGAGTGATCCATTTGGCCTTGCAGCTCCTTCAGGTGAGAACACTGTGACAAATGAAGATGCATCAGATCCATTTCCCTCAGTGTTGACCGGACCAACCACAGATACTGATCCATTTGATCTGAAATCAAGTGAAGACACTGTTCCAAAGTTTGAGGCATCAGATGCAGTTCCCTCAATTGAGACAGAACAAACAGCATATATTGCTTCATTTGGCCTTCCAACTCCATCTGATGAGAACACTGATTCAAATCTTTTGGCATCAGATCCATTCCCGTCAGTGGAGCCAGGACCAACCACAGACACTGATCCATTTGGTTTGACATCCAGTGAGAACATGGTTCCAAAGCTAGAGGCATCAGATGCAGTTCCCTCAATGGAGACAGAACAAACAGCAGAGAGTGATCCATTTGGCCTTGCAGCTCCTTCAGGTGAGAACACTGTGACAAATGAAGATGCATCAGATCCATTTCCCTCAGTGGTGACTGGACCAATCACAGAGACTGATCCATTTGATCTGAAATCAAGTGAAGACACTGTTCCAAAGCTTGAAGCATCAGATGCAGTAAAGTCAATAGAAACCGAACAAACAGTAGAAAGTGATCCATTTGGTCTTGCAATTCCTTCTGGTGAGAACACTGTGACAAGTAGAGACTCGTCAGATTCATTCCTCTCAATGGTGACTAGACCAACCTCAGACACTGATCCATTTGATCAGAAATCAAGTGAAGACACTGTTCCAAAGCTTGAGACATCAGATGCAGCTCCCTCAATTGAGACAGAACAAACAGCAGAGAGTGATCCATTTGGCCTTGCAACTCCTTTTGGTGAGAACACTGTGAGAAATCAAGATGAATCAGATCCATTCCCCTCAGTGGTGACTGGACCAACCTCAGACAGTGATCCATTTGGTTTGACATTTAGTGAGAACATGGTTCCAAAGCTTGAGGTATCAGATGCAGTTCCCTCAATGGAGTCTGAACAAACAGCAGAGAGTGATCCATTTGGCCTTGCAACTCCTCCTGGTGAGAACACTGATTCAGATCTTGTGGGATCAGATGCATACCCCTCAGTGGAGCCTGGACCAACCTCAGAGAGTGATCCATTTGGCAATTCATCCAATGATCCAAATCTTGGGGCACAAGATATGTTCCCCTCAGTGGAGACTGGACAAACAGCAATCAATGATCCATTTGGCCTTGCAACTCCTCCTGGCGAAAACACTTTAACAAACATGGGTGCATCTGTTTCACATGCATCATTTGAAACTGGAAAGGATGTGGATAGTTATCCATTTGGCTCAGCATCTTCCCAGGATGAATCTGTTAACAGTTGCAGTGAACAAATATTCTCAGCAGAAACCAGTCAGGTGACAGATAGTGATCCATGTGGCATGACAAATCTATCCCAGAATGATACTGTTCCAAATCTTAGAACATTAAATATATTCTCTCCTTTACAGACAGATCAGACGGCTGACAGTGATCCAATTGGATTATCATCTCCAGGTGAGAGCACTTTGACAAATCTTGTGACATCAGATCCATTTTCCTCAGTGGTGACCGAACAAAGAGCAGACAGTGATCCATTTGGTCTGACATCTAGTGAGAACACTGAAACCAATCCTAGTGCATTAAATGTATTCCCTCCTTTGGAGACATCTCAGATGGCCACTAGTGATCCTTTTGGCTTGATATCACATGTTGAACCAAGTAAACTTGAGACTTGTGACATGTTTGACGTCAGCGCTGGTAGTAGCATAGAGCGTGTCACCACTCAGAACCCCATGACAGATTCTGGGATGTTATTAGACTTTGTGCAGTATGGTTCTGAGGCACCATCTCAGACAAACAGTGGCACCTCAGCAGAAATGTTCGGATCCTCACCAGATTCAACATCTCCCTCATCTACTCAAGCCTCAGGCCAATCGGCTGCTGATACCAAAGAATCTGATCAATTAGTATTGTTAGATATGTTTGAAAAACCATCTAGTACTCAAAACATTGAGCCACAAAGCAGTGACACTTCTACACTTGTTAATCTGTTTTAAGATATCCTTTGTTCACGAAGAAAAACACATCAAAACAGCCTTTGACACTTAAATGTTTTTAGCTGGGTTTTCTTCGCAGTAGGGAAACTTGCTTAACATATTCATTTGTACAAGAGGAATTGTTGGAAAATATTATTATACTGTGAATAAGATTTTATGTACGATTTTTTTTCATCACTGTCCATATTGACGTAATCTTGTTTTCACTTGGGGGAGGGTAGGGTAGGGGGGGTGCATGTGGGAGTATTGTTGACCTTGTCTCCATCCGTATTGGCTGTTCCCAAAGTGATTGAGGCAGTTGATTGAGCAACAGTTCTCTGTTGAACACTACGCAATGTTTTGTTTATATTATCTATTTCCTCATTCCCTATTTTTTTCTATACAAAATAGTCAAATATTTACAAGTGTGAAATAGATATCCTTGTTATGTGATAAGACACAGCACAGTTTAACCAAAGGTGTATTGCTATTGAAATCCTGTCTGTTTTATTCACACTTCCTCATATTACTCAAGCTTTGAACTCACCATAGTCCAGATTGACACAGAGACATATTCTTCATTCCTGTCTTCACCTCTTGATACTATAAACAGTATTTGTTATTAGATCAAGTGCTCAGAGTAAGTAGAAGTAAATCCAGTGACTTCTACGACCGTACGTTTTATGCCAAATGTTCCAGAAATGTTATTATTAGGCAAAATACATACTTCTTCTCTTACGTAAACAATATGCTCAAAATTTGCTTAGTACTTGTCCTTGACTAAAGATAGTAAGCTTGGTCCTTAGCAAATACTGAGTAATATAGACACCATCTATTTATGTTAATTAATTATTATTATTTCCCGGTATGTGTGTGATAAGCCTCATATCAAGTGTTGGAACCTTCAGTTGAAGATCTTATGTTCTGCCCATGTTTTCTTTGTTGTATAAATAATTTAGGTGTTGTGGCTAAGATCCCATGTCAAAGGATCTTCTAAGAAGCAATGACAAGCTGACGAAGTGAGGTTGTTTATTTCTGTTAGTGCAACTTAAATTTCTGATGGTTAATCTTCATATGGCAGACTTTGATAAAACTGTTCTCAAGTTTATGAAATATTCTGTTTATTATCACTGTCACCTTGAATCCATAGCACATTTATACATTTCATGGCATTTGTTTAGTATAGTTAATGGCATTAGCCCGTGTTAGTGATAGCTCTCTCATGATATTTATAAGGTTGTGCTTTAAGTTCATATTAGTTGTCATGTACTTCTTTTGCAAATGTAATATTTTCCTGTATACTAATATTCAGTTGCAGGTGTTGTCATCTCAAGGTTGTCACGATAGATTGTGAGCATGCTTATTAACTGATTTAATTACTGATTATGAACGCATAATATACAATGTGTTGTGTTTATTCTGATTGGGTATGTTAATTAGCTTGCAATGTGACTACTTTACCAGTGTTGATAATGTGTTTCGATTCATGTACCCAATGCATGTGCAATATAATCCAAAATACGAATCAGCGTTTGTCCAATTTGTTTTAAGGCATGTTTGGAAAACAAGACTTGATTTTTATGCCCATATTCATCTCATTTAAATTCCTAGAATATTATATAAAAGTAAATAAAATAATGCTTTGTTCCAATACATGTCATTCATGTTAAACCATTTTCATGTGAGAAGTTTTTATGTCATGAAGGATGAATTCTTAACTGGTTATTTTTAGTGTCTGTGTTGGTGGAATGGCACTTGTTCTAGTCAAGCAAGAAAAGGTGCTGAGGTTTTAAATGTTATTCTTTGAAAGTCAGAACTGGTTTTAGAACAGATAGTTCAAGTTAGTGTTTTTCAATGTTTCCCCTCACAGCACCGAATATTCACATGTAGAAGTTTTGTAGGCAACACTTTTGTATACACATGGTAAATGATAAGTTTAAGTTTCGTCATGTATAGGTCATAACTTGTATTATGGTGCTGTTACAGTGATATTCTTTGCAACAAAACAATATATGGGATAATAAGAGAAGAACTGAAGTGATAGTATTTCAACAACATAATGATCACAAACTCGTATTAATTCAATTGTTCTTTGATAAATGATAAGAAATATAAGCATTAAAATGGATTCAGTAGCTTCCATTTATGTTATTATACATTTGTAATTAAATGGTTATTTCAAATCTATCCTTGATGAATGTACTTACTCTCAGTTCTCTTCACCAGTTCACTGTTAATTTTCTTCACAAATCTTATATTCTTTGAAGGTGGTCTTTATGAGTCACTTTGTTTATATGATGGTATTCTAAACCATAAGGACTATAATCTAGATGAAATAACAAAAAAAACCATAAGTCATAAAAGTGATTTCTGAACAGAATTATTTTTTGATTAAAATGACCTGAAAAAGTCTAGAATAAAATAATGAAAACAAACTCCACCTCCAATAGTCATCACTGCATCTGCAGGGAAGAAAATATAAATTCTCATTGTTTCCAATTTCTTTCCTCATCTTTTGAACATTTAGGCAGATGGATGCTTGAACCTAATTATTAAAAACAATATACATTTGGTGTGTCTTGGTGTATGTTTAATGCATTGAATATGAACTATTATCCTCACCCACCTGTATATACAGTATTGGTACACAGTATCAATCATGCCTTGAAATGTATAATAGAAATCACTTTCATGGACGATAACCACTGTATAATGGTTGTCCAGTTTTACTACTATGGTGGTGTAACAACTATTAAGTTATGCATTATTATCATGTAGGTTGTGAGACTGTATTGATACTGATAGTATTTAAGCAAATTTGTATGCTAGTTATATAGTGGTTGTGGAACTCCTTTCCTGCATTGCCCAGCTTTAGTACATGATTGGCCATATTATAGCAGTTTACACCCCCAAATGATATATAGATAATTCAAAAGACTATTTGATTCATTTATATCACAATAACAATACTCATGTATGATGGATTGTTTCGTAATATGAATGAATCATGTTTTCTTGAAACTAAAATCTGGGCATGTACTGTTTCTGTTTTCAATCCCCTGTACTGTAGAATTACCCCATGTTGATGTGCGATGACAGAGTGCTCAAACTGAATTGTATTAAGCTAAACCTCTAAAGGTAGGCTTGTAAATTGATCATGTTAGGAATTTTGTGTAATGTAGTTTTGGTATAAAGAATCTTGAGTACTCTTTTTTTATTATTAAAAAACCGAAATACTTCATCATTTTGTGATACCATGCTTTCCTGCAATTAGGTGTTTTACAGTGTCTTCACTTTGCATATATTCATTTTACAATATCATTTATCTGGATTTCAATATTTACATTTACTTATTTACATCAAAATGATGTCGGTGATTTTTGAGTGTCCCCTTTCGTATATGAAATGGATGTAATTTCAGAGTTGAATTTCCTCAGACATATCATTTTAAATGTTGATTTATGTATTAATCACAGATGTTAATAGTACTGATTTATATTTATTTACAGTCTGTGTCCTTGACTCTATAAATCAAGTGCCAATAAACCCACTGATTGTCATGGCCATTTGTTGATGTTGTCTTTGTGGGAGAACTTGAGGGAGTGAATATTCCAACTTATACCAGCCTTAGAAAAGGTCTGCGTCTACATAATGGCAGAACCCCGAAGATATGAGAAAGAAATTGTCGTCTGAAATCTATGCTTGTTGTAAGTGGCAACTTATCCACTTGGATGGTCTGGATATCTGATTTTGTGGACACATTGTATCCTGATTGTGTACATTGGTGCTCATACTGTTGATCATGGGATTGTCTCGATTATTTACAGACCAGCACCATATAGCTGGAATAATATTATGTTTGGCAGTAAACAATAACCACCACAACTAAACCAAACCAACATCAAGGGTGAGTAAGTTAGAGAGTTGAGTTTTATGCTGCACTCAGCAATTATTCCAACCATATGTCTGTAAGTAACTGAATCTCAGCCACACAATCCAGTGATCAACAGCATGAGCATCGATCTGTGCAATCAGGAACTACGTGTCAACCAAATCAGCAAGCCTGATCACCTACCTATTCCCGTTAGTTGCCTCTTACAACAAGCACAGTCAACGTTCATGGCAAGCATGGGTTGCTAAGGCCCAATCTACCCCGGACCTTTACGGGTCACCAACATCAAGGCATACTGGTGGCTAGTAATCATCGTGTTAGACTTAAGACATTACTGCTTAGATTAACCCAAGTGTTCGATTATGCAATTGTGGAACAGGAATAAAGTCCTTGAAACTCGCAGGAATCATCCTGCCAAATGCTCTCACCCATCTAATCTGGTGTCTTGTCAAGTGCGAATCACAATTCAGTAAGAAAAGGAAGAACATTAACCATGAGACTCAGATGGGAGAGAATCAATGTTGTGCTTCAGGAACATCATTTACCAAAAATAATAACGCAAAGAAACAGTTGATTGTTTAATTTACAATAACATGGAATGGACATATCAATAATCAGGAATGTTTTATAAAGTTACGAAGGTTGTCATGACATGGGGACTCGTCCAACTGGACAGGAGATAGCCATGTTGTAACTTGTCTGTATGAGGTTATTTAATGCCATTTTCAACAATATTTCAGTCATAAAATGATATGTCAGTTTAATTCGGGAGAAACCCCGAAAGATGACAAATCTAGAAACAAAATCAAATGGAATCTGGAATTCAAACCCACTCCTCTATTTCCGGCCCACTGGGCAACTGCACCACTAGGCCACCAGTGTCATGTTACATGCAGAGTATGTACCTGCTACAATGCAACATTATGGCAAACAAAACGTCCTGTCAATCCATCTGCCTTCAACATGGCCTCAGGGTAAAATATCTCAAAATCAGACTACAAGAATGAGCAACAGAAAGTTTGACTCAAAATGGACACTAGAAATGGGCTTCACACACTGTACCATGTGCTGAATCAACTGGGGTCTTCTGCAAGAAAAGCCGATCGCCTATTTTGGGCACAAAGATAGTGACATAATTTCTCAAGCCAAGCTATGGTGGTGAGTGATTGAGTACATGGTATGTTTATAATTGTCTGTTGATGGAATACACTGGATGGTCAAGGATGGTCGAAGGGAAGGAGATCAGAATATTTCTTGTTAATGCCATGCTGCATTGAAGGCATTGCATGGAAAAATGATTTCCCTGGACTTCTGACATAATATTGCACATACATGTGAAAATACAGGGAATAATACATCTTATATGATTAACAAAGGATAATTTGTACAATTAATAAAACATCAAGGCTTCATAATGTGGAGAGGTTCTTTCAAGAGTCTAACCTTACAAAAGCATGGCAACCTTTCATGACAACCACTTGTTTCTAGCCTGTGGTTTAAGAAGACTGTACTTAAAATGTATTTATGTGATGATATACTGCACTTATGTGATAAACTGAAATTCAATAAAGGAAATGTCTTTTCTCTCAACAGCATGTGTATCTCATTTCTGATGAAACGAAAATGGATATTTTCATGAGTGGCACAAAGACAAATGCTCTTTCCATTGTATGTTTTAGAGTGTTGTTTCCAGACTGAGGCAAACTGAAAGTAGTACATGAATAAGGTATATTTCAAATATCCTGTGAAAAAAAACAAACAGGATGTCCACTTAGATAACACTACTCATATACTTATATCATCAAAATTACTCTTCTTGGGTGTTTCATTCATCTCTCATAACCCTTAAAATATTAGTATCTTCACAAGAGTCTAATTTTGATGAAATAGATTACTAATGGTACACTTAATGAAGTTTGAACCACATACTGAAAAACAGAAAACTTCATAAAACGTTTTCAATGCTTCCTTACAGTAAAACACTGATAAATCACATCTTGATTTTTCCACTATTCACAGCCATGACAAACATAAAACTTGATGAAACTAAAAGAATGATAATAATCACAGAAGCGTTATAACAGCCCATCAGTATTGCTAATTTTCATGTTTGATAGGCAAACATATTTCTAGATAACCATGGCATGAAATGTACAGAATTGTCCTCAAAGGCATTAAGTGTGCCTGGAAAGTTTTTCATTTGACTTTCCAAAAATCCCTGCGATGTATTTCTTACTTCCTGCTACTACGAACTTCCCAGATTACCGAATATTAGACTTGAAGACAACATACTCAGGTTCATCCCATTACCTACAGACCTTTAGGCGGTAAGGCGACGATTCAATCAGTCCTAGTGACCACTGACACTCAGTCTGACTTGAAGGGTGGGTGCATGGATGGGTTAGTGAGATGGGTAGGTCAGTGAGTGAGTGACATCTGTAGGTGACTAAGACATGTGGGTATGTGAGACGGGGTTTACACTTCTCTTAAAAGTACTTTTTGCCAGAGAGGAGCTGCTCTCAAGACCTTGGTGAACGGTCATATTAATCACATTGCCAGTCCTTGCATAATATGTACCGGTACTAAGGTAAATTAACCTCCAACCAATAATTCCTCTGCCTAGTAAGGAGGGCCTATAAGAGGACACAGGTGATACCGGTTCAAACCCTTTACATTACATGTGGTATATCTGGGGAAACTGAGCAGTTCATATCTCCTAATAAAACCTGTTTCAATTTAAACTATCTTCTGCTATTGGTGCTACCCTGAGTATCAGTGCTTTTGAATGTCCTTTTAATTTTCAACAGTTGACTTTGCCACAAGACCCTTCTATGTCAGTACACATCCTGGGTAACATATTCAGTGCACACATCTATATATTATGAACAATAAGTGTTGATACAGACGCCCCATATTCACTACAGATAAGTGGATCCTGGAGTCCCTTAGGGTCAAGACAATGTTCCATTGACTTCAATGCCAAATTTGAAATACTGGTAAGAATTCTACCTAAGCCGGGCCCGGAAGTATCTCTTGTCTTATTCACAAAATGCCCTGTTTCCCTTCTCTCTTCCATATTATAACAAGTCCCTGTGCATCACACGAGGCTAGCAGACTCTCATCACAGTTGAAGCAGACGTCCAGAACTGGCGCTGAGTGACCGAGCAGTTTGTTCACACAAGACTTGGATTCTTTTGTTATGTCGAAAAAATAAACACACATGTCTTCACTACCCGAAACTGAAAAGGAAAAGATCAGTATTTCAGTCGCTCCAAGACATGTCGGCTTCATGTGGGAGACAAGAAGTAACGCAGGTCCTTACAACTTTGGGGAAGCACATGGACCAGTTTATGGTTCAATCATATTATAATCAAGGTAAATCTTAATTTCAAATGCAAGATCATGGGATCATTACACTCCCAAGGGAAACAACCCTGCAAGTGAAACTGACACCTTGAACGAGTGAATATTTCACTTACTTATGACTAGTCTTGAAGAAAGTACAACTATCAATACATGAATACATACTATTCCTTCATGGAATAACTGAATTCATTCAAAAGAATAACTCAGCCAGCTAACTGATTAGTACATACATTTTTTGCCAGTTGCAATGGTTACAGAATTACCCACCAACACAAGCACCCTGTCTGAAGGACATGAGAGGACAGAAAGTACTCTTGATGTGATGAGTCCTCTGTTTGATGGGAAATGACTTCTTCAGCTGTAATGCCCCATCATTAGATATAATTCTGCAAGCAGGAAATGATAATGACACTAAAGACTGACTGACCATTTCAGTTATGTCACTTCAAAAATCTGTCACTGATGTTTCCTTTATTCAGTTTGAGAACCCACTCATGCTCCGAGTGAGCCAGTACTCTGTCACTTTAATCTTTGTTAGGAACAAAGATTCTGCATTTTATTTGTTTTTCCAGCAATATCACAGCAGGGAACACCAGAAATGGGCTTTGCATATTGTACCCATGTGGAAAATCGAGCCCAGGTCTTTGCTGTGATGAGTGAGTGCTTTAACCATTGGCCTAGCCCACCACCTCTTGGTCATCGTAAACTGGAGAGATACATATCGTGAACTAACATATACATCTACAGTTCTAATTCCAATTTGGAATGTTAAAACCTTCAAGTTAGCAAGCTCTTCATTTAAATTCACAGATTTATTTCAAAACTGGTGACAGTTTCTGGTTTCAGAACTACAATGCTGAAACTGATGGTATTCTGTTACTTGTTAACATGAACTGATGACCTGATAAACTGATAACATATTTACAGGGCATCCCTTCTGAGTTTCCTTCCTGGTATTTCCTTTTGAGAAGCAAGTAAACACAAAATGATTCCAATCCTCTTGCAGAATTTTGTTAAGTTGCATGAGGAATAGAGCAGTGTATGAAATAAGCCAAAAACCCCACAACTTCAAAATGTTACCAGCCCGAAATGGATTTAACTAGACCAGAAACCAAGATATTGTGAATTTACTCAGATGCATGGAATATCTAAATTTTTTACCAGACCATCACACTGGCTAGCTGTAAATTTAGACCGTTCTTCCAAAATCCCATCTCGGTCAGTTGGACGTGCCTTATTTCATACACTGAATACAGGCAATGTCAACATTCTGAAACATGTATTTACTGTGAACAGGTAATCTGTAGTCTGTGTTACGAGAGTGTATTTTCTGTGATTTGAGTCGTTATTAAATATTATTGCAGTAGTTGTGTTTGGGTCACAATATTTAAGGTTTTAGTGTTAGTTGTTATTAATTATTATTGCAGTAGTTGCAATTGGGTCACAATATTTAAGGTTTTGGTGTTAGTTATTATGGGTCACATTTCCTACAGAGAATTATTTAGTGGCATGCCTCTAAGGCAGTACTTTAGTGAGTGAGTGAGTGAGTTAATGTTTAACGTCACATCGGCAATATCTCAGCCATATCGTGACGAGAACATTTAAATTAAATATATGCATATGGAAAAATCTGTCAACGGAGGACAGTAAAACAACTAGCATATCACAGTTTTAAGTAAAACTAGTATGGAAAGTTAAAACTAATAGCACTATTTAGACAATACATAATAAAAACAGACTATAGATCGCCAACAACTGAAGGTAGATCACCACACTAGGGACCATGGGGACTTACAGTACCTTTGCTACCTGCATGGACCCTAGTTGGATTTACATCATCCCCTCAGCTGCTGGCGATTGTACGAAAGGTTAGCCAAAATTAAAACAACATGAATACTACGATTAAAAACCTGGCAGACTTAAATTTACTGTGAATGTTTGTGGACTTACGTACCCTCTCAGGAGGACAATAATTTTACAATACTTCAACCCCCTTTGAGGGTACAGCCACCAACAATTCAAGTTACTAATTCAAACTACCAATCATTAAAATACATCTATTTACAGAAACATACTATTCAAAATTCACCCAAAAAATCAATTTCTTTTAAAAAACCTATAATAAAATGAGAATTAACGTTGGTAAAAAGATCCTTCATTGTTTTAACTGTAAAATATTTATCCCTTGTGATGGAGAATTCAACACAGTCAAGCAGAATATGCTTGACCGTGACTCTCTCATCACAAGGGATGCAAAATCGAGGATCCTCACCTTTCAACAGGTATGCATGAGTATATCTAGTGTGGCCAACACGACATCGTCGTAGTATGACCTCTTCAAATCTGGATTGACAACCCAAGTGGGTATAACCAATGTAAGGTTTTATCTCATGTAATTTATTTATACCCACTTGGGTGTCCCACTTCTTTTGCATCAGATCACGGATGTAAGATCTAATGGTGGCTTTGTAATCACTGTAGGGAATAAGAAGCGGTGTCACAGATTTGTTGAGTGCTGCCTTGGCAGCAAGATCGGCCATTGTGTTCCCTGAAATGCCTACATGGCTGGGTAACCAACAGAAGACGATGTCGTATTGGCCAGTAGCAAGATTATTATACAATTCAATAATGTCAATTAAAAGTGGATGTTTACATGATAAATTTTTAATCGCCTGGAGACAAGAAAGAGAGTCTGAATAGATTATATATTGTTTACGTTTAGGGTGTCTTTGAATATATTTGAGAGCTGTTAATATGGCGTTAGCTTCAGCTGTAAAAATAGAACTACTAACTGGTAATCTAGAAGATATTGTTCTGGATCCAATGACAGTGGCACAAGCCACAGCGCCACCATCCTTGGACCCATCTGTAAATAAGGATTTATAATTGCTATATTTATGTTTTAATTGATTATATTTTTGCTTATATTGTAATTCATTAGTCTCTGATTTTTTAAATGTGGTCAATGTTAGGTCTACTTGAGGCCTGACCAACTGCCAGGGAGTAGAAGAAAGAAGACGGGAGGGAGCTATGTTTTCCAGCTGAATCCCAGCAGCAGAAAGAAAAGGTGTAATTCTATGTCCCAGAGGCGGGACAAGAGAAGACTTTTTGTTGTATAAATCCTCATAAAGGGGATTGAAAACACAGTTATATGCAGGGTTAGAATGATTAGAGTATAATTTAGTAATGTATTGTAAAGCTAACTTTATACGGCGCTGCTCAAGAGAAGGTTCATCAGCTTCAACATAGAGACTGTCAATAGGTGAAGTTCTAAAAGATCCAAGACAAAGTCTCAGACCTTGATGATGGACAGGATCAAGAAGTTTAAGATTGCTTTTGCAGGCTCCCCCGTAAACGATTGAGCCATAATCAAGTTTAGAACGAACTAGTGATCGATAGAGATGGAGAAGGGTAGCTTGATCCCCTCCCCATTTTGAATTTGAAACAACTTTCAACAAGTCAAGTGCTTTCAGGCATTTAGTTTTAAGTGATTTAATATGTGGTAAAAAAGTTAAATGTGAATCAAAGATTAGACCCAAGAACTTGGCTTCCTTCACAACTTTAATGGGCGTCCCATCTAGAGACAGTTCAGGATCTTTATGGGGTTTATATCTACGACAAAAATGTATGCAGTTAGTTTTCGATTTAGAAAATTTGAAGCCGTTTTCAAGACACCATTTATTTATTTTGTTTAAACAAAGCTGCAGTTGCCGTTCAATGGTATGCATATTTTTCCCACGACAAGAAATATTAAAATCATCCACAAATAACGATCCATCAATTGAATCGTTTAAAACTTTTGATAAACTATTTATCTTGATGCTAAAAAGTGTGACAGACAGAATACTGCCTTGTGGAACACCCTGATCCTGATTGTAATGATCAGACAGGGTAGAACCCACTCGAACTTGAAACTGTCTGTTATTTAAAAAGTTTGCAATAAATTGAGGCAAACGACCTCGCAAGCCGAAGTCATGTAAATCTCTTAAAATACCATATTTCCAGGTTGTGTCATATGCCTTCTCAAGATCAAAAAAGATAGACACAGCATGTTGATTATTAATCAGTGCATTTTTAACAAATGATTCCAGTCGCACTAAGTGATCGACAGTACTTCTGTTTTTACGGAAACCACACTGTATATCAGTTATAAGGTTATTTGTTTCCAAGTACCAAACAAGTCGATTATTTATCATGCGTTCCATGGTCTTGCAAACACAGCTAGTTAACGAAATCGGACGATAATTGGATGGATCGGTATGATCACGTCCAGGTTTAGGTATGGGTACTACTATGGCGTCACGCCATGATGAAGGAAAGTTACCCGATGTCCAAATATCATCAAAAATATTTAGGAGAGTTTCTAGGCAGGATTCTGGTAAGTGCTTCAGGAGTTGATAATGTATGTTATCAGCTCCTGTAGCAGTATCATGAGCTTGATCAAGAGCAGTATGGAGCTCATGAATAGAAAAAGTTTCATTATAATCTTCCCCATTATCTGAGTTGAAATTAATAGTTTTCTTTTCTTGTTGTTTTTGATACTGCTGGAATTTAGGTAAATAATTAGAAGAGGAAGAGTGTTTAGCAAGGGTTTCACCCAGTTTATTTGCGATATCTGATTTATCGGTAAGTACTTGATCTCCATGTTTAAGATGATTGACAGTAGATTTAGTACCTTTACCTTTAATTTTCTGGACCATATTCCATACCTTGGACATGGGTGTCCGAGAATTTATTTTAGATACATAATTTTGCCAAGATTGGCGTTTGTTCTGTTTAAAAGTACGCCGTGCTTTAGCATTTAAAATTTTAAATTTATTCAAATTATGCACCATAGGATGGCAACGGAAATAATGTTCTGCTTTTTTCCTTGCCTTCCTAGCTTGTTTGCATTCATCGTTGAACCATGGTTTTCTTATGTGTGGAACTGCAGAGGACTTTGGTATACACTCATCAGCTATGGAGTTCAATTCATCAGAAAAACATTTAATAGCATCAGGAACGTCAGTAAAACGTTCAGGTTTAAGCTTTTCAGCACACAGTGTTTCATATAAAGTCCAGTTAGCCTCTTTAAAATTCCGTCTTGATGATGGAGGAACATCGGATGGAGTTACAGCTTTTAATATAGTAGGAAAATGGTCACTTCCACAGAGGTCATCATGGACTGACCATTCGAATTCATTAAGTAGTTCTGAATTTGTGAGTGACAGGTCAAGAGCAGAATAGGTCCCTGTCCCAGGGTGTAAATACGTATTGGAGCCATCATTATAAATACATAAATCGTTGTCAGAACAGAAGTCCTCCAACAACTTACCTTTAGCGTTTATATTTACACTACCCCAGAGAGGGTTGTGCCCATTTAAATCTCCCATTATAATACAGGGCTTCGGGAGTTGGTCATAGAGAGCTTGCAGATCAGTTTTGGCAAACGTCGAAGACGGCGAAATATACAGCGAGCATAGCGTAAACGCTACGTGTAAAGTAATTCTCACAGCAACAGCCTGCATATTAGTATTAAGTGATACAGGGCTTTGAATAACGTTTTGTCTGACTAGAACGGATGACCCGCCAGTGGCTCTATCACCCGGAGGTGAAAAAGAATGATATGCATTAAAATGGCGAAGGTCAAATGCATCTGTTTGTTTTAAATATGTCTCTTGGAGACATAACGCTGAAGGTGTGAAATCTTGGACTAATAGCTGTAATTCATGTAAATTAGTCCTCAAACCTCTGCAGTTCCATTGTACAATATTGTTGGAATAAACTATCTTTTGGGGGGATTTTTTGGGGATCTACCCCGCACTCTTTTGGAGGGCGACAAGCTATGTGCCCTAGAATGGACGTTTTCAGAAACGTCCATATCTTCAAGAGACCCATATTTATTAAACAATTGAATTTTATTTTGTGACCCCTTAGGAGCTCTGCCACTTTGTTGCTTTGAAGCATCAGACTTAGGTTTGGGTTTAGTTTTAACAATTTGTTGTCTATCAGCTGTTGAATGAGACTCAGAGCGTGACTGTGAAGATGACTTATGATCAGAGGACTTTGATGTAGTAGGAAGTGATTCCTCAGTCTGGGATGATATAGCAGGGTATAAAACCTGTGGGGAGTCGGAACTGACCCAAGTCAAGGTAGTTTGGCATCCTGTGGATGATTTTGTTATTTTAGAGTTGGATTCAGATGATGATTTTGCTACTGTAGCATAACTTTCTAGAAGGTCAGATCTCTTCACCAGTTTCTTTGCCTCAGAAAAAGAGATATTTTGGGTGAACTTTATTTTGTTAATCGCCATTTGCTCTTTCCATATTGGACACTGTTTTGACGAAGATGAATGGTCGCCAGAGCAGTTAGTGCATTTTTTAAAGTCACTGTCACAATCTTCTGTTGTGTGTGTCTTCTCACCACAGTGAGCACACACAACAGACAATGTGCAGGTAGATACACCGTGTCCATATTTCTGACATTTAAAACACCTGAGCGGGTTGGGGATGTAGGTTTCAACTTGGATATTGCAGTAACCCGCCTTTACTGATTTGGGAGCATTTGGCAATGAAAAAGAAAACAGATAGGTATTTGTTTGGATTGTTTCATTGTTTTTTCGGGTGGAAAAGCGCTTCACATACAGCACACCTTGATCCTTCATTTCGCATGCTATATCAAGCTCGGACATGTCAGCAAACAACCGATCACGATCTCTGACGATACCTTTACTTGTGTTCAAGGTCTTGTGAGCAGAGACCGTGACCGGAATGCCCACAAAAGATTCAATGTTCATCAGATTGGTTGTCTGCTGTTTCTTGCCACACTCTATTAGTAATGCACCCGAACGCAAGCGTCTAATGTTCTTGACATCCCCAGCAATACCTTGAATGCCCTTAGATACTGCGAAAGGGTTCAACTTCAATGGTGTCTTGTCCGGAGTCTCAATAACGAGGAAACGTGGCCAATACTCAATCGATAGAGACGGTCTATGAGAAGTATCAACGGGATCAATTTCAAGTGGACGTTTAGTTTTTTTGGGGGGTATTTCATAAGCCATGATTGGTGTCATATGATTCATCATCCGAGCTCCCCACCCACCATGGAGTATCACAAGGACAATGCTAAAGCAAGCGGGCCTCCAGCTTGCAGCACCAAGGATACCCGGATGATATACTCCAGCAGAAGAATTAAGAGATTAATAATTCTACCAGATTGGCCCATGAGCCACCGCCTTCTGGCATAGGACTCTAGGCAAATTACAGAACAACATACTTCAAATTCAAAATGTTTTAGATTATATAGTCAAGTCCAAATTTACAACGATTCCAAATGATATATGTGCATTGATAAATATAATAATGCCCCATGCACAGGGCTTGGCATGACCAGCCGATTGGTCGAACCGGGCCTATTCGACCACCCGTCTAGGCGAAGTCAGGGCCGAAGTGGTGTATTGAGCAACAGGAACACGGTTGCAAGCTCCTATTGCTCTCAACCACCAGGATCCCCTCCTCCGCCGACACAGGGCTGCAACCCACGGCAAACGGGTTGGTGGACCAAATATCCTCCCGGGTCCACTACGGGGATGTCGGCGAGCTCTTGGCGTTACCCAGCACCCACCACGAGGAGGTGGCTCGCCACGGGTGCCTAGTACTTTAGAGTTGCCTCCCTTTGAAAAACAAATACATGCGACCACTATGATTATTCTAGAGCTCTCCACGTCAGTGGCGATGATTGTAAGTGCTCGAAAGTTCTTGAAACTATGAGTGAAAGTATATATAAATGCTAGTTGCTGTGATGGACACACAATTACTTGAGTATATACATCATCAATCTCCATCAATGCTGCCAGACTGCTCGCTGTGTTACATTCTGCATAACTGTTTCTCCCTTGCACTAAGACTTTGGTGAGTTTGTTATATGTTTTGTGACCCATTGCTGTAGATTTTGTCTCATTTGTATTGTATTTGAAATCGGTATTGTGAAACTGACTTGTGACTTTGTATAATTTGCTCTCTTTGCTTAATAATACAATATTTGAATGTTTTAGACTTGTCTTTGTTGTTTTGCTGGTTCACAGGGGATTTCTTACACCTTTTGTCACGGCAAATTCTTAATTGTAACATCTGAAATCTGCCTACTTTGAAACATCTCAGTGACGCGCTTTTGACACAAACAAGCCTGCAAAAGAACACAGCTATAGAGGTGATTCCCAGTTACCTGAAGAGACACAACGAGTTGAGACAACAGTTGACAAGGAGAGATGGATCACGGGCTTCTCGGTTGATCCACGCTCGTGCTGATATACTTGTGATTGGCTGACCCTCACACACAGTGATCCTGAAATATATCACCACACAGTGCTCATGCCAAACAGCCATTACACATCACATAATAAGCTTGGACAAAATATGTTTGGGATATTGGTATTTTCATGATTGATATTTCATCAGTGTGTCAATGGATAAATAGATGATTATTCATAATTTCAATATTTACATACATCCTTAACTATTTTTGTCCAGCATGTATGGTTACAATGTACAACAAGTGTCAATCAGGTCTCAGAAATCAAGATGTATCCATATGACATCAGCCCATATCCTAAACCTTCTACAACCTCAGAAATAAACAAATACAATACTATCAAGCCAAACAGCCAGCCACCCAGCCACCCAGCCAGCCAGCCAGACACACAGAGAAAGAGAGAGAGAGAGAGAGAGAGAGAGAGAGAGACAGACAGACAGATGTTATTGCTATATATGGTAGTGTTGGGAATTGGCTCAAAATCTCTTAATTGATGATTGGTTGAGTTCAACCAATTAATCATCAAAAATAATTGGTTAGGGTCATTTTTCAGATTTTTCCTATCTACATTGTCACTGCAGATAAGTATAACATGATGCAACTTGCATGATAATACAACATGATAATAACCTTTCTGGAGTCCTCATGAAATATTCAGTCATAACATTTCAATTAGTGAAATGAGTTTTCTATAAATTAAACTGGTTTTCAAGACCTGACGACTTTCAAGATACGGTGTATCATCAAGTGTTTCAAAGACTAAACCAATAGTTCCAAAATTGTTTGATTAAGAATATACGTGATCGATTCCTTGGTCATTGGTCAATGTGACCACTCGTCTTTTATCTCAATTTATCTGAAAACAATTAACATATAGCCCGCAGACCAACACTATAATGTACATATATTGCAATGTACATAGTGGCAGTGCTACCATGAATTACGACACAAATAGCCTACCATATATAGGCAATGGGAAATACACAGTTATTGTTGATTTGATCTACAGCTACAAGGCGGACTTGTAAAGCATTTGCAGGTCATTCATGGTTAAAACAGCATTAAACTTTTCTTTTGATGGTTGTTAAAACAGACATCTTTGATCTCTACAGTGGTACATGTCATAGCATTCAAATCTCTTTGCAATTTTTTACACCCTCCCACGGATTCTTTTGGATGAGACAAACAAATGACTTAGTTAGATGAAGGGAGATAATTATCGCCATCAGTTATCTCCCCTGTCCAAGCTACATCTACAACATAAAGTATCATGAATCATGGACGTACCATTGCAATAGTTTTACCTGCGTGTCTTTGTGAGTTTACCGGTTGCTACATCCAACGTGAAAGAGAAGATGGACCCCCTCTCATCTCCTGCCCACAAGATGCGGCCACTCGAGTCAAACGCCAGACAGTGCACTCTGCCTGTCACCTTGCTACAACCTCCCTATCAACACAATGTGATCAACATCACACAGGCTTAATCTTCAAAAATTGACAAATTTATTATTAAGAAGTAAAAGGTTTTCTAATAATTATATAATTTTGCCAATATGAAAAAATAGAAATTCTTTCATTTAAGACAGAAAAAAGATTAGAAAGCTGAAGAAAAGAACCAAATAGTCTATCTTCAAAAAGAAATGGTCATAGCTTATAAGCTACAGATGGCGGAACCTGTGATGATTTACATCTTTTGCTGTTGGAGGTATTATATAACTGCCATCAAACCATGTTTATGGTTACACTGAAGATTGCAAAATTCAGTTTAGAACACTTAGTTGCCAGAAGTAAGTGGCTATATTTACACCAGTGAGTTTGAACGTTTGATGGGAAGTATATAACAGAATAAGCCAAGATAACCTGTTTGTGGTGTGGAGTATGAGCTCACCTTGTATCCTTTACCTGTTGACATGTTCATGACCTGCACGTGACCTCGGCTATTGCCGGTCTGAGACGTGGTCAAGAGAAAATAGTTGCTACTAGATTTCTATTTAAGGTGCTAAAACTAGGACTAGGGCACACCTGCACAAAGCAATCTTTGCCCTATGACTATCTTAAGCTTATGTTGAAGAATGGGAGTTACAATATTTGTAGCGCTAACATCGCTTCATGCATGTCAGCCCAGGCACCATCTGTGTACATTTACAAAGTGTCTTACATGTTTTGTAAACTAAAACAAATCATACTATATCCATGTGAATCACAAATACAAAAAACAGGTGAAGTCATACTGGTTTTTAATATTATTTTAAACAAATATGGGGTTAGAAACCAGGAATAAGCATCTAATCATGGTATCAAACATTGGTGAAGATTCGAAGCTTTTCTAACAAAGCTACCCCAAACTCTATAACTGTCATAATGATATATTAAAGCCAAATTTACAGATAACAACTTCCTTTCTTTTGTCAGTGCAACATGTCGGTACTGAAACATTCCTCTCACAAAATATACTAAACAGCAAAAGAAAAGCAAGTATCGAAAAAAAATGAAATCTCATAAAAGTAAGCATTCATACTGATGTCTTCTATTTAAAAACTTGACAAAAAAACATAGTGCGTTTCCTTTGCTGTTCAATGACTAAGAAATTGTTATTCATCAATTTGTCAACACTTCCCAACATGTAAAAATGTCACTGAAAATACACAATGTTGCTGTTAGAAAGGATACCACAAACATGTTGTTGTTGATTGGTTGGAAGAGGCAGCAGTGTAGCTCCGCCCCTGTCCCATCCTCCATGATTCTCATACACGATCCTGAGGACACGTTCCACAGTCTGGCTGTGCCGTCCATCGATACAGACAGTATTACATCATTGGACAAGGACCACACAAAATCTGTCAGAAGGAAAAACAGCACAATTCTCAAACAGTTGAACCATTACTCTAGATTCTTGTTTAGGTTGTTTACGAGTTTGCTTACAGTTATGATTACATAATATCTGTTGAGTTTCCTGCAAGGTTTTTCCAGTCATATTCCTGATCATCACAGTGGAGGACACCGAGAATTCAAACAGATTTTCAGCATGAAGAACTGAACGATGGATCGAGGATCAATGTGTATCCTTGAACGGAAAACTAACATGACCACTGTACCTCCACACTCCAATGAGCAACTCACCTGTCACTCCAGCCTTGTGTCCCCTCAACATACAAATCACAGTGGCTGGTGGTGGTACCAGCTGACAGATAGACAGAGTGCCATCCACTGACGAACAAGCCACTCTAGACTTGTCATCATGGGCAAACTTCACACTTGAAACTGTAAGACAAGATACTACTTTAAACACAATAGAGACACTCAACTGGGTACGTTTCTTGTACCTGTACAAATGTTAACTATCGCAACAAATAACATGAACAACATGGAATAGTTCAATATTTTCACTTAAATTACATTTGAAGTGATTCTTGTGTACCAGTGACTTCCATGTGTGATTTCCAAGCATAATTCAACCAACACCATGAAGATTCGGTTGGGATTGATCTTCAGTGACCTGTGCTTGTCATTAAGAGGTGACTAATTCAAATGGATGGTCATGCTTGCTGATGTGGTTGACATGTGTCACTGTATCCCAGTTATGTGATAAATGCTCATGCCGTTGATCACTTGATTGTCTGGTCCAGACTTGACTATTTACAGACTGCTGCCATAGAGTTGGAATATTGCTAAATACAGGGTAAAACTAAACTCACTTATTCCTCAACGTACTTGGAATGGTTTAGCTCATAGCCTGACTCTCACACAGGTAAATACTTGACTCTATGTGCAAAATCAATTCAGCTGGAAGCACTCATAAAATCTAGAGTAGAAGACGGGTTAGAAAACACTTCCTGGAGTTTGTATTTAGCACTGTATGCAGTGAGATCATGCTGGACTGAACCTGGACACATCCCAAAGAGACGCTAATGGGCAATGATAGATGTGTAGAACAATCAACACAAACTGTCTATATCTCACCTGAAGCAGTGTGCTGGTCAAAGATGTGATGCATACCAGTAAAGGCATAGTTCTCTGACAGACTCTTCCCTCCAACCATAGCTCTGTAAATGTATGATGATGACAATGTACTCAGGATTGACGTTAACAGAAAAAGGTTGTGAAACATCTGTATTGTGACAGGAATTTCATGATCCACTGATACTGATGAATTGCAAATATGCCTTTTACTAGTGCATCAGACAATGCTTTTGGGACATACGATTTCAAATCATACTACTAAGGTGCTGTACTGGATGGTACAACCTCAATACTGTCAAACACTCTCACCTACTAGCCTCTGCTGCACTGGATGGTACAACCTCCATACTGTCAAACACTCCCACCAGCTAGCCTCTACTGCATTGGTAGATACAGCCTCCATACTGTCAAACACTCTCACCTACTAGCCTCTGCTGCATTGGTAGATATAGCCTCCATACTGTCAAACACTCTCACCTACTAGTCTCTGCTGCACTGAATGGTACAACCTCAATACTGTCAAACAGTCTCATCTACTAGCCTCTGCTGCACTGAATGATACAACCTCAATACTGTCAAACACTCTCACCTACTAGCCTCTGCTGCACTGGTAGGTACAACCTCAATACTGTCAAACACTCTCTTCATGGGCCCTTCATACAGATGTTTGAGGGAACCGCTGCTCATGTGACGTCTATGGTACTTGCGTCCATCACTGAGAGCGATGGAATCAAAACTCTGAAATTAGGATCAAACTACATGAACTTGGACACTGATACATGCAGCAGTAAACTTATCTTCTCACAACACACAGGAATTGAATTCTTAACTTTGTCGTATAACAAAGACAAATGTGCCTCTTCATCCTCTTGGGTATCACCTGCACTTGGCTACCAGTATCTGATCTAATCACTGTCTGTCAAGATCACAGATGATTTCGTTTATATAATTAGTTTATGGTACTGTAAATAGATGTAGTATGGTATTGTTAGAGTGTGTTATATATTGTTGGGAGTTGTTGTTAGATTATGTTCGGTAATACTATGGGAACAGGGTTATGTTCAGGGAAGCGTGACCAGGTATGGCCAGAGAGCTGGGGTGTTAATTTGTAAACAATAGAGAGGTGTTGAGTAGCTTGGGTATGGGAGGTCAATATAAATAGTGAGGAAGGGTAGTAATCTGCACAGTCAGCCAGAATCACCACTGTGTTCACCTGTATGGGTTCAACTTTTGTATGGGATTGCATCTCACGCTGGCTGGCGTAAGTTTTTATTATCATTATTACTTTTGTATTTATTGATTGAGTAGATGTAGCAAGAAATTGTTTTACTGATGTAGTATTTCTAGATATATGTGCATATTGTAACACTATATAGCCACAAAGCCATTCAAAATTTGAATGTTATCGTTCCACAAAACCTGTTCCACTTTCAAATATGTAAATCGGAGTAAAGTACATGCATAAAGTATAAGACATTGACACATGTCTTACTGAGTAACTGTAGTTACTTATATTGTATTGTAGTGTCCCGGAACTGGCCGGTTATCCTTAAAGTAAGGAGAGGGGTATTATCTCCGCCTGTAAGGAGACAGACAAGAGTCTTCCCTGTTGTACAAGGAGCATGTATCTCCTAGTAATGTGAGATGTGGATGGCACAGCCATCAACCATTACACAGGCCCCTTAAACTCCGTGAGGGAAACCATCGCCTGGGTGTGAGGGATACCACCCAAATACCATGACGTCACCAAGTGGAACCACAGTGCACTGACATTCTGATTACATTGTAAAGAGAAAGTGTTCTCTCTGAGTGGCTAATTCCTTTATTGTTATTTAGTTCAATTGTTTAGTTTCTGATTGGGATTATATGTAATCATTATCTATATTAGTGAGGGTATTAGGATTTTAGTGTAGTTAGTAGTAGTAGTAGTAGTATTAGAACTTTAGCAATATAAGTGGTAGACAGAACTGTATATGTAGCTAGGTTAGGTAATTAGATTAGTTAGTTGTATTTGCACCTGTAGAATTAGTTTAGTATAGGTATTGGGGTTACTTATATCTTAAGGGGAGGAATAAAGTTTTGCAAAACAAACTATTCTTCTGTTGTGGTTACTTTGGTATGTGACATTTTGGTGGCAGCGGTGGGATAATTAGATTATTTGTCACTATCAAAGGGAACCCTAGTTGTGTTCTGTAGCGCATTTGATGTAGCGTTGTTGATTGTATATCGCTGCAGAATCTTTGTGTCCATAAAGAAGGGTTAGAACATACGGCACCACTTCTGCGTCCTTGAGTGTATGATTTGGAATTCAAGGGTGGAGGGTGTATTGTGGTTATTGGTCAGTTAAGGCCATTGGTTCGTCGTGAACATTTTGAACATTGGGATATATGGGAAATCACCTCCGGTTTTATTCTTGGTAGGATCCCTATTTATTCCAGACAGTTTGACTTTTTGTGTACCCTGCTTTGCCCTCATACAGACAATTATGGACATTGACAAACTTATCAAACTGGGTCAGAGTTTAGGGTATGAGAAAGATGATTTGAGAGTGTTTGTGAAAGAGCAAATGGAGTTGGAGAATGAGAAAGAAAAGGACAGGCTCGAACGGGAGGAAAGAGCTAGGGAGCGGGAGATTAAAAAGTTAGAACTGGAGGAAAGAAAGGAGAAAGAAAGGTTAGAATGGGAACGAGAGAGAGAACGATTAGAATTGGAGAAAGAAAAGTGTAAAATACAGTCAAATGAAAGAATAGAACTAGCCAAGTTAGAAAAGAGTGCAGCAGGAAATCAAGAAGGGCAGGTAGGAGAGAATAGATCGGCAGCCATTCCCAAGATGCCTAAAATGCCTCCATTTGACGACCACAATGACAATATTGATGCATATCTGCAAAGGTTTGAACGTGTAGCTACAGCGCAAGGCTGGGACCCGTCCCATTGGGCAGCTTACCTGTGTACTCTGCTGAAAGGTAAGGCTTTAGAAGTATACTCCCGGTTAAATGCCTTTGAGGCTGAAAATTACAATGCAGTTAAAACTGCATTACTTAAACGCTATGAAATGACTGAGGATGGATTCCATCAGAAATTTAGGACTGCTAAAACTGAAACAGGTGAGATTTTCACACAATTTGTAGTTAGAATTGAGAACTATTTCAACAGATGGATTGAACTAAGTGGTACACAAAAGACGTTCGAAGGTGTGAGAGATTTGCTGCTGCGTGAACAGATTTTGAATGTGACTGGAAGGGATCTGGGTATATTCTTGAGAGAGAGAAAGCCAAAAGACGCGATGGAAATGGCTAGACTAGCAGAGCAATTTATAGAAGCTAGAGGTACGAGTCATGGAAGATACAATAGACCAGTTATTCCAGGTCAAACTGACAAGCAGGTTTCCAAAGGGAAAATAGTCGAGGGTAGCGCATCAGGTAAAAATGGTACTTGTTCCAAACAATTTGTTCCTATTAAGGAAAGGACATGTTACAACTGCAATCAAACTGGGCATTTGGCAGCACAGTGCAAGAAACCCAAGTTTAAAGTGGCAAGTATCCAGGTGAGTGAAGACAACACAAACATGTCTCTAATACATCCAGATAACACAAAAGTAGAGCCCTGCATACATGAAGTTCTAGATGGTGATGCAGCAACTTCAGAGGAGGTTACTAACGCAGATGTAGCCTCAGGGAGTGTGCTTACCAAAGATCACCGCATGCCATTTTATCAGGGAAAGGTAAACGACACTCCAGTAGATGTGCTTAGAGACACGGGATGTAACGGTGTAATAGTGAGGAGGTCAATGGTAAAAGATGCATGTTTGACTTCAGAAACACAATCTTGTAAATTAGCAGATAGCAGGATCTTGACACTTCCGGTAGCATGGATTACTGTAAATACGCCCTTTTACACGGGTATGGTGAGAGCAGCATGTATGGACACACCAATCTGTGACTTAATATTAGGCAATATTCCCGGAGTTAGAGAGCCAGGAGATCCAGACTTGATGTGGGATAAGCAGGACATTAAAACAGTAGGTGCTGTAGAGACAAGGAGCCAGAGAAGAGTACGCCAAGTAGGCATGGAACCCTTGAAGACATTGGAACCTGTTGGGTTGACACTGAGTCGAGGTGAGTTCGTATCCCTACAACATCAGGATTCAAGTCTGAACAAAATAAGAAAATTAGTGGAAGAAGGTAAGATTAGGGAGACCCGACATAGTACTTCCTCTTACTTTGTGGAGAATGATATGCTGTATAGGAAGCATACTTCCAATAAAATGGACAATGGTAAACAAGTTGTACAGGCAGTAGTACCGGTTGGATTGCGCACACAGGTAATGAAGGTATGTCATGAAGCACTGATGGGTGGACATCTTGGAATCAAGAAGACTCTAGATAGGGTAATCTCACAGTTTTATTGGCCAGGAGTAATTGGTGATGTCAGAAGACATGTTCAGTCTTGTGATATTTGTCAACGTACCATGCCGAAGGGAAAGGTAAGGAAAATACCACTGGGACAAATGCCATTAATTGAAGTGCCATTTGAGAGGGTAGCTGTTGATTTGATTGGTCCATTGTATCCTGTCACAGACAAGGGTAATAGGTATATACTGACGGTGGTTGATTATGCAACACGATACCCAGAAGCAGTAGCTTTACCCAGAGTAGAGACGGAATATGTTGCCGAAGCTCTGTTCGAGATATTCAGTAGGGTTGGTATCCCCAAGGAGATATTAACAGACATGGGAGCCCAGTTCACGTCAGGCGTGATGAAGGAGGTAAGTAGACTATTGTCCATACATCAGCTTACTACTTCCCCTTATCATCCAATGTGCAATGGCCTAGTGGAGAAGTTCAATGGAACCTTGAAGACGATGCTGAAACGGATGTGTGCAGAACGACCAAATGACTGGGACAGGTATGTACCTGCTTTGTTATTTGCTTACCGAGAGGTACCTCAAGAGAGTTTGGGTTTTGCCCCATTTGAACTCTTATATGGACGCACTGTGAGAGGACCAGTACAGATTCTGAGGGAAATCTGGACAAGAGATATACCAAATCCAGAGGTAAGAACCACATATGAGTATGTGCTAGATCTTCAAAACCGTCTTGAGGAGACTATTCACGTAGCACAGCAAGAACTTCAAAAGAAAGCATGTAAATACAAAAAGTTCTTTGATGTGAAATCCAAGCCAAGAAAAATGAAGGTTGGTGATAAAGTATTAATTCTGTTGCCCACTGATTCAAACAAACTGTTGCTGCAGTGGAAAGGGCCATATGAAATACTGGATACCTTTGGCATTGGCAATTACAGAATACAGGTTGGTAACAAGATTAAAACCTATCATGCCAATCTACTGAAAAGGTACATTGAGAGAGAGGAGGTCAAGGACACAGCTGTATGTGACGTCAGCATAGCTCAACTTGTGCATGTCAGTGCTGGTCTGGTGGATGTCAAGGCTGAAGAGGTGAGTATGTTAGACATAGCTTCACCTTCTTTAGTTTCTAAGGAAACGTATCAGGATGTAGACATTTCTGAAGATTTGACAGAGGAGCAACAAAATGAGGTGAAGGAGCTCATAAGTGAATTCAAAGATGTACTGAGTGATTTACCAGGGAAGGTAGATTGTATGGAATATAAGATCAAGCTGACATGTAATGAGCCTATACGATCCAAGCCCTATCCACTTCCTCATCATATGAGAGATGTTGTAGCTAAGGAGATACAGCTAATGTTAGACATGGGGGTGATAGAACCTTCTCAGTCACCATATGCATCCCCCATTGTACTTGTGAAGAAGCCTGACTCGACTTACAGATTTTGTACCGATTTTCGCAAACTGAATCAGGTGACCGTATTTGATGCCGAACCAATTCCATTAGCTGATTCCATCTTTGCACGGTTACGGAACTGTAAATATCTTACCAAAATTGATGTAAGCAAAGCATATTGGCAGATTCCAATGGAAGAGAGTAGCAAAGAACTGACAGCATTTATAACTCCTGATGGATTATACCAATGGAAGGTGATGCCATTTGGAGTAGTTAATGCACCTGCAGTATTTTCCCGACTGATGAGACAAGTATTGCACAACATACCAAATACAGACAACTTCATAGACGACATCATAGAAGGAACTGAGAACTGGTCACACCACATGGTAAGTCTGAGAGCAATATTTACGAGGTTAAGACAATTCCATCTTACAGCTCGACCTTCAAAGGTAAAAGTGGGATATAAACATCTGGACTTTTTAGGGCACAAGGTGGGTAGTGGTCTTATTCAACCAGAAGGTAAGAATGTAGAAAAGATCCTAAATGTGGAGCGACCTCAAACCAAGAAACAAGTGAGAGCGTTGTTGGGACTGACCGGGTACTACCGGAAATTTATCCCAAACTATGCAGCCATAGCAGTTCCGTTAACTGATCTCACAAAGAAAGGAAAGCCAAATAAGGTAATATGGACAGAAAGCCAGGAATTAGCTTTCACTACGTTAAGAACCCATATGTCAAGTTTTCCTATCTTGAAACTACCTGACTTGAAGAAACCATTCTTGGTAAGAACAGACGCTTCTGACGTTGGAATCGGAGCTGTACTGCTACAAGAACAGGAAGGTGAGCGATTTCCAATATTGTTTGTGAGTCGGAAGTTAGTAGATCGTGAGAGAGCGTATTCTACAATAGAAAAAGAGTGTTTGGCTATTGTGTGGGCAATACAGAAGTTAGAAAGATATCTGTATGGGAGAGAATTTATTTTGGAGACTGACCATCAGCCCTTAATATGGATGACCAAGGCAAAAATGACCAATGGACGAGTGATGAGGTGGGCCCTGACTTTGCAACCCTACAGATTTCTAATTCGTGCAATCAAAGGAAGTGAGAATGTTGGGGCTGATCTCTTGAGCCGGTGTTCACCCTAGTCATACTATGTGTATGGCAGTGTGTAAATAATGTACTCTCTGCATATCCAGATTATTTGTCAGCAGTTATTTCTTATGTATTACTGTGCTATTGTACATTTAGACAATTGTGTTTTATGATATTTATGCATTAAAACAAACTTAAATGTGATCTTGAGTGTAATATATAATTGTACTTGTGTACAATTACTTGAAGAGGGGAGTGATGTCAAGATCACAGATGATTTCGTTTATATAATTAGTTTATGGTACTGTAAATAGATGTAGTATGGTATTGTTAGAGTGTGTTATATATTGTTGGGAGTTGTTGTTAGATTATGTTCGGTAATACTATGGGAACAGGGTTATGTTCAGGGAAGCGTGACCAGGTATGGCCAGAGAGCTGGGGTGTTAATTTGTAAACAATAGAGAGGTGTTGAGTAGCTTGGGTATGGGAGGTCAATATAAATAGTGAGGAAGGGTAGTAATCTGCACAGTCAGCCAGAATCACCACTGTGTTCACCTGTATGGGTTCAACTTTTGTATGGGATTGCATCTCACGCTGGCTGGCGTAAGTTTTTATTATCATTATTACTTTTGTATTTATTGATTGAGTAGATGTAGCAAGAAATTGTTTTACTGATGTAGTATTTCTAGATATATGTGCATATTGTAACACTATATAGCCACAAAGCCATTCAAAATTTGAATGTTATCGTTCCACAAAACCTGTTCCACTTTCAAATATGTAAATCGGAGTAAAGTACATGCATAAAGTATAAGACATTGACACATGTCTTACTGAGTAACTGTAGTTACTTATATTGTATTGTAGTGTCCCGGAACTGGCCGGTTATCCTTAAAGTAAGGAGAGGGGTATTATCTCCGCCTGTAAGGAGACAGACAAGAGTCTTCCCTGTTGTACAAGGAGCATGTATCTCCTAGTAATGTGAGATGTGGATGGCACAGCCATCAACCATTACACAGGCCCCTTAAACTCCGTGAGGGAAACCATCGCCTGGGTGTGAGGGATACCACCCAAATACCATGACGTCACCAAGTGGAACCACAGTGCACTGACATTCTGATTACATTGTAAAGAGAAAGTGTTCTCTCTGAGTGGCTAATTCCTTTATTGTTATTTAGTTCAATTGTTTAGTTTCTGATTGGGATTATATGTAATCATTATCTATATTAGTGAGGGTATTAGGATTTTAGTGTAGTTAGTAGTAGTAGTAGTAGTATTAGAACTTTAGCAATATAAGTGGTAGACAGAACTGTATATGTAGCTAGGTTAGGTAATTAGATTAGTTAGTTGTATTTGCACCTGTAGAATTAGTTTAGTATAGGTATTGGGGTTACTTATATCTTAAGGGGAGGAATAAAGTTTTGCAAAACAAACTATTCTTCTGTTGTGGTTACTTTGGTATGTGACACTGTCCTCTAATAAACACTTAACCTGATCGTCAGAGTCCCATGGTCACGGACTAGTGTCAGAATGGTTTTGTTGGGGTAACATTTGAATGTCATGAATATCTCAAATTATCCCAAGGAGATTATTGCCCATGTATAACAGTACGTCATGGTGCACTTACCTCCCCTGTGGTTTTACAATTGCTGCGTATGCTGAAAGATCGACTCCTGATGCTCCTGTAATGGTTTACACAGACATTAATCCAAAGATGGAAAATACATCATGCATGGAGTACTCGTCACCTGTACTTAATCCACAACACCATAGTGACCATGTTACAAGTTATATACTCCTTGCTTCTGATAAATAGTTGCAACAATATGTAACTTTCTGAATAAAACAGAGGAGAGAGTGACAAGCAAACAGTAAGACAGGCTACTCATGGGTGAGTGTGAATGTACGTCCTCTTCAAAGAGGGGACTTCGAGGGACTTCAAATGTTGCCCTGTCTTTTGCAAAGAGGTTGAAGATAAGCATGAGTCAGGATAAGAAGAATATATAAATATATATGCATAAATATTAAATACATTATGTACTCACCCTCCATCTGAGAAAGCCGGACTTCCATATCGTGATGTGAGGAGCTGGGCACGCATGTGAAGGTAGTCTCGTCTTGCTGTTTGGTCGCGCTACACATAGACATGGATAATTTAGACTATCATTTAAAGAAAATTCACATGAACAAATAATGCTTGACATCCTATTCATTTCAACTTTTTACATAAACACATATTTGTTCAAAAATTATAAACAAGATAAATGAAAGATTTTATTGAATGATGTTTAAGTGCCATCCTAAAAGATATGTAAATCTTAAACCCCATATCAGCTGGATATGCCAGGAAGGGCCAAAGTGAGGTCCAAGATTTACACAGACTTGATGTCAGAGCAGGTCTAGGTAAAAAAAATCTCTGGAGGAAACCATAAATATGGTGCTGACAAACCAAACCATCATGAGGGTAAGGAGGGATTCAAATCCATCAAGTTTCTGGCACATGTAAGGGAAGTAACTCTGCAACTGCAAAGCTAATAAGATGAGCCATGTGCCCTGCTTATATGATTATAGTAAATAATTACATGTCATTCATAAACATCAAAATATAGTCTGTTTGATGAAATAAATACCTCGCTCTTGGCATTTTCTCTCAACAGCTGACTTCTTCTTCGTATATACAGAGTTCCTTAAAGAAATGTAAGACAGGTTAATATCAAATACTGTTTCATCATGTCCATACTGCTAAAATGGCATTATGCTGCCTGATATGTGCAAAGAACTTTTCTGAGTTGGTGTCAGAGTCTGAAGTTTGTATTTCTGTTAAACTTTGGCATGGTGTGTCCGCTGGCAAGAATAAGAAAAAGACCATTAGCCTGCACCAGTTTGATCAGCCTCAGAGACATGCATTCACATTGGTATAATTCTGAAAACCCATTTCATTTTTCACAACTTTGATAACTCAGTGGTGATTAGCAGACTTCATGTTTACATCATGACGTTCAGTCAACAGGAACTGGAGCTGATCATATCTTCACCAGATCAATCCTATGTAACCATGTCAAACCACTCACTTATGTAGACAAGGCTAAAACTAAAGGGAGGTCAAAATATACTTCTCAAGTTTCGATAGGGACAATCAGATACATCTTATTATGTAAATATACACATTAAGAAAAATTAAAAATAAAGCTATCCTTCTAGAAGGTAGAACACTTTAGTTTATCAAGATCATATTTATACATGTCAGTTTGACGATATGTTCATATTATTGACACACAATCTGGGATAAAAAAGCATTGGTGATGGTAGCATACAGGTGTCTCATGTCTCACCGCGATACTGAGGCCCAGATATGATATGCACTGCTACACTGCATTTTCAATGTATTGTCCATAACAAGTAGCCATCAAAGATGGATGACAACTTCTTATTTAATGCATTGAAAAGTCACTCTATGCAATAAAAAAGAAGTTGTCATCCATAAAGTTAAATGTTTCATTTTGAGTCACAAACTTCTAGAGTGCTGATTAAACAATTAGTAAAGCAGCCATCACTTGGATAACAAGCTGATACCATAGCTCACCAAACACCTGTTAACAGTTAATCCACCAGTAAGTCAACTAATATTAGAGAACGGACAACTGACCATCGCTGAAGTATCCATCAACCACACACACCAAATCATGTCATACCAGTAATTTTCTTACACAGAGCAGCTAATGACAAATGTGTGAAGTACATTGTTTTAATACTTTGTTCTGCTTATATTTGACAAAAACACTCTTTAGTTGCCAGTCTCGTAAATATTCACTGAAGTGTCACATTAATCATGAGATCACTGACAAACTTGTAACCAAAGACCATCTGTTAAATGGTCTCTGTTATAATTGGTGATGTTAAAGCATAACCTAAATCTGATTATTTTCTGAAGAACATTGTATAAACTATTGTAACATGTGCCAATGTAAATTAACTACATTTATCATATGTTTAGGAGAAAGAAGTTGAACTAGCTTTCCAAACATTTAAGTTTTTTACTTAAATGCCACTACTTCGATTTTCACAGTTCATACGTCTCTGTGCTAAGTCAATGAAGTCATTCATGCTCATAAAACCAATAGAGTAAAACTCATAGCATGCATTTCCTCATTCTTCCCAGACAGGCCAGAATGTGAGATGCTACCATGACTACTGGTGCCTCTTCACACAGACTAACTTCAATCATTAAGTTGGACCCCTCAGTTTGATAATATACCCACTAATACGCCCATGCGCGGCTTGTCAAATGCACCCAAAGTACTCTGTCCCGTAACTTTAAATTTGATCTGATATCGCACACATTTTGTCTGTCCCCAGCAACAGTGACGTCGGTGGGTGTGTTGTTTTGGTCGTCATGTCAGCTAATAATTCAAAGAAATGCTTTACCAAAATAAAAATGTAAAGGCAATATGGTTTGGCATCAGAGCATAACTTACTAAATTGTGGGTTGTTTGGGGCGCGATAAGCGTTGTATTTCGCATCAAGAGCGAGCACCTGTTGCCAAAGTGCCGCCATGATGCATTCATTACCGTCGCTTGAAACGTTAGTAAATGTAAATATTTATATCCCTTACTAATAGATGGAAGACAAATTCCCCCGTGCTCTCCCGTGTATATGTATAGTGATGTTCCATGACAATACAATAAAAAATATGTCCTATCAGTATGGAGATATAAAAATAGATCACGTTATGTGTCTGTGTTGAATGTAAGCGACGATCGTTTTCGCTGATCTCCGCCATATCGCGTCTATTTTCGGCGTTACTATTTATAACTCGTTCTGCTCTGGGTATAAAACTTTGCGACAGCCATTTTCTCGTTACAATTATCTATCTAAACACGGATCCTAGTGACACCCGTCCGATTAACAAACAACACACTCAAGTCAAAGACTTTCTCCGATATGCAGGCCATCAAATGTGTGGTCGTAGGAGACGGGTAAGTCCAACTTCGAACGAAGATCGACATTTTCTAGTCAGGTCAAAACTTTCCTCCATCTTATCATGGCTTGGAACGGGCATTCCACAACTAACTTGAATGTGGGTGTATATGATCGCGCGTGCAGCGTTTATTCTTTCATATTCGCTAACAAACGTAGACAGCATTTACTGTTAGATGATATTGCGAGATAATTTGCTTGAAAATGACCAAATTATTCCAGCCACGAGCTTTGGGAGCAACACTATTTCATCAACATTTTGCCTTGCCCTACTTGTGGGCCGGCTTACAGGAAGTTGAAGTTGTGGGCACTTCCTTAATTTACAGAATTCTGCGTGTTGTTATTTGACTTCAGAAGAACATACAAGATAGTATATGTGCAAATTAATATGTCTATTATATGTTGATGATATGTATCCGATGTGTGATTGAAAATTACTGTTAATTATCTTACTAAACTGTGAAGAGGTTTGATGGCTGGTAGCAACAAGTTGATCAGTCAACTGATGTGTAGCCTGGAGGTGTAAGAAGCTCTTACACGTTACTTGCTGGTAACACTTGTATGAATATGTAGTGAAAATGCATATATGAAAAGGCAGCCATGCTACATCAGGAATTAATTAGATAACATGAATCATCACAAAGATGTCAAATAAAGTTAAATTTTGTATTATTGTTTGGTAAAGTTGAAAGAAAATTGTATCTTACAGAAAAGAATTGTTTTGGTGTGTTCATTTGACCATTGTGTGTTACTATTCTTGTTAGTATTCTTCCGTTACAAAAGTTGTATCACTTGCTGCTGGTTGTTTTTCTTAGGTTATAATTTCAATTTAATGTTCTAACTTAATCTAACTAAGGGGTGTTATCAAGTATCATAAGTGTTTTGCTTTCAAATGTTCAAATAACAACTGTTTTTTGTAAATCTCTCTCTTTCTCACACACACACACACACAAACACACAAACACACACACCAACTACATAGTAGATGTTTATGATTTGAGTGATATCACAGCAGTTCATGTTTGCTGTACACAGAGACCAAATTGATTATCTGTTTGGGCCTTTTTCCTTCGTTGATTTTCTTTTTGTCTTGGTACCCATACAGTGGTTATCATTGGTCACAGGCTTTTCTGATCCTGACCCAGTCATCAGGCTCCCATCAAAGCTGTGATATTACTTAATCAAGAAATACAAACACACAGAGTCACATTTTATCTACTATTGTGCATAAATTCACTTCAGTGGATTTGCAGGCCCCCCTAAGTAATGTTTAGGTGTGAGGCGTTGTTGGAAAAGGTCGTCACTGCAAAACAGCGTCATAAGTCATGACCCCGGAGGATTTCTAATTTCAGACGTAAACAATGTCCAGGGTCATGAATTATGACGCTGTTTTGCAGTGACGATCTTTTCCTAAAAAGTAATCTATAGCTCCGACAATGCCTCACACCTAAACGCATTCAACAGGGGTGGTCAAAGATGGATAATTGTAAAAATGAAAACAGTAGAAACTAAAAACAAAACTCACCGAGACTGGTACTCCTTCCAGTGATGCCATGTTTAGATGTGTGAGTTTCAGGACGCGGCCGAGAAATCATGGAACGGAGCCGAGAAATCTCTGAAGATTGCCAAGCTTGTTTCAAGTATTACCGTCATTGTTTCCGATAGGGGCAAGGTGTTTCTGTTACTATCGCTAAACTACTGATATCGCTGCAATTGTTTCGCGAGTGGGCTGCATTTGTTTACATTTGAGATGCAATTCCTTCAAATTTGCCGTAATTCCTTCCAATACTTAGGGGGGCCTGGATTTGGTGGAGCCTGACATCATTGTTGATGTTTTGACTGAGTGACATTAGCACCACAGATTAACCATTCTTCATATAACAAACAAAAATTGAATCATTTATCTTTGAAAACACATGTTGGCAAAACTATATTGGAGTTGGCAAACATTTCAGCAAACTCAAATTACTAGAATGAAACCATCATTAGCTGATAGTTATACATCATACTGGGTTGGATCAAGGACAGTGTAACGTAGTATAATGTTAAAACTTTAATAAAGGCAATTTAATCTATATGGAGTGAATCATCACAAGTGGTTATATTTGTGGAATAAAGATTAAGGTTCTTTAACTTGTAGGTCATGGTAGACTGGTTCTGTTTCACATTCATTTTTTCGTGGATGTCGAATTTAGGCTGAACAGAAATTGTCATACTATTTAAAGTATTCATGTGCATTGGTATTCATGGTTTTGACTTGCCACTCAAGACTTAAAATACACAACATTCTTCTTCAGACTAATTTCATGGTTCTATAAGAAAATCTAAGGGTCCTTTAAAATACTAACATGCTGTAGTGTAGACTACTGTTAGATATTTGTATCTTTTCATGAATATGGTTCAGTGAATATTTTTGTCATCCATTGGGGTGCAACATGCACTTTTCTTGCATCTACACTCTGTGCATGATAGTCATGCTAGTGTCAAATTTCTGTATTTTAACCCAGGTTTCCTTGTATATAGAGATGGTTTGTTGCTCTGACCTTGGCTGATGTATATCAACCCCAAATACACAATAACATTTTTTTTTCTAGTGAACTTTTTTTAGTGCAGAGTTAATGTGAAAAGGTGATTTCTTTACTTCCTGTTTGTGTACTTATTCATTGGCCTTGGTGATAACTTGAAATGGTAACACTGAGTGATTGACATATGATAAGTGACACAGATGAGGAAGTAATAAAGATTCTTGGACCTGTCACAGTATATTTTACAAAGTAGTGAACCATATACCACATGCATATGTCATGATAGGTCGCAGTAACGATGGGAAGAGTTCAAGTAGCCAGTGTATGGACTTTAGGAACTCACACCAGTTTCTGCGTTCCATGAACCTTTTAAGTGAAATGCAAAATTTATCGGACTCTTATATCATGGCAAGGATGGTGTCTCTAATGAACCTAATAGTTGTCAGTATGACTAACACAAACTGTCCTTTTGTATAATTTAATCATTTAGGACTACCATTTGATATAAGTCAGAGATTGATAATCATTACGTAATGATGGGTTTGTATAAAATATGAGAAGTATCTTGAGCACAACATAACTTTTGATGTCAGCTGCTATTTTGAAGGCAGAATCAAATAAAGTTCTGTTCATTGTCGTCAGCTTACAATATTCCATGTAGTAAATATAAAATCGGCTTAACATGATATTAAAACGTTATTGTGGTCAGTGTTTTGGTCAGTAGCCTTGAGAGATTTTGTCACTGACTGTTGTTCTTATTTTCTTGAGTCTTCCAAAATGTTGCTTGGTTGTATCTTATGTGAAATATGAATTCTGTATATATCATCATGTTAAATAAGTTTCGTATAATATTTTAGGAATAAAGTTCCATGTCATTATATCACACAGTAAACTTATAACATCCTGCAGAGCTGAAAGACTCAGTAGATCCTCTAAAAGCTTTTTATGTTGCATTTTGCACAATTCCCAGCACCACATATCATTCTCTTGATGTGACTACCTGTAATGCTTGTGTGACTTTGTTAGAGGTAGGACCGGCTACAAACAGAATCAGAAATATCATTGATGGGAAAAATTAATAATGCTTATTGATATGTACATTGTGCCGTTGATATTTTTATGATAATATCTTGCATAAACTTTTGTGATAAAATAAAGTTTTAATTTGCTCACAATGCACAAAGCTAGGTCTTTATTTATACAAATATGTTCAGGACACTGATTTTTTATTAATCTCTGCATAAATATGTCACCACTCACCAGCCTTTCCTTTGCACCTTTGCTTACCATTACTTCGCTAATATTTATCAATAATAGATCAATATGTAGTTATTGATTTTCATTTTTCATGATCTGTATCGATAGCCATTGCTAGTTTGGGGTGTTGGTTGTGGGTGTTCAAGGGGGTTGAACAGGGGACCTGTTACCATGGTTACTGTGGACGTGTTTCTGACCCAGCCCATAAGCAATAATCTGCTTAGTAAGGCATGTAAGGAAGCCTTACTAAACACTTCCCTTGCCATAATCACTTTACTGGAATCCAGGTGTGAATCCCTACATTATCAATAAACATGTATGGTTATTCCAGTCTCAAGAGGTCCTTAGTACCTCTTGTTTGCTCAGAGAGCCAACTACAATAGGGATCAAATGATCAGACTGTGTGACTCATCTGATAGTAGCAGTCATAACCTTTCAGGCCCAAAGTTGTGCTTGTTTTGAGTCACTAGTTTAATTACTCTGATCCAGAATACCCCAATTTTGTTTTTGAAGTGTTAGAAGTTATACATGGCTGGAGTATTGTTATTTGAACAAAGTTTACTCACACAGAGTTAGTAGTCAGATTTAAAATCAGCAGAAGGTAATTTGTCTTGAAAAATTTAAGCTTTGACATTTTACATTCTAAGTAGACTTAGGCTAAGTATTATTTGTTATCAGTGTAAGGAATAATATAGACTAGGAATAATCTCTGAAGTGAACATAATTTTACAAAAAGACAAACTTATAGAAAAAAGACTAAAATGTAATGAAAAGGAGCCCTGAGACTTTTTACATTTTCAGCTGTGGAAATCTAGACTTGCCACATTTTCTGGACATGCATGAGTTCTCTTATATGAATTTGCTTCTGGGTCTGTATGACTGCCTATGAATAATACTGAACCTAAGTTTAATTAGACTGTGACATTTTATTGCACTATTGTTGCGTTTTAGTATTATGTGGATGGCAGCTTAGTAGCAGATCATTTAGCTCCAGGTGAAAGAAAGTTACTTTTGATCCCAAATTACACGATGACCAAATATTACTTCATGGATATTTATGACAGTATTGCTATAACACCAGCCAATAACTGTAGCATGTTACTATACAAATTCTCTTCCTGCTTTTTTTTTCAGAGCTGTTGGTAAAACATGTCTCCTTATCAGCTACACAACAAATGCTTTCCCAGGAGAGTATATCCCAACAGTGTAAGTATGCAAATTCTATAAGTAATGTCTATGTTCATGTTTTGTGTCGATGCTTGTACTGTTGATCACTGGATTTTCTGGTCCAGACTCAATTATTTACAGACCGATGGCATAAATATGGAATATTGCTTAGAGTGGCGTCAAACTAAGCCAGCCAACCCATTGTCTTGTTAATCATTCTAATTTAATATTTTTGTATATTTAAGTGTTTGTCAAGTCAAGAAGTATAGAAATGATTGATTTCTAGAAAATATTTTGCATACAAATGTTGAGCGATCATGAGAGAAAACAAAAGTTGAATACATCAACAATATGAACTTACCTTTACCCTACAGGATTGGTTCGTGAGGTGACTAACACCACAACAGGACTGATTTGGTTCACATGTCATGTTCCAATTTTGTAAATCGATGCTAATGGTGTTGATTACTGAATTGTCTGCTCCAGACTTGATAAATTACAAGTAACTTTGTTGCCGTTGTTGTCTTATTTAAGTTTTAGTAAGAGTTCTGCCCGTAACCCCTGCTTGATATGTATTTTATTTATTAGGATCATTTTTTAGGGTTAGCTAATGATCTTGGGGTTCGGGTAAGGATGTGTTTCAGGGTTAGGGTAATGGTTAGTGTTAAGGAGTTTTGATAAATAAACATGTTTTCTAAGTTGTAAAATGATGAAATGAAATGGGAGTTACGGGCGGAAATCTTTCCAATTTGTTTTTTAATTTTTTAACTGCTGTGGTGCAAACAGTACTATATGGCCTGGGCAGTACTACTACTACTAGTAATAGCATTAGTGATATGTTTGGAGATGTTAAAAGACATTAGTTGAGGCTTTAGTTGATCTATAAATACACTCCGTGATAATATGTTTTGGATAAGTAAATCTAAGCACTATCACTGTCATACTGACAATTTTTTTTTAAAATCAACTATCCCAAATCTGATATGAACTTACTGACAAAAGTTTACTAAACTGTAAAACACTATTTTATCTTAAAGTCATAGCCAATCACAATATCATAGTAGTATGCTTAATCATTGCATTTGAAATAGTCTTATGCTGTTTGTGTGCTTATCAGAAAGATCAACTACACTGCATAAAGTGTTAATGTGACAGTGGAATGTTTGTTATTGTTGATTTGTTTTGAAAAGAACCATATACTACTTATTTGTTTGTCAAATACATCCGGTGTTGTTTGTGGGACTATTTTTTTCAGTTGCAAAATAGTTTCCTAGTATGTTTGTTACAGACAGTATATGTTGTGTACAATAACTACAAAAAGAGCAACTACAACATGTATATTTTTCTCTTTCACTGCAAACAGCTGTTCTATTCAGATGACATTGGACGTGTGTAAAATGTCGAGTGCAAATGAAACAAGTTACTAATTGGAACACAGGTTTGGAAAGGCCCATGTCTTTTGACACATACTGAATTATGAGGAATATCATCATGATGGTTCATTGATAGAGGACTTTGTTTCTTGGAAGTTTATATTTGTTGTTTTTTTTGACTCATCAGACTTGCCTGTTGGGGTGTTTGGCAGGAAGCCAGCTGCATCCCTGAACATGATCATCTTTATTTATCAAAATAATCAGGATAATATGTTGCCACATCACTTTCCCTTGCATATTACGTATATGCTGGTGCTTAGAAACCTTATTAGATTATGAACATGCATTAAAGGACTGAGTGCCTATCATAGAGACTCTACAACTTATCAGTTACAAGGAAGCACTGGGATTGTTTTGGTTGGAAATCTGGTAGTGCGTTCTTTTTTATAGGAGTAAAATGCCACTCTTGCTGTTAGTGTTTCTGTAATGGAATAGAAATATTGATTGTGTATTGGTTATTTTGTTGCAAATGTTTATGTGTGTCAAGTATGTAGTGATAAAATCATGAAATATATCACCTTAGTTTGTTGATTACCATGACATGTGTTTTTAAGTATCATGTTTACTAAAAGTATGGGATTGTGATCATGATGAACAGCATAATCAACATGATGAAAATCTTTTTGTTAAGTAACAGTATTTTCCGACTGAATTTGAGATATTTTGTTCATAATTATTAAGAATCAAACATTGCTTATGATTAGGTTCATGAGAGGCATTTAGAAGTGGGTATTCAAGTAAAAAGCAGATATTATGGATGTCAACTTCTTTATTGTATGGTCTTGTGAAGGTCCCGGGTTAAAATAGGCCTTCCACAACCCATGCTTTTCATAAATGGAGACTTGCTTGTCATAAGAGGCAACTAACGGGATCGGGTGGTCAGGCTCGCTGTTCGTAGACCCCTTGAACAGCGCTGAAACATTGTCACATACAATAGAGAAGAAATGTCATCCATAATATTTGCCTTTTACTTTAATTGGTTATGAAAGACAAAAATCTAATTTGTTAAAGCCACAAATGTAAGTGTTACATTGTATTTGTTATATTTGTTTTGTTTATTCCACATATCTTATTTTTTCTATCAGGGTTCCACATATATGTTGCTGTTTTATTATAATCGTCACTTTCACCATCATAGTACTACAGCCTTGAGCACAGTTTGAACAATTTGTTACTTCCTCAATACCAGGTCCACTTATTCAGTGATTTAGAACAAGTGTTACTCACCTCTGGGTATAATGATTCTTGAGCAGTAATGTGTTGGTAATATCTCAATGCACATACAGTGTCATTGTTTTCAAGAGGAAGGAGCCAGCAGGCAGCTCCTCCTTATCTGACAAAAGCGTGTGATCTTGTAACTGAATACGCATTGGCAGTACAAGATGACCCACATCCCCTCATTTTGGAGGCATTGTCTTAGAAAAATGAAGACATTTGTCTCTGCTGGAAATGTTTATTTCATCATGTTAATGTGCGCCTTAACTGACACCCATCCTTGGACTTGTTTTACAGCCTCGAGTAAATGAATAGGGGGCGATATTTCTTTGGTTTTTCACAGCACTACATTATAACAGTCTTTAAAGGCCAAGTAAAAAAATGTTTTGGTTCCGATTACATGTCTCTAAAATGTAGGGAAGATGGGTAGGCTTTTTATTTGTCACTTTTTTATTATTATCATTATTTTATTTATTCGATCAAGCTTGACACCATCATGTCGACTTTCTCTATCAGAATGACCGGTGTCTGTTGGTGCCGAAAAAAAACAATAGTATTTTATTCATACCACTTAAAAAAGATAAGGTCAGCACCAGAATTCAAGGGTCAGTTGGGTAATTGGAAAGAACATTTTTTAGGACTGATGTATGAAGAATCCATAAACATACTGTTTGCTGATTTTATTTTAAATTTTCTCTGTATGAATATTCTATGGTAAATGTGTATGAATAGGGAGGCTAATGAATTAACAGCTATTGAGAAACGCCTGTGATTTTGTTTCCTTTATGAAAGCAAAGGCTACTTGAAACTTGACCTACATTGTGATGGGATGTTAACTTTCCTTTTTCGCTCCCCCATTACTTTTCATTATAAGTCTTTTTATTAGTTTTGCCTCTCTTGATATCTGCTTGTGAGTGGTTATAAAGACACCTATCAAAGTATCATTATCTATGTCAGGAGCCGTTGACTATGTAACAATGATTTCAATCAGGAGCATCTATGTCAAATAACACAGATAATGATCAGCTTTATGTTAATTGTTATGTTAAGCAAAACAAAGACATTTATCATTTACTTATAGAAATGTTTAGAGATAAGAGTTACATCAATTGGTGGTCAGTTGTAGAGTGAGAGTGAGTATGGTTTGACACATTTTTTAGCAATATTCCAGCAATATCACAGATATGGACACAGAAATGGCATTTTCATTCTGCAACCATGTTACATCAATTGGTGGTCAGTTGTAGAGTGAGAGTGAGTTTGGTTTGACACAGTTTTTAGCAATATTCCATCAATATCACAGATATGGACACAGAAATGGCATTTTCATTCTGCAACCATGTTACATCTATTGGTGGTCAGTTGTAGAGTGAGAGTGAGTTTGGTTTGACACTGCTTTTAGCAATATTCCAGCAATATCACAGATGTGGACACAGAAATGGCTTTTTCATGCTGCAACCATGTGGGGAAGTGAACCTGGGCCTCTTATTCTCGAAACGTTCGTAGTCTTAAAAATTCTTAACTTTGATCGTAACCAATGTGTTAAGAATGGACTCAAGAAGTTTGTAGGGCTACGTATGTTTCGAGAATAGCTAGCCTGGTCTTTGGAGTGATGAATGAATGCTTTAAGCTCTCTGCTACCCCACTGTTTGTCAGTTATAGCAGCTCAAGCAATGAAATATAGTATCTACACTCCTTTATTTGTTCATCCTGATATCTAGGAATGTGTTGTATCCAATGATAATATGTATGTAGCATGACCACCCGTGTTGCGTATCCTCAAAATGATTTACTACAGTCAATACTATAACCAGAATTTTATGAAAATTTAAATGATACTTGATAGACATAACAAAGTAGTATAGCCTATTTTGAAAACTGATAAATTTAGTGTTACTTATTTGCTCCCATTCACCTCCTACTTACAATGATAAACTTAATAAAGTTCGACACTCTGCAAAACTGTATCTCGCCCTTCAAGATAAAGTCGTACTCCTTATCAAAGGGGTATGTAAATTGGCAGCAGAAAGCTGGATCTTTGAAGCCATTTCAACCATAGTTAGGGGAAGTGACCTATTTGTCTGAAATACATCATAATTACCCAGTAGATTGCCCCAGCTAATCTGTGACATGCCAGGGAGGAAGTATTGACCTGCCTGTGACCTGCAGACACGTGTCTATAGTGTATGTGAAGCCTGTCTGTCAAATCCTGATGAATCATAAAATCTCTCTATCGGTAGTGCAAGGCCAACTTTACTTACATGAAAGGCCTGAAAACTGCTTCATTTTCAACTTCCCTGACCGGGTGGTTTTATCTATATTGAATTGATCTACATTTTATCGTCTATTTTCATGTGCAATGAAAAGGCCATGAAAAACTATTTTGAATCAGTTTTTAGGATTGTGACAAAAGATGTTCATCAGTATGAATGAATCATTCCAATGAGCCCTAAACGAATCCTCACTCTCCTGCTCTTCTTTTGAACGCGGTTGACTATTGTTGCGTAAATATATTTTCTATACATTTTGTCTTGTCAGATGGGTACTTTATGCCAGTTTGTTTATGGCAGGTTATGCATGACTGGTCACATGGCATCTGCTGGACATAATGGGCCAGGGGCTAGGTTTAGGAGCGGTTACCGTGGAACTCACCATTCAGAAAATTGATGCACAGGGATTGTTTTGTTGAGAGTTGTTACCACATGCCATATTATTTTTGACACATGCTGAAAGGAACTATCAGTTGGGAATATAAAACCTTAATTGTTGTACGAGATTTATTACTTTATGGAAATGGATACCTTTTGGCATATTGTTTAACATATACATCTACAGCTGCCTGTGTGGACAGTAATGGGATTGCACAGAGTTAAGTTATTTTAAGTGTCTAGAGAACACTGCAACAGAACAATGATCATGTATTTACTGTGTCTGGTTATCGTGGATATTGAATAATTGTTATTAAATGTCCTGAAGATGATGGGATAGTGTATGTTTTTGTGCCAAACTTTCCAATAATAATAAATATGTAGTGATGACATTTTTCACAAGTAAAATGATCATGTTTTGAGCTCAAGAGTGTTGGTGTTACAAAACAGTTGACACACCTTGTTTCTGCTACTATGTTGTTTCTTACAAGGTCTGTGTCAACCATTTTCCTACTGTGCTGTCTTATTCAAATTTCTTTGCTAAGTAAACAAAATATACTATATTTCATGGCAATTTTAAAAGACTCATGCTTACTGTGTGCATGATCTGAAAACGTGTGACACTATTAGAGCCCCAGTGTGATTTGAGCTTGTAGAAAATCTAGACTTCCTTCATTTTGGACTATGTGATTACAAATGTTGTGACAGAGAAAATGATAAGTGTGGTGTCTTTATGACTAGCATGTGGAGTCAATGGTTCCTGGTGTTTTATATAGGGAAACTTTTTTTTTTCAACTTTATAGTTGTAATTTGAAATGCAGTGAGGCCTCTAAGCGTCTTATTTTGAATACTCCGTACTTGTTTTTTGTTTTGTAATCCCAAAGCAAAATCTCTCAATTTTGAAAGACTATTACATTTTACGACTTACTTAACTCCCAGACAATCCAGTAGAACAAGACTTTTTTTTCAATAGGATCAAATTCTTAAGCAAGGGCCATGCAGGCTGGTAAATGACTTTTGTGACTTGAGCTAAGGTGCTTATCTGTTTATTCTCCATTCCCCTCTAGCAATCTTCCACTTTTAGTTCCCCTCCCGGTCACAGCTCATTGGCCACATTGCCCCCAGCTATGCCGATATGTTGGATGACCAGGTGCTTGCCATACACCTTAATCCTAGGTCTCCCAGCCACCAGTCAAATCCATTACAGAAACTTTACAGGTGTTCAACACTTTACCCAGTTTGATATCCGAAAACACTTGCTGCAATATTGTTATAACGTTATCGCAGTTTTTCTCATCAACTTGTCATGAAGAAATCTTTAACATAGGTGGTTCCTGCTCTCTGTAATAGTACCAGAGTTAAAATAGCTGCCGACCTGCTATACTGAGACCAATAATTTTTCTGTCTGGACAGGTGAAATTTACATAAACATGCCAAACTGTCTTGTTTCATTAAGGCCAGACCAATTTTATTTCTTGCTTTACAGATTTTTACCCTCAGGAAACCTAGAGGCAGGAAAGAAAAAAATCATCTGTCATAGCGAAAAAAAACACACAAGTTGCCATGTAAATGCTTATAGTTTGTTTGCATTAGTTAAAAATAAGTTATGAGACTTAAGGTTGTTCCCTGATTACAAGATTATTTAGGGTTTATCGCATTAATATCAGGATTATATTTTTTGTTATTCTTGAAAAAATATGAGTGGTGAATCTGTGAAACAAGAAATAAATTGGCCTGGCCTAATTGACTGACAGTTGTGAATCACACATTGATCAGTACCTTTTACCTGTATATGACATGACATTTTACATTAGCTACTTCATGAATATTTACTTCATGTCAGAGGGCAAAGTAAATCTTAAGACGAACGGTTATTGTAATTTTATCCACTACAGCAAGTTATTGTTTACAAATTTTGACCTGCAATGTTTACGATTACCTAATTACATTTATTGGTCACAGCCTGCCTCACTTGTTGGGATTGGAACAATTTTTCAGACACTGATTAGCCATTGTAGATAAGAATCCTGGTACACGAAACAGTGCTGATGATGTCAACCACTGGATTGCCTGGCCCAGACTGTATTAATTACAGACTGCTAGTGTTGGGTATTGGAAACCAAATCCACTATTGATTATCAGAGGACTTGTGGTGAATGATCATTGATTATGATCAAAATAGATACATTTTTAATGTAAATTGTAATCACCAGTTTTAAGGGTTTTTCCTTAGTTTTTTCAACTAATGCTTTTTTTCATTAAAACTGTTACGCAGTGATGTGCAAGCATGCAAGAAAGACAGTTGAATTGTAATTAAACTGTAAAAGTAGTTAAAATTTTACAATGCTTACTGTCATCTTTTCATTGCTTGATTATCTTATTCTATATCAGACCCGTGAAGGTCCCGGGGTAGAATAGGCCTTCAGCAACCCATGCTTGCCATAAAAGGTGACTATGCTTGTCGTAAGAGGCGACTAACGGGATCGGGTGGTCAGACTAGCTGACTTGGTTGACACATGTCATCGGTTCCCCATTGCGCAGATCGATGCTCATGTTGTTGATCACTGGATTGTCTGGTCCAGGCTCGATTATTTACAGACCGTCGCCATATAGCTGGAATATTGCTAAGTGCGACGTAAAACTAAACTCACTCACTCATTCACTCACTATTCTATATCATTTAACATATATATTCCATCATTCATTATATCGTGGACGTTCATCAGGTGTAAGGAAGGGTTAGTATCATACTAGACAAGATAAGACAACAAAATTCTGATTACTGGAAAATATGTATTTTTGCATTCGATAAGTATTTTTAATCCTTTAGTTTTATTGATTTTTAATTAATTGTGATCATTGAAACACTTCTGCATACTGCTGTCATTTAGGTGCTATATTGCAGAGGGCAGGGTTAAACAACAGACAGAAAAACAAAGTTATTAATGTTGTCATACACAATGGCTGTTTCAGACAAGTATTAATCAACTGCCATCTTCTTGAAATATGTCTCCGATATGGCTGAAATATTGCCAATGCAACCTTAAATATTAACTCACTCACTCACTTGAAGTATGTCTCAGAAATGATAAATGTCCCACACAATGTCACTACCTACGGAAGGTAAGGTTGAAATGTGAAACTGGTACCCAGATTTGATGGGTAAGGTTTAACCCTTTAAGTATTACCATGGTCAACTATGATGTAATATTGGCTATTGGCAAGTGACCAACTTGACCCCAGGAAGCAAAGACAATGCCTGAGTGAGAGTGACAAAGCCAGGGCCATTCATTGTATGAAGAAATATTTGTTGCCATGGTAGCAGGCACTTGTCATATTTTGCCTCCAGTAATAGCTCAATGATAGTTCACTCAGCCATAGAGCTCGATACTAAAGGATACTTGAACACATGTTTAACCATCCATTACCAGTGCTTAACTCAGTGATGTGACTGAAAAAAACCTTTTTTTTTCATACATGTACAGTCTGTTAATTTCAGTGAAACATTGAAAATTTAATGATCACCAAGATTTAAATTGGGCCCATATTGTGAAGATATTTGACATTAAGAAGACAGGCATCTAGATTTGTTTTCCTGATGCTGGAAGGTGTTTTCTCAGATAACTGGACAGCTATAGGGCCTAGTCTAGGTGACGTTTTTTTGTTTTTTTTACACAGATTTTGATGAATGATGACATTTGGTTCATGGACTATTGCTTAAGCTAGTTCATCAATGGTCAGGCAGATTGATCTGTAGGTCAAAGGTTACATGATGGCTGAGATGACCTTGACAAGTTCCTTGACAATATATCTGACATGTAGAGATCATTTAATCCATGTTTGTTGATATATTGACATGCATTTTCATTGGATTATGTTTTCAGACATCAATATGTATTTGCGACTACTCATGCTGAATGAGGGTGCACTGCCTTATACAGTGCTTGTAAATACTCAGCTCATTGGCTATGTATAAAATACAGGTGTCTCTGATATAGTCATTTCTTTATAAACTAATTAGCAGAATTTTCATACAAGTAGTATACACAATGGGGAGAAAAACCGGTAGCGGGTACACTTTGCTCAGAAGCTTCTGAGTATAGCTAATTCTGCTACCAGCATATATATTCAACAAGACCCTTCGATAAGACCACTTTTCGGCTGCTCCCAATTACTCCCAATTATAGTGTATTCCCAATTAGAGCTATGCGGGTACATAGACATAGAAATATGCCAGGAACCAAGCTCTCGCGAGAAGCATATACCGAGATCCGATCGGGTCGTTTGTCCATTCGGGAAGCGAAGAGGAAGTATCACATATCGCAAGCTCGATACACACGAATCCGAGGTGGTATAGACAAGCCCACAACTCCCGATATATCCGAAGACTTGGAGGCCCTGCTGCAGAAGTGTCGCCCCATGTTGCTTTCCGACCGAGAGAAACAAATCCTGGAGCAATCGGGACACACCTTCTACGAACACTACCAGATCCCCAAACAGTTTCTCGAACTCTACTTGCTGTGCTTTCGTCCACTAGTAGAAGCCGGCAAAATAGTTGATTTCGTCTACATCTACCCACCCAACCAATTTCGACCCTCGGCGGGCAAACTCCGAATCATTCTCGCTGATAACTGCTATCCGGGCCCCAAGGACAGACACAACCGATGCACCGACTGCCTAGCCACTCTATCGGAACTGCCAGCTCTCTTCGGACCCGACAACTCTACGTGCAAGTGTGGTGCCACCGACCACTGCGTCGACAGCAAGAAATGCATTCTCTGGGAACAGAAAGCGATAGACTACACACCCCAGGAGCGACTTCCACTCGAGGTTCCAGAAGAGATCGAGGTTGGCAGCTGTTGTGTGAATATAGAGAACCTATACGACAACGCCTGCCTTTTCTGGAGCATACAATACGCACTCCTCATCAACAAATTGATGGACTGTTGTACGTGTAAGGAGAAAGAGTCTTGTATCTTCTGGCGGTTATCGGAGAAAGCAGAGGTACCACAGGGGCGGGGTAATATTTGGCATACCCCATTACCCGACTATGGTGGACCCAAGTATATGGAAGTAGCACCCCCTCCATGCAGCGAACACAAAAAAGCTGCGAACGTCCCAGAAGGAGTCTACTTATGCAAAAAGTTTGCTGTAGCGGGACACGAAGGGAAGAACCGGCTGTTATTGCTACTCGATCCCCCGACTGGGGAAACGATTCCAGTCTATGGCTACAAGATACGAGAAACGATTCGGGCTGCCGGGGGAATAGAACGCCTACGGTTAGTGCGGGAACCGTTTCTATGCAAGCTCGGTAAAATCTGCTACTCACCTATATCAGAAAAGAAAGACGATAGAGAAATCGAATTACTGCTTCCAGACATTGGACGAGAATAGGTCCGGCAGCTCGCCTAGTATTTTGGTAGATGCAGTCGTGGGCTTACAAAGGACGAATACTTATCTAGGCTAGTTTTTCGTATTCCAACTGCTTTTCGTGGTACCCTACTACTTTTTTTCCCTCAAAAACAACACTCTACTGCATAATGAAGGGATCCCCACGTTTCGTCTTGGGTGTTTCTACCTTCTCGGTCGGTGTGTGCACTGGTTTGCTGTGCTTCCAGGTCTTGTAGACGACCTTCCAGAGAAAAACAGCGGCTAGCGAAAGGTAGGTCCACCTTTGGGCTGTTTCTAGTATCTGCCGCACCTTCTGGATATCCAGATGGGTCTCTTCTTGTTCCTCCTCAACGTTTTCTATTTCCTCTTCCTCATTGTCCTTATCCAGCATCGACAAGATGTCGACCAACAAATTCGTGGTTTGCTCCATATGAGCCGGCAACGTATTCGTGGTTTGTTCCAAACGAGCCGACATCGCTGCAGTTTGCTTCACACTAGCCTCTAGCCTCCCCAAGCGGTTGTAGAAGTCCTGGATGGTGGGCACAGTCGGCTCTGCAGCAGGCAATACGCTCTCGCTAGGGGGTAAGATGGCCGCAGGCAATACGCTGCCGGCAGACGTCTCACTAGCGAGAGCAGGCAATGCGTCTGTGCTGGTCGGAGGTTCTACAGCAGGCTCTCGCCATATGTCGTAGAGTCTTGTGGATCCAATACCGAAGCGCTTTTTGACCTCGCTTGCTGGGAGCACCCCTCGAAGGGAGCGTATTTCTTGGACCTTTTCCGAAGACAAATCTCTTCTTGGTGGCATGGGGTGTTTTTCCTGGGAATATATATATATATACCATACTTCCTACTTGTCTATATAGGAACCAATCCTCTCCCAGGAAACTTCTAATAATGCTTAGCAATGCTTAGTAATGCTTAGCAAATGCTTAGCAATGCTTAATAATACTAAGCATTGCTAAGCATTTGCTCCCAGGAAACTTCTAATAATGCTTAGCAATGCTTAGTAATGCTTAGCAAATGCTTAGCAATGCTTAATAATACTAAGCATTGCTAAGCATTTGCTAAGCATTACTAAGCATTGCTAAGCATTATTAGAAGTTTCCTGGGAGAGGATTGGTTCCTATATAGACAAGTAGGAAGTATGGTATATATATATATATTCCCAGGAAAAACACCCCATGCCACCAAGAAGAGATTTGTCTTCGGAAAAGGTCCAAGAAATACGCTCCCTTCGAGGGGTGCTCCCAGCAAGCGAGGTCAAAAAGCGCTTCGGTATTGGATCCACAAGACTCTACGACATATGGCGAGAGCCTGCTGTAGAACCTCCGACCAGCACAGACGCATTGCCTGCTCTCGCTAGTGAGACGTCTGCCGGCAGCGTATTGCCTGCGGCCATCTTACCCCCTAGCGAGAGCGTATTGCCTGCTGCAGAGCCGACTGTGCCCACCATCCAGGACTTCTACAACCGCTTGGGGAGGCTAGAGGCTAGTGTGAAGCAAACTGCAGCGATGTCGGCTCGTTTGGAACAAACCACGAATACGTTGCCGGCTCATATGGAGCAAACCACGAATTTGTTGGTCGACATCTTGTCGATGCTGGATAAGGACAATGAGGAAGAGGAAATAGAAAACGTTGAGGAGGAACAAGAAGAGACCCATCTGGATATCCAGAAGGTGCGGCAGATACTAGAAACAGCCCAAAGGTGGACCTACCTTTCGCTAGCCGCTGTTTTTCTCTGGAAGGTCGTCTACAAGACCTGGAAGCACAGCAAACCAGTGCACACACCGACCGAGAAGGTAGAAACACCCAAGACGAAACGTGGGGATCCCTTCATTATGCAGTAGAGTGTTGTTTTTGAGGGAAAAAAAGTAGTAGGGTACCACGAAAAGCAGTTGGAATACGAAAAACTAGCCTAGATAAGTATTCGTCCTTTGTAAGCCCACGACTGCATCTACCAAAATACTAGGCGAGCTGCCGGACCTATTCTCGTCCAATGTCTGGAAGCAGTAATTCGATTTCTCTATCGTCTTTCTTTTCTGATATAGGTGAGTAGCAGATTTTACCGAGCTTGCATAGAAACGGTTCCCGCACTAACCGTAGGCGTTCTATTCCCCCGGCAGCCCGAATCGTTTCTCGTATCTTGTAGCCATAGACTGGAATCGTTTCCCCAGTCGGGGGATCGAGTAGCAATAACAGCCGGTTCTTCCCTTCGTGTCCCGCTACAGCAAACTTTTTGCATAAGTAGACTCCTTCTGGGACGTTCGCAGCTTTTTTGTGTTCGCTGCATGGAGGGGGTGCTACTTCCATATACTTGGGTCCACCATAGTCGGGTAATGGGGTATGCCAAATATTACCCCGCCCCTGTGGTACCTCTGCTTTCTCCGATAACCGCCAGAAGATACAAGACTCTTTCTCCTTACACGTACAACAGTCCATCAATTTGTTGATGAGGAGTGCGTATTGTATGCTCCAGAAAAGGCAGGCGTTGTCGTATAGGTTCTCTATATTCACACAACAGCTGCCAACCTCGATCTCTTCTGGAACCTCGAGTGGAAGTCGCTCCTGGGGTGTGTAGTCTATCGCTTTCTGTTCCCAGAGAATGCATTTCTTGCTGTCGACGCAGTGGTCGGTGGCACCACACTTGCACGTAGAGTTGTCGGGTCCGAAGAGAGCAGGCAGTTCCGATAGAGTGGCTAGGCAGTCGGTGCATCGGTTGTGTCTGTCCTTGGGGCCCGGATAGCAGTTATCAGCGAGAATGATTCGGAGTTTGCCCGCCGAGGGTCGAAATTGGTTGGGTGGGTAGATGTAGACGAAATCAACTATTTTGCCGGCTTCTACTAGTGGACGAAAGCACAGCAAGTAGAGTTCGAGAAACTGTTTGGGGATCTGGTAGTGTTCGTAGAAGGTGTGTCCCGATTGCTCCAGGATTTGTTTCTCTCGGTCGGAAAGCAACATGGGGCGACACTTCTGCAGCAGGGCCTCCAAGTCTTCGGATATATCGGGAGTTGTGGGCTTGTCTATACCACCTCGGATTCGTGTGTATCGAGCTTGCGATATGTGATACTTCCTCTTCGCTTCCCGAATGGACAAACGACCCGATCGGATCTCGGTATATGCTTCTCGCGAGAGCTTGGTTCCTGGCATATTTCTATGTCTATGTACCCGCATAGCTCTAATTGGGAATACACTATAATTGGGAGTAATTGGGAGCAGCCGAAAAGTGGTCTTATCGAAGGGTCTTGTTGAATATATATGCTGGTAGCAGAATTAGCTATACTCAGAAGCTTCTGAGCAAAGTGTACCCGCTACCGGTTTTTCTCCCCATTGTGTATACTACTATACAGGAATTTTGTTTAACAATAACACTGTTATAGAGTCTCATGGTCATCCAGAAGACTGAGTTCGATTCCCTACATTGTGTACAATGTGTGAAGCCCAACCGCGATGTTGCTTGAATATTGCTAAAAGTGCATAAAACTAAATCCACTGACTCACTGTTGTGTTGTTTGTTCCAGGTTTGACAACTACTCTGCCAATGTCATGGTAGATGGGAAACCCATAAACTTAGGTCTATGGGATACTGCTGGACAGGAAGATTATGACAGATTGCGACCCTTGTCATACCCCCAGACTGTATGTACCATTCTTACACACACACACACCTTATCTACTCACTAATATTATATCGTTTTCCAACATTCAACCAACCCGTCATACCCCCAGACTGTATGTACCATTCTTTCACAGGCTTTATTTGTCTACTGATAATATAGTGGGAATATGGTAGTGTTAACCAACATTCAACCAACCCCTGTCATACCCCCCAGACTGTATGTACCATTCTTTCACAGGCTTTATTTGTCCACTGATAATATAGTGGGAATATGGTAGTGTTAACCAACATTCAACCAACCCCTGTCATACCCCCAGACCGTATTGTACCATTCTTACAGTTACACAGGCTTTACTGACCCCCTAATGATACACATATAGTAGAAATATTGTACTCCCTAACACTCATCAGTCTGTGTAATATCATGTGTATGTCCCCTTTTCAGCAAGTATAGGTCAACTTCAACATGCCAATCATGTAATTCAGTTGCCATTTTGAAATTCTACTTATGTTATTAATATTTATAATGTATCATTCACTGATAGGATGGGTCTATAATTAGAAGGCATATTCTCCTGTAATGTGTGCCTTCAGCTGATGGCATTGAAACTAGCGTCTAATTTCTGATGGGGCTCTGGGATTCCTGTTCTGTTTATGTGAATCCACCTTTGACTAACCAGCTGTTGTTTGTTTTTCAGGATGTTTTCCTCATCTGTTTTTCTCTTATCAGTCCTGCCAGTTTTGAGAATGTGCGAGCAAAGGTAAGGCTGCAAAGACAGAAGTGCGATCATTTTGTCCATGGTGTATTTGTCCAAAAATCTCCCAAAATAAAACGTCTGTATTTGAGCCTTGGGGGAAGAATGTTTGAAGAAAATTGTGCAGTGGTTTGTAAATGTTCTTTAAATTAGAACAAATTTTAAGTGGTATTACTTGAATATTGAAAGGCATGAGCAGTGTTTTCTTTTGTGAGAAAATAGGGATTCTGTAAAATGGTTACTTGTTGGTAAAAACAAATTATAATATTCATTTGTGACTGTAGATGTGCTGAAGCAATGTGTTGCAGAAAAGGAATAATATTGGGCGCCAGTGAATGCAAAATATACATTCCAGAACATTAGACTGGACCCCCAGATAAATGATGTGCCCCCAGATAATGATGAACCCCAGACAGTGATGTGCACCCAGATAATGATGTGCCCCCAGATAATGACATGCCTTATTATATTTAGCCTTAAGTCCAAACACCAATCTTGTTGAATTGTGTAAGTTCAAACATGAGTACAAAGTATAAGTAAATATTATGACACTATAATCTCCTGAAGATGATACTGACAGCCATGTAAAGACTAGTGAACTGAAACTTAGGTTGCACTGAGAATTTAGGGGATGGTCTCTCAGTTTTTTGGTTAGTTCAGATATAATTTATTCCTGAATTAAAATTATTTTGTGATTTTTATTAATTTTTTTTTTAAATTCACTTATCAAACTGTGACTTTTGTTGATCTCACAATGTATTGTTTGTAGTCACAGCACTTGACATATACAGTGACTAATTTCCAAACGAGTTACCCGGTAGCATTAAACCAAATGACAAATGGAGGGGTGTAGCTGTTGGGTATCACAGCAAGTCAGTGTTTTTACCTGAAACCCTGTATAATGGGCAACATGAGTTTATCGCTCATGCTGTAGAACCAGTTTAGATAGTAAGATGTTATTTTTGTATACACCCACCATAATAATTGTGAAAAAAAAACAGTTTTCTTTCTCAACAGTGACACACTGTGAAATAGGGTATTGATTTTTATGATGAAAGTGTTTGGGTATATTTTAGGTTGTAGATCAGGTTTACAAGGTGTGGCATGTGATGGATTACATTTAGTGAAGTCAGCTAGATAGTAATAACTGTACACGTTTCCCCAGCAATTAGCCCTAATCTGACATCTAGCATACCCTCAGTTTTAACTGGCTCATTATCATCATTAATTGTAATTATACATATCATTATGGAGGGAGAAGGTCACTGGGTTTTTCGGGGGAGGTTCCGCTTGTTTCAAGAGGAAATCATAACTCAACAATTATTTCATTTTAGATAGAAATATTAACTTCAGTACCAGTTCAGATGACTCATTAGGGGAAATGTCACTAAGCAAATCTTGAATGCTCATCTATGTAAATGAGCATTGGCTTTTTCAAAAAGACCTATTTTGAAATAAAATAAAGGAAGCATGCATATGCATGACATGTTGTAAATTATGATCAAGATAGTAGTATTCAGAATTTCAGTCTTTTACAAGGGTCCTTTTTTCATGGCTTGAGCGATTATCTAAAAAATGTACCTGAGATTATTTCATTTTTTGAAATACTAGGAGTAAATTGTGTTCAAATTGCTTGTAATATGACAGTTTTATTGTAACAAAATCTCTTGACAGTGTTGATTTACTTAACAGGTGTTTGTTAGTGTAACTGGGGTTTCATTTAAAGGACAGTTGCAGCTTTATTTGTGTACTGTTACCTTCACATGTTTTAAGTATAGTTATGACAGATTTAGGGTGGGGCTACTATGGTAGTGATTGAAATGTTTGCTTGTCACATCAGTGCCAGGCTTCGATTCCCTACATAGGCACCAAGTGTCAAGGCCAATTCTGGTGCCTATGCCATGATATTACTGTAATTTTGTTAAAATTGGCTTAAAACTATACTCATGTAACTATCATACAAAGGGAAAATCATTGCAAACAAATTGTGCTGTACGTAGTGAAATATGTGTTCAAACTTTACATATTAACTTTGTTTTGTTCAATAATGTTCATCCTTGCGGACAGTGTGTACACACTGGGATACAATAATTCTTGGGTATTCCTGATTATTGGTCTGCCTGAGTATGTCTGACCTGTCCAGAGAATTCTGTGTTGGTACAGGCACTCAGTAACCTATACCTGTTATACAAGGGTGATTGATAGATCAGGTGTGGATTGTGGCTAATATCAGTTGTAGGTTTTCCTTGTCTGACCCGATTGTGTCCAGGGGCTCTTTTCACGAAGCAACCTTTACTAAGGATAACCTTATTGACTTATGATCACCTTAGTGCTTTGTGAAAGGCAGCCCAGGCCTCCTATTCTAAGTTAAAGCGAGAATATGGCTCAGTGTTAGTGAGTTTAGTTTCATGTCACTTTTAACAATATTGCAGCAAGATCACGGCAGGGTAGTTACACCAGAAATGGGCTTCACACATTGTACCCATGTTTGGATTTGAACCTGGGTCTTTGGTGTGCTAGTGAACGCTTTAACCAATAGACTACCCCACCGCCCCAAATTTGCCTGAGTGTAGCATTAAGCAAATATGAAACAAGTACCATGTCTCCCAAACTTTCTTTGCCTAAATATGACTCCTTCTTTCTTTCAGTGGTACCCTGAGGTAAGTCACCACTGCCCCAACACTCCGATCATCCTTGTTGGCACCAAGCTTGATCTACGAGAGGACAAGGAGACAGTGGAGAAACTGCGTGAGAAGAAGCTATGCCCAATCACCTACCCACAGGGACTAGCAATGGCAAAAGAGATCGGGGCTGTAAAATACCTTGAATGCTCTGCTCTCACACAAAAAGGTCTAAAGAGTGTATTTGATGAGGCAATTCGAGCCGTGCTCTGCCCCAAACCCAAGGCTAAGAAGAAGGGAAAGTGCAGGATCTTGTGAGCTGCGCTTGTATTGTGGAAGGAATTCTTTCATGTAAAGCTATATACATTTTATATCATGCACTGCATGGGTTTTGTCATTGAGTCTTAACATCCCTCTCTCATCGCCCTGTAATATACAATATACATTGATCTTTAAGTAACGTCTCCATCATAGTAGAATATGTGTACAAATTTATATATAGTCTTGTTTTTAAGGTGTTAACAAGATGTATATGTACAGGGCCTGAGCCTGATGTCCACAAATGCTGTATAGAGTAGTATCTTTTGGAAAGCAACCCTTTTGTAAATTATTCTTTTGTATTGACTGAGTAGGGTTTATCTGCCACAGGACTGAAGGTTGTTATCCGGTGTTAGAGGACGTGATTGGTCAAGTGTTGGCTTCAGGTTCTATGTATAGAATTTTGAAAGTAAAATTGAGGATCAGCTGAGATGTGCCTTATAAGATGTTCAGGGCTGGAAGCTTTGTGTTGCCCACTTTACAGAAATATCAAAGTGTAATTCCTCAAGCAAATAGCTAATTATTAATCGCTAGAATATTATCTGGGACTTTTTTCACTTTTTTAATTTACGCTTCAAACCAGAAACAATTTCCAAATTATCACAGGCTTGCAGGTAGTTAAGAATACCTCCACTTCCATCACCAGTTCTCTGTTTGAGAAGTCGTATTTTCCGATTTTAGAAGAAAAGGCTATTTTCTGTTTTTATCACCTATATAATGTTGATGTACCTGGACACATATCTAGCAATTAATTTTGAGTTATTAGTCAAAAGTTCAAAAATCGTTTTTGTACCACCACAATTAAAAAACAATTCAATCCTGACTAGAGCCCTTTTAGGCATTTCTTTATGCTGATAAATCTTGCCATCGCTGAATATTCAACATCTATTAAACCAGTCAGTTGAAAGTCTGCATCTCCTAGTAAGTACATTCTGTTTTGGCAGTATTTAGTGTTTGATAGCTTTAAACTCCTTTGCTTTTGTGGGTGTCTATTTCTTCTTGCAAGTTTATATATATTGCTGCATCACTAGCTTTGAGAATGAGCTTATTGTAGATACCCTGTTAAAAGTACGAAATGTCAAGTGAATTCTAACAAGTTGAGTGATGTTATGAACAATGTGTTTGCGAGACGTTGTTCATTTGCTGTACATATTTATATTAAAATTGTGAACCATTATCGGAAAATTACTTGATCTTGACGCTATGATCATAACAGAATATCTGTTAATTTTTTCTAAAAAAACTTCATCTTCGAGGAGTATGGACCAAATGTCTGCATCTTTGTGCAGATGGAACAATTTTGGATGTTTGGAATTTAAAGTCAATGTTGTATGATCAGATATATGTAAGAATGTTATGTAATTATTCCTGAATACAAAGGGACATAGTTTGGATTAAGTGCCACTTGTTTTACAAAGACTTTTGAAGCACAATTTTCTGTTTAATTATTGTACATTTTCTATTTATGGAAGTGATTGTTAATTTTATGTGTAAGCAGCTGTTGAAACTGTGAATGTGATAATTTTTAACAGATTAGAGGTTTATTTGAGATTGTCTCAAGTAAAAAAATGTTTGGCATATATACTTACTCAGTGGTTATGTGTTAGAAGGAAATAGTCTGTACATGTTGTACTGGTTTGTAAAGAACAGTAAGCTCTTACATAGAAGTCTTCCTTTCATAATATTTGTCGAAGTGTAATTTTGCCGCAGCTGTTGGTAAGGTAAGGTAAGGAGTGTTGTATTTTGCAGCAGTGTTTTTTTTATTAACTGTCAGCTGTAAAGCTTAACTTTGTACTATGAAATATAGTATTCAGTCACAGTATGTATCAATGTAATGTCCTTACCACAGACACTAGAATAAGGCACTGTGGAAAACTGTTTCACAGTACCTTTGAGTTTGCTAAGTTGTTTGCTGTAAGCCAGACGTAGTTTTGTCACACCTTAGCTTTTCATACAAGCATAGATAAATAATGCTTTTGGTGATATTTTAGGTCAGATTCGGACCTAAAGGCCTTGACTATGACTGAACTGATAGACAATAATCAAAATTCCTGGAACCAGTTGAAGGTGAATGTGATGATAAATTATTAAACACTGTTGGGATATGGTGAAAAACAAAGGATTCAACTTGTCAAATCTCATGGTGTATTTTTTTCCTTTCCTTTTTTATGTTTTTAGAAAAGGTCAATATATGTTACTGAGATCATATGTACACATAATTCTCATTTTTATACAAAATATGAAAAATATGGATGTTCTATTACTCAGTTTCTTCTTAAATTAGTAACAGGTTACTAATATAAATCTTAGTAATTTGAAAAGAAGAATAGTTTCCATATGCTACAATACTGTTGGATTTGATTTTAGTAGTTCTTTGGAATATATGATCTGTTGAATTTGTCTAAAGATTTTAACTTGGGGAAGTTGGTGTCATCGCTGACTTTTTGTTACTGATTGTGAAGTGTGGCTTTCTTAATGAGCAATTCCGTGTGTAGAACACAGGTCTACCAGCTTAGCAGTGGTGTAGACAATGACACATCATTTTATTGTGTAAATTGTCACGATTGTACATTCAGCTAGGAGACGTGTGTCACGAAAATGGTATATTTTTGCTAAGAAATTGCATAGTAAAATGTATAAACACCTTCTCAATGTCTTTGTATGGGAACTATTATGCTAACTTGATTAAAAATCTTTCATCTTTACTTGGTTTCACATTTTTTGTCTGATCATTCAGTCATTAGGGCTGATGACCCAGTGGTTCGAGCATTTGTTGGTGATGCTGAAAGTCTGGGTTCGATTCCCTATTGGCTTCATATGGGAATCTCATTCTGTGAGCCCTGTGGACTTCACTGGATGATATTGTCATGTTGGTAAGAACACTCATTGGAAAACTGATTGATCGATGACATTCTGTAAGTTAGTGAGTAAATGAGTTGTAGACTCCTTGTTTACTGAATAGAGCAATGTTTGAATGAAGGTTCATACATTGTTGTCCAACTAATGCATCTTAAAAGTGTTATTCGTAGTACTCTTGGTTATTCACTGAGGGGAAGATGTTTTGGGTGATTCTGTCTCAAATTTATCTAAGTCACTTCACTATGTGCTATCACACAATTTACAAATGTTGCAGTTATATTGTTGTATAGGTGAACCAAGTGAAATACAGTGGGCTGTGAAGTACCTATATAGCAAAGCTAAGCTCTTACAAATGGTCTCAAAATAGCTTCACAAAATTCCTCCTAATCACTGGACATTGTGGGGTTCTGTTGACTGCATTCGACAATGCCCCCTTACAGCATGGTCACTTCACATTGGATGATTATTTTGGTGGCAGGTTTAACACTCCAGAAGAGTGAGTTTGAACCAGACAGTCAGTGAGTGATATTGTGAGCTGGTCTTGTGATAGGAAGACCTACCGTAATTTACAAGTCCGTGAATCTGACTATTTGATTCATCTGAGCCCACTTGCACAGTGCGATCTTAGCGCCACAATGATTGTAACCATTCTCCAATATACGCTTAAGATAGTCGTAGTGCTAAGAATGTTTTGTGCAAGTGGGCCCTGGTCAGTATCAACAACAGCACAGGATGCTGGGGGCCTTTCCTCCCTGAATACTAATACCTCAGGCAAATGGATCGCTGCAGGCCCCTGAAAGTATCACAGTAAATGTGTTCAAGCCTGTGTGTGATATGTGAATCTTTATGACTGACAAACTTAACTGTACATACCTCAGCATCTCTATACATCCTTGTATCAGTAATCACTGTGGTTGGTTTATGACAGACAAGCAGGGATTATTGTTGCTGTAAAAAGGATTGGTTTTGTCGTTGTTTAACATTGCACTCCGCAGTGTTCCAGCTTTATCATGGTGGGCTACAAATGATCAAGCGTGGACCAGACAGTCCAGTGATCAACAACATGAGCATTGATGTGCGCAACTGGGATATGATGGCATTTCACAACAGGGTCCGCTAGCCTGACCTCCCACAGGGTCAGCAAGCCTGACCAAATGATCCATAGTTGCCTTTTTCGACAAGCATGGGTTCTTGAAGACCAAATCTAACTCTGATCTTCACAGGTCAGGTTTAAATAGGGCTGCCACTTGGTGTATATCATACTTGGTGTGTCGCCCATATTGTTCTGTGGAGCTGATGGGATAGGGTTAATCACTATAATACACATGTGCCAGGGGATCAACAATTTTGTACGTTTAAATATTTTGAATTATGCTTAAAAATTATGGGAAGGGGAGTTGGGGTGTTATTGATTTTGTAAATGACATGCAGGTTTGGGGCACTTATTTTGTTCATAAATTTTAGGGGGGTCATTCACATTGCACATGCTTCTCCATAAAAATCAGCATCACCACCACCACCACCACCACAATATAGCCATAAATTATGAATGGTCCCAAAGTTGTAAGATAGGGGGACGTGTCTTTTGTGATCTGAATGTAGAGGGAAACAAATCCACTGATTTCATAGTGCCACTACAGTCTCATTGCTTAATCAGTCATGTTTTTATGGAAATACTGGATACAGGTTAGAATTAAGCAAAATTAGACATGCTGCCCTTTCTCATTTGCATTTTGGTAAATTTCAGATGTGAGCGTAATTTAGTATTTAAGATAACTTCAAAACTGGCCTTAACCAATGGTGTAGGTATTGATAATGTTATGCTATGAAAGTCTTAATTTTCAAGACCTAAGGAAAAAACACATGGACTGGGAATCTGAACCTTACTGCCTTGTCTTCTAATGTGGTATGACATTGTTTGTGAAAGGCAATTTTCAAATTTTTTTTGTAGAGCTATCAGATGCGCTATCAGCCTTTCCTATAATTGGTGTGTAAATAATAGAGCTAATTGCTTTTTCAGAGTTCAGAAGGTTCATTTTCCTCAGTTTAAGATTTATTTACCGCCTCAATTGTTATATGAAGCAAAACACAGGTTGCCTGAATTATCAAATACAGCAGCAATGTGATATTGTGATGTGTGTCAGGACAAAAGGTAGCATAACACTTTGGTCATTAAACTTGAACCTAGTTGTCTCCCTTTGCATTTTATTATCTGGCTTTAGATAGTTTTTCTGTGAATCATGAACACTAAACTGACAAGATATCAAAGTTTCCCTTAGCTGGTTTAGTGACTCTTGTCCAACAAATAATTAGAAATACCTGACAGTGTCTCTAAAGAATTGAAGTGCAATATATGTCTTTTTTTGTTGTCTTGATTTTGAAAGTTGCATGTTCAGTTCCCTAAATTACCCAGATATTCTATACTAAACAGCATAAGAAACACAATGCTGACTTTTTGTCGAGTTTTCAAATAGAAGATATAAACATCAACGCTTACTTTCATGAAATTTTATTTATTTATTTATTTTTAAAAAAAATTTACCCTTGAAAAGTTTCTTTTGTTGTTCATTATATATTTCACTGACATTAGAGTAAACGTAATTGTAAATGTTAAACCTGTTATTCATTCATTTCCGGGTACGATGATGACAAGTACGTTGACATCAGTTATATATTTGGAGGTCTGTATTCGATATGTCTGGCTATTGCATCTACAAGAACTAGAAATTTGATGACTACTGTTTGTAGGAAGCTGGTGTTGGTGTTACCAACATGGCTACGCCTAAGTGCATGTGTCATATATCACCGCTTTTTGCCGTTCTGGCTATTCTTTTATTATGCTGCAAAAGTTTTCATTACTTCTACTTCTCGTAAAAGTGGATCTCATACTGAAAGGGACATGGAAGTCTCAAGGGGTCTGAGATTTACTGTATGTTAAATTTTATGTGATCATTTACTGCGGTTGCCTACTTCATTCCAACAGACCTCACAAACAGGTAGTTTCGTAGAAGGTAGGTTTTGGGCTAAATACTTCAACTGTTACATTTATGTTTATTTGAGTTGTGTCATAGTTCCTGTTTAAATGAGGAAGTATCCCCGACTTTTGTGTTAATTTTATAAATGTTTTGAGTTTTGTCAGGAAGAGCTATTTTGATATCCTGATGTGTTATTTCATGAGTTGAACATTCAATAAGATAGTGCTGAACTGTCGTTGGGTTAGTTACCGGGGCCCCATTCCTCAAAGCGATCCTAGCGCTACGACTGTCGTAAGTCTGTGTTAAAGTATGGGAGTTACGCTACGACTGTCGTAAGTCTGTGTTAAAGTATGGGAGTTACGCTACGAATGTCGTAAGTCTGTTAAAGTATGGGAGTTACGCTACGACTGTCGTAAGTCTGTTAAAGTATGGGAGTTACGCTACGACTGTCGTAAGTCTATTAAAATATGGGAGTTACGCTATGACTGTCGTAAGTCTGTTAAAGTGTGGGAGTTACGCTACGACTGTCGTAAGTCTGTTAAAATATGGGAGTTACATTATGACTGTCGTAAGTCTGTTAAAGTATGGGAGTTACGCTACGACTGTCGTAAGTCTGTTAAAGTATGGGAGTTACGCTACGACTGTCGTAAGTCTGTTAAAATATGAGAGTTACGCTACGACTGTCGTACGTCTGTTAAAGTATGGGAGTTACGCTACGACTGTCGTAAGTCTGTTAAAATATGGGAGTTACGCTACGACTGTCGTAAGTCTGTTAAAGTAAGGGAGTAACGATCGTTATAGCGCTACGATCGCTTCGAGTAACGGGAGCTTGGTCTGAGGTGCTACGATTATCTCCCAATTCGGGTGCCGCAAACAAGTTATGGGGTTCGAATCCCAGATGTGCTTTGATTATATTGTCACTATCCAGGGTTTTACCTCGACTCACAAACACGGGATTCCCTAATACTAGTTTTAAGGGTCCTTACGGGCAATATGAGCGTCCTTTGAAGTAACTGTTCCTTTGCGCCTGGAATGAATCATTGACCATATGGGCTGATGGATGAAATGACACACGGCCACACTCTGAAAGAAATAACTAAACACTTTGCAAAGTTCAGAGGATCGCAGTGAATTTTATTTTATTTGTGTAAATTGAACGCATATTTGTGCTTCTTGCAAAACGCCGAGTACCATACCGATGACCTACAGGGTTTCACGATTGTAGTTCAACGTCATAGACGGGCATTGCTTCGGACACTCCCCCAACATACAACATCTCCGACGGAGATACTGTTCAAACAGATCAACGGTCAGGAGTCGCGTCCACGCCTACCATATGACATTCAAAGGCATCCCCTGCCATGCTCGACCCGTTATGCCGGTAGCAGAACGGGAACATGTGCTGCCCTTTAGGCATGGCATGCTTGTCTGATACGTGTTCATCATCTGTTACCCATTTGGCTGTAATATAACAGAGCAGGAGATACCCTCTGATATCTATCTACCGTGGAAAATTGGCTTCAGGCTCGACCACTGGCTCATTTGGTTTACCTGTGTTTTGCAACAATATACGGTATGGTGGAATTACGGGTCATTACAAAACCCACCACCCTCTCACCCTGATGGTAATCAAATATAAAGCGGTGTTTTAGCATGTATGGGAATATGTAGGCAACTGGAAGGAAAATGTATAGTATTCGAGAAAACTCATCACTACTGTTTCATAGCGATTTGGAAACAGTTGCTCGCAAATGTAGCCTTCGAGATGCCACGGACTCCGCTTTTCGCTGAGATTTTTCACTAGTACGGGAAGATTCAAGACGTGTGTTGCTTTTATTCACAACCATTTAAAATAATAGTACGCATTCCATCAACACGTGGACCGCCTTTGTCCTTTGATCGGCATAAACTATGGGTAATATCATGTACTAATGGAATTGATACGTAGTACAAAAGCTGGTGCTCCTTTCACGAAGCGGCCTTTGCTTTGTTAACCATCCCCAATTCTTTAACATTGCACTAGGGTTACCTTAGTGACTTACGATCACCTTAGTGCTTAGTGAAAGGAGGCCCAGGTGTGTAACAGGATCCGCTGGTTGTAGGTTTCTACGGTTTGTGTTACTGTGACTTTTCAACTTGACATGCGGTGTAACAGTCACCCTTAAACACTCGTCACTCACTTCACTCCATGGATCCCATCTTCACCGGCGTGGCTAGTCTACCGAAAGCGTGTATAAAGCGCTAAACCTGTCGCTCATACCAACAGAAAAACCAGTTTTTCCATCAGTCAGTTGTGTAAAGTTGGACTAATAGATGATAGTGCTGGCCGAGATACATGCTATCAGATTTTGCCCCAGAAATTTAGGTATCGTATATTTGTAAAAACACACACACTCCCCAAAAGAGGATGTTTTCATTTTTTTTCCTAATGTATTCTCTTAAGTCCGGAGGGCAAACCCGTGAAGGTCCCGGGGTACAATAGGCTTTCAGCAACCCATGCTTGCCATAAAAGACGACTATGCTTGTCGTAAGAGGCGACTAACGGGATCAGGTGGTCAGGCTCGCTGACTTGGTTGAAACATGTCATCGGTTCCCAATTGCGCTGATTGATGCTCATGTTGTTGATCACTGGATTGTCTAGTCCAGACTCGATTATTTACAGACCGCCGCCATATAGCTGGAATATTGCTGAGTGCGGCGTAAAACTAAACTCACTCACTGCACGGTGCAAGACATGCAATAATCATGAACGTGGGATTGAAACCCGTCATCGGTATATAGGGAATACACAGGGGATAATCTGGATAAGATTATTTACCTATACTGACATCCCAGTCGCCAATACATCTGCACTGCAATGCATGTCACATTCACGTCACACTGTGGGCATCTTTTCTCTCATTGTGTTTCAAATATCCAATACAAACATGACCAGTGCCACGCTCATTGGCGATATTACATCCTGTGTACATGTCAGACATTGTGTTACAGGGAAATGTCAAAGCGTGGGGAACAACGCATTGATGGAAGTGCAGTGAAAATAGTTCACCTAAAAAACGTCTTTTGAGGAAGTGTAAATCCAAGGCGTGGAATGTGATGTAAAGATTTAAGCTGCTGCTGTCGGTCACGTCGAATGGATGGGTGACTTAGTTCCGTGTTTGTAACATGCTCTCGGCACGTGGACGGGAACCCGACGAAACGACTCTCCATAAACACGCTGATGCCCTTTCCAGAACAAGCTTCACAGCGCGCTGATTAGTTCCATGTTAGAACCGTATCGTTCCAAGGCCTGCTTTTTTCCATTAGAGTTTACTGTCAATAACTATACAAACTATCAGCCAGAAGGAATCAGGCGGTTGTATCTGCTAGGCATGATAATGTGATTAAACCTAACTCAAACAGAATTATAAACTCAATGGGATAGGCTATATATTGTTACATGGGTGGTATAGTAGTTAAAGGGTTGACTCTCAAGCTGGAGACCGGGTTCGATTCTTCATATGGGTACATTGTGAACTCATTCTTGGCGTCACCACCGAGGCAGACAACATGCTCAGTGAAGTTCCCGGGGATTATGTGAACAAAAAGAGTTGTTTTTACCCTTTGCAATTTATACACTCGTGCGACATGGTTTAATGGACCAGGTGTCGGGTTTCTTGGCAACTTGTCATCTGATCCTGGTGGCAAGGGTCGTTGCTCACAATATCAATCACTGGTTTGCATGGAACAATTCTGATAGTTGATCACTTCCCAGTAGTCATATTTGTTCAGTACAGATGAAAAGAGGCGCAAATTGCATTCGAACCTTATGGACTGCCGTCACTTCGCCACCCGCCTGTAGGGGCGGTTGGGTAGCTAAGTGGTTAAAGCGTTCGCTTGTCACGCTTGTTCCCGCGCCGTGATATATAACGCGACGTAAACCTAAACTCACTCACTCATAGCCACGTGGCGTAAATCTAAACTCGCTGGCTCTTAGCCCGTATTAATGTTTCAGGACTGAATCAAGAGCTTAAATGCATGTATCAAGACGGTATGGAAATATATACAGACGTGCTAAAAAGTCATGCACTATGCAAGCTATGAAAGGCCCTTTTATATGTTTTTAATTTAACTTGCTTGAGGAAGGAAGTATAACACAAAGTAACTGTTTTCATAAACGACTCATTGCCCTCGAGGTATTGCCTAGTCTGGATCACTCTTTATCTTGATTAATATAGGATGAAAATAGTTTTCCAAATAATCGTAAACACGCAAACACACAAACAGAATATTACTTAAACCATTCATCTTAAAGAGTTTTTGAGCGTTCGGAACATGCCTGCTAAGGGAAAGAAATCCCGGAATTTGTAAAATATATGTTTTACAAGTAATGAAAACAAGTGTCTTCTCTAGTCTAGTCTAACGCCACGAGTTTCCATTAGACATTACGCTGCCAAAACCGATGTTGGTGATTCACGATATGATCTCATTTCTTATGGTGTTACTGTACCGTGAGTGCGCCGTAGACAGAGGGTGCATGGTTATTGGCAGTTATTTGATAGCGTCTCTCTCTATCTCTACATCTCTTGTACCCAGCGTGACACCGTGAACGACGTGTGTCGCGGCTTACTTAGCAGTCGGTGGGGTCTTGTAAACAAACACTGAACACATTGTAGCCGTGGAGTGGTTTTCAGTTTGAAGTAGCTGTTATCGGTCCTCGCCGTTTTGTTTTCAAAGTCGTTGCATGCGAACGTTTTTATGTGTGTTTTAAAGTGTAACCGATTTGAGTTTTAGATTTCCTGAATAATTCGGTGGAGTGGGTGATCTCTTCTGATGCTGTGACTAAAACACCTGCAGCTGTTGCAGGTGTTACTTCCATGACGCGACCATACAACTGGCACCGATGTAGTGTCGCTGTTACTACTACTACTACTACTACTACTACTACTACTACTACTACTACTACTACTACTACTACTACTACTACTACCACTACTACTACTACTACTACTACCACTACTACTACTACTACTACTGCCTCTCGTGGACCTTGGGACAGACAACCACTCCACCATATGCACCACCTTCTTCCACGGTCCCATCGCTTCTACTGTTTCTCTATCTCTGTATCCCACGGCCTACCGCGCTCTCTGATCATACACTGTATATATCCCCGTGTTGATGATACCAGTTCCAAGATCCCTGAAAAAAATACCTGATGCATAAAGTTAATTTACAACAGCAGACCGTTTACTGTAACTTACAAGTGGCATTAATGTCTTGAGCAGATTTCCATTTAAAACCATCACAGCAACGCGTAAACAGACCGGACACGCTCCATATCAGTGTGCAGTGTGTTCACAAGCAGATACCGGCTCGTGTTTGCAATGTACAATAAACAAGGGCAATGTACGCTAAGTCGTGGAGCGAGGTCAGTATGTTCCCTCTATGCTCTGTCTGGAGTTTGTTACGACGGGTAAACATTCATGAGCCTCTTAGTCACTCCTACCCACGTGGCCCTGATCATGGATAGATCGACAATAAAAGGGGCTCTCTCAGCAACCAACAAGGACCGTTCATTAGACTGTCGACCAGCTCTGTTGTACGACACTTAAATTCTGGGCCAACATTTTTTAACATCATCTTTGATAGAAAGGTGTATCTCCACATGTCTAATGATAAGTACTGGAAATGCGAATCTTTACATTTTCCAGAAACTGACTCTCCAAAGAATTCTTGAGTGAGCGAGCGAGTTTTGTTTTTGCAATATTTCAGTAATATGACGGCGGGGATCACCAGAAATGAGATTCACACATTATACCTTTGTGAGGAATCGAACACGGGTCTCCGGGCGAACGTTTTAACCACTTGGCTTACCCCACCCGCGAAACAATTGTTGGCTTGCTTTGGAGATGTGAGGTATTTTGGTTTTGCTTGTGACCTGTGAAGATCCGGGTTTGAACTGCTCTTCAGCAAACCACGCTTGTTGTGAGGGGCGACAAAGGGGATCGGGTGGTCAGACTCGCTGACTTAGTTGACACGTGTCATGGTGCGCAGATCGATCCTCATGATGCTGATCACAGGATTGTCTAGCCCAGATCCGCTTATAGCTGAGTGCGGTGTTAAACAGCACACAAGGTCACTTATGAAGATATATCTGGAGGTATGAGTCTGAAGATCCTGGGATTGAATTTCGATGTCTACGACATTACAATCGCCTTCTTTCTCTCAGCTATTTTCACAAAATGAACCGCCATATAGCCGGAATATTGCTGAGTTGGGGTTTAACAACAAACGAATGAAGGAAAGCGATTGTGTCATACAGTATTTCATGCCATACGAATAGTTTACTAAAAAAATCATAGTAAAAAAATAATAATATAATGAAATGGAGCACTGAAACTTTCTTCATTTTCAGAAGCTAAGGAAACCTAGACTTGCCACATTTTCTAGACTTCCATGGACTTTCTTGGATATATTTGCTTCAGAGTCTGTACGGCAGACTAACCCTGAAATCCCTGGTCGTGCAAGTGAGTTTCACATTCGACCATATTAAGTTCCTTGATTTTGCTGTTGACACTCTTCACAGTTACTGAGTTAATGAGTATTGTTTTCGCCACTTTCCAATTGAAGGAATATCAGTAATGAAAGGGTCGCATTGTTCGGAATCAACCCGGGTCTTCGACGCGCCGAAAAAGCCACCAAGTCGCCTCATCACCCCTCCACAAAGAGGGTGACAGTCTACATACGGCCCAATTTCTGTGCACAAGATACTGACATGCCATACGATATTGTTGTATGCAACGTCATCTTGAACACGCTTCGCGATCTTGCATTATGAGATGCACACACACGCACGCACACACACTCACACACGCACACACACACAAATAAAATAGAAAAAATGAATAACTGAAAAATCTTTTCTTTTTTTATTTAAAAAATCGAAATAAATAAAGACAATGAAGATAAATTACAATTACTAAAGATATATATTTCATTAAATATAGAGTTATTAAAAGATAATAAACAGTATAATCTCTCCAAATTCAGTCCACACACTCACCGTGTCCATGCTTCTTAAGGTTCAAACGTTCAGCTGTCTCATGTATGAGGTAAGGAGTCCAATATGACTGAGTGCTCGGGTTCAGCTACATGCGCTGTTGAACCACGTAGTCAGATCAGGGAAGTTATATATAATAGGCGGGATACGCAGTAGAACGTTATCTATGGCTAATAAATTTCTGCCTTTAACAACGCGGGTTACTCAGTACTTCATGCTAAGCATGGGTAATGAACTGGCGCAACGATCCCTGTTACAACAATAAAATAACAAAAGCCGTTGTGACTGATATTTTACTATTTTCTTCGTGAAATGGTTTCCACAGTGCTTTGCGGGGCCTTTCAACTCTACAGTGAAGGCCTGTGTTGTTCAGTAACGCGATAAATTGAAAAGCAGCAATTTTGAAAGGACATTAACTGGATTGTGAGGGAAGCGCCATTTGATTTTCAGTTATTTGGGGGTGATATCAGCATCTCAATGTCTAAGAAACTTAAGACACTAAAAGGGTGCTAAATTATTATTTTCACACCTCAACACCCCCCAATCCCACCCCTCAAGAAAATAAATAAATTAAAAACAGCTAAAAAAATGAGTAAATGAAAATAAGGAACTGTTTTCATAGTTATGTGATGTCCACAATATGTTTATCTGTGTTGGGCCACTGTTAAATAGAGGAGTGTCCTGTAGGTGTGAGTACACAGTCTGAACAGTGCAGGCGCCCAGGAATGGCTTGAGAAGAGTTGCCTCCCTTTGATGAGAGACGCGCGGAACACTTTGCCATGCTTGTCGATCTCGAAATCTCGAAGATGACAGAAGTAATGAATGTGTTTCCGATCTGTCCCCAGTCACGCTTCAACCATACACGTCATAGTGTGTAGATAGTGATTCACGCCATTGTGGAAGATAGGTTACATCCGGTCTCCCGGATGACGAGAGCATTCCAAAGCCGTGTTGTCATGGACACGAAGACAGACCTCTTTGGTGGATCTGCCTATGCATATAGACCACAGACTCTTACCACACGCTACCTGACTAGCCTCTACAAACCTGTATACAGACACAGGCTCCTTACCACACTCTACCTGACTAGCCTCTACAAACTTGTATACAGACACAGGCTCCTTACCACAACTAGGACAGATAGACCACTGACCCACTACTCCAACCGAAAATTATAGATCATATGCAGTTGGTGTGAAACAAATAACTTAAATCGAACACGGTATCGGCAGCCATTAAAACAAGTCCAGGAGGCCATGTCATAAAGTTGCTGAATGCCTCTACATAAGGAAATGGTCGTAAAAGAATATCTTCTCTGTCGCGAGACGATTTGACTTGACCCGGTGTATTCGTTGCAAGTATATGCCTCTTAAAAGGTAAAACAAGAAAAAGAATGTGTGAAATATTTTCAGTGCAGAGCTATACGACTATCTCTACTATTTACATGTAAGTAAGTCGGGAACTGGGTTTGAAACAAAGACTCAAATGCACCAGGATATGTTATCGAGGGTTTCCAGGTTGCTGAAGATCGGCTTAATTAAAGGAAGCGAGCGTAAAATAACAACTTCATCCCCGAAAAGCACAGGCAAACTGTAGCGCAAACGGGATTGCGCAGCATAGAAAATATGACAAGTCTTCCTACATGCGAGCGAAGCGAGACAAGGTTGGCAACGTACTTCCCTCGTTTCGGATCGAAAAATATTTTTCATGTCAAAATAAAATATCGTCACCATCAAAGGTACACTCCCATATCTTCACTTGATGAAGACTTCCTACCCCATGTTTAATAATTACTCACGTGAAATATGTGTTTTTTCAACATTTTAAGCGTCACTCGTGGAATTCATATCGTTCTTCGCCTCCAATACCCCTGCCAGCTTCCGACTAAACGAAGTGTTGTAACAAGAATGAGCCGAAATAAAAAAATATATATCACATTGCCTAATTTTATCATGAACCTGTTGGAATTTATTTGTCTTATCTGTCGTCTCTATTGTTAGAATTTTCGTAACGTTTATTCTACATGAAAAAAACGTCTGGTGCGATGGGCGAATGAAGTAAGTGAGGTAGCTGCAAGTATTCCATATGGTATAATACCTTCCTGTTCCTTCACTCCGTTGAACCGGATGCGGGAAAGGGGAATGGAGGCAATGAACGCTCTGATACACCACGAGTTGCACTTAAAATTTTGACTAAAAATGTTTCACGTGAGTAACTGTTCAGCATGGGCTTAGAGATGTGAGCGCACAACCCATTGAAGAAATGGGTGTATACCTTTTATTTTGACATGAAAAATAGTTTTTGAACCGAAGCGAGGAAAGTACGTTGCTAACCTTTGCCCGCTTCGCGCTCATGTAAGAAGACTGGTCATTTTCTCTGTGCTGCGCTATCAGTTTGCGCTACAGTTCACCTGTGCCGCAAGACACAATTTAACTTCTCCAGCTGGACGATATTTTCATGAAACGAAGTAAGTACCTCATAAATGCTTCATATATTAGGAAATCCGGTTTCCGGATTCTAAGAGTGAATTCATGATCAGTTACCAACAATGCCAGTCACAAACTATTTGGACAGTGACCGCGCTTTATATTTGTTTTGCAAGTCTACCGCGCAGTGACCGTGTTGATGTTTGTTTACCATATCACATGGTATCAATCACCAAAGAGGCCATTATGATGAGAGAGGCATGTTGATATAATCCTGATACTAAACATAATGTTGACAAAAATATTCATTGCATATCTGGACTAATTTAGAGGTAGTAAGGGAAGCTACAGGATATTCATGTACAACCACAATACAGAACAGGACCTGTCAATACTTTTAGGAGTTGGCCAGTACACGCCTAATGGTGCTGCTTCCGGCGACAGGGGTTTGTTACCTCTAGATCACAACGGGGGCGGTGGGGACGCCTAGTGATTAAAGCGTTTGCTCGTCACACCCAAGACCCCGGTTCGATTCCCCACACAAGTACAGTGTGTGAAGCCCATTTCAGGTGACATTGCTGTAATATTGCAAGCTCGGCCTAGAACCAAACTCACTCACTGTCTCAAAAGTTTTATTTCTCTGGCAAAGACTGGTCAACACGACCACTGTTGGTCTAATCAAACAAGGGATGACAAAACTTTTATGGCCGACAAACTTCTATAAAGCACAGACGTTGGTCATCATTTTCAAGAACATTTCTGAAATAGTTTGAGATATGGGGGCGTATAAAATATTTTATTTGAATTTGAAAACTCGTGATGACACAATAACCATCTTCGCTCAGTCGTACAAGAGACAAGTTGTGATATACTGAGTTTGGACTTCATGATCAAGACCCCATGACAGTTAAACTACAAACGACGAAGTACGATATTTATACTGACTTTATGGTCAAGGCTCAAGGAAGTATATCTCTGAGCTGTGATCGTGCAATAACTTGTTGTGCATATGCTTTTAGCACCAAAATTAAACGGATCAAAATGGTAACTGTAACATATTTTACTCTGATTTGAACAAAACCAAACTTGAAACATAATAACACATTACTGCAATCTGAAAAAAGATATCCACAAAGACGTGAACATCAACAATGCTGGAAAGTGTGACTGGTCACCGTGAGTGCCCCATAAATCTGATTCGCACAGTTTTTAAACAGTGTCTGTTCAAGGTGTATAAACCACTACAGTATCAGATGTAGCATCCATCGAGCTTATAACATCTGTCAGTCTCCTCCTCATACTGACAATCAAGCCTCATATTATTAGCCGTTGAGTAGCCTTGTGGTTAATGCGTTTGCTCTTCCCATTGAAAAACTGTTTCAATCACCCAATTTCTGTATCCCCCGCCGTGATATTGTCAGGATATTAGAACAGAAACTCACTCATTTAGTAGCGCCCGATTCCTGTCGTCAAACAACTGTTCGGGTGGTCACGCTCGTGGGGCTGGTTGACACGTTATCGTATCACAACTGTGTAGACCAATGTTCGTGCTATCGACCACTGAATTTTCTGGTGTAGAGTGGATTATTTCCAAACTGCCTCCATATAGCAGGAGTGGTGAGTGAGTCGTTAACGGCAATTAAACAAAACCTGCTGCGCATTCGTAATATGAAATTACTTTTAGTGCCTCCATATCTGAAAGTGTTCAATATGCGTCAGTCAATAAATATGAAAGGTTGTATGCTTTTATTATTAAAAGCAAAAGCTGCGCTATAATTCTGCAGAAGTGATTCAGCTATATTTAGGTATTCAGACTGTTGCTATATGAAAACTCACACATTAAGCAGCGCCTCTTCCCAGTGTTAGTCTGTCTTGTTTAAAAAAAGACGATTGTGCTTGTCGTAAGAGGCGTCTACGAGATCGAGTGGTCAGGCTCGCTGACTTGGTTGACACATATCTTCGGTTCCCAATTGCGCAGATCGATGCTCATGTTGTTGATCATTGGATTGTCTGCTCCAGACTCGATTATTTACAGAAAGCCGCCATATAGCTGAAATATTGCTGAGTGTGGCGTAAAACTAAACTCACTTACTGTCTTGTGTTTCTGCCACACGTGAACCACACGTCTTAATCAACTGTCCTTTGCATTCGGGTCTACGTTTAGATCTTGACTGTTTGGCTTGTTCTACATAATCGTAATTGTTAATATTTACCTGGTGTACAGAAATTCAGTTTCTTATTCTCGGTGGCAGTCTTGCTTTAAGACGGAATGGGGTCACAGTCACCAATACGGCTCTGAATCGCACAGTATCATGTTGGTTTTCCGTTTGTTACTGAGTTCCGAACTACGAGGGTTGACCTGTTCGATGTAAATCACCCGACTGCGTATGTGAATGTTGGCTAGTAAATGCCTCGGCGAGCGTGCCACAGAGGAAGAAGCCACAACATGTTAGTTCTGTATTGCGAAACTCGGAATTAAGTTGATACGCTGCATTTATATTGCAAAAGAAAAAATCTGGCAGACTGCCACTTGCAGTGCCGTATTGGAGCGTCACAAATCAGTGTTGAGAACCCCCAACTTCCCATTTTAGAAATTCAGAAGCCAGAGTGGACCAGTAAACCCTACGGCGCTGCGCTTTACAGCGAGGCCAATTTTGAACGGATCTCTACCGAGCGCCAGGCATCGGGAGCTCCACGCTTATAGAACGTGTACCAAACGGGACAGCTTGACTGGACAGATCAGCCGGAATTTATCAGCGATCAATGTTCAGAAGTGTCAACCAGACACACGCTCCGATAATGGAGGTCTCATTCGCCCATATAAACCGTCCCTTTCTTCTCTCATTTTGAGACTTGTGTTCTTATAACTCTTTGCGTTTTAAAAATCAGTTTTAACGCTGATGTACTCTATAAGTATCGGAATGAGACAGCTGATGTTGAACGTACAATGTGGTACAATAATAACATCTAGAAATTGACGTATTGCGTAATTGCAGCTCTGATTAGATACAAAACCGTGAGAGCTGATTTCCGGATACCTTCGGCAGTTTCCGCTATCTCGAACCGGTGATTAGGCGACAGCCGTTACCGCCTGAAAAAAAGATCCGGCTTCTCTTTCAACGTACACATTAATTCCCTGCATAATGGAGAGAAAAACTGTTTCATGTATTGTGATTTCAGACCCTCCCCCCCCCTCCCCCCCACACACACCACCACTAAAGTAATGGAAGGAATTACGCGAATTTGAAGGAATTTGTAAACAAACGCAGCCCACTCGCGAAACAATTGCAGCGATATCGGTAGTTTAGCGGTAATAACATAAACACAGTGCCTCTATCCAAAACATTGTCGGTAATACTTGAAACACGCTCGGCCATCTTGGGAGATTGCCTACAACAATGCATATTTTCATGAGCTGAGGTAAAACACTTGCCAAATCGTTGTTAATTAGGCTGTTGTTGTTCTTTTTTCTAAATTCCAAGGCTCTGGGAGACTACCAGTACAGACTACATGTGTAAACAGAGACAATGTTAGACAGCGTGTTGTAGCTCTGTGCCACTCCCACTTTGTATTGGATGCCGACTAGGTTTATACAGCCGAAGCTGTCCTAACCGACATCTGCCCAATCCGGCAAGTTGTCAACACCGGCATAAAGTCTCAGTTCCACCCGTGGCTTGTACATTTATCACCGGTTCTACAATCCAGCACGCTGTCTAAACCGGACTATTTCTGCAGTTCCGATGAGTACCGGTTTAGACAGCTTCCACTGTATTCACATAAGCATATCCTACGATGATAACATGATTTTGTGTCAGTCCGACAATGGGTAAATATCAGCCGCTCGTCGCGCAGAAGACCCTGGTTCAAATACCCATACTGATACAATGCGTGAAGCCCATCTCTGGTGTCCGCCGTCGTGATACTGCTGGAATGTTGCCAGAAGTGGCATAAAACTAAACTAACTCACTCCCCCACAAGAGAGGATTTCCATTTGTGAATATCAGCGCACAACTAATAATTTCATGTTTTGAACCTGAATTAATAATAAACTGATAATTTGTAAGTAATAAGTCCATGCTACATTATCATAACTCATTCATCAATATGGGTGGTGGGGTAGTCGTTTAGTTAAAGCGTTCGCTCGTCACGCCGAAGACCAGGGTTCGATTCCTCACATGGGTGCAGTGTCTGAAGCCCTGGTGTTCGTCGTCGTATTACAGCTGGAAAATTGCCAAGCAGTGTAAAACTAAACTCACTCACCCATGAATCAATCAAGTTAGACTGTCGATCACATTATTTTCAAAACCAATACAGTGGTATATAAGTGAACACAGCAAAAGAATCTTGGATAATATTATTCATTGGCATACTGGCAAAGATGACATGCTGGAAGCATAAGAGATTTAGCCTGAGTGATCAGTACATGTGTTATTTAATTACACAAATAACGACATATACTTCCTCATTACTCATGAAACAGCGTTCCCCCGCAGCGACAAGACTAATAAGGTAGCACTCTGTTGCTTCCCTCTCTTTCAGGGGTGGTGGGGTAGCCTAATGGTTAATTCGTTTGGACATCACGCTGAAGTCCCGGGTTCGATTCTTTACATGGGTACAATGTATCAATCCCATTTCTGGTGTCTTCCGCCATGATATTACTGGAATATTGCTAAAAGCGGCATAAAACACATCCTCTCACTCACCCTTTCTCCCACTGTCTCTGTCAGTGCAAATAACCAAGATGATCGTGTTCATCCAGGGTTGGTTGGTTGGTGTGTAATGCTTAACAGTTTTCAAACCACACGACGGCTGTCTGTTAATAAATAATAGCGTGGTCGCCTTAATACCATCAGGATCCGCCCATGCGAAAAGGTCCCGTTGAAAGACAGGGGAAATCGAAAGGTAGACATACTGTATTCATTGACGCCACAGCGTGAATATATTGCCCTAGATATTCACTGAGCGTGCGTCTTTACTTACCGAGAAGTAGGGTACCGAGAAGTAGGGTACACCCCCGAGAAGTAGGGTAGCCTCAATTTAGTGGAGCTTAAAATAGAGCACAGGCGCAGAACAGGGGATTTGGTGTATTGCCAGAGATCCAATATCGACCGACTGGGCAAATCATCACATTCAAGGAACTCATTTTCATACCCGTTGCAAGTGACACGACCCTTGCCAACACTAACTCGGACACAAGCTCTTCCATCTTGTCACCGACCCAACTTCAGCATTACAATGGCAGATACTGGCAGTTCGAAAATGAAACTGTACTATTTCCCTCAGTACCGCTCCGTACGAAATATCTGGCTGATCAAAGGTGAGTTGGCCGTTCCTCCCTGTATGTGTAACATTCATGACAGTTGATAGTCGAACTATTGAGCTGCGATGTTAGAAATGTCGCCACACTGTGAGAACTACAGTCATCACTTGTATTTTTGTAGCCCGAAATTAATATAGCACGTAGTTGGTAATTTGAGACTTTGTGCTCGCTGAGGGTACATGAAGTGGCGTTTATGACTCCTTCCGAGTTGTCAGGAACGTAGTTGTCATGCTTTGGAAATTCACAGTTCGTTAAGCCGGTTTATATGTTGTTGAGGTAGATACTGTTGATAAGCCCATACGTGTGCAATACAATTGGAAACGAAAGTTGTGTAGAACTAGAGCGTTAAGCACAGTCTGTGCCCATACGCCAGTGGGTAAATATAAAGGAGTCTTAATTGTCTCATCCCTAAATAATTCTCCCTTTAAGGCTCTCCGCAACAAATTATGAAATTACTTGTCAACAGTTTTTCCTATCACGCTGGTAAAAATAAATTGGATATAATTGATGTAATGGTAAATTATTCTTAGTGTAAACTCTTTCACTGACCCACTCTTTAGGGGTCGTAAAGCCATGTTATTCGAAAAATACTGCCTACATCTTCAACAACCACTCGTTCATTCTGGATCAGGGATCAGGTGGTCAGGCCCGCTGACTTAAATGACAGATGTCATCATATCCCAATTGCGTAGAACTGTGCTCATGTTTTTGATCACTCGATTGTCTGATCCAGGCTGGCTGAACTGTGTTCATTACATCAGTCATTGGTTTGTCTGTTGCATAGACATGCATACAGATTATGTAAGAGTCTCTGACATATGTACCCGTGATGGTCCGAGTTAGAATATTGGCCTTCAGTTACCCTTGCTTGTCATAAGAGGCGACTAGTGGGATCAGATGGTCAGACTCGCTGACATGGTTGACACATGTCATTGGTTCCCAACTGCACAGACCGATGCTCGTGCTATTGATCACCAGTTAACCATACATTTGGAATAGTGCTGAGTGCGGCGTAAAACTAAACTCACCCACTAAACTTTGACATATAGCTAGGATATTCTTAAGTGTGGCCAGCAATGCCCAGCACTACTGTGAACCAAAGGACAGCTTGTGCTACACCTATTTCCGGTTAGAGTGGCATTAGAAGGTTGTATATACAATGTGAAAATTCGGTTCGACGTTTGCCTGTAGAAATCACCTGTTTGTTGTGCATTTTTAGCTTAAAAAATACTTTCTGGAGTTTTTATGTGTAATGAACTCAACACGATGTTCGTTGACCAGAGATGGGCGTGGAGGACGATTTTGAGTTTATCCACTACAAGCCCAACGACGAAGATAATCCCGCAGCCGTCGCCGCCTACCGCAAGGACGTCCACCCCCAAGGTACTATCCCCGCCCTCGTCGTCCCCGGGGAGGGGTCTGTACTAGAGTCAGGGGCCATCAACATGTACCTGGCAGACAGATACAAGAAGCTCCTGCCGGACCCCAAGTACCTCAAGGACTATTACGAGTACGTTGAACGTGTTTTTGTTACGTTAACATGCGACGTTAACAAGGTCAGATGCACTATCAGAATGATCAGACCCTTGCGCAGTTTATTTCTCATCATGTTCGTCATCACCTATTATATTATATGCCAGCTTATTGTTTTCCAGCTATGTAGATCACGGTCATCACAGTAAAATGGCTTATTGCACTAAAAATGGTTACTGCACTATCACAGCTTAATGCTTGTTTCTCTTATTGCACTATCTGCATGACTTATTGCACTATCTGCCTGGCTTATTGGACAATCTACATGGCTTATTGCACTATCTGCATGTCTTGTACTATCAGGAATAAATGTGCTGTGTATTGCGTTGTTTTACAACTTCACCATGTACGGCAACACCTCTCTAGATGTATAATTGCCTCGAGTTTTGTTCCGGCTTCATCATATACATATCTTGTTGCCCTATATTGTGTTACAACTTCAACGTCAATGACAACATAGTCGCTATATTGCAGAATGTTGTGTTACAGCTTCATTATGTACGGCAACGCCACTCTGGATATGATCATCGAGTTCTTCTACGAGCTGTGGTATGTGAAGGTGCCTCACAGCGATGAGATGGTGAAGAAGATGACAGAGAAGTTTGATACGTGTATGGATTACCTGGCCACGAAGCTGGAGAACAGGGAGTTCCTCTGCGGGGACAAGTATGACAAACGTTACATTATATTATAACCTTGATATGTTATCACTAATTAACATATATGAGCCCGATGAGACGACAATTCGGTAACTTAATGTGAAATGCTTTGATAGCATTAGTCACTGAATATAACAAACTAACACATATAACTTGAAAATGAGTCCAAAGGAGATACCAGACATTCAGAACCTGAACTTGAGGAACTCTAGACTTGCTTCATTTAAGGCTTTAGTGTTACAGACAGGGCTTGGGGATAATAATGTGGTTCCATAATAATGTGGAACTGTGTGACATACTGCACAGCTGAAGGCCGGACGGGACAACTTAGGAATGGCCAGCGAGTCCTAACTTGACACACAGAAGGGATCAAGTTACAAAGACATATTTTATATCATTGGAAAGATTTCGAGGAGATGAACACGAAAAGTTCATGTGCCAGTGTGTTCTCGTGTTAATAAGCTCACAAATTGGCTCTGAAAATGCATTTCTGTAGAAATTTCTAGCAGAATTTTTTCCTGCAGAAATTTCTGGCAGAAAATCTTTTTCTGCAGAAATTTCTGGAAGAATTTTTTATTTCACCACCAGAATTATCTTAATTGAATAAAATTACAGGTCTCAGGTATCTTTGGATACCTTATTATGGACTTTCTTCAGATGATGTGTTCTTGATAGTACATAGTGATGGTCATAGTCCTAAAACTATCCAGACAAATACCATTCTGTGTAAATACCTGCAATGGCTAAATATTTGGAAGAGTGTGTATTAGACCGTCCTTTCACTTGTATCAGATAATTCATGACATATGAATATATGATCTCAATTGTTGGGCTGTGGTATTTTTGCATCAGAATACGAATATCTGATTCATCAGCAGGAAACTGAAAATACACAGTATGTTTTGCATGTATTTGTAAACTTATGGTAATAAAAATAAGGATGTTGATGATGATGTTAATACCTCCAAGACCGGTATGACGAATTTGAACACAATTCATATCATTATGCCATTAGATGTTTTGGTTCAGTTCTGTGTTAGACTTATTTCATACACTGTTTCAATCGTACGTCTTGGCAAAGAGACCAGACGAGGCAGACTTTGTCAATCAGCACTCGTTCGTTTACTACTGTTTTTAGTATTTAATGTCTCCTGATTATTTGCTTCATGGCTACGCTGTTGTTTTTAGTTCCCACCTGGCTTGATCCAATTGTCTACTCCTTGTTATTCAAGTACAAGATGTTTGTCACTGCATTCAATAATTCGAATCACTTGGTTGTTGTCACTCTTAGCTTGAACATGGCGTAAGAACCTACACAGAAACGTTGCTATATGCAGTTAACACGAAGTTGTTATTAATAAAACCTGATACCCGTATGCAGCTCTTGCATTCTTAACGTAAGTTAAAAAATAATAATGAAAGTCTTGCGTCGTGCTTGAGTTGTGAACCGAGGATTAAGTTGTTATTACATCGGTGATGTTTAGAAAGAACTGCGGAGTAACACGTTACTGTCAGCCGTCTCATTCGGGGACGGACAAAATCCAATGGGAAAAAAGTCTTCCAAGAACATGGTACAATATCCCGTTTATATTTGTTATTACTACCCTTTTTCACCAAGACCCCAGTTAGTTAATTATAATCTCATCATGAGGGAAGCTAGTGAGATAAGTTGATTGGCATGTTTTCGTAACAAAGGCCAGTGGTTGAAATGTTAAATTGTATAAATGTGTCTGTGATGATGACAGTTTATATCAGTGTTCTAGTGTACCATCGTCACATTATCAGTTACATGTTTTTCAAACAGGAATAAAAAGAATTATGTTAGTCACTCGTGGATTCGTACAAAATACAGTGTTAAACTGTTTGAAAATATTCCAATCATTATGATTCATCCATCCACATATAAGCATATACAATAGAAGAAGTTGTTATCCATAAATAATGTATATTGAAATGTTGGGTTTTGTACAAACAGAACTTGAAACTGACAATCTGAGTTTACACCCAGTTACGTCCGGTCCAGTGAACCGTGAAAAATGGAGGCATTTTGTTTGCAACCCACAGACGTAATAACATGTTATGTGTACAGGAATCGCACCTGCCTGTCTGTGTAAGTGCATAATGTGACAGAGACAGACCCCAAGTGCACGAGCCACAAATCATTGAGTTTTGTCTGTGACAGAGACTGCTTGTCATAATCAACATATTTTTCTATGTTTCCATGCACATGATTTAAAACATTTCAGTTTTCAGGCTGAACAGTGAAATTATCATGTCTAATACTACACATCTTTTGAAAACATGGGTTGCAAATATGCAGGTATTGTACCAGTGTATTGTTATTACTGCCGACCCAAGAAGCTTGTAACCATAAGAAACATCCCTTGTTCTCCAACTTCGACAGCAATGATAATCCTTGCACACATCACTTGTGTTTATACGAGTTGGCTTCCCGGTTCAAGCTAATCACTGCACGTGTGCTGTGGGTGGTGAAACCACTTTCGCCCCCAGCGCTGGAGAAACGTTTGATCTCCGATTTCGTGGGTTTTGCTTAATCACGTTATTTTTCAACTTTATAAGTTTAATTTGCATTTTTGATAAATTGTTACCGAACGGAATCAGAGTCTGCAAAGAACTGTTTTGTGTTGCATGTGACCTTGAACCGATACAAGGTACGACATAGACTGTATAAGACGTCTATTGTCCATGCAGCACCAACTGGCATTGTTTCGGTGTATTCCCGGAGCGGCCGCTCTCTGGATTGCGCAATTATTAACCTTAAATTTCTCCACACAGTGAACACACTGGCACATGAATTTTTCGTGTTCATCTCCTCGAAATCTTTCCAGTGATATAAAATATGTCTTTGTAACTTGCTCCCTTCTGTGTGTCAAGTTAGGACTCGCTGGCCATTCCTAAGTTGTCCCGTCCGGCCTTGCTGTTATCCGGGCTCTGCAGTGCTGAAGCGTCAGCGCAGCAGACCCCGGGAACCAAACTGCTGTTAGGACAAGCATGGGATACAGGGCATAATGTTTCATAAACATTTTGTTATCATTCGGCTGATAAAGGTCACAGTGTTAGCACAAGTATGCTACAATTATTTGCAAATTGCAATACAATGTGGAAAGACTGTAAGATCGAAATATAATGTTGCTAATGTTTACTGCAATCGACTCTTCAGCATGCTGAAGATCCTTCCAAACTAACAGACACACCCGATTGAATTTCTGTTTATATGCAGCATTACTCACTCACCCTCCATCTTCCTCCAGGTTTACGGCAGCTGACACAGTGTTGGGCTTTGACCTGTACACTGCCGCGGTGTTCAATGACGGCAAACTACTGGAGAAACATCCTAAGATCAGAGAGGGATATTACGCTCGGCTTCAAAAGAGACCAGCATTTCAGGAAGCAATCGCCATGACTTAAGAGTGTTGCTGTCAAGTTGTTATAATGGACCAGGAATTGTGTATGATGTTACCTTGAATAAAGCTGGGGCGAAATATGGAGGTTTCCTTATTTGCTGTTTCTAAATACCATATTTTCGTGTGAGCAGAGCTTATCCAGGGACCTAGTCTTTGGGGGATTCTAGGTTTCGCACTGGGCGCCAACAACGGCGTTTGCTGAGAGCGCCTTTATTGGAGAAATAGTCATTCCCTTCACTTTGATACTTGAAATTCATCGTATTCCAACCATGAACCAATCTCAAAATATTTTTTACTGTCTTTGTGGGCAGGGTGGATTATTGTGGATGATTACAAAAGTCGGAAAATGTTCAACAGGGACATAGGAACAAACACTAAAATATATACGTCTGACATCCTCGATGAAAGTTACTGACTGACCCTTGGAACTGCGAAATCCGCGCAGACGACTATCACTAGCTCATCCCCTGTTAGCTGTCTGGGCTCTCAATGTATGCAGAGAATATGAGCACTGTTCATGGAAACTATCCAATAAAATTGCTCCTTTGCATATCAAGGGACTGGTTTGTTTCTGTCAGATCTTTCATTGATTTCCTGAATGTAATCGTGTATATGTTACAGGCAATCTGTCAAACCAGTGATTTGCTCAAATGACTGAAAGGATCAGTCATTTGGTCAAATGACTAAAATTCTCAGTCATTCGAACATTTCAAACTGGTTCCTCGAGACCTTGCCTGGACGACACTGGTAGGGCAGGTGATTATATACTGTCCGCTGTCACTCACATTGGTGATCACACCCCGAGTGTTCCTTCGCATCACCACGGCCACGGTCCACTGCTGGAACAGGAATAGTCACACTGTCTTCCACACACCCTTCTTTCATGGCAACGTTTCTGTGCTTCACCATCCTTTTTGCCTTTTTTCTAAGGGAGTCGAGTGCCAATGTCCTGTTCCTGTTCCAGTATTATGTCCTCAGCTGTCGTCTTCATCAACAGGGGCTCTGGTGGGAACTGGTAGCTCCAAGTAGGAGCATCCTCTGTGTGTAACTTGTGCAGGAAGTCATCGGACATTGATGCTGATCGCAATCCAACCTTGGCATCCATTCCAAAGAGATCTTAATATGGGGGACAGTTGGATACTCGACAGGAAAACTAGAATTCTTCTTGAACTGAATGAATCTGATACTAACAGTCCAATCGGTGGTGTTTTTTTCACTCATCCAAGCACAGATCATGCCCTTGATATCAGAGTTTGCTCCCTCAAACGATCCTTGATTTTGAGGGTTTTTTGGTTTGCCATGCACAATGATCAGATCTATCCAATGTTCTTTTAGTTCAGTGATTACTTGAGTTACTAGTACAAAAAACTAGGTCCTGGAACACTAGAATCCACTTGAAGGAACCTTATGGTAGGGACTGTATGCCGACTAGGTCGACCTGGCCACGGGTTGTGAATTCCTTGGAGAAAATGGGTATGATGACGACTCCTGTTGTCATTTTGGACAGCGGACACATGGTGATCGGAATAACTCTACACAATCTCTTGTAATATTGCAGTACTTCTTGGAACGTTTTCTCATCATCCTATCTCGACCACCATCCGTTGCAATGTGTGGTCGGTGTATAATGTCAAAGGTCTCAGTGTGAACAAAGAAAAGTGGCTGATTTTCCTTCTTTTCTTGAGTCACTGACAGTCTCCACACTCAGAATCTCATACCAGGACAGAAGATAGTAATCTTGGTGCGTATTCTTTGATATCACTAATGCACGGTGTTTCTACCTGTGTGTGCGAGGTGTGTGTGATTCTGTGGGTATGTGCGAGGAATGCGTGAGACCTGTATTACTTACACATGAAGATAAACATAAACGATTCATTGCTTATATCAAAAGAATGTACACACGGGTGGCCGATTGGAGTGTATGCCTTGACTGTCCGCTCGGTGTATAATGTGTCATTGTCCGCTAAACCCAATAAACTGTGGCCTAGTGGCCCAGTTGGTTAATCCTCAATACAATGGGCTATCCGCTATCTGAGTCCATAAACTATGACCTTTAACACTTGTCTCGCCTCACGTTCGCGTTCGGGTTTCATATACATCATCAAATGTATAGCATCATGTTGTAAATTACGGTTTGTGATATCGTGACTCATATATCTCCAATGGCTACCCATTGAGTACAGTACCACAGCAGGGCAGCAGTGTGAGAGACAGCGTCACTTACAGTGACAATAAAGAAGTTGTATATTCATAGAACCTTATCCGTTGTTCATCACACCAACTTCTAAATGCTACTAAAAAGGAGTTCGTTTGCTCGGACCGCTAGTACGCCCGAGTCATGTCCTCACGGAGAAGATGTGGCCAAACCAAATGTCGGGCGACTGGTTGCTTGTTTACCTACCTTTGGATTTGTCAGACTGACACTAAACCCATAACATGGTCGGAGGATATGGTATGTGAGTACAAACGCAGGCTACTTAGTATACAATACAAAGTAGGAAAGACACAGTAACAACAGAATACAACCTAGTACAGGTAACCCAGAATGTTTCTGTTTCCATACACGTGATGTCTACCACAGCCTTGTGAATGAAGTTGGAAAGGAATCCAGTTGTTGAATAGAGCGTTGTCAAGTGTTTTGATTCAGCTGTTGAAAATAGACATTGTACTGGTCTCCATTTTGAATTAATTTGATATATTGTAGAATGATAGATTTACATAAAATACATCTTTCTTGCTGGTATTAAGCACTTGTCTAACACACCTACAGAAGCAGGTGTTACTGGTACATGGCTGATAGCTGAGTTGATTAACTTGAATTTAATTCATGTTATTAAACTAAAGCAATGTCAGACAATAACGTATTTAATAAAACAAACTGAAAGATAACAAAAAAAATTTACTGTATTATGTAAATGTATGTATTTTAAATATATTATTTTTATTAGTCCCCAAGATTATAATATCACAATTTTTGGGTATGATATCAGTATATCAATATATTCATATACATGCATAAATCATTTAATGTTAAATCAACACCTTTGACAATGGCTGTTATGATGGACTGTTGTCCTCGCCCTCTTCCTGAACGTCGTCCACACTGTCACAGTGGTTGCTGTGGCTGTTGTCAACTTCATACAACAGCACATTATTGTTCACATTACCGGACGAGACAAGCATTTATCTGTCCCCTGAACACAAAATGTGTGGAATCAACTACGATTTCTAATTTGTCACTCACAACATATACCGGACGATTCAACGATTTTGTCAACACTTCCTCTTTAATAGAAATATTTCTTCTGTCCTTAGCTGCAAATACACGAAGTGGTAGACAGTTCTCTTTGAGGAAATGTATTCGTCATCAGCGTCTTCAAAGGTTTTCTCTGCTTCCATCTTGAGGAGGTCATCCGTTACACCCTCTCATCTTAACACCTAGCCTAGGGGAAAGACATGTATGTAATGATTTTAGTAAGTCAAAGATATGCCCCGAAATGGTTAACTAATACTAAATATCAGACCTCAAGGAAGCTGCCATATAATTTGTCAGCCCCTCCAGATCTTGTGAATTTAGCAGATGAATCAGATGCTAATGTCTGGAGCAAATTCATGCGCGCAACTTGTGATTCGAACCAGTTCAGCAAACACCGACAACACTTGTGTTCTCTCACTTAGCCAGATTCTGTTGAAACGGATCTCTCACATAGTCAGAGGGGGATTTGGCTGACTGGGGTTAGTGGTTTGATAGCACTTAGTCCAGATGACCCATAGTCTGTATGAACAAAATGCTGCTCCAAAACGCTCAATTAGTGAGACTAATGACATTTGTATTAAAGTGAAATGCATTCAAATGGTTTTATGTGAATTGTTTTGAGGATTTAAAGAAGTGCTCATTTGGTGAGATTAACTTGATCTTTAACTTGATCTGCCACTGAGGAGGTATTACCAGTATATACGCCCTGATATAATAATATGGGTAAAAATATAGTTGACAATGAGTGACAGTGTGCATTTAACCTAGCAAGCAATTGGTTATTTGAAAAAAAATGTAATTCCCTCAGAGTTGTTTGAAACGTGGTTGTTATGCTTTGGAAATTCACAGCTCGTTCAAAGGGTTGGTCTGTCTCATAGTCCACACTATTTTCCCGACTTCCAAGCCCTCTCTGCCGTGCAAAGACCTTAGATTAATCAAGTCTAGATTTCCCTCAGGTCTCCCTTGGGCTCCTTTTCAGTATTTTATGTGTTAGTTTGTTACAATCAAAAATACATCCAGAGACTACAGGCAAACTGTAGCGCAAATAAGGTTGCGCAGCATAGAGAATATGACAAGTCTTCTTACATGCGAGCGAAGCGACCAAAGGTTGACAACGTACTTTCCTCGCTTCGGTTCGAAAAATAATTTTCATGTCAAAATACAGTATCGCCACCATCAAACGTATACACCCATTTCTTCACTTGGTCTTGCTCTCATATTTCCAACCCCATGTTGAACAATTACTCACGTGAAACATTTTTCATTCAACATTTTAAGTGCAACTCGTGGTACACCAGACCATTCTTCGCCTCTATTCCCCCTTCTAGCTTCCGGTTCAACGGAGCGAAAGAACAGGAAGGTATTATTCGATATGGAATACTTACAGTTACTTCCCCTGCGCTTCATTCGCCCATTTAGCTTGGAGTGTATTAAATGTTACGAAAATTCCAACAATAGCGATGACAGAAAAGACAAATGAACTCCAACAGGTTCATGATAAAATTCGGCAACATTGTATTTCATTTTAATTTCTTCTCATTCTTGTTCCGTCTCTCCGTTCAACCGGAAGCTGACTGGGTTAATGGAGGCAAAGAACGACCTGAGTACCACGAGTGGCGTTTAAAATGCTGAATAAAACATATTTCACATGAGTAATTATCAAACGTGGGATAGGAAATGTGAGAGCACAACCAAGTGAGGAAATGACAGTGTACCTTTGATGGGGCGATATTTAATTTTGACACACAAATATTTTTCGATCCGAAGCAGGGGAAGTACGTCGCAACATTTGCTCGCTTCGCGCTCATATATAAACTTTAAGACTTGTCATATTCTCTACGCTGCGCAAGCCCATTTGCGCTACAGTTTGCCTGTGGTCTATCAAAGGGTTTACACGTTGTTGAGAAAGATATCGTTACTGAACTTACGATTGTTAGTCTTGTGAATGTACACCTTATGGAATACAAAGTAACCTTGCGTAGAACGAGAGCCTTAGGCAGAGTTTGTTTCCACAAGTCAAAACGTTGCTTACACAACAGTCTCGTTTCCTGTTGACTGGTTCCACCCTATTGCGCAACTTAGTGTAATAACCAGCTGTGCAGTTCACACGTTTTAGACCAATTAATTAAATGGATGCATAAATATTAATCCGTACGATTTGGTGCATCTAAGCCCATGTATATTGCATCACTATGCTCCTTTTAATCCTTTCATACAGCGTCCAGCGTCCGACTCCGTCCAGCGTGCTCTGCCGCACAGCGTGCTCTGCCGTACAGCGAGCTCTGCCGCACAGCGAGCTCAGTCGTACAGCGAGCTCGGACAAACGGAAACCTGGAAATCGGGGAAATCTCAAAACGAGACTCTGTCGCTAGAAATATAATCTGATTACATCAATGTCATCGGTATGACCAATCATATCCGGCATATATATTGGAAAGGAGGTTAACTAAAGTCTAGATTGCCTCATCCCTTAAGAGTACCATGAATTCTCCCCTTAAGACAATCCGAATAAAGTAATGGAATTGCTTGTCAGTCATATCGTCTGACAGCTAGACTGGACAATGTAGAATGCATAGCAGGATACGGCTGAACAGAATCAAGTTGTCAATCATTTCACTTTGTTGTTGTCTTGTCATCCAGAGTAATGAATTAAATACGATCTCTCGTTGATCAGAGATGGGCGTGGAGAACGACTTTGAGTTTATCCACTACAAGCCCAACGACGAAAATAATCCCGCAGCCGTCGCCGCCTACCGCAAGGACGTCCACCCACATCCCCGACCCCGTCGTCCTCGGGGAGGGGTCCATACTGGACTAAGGGGCCATCAACATGTACCTGGCAGACAGATACAAGAAACTCCTACCGGATCCCAAGTACCTCAAGGACTATTACGAGTACGTGAAATGTGTTAAATTTATGTTATGTTAATGTGTAGCGAAACATAGCGTAAACGTTACATTTTGCACTTTGTGCATGGCTTATTGGACGATCTGCATTGCTTACTGGACTCTCTGCATGGCTTGTTGCACGGTCTATTTGCCATGCTTATTGGACTATCTGCCTCGCTTATTGAACTATCTGCCACTCTTATTGCACTACCTGCACGGTTTATCGGACTATCTGCCATGCTTACTGGACTCTCTGCCTCGCACATTGCACTACCTGCATGGCTTATTGCACTATCTGAATGGCTTATTGCACCATCCACCTCGCTTATTGCACTATCTGCATGGCTTATTAGGGCTTCTTGCCATAAGGCAGAAGACCTATTGTAATTACTGATGTTTTTATTATTATTTATTTTTCCGCCGTATATTGTGCCAGCGCTACAAAGAGCACCAGTGGACAGAATCGCTTGAAAAAAATCAGGCAGATGCGCACCGAGGTGTAGATATTCCCCATTAAAATCTCTAGGCTGTAGGCCCGATAGCAAAGGGCAGATAAATCAAAATTAATTCAAAATTTTCAATTTGAAGTGCAAATATCTCCAAAACTACTGCTGCAATGACTACCAAACTGCTTGAGCAGATGCGCAATCAAAATGTCTACAATTTCATCTGTCGAGGCCGAGTCGCTAAAATGCACCGTTTGGCCGCTATTTGGGATTGAAGTTTTTGCTGCTGTTTTTCAGCCAAATTCTGACTACTTTGCTCCCAAAATCTGCTGCACTACAACTACAACAGCTACCGCTTTCAAACTTGCCATACTTAGTCTCTAGGCACCTCCCTACGCAACGGCATTATAGCTAAAATGCCCCGGTGATACAGACTGTATTAGATATAAGGAGGAGGACACATTTGAGACGTGCCCCAAATGAAAGAAATGCGTGCGCAGCAAAGTCACTAATACTTCTGCTCATACCGTGTTAAATATCAATCGAAAGTGCGTGTGTCTATTTACACGTCACCATAAACAATGCTATTCTTCAAAATACCAAAGTTTCTGCATATTAAGAAAATAGGCACTTCCTTTTATCACCGACGGCACAGGAATACGCGGCGGAATGTGCCAAAAGTTGGTGCAGCATTTAATGTTTAACCGTTGGAAAGAGCACGAAAATCTGAAGGAAAGCGGGAAGACGATTACGGCCGCTCCCCCATTAAAACACCTGTCTCACAGGACCGCACACCAGCACTCACTATTGTCTGTAAGTTCAGTCGTTCCGTTCAAAGTTGGCGATATGTATGAGTTCTGTGTATATAAATGCCTTTGTGCATGTCAAAAGTACTAACGCTTACCAGATACATTTGATCTGAACTTCAATTGAAATTAATTAGAGTTATTTGCTGAAACTCCTTTTATAGGTCTATGAATATATCTGACAACTAACTCAAAACGCGAAAAAGTTAAAGGTTTTTGTGTGTTCTGTAGTGCATACGTGGATTCACACAAGTAAATTCATCAACAAGCAAAGGCCGAAGTGTATCAGTCAGTATCCCTTCTGTTCTAGGCGTGGGGCCTCCGATGAGTCTCCTTGCCTAAAACAGTGTGGATATTTACCGTTCAGCGAGGAAACCATGAATGTAACTCATAATTACTTATACTATATTTTCGGTCCAGCTTCCGTATTCTTTCAATATTATTGATAATAAATAATTTTACATGCATTTGAATGGATTTCAAGATCAAGATCAATTAAAAATCCATTTCCTTGCATCTCTCTCCTTTTCACCCTCATTATCTCTGCTTGAGCATGTAACGCACGTGAAATTCATTCCAGGCCGCGAGTAAACAAATCGGGAGCGTCTCGCCAGGCACCGGTGCGATAGGCGGAGATGCTGGTGTCATTTGAAGTAATTAATCACAAATGGCATTGTGTTGACACTGAAATTAATAAAAGAACACACGGTCTACTTATACTTATAGTAAATTTCTAACATGACTGTAACATTTAAACATTGTATAGACTGCCAGTGTGGGTCCTATTTCACACACACCCTATGCGCGATCTTGTGTGTGTGTTCTGTGATACAGATTCTGCTGGATGCTACAACAACTAAATTAAAACAAAATGCAAATAATGAATTTAAAACAGACTAATGTTGTGGCAACAATGTCAGGCTACTACCTTGTTCAGGAATGTATCCATCAATATCGACACGAAAGAACGATATTCCATTCATCTGTAGCTGGTAAATAATCCTGCTCTATGTCGTGTGTCTTACAAGAGTCTAATTTGCGAAAAAGTGACACATCGTTTCAGGTCTTTCACATAGGTCACCCAAGATAGCACACCTGGCAACTAATTGTATGATATCCGCCATTCTAAGTAATTTAGTTAACCAATAATGAGCAATCAATCAGTCAACGCAATGGTGGTTAATTCTTTGAAGGGAGGATGTTGTTTTTACGCTCACACTTTATGACAGGGTGTTGTCAGCATAGATTAGTTTGCAATGACAGCTGGGCCAACCCTCAAAATTATCTAAATATAAAGCTTTGCAATCATTCGGACGTATATGAAACAAATGGCTTCCTATGTGCCTGCAGACATCATATTTTCAGATGACATGGGTAAATATCGCGGCACAAAACACAGAAATAGGATCAAATGATGAAGGAGTAAGCATTAACTCCGAAACGTTGTGTTCTCATATAAAGAAGTTGATATCCATAAAATCTTCATTCTTATGCATTTCACTTCTAAATGCCCTTCAAAGACTTGTTATCAAGTTTTATGTTTTAGACATTTTGAACAGATCGTTGTGTCGTTGTGTTCTTTGATTACTGAATGGACAACCATAATGTTTGTTTCTTTGATGTTCTAATACAGGTACATACTTTGATGTTCTAATACAGGTACATACTTTGATGTTCTAATACAGGTACATACTTTGATGTTCTAATACAGGTACATACTTTGATGTTCTAATACAGGTACATACTTTGATGTTCTAATACAGGTACATACTTTGATGTTCTAATACAGGTACATACTTTGATGTTCTAATACAGGTACATACTTTGATGTTCTGTTTCAAAGCCAATCAGAATTCAAAGTTAAAGAATGACACATTTACCACTACTGACAGTAGTATGTATCTATATTATCTGTAGCCATGACTACTATTGGAAGTACGTGACAGATGCAAAGAGCTGAATAGCATAACATTCATGAAGCCCTCATCGCTGCTCGCAGCTATATTTACACTTTATTACTTTTAAGGGAAAGAGGACACAGCGTAGTGTTTTTCCTACTGGGTTACACCTTTTTGGTGAACGTTGATTGGCTGTTTCATGAAATATACGAGTTCATTGGTGAAAAACAATATACCGGAACTATTTCATTGAAATACAAGAGAATGAGAAAAACAATCATTCAATAATTATTTTGTTTCTTATACATACATACATCAAGTACGTAAACTCTTAGAGATAACAGTTGTACAAAAGCAGAAAATACAATATTGCAAAAGATAATACAATACGTCTGCACGAAATCTCGTGAAGCCTAAGAAAATCAGCGTTACTGACTTTGGGACACCACGAACCATCCTTGCTCTGATGTCCATGTAATTAACTCTGCGGAATTTCCCAGATTTCGCATTCGTGTTGTACCTGAGACTGTCAAATCACGCCTCCAGAAGAACTACTGACACACCAAATTAAAAATAAAATACAGATTTGTTTCCAAATATTAAGGGACAATTAAGCATTCAAGTACACAAAGCACATATGTACTTATATTTAAGAAACTACAAGTTAAGTTAGTTGTGAAAAACACGTTTCTAAAGGACTAAAAACAAACAAATAAACAAACAAAAAACAAACAACAACAACAAACGTTTTACAGCCGACTCGAACCTAAAACGTACCGCCTCGTCATATAAAATGTTTATCTATAAATACGACCTAGCCACAGAAAACGAAAAATTGTAATAAGAATTACAATAAATAAGACTCTAGAACATTATTCAGATAATTTTGCCATTATTTCAGGTGATTTTTCTTTTTAATGTAAATAGATGCCCTTTAGAGAGAAACTCCTGTTTTCATTTAAGCATTTATAGGTCGAAAACTGGCCAAGGACCGAGAACTACGCACTGGATATAACTTGGGGAAAGATTATCTGTCGTTCCCCGTCACTCGGTATTGCCCTATCAGGACTGACCGCTCTGTAGTCTCTTGAATTTGTGTTGTGTTACAGCTTTATCAAGCAAGGAAATCTGGTTGTCCTATCGCACTATGTTGTGTTGCAGGTTTATCAAACACAGCAACTGGTTGTCCTATTGCACCGTGTTGCGTTACAGCTTTATCAAGAACGGCAATTGGTTGTCCTATTGCACTGTGTTGCGTTACAGCTTTATCATGTACAGCAACGCCACTCCTTATGTGATCATCGAGTTTGTTTCGGTTTAAGAGGATGTTGTGGCAGTTTTGGGTGTTTTTTTTTTGTTCTGTTGTGGTGTATATGAGTTCAGTTTGATGATTTGTTCACCGTTTACATGGCAGGCCTGTTGAATAAACTGGTCGAAATATTGAAGTGTCTTTGTTTGCTGATCATACAGTTATGGTTACGTGTGACTTGTGAGGACTTCCAGTCTGGTTTCCTGTGTATTCTGCGCTTGACACCCTCAAGACAAATCACTGTCCGGCAACTGAACTCTATGAACTGCAAGATCCGTGCAGACGACAGTCACAAACCCATCCTCTTGTCCACCTTGTTGGTCTGTCGAGATATGTAGACCTCCAGTAGATACTATGGTCCAGGTTTGATAAAAGTGTGTCTTGAAACTACAGTTTAGAACGAGAACAGTCCCGACAATGTGCCCCTTGGGATTTTGCATGTTACTCTCTCTTTTTGACCTGTGAACTGTTAACACCAGCCTCCATAAAAATTAGATCGTTAACAGTGAAAGATCACATATGCCGAAGTCCAAATTACCCTTGCTTTCATAGTCTGCCTTCTCACTGGAGCTCGGTGTATTTCAACGGAGTGATTTCTTTCTGTCAAACTTTTCATTGTATATTTAACCGTATATACTGCTATATATGCCAGGGACGCTGGTTTTGTCTCTCACACATGACACAGACAAAAATGAGACTTCCTCTCCAGGAGAAAAGGGTTACTACGTGATAAGAGATTTCACGACTATGTGTTTGTCTAGGTAACAGTCCAAGGACGTGAGTCATTATTTGAAGACCATTCACGGCCCAAATGAAAAGCGATGACTAATCAAATCACTCTTGCTGACTCAGTTGAAACATTTGGCAAAGTGAATGAAATGACGTATTGTCTGTTTTACATCAACCCGACAACGAACATTGTATTATGTGTGCGAACATCCCTATGTCACGTCACCTTCTATGCATACGGTTACGAGCATGCGGGTGTCTGTGTTGGGTAATTACGCTAAACCGAGGCGAGGTGTCTCAGTTCGCAAACTCTCAGTACCACGGGCAGTCCGCTATCTGAGTCCATTAACCTTGACCTTCAAACCCTCTGTGAAGGGACCTCACGTTCCTGTATGGGTTTCCTAGCAAACCACCAAATGTGCAGACTCATGTAGTAAATATAAGTTACTATGCCGTCCATGTCTACATTTTGGTTGGTTTTCATTAATGTAGATTGTCATCATCCTTTACATTTCTCGTTCACCATGTACACGTAGAAGACTTTGCCTACTAGGTAAATGTGGCAGCCCAAAGACGCGAGTCATTATTAGAAGTAGGTCATTCACAATCCAGATAACAGGGATGGCAAGTCAAATCATGATCATTCGTGTTGACTCAGTTGAAGCATTTGACAAAGTCACATCACCTCGTATTCATGTCGCAGGTTTTCTATAACCGGACCACTGGGCTGGTGTTTGATGCCTATATTTACCGTCACTTGCCAAAACATGCGCCATAAACATATCTGTAATTAGTGAAATTACCCGACGTAATTGAGCTGCCACTGCCAGCATGGTGTGTCCTCCATTAGTGACAGTTTATAAACTATTGCGACATTTACATGAAATATAAAACACAATTGTAAAAATTACCTATTACTAAACCATTATTAGATATAAGTAATTATGAATACTAATGGTTTCTAATCATTAAATGCAATTATTTAAATACACGCCAACAAAGAAACTGTTTTAAAATGAACAATTCAAACAAACTTGCATACCTGTAATTAGTGAAATTACCCGACGTAATTGAGCTGCCACTGCCGGCATGGTGTGTGCCAGGCACATGGCACATGCAGCTTTTATAGCACCTCAGTTAATTTGTGATGGGTGTTGTGCAATATAAAAAATGCAACCTGTGACATTCATACAGTTACTCAATTTTCAAGCAAACCACCAGATGTGCATAATCATGCTGTAAATAGAAGCTAATATGCCGACGGTGTGAACACACTGGTTCGGCTTTGAGAAGCGTCTATTGTCTGCGTCCTTTATAGAGTCTGTTTACTATGTATATGATATAGATAAATGGCCTGTGCTACAATTGTCCAGTGAGTACATAGCATACAGGGTAACGCTGTGACGGTTGGTTGTTTGTATCAACGCGTAGATGTGAGTGAGTGTAGTTTTTCGCCGCATTCAGCTATATTCTAGCTATATGGCGGCGATTTGTAAATGATCGAGTCTGGATCATCAGACAATCCAGTGATCAACAGCATGAGCAAACGTCCATAAGCTGGTTCCATTAGGTATGACACGAGCAAGTATACATGAATGAGGTCCATTCATTGATAACAACAGACAGGCAAAGACTCAGTGGACTGATAGAGAAACAATAGGACTTCCTTGTACAGTTGATGTGGTGACAGAGATGCAGCCTTAATGACCATTAAAGGTCATAAAGGTCATGTACAGTAATTAATTTCAGTGAAAAAGAGGAAGAAGGTGGTTGACAACACTGTGGTAGTGATAAAGATTAAGAATAGATCAAATAATAACAAAGAATTCTCATATGGCTTGGCTATGTAGGTTTTGGACGCTGCTGTTCCGAGTTAGACACTATAGCAGTTGTTCAACGAAGCACACGGCAATATTCCAGCTCTATATATGGTGGCGGTGTGTAAGTGATCGAGTCCGAACCAGACAATCCATAAATAAATAACATGATCATCGACCGAGCATACGATGACATGTATCGACCTCATCTCAGAGGGACACATTCCGAACACATCCCCCATCAAACATGCACACGGACGCTCACAGGCATGCACGCACAGACACATGGGTAGAAATTGCGCACAAACACATACTGCAACTTCATATGAAACAGACAGTCCGCCATACAACTCAGAGGGTTATTCCAGACAAGCATGACGAATGGAGCGATGAATACTGCCACTTGACTGCCGTTTTCTAGGACATGGTCTCGTCTGCCAGTGGACAAATGGTTCAACTGTTGTCACCACAAGTGATTTGCCTTGTCGTTTGTGCATGGGTATAACACCACTGAATGCTCGATAAACCATATATTGCGTGTACCATGATGCATTGAATGACCTTTTTTCTGATAGTGGCTCTAGCACTTGGACAGTCACGTATAAGTCAGATATACGGTCGATCAAATCATACAGAACATTTCATCTCCTCTTATCCTTTTCTCCTGGAGGTGATTTCTCCTTTTGAAAGGAACTGGAAAGACCTGTTTTATTACAGCTACACCTGTTTACCTTCATAAAATATGTGCACTGCTGACTGACAAACAATACTCATAATAAGTCATATATACGGTTATATAAATCAGATTTGTGAAGATTTTGACGGAAGGAAATCACTCGACTGAAATGTATGAACCACAGGAAAATCCTACTTCATTTAATGACAGAAAATATGTGTGAGTTTTAGTTTTACGCCGCTTTTAGCGATATTTCAGCAATATCATGGCGAAGAAGAAGAAATGGGCTTCACACACTGTGACCATGTGGAGAATCGAACTCGGGTGTTTGACGTGACGCGCGAACGCTTTAACCACAAGGCTACCCCACCGCCCCTTGGCGGAAGTGAAAAGATGGTTCAGGAATTGCGAGACTGACTCTCAGTGTGTACTATCACGTCCTTTGTCACTGATGCAACTGGGTGGTCGATTTACCCAAGAGACGCGACACCACATGAGGTTATCTGTGTCACGTTGACCCTGTTCAACTGCAAGGCGTTAACTGCATGTTGTAGTCGTCGTCTACTTTAAATCCCCTGATGCTCCCAGAGACCGTAAGCTTGTGTACGTCGCTTTTTTTACACTTGTCTAATTATTCAGGTTATGAAGAATCAATATGTTTGTACAGCAAAGCGAGTTTGAACAGGAGACGAAGCCTTGACATTAGACTAAAGTTTGAACAGCAGCTAGGGTGGATGTCTATACACATGTGTTCATGTAGGTCACCGGCCACCGTGAGAGGGATACAGTGGTATTCGCTGACTTACACTTCCAGAGGGTTCACATTTCGGGGCTGTGCGTACTCGCTCTAAATATAGACTTGATGAAATCGTTTATCACATAGTACATTCCTCTCCTCTGAACCCTTTTTATCTCCTGGAACTGAACTTTCAGTTTGAATGACCGGTTTTTATACATCTGTTTTGCGTCAATAAAATATATTCATTTACATTTACATATTCGATAGAAATATATACTGTCCCTAAAATATATAGTCATATGTACTGTTCTATACACGAAATCAATGACAGAGTGGACAGAAACAAAGCACACCCTTAAAATACAAAAGGGCAGTTTTAATAGATAGTTTCAAATCGGATTTTAAAGACTTGACTATATTCTCCGCTGTAGTTCTGCATATCTGTACAGACCATAGAGCTGAGAAAGGGATCAGTTTGTGGTTGTCGTCTGCACAGATTTTTCACCCCCAAGGTTTCAGTTGTCAGTCAGTATTTTTTCTCGAAGGTATCAAACGTACACATCTGTCGCAGCACAGAATATCCCTTTCTTTAGCCAGGTCGTGTTCTTATAAACCCATTCTTCTTTTGTTGTCAGTTCGTTTCGTTAAATGAGTTATTGTCTGTCCTGTTGCATTACTTTAACAACATGAAGTAAACTTAGTCACCTCAGCTCCTCTTTAACCATTGCCAACCATATACAGTGGAAGCTGTCTAAACCGGCACTGATTGGGACTGAAGAAATAATCTGTTTTAGACAATGTGCCGGATTGTAGAGCTGATGGAAAATGTACGAGCCACGAACGGGACTGAAATTGTATGCCAGTGTTGACAACTTGCCGGAGTGGACAGAAGCCGGTTTGGACAGCTTCCGCTGTACCATTAGCATCCGCTTCTGTAGGTGTGTTAGACAGGTAGTTGGCGCAATCATTGTATTATAATCTCTGTATATTGTATCAATACAATATATTGTATCTATACAATATTCAAATAAATTCATAATAGAGCTCAGACCAATTTCTTCTTTCCGAGTAAAAACAAACTGAGTAAAACAAACGTTCGGGACAAAACAAAAGTTTCTGGGAGCATACAGGTGTGTGTAAACAGAGACACACAGGGTTACCCGTACTAGGTCGTATGTTGTAGTCACTGAGCCTCTCTTACTTTGTGTTGTATGCCGGGTACGTTTGTGCATGTGTGTCTATCTATCTATCTATCTATCTATCTGTCTATCTGTCATCTATCTATCTATCTATCTATCTGTCTATCTATCTATCTGTCTATCTATCTGTCTGTCTATCTATCTATATATCTGTCTATCTGTCTATCTTTCTGTCTGTCTATCTGTCTATCTATCTATAGTCGATTTCCAGTCTATTAGCTCCTTTCACCAGCGACAAACAATAAAGCAAAAGATTCTTCCGTACATAAAGAATTGAATTGGGATTGAGATTTCGGATAATTTTACAAACACAACAACGTAACTATCTTGAAAAGTATTTTCATAATCAACCATAACGTTGCCTAAGCCCCACCTTCCCCGCTGAGCACAGTAGATTCAGATCGACTTTCATCAACGTGTCAGTTGTGTAAGTCCTGGAGGCATGTAGTGTGGTGATATTATACTGCCAGTTTAACCAAAAAGTGGAAATAAATTTAAAAAAAAAAAATTAAACTACTATACCCACTTCTTAATAGGGAGTGAATACATGTGAATAGAGACTGAATACATGTGAAGAGAGAGTGAATATATGTGAATGGGGAGTGAATACATGTGAATACAAGTCTAAATAGTGTTACATGGACTTTATCGCTTGATAACTTCAAAAGGCCTTTCTTTGTATTCCCTCTGCACCCAAAGACCACACTGAAAGAATAGAGAAACTGAAAGAAGTCCCCTCTGTATTCACCGACGCAACAGCGAAAGGGAAATTGCCCGAGACATTTACTGCAAGTACGCCTTGACGGACTTGACACCCCTAACATGTCGAAATGGGGGTAGCCCAAGTCCTGTTGAAATAAAAGCGGAGCACAGGCGAAGCTTTGGCAGACTGTCGCATCGACCTTGATAAGCCGCCTGGGTATATTATATCTGTTATCTGTTGCAAGTGACACGACTCTTGCCAACACTAACTCGGACACAAGCTCTTCAATCTTGTCACCGAACCAACTTCAACATTACAATGGCAGATACTGGGAGTCAGAAAATGAAACTGTACTTTTTCCCTCAGTACCGCTCCGTCAGAAATATCTGGCTGATCAAAGGTGAGTTGGCCGTCATTCCATGTGTGTGTAACATTCATGACAGTTGATTGAACTATTGTCATAACTTGTGCGTGTGTACATACTGTAATTGTATCGTCCTTAGAGTTTCTCTCTCCTTACGAATTGTTTGTAAGTCGTTATCATAAATGTGCATTGAGGAATACAATTAGATAAGAAATTGTGTTGAACTAGACCGTTAAGCAAAGCCTGTCGTCTAGACGAAAGAAGATAAATATCAAATGGGAGGCCTCGCCCTGAATAAAAGCCAGGAATTCTTCCTCAAAGCCACTCCGCAGTGAATAATTGTGTGTGTGAGTGTGAGTGTGAGTGTGAGTGAGTGTATCAGTGAGTGTATCAGTGTGAGTGTGTGTGGATGTGCGTGCGTGTGTGCGTGCGTGTGTATGTATGTGCGTGCGTGTGTGTTTTCTGAATTAAATAAGATCTCTCGTTAACCAGAGATGGGCGTGGAGGACGATTTCGAGTTGATCCGCTACGATTCGATACAAGAATATAACGCCACCGTCGAGGCCTACCGCAGAGACGTTCATCCCCACGGCACTATCCCCGCCCTCGTCGTCCCCGGGGAGGGGTCAGTACTAGAGTCAGGGGCTATCAACATGTACCTGGCAGACAGATACAAGAAACTCCTACCAGACCCCAAGTACCTCAAGGACTATTACGAGTACGTGAGAAGTGTTTATGTTACGTGTAACGAGCATTGTAATGTCAGATTCACTCTTAGAACTAATAGTTTTTTGCATGTCATGTACAGCATCATTTAAAGTGTTGTACGATCACTACTTACTGCACTAGAACGGCTTACTGCACAATCGAGGGTCATTGCACAAATTGCAGGTTATTGTAACATCAAAGCTCACTAAACTGCCAGGGTCTGTTGCTGTTTCACCACGGTTTAATGATCGATGCACTTGTATAAATATTGCATGATTACAGCTATATTGCACTGGCTTCTTGCACTCTATTTGTCCCTTGGAGTCTTGCTTTTTGCACTATGTTGTGTTACAGGTTCATCATGTACAGCGACATAGTTTTCTAATTGCACTGTGTTGTTTTGCAGCTTCATCATATACGGCAACGCCACCCTGGACGAGCTCATCGAGTTCTTCTACGAGCTGTGGATGCTGAAGACACCCTTTAGCGATGAGAAGGTGAAGAAGATGACAGAGAAGTTTGATACGTGTATGGATTACCTGGCCAAAAAGCTGGAGGACAGGGAGTTCCTCTGCGGGGACAAGTATGAGAAACGTTACATTATGTTATCCAGTTGATATATTATTACTAATTAACATTTGTGACCCCAATGAAACGACAATTCGGTAACCAAATGGGAAACATTTCTGACAGCTGTTATGATAAGTGCTGTGCTGAAGCGTTAGCGCAGCATACCCCGGGAAACAGGCTGCTGCTAGGATAAGCGTGAGATGTAGGACATAATGCTCTTAAACATTGGTATCACTCGGCTGATAAAGGTCAGTGTTGGGACAAATATACAAAAATTATGTGCAATTTGCATTATAATGTGTACAGATTATAAGGTTGGACAATTTCCACACGTTAACTACTACCGACTCTGTTGACTGGTTGCAGTCTCGAGCGGACAGAAAAATATGTATTCGTATTTTGACCCTCGGATTCCGAGAGAATCGGCCCCCAACAACTTTGGCTAATCTCAAGGGGCTGGGGCGGTGGGGTAGCCAAGTGGTTAAAACGCTCGTCGCACCGAAGATCCATTTTCGATTTCCCACTTGGGTACACTGTGTGAAGCCCATTTTCTGGTGTCCTCCGCCATGATATTGCTGAAATAGTGCTTAAAGCGGCTTAAAAGTGAATTCACTCACTCAAGCGGGAACAGTAGTGGCTCGAGTGGTGAGCCTCGTATTTGATCTGGACCATCTGATCTACTACATCCTGGCTGTTACTAGAATGTTGATGGCATGGGCGGTTAAGAACAAACAGTACTTTAGTGTGAACATGGCCAAAGCGTATAAGGCCTGGGAGGTACTTGTGGATATTTTACAATGAATATTCGCACGCACGTACCTGACTTTAGCACCTTCACCAGCTTGCAGAACACGTGAATATCCGGATTGGAACTGGACCTCAACAACCCATGGTTGTCCTAAGTGGTGACTAACGGGATCGGATGATCAGGCGCATGGTTGACACAGGTCATCGTAGCCCAGTCGCGTAGATCAATGCTCATGCTGTTGACCACGCGCACTGAATTGCCTGTCCCAAGCTGGATTAATTTTCATAACCGACGCCATATAACAGGAATATTGCTGGTGAAACAACAACCAAACCAATCAACATTGTATACTTATGTGCACGTGTGCGAGCGATTTTCAGACAGGAATATTTACACATCTTTGCAACCTTGGCACTCGCAATTCGAAACATTCCTGTCCTTTGTTGCCTTGCGCCACCCTTTATCGTATGAAGACAATCTGTTGATAATTAAGTGATTGATATCATGAGCAGCTTTGCAAACCAGTGGCTATTAGACAATACCAACCCCAGACTGCTGACCTCCAATACTAACGTAACATACCAGGTTTATATGATACATTACTCACTCACTCACTCTCCATCTTCCTCCAGGTTTACGGCAGCTGACACAGTGTTGGGTTTTGACCTGTACTGCGCCGCATTGTTCAATGACGGCAAACTGCTTGAGAAACATCCTAAGATCAGAGAAGGATATTACGCTCGGCTTCAAAAGAGACCAGCATTTCAGGCAACAATCAACATGACCTAAAACTGCTGCTGTCAAGTTGCTATAATAAACCAGGAATTATCACATGTTGTGTATGATGTCATCTTGAATTAAACTGGGCGAAATATTGAGGGACTTTTTTTAAAAAAGTGTTTGCTGTTTTCATTGATTGTACACACGTGGGGTTTTCAGACTGGTACCCTGGTCCTGTTGCGTTTGCGCTTTTCTCTGGATGCTCAGCATGTCCAGGGAGCCGGTCAGTTGTGGATTCCAGTTTCGAGCTATTCGCCGGCAACCGATGCTTGTTGGAAGAAACTACAGGTCTGAGATAACTTGATTGTTAGAGAGTTTTTTCGTATCCAGACTTGAGATACCTACTTCAAAATGTAAGGACACCTGTGTGTTATTTATTACTATATGGATATTGTCATTGAAACTTTTATTCTATACTGTAGAGACTTTTGCAAGTCTATTGTTAACAATAACATACATGCGGATTTAGAAACTTTACACTAATGTAAAGAAAGGCTTTTCTCGGATTCAGACAGGTTTTGAAGGTCCTTACTGTCTGCTTGTCTAGACTTGCCTCCTTAAAGATAGAAAGTAGCATACCTCTATGGATTGAGCATTCAGTACAGTCAGTGGACTATCTGCCACTCTTACTGGGCTATCCGCATTGCTTATTGCACTATCTGCATGGCTTGTTGCATGGTTTATTGGACTATTTGCCATGCTTATTGGACTATCTGCCACTCTTGTTGCACTCTCTGCACGGTTTAATGGACTATCTGTCACGCTTATTTGATTATCTGTCTCGCTTAATGAACTATCTACCACTCTTATTGCACTCTCTGCACGGTTTAATGGACTATCTGTCACGCTTATTTGATTATCTGTCTCGCTTAATGAACTATCTACCAGTCTTATAGCACTATCTGCACGGTTTAATGGACTATCTGCGATGATTATTGGACTATCTGGCTGGGTTGTTGGACTGTCTGCATGGCTTAATGCACCATCTGAATGGCTTATTACACGATCCGCCTCGCTTATTGCACTATCTGCATGGATTATTACACTTTATAACTCATATTGGAAAGAGGACACAGCGTAGTATTTTTCCATCTAAGTTACACCTTTTGGTGAACGTTGATTTCTTGTTTCATGAAATATACGAGTTCATTGGTTAAAAACAATACATTTCATTAAAAGATACACGAGAATAAGAAAAAAAATCACTCAATAATTATTTTGTTTACTTATACATACATCAGGGATAGTCTACGACAGGGATAGGTCAATAGCTTTCTTTCTTTATCATTTGTACTAATTGACGTGTACCTCGTCATGCGCCAACGCACACAGTGACTTGGCTCGTTCCCAGCTGCACTTAACAGATCTTCAGCCAGTTTATTGTAGCAGTCGGAATTTTACAGTGAATGAATGAATGAATTTTAGTAAGAATTAAGAGCAAGAATTATGTGAATGAATGAAAGAAATGAAGAAAAAGAATAAATGAACGAAGTCCATATGTGAATGAATGAAAGAATAAATGATACACCGCGGCCTTCCCTTCCAAAACATTTAAGGAACGCAAAAGTATCCTGAGAACACGTGTTAATATCAGCTGCCCTTTTAAAAAATCTACTTTGAGACATTTTGGTTTACATTAATAATTAATTCAGATATCTTATTGCATGTGGGGAATGGAATGGACATTAAAAAAATGTTAACTGACACTGTCACATTGCCCTCACAAATAAAGTGTAAAACTCTCACAAACCGTTCTAAAACACCTTTCCAGTTTTGTCAAATAATAAGATCATCAAGAAAGAAAGAACTATAAACCTCAAGCATCAATGGCGAATCAGATCAGATCGGCAATATGTCATATTTTTCACATACCTCAAATACACCCTAACATTTTGTTTTAGATTAAGGAATTATCACTGTTACTTGCAAACACATTTCACAAGATAGTATATTCCCTTCATAAGAATTAAAGGTGTATGTGAAAGATGTATTTGAAATAATAACAAGAAACACTCCAACAACGGCGTATAGCATTTCAATGGCAGATCAGAGCTTATCGGCAATATGTCACATTTTTCAGACACCTCAAATACACCCTAACATTCCTTTTTAGATTATGAAACTATCACTATTACTTGCAAACATATTTCACCGGATAGTATATTGCCCTCATATGAATTAAAGGTGTATGTGAAAGATGTTTTTGAGGAAGTAACTAGGAATACTCCAAAAACGGCGTATAGCATTTTAATGGCAGATCGGCGAAATGTGAATATTCACACACCTCAATTACACCCTAACAATTTTTTAAGTCATAAAACTGTCACTATTACTTGCGAATACATTTCGACTAAAGGTATGTTCTCCTTCTAAAAATTAAACGAATGTGTGAAAGAAGTTTTCATCGACACAATTTAGTCTATCTTCGCGGTGAATCGAGAATAGAAGCCAGTGAGCTATAACTTACCGACTTGAAACTTTACTACAAATCTACTGTCTAAATACGGACACTAAAGCCATTTTTTACTGAAACTGAAGTGACAAAGTAGTTAACCTATCTTCTACATGTTGGATTTCAGTTGTTATAACACTCAACGAACTTAATCAGCTGTTGAAAATAAACCGGGCTTAAATACTACGCTGCCACCATATTGGCTACACTGGTTACGTAACGACCCGAGACATACGTTCAGCGGCTTTTCGAGGAGTTTCTTCTCCCCCTTTATATAGGCTCCCTGCATACAACAAGTACGTAAACTCTTAGAGATAACAGTTGTACAAAAGCAAAAAAAAAAAAAAAAAAAAAAAAAATACTATATTGCAAAAGTTAATACAATAAGTCTGCACGAAATCACGTGAAGCCACAGAACATCAGCGTTACTGACTTCGGGACGCCACGAACCATCCTTGCTCTGATGTCCATGTAATTAACTCTGCGGAATTTCCCAGATTTCGCATTCGTGTTGTACCTGAGACTGTCAAATCTCGCCTCCAAAAGAACTACTAACACACCAAATTACTAAAATACAGATTTGTTTCCAAATATTAAAGAACAATTAAGCATTCAAGTACACAAAGCACATATGTATTTATATTTAAGAAACTATAAGTAAAGTTAGGTGTGAAAAACACGTTTCTAAAGGACTAAAAACAAACAAACAAACAAACAAACAAACAAACAACAAACGTTTTACAGCCGACTCGAACCTAAAACGAACCGCCTCGTCATATAAAATGTTTATCTATAAATACGACCTAGCCACAGAACGCGAAAAATTATAATAAGAATTACAATAAATAAGACTCTAGAACATTATTTACATAATTTTGCCATTACTTCAGGTGATTTTTCTTTTTAATGTAAATAGATGCCCTTTAGAGAGAAACTGCTGTTTTCATTTTAAGCATTTATAGGTCGAAAACTGGCCAAGGACCGAGAACTACGTACTGGATATAACTTGGGGAAAGATAATCTGTCGTTCCCCGTCACTTGGTATTGCCTTATCAGGACTGATCGGTCTGTAGTCTCTTGAATTTGTGTTGTGCTACAGCTTTATCAAGCACGGGAATCTGGTTGTCCTATTGCACTGTGTTGTGTTACAGGTTTATCAAGTACGGCAGTTGGTTGTCCTTTTGCACTGTGTTGTGCTACAGCTTTATCAAGCACGGCAATTGGTTGTCCTTTTGCACTGTGTTGTGTTACAGCTGCATCATGTACGGCAACATTGTTGTCCTATTGCACTGTGTTGTGTTACAGCTTTATCAAGAACGGCAATTGGTTGTCCTTTTGCACTGTGTTGTGCTACAGCTGCATCATGTACGGTGACATGGTTGTCTTATTGCACTGTGTTGTGTCACAGCTTTATCAAGAACGACAATTGGTTGTCCTATTGCACTGTGTTGCGTTACAGCTTTATCAAGAACGGGAACTGGTTGTCCTATTGCACTGTGTTGTGTCACAGCTTTATCAAGAACGGCAATTGGTTGTCCTATTGCACCGTGTTGCGTTACAGCTTTATCTAGAACGGCAATTGGTTGTCCTATTGCACCGTGTTGCGTTACAGCTTTATCAAGCACGACAATTGGTTGTCCTATTGCACTGTGTTGTGTCACAGCTTTATCATGTACAGCAACGCCACTCCTTATGTGATCATCGAGTTTGTTTCGGTTTAAGAGGATGTTGTGGCAGTTTTGGGTGTTTTTTGTTCTGTTGTGGTGTATATGAGTTCAGTTTTGATGATTTGTTCACCGTTTGCATGGCAGGCCTGTTGAATAAACTGGTCGAAATATTGAAGTGTCTTTGTTTGCTGATCATACAGTTATGGTTACGTGTGACTTGTGAGGACTTCCAGTCTGGTTTCCTGTGTATTCTGCGCTTGACACCCTCAAGACAAATCACTGTTCGGCAACTGAACTCTATGAGCTGCAAGATCCGTGCAGACGACAGTCACAAACCCATCCTCTTGTCCACCTTGTTGGTCTGTCGAGATATGTAGAGCTCCAGTAGATACGATGGGCAGGTTTGATAAAAGTGTGTCTTGAAACTACAGTTTAGAACGAGAACAGTCCCGACAATGTGCCCCTTGGAATTTTGCATGTTACTCTCTCTTGGCCTGTGAACTGTTAACACCAACCTCCATAAAAATTAGATCGTTAACAGTGAAAGATCACATATGCCGAAGTCCAGATTACCCTTACTTTCATAATCTGCCTTCTCACTGGAGCTCGGTGTATTTCAACGGAGTGATTTCTTTCTGTCAAACCTTTCTTTGTATGTAACCGTACATACTACAAGGTATCACACCGTGTCCAGGAAAATATCAGTCCCGAGTTATATCAGTCCCGAGTAAGGTTGTATTACACATGTGTTGTGAATACTGAATACAACCTTACGAGGGACTGATAAAACCCCGTATATCCCTCGACACGATGTGATAACGCATTTATCTAGCTGAATGTTTTCACTAAATCAAAACAAAACAACACGCATCGAATCGACTTGCTGCCATGTTGACATCAACTGACCGTTTGACCTCAATGCACCGCACGTTACTATAAAGGCTTGTCGATGCACGTTTTTCGCACTTCGAGTCGTCACCGAGGCGTAACGGGGTGATTTGACTTTCGTAGTTACAGTTTATTGAGATTTTACGTCGGCTTCTAACACTTTGCCAATATCGCCGACGGGATAGGTGGGGGTAGATTGATAATGAATATTGATAATAAATTTGAAACCACCTACCCCAAAAATGGTACATGAAGGGAGTAAACCTAGGAGATTTGGATGGACCATGATGGTTGGTTGCCGAAAGGAAAGGAGGGGGAGGGTAGTTAGCTTGTGGGTATAAGTTGTAGAAAGTTTGAGAAATAGATAGTTGGGAGTAAAAATGTGTGTGTGTGTGTGTGTGTGTGTGTGTGTGTGTGTGTGTGTGTGTGTGTGTGTGTGTGTGTGTGTGTGTGTCTGTCTGTCTGTCTGTCTGTGTGTGTGTGTGTGTGTGTGTAGCGGTGGAGCGGTTTGGGGGAGGGATGGGATGTTGGGGGTTGTGGGGGAAGGGGGTGGTATAGCATAGGGGTAATATTGAATAAAACATAATACAGTTAGGCTGTATGTACTTTAGATAAGGGGTGTAAATAAAAATAAAGTGGATAAAGGGGGGAGGGGGTTGGAGTGGGGTGGGGGTGTCTTTTATTAAGATATGGGTGATTGTGGGAAATGATGTGAAAATGTTGAACTTACAATGATATATGTACAGTGATTGGGTTGAGATGGTTGGGGAGTGATTGAGTTGTGCTTTTTATGTACATGGTATATTTTTGGTTATGAAAATATAGGTGACTTATGGTAAAATATAGGCTAAGATATACGGAAGCTTATTAGGGCCACGCTCCGCTATTTTTCGGCATCTTGTGTCTTGAAAATTCAACTTAGTATGTTGAAAATTCAACTTGCTATCTTGAAACGTCAACTTAGTATCTTGAAAATTCAACATAGTATCTTGAAAATTCAACTTAGCATCTTGAAAATTCAGATTAACTTTGTTGAATATTCAAGGAAGTATCTTGAATCTTCAACTCAGTATCTTGAAGATTCAACATAGTATCTTGAAAATTCAACACCCCATCTTGAAAATTCACCTTAGTATGTTGAAAATTCAACCTACCTTTATTGAATAATCAAGTACGAATATTGAACATTCAACTTAGTACCTTGAAAATTCAACATAGTATCCTGAAAGTTCAAGATGATTAGTATTTAAGTGAAATGTTCTACATTCATCGCATGCATTTCAATCTTTCTTTACATGAAGTGTGCCGAACTTGTCGATGACAATGGACCAAAGCAGAGATAGTATCATCTTCATGCAGTTTTCCTTGGGATTATCTAACGCCGAGATTCTATGCTTTCTTGCACAGAATAATGGTATGATTATAACGGAGGCCAATCAAACAAACCAGCCAGTCTTTGCCCAAAATGAAATTGATTTATTGAATGACATTATTTCTATGAAACTTTTTGCGGACAGTTCATTACATGAAGTTAATTGCTGCCGCTCGAAGCTTGGAGGAACTTCACACGGTTTCCGAAGAAAAGTCTTCTATTACTAAGAACAATAAACCAAAGAAAAACAAGTTCCAAGTAAAATTAAGAGAAACTAGAAAATATATTTCCTGGATAGAACTGTGCCTGAAATTAAGATCGTCAGGGAATCCCAAGTCAAGACGACAAAAGGCAATTTAGAGAAAATTAAAATTATAGTACGAGACAACAAAAGAAGAGGTACGTCTTCAAATTGTTGATTCTCTTAAGGCAAAAATATAAGCTTGGACTGAAATAAAGAACAAATGGGAAAAGAAAAATAAATTCATAAAACAAAGTAAACTCTTTAGAAACAATAAAAACCAATTCTACAGGCAACTGAAAACAAGCGGTGATGGTGATCATGATAAACGACTTCCCATGGATGATAATGAAAGGTTCTGGAAACAGTTGTGGTCTGTACCCGGCGACTGTAACTTGGATTCACTGTGAGTCAGTGATTATGGCCATGCAATGCATGAGAAAGTAACTAGGTCGTTTGTCTGTTACATCTCACCAGATTGCCTGAAACGTGTCATTAAAAAGTCCAAATCTACTCCAGCTCCAGGGCCTGATGGCATTCGACTGACCACAAAAAAGCATACGACTCTGTCCCTCACTAATGGATTCTGAAGTCTCTTTGGTGTATTGACCTCCCTGAGCGACTACTTGATTTACTCAAAAGTGTTAATGAGTTGCTGGTCGACTCAACATGAGATGAACTCGCAAGGGCAGGTGCAGACTTCGGAATCTACTCCAATCAGAAGGGGAATATTTCAGTGGGACTCTTTCAGTCCTTTGCCTTTTTGCCTGTCTTTGAATCCTTTGGGTTTTCTGCTCAATAGGGCTCCCCAGCACAGATCCCCTACACCTCTTACTCATCTTGTCTACATGGATGACATCGAGCTCCTTGCCAAAGGAGAGACCAATTTGAAAGAACAGGTTCTCCTTGTCGAGTCCTTTTCTAATGATATTGACATGACATTTGGACTCGACAAATCTAATACTGTTCATTTGAAACGTGGTAAGGTAAGTAATGATGGATCGTCAGGTTATAAGGGGAAGGAGTTATTGAGCATATTGTGGAAGATCAGGCGTACACCTATCTTGGAATGCAAGCTCCAGAATGCCCAGATTCAAGATAAACTTCGGGCCGAGTATAAATCTCTTTTAAAGAAAAGCTCAGAGCTAAATGCTCGAAACAAGGTCAAAGCTACCAATACTTTCGCTGTGCGAGTTATCTCCTATTCCTTGGGAGTAGTTGATTGGAAAAAAGATGACATCCGGAGTCTTGAGCGCCTGACCAGGAGGATCATGTCTGATGACAGAGCACACCAACCTCGTTCTTCTCTTAATCGTTTTTATATACCAATTCATGTCAAGACTCACAATGACACCAACGGATTCCACAGGTACTTTAACCGTGCCAAGTTTGTTGGACACAATCTGAAATTTGAGGTAGATTTTGTTGATGGTGATGTACTTCTGGCCGGTACGGCGATGGGAGAAAAACAGGTGATGTCCTTTACCAAGTCTGCCCACAGTCGGTCATTTGTGGAGAAGCGGTCTGAGAGGCCATTGCATCGTGTGTACGTACATGCAGTGTGTGGAACAGAACAGCAATCCAACCGATTCCTTCGCTTGGATGAAGTCGGCTGGTCTCAAATGTGTAACTGAGGGCTTCCTGTTTGCTGCTCAGGATCAGTCACTTCCTACTCGAAATCGCCAGAATGTGATTCTTAATCAAAATGTTAACATGAAATGTCGATTATGCAATGAATTCACTGAGACTGTCCAACACCTTGTCAGTGGATGCCCTTCCTTGGCATAAACAGCATATCTTAAAAGACATGATGGCATGGCTTGCTGCTTTTATTATCGTCTCCGCCATGCCTTTGGTTTTGATCCTGAGGTCCATCAATGGTACGACCCTGAACATGCCAAGGGCGTCCTGGAAAATGATGATTTCAAACTATACACAGACTGAGACGAATTCCAGCCAACAAACCTGATCTTGCCCTTTTTGATAAAGCCAATGAAATTATTTGTATCATTGAATTTTCTGTCCCTTTTGACAGCAATGTGATTTGCAAGATTCAGGAAAAGCGTGATAAATATGCGGACCTAGCCTTTGAAATGTCTCGCTTGCATCCCAAGAACACTGTCATCAGGCTCCCAATTTTTCTCGGAGCCCTTGGTTTGGTACCTCCTGATCTCCTTGCGCAGAATCAGAGTTCTCCACCGGGAGCACAGCCAATCTGGGTAATGCAGAATGTTGCAGTGTTGGGGAGCCTCCATATTCTCCGAAAAGTACTTGGTGGGTTCGTCTAGGCAGTGTTTCCTGGGAGACGTCCCATTCACTGTCTGGGCTGCGTGTAGAGGGGGCGAGGGCCCTGAACTGATGATGAGCATTACCGACCTGACTGTGCCAGGATCACTCGAACCCTCTCTGCTGCATATTAATCAAAGTCGGAACTGTGCCGAACTTGCTGATGTGCCGATGCCAAGTGCATTTTGGCCAGCTGAAATACAACGGCGGCGCGCAAGGCGCCATTTCTTGAGATTCCCTACTCCTTCTAGGTCATTTAGGTTCATAAGTATCAAAATGGTTTCCTTTGAAACTATGAGTCCGTTCTCCTGACATTTACTATGCATCCACCTGTAACCATTACAATTTCCGGATGTGTCACACTGTTACAAAATGAACAAGGCCACTTCCATGATATCAGAATGGCCTTTCCTAGTGTGAAGTTTACATTTGGACAAAATCCTTTTCAATGTCCTTATACTTATCGTCATGCCATGATACTTTTCAAGAAAGCATAAAATCTCGGCCTTAGACGATCCCAAAGAAAATTACATGATACTATCGCTGCTTTGGTCCATTGTCATCGGCAAGTTCGGCAAAGTTCATGTAAAGGAAAGATTGAAATGCATACGGTGAACTTAGAACATTTCACTTGAATACTAATTATCTTGAACTTTAAAGATACTATGTTGAATTTTCAAGGTACTAAGTTGAATATTCAATGTTCTTACTTGAATATTCAATAAAGGTATGTTGAATTTTCAAGATAGTAAGTTGAATGTTCAAGAAACCGAGCTGAATTTTCAAGATATTTCCTTGAATATTCAACAAAGTTAAGTTGAATTTTCAAGATGGGATGTTGAATTTTCAAGATGCTAAGTTGAATTTTCAAGATGGGATGTTGAATTTTCAAAATACTATGTTGAATGTTCAAGGTAGGAAGTTGAATTTTCAACATACTAAGCTAAATTTTCAAGATACAAGATGCCGAAAAATAGCGGAACGTGGCCCTAATAGGCTTCCGTAAAGATATGGATTGATGTGCTTAAAACGTTAAAACGAAGAGCTGTTATTTACAAGGCTGAGGGATGGGATCGATGACTGGGTCGCCGGTAGAAGGGATTAAGTATAGGCGGAGAGCGTGTAGCCGGGCGCGGACGTCGGAGAAGACGACCGCGCATCGGCTTGTGGGACCGTTAAGTGGCTTCCGGTACAACTGAGAGACTGAGAGTAAGATGGCGGACGTGGCTGTAGATGTTATGGCGGAGAGATTTGCGATTTATATTTTATGGGCTATGGTAGAGTTTGGGATGAAGGTTGCCATGGTGTTGAAGATAGGTTTTGGATTAGCCGGGTTGAGTAGGAGGTGTATGTTATTGTGGTATTTTGGGGGTATTGTGCTGTGGAGTCGGGTGATGTTGGTGTGTTGTTGTTTACATTCAGTGAATATGTGTGTTATTGATTCTTTTGTTTTGCAGTGTGGGAAAAGTCCATCTGGGTGTCTGTTTTGTCTGTATTGTCTGTATAAGTTGTAGTTGAGGCTGGTGTTGCCTGTAATGAGTCGTGTTATGAGGGTGTCTAAGTTTGGGGTGTTTGAGAATGTAGGTGTTTTGGTAATGGGTTGTGTGATGATAGATTTGAGCCAGATGGACTTGCTTGTGTTTGTGTTTTGTGTATAGTTGAGTGTAGATGTGTTTGTTTTGATTAGTTGTTTGATTTCTGTTTTGGAGGTGTGGAATGGAATGTGTTGGGGTGGGTGGATGGTTGCTAGTTTTGCTGTTATGTCTGCTGTATTGTTGCCTCTGTTGTGTGTGTGTGTGCTGGTATCCAGAGTAGAGTGATATTTTTATTGTGTTTATGAAGAGTGCTGATTTTGTGTGTGATTTGGTGGGTGAGGTCGGGACGGGATTTAGAGTATTTGTTTTGGAGTTGTTTGATGGCTGAGAGGGAGTCGGATATAATAAGGAAGTGGGTGGCTGGGAGGGTGGGGATAGTGTGAAGGGCTGTAAGGATAGCTAGCAGTTGTGATGTTTAAGAAGTTTGTGAGGTGGAAGTTTGTGGTAATGGGAGGAGTTGTTTGTACATGTATGCCTAGTCCTGCTGTTTTGTGTGGTGAGATGAATGCGTCTGTATACATATGTGTATGGTTAGGGTAGTGGGTGTCTAAGTGGGTTTGGATGATGTTTGTTTTGGAGTGAGTGTCAGGTTTAGTAGTGGAGTTTAGTATAGTAGCTTGTAGTGTGGTGTCTGTTGTGGGTGGTGGTAGTTATTTCTGGCCACTTTTCAGGGAAAATGTGGGGGTGCCATTTTCTAAGGGATATGGGTCCGAAAGGGGGTTGTGAGTTTTGACTATTATTTGTCTGTCTTTAAGGAAATGGTGAGTGAAATTTAGAATATTTCCGTGTATGGCATTTTCTTGAAGTTTTTTGATGAGGCCGTTGTGCCAAACCATGTCGAATGTTTTACTGAAATCTATGAAAATGGCCAATGTGTATTGTTTCTGTGCTTGTGCGACCCTAACATCATGCTCCAAATTCAAAATGTGATGTAAAGTTTGTCGATTTGGAGTCAAGCCGCTCTGGTCCTGTTTTATGAGTTGATGGGATTGGATATGATGTTTTATCCTATTGTTTACTATTGTTTCCATAGTTTTACAGAGATGTGAAGTTAGTGAGATTGGCCGGAATGAGTCTGGGGAGTTGGCGGGTTTCCCTGGTTTCAGGATTGGCACCACCTTTGCTGTTTTCCAAGAGTCGGGTAGGGTTCCTAGGGTCCAGATTTTGTTGAATAATGTTAGGGTGAGAGAGAGCATGTTGGCGGGGAGTTTGTTTATGATTGTGTAAGTGATATGATCTGGACCCGGGGCTGAGGCTGTTTTCTTGTTTGAATGCTTGACTTTCGTAGCGGGAGTATACGACTTTTATACTCCCGCTCGCGGATCGTGATGGATGTACATGGTATTTTATCAGAGTCACGTGGACCAATCAAAACTCGACATTCTTACATGAGACTAGATAATGCTATATATGTCAGGGACACTGGTTTTGTCTCTCACACATGAAACCTAAATACGTATATTCCATGAAAACAAAACATGTATTACAGAAAAAAATGAGACTTCCTCTCCAGTAGAAAAGGGTTACTACGTGATAAGACATTTCACGACCGTGTGTTTGTCTAGGTAACAGTCCAAGGACGTGAGTCATTATTTGAAGGCCATTCACGGCCCAAATAAAAAGCGATGACTAATCAAATCACTCTTGCTGACTCAGGTGAAACATTTGTCAATGTGAATGAAAATACGTATTGTCTGTTTTGTGTCAACCTGACAACGAACATTGCATTATGTGTGTGCGCGCATCGCAATTTCACGTCACCTTCTATGCATACGGTTACGAGCACGCGGGTGTCTGTGTTGGGTAATCACGATAAACCGAGGCGAGGTGTCCCAGCTCGTGAACTCTCAGTACCACGAGCAGTCCGCTATCGGAGCCCATTAACCTTGACTTTCAAACCCTCTGTGAAGGGACCTCAAGTTCACGTTTGAGTTTCATAGCAAACCACCAAATGTGCAGACTCATGTAGTAAATATAAGTTACTATGCCGTCCATGTCTACATTTTGGTTGGTTTTCATTAATGTAGATTGTCATCGTCCTTTACATTTCTCGTTCACCATGTACACGTAGAAGACTTTGCCTACTAGTTGAATGCGACAGCCCAAAGACGCGAGTCATTATTAGAAGTAGGTCATTCACAACCCAGATAAACAGGGATGGCAAGTCAAATCATGATCACTCGTGTTGACTCAGTTGAAGCGTTTGACAAAGTCACATCACCTCTTATTCATGCAGTTACTCAATTTTCAAACAAATATAAAAAATGCAACCCGTGACATTCATACAGTTATACAATTTTCAAGCAAACCACCAGATGTGCATAATCATGCTGTAAATGGAAGTTAACATGCCGTCTGTGTGAACATACTGGTTCGACTTTGAGAAGCGTCTATTGTCTGCGTCCTGTATAGAGTCTGTTTACTATGTGTACTAAAGACTTAAAATGATATAGATACTGCTAGACACACATTAGATGATCCTGCGCACTAAACGCATTTGTGACGAGAGGCGGTACAACGAATTGGGCGAGTACACTTGGCTGCTACAGGTAGCTTGACGATTATGCACGTGCAATACATGCTAAACGTGACATGAAATCAACACCGCATATTTCTCCGAATGATAAGACTGCAATTTCAGGCATAAGATACTGATATTCCAAACTAACCTTTAGTTAAAACAAAGACAAGTAGATGATTGGGACATTGACAAGCATTTTAGATATTCAACAATTTTGTTTAAAAAAACCCCAGGAAAATGTCATTTGCTTCGTGAAATGGATCGGTGGTCCTAAACATATTTGCTCAGTATATTGTGTTGATTCAATTCGTTGGGATTGTACCTGTTCCCAAACAATTCATGCGTGAAACGCACGTGGAAAATGAACTTCTCGATATTTATCAGACAACCTGTCTCCCTCTTGTTTCAAGTGGATCATTCTGTGGCGCGTTCCCAAGTATGCAAATTGGGGTCATTTGTCAGGTCGTGGATCATCTTATATGTGTTTACCAGTAAATGGCCTGTGCTAGAATTGTCCAGTGAGTACATAGCATTACAGGGTAACGCTGTGACGGTTGGTTGGTTGTGTCAACGCGTAGATGTGAGTGAGTGTAGTTTATCGCCGCATTCAGCTATATTCTAGCTATATGGTGGCGATTTGTAAATGATCGAGTGTGGATCATCAGACAATCCAGTGATCAACAGCATGAGCAAACGCCCATAAACTGGTTCCATTAGACATGACATGAGCAAGAATTCATACATGAATGAGGTCCATTCACTGACAACAATAGACAGGCAAAGACTCAGTGGACTGATAGAGAAACAACAGGACTTCCTTGTACAGTTGATGTGATGACAGATGCAGCCTCAATATCCAATAAAGGTCATAAAGGTCATATACAGTAATTAATTTCAGTGAAAAGGAGGAACAACGTGGTTGACAACACTGCGGTAGTGATAAAGATAAAGTGAGTGAGTGAGTTAATATTTAACGTCACATCGGCAATATCTCAGCCATATCATGACGAGAACATTTAATACTGAAATGAAATATTTGTATAGTAAAAACCTGTCAACGACGGACAGTAAAACAACTAGAATATCACAAATGGGATTAAAACTAGCGTGGAAAGTTAAAACTTATATCACTATTCGGACAATATATTATAAAATCAGGATACAGATTGCCAACAACTGAAGGTAGATCACCATACTAGGGACCATGGGGACTTACAGTGCCTTTGCTACCTACATGGACCCTAGTTGGATTTACACCATCCCTTCAGCTGCTAGCAATTTAGACACATCTAGCCACAATTAAAACATTTACGACTAAAAACAGTGGAAAGCCTAAATTTACTGTAATGTTTATGGACTTATGTACCCTCTCAGGAGGACAATAATTTTACGGTACTTCAACCCCCTTCGAGGATACAGCCACTAACAAGCAGTTACGAAATTAAACTTCCAACAATTAAAATACATCTATCTACAGTACACAGCATTCAAAACTCAAAAAAAAAAAATCAATTTCCTTCAAAAAACCAATAATTAAATGAGAACTGACGTTTGTAAAAAGATCCTTAACGGTTTTGACATTGAAATATTGATCCCTTGTGATGGAGAATTCAACACAGTCAAGCAGGATATGCTTGACTGTGACTCTCTCATCACAAGGGATACAAAATGGAGGATCCTCACCTTTTAACAGGTATGCGTGAGTATATCTAGTATGACCAATAAGACATCGTCGTAAAATAACCTCTTCAAATCTGGACTGACAACCCAAGTGGGTATAACCAATGTAAGGTAATTTATTTATACCCACTTGGGTGTCCCACTTTTTCTGCATCAGATCACGGATATAAGATCTAATGCTCGCTTTGTAATCACTGTAGGGAATAAGCAATGCTGTCACAGATTTGTTGAGTGCTGCCTTAGCAGCAAGGTCAGCCAATGTGTTACCAGAGATCCCTACATGGCTGGGTAACCAACAGAAGACGATGTCGTATTGGCCAGTTGCAAGATCATTATACAATTCAATAATTTCTGTTAAAAGTGGATGTTTGCAAGAGATATTTTTAATAGCCTGAAGGCACGAAAGAGAATCGGAAAAGATTATATATTGTTTACGTTTAGGGTGTCTTTGAATATATTTAAGAGCTGTTAATATGGCGTTAGCTTCAGCTGTAAAAATAGAACTATTACCTGGTAATCTAGAAGATCTTGTTCTGGATCCAATCACAGTGGCACAAGCCACTGTGCCACCGTCCTTGGATCCATCTGTAAATAAGGGTTTGTAATTGCTATATTTATGTTTTAATTGATGATATTCTTGTTTATATTGTAAGTCATTTGTTTCTGATTTTTTAAATGCAGTTAATGTTAGGTCAACTTGTGGCCTAACCAATTGCCAAGGAGGAGAAGAAAGAAGACGGGAAGGCGATATACATTCAAGAGCAATACCGGCAGCAGATATAAATGGCTTAATTCTGTGCCCAAGAGGTGGAACAAGAGAAGACTTTTTGTTATACAAATCCTCATAAAGGGGATTGAACACACAGTTATAGGCAGGGTTAGATACATTAGAATATAATTTAGTAATGTATTGCAACGACAATTTTATACGACGTTGAGTAAGAGATGGTTCATCGGCCTCACCGTAGAGACTATCAATAGGTGAAGTTCTGAAAGACCCAAGACAAAGTCTTAAGCCTTGATGGTGGACAGAATCAAGAAGTTTAAGGTTGCTTTTGCAGGCTCCACCATATACGATGGACCCATAATCAAGTTTCGAACGGACCAGTGATCGATATAGGTGTAAGAGGGTTGCTTGATCCCCTCCCCACTTTGAGTTGGAAACAACTTTCAACAAGTCAAGAGCCTTCAGGCATTTATTTTTAAGGGATTTGATATGAGGCAGAAATGTTAAATGGGAGTCAAAGATTAGGCCCAAGAACTTGGCCTCCTTTACAACTTTGATGGGAGTGCCATCTAGAGATAGTTCAGGGTCTTTATGTGGCTTATATTTTCTGCAAAAATGTATACAATTAGTTTTGGATTTAGAAAATTTAAAGCCGTTTTCAAGACACCATTTATTTATTTTGTTTAAACACAACTGCAGTTGCCGTTCAATAGTATGCATGTTTTTCCCTCGACAAGAAATATTAAAATCATCCACAAATAAGGATCCATCAATTGAATCGTTTAAAACTTTTGATAAACTATTTATCTTTATGCTAAAAAGTGTAACAGACAGAATATTGCCTTGTGGAACACCCTGATCCTGATTGTAATGATGAGACAGGGTAGAACCCACTCGAACTTGAAACTGTCTATCATTTAAAAAGTTGGCTATAAATTGAGGTAAACGACCTCGCAAGCCAAAGTCATGTAAATCTCGTAAAATGCCATATTTCCAGGTTGTGTCATATGCTTTTCTAGATCAAAAAAGATAGACACAGCATGTTGTTTATTAATTAGTGCATTTTTAACAAATGATTCTAAACGCACTAAGTGATCGACAGTACTTCTGTTTTTGCGGAAACCACACTGTATATCAGTTATAAGGTTATTTGTTTCCAAGTACCAAACTATTTGATTATTTATCATGCGTTCCATGGTCTTGCAAACACAGCTTGTTAATGAAATCGGACGATAATTGGATGGATCGGTTTGATCACGTCCAGGTTTAGGTATTGGTACTACTATAGCGTCACGCCATGAAGGAGGAAAGTTACCCGATGTCCAAATACCATCAAAAATATTTAGGAGAGTTTCCAGACAGGATTCTGGTAAGTGCTTCAGGAGTTGATACTGTATGTTATCAGCTCCTGTAGCAGTATCATGAGCTTGATCAAGTGCAGTATGGAGTTCATGAATAGAAAACGTTTCATTATAATCTTCCCCATTATCGGAATTGAAATTAATAGTTTTCTTTTCTTGTTGTTTTTGATATTGCTGGAAGTTTGGTACATAATTTGAAGAGGAAGAATGTTTAGCAAGGGTTTCACCCAGTTTATTAGCAATATCTGATTTATCAGTAAGCAATTGATCTCCATGTTTAAGATGATGGACAGTAGATTTAGTACCTTTACCTTTAATTTTCTGGACCATGTTCCATACTTTGGACATAGGTGTCCGAGAATTTATTTTGGATACATAATTTTGCCAAGATTGGCGTTTGTTCAGTTTAAAAGTACGCCGTGCTTTAGCATTTAAAATCTTAAATTTATTTAAATTATGCACCATAGGATGACGACGGAAATAATGTTCTGCTTTTTTCCTTGCCCTCCTAGCTTGTTTGCACTCATCGTTGAACCATGGTTTTCTTATGTGTGGAACTACAGATGACTTTGGTATACACTCATCAGCTATGGAATTCAGTTCATCAGAAAAGCATTTAATAGCATCGGGAACGTCAATAAAACGTTTAGGTGTAAGTTTTTCAGCACACAGTCTTTCATATAAAGCCCAGTTAGCGTTTTTAAAATTTCGTCTTGATGATGGAGGAACATCGGATGGAGTTACAGCTTTTAATACAGTAGGAAAATGGTCCCTTCCACATAGGTCATCGTGGACTGACCATTCGAATTCATTTAATAGTTCTGAATTTGTCAATGACAAGTCAAGAGCAGAATAGGTCCCTGTACCAGGGTGTAAATATGTGTTGGAACCATCATTATAAATACATAAATCATTGTCAGAACAAAAGTCCTCCAACAACTTACCTTTAGCGTTTATATTTACACTACCCCAGAGTGGGTTGTGCCCATTTAAATCTCCCATTATAATACAGGGCTTCGGGAGTTGGTCATAGAGAGCTTGCAGATCAGTTTTGGCAAACGTCGAAGACGGCGAAATGTAGAGCGAGCATAGCGTAAACGCTACATGTAAAGTAATTCTCACAGCAACAGCCTGCATATTAGTATTAAGTGATACAGGGCTTTGAATAACGTTTTGTCTGACTAGAACGGATGACCCGCCAGTGGCCCTATCACCCGGAGGTGAAAAACAATGATATGCATTAAAATGGCGGAGGTCAAGTGTATCTGTTTGTTTTAAATATGTCTCTTGGAGACATAACACTGAAGGTGTAAAATCCTGGACTAATAGCTGTAATTCATGTAAATTAGTCCTCAATCCTCTGCAGTTCCACTGTACAATATTATTGGAATAAACTATCTTTTGGGGGGATTTATTGGGGATCTACCCCGCACTCTTTTGGAGGGCGACAAGCTATGTGCCCTAGAATGGACGTTTTCACAAACGTCGATGTCTTCAAGAGACCCGTATTTATTGAACAGTTGAATTTTGTTCTGTGATCCTTTAGGAGCTCTGCCACTTTGTTGTTTTGAAGCATCAGGCTTTGACTTCGGTTTATTTTTCACCATTTGTTGATTATCAGCTGTGGATTGAGACTTTGAGTGTGACTGAGATGATGATTTGTGATCAGAAGACGACTTTGAGGCACTAGGAAGAGATTCCTCAGTCTGTGATGATATAGCAGGGTACAAAAGCTGTGGAGAATCACAATTTACAGTCAAGTCAAGGTCAAGGTAGTTTGGCAGCCTGTGATTGATGTTGTTTTAGAGCTAGAACCCGACGATGTTTTTGCTATTGTAGCATAACTTTCTGGAAGATCAGATCTCTTTACCAGTTTTTTTGCCTCAGAGAAAGAGATATTTTGAGTAAATTTTATTTTATTGATCTCCATTTGTTCTTTCCAAATTGGACACTGTTTAGAAAATGAAGAATGGTCGCCTGAACAGTTGGTGCATTTTTAAGATTCACTGTCACAATCTTCTGGTGTGTGTGTCTTCTCACCACAATGAGCACACACAACAGACAATGTGCAAGTACTAACACCATGACCAAACTTCTGGCATTTAAAACACCTTAAAGGATTGGGTATATAGGTGTCTACACTGATGTGACAATAGCCTGCCTTTACTGATCTGGGAGCTGTTGGAGAGGTAAATGAAAACAGGTACGTATTTGTCTGAATGGTCTCCTGATTTTTCCGTGTTGTAAAACGCTTAACATATGTGACCCCTTGATCTTCCATTTCTGAAATAATATCAAATTCAGACATGTCGGCGAATAATCCATCTCTATCCCTGATGACTCCTTTGCTTGTGTTAAGTGTCCTATGCGGAGATACCGATACTGGAATGCCGACGAATGTGGTGGTAGACATCAGGTTAGTTGTCTGTTGTTTTCTGTTGCACTCGACGAGCAGTGCACCTGAACGCAAACGTCTGATATTTTTAACGTCACCGGCAATTCCTTGTATCCCTTTCTGTATCGCAAAAGGGTTCAACTTAAGTCTGCTGTTATCTTTAGTCTCAATCACGACAAAACGTGGCCAGTAATCAATGGAAGTGGACAGTCCTTGGTCGTTATCATCAGGATCATTGTCAAGTGGACGTTTTTTCTTGGTAATGGGGATTTGAGAAGCCATGGTTATGGTTGAATAGTTCATCATACGAGCTCCCCACCCACCACGGAGGATCACAAGGACAATGCTAAAAACAAGCGGGTCTCCAACTTGCAGCACCAAGGATACTCGGATGATATACTCCAGCAGAAAAATTAAAAGATTAATGATTCTACCAGATTGGCCCATGAGCCACCGCCTCTAGGTAGGCTAGGTGGATACACTACGACTCTAGGTATTAATAAACAGTAACTTTTTCAAATTCTGTTTCAAAATTCGCAACACCACAGAGTTGTAGCAAAGGGCTTGGCGTGACCAGCCGATTGATAGAATCGGGCCGATTCTACCACCCGTCTAGGTGAAGTAAGGGCCAAAGTGGTGTGTTGAGCAAAAGGAACACGATTCAGGCTCCCAGTGCCCTCAACCACCAGACTACCGTCCTCCACCGACACGGGACGCAACCCACGGCGAACAGGTTGCCCAATTTGGTCGCCTCTTACGACCAGCAATGGGGTGCTGTGGATACATTCTGTCCCGGGTCCACACGGGAGAAGAGCACTTAGCGTTACCCAGCACCCACCACGAGGAGGTGGCTCTTCATGGGTGCCATATAAAGATAAAGAATAGACCAACTAATAACAAAGAATTCTCATATGGCTTGGCTATGTAGGTTTTGGACGCTGCCGTTCCGAGTTAGACACTATAGCAGTTGTTCAACGAAGCACACGGCAATATTCCAGCTCTGTATATGGCGGCGGTCTGTAAGTGATCGAGTCCGAACCAGACAATCCATAAATAAATAACATGATCATCGACCGAGCATACGATGACATGTATCGACCTCATCTCAGAGGGACACATTCCGAACACATCCCCCATCAAACATGCACACGGACGCTCACAGGCATGCACGCACAGACACATGGGTAGAAATTGCGCACAAACACATACTGCAACTTCATATGAAACAGACAGTCCGCCATACAACTCAGAGGGTTATTCCAGACAAGCATGACGAACGAGAGCGATGAATACAGCCACTTGATTCCCGTTTTCTAGGACATGGTCTCGTCTGCCAATGGACAAATGGTTCAACTGTTGTCACCACAAGTGATTTGCCTTGTCGTTTGGGCACGAGTATAACACCACTGAATGCTCGATAAACCATATTTTTTTACATCTACACCTGTTTACCTTCATAAAATATGTGCATTGCTGATTGACAAAAAATTGCTTATAATTAGTCATATATACGGTTATATAAATCAGATTTGTGAAGATTTTGACGGAAGGAAATCACTGCACTGAAATGTATGAACCACAGGAACATTCTACTTAATTTAATGAATGTGTGAGTTTTAGTTTTACGCTTTTAGCAATATTTCAGCAATATCATTTCGAAGAACTCACAAATGGGCTTCACACATTGTAACCAAGTGGAGAGTCGAACTCGGGTGTTTGGCGTAACGCGCGAACGCTTTAACCACGAGGCTACCCTGCCGCCCCCGGCATTATTGGGCGGAAGTGAAAAGGTGGTTCAGGAACTGCGAGACAGGCTCTCAGTATGTACTATCACGTCCTTTGTCACTGATGCAACTGGGTGGTCATGTTACCCAAGAGATCAGACACCGCATGAGGTTATCTGTGTCACGTTGACCCTATTCAGCTGCAAGGCGTCAGCAGCTGGATGTTGTAGTCGTCGTCTACGTTACCTCCCCTGATGCTCCCAGAGACCGTAAGCTTGTGTACTTCAGCTTTTTACACTAGTCTAATTATTCAGGTTATGAAGAGTCAATATGTTTGTACAGCAAAGCGAGTTTGAGCAGGAGTCGAAGCCTTGACATCAGACTAAAGTTTGAACAGTAGTTAGGGTGGATGTCTATACCGAGAGAGGGAAACTGGGACTTTCAGAGGGTTCACATTTCGGGGCTGTGCGTACTCGCTTTAAATATAGAATTGATGAAATCGTTTATCACATAAAACATTCCTCTCCTCTAAACCTTTTTTATCTCCTGGAACTGCATTCTCAGTTTGAATGACCGGTTTTTATACATCTATTTTTGCGTCAATAAAATATATTCATTTACAATTTACATTTTCGATACAAATAAATACTGTCCCTAAAATATATAGTCATATGTACTGATCTATACAGGAAATCGATGAAAGAATGGACAGAAACAAAGCACACCGTTAAAATACAAAAGGGCAGTTTTAATAGGTAGTTTCTAATCGGGTTTTAAAGACATGACAATATTCCCCGCTGTAGTTCTGCATATCTGCAGCTGTACAGACCATAGAGCTGAGAAAGGGTTCAGTTTGTGGTTGTCGTCTGCACAGATTTTCCACCCCAAGGTTTCAGCTGTCAGTCCGTATTTTTCTCGAAGGTATCAAACGTACACATCTGTCGCAGCACAGAATATCCCTTTCCTTAGCCAGGTCGTGTTCGTATAAACCCATTCTTCGTTTGTTGTCAGTTCGTTTCCTTTAATGGCTTATTGTCTGTCCTGTTGCATTACTTTAACAACATGAAGTAAAGTCAAGTTAGTCACCTCAGCTCCTCTTTAACCATTGCCAACCATATACAGTGGAAGCTGTCTAAACCGGCACTGATTGGGACTGAAGAAATAATCTGTTTTAGACAATGTGGCGGATTGTAGAGCTGATGAAAAATTACGAGCCACGAACGGGACTGAAAATTTATGCCAATGTTATACAACTTGCCGGAGTGGACAGAATCCGGTTTGGACAGCTTCCGCTGTACCGTTAACATCCGCTTCTGTAGGTGTGCAGGGAGTTGACGCAATTATATAATCTCTGTATATTGTATCAATTCAATATATCGTATCAGTACAGTATATTGTATCAATACAATATACAAATAAATGCATAATAGAGCTCGGACCAATGTTTTCTTTCGGGAGCTGAGTGAAACAAACGCTGTGGACACGAGTTGGATTCCTTTCTAATTCATTCAAAAGTGTCTGGGAGCATACAGGTGTGTGTAAACAGAGACACACAGGGTTACCCTACTAGGTCGTATGTTGTAGTCACTGAGCCTCTCTTACTTTGTGTTGTATGCCGAGTATGTATGTATGTGTGTGTGTGTGTGTGCGTGTGTGCGTGTGTGCGCGTGTGTGCGTGCGTGCGTGTGTGTGTGTGTGTGTGTGTGTGTGTGTGTGTGTGTGTGTGTGTGTGTGTGTGTGTGTGTGTGTGTGTGTGTGTGTGTAGTCGTTTTCCAGTCCATTAGCTCCTTTCACCAGCGTTAAACGACAAAGTTAAAGATTCTTCCGGACATAAAGAATTGAATTGGGATTGAGATTTCGGATAATTTTACAAACACAACAACGTAACTATCTTGAAAAGTATTTTCATAATCAACCATAACGTTGCCTAAGCCCCACCTTCCCCGCTGAGCACAGTAGATTCAGATCGACTTTCATCAACGTGTCAGTTGTGTAAGTCCTGGAGGCCTGGAGTGTGGTGATTTTATACTGCTACTTTAACCAAAAAGTGGAAATAAAAAAAATTAAACTACTATACCCACTTCTTAATAGGGGTGAATACATGTGAATAGGGAGTGAATATATGTGAATAGGGAGTGAATACATGTGAATACAAGTCTAAATAGTGTTACATGGACTTTATAGCTTGATAACTTCAAAAGGCCTTTCTTTGTATTCCCTCTGCACCCAAGGACCACACTGAAAGAATAGAGAAACTGAAGGACGTCCCCTCTGTATTCATTGACGCAACAGCGAAAGGATATTGCTCGAGACATTTATTGCAAGTACGCCTTGACGGACTTGACACCCCTAAGATGTAGAAATGGGGATAGCCCAAGTTCTGTTGATTTAAAAACGGAGCACAGGCGAAACTTTGGCAGACTCTCGCAGACTCTCGCGTCCACCTTGATAAGCCGCCTGGGTATATTATATCTGTTGCAAGTGATACGACTCTTGTTAACACTAACTCGGACACAAGTTCTTCCATCTTGTCACCAAACCAACTTCAACATTACAATGGCAGATACTGGCAGTCAGAAAATGAAACTGTACTATTTCCCTCAGTACCGCTCCGTCAGAAATATCTGGCTGATCAAAGGTGAGTTGGCCGTCATTCCATGTGTGTGTAACATTCATGACAGTTGATTGAACTATCAATCTTTGATGTTAGAAATCCCGTCACTCTTCGAGAACTATTGTCATGACTTGTGCGTGTGTACATACTGTAATTGTATCGTCTTTGGAGTTTCTCTCTCCTTACGAATTGTTTGTAAGTCGTTATCATAAATGTGCATTGAGGAATACAATTAGATAAGAAATTGTGTTGAACTAGACCGTTAAGCAAAGCCCGTCGTCTAGACGAAAGAAGATAGATATCAAATGGGAGACCTCGCCCTGAATAAAAGCCAGGAATTCTTCCTCAAAGCCACTCCGCAGTCAATAATTGTGTGTGTGTGAGTGTTTGAGTGAGTGTGAGTGTGAGTGTGTTTGTGAGTGTGAGTGTGAGTGTGAATGTGTGAGTGTGTTGATGTGTGTGTGGATGCGTGTGTGTGTGTGAGTGTGTGCGTGCGCGCGCGCGTGTGTGTTTTCTGAATTAAATAAGATCTCTCGTTAACCAGAGATGGGCGTGGAGGACGATTTTGAGTTTATCCGCTACGATTCGGGACAAGAATATAACGCCACCGTCGAGGCCTACCGCAGGGACGTCCACCCCCATGGCACTATCCCCGCCCTCGTCGTCCCCGGGGAGGGGTCCGTACTGGAGTCAGGGGCTATCAACATGTACCTGGCAGACAGATACAAGAAGCTCCTACCAGACCCCAAGTACCTCAAGGACTATTACGAGTACGTGAGAAGTGTTTATGTTATGTCTAACGAGCATTGTAATGTCAGATTCACTCTTAGAACTAATAGTTTTTTTCATATCATGTACAGCATCACTTAAAGTGTTGTACGATCACTGGCTACTGCGCTAGAACGGCTTATTGCACTATTGAGGGTCATTGCACAAAATTGCAGGTTATTGTAACATCAAAGCTCACTAAACTGCCAGTGTCTGTTGCGGTTTAATCACGGTTTAACGATCGATGCACTTGCATAAATATTGCATGATTACAGCTATATTGCACTGGCTTCTTGCACTCTATTTGCCCCGTGAACTCTTGCTTTTTGCACTATGTTGTGTTACAGCTTCATCATGTACGGCAACGCCACCCTGGACGAGCTCATGAGGTTTTTCTTCGAGCTGTGGTTGCTGAAGACACCCTTCAGCGATGAGAAGGTGAAGAAGATGACAGAGAAGTTTGATACGTGTATGGATTACCTGGCCAAAAAGCTGGAGAACAGGGAGTTCCTCTGCGGGGACAAGTATGAGAAACGTTACATAATGTTATCCACTTGATATATTATTACTAATTAACATTTGTGACCCCAATGAGACGACAATTCGGTAACCAAATGGCAAACTCATCCGACAGCTGTTAGGATAAGCATGGTTTCCGGGATCTGCTGCGCTAACGCAGTGCTGAAGCGTTAGCGCAGCATACCCCGGGAAACAGGCTGCTGCTAGGAGAAGCGTGGGATGTAGGACATAATGCTCTTAAACATTGGTATCACTCGGCTGATAAAGGTCAGTGTTGGGACAAATATACAAAAAATGTGTGCAATTTGAACACGTTGACTACCAACGACTATGTGCGAGCGGACAGAAAAATAGGTATTCGTTTTTTGACCCTCGAATTCCGAGAGAATCGGCCCCCAACAACTTCCCAGATAGCTGTATGCTGTACTGGTGGCCACCGGTGGGCTACCTATGGCGTGTCCAGCTGATCTTCGATGGCCCAACGGTGGCACTGGTGGCACCGTCGGCAAACCAGTGGCCCACTGGTGGCAAGCCGCTACATTAACGGAGAGTATGTGTGTTTTGTATCCGTATTAAGAACATGATAAAATTATTATATCAGGCGCAAACCTTTAAATACAAATACATGTACATTTTTTGTACATCATTTACTGAATTTCGTGACATGCAGTTTTCACATCTATGATGAAAATAATTTTCATTTCTTTGCAAAATACGTGAAAGTCTTTTATTGGGGCTGAAAACTCGCTCGCTGAAGGAAATTTCAGTATACATGTATCTGTAATTAAAAGGATAGATTTCAGGTGATTATCACATTCAATGAGTAATTACTGAAGTCTTTGCAATGATACTGTCACTTCAGGACAGGTTCTTATGACATATATAAAAGTGGCCACCAATTTACATAATCATTTTGGTTGTGGATTAAACATAAAATTTGCATTAATTTCTGTTCTTGTCATAATGTATGATTGAGTAGGTCTGTAGGTCTGTCGGTAATTTAAATTTACAAAGTTTCATATAAATTTCTGATTAATTTCAATAAAATGATAATGAAAGAGATGATTAACAAAGTGTAATGATTATTTAACGATATTTGTATTTAATTTAGAGTTAATAATGCATGAATTATCTATAAAAGTAACTTTCTATCTATCTGTTATCTATAACATACTGCAGTTCTAGCTGTCCACAAGATATTCAATGTCATGATCTAAATTTATTATGAATTTATTTGCGTTCAACTTGAAGTATAGATCACATATATATTTCAGTGATTTCGTCAAGTTAAAGATATTGATATCAGTAGCTTTCCTCTCTTACTTTAATTATGTTCAAAACTCCATCTGGCCTTCATTAAAATATATTCGTGATTTATAACAATCATTCATGAATTTGTATAATAATTAACCCATGGTAAATTGTGAGTAAGTGTAACTAGCACTCATCCCAGTCTCAAGCAGGTGGAGAGGTGGGGGTGTCATAGTTGTAAACTGTTCGCTCGTCACGCCGAAGACTCGGGTCGATTTCCTACATGTTACAAGTTCTGGTGTTGCCCGTCGTGATATTGCTGGAATGGTGCTTAATCAAAAACCAAACTCATTCGTTCATTAAAGAACAAAAACGGAAAAAATGTACGGACACTGATTGTTTATTCTGATATATTTATTTCTATTTTATATAGAAACATCACAGATATCAATTTCCAATTTTGTGTGGGTTCCTGTGTATACTGCGACCGCGTTGTCTGTCCAAGTAAAACGCAAATCTGTATTTTAAAGGTCACATGCAACCAAAAAATCAAACATAATTAAAACACATTTATCACTTATTCATGACATATAATATACATTGCTGCTTTTAAAAAAACAAATAAACACAATTATAACCGTACAATCGCGATTACTGCGAAGTGCAGTATTTTGTACTTGGGCTTACTTCCCCCGAAACGAAGCCCTCGGGAGACCGAACCCGGTCATAGCGGGTGGATATGCTCTCAAGTGTAACGACGGCTTCCGATTGGCTGTTTCATTTGCTGATGTGCTGAGGGTTCATTGTGTGTACAGAAAGATTATCTGTTTGATGGGCATTTTAGAAGTATAGCCAGTCACAAGAAAGTAAGAATCTTTGTGGATAACAACTTCTTTTTGTGTACTTGATGCGTCGTTTCAGTATGGATTCATATACTGTTGTCAAACAAAATCATATACACGAAAAGAAGTCGTTATCCATGAAGAATGTATATAGAGATGTTGGGTTTAGAAAATACATGTTCTCTGAATTTGCGCTCGATCCAATAAAAATGTCAGTAGAGATGGTAAACTACTGGGTGGCTGGAATCTCGTCCAAGTACAAAGCAGGACTTGAAACTGACAAGAGTTTGCACAAGTTTCCGTCAGATCCAGTCATCCGAAAAAAAATGGATGCAGTTTGTTTGCAACCCACAGACATAAAAACATGTTGTGTGTATCACACGTGCCTAATTACATGATGTGGCAGACACGGGACTTGGTTGCACGTGTCATGAATCAACTTATTTTCTTTATGTCGTATAGCCTGATAGGTGTTAAGTTCAAATTGCACGTGGTCAATGATTGAAGCTGTGTATTGCATGTTGTCTTTAGCAGACAGGCAGACAGACATATAGGTGTGAATAAACCAGACACTGAGCTTTCTCTGTGACAGAGACTGCTTACCACAATCAACAAGCTGTTTTACGTAACGAGTAGATTATTTACTTGTTTGTGTACACAACCAAGATTAGACTACTGCTCACGACCTCAGACGCTGGGCATGCATACTGTTTCAAGCTCCGCGAACCTAGTCACTGCGCATGCGTTATGGGCGCAGCGCAGCACAGCTGTTGAAACCAGTTTTCCCCCCAGCGCTGGGGGGAATTTAGAGAAACGTTTGAACTCCGATTTCGCGGGCTTTTTTTTCATCGCGTTTTTTTCAACTTTATAGGTTGAATTGGCATTTTTTATGATTTGTTCCGGTAAGTGCACACCGAAAGGTACCAGAATCTGCAAAGTTGTGTTTTACGTTGCATGTGACCTTTAAAGTACCGCACCTGAAAAAATAGGAAATCATGTTTAGATTACATATTAGGATAAGGGAGTCCGTAGGTTTATACCATCTTTTATTAACAGCTAAATATGTGTTATCACTTGTTCTCAATGAACAGTGGATTTTTGTCTGGGTGACATTTTCGAAATGAGTTCAACGAATTGAACACACTGCTAGAACACTTCCTCCCATATACGGGAGGAAAACATCACAGAGGAAAAACAACAACTACAACAAAACAACAGCAACAACAACAACGACGCTGTTTTGAATAAATAAATCAGACGACGACATCGCCGATATATATAATTCCAACGTTGGGGCAATGAATGCGACGGAGACGTACCAGTTATATTCGGACACTTGACGTCATGCCCGTTGACTTACATGTTATGTCAGTGTTGTATGCATACTTTTCAGGAATTGAGTTTGGGATGGATGTTTCTAAAATTTGACAGGAAATTTTGAAGTTATATATATATATAGTTATATATACTGCGCACACAATTTCAGTTTATAAAACTTATGTATTGTTCCACAATTGACAATCACAAAGTCAGTCATGTTAATTAGTTCACGGTACTGTGCATATGTTTGTTAAAGGACCACTAAACTCAATTTTTGGTACTCTTTTTATCACTGCATATGAAAGACTTTTGGTTAGTCATAAACGAAACACCATTTTCTTTTTTTTAAAAAACCTTGTAGTTAATTAATACCAAGCGCTTAAAAGTTGCTAAAAAGCCGTCTGCTTCTCTCTCGCCCGCAAACGAAACCACAGACAGGTTACGTAACTCTGTCGCCAGAGCCCTAAAGTGACGTCATAGAAGGAACGGTTTCCAGTTAAATGTATATAAAATGTGTAGGACGCTCGTCATTTTGCTGATTTCTCGACGTCACCAAAGACATGCCAAATTGTTGTGTTGCCGTCATTTGTTCCTTGGGATCGGGTGGTGGTGTCACTATGCACAGATTACCACCAGATTCCGTAGTTTGTGCTTAAATTGGTTGTTTGTGCGAAGTGAGCTATGTGGAAGCCTGTGGTATATACTAAATCGGATGGTTCGCCCCCTTATAAAATCAAGACTGCTTACTACACATTACTGACCAAAAGGATTTTGCATGGACATAACGCTTTCTTCCTCGGAAACGAGGTTTGTGGTCGAAGTGACAATATTATCGTATGTAATATTATATTGGGTAAACTGCACTTTACGGGTCCCCGGAAGTGTATGTGACAGGCATGCGCAGAAGCCATATTTACATCGAAGCGAGCACTAACGCTGACGCCATTTTTGTTTACTCCGGCGAATAACTGCCGCTGTTTTATGGCCTTGTTTGATCTATTAAATTACCTTCGGATTATAATCGAAAATCAGCTCAAGGCTTTCATTCCTCAACATTATTTTAGGGTCAGTGTTATGTCATGGTATTGTCAATTGCAGTGTTTATTCATTTTCTTAAGATCACGATATACAATTTCCCAGTGCTAACCGAATGTATGATTTTTTTGCAATCTCATATTTCAACAGAATGGGGGGGGGGGGGGGGGGGTTTAGGAGGGGCAGGTGCCCCCCTACATTATTTTCACATATTACCTATCATTTCTTTTCTATTCCTAATAAACAAAAAGAGGTAAGTTTATCTGATGTCTACTATCAAAACGCTTCACTTACATTACAAAAACAAACCTCCGCTTGCATTAAATTCATCCGAATCCTGAACACCATTTTCTTTATTTTCAATTTCAATCATTTTAAAGTATGCATGGTTTTGGGGGTCAAACGCATAAACGGATAAACGTAAGAAATGTAACAAAAGGATCATCAAAACAACGTAGATATTTTTACCTCACGATGAACTCCACAAAATAACTATCATACAGTCCTTTCGCAGTTCCATACCTGGGCAGGGACCCTTTCACCACTCTCAAAAACTCGCAATTTTATTAGTGCACGCACCATTCTCTGCATTCACAAATTCCTTACTATGAATTACTGTCACATGCTCGTATCCCATCTCATTCAAGTTGTGGCATTCCTAGTAACCCACTACCGTATTTGGAACATTCGACACGTGCGTCCACATTTGACCAATCAGAGAAAAGGAACGTCATGAGGATTTCCCTATGATTACTAACGATTGGATTGATGTTTTGGAGCATTACTAAAATTCGTGTTTAAAACTCTCGTCTTTTAGACGAAGTTTTAAGCAAAACCTTTGCCAGTAAACACGAAAATGACCTCTAAACTCGTCTAAAATGCCTCCTAACGGAGATCAGCCCGCTCTCGCATGCTTTTCTTTTATATATGACGCGCAAAAAAGGCAGTAAGCTCGCGCCGAAGGCGCGTACACGTTACTTTAGAATACATTTCTACTTCCGGGTAACTGCCAAAGGCAGGGACCCGTAAACTGCAGGTGTCCCATTATATTGACCGATTCCAAAAGTGAAATTGTTATGTCATAACCAATGTCATGTAAAATAATGTCCATCAATAAAATACATATTTTACTACCAGTAGAAAATAATTTTGATTTTGTAAGTCGGTGAAAACAAACTTAAATAGCATTCATCCTCAGACAGGGCGCCACCATTTTTGAAAATCGTGAAGTCACGGGCTAAAGTCCGTGAGAATTATTGAGATTATGATTTGTTCTCATCAAGTTAGAAAATCAAAACTACTTTTTACTAGTAGATAAATATGCATTTGAATCATGGCCAAAAAGGATTTTGCATGACAACTTTTAACATAAGGACTTCTTCCAAGGAAGCAAGGTGGGGGTCGAAGTGACATTTATATTACAAGCAATGCTATATTGACCTCCACCTCACATCCAAGAGTGAAATTGATATGTTATAAGCAATGTCATGTAAAATCCTAATGTCCATCAAGAAAATACATATTGTACTACCAGTAGAAAGTAATTTTGCTGTTGTAAGTCGGTGAAAACAAACTTAAAGGGGCACTGATGCGGAGCGAATAATGTTTCTCGCCAACGGTCTAACTACGAAACCAAACTGGAATTTGGTCAGCGCCCGCTCCTTAGACCGTGACGGACAAAGGAACTGGGTTCCTGTCCATATCAGCAGAATTTTGTCACCTAAACAGTCTGGAGGCCGGATGCCCATCTTATGCCATTTCTTAAAAAATATCCATGGTATTCCTTGTCCGATCGTAACCAAATATCCCAGCAGTGTAGTACTTTTAGGATGCTTGGATGGTATAGTTACTGATCCAATTTGATCCTATTTCTGCGTTTTTAACCTCGATATTTAATCATGTTACATCAAAATATGATGTCTACAGGCACGTAGCAAGCCATTTGTTTCAGTACGGAAGATTGCAAAGCTTTATATTTAGGTAGTTTTGAGTGTTGGTTGAGCTGTGATAGCAAATATCATACGTAAATTTTGGTAGCTATGGTAGCTACAATGGTTTCTTATTTATGATAATAAAAACACAAAGTTGATTTATTTGAATTCGTAAACAAAAAACGATGACTTTGCCTTTGGTAGAGAAATCTGAAAATTTTCTTACGTAAAAAAACCCTTATTTCACCTATTTACCAAAGTACACAGCAAATGCCAGTGTGTATTCCTTATGTAACGAAATTCCGTTGGTATCCTCAAAACAGTTTCGGCCCATAAGGGTTTTCAGGCTGCATGCGACACAGAGATTACATCTTCCTTGCTGTAACTCGCGCTTGATGGTGTAAATACACGTGTTATTTGTCATCATTCCCTTAATGATATTTTTACAGGTATAATTAGTAGTAACACCACTTCGGTTACTCAACAAAGGTTCCCATTTGGCATTTCTCCTGTCTGCAGTAAATACTCAACATTATAAATTAAGGTCTAATGTGGCAAATGTATTGTATGTTATGTAATATGTGCATGTAAGTGATGCAAGAGGTTTTATCAGCTGAGTTACAAAAGCAAACATCGATCAAAGAATTAACCGATAACACACTGATTGATTAATTACTTTTATCTTCTAGCGGATTTGTCAAAAGGCAGAGTGTGTAGATGACAACACCCAGTCGTAAAGTGTGAGTGCAAAAACAACATCCTCCCTTCAAAGAATTAACCACCCTTGCGTTGATTGATTGATTGCTCATTATTGGTTAACTAAATTACTTAGAATAGTGGACATCATACAATTAGTTGCCAGGTGTGCTATCTTGGGAGACCAATGAGAGGTTTATCTGGTTTTCACCAACGAAAGACGTGAAACGATGTGTTACTTTTTCGCAAATGAGACAGTTGTAAGACACGCGACACAGAGCAGGATTATTTACCAGCTGCAGATGAATGGAATACGATTTCTTTTACGTGGATATTGATGGATACACTCCTGAACAAGGTAGTAGCCTGACATTGTTGCTATAAAATTAGTCTGTTTTACATTCAGTATTTGCATTTTGTTTTAATATATTTATTGTAGCATTCAGCTGAATCTGTATGACAGAAAACAGACACTAGATCGCGTATGTGTGTGAAATAGGATCCACATTGGCAATCTATACAATGTATAAATGTTGCTGTTATGTTAGAAATTTACTATGAGTATAAGCAGATCGTGTGTTCTTTTGTTAATTTTCAGAATCATACAAATATGACAATAAACTAATTAGGGTTATGAGGCAAAATATAGAGACGTTCATTGGCTTCGTTATTTTTCCGTCCTAATAGTTTTTTACCATTTCTACCACTGGCAGATGATTAATCTTCAAAGTGTTTCATTTGTTTTCATAATACATTTGTAGTGAAGTAAAAAATGACTTCACCTCAGTTGATCTGTCTATAATTAAACTATCAGTTGCGCCTACGGACTGCGCAGCAGAGGTCACGAACCAGTCACGAATTCTGGGATATCATCCGGGTACTCACGGGAGAAAAACAATAACAAAAGTTTACACCAGTCCACGGAAATTGCTCCGCATTAGTGCCCCTTTAAATAGCATTCATCCCAAGACAGGGCGCCGCCATTTTTGAAAATCGTGAAGTCAAATCCATTTGAATGAATGAGATTATGTATGGTTTGTTCTCATCAAGTTAGAAAATCAAAACTACATAAATATGTATTTGAATCATTACCAAAAGGAGTTTGCATGACACAGCCTGTAACATAACCTAAGCGAGGTCGGGGTCGAAGTGAAAATACTGCGCGATAAATTTCTACACTTGCTAAATTTACTTGGTTTGTAACGTTCACTCACCAGTATGTAGACACTTGTCAATAAACGTCTCTATACTTGGTCTCATAATCCTAATTACTTTATATTCATACTTGTATGCATTTTGAAACTTAATAATAAGAAGCGATCTGCGAATGTATAACAGGAATGTAATATGTAGACATTTCATAGTTTTCCTATATGAATCATAATTCGCACCCACGCCCTAGTGTATGTCGTCTGCATCATTACACTTAACGACGAAAACAATGATTCTGTTGAAAGGTACGACAACGTATTAAAACAAAAATGCAAATATTAAAATTAAAGTTATAGGAGCAGTGTCAGGCTATTACCTTCTTCGAGGAATGTATCCATCAATATCCACAAAAACAAGTGATATATAATTCATCTGCAGATTTTCCAAGTGATGTGTCTTTTAACAGTCTAATATACGAAAACGTGATGTATCGTTTCAGGTTTTTCACATTGCTGTATAGTTTCATTGGTTACCCAAGATAGCACACCTGGCAACTAATTGCATAATGTGCGTCATTCTTTTTAAAACGTTATTTAGTTAGGCAATAATGAGCAATCAATCAATGTATTGGCGGTTAATCCTTTGAAAGAAGGGCGTTGTTTTACATAGACACAGACACGACAGAGTGTATTCAGTATACATAAGTAAATGTACATACATAAACACTATCTTTTGACAAATTCCCCATTTAAATCCCCATAAATCTAAGTAATCAATCAACGTGTTATCGGTTAATCCTTTGATCGGTCCAGACAAAAGAAATGGGGGCCTTTGTCGGGTAATCTAAGTGGCGTTACCACTAATTATACCTGTTATAAATGCATTAACTGAGCATCAAGTGAATGATGACAAATAACGTGTAGGTTCATACCACCTAACACGGATTACAACCTAGCGACACCAAGTGATTTTGACAGAATCGTCTATGAAAACAAGGGTTGTAACTCCAAAACTAGGCAAAGCAGGAGACAAAACTAAATGATAGTAGATTGTGAGAGTAATTAAAGATCGAAATGAGCATTTTTGATAACGGGGTTTCATTTATAACGATGTCAGCAAGTGATTTTGCGTTTGTACCTTATTAGAGTATATGTGACCTTTAAATTGTTGCCTTTCGATAAATAAACAAATTAAATAGAATTTTGTGACTGAAGTGGAGATGATTCCTCACAATGTGCAAAATTTGACTTAATTGGAACTTTAAATTATTAATTAAATTAATAAGAAAATATTTATGCTACACCAAATTAACACGTAAGCTTTTAAAAATTACAAGTATGCGTATATCACTGCCACGGATCGGTCGATCCAGTTCTTTCAAAACAGAGGTCATGAGGCAGAACTGTTCACGATTCATCACCTTTAATTTTTTCGGCAATCGAATTGTTTATCTCTTAAATTTCTTGTAAATGAATGTGTTAGGATCGCTAATTATATTCTCGCATATCCACAACTGGGTTTTACCGCAAACAACGTGTTTCAACACGAAAATATATGTAACAACGTTGCATACCTTTATAGCAACATTGTTACAGCATACAAGCTGACGAGCGGACCGCCCGCTACAAGCCACTGTCGGCTTGCCGACTGAAGCCACTGACGGACCGATGACGTTATCTGGGTTAGGCTCAACTCAAGGGGCTGGGGCGGTGGGGGTAGCCAAGTGGTTAAAGCGCTCGTCACACCGAAGATCCAGGTTCGATTTCCCACTTGGGTACACTGTGTGAAGCCCATTTTCTGGTGTCCTTCGCCCTGATATTGCTGGAATATTGCTTAAAGCGGCTTAAAAGTAAATTCACTCACTCAAGCGGAGCCAGTAGTGGCTCGAGTGGTGAGCCTCGTATTTGATCTGGGCCATCTGATCTTCTACATCCTGGCTGTTACTAGAATGTTGATGGCATGGGCGGTTAAGAACAAACAGTACTTTAGTGTGAACATGACCAAAGCGTATAAGGCATGGGAGGTATTTGTGGATATTTCACAATGAATATTCGCACGCACGTACCTGACTTTAGCACTTTCACCAGCTTGCAGAACACGTGAATATCCGGACTGGAACTGGACCTCAGCAACCCATTGTTGTCCTAAGTGGTGACTAATGTGATCGGATGATCAGGCGCATGGTTGACACAGGTCATCGTAGCCCAGTCGCGTAGATCAATGCTCATGCTGTTGACCACGCGCACTGAATTGCCTGGCCCATATAACAGGAATATTGCTGAGTTCCACGTTAAACAACAACCAAACCAATCAACATTGTATACTTATGTGCACGTGTGCGAGCGATTTTCAGACAGGAATGTTTACACATCTTTGCAACCTTGGCACTCGCAATCCGAAACATTCCTGTCCTTTGTTGCTTTGCGCCATCCTTTATCGTATGACGACAATCTGTTGACAATCACGTGATTGATATCATGAGCAGCTTTGCAAACCAGTGGCTTTTAGACAATACCAACCCCAGACTGCTGACCTCCAATACTAACGTAACATACCAGGTTTATATGATACATTACTCACTCACTCACTCTCCATCTTCCTCCAGGTTTACGGCAGCTGACACAGTGGTGGGTTTTGACCTGTACTGCGCCGCATTGTTCAATGACGGCAAACTACTTGAGAAACATCCCAAGATCAGAGAAGGATATTATGCTCGGCTTCAAAAGAGACCGGCATTTCAGGCAACAATCAACATGACCTAAAACTGTTGCTGTCAAGTTGCTATAATAGACCAGGAATTATTACATGTTGTGCATGATGTCATCTTGAATTAAACTGAGCGAAATATTGAGGGACTTTTTTGAAAAAGTGTTTGCTGTTTTCATTGATTGTACACAAGTGGGGTTTCCAGACTGGTACCCTGGTCCTGTTGCGTTTGCGCTTTTCTCCGGATGCTCAGCATGTCCAGGGAAGCGGTCAGTTGTGGATTGCAGTTTCGAGCTATTCGCCGGCAACCGATGCTTGTTGGAAGAAACTACTATATAGGTCTGACATGACTTGATTGTTAGAGAGTTTTTTCGTATCCAGACGTGAGATACCTACTTCAAAATGTAAGGACACCTGTGTGTTATTTATTACTCTATGGAAATTGTCATTGAAACTTTTATTCTATACTGTAGAGACATTTGCAAGTCTATTGTTAACAATAACATACATGCGGATTTAGAAACTTTACACTAATGTAAAGAAAGGCTTTTCTCGGATTCAGACAGGTTTTGAAGGTCCTTACTGTCTGCTAGTCTAGACTTGCCTCCTTAAAGATAGAAAGTAGCATACCTCTATGGATTGAGCATTCAGTACAGTCAGTGGACTATCTGCCACTCTTACTGGGCTATCTGCATTGCTTATTGCACTATCTGCATGGCTTGTTGCATGGTTTATTGGACTATTTGCCATGCTTATTGGACTATCTGCCACTCTTATTGCACTCTCTGCACGGTTTAATGGACTGTCTGTCACGCTTATTTGATTATCTGGCTCGCTTAATGAACTATCCACCACTCTTAAGGCACTATCTGCACGGTTTAATGGACTATCTGTCACGCTTATTTGATTATCTGTCTCGCTTAATGAACTATCTACCACTCTTATTGCACTATCTGCACGGTTTAATGGACTATCTGTCACGCTTATTTGATTATCTGGCTCGCTTAATGAACTATCTGCCACTCTTATTGCACTATCTGCACGGTTTAATGGACTATCTGTCACGCTTATTTGATAATCTGTCTCGCTTAATGAACTATCTGCCACTCTTATTGCACTATCTGCACGGTTTACTGGACTATCTGCGATGCTTATTGGACTATCTGGCTCGCTTATTGGACTGTCTGCATGACTTAATGACCATCTGAATGGCTTATTGCACGATCCACCTCGCTTATTGCACTATCTGCATGGATTATTACACTTCATTACTGATATGGGAAAGAGGACACAGCGTAGTATTTTTCCTGCTAAGTTGCACCTTTTGGTGAACGTTGATTTCTTGTTTCATGAAATATACGAGTTCATTGGTTAAAAACAATATACCGGAACTATTTCCAGTAAAAGATACAAGAGAATAAGAAAAAAAAAATCACTCAATAATTATTTTGTTTACTTATACATACATCAGGGATAGTCTACGACAGGGATAGGTCAATAGCTTGCTTTCTTTATCATTTGTACTAATTGACGTGTACCTCGTCATGCGCCAACGAATGAATGAATGAATTTTAGTAATAATTAAGAGCAAAAATTATTTGAATGAATGAAAGAAATAAAGAAAAAGAATAAATGAACCAAGTCCATATGTGAATGAATGAAAGAATAAATGATACACCGCGGCCTTCCCTTCCAAAACATGTTAAGGAACGCAAAAGTATCCTGAGAATACGTGTTAATATCAGCTGCCCTTTTAAAAAATCTACTTTGAGACATTTTGGTTTACATTAGTAATTAATTCAGATATCTTATTGCATGTGGGGAATGGAATGGACATTAACAAAATATTAACTGACACTGTCACATTGCCCTCACAGATAAAGTGTAAAACTCTCACGTTCTATAACACCTTTCCAGTTTTGTCAAATAATGAGATCATCAAGAAAGAAAGAAGTATAACCCTCAAGCATCAATGGCGAATCAGATCAGATCGGCAATATGTCATATTTTTCACACACCTCAAATACACCCTAACATTCCTTTTTAGATTATGAAACTATCACTATTACTTGCAAACATATTTCACCGGATAGTATATTCCCCTCATATGAATTAAAGGTGTATGTGAAAGATGTTTTTGAGGAAGTAACTAGGAATACTCCAACAACGGCGTATAGCATTTTAATGGCAGATCGGCGAAATGTGAATATTCACACACCTCAATTACACCCTAACAATTTTTTAAGTCATAAAACTGTCACTATTACTTGCGAATACATTTCGACTAAAGGTATGTTCTCCTTCTAAAAATTAAACGAATGTGTGAAAGAAGTTTTCATCGGCACAATTTAGTCTATCTTCGCGGTGAATCGAGAATAGAAGCCAGTGAGCTATAACTTACCGACTTGAAACTTTACTAGAAATCTGCTGTCTTCATACGGACACTAAAGCCATTTTTTTACTTAAACTGAAGTGACAAAATAGTTAACCTATCTTCTACATGTTGGATTTCAGCTGTTATAACACTCAGCGAACTTAATCAGCTGTTGAAAATAAACCGGGCTTAAATACTACGCTGCCACCATATTGGCTACACTGGTTACGTAACGACCCAAGACATACGTTCAGCGGCTTTTCGAGGAGTTTCTTCTCCCCCTCTATAGAGGCTCCCTGCATACATCAAGTTAACTCTTAGAGATAACAGTTGTACAAAAGCAAAAAAAAAAAAAAAAAATACTATATTGCAAAAGTTAATACAATAAGTCTGCACGAAATCACGTGAAGGCTAAGAAAATCAGCGTTACTGACTTCGGGACGCCACGAACCATCCTTGCTCTGATGTCCATGTAATTAACTATGCGGAATTTCCCAGATTTCGCATTCGTGTTGTACCTGAGACTGTCAAATCTCGCCTCCAAAAGAACTACTAACACACCAAATTAATAAAATACAGATTTGTTTCCAAATATTAAAGGACAATTAAGCATTCAAGTACACAAAACACATATGTATTTATATTTAAGAAACTATAAGTAAAGTTAGGTGTGAAAACACGTTTCTAAAGGACTAAAAACAAACAAACAAACAAACAAACAAACAACAAACCTAAAACGAACCGCCTCGTCATATAAAATGTTTATCTATAAATACGACCCAGCCACAGAACGCGAAAAATTGTAATAAGAATTACAATAAATAAGACTCTAGAACATTATTTACATAATTTTGCCATTATTTCAGGTGATTTTTCTTTTTAATGTAAATAGATGCCCTTTAGAGAGAAACTGCTGTTTTCATTTTAAGCATTTATAGGTCGAAAACTGGCCAAGGATCGAGAACTACGTACTGGATATAACTTGGGGAAAGATAATCTGTCGTTCCCCGTCACTTGGTATTGCCCTATCAGGACTGATCGGTCTGTAGTCTCTTGAATTTGTGTTGTGTCACAGCTTTATCAAGCACGGGAATCTGCTTGTCCTATTGCACTATGTTGTGTTACAGGTTTATCAAGTACGGCAGTTGGTTGTCCTTTTGCACTGTGTTGTGTCACAGCTTTATCAAGAACGGCAATTGGTTGTCCTATTGCACTGTGTTGCGTTACAGCTTTATCAAGAACGGCAATTGGTTGTCCTTTTGCACTGTGTTGTGTCACAGCTTTATCAAGAACGGCAATTGGTTGTCCTATTGCACTGTGTTGCGTTACAGCTTTATCAAGAACGGCAATTGGTTGTCCTTTTGCACTGTGTTGTGTCACAGCTTTATCAAGAACGGCAATTGGTTGTCCTATTGCACTGTGTTGTGTTACAGCTTTATCATGTACAGCAACGGTGGAGCTCGGTGTATTTCAACGGAGTGATTTCTTTCTGTCAAACCTTTCTTTGTATGTAACCGTAAATACTATAAGGTATCACATCGTGTCCAGGAAAATACGGGGTTATATCAGTCCCGAGTAAGGTTGTATTACACATGTGTTGTGAATACTGAATACAACCTTACGAGGGACTGATAAAACCCCGTATTTCCCTCGACACGATGTGATAACGCATTTATCTAGCTGAATGTTTTTAACTAAAACAAAACAAAACAACACGCATCGAATCGACTTGCTGCCATGTTGACACCAACTGATCGTTTGACCTCAATGCACCGCACGTTACTATAAAGGCTTGTCGATGCACGTTTTTCGCACTTCGAGTCGTCACCGATGCGTAACGGGGTGATATGACTTTCGTAGTTAGAGTTTATTGAGATTTTACGTCTGCTTCTAACAGTTTGCCAATATCGCCGACGGGATAGGTGGGGGTAGATTGATAATGAATAGTGACAATAAGTTTAAAACCACCTACCCCAAAAGTGGTAAATGAAGGGAGTAAACCTAGGAGATTTGGATGGACCATGATGGTTGGTTGCTGGAAGGAAAGGAGGGGGAGGGTAGTTAGCTTGTACATATAAGTTGTAGAAAGTTTGAGAAATAGATAGAGTAAAAATGGTGTGTGTGTGTGTGTGTGTGTGTGTGTGTGTGTGTGTGTGTGTGTGTGAAGGACGGTAAGGCCGGGGCCTGTGTTTGCTAAAATTGGTGATTGTTTCAGAAGTGATTGGACGTGGTAAAATATTGGTAGAATAGGTTTAAGAAATGTTTTGGTTATGATTGTGTATATGATAAAACAGATATTAAGATATGGGTGATTGTGGGAAATGATGTGAAAATGTTGAACTTACAGTGGTATATGTACAGTGATTGGGGGAGATGGTTGGGGAGTGATTGAGTTGTGCTTTTTATGTGGGATTGTGGGATAAAATATATTTTTGGTTATGAAAATATAGGTGACTTATGGTAAAAAATAGGCTAAGATATGCGGAAGCCTATCAAAGCCACGCTCCAGTATTTTTCTTGTATCTTGAAAATTCAACTTAGTATGTTGAAAATTCAACTTGCTATCTTCAAAATTCAACATAGTATTTTGAAAATTCAAATTAGTATCTTGAAAATTCAGCTTAGTATCTTGAAAATTCAACTTTGTATCTTGAAAATTCAACTTAGCATCTTGAAAATTCAATTTAACTTTGTTGAATAGTCAAGGAAGTATCTTGAATCTTCAACTCGGTATCTTGAAGATTCAACATAGTATCTTGAAAATTCAACATCCCATCTTGAAAATTTACCTTAGTATGTTGAAAATTCAACCTACCTTTATTGAATAATCAAGTACGAATATTGAACATTCAACTTAGTACCTTGAAAATGCAACATAGTATCTTGAAAGTTCAAGATAATTAGTATTTAAGTGAAATGTTCTACATTCATCGTATGCATTTCAATCTTACCTTTACATGAAGTGTGCCGAACTTGTCGATGACAATGGACCAAAGCAGAGATAGTATCATCTTCATACAGTTTTCCTTGGGATTATCTAACGCCGAGATTCTATGCTTTCTTGCACAGAATAATGGTATGATTATAACGGAGGCCAATCAAACAAACCAGCCAGTTTTTTCCCCAAAATGTAATTGATTTATTGAATGACATTATTTCTATGAAACTTTTTGCGGACTGTTCATTACATGAAGTTAATTGCTGCCGCTTGGAGGAACTACACACGGTTTCCGAAGAAAAGTCTTCTACTACTGAGAACAATAAACCAAAGAAAAACAAGTTCCAAGTAAAATTAAGAGAAACTAGAAAATATATTTCCTGGATAGAACTGTGCCTGAAATTAAGATCGTCAGGGAATCCCTTGTCAAAACGACAAAAGGCAATTTAGAGAAAATTAAAATTATAGTACGAGACAACAAAAGAAAAGGTACGTTTTCAAATTGTTGATTCTCTTAAGGCAAAAATACAAGCTTGGACTGAAATAAAGAACAAATGGGAAAAGAAAAATAAATTCATAAAACAAAGTAAACTCTTTAGAAACAATAAAAACCAATTCTACAGGCAACTGAAAACAAGCGGTGAAGGTGATCATGATAAACGACTTCCCATGGATGATAATGAAAGGTTCTGGAAACAGTTGTGGTCTGTACCCGGCGACTGTAACTTGGATTCACTGTGAGTCAGTGATTATGGCCATGCAATGCATGAGAAAGTAACTAGGTCGTTTGTCTGTTACATCTCACCAGATTGCCTGAAACGTGTCATTAAAAAGTCCAAATCTACTCCAGCTCCAGGGCCTGATGGCATTCGACTGACCACAAAAAAGCATACGACTCTGTCCCTCACTTATGGATTCTGAAGTCTCTTTGGTGTATTGACCTCCCTGAGCGACTACTTGACTTACTCAAAAGTGTTAATGAGTTGCTGGTCGACTCAACATGAGATGAACTCGCAAAGGCAGGTGCAGACTTTGGAATCTACTCCAATCAGAAGGGGAATATTTCAGTGGGACTCCTTCAGTCCTTTGCCTTTTTGCCTGTCTTTGAATCCTTTGGTTTTTCTGCTCAATAGGGTTAGCATCCCGGACCTCCTTAGCACAGATCCCCAACATCTCTTACTCATCTGCTCTACATGGATGACATCGAGCTCCTTGCCAAAGGAGAGACCAATTTGAAAGAACAGGTTCTCCTTGTCGAGTCCTTTTCTAATGATATTGACATTACATTTGGACTCGACAAATCTAATACTGTTCATTTGCAGTAAGGTAAGTAATGATGGATCGTCAGGTTATACGGGGAAGGAGTTATTGAGCATATTGTGGAAGATCAGGCGTACACCTATCTTGGAATGCAAGCTCCAGAATGCCCAGATTCAAGATAAACTTCGGGCCGAGTATAAATCTCTTTTAAAGAAAAGCTCAGAGCTAAATGGTCAAAGCCACCAATACTTTCGCTGTGTGAGTTATCTCCTATTCCTTGGGAGTAGTTGATTGGAAGAAACAAGACATCCAGAGTCTTAAGCGCCTGACCAGGAGGATCATGTCTGATAACAGAGCACACCAACCTCGTTCTTCTCTTATTATATATACCAATTCATGTCAAGACTCACAATGGCACCAACGGATTCCACAGCTACTTTAACCGTGCCACGTTTGTTGGACACAATCTGAAATTTGAGGTAGATTTTGTTGATGGTGATGTACTGTTGGCCGGTACGGCGATGGGAGAAAACCAGGTGAAGTCCTTTACCAAATCTGCCCACAGTCGGTCATTTGTGGAGAAGCGGTCTGAGAAGCCATTGCATCGTGTGTACATGCAGTGAACAGCAATCCAACCGATTCCTTCGCTTGGATAAAGTCGGCTGGTCTCAAATGTGTAACTGAGGGCTTCCTGTTTGCTGCTCAGGATCAGTCATTTCCCACTCGAAATCGCCAGAATGTGATTCTTAATCAGAATGTTAACATGAAATGTCGATTATGCAATGTATTCACAGAGACTGTCCAACACCTTGTCAGTGGATGCCCTTCCTTGGCATAAACAGCATATCTTAAAAGACATGATGGCATGGCTTGCTGCTTTTATTATCGTCTCCGCCATGCCTAAGGCTTTGACCCTGAGGTCCATCAATGGTACGACCCTGAACATGCCAAGGGCGTCCTGGAAAATGATGATTTCAAACTATACACAGACTGAGACGAATTCCAGTCAACAAACCTGATCTTGCCCTTTTTGATAAAGCCAATGAAATTACTTGTATCATTGAATTTTCTGTCCCTTTTGTCAGCAATGTGATTTGCAAGATTCAGGAAAAGCGTGGTAAATATGCGGACCTAGCCTTTGAAATGTCTCGCTTGCATCCCAAGAACACTGTCATCAGGCTCCCAATTTTTCTCGGAGCCCTTGGTTTTGGTACCTCCTGATCTCCTTGCGCAGATCAGGAGAGTTCTCCACCCGGAGCACAGCCAATCTGGGTAATGCAGAATGTTGCAGTGTTGGGGAGCCTCCATATTCTCCGAAAAGTACTTGGTGGGTTCGTCTAGGCAACAATGGACATATCCGTCCACATGCCAAGTGCATTTTGGCCAGCTGAAATACAACGGCGGCGCGCAAGGCGGCGTTTCTTGCGATTCCTTACTCCTTCTGGGTCAGTTAGGTTCATAAGTATCAAAATGGTTTCCTTTGAAACTATGAGTCAGTTCTCCTGACATTTACGATACATCCACCTGTAACCATTACAATTCCCGGATGTGTCACACTGTTACAAAATGAAAAAAACACTTCCATGATATCAGAATGGCCTTTTCTAGTGTGAAGTTTACATTTGGACAAAATCCTTTTCAATGTCCTTATACGTATCGTCATGCCATGATACTGTGCAAGAAAGCATAAAATCTCGGCGTTAGATGATCCCAAAGAAAATTACATGATACTATCGCTGCTTTGGTCCATTGTCATCGACAAGTTCGGCAAAGTTCATGTAAAGGAAAGATTGAAATGCATACGGTGAACATAGAACATTTCACTTGAATACTAATTATCTTGAACTTTCAAGATACTATGTTGAATTTTCAAGGTACTAAGTTGAATGTTCAATGTTATTACTTGAATATCCAACAAAGGTAGGTTGAATTTTCAAGAAGTTGAATGTTCAAGAAACCGAGTTGAATTTTCAAGATATTTCCTTGAATATTCAGTTAAGTTGAATTTCTAGATGGGATGTTGAATTTTCAAGATGCTAAGTTGAATTTTCAAGATGGGATGTTGAATTTTCAAAATACTATGTTGAATTTTGAAGATAGCAAGTTGAATTTTCAAGATACAAGATGCCGAAAAATAGCGGAGCGTGGCCCTAATAGGCTTCCGTAAAGATATGGATTGATGTGCTTAAAACGCTAAAACGAAGAGCTGTTATTTACAAGGCTGAGGGATGGGATCGATGACTGGGTTGCCGGTAGAAGGGACTGAGTATAGGCGGAGAGCGTGTAGCCGGGCGCGGACGTCGGAGAAGACGACCGCGCACCGGCTTGTGGGACCGTTAGGTGGCTTACGGTACAACTGAGACGGACGTGGCTGTAGATGTTATGGCGGAGAGTTTTGTGATTTATATTTTATGGGCTATGGTAGAGTTTAGGATGAGTTTAGGATGAAGGTTGCCATGGTGTTGAAGATAGGTTTTGGATTAGCCGGGTTGAGTAGGAGGTGTATGTTATTGTGGTATTTTGGGGGTATTGTGCTGTGGAGATTCTTTTGTTTTGCAGTGTGGGCAAAGTCCATCTGGGTGTCTGTTTTGTCTGTATAAGTTGTAGTTGAGGTTGGTATTGCCTGTAATGAGTCGTGTTATGAGGGTGTCTAAGTGTGGGGTGTTTCAGAATGTAGTTGTTTTGGTAATGGGTTGTGTGATGATAGATTTGACCCAGATGGACTTGCTTGTGTTTGTGTTTTGTGTATAGTTGAGTGTAGATGTGTTTGTTTTGATTAGTTGTTTGATTTCTGTTTTGGAGGTGTGGAATGGAATGTGCGGGGATGGGTGGGTGGTTGCTAGTTTTGCTGTTATGTCTGCTGTATTGTTGCCTGTATTGTGTTTGTGCTGGTATCCAGAGTAGAGTGATATTTTTATTGTGTTTATGAAGAGAGCTGATTTTTTGTGTGATTTGGTGGATGAGGTCGGGACGGGATTTAGAGTATTTGTTTTGGAGTTGTTTGATGGCTGAGAGGGAGTCGGATATAATAAGGAAGTGGGTGGCTGGGAGGGTGGGGATAGTGTGAAGGGCTGTAAGGATAGCTAGCATTTTTGCAGTTGTGTTGTTTAAGAAGTTTGTGAGGTGGAAGTTTGTGGTAATGGGAGGAGTTGTTTGTACATGTATGCCCAGTGCTGCTATTTTGTGTGGTAAGATGGATGCGTCTGTATACATGTGTGTATGGTTAGGGTAGTGAGTGTCTAAGTGGGTTTGGATGATGTTTGTTTTGGAGTGAGTGTCAGGTTTAGTAGTGGAGGATGTGCCAGTCCTGACCCCTAGGGCTAATTTGAGGGTTTTAGACTGAATGGAGGTTAGTTTTTGGAGGATGGTGGGGGAGAGGGAGTGCAGGACCGCGGGGCCGCGTAGTCCAATTTCGACTGTATGAGACAATGGTAGATGTTTATAAGTGTTTGTTTGTCGGCTCCCCATGTAGTGCCACGAATACATTTCATTAAGTTTAAGTCTTTTTGACAATTGTTGACCAGGTTATTAATATGGGGAGTCCATGTTAGGTGTTGGTCGAACGTTACTCCTAGAAATGTTGCTTCCTTTTCGAAAGTGATTTTTTGATTGTTTAAGTGTAGTTTGGGTGTATAATTTTGCATATGCTGTTTTTTGAATAGGATGCCCACGTTCTCTTTTGACATTAATATGGAACCCCCACTTATGGGCCCAATTTTGAAGATGGTTTAACATATGCTGGGCTTCAGTGGTAGCTTGTAAGATTGAGGTCGAGGAAATCCAAAAAGAAATGTCGTCGGTAGTTATTTCCGGCCACTTTTCAGGGAAAATGTTAATCATGAAGTTGAAAAGGGTAGGTGATAGGATACTGCCCTGGGGGTGCCATTTTCTAAGGGATATGGGTCCGAAAGGGGGTTGTGAGTTTTGACTATTATTTGTCTATATTTAAGGAAATGGTGAATGAAAGTTAGAATATTTCCGTGTATGGCATTGTATTATGTGTGCGTGCGCATCCCAACGTCACGTCACCTTCTATGCATACGGTTACAAGCACGCGGGTGTCTGTGTTGGGTAATCACGATAAACCGAGGCGAAGTGTCCCAGCTCGTGAACTCTCAGTACCACGGGCAGTCCGCTATCTGAGCCCACTAACCTTGACATTCAAACCCTCTGTGAAGGGACCTCACGTTCCCGTATGGGTTTCCTAGCAAACCACCAAATGTGCAGACTCATGTAGTAAATATAAGTTACTATGCCATCCATGTCTACATTTTGGTTGGTTTTCATTAATGTAGATTGTCATCGTCCTTTACATTTCTCGTTTATCATGTACACGTAGAAGACTTTGCCTACTAGTTGAATGTGACATCCCAAAGACGCTAGTCATTATTAGAAGTAGGTCATTCACAATCCAGATAAACAGGGATGGCAAGTCAAATCATGATCACTCGTGTTGACTCAGTTGAAGCGTTTGACAAAGTCACATCACCTCTTATTCATGCAGTTACTCAATTTTCAAGCAAACCACCAGATGTGCATAATCATGCTGTAAACGGAAGTTAATATGCCGTCTGTGTGAACATACTGGTTCGGCTTTGAGAAGCGTCTTTTGTCTGCGTCCTGTATAGAGTCTGTTTACTATGTGTACTAAAGACTTAAAATGATATAGATACTGCTAGACACACATTAGATGATCCTGCGCACTAAACGCATTTGTGACAAGAGAGGCGGTACAACGAATTGGGCGAGCACACTTGGCTGCTACAGGTAGCTTGACGATTATGCACGTGCAATACATGCTAAACGTGACATGAAATCAACACCGCATATTCCTTCGAATGATAAGACTGCAATTTCAGGCATAAGATACTGATATTCCACGCTAACCTTTAGTTAAAACAAAGACAAGTAGATGATTGGGGCATTGACAAGCATTTTAGATATTCAACAATTTTGTTATAAAAAACAGGAAAATGTCATTTGCTTCGTGAAATGGATCGGTGGTCCTAAACATATTTGCTCAGTATATTGTGTTGATTCAATTCGTTGGGATTGTACCTGTTCCCAAACAATTCATGCGTGAAACGCACGTGGAAAAGGAACTTCTCGATATTTATCAGACAGCTTGTCTCCCTCTTGTTTCAAGTGGATCGTTCTGTGGCGCGTTCCCAAGTATGCAAATTGGGGTCATTTGTCAGGTCGTGGATCATCTTATATGTGTTTACCAGTAAATGGCCTGTGCTAGAATTGTCCACTGAGTACATAGCATTACAGGGTAACGCTGTGACGGTTGATTGGTGGTGTCAACGCGTAGATGTGAGTGAGTGTATTTTATCGCCGCGTTCAGCTATATTCTAGCTATATGGTGGCGATTTGCATGAGCAAACGCCCATAAGCTGGTTCCATTAGACATGACATGAGGAAGTATACATGAATGAGGTCCATTCACTGACAACAATAGACAGGCAAAGGCTCAGTGGACTGATAGAGAAACAACAGGACTTCCTTGTACAGTTGATGTGATGACAGATGCAGCCTTAATATCCATTAAAGGTCATAAAGGTCATATACAGTAATTCATTTCAGTGAAAAGGAGGAACAAGGTGGTTGACAACACTGTGGTAGTGATAAAGATAAAGTGAGTGAGTTAATGGGGTGCTGTGGACACATTCTGTCCCGGGTCCACACGGGAGAAGAGCACTTATCGTTACCCAGCACCCACCACGAGGAGGTGGCTCTTCATGGGTGCCATATAAAGATAAGGAATAGATCAAATAATAACAAAGAATTCTCATATGGCTTGGCTATGTAGGTTTTGGACGCTGCTGTTCCGAGTTAGACACTATAGCAGTTGTTCAACGAAGCACACGGCAATATTCCAGCTCTATATATGGCGGCGGTCTGTAAGTGATCGAGTCCGAACCAGACAATCCATAAATAAATAACATGATCATCGACCGAGCATACGATGACATGTATCGACCTCATCTCAGAGGGACACATTCCGAACACATCCCCCATCAAACATGCACACAGACGCTCACAGGCATGCACGCACAGACACATGGGTAGAAATTGCGCACAAACACATACTGCAACTTCATATGAAACAGTCAGTCCGCCATACAACTCAGGGTTATTCCAGACAAGCATGACGAATGGAGCGATGAATACTGCCACTTGACTGCCGTTTTCTAGGACATGGTCTCGTCTGCCAGTGGACAAATGGTTCAACTGTTGTCACCACAAGTGATTTGCCTTGTCGTTTGTGCATGGGTATAACACCACTGAATGCTCGATAAACCATATATTGCGTGTACCATGATGCATTGAATGACCTTTTTTCTGATAGTGGCTCTAGCACTTGGACAGTCACGTATAAGTCAGATATACGGTCGATCAAATCATACAGAACATTTCATCTCCTCTTATCCTTTTCTCCTGGAGGTGATTTCTCCTTTTGAAAGGAACTGGAAAGACCTGTTTTATTACAGCTACACCTGTTTACCTTCATAAAATATGTGCACTGCTGACTGACAAAAAATACTCATAATAAGTCATATATACGGTTATATAAATCAGATTTGTGAAGATTTTGACGGAAGGAAATCACTCGACTGAAATGTATGAACCACAGGAAAATCCTACTTCATTTAATGACAGAAAAAATGTGTGAGTTTTAGTTTTACGCCGCTTTTAGCAATATTTCAGCAATATCATGGCGAAGAACTCACAAATGGGCTTCACACACTGTGACCATGTGGAGAATCGAACTCGGGTGTTTGACGTGACGCGCGAACGCTTTAGCCACCAGGCTACCCCACCGCCCCCGGCATTACTGGGCGGAAGTGAAAAGCTGGTTCAGGAACTGCGAGACAGGCTCTCAGTATGTACTATCACGTCCTTTGTCACTGATGCAACTGGGTGGTCGTCTTACCCAAGAGATCAGACACCGCATGAGATTGTCTGTGTCACGTTGACCCTGTTCAACTGCAAAGCGTCAGCTGGATGTTGTAGTCGTCGTCTAATTTACCTCCCCTAATGCTCCCAGAGACCGTAAGCTTGTGTACTTCAGCATTTTACACTACTCTAATTATTCAGGTTATGAAGAATCAATATGTTTGTACAGCAAAGCGAGTTGGAACAGGAGTCGAAGCCTTGACATCAGACTGAAGTTTGAACTGCAGCTAGGGTGGATGTCTATACCGAGAGAGGGAAACTGGGACTTTCAGAGGGTTCACATTTCGGGGCTGTGCGTACTCGCTCTAAATATAGAATTGATGAAATCGTTTATCACATAAAACATTCCTCTCCTCTAAAGCTTTTTTATCTCCTGGAACTGAATTCTCAGTTAGAATGACCGGTTTTTATACATCTGTTTTTGCGTCAATAAAATATATTCATTTACAATTTACATTTTCGATAGAAATAAATACTGTCCCTAAAATAAATAGGCATATGTACTGTTCTATACAGGAAATCGATGAAAGAGTGGACAGAAACAAAGCACATCGTTGAAATACAAAAGGGCAGTTTTAATAGGTAGTTTCAAATCGGATTTTAAAGACATGACTATATTTTCCGCTGTAGCTCTGCATATCTGTACCAGCCATAGAGCTGAGAAAGGGATAAGTTTGTGGTTGTCGTCTGCACAGATTTTCCACCCCCAAGGTTTCAGTTGTCAGTATTTTTTCTCGAAGGTATCAAACGTACACATCTGTCGCAGCACAGAATATCCCTTTCTTCAGCCAGGCCGTGTTCTTATAAACCGATTCATCGTTTGTTGTCAGTTCGTTTCGATGAGTTTGTAATTGTCGTCTGCACGAGGTTTTCAGCCCCAACAGTTCAGTTGTCGGTCAGTGTTTTTTCTTGAAGGTGCCATACACACACATCTGTCGCAGCTCAAAGTATTCCTACTGTAAGACGTGCTCCTGTAAGTAATGAAGTAAACTCAAGTTAGTCAGCTCAGCTCCTCTTGAACCATTGCCAACCATATACAGTGGAAGCTGTCTAAACCGGCACTGATTGGGACTGAAGAAATAATCTGGTTTAGACAATGTGCCGGATTGTAGAGCTGATGAAAAATGTACGAGCCACGAACGGGATGCCAGTGTTAACAACTTGCCGGAGTGGACAGAAGCTTCCGCTGTACCGTTAACATCAGCTTCTGTAGGTGTGCAGGTAGTTGACGCAATTATTTTATTATAATCTCTGTATATTGTATCAATACAGTATATTGTATCAATACAGTATATTGTATCAATACAATCAAATAAATTCATAATAGAGCTCAGACCAATGTCTTCTTTCGGGAGCTGAATGAAACAAACTCTGTGGATACGAGTTGGATTCATTTCTAATTCATTCACAAGTGTCTGGGAGCATACAGGTGTGTGTAAACAGAGACACACAGGGTTACCCTACTAGGTCGTATGTTGTAGTCACTGAGCCTCTCTTACTTTGTGTTGTATGCCGAGTACGTATGTATGTATGTATGTATATGTGTGTGTGTGTTTGTGTGTGTGTTTGTGTGTGTGTTTGTGTGTGTGTGTGTGTGTGTGTGTGTGTGTGTGCGTGTGTGTAGTCGTTTTCCAGTCCATTAGCTCCTTTCAGCAGCGTTAAACGACAAAGTTAAAGATTCTTCCGTACTGAAAGAATTGAATTGGGATTGAGATTTCGGATAATTTTACAAACACAACAACGTAACTATCTTGAAAAGTATTTTCATAATCAACCATAACGTTGCCTAAGCCCCACCTTCCCCGCTGAGAGCAGTAGATTGAGATCGACTTTCATCAACGTGTCAGTTGTGTAAGTCCTGGAGGCATGTAGTGTGGTGATTCTATACTGCCAGTGTAACCAAAAAGTGGAAATAAAAAAAATAATTTAAAATTAAACTACTATACTCACTTCTTAATAGGCGGGTGAATACATGTGAATAGGGAGTGAATACATGTGAATAGGGAGTGAATACATGTGAATACAAGTCTAAATAGTGTTACATGGACTTTATAGCTTGATAACTTCAAAAGGTCTTTCTTTGTATTCCCTCTGCACCCAAAGACCACACTGTAAGAACAGAGAAACTGAAGGACGTCCCCTCTGTATTCATTGACGCAACAGCGAAAGGATATTGCTTGAGACATTTATTGCAAGTACGCCTTGACGGACTTGACACCCCTAAGATGTAGAAATGGGGATAGCCCAAGTTCTGTTGATTTAAAAACGGAGCACAGGCGAAGCTTTGGCAGACTCTCGCATCGACCTTGATAAGGCGCCTGGGTGTATTACATCTGTTGCAAGTGATACAACTCTTGCCAACACTAACTCGGAAACAAGCTCTTCCATCTTGTCACCAAACCAACTTCAACATTACAATGGCAGATACTGGCAGTTCGAAAATGAAACTGTACTATTTCCCTCAGTACCGCTCCGTCAGAAATATCTGGCTGATTAAAGGTGAGTTGGCCGTCATTCCATGTGTGTGTAACATTCATGACAGTTGATTGAACTATCAATCTATGATGTTAGAAATCCCGTCACTCTTCGAGAACTATTGTCATGACTTGTGCGTGTGTACATACTGTAATTGTATCGTCTCTCCTTACGAATTGTTTGTAAGTCGTTATCATAAATGTGCATTGAGGAATGCAATTAGAAATTGTGTTGAACTAGAAAGCAAAGCCTGTTGTCTAGACGAGACAAGATAGATATCAAATGGGAGGCCTCGCCCTGAATAAAAGCCAGGAATTCTTCCTCAAAGCCACTCCGGAGTGAATAATTGTGTGTGTGAGAGTGAGTGTTTGAGTGAGTGTGAGTGTGAATGTGAATGTGTGAGTGTGAGTGTGAGTGTGAGTGTGAGTGTGAGTGTGTGTGGATGCGTGTGTGTGTGTGTGTGTGTGTGTGTGTGTGCGTGCGTGCGTGCGTGCGTGCGTGTGTGTGTGCTTTCTGAAGTAAATAAGATCTCTCGTTAACCAGAGATGGGCGTGGAGGACGATTTCGAGTTTATCCGCTACGATTCGTTACAAGAATATAACGCCACCGTCGAGGCCTACCGCAGGGACGTCAACCCCCATGGCACTATCCCCTCCCTCGTCGTCCCCGGGGAGGGGACAGTACTGGAGTCAGGGGCTATCAACATGTACCTGGCAGACAGATACAAGAAACTCCTACCAGACCCCAAGTACCTCAAGGACTATTACGAGTACGTGAGAAGTGTTTATGTTAAGTGTAACGAGCATTGTAATGTCAGATTCACTCTTAGAACTAATAGTTTTTTACATATCATGTACAGCATCACTTAAAGTGTTGTACGATCACTGCCTACTGCACTAGAACGGCTTATTGCACTATTGAGGGTCATTGCACAAATTGCAGGTTATTGTAACATCAAAGCTCACTAAACTGCCAGGGTCTGTTGCTGTTTAACCACGGTTTAATGATCGATGTACTTGTATAAATATTGCATGATTACAGCTATATTGCACTGGCTTCTTGCACTCTATTTGTCCCTTGGAGTCTTGCTTTTTGCACTATGTTGTGTTACAGGTTCATCATGTACAGCGACATAGTTTTCTAATTGCACTGTGTTGTTTTGCAGCTTCATCATATACGGCAACGCCACCCTGGACGAGCTCATCGGGTTCTTTTTCGAGCTGTTGATGCTGAAGACACCCTTCAGCGATGAGAAGGTGAAGAAGATGACAGAGAAGTTTGATACGTGTATGGATTACCTGGCCAAAAAGCTGGAGAACAGGGAGTTCCTCTGCGGGGACAAGTATGACAAACGTTACGTTATGTTATCCACTTGATATATTATTGCTAATTAACATTTGTGACCCCAATGAGACGACAATTCGGTAACCAAATGGGGAAACTCTTCCGACAGCTGTTATGATAAGCATGGTTTCCGGGATCTGCTGCGCTAACGCAGTGCTGAAGCGTTAGCACAGCATACCCCGGGAAACAGGCTGCTGCTAGGAAAAGCGTGGGATGTAGGACATAATGCTCTTAAACATTGGTATCACTCGGCTGATAAAGGTCAGTGTTGGGACAAATATACAAAAAATGTGTGCAATTTGCACACGTTAACTACCAACGACTATGTGCGAGCGGACAGAAAAATAGGTATTCGTTTTTTGACCCTCGGATTCCGAGAGAATCGGCGCCCAACAACTTCCCAGATAGCTGTATGCTATACATACAACGGTGGCACTGGTGGCACCATCGGCAAACCAGTGGCCCACTGGTGGCAAGCCGCTACATTAACGGAGAGTATGTGTGTTTTGTATCCGTATTAAGGACATGATAAAATTATTATATCAGGCGCAAACCTTTAAATACAAATACATTTTTTGTACATCATTTACTGAATTTCGTGACATGCAGTTATCACATCTATGATGCAAATAATTTTCATTTCTTTGCGAAATATGTGAAAGTCTTTTATTGGGGCTGAAAACTCGCTCGCTGAAGGAAATTTCAGTATACATGTATCTGTAATTAAAAGGATAGATTTCAGGTGATTATCACATTCAATGAGTAATTACTGAAGTCTTTGCAATGATACTGTCACTTCAGGACAGGTTCTTATGACATATATAAAAGTGACCACCAATTTACATAATCATTTTGGTTGTGGATTAAACATAAAATTTGCATTAATTTCTGTATTTCTGTATTTCTGTAATTTCTGTCAGAATGTATGATTGAGTAGGTCTGTAGGTCTGTCAGTAATTTAATTTTACAAAGTTTCATATGAATTTCTGATTAATTTCAATAAAATGATAATGAAAGAGATGATTAACAAAGTTTAATGATTAATTAACGATATTTGTATTTAATTTAGAGTTACTAATGCATGACTTATCTATAAAAGTAACTTTCTATCTATCTGTTATCTATAACATACTGCAGTTCTAGCTGTCCACAAGATATTCAATGTCATGATCTAAATTTATTATGAATTTATTTGCGTTCAACTTGAAGTATAGATGACATATATATTCCTGTGATTTCGTCAAGTTAAAGATATTGATATCAGTAGCTTTCCTCTCTTACTTTAATTATGTTCAAAACTCCATCTGGCCTTCATTAAAATATATTCGTGATTTATAACAATCATTCATGAATTTGTATAATAATTAACCCATGGTAAATTGTGAGTATGTGTAATTAGCGCTCATCCCAGTCTCAAGCAGGTGGAGAGGTGGGGGTGTCATAGTTGTAAACTGTTCGCTCGTCACGCCGAAGTCTCGGGTTCGATTTCCTACATGTTACAAGTTCTGGTGTTTCCCGTCGTGATATTGCTGGAATGATGCTTAACCAAAAACCAAACTCATTCGTTCATTAAAGAACAAAAACGGAAAAAATGTATGGACACTGATTGTTTATTCTGATATATTTATTTCTATTTTATATAGAAACATCACAGATATCAATTTCCAATTTTGTGTGGGTTCCTGTGTATACTGCGACCGCCTTCTCTGTCCAATTAAAACGCAAGTCAGTATTTTAAAGTACTGCACCTGAAACAATAGGAAATCATGTTTAGATTACATATTAGGGAGTCCGAAGATTTATGCCACCTTTTATTAACAGCTAAAAGGAATGTGGGTATCTTCCCAAATGTCAGACGCGTCGACTGTCAGACTGGTAATAATCAGATTAGTCATGGTTTGTTAGTCAAGCATTAGTTACCTGTTTACCTTTCAGTAAAATGGAACAGACCACAACAATAAAAACTTAGTAAGTCCCAGGAAAGTTGGGATCAGCCTACTCACCCTGCCCAGAGATTGGAGCAGTTTATTAATTAGTAGGTAAGGCCAGGCAGTTAAATCCCCATAAAACTAATTAATCAATCAGCGTGTTATCGGTTAATCCTTTAATCGGTCCACACAAAAGAAATGCCAAATGGGGGCCTTTGTCGGGTAATCTAAGTGGCGTTACCACTAATTATACCTGTTATAAATTCATTAACTGAGCATCAAGTGAATGATGACAAATAACGTGTAGGTTCATACCACCTAACACGGATTACAACCTAGCGACACCAAGTGATTTTGACAGAATCGTCTATGAAAACAAGGGTTGTAACTCCAAAACTAGGCAAAGCAGGAGACAAAACTAAATGATAGCAGATTGTGAGAGTAATTAAAGATCGAAATGAGCATTTTTAATAACGGGGTCTCATTTATAACGATGTCAGCAAGTGATTTTGCGTTTGTACCTTCTTAGAGTATATGTGACCTTTAAATTGTTGCCTTTCGATAAATAAACGACGGAAAATTAAATAGAATTTTGTGACTGAAGTGGAGATGATCCCTCACAATGTGCAAAATTTGACTTAATTGGAACTTTAAATTATTAATTAAATTAATAAAAAAATATTTATGCTACACCAGATTAAAACGTAAGCATTTAACAATTAATTCAATTCAATTTTCAATTCAATTCTGTTTATTCAGTATTTAGGGCCTTGAGGCCTACAGTACAAATACAGGTACATTTTATGCAGGTCACGTGTTGTGATTTACAGTTCTTGCTTTGAATACATGTTTTAAGTACAATGCGGTTGCTTTAATAACATCAATATTTCTAGCATTGATAAGATTGGACAGTGTGTGCTTATCTGTAACAGGCACTGAAATAAATGGCAGATATTTGGCTCTTAAGTCAGAGTACATTGTGCACACAAACAATATATGAAATTCATTTTCAATATACCCTAGATTACAGTGTCTACAAATGGATACACTTAGATCTGGCAAGTCTCTTTTGGATTTACGTACATGATTAACTCTCAGATCATGGAAACCTATTCGTAATTTACAAAACGCCCTCATCAGACCTTTATCTTGCAAGTGTGTGATATAAAATTCAGGCTCTAACAAAGTTTTATGGGAGGAATAAAATTCTAAAAAATTCGAGTCATTAAGTGACATCAACCATTCTTGTCGAAAAATATATTCAAGGCGTTGCTTAAACATACATAAAAAACTCTGTTCATTTCCAACATCCTGCGATATCCACACATAAGAGAAGCCAGTTGAAAAAAGTAATTGTCTAACCTCTGATGTCCAATTTCGCTTGCCATTATCATCCTGCATTTTTAAGAAAATATAACTTTGCCTTGGGTATCTAAATGATTCCATTCTCAATAATTTAAGCCAATATTTTATTCTACTTGACACAAATATATTACAGCGCCCAGTTTCACCCAAGATAGCCTTATTAGAGGCAAATTGTCCAAGCTTTAGGAAATGTTTAAAAAATGAAGCGTGTACCTTTTCTAAACAGTGAAAATATTTAGTTCCCCAAATTTCGGATCCATATAAAAGGATAGGTAAAATTTTACAATCAAATATGGTACAGGCAATTTTAAATGAAATAAATGGATTCGCATTTAAAGGGGCACTGATGCGGAGCGAATAATGTTTCTCGCCAACTGTCTAATTACGGAACCAAACTGCAAATTGGTCAGCGCCCGCTCCTTCGACCGTGACGGACAAAGGAACTGGGCTCCTGTCCATATTAGCAGAATTTCTTCACCCAAAAGAGTCAGGAGGCCGGATGCCCATCATATGCCATTATTTAAAAATATCCATGGTATTCCTTGTCTGATCGTAACAAAATATCCCAGCAGTGTCGTTTTTTTCGGATGCTTGGATGGTATAGTTACTCAATTTGATCCTATTTCTGTGTTTTTAACCTCGATATTTAATCATGTTACATGAAAATATGATGCTTGGATGGTATAGTTACTCAATTTGATCCCATTTCTCTGTTTTTAACCTCGATATTCAATTATGTTACATGAAAATATGATGTCTACAGGCAGGTAGCAAGCCATTTGTTTCACTCCGGAAGATTGCAAAACTTCATATTTAGGTAATTTTGAGTGTTGGTTCAGCTGTGATAGCAAATATCATACGTAAATTTTGGTAGCTAGGGTAGCTACAATGGTTTATTATTTATGATAATAAAAACACACAGTTGATTTATTTGAATTCGTAAACAAGAAACGACGACTTTGCCTTTGGTAGAGAAATCTGAAAATTTCCTTACGTAAAAAACCCCCCCTTATTTCACCTATTTACCCAAGTACACAGCAAATGCCTGTATGTATTACTTATGTAACGAAATTCCGTTGGTATCCTCAAAACAGTTTCGGCCCATAAGTGTTTTCAGGCTGCATGCGACACAGAGATTACATCTTCCTTGCTGTAACTCGCGTTTGATGGTGTAAACCTACACGTGGTATTTGTCATCATTCTCGGGATGGTCAATTAATGAATTTATAACAGGTATAATTAGTAGTAACACCACTTCGGTTACTCAACAAAGGTTCCCATTTGGCATTTCTCCTGTCTGGAGTAAATACTCAACATTATAAAGTAAAGTCTGTAATGGCAAATGTATTGTATGTTATGTAATATGTGCATGTAAGTGATGCAAGAGGGTTTATCAGCTGAGTTACAAAAACAAACATCGATCAAAGGATTAGCCGATAACACACTGATTGATTAATTACTTTGGTCAAAAGGTAGTGTGTATAGATGACTACACCCTGTCGTACAGTGCGATTGTAAAAACAACATCCTCCCTTCAAAGAATTAACCACCCTTGCGTTGATTGATTGATTGCTCATTATTCGTTAACTTAATTACTTAGAATAGCGGACATCATACAATTAGTTGCCAGGTGTGCTATCTTGGGTGACCAGTGAGAGGTTTATCAGGTTTTCACCAACGAAAGACGTGAAACGATGTGTTACTTTTTCGCAAATTAGACAGTTGTGTAAGACACGCGACTCAGAGCAGGATTATTTACCAGCTGCAGATGAATGGAATACGATTTCTTTTACGTGGATATTGATGGATACATTCCTGAACAAGGTAGTAGCCTGACATTGTTGCTATGAAATTAGTCTGTTTTACATTCATTATTTGCATTTTGTTTTAATTTATTTGTTGTAGCATTCAGCAGAATCGATATGACAGAAAACACACACTAGATCGCGTATGTGTGTGAAATAGGATCCACATTGGCAATCTATACAATGTATAAATGTTGCTGTTATGTTAGAAATTTACTATGAGTATAAGCAGACCGTGTGTTCTTTCATTAATTTTCAAAATCATACAAATATGACATTAAACTAATTAGGGTTATGAGACAAAATATAGAGACATACATTGGCTTCGGTATTTTCCCGTCCTAATAGTTTTTTACCATTTCTACCACTGGCAGATGATTAATCTTCAAAGTGTTTCATTTGTTTTCATAATACATTTGTAGTGAAGTAAAAATGACTTCACCTCAGTTGATCTGTCTATAATTAAACTATCAGTTGCACATACGGACTGCGCAGCAGAGGTGACGAACCAGTCACGAATTCTGGGATATCATCCGGGCACTCACTGTAGAAAAACAATAACAAAAGTTTACACCAGTCCACGGAAATTGCTCCGCATCAGTGCCCCTTTAAAAATTACAATCATGCGTATATCACTGGCACGGATCGGTCAATCCAGTTCTTTCAAAACAGAGGTCATGAGGCAGAACTGTTCACGATTCATCACCTTTAATTTTTTCGGCAATCGAATTGTTTATCTCTTATATTTTCTTGTAAATGAATGTGTTAGGATTGCTAATTATATTCTCGCATATCCACAACTGGGTTTTACCGCAAACAACGTGTTTCAACACGAAAATATATGTAACAACGTTGCATACCTTTATAGCAACATTGTTACAGCATACAAGCTGACGAGCGGACCGCCCGCTACAAGCCACTGTCGGCTTGCCGACTGAAGCCACTGACGGACCGATGACGTGTTATCTGGGTTAGGCTCATCTCAAGGGGCTGGGGCGGTGGGGGTAGCCAAGTGGTTAAAGCGCTCGTCACACCGAAGATCCAGGTTCGATTTCCCACTTGGGTACACTGTGTGAAGCCCATTTTCTGGTGTCCTCCGCCATGATATTGCTGGAATATTGCTTAAAGCGGCTTAAAAGTAAATTCACTCACTCAAGCGGAGCCAGTAGTGGCTCGAGTGGTGAGCCTCGTATCTGATCTAGACCATCTGATCTACTACATCCTGGCTGTTACTAGAATGTTGATGGCATGGGCGGTTAAGAACAAACAGTACTTTAGTGTGAACATGGCCAAAGCGTATAAGGCCTGGGAGGTATTTGTGGATATTTCACAATGAATATTCGCACGCACGTACCTGACTTTAGCACCTTCACCAGCTTGCAGAACACGTGAATATCCGGATTGGAACTGGACCTCAGCAACCCATTGTTGTCCTAAGTGGTGACTAATGTGATCGGATGATCAGGCGCATGGTTGACACAGGTCATCGTAGCCCAGTCGCGCAGATCAATGCTCATGCTGTTGACCACGCGCACTGAATTGCCTGGCCCATATAACAGCAATATTGCTGAGTACCGCGTTAAACAACAACCAAACCAAGCAACATTGTATACTTATGTGCACGTGTGCGAGCGATTTTCAGACAGGAATGTTTACACATCTTTGCAACCTTGGCACTCGCAATTCGAAACATTCCTGTCCTTTGTTGCCTTGCGCCACCCTTTATCGTATGACGACAATCTGTTGACAATCACGTGATTGATATCATGAGCAGCTTTGCAAACCAGTGGCTATTAGACAATACCAACCCCAGACTGCTGACCTCCAATACTAACGTAACATACCAGGTTTATATGATACATTACTCACTCACTCACTCTCCATCTTCCTCCAGGTTTACGGCAGCTGACACAGTGTTGGGTTTTGACCTGTACTGCGCAGCTTTGATCAATGACGGCAAACTACTCGAGAAACATCCTAAGATCAGAGACGGATATTACGCTCGGCTTCAAAAGAGACCAGCATTTCAGGCAACAATCGCCATGACCTAAGACTGTTGCTGTCAAGTTTTGATAATGGACCAGGAATTATTACATGTTGTGTATGATGACATCTTGAATTAAACTGGGCGAAATATTGAGGGACTTTTTCAAAGGGTTTGCTGTTTTTATTGATCGTACACAAGTGGGGTTTCCAGACTGGTACCCTGGTCCTGTTGCGTTTGCGCTTTTCTCCGGATGCTCAGCATGTCCAGGGAGCCGGTCAGTTGTGGATTCCAGCTTCGAGCTATTCGCCGGCAACCGATGCTTGTTGGAAGAAGCTACTTTATAGGTCTGACATAACTTGATTGTTAGAGAGTTTTTTCGTATCCAGACTTGAGATACCTACTTCAAAATGTAAGGACACCTGTGTGTTATTTATTACTATATGGATATTGTCATTGAAACTTTTATTCTATACTGTAGAGACATTTGCAAGTCTATTGTTAACAATAACATACATGCGGATTTAGAAACTTTACACTAATGTAAAGAAAGGCTTTTCTCGGATTCAGAAGGTCCTTACTGTCTGCTTGTCTGGACTTGCCTCCTTAAAGATAGAAAGTAGCATACCTCTATGGGTTCAGCATTCAGTGCAGTCAGTTAAACCGTGGTCTACTTAGGCCACCGGGAGGGGGAAACGTTGACATTCACTGACCTGGAAACCCCAAGGGGGCAATTTCGTGTCTGCACTCGTTCTACATATAAGGTTCTCACATACATCATCTCCTGGAGGTGAATTCTCATTCTAAATGGAACCAGGAAACCTGGTTTTTCTTTTTACAATCTACGCCCATTTGCCTTCATAAAATATATACACTGAAAGGCGAAGGAGAGCATACCTAGGATGTCTGCAGTATCGTTCGGTGTGAAATATGTGGCTTATCAGGTATTCAGTTGTGGTATATTCTTGCAGTACTGACAAATCAAACCACTCTTGATAACACAGTTGAATCATTTGTCTATTGACGGAGCAGACCTTGTCTTAAATAAGGTATTCAAGGGCCATGTTTATCGCTCCGTCCGTTATGCTTGTCGGCTCAAACCCGAACGACTGAATTGCAGTCTAACTCAAAAACTAACATACATATAGTACTGGTTGATCATAATCAAAACATCAGCCCGACTCAGTGATTGTTTTTCAGAATCCATGTCCTAAAAATGGGAAGGATGTTAAACCAACTCGTTTCACAATTTGTATTTCACCTTATATTATAGTAAATAGGACTTTTGAAAAAAGAAAAGAGGCAAAACACCAAGGCAAGATCTGAGACATATCGTTAACAAGCTGACATTTGTGAAACTTTGCTGAAGAACATCCAAAGTTTGCAAAGGTGAAGTCCACGGTAACTATGTGAAGTTTAACGTCACTCAACGTTAATAACGAGTGTGCCCCCGTGAGCTGCTTGGCATTTCCTGCCCATGGCAGCAACGAGATGACGAATCACACTCTGTGGAATGACTGCTCAGCTGTTGCAAACTGAGGTAGAGTCTGCAGTTGAGGTTGTCGCCGTCGCAGACGACAGTCCAACTCGTTCCAAAGATGTTCAATGGGGTTTAATCTGGTGATCAGGAGGGCCAGGGAAGAACGTTGATGTTGTGGTGTCTCAAGAAGGCAGTGGTGAGTCCGGCTGTGTGAGAACGGGTCTTATCCTGCTGAAAAACGTTGCTGACATTCACCATGATCGGTTGCACATGTGTAACCGGGCCTAAGACTCTCGTCGACATATCGTTGAGCCGTACGACGTCCTCGAATGAGCACATGGTCTGTTCTGGCAGACGAAGCATAAAACGTGTTTCATCGCTGAACCAAATTTGCCTCCATAGTAGATGAAGCCATACCCGATGTACCCGATGTATGAGGTCTGTCGGATCTGGGTTGGTCAAGACTTCATTCATCACTGCTTTGTCATGAGAGGTTGTTGCTCGTGTTCTTATTTGTTTTTCAGTGAGTAAGTGAGTTTAGTTTTACGCCGCACTCAAAAATTCCAGCTATATGACGGCAGTCTGTACATGATCTGAACCCCAGACAATCCAGTGATCAACAACATGAGAATCGATCTGCGCAACTGGGAACCGATGACATGTGTCAACCACGTCAGCAAGCCTGAGCACCCGATCCCGTTAGTCGCCTCTTACGACAAGCATGGACGCCTTTTGTGGCAAGCATGGGTTACTGAAGGCCTGTTCTACCCCGGGACCTTCACGGGCCAGTTGTTTTTAAACGCTTTACAACTGTATACACCATTAAAATTCACATCTCCTGTTTTATCAAGCAGTGTCCCTTTAATAAGTTAGTCTCACGATCCAGGTCAAGATCCTCTCCTGTGTATTTCGTCATCGCTACCATTAGGATCGGCCTCGCTACTGAAACACGCAGCCGTTGAAATACTGTTGTCGAGGAACATCTCCGAAAAAGCCAACCCACACCACGAAAAAGCACAGGTTCCGACAACGGATTCCCCTGGATACAATTCAATATGGCGGAGTTGATGACACTATATTGGCATCCCCTGTATCGCTCCGTCAGGGTTATTTGGCTCATTAAAGGTAAACTGTTATATTTCACTCCACGTGCTCGTGGGTAACGGTATAGATACAGCGTTGTTATCTTGTCTACAGCAAACATTCTGCATGTTTTGTGTAGAAAACATGGCTGCACAGGCAAACTGTAGCGCAAATAGGATTGCGCAAAAAAGAGAACATGACCAGTCTTCCTACATGCGCGCAAAGGAATAAATACTGGCAACGTACCTACCTCGTTCCGGTTCGAAAAAATAAAGTTAATGTGTTCTCATATTGCCAACCTCATATTTAATAATTACTCATGTAAATTATACTTCGATCATTTTAATTGCCACTCGTGGGAATCTGGTCGTGACTCACCACATGCACCTTCAGGTTTAGTGACACCTGACGACACGTGACATTTGACCACGTGTCATTTGACTCTGCGTGAGTAAACGTGACACCTGACGTCTTTGACGTGTCACGTTGCGTGATATTTGACACCATGAGAGGTTTCATTCCATATCACGTTTGACTTTACAGTTTAAATAATCTACTTCTGGACTATTTTTACTGTATTTTGTCGATTGATAAAAATACACTAAACACCAAATGAAACGTTACCCTCCTTCCTGTATGTTGGAGCACGGGCAAACCCAAAATAGAGTTGCGCAGCATAGAGAATATGACAAGTCTTGTTATATGCGAGCGAAGGTTGCCAACGTACTTCGGATCGAAACATATTTTTTTAGGTCAAAATTAAATATCGCCACCATCAAAGGTACACTCCCATTTCCTCACTAGGTTGTGCTCCTAGATTTCCTTCCCCATGTTTAATACTTACTCACGTGAAATATGTTTTATTCAACATTTTAAGCGCCATTCGTTGAATTCAGATCGTTCTTCGTCTCAATTACTCCTGCCAGCTTCCGGCTGAACGAAGTGACGGAACAAGAATAAGTGGAAATTGAAAAGAAATACAATGTTGCCGAATTTTATCATGAAACTGTTGGAGTTTATTTGTCTTATCTGTCATCGCCATTGTCAGAATTTTCGTAACACTGAAATCATAAGAATTACTCTATTACAATTTCATACATTCTGCAACAGTCTTTTCATGTTTTAATTGCTGAAAGGTTTAAAGGTTTATCTTTGTCTCAAAGCAGAAATGTATTTTAGCCTTTCTTTTGGACATGTACATCACTGGTTTTGTTTATTTTGGCATGGTCGAAAACAGGACAATTTAATTCTTTTCTGAAAACGATGCATTTCACCTAAATATAAATGCAATTTGAATATTTTTCATACTGTTCAGCTTTCTTCTAATCTAATGCTTTCTGAGATATCTTTGACAGTTTTACCGAAATTCATAATGATATTAAGGTAACGTTTGTTTTGGCATTTAGTGTATCTGTTTTACCATGCCAACCCACACACGCACCTCCTTCCTAACCAAGCCATAACACTGTGACATTTGGAAAACTGTGTATTTTAACTCACTTTACCACTGAATACTTCTTTGTGCCCTCATGATATCAGAAATGGGTGTTGAAGAGGACTTCAGACTAATCCGCTACAAGAAGAATTTAGACGCTGCCGCCGTCGCCGCATTCCGCAGGGACGTCCACCCCCACGGTACTATCCCCGCCCTCGTCGTCCCCGGTGAGGGGTCCGTACTGGAGTCAGGGGCCATGACCATGTACCTGGCAGACCGATACAAGAAACTCCTACCAGACCCCAAGTACCTCAAGGACTATTACGAGTACGTGAAAGGTCTTTCGTTTATGTTACGTCAGATTCATAGTTTATTTCACCATCGTTTACGGCACCACTTAAAATATGTATGGATATTTTGTCCGGTCACTGTTTTCTGCACTAACATGGCTTATTTCACTGTCGAGGGTTTATTGTCAGATCAAAGTTGACTAACCTGCCAGGGTCTGTTGCACAATCATGGTGTAATGATAGCTGCACTTGCATCATTATTGTATGACTACTGCACGGCTATGTTGAATTTACTTATGCCAGAAAATATCTATATTTCTCAATGTCTTATATCTTACCTCAAGTGAGGTAACCGTTCTCCGTTATATATGGAGACGCTGTTCTCCGTTATCATGTTCATGATGGGAGAAGTCATAATGGAAAGATACCAGTGTAAACTGGCACCAAGGCCGAAAACTATGTCCTCACAGTGTTATTTAGCAAATCTCACCCTGTGTGGCAGTGTTATTCGGTGTTAATCTGCGTGCCTACGTGTAATTAAGTGTTACTCGGTTTTACTCAGCGTTACAAGGTTTCAGGTGTCATTCATGGTTATTCGGTTTGACTAGGCCTACTCACTGTCCTTTGATGTTAAGTGGTATTACTGGGTATTGCGACTCGGTTTTGCTCGGCTTGCTCGGTACTACTCGGTAGTAGTCGGGAGTAGTCGGTAATAGTCGGTGTTTCAGCTTCATCGTGTACGCCAACACCACCCTGGACGAATTAATGGAGTTTTTCTGTGACATGTGGCTGCTGAAGTTTGTGGAAACAGAAGAGAGACAGGCGAGGATGAGAGACAAGCTGAATACCTGCTTTGACTATCTCTCCACCAGACTGGAAGGGAGAGACTTTCTCTGTGGAGACAAGTGCGTGTACCATAGCCATCAACTGACTTTAGCATTAAATTCGAAGCAGTAGAAAATTTGAGTCGTACAACAGATTTTAGTGTCGGAATAATATTCAGTTTGTTTCATATGTACATATTTTCTGGTGACCTGCTTGGGAATTTGATTTTTTGTTGGATTTGAAGCGGCTTTGAATAGTACTTTGAGTTTAAGCACACGTTGAACCACAAGCGGTTTGACATCAAAGTGAAAACCGTCACTAACAGAGTCTTAACATTGTGTAAAAGAAAAGGGACGTACCAGAGTCAGCTTACCATGCTCCTTCCAAGGCTAATTCAACAATTTTCACTGTATATGTCCCATTAAAAGTAAGCACGCATTTCAAACCTTCACATTGATACATGCAACACAAAAATCGAAGCAGTAGTTTGTGAGCTAGGGGCATATGAAGCTAAAAAAATCGTGATTTCCCGATTCCGAGTCAAAATCCCTGCTCAGAATTTGTATCGCTAACTTACCGATTTTCATGTTAATTTCACTGTATTCACAAACGACATACACCAAAACATGTTGAACTGATGACAGCTACCAGCGCGCTAATCGCCATTCATTCGGAGACACTTACCGTCAAAATGAGTTTACATACATTTATTCATCGCAAACATCCGATCGCCATTGAAGTCCCGTACTGAGAAAATACAGTCATCCGATGGGACATATTTTATTTATAGCCAGTCAGATCACTGGTTCTGTTCACACCCTTTCCTTTTCCAGTTAGTGACGGTATGTACCTTGATGACAGATTTTGCCTTACAACAATATGTGATATACTTCAATCTTACTACAAAACAATTTAGCAAACTAACATATTAATGCCGTATCTCAGTTGTATTGGTAGCCATCGAAATTCTCTAACTCTGTACTTATAATACTTGAGGTTGCACCAAATAAAGAAAGAAGGCCGTATCCATCAGGGGAGATAACTCCAATGATCTATCTTGATGTTTCATCTAAAGGTAGGACAAAAAAAAGTTATTATACATGTAGGACCTCATTCAGAGGTTCACTCGCTGACTCGCTCGCTCATTTCTATACTCATTTACACAAGTACGTTTCAGGCTGACCGCTGCCGACTGTGTTTTGGGCTACAACATTTACATCTTCGCTGTACTAAGAGACGGGGAACTTCTCCAAAACCATCCACGGATCAGGAGATATTATGACCATTTCAGGACAAGATCTGCCTTCCAAGAAACTACCAGGGATGACGAAAGCTACCTCAACACATTGAACCGATAAAGCAAGTTGCGTGTGCTAACAATTCAGTTAAATATAATCATCGATTCATTGTACATGGCTGGAAGTCGTTAAATAGCATGTGACCTTAGTACGTCACGATGGAATCCTCAGCTGCATTACATCTGTATTTCACTTATCTCGCAAATAAATAGTTGATTAATTATAGTGTTAACTTTTTTGTTAAATCGTTTCTTTCTTCAGTGCTACAGAAGAGAATATGGGTAAGCCATATAAAAGTACCCCCACCTTGTAACTGTTACATTGTTCTTTTTTTTTCAACGAAATATTTTGTTTCTGTCAGACCATTCAGTGATTTTCTATACACAATATATTTCAGGGATAATATTTGTGCCCAATATTCTGTAAAAGTGAACGTATTTATTTTATGAAGGCAAACAGGTGCAGATTGTGTAAATACATGTCTTTTCGGTTCCACTCAAAATGGGGAATCAGTTCCAGGAGAAATAATAGTTAGAAGAGAGGAATGTACTATTCCTATGTACTAGATAAACGATTTAATCGACCCTATATTTAGAACGAGTACAGTTGCGATATCTGGATTTCCAGGTCAGTGAATACCAACATTTCCCGCTCTGAGTGGCCCGAGTAGATCACGGGTGTAACAGTAACGCTGGTTATACTGAATGCTGAGACCATGGGTGTATAGTAATTCAATACTTCTAAGAGGGATGTCGAGACAGTAGACAGCAAGGAGTCTAAGGACCCCGGTCTGTTATGTATCATTGTATGCAAATTATCATTTAAACTATTATTTTGTACCTTAGAGGCTTGTGCTAGTGTTAGCACTAACCTATATATACTAGTTTATTTACACCCCAGCTGTTAACATTGAAACGCGGAAACTTTAGTGAATGAGTTTAGTTTTACGCCGTCTTTTAGCAATATTCCAGCAATATTACGGCGGTGGACATCAGAAATGGGCTTCGAAGTTTGTGCACATGTGGGGACTCGAACCCGGGCGTGACGAACGAATGTTTTGCCAAGTGGCTACCAACATCCCTGGAAACTTTTGACTGATGTAAAGAAAGACTTCGACTCGGTTTCAAAGTACAAAGTAAACGTGAAAGTCATTGTACACATGACTTTATTAGAAGGATGTCCATTACCGCCCTATTACACCCCTTTACGTGAACCGTCGGGTCGGGCCAAGGAGCCTCTGCTTTTAATCTCTGGCGCCTGTAGTCTCGTTCGATGATATGTGGCTTATCAAGTATCCAGTTGTGGTATCTTCGTGAAGTACTGACGAGTGAAATCATTCGTGATATGACACAGTTGAGGCATTTGTCCATTGACAGAGGAGACCTTGTCCTAGATATCAGTATTCAACGGCCATGTTTATCGCTCCGTTCGTTATACTTCTCTGGCACTGCAGTCCGTGTGGCTCAAAACCGGACCGATTAATTGCAGTCGAACTCAGAAACTAATAAACATGTAATACTCACTGGCATGCTGATTATAGTCAAAATATCAGACCAACAGTGTGAAATTTTGTCAGAATTTATGTCTCTCACTGAAATATTGACAGGTTCGCTATTTGTTATGATGGAGGAGTGCAAAGAACAGTCAGTTCAATTCCAGAAATAAAGCATTGTTCTTGGCTGAATTAAGATTTCACCTTTTATTCATTTCACATGCTTTCAAAATTTGTAAGTATTCAGTAACAATTATGGTTCTAAACTTTAATTCAGTTTCATATGACAAGAATGCCATACAGAGGTCCTGTACAACGTTATGTAATCAACACAGAGTTTATCTCGGCAATACTACATGTGGGCTCGAACCTCAAATTGATCACGAGAATGGTGTGCAAGGTCCTTACTCGTCCTTACTCACTTAAACGCAGAGAGATTGTATAAAATCTCCTGTTGTTTTAGCGAAGACCGTGTCCCTTTAATAAACAAAAACCATGTCGCTATTAAGGTCAAGGTCAAGGTCTTCCCCTGTGTGTTTCGTCATCGCCGCCGTTATGACCGGCCTCGCTGCTCAAATACCAAGCCGTTTAAATACTGCCATAGGCGGACATAAGCTTCCAAGGAACAAAGAACAAGATCACCTCCGAAAATCTAATCCACTTCTCGAAAAGGCACAGATTCCGACAACAGATTCTCCTGGCTCGATACAACATGGCGGAGTTGATGACTCTATACTGGCATCCCTTGTTTCGCTCCGTCAGGGTTATTTGGCTCATTAAAGGTAAACTGTCATATTTCACCTCTCGCTGGTAAGTATTAATACAACCTTCTTATCTTGTCCACAACTGACACTTTTTCTATATTTATGTATTGTGTAGAAAAACATGGTTACATCAATATAAGATGATTCTCAAGTGAAATATATGATCGGGACTCAGAACATGAGTCGCGTCATCAAATGAAGTGATACCTGCCCACTCATGACATTTGATCATGTGTTATGTGACTCATCCTGACCTCATGTGACGCCTGACTCTATTGACATTTGACGCCATTGGACATGTTATTCCATATCACATATGACATCACAGTCTACATAATAATGTAATTTTGTGCTATTTGATTGCATTCTTCGTGAGAAGAAAGGCGCATACCAAGCCATTATTTGTGTAAACCTGGCAGGTCCCAAATCTTTATATTTAGGTAGTATTGAGGGCCTGCCAACATTTCTAGCAACAATCATGTGTAAGCCCGGGCCCTTTTATCATTGTGGTGGCTACGCCCCTGGTAAGGAATGTCTGTTTCACCATGCTGAAACTATACCCGTGTACAATACGCGCAAAATATTTGCTTGGTTGTCTAGTATAAATATTTGGGGTTCTTTAATATAATTATTAACAAACCTTAGTGGAATCGAAATACTCTTAACGTTTTCATATCTACAAACAAACCTAGCAGTAGATGTTATGCGTCAGATTGAACAATGACAGCTACATAGCAAGCTATATTGACGTATGATGGACACATCCTTCAAAGCCATCGCGCGCACTGACCGTCTATTGTCTGGCGACCGTAGCTGCATCGCCGGACAAGATATAGTCATGTAACAATACAGCAGCGACGCACCGCCAATTCAAGACAATGTATCGTTGATTCATTAAGGTATCAATCAAAGTCAAACATAGGAGGACGATTACTATAAAAGTCAAGCATCTTCACTGGTCAGTACACAACACCACTGACAGTAAACTGCTTGACTGTAATCGTTCCTTTTCTTCTTATGAAGGTAAGAACCATTTACACCTTGTTACCTGATACTGTTGTCTTATATATGTATGGAATAATCTAGACAGATTATGACTTTATTGGTTGCTCACTTTCTAGTATATAACCACTGGGACACATAGACTTTGCATGCGTAATTATCCGTTGTTTGCATACATATTATAAGTATTTGTTATTTCACACATGATGGATCATGCACGATAAGTTGTATGTTTTAAGATATGTCTATTCCTAAGGTAAGTGAATGGTGTAACTTTGCAAAGACATAAAAGCAGTGTGAGAACGTGAGATGACCTATTGAAAATGTTAGTTGTATGGTGCCTGAAATGTGTTGTTTCTCACCTCCAAATCCAACCACTTCATGAATAGGGGATTTGTTTATTTTTTCGTCACCTAATCCTATTTTGTTCAGAAGTTTTTGACTAATGCAACTGATTGATGCTCCTGTGTCTATGAGTGCATTTGTTATTTTGTCTGCAAAGTGTACTAGTATGGTGTTCTTGTGTAGTGGTGCAATGAGGGATATGCCCTTTTGTGTATGCCTGACATTTGCACTTGACAAAGTGTCAGGCGAAAATCCCTAGGCCGTATGAGAGGGGCTGCTTTGGGGAGGGTTATGGGGATTCCTGCTTGTCATGACATTTGGTGTAATGAACTGAGCTTTTTGAGCCTTCCTACACATTCTAATTGTATGGTTGTGTACCATATTGTAATTCTGACATATCGAATGAAAACCTGCACAATTTGCCAGTATGGCGAATTGGAGTATGCGGCTCTAGCAGCAGCTCTGTGGCTCCTATACTGTTGAGGTGTCTCCGTCTGACGTCTTGACTGGTACTGGGAGACTCCTGATAAAAATCCCGTCTTATGTGCTGATACTGTTAACGGTAAGGCCTGTAGTTGTTCCTTGATGGAGGTATTTGATATTCATTCTGCTGGTATTGCGCTGGTTCCTGGCTTTGTTGAAAGCTTTGACTGTGGTATCCTGTCATTGCATGCGGTTTGTGTCTAAAGGATCGCCTGTATTGGTCTGGCTGTGGTCAGTTGGTCCTGTGGTTGCTTTGGGGATGAAACGAGCATCTCTTTCAGGACGTCCACAAGGTTACTTATTTGCTCATCCTTCGTAGACATTGCATTGACAGCTGCCGATTTCTTCCGGTTAGCCATGACTGATTCCGCCATTTTGCCTTTTGCCTCAAGATCATCCAGTGTATGAATATCATGCATCAGCACTATCTCCTTGATTTGTGGCTGGAGTCCATCTATGATGAGGGTTACGACGTACGTTTCATCCATGTTAATGTGTTGAAAGTAAGAGTTGGCTCTCAGGAGATAGTCCCCTATGCTTTCTCCCTCCTTTTGTACTGGGCGCAAATTAGAAGCATTGACCTTTCTCCTTGTGACATACTTCAGTTTGAAGGCAGCTGATAAATGCTGAAATGTGTCTTTTTGTCCAGCTTCTAGTATTGTTAGCCACATTTGTGCGCCGTCTTTCAAACACAGCATAAAAGCTGCTGTCTTTTCCTGGTCATCATCCATATCACTGAGGAGAGCCCATTGGTCAAATCTGTTGAGCCAGGTTGTAGCACATTCCTGTTCCTTGCCATGAAATTGTGGCAGTGTCTGCAGGGCAAGCATAGTGGCCATATGTTTTCTTCGCTGGTTGCGCTGGCTGTGTTGGATGTGTTGCTGCTGTTCTTGTTGTATTTGTAGATGTTCTTGTTTTTGTATTTCTAGTGGTGCTTGTTCTTCTTGCTGTGCTTGTAGATGTGCTTGTGGTTGTTCAGGTTGTGTTGGCTTGATTTGTGATCGTTCTTGTTCTTCTTGGACAGGTCCGAGTTTCCGAAGTTGATAGAAGTTCGTAGGCGTCGCTCCTCTAGACATGTAGGGCTTTTTCGGGGTCGGAATCGAATCTGTTTCCACCAACTTTAATCAAGCTTTTGGCCCATGTTTGGGAACTTGATTATACCTTAATAAGAAGAAGAGGAACGATTACAGTCAAGCAGTTTACTGTCAGTGGTGTTGTGTATTACAGAACTGGATACAATTGATAAACAGAAATACATGATATATGAATTGACAATAATATCAATGCATGACATATATAAAACAGAGATACATGGCAAGGCAAGGCCTATGAATTAACAGTCATATGACTGCATGAAATGTATAGAAACAACCTAACTATATCACGTCAGTATTTGTATTACTAAAGAGGATCTAGATCGACAGGGGATATAGCAGTAGGTAGAGCTAAGCACACTTTCATGTCTAGAGAGGATAAATATTGCGACATGTAAGAGAAAATGAATACATACATATATAAGCTTGACTTAATACCTCTAAGATGCATAGTTCCTCAAATGATAATAGATAGATATACACAATCATATGCATACACATTGAGGAATAGACATATCTTAAAACATACAATTTATCATGCGTGATCCATCATGTGTGAAATAACAAACACTTATAATATGTATGCAAACAACGGATAATTACGCATGCAAAGCGTATGTGTCCCAGTGGTTATATACTAGAAAGTGAGCAACCAATAAAGTCATAATCTGTCTAGATTATTCCATACATACATAAGACAACAGTATCAGGTAACAAGGTGTAAACGGTTCTTACCTTCATAAGAAGAGGAACGATTACAGTCAAGCAGTTTACTGTCAGTGGTGTTGTGTACTGACCAGTGAAGATGCTTGACTTTTATAGTAATCGTCCTCCTATGTTTGACTTTGGTTGATACCTTAATGAATGAAGGATACATTGCCTTGAATTTAAATCGTGACTGGCGGTACGTCGCTGCTGTATTGTTACATGACTATATCTTGTCCGGCGATGCAACTACGATCGCCAGACAATAGACGGTCAGTGCGCGCGATGGCTTTGAAGGATGTGTCCATCATACGTCACTATAGCTTGCTATGTAGCTCTCATTGTTCCGAACCGGACGCATAACATCTACTGCTAGGTTTGTTTGTAGATATGAAAACGTTAAGAGTATTTCGATTCCAGTAAAGTTTGTTAATAATTATATTAAAGAACTCCAAATATTTATACAACAACCAAGCAAGTATTTTGCGCGTATTTTACACGAGTATATAACCCCCGTCACGATTCAGGCGGCAGAGGCGGCATGATGTCGGAGTGCAAATGTCTGGAGATTCCTGGAAATTGGAACTGAATTGGAAACTTCTTACACCATTCGAAATGCATTCCTACCGAACGGGTCAATTCTTCTAACATGGCAGAATGTTGTGAACGTATTCAAAACGTTCGAGGTACATTCGAAGTGGAAAAATGTCGAACGGCATCTGACGTGTATTATAACTGCATTCTGCGTATTCTTATTGCAGTCTAAGTATTCTGAACATATGCCAGGGAAACAGGGAGTGGTTCATAGGTTTACTCTATTCTCCACATAACTGTTTTCATAGATCCAGTCTTCCTTCCTAACCTATAACCAAAATATTACATTTTAAACTCTTCAATATTTTATGCATTTGTTAATTTAGAATACCCTGAATAATTCAGAAATGGGTGTTGAAGAGGATTTCAGACTAATCCGCTACAAGCCAAACACAGATGCAGCCGCCAACATCGCCTACCGCAGGGACGTCCACCCCCACGGCACTATCCCCGCCCTCGTCGTCCCCGGTGAGGGGACAGTACTGGAGTCAGGGGCCATCAACATGTACCTGGCAGACAGATACAAGAAACTTCTGCCGGACCCCAAGTACCTCAAGGACTATTACGAGTACGTTGAACTGACTGTCGAAAAATGTCTATATTTCTCAATGCATGTTTTAACCGAAATGAGGCAAACAGGATGTAAGACTAATGATTATTATGTAAGCCGAGGTTGTTCCCTTGCTCAAGCCAGAATGTGCTCAAGCTGTTCGCTGTTTTTCGAAATTTGCCGCTTTTACTCTTTGTGACACAAAGGTATTCGAAGTTACTCTGGTAAAAATTCAATTAGCGAAACTCAGTTTTACTCAATGATTGTAAGTTTGTGTTGTGACCTGAGGTTGTTCGATGTGAATCTGCATACCTCCGTCAAGTCCGTGTTACTCGCCGTTACTTAGTGTTACTCGGCTTTACGCAGCGTTACTAAGGGCCTGTTCGATTATTGCGAAACTGGTTCTTGTTTCTGAGACTGATTTCTCCTGTTATAAACGAGTGTGTAGTTCCGGATACATGGTTTCTAACTGGTTTCTAGATTCATGAACGGATGAATGGTTTAACCATCCTGTTTCACAAACATCGGTATCTCTCACAACATTATGCGCTTTGTCAAGCTCTTTGGTGTTTAAGATTCCACAGTTTCAAAAATGTTTCTTAATGTAACCCAAAAGCTCTTTGAAAATTAAAGATCCATTTTTTTCTGTATGGCTTTCAGGCGATTATGCACTTAAAGTCATGTAGGAGATGGAAGCCTGGAAAGGACTAACAGGTGTTACCTGATGTATTGATGTAAGCCACATAGCTACATCATGCCCTATGTTTATCCAGACGACTACATTAACAGAAAGGGATTCCATTCAGTGATCGTACAAACTGTGTTCCGCCATGTTTGTTGTGAGAGAACGTGAAGCCGAAGCTGACAGACCTGCCTCGGAGATGGTTCCGGAACCCAGATTTAGGTTCCGACATAATCGGGTTCTGCCAACGTGAACCAAAACCGTTTCAGCACAATCGAATATGCCCTAGGTTTCACTCTGTAACAGGTCTTTAGCGAGATGAACTGTCTCACTCGCTCACTGTTGTACAGTGTTATTCATTGGGATTAGGTGTTGCTTCTTTTACCGGTTGTTACTAGATGTTAGGTGGCATTACTTGCTAATGCAAGGTGTGGCTCGGTATTGCTGTGTTAAACTCGGTACTACTCGGCAATATACGGTAATACTCGGTGTTTCAGCTTCATCGTGTACGCCAACACTACTCTGGACGAACTACTGGAGTTTTTCTACGACATGTGGCTGATGAAAGTCGTGGAAACAGAAGAGAGACAGGCGAAGATGAGAGACAAGCTGAATACCTGCCTGGACTATCTCTCCACCAGACTGGAAGGGAGAGACTTTCTCTGTGGCGACAAGTGCGTGTGCCATAACCATCAGCTGACGTTATGTTTCAAAGCAGTAGAATTTAATTCTTTTGTGTCACACAATAGATTTGAATGGAGGGATACTTTCCAATCTGTTTCGCTGGTATATGTATTGTTATGTCCTGCCTGGAGATGTGATTTTTATAGGGTTTGAAGTCTGCTTTGATCAGTTCAAGCACTATATGATATACAGTAATCTTATATCCACGATGCTCTACCTACCTAACATTCTTACATACAGATTATATTTATATTAATATCAAAACCCTATCGTAATAGTAACTGCAGGAATTCATTAACCCTGTGCGTTAAATTGTGGCGGTTACGTCAAATAAACAAAGAAGGGCCCATCCTCCAGGGGAGATAACTCCAATGCTCTATCTCGACATTACAGCTTAAGGTGGATGAAAATTCTTACACGCGTTTTACCATATGCGTAGGACTCACTCATATACGTTTCAGATTGACCGCAGCCGACTGTGTACTGGGCTACGATATTTACATCTACGCTGTACTAAGAGACGGGGAACTTCTCCAAAACCATCCACGGATCAGGAAATATTATGACCGTCTCAAGTCAAGATCTGCCTTCCAAGAAACTATCAGAGAGGACTATAGTTATCTCAGTTCTTTCAAGAGATGAAACTGACAGCTAATCTAGAGATAATTATCGATTTATTCTGTACGGCTCTCAGTCCTGACATAACATGTGACCCCAGTACGTCCTGATTGTCAAAAGCGCAACACCTTGATTTCCGATATCTCGCAAATAAACAGTTGATTATATTGTGTGTAGTCTAAGCCTGTTTGTGAAAAGGCTTCGTTCCCCAGAACATATTCCGCATCGAAGCTGGGTGATATAGGCCTAAAACTCAAAATCGGCGAAAAACGGGCAGTTGATAACTTTACACGTGCCAAAATGCATCTTGAAAAACAAATGCCATCCATCACAAAACAGAAACAGTGTTCAATCACACTGCATGTATAGTTGGTGATCGCAAAATACATCGACTGGTTGCTTGTATACCCACCGTTGGATTCGTCAGACTGACAGTAAACCCATAACATGGTCGAAGGATATGGTATGTGAGCACAAACGCAGGCTACTTTAGCATACAATACGAAACAGGCGAGACACAGTGACAACAGAATACAACCTAGTACAGGTAACCAGAATGCTTCTGTTTCCATATGCGTAAACGAATTTAGAAGGGAATCCAATTGTTGTATAGAGCATTGTCAAGTGTTTTGATTCAGCTGTTGAAAATAGACATTGTACTGGTCTCCATTTTGAATTAATTTGATATATTGTAGAATGATAGATTTAAATAAATAAATCTTTCTTGTTGAGATTAAGGACTTATCGAATACACCTACAGAAGCGGGTGTTACTGGTACATGGCTGACAGCTGAGTTGATTAAGTTGAATTTAATTCATGTTATTAAACTAATGCAATGGCAGACAATAACTTATTTAACAAAACAAACTGAAAGATAACAAGAAAAATACCCACTCTTTTTCTTTCAAAATTGTATTTTAAATTTATTTATAATATCACATTGTACAAGTATGACATCAATATTTCAATTTAAACCATGACTGTTTTGTTTCAGTTCGTAGTCTAACCAACCCAGAGAGTAGTTAGACTACGACCGGGACTACGTTTTAAATGTCTGCTTTCATGTTGGAATCTGACAGCTTTAAGTCACATCGACGTTTGCCACTTACAGTCATCCAACCAAAAGTAGGCGCAGATTGTTGCAATTGAAAATGTCTTATGAAACAATAGGAAAAAACAGCAGTGCATAATTGTTCCATAAGACCTTTTTTTCAACAATCTGCGCCTACTTTTGGTTGGATGGTTGTAACTGGCAAACGCCGATGTAAAGTACAGATGTCAGATTCCAACATCAGAGCAAACATTTAAAACGTAGTACCAGTAGTAGTCTAATATCTGTGCTGAAACAAGACAGTCATGGGTTAATGGAACCATAAAAAGTAAAAGCAATGCATACTGCAGAATGTATTTTATTCACCTAAGATACACAAACTTTCATTTTGTGACCGTAAGGTTGACAGAAATGTTGATGCCCTCGGTACTGGTCATTTGCAAAGCTCGGGACTTCTCGCAGGAACTTGATGACATGGTTGTCGTTTCATTTTTTCGCTTTCTTGGTTTCCCTTGCACTATCCTGCTCAGAGTCGCCTCTTGTTCAGTACAGATATGCTTGTAGTTGCGAATGGCGTTACTCCTGTGACCGGTTGTTTTTGCAATCAACTGCTCATCAACACCTGAGCGAAACAGCCGCGTCGCACACGTCGCTCTCAACGAGTGATTTGTGTAGAAACCTGAAAAGACAAATGTTAAGCCAATCAAAACAAGTCAGGAGGTGAATTGATGCAATATTTACATATGTCAAGAAATGTTTTGTCATTCACAGCTCACTAAATTACTGGCAAAGAACCGTATGGTTCAAGGTAGAAATGTATAATGTTTTCATTGTGGTTTTTTTGACACTGTAAAGTTAATAATGGTAATATGTTGTGAGTAATGCAGTCTTTAGATAAAAGAATGTGAAACTCTTACCACTGAATCCGGCAGGAGCGCACAATCTGGATACAGTTTTACTCAGTGTGTGCTCTCCTACGGGCGACACTGAATACCATCGATCAGGCCTGGGTTTACTTAGTGGACGTAAGTATAAAACTGTAGGAGCATCAGTAGGGCGAAGACCAAGGTACTTCCGGTACATTTGGACGATGCACCTATGAGATACATCACTAGCATACGCAGTAACACTTTTGGGTGAAACATGGTAGTCCTTCAAACCACGCTGATTACATTTACTGACCTTTTCATGGTAGCGTATGAATTCACCCTGGTCATTTTCTCCATTCTATAGACTTCTCTGTTTTCTTTGGCACAGTCTTCTTGCTCATTTCCGTAACTTCCCGATCAGATAAAGGTTCACTGAAATGTTTATTTGTAAATTTCCTCGCATATTGCCTTTCCATCTCTTGTGAAAGTGCATATATCATATCATATCATCATCGCTCGGAGACATGATAAGAGATTCACTTGTCTGTGTCTTAAACAACTCACTCTCAATCTCTTGGGAAGCTACATACATGACATCATCCTCACTTGACGGCATGTCACGATGTTTATCAGCAGTCTGCAAATTCTCACCAACGTTGTCGTCGTTATCGCTAATATCACTGTACAGAGTAGCATAATTTATCGCAGAAACTGCATAAACACTTGAGCTCAAATACCTTTGTGAGCACGGAAAATCTTCTTCTTCAGACCTTCTGAACACATTTGTGGCTGACACTGGCAATGGCGGTGAATGTGAAAGCATGTATCTTGATGAATGTTTGCGCATGCGGGAAAATTATTCACGAATACCTCCTGTTCGGGTCAAACAAAAATTCAACCATTCGCCACTAACCGAGAATAACATATCAATTTCTACAATTACTCTGCGCATTCCGGGCCACATTACGTTGTCAAACAGCCCCTATCGTGTTCAGATATATCAGATGGCACGTGCTGTAAGTGACATGTGAAAGCACGTGCAACGCGAAATTTTCAGGACCTGATGGGTGAAAATAAAAACGTGAGAGCGCAGCAAAACATAGTGCATTGAATTTATCATTGTTTTGATAACGTTTAATGTACATGTACACATTTAATATTATGTGTCATGGTTTAAGTCGGTTAGACCACTCGGACTAAGTTGTTAGTAGCGCCTCGTGATCTAACTAACAACTTCAACGATTAGACGCCAGGTCCTCGTGATCTAACCTATACATATTCATATACATGTATAAATCATTTAATGTTAGATCAACGCCTTTGCCAATGGTTGTTATGATGGAACGACTGTTGTCCTCACCCTCTTCCTTCACGTCACGTCTTTGTCCTGAACGTCGTCCACACCGTCACAGTGGTTGTTGTGGCTGTTGTCAACTTCATACAACAGCACATTATTGTTCACATAACCGGACGAGACAAGCATCATTCTGTTTGTCCCCTGAACACAAAATGTGTGGAGTCAAATACGATTTCTAGTTTGTCACTCTCAACATATTCCGGACGATTCAACGATTTTGTCAACACTTCCTGTTTAATAGAAATATTTCTTCTGCCCTTAGGTGTAAAAACACGAAGTGGTAGACAGTTCTCTTTGAGGAACTGTATTCGTCTTCATCGTCTTCAAAGGCTTTCTCTGCTTCCATCTTGAGGAGGTCACTCGTGACACCCTGTCATCTTAACACCTAGCTTAGAGGAAAGACACATGTGAGATGATGTTGACGAGTCAAAGACATCCCCCGAGATGGTTAACTTGCAAGTCACAATCAAACTTCATCTAAACATATCAAGGCTTTTGCTCGGTCAGCTACCATAGGAAGAACACTATAATATAATTCGTATACATGTAATGAGACCTATTTACTGATATTACACCCCTAAGAGATAGGGTAGATCCATCTGAGCTTTAAAGATAGGTAGAATAGGCCTTCAGCAACCCATGCTTGCCATAAAAGGTGACTATGCTTGTCGTAAGAGGAGACTAACGGGATCGGGTGGTCAGACTAGCTGACTTGGTTGACACATGTCATCGGTTCCCCATTGCGCAGATCGATGCTCATGTTGTTGATCACTGGATTGTCTCGTCCAGACTCGATTATTTACAGACCGTCGCCATAAAGCTGGAATATTGCTAAGTGCGACGTAAAACTAAACTCACTCACTCACTTTAAAGATAGTGCACAGGCGCTACTACATCGGCAGGTTGCTACATTCACGGAGATCCAATGTCCATCGACTGGGTACATTCTCGCAATTAAGGAACCAGATGTTCATATCTGTTGCAAGGATAACATTGATCGGATAAAGCTCGCAAATCTCGCCACGACCCAACTTCAGCATTACAATGGCAGGTAACGGGGCTCCGAAACTGAAATTGTTCTGGCTCCCTCATTCCCTGCTCCGTCCGTGTTGACCGTCTTATCGTGTATGTGTAATATTCATCATGATAGTTGATTATTAAACTATTGATCTGTGTTGTTAGAAATGCCGCCACACTGCGCGAACTGCAATCATCACATGTGCGTTTGTTGCTCCAATTTAAAGGCACTTATTCGCTCCACACTTGAAATAACATATAATGCATTTCTCTAAATAATACTAACTATCATCCCCCAAGGTAGCTACCATATAATTTGTCAGCCTCCTACAGATCTTGTGAATTTAGCTGGCGAATACGATGCTAGGGATTATAAGTCTTCTATTGTATCAATAGAAGGGTAAAGTCAGTGCATAAGCCCTAATATAATAATATGGGTAGAAATAATAAAATGTGTGAAACTGTGCCTTTAAGGTAGCAAGCAAATGGTAATTTGAAAAAGTGCGATCGTTCCCGAGTTGTTTGAAACGTGGTTGCCATGCTTTGGAAATTCACAGTTCGTTCAAAGGGTCAGTCTGTCTCACAGTCCCTGAACTAAATTATTTTTTTGACTTCCAAGTCCTGTCTGCAGTGCTAAAACCTTAAATTTATCAAATCTAGATTTCCTCAGCTTCTTTACCTCTGGTCTCCCTGGGGCTCCATTTCCGTTTATATGTGCTAGTTTGTTACTGTCAAAATTATATGTATCCAGAGACAGAGCATTAGTCTATCAAAGGGTTTACACGTTGTTGAGAAAGATATCGCTATTGAACCTGTAATTGTTAGTCTTGTGAACCTACACCTTATGGAACGCAAATCGAAAAGAGCGTTGCGTAGAACGAGAACCTTAGCTATAAAAAATCTGTTTCCACAATTCAGCACATTGCTTACACAACAGGCTCGTTTCCTGTTGACTGGGTACCGTCGTATTGCGCGACGTAGACTCATTCATTTAACTGGATACGTCAATATTACTCAGTATAATCTGATACACCTAAGCACTTGTATCTTGCATCACTACCCTCCTTTTAATCTTTTAAAACGCGTTGTACAACGTGCTGTATCGTGCAGAGAACTCTGACAAACGGAAACCTGGAAATCTCAAGATGAGGTTCTACCGTTAAAAAAATGTGTTATTCTAGTACGAAATTGATATTATATCAAACTCTTTGTGCGTTACAGAACTACATTGAATAAGCGCAAAAACACTTATGTGTAACCAGTGAGACAAATGCATTGTGAATCATTTTACCGCCTCATCAAACAGGGAACGTCTTGGTTAAGGTCTTGCTGTCTACACCTCGCCATAAAATATAGAAATACTGCGTTATTAAAGTTTAAAATAAAAATTCATTTAGAAATACCATTTTCTTTCGGAACAAGAAATTGGAATTCAGTGTAACAAGAGTTGTTTCTCACGAGAAAATTCGGATCGGATGAAAAGTCACATGTCACTGTCTGAATAGGTCAATGAGACTCATGTTTCTGTTTGACTTATCATATCCAGAATAGAAATTATAAAGAGGATTAACTGAAATCTCATCCCTTAAACAATCCTATGAATTCTCCCCTTAAGACAATCTGAGTGAGATAATGAAATTACTTGTCTGATAGACTGGACACCGTTGGAAGCATCTAAGGAAGCTATCAAACATTAATTTCTCTTCTTAATTTCACTGTTGTATCGTCATTCTGTGTAATATGCTTAAGTTAAATGCGATCTCTCGTTGACCAGAGATGTGCGTGGAGGACGATTTTGAGTTTATCCACTACAAGCCCAACGACGAAGATAATCCCACAGCCGTCGCCGCCTACCGCAAGGACGTCCACCCACATCTCCGACCTCCTCGTCCCCGCCATGCTTATTGCACTATCTGCCACGTTTGTTGGACTGCCTGCACGGTTACTAGACTATCTGCATGATTTATTGAACTATCTGCCACACTTATTGAACTATCTGCCCCACTTATTGAACTATCTGCCACACTTATTGAACTATCTGCATGGCTTACTGCACTATCTGAATGGCTTATTGCACGATCCGCCTCGCTTATTGAACTATCTGCATACTACTGCACTATCTGTATGGCTTATTTCACTATATTAGCCATATGGGAAAGAGGACACAGAGAAATATTTTTCATGTAAGTCGCAATGGGGGGGGGGGGGGGGGGGGGCGGTTACTAGGCTAGTCAATCTACGAAATGACCTCAAACTAACTGCAAAGGAAACAAATCCAACTGATTCGTAAACTTTATGCGTCTATCAACCATCCACAAAAATCAACCAAATTCGGTGATGCAAAATTGAAAATTTTATCGCAGATACCAGAGCAAATACTTCGCCCTGTAGACCGGAAGTATTACGAGGGGAGAAAATTTAACGCGTTAGAAGCAGACGACGAATGTTGTTTCAGAATCTTCATACATGTGAGTGTCCGCTTGTTTGTGAAAAAAAAAATCACAAAAAAAAGAAATAAAAAGGAAAAAAAACATTGTCACTATATCAATTTCTACAAATGATTGGCAGCTTCAGTCAACAATAAGTTGGTGACGTCTGTCAAAATGATAAAAATGTATGGAAGCCCATTTTAGCCAAAACGTTGTTGTTGCATTAGCCTAGTGTAGCCATATAAAACTTCCATCTGGAACTGTTCTAGCCTGTTTCCTTGTTGCCAATCTGTCTTTTGTTTCAGATACATTTATGTACACATTTGTCTTTGTTTTAGAAGCATCGTTTTAATTGTTTTGAATCATATCAGTTTGGAGCTAAACCAGGAGACATGCATTTGTGGTGAGTTGTTGTTTATTTCGTTTTTAATTTAAAATCTTTAGTTCAAATTATTTTCAAAGCAACATTTTTTCCTTTATTTCCAGTTTCAATTATCAATTTCTTTATGGAAATATTTAAGTACTGAAGTTTACTTAGTTATTTTGCTATTTCCAAATACTCAAACTGTGGTTTTTGTATGTCCATTGGTGTCAATGGAGACCTGCACTTTATGTGGGGATTCTCTCAGCGATTGAAGACCCGTTACACAGTTGAGAGAGAAAGGGTGTAGTACAATTAATAGATGTAGGTTTTAAGGAATGCCACAATTACCAAATTATCACAAAATTATTACAAATTATCTTCTCATGAAAACACGCCTACCATACGGTCACATACTGGTGGCATCAATATGTTAAGGAAAAGTGTTTGTTTAGCGTAAAATCTGCAAAAGTCAATGAGAGGAAAAGAGGAAATGATGTGTATCCAGTTCGTACAACAGATTTTGAAAAATCAGTAGTTGCTGTCTGTGTAAGAAGAAATGATGACTGGTCCGAACATGCTATGAACTGACTTGAGACTGTATTGGCAGACCTACCCGCAGTTGATGCTGTGAACCATAAAAAATGCAGTGTTAATTTTCGCACAGGAACACAAATGCCAAATGAGATTGACACAGCATGCCATGGAAAATAAACACCTGGTCGTCCAAAGAAAAAGACAGGGACTGATTCAGGGTGAACAAAAAGTTCGAAATGTGAAGATGCCTTCTCACTAGTAATGAAACAACTTGAAGATGACGACGTGGAATAGGTATTCATCTTGTATCTAGTGAAAAAGATGGAGACTGTGTGTCAAGAAGAGGTTTTTAGTCCAGACCACATGAAAAACAAGGTTCTCCGTTACGTCACTTTGGAACATATGTTTCAGTCACAGACGTGAACGGCAAAGGCAGTATTCTCACTTTCACCAGATCAATTCTCCAAGAGTTTTATGAAAGACCAAGACAAAATCCTGAACAAGAAAAACTGTCTATTGTTAGAATTTTCAGCCAAACCCATTATAGCCAAAATACAATAACTGCTTGTAGAAAAAGCAACATATCCAATGCTAGATGACATAGCATCAACAAAGACAAATGTGGATTATCTACCAGAACCGCTGAAGTTATTTTTGAGAGAAATATTCCATATCACAGCTAACAAAATTGCTGCAATAGGTGAAGCTGTTATGCAGGCAGCACGCCTATGGATTCTGTACGGATTCTGTGCCTCTTAACTTGCCCTTGGTGTCCAGCTACTCCATCATTTCATATCAAGGTTTCTTCTTGATATCCTCAACAACATTGGCTTTTCCGCATCTTACTCAGAGGTACAGAAATTTGAGCTTAGCGCCGTAGCTGTACAAGACAGTGCTAACAACGTTCCAAATGGCACATGTCTTCAGTTTATAGCGACTACGCCAGGGTACATCAGCAAGAAAACTGTTCTTAGGAAAAATCCAATTCCACAGGAAATAGCTGACATAGCTAAAATCAATATTGTGGACTATGTAGGGGTACCTGGTTCCTTGGTCTTTGACATTCTGCAGGAAATGGAAATCCAAGATAAAACCTGGAAAATGGACTTTTGGATATCACTCCTTTATTTGTGTTAATATGTTTCTGACGTGCAAATCTCGACCATTGACCTTTGACCTTGACAAATGACATTTCCGGAATTTTCCTGGCGTCCAATCTTTTGTATGCTTTAGGACACTCCAATAGTGACAAAACTGATAAAAAAATTCTGTTACAATTAGTTTGGGGTTATGTTAATTTTCACGTAGATTGACTAGCGTATACACCAATTGGTGAACGTTGAACGGCTACTTGTGCAAATATAGGATTTCATTAGTTAAAGACATTATGCCGGAGCTGTTTCATTCAAATACACAAAGAATAACTCAATAAGTATTTTGTTTACTTGTACATACATCAAGTATGTAAACTCTTGGAAATAACAGTTGCAGAAAAGAAAAGAAAAAAACCCCAAAAAACCAAAAACAACAGAAAACAAAACAAAAAAACCACAATATTGCAAAAGATAATACAATACGTCTGCAGGAAATGATGTGAAACGTAAGAAATCTGACCTGGGACGCCACGAACCGTCCTTTCTCTGTCCATGTAATTAAACATGCGAGATTTCCCAGATTTTGTGTTCGTGTTGTACCTGAGACTGCCATGTCTCGCCTCCCAAAGAACTACTCACACACAAATTTGACAATAAACGGCTTAAAAAATCCGATATGGAGAAAATTAGTTGAGAAAAATACATGTTTCTAAATGACAAAAGCAAGTAAATGAGCAAAAACATAACCCCCCCACCCCACCCCCCCCCCCCCCCCACCCCCCGGAAAAAAACCCCAAACAAACAAACAAAAAAAAATGTTATATATTCTATGAAACAAAACAAATTTGTGTGTAAAGAAGATAAATGAGAATTCACCTGTAGGAGGAAAAGGTTTAGAGCTGAAGAATGATGTACTACGTGATACGCAATTTCACGATCGCATGTTTGCCTTGGTAATAGTCAAGGACACGAGTCATTATTTGAAGGGCATTCACAGACCCATAATTGTCATATGTGCATGCGGGCATTCTAGTGTCACGTCACTTCCTGTGCAAACATGCAGTTGCGGGTGTCTGTGCATGGCGTTATCACGATAAACTGGTGTATCAGTTAACGAACTCTGCACAACTGCAGTGCGATATCTGTTCCCCTTGAACTTCATACCCTCGAACTGTTTGGTCACCTCATGTTCACGTACGGGTTTCATAGCAAACGACCAAATGTATGGAATCAACTAAATAGAAAATGATATGCCGGCCATGTCTACATTGATTATTGTTTTCATTAATGAAGATTGTCATCGTCCTTTAGATTTCTCGTTCACCATACTTAAGACTTTGCCAAGATAAATATGAAGACGCGAGCCATTATTCGAAGAAGGTCATTCACATCCCAGATAAACTGGGATAATGAGTCAAATCATGGTTGAAGCACTTGGCAAAGTCACATCACTTCTTATTCATGTAGTTACTCAATTTTCAAACAAATATAAAAAATGCAACCCGTGACATTCATACAGTTACACAATTTTTAAGCAAACCACCAGATGTGCATAATCATGCTGTAAACGGAAGTTAATATGCCGTCTGTGTGAACATACTGGTTCGGCTTTGAGAAGCGTCTGTTGTCTGCGTCCTTTATAGAGTCTGTTTACTATGTATACTAAAGACTTAAACTGATATATATCAACGGCCTATGCTAGAATTGTCCAGTGAATACATAGCATTACAGGGTAACGGTGTGACGGCTGGTTGTTTGTGGCAACGCGTTGATGTGAGTGAGTCTAGTTTATACCGCACTCATCTATATTCCTGCTGTATGGCGGCGTTTTGTAAATAATCGAGTCTGGACCAGACAATACAGTGATCAACAGCATGAGCAAACTTCTTTAGCTGGTTCCATAAGCCATGACATGAGCACGTATACATGAATGAGGTCGATTCATTGACAATGGACAAGCAGAGAACCAATAGCACTTCCTTGTACAGTTGATGTGATGACAGACGCAGACTTACTTTGCATTAAAGGTCATATACAGTCATTCATTTAAGTGACAAAGAGGAACAAGGTACCTGACAATGTTAACTGCGGTAGTGATAAAGATTAAGACTGCAGATTAACTAATAACAAATAAGTCTCGTATGGCTTGGCTCAATAGTTTTTGGTTTTCAGAAACATTTGGACGATGGCGATGAATCAGATACTATAGCAGTTGTTTGACGCCGCATACGGCAATATCCCAGCTCTATATATGGCGGCGGTCTGTAAATGAACCATAATATCCAGAGATAAATAGCATGAACATCGATCGAGCATGTGATGACATGTGTCGACCATATCTCATAGGGACGCATCCCCATCAATCATGCACACAGTAACAGACACATACAGTGACAGACACATACAGTGACAGACATGCACAGACACATGCAGCAACTTTCAGGTTCATGTGAAGCAGTCAATCTGCCATACAACTCAAAGGGCATACACTATCGCTATTCCAGATAAGCACAACGAACAGAGCGATGAATACGGCCACTTGAATGCTGTTGTCTAGGACACAATCTCGTCTGTCAACGGACAAATGGTTCAGCTGTTGTCATCACGAGAGATAAGTCTTGATGTTAGTGCACGATGATGCATTGATCCCTGCAAAATTGAAACGGGGAATGGCCTACGAATGCGGTTATCTGTGTCACGTTGACCCTGTCCAACTGCAAGGAGTTAGTTGGATGTTGTAGGCGACGTCTCAGTTACCTCCCCTGATACTCCCAGTCTAGTCTGTTTGTTCGGGTTATGAAGAAGCATTCTTTTGGAAACCCCAAGGGGGCAAATTTCGGGGCTGTACATGCACGTTCTAAATATAGAGTTGATGAAATCGTTTATCACATAGTCCATTCCTCTCCTCAAAACCTTTTTATCTCCTGGAACTGAACTCTCAGTTTGAATGGAGCTGGAATGGCCGGTTTTTATACAATCGACATCTGTTTTACTTTTATAAGATATATTCATTTACGTTTACATTTTCGATAGGCATAAATATTGTCCCTAAAATATATAGTCATATGTAATGTTGTATACAGGAAGTCAATGAAAGATTGGACAGAGACAAATCACACCGTAGAAATACAAAGGGGCAGTTTCAAAATCGGATTTTTTAAGACATGACCATATTCTCCTATGTAGCTCTACATATCTGGGCAGACCATAGAGCTGGACAGGCGATCAGTTTGTGGTTGTCGTCTGCATAGATTTTTCACCCCCAAGGTTTCAATCGTCAGTCAGTATTTTTTCTCGAAGGTGTCCAACCTACATATCTGTTGCAGTTGATAGTATTTCGACTTTGAAACGTCACCTTGTAAGTAATCGGCCCGTCCCACAAACCCAGTGGCTGAAATCTGAGAACAACAAAGATAAAAGGGAAACCGATTAAGTTCCGTTTTAACTCAGAATATCCCTTTCTTTATCCAGGTAGTGTTCATATAAACGCATTCTTCGTTGTTTGTCAGTTCGTTTCATGAAATAAGTTATTGTCTGTCCTGTTGCTTTAGTTTAACACCATAAATTCAACTCAAGTTAGTCAGCTCAGTTCCTCTTTAACCATTGCCAACCATATACAGTGGAAGCTGTCTAAACCGGCACTCATTGGGACTGAAGAAATAATCTGGTTCAGACAATGTGCCGGATTGTAGAGCTGATGAAAAATGTACGAGCCACGAAAGGGACTGAAATTTTATGACAGTGTTGACAACTTGCCGGAGTGGACAGATGCCAGTTTGAACAGCTTCCGCTGTACCATTAACATCCGCTTCTGTAGGTGTGTTAGACAGGTAGTTGACGCAATTATTTTATTATAATCTCTGTATATTGTATCAATGTAGCAGTACTAACTATGTCATAAACAAAGATGACAACACGGCTACGGGTGTGATTCGGTTTTAATGATGACTATCCTCACCAGTTACACCCTGAAATACACAATAACATTTATAAGAACAATAAATATATCCAGAGCATTATAAACCTTTAAGCTTGCATACAAAGGTATGAATAACATATGCATTGTATATATCATTAGATCTACATGAAGATAAGGTATTTATATGGTCGTTGTATGTCATTACAATACTGGCCACGAAACCAGTGCAGCATCAGGCTACACAATTACATTAGTAATAACGGCAACCTGCATTAAAATTGTTCAGATATATTTGGATGGATACAGTATGAAGCATGCCCACATCTTACTGTCTGTGACACATAATACAATAGACAATTGTAAACATATATATAGAGAGATGCAATAACAAACATACCAGAGGTATGGTCCCTAGTTGTGAGTCACACTAGGAGGACATGGTGAACACATTGACTCCAGCAGTATCTACAATATGCAAACAATTAAAACTAACGTCCCTTCACAATTTTGGTACACATGTAAACATCATGATCAAACCAGAGCACATATTTACAGACCTGGCATAGCACACAACAAATACCGAACACCCTAACACTTTCGTAAATGCACATACATTCACAACACATACATTATAAAAGCTTCATAAACATGTTCAAATACCTGACTATCTAGATTTTGCCATTTACTAAATCTATCACAAATATCGAAATTACCTTACTTAGCATACATAATAAAATGTTTATATAATCTTATCTATGTAAGATATGCACATATGTCTATGTACAGAATCTAAAACAAACATACCTTGGCAGTATTGAGAATATGTTTTTCAAACTGAGCTGAAGTTTGTCAGTGACTTGTCTGTCCAGTGACTGAGGTGCAAGTGAGAGTTAAAAAGCATGCAAGCTGATAACAATAGGGTGAGCCACTCAACCAGAACATTTGCCCTGCTTTTAACAATAGAAGCTAGTAGGGTGGTGACTGACCCAAGCACAGCTAAGTTAAAATATTTAAAGTGTAATATAACCTGTTAATTAAAATCCTTTTCACCCATATTACAAACTAATATCAAATGTTTATATTAATACTAATATATATAACTAATACTAATATCACTACTAATACTATATATACTATAAACTAATAACTAGTACTAATACTAACACTAAAACTAATAACTAGTACTAATACTAACACTAAAACTAATAACTAGTACTAATACTAATATGACTAATAACTACACTGTACAAAGCTGACAGCCATATGAATATATGTGACTGCCACATCAATACAATATATTGTATCAATACAATATATTGTATGAATACAAAATATTGTACAATATACAAATAAATTCATAATAGAGCTCGGACCAATGTCTTCTTTAGGGAGCTGAGTGAAACAAACGCTGTGGACACGAGTTAGATTCCTTTATAAAATCATTCACAAGGGTCTGGGTATGTGTAAACAAAGACACTGGGTTACCCGTACTAGGTCGTATGTTGGTTCTCATTCTTGCTATGTGAACTCCCTAAAATTTGATGGTCACATATATTGAAACGTGGTGATGTCATTTATACTCTTGGGTAAGTACAATTTTTTTGTGTGCGTAATGTGTTCTTCGAACGACATGTTAGAACTTTGCAGTGATGCAACTGATTCAATATTCGTTGAGTGTGAGTGGAATGAAACATTGGCAAAAACAGCGAAAACCAAGGGTGCTGAAACACACAGACATGACTACATGATCAAATTTTAGGGTGTTCCCGTGCTTTCTGTCTGTAGTATATATAACGACTTTTCCAGGTGATTATTTTTTTCCACCAGCGATAAACTCATGAAGTTAAAGGTTCTACCGTTCGTAAAGAATTGAATTTGGATTGAGATATGATACAAAAAAGTATGCACACCTTGGAATTTCGGATAATTTTACAAACAACAAAGTAACTAACTTGAAAGGCATTTTATACCCAACCATAACGTTGCCACAGCCCCACCTTCCCCGCTGAGCGCAGTAGATTCAGATCGACGCTCATCAACGTGTCAGTTGTGTAAGTCCTGGAGGCCTGTAGTGTGGTGATTTTATACTGCTACTTTAACCAAAAAGTGGAAATAAAAAAAATTAAACTACTATACCCACTTCTTAATAGGGGTGAATACATGTGAATAGGGAGTGAATATATGTGAATAGGGAGTGAATACATGTGAATACAAGTCTAAATAATGTTCCATGGACTCTGCTAATACACGATTTCATAGCTTGATGACTTCAAAAGGCCTTTCTTTGTATTCCCTCTGCACCCAAAGACCACACTGAAAGAATAGAGAAACTGAAAGAAGTCCCCTCTGTATTCATTGACGCAACAGCGAAAGGATATTGCTCGAGACATTTATTGCGAGTACGCCTTGACACCCCTATCATACAGAAATGGGGGTAGCCCAAGCCCTTTTGAGCTAAAAGTGCAGCACAGGCGAAGCACTGGCAGGTTGCACATTGCATTGACCCTGATAAGCCGACTGGGTACATTGAATCTGTTGCAAGTGACACGACTCTTGCTCACACTAGCTCGGACACAAACTCTACCATCGTGCCACCGACCCAATTTCAGCATTACAATGGCAGATGCTGGCAGTCAGAAAATGAAACTGTACTATTTCCCTAGATACCGCTCCGTCAGAAACATCTGGCTGATCAAAGGTGAGCTGACCATTCTATCTTGTCTGTGTAACATTCATGACAGGTGATTATTAAACTATCAATCTTTGATGCTAGAACTCCCGTCACTCTGCGAGAGCTATTGTCATAATTTCTGTCCCCAAAATAAACGCAGCAAGAAGTTCTTGCAAAACAAACTGTAATTGTATCGCTCTATCTCCTTCCGAATTGTCTGTAAGTAGTTACCATACCTGTGCATTGTGGAATACAACTAGAAAGGAAAATGGCGTTGAACTAGACCGTTAAGCAAAGCCTGTCGTCGAGACGCAAGAAGAAAAATATCTACCTCAAGTCTACACGGCCTCGCTCTGAGTAAATGCTCCCTTAAAGCCATTCCTTAGTGAATTATTTTATGTATGTATGTGTGATCTCTCGTTAACCAGAAATGGGCGTGGAGGACGATTTTGAGTTTATCCGCTACAATTCGGTACAAGATTATAACGAAACCGTCGCCGCCTACCGCAGGGACGTCCACCCCCACGGCACTATCCCCGCCCTCGTCGTCCCCGGGGAGGGGTCCGTACTGGAGTCAGGGGCTATCAACATGTACCTGGCGGACAGATATAAGAAACTCCTACCAGACCCCAAGTACCTCAAGGACTATTACGAGTACGTGAGAAGTTTTTGTTACGTGTAACGAGCATTGTAATGTCAGATTCACTCTTAGAACTAATAGTTTATTTCACATCATGTACATATCAGCATGTGTCATATCAGGATCACTTAAAGTTGGTGTACGATCATTTCTTACTGCACTACAATGACTTATTGCACTATCGAGGGTCATTGCACAAATGTAGTTTATTGCAACATCAAGGCATAAGAAACTGCTAGGGTCATTGCACAGTCATGGTTGAATGATTGTTGCCCTTGTATCATCATTGCATGATTACAGCTAGATTGCACTGGCTCCTTGCAGTGTCAGGACTATTTGCCCCGTGGAGTCTTGCTTTTTGCTGCATGTTGTGTTACAGCTTCATCATGTACAACGACGTAGTTGTCTTATTGCACTGTGTTGTTTTGCAGCTTCATCATGTACGGCAACGCCACCCTGGACGAGCTCATCGAGTTCTTCTACGAGCTGTGGATTGCTAAGACACCCTTCAGCGATGAGAAGGTGAAGAGGATGACAGAGAAGTTTGATACGTGTATGGATTACCTGGCCACGACGCTGGAGAACAGGGAGTTCCTCTGCGGGGACAAGTATGACAAATATTACATTATGTTATCCACTTGATATATTATTACTAATTAACATTTGTGACCCCAATGAAACGACAATTCGGTAACCAAATGGGAAACACTTCCGACAGCTGTTATGATAAGTATGTTTTCCGGGATCTGCTGCGCTAACGCAGTGCTGAAGCGTTAGCGCAGCACACTCCGGGAAACGGGCTGCTGCTAGGACAAGTTAGCTAGGATACAGTACATAATGCTCTTAAACATTGGTATCATTCGGCTGATTAAGGTCACGGTGTTAGCACAAATATACTAAAATTTGTTTGCAAATTGCATCATTATGTATAAAGATTATAAGGTCGGACAATTTCCTCACGTTAACTCCCAACGACTCTGTTGACTGGTTGCGGTGACCAAATGAGAAACTCTTTTGGCGGTTGGACCAGGGCCTCATTTCACAAAACTCTCGTAAGGCTAAGGTCTCGTAACTTTTCTCGTAGCATTTGTACCTGGCATACTGTAACATAGGAGGTGCAAAGGCTACGAGAAAAGTTACGAGACCTTAGCCTTACGAGAGTTTTGTGAAATGAGGCCCAGGCTGCTAACCTCCAATACTAAGGTAACCTACCAGACTAGCTATTCTCGAAACATTTGTAGCCTTACGAACTTCTTTAGCCCATTCTTAACACACTGGCTACGATCAAAGTTACGAATTATTAGGGCTACAAACGTTTCGAGAACAAGCGCCCCGGTTTATATGCAGCATTACTCATTCACTCTCCATCTTCCTCAAGGTTTACGGCAGCTGACACAGTGTTGGGCTTTGACCTGTTCTCCGCTGCACTGTTTAATAATGGCAAGCTACTCGAGAAACATCCCAAGATCAGAGAAGGATATTACACTCGCCTTCAAAAGAGACCGGCATTTCAGGCAACAATCGCCATGACCTAAGACTGTTGCTGTCAAGTTTTGATAACGGACCAGGAATAATTACGTACTGTGTATGATGTCACCTTGAATTAAACTGGGCGAAATATTGAGTTTTTTTGTGAAAGTGTTTGCTGTTCTTTTATTGATAGTACACGAGAGGGGTATCCAGAGAGGTACCCAGGGTATGTTGCGTTTGCGCTTTTCTCCGGAAGTGCAACATATGCTGGGGAACCGGTCACTTGGGAATTCCAGGTTCGCAAAATGCGCCATCAACTAATGCTTGTTGCCAGAAGCGACATCTTTACTCAGTCTGAGCTAAAAGTCACATGGAAACTCATGGCTTCCGACATGCGCAAGTTCAAGGAGGTTCTGAAAACCAATTTTCAATCACATAGGGGACCAGCAGGTACTGAGTTACACACACATCTATCTTGTATGTCCACTCCATACATCAATACAGGCATGCAGCCTCCTTGTAGCCGAACTCCTTCTAGCCAAAACGCAGCAAAATCTGTTTTCCTCAATAAATGCAATAAATTGTGAACGGGAAGAAATCCATGCGTTTCCTATTGCACGCACATTCCATGCATCATTTCCAATAAAACCTGGGGGGTTTCAATGCTCTTGCGCCAGTTGACAACGTTACATTTGGTGTTAAAGTCATGCCTAGACTTACTGAGGATCAGCGCAACAATACGAATGGTCATTTGGAGGCTAGGGAGTCTCAACGCAATACAAGGCAAGACAACTGAATGTGTACCATGTGTACCATAGCAAGGCTTTGCCATTGCTACCAGCAGCAGAGGGTCAACACGTGATCGCCCCGGGTCAGGTCGACCCCGTGTGACCACGCCCGCTCAGGGCAGGTTTATTCGGCTTCTATATTTGCGGAACACGTTCACCACAGCATCCTCAACAACATCGGTAGTGTCAGGACAATTTCTGATCAGACTGTGAAGAACCGCGTGCGTGATTCTGGTATTCGTTCCAGAAGACCTTTGCGAGGACCTGTCCTTACACGTCAACATCGGCAAGAACGCAGACAGTGCTCTCCCATCGCCACTGCAAAGGTGGGGAACTGTTATTTTCAGTGATGGGTCACGTTGCATGCTGCGACGTCCCGACCGAAGAGCACGTGTATTTCGACGTCGTAACGAACGCTACGCTGCAAATTGTGTACAGAAAGTGAACTGATTTGGTGATGGAAGTATCATGGTTTGGGCTGGCATCTCATAAATTGGCAGGACAGATCTCATTCATGTCCAGGGCAATTTGACACTTCGACGTAACCGTGATGAAATCATTAGACCGCATGTCCGCATGCCCTTCCATTCATGAACCGCTAGAACGTCATTTTTCAGCATGATAACGCTTGGCCGCTTAAGGAATAACCCTGGATTACCTTGCCCAGAACAACGTTCAGGTTCTTGATTGGCGATCATGATCACCGGATCTTAACCCCATTGAACATTTGTGGGACGAATTGAATCATCAGCGTGACCCTCAGCCACAGACGTTACCTGCTCTGTTTGTGGTCTTGAGGGAAGAGAACAAACTCATTCCCAGGCACTTCATCCGGAATCTGGTCCAGTCTGTGGGACGCCGATGCCAAGGACCCTTTGATGCCAATAGTGGGCACACAAGATACCGACTGCTCTGCGACCTTGATCTTGGAACACTTGTCCTTTGTGACGTACAGTTTCTTGCAGCATTGGACCGTTAATGTTCATTCAGGTTTTCTTCATGACTGCCCTGCATTGTTGAACCTCAAGTGTATAAATTGATAACAATTTTCAGCTAAGCGTTTCTTTTTTTCTAGTAGTATACGTTATGGAAAGTATCATTTAAACTATTATTTTGTCCCTTAGTGACTTGTGTAAGTCTATAGTTAACAATAATATTTACAATATTTAGAGTCATGCTGTTAACAGTGAAACGTGGAAACGTTAGACTAATGTAAAGAAAAGCTTTCTTCGGTTTCGAGCTCGCTTTTAAGGTACCTACTGTATGCTTATCTAGACTTGTCTCCTTAAAGGACCCCAAGTACCATTCAGTACGGTGAGTTAACCTGTGATCTACTCAGACCACTTAGAGAGGGACACGTTGGTATTCACGGTCCATTGACAGAGGAGACCATGTCCTAGACAACGGTATTCAAGAGTCATGTTTATCGCCCCATCTGTTATGCTTGTCTGGCACAACAGTCCATTTGGCTCAAAACGCGGCCCATGAATTGCAGTGTAACTCAATGATTATTAAGCATAAAGTATTCGATGACAGGCTGATCATAATCAAAACATCAGCCTGACTCAGTGTTTTTTTCAGAATCTATATCCTAAAAATACAAAGGATGTTAAACTTTCAGTGAAATATTGATACAGTTCACTCTTTGTAGTTTAGTTTAGTTTTACGCCGCACTCAGCGTTATCCAGCTATATGTGGAAAGACAAAGGCAGAATCAACCAGCTCTTTTCCATAAATATATGATTGTTCTGAGCTCAATTTGGAATTCACCTTATATTATTTTCATTATTTTCTGCAAATGGAAGCGATGAGATGACGAATCACTGTCTGAATTAGCTGTCCACTCGGTCTGTGAAGCTTCTGCAAACTGAGGTAGAGTCTACGGTTGAGGTTGTCGCCGTCGCAGACGCCGGTTTAATCTGGTGATCTGGAGGGTCATGGAAGGACGTTGATGTTGTGGCTTCTGGAGAAGGCAGTGGTGAGTCCGGCTGTGTGAGGGCGGGTGTTGCCCTGCTGAAAAACATCGCTGACATTCACCATGATGGGTTGCACATGGAGCCTAAGCATCTCGTAGACGTATCGTTGAGCCGTATGATTCGCTCGAATGTGCACTAGGTCTGTTCTGGCATTGTAGGCCATGTCAGCCCACATCACGACACTATTTTCACCAAATCTGCCAACTTCCTGCTCACAGTTTGCTGCAAAACGTTCACCTCGCCGACGGTAAACACGGGTCCTTCCGCCCTGCCTACGAAGGATAATTCGTGATTCATCGCTGAACCAAACTTGCCTTCATGGTAGATGATTCCATACCCGATGTGCCCGAGCCCACTGCAGCCATGCTTGACAATGTTGCTGGGTGAGGGTGACGCGTGTGACCGTACGTCGAGGTCGGGTTCTGGATTCGATGTTTTCATCTCCAATTGGAGAACTTTTATTGTAATTTTTTTTCTGACAATCAGTGCCTCAACACGTGTAACATCGCGTACTATGAGATTGTAACGTTATTACATATAGTTCTCTTTAAAACAAAACAAAATATATCCTTTTTAAAGGAGCGGTGGAGTAGCCTAGCGGTTACGATGTTCGCTCGTCACGGCGAAGAACCGGGTTCAATTCTCCACATTGGCACAATGTGTGAAGCCCATTTCGAGATGATATTTTTGGATTATTGCTAAAAGCAGCGTAAAACCTCATTCATCACGGCTCTGTCTTGAGAGGTTCTTCTTAGTTGTTTTTCAACACCTTACAACTGTATACACCATTAAAACTCAGATATACTGTTGGTTTCAAGCAGTGTCCCTTTAATAAATTAGTGTCACGATCCAGGTCATGACCCTGCCCTCTCCTGTATACTTCCTCATCGGTGCCATTAAGATCGGCCTCGCTACTGAAACACGCAGCCGTTTAAATACTGCTATCGAGGGACATCTCCGAAAAAAGCCAGCACACACCACGAAAAAGTACAGGTTCCGACAACAGATTCTCCTGACTACAATTCAATATGGCGGAGTTGATGACACTATATTGGCATCCCCAGTATCGCTCCGTCAGGGTTATTTGGCTCATTAAAGGTAAACTGTCATATTTCACTCCACGTGGTCGTGTGTAACCGTAAAGATACAGCGTTGTTATCTTGCCTACAGCAAACATTCTGTATGTTTTGTGTAGAAAACATGGCTGCACAGGCAAACTGTAGAGCAAATAGGATTGCGCAAAAAAGAGAACATGACCAGTCTTCCTACATGCGAACAAAGCGAGCAAATATTGGCAACGTACTTACCTCGTTCCGGTTTGAAAAAATATTTTAATATTCAAATACAACGTCGACGTCATCAAAGGTAGACGCCCATGTCATCACAAGGTTGTGCTCTCAGATTGCCAACCTCATATTTAATAATAACTCATATAAATTATACTTCACTCACTTTAATCGCCACTCGTGACATGTGAAATCTGTTTTCGACTCCATTATCCCTGCCAGCTTCCTGTACAAACTACTGAATTAAATATAATGCACGTGAGTAATTTTTAAGTATGACGAAAGGATTATGAGATCACAACCCAGTGAGGAAATGTGCGCTTGGCTTTGATGGTGGCGGTATTGTTTTTGTACTTTTGTACATTAAATCGAGTTTTTTCGAACCGAGGGAAGGACGTTGCCAAGACTGGTAATTTTTCAGTTTGTTGTGGAACGCTATTGGTGGGACTCAACACGTGAATCTTCAGATGCAGTGACCACACGTGGCACTTGACCCCGTGGCATTTGACTTTTCCTGGGCCCATGTGACACTCTACTGACATGCGACGTTGCGCGATATTTGACACCATAGGACATGATATCCCTTATCACATATGACACCACAGTCTATATAATGTACTTCTGTGCCATTCGTTTACCTGAGTAAACGTGACACCAGAAACTATCGACATGTCACGTTGCGTGACATTTGACACCATGAATCGTTTCATTCCATATCACGCCTGCCTTCACAGTTTAATTAATCCAATTCTGGACCATTTTTTGTCCATTGATAACAATCACCAAACGCCAATTGAAACGTTACCTTCCTTCCATAATGACGGAGGTACCTGTCTTAAGCTGGCGTTGTGACGCACGGACGTCCACTTATTGGTCCGTCTACGGTGTTCCCATTCTCTCTGTAGCCCTGAAGTCTTATATCTGTGTGATACGGTAGCAACAGAGATCATTGTCAACGACGGTGTATGTTGACTCCGTCTACACCATTCCAACGCCCTTTCCCTCTCTTCATCTGTTAATCGTGGAATACTTCTCGTACTTGTGTATCATATCATGCACTCTAGTCTCTGTTTACACCCTAAAAGATCATTCTACACGTAAAATGGATGCAAATACTGCTCGAATATTGCTGCGTTTTGGCGATTGATATTATTGTGTGTAAACAGAGAAATGAAAAATATTGCTTTGCGAGCAAAAGTGTTAACAAAGATAATATCAAGGGTTCCTAAACACTTTTCCTTAATATCAAATACACGCTGTACTTATTTTCACTAAGGAATAACAGCAGAAAATGTTTTAAAACACTGAAATCATACAAACCACTCTGTTACAAATTTAAACATTCTACAACGGTCTTTTCTTGTTTTAATTGCTGAAAATTGTGACTTTAAAAGGTTTATCTTTGTCTCCAAGCAGAAATTTATTTCAATCTTTCTTCTGTACATGCACATAATTGTTTTTGGTATATTTCGGCATGGTCGAAAACAGGACAATTGAATTCTTCTGAAAACGATACATTTCACCTAAATATAAATGCAGTTTAGAATATTTTCTCGTCATTTGCAAAGAGATATGTTGTTCAGCTTTCTTGTAAACTAACTTTCTAACTTATCCTTGACAGTTTTACCGTAATTCATAAAGTTAGGAGGGTAACGTTTGTTTTGCCATTTAGTTTATCTGTTTTACCAAACCAACGGAAGTGGGTTGTTTTACAGCACCTTATATATATTCCAAGAAACTGATTTCATAGACATACATACACACACAAGCACGCAGGATATCTCTCTCTCTCTCTCTCTCTCTCTCACACACACACACACACACACACACACACACACACAGCTCCTTCCTAACCTAGCTATAACATTGTGACATGTGGAAAATGGTATTAGAAATGGGTGTTGAAGAGGACTTCAGACTAATCCGATACAAGCCGAACACAGACGCGGCCGCTGTCGCAGCCTACCGCAAGGACGTCCACCCCCACGGCACTATCCCCGCTCCCTGTCGTCTAGACGCAAGAAAAGAAATATCTAACTCAAGTCTACACGGCCTCGCTCTGAGTACACGCTTCCTTAAAGCCATCCCATGGTGAATGATTTTATGTATGTGTGTGTGTGTGTGTGTGTGTGTGTGAGAGAGAGAGAGAGAGAGAGAGAGAGAGAGAGAGAGAGAGAGAGCGTTCAGAATTAAATAAGATCTCTCTTTAACCAGAGATGGGCGTGGAGGACGATTTTGAGTTTATCCGCTACAATTCGGTACAAGATTATAACGAAACCGCCTACCGCAGGGACGTCCACCCCCACGGCACTATCCCTCGTCGTCCCTGGGGAGGGGTCCGTACTAGAATCAGGTTCCATCAACATGTACCTGGCGGACAGATACAAGAAACTCCTACCGGATCCCAAGTACCTCAAGGACTATTACATATACCAGAAAATCTCCACATTTCTCAGCGTCTTATAGGCACCTGTGGCGAGCTACCTCCTCGTGGTGGGTGCTGGGTAACGCCAAGAGCTCGCCGACACCCCCGTAGTGGACCCGGGGGGATATTTGGTCCACCAACCCGTTTGCCGTGGGTTGCGGCCCTGTGTCGGTGGAGGAAGGGATCCTGGTGGTTGAGGGCATGAGAGCAGAACCATTGCTCAACACACCACTTTGGCCCTGACTTCACCCAGACGGGAGGTTGAATGGGCCCGGTTCAACCAATCGGCTGGTCATGCTAAGCCCTGTACATGTAAATGTTGTTTCACAAATTTGAGAAAATATTGAATTTTTTGTGTTGGCTTCATGACGATTCATTTGTATTTCGATTGTACAATTCCAATTTCGTAACTTGCCTAGAGTCCTATGTCCAGAAGGCAGAGGCTCATGGGCCAATCAAGTGGAATAATTACTTTTGTATTATTCTGCTTGAGTATATCATCCGGGTATCCTTGGTGCTGCAGGCAGGAAACCCGCCTGCTTTTAGCATTGTCCTTGTGATACTCCGTGGCGGGTGGGGAGCTCGGATGATGAAACAATATAAACTTACCATGGCTTATGAAACTCCCCTAAAAAAACCCAAAACGTCCTCTTGATACTGCTGATCCTGATGTTGAAGACCAAGGACTGTCCACATCCATTGACTACTGGCCACGGTTTATTGTAATTGAGACCACTGACAACACTACGTTAAAGCTGAACCCTTTTGCGGTATCAAAAGGCATACAGGGCATTGCAGGTGATGTTAGAAAAGTTAGACGTTTACGAATAGGTTCTTTGCTTGTTGAGTGCAGTAGGAGGCAACAGGCAACCAATCTCCTTTCAACAAAATCATTTGTAGGCATTCCAGTGTCAGTCTCTCCTCACCGTACTCTTAACACTAGTAAGGGTATTGTGAGAGACCGTGATAGACTATTTGCTGATATGCTGGAAATTGACATTGCCGCTGAGATGAAGGACCAAGGTGTGTTATTTGTCAAACGTTTCACAACCCGAAGAAACAACCAGATCCACCAAACCAACACCTTTTTTCATTTTCCACTCCAACGGCTCCAAAATCAATAAAGGCTGGCTACTGTCACATCAAAGTGGCAGGATGTTATCCATAGTCCTGTAACACTCACAACTAGTCTCCAAGCTGTTGCAGTGAGACTAACTCTTAACGTTACCTTTACGCTATGCTCTTTATATATTTCACCTTCTTCAGCACTCCAGCAGTCTGATCTTCAAGCTCTCTATGACCAGCTTCCTAAACCTTGTATTATAATGGGTGATCTCAATGGCCATAACCCGATTTGGGGTGGTATAAATACAAACTCTAAAGGTAAAATACTAGAAGATTCTGTAGCCAATAATGATTTGTGTATTACAATGATGATTCAAGCACTTATCTGCACCCTGCAACTGGCACCTACTCTTCTCTGGATCTGTCTCTTGCAGACCTTTCTCTACTAAATGAATTTGAGTGGTCAGTCCACAATTACCTCTGTGGAAGTGACCACTTTCCAACCATCTTATCAGCAATTAATCCATCTGATTCTCCATCTTATACAAGATGGAATTTTTCCAAGGCAGACTGGTCGTTATATAAAACCTTATGCACATCTAAACTACGGCTGCGTTGTTTCAGTGATGTAACTGATCCTATTCGGCTTTTTTTCTGACACTTTAAATGAAATAGCTGATGAGTGTATACCAAGGTCTTCTACTGCTCCACATGTACGGAAACCACGGTTCAATTCCGATTGTAGGCAAGCCAGAAAAGCGAGGAAAAAGGCGGAAAATTATTTCCGTCATCATCCAACTGTCCACAACTTGAATAAGTTTAAAATCCTCAATGCGAAAGCCCGTCGTACCTTCTAACAAAACAAACGGCAATCTTGGAAGAGCTACGTTTCCAGGATTAATTCGCGCACGCCAGTGTCCAAGGTATGGAACATGGTTCAAAGAATTAAAGGTAAAGGTTCAAAATCTTCAGTTCACCATCTCAAAGATGGTGATGATTTAATTACTGACAAGTCTCATATTGCAAATAAACTTGGCGAAACACTTGCAAAAAATTCTTCATCGGCAAATTACATCCCAGAGTTTCAGAAATATCAGAAACAACAGGAAAAGAAAAAACTTAATTTTGAATCAAATAATGGTGAAGATTATAATGAAGTTTTCTCATTACATGAGTTATATACAGCTCTTGACCAAGCTCATGACACTGCAGCAGGTGATGACAATATTCATTATCAGCTACTGAAACATTTGCCTGAACCATGTCTGGTCACACTTTTAGATATATTTGACAGAATATGGACGTCTGGAAAATTTTCTCCTTCGTAGCGTAATGCCATTGTAGTTCCAATACCAAAACCTGGCAGGGATCATACAGATCCGTCGAATTACAGACCGATATCTCTCACTAGCTGTGTCTGTAAAACCATGGAACGTATGGTGAATAATAGATTAGTCTGGTATCTTGAAACCAATAATCTTATCACAAATATTCAGTGTGGTTTCAGGAAAAATCGCAGTACCATTGATCATTTGGTACGCCCAGAATCCTTCGTTAAAACGCAATAGTAAATAAACAACATGCTGTATCAATTTTCTTTGATCTTGAGAAAGCTTATGATACGACCTGGAAGCATGGTATTTTGAAGGATTTACATGACTTTGGATTGAGAGGCCGTTTGCCTCTTTTTATATCAGAGTTTTTGAAAGACAGGCAATTTCAAGTCCGAGTGGGTTCTACCCTGTCTGATCATTACAATCAGGATCAGGGTATCCCTCAAGGTAGTATTTTGTCTGTCACTTTGTTTAGTGTTAAGATCAACAGTTTATCCAAGGTTTTAAATGATTCAATTGATGGATCATTATTTGTGGATGATTTTAATATTTCTTGCCGTGGTAAAAATATGCACACTATTGAAAGACAACTGCAGTTATGCTTAAACAAAATAAATCAATGGTGTCTTGAAAATGGCTTCAAATTTTCTAAATCCAAAACTAATTGCATACATGTTTGTAGGAAATATAAGCCGCATAAGGACCCTGAACTATTTTTAAATGGCTCTCCCATCAAGGTTGTAAAGGAGGCCAAGTTCCTGGGTTTAATTTTCGATTCTCATTTAACCTTCTTGCCACACATTAAATCCCTTAAAGCTAAATGTCTGAAGGCACTCGATTTGTTAAATGTTGTTTCAAATTCCAAGTGGGGAGGGGATCAAGTTACCCTCCTTCACTTATACAGATCATTGGTACGATCTAAACTTGACTGTGGCTCCACTGTATATGGTGGAGCTTGTCAAAGCAACCTTAAACTATTAGATTCTGTCCATCACCAAGGTCTAAGACTTTGTCTTGGATCTTTTAGAACCTCACCTGTTGCCAGTCTCTATGTTAAGGCTGATGAACCATCTCTTACACAACGCCGTATAAAATTGTCTTTACAATACATTACTAAATTATATTCTAATAAATCTAACCCTGCCTATAACTGTGTGTTCAGTCCGCTTTATGAAAATTTGTACGACAAGAGGTCTTCTCTTGTTCCACCTCTAGGACACAGAATTAAACCCTTTCTTTCTTCGGCCGGCATTGAGCTGGAAAACATAGCTCCCTCCAGTCTTCTTTCTTCTCCTCCTTGCAGTTGGTTAGGCCACTAGTTGACCTAACATTAACTTCATTTAAAAAATCAGAAACTAATGAATTACAATATAAATAAGAATATAATCAATTAAAAACTAAATATAGCAATTATAAATCCTTATTTACAGATGGTTCCAAGGACGGTGGTGCAGTAGCTTGTGCCACTGTCATTGGATCCAGAACAATATCTTCTAGAATTCCAGATAACAGCTCTATTTTTACTGCAGAAGCTAACGCCATATTAACTGCTCTTAAATATATTCAAAGACATCCAAAACGCAAACAGTACATAATCTATTCAGACTCTCTTTCGTGCCTTCAGGCTATTAAAAACCTAGCATGTAAACATCCACTTTTAATAGAAATTATTGAACTTTATAACTATCTTCCGACTGGCCAATATGACATCGTCTTCTGTTGGTTACCCAGCCATGTTGGAATCTCTGGTAATACTTTGGCTGACCTTGCTGCTAAGGCAGCGCTAAACAAATCTGTTACACCACTTCATATTCCCTATACTGATTATAAAGCTACCATTAGATCTTACATCCGTGATCTGATGCAGAAGAAGTGGGACACCCAAGTAGGTATCAATAAATTACATGCAATAAAACCATTTGTTGGTTACACCTACTAGGGTTGTCAATCCAGATTTGAAGAGGTCATTATACGACGATGTCGTATTGGCCACACTAGGTACACACATGAATATCTTTTGAAAGGTGAGGATCCTCCGTTCTGCATCCCTGAAATCATCACGGTCAAGCATATCTTGCTTGACTGTGTTGAATATTCCATCACAAGGGACAATTATTTTGAATCAAGAACTATGAAGGACCTTTTTAGTAACGTACGTTCTCATTTAATTATTGCATATTTAAAAAAATTGAATTTATTGACTGACATGTAAATAAATAAGTATTTTATTATTGGAAGTTGAATTAGCAGCTAAGATTGTTAGTGGCTGTATCCTCGAAGGGGGTTGAAGTACCGTAAAATTATTGTCCTCCTGAGAGGGTACGTAAGTCCCAAAACGGTTTAAGTCAGATTTAATCTTCCACTTTTTTAATCGTAGAATATGTGTCATTTTAATTTGTGGCTAATCTTGCATACAGTCGCCAACAGCTGAGGGGATGGTGTAAATCCAGCCAGGGACCATGCAGGTAGCAGAGGTACTGTAAGTCCCCATGGTCCCTGGTATGGTGATCTACTCTCTGTAGTTGGCGATCTATAGCCTGTTTTTATGTTGTACTGTTCAAATAGTGATACTATCTTTTTTAAAGTTTCTACGCTAGTATTAATACTAACTGTGATAGTCTAGTGGTTTTACTGTCTTTCGTAGACAGGGTTTTCATAATATCGATTATATTCTTTTTTGTCATGTATGTTCTCGTCACGACATGGCTGCAATATTGCCGATGTGACGTTAAATATTAACTCACTCACTCACTCAGCGTCTTATATCTTACCTGGAGTTAGGTGATCGACAACTCCATGGTATCTCCACTGTACACTGGACGCGACCTGATAATTTTATTATCTCCGTTTACTGGCTCCGCATTCTCACAGTAGAAAGTCAGCTAAGCCATCGTTGCCACCAGGGTAGTCTGTCGTACAGACCCTGAAGTATATATATCCAAGAAAGCCCACGCAAGTCTAGAAAATGTGGCAAGTCTAGATTTCCATAGCTTCTGAAAATGAAGAAAGTCTCAGGGCTCCATTTCATTTTATTATATTTTTTTCACTATGAACGTTTTTTCACTGACAGTAAAATATGTTCATTTCCGAGACTAGCTGTTAGTCTACCACCAGGGATAATCTACAACGGGGATAGGTCATTCGCTTTCTTTCTTTACTATTTGTACTAATTAACGTGCCTCGTCATGCTCCAATGCACACAGTGACGTGGCTCGTTCCCAGGGCAAGTCAGCGGTGTTTAACAGAACTTCAGCCAGTTTATTGTATCAGTCGGAATTTTACAATGAATGAATGAAAGAATGAATGAATTATAGGAAGAATTAAGAGCAAGAATCTTATGTGAATGAATGAAAGAAATAAAGAAGGAATAAACGAAAGAAGTTCATATGTGAATGAATGAAAGAATATATGACACACCGCGGCCTTCTCTTCCAAAACATGTTAAAGAACGCAAAAGTATCGCGAGAACACATGTATTAACATCAGATGTCCTTTTAAAAAAAATCCACTTTGAGACATTTTGGTTTACATTAATAATTACTTGAGATATCTTATTGCATGTGGGGAATGGAATGGACATTAAAAAAATGTTAACTGACTCTGTCACGCACCCTCATAAACAGAAAGTGTAAAACTGTCACAAAGTGTTCTAAAACACCTTTCCAGTTTTGTCAAATAATAGGATCAACAAGAAAGAAAGAACTTATGGAACTCTAACCTTCAAGCATCAACAGCAAGCATCAATGGCGAACCACATCAGATCGGCGATATGTCACATTTTTCGCACACCTGAAATACACCCCAACATTTTGTTTTAGATTATGAAACTATCACTATTACTTGCAAACACATTTCACCTGATATTATGTTCCCCTCATAAGAATTAAAGGTGTATGTGAAAGGCGCTTTTGAAGAAACAACCAGAAACACTCAAACAACGGCGTGTAGCATTTCAATGGCAGATCAGATCAGATCGGCAATATGTCACTTTTTCACACACCTCAAATACACCCTGATATTCTGTTTTATACTATGCAGTTATCACTATTACTTGCAAACACATTTCACCGGATAGTAACATTCCCCTCATATGAATTAAAGGTGTATATGAAAGATGTTTTTGAGAAAATAACTAGGAATACTCCAACAAAGGCGTGTAGCATTTCAGTGGCGGATCAGAACAGATCAGCGATATGTCATTTTCCGCACACCTCAAATACACCCAAACAATTTTTTAAGTCATAATACTATCACTATTACTTGCAAATGCCTTTCAGCTAAAGGTATGTTTCCCTTCTAAAAATTGAACGAATGTGACAAACACGTTTTTATCGGCACAATTTAGGCTATCTTCGCGGTGAATCGAGAACAGAAACCAGTGAGCTATAACATACCGACTTGAAACATTACAACAAATCTACTGTCCTAATACGGACACCAATACCAATTTTTTTACTTAAACTGAAGTGACAAAATAGTTAACTTATCTTCTACATGTTGGATTTCAGTTGTTACAACGCTCAGAGAATTTAATCAGCTGTTGAACATAAATCGGGCTCAATCTTAAATACTTGGCTGCCGCCATATTGGCTACACGCAACGACCAGAGGCATACGTTCAGGGGCTTTTCGGGGAGTTTCTTCTCCCTCTATAATTATATAAATTCCCTGTTACAACCGAGCCTGCCAGTGTCAACAAAGATAGCGGTGGCAGCTGTGAAGGTTTATTTGCAGTGCGATTTAGATTTGGGGGAAGTCATACAAATTGTCAGGTCTAAAACTCTGAAAAAATATATGAAAGAATTCCTTCTACCTCTTTCAGACTTCCTCTGTATGTGTTAAAGTTTAAAGGTCACATGCACGTAAAACACAACTTTGCAGAGTATGGTACCTTCCGGTATCGAGACAAATCATCAAAAATGCCAATTCAACCTATAAAGTTGAAAAAAAAACGCGATGAAAAAAAGCCCGCGAAATCGGAGTTAAAATGTTTCACTAAATTTCCCCCAGGGCTGGGGGAAAAGTAGTTTCAACAGCTGTGCTGCGCTGCGCCCATAATACATGCGCAGTGAATAGCGGAGCTCGAAACAGTATGCATACCCGGAGTATGAGGTCGTGAGCAGTAGTCTAATCTTGGTTGTGTACACAAACAATTAAATAATCTACTTGTTACAAAAAAAACCTTGTTGATTGTGGTAGGCAGTCTCTGTCACAGAGAAAGCTCAATGTCTGGTTTATTGACACTTATATGTCTGCCTGCCTGCCTGTCTGCTAAAGACAACATGCAATCAGTTTGACAGCACAGCTTCAGTCATTGACCACTTGCAGTTTGAGCTTAACACCTATCAGTCTATACTACATATACAAAATAAATTGATTTATGACTCGTGCAAGTAAGGCAATTTATTTATAGCCAATCAGATCACTCTCTTTTCACACCCTTTCCTCTTCCAGTTAGTGACAGTATGTACCTTGATGACAGATTTTGCCTTACAACAATACGTGATATACTTCAGTCCTACTACAAAACAATTTAGCAAACTAATATATAATTAATATCGTATCTCAGTTGTAACAGTAGCCATCGAAATTCTCTAACTCTGTGCTTAAAATACTTGAGGTTACACCAAATAAAGAAAGAAGGCCGTATCCATCAGGGGAGATAACTCCAATGATGTATCTTGATGTTTCATCTAAAGGTAGGACAAAAAAAATTATTATACATGTAGGACCTCATTCAGAGGTTCACTCGCTGACTCGCTCTCTCATTTCTTTACTCATTCACGCATGTACGTTTCAGGCTGACCGCTGCCGACGTTGTTGTGGGCTACAACATTTACATCTTCGCTATACTAAGAGACGGGGAACTTCTCCAAAACCATCCACGGATCAGGAAATATCATGACCATTTCAGGACAAGATCTGCCCTCCAGGAAACTATCAAAGATGATCATATTTATCTCAATTCTTTCGAAAGACGAAAGTGACAGTTGGGCTAAAGACAATCATCGATTGATTCAGAACGACTGGCAGTCCTGACATAGCGTGTGACCTCAGTACATCCCGATTCCTCAGCAGCATAACACTTTGATTTCCCATATCTCGCAAGAAAACAACTGATTAAATTACGTGTAGTCTCAGCATGTATACACGGAACAGCTTTAAGAGTCTTTAACTCTCTGTTTTATATAGTGTGGCCCTTGCTTGCCATCTACCACCAGTATGACTGATACTTCTTGTGGTTGGATTGTCTGAATATACAATAAAATAGTTTCAACGCCCAGTGTTCCGTTGTTCAAAACAACCTTGGTTAACTTAAGGTTAAGCTTAGTGAAAGTTGTTTCGTGCAGCAGGAGGCTAAACTAGTAAGGTCTAAGGTTGTAATCTTATAAATAAGGTTGACCTTAAGAGATAAGGTTGTTTTGAACAACGGAGCACGGGTTTTACGCTGGAACATTGGTTGTACGGAACGTGAATCTGAAAATCATGTGTACCTTACCTTGACACATATAAACTCTTTGGTATATAAGGCTAACAGTTATCACATCCTTAATTAGCTTTCACCTTCCTAAGACTTACATCATATGAATAGTTCTTCAGCGACGTTAACTTGAACAAACCTAAAACAATGTACAATATGACTCTACCTGAGGCATAATGTTAAACCTCCAAAACATTTCTCAAAGTGTTACTTATCTAAACTCAGTGCTTCAATATATACTTGCAATCTGACATATTTATGCTATATTAAATATTAACGTCAATACTTTGCATAAAATATTGAAAGAGAAACTTAATATTAGACCACATTTGAAATAATACTTACTTCAATAAAAAAACACTTACATCAATAAAATACTTTCACATACACTATCAGGTTCAAATAAGAAATGTTGAGATATTAGACATATTTAGAAAAATCTATAATTCTTTCAAACGAGAAAGTGAAAGGGACCGTCCATTTGTAGCTCCTGAAAAGTATTTCAAACGGACCCAACATGCCTTGGATCTCTCAAAGGGCGTGTTGAGTGAAATTATCCATGCCTTGTCTACGGACATTCCAGGGACCATCTCAAAAGTTGGTAGGAAACTAGGACTGGATAGTTTTGATCAAAGGCATGTCAGGGACACAATTAGAAAACTAACACGTCAAGATGAGCATGTGTCGGTACTGCGATTGAAACAAATCCTTGCTCAAGACCACCAGCTTGATGTGCTATAGCTTATACTATTTGCAAATTGTTGCTGAAATTTGGTTACAAATATAAGAGTGTTCAAGGATAAATCATGTGTGAACGGCATGACATCGTAAAATCAAGAATCAATTACTTGAGAACAATTAGAGAAAAACGCGCTGATGGTTACGAACCGGTGTATCTAGAAGTGACATGGGTAAATGCCTCCCATACAGCATCTTACCAATGACAGCATCCTGACAGACAGGAGCCAAAGCGGAAGCTTCCAGCTGGTAGAAGACAGAGACTTATAGTTCTGTATGCTGGCTCACACAAAGGATGTCTGCCTGCGTGTGATTTGCTATTTAAATCTGAATCCACTGACGCTAGATACTACCATATGGAAATGAACGGGGCTGTCTTTACACAGTATGTAGAAGAACAACTGATCACAGCCCTTCCAGAAAAGTCCTTGGTAGTCATGGACAATGCTGCATACCACAGTTGCCGTGAGTCCGACATTCGGTGTCCAAGATCCAATGGTCGTAAAGCAGAGATCACTGAATGGCTTGACAGAAACAACATCGTAAGACCTGACAATGCAACAAAACCAGTGTTGTATGAGCTTGTGTTACAGCACAAATCACCGCCTTACTATGTCATCGACAATATGATGAAGAACGCTGGTCACGAGGTACTACGACTACCGCCATACCAATGCGATTTGAATCCAATTGTACTGATATGGGGGGGATATCAAGGGGAAGGTATCACGCTACAACACCACATTCAAGTTGTCTGACGTTGAAAAACTTGTTCACACGGCAGTAGGAGAGACTGATATCAGTCGATGGGAAGCCGGTGTCAAACACGAATTGTCAGTTGAAAAAGAGTACTGGAAACTAGATGGTATTAGAGAAGAGACCATCCCACCAATCTGAATACATTTTGGAGATGAATCAGATACTGACCTGTCCGAAGAAGAGATGCTCTATGATTGAAAATCTGGAAAAAATCGAGGAAAACAAGCAAGCGATCAACCCCCAAAATACAAATCAAAGACCCACTTCAGTAATGTTTACATGCATAGTTTCACAGAAATATGATTAATGGACTGTGAATAATGCCTAGAAAATACCAATTTGAAACCATCATATAAATTATGTGACATATTTGATGTAATGTAAGAATGTGACATGTGACCTACCCATTTGGATGACCGGGTCGCTGTTCCGGTAAGTAGCTCAACACCCTTGACATATGAGGTGTTGTTGTGACTTGAAATAATGACGGCTCTTATAGACAACTCTCTTATTATGGAGTTATAAATTATGACATTTAAAATCCTCAGTGGTAGAAGAATTATATCAAATTGGAAACGGATGGCACTTATAGATTTAAAGTAAAGCTACCAAACACCGTCCGGAAACATTTTCTGCCAGACTGTAACTTGATTACCCTCAAATTGATGAATTAACAACTTTAAAACGAATGTCTTCACATGCTAGTAATTCCTAGCGAAATTATATGTAATGGTGTAACTGGGCGAGGGAACATGTGTTGGTGGTTTTTCGTACCTAAATATACAATGAAACGTAGTGTTAACGCTCAGACATCTATGTTGGAACACGGGTTGCATGGAACGGCTATATATTTGTAGTCTGTGTCCATACAAACACGAAGGAAGATCGGTCTTCAGCAACCCATACTTACCATAAAAGGCGACTATGCTTGTCGTGAGAGGCGACTAACTGGCACAGGTGGTCAGGCTCGCTGACTTGGCTGACACATTTCATCGGTTCCCAATTGCGCAGATCGATGATCATGTTGTTGATCATTGAATTGTCTGGTCCAGACTCGATTATTTACAGAGCCGCCGCCATACAGCTGGAATATTGCTGAGTGCGGCGTAAAACTGAAGTCACTGACTTACATTACAAACCTCACAAGTTTTTTGGCCAAAAAAAGTCTGGCAGACTGCCACATGCAGTGCCGTATTGGAGCGTCACAAATCAGTGTTGAGAACCCCCAACTTCCCATTTTAGAAATTCAGAAGCCAGAGTGGACCAGTAAACCCTACGGCGCTGCGCTTTACAGCGAGGCCAATTTTGAACGGAACTCTACCGAGCGCCAGGCATCGGGAGCTCCACGCTTATAGAACGTGTACCAAACGGGACAGCTTGACTGGACAGATCAGCCGGAATTTATCAGCGATCAATGTTCAGAAGTGTCAACCAGACACACGCTCCGGTAGCAGTGGTCTTATTCGCCTATATAAACCGTCCCTTTCTTCTATCATTTTGAGACTTGTGTTCTTATACCTCTTTGCGTTATAAAATCAGTTTTAACGCTGATGTACTCTATAAGTATCGGAATGAAACAGCTGATGTTGAGTGTAAAATGTGGTACAATAATAACATCTAGAAATTGACGTATTGCGTAATTACAGCTCTGATTAGATACATAACGTAGAGATCTGATTTCCGGATACCTTCGGCAGTTTCCGCTATCTCGAACCGGTGATTAGGTTACAGCCGTTATCGCATGAAGAAAGATCCGGCCACTCTTTTTAACTCCCATCCAAAACGTTACTAATTGACAAATAGACAATGTATTTCAATGGCCCATATTACTAATGAATTTTCACTAGTGTGCTCACGTTCCAGGTATCTTGTCACTAGACCAAATAAGGAAGCTCTCGTAAAATATCAATACAGATGCTACGCTCAACCACCAAGCGGTATTTCAGCATATAAACTGAAGATCTGATCATTATTTGTTGAATTTCGTATCCGAGAGACTATATACAAAACTACTTTTCCTTGAGTCTCTATATACGTTCCTTGTACTTTAGAAATATTCCAGCAATATCACGAAAATACCAGAAATAAGCTTCACACATGGTACCAATGTGGGGAATCAAACCCGGGTCTTCAGCGAGTGGAGCGAGCACCTTAACCACCAGGCTATCCACCTTCCCGAAGAGGAAACATGTTTTTTCAAGACAGTTGTCGGAAGTCAAACTAACAGAGTGTCGTTTTGCTCAAGTGTAGTCTGTGAAATTAAGTAAGTGTACGTATTTTTAGGGTCGCTTACCGATCCGTCGAATTTTTTGTAGTCTGAATCCAACAAGATTTCATAGGCCGATCCAGAGAGGGAGGTACAAGGGTGCGCGTTTGTTTTTCTCAGCTCCAGAAAGGGGGCATTGGTCTGAGTTCCATAATGAGTTTATTTGTATATTGTATATATACAATACAGAGAGATTATAATAAAATAATTGTATTAACTACCTGTCTAACACACCTGCAGAAGCGGATGTTAATTGTATAAGGCTGACAATGGTTAAAGAGGAGCTGAGCTGCCTAACTTGAGTTAAAGTTTTATCATTAACTAATGCAACAGGCCAGTCAATAACTCATTTAACGATAACAGCTGACACATAACAAAAAAACCGTTTATATGAACACTAGCTGGCCAAACATAGGGATATTCTGAGTTAAACGTAACTCGATCTGTTTCCCTTTTTCATTCGTTGTTCCTCGAGTTTCTCAAATTTCAACCACTGGGGTCACGATATGGCTGTAATACTGGCGATGTGACGTTAGATATTAATTCACCCACTCAACCACTGGGTCTGTGAGCAGGATTCATTACTTACAGGATGACGTCTTAAAGTCGGAATAATTTCAGCTGCGACAGATGTGTGTGTACGGCACCTTCAAGAAAAAACACTGACCGACAACTGAACTGTTGGGGCTGAAAAACTCGTGCAGACGACAATTACAAACTCATCGAAACGAACTGACAACAAACGAAGAAAGGGATATTCAGTGCTGCGACAGATGTGTACATGTGATACCTTCGAGAAAAAATACTGACTGATAACTGAAACCTTGGGGGTGAAACATCTGTGCAGATGACAACCACAAACTGATCCCTCTATCAGCTCCATGGTCTGTACAGATATGCAGAGCTGCAGCGGAGAATATGGTCATGTCTTAGGAAACTCGGTCTTAAAACTATCTATCCATATTGCTCTTTTGTATTTCAACGGAGTGATTTGTTTCTGTCAAATCTTTCATTGATATCCTGTATACAACCGTACATATGACTACAGTGGAAGCTGCCAAAACTGGCATCTCTCTAATCCATTCCATGGCTTGTACATTTATCATCAGCACTGCATTCTGGCACATTGTCTAAAACGGATTACCTTTTCAGTCCCAATGAGTGCAACTTCCATTGTACATAAATTAGGGACAATATTTATGTCTACCAAAATGTAAACGTAAGTGAACATAAATGTATTTTATAAAGCAAAACAGATGTCGGCTTTATAAAAACAGGTCTTTCCAGCGTCATTCACGCTAAGAATCCAGTTCCAAGAGAAGAAAATGTTTAGAGGAGAGGAATGTACTATGTAATAAACGATTTCATCGAACCTATATTTAGAACGAGTACGTTGAACCCGAAAGGTGTCCCCATGGGATTTCCAGGTCAGTGATTCTGAACGTTTCCCTCTCACGGCGACTTGTGACCTACATGTACACATGTATTTAGATCCCTGCTGTTACCAGGGAAACGTGGAAACCTTAGTCTGCCCTAAAGAAAGACTTCGACTCCAGTTCAAACACGCTTTAATGTACAAAGAGATCAATTCCTCATAACCTGAATAATCAGACTAATATCAAAAACGCGAGTATCAGAGGAGACAACTGAGACGTCCATCTAACGCCTTGCAGTTGGACACAGATAACCTCATTAGGCAGTGCCCGGTCTCTTGGGTAAGATGGAGACTCGGTTGCATCAGTGACAAAGGAGGTGACAGTACATACTGAGAGACTGTCTCACAGCGGTGTAGCTTGGTGGTTAAAGCGTTTGCTCGTCACGCCGAAGTCCCGCGTTCGATTCTCCATATGGTTACAATGTGTGAAGCCTGTTTCTCTTGTCTGGACCATGATATTGCACGAATATTGCTGAAAGATGTCTAAAACTAACATTCACTCTCTTTCAGTAAAGTTGAGCCGTTAAATTAAGAAGGGTCAGATTTTGTGCCTAAATGATTACTTTCTGTCACAATCTTCACAGATTTAATTTATATAGCCGTAGATATGACTTTACTTCATTGAAAATACTTTGTCTATCAGAAATATACAGGTAAATGTTTATATTTAACGAAGGTATACAGATGTAGATATATTAAAAAAAACCCAAGTCGTTCCAGTTCCATTCAAAAAGAGAATTCACTTCCAGGAGAAAAACAGAAGGTTTAGAAGAGAGGAATTCTCTAAGTGATAAACGATTTGATCGACCATATATCTGCCTGGGTAAGTGACTGTCCAAGGGCACGAGCAGCTATTGGAAAAATAGGCCATTCTCCGCTTCAGTATGGAAGGGATCAATGTATCATGGTACACGAAGTGTATGGTTTATCGATCATTCAATGGTGTTATACTCGTGCAGCAGACTGGTCAGCTCCTCGTGATAACACAGTTGAATCATTTGTCCAGTGACAAACGAGACCGTATCTTAGAAAACGGTATTCAAGTGACCTTATTCATCGCGCCGTCCGTTATGCTTGTCTGGAATAACGATAGTGCATGTCCTCCGACTGACTGTTGTGCATGTAACGAAACTTGTAGTAAGGGTCTGCGATGTCTATTTGTCTCTGCGTGCATGCCTGCGAGTGTCTGTGTGTATGTATGATGGGGTGTGTTAGGAATGTGTCCCTCTGAGATGTGGTTGATATATGTCATCGTATGCACGATCGATGCTCATGCTGTTGATCTCTGGATTGTCTGGTTCAGACTCAATTATTTTCAGAGAGTAAAAGAGGAATATTACCGAGTGAGGCGTTAACCAACCAACCGTCACACCGTTACCGTGTAGTGGTATGTACTCACTGGACAATTCTACCATACGTAGGCTGTGGATCCAGACCAGTGATGACACTAGAGTTTGATTAAGTTAAAGTCTTAAGTGTAGGTAATACATCGGATCTATAGGGGGAATAAGGCCATACACATTTATCGAACCAGTATGTACACATGACCGACATATTAACTTCTACTTACAGCATGATTCTACATATTTGGTGGTTATGAAAATTGTGTGACGGCATGAATGGGAGGTGGCGTGACATCGCACTGGGATGCGCACGCACATATGACAAGTTTACGTTGTTGGGTCAATTCGCAGTCTCAGCACAAACGCTTCAACAGAGTCAACACGAGTGATTTGTCTAGTTATCCCTGTTTATTCGGGGCGTGAATGACCTACTTCTAATAATGACTCGCGTCTTTGGACTGTCACATTCAACTGGTAGGCAAATTCTTCAACGTGTACATGGTAAACGGGAAATGTAAAGGACGATGACAATCTACATTAATGAAAACCAACCAAAATGTAGACATGGATGGCATAGTAACTTATATTTACTACATGAGTCTGCACATTTGGTGGTTTGCTAGGAAACCCATACGGGAACGTGAGGTTCCTTCACAGAGGGTTTGAAGGTCAAGGCTAATGGGCTCAGATAGCGGACTGTCCGTGGTAATGAGTGTTCGGGAACTGAGACGCCTCTCCACGGTTTATCGTGATTTCCCAACACAGACACCCGCGTGCTTGTAACTGCATGCATAGACGGTGACCTGACGTTGGGATGTGCGCACAGACATAATGCAATGTTCGTTGTCGGGTTCATGCAAAACAGACAATACGTCTTTTCATTCTCATTGCCAAATGTTTCAACAGAGTCAGCAAGAGTGATTTGACTAGTCATCGCTGTTTATTTGGGCCGTGAATGGCCTTCAAATGATGACTCACGTCCTTGGAGTGTTACCTAGACAAACGTGGTGCATTCTTCACCTCTAAACCCTTTTCTCCTGGAGGTGAATTCTCATTTGTTTATTGTAATCCACATCTTTTTGCTTTCATGGAATACACACATTTACGTCTAGATGTCTGACAGACAAAAACATTGTCCTTGACATATAGAGTAGTATATACGGTTACATGCAATGAAAAGTTCGACAGAAAGAATTAAATCCTAGGAAAATATATCTTACATCTATCATCTCATGCCAGAAAGAGATTCTGCCATCGTGAATTTGATTTTGTGTTTGTAAATATGTTTACCAAGGTGGTATAACAAAATGAAATGTACCCGTGATCTAGTCAGGCCACTGAGAGAGGTCAACGTGGGTAGTTACTGACCTTCAAACCCCAATTGATAGACTGTTTTGGTTCAAAAGAGTAGTTTCAAGACAGACTTTCATCAAACCTGCCCGTATTATTCACTGTAGCTCTGTATATCTGAACAGATCAGCTTCATCATGTAGATCTACAGACCAAAGAGCAGGACAGACCAAAGAACTAAGTTTGTCATTGTCGTCTTAACGAATTTTGCAGCTACAAGGGTCCACTTGTCGAGGATGTCACACATATATTTGTGTTTGATGTCGTATCGCAGCTGAAAGTATTCCGATTTTTAGACATCGTCCTGTGCAAGTCAAAACATTGATTACACAAAAGTATTGTGCAACAACCAGTCCAGAATGTTTAGACTAATTCATTAATCTGGATACATAAATATTAATTAGTATGATTTGATATATCTAAGCACTTGTATATTGCAACACTACGTACCTTCTATATCCTTGCAAACACTTCGAACAGCGTACTCTGTCGTACAGCGTGCTCTGATCTTGGGATGTTTCTGTAGTAGTCTGCTGTCACTGAACATCTCGGTGGCGAACAGGACAAAGCCCAACACCGTGTCGGCTGCAGTAAATGTAGGTAGTGAGCGAGTGAGCAATGCTGCATATACATAGTTATATATATTGGAACCTGGCATGTTTGTTAGGTTTGAAGGATCTTCAGTAGTATGTAAAGAGTCGTTTGCAGTTAACATGAGGAAAATTATATTACGATCTTAAAATCTGTACACATTGTAATACAATTTGCAAACAATTTTTGTATATTTGTCCCAACACTGATCTTTATCAGCCGAGTGATACCAATATTTAAGAAGCATTATGTCTTATATCACACGCTTGTCGTGACATCAGCCTGGTTCTTCTGGTCTGACGTTTCCACACTGTGTTAGCGTAACAGACCCCGGAAACCATGCTTATCCAACAGCCGTCGGAAGTGCTTCACATCTGGTTACCGAATTGTCGTCTCATCGGGCTCACGAATGTTAATTAGTAATAATATATCAAGCGTATAGTATAATGTAACGTTTATCATACTTGTCCCCGCAGAGGAACTCCCTGTTCTCCAGCTTCTTGGCCAGGTAATCCATACACGTATCAAACTTCTCTGTCATCTTCTTCACCTTCTCATCGCTGACAGGTGTCTTCACATACCACAGATCGTACGAGAACTCGATGAGCTCGTCCACAGAGGCGTTGGCGTACACGATGAAGCTGTAATATATCATAGAGGAATAAGACAACCATGTTACCGTACATGAAGCTGTAACACAACATAGTGCAATACGACAAACATGTCCCCGTGCATAATGAAGTTGTAACACAACATACTGCAAAAAGCATGACTCCACGGGGCAAATAGTCCTGAGGATGCAATAAGCCAGTGCAATATAGCTGTAATCATGCAATAATGATACAAGGGCAACAATCATTAAACCATGATTGTGCAATAGACCCTGGCAGTCTAGTAAAATTTGATCTTGCCATAAACCGTGATTTGTGCAATGACCCTCGATAGTGCAATAAGCCATATTAGTGCAGTAAACAGTGACCGGACAAAAGATGTGGTGCCATATACGATACTGAAATAAACTTTGCAAGGGTTCTGGTGAATCTGACATTACATTGATCGTTACACGTAACATAAACGTAACACTTTTCACGAACTCGTAATAGTCCTTGAGGTACTTGGGGTCCGGCAGAAGTTTCTTGTATCGGTCCGCCAGGTACATGTTGATGGCCCCTGACTCCAGTAGGGTTCCCTCCCCGGGGACGACGAGGGCGGGGATAGTGCCGTGGGGGTGGACGTCTCTACGGTAGGCGGCGACGCTGGCGTTATATGCTTGTAGTGAATCATAGCGGATAAAGTCAAAGTCATCCACCACGCCCATCTCTGGTTAACGAAAAATCATATTTAATTCAGAACACATGGAAAGCAATAATTTATTTCATTATTTATCAACTGTGAAATGGCTTTAAGGAAGAACTCTTAGCTTTTAATCAGGGCTGAGGCAATCTATACTTGAATCAGTCTCCTTTCTGATATTTACCTTCTTGCGTCTGGGATTAACGCTGTAGTCCTACGCAGTTTTCTTTTCTAATTGCAGTCCAGAAAATGTCATTCTCTTCCCACAGTGGTTACTTGTCATATCATCCTACGTAACCTCTGTTCTAATACGACCCTTTCATGGTGCGAGTTTTCAAGAATCGTGACTGGAGGCAATCAGATTTAGTAGTACAATCAGCGGCCTTGTTTCAAAAGTAGAACTAGAACTAGAACCACTTCCCGAGCGCGATACTCAAATGTTTCTTCTAGACAGAACTCAGTCATGTCATATTTGTTTCTCCACATTGCTTGCATTTGTCAAGTTGAATCTATGTCGATGTAACAAGTGTTCTGATTGGACAGAAAAAAGGGAGATAAATCTGCTGCCATTTTTGCCGCTGGGGGATTTTATGAGAACCACAAAATATGGCCGCATCAGAACAGAGGTAGGAAGATATGGTAAGTAACCTCTGCGGGAGGAGAATGAGAAACTGTAGGTCTATCAATGGTATCTTGCTACCCAATCTCTCCGTCGTACGGGTATCAAGCAGTCTAAGTAAACGTAGGCACAGTATTATTCGTTACACTGCTTGTTTGAGTGTCACAAACCCCAGTAGCAGGTCGCGTCAGCCAACATTTTCAAATGACCAATCAGGTCACAGTTTACCAAATCGCGAAAGCTGACAGACGCGAAAGCTGACTTTTTGAACTTTTACCTTGAAAAAATTGTACCCGAAAGATTCCGAATGCTGTTTTCGTATGATGCATACTGAGCACGCCACAACGGTGCCTAAACAGTCGCTGAAAATAGCGTTTTTGTCAATATTCAAGGATATCAGCTTGCGGACATATAAGCTAATAGTAACCATGTAATCAAAACCGTAGATACTGCAAGTTCCGCCAAACCCTCCAGAACACTAGCTGTTGTCTGATTGGTTAAATCCGTTCGGCCGTCTCGCATTTGATTGGTCAGGCAAAGGTAGCTCAAGAAGTAGCTGACGCAACCTTCTTCTGAGCCTAAGTTTATTTACACAGGGGTTGCAGGGTTCATTGTTCAAGGTTTTTATTCTTAAGAACCACCAAGAGCGTGGTGGTACAATGGCATATATTTACAAACTCAGTATTACAAGTAATATGATCGGAATACTAGTTACGACATATTGGTCTTAGAGTACAGTATAATACAGTGGAAGCTGTGAAAGCCAGCATCCATTCCATCGGTCGGTGCGTTTGCTGACCTTTGCTGGCATGCTTTAGTTAATTGAGCGGGTGGGTGGGTGTTGGGTGTGTGTGGCAACGTTTTGGTTGGATATCAACTATTTACTCTTCAAAATAGTTACGTTGTTGTTCGTAAAATTATCCCAAATCACAGGATGTGTAATATACTTTCTTTTTAATCAAATCTCAATTCTAATTATTTTCTTAACGAATCTATAGCTTCATAGTTTATCGCTGGTAAATAGACATAATCATTGGAAAATCCTTGACATGTATAGATAGGCCCGAGCCTATTGCAATAGCAGTAGTGAGTAGTGAGTAGTGCAGCAAGTGCGCAGTTTTAGCAATATTCCAGCAATATCACGGAAATGGTTCTCACACATTGTACCCATGTGGGGAATAGAACCCAGGCTTTCGGCGTGATTAATGAACGCTTTAACCACTAAGCCACCCATTCGCCCCTACAAAGGTAGTAAGCTTGATTTTAGTGAAATACATCGTGGATATAACATTTATTGATAAAAAGGGGCAACACAACTCGCCCATTTCCGTAGTCCCGAAGCTGACTCGTTTCCCAGTCGGTGAATACGCGATAGGAAAAAAACCATTTTGATACACATATTCCCGAGGACTTTGAAAAAAATACATTATGGTTATTTCAAGAGTTTCAAGCACACCCATGTGCACTTGTTTACGTAATGTTGCTAGAATAGGCCTTCGGCAACACATGCTTGCCATAAACGGCGACTCTGCTTGTCGTAAGAGGCGACTAATGGGATCGGGTGGTCAGAATCATTTGGTTGACACATGTCATTGCTCATGCTGATGATCACTGGAATATCTGGTCCAGACTCTGTTATTTACAGACCGCCACCATATAGCTGGAATACGGTTGAGGGCGGCGTAAAACTAAACTCATAATGTCTCCCTTGTTTTCTTGAAGTGTCTTGTAGGTTTCCTTTAGAGATGTTACGTTCGCTATCTAACATTTTTAGGTAATGTAATCGTGAATAGCGTCATAGTATCCATTTTAAACTCCACCAGGTGTATGGCAAGAAGTTTAGTCACATTTACTGAACCACATTATTTTCTGCATTGCTAAAACCCTAAATGAAGCATCTCTAGATTTCCTTAGGTTCAGAATCATCAGAATCTCCCATATCACTGGGGTCCCGTTTGCATTTTAATAGGAATCGTTTGTTTCCATCAAAATTATATGCATTCAGAGAGTGAGCGTCAGTCTACAAAGTAACATCCGCGTTCAGACAACTACAAGTAGTTTGACACCGCATACATTAAATCAGGATGGAGTGAGTGAGTGAGTGAGTGAGTGAGTTTAGTTTGAAGCCGCGCCCAGCAATATTCCAGCTATATGGCGGCGGTCTGTAAATAATCGAGTCTGGACCAGACAACCCAGTGATTAACAGAATGAACCTCGATATGCGCAGATGGGAACAGCCGACATGTGTCAACCAATTCAGCTAGCCCGACCGATCCCATTAGTCGCCTTTTGTGGCAAGAATGGGTTGCTGAAGACCCGTTTTACCCCGGATCTTCATGGGTCTGATCCACAGAGAACTGTGTGATCGTATTAAAGGGATGTCCCATGCTGTCAATACAAAACTGGGTGATCGTATTTCTGTTTCTTGTCTGGTTGTGTGACGTCAGTTAGAACCTCTGTTCATGCCGTAACGCCACCAACCGAACTTGGGTTGATGGATATTCGAACCTTTTGGACATATCTGGAATCTTTCCGATCGTGGCCACATTGGCATCATTATTTGTGTCAACAAAATATTTCTTCTTACTATGCAAGGTCATCTCAGTGGATTAGCTCAGCTCCGATTCCCCACATCGGTACAACATACAATGAACCCTTCTGGTGAAGCCGATTTCTCACTGACTAACTCATCACTGACAGATGGTTGACGTTGTTGTCTATTGAAGATTTAACCCAGGGTTTACTAATCAATCGCAAAGTACCTCAAACATATTATCGTTTTCACAACCTGATCTGACTGAGCGCTAGTTACTCTTTGAAAAGAATGTTTACAGGTCACCGTCATGTAGCCGGTTGAATGTGGCGTAAACTACATATCTCTCACCGTCATATCGTACAATTTCCAGTCAAACACAACAAAAAAAAACCCCCAAAACGTACAAAACAAATCTTTTCAAAACAAATCTTTATTATGCACTAAATCTTTATCTTTATATATTGATAAAGTATCAGTAAATATTCTATATCGGCAAAACTGGTTGTTTACGATCAACCAGAAAAAAACTATGATGTCTCGCAATCTACGTAAACTTAGGCTCAATATTATTCGTTACACTGTGGTATATGCGGATTTTCTTTCGTTTCGAGAATAGCGGAAGTGACCGGGGAATTTGGCAAGTCCCGCCGAACCAAAAACAGTTGCTGTAATCTTACTGGTTAAATGCGTTCGCCCGTTTGTGCTGATTGGATGGTCACGGGTAGCTTACATTTTAGCTGAAGCGACTTTTTAGTTTGTTTTTTCAGACCCAGACAAGTAGTGTAACAAATAATATTTGTTTACTAAGACTGGGTGTTTAAATGAGTTGTACTTCTTGTATGTCTGCTTGTTTCTAACAAAACTGCGAGTGTTACATGACAAGGCGTGATTAGGTGGAGGTTCTACTTCATATTGATAGTAGCCTGGTAGTGTGGCCTCTTCTTGATACGGTCGTGGTACTCCTGGAGCTTGGGGTAGTTTTTAAGCAACGCCCCATCCTTCAAAAGCGTTGAGTAGTATATAACGTAGCCGAAGACACAGTCAACTGCAGTGAGTCTGGAAATATATATCAATCAATAATGCACATAAAGAAATAAACAACATTGTTTACTATACAGTGTCGAGCTGCCGCGGTCAACGAATACTGTTGAGCATCGTTGTCAACAATATCCGTGCCATACTATGATGCTCAGCAAATGACTGTGCATGAAAAGGTGTCCGGAAGCTTGATTACTACCACACGATAGTCGGTTCTGTAGACAGCAATGGGATTATGGGAGTCTCCTTGTTTTCACTGAGGACGGAAACCAACGATAAGTCATAATTTATCACAGGCTCTATGTCCCAGAAGTGTTGACTGACATTTGATTCCAAAAGTATAATTATCGTTTTTGAAAATACATCATCCCAAAAAACATAAATGGATAGAATTCGAAAGGAATCGAGAACAATTCTTAATTATAGTCTAGAGCTGAGGCAGACTATAAAGCCGTCACCATTCTAGACTTCCAGGAGCTTGGCTCATTAATTTGGTGCCTATGGTCTGGTGGACTGCCTCCCTGACTGTCCTTTCGTGTTGTTATGTGCAACGGACAGTAGATTACCACTCTCCTACGTGTTCATAAATTCAAATAATTCATGTTATCCAGTAGAAACAGCTTTGTAAAATCGGATGAAGATATATTGGTAGCTATATAGGCTATACGAATATAGAGACATGTAAGGTCCTATGCAATGAGTTGTATACAGTGTTGCCTCGCTTAGCCATGTCAGGATCCGAAGTTTTATTTCTCTCTGTTTCATCCAACAGGTCAGCGGAACGTTCAAACCCACGTTTTGGTTGAACCCAACTCATGTTACCGTATTTCCTCTATTAAACGCCGATACTCTAACAAGAACCGGGAGCAAAGCTGTGCTTTAAGAAATAAGGGCCGGGCTTCTAATAAGTACCGGACTCCTATAGGCGCCGGGTATAATAGACCTTTGTATTTTTTTCGCAAATGTATTCTCCCTTGGTCTACAAATAAATATATTAAGGAATGGTCCCTTAAATCATAATTTCCTGTCATCCAAGGTACCGGTATCTTAACAAAACACAGGGCCTCTAATCAACGAAGGGCTTCTAATAAGCGTCAGGCCTGGCAGTCCGTTGAAAAAATAAATGCCGGGGGCGCTTATTAGAGGAAATACGGTATATTATTTACATGAATTACAAAAGGAATTATTACTTGTCTCCACAGATGTATTGTCTTCCCTGCAGTCGTCTGGAGACGAAGTCGAAGCACACGTTTAACTTGTCTGTCATCTGCTGCACCTTTTCGTCGCTGAACGTCATGTTGGCGCCGTACAGTTGGTAGAAGAAGTCCAAGACGCCATCTATGGTGGCCACGGTGTAGATGAGGAAGCTGAAACACGCGGTATATAGAGGGGCTATCGGTATATTCAGGGCGTGTGAAGCTGAAACACGCGGTATGTAGAGAACCTAGCGGTATACCAGTGCGTGTGAAGTTTCGATGAAGTGACCAACAAATATAAATGGTTACTGTGCCAACCATTTGACAGATTTTAAGACCTACACTTAGTCTCTAGAAAACATACAATTGTGAGAGAAGAACAAAATCGAGGTTCGCTTGACATAGGACAAGCCTTAAAGAAAGTGAGAGAGTGAGTTTTGTTTTAGGCAGCACTCCGCAATATTCCAGCTAAATGGCGGTGGTCTGTAAATAATCCAGACCAGACACTTCAGTGATTAACAGCATGAACATCGATCTAGCCAGCTGGGATATATCGACACGTGTGAACCAAGACAGGGAGTCTGACCAAATCTATGACAATAGTAATGTAAACATGTGGATGATTGTGTTGAGTTGGCTGCTTTTAGTACTTTCCCAGCAATATCACAGCACGTATACAGCCTGGCATACGCACTTATAGTAATCTTGTCTGTATTGGGGCTCCGGCAAGAGCTTGCCATATTTGTCGGCGAGGTACATGCAGATGGCTCCAGACTCTAGGATGGGAATGTCTCCAGGAATAGTTAGCGCTGGGATGGTGCAGTGGGGGTGGACATCCTTGCGGAAGGCGGCGTCATCTGCCTGATCTCCACCGGGAAAGAAGCGGACCAGCTCAACGTCTTGCTCCGCCTCTAGCTCTGCAAATAATGATAATGATAATGATTTTCTTTGATTATCCAACGTAACAGTGAAATATTCCCAGCAAATAGGTCCACAGTATGTATCATATTTGAATGGAAATGTGATAGGCCAGGGAATAGGATGTCGTTGAAGGCGAGCGCGCACACACCACCACCACCCAACAAGTTATGAATATCTCCAACCTTCTCCACCACCTATTAAAAGTCGTATCATCAATATTTTACAGATAAATTCCTTAACGAATATATCAGTTGCCCAAATTTCGTAACACGATTCCTTTGCTCTGATCGCTCATGAAGCCAAGCACCTTGATCCGGCCGAGCACATACAACTAGAGTTTTGAATTGTATGTACCCAAGCCACTTCATACTGTTTGGACACCCATCTGTCTGTCAGGCCGTTGCCCTGTAGTGGTATGTACTCACTGGATAATGCAAGCACAGGGTGTGGCGCTAAAAGGCCAAATAGTTGTATGTGAAATTTTAGTGTTAAGTGCACACAGTAAAAGGTAAATGTAAGGGACAACGACACAACACACATCAGTCAAAACCAAACCAATATGTACATGGGATCAGCCTCTTTTCTTCTATTCACGGTGTGAATCTGCATATTTGTTGGTGAGCTAGGAAAGTCGTATGTATAGAAAGTGCAAGACTAATGCATTGATACATACACAGAAATGCACAATGGTATGGGTGCTCGTAGCAGTCTGTGCTTACGCCTGTTGTATTTAGTGCTGGCAATCCGAAATACCACTCAAAGACACATTATTTTCCGAGCCCATTTATTGCGTTCCTTTATTGCTACGACTGTCGCACCTCCTATACAGGGCCCCGTTTGACAACGATATGGTAGCGCTACGATTGCCGTACCCCCTATACAGGGCCCAGTTTGACACAGCTATCTTAGCGCTACGACTGTAGTGCCGCCTATACAGGGCCCCGTTTGACAACGATATGGTAGCGTTACGACTGTAGTGCCGCCTATACAGGGCCCCGTTTGACAACGATATGGTAGCGCTACGACTGTCGTACCTCCTATACAGGGCCGAGTTTGACAACGACATCGCAGCGCTACGACTGTCGTACCTCCTATACAGGGCTCCGTTTGACAAAGCTGTTGTAGCGCTACGACTGTCGACCCCCTATACAGGGCCCCGTTTGACAACGATATTGTAGGACTACGACTGTCGTACCTCCTATACAGGGCCCCGTTTGACAACGATATGGTAACGCTACGCCTGTAGTACCTCCTATACAGGGCCCCGTTTGACAACGATATCGTAGGACTACGACTGTCGTACCTCCTATACAGGGCCCTGTTTGACAATGATATTGTAGGACTACGACTGTCGTACCTCCTATACAGGGCCCTGTTTGACAATGATATCGTAGGACTACGACTGTCGTACCTCCTATACAGGGCCCCGTTTGACAACGATATCGTAGGACTACGTCTGTCGTACCTCCTATACAGGGCCCCGTTTGACAATGATATCGTAGGACTACGTCTGTCGTACCTCCTATACAGGGCCCCGTTTGACAATGATATCGTAGGACTACGACTGTCGTACCTCCTATACAGGGCCCCGTTTGACAATGACATGGTAGGACTACGTCTGTCGTACCTCCTATATAGGGCCCTGTTTGACAATGATATCGTAGGACTACGACTGTCGTACCTCCTATATAGGGCCCCGTTTGACAATGATATCGTAGGACTACGTCTGTCGTACCTCCGACTACGACTATCGTACCTCCTATACAGGGCCCTGTTTGACAATGATATCGTAGGACTACGTCTGTCGTACCTCCTATACAGGGCCCCGTTTGACAACGATATCGTAGGACTACGTCTGTCGTACCACCTATACAGGGCCCCGTTTGACAATGATATCGTAGGACTACGTCTGTCGTACCTCCTATACAGGGCCCCGTTTGACAATGATATCGTAGGACTACGTCTGTCGTACCTCCGACTACGTCTGTCGTACCTCCTATATAGGGCCCTGTTTGACAATGATATCGTAGGACTACGTCTGTCGTACCTCCTACACAGAGCCCCGTTTGACAACGATACCGTTGTAACTCCTACGTAGGGGACACCAAATGGGCTTTACACATTGTACCTATGTGGGGAATTGAACTCGGTCTTTGGCGTGACGCTTTAACCTGAAGGATACCCGAAACCTTGGGAAAGGTTCCGTGCAACTGAAGCATTGTAGTAGTTAGCTATCGTTCCTGCACGGACCAGACGTATTGACTGTTTGCTGGAAATATTGCCAGCTGTGCTCACACTGACTCACCAGAATCGTCGACATCTTTATAAACGCGTGTTAATGAATTTTTACTAGCTTTGTTTGTTGACAAGTGGATCAAGGATTTTCAGAAAGCGGGACTGTGCCTGACACAGATCGAGAGTTAAATTAGCTCAATTTCAACATTCCGCAATCGAGAATAGTTGTATACAGTATGGTTCAAAATTATTGAGAATAGCTAAAGCATTTCATATTATTAAACGAGAACAAATCAGATAAAATTGAATGTATTGTGAAAGTGAACTGACCTTTTCATGTTGTGTAGGTAACAATTTAATATTTTATCAAGTCTCCTTGAGCTTCACGGCACAGTCTAAGACGGGTAGGCATACTTCCTATCAGAGAGGTTAGTGTCTCGTGAGTTATGCTGTCCCAGTATCGGACCACTTCTCTCTTCATGTCTTCAATTTTTGTCAACCCCTTTTGATTCACACATTCCTTCATCATCCCCCAAATGTTCTCAATGGGATTTAAGTCAGGACTATATGCAGGAAATGGTAATGCAGTCACATTTTTCTCCTGAAACCACTGCTTGGCATGTTTTGCGGTGTGTTTAGGATCATTATCTTGCTGCAAAATCCAGTCATTTCCATAAAACACATGTGCACTTGGAAGGAGAAAATTATCTAATATGTTAGTGTAGCGTTGACTTGTCAGATTTCCCTCAAACACACACAGCGGGGTCGTTCCTAATAAGGATATCCCTCCCCATACATGAAACTTTGGGCTGTATTTAGGTCGTCGATACAACGGTGCTGACGCAGACTTTGTCCATATTTTCACATTATTGGGATATACCCATATTGAGCTTTCATCAGTAAAAATCACATTTTCCCAGTCAAAGTTTTCATGTGCCAAACACCACTCAACACGCCTGTCTGTATGTTCTTGTTTCATGAGAGGAGAAGGAATTCCAGTCTTTTTCTCCCATCCAAGATCAATCAAATTTCTTCTAACTGTAGATTTTGATACAACTGTTGATCCCCTTTCTATCATTTCATACCTGATGTTGGAGATGCTTGCCCTTTGCTTTTTAGACGCTAAAATTCCCAGCCGGACGCGATCTGAGAAGTCCAATTTTCTGGGTCTCCCTGCTCCTTTCTGGTGCCCCAAATCCTTTCCCTCTTTAAACTTCTTCCTAATCCTATACACAGTAGAAAGAGGAGTTCCTGTTCTCTCTGCCAATGTATTTACATCATCAATTCCTTGATTACACAACTCAAAAATCAACCTTCTTTTATCTTCAGCAGACATTGTTGACAGTGCTGAGGAAAATGACGTCTGCTACAAATTCAGGGGAGGTAACTCTAATTGTACTATACTCAGTAGGCCAAGATGAGTTACCTCCCTTATACCATTACTTAGTTTTAAGTATCAGTGAATCAGTTGAGGTGTTAGGATAGCTCAAAGTAAGAAGAAAAATTCTCAATAATTATGAACCAGACTATATATAACAAACCAAGCACATCTCGCACCTGTCTAAATGGAGCACAGAAGAAGGGGAAGAATCACTTCTCTCCATGTTAGATTATGTACATACAATCGTTCACAGAAGGGAACCGATAGTTTGGTTAGAAACGCCCAGGGCCCTAAGTGCCATTATAAAAAATGCCCTGGCTTACAGATGGTTGCTAAAAAGGCTAGGCGAGCCCTCAATATCATCTATATATAAAGCTCTGCAATCTATCGGGCTTCCACGAAAAATATGCCTTGCTGTGTGTCTGACGACTGTCGTTTTGAAAGGATTTAACTGTTCATTATCTAAGATATCGTCCTTTGAAGCTGCACGTACCTTTGAGAAGCCATATCGCTCGCACAGACCTGTAGTCAGGATACCAGTATAGTTTCATCTTTCCGGAGTCTCCCGCCATGATTGTCGATTGAACAAGAAGCCGTTAGCAGCACTATCAGCCTCGGAGGTCACCTCGCGTCTGCCTGCACCAACGGTATCGATCAGGGGAAGTAACTCATATGTCAATGGATCGTTCCACTTTGCAGTTCATGTGCCCGTAAAGAGAGCGAGGGATGTGACCTACATTGTGTGTTTATATTTCAATTATCCTCCTCAAACATTCCAGTGCGTGTGTCCTTAATTCACTTGAACCGAGGGGTCACGAGATATAGACTTACACAGGCTCTCCCCACACCTCTTTCCATTTAAAATCAACTATTCGCATATATTATTCTTATTCACATATTTTAATAATTTTCCCGTGTATGCTAATACATACCCCCTTACATAAATTCACAAGTATGTTTACAGTAAATCACTTGGTATGAGGAAATGTGTCAAGAAGTTTACATGGTGAGGTTTTACATCTCCAGAAAAGAAGCCCTTACTAAATAAATATTTACCGTTGTTTTCCCACAACCGTCTTCTTTCGCGATTTCTGTCATATACATTTCACTATTCTTTGTCTGTGTATATTTGCATTTTCCTTTGAATTCTCTAATGCATTTATATATCCCCTTTGTGGGCCATTCTGAATGAGACACCTGATCAGGCGAATACTAGCTCTTATATTGCGTGCTCGTGTCACAATTGGTTGGGTCTATTATTGTGAAGGGGAGCATCTTTGTCAGTTGATTGTCAACCTGTCCGAACAGTGGAGACAAGGTTGTCGGTTGACATCTTAGTGTCGAGAAATCTTCAGCAATGCCCTAACTTTCTTTAAAAAAGAAGCTATAGATGGATGTTTCCGATGTATGCATGCTTCGAACGAACGCAACATTTTCTGCTTCCCTATTTAATGAAGTTAACTCGAACTGCCGTTTGGGCCATTTGATTTCTCGGGCCATGCATATGTAGAGTAGTTCAGGTCAAGGACAGAGAGTGAGTGGGTTTATTTCTACGCCGCTGTTTAGCAATATTCCTTTTTTATTTATTAATAATATCACGGCGGGGGACACCAGAAAATGGGCTTCACACATTGTACCCATGTGGGGAATCGAACCAGGGTCTTAGGCGTGACGAGCGAACGCTTTAACCACTAGACTACCCACCGCCCCCAGGTCAAGGTGAACAAGCTGTATCAATTGATATTCAGCAGTTCACACATTCGCAGTTATGCATTTGTGTCTTTTGATTTGTCGAGGCATGGACTATATAGGAGTCTATTTCAGTGTATAGTCAAATCCCGATCACACGAATGCTGGTGTGTGGAATATTATGCATAACTCGAATTACCTGTCGGTCCCGACCATTCCGTGTAATAGTCGTCATCATTTTATTTTTAAAGACGTTTTTGCCTCGCATTATTTAAAACAAATTAGATTCGACTTCTCACTATAGTTAAGATACGGAGTGCATTTGTAGCTTCCTTCCCGACCTTTAAAACACTACACTGTCGTAAATAAGAATCCTGGGCGTCCTAGACATACTATTGTAAGTCGGTGCAACAGAAGGCAAGATACTTGAGCCGTGGTTTTGCAGTAGGCTCTACCTCCTGGATTTCTTTGTTGAAGTTGAAAGCAAAGACGGACGATATCCTAGTCCCTTTGTATAGTCGATATTGTGAAGATCCGGGGTAAGATAGGTCTTCAGCAACCCATACTTGCTACAAAAGGCGAGTCGGCCTAGCTATGCCTGAAAGTTCCTAGCCAGCATCATTCACCAGCCCGAAATTTGAATGTAGAAACTAAACAAAATATTACAGAAACGTAAAACATCATGCATGATTTAACAGTGTATTATAACTTAACAAGCCAGAGAGAGTGACATATTTAAAAATTGAAAAATCACAAGCCAGTCGGGCCAGTGACTGGTGATTTACAGGGCCGACTAGGGCCTATATTTTCGAAGCTCGCTTAGCGCTAAGACAGTCGTAAGTGCCATACATTAACAGTAACATACGACTATCTTAGCGCTAAGAGAGCTTCGAAAATATAGGTCTAGATATCTAATAGCCACGGGGCTAGCGGGGAAGTGGCTATTTCGGACACTGGTTACGTCTTGCATTAAACTGCCCAGTAATATCACGACGTGTTAGATTAATGTGTGTGTGATATCACTTCAGTAGTCTGTCGTACAGACCCTGAAGTATATATAACCAAGAAAGCCCACGCAAGTCTAGAAAATGTGGCAAGTCTAGATTTTCATAGCTTCGGGAAATGAAGAAAGTCTCAGGGCTCCATATCATTATATTATTTTTTTCACTATGAACGTTTTTTCAGCAAAATATGTTCATTTCAGAGACTAGCTGTTAGTCTATCACTTCAGGTAAAGCAACAATAAGTACATAACAACACAAACACACACAAAATATTGATGTCTGTTGTATTTAAACGTTTACAAATATAACGGCAAGATACTGCACAAGTGAATAAATATTTGAAAGGATGTTGTGGAGTCTCTTACGTATGGACTAATATGTACATTGTAAGTAAGGAAATATACAAGGAAACTGTTATGTGAAATTTGAACACTGCAGTAACATAGTATCATTGGCCTTTTGACAATAGTAAACATGTGGAATGTACAATAAACTGAGATCAAACCATTCACTCGTTTCATAAATATAGCATTACACGGGACATTGTTTCTTATTGTATTTATTACTCATCAGCGAAATAATATCTCAGAATTAAGCTTACAGAATGGGTGCATCATCCTGTCTTAACAGGGGTCACACAAATCAATATATTTCATTTATGATTGTCAACATTAGGCTATTTAAAAAATATACAAGGAAGTATGACAAGGGACCAAATGACTTCAAACAAAATGTTATTTATTTTAGATAAATGTTAATAATTACACGCAGCCGAGCACAGAACAGAACGCTTCATTTTCACCCGATGTGGTCATTAAACAAAATTTGCGCCTGTAAAATGAGTGTTACAGCTCAGGCCACACGTGGTTACCTCCCCTTCTCCGTGTATTAACTCTTCTGGAACCCCACGAAATAGCCACAGTGGACCATTCAGGTTCACCCTTGATTGTTGTGACAATTTTTAAAATATTAAAAAAAAATGAGGAATTCCTGAAACAACTGAACTACTTACAACAAGTAGATAATAAGTTAAACACATACCAAAACAGACTGTGACAGATATTTGTTGACAGAATATGAAAAGCATGAGATTTCTGTACAACAACCGCCACAACAGCTGTGCAACAACTGTACAACAACCGCCATGACAGCTGTATCATCGTGTGTCTATGGTGGCTTTCTCAGGAAGAGTCCATAAGACCGTAAGAGCTTGAGATTCTTAGGAAAGTAAACGCACTGGATTTCATAATGAACGACAGACAAATATAGTCAAAGTTTTTTTCATAAAGGCATATGAAATAAACTGTGGAAAAGCACAATTACTACAACAAATAAGAGACAAAACGCAAGGACATCCGCTTGATTACCCTCGTTTAAGACATGAGCACAACCATAATACACTTTCGAGTTACTATTGGTTTTTGAGATTATCAAGTCTGAAGACCCAGGCCCACTGACAAGGCAAACGATTGGGTGGAATTCCTGGAATCATGATTGTCATTCCTGATGTGGCGCCAGCTTTGAAATCAAAGTATCCTGGGTATCCCAGCAACGCCACTTTGGTGGCGGGACCTGCTTGTGGGGCAGCTAGCTCCAGGCTATCTCCCTTTGGCCAGTTGAGAGCTATGGCGTACACGGAAGTGCCGGTTGCAGACTTCTTAGACGTGTACCTATTAATGATATGGATCATAACTAACACGTAATTCTTGAATGAATAATGAACAATCTTGAATGAGCATCGCTTTGCGCAAAGAGCGCCAACAAGCTTGTGGTGAGTATAGTCACTAGTTTGGTAAACATGGGTTGCTGAAGACCTATCCTACACTGGGAGGATGAGAAATATATGAATGGTTTCAACTTTTCGATAAGATGAAGAATTTGACCCGGTAAATGATTAACTGGTAACGGTAAATTGATTAAAACTGATTACTTATACGCGGGTAAAACACCATGAATATATACTTGGGTGCAGGTATTTGGCTTTCACGTAAAATATAACGTTGCAGTCTCACCGTCCAAATAGGCACTGATAAGGAAAGTTTCAGAAGAAATGGGTTAAAAAGTCTATACATGATTTCACTGATTCTATTATTCATTGCACACGTGGACTTCCTTGGGCTAACTACCCGTACCTCCACCAGAATATGTTTTGGAAAGTATCGAGAGCCAGTTCAGACCTTTACAACGAAGGTAAATACTGTGTCTAGTGCAATTAGAAGTGGATGACTTTAGTTTTAAACCACCCTAAGCAATATTCCAGCTATATGGCGGCGGTCTGTAAATAATCGAGTCTGGACCAGACACTTCAGCGATCAACAGCGTTCAACGCAATTGGGTCACGATGACATGTGTCTATCAAGTCAGCGAATCTGATCGCCCGATCCCGTTAGTCTGTTCTTACCACAAGCATGGATTACTGATGACCATTTCTCACCAGGATCTTCACGGGTCAGTGTAATCAGGAAGAGTTCACACTCAACAACAGTCAAAGAGTCATGGAGACAAGAGCGTCATTTATTGCACTCACCACACACTAGGTGTCGCTGTATCATTCTGGGTAGTCCAGGGTCGAGTCTCATAGATGGAGTCCCCATTAACCTTCAGCCATTGCCCTATCTGTCGGAGCCTCTCCTCAAAGATCGGGCTGATCATTCCGTCTGGGGTGGGGCCAGCATTCAGCAGGAAGTTGCCACCGCAGCTAAGATAAATTCAAAATTAACAACTGTATCAATGTTGTTATGAAGGCTTCATTAAACTTCATCGTGTTCTATTACCAAATTCTGCAAATGGTTTTATAATTCATGACAATATTTAGTCATTTATTCACTCACAGAGTACATATTCGTGCACCTGTCATAACGAATAAAACACACAAGTCTTTTAATCAACCAATTCCTTTAGAAAACAATTCATCTAACTAAAGATTATCAAGAAATTAATGAAGAATGGTATTGTATAAGGGGCATAGCTTTATGGGGTTCGCCTGAAATAATGTTCCGCCAGCAGAGGCCATGATCCAATGATCAACAGCATGAATATCCATCGAGGAAACTGGGGTTCGATGACATGTGTCCACCAAGTCAGGGAGCCTGACCACCGGATCCCGTCATTCGCCTCTTACAACAAGCGAAATCAATTCTGAGTCGGATTTTCTCGATTCCATTCATTTACCTGACAACAGATACCAACTGCTGGAGAAGCTCCTCTATGGTATTGAAATCACTCAGCTGGGCGTTACGTCTAAATCCCCAAGCCATCTTGTCAATGGTGGTAGCATCCTCAAACTTGTGCTTAGTCAGGACACCTGAAGTGTGGAAACGTATGCAGGTAAAACCAGTGCCTGACTTTCAGTGTGGACCTGGCATGTACGGTGAGTTAGTTGGAGTTTACGCCGCTTTTAGCAATATTCCTGCAATATCACGGCGAGGGACGCCAGAAATTAACCTCACACATTGCACCCATGTGGAGATTCGAACCCGGTATTCGGTAAGACGCGCAAACGCTTTAATCTGGGCTACCCTATATCGCCCAATAGCAGAGCCGTCCTGGACATGGGCCCGATGTCACTTGCACGTGTTGAACATAGGGGCCTGTGATAATGTAAATAAGCTGTGACTTATTTAAATAGGTAAATAAGGCAAGTATACTAATTTACTAAACCACAAATATTCTTGCTTGAAAATGCATATTAAGTATGGGGTTTACTTATCTATAACTTAATGAAGAATATCAATTTTGAGTTTATTTTTCAAGGCTCACTTCAATTTGCTCAAACGTTCCACTACTCTTTGCTGTACATGTTTTAAATGTTTGAACAATGACTTTGTTGGATGTCAGTGAATATGTATTGGCAATGAGTATGTCCGTGTTTTTATCTTACCGACCATTTACACCTTTATTCCTGTGGGTGTTTTCACAGGCGGGGCCTTAATGCACTGGTTTACCTGAGCTGGTATTATGCAGTTAAGTCGACCCCTCTGCATGCTGTATTACCTGGGTTGTATTTATCCTTACAGGTGTAGTAATCCCCGTGTTTGCACCAAGTATCATTTCCCCATCGGTCGTTGACCACAACAGAATCCTTCACGGGGCTACAAAACAATAATATTCATAATTGAGTAACCAACGTTAAAAGTGAGTGAGTTAAGTTTTACACCGCTTTTAGCAATATCCAAGCAGTATCAGGACAAGGAACATCAGGAATGGGTTTCACATAAAGTATTTATGTGGGCAATCGAACTTTAGAACAAGTCAATGCTTTAACCACTTCTCTACTCCACCGCATCATCAACGATCTGAACAACGATCTGAACAACCTATTGTCGTCATATGTTAGTTATGTATGTTATCTGTAATTCATTGTATGAATATACGATATATGAAATATAAGAACTAGCTGAAATCTGGTGATGTATGGCAACTGTGGATAATGCCATGAAATTAATAATATGTCAAAAAAAACAACCCCAAAACAAATTACACTGTTGTTAAATTTTTAAGTTTTATATTTTGTCAAGTGCTAAATATTTTGCAATGACGAATGCCTGTAAATAATGGAGTCTGGACCAAACAGTCCTGTGACTGAGTTAAATTATTAGCAACGATGACACAGTCAGCGAAGTTAGGTTATCGAACCTGAGCACCCAATTTCTTTGGAGGTCTCTGTGGACCAGTACATGTCGTTGGGTCCTTTTTCAACACAGACACCAAACAGGGAATGGTCGAGATGTAATATCCGAAAATTTACCTGTCGTTATACAGCCAGGCTATGAATTCAGTAGAATTCCAGTAAGTGGAATTTGCCATCCAGTCCCCATCAGACCAAATAACTTCAGGCTTGTACATGTTCACCAGCTCGTATAACTCGGGCATTGTCTTATACTGGAAGCAACAACATGAGTATGATATCAGTGATGACTTGTTTGGTTATTTTGATTCTCAATTTGTCTGTTTGTATCCTAAGTTACACTGTCCATTGCACAGGACATCAATGTTTGGAATGAAGTCTTCGACGTAAATAATAATAATAATATCAATATCTTCTGCTAGGTGTGTGTCGTCTGCTGAGATATGTACCCGTAAGTGCAAAGGCGCACATGAAAACTGTAGCGCACATTCTGTTGCGCAACATAGAGAAAATGACCAGTCTCCCTTCGCTCGTATGTAGGAAGAGTGGTCATTTTCTCTATTTGCGCTACAGTTTGCCTATGAAAGGTGAGTGCGTTCAGTTTTACGCCCCACTCAGCAATATTCCAGCCACATGGCGGCGCTCTGTAAATAATCGAGTCTGGACCAGACAATCCAGTGATCAACAACATGAGCCTCGATCTGCGCAATTGGGAACCGATGACATGTGTCAACCAGGTCAGTGAGTCTGACCACCCGATCCCGTTAGTCGCCTCTCACGACAAGCATAGTCGCCTGCCTGTGAAAGGATCGAGCTGTAAATTGCATAGGGGCGTACGGTCTCTCTTTCAGTAGCTATATGCAACAAACTGTTAATTTACACCATCAAACAATCTATTTATTTTCATTATTATTAATTTATTATTTGTTTCACTTTCGGATATGTTTCACAAAACAAATCGTTCATTTTGTTCACTTCAGACACTGCTATTCATATGCTATTACTCTGGTAACTGTAAATGCAGGGGACACGGAAACCTAAGTAATATAGTGCCTAATTGGGTGAAAACAACTCCTGTGACAGCGATAGTCTATTGCAACATACCATAGCGATCCTATGGCAACAGTTTTTCTCCTTGAATTACTTGAGGCCATTTCCCAAATGAATGTATAGTTTACATTGAATAAAAAAAGTTTCAGTAGTTTGAGTCTCTTTTACTGACAAGGAAGTTGAAACCAATATCAAGTTAACAGTTACAACATAAATTCAATGACTACCCAAACATCATGTATTTTGCGCTGCGCATTAACAACGGCCTCCATTACTAAACTATCGACAGTCACACATAATATTGATGCATCGATAGTTTTTCATTTCTGCCATCGATTAATTGCTATGGGAGACTCAATACTTGCAATCTATCTATAGTTTGATGCTTCGTTACAGTCCCAGTAAATACAGATGCCCGAACGTGTAAATGTTGTTGACACCCTAGGTATGAGTGCAGTTGACGAGATTGGGGCAAAGTAAGCGAGTTTAGTTTTACGCCGCACTCAGCAGTATTCGAGCTATATCGCGGCGGTCTGCAAATAATCGAGCCTGGACCAGACCATCTAGTGATCAACAACGTGAGCATCGATCTGCGCAAATGCGAACCGATGACATGTTCCACTTCCAAGTCAGCGAGCCTGACCACCCGATCCCGTTAGTCGCCTCTTACGACAAACAAAGTCGCCTTTTATGGCAAGCATGTGTTGCTGAAGGCCTGTTCTACCCGAGGACCTTCGCGGCGCAGATAGGGGCACAACCCAGTAGACGTGTTGAGTGTAAAGACAGAAGACACGGTAAGTGAAGAAGACGTGGACTTGGCATAGGAACATCCTGATTGGGGAATGTAAAAAAGACCAACCCTCACAAAGTCTTGAGTTTTGAAATGGTTCTTCTCATCCTGAAGTAAGATCGGATTGACAAACTCGAACAGTGAGTGGTAAAGACCAAACTTGATGTTCGTGAGCTTCCGTATTGAGTTGGCCAAGTCACCTGAAACACATGGAGATGTGTGGGTATATTGCCCCTCCTCGACGGATGTTAGTGTAGATGTACAAACAGCCTGACTGGACATTTGTCTAGGCCTCAGGTATGTAGCAAATGGCAGTAAAAATTCCCAATTTGAATTCCTATTTACCCATTTTTTACAATTTATAACAATGAGAATGTTAAAACAAGTTGAATCTTCATCAATAGCCTAGTGATTAAAGCATCTGCTCGTCAAGCTGAAGACCGCGTTCGATTCTCCACATGGGTACAATGTGTGAAGCCCATTTCTGGTGTTTCGAATTCCCACCCTGATATTGCTGGAATATTGCTAAAATCATACTCACTCACTTATTCACTCACATGAAAGTGTTCATGAACTACGGAAACCTGCACACGTCCCTAAAGTAATAATTAATTGTTTAAATGATAATTTCTAAAACAAATAAAATAAATAACAGACTGGGATCCTGTCCCCTTATCTAGACTTGCCTTTTTAAACTATAAAAGTACTATACATGCATGGGTCTTGCTCTCAGTACAGGCTTGGAACAAGGCTAATGTCTATGCAGCAAGTGTGTTCTTAGTGAACAGAAAGTGCATCAGCAGCAAGACAACCTACCCACTAAGTCCCTTTGAGGGCCAACGTCCATGGCATTCCAGTTAAAGGAGTATTTGGTTGGCCAGTTGCAGAATCCTTCATGGTGCTTTGTTGTCAGTACAACATATCTGAAATACCACATGACATCTTGTATAGACACATTACATGTAGAAGTCAGGTATATATTATCTGAAGCGCTATACACACGCTTACCATATTTGGAACACCACAATATAATACCACTTAGACATGGGTGTATCCTGTCAACAGTTTGAAACGTAACTACTTTTACCCTCATTTTGGAACAAACCAAAATAAATAAATAAATAAATAAATAAATAAATAAATAAATAAATAAATAAATAAATAAATAAATAAATAAATAAATAAATAATATGAGCGTAGGAAATGTTTAGTCGCTTATATTCACATGAAGTGAGTGTTTGCTTGTGAACATTTATCTGAATCAGATCATGACTTAACTGACACATGTCATCGTGCGACTTAAAACATACACTATATCATTGGCTCGGGAAACGGGGACAGAGCATGAAGAGTAATTTCCCTTTACTTGTCAACTTCCAGTGACTGAAACCGAACTCGTTTATTATGATAAGAACAAAATATATGTAACATTACCCTTCATGTGAAGAGCAATACTGTACCTTGAAAAAATGAGACATGCTTGAGAGGACCCATACAGTATTATATGCTTCATTGCAAGTGCACCTATTACATGGAAACTGCTACCGGAGCGTCTGTCACAGACCATATATCTGCTATTTTTTTCTGTTTGTTTGTTTGTTTGTTTGTTTAAAATTACACATTTGTACATTTCATAATTTTCTAAAGTATTTATTTCCGAGCCGATTTCGTCCAAATTTGGAATATCTGTGTATCGTAACTTATAAACAAAATATACGACAGCAAAGGTCTAGATTTTTATTTTTTCAAATGATTGTGAAACATGGAGTCGAACCATTGTTGGTCTATCTACATGATATCAAACGCATCAAACAAGCGAAAGCCGAAACACTGACAGTCACTCCAGCCAATGAGATGATTATACTATTTATAGATTCTACTTCTGAAGAAGGAAGTATTTACTATTTGTAGTGGGCTTTTGTCTGTTACAGCACGCCAACGTCAGTCAGTGGTAACTATATTAACTATAGCGGTCGATTATTAGGACCAAACAATGGGTTTGTTTATATCTCTGTTGTCTGCCCCTTTGTCATCTTACCTAGCACCTGATGCATTGAAAATCTCCGCCCATTCGTCGGGGTTGTAGAATTCAGCTGTGAACTGTGGAGCAAAGTCAGCATATGTAAAACCTGGTCTGTAGTTGTTCTGCATGAAGTCCACGACGTCTGCTCGTTTATTCAACCAGAACTCCTGGAACCAAGCTCCAGCGAAGCTTGGAACAGAGAACACCCCCCAGTGAAGGAAGATGCCAAACTTGGCCTCGTCGTACCAGGCCGGGAGGGGCCTCTGGTCCAGTGACTCCCATGTGGGGTCATAGCGGGCACCTGCCGCTAGAGTCACTGTCCACAGCGTAAACAACAACATCCCAGCCATGCTGGCTGATCTTGTATAAGATATCAGGACGCACACCGTGTGCATCTGAATGACTCAAAGCTAGTCACGTGTCCGGTGTTGGTATGGACGCTCTGTGAAGCTAAACTGGTTTCCCACTCTCCATCCGCACCCTCAGGGTATATCAACAGACGGGTGGACGGATGCATCGTAGCTCGTCTAGCCTTGCTCCAAGGCTAGAATAGATGTAGCATGTCATGAAGACCCTGAAGCAAATATATCCAAGAAATCCCACGCAACTCTAGAAAATGTGGCAAGTCTAGATTTGATTTCTAGTCAAGAAAATGAAGAAAGTCTCCTTTTCATTACCTCATTACCTTTTCCTATCTATCTAGCTAGCTCACGGCTGTATAGTACTTCTATCCTTTAAAGAGGCAAGTTTAGATAAGCGACAGTACGCCAGTCTGTTAGAAGTAAATTTATATAGTTTTTAAGAAAATATGATTTAAACTATTAATTAACAGCTAGTCACGGAGATTATGCATCATGAAACGCAACATACGAAGCAGCTCCTTCATGGTCAGGGTGATTACAAAGACGTTCAGAAATGAAAACCCATTGAAACCCGCCTTGTGATGTAGAGCGGACAGTCAGTTCGTATGGAAATATGTACCTCAAACCTTTTCCAAACATTCAGAAATCATTGATTTATCACGGTCGAATACGTTATTCGTGGATAAGACTATAACGCTGAGCTAATCGATTCCCACATACCAGAGACGATTAACTATTTATAGTCTCCGTATGTATCAACGATTTTTGACACAGCTCTGTATTAACAAAGAATCTGTATGCTACGCTGTAGGGAAACATTATCTAAACATTCCTTCGAATGGCCTTGAATGAATAAATCCAGCAAGAAATAATCATTCAACATTATTAAAATTGTTTACAGGAAGGTATACTCAACTGTGCTTGGGGTGCGAAAATACAGTATTAACGTGAGATTGTTTTTCTTAAATATGGTGTTATTTATCATGTTACAAGATTGTCAAGCAGAATTATTCAGCTGTATAAACACTGAAACGAGGACAATACATTCGGGAAAACGGGTTTCTGAATCACGTTGCTCACCACATGACAGTCTATTCAAGTCATGTGCTTCATTGATCCGGGTACCTATGTTACACAACAATGGCAAACGCGGTCACATGACTGTTTAACAATATCGACCTAGGTAACCGTGGCTGACATATTATGTAATGCCATACGTTATATAATAAGTGTCTGTTGAGATAACGGTTACTCGCAGTGTGCGAAGTAGACACTGGCCCGTTAGCCTGTGGCTAGTAAAACTTCAGCCGGACCGGTAAATCTCGACAGGAACTGACCCGACTGACTAGTAAATTTTCATGGGGCCACTTTGCGAATATATCACTCTCTCCGACTTTTAAGTTATAGCAAACTTTTAAATCATGCAAGATTGTGGTTTAAGAAAAATGTTCATATCGGCAGCGTGACGAGCTTATGGTTTAGCCCCCTGAAACAAGAAAATGCACCCTCGTGTTCATACTGTCTTGCGCCCAGAGCGTGTACACTGTGAAAGAAAACTGGTGTGGAACAGCGGGTCTGATGGTGGTGGCGCCACAGAGCAACTGAATCACTATTCATAAATGAAATTTTGCGTGGAAAGATTTTATCAGACCGAGAATAAGTTTGTTATAATGATCATCACTAACAATAAATCATCAATGCCAAATACTATGTATAATTTTATTTTGAGCAGCAGGTGCAACTTGTTTTTGTTTGGTATAACAAGGTTATTACACAATGTTGCACCAGGTGCAACTGTAGGTCTCATAAATTGAGCCCTGTACAGTCCTGGTGAGGTTATCAATAAACAGTTTATCAAATTGACGATGTTTATGACAATAAAGATAATTGACACACATGTTTTGATAATTAGACAGTAAATGGAGACACTCCTTCAACTCGCCTCAGCCTCAACTTCAGGATCATGTACCCGATGCTCTAACCCAACTAAGTCGCACTCCATAGGTTAAGCAGCAAACAACAGACGTCTGACGGATTACAGGTTTACATGTCCAAGTCAGTTTGCAGAAAGCTCCGATGTCACGTAACTTACGTGATACCGGATCCGTCTGCAAAGCTGTCGTAAGCATAAAACCCGGGTTAGAGTAAACGCTAACCCACGCTGTCAATCTTACCGGAATGGGAGCCAACTGATAGTGCGTGAATGACGTTCTACGCCGCTTCTAGAAATATCGGTCGGTGGACACTAGAAATTGGCTTCACACATTATACCTATGTTCGTGCGGAGTCAAACCCGGGTCTTCGGCGTGACGAGCGAACGTTTTAGATAGCTTTTTATATTATCTTAATTTTTCATTACAACATGATATTATTAACGTTGGAAAACGACATTGTGTCATTGTTGTTCATTTTAAAATGACTGCACTTTTTATAGACGGCCATCTGTTTTATCGAAAAGGTTCTTAAATGATAGGTTGTAATTATTAAAGAACCCAGACACTAAACTGTGGTAATCTAAATTGTAATGTGGTAAAATGTGGTAATCCACATATTTTAGACTTGTTGTTTTGTTTGTATTGAACAGCGTCTGGACTGGCAGAACTGCATTACTCACTATCGTTACAAGACAGTACATTTTAAATGTTGAGCTTCGAATAAAATCTAGTATTTCCAAAGAGACAGGAACAAAATTTGTTACGTCATTAACCAGACGTGCAGAATGTTCTGGGCACATACATGAAGGTCATTCCTCGCAGCATGTGCAGAGGTTAGGCACTTGATATGATAATGTGAGGACGGGCGAGGGGAGCGAGAAACCAGCTTAGCTTCACAAAGCCTATGAGCTGGTTCCCGGCTCACTTTGCGCGCGCCACCTTGCGATATCCGAGACGGGACCCAGCTCAAAAGCGCCCATACAAACACCGGACACGTGACAAGTCCCGAGTCATGTGATTCAGATAGACAGAGCGAAAACATTGATAGCTTAGCTATACAAGATCAGCCAGCATGGCTAGACTGTTGTTGTTTTCACTGTTGACAGTGACTCTAGCGGCCGGTGCCCACTACGACCCCACATGGGAGTCTCTGAATCAAAGGCCCCTCCCGGCCTGGTACGATAAGGCCAAGTTTGGCATCTTCCTGCACTGGGGGGTGTTCTCTGTTCCAAGCTTCGCTGGAGCTTGGTTCCAGGAGTACTGGCGACAAAACAGATCGGACGTTGTGGAGTTTATGAAGCAAAACTACAGACCAGGTTTTACCTATGCGGATTTTGCAGCTCAATTCACAGCTGAATTCTACAACCCCGACGAATGGGCGGAGATATTCAACGCCTCTGGAGCAAGGTGAGATCAGTCAAGCACATTGCTGCAGTAACAGTCTAAATTCACCATAGCGACGATTCTCTTTGACATGATGTCATGCCTAAATGCCCAAAGGCACAATGACCGTTGACACGACACGGACTTAAATATTTAACCATGGTCGGTCTGAAACGCTTTGGAACAAAACAGTGTGTGTCAAAACAGCTATTGGCGATCACTACTGCAGTTTTTCATTGTTTTAACTGTTACTTAAATTGTTGGAAAAATCATAGTGTATTTTATTGCACACGTGTTCAAAATATCTTCGTGAGGAAATGTTTGATATCTGCAACAGGTGTTGTTGAATGTTATCGAACGTACGAGTGTTGTGTAACCAAACGCAAGTTATTCAACATGATATCGTCGAACTTTCAGTTGCCACCTCGGTATTTTAAATTAACGTTATTACTCCATTCAAGCAGTTTTTGACCTATAATGTCAACTAAAAATATCGTTAGGTTTGTTGGTAATTAAAATTCAATTTTGGTGTCCCTACAATTAGTATTACTTTCAAATGAATATGTTTGAGTGTATATTTTCATCATTAAAGTTAGCCGTGACAGAGTTGTCTCCCTTCCGTTTTTCAATCCATCAAGCATCGTCTGCTTGATTTGCCGTCATGTTTACCCGTGCTGTGTGTAGATCGCAATACCAGTGCCTAGTTGGATATGGAAAATATTCCATCTCACTATTTTCAAACGTTCTCATTTATCAAAACATAATAATAAACAAATAAATCTTAACATTTGAAAATATCTTGTTGGATTATTTTGTATATTCAACACCCACTCAACAATTAGGGTTAACCGTACAGCACTTGCACAATAATAGTCAGTTCGAGTAAGTGGAGTTCCCTCATAACGCAACTCACTCACTGACCACACTGAACACAGTTCATCATGATTAGTGAACAGTCACTGAAAGTAATCAAATATGATATGAGGCATGGCGGTTGTAAAGCAACAGTTTAGTTTACAAGTCATGGTACAATGGCAAAAACACATGCTCAATTTGTTTTCTTATTTTTACTTATGGGGTGGCAAGAGTTTAGTATTTAATGGTTATGAGTTTGAGTGAAGTCACGAAGAAACCACACTGTCCAGTGGAGATGCTCTAAGAAAGGTTGTGTGTTTGTTGATGTTACATGAAATATCAGTAAAATTAATAGTGTCACCATGTTTGTGAAATATTTCATATTGGGGTATTTATTGTATATGTGGTGGTTTTATGCAATAAACAAAATGTGATAAACTTTGTCCATTCTGCTCATTTGCATACATTTCTAATACAGACTATAGCCTTGATCACCATTGTTCTAAGGATTAGTATGGTCCACTGATTTTAATACCCAAACAATACCTGCAGGCAAAAACAGAATGGTTATAGACAAAGAAAGCAACATTTCAAATTATATGGGTTGAATACATTGGGGCTTTACTGGCCATAGTTTTGTTCAGTGAGTTTTATCTGGGGCTTTCTCGGCATCATTAAGAACATCAAAGACAATTGAATTTGAATGATTTAGAGTTTTATTGAATTGTACTGTAGTTAATATTGAATTGTACTGTAGTTAATATACACACAAAACAATGACCCCCCATACCCCCATACAAATAGACGTGTTTGTGTGTAGGACATAATACTGTGGTCCTCAACCCTGAAACATCCATTTGTAGGAATTAATAGAATGTCACCCTGTCATATATTTTATTTATTTTCTACAGCAACAATGCCCCTGTTTATATCATTATCCTTGTGGTGGGTTAGGGTGTAAGGGATATTAGCAAATAGCCAAGCTTAAGGACAACAGTTAGCTTTCCTGTGAACTTGTGATTGAATCCATTTCAGCAAATGTAAATATGCCCCATTATGTATTATATAGACATAAATATTGTCCAAAATGTGTAAGTTGCCTCTCAGTGTTCATTGCTGTAACCTAGAAGTGAAGCTGAAAAGGTATCTTGCTCTTATGAATCATATTTCTCCACTAATTTTTGTATTTATCTTCCTATTTTTGCATGTGCACTGGTGCATGTGACCTAATAAACACAAACCTCACTTCATACGTTACCTGAGTGTTAACTTGTACAATAATCCGATGTTACGTTGTAAGTGACAGTGTTGTAGTATTTCTCCCCCAAGCTCTGGTTTATGGAAACTTTATATTTGAGTGAAGTTTAATATTGTTTTCACTAAACTGCCATCCTGGTTGCAGTATATCCGGACACAGAGGGTTTGAGAGGTTGATGTTATATAATCCTTCCAGACACATTCATTTCTGATCAGTTCATATCAGTCCATAAAGACATCCTTACATATGGAAAAGGTGGGGCTTGTTTAAAATTTTTTAACTGTATTATCCGTACTTAGAACTTAAACAGCACGTGAGTTAGTTGACCTAGTTGCTTACAAAACTTTAGCTTCTGCTTTAGTATGTTTCATACTTGGACCTGTTCTGGTTTATAATTTTTCAGATACGTTGTACTTACATCCAAGCACCATGAAGGATTCTGCAACTGGAATACCAAACGCTCCTTCAACTGGAATTCTATGGATGTTGGACCCAAAAGGGACTTAGTTGGTATGTTGCACTGATCAATGATCATGGATAATAGTTCAAGATTTGTTGCTATGGAGATTGTTCGTCTCGCAGCATTGTGACCATAATCACAGACTGTACAAACTGTTTCAGCAGTAAGCTTTCAGTGATATACAGTATATTTCAGTATATGGAAACATATTTAAGCTGCCTTGTATCCAGCTCATCATAGGTGGTTGATAGCTTGCCATTTGGATAAGCTTTTATTATCTAACACACCCAAATCAGATCTCTTTTTAACTTAGGAAATATGGCCATTGTATTTTTTTTTAAAATACAGCAATTCCTCCATAAAACACTCTGGAATATATCAATATGGCACAAACCGTCAATTTGAAGTGCAAGTCTGTATACTGCTGGCCGTGTTGGGACCATGCCAACACCCAACTTCTGTATAAGAGGAGTTTCAGAGCAGTGGGGAAGCTGGTGACTGATGTAACGGAAGAGCAAATGTCAGTTAATTAATAGTGGCAAACATGTCAGTTATAATTGCTTGCTGACTGCAGTAAACATTGTTTCAGGTGACCTGGCCAACTCTATCAGGAAGAAGTCAATCCTTAGGTTTGGTATTTACCACTCTCTGTTCGAGTTTGTCAACCCATACTGGCTCCAGGATCAGAAGAACAAGTTCCGCACACAGGACTTTGTCAGGGTGAGCCTCAGTAACATTAGTTTAGCATTAAATATATCATCTATTCATTTCCGCATTTTGTCAGATATTCCTTTTGTCAAAAGAATACACATTAATTACTTACAAGTGTGAACTAAATGAGTGAATGTTCCACACAACATCCAGCAATAGTATACAGACATCCTCCTTTAGGTATCACCCATAAAGATCTGGGTTAGAATTTGTCTTCAGTGACACGTTTGTTGTAAGAGGCGGCTAATGGGATCTGGTAGTCAAGCTCACTGACTTGGTTGACAGATGTCACCATATGCCAGTCAGGTACATCAGTGGTCATGCTCTTGATCATTGGATTGTCTGGACTAGACATGATGATTTACAGACTGCTGCCATGTAGGGGGAATATTACTGAGTGCAGTGTAAAACTGTACTTCCTCACTCTTTCAAGTATGGGGCGGTGGGGTAGCCTAGTGGTTACAGCGTTCGCTCGTCACGCCGAAGACCCGGGTTCGATTCCCCACATGAGTACAATATGTGAAGCCCATTTTTGGTGTCCTGCGCCATGATATTGCTGGAATATTGCTAAAAGTGGCATAAAACTAAACTCACTCACTCACTCTTTCAGGTACACTCTAACACATTTGTTTTAGTATTTTCAATGTAATATGCAACATATGTTGGTTGATATGTGACATGTATTTTAGAGAATATTGTTTCCGTCACTGGTTAAGTACATGCAGTTTGAAGGTGTCAAGATGTCCAGCATGTTCACTGTAAACTTACATAACTTTCTCTTCAGGAATCATAACAAATATCCCAGCTTTACTTTCCCCAGATAATAATGAGCATCTCTGAAATAACACAACTTTTGCTAAATTTCAGTTCAAGACCATGCCAGAGTTGTATGAACTGGTGAATCAGTACAAGCCCGATCTGATATGGTCTGATGGATCCTGGCTGGCGCCGTCGTCCTACTGGAACTCCACACACTTTCTGGCCTGGTTGTACAATGACAGGTTGGTCTCTTGTTTAATATCATTGAAGATGTTTATGTTGTTTGCCACTGTTATAAGGTACAGTGGTGAATGAGTTTATTTTTAAGCAGCATTTTGCCAATATCATGATGAGGGACGTCCGAATGGGCTTCAGTCATTGTAATCATGTGTGGATATAGCTGTTTGATGCATTTCCAAGATGGGTACGATGTATGAGCGAATTTTTAACGCAATCAAAGTAAGGCAATGCAAGAGCAAGGATCAATGCTGTCCACGATCCAATCAGCCAAATCACAGCCTGGCCATCTGATCCCTGCTTTACTCACATAGATATGAAATACTCGGGACTTCTACCTTCGTAGCCATTCCAAACTCGTGAGGATCTGGGTTAGAACTGGTCTTCAGCAATCCATGCTTGTTGTAAGAGGTGACCAACAGGTTTGGGTGGTCAGGCTTGCTGACTAGGTTCACACATGTCATCACATCCCAGTTGCTTAGATTGATGCTTATGCTGTTGATCACTGAATTGTGTGGTCCCAACTCAATAATTTACGAACTGCTGCCACATAGCTGGAATATTGCTGAGTGTGGCATTAAACGACAACAAAATCAAACAGATCCAAGTAATCGATCTATACGGAGCACATCAATATAGTAAACAACCCGTCATATCACATTCCTGAGACGTGTTGCTATTGCCCTTTCGTTGTCAGCAATGTACAGCAAGTAACTTTATGTGTAATTTGTTAAAAAGACAGGAAAGTCCCTACATGGTGTATTGAACACACACACCATATGTAGCCCAGATATTTTAATGGAGTGTGACTCTATAGTTAACATGGAGAGTTTGAATATTTGATGTGCAATCTGTATGAATCAAATACTGCTCATGCTAGAATATCAGTGTACTTACACTAGGTTACAGTCAGTCTTTAATGACAAGCATAAGACTTTTCTTACATTTCCCCTCCACAGCCCCGTCAAGGACACTGTGGTGACGAATGACCGCTGGGGAGATGAATGCATGTGTAAGAACGGCGGATACTTCACCTGCCATGATAAGTTCAACCCAGGTACGTTTCACATATGTTTGTTTGCTTGTTTGTTGTTTAACAAACGCACATCAGTTTTCTTGCAGACTGTTGATACGTGTGGACAAGACCATCCGGGGTTCAACATCATGAGTTTTGATTTACGTATTTTGGATACGATGACATGTCAACCAAGTCAGCGAGTCTGACCACACGATCCAGTTAGTCACCTCTCTGACAAGCACAGCTTCTTTACTACTACTAATGTGAACTGTGTGCACTGATTCTAATCCGGTATTTTCACAGGCATCAATTATTGTGTTTAGCATTGGGACAGCCATAGATATTTACAGTGTTACTGACAGTGTTTACAGAAAGTACTGTGGTTTCAAAAATTATAAATGTCTTAGATATGATATAATTGGACTATTGTTTAAAGCGGCATCAAAATCACACAGATTCACAGCCAACAACGGTGACATCATGTTGAACTGATTGTCTGTGTTTTTAAATCTTGACGAAACAGCTTCTTTACTACTAGTAATATGAATTGTGTGCACCGATTCTAATCTGGTATTTTCACAGGTATCAATCATTGAGTTTATCATAGGGACAGCCATAGATATTTACAGTGTTAAAACTGGAGAGACTGGTTCTGTGGATGTTTCCCATTTGTGTTTATCACTTCTAATGCCATTCAGACATTATAAGTGGTGCATGGGTCTTGGGTGTACATCAACCCATGTGCCCCGAGGGACCATTGAACATGGTAATTATCTTGCTGAACACCTCAATGTTAATTTTGAACTGTTTGAAGCATGGGTATGAGATTGTACACTTCAGCCAACTTGTATGAATCAAACAATCTGAATCTTGTATCATGATTTTCCCGAAGGTATTGTCTTAGTAAAGTCACTGCGGTAATTCTCCTTCTTAATATTCACAGGGACTACATTTGAATGTTTTGTCTAAATATATTAATTGGAATGTGAGGCAAGTATTTTCGTAGCCATCTCTTGATTTTGCAGACACTAGAATTAGAGGATGCTAGACACTAGACACCCCATTAGCAGCGGGATACATTGAAAGTAATAGAAGTGCGCTTAGCAAATCAGAAAATGACATTTATGTGTGAGATAAGATAGTTTAATATAAATGTTTTTTCTAGGTGTACTACAGAAACATAAGTTTGAGGATGCAACAACAATTGATAAGTATGCGTGGGCCTTCCGACGTAATGCCAAGATTGAGGACTTCAACACAGTCTATGAACTTATTACACAGCTTGTTCAAGTTGTCAGGTATGCCTCTGATACAATCATGGCTGAGTTATCGCTCAGCAGGTCATATCGTTATTCATATTTCATTATCGATTATAATAAAGTGGATATGATGACGCATACTGAGAGAAACAAAGAAACACTTCTACTGTCATGTGTTCCCCTATTTGTTTCCCTCAGTATATATCCTTTTGTATCCTGCCTCCTGGACCCTGGACCTCGACCATCAGCTGTGATGTTACCATGTCCACTTATTTTATCACTAACCTGGCGGAAACCTGTTCTCAAGCTTACTATAAACACTACATGCCCCTAATTAAACAGATATATTCCAAATGATGGCCTCGTCAGAGTTAGATCTTACTGACTTTTATGAAACAAACATAGAAAGTGGTTTTCCAGAGTACTGGGAGAGAGGGATTCCTTTTTGTGCAACACTGAACCCCCTCCCCAGTACAGTTTTGTTTAGGTAATGTTGACGCATCAGTTATATAAGAACAGTGTAATTAAGTCAGCATGATCACCAAATCACATTACTCATATCTCATGACAAGTCATGGTTTGCTGAAAACCAACTTAGATATTTGCAGCTTTCAGCCATTGAGCCTGGTTCAGTTAAACTAGAGATTGATATTATGAGACATCCCATGTCATCAGGCTATGATCTCACGTGGTGAAACAAGTCACCAAGTCTTCTTCACATTCTAGATTTTTGTAGTTTCAGCAGAGACCATGTATTATCTGTCACATTGTCTTTGGTCTCAGGCTACTGTTTATTATATTTTGTTAACAAATTACGAACCGTCATTTTTTAAAAAAATATTCATTCCATTTTAGTCTACATATCTCAGTTTTTATAACTGCAGCTGCGGGGGCAACTTCTTGCTGAATGCTGGCCCCACGTCCAGTGGCATGATCAACCCAATATTTGCTGAGAGGCTGCTACAGATGGGCCAGTGGCTGAAGGCTAATGGGGATGCCATCTATGACACTCGACCCTGGACCACCCAGAACGACACAGCGACACCAGGTGTCTGGTATGTATATTACAAACAGGACACATGGAATCACCACCACACAGGTGTTTTGAAAGGTGTTAAAAAAAAGCAGTAAAACAATCATAATGCATAAGTGTTAAATGGTCAATACCCAAATTCGCGATCAGACAATTTCAACTCTCAATACCCTAGCTTCATGATCGTATTGGGTTGTTCAGCATCTCATTTCTGATGTCCCCAGTCGTGATATTGCTAATATGTTGCTATATACTGGGATAGGGACGAGTCTTAATCGGAGTACCCCACACCCGATTACCCTATCCTACCCAGATAACCGTGGTGTTAATTCCTGACATCAAATTTGCAAGAAATGGCAATATGTTCTTCAGCTTGGAGGGTAAAATTTCGAGTTTTTCAATATGTTAACTATGTCTGGTATTCAAAAGAAATGACTATGAACTATGTTCAAATTTTCAAAGACAATACAACCTTTTAATCATGAAAGAATAACATATTACACTTAATCTATTAGTCAGATGATCATAAAGGGTCTAGGTATTAGGATGTTGTCCCTGGGTCCATCTCATGACCCAGCCGTCCTTGGTATTCAGGCTACCCTTCCCAGCCCTACTATATACTTTACTATGTTGCTATATATACATGAATATAAAGTGCAACTTGCGCTCGCATCTTTAGACCCGTGAAGGTCAAGGTCCCGGTTTAGAATAGGCCTCCAGCATCGCATGCTTACCATAAAAGGCGACTATGCTTGTCGTAAGAGGTGACTAACAGGATTGGGAGGTCAGACTAGCTAACTTGGTTGACACATGTCATCATATCCCAATTGTGCAGATCGATGCTCATGCTGTTGATCACTGGATTGTCTGGTCCAGACTCGATTATTTACAGACTGCCACTATATAGCTGGAATATTGCTGAGTGTAGCGTAAAACTAAACTAAACTCACTCACTCACATCTTTGACATTACCCCATATTTTTAGGTTTTTGATCTACACATGGGGGCAGATCGAGAGATGGGGTGCAGGATTTCTCTACAATCCTGGAACCGCACCTCAGTCTTAGATCTGTCTCAGGTGTGTTCCAGGTTCTACGCATCTTTGGCCTTGCCTCCCACATTGAAATGACTACCATGATATGACTGAAAGCTTAAACAAAAGATAGAAATACCCACAGTTCTCTCAGACCATTTGCCCATAGCAAGAAAGGACATATGTTTTTGTTGTTTGTTTGTTGCCTAATGTAACACTCAGCAATATTTGAGCTATATGTAAATAATTGAGCAGACGGTCCAGTGGTCAACAGCATGAGCTTCGATCTACGCAGTTGAGATACAATGACATGTGTCAATCAAGTCGGCATGCATAACCACCCAATAACAGGTACTTATGACAAGTATGGGTTACTGAAGACCGATTCTATCCCAGATATTCAGGGGAGAATATTTTATTTAGACTATAAGTAAGGTGAGGTGCAAGCTTCTCCACAGATTCACCAAGTCAGCCAGCACTTACTCTCCTTGTTCTTCACATACAGGTACACATCCAAGAAATCAGCAACAGGTATTACTGTATACGCCATCACTCTCAGCTGGCCCAGGGGAGATAAACTGGAGCTAGCTGCCCCACAAGCAGGTCCTGCCACCAAAGTGACACTGCTAGGATACCCAGGATACTTTGATTTCCAAGCTGGTGCCACATCAGGATTGACAATCAGAATTCCAGCAATTCCATTCAATCATATGCCTTGCGAGTGGGCCTGGGTTTTCAAGCTTGATAATCTCAAGAACCAATAGAATACCTTACGTATGCTTAATATGCATCGTTTGATGGGGTTCTCATTTTGATTTTATGGTTAGATATATTTTTTAATATGTTTAGATGTCTTTGTGTATCCTGTTTTGGATCAGATGATCTGAATATTGTATTTTTGTACATATGTGGTTGAATACTCATTTTTAGCATTTAAATTAGTTGCTTTAAAAGAATTTGTCGATCATACTTTTATCCATGTTACTGAGCAAACCATTTTTAAAATGGAACAAGAGCATCAAAGAAAGGAACAAGCATAGAGTGTTGTCAAAGGGAGATGCATAGACTGTCAAGGGGAGGTAATTGCGAGAACTCTTCTGTATGGTGTGTGAAACTCCATATATTCTGATTATGTTATTTTTACACAACTGATATCATATGTAGCGTTCGATTTTATATTTTACACTTTTTTGAAGATTTGCATTTTACTATGAATGTAACAGTGAAGGATCAGATTATTTTTATAGGAAGTGCTCAAGAAATCAAATGCTGTACAGAGATGTCATTTGAGTGTGAACTGTAGATTTAGATATTTAGATATGAAGTATAACATTCCAGGAAGAAGCGCCAGTGGTGTGTCAGAATTCTGTGCATGGCTGTGACCTGCCATAGTCCACTGGCTATGGGGGGAGGAACTCTACATCTTCTCAATTACGGGTTGTGATCATGGTGTCAGTCATACCTGGTCACTGGTTGTGGGTGTGGTGTCAGTCCCTGTTTCCAAGATATTTCAGTAGATACCCCACAAAAGCGTGACCATCTTTCCTCATTAAGGTGATGCCACAAGGTCTAGGAGACACTTCAGGGAGTGCAAAGTGAACTCCTTCACCGTTACATCCCTCACACATACATTGGCAGAGATGCATATTTTTGCCAGTATGAAATAAACCCTTGGTTACACAAACTTTCTTTGTTGAGTTATTTGCCTGAGTGAGTGAGTTTAGTTTTACGCTACACTCAGCAATATTCCAGCTATATGGCGGCGGTCTGTATATAATCGAGTCTGGACCAGACTATCCAGTGATCAACAATATGAGCATCGATCTGCACAGTTGGGAACCGATGACGTGTCAACCAAGTCAGTGAGTCTGACCACCGGATCCCGTTAGTCGCCTCTTACGACAAGCACAGTTGCCTTTTATTGCAAGCATGGGTTGCTGAAGGCGTATTCTACCCCGTGACCTTCACGGGTTATTTGAACATATTAAATGTGGGCTGGCTGCAGTACTTGTAGTTTGGATGTTTATCCTTTCATTCATCCATACAATATACTTCTCAAATACATTAAACAAATGACATTCGATCTACTTTCTTTGTCCACAATATCTTTCATTCATCATATTTGTATTGTTACTCTGTATGCCAATATTAATTCATCATAGGGCAACCTACTAAGCCGTAAGGAGCCGTGGGAGTAGCCTAGAGGTTAAAGCGTTCGCTGGTCACACCGAAGGTCATATGGGTACAGTGTATGGAGCCCAGTTATGTTGTCCGCTGCCGTGATATTGCTGAAGCAGCTTAAACCCCCACTCACTTACTCACTCACTCACACGCGCACTCACGCACTCTCTCTATATACCTCATCTTCACAGAGAGACGTGTTTCTTAACGAAGGGGGCACTGAGAAGAAAATGTAATCATACACAAACGGGACATACGGGAGAAGAAATTAAAGAACTGTATTGATTATTTGTAATACCACCCCCATACATACAGCACACACACACGCACGCACACACACATGTACAAGCACAATCGTATATTCCATGGACCTCCATTACATTTGTCTACACATGTACATCTGTTGCTGCATCCCATAGGCCGCCATATTAAATGTTCTCTCAATAATGTATATGTGTTGATAAAACGGATATATCACGGAAAATATTCACACATTATATGTGAATGTACCTACCTACGGTGATTATTCACAAATGTGTTCAATTTAACCAAGATCCATGAATCGTAAATTCATGAAAATTATTTATGCTACGCAAAATTTACATGTAAATCTGTGGAAATTTCACTTTTGATGACTCACTTTGGACCACGCACTGCAACAGAACACAGTCTGCTATTTCGTGTATTGTGCCCAGTCAAAACTATATCGTATCGTCGGATACGGAAAATGAAAATAGATATGCGTGTAGTAAACCTGCAATCAAACATCACTTCACTTGATAATTCAGTTTCCCTTCCCGTTGTGCTACCTATTATTCAACAAAACAGGAAATAGTATTTTGATGTGTTTAAATTGTTTGTTCTAATCTATCGGTGATTCAGTTGAAAACGTACCGAAAACATAACTTTAAAGATATATCATTACCAGAATAATTTATATCTCAAGCAGTTATTTTAATTGAGATAATACATATTGCTATCGTATTAGTATTATTCATGATTTCTAAGAACACAATTTAAAATAATAATTAACACAGGCACATAGCACTTTGGGTTATGCGTCTGGATACATTTTGCGTATGAGGCAGTTTGATAAATCACCGGTGACTTCCGAAGGAACAAGCCACTTTGATAACAAAAATCAAATTTTGGCAATTAATTTTGAAACATGACTTCAGTGAATCAACAACTCGGGTCTGTGGAGTATATGGATGATGAGGCCGTGATGGGCTCGTGATTGCTGAAAATAATGTCAAACTGATGTTGTCGCGGTAGGCGCGAAAAGCGGACCCTAATGAACATGGTCACCCTCGATAACTCCAGGGTATACGTTCCAATAAGTCTCCACTGTATTCTGGATGCATCTACGGCTCGGTCCGAAATTTTATTACCTCCCTTTGCTTGCTCGCATTCTCACAATCAGCCAATCAGCTAAGCCGCCGTTACAACTGAACTTGAAAGTGTCAATAAAGATAGCGGTTGCAACTGCGAAGGTTTGTTCGCAATGCGACTCAGATTTAGGAGAAATCATACAGACACATTGATAGGTTCGAAAATCTAAAAAAATATATGCAAGAACTCCTTCTGCCTCATTCAGAGAATTTGTGCATGGTTCGTGTTGCCAAGTTTAATCGGTTAGATAATTTGAAAAGCGAAAGTGTGTTGTGATTGGTTCGCTCAACTTCCCAGCGTACACACCTGATTGGATAAAACGCCAGCCAAGGGAGGTAATGAATTTATCGGGCTTAGCCGTAGATGCATCCAGGGTATAGTGGAGACATCGGAACGCATACTCTGGAGGTATCGAGGATGGAACGTGGTAAGCAGAAGTGGTAATGAGGTGATGCCATTTCACACACGTTTTCTCCGAGGTTACTGAAAACGTCAGTGAAAATAGCATTAAAGTTAATCAAATAAAATGATATCGAGGGAGATAGCTTTAATATGAGTTTTTACATCATACGTTTTCGGATGACACGTTTACATGCAATACAGTGCGGTGTGTTGGGTCCGAGTTAACATGACGAATACTCAACTGATGGCATGTCTTTATGATAAAGTTGTGTTTCATAAGTTATTACCATGTTTCGATGTCCGTCGATTTGAAATAACTGAAAAAAGAAAAGAAACCAAACCCAGCTACTGATCTGGTATCAGTATTTGCTGTTTTCTAAGTAGACAACTTAGGGCGATCTTGAACCGCAGGTAAAGAAATGCATAGATTTTGATGAAATGATTCGATTTCAAAACGTTTTAGAAAAGGTTTAAAGAGGTGAATAAAATGACGGTACGAAAACCGAAGATACCGAAATTTGGGATTACATTACGTAATTTCGAACCGAAGGCAAACTACCACAGTATACCGTTTCACCTCAAGTGGTTACAACATCCGCCTGGAGAGCGGAAGTCCGCATTGTACAAAAATACCTGATTATGGTACATGTTGTTTCCCCCATTGCGCCCACCAGAGACTTATGTGCTCGGAGCTAGCACTGTGGGCTAGTACAAGCATCCACTCATACACAAGCATGCATTTCGTATATGGGCGAAATTCGCTTAAGTATGACGTTAAATCTCAGTCGCTCTAAAATCAGATCGTCATGATCAATACGAGATACCGAAAGAGAAAGTCTGAATGCAATTTCCAATGTTTCACGGACATTTTGCTGCCTTTAACGCCGATTCCATCAAAGCCATCCTCTATCTATCACGTTAATGGGGTAAGCAATTTTAACGAAACCATGTCTCCATAGTGGGAAGTGTTATACAGTCTCGGTCACCTAGCTGGCCATTCCGGAATCTTTGTCCAGTTTCAAAATTTTGAATCGATAACTTTCAAAGGAATATGCAAGAATATATTCCTTTAGATTTCGATGTCGAAACTTTAGACACCCTGACACTTGCACGAATTTTGCCCCCGCACTGCCGCGCAATTCGTCGTGGCAACGCGTGTAATTTAGATGGTACGCATGAACGCGGGAAGCGTAGTGCGCGCACTGTTCTCGTGAACCAGTCGTGTATTGTTGTCCAGCTTGAGGCCCCGCTATATAAATAGCAGACATTACCCCTAAATTCATGCATTGATGTGGACCCACAATATGTTGAACACCAGAGAACAGCTCTTACTGCTCTTATCCCAACTAGATTGAGTGAGTGAGTGAGTTTAGTTTCACGCCGCACTCAACAATATTCCAGGTATATGGCGGCGGTCTGTATATAATCGAGTCTGAACCAGACAATCCAGCATCGATCGATCTGCGCAATTGGGAACCGATGACGTGTCAACCAAGTCAGCGAACCTGACCACCCGATTCCGTTAGTCGCCTCTTACGACAAGCATAGTCGCCTTTTATGGCAAGCATGGGTTGCTGAAGACCTGCCCTTCTCCGGACCTTCACGGGTTGGCACATTTTGACTTAAGGCACTAGATAAAAGAAACCAAGGCCAGCGTGGGTGAAGAAAATGGTTGACTAGAATTCATCACTTCGGATATTACGGTCAGTTGTTGACAAAACTCCATCTCAGAGGTTACAGCAATTTCACGAGAATTTCCCCCGACGTGTTCCAAGACATGGTGGAGAAGTTAACCCCTCATCTAGAGAAGATGAGAGAATACATTCATGAGAAAACCGTTAGAGGTGGTACTCAAGCTGGCAACAACTCTTCCCTTCCTAGCCACTGGTACACATAGCTTCAGAGTTGAAACTACTATAATTGGAAAGTTCTTACCGGAGCTTTGCAAAGCCACCACTAAGGTTGACAAGGAATATGTCCTCAGGTGCCCAAATACTGAAGAAGAGTGGAAGGAGGTTGCTGAGATTTTAGTTCCACATGGAACTACCACATCTGTCTGGGGTGTGTGGATGGCAACCACGCTATGAAGAAGTCAACCAAAGCTGGATCATTCTACTACAAATTATAAGGGCTTTCATAGTTCTGTACTCATGAACCATGTGGATGCTGGATACAAGTTGTTGTATGTTGATTTCGGGGCAGAGGGTGGAACATGGAAGAACTGTACTTTGCATGGAGCTGTCCAGGGCCAACTTGCACAAAGAGATCTTAGCGCTGTGACTATCTTAAGCCAGTGTGGGAGAATGGGATTTAAAATCATTGTGGTGCTATGATTGCTTTGTGCAAGTGAGCCCTGGACAACCAAGCAGGACTGCCTGGAAAAAAAAGGAAAGAATAAGGACTGCCTGGATCAGTTACTCCCTCATGATTATTTCACGACAAGTTAGAATGAATGAACTTTACACAGTCCGTCGGGACCACGTCGCACACAGTTCGTGATCAAAGCGAGCCAATGTCAATGCGCGAAGGAGCTGAAATTGACACGGTTTGATACGCACCATCCGCTGTGTTTGCGAGTAGGTTGCGCAAAACAGTTTACGTCACGTTTACTTATTTCCACGCAAAATTGCGTTCCGCTGGGGGTACAAAATTCGTGCAAGTGTCAGAGGGGCTCTTGATAAGTGATGAAGAAAGTCTACATTTCACCAGGTTCTGATTGCCCCTCCTCAATTTAAATTGTCATGTGGACAGTGCCAAATAAACTCCTTTATATTGAATATGAACACACACACACACGCACGCACACACAGACATACAGACATACAGACAGACAACCACACACACACACACACACACACACACACGCACACACACACACACACACACACACACACACACACACATCGGTTCCAAATGAATTCACGTGTTTCATAACACCCGGCGGAAACTGACCGACACATAATATTTAATATTTATATCCTTAATTGGTAGGGCGGTAATGAGGAACAAGAATATTTTATATCTGGCCCGCCTAAACAGAGGCACCCCACATGCCCATATTACACAATAACGCATGTAACACCTCTGTGAATCCAGTTTGTATCAGTCAGCCACATTATGGTGTGTGACTGACCGCCGTCCGTTATCATTCATCGCCGTTTAAACCAGAAACAAACCAAACAGATTAGGAAAATTTAGGTGGACCATAAGTGATGCGTTCCTTGTATGCTACGTGGAAAGTGTGATTTGATAAAAGTTGCCAATCATATATAGTTGAGGATACAGATAAAGGTATTGACGCCAGATATTTAGTTGACCATTTCTGCCTGATCAGCACAATAACAGATAAAATTCCTGAATTGTGTTATCAGTTTGTCCCTTTGACCAAGTTTACAGCACTGGATCAATGGCCTTAAATGTGTGCAATTCTGTTTCCTCTATACCTAATCCTTGATTTGTAGCGGGTTCAAATATTTGCAAGGTCTTGTCTTTTTCACCCCTTTTATTTGCAACGACGTGTCACATAACCAACCTAAAACAATGCGAGAGCGACGGACTCGTATAACGCCGTACTCAGAAATATCCCACTTATATGGCAGCAACCGACAAATAATCGAATTTGGATCAGTCGACCAGTGACCAAAAGCATGAGCATCGATCCACACAAGGGAGATACGATGACATATGTCAACCAAGTCAGTCAATCCAGTCAGTCGTCTCCTACGACAAACAACGGATTCCTAAAGACCAATTCTAACCTGGATCTGCACGGGCCGACAGATTTTCGTATTTGTGACCAACTCGTGTTATTCCGGGACAAGCCGAACAGCGACTCGAATATACTTGGTGCATTCCTTTGTGTAACTACTCGTGTCATTTCGGCTCTTCTTGTAGGTCACGGAAAGGGACGAGTAGTTACGAATGGGTGCATTCGTCACAACTCGCCCCTTTCCGTAACCTCCAAGAAGACGTCCCCCAGTCGATGCTTGTGATGTGCGAGCATACTACATACAAGCAGAACGCGCGTACTGGACGCGGTGCTTTGATAACAATAATCCCGACTTAAATCGTTTATGGCCTTATGTTATTGTTTAGAAATCATGAAAAATATATACCGTCATACTGAAAGTACAAAGAACGTAGCACACAATTGTGCTGTCTGATGTGAAGTGTTTGATAAGAAGAATCAGGCGATTGACAGTCAGAGATTCAAATACACGCACGTGCGTTTGTTGACATAACGGTTCTCGCTGGCTCAACTGAGAGTACGTTCTGACCATCTTGTGGCGACTGTACGTGCGCTTGAAACGGTTTAGGAACTGTACTTATAAGTCGCTTGGAGTTTCAAAACAATCCTATTATATCTGTACATTAACTAATCAACTGTTATCTTTCACATTGGGCAAATATTCCACATGTCTGGAAATGTTTTAATCTTCTTTTGGTCATTTATATATTTTTCAGCGAATTCAAATAAAATGTTTACTTGGGGTTTGATGTAGCTTGGGTTTTGTAAAACAAAATATTTCCATATTCAATAAAACAATTCCAGTTTGTGATTATTAAACCCTATTTAGATATATAATTGTAAATTAAAGGTGAAAATCAGATAATAATTGCATCAGAATGTGTTTTAACAAATACCTTTTTCGCGATTTTTTAGTTGTATTAAGGAGGTTTATTCTTTAAAATACATAAGCAAACACAAGCACAGCAGTACACTGTACGAGTGCTCGGGTGATACTTTGTACCATTAGAATTGAATGGGCATGGAGTTAACATTCCTGCTCGATGTGGTTCTGATGATCCTACGCTCATATGAGATCCTTCGACAGGGGCACGGTTTGCTACACGGCTTGTCCCGGAAGAACACGAGTTGGTCACGAATGTTTGGAGGTTTCGGAAAGGGGCGGGTGGTGACGCATATTCAAGAAACAGTTCTGGTTCGACATTGCGCCACCGCCAAAGATGACTATACTAGACCTGACCAGGTGTACGTTGTATGTCGCCGGGATTACCAAGGTCTCGCGAAGGGCCATGACCTACTTGCGGGCCCTATTCTCATGTGTCTTGTCCTTGACATACTAAAAAGATTAGATAGCCTAGCCGTTTTATCATTTCTAACGGTTTGACAACGTAGTTAAATATAGTTAATCATGAGTGTTGTAAAACAAGAAATCAAACACAGTTTAGCATACATTTAAATGACAAAATATCTAGTTCACAGCATAATGATAAACCTTAAACAGCATTGGCAGGGAGGTATGAGGAAATAAAGTCACGAGAACGTTTTTTGTGGGTGCAATTCAAATATGTCACATAGAAAATGAGTAAATATTTAACTAGCCATATTTCAACATTATTGTGTGGTTGCACAGAATATAGGTAGACAATCACATCGTCTCATGAACACATTTTAAAGACAAACAACACTTCATAACTTATGAAACATAATATAAAGGAGCCCCGAGACTAAGAACATAGGTTGACCGAACATATGATATACACAATATACAACTGAAAGCCAGTACAATGAAATTACTGTACTTCTAACATAAATACATGTATTAATGCCTAAGGTACAACTCAAGATTGGGATGAACTCTGTTTTGTATTTGTTTTGTATTTGTGAAGCGGTTGTCATTTTAACTGATGGCTGTGAGCCGTTAACTCTGGTTTATCACCGCTAAACTTTTGCAGGTACACTTCCAGGAAGTCTACCGCCCTGCCTTGTCAGTGGGCCGGGGCTTTCAAGCTTGGTAATCTAAAAAAAAAACCAGTAAAATTTGGGGAAAGTACAGTTCTGTTCTCTGTTATTTTCCTTTGTTCTGCATTTGCCTCATTTGTTCCCACGCTTTACGAAAGCTTTTCCATGTTTGTTTGTTGTTTACCTCACTCAGTGATATTATACGTATCTGGTGGCAGCCGGTATCCCGGAGATACAGAAAATGGTATAGATATTTGGTTGCCTATCTCTGTCTGATCAGCAAGATGGCAGATAACGTTCCTGAATTATATTATTACCTTGACCCTTCGACCAAGTTTATAACAATGGAGTAATGACCGTCAGTTTGTAATACTCTCTGCTTCCTCTTCTAATCTATACACAGTTCTTGACAGGTAATGGCATTGGCAAGATCGTGTTTAGATTTACAGACACATTCCACATCTGTCCAACCAAAACAAGGCGAGAGCGACAGACAGCAATATTGCAGTTATTTGACGACAGTTTGTAGATAATCAAGTCTTCACAAGACAACCATGTGATCAACATCATGAGCATCATTTTAAATAATTGGGATATGACGTGTCAACGAAGTCAGCGAGCTTGACCAGCTTATGTGATGCTGAAGTCTAACCCCAATTTTCACGTTATCACCTTAGGGAGTCACCATTGTGATCCTTTAGTTCTTTATTATTTTTAACATGTTATACAAACATATGAATAGTATTCTTTGCCAGATAAAATATATTTATACCTACATTATTGAACACTTGGAGTACTGGAATCAAGCTCATACCTGGTCGTTATGGACACACGGATTTACAAGATACATAGAAAATCACAGATTTCCAGTCCATAGGGGTGACACTCAGTGTGGCATATGTTTGATAATGACATAATTTCAAAACCAATGTAAAGTAGTACGTCGTATATTCATACTTCTCTTTCGTACTCTCTGGTTCCGACAACTGAATTGCATGTAACGATACAGAATAATATCCAGGTGATCAAAACGTTCATGGCAAAGATTGAATGAAATATGAGCCATCAGGACGAGTTCTGTGCAGCAATTCTCTGAGTTTCTCTTTGTTTTAAGAAAAGACAAAGTTCCTTGTTATGGTTTATAACTTCGATCATGAAGATAAAACACATTCCGAGATATTTCAGCAGAAACCCCTTAGAAGGATAAACACATGACAGGTGTCCGTTGTCGTGGGTTTGAACTCTAATCATGAAGATAAACCACATTCCAGGTTCTTTTGATAGATTCCACACAAAAGGATGAACACAGATATAGCCTGTGTCATGTTTGGATTTCCCTTCTCAACGTTTCACATGCAGCTGACCCTACCATAACATCATATAGGAAAGGTACATGCCACATGGGAGCCATCTTCAAACATGGCGTTCAAATTGGACGTTGACGGATCTACTTTGGATTGTTGACATGATCTTTAATAAATAAAACATACTTTACAAACACACAAAGCAAATCATGTCCCATTACTTTGTATGAAACCATAATCAATCTCATCAGTGCTTCATTCGTTGTATTCGTGGATTATGTGAAGGAAAAGACACAGAGGAAATTGAATTCAATTTTGTTAACTACAAGGATGGTATTTGCGGTCGCTCTTGATGACACACACTAACGCTTAGTCACTGAATACATACGAGCACTTATTGGATGGAAGGTTCAAATCTGAACTTGTTTCATTCAGATCTTCAGCAGCCTAGAAAGTGGTTGGAGTAAGGGCAAGTATGACGTTTCTGGAACTGTGAGATTTGCTGAAATTGGCCCATGTTAATTGAAATTCTTCGAAATGAATGGTGTCTGAATGTTACCAATATTGGATATGCAGGTAGGATTGAAGATTTATAATGTTACATGCACTAATCTGGATTGGTTTAAGTCGACTAGTTGTGTTTTATTGGACCCTTCAGTCAGTGACAGTGGATTGGTTTAAGTCGACTAGTTATGTTTTATTGTATCCTTCAGTCAGTAACAGTGCACTGGTTTAAGTCGACTACTTATGTTTTATTGGACCGTTCAGTCAGTGACAGTGCACTGGTTTAAGTCGACTAGTTATGTTTTATTGGACCGTTCAGTCAGTGACAGTGGATTGGTTTAAGTCAACTAGTTATGTTTTACTGGCTCCTTCAGTCAGTGATAGTGGATTGGTTTAAGACGACTACTTATGTTTTACTGGATCCTACAGTCAGTGACATATGAATCAGTTAAGAGCATGTTATTGGTGTACAATGTAGAACAAATGAATCTTTGTATATAGAGCCGTAACTAAGCCCATGCGTAGCAGTAGTCTGTCTTAGCGTTGTAACTGCATCCTTAAGTAACGTAGTAGCGTAATAACGACTAAATTCTATTTAGGTATTCTTTCTGGCGTTTACCTTCATAGGCGGTACCTTAGCTGTCTTCTCTATATGTGTATTCAAGGCATTTTGATTTTAAACGTCTTTGTATTCATTGGCTATATATTGACCTGTAACAGCATTATCTGCTTTAAACGCCTCTGCTCATGCGTCATTACGACGGCTATATATACTCATGTAACAGCAACATCTCCTTCAAAACGTCTCTCTTGCGTACCAACCATCGAGTCTCGTGACACATTGATCTGACTCAATCTGGTTTGTGGTAGACTCACTGAAGCAACATGACTGGGATGCTTCTGTTTACGCTGCTGACAGTGACTCTAGCAGCAGGTGCTCGCTACGACCCTACATGGGAGTCACTGGACCAGAGGCCCCTCCCGGCCTGGTACGACGAGGCCAAGTTTGGCATCTTTCTGCACTGGGGGGTGTTCTCGGTTCCAGGCTTCATGGGGGCGTGGCTTCAGGACTATTGGAACATATCAGACGTTGTTAAGTATAGGAAAGACAACTACAGACCAAGTTTTACCTATGCCGATTTTGCACCTCAATTCACAGCTGAATTCTATAACCCCGACGACTGGGCGGAGATATTCAACGCCTCGGGTGCAAGGTGAGATCATCAGCACCATACATAACGCAAATAACTTGCAGTGATACACAATGATTATTCAAACTAGAACTTTCCTATCTGATATTGATAACAGTGTCTCCATTAATCAGATAGGTGGTAAAATGGCTTGAGCTTTGTGAGGTCTTCTCTTTCTTTTGCGGGGTTCTGGTCAGGATACTATGACTGAGTCGGGTTAGTCGGTCTCACAGTCCCCGAACTGTGTTATGCAGTCAGTCCTGCAAATATTAAAGCCCTAATTGAGCCAAGTCTTAATGAACTCATATGGGTAATTGAACCCAGGCCTTCAGCGGGCGCTTTCAAGGTTACATGCAACAACAAAAATTACACATAATTGACACACAGTTATCACTTTTCATAATGTATAAAATGCATTTGCTGATTAAGGAAAAAGCCCCAGATAAACTAAACTATAAGCGTATAATCGCAAATCAACACTGCAATATTTTATACTTGGGTTTACCTCCCTCGAAACGAAGCAGCCGCGATACCGAACCCAGTCAGAGCCGGTGAGTGTGCACTCAAGTGAAACGAAGCTTTTTCATTGGCCATGGTTTATGGCTCATAAGCCCGATAGGTGGTAATTTCAAATTGCATGTGGTCAGTGATTGAAATTGTGCATTGCAAATTGTCATCAGCAGGCAGACAAGCAGACGTATGGGTATCAGTAAACCAGACATGGAGTTTTCTGTGTGACTGAGTCTGCCTATCACAATCAACATGTTTTGTTTTATGTAACGAGTAGATTATTTACTTTTTTGTGTACACAACCAAGATTAGATTACCTCATACTCCGGGCAGGCATATTGTTTCAAGCTCCGCGGACCTATTCACTGTGCATGCGTTATGGGCACAGCGCAGCATAGCTGATGAAACCACTTTGTCCCCCAACACTGGGGGGAAAATTAGTGAATTGTTTGAACTCCGATTTCGGGGACTTTTTTCATCGCGTTTTGTTCAACTTTACAGGTTGCAATGATATTCTTAATCATTTGTTTCGGTAAGTGCATATCGAAAGGTATCAGAATATGCAAACTTGTGTTTTACGTTGCATGTGACCTTTAATAAAAGACAGTTCCTCCACATCCTTGATTTGGGCTGGTACTATCATTCTGGGTACTGACCTGATTGTGTCCACACATTTGCAGTATGTGAATAATTAATGCTGACAATTACAACAATAAAGATTGAAATTTACTTCATCTGTGGTCAAGCTTAGTCATCTTATGTACATTTAAAATCGTTAAACACATTTTTCTTATTTTTGTCATGTGCGTTTGATGTTTCGAAGAGTTTACATGTGTTTCAGATATGTTGTGCTGACAGCAAAGCATTGTGAAGGATTCTGCAACTGGCCAACCAAACACTCCTTCAAGTGGAATGCCATGGACGTTGGCCCTCATAGGGACCTAGTGGGTAGGTACAGAGTTGTGTCCCTTGGGTGTACATCATCCATTGATCATGAGTTTGAATTCTGAGAATCGTTTGGGTTATATTTCTTGGTTTGATAGCAGAAGTGAATGAATTATTTGAATATTTGTTCGAGTGCAGCGATGTCATGTAATACCATTTATGCTGTTGGTTCAAATATTAAGGGGGTCAAATATATTTAGTTGATTCTACTAGTTATACACTATCACCTTGATCCATATTTACACTTTGTTGTGAATCATTTATTCAAGGTGAGTTGGCCAACTCCATAAGGAGGACTACGAATATCAGGTTTGGTCTTTACCACTCACTGTACGAGTTTGTCAACCCCTATTTCCTGGAGGATCAGAAGAATGGTTTCAAAACTCAAGACTTTGTTAAGGTACGTCTAGCGTACTTGCAGTGTTATACCTATTGTATTTTGTAGTTTGAAACAAGTCGTTCATAATGTTTCTGTCTCTGGACTTTGTTACTTTTATAGTACCTCTAACGGACATAAATAAATAAATACTTTAAAAATGTATCTTCAGTCTTAAAGTTCTTTTATGATATATTTCGTTTGATATTGATTCTTGATATGTTATCATTGAAACTTGACATAATAGTCTGTGTATTGTGAGAAGTTTCGGGACACTTAAGGTTCCTTGTACCCATAAATATAGAAGGTCGGATTGGTAAACTTTGTGATTATATCAACCACTGTTCTGACTGATCAGTTCGAATATTTATAGGTGGCTACGATTAATCTATAATATTCTCACGAGCTTCGACAAAAGAGATTCTTCCCGTGATACAGGAACATGTACAAATAGTGAAGTGTTGCGAACAGTATCGTGAACACGTTGATTGATTTGAACAGACATATCCACTCCTTAAAACACTTTCCTCATGTCGTAAGGACATATTAATGGCTTATGCCATAAATGAATAAACTATTCACTGTTCTAAACAAAATATTCACTATTATTTTCAGTACAAGACAATGCCCGAGTTATATGAGCTGGTGAACATGTACAAGCCTGAAATGATTTGGTCTGATGGGGATTGGTTGGCAAATTCTACCTACTGGAATTCTACTGAGTTCCTAGCCTGGCTGTATAATGACAGGTAGTCTCCACTTTTCACTCTCATTGGTGAAGACTGACGAAATAGGATAAGTAATAAAGCAAATGTAGACAAAGAAATCTTCATTACTTTTATGTATAAATACGTCCCGTCAAGAGCATGACTCTGTTATAGCAACGTTCATGGCGTATCGTTTCAAAACCGCATGATGACAACCTGCCACGTCAAAAGTCCTGCTGTTAAACCAAACATTTGTGGCGTGGATTACACGTCAACCTCAGAAACCATTCGGTCTACTTCCAAGCACTTCTTTTCATCCTCAGAAATCATTCAGCCATTCATCCTCAGAAATCTCACAGTTCTGCACTGCATCCTTGAAAAACATTCTGTCTCTTCACAGTTCTTCACTGCATCCTCCGAAAGCATTCTGTCCCTTTCACAGTTCTTCACTGCATCCTCCAAGAGCATTCTGTCCCTTTCACACTTTGACACTGCATACTCCGAAATAATTCTGTCCCTTTCACAGTTTGATACTACATACTCCGAAAGCATTCTGTCCCTTTCACAGTTTGATACTACATACTCCGAAAGCATTCTGTCCCTTTCACAGTTTGATACTACATACTCCGAAAGCATTCTGTCCCTTTCACAGTTTGATACTACATACTCCGAAAGCATTCTGTCCCTTTCACAGTTTGACACTGCATACTCCGAAATAATTCTGTCCCTTTCACAGTTTGACACTGCGTCCATGGAAAGGATTATGTCCACCTCCCATTCCAGTATTTCATCTATAGACGTTGTCACAGTCCTGCATAGCATTGTTAGAAATGATTCTATCCTTTCACAGATCTGCACTGCATCCATAGGGAGCATTCTATCCTTTCACAGTTCTGCACTACACCTTTAGGAAGCATTCTATCTTTTCACAGTTCTGCATTGCACCTATAGGAAGCATTCTATCCTTTCACAGTTCTGCAATGTACCCATAGGAAGTACTCTATCCTTTCACAGATCTGCACTGCACCCACAGGAAACATTCTGTCCCTTTCACGGTTCTACACTGCACCCACAGGAAACATTCTGTCCCTTTCACAGTTCTACACTGCATCCACACGAAGCATTCTGTCCTTTTTACAATTCTGCATTGAATCCCTAGAAGGGATTCTGTCCCTTTCACAGTTCTGTAGTGGATCCATAGATATGAGATCCAGATCTGTGGAAATCACGTAAAAGGAAATCGGTATCTTCTGGGGATGGTAGGTGAGATAACCTAAGATAACATACCAGCGTTTTGCTCTTCAATTTGTTTTCTTCCTTCCCTGTTACAGTGTTTGTACCAGCGTTACTCTTAAGGAAATTGCAACCGTTAGTTAGTATGCTACAATCACGCAGTGGTGTCAAGAGTATTCCTAACAGACACTCTCATCTTACTTATTCCAGCCCTGTAAAGGACACTGTGGTGACGAACGACCGCTGGGGTAAAGACGCCACGTGCCATCATGGCGGGTACTTAACCTGTAAGGACAGATTCAACCCAGGTACGTGTTACCACTCACAAAAGTCCAGAAACTCTCCGCGCTGGTCAATCTCTCACAAGCGGTTTGACCAAACTAACTATGCAGTTATGAGTATGTGCTGGGATGAAATAATGAAGAAATTTTTCGAAAACTCAAAATTTAAACTCACTCGCCCATGAATGTGTCATGATACTTATAAACACACTTTCATTTATTTACAACCTGCAAAACAAAGGAAAACAAGTGTTTGGGGCAAAAGTAAATTAAAGATTTTCGTCCATGGGCGAGATTTTTTCAAATCGCTCTCAGATGAATTAAGTCAAAATGAGTTGAATTTTGTGTCATGATACTTATGAATAATTATACTCTCATTCATTCACAACCTCCAAAAACATGGGAAAAGGTGTATTTGGAGTAAAAACGAAATATTCTATCACATGTGCAAAAATGGTAATCGCTCATAGCGAGATTTTACAAAATTGCTCTGAATTAGCGGAATTAAGTCAAAATGAGTTGAATTTTGTGTTATGATACTTATAAACGTATGGGCAAGCGTGTTTGAATTTTGAGTTTTCGAAAATGTTTTTTCATTTTTTCATCCTTAGTACATATTCACAACAGCATCATGTTTATTTTTGTCAAATCCCTTGTGAGAGACTGCCCACAGTGCGGAGAATTTCTGGACTTTTCTGAGTCCAGATTTAAATTGTGACATTTTTGTTGAACTCCGGTTTGGAACTGAATTGCAAGTAATTCAAACCAGAACAGATTGGCGTTTTGCAATGGAAATGTTATGTCCGTTTGTACAATCATTGTACACTATTGACAGGAGTGCTACAGGAGCGCAAGTTTGAAGATTCTACCACGATTCACAAGTTGTACTGGGGATTCATCAGGAACACCAAGTTGAGTGACTTCCACACCATTGAGGAACTCATTACTGAGCTCGTCACGGTTGTCAGGTAATTATTCTACGAGAGTCAGCCATAAAGTGAATGAGTGAGTGAAATGGTGAGTTGGTGGGTGAGTATTTTCATACTCATTATGCTCATTATTCCAGTCACTTGATTGTTTGGTCTAGGTTCGATTACTAAAAGATCGCTGTGATACAGCTTGGATAGTGGTGAGTGTGATTTAAGCAACAAGCCTATATATGTTGGTTTTATTATTGCATAACGCCTGGTGGTCGCATTGATATATGTGTATGGGAAGGAGCAGGGATTATCGCTTGTTGAAGGAAGATATATTTTATTACACTGTGATAATTTAACAAGGTAAGGAGTAGTAGAATCGTGTGTTGGCCTAGCGGTGATTGGTTGAGTCTCCAATTCGAGTCTCTACGGTAATACATACGTAATGTTAGAACTTTATCCATTTACCTTGTGATAGTCAGAATATCATTGGATACAAACTATAGTTACCGTATCGCCACATTGCAAAAATAGGAACTTTCGACTATCGACTATGGATTTGAGGGACGCTACTTTGTACAGGATCACTTATGCTCGGACAGCTAGGAAATCGTTTGTTCACCACCACATAAATACTCGAAATATTGGGATACCTAAAGCGAAGATAAGTTCTTTCTTTCACAGCTGTGGTGGCAACATCCTGCTGAATGCTGGCCCCACACCAGACGGAATGATCGGCCCGATCTTTGAGGAGAGGCTCCGACAGATAGGACAATGGCTGAAGGTTAATGGGGACTCCATCTATGAGACTCGACCCTGGACTACCCAGAACGATACAGCGACACCTGGTGTCTGGTACGTATGTTACATACAAGTAGATCATTGAATATGTTGGTGAAACGGTTGTCATTTTAACTGATGGCTGTGAGGTTCTGAAGTATTAAATCAAATTTATCACCTCTATACTTCCGTAGGTACACTTCCAAGAAGTCTGCCACCGGCATTTCCGTGTACGCCATAGCTCTCAACTGGCCAAGGGGAGGTAAGCTGGAGCTAGCTGCCCCTCAAGCGGGTCCCGCCACCACAGTGACATTGCTAGGATACCCAGGACACTTTGAGTTCCAAGCTGGCGCCACATCAGGAATAACAATCACAGTTCCAGCAATTCCAGCTGATCAGATGCCTTGTCAGTGGGCCTGGGTCTTTAGACTTGATAATCTTAAGAACCAGTAACATTTTGAGAAAGCGTTCATGTCGAGGTCATTTTTTTCTTTGTATTTGAATATGCTTCCCCACGTATTACGGATGCTTTCTCATGCCTCACCCCTCACGTAACTTTAACATTGCCTCCAATTTGGCCACGTTGAGAATGTAAGAAGGCTTTTATCCCGGTATTGTAGGAATATTGCGGTGTAAAACAGTACATTACGTGTAGTCTTTTCATTGTCAAACGACTGCTTAATTATAATTAATCATTGTTACATGTGTTGATACATTTGAATAATATTTAACAATTACAAAACTACATATAAAACCTCTTGCATACTTCTCTGACTTATTAAACTATTACCCATTCTGTTTTCCTGTTGACAATGGCTTTGTACTCCTGTTTGTAGAATTAAACTTTCCTTAAAACATTGTCGTCTTCAAGTATGATCTGATATTGGTTACCTTTTGCTTTTAAAGAATAACGAAGGAGGTTCCTTTGGGCATTGATTACCGCGGCACATTCTTAGAATACCCAAGTGTTGCTTTCGGAAGAAAATTGGAATAAGGATTAAACTTACACCAAAAATCATAATACATTGTATAAGGATTAAAGATAAATCGAAATGATCCTATGAGTATAATTTTGCTTCTTATTAAACAGACAGTTTTTCACAACAGAAAGTATGGAATATTACATGTCGCGTGTTACCTGTACTTTGAAAAGACATCCAAATTAGAAAAAAAGTGCTGCTTTGGTATCGGTAGAAGATGGGCTTATGCCCATGGGATACGCCTCCATTCTTGGCCAAGGACTTGAGTCATTGGCTGTACTGAAACTGGTGGATTCTTTTCTCCGTCGCATACTAGGGTGGTCCCATAAGTGCTCGATTGGCGACATGTCAGAAGCGCGTGAAGGCCATGGCAGGACGTTGTTTTTGTTGGAGTGAAAGAATTTCTGGATGACTAGATAGCTGGGCGAGCATTGTCTTTCTGGAACAATATCCCCAGTGGCTGTTGCTGAAGAAACGAGGGATTGTCGATCGAAGTTCCTGATCAGTATGACGTTGGGCCGTTAGATTCCCGTTGATAACAACCAGTTCTGGCCTCTGGTCACCACTTATGACACCTCATACCATGACATTATACACCTCCGAGTCCTGGACGCAGCATCGAGCAGTATCGACCTTTCGCCTCTCATCCTGTAAACTCTTGCTCGTCCATCGTCCCTTGATGTACAGAATCTGCTTTCTTCGTAAAACAACACTCGACGTCAGTCACGCAGCTGCCAACGCCTGGCTCTTGTCGCCCATTGGAACCCCAGGCGACGATGTCTGCCAGCAGCGTTCCTCGGTACGGTCGGTAGGCCCTGATATCATAGGGCGTCGTCTCTTTGTCACTGTCCTTCGACTCATTGGTGACCGAGTGCTGTTGACGCTGATGACGTTAAGGAAACGGTTCCTAAGGTATAATGTCCTCGGGTAGAGGTCTTCCTGCGCAGTTGTCTCGAGGGGTCTGCCTGTCTGGGGTCTGAGGTCTTACCAGTCTGTTGGTATCACCGAAGAATATTCCTGACGGTCAAGACGGAGCAGTTGAAGTTATTGCAACGTGACCCGTAGCGTCCTCTTTCTCTGTTGACGTTAACCTTGCCTATCAGCGTATATGAATCCTAGTTTGGGTCAGATACAATGTTTTTTCATGCATACATCATATAATACTCGTAAATGACTATTTGGAACATTTGGGCATCTCACGTTTATGGGATCCATACCGTGTGCTTCACTTAGAATCTCAAACTAGAACAACGCCCCTCCAAGTCTGGTTGTCATGGACACATACAGATGTATAGGATACATGAGTAATCGCACAGCATAACGTCATAACCAATGTAACATGGTACATCTTATATTGATATTCCTTCTTTATATTCCCTGTATTCGACAATTCATTTACATATCCCGGGAATTATATCCCGTAAACAAGTGATCAAAACGTCAAGGATTCAATCAGATATTTCTGTGATACAATACACTAGGAAACAGGAAGGGGCAACAAGTTACGTGCCGCCAGTGTTAGTTTTTCTTTGTTGTGAGATACAGGCAGGGCCCCTTATCGTGGATTTGAACTCTGAACACGAAGATAAACTACATTCCGAGATATTTCGGTAGAACCCCACAGAACGATGAACACGTGACAAGGTCCATTGTCGCAGGTTTGAACTCTGATCGTGAAGATAAACCACATTCCAATGTATTTGGGCAGAAACCCCTGGGACGGTTGATCATATGTGCAACCTGTGTCATTTTGCATTTCTCTTCTCATAAAGTTGCACAATACAACTGACGCTATCATATCATCAGATGGGAAAGGTTCATGCCACCGGGAGTCAACGTTAAATATGCCGTTAAATTGCTCTCACAATTACTTTCGTAAACAGTTTTGGAAGATGCCCATGTAACTTAATCTTGTCTCTGAAATAAACCGATGGATTAAAAAAATCCTAGTCTGTCTCACAGTCCCTGAACCACACTATTTTGCCTAATACCAAGCCTCTGCAGTGCTAAAGCCTTAAATGAAGCAGGTCTAGATTTCCTCGGGTTCAGAAATCTCTGGTCTCTCTGGGTCTCCTTTTCAATTAAAATGGGTTTGTTTGTTACTATAAAAATTATATATATTCAGAGACTATGCCTTACTCTAAAGACACCCTTTTGCCGTGTCATATGAACATGACTTGATATAAATAAAAAAAGACCCAAGGCCAGTAGAAACTAGAATATTCGCTGTAACTATCTCAAACGAACAAATTCAACTGGTTCACTACAAGGATGGTATTTGAGGTCGCTCTTGACGACAATATATTATGGGATTTGGAATTCTCGAGACCTTTTGACATTTTAAGCTTGTTTCCAAAGGTTGAGATCGCGAGAATGTCCCTTACAGTATTCCATACATTATTAACGCTTAGTCTCTGAATATATGTAATTTTAACAGAAACAAATACTCATTATAAACTTAAAGGAGCTAAGGGTGGGGGATTCTGAACCTTACCAAATCTAGAGTTGTTTCATTTAGATCCTTGGCACTCTAGGAAGGGCTGGACAAAAGGAAAATTAGGACGTTTCGAGGAACTGAGAGTATTACTCACATTGACCCAGGTCATTGAAATTGTTGGAAAAAGTGTCTGAATGTCACTACTATTGGGTATACAGGTGAGAATGAAGATTTATATGTTACATGGACCGATCTGGATTGGTTTCAGTTGAATAGTTATGTTTGACTGGATTCTTCAGTGAAGGACATGTGAAACAATTTTAAACTTGTTATTCCTATACGATGTAGCATAATGAATCTTTGTAGAGACGTAACTAGGTCCAGATGTTGCTATCGTCTGTCTCAGTGTTATAACTGCATCCGAGCGTAACGCATTCCATTGTGACAAAAACTACCAAATTTTGTTTAGGTATTCTTTTAGGTGTTACACTGATAGGGTTTGGTTAGCTGTTGTCTATATATGTGTACACAAGGCATTTCGATTTGAACGTCTTTGGCTATATATAGATAGACCTGTAACAGCATTATCTGCTTTAAGCGCCTGTGCTCATGCGTCATTTCGACGGCTATATATATACACACAGGTAACAGCGGGTACGCAAGTAACCACACAATCTCCTTCAGAAGTTTCTGCTGTTGTGTGACAAGCGTCGAGTCTCGTGACAAATTGACTTTAATCTGGTTTGCATTCGACACACTGAAGCAATATGGCTAGACTGTTGCTGTTTGCACTGTTGACAGTGACTCTAGCGGCAGGTGCCCGCTACGACCCTACATGGGAGTCACTGGACCAGAGGCCCCTCCCGGCCTGGTACGACGAGGCCAAGTTTGGCATTTTTCTGCACTGGGGTGTGTTCTCCGTGCCGAGCTTCACGGGGGCGTGGCTTCAAGACTACTGGAACAGATCGGACGTTGTTAAGTTTAGGAAAGACAACTACAGACCGGATTTCACCTATGCCGATTTTGCACCTCAATTCACAGCTGAATTCTATAATCCCGACGACTGGGCGGAGATATTCAACGCCTCAGGAGCAAGGTAAGATCACCAGTCCCAGAATTAACGTAAATACCTCGCAGCGATACCGACGTACATAACGATTATTCAAACTAGATCTTTCCTATCTGATATTGATAACAGTGTCTCCACTGAGTCAGACTGGTGGAATGATGAGACTATGTCAGTGGTGCTTTTTTGGTCTTCTCTTCATTTTACGGGGTCCTGGTCAGCATACTATGACTGAACCGAGTTAGTCGGTCTCACAGTCCCCTATATGCCTTATGCATCCAGTCGTGCAAATGCTGAAGCAGTAAATGAACCAGGTTATAATGAAGCCATGTGGTGATTTGAACCCAGGCCTTCAGCCGACGCTTTAACCATTAGGCTATACACTGCCCCATCTAATAATAACCGAGGCCAAGTAAAACATGGATTTCAATTACAGGAAATGTTGTATTTCATGTATGTCAAGTTTTTCAAGGCTCGCATGTTACTAATAGAAAGGGTTATTAGAAATTTCAGTGACGAAATATACAACAAATATGTATTTTATAATTTGAACTTCCAACATATACCTTGTTAGTGTAACAAGTGTATATTGAATTTTGTTTAGATGTCTTTCGCTTGTAAGACTGGTAAAATGATGAGCGAGTGAGTGAGAATGGGTCTACGCCGGTTTTAGCAATATTCCAGCAATATCACGGCGGGGAGACACCAGAAAATGGGCTTCACACATTGTACCCATGTGGGGAATCGAACCCGAGTGTTCGGCTTGACGAGCGAACACTTTAACCACTGGGTTACCCCACCGCCCCTGTCAAATGATGAGACAATCCTTATGTCTGAATCCCGCATTAAGGTAATTCTTATGATTGAATCCTACATTAAGGTAATTCTTATGATTGAATCCTACATTAAGGTAATTCTTATGTTTGAATCCCGCATTAAGGTAATTCTTATGTTTGAATCCCGCATTAAGGTAATTCTTATGTTTGAATCCCGCATTAAGGTAATTCTTATGATTGAATCTCGTTAATCATGTCATGAGCGGAAGCGCATCTCAAAGTGTGTAAACTTAAACGAAGACCACAAATGCCAAGGTCGAACGCTACAATATTGCCAGCAGGATAAATAAAAAAGAGAAATGTTTCTCGGACATCGGCGAGTCACTTTTATTTGTGCGCTGAACAATTTTTAGTGTCATTAAAAAAAATAATTTTGACTTAGCAGCGTCCCGATCATCCATTTATCCACTGTAAGAATGAGTGTCTGTAAGAACGAGTGTGAATCTACAACTCATCAACACGTGCTAAACTTCCCAAGCTGTAATTCTGACAGAAAAAAAATATGTTCCTCCCTCTCCTCTTTTTTTCTGTAAAATTGACAAAAAATGTGCCAGAGGAACATTTATTTATTTTCATACAGCCTTAAACGTTTGGAAGCAGGGGAGTCTCAGTCTGCAGTTGCTAGACCCACCATCGTCCACCACAACACCAGATCTTGATTATAAACAGAAAAACCATTCTGTCCATTCTCGCTCAGGACCGATTCATACTGGTGTTTCACCTATGTCACCGATTTGCATCAGCAACGGACACAGCAGGACAGATGCCAGATGTCTTTGGGTAGTTTCCAGCCAATGAGCAATCGTCTGAGAGAAGTGGGAATTTGAGCATTTAGACCAAACGTTAGACAATTCCTGACATGACTACGACAAAGACGTTCCAAAGGTACAGGCATGGACACTAAGTAATTGGTGACGCGCTTGGTTCCTCCAGTAACGACTGGATGGCAGACAACAAATCTGCCAACGTTGACTCGAACGCTTTGCTCCGAATATAATGCGCCCTCAACTCCAGTTCGCAGATTTGGTGAAGAAAGAAAGCGTCATGGTGTGGGGGAACTTGTCCTACACGGATAGATCAAAACTAGTGGTGGTTCAAGGCAATGCTATAGGAAATTACTGTATCGACATCCTGCGCCCTCACCCCTCCTACTTTTAAACGCCAGAGGGAGCAGTTGAACTCGACAGCGCTCGACCCCACACAGCTCGTGTGTCAATGCAAACGCCAGTGTCCTTCCCTGGCCCTCCAAATCGCCTGATGGAGTCAGGTCGAGCATCTAGGGGACGCACTTGACCGACACGTCCGAAACCATCACTACCGCTCTCAGACACCTCCAGAACTAGTCCGTGCGAATGGAATTCCTCAAGCAAACTTCCGACGATTTGAGCAGTTCCTTCCAATTCGGTGACGACTGCAAGGGGCGGTGTCACCATGTACTGACTTGATATATATTCAACATTTTTATTATTTTCGTCCTGTGCGTCTGTTGTTTCGAAGAGATTTATATTTGTTTCAGATATGTTGTGCTGACAGCAAAGCACCATGAAGGATTCTGCAACTGGCCAACCAAACACTCTTTCAATTGGAATGCCGTGGACGTTGGCCCTCATAGGGACCTAGTGGGTAGGTACAGAGTTGTGTCCCTTGGTTGTGCATCATCCATTGATCATGAGTTTGAATTTTGAGAATCGCTTGGATTATATTTTTGGATTTGATAGTGGGTAGGTACAGTAGTGGGTAGTAGAGTTGTGTCCCTTGGCTACACTTTCGAATTCTGAAAATCGCTTTGATTATATTTCTTGGTTTGGTAACAGTAATGAATGAATTATTTGAATATTTGTTCGAGTACATCGATGTCAATTAATACCATTTATGCTATTGTTTCAAATATTAAGAGGTCAAATATATTTAGTTGATACTTCTAGTTATACACAATCATCTTGATCCATAGTTACGCTTTGTTGTGAATCATCTGTTCCAGGTGACTTGGCCAACTCCATAAGGAGGACTACGAATATCAGGTTTGGTCTTTACCACTCACTGTTCGAGTTTGTCAACCCCTATTTCCTGGAGGATCAGAAGAATGGTTTCACAACTCAAGACTTTGTTAAGGTACGTCTAGCATACTTGCATTTCTATACTTGCCACATTCTATTGTTTGAAATACGTCTTTCATACATTTTCAGAACTTTGTTAAGTGTGTAGTACGTCGAAGGGACATTTTAAAATACTTTAAAATGTATCCTCAGTCTTAAAGTTGTTCTTTGATTACGTATTGCATTCCTGGAGGTTTTCTCAGCTAAGCTTAGCCATGATCAGCTTCACCATGCAGAGATTTTTGAGAAACTGGCTATATGCTTGATTGATTTGAATATTTACAGATGACTATGATTAATCTGAAACATTCTCACATGCCTCGACAAAGGCAATTCGTCCCGTGATACAGGAGCCCGTGAGAATAGTGAGATGTGTTCAATGAGTGAACACATTGATTCATTTGAACAGACATACTCACTCCTTAAATCCATTTCATTAAAAAGACAAAAACCAAAACAAAACCAGCCTCTCCTTATTTCCTAAGAAGACATTCGTGGTTTATGAATAAATGAACAAAATATACACTACTACAAGCAAAATATTATATTCACTGTTATTTCCAGAACAAGACAATGCCTGAGTTATACGAGCAGGTGAACATGTACACATTGACTCATTTGTACAGATATATTCAGTCCTTAAAATCCTCTCCTTTAAGAAAAACCTCTGATTATGTCTTAAGAACACATTCATAGTTTATGCAATAAATGAACAAAATATTGACTAATACAAAAATATTCACTATTTTTTTCAGTATAAAACAATGCCCGAGTTATACGAGCTGGTGAACATGTACAAGCCTGAAGTTATTTGGTCTGATGGGGATTGGGTGGCAAATTCCACCTACTGGAATTCTACTGAATTCCTAGCCTGGCTGTATAATGAAAGGTAGTCTCCATTTTTCAGCCTCACAAGAAGGTCAAAATCTGAAATGAGAATTGTAGGACAATCAGTAGTAAAAATGGAGAAACAAATCCTCATTAGTTTTATGTATAAATACGTCCCGTCAAGAGCATGGCTCTCTCATACACAACGTTCATGGCCTATTGTTTCAAAACCGCATGAGGACATTCTGCCACGTCAAAAGTCCTGCTGTTAAACCAAACATTTGTGGCGTGCATTGCACTTGAACCTTAGAAACCGTTCGGTCCACTTCCAAGCACTTCTTTTCATCCTCAGAAAGTATTCAGCCAAACTGCATCCTTAGAGCGCATTCAGTAACTCTCACTGCTCTGCACTCCATCCTTCGAAAGCATTCTGTCTCTCTCACTTTTCTGCACTGCATCTATAGAAAGCATTCTGTCCCTTTTATAGTCCTGCATCGCGTAGGCAGGAAACATCTGTCCCTTTAACGGTTTTGCATTGTGTCCTTAGAAGGGATTCTGCCCCCATTCACAGTCCTGAAATGCATCCATAAAAAGGACAAAACATATGGCTACTTCAAGGGAGTCTTAGCGACAGAGAGATAGGAGATCCAGATCTGTGGAAATCACGCAGATGGTTTGCTTTAAAGGGAAAATAGTATCTTCTGGGAAGGGTAGGAGAGAGTATCTAAGACAGCATACTAGCTCTTCAAATAACGTTTGCAATATACTTCCTTCCCTATTACAATGTTTATACTAGCGTCGTCATGAAGGTAATTGAAACCGTGTCACACAGATGGTATGTTAGTATGCTACAATTTTGCATTGGTGTCAAGGGTATTTCTAACAGACACTTTCACTTGTTCTAGCCCTGTAAAGGACACCGTGGTGACGAACGACCGCTGGGGTAAAGACGCCACTTGCCATCATGGCGGGTACTTAACCTGCGAGGACAGATTCAACCCAGGTACTTGTTGATCTCCGGTTTGGAGCGGAATTGCAAGTAATTCAAACCAGAACAGATTGGCGTTTTGCAAAGCAAATGTTATGTTCGTTTATACAATCATTGTACACTATTGACAGGAGTGCTACAGAAGCGCAAGTTTGAGGATTCTACCACGATTCACAAGTCGTACTGGGGATTCATCAGGAACACCAAGTTGAGTGACTTCCACACCATTGAGGAGCTCATTACTGAGCTGGTCAGGGTTGTTAGGTAATTATTCTACGAGAGTCACTGAGTGAATGAGTGAGTGAAATGGTGAGTTGGTGGGTGAGTTGGTGGGTGAGTATTTGCGTACTCATTATCCTCATTATTCCAGTCACTTGATTGTTTGGTCTAGGATCGATTACTTAAAGATCGCTGTCATACAGCTTGGAGAGTGGTGAGAGTGGTTTAAACAACAAGCATGATACAAGCCTGTAATATGTTGGTTTAATTATTGCATAACGCCTGGTTGTCCCATTGATATATATGTATGGGAAGGAGCAGGGATTATCGTTTGTTGAAGGAAGACATATTTTATAACACTTTGTGTGTCCAGATAATTTAACGCCTTGGTGACTAGGTAAGGGTTAGTAGAAACGTGTGTTGACCTTGTGGTTATTGGTTGATTATCCTGGTTCGAGTCTCTACAGTAATACGTACGTAATGTTAGAGCTTCATCCATTTACCTTGTGATAGTCAAAATACCACTGCATACAACTAAACCAATTCATTCATTCGATCTCATTGGGTTAACGTATTTCCTCATTGTTTCGGGGGAACTATCGACTATGGATTAAAGCGACGCAACTTTGCACAGGATCACTTATCCTCGGACAGCTAGGAAATCGTGTATTCACCACCACATACATGCAAGAAATGTTTGGATACCTAAACTATGTATTGTTATATTATGAAAGCGAAGATAAATTCTTTCTTCAACAGCTGTGGTGGCAACATCCTGCTGAATGCTGGTCCCACCCCAGACGGAATGATCAGCCCGATATATGAGGAGAGGTTGCGTCAGATAGGACAATGGCTGAACGTTAATGGGGACTCCATCTATGAAACTCGACCCTGGACTCACCAGAACGACACAGCGACACCTGGTGTCTGGTACGTATGCTACATACAATTGATAAAGTGAGTGTTGGTCAAACGGTTGTCATTTAAACTGATGGCTGTGGAGTAATGAAGAGTAATAAGTATTTCTCGCCTTCTATAATTTCGTAGGTACACGTCCAAGAAGTCTGCCACCGGCATTTCTGTGTACGCCATAGCTCTCAACTGGCCAAGGGGAGGTAAGCTGGAGCTAGCTGACCCACAAGCCGGTCCCGCCACCACGGTGACGTTGCTAGGATACCCAGGACAGTTTGATTTCCAAGCTGGAGCCACATCAGGAATAACAATCACAGTTCCAGCAATTCCAGCTGATCAGATGCCTTGTCAGTGGGCCTGGGTCTTTAGACTTGATAATCTCAACAACCAGTAAAATTTAGAGTGCTGTTTTGTGTTCCTGCATGTTATTTTCCTATGTTCTATATTTACCATATTTTTTAACACACCTTGCGAAAGATTTCCCATGCCTCACCCCTTACACAAGATTGTGGACACGTTGAAGATGCATGAAGTCTTTATTCCGGTGTCTCCCCCTCCATGATATTGCAGGATTATGTCTAAAAGCGTCGTAACACAATACCCACTCATTTTTACATGGGCCACTCGGCTTCTGGATTGTTGTCATTTCGACGACATATCTTGAAATATTTGAACAACATTTAATAATAACAAAACTATTGCCTATCATTTTTGCCTGTTGCCAAGTTTTGTATTCCTGTTTTTAGAATTAAACTTTGCTTAAAACACTCCCATCGTCTCTGATGTTAATATTGGTTGCTTCTTGCTTTTAAAGACCTCCAAAGGATAACTGCTTTAATAACTGCGTCCCATTCTCAGAATACCAAAGTGATGCTGAGGTGTTGCTTTGGTACAGTTAGAAGATGGAAGATATGCCTTGCCGTAATCTGAGTGCAGTGATCATTCTCGTGTTTGCTAACGTTACCTTCACATTATTTTATGTTATTTTATATATACTAGACGCTCTTACTTACGCATGGAACAGCTCAGCATATTAATTTTAGTATTTTTCATACTTCATGTTTCATATGTTAAGGAGAGACGTTAATTTATTTTCTGTCTATCAATAAGCGTTGGACGAAGTGATTCAGACAACATGGGTGTCAGATGAACACTGCATGTCTGATCACTGCGTAGTATGTTTGTAGGTCGGTACACGAATTCATTCTTGGTGAGAGTAGTAAGATCACATTCTCACTTTGTATCAGCCGTAAACCTTCCCATGGCGTCACATCAGGAACGACAATCATGATTCCACACCAAAAACGACAATCAAGATTCCACATAACGACAATCAGGATTCTACATCAGGAACGACAAACATGATTTCACATCAACGACAATCAGGATTTCACATCAACGACAATCAGGATTCCACATCAGGAACGACAAACATGATTTCACATCAAGGGCGACAAACATGATTCCACATCAAGGGCGACAATCAAGATTCAACATCAACGACAATCATGATTCCACATCACAGGCGACAATCATGATTCCACATCACAGGCGACAATCATGATTTCACATCAGAAACGACAATCATGATTTCACATCACGAACGACAATCGTGATTCCACATCAAGGGCGACAAACATGATTCCACATCAGGAACGACAATCATGATTCCACATCAAGGGCGACAATCATGATTCCACATCAAGGGCGACAATCATGATTCCACATCATTGATTACATACAACGGAATTATATCTCGTCCATAATCAAGTGATCAAAACGTTTCAAAAAAGCGATTCAGTCAGATATTTGTATGAGACGATACATGGGAAGTAGGACGGGTCAACACATTCTGTGTCACAGTTATCTCTTTGTTGTAAGACACAGACGAGGTTCCTGGTCGTGGATTTGAACTCTGATCATGATTAATAACTACATTCCGAGGTATTTCGGTAGAAACCACACAGAGGGATGAACATATGACAGGGTCCACTGTCGAAGGTTTGAAGACACACGCCTTTGGGGCCAACCCTAACTGCAGCGTTAAAAATGGACTCACTGTTACCTTCATAACATTTTTGGAAGATGTTTATATAACCTACTCTTGTCATTGTGAAATAAACCGATGGATTAAGGAGACCTCTATGTCCTGTCATGTGAACATGAGTTGTTTGCTTGATGGTGGTGGTGGGCGCTGACGGACCTACTTGGATTGTTGAAATGATCTTTAATAAATAAAACATACTGTATGAAAGACATAATCGATATCATCAGTCCGCCTTCATTCGTTGTAATCGTGGATTATGTAATGTTATTCTTAGAAACGGAAGGAAAAGACCCAAAGCCAGTTGAGACTAGAATATTCATTGTAAGTAAACTATCTCAAAGGTACAATTTCAGCTGGTTTACTACAAGGGTGGTATTTGCGGTCGTTCTTGATGACATTATTAACGCTTCGTCTCTAATCATATATAATTTTGACAGAAATAAATAACCCTTATAAACTTAAAGGAGTCCCTGTTCTGAACCTTAGCAGATCTAGACTTGGTTCATTTAGATCTTTAGCAGCCCTGAAAGAGCTAGGGGAAGCGGCAAATAGGAAGTTGGGAAGCTGTGAGAAATGAAAAGGGAATGCTTGAAATTGAGCCGGATTAACTGAAATTGTTGGAAATAGTGTCTGAACGTCACCAATATTTGACATTCAGATAAGGTTGAAGGTTCATATGTTACATGACCATGACAGGTGTGGAATAGTTGAATAGTTATGTTTTACTGGCTTCTTCAGTCAGGGACATCTTAAATAATTTGCATATGTTATATTTTCCTGGCTTCTTCAGTCAATGACATCTGGAACAATTCTCATATGTTATGTTTTACTGGCTTCTTCAGTCAATGACATCTGAAACAATTTTCATGTGTTATGTTCTACTGGCCTCTTCAGTCAGTGACATATGGAATAGTTTTCCAGTCTAAGTAAACTTAGTCTCAGTGTATTTCGTTACACTCCACCACTGAGTCTAGCAAAACCTAGTAGAAGGTCGCGTCAGGTAACCTTTGAGCGACCAATGACCGTCCAATCAAACGCGAGACGGTTAAACAGTTTTAACCAATCAGACAACAGCTGCTATTTAGTGATCGGAGGGACTTTCAAAATATTCATGTCACTGACAGAGATCTCCCCACAAACAAAAATCCGCATATAACACAGTTATTTGACCTGCAGTATATACGCTTTGATGGTTCCTGTTGTCATGGTTACCATTAGCTAATATTTCCGCACAATAACATCCTTGAATAGTGCCAAAACACTATTTTCAGCGACTGTTTACTCACCGTTGTCATGGTTGTACGTACGTCGTGTGCATCGCTCGGAAGCGAGCGTACGTTAAATAACATTCGGAATCGTTCGGGAATCTTTTCGAGATAAAAAGTTCAAAAGGTATGTGCGAATGTGCACTTTCGCGATTTGGTAAGCTGTGTTCTGATTGGTCAATCTCAAAGGTTACCTGACGCGACCTCCCATAAGGTTTTGTTAGACTCAGTAGTGGAGTGTAACGAAAAGCACTGAGGATAAGTTTACATAGACTGAACAGTTTTCATACATTATACTTTACTGGCTTCTTCAGTCAATGACATATGAAACAACTTAGAGCATGTTATTCCTGTACTATGTAGCACAATGGAGCCGTAGCTATGCCCATAAGTAGCGTCCTAGAATACCGCATACCATTGTGAAAAAATGCTCGTCACGCCGAAGGCCCGGGTTCGATTCCCCACACAGGTACAATGTGTGAAGCCCATTTCTCGTGTCCCCCGCGGTGATGTTCCTGCAATATTGCTAAAAGCGGCGTAAACCCATACTCACTCGCTCACTTTTGGTATTCATTGTGACGGTTATATGTAGACACGCAACATCATCATCTCCTTCAAACGTCTCTGCCCATGCGTGAGGAGCGTCGAGTCATATTGATCTGTCTTAATCTGGTTTGCATTAAACTCACCGTAGCAACATGGCTGGGATGCTGCTGTTTACGCTGCTGACAGTGACTCTAGCAGCAGGTGCTCGCTACGACCCTACATGGGAGTCACTGGACCAGAGGCCCCTCCCGGCCTGGTACGACGAGGCCAAGTTTGGCATCTTTCTTCACTGGGGTGTGTTCTCCGTGCCGAGCTTCACGGGGGCGTGGCTTCAAGACTACTGGAACAGATCGGACGTTGTTAAGTTTAGGAAGGACAACTACAGACCAGGTTTTACCTATGCAGATTTTGCAGCTCAATTCACAGCCGAATTCTACAACCCCGACGACTGGGCGGAGATATTCAACGCCTCAGGAGCGAGGTAAGATCAATGGCCCCTGAGATAAAGTAAATAGCTTGCTCCGTTACCAAACTACACATTGTCGGTGATTATTCCAACTAGCCCTTTCTTATCTAATATTGATAACAGTGTCTCGAGTGACTAAACATGCTGGAATAATGGACTCTGCTACTGGTGGTTTGTGGGGTCTTTTCTCCCGTTTATGGCGTTATGCTACCAGTCCTTCAAATGTTAAAGCACTTATTGAAGCAAATCTAGATTTCCTCAGGTTCAGAATCTCTTGTCACCCTGAGACTCCTTTACAGGAATTATTTGTTTCTGTCAAAAGTATCTTTATTCAACACGTTAGGCAAGAGTACGGGCGGGTATTACAGAGAATATTCACATTCCGATGTGAAAGCATTGCAACTGCAATACGTTGCAAAAAGTGTTACAAGAGAAACTACACATAATAGAGTTAATGCTGTGCTTGATTAAACTTGAATAAAAACATTGAATTATGACCCCAAAAAATTGTAAATAATATCTGACACAAATTAAACAAGGAAATCTCCGAAGATTTCCGACTGTTACCAGATGTCAAAATACGCGTTTGCGATCAGTGTATCGCAATACTTACTGTTTTCTTTGATGAACCGGTTAATGCCGGTAAACCGGTTACACTGCTCCGTCCTAGTCTAGAGTGGATACATCTTAGCAAGCATGTAACTCTTTCCGCATCTATTTTTCAGTTTATTTGTCTTTCAAAGCCGTTTAAAGAGCAAGTAGGAAGATGCGAATTTGAGTACAGTGTTATAAGGAGATAGATAAGGAGGGTATTTAAAAGTAACCGTGGTAGAGTAAAACATAGATGACATTTCCTGTATGACAATTCATCGTCTCATGTTACTCATGAATTATTATTAACTTTGAAAAAATGACGAATCGACAAATACTTATTTTCTAATTTCAACATCCTACAGGTGGCTCCAGTTGTTTGTGTAACAGGTGTATACAAAATATATACGTATGTATATCAGATATACATGTTTCGATGGTAAGGCTGGTCAAATGTTAGAGCCATTTGGGTGTTTATTGTGTTATTATTGAAAAAAGTTTGTATTTCATTGTTTCGAGTGATGTAGCATCTTTCAAGAGGAAGTATAGAATCAGAAATTATCTTAAACTCTATTTGTAAGCGTTTGTCATGAAAATGAAAACAGTACATGAAAAGTGCATGCACGAAATGTTTTCCTCGAAATGCAGTAGCAATGACTTGAGACATCGCCTACGAAAGCCCAAACCATATTCATCATTTCATTGCGCAATTTACACAGTAAACGAAGATCCCAAATTCCAAGACTGAATGATGACGGAAACAGCCCCCGGAATAGACGTTTGGAGTCAGGGGAGTCTCAGTCTGTCGTCGCAACACACTTCAACGTCCACCACAACGCCATATCTCGATTATGGCATCGGTATATCCGCTGGAAGACATTAAAAGCCAAGAGTGACCACTCTCGCTCAGAACCGATCCGTGCGGGTGTTTCACCTACGTCACCGATGTGCTTCAGTAACGGACACATCAGGGTAGATGTCTGGTCTTCGAAGAATTTCCGACCAAACCGTCAGAGAGAAGTGGGAATTTGAGCATTCGGACCAAACGCTGGACCTGTCCTGACATGAGATACCCCGACAAAGGTGCAACAAGGTACAGACATGGAAATTAAGGAACTGGTGACGCGTCTGGTTCCTCTAGCAACCACGGGATGGGAGACAACGTGTCTACTGACGTCGTCACGAACTCCGTTCGACAGGTGGCCAGATTAGGTGAAGAAAGCGTCATGGTGTAGGGACATGTGAGGATCTACATGGGTAGGTCAGAGCTAGTAGTGGCTCAAGGCAGTATTACAGCAAACTGGTACATCGACATCGACTACTTCCTTACCAACTCCTACTGTTTCACTGCCAGAGGGGGCTGTTTCAACTCGCCAACGCTCGACCCCAGACAGCTCGTGTGACGGGTTCCTGTGCGCTGACCCAGTACCTGGCCCTCCAAATCACATCGAGCATCTATGGAACGAACTTGATCGACGAGTCCATAAACGTCCCTATCGTCCTCAGGCACCTGCTGAACTAGGCAATGCGCTACACCAGGAATGGAATTTCCCCAAACAAAAATCCGATGACTTGTGCAGTCACTTCCAAGGCCGTGACGGCTGCAAGGGTACTGACCAGATCGCCCCATTGTGTCCACACATTTGCAGTGAGTGTACTGAACAACTGATGCTTACAATGACAACACTGCACATGTTGATCCTTGTGCTTCCTTAAATACGTCTCTTGTTTTGAAGAGTTTACATTCATTTCAGATATGTTGTGCTGACAGCAAAGCACCATGATGGATTCTGCAACTGGCCAACCAAACACTCTTTCAACTGGAATGCCATGGACGTTGGCCCTCATAGGGACCTAGTCGGTAGGTACAGAGTTGTGTCCCTTGGTTGTATATCGTCCATTAGTTTGAATTCTGAGAATCGCTAGGGTTATATTTTTGGGTTTGATAGCAGTAATGAATGAATTATTTGGATATTTGTAGCGATGGTGTTTGTGCTATTGGTTTAGATATTAAGGGGGTATAATGTATTTCGTTGATGCTTCTAGTTATACACAATCATCACGATCCATAGTTACGCTGTGTTGTAAATCATCTGTTCCAGGTGACTTGGCCAACTCCATAAGGAGGACTACGAATATCGAGTTTGGTCTTTACCACTCACTGTTCGAGTTTGTCAACCCCTATTTCCTGGAGGATCAGAAGAATGGTTTCACAACTCAAGACTTTATTAAGGTACATCTAGCGAACTTGCATCGGTAGATCTGCTTCAGTTAATAGTTCATACGTCTTTCATACATTTTCAGGACTTTGTTAAGTTTGTAGTACGTCGAAGGGACATTTTAAAATACTTTAAAATGTATTTTCTGTCTTAAAAGTCTTTTATTATATATTTCGTTTGATTCTGATTCTTAAAATCATTGATAATCTGTCTGAGGGTTTTCTTAGCTAAGTTTAACCACGATAAGCTGCACCATGCAGGCATTTGTGGAAAACTGATTATATGTTTGGCATGGTAATGTGTGTATTCACTATCTGAGATATTTCAAGACATTTACGAATTACAGTACTCCTAAATATAGAGGGTTGGATGGGTAGACTTTGTGATTAGTTGTCATCGCAACTAGACAAGCTGGTTTTCATAATATCAATCACTGTCCTGATTCATTAATTTGAATACTTACAAACGGATATGATTAATCTGGCATATTCTCACCTGCTTCGATAGAAGCAGTTCTTCCCTTGATACAAGTGTCTGTGAGGATTGTGTAGTGAATAGTATCATGTACACATTGACTCATTTGAGCAGACATATTCAGTCCTTAAATTCCTCTCCTTTAAGAAAAACCTCTGATTATGTCTATAAAACACATTTATGACTTATGCCCCAAATGAACAAAATATTGACTATTACAAAATATTCACTATTATTTTCAGTACAAGACAATGCCCGAGTTATACGAGCTGGTGAACATGTACAAGCCTGAAGTTATTTGGTCTGATGGAGAATGGTTGGCAAATTCTTCCTACTGGAATTCTACTGAATTCATAGCCTGGCTGTATAACGACAGGTAGGTCTCCACCTTTCACCCACAGGTCAAGACAGCAATTCAGACTGATAAAATCTGAAATAAGAATTGTAGGACAAATAATAACGTGAAAATAGACAATCAAATCTTCATTACTTTTAGAAATACGTCCTGTCAACAGAATGGCTCTCTGTTATAGCAACGTTCATGGCGTATTGTTTCAAGACCTGTTGCTGCACTGAATCCATTGAAAGCATTCTGTCCTTTCACAGTCTTGCATTGCATCCATAGAAAGCATTTTGTCCCTTTCACAGTTCTACACAGAATCCATATGAAGCTTTCTGTCTCTTTCACAGCATTGCAGTGTTTAGTTAGGAAGCATCGGTTCCCTTTACAGTTCTGCATTGTAGCCTTAGAGGGGATTCTGTTCCTCACACAGATCTGCATTGGATCCATGGACAGCATTCTGTACCTTTCACAGTTCTGCACTGCATCATTCGAAAGCATTCTGTCTCTTTCACTTTTCTGCGCTGCATCTATAGAAAGCACGCTCTCTCCTTTATAGCCTTGCATTGAACAGATAGGAAACATCTGCCCCTTTAACACTCCTGTATTGCATTCATAGGAAGCATTCTGTCTCTTTCATGGTTCTGCGGTGAGTAGACTGGACGCAGCGGTTCCCTTAACAGTTCTGCATTGTACCCTTAGAGGGGATTCTGTCCCTCACACAGATCTACTTTGGATCCATAGAGAGCATTCTGTACCTTTCACAGTACTGCATTGCATCAATGAAAGAGATTCCGTACCTTTTACAGTTCTGCATTGCATCAATGAAAGAGATTCCGTACCTTTTACAGTTCTGCATTGCATCAATGAAAGAGATTCCGTACCTTTTACAGTTCTGCATTGCATCCATGAAAGAGATTCCGTACCTTTTACAGTTCTGCATTGCATCCATGAAAGAGATTCCGTACCTTTTACAGTTCTGCATTGCATCCATGAAAGAGATTCCGTACCTTTTACAGTTCTGCATTGCATCCATGAAAGAGATTCCGTACCTTTTACAGTTCTGCATTGCATCCATGGAAAGGACATAACAGATGACTATTTACAGGAAGTCCTAGCTGCAAAGAGATAGCATATTCCGATTTGTGGAAATCACGTAGATGGTTTGCATTAAGGGGAAAATAATTTCTGACGAGGAGAGATTACCTAAGACAGCATTCTAGCGTTTAGTTCTTCCAAAATTAAATCTTGCAATATCCTTCTTTCCCTGTTACAATGCATGTATTTGTGTTTTCATTAAGGAAATTGAAACCGTGTCACATAGAGTGTATTTTGGTATGCTACAATTTGGCAGTGACGTCAAGGGTATTTCTCAAGACATTTTCACTTGTTCTAGTCCTGTAAAGGACACCGTGGTGACGAACGACCGCTGGGGTAAAGACGCTACGTGCCATCATGGCGGGTATTTAACCTGCAACGACAGATACAACCCAGGTACGTGGTAACTGTAACAGAATTATAATTAATTTAAACCCGAATTGACTGGCATTTTGCATGCGATCTTTATGCCCCTTTGTACAATACTAGTACATTATTGACAGGTGTGGCACAGAAGCGCAAGTTTGAGGATTCTACCACGATCCACAGGTCGTACTGGGGATTCGTCAGGAACTCCAAGTTGAGCGACTACCATACCATTGAGGAGCTCATTACAGAGCTCGTTACAGTTGTCAGGTAACTATTTCAGGAGAGTGAACAAGTGAGTGGATGGTTTGGTGAGTTGTTGGGTGAGTGCATGAGTGAAAGGGTGTGGTGTTGGGTGAGTGAGTGAAATGGAGAGTTGTTGGGTGAGTGGAAGGGTGAGTTGGTGGTTGAGTGCGTGAGTGAAAGGGTGTGGTGTTGGGTGAGTGAGTGAAATGGAGAGTTGTTGGGTGAGTGGAATGGTGAGTTGGTGGTTGAGAGCATGAGTGAAAGGGTGTGGTGTTGGATGAGTGCGTGGGTGAAATGAAAAGTTGTTGGGTGATAACTTGGAGATCCTCATCATCATCAAGAAATGGTGGGGCACACATAGCATATACTGTTCTGTATTGTGAAATTTACCACGATAAATTCATTCTTTAACAGCTGCGGTGGCAACATCCTGCTGAATGCTGGCCCCACCCCAGACGGAATGATCAGCCCGATATATGAGGAGAGGTTGCGCCAGATAGGACAATGGCTGAAGGTTAATGGGGACTCCATCTATGAGACTCGACCGTGGACTCACCAAAACGACACAGCAACACCTGGTGTCTGGTACGTATGCTACATACAAGTAGTTCAGTGGGCGTATTAGTGAAAGGATTATAATTCTAACTGATGGCTGTGAAGTACTGACGAGTAATGTTTCTCGCCTTCTATACTTCCGTAGGTACACTTCCAAGAAGTCTGCCACCGGCATTTCCGTGTACGCCATAGCTCTCAACTGGCCAAAGGGAGGTAAGCTGGAGCTGGCCGTCCCACAAGCGGGTCCCGCCACCACAGTGACGTTGCTAGGATACCCAGAACACTTTGATTTCCAAGCTGGCACCACATCAGGAATGACAATCACAGTTCCAGCAATTCCAGCTGATCAGATGCCTTGTCAGTGGGCCTGGGTCTTTAGACTTGATAATCTAAAAAACCAGTAACATTTTGAGAAAGTACAGTTTTGTACTCTTGCACAGAGTTCGTACAAGTGTTCTGTTGTGTCGAGAATGTAAGAGGGTCTTTATTCCGGTGTCTCCCAAAATGAATTTACAAGGATATTGCTAAAAGCGGTGGAAAACAATACCCGCTCATTACGTGTTGTCTTTTCATTGCATGGGTCACTCGGCTACTTACTTTTCATCATTATGACATTATATTGATATATTTTAATAATATTTACAATACATCATATAAAACCTCTTGTACACTTCACTGACTTTATCATTATAAACCATTACGCATTCTGTTTGCCTGTTGTCAATGGTTTTGTACAGCTGATTTTAGAATTAAACCTTCCTTAAATAAATCATTGTCGTCTTCTCGTATGATCTGGGGGGTATCGTAGATGATGGATTCATACGCTTTCCGTAATCTGAGTGCGGTGATCATTCTTCTGTTCGCTAACTTTATTTTCATATTATTTTATGTACACTGGCCTTTTGAACTGGCGGATTGCAAGTTTATAATTTGTGGCGCAATGACATACGTATGTGATAAGTACAAACATTCCAGTTTTAACCTGACTGACAGCGTATTGAACAGGTTATGGTCAGTGTGGGGTCAAACTAGAGAACATGACGAAGTGAGAACAGATGTATGTGCACTTCTGCCTGGAATACATGCAAACACATGTCTGATGACTGAAGTTCTGAGGCGTCTGATGTCGTCATTTGGGATACACCTCCATTCTTTAACAAGGGCTGGAGTCATTTGCTGTACTGTAACTAGTGAATTCTGTCTCTGTTGAATAACTCTGTTAAGGTGGTCCCACAAGGGGCGACACGTCAGGAAGGCGTGCAGGGCAGGCCATGACAGGGCGATGACGTTTTTGGCATGAATGGGCATGAATGGACGACTCGAGCGATATGTAGGCGAGCACTGTCGGAACAATATCCCCTGTGGCTCTTGCTGAAGAAACGGGAGAACTGTCGGTTGAAGTACTTGGTCAGTATACCTTTGGGCCGCCAGATTACCGTAAATAACAACCAGTTCAGTCCTCGGTCCACTGTCATGGCCAAATGTCATGACACTGTCACCACAATACGGCTCCGATTCCTGGATGCAGCAGGAAGCTGTTATTCGCTTCTCCTCCTGTAAACCCCAACTCGTCCATCGTCTCTTGATATACAGAATCTGGTTTCTTTGCAAAACAGCACTCGACGCCAGTCGCGCAGATGCCAAAGCTTGACTCTTGTCGCCCATTGGAACCCAAGGCGAAGATGTCTGTCTGTCTGCAGCGTTCCTCGGTACGGTCGGTAGGCCCTGATACCATAGTCCCATAGTCTCCTTGTGACTGTCCTTCGACTCACAGGGTCCCCGTGTGCTGTTAATGATGCTTATGACGCTACCGCCAAGAAGCGGTTTAATTCTAGGGTATAATATCCTCAGGTGGCCTTTCTGCGTAGTCACGACACCTCGCGGTTACAGCGGAACAATTGAGTTCTTGCAACGTGACCTGTAGCGCTCATCTGTGGCATTTCGATGGCCCTTTCTCGCTCTGCCACTTGGGGCGACTTGGGGCCAACTCCGACACCATATCATCAAGATAATTTCTTCAATGCGGCGTTAAAAATACCCTTCCGTAACATTCCTTAACGCTGTTTTGCCTATGTATTTTAATCTTATCACTCTTGAAATAATGAAACCGTAATCGACACCATCAGATTCGTTGTAATCTTAGTTTATGTGATGTTTTGTTAACAATAGGGAGGATAAGACACAAAGGCAATTGAAAAAAGAATAGTGTAGTTGTCTCAAAGCTACAATCTCAGTTGGTTAACTACAAGGATGGTATTTGCGGTTGTTCTTGATATCTAACGCTTAGGCTCTGAATTTATATATCATTTTGACAGAAAGAAATAATCCTTTTAAGCTAAAGAGGGGCTCCTGTTGGATGAGAGCTTGGATGAGAGCTTCTCAACCTCAACCTCTTTAGCACTCCAGAATGGGTTGGACAGAAGGGAAAATAAGACGTTTCGGGGTCTGTGAGAAAAACTATTGCTGACTGACCCACGTTAATTAAAACTGAAAAGTGTGTCTTAATGTCACAATATTGGACATAAAAAGAACTCGGAGATGTTACATGCACAGGACTGGTCTGGACTGGTTTAAGTTGATTAGCTATGCTTCATTGGATTCTTCTGTGAATCAAGTTTGACATTGGCATTCCCATACGATGCCTGGTTATTGGCAACACAAGGCCTGTCAGTTTTAAACTTTTTTTGCAGTCATTGTGACGAATGTATATAGACACGTAACAGAGGCATGTTCTTCAAACGTCTCTGTTCATGCGTGACAAGCTTCGAGTCTCGTGCCACGTTGGTCAGACCACATATATCAGAGTTTTGGCTAATCTGGACTGACCTATTACTACTGCAGGGGTGAGCCTACTCCAGCCTCACCCAGGTGTCAGACAACTAGGGTATCACTGACTGTATCAGAAACTGATCTTGTGATCACACTACATTTGCCTGGGGAAGACAAGAACTGACGACAGTGATATCTGATATGGTTTGCCGGGCAGTTGTTTTTCTCACTGTTGATAGTATTAGCAGCAGGTGCCCGCTACGGCCCTACATGGGAGTCACTGCAACCAGAGGCCCCGGCATGGTACGACACAGACAACCGCCATTTATCTTGAATATTGCTGAGTATGCTAAAAACAAACAAATCTTTCAAGATTAAATTATTCAATGTCTAGACTGCTGACTGTATTGTTTCACAACATGTATAACCACTTAGCAGTATGTGATTGTTTGAGTTAGGTTTACGCCGTGTTTTTCTGATATTCCAGCAACATCACAGTCAGGACACCAGAAATGGGCTTCACTCATTGTAACCATATGGGGAATCGAACCCGGGTCTTCAGCGTGACGAGCAGACGCATTAACCATGAGGCTACCTACCTCCCCAATATAAAGGTAATACAGATAGAGCAGATTTCATTTATAGCCTAATAATGACACTGCCGGTATCTGGCCTTTTTGCGTTGATAGCCTTCAAGAGGGAAAATAAGTTAAACGGCATTAGTGCCTGCTTGGAAATAAATTCAGTTCCGAGTTTGTGTAATCAATTTTGCCATTTTGGCGTGCCATGAAAATAAATCTATCAGAGCGGTTTTATGACCAGTAATGTGATCTTGTAAAGTAGTATGTAAACCATGCAGGCGAAACATGAATGGCATCTTTGGAGTAAAGATTTAGGATGTTTATGCATTTTATTATGAGATAGATATTGCATTAAAGATTCCCTAGTTATAATCAATCTTTCGTTGATTTTTACTGTTGTTGATGCATGAAACTTTGATAAAGACTATATTTATGTCCCACCAATAACGGGGATAGTGTTGTTGTCTTGCAGCATGCTTCTCGTGGATTTTCCCGCATTATCGCGCTATAAATGGGAGTCATAATGGCCGATGGAAACCTTATGACGATCGGAAACGCATGACGTCGAGGTATTTTATATTTACATATATTTTGATTCTCAAAAATGTTCTCATACGTATATATTGTCTTACTGAATGTTTTGTTAGCTAAGCTTAAACGTAAACATTTGTGAGAAACTGGTTGCATGCTCGGCGTAATAGTGTGGGTATTCATTTTCTGAGATGTTTCGGTTTGTTTCGGGGCATTTCGGGGGATTGGGTGGTCAGACTTTGGGATTGGTTGCCATCGTTACTAGGCAATTTAGTCTTCATAATATCAACCACTGTTCTGACTGATTGATTTCCATATTTACATGCGGCTAATCTGCAATATTTTCACTAGCTTCGGCAAAAGGAATTCTCACCGTGATGCTGCTTGAAAAGCGAGGTGTAGGGATTTCGAGTACACTTTGGTTCATATGTACAGACATAGTTGCTCCACAAACCACCTCGCCTTATGTCTTAAGTACACAATTATGGTTTATGTTTTAGTTGAACAAAATATTGACTATCATAAACACAATGTTCACTATTATTTTCAGTACAAGACATTACCTGTGTTATTTGGTCTTATAGGAACTGTGTGGCAAATTCGTCTTTCTGGAGTTCTACTGAGTTCATACGACGACGGGTAGGTCTCCACCTTTCACTCTCAATCTAGGTGTAAACACACTAATTCATACTGACAAAATAAACACATTGTTCAAACACACCAATACATGCCACCCCAAGGAAATGCACTTTTTGCTTGTCAGAAGCGAAGAAAATGACTTTATTCAGTGAAATTTCCTGCACGTGCATAATTTCATAGTCTGGCTGTATACCGACAGGTTGTTCACTCACAAACTATGTGATGAGAGTTTAAGTCAGACTGACTGTGAGAAGAGAACAGTAGGACAAATAACACAGTAAAAATAGACAAAAACAAGTCGTCATGTCGTAAATGCGTCCTGTCCACAACATGACCCGTTGCTGTAGCAACATTCCTGGCGTACTGTTTCAAGACCATTGGCGAAATTCAAGAAAGTTCTGGTACTTCCGCTATGAGGGGTTACGCTGTGAGACCAAAGATAAATTCACTCCTGAAGATCCGGAGTAGAAATTATCTTCAGTAAGCCATGCTTGTCTTAAGATGCGACTAACGGGATCGGGTGGTCAGGCTCTCTGATGTGGTTGACACGTCATCGATTCACAATTGCGTAGATCGATGTTCATGATGTTGATCACTGGATTTTCTGATTATTTACAGACCGCCGCCATACAGCTGGAATATTGCTGAATGCTATAAAAGTACTAAAACAACTCACTCACTCAGATAAATTCTTTCTTTAACAGCTGTGGTGGCAACATCCTTCTGAATGCGGGACCCCACAACAGATGGCACGATCAGTCCAATCTTTGAGGAGAGGCTCCGACAGATAGGACAGTGACTGAACGTCAATGGGGACTCACCAGAACGACACAGCAACACCCGGTGTCTGGTATGTTGGTTATATACAAGTAGTTCAGTGAGTATGTTGGTGAAACGGTTGTCACTTTAACTGATGGCTGTGAAGTACTGTGTTTCATGTACTTCCGTAAGTGCCATCCAAGAGGTACACTACATCGGCATTTCCGTGAACGCCATAGCTCCAAGGTGGCCAAAGGGAGATAAGCTAGAGCTTGCAGACCCATGAACGGGTCCACCACTGTGACGTTGCTAGGATACCCAAGATACTTTGATTTCCACGCTGGCACCACATCAGGAATGACAGTCACGATTCCAAGAATTCCACCTTGTCGTTTGCCTTGTCAGTGGGTCCGGATCTTCAGACCTGATTGTCTCCAAACCAATAGCATACATTGTATATGCACAATCTATCATTATGAAATTCCATTTTTTTTCTGTTTGTTCTTTAACACCACACTCAGCAATATTCCAGTGATTTGGCGGTAAGTTGTGAATAATCGAGTCTGGACCACACAATCTAGTGATTAACATGTTCATCGAACTACGCAATGACATGTGTTAAACAGTCAGTGAGTCTGACCAGCCGATCCCGTCGGTCGCCTCTTATGACAAGCATAGTCGCCTTTTATGGCAAACATGGTTGCTGAAGGCCTATTCTACCCCGGACCTTCAGAACTTCAGAATGTCTCATGACTATGATTTCCAACAAACATATTCTCACGACAAGCATATATGTTGCTTAAGACCAATTCTAACACCAATCGTAAAGGTGAGGAGGTCCCGTTGTGGTTCTGTTGTACATTGTTATTTTTAACATATTTTGTATCGATATGAATCCTATTTTGGACCACATAAAAATTATTTTCTTTCATACATTATTGAATAACTGTAAATGACTATATGAAACTTTTCTTCATCTCACTTTTACAGGATCCATACCATTTGCTTCACTAAGAGTCTCAAACTGGAACGATCCCATCCAAGTCATCATGGACACCTACGGATTCACAACATACACAGGAAATCGGAGAACTCAGAGGAGTGAAACTCAGGGTTCCATATGTTTGGTAATGACATAAGGTGACAACCAATGAAAACAGTAATCTTATATTGATGTTTCTAAATTGTTTTCACTGTTTTCAACCGGATTATATCCATAATGTTAACGAGTCAATCAGATATTTCTCTGAAACAATACGCCAGGAAGCAGGAGGGCGAAACACGCTCTGTGTAGCAATTATAAGTTTTCTCTTTGTTGCGAGATACATATATCCTTGACGTGGATTTGAATTCTGATCATGATGATGAAATACATTCCGAGATATTTCGGTAGAAACCCCATGGAAGGATGAGCGCGTGGCAGGGTCTAAACTCACAAAACAATTTATGTCCTGCTACTCTGTATGAAAGCCATAATCAATATCGCCAGTCCGCCTTTATTCGTTGCAATCGTCTAGTACATGATGTTTTTGGGGCGACAGGAAGGAAAAGACACAAAGGCAATTGAAACTAGAATATTCGGTGTCAATGTCTCAAAGGAACAGTTTGAACTAGTTGACTACAAGGATGGTATTTGCGGTCGCTCCCGGTGACATAGCCTAACGTTCAGTCTCTGATTATATATAATTTTGACAGAAACAAATAATCCGTTAAGGCAAAAGTAGTGTAAGAATGTCAGCAATATGAGACATACAGATGAGCTTGACGATTGATGTGTTACATAAACATTAATACTCTGAGCCGGTGTAAGTTGACTAGTTATGTTTTACTGTTTTCTTCAGTCAAGGACATATGAAACAATTTGGAGCTTGTTTTTTTTCCTTGTTAGCACAATGATTTTGCATATATAAGAGAGACCATGTCGACTGTCACAGACGTAGGGCTGTGTTTTGGCAAATAAACTGTATTGCAACATATTGGGATGCTAATACCTGTGTTCCGATATATAGATTTCAACATTCCAGATATGTGCTTGTAGAAAGGCCATATGACCCAAAGTACAAATGATATAACATACAATTCTACAGAGTTACTTTCTTTTGTTTAACACATTCATATACATGTTAATATTTGATTGCCACAGATTTGAAACATTAACATGATGACCACTACTACAATTCGGGATGAAACGCTTTCTCTCTGTTACAAAATATCCACAATCATACAGAACACGTTTTTCATTCAGCATTCCATAGCAAGTACTCTAATGTCAAATTTACAGGGAGTTATTTTCACTTACGGTAAACAATTAACAAACCTTTTTTACAGTTCGTGTAGTGCCAGACAAGGATGCATATTAAGTCCAGTGTTGTTTTCGCTATTCGTGAACATGTGTTTGATTTGCAGAGCAAGTTTGGTGATAGCATCTTTATATCAAATGATATGTTGAACCTTACTGCTTTGTTGTTTGCTGATGATTTGATACTTATCGCAGATGGTGTTGTTAAGTTGCAAAGACGCTTGGGTGCTTTAGATGATTATTCTTAAAGGCGGGGGTACTGATATTAACTTAGTAAAATAATTTGTCTTTAAAATGGGCGGGTCTCTGTCAAAATGTGAAACAAATCCTTTAATGGGAATCCTATGTGGGGTTAATGAAATTAATACCTTCATATTGATATGGACTAGAGCCTGTAAAACATTAGCGGAGCAAGCAAGTAAAGCATTATGACCTATAAAATCACTGATCAGACGTTTTCAATTTACAGTAAGAGCTGCTTTCTTTTTATTTGATAAAAGATTACTTTAGTCCTTATTGAAATTTGGGTTGGGAAGAAATGAGTTATACTGAAATTATTCATACGAAAGTTTGTAAATTTGTTTACCATATTAGTTATAAATTGTTGAATGCTGTATATATGCATATAACCTCAACGTGTATGTTGGGATCTTCAGTGTTTTGCTGTGACTGACACTGAGTGTACATGCGGAGCCTATTTTCTTCATTTAACAGCCCTAAAAATAAATATTGTAGAAGTAATATAAATATCGAATTTATATTTGATTTTCAGAGACTGAACATTTTTCTTAAAATATATTCAATATTAAGTATGCTGTTTTGTCAATTAATTCCATTTTACACTTCAGTGTGAATGAAAGTCTGTGTAGATTTTAACTTCAACCCTAGAGATGATCACAAAACTCAGTTGCTTGAAAGGCGTATAGCGAGATACCCGTATATCAGTATTACCGTGCAGGCCTACTCAAAACGTCTCCGCTGATGCGTGACAAGCGACGAGGCTCGTGACACATTGATTTGACTGAATCTGGCTTGCACTGGACACACCGGAGCAACATGGCTGGACTGTTGTTTGCGCTGTTGACAGTGACCCTAGCAGCAGGTGCCCGCTACGACCCTACGTGGGAGTCACTGGACCAGAGGCCCCTCCCGGCCTGGTATGACGAGGCCAAGTTTGGCATCTTTCTGCACTGGGGTGTGTTCTCCGTGCCGAGCTTCACGGGGGCGTGGATTCAGGAGTTTTGGCGAGAGAATAGATCGGACGTTGTTGAGTTTATGAAGGACAACTACAGACCAGGTTTTACCTATGCCGATTTTGCAACTCAATTCACAGCCGAATTCTACAACCCAGACGAATGGGCGGAGATATTCAACGCCTCGGGAGCAAGGTGAGATCAATAGCACAAGAAGTAAAATCAACCCAACATTGTTGCAGTAACCACAGCGACCGCTGTCTAAACACGGATTCAGATAACAATGACAAGTCTGAAACGGCTGGGAACAAATCATTAAAACGGCCAGCATTTGCGAGAAATACTCCAGATTTTCCTTGCTTTAGTTGATACTAACAGACCGCTCTCTTTGTCATTTTTCCTATCTGATATTGATAACAGTGTCCCGACTGAGTCAGACTGGTGGAATAATGGCAGGTACTGTCAATGTTTCTTTGTTGGTCTTCTCTTCCATTTACGGGATCCTAGTCAGCTTACTATGACTGAGTCAGGTTATAGTCGCTCTCACCGTTCCCGAACTGCATTATGCACCCAGTCCTGCAAGCTGAAGTCCTAAATGGAACAAGTCTAGATTTCCTCATGTTCCCGATTCTCCCGTATCCTTGGGACTGCTTTTCATTTTAAAAGGACTTATTTGTTTGTATATTTAAAGGCCATACATAAGTCTAGGATGGGGTCTGAGAGTTTGAATACAAGTTGAATACAATATAACAAGAATGAAGGCAAACAATAATTCCGCCATCGATTAGCTGACATCATGTGACTGATATTCCGCCATCGATAAGTTGACATCATGTGACTGATATTCCGCCATCGATTAGTTGACATCATGTGACTGATATTCCGCCATCGATTAGTTGACATCATGTGACTGATATTCCGCCATCGATTAGTTGACATCATGTGACTGATATTTACATAAGAGAACAGCTGGTGAAAGGTAATAGTTACTTCAAGGTCGTGTAAAGAAGCCGTTATGGCGGAATAGCGGTGATAAATAACCTTGTACAATATATTACACCATTAAATCACGAAAACGAGTACATTCTCTGGTTCAAAATCTCGAGGAAGCTGCACAGCATATTGAAGCTGCTGTAGTGTACATTCCCCACGAAGGGTTGGGATATACTTCAGATGGTATGTTTATTAGGTTGAACAATCCCTTTTACAGGCCGTGACACGCACAAATAATGCCATGTTACTCAGTGATTTTAATGTGAGGACTTCAACTGTGGATGATTATATTACTTTCGATAATTTTGTCTCAAAGGAATTTAGCCTTGACTATGATGTAATCAGAAAGGATCTTGATCCAGACATAACACTGCTAAACGCTGGCGTACCAAAACGCAGGCCAGTTATGGACATACGTTAAAATAACAATTATGGTAAACAGCTGACCGATCTGTGTAGACGTTTTAAATATATAGTGATGAGAATACCAAGCGTACAGTAGTACATATGTATTACTAACAAGTAGTTTCTGAAATGATGACACGACACGGATCTTCTAATACATGTTTCAATATGTTATTACTCGCCAGTGGAAGATACTGCAATGTTATATGTGTACGGCAATAGTACACTAGTGTAATACATGACGTCATAACCGCTTCACAATTGTGACGGTTACCATCCACGTTATGACAGTGTTAAACCGATAATTTGATGCACAAAATTAATCAGTAAAAAGAATCTAGGGGGGCAACTGCCCTTGGGCTCCCTACGGCTCTGTTGTAAATTGGTGTAATATATGTACATACGTTTCAGATATGTTGTGCTGACATCGAAACACCATGAAGGATTCTGCAACTGGCCAACCAAACACTCTTTCAACTGGAATGCCATGGACGTTGGCCCTCACAGGGACTTAGTGGGTATGTACAGAGTTGTGTCCCTAGGGTACACATCATCCGTTGATCTTGGGTTTGAATTCTTAGAATCGCTTGGATTACATTTCTTTGTTTGATAGCAATGAATGCTGATAGTAGTGAACGAAGAATGTTGATATTTGTTATAGAATTAATGATGTCATTTAATGCTACAGAAATCTTTTATGCCTTATTTTCAAACGTTTAAGAAGTAGATTAAATTTCACTGATACTTCTAGCTATACAGTACCACCTTGTCAATCTTTACCGTTTTCTGTGAATCATCTATTCCAGGTGACTTGGCCAACTCAATACGGAAGAAGACGACAATCAAGTTTGGTCTTTACCACTCACTGTTTGAGTTTGTCAATCCGATCTTTCTTCAAGATCAGAGGAATGGTTTCAAAACACAAGACTTCGTTAAGGTGTTTTTATCTTTATCCCTGCTTATTTTTACAAATTGAAACAAATCCTAAAGGCATTTTCTTTTCAAAAACGTTTTAGTACATCTAAAGGTCAGTTTCAAATACTTTAAGATGTATTTTCATTTTTTTAAAAATCCTTTTATGATATATTTTGTTCGATTGTTATGTGAATTGTTCTTATATATATATTGCTATGCTGAAGGTTTTGTTAGCTTAGCTTAAATACGATAAGCTTCTCCATGCAGACAATTGTGGGAAACTAGCTATATGCTTGACATAATACTGTGTATTCACCTTCTGAGATGTTTTCGGGTCAATTACGAATCCCAGAAACTCTCAATACAGTGGATCACTTTCTGATTGGTTGCTATCGTAACGAGGCAAGTTGGTCGTCATAATATCAACCACTGTTCTGGTTGATAAATTTGAATATATAAAGGCGGCTATTAATCTGTAATATTCTCACTTGTTTCGATAGAAGAAATTCGTCCCATGATACAGGAGTCTGTAAGAATAGTGAGATGAGGGATATCGGATACATATTGATTAGTTTAAACAGGCGTATTCACTGCTTAAAAACACTCTCCTTTTACCCTAAGAACATAAAAAAATAATGTTGCCTATTACGAACAAACTAAATGCTATATATTACAAACAAAATATTCACTATTATTTTCAGTACAAGACAATGCCCGAGTTATACGAGCTGGTCAACATGTACAAGCCTGAAGTTATTTGGTCTGATGGGGACTGGATGGCAGATTCTACCTACTGGAATTCTACTGAGTTCATAGCCTGGCTGTATAATGACAGGTAGGTCTCCACCTTTCACTCACAAACTAGGTGAAGACTAGATATTGCAATTCAGACTAACAGAATATGATATGAGTATTGTATGACAAAAAAAGTGAAAACAGGTAAACAAGTTGTCGTCAGTTTTACGTGTGAATATATCCAGTCAACAGCATAACCCTTTGCCATAGCGCCATTCCTGGCGTATTGTTTCAAGACCATTGGTGACATTCTGCCCCGTCCAACGTCATGACCTACTGTGAAAGCAAACATTTGGTCCATGCATTGCACCTAAAAAAACATTCGACCCACTACATATTTCAGCATTGCATTTTAGAAAAGATTCTGTCCTGTTTACAGTTCTGCATTGCATTTTAGAAAGGATTATGTCCTGTTTACAGGTCTGCATTGTATTTTAGAAAGGACTCTTTCCCTTTCACAGTTCTGCATTGCATTTTAGAAAGGACTCTGACCCGTTTATAGTTCTGCATTGCATTTTAGAAAGGACTCTGTCCCTTTCACAGTTCTGCCTAGCATTTTAGAAAGGATTATGTCTTTTCACAGTTCTGCATTGTATTTTAGAAAGGATTCTGTCCCTTTTACAGTTCTGCCTAGCATTTTAGAAAGGATTATGTCCTTTTACAGTTCTGCATTGCATTTTAGAAAGGATTATGTCCTGTTTACAGGTCTGCATTGTATTTTAGAAAGGACTCTGTCCCTTTTACAGTTCTGCCTAGCTGTTTAGAAAGGATTATGTCCTTTCACAGGTCTGCATTGCATTTTAGAAAGGACTCTGACCCGTTTACAGTTCTGCACTGCATTTTAGAAACGATTATCTCCCTTTTACAGTTCTGCCTAGCATTTTAGAAAGGATTCTCTCCCATTTACATTTCTTCAGTGCATTTTAGAAAGGATTCTGTTAGTTTTACAGTTCAAAACTGCATACATAGAAAGCATATAACATATGACTATTTAAAGAGAATCCCAGAGATATGGGAGATCAGGATCTGAGGAGCTCCGGAGAGTGTAGGACAGATTATCTAAGGCAGAATTCTTAAATGCATATCTTCCAGGAGTCTTCTTTCCCTGTTATGAGGTTAGTGCTTGTGTAATTATCAGGTGATTTACCCTTTCCACAATGCTGGTATGTCAGTTAGCGACCGCTTCGTAGTTTGAGTATTCCTAACAGACACTTGCACTCGTTGCAGCCCTGTAAAGGACACCGTGGTGACGAACGATCGCTGGGGTAAAGACGCCACGTGCAAACATGGCGGGTTCTTCACCTGCCACGACAGGTTCAACCCAGGTACGTGTATAACTCCGGTTTGGAACTGAATTACAACTAATAGAAAGCTGAATAGAAACAGTTTGGGAGTTTTCCAAGCGATTTTTGTCCGTTTGTACAATGATAGCACCTCTTTCACAGGGGTGGCACAGAAGCATAAGTTTGAGGACGCTACCACAATCCACAAGACGTACTGGGGATTCATCAGGAACGCCAAGCTGAGTGACTTCCACACCACTGAGGACCTCATTACTGAGCTCGTTACAAGTGTCAGGTAATTATACCAGGGTGCTGAGTGAGTGGGTGAGTTGGTGGGTGAGTTGGTGGGTGGGTGGGTAAGTGTTTGAGTGTGTATATCGATGTTCGTCATGCTAATCACTTGATTCTTTGGTCTAGATTCGCCGTCATATAGCTTGTATAGTAGTGAGTGTGGCGTTAAAAAACAAACAAGATACAAGCGTATATATGTCGGTTTCATTGTTGCATAATGGGGTCCTTTAGCTGTATGCATATGGGAAGGAGCAGGCATATTTTAATACTCTTAAAACCAATTATTTGTCTGGATAATCTATTGCCTTGTTACAAGGCACAGCAAAGAGTGTGAGCCCACTGATAGAAGTACTGGTTGGCCTTGGTGACAAGGTAAGGGGTGGTAGAATCGCGTGCTGGTCTAGTGGTAACAGATTGACACCCCTGGTTCGAGTCTCAACACTGATATGTACATTTCATTAAGCTCCATACATTGACCTTGCGATACTCGGAATACCACTGGATAAACTTATCTTCATCTACTCAATCCGCAGAGAGAAAAGGCGGAAGCATTGACTAAAGCTTAAACGTAGACTCTTCAAACAACTTGGAAATCGTGTCTTCTCATTCCTTTCCACGAAATAAAAGGATGTATACAGTACATAATGTTACATATTGTGGAACCTACCAAAATAATTTCGTTCTATGACAGCTGTGGTGGCAATCTCCTGCTGAATGCTGGTCCCACCCCAGACGGCATGATCGGCCCGATCTTTGAGGAGAGGCTCAGACAGATAGGACAATGGCTGAAGATTAATGGGGACTCCATCTATGAGACTCGACCGTGGACTCACCAGAACGACACAGCGACATCTGGTGTCTGGTACGTATGCTACATACAAGTGGTTCAGTGAGTGTGTTTGTGAAACGGTTGTCATTTTAACTGGTGTCTGTGAAGTACTGAAGAGTAATGTTTCTCGCCTTCTGTACTTCGGTAGGTACACTTCCAAGAAGTCTGCCACCGGCATTTCCGTGTACGCCATAGCGCTCAACTGGCCAAAGGGAGGTAAGCTGGAGTTGGCTGTCCCACAAGCCGGTCCCGCCACCACAGTGACGTTGCTAGGACACACAGGACACTTTGATTTCCAAGCTGGCACCACACCAGGAATGACAATCACAGTTCCAGCAATTCCAGCTGATCAGATGCCTTGTCAATGGGCCTGGGTCTTTAGACTTGATAATCTTAGAAATCAATAGGACTAATACAGTACAGCTTTGTACACTTGAAACAGCGTTCTTCTCTGTCGAAATCATTTTTTGTCGTTCTATATTTGCCCAATGCTTTCACGTGTCTCACCACCAACATTATAGATGATTCTATGAAAAAGTGTATGAGCGAGTGACTTTAGTTTTACGCCGCTTTTAGCAACATTCCAGGAATATCACGCAATGAAGCCATGTGGGGAATCGAACTGGCGTGACGAGCGAAGGTTGTATGAAGACGGATTCAGGTGTCTCCCGTGGGGATATTGCAGGAATATTTCTAAAATTAAAACAATACTCACATTTCGTGCTGCCCTTCCATTGGATGGGCCACTCGACCAATTAATTGTCATCATTTTGACATATCTTGACATATCTGAATAATATGTAATAGTTACAAAGCTACATATTAAAACTTCTTGTATCCTTCGCTGATTTGATAAACTCTTACCCGTCCTGTTTGCCTGTTGTCAATGGTTTTGTACTCCTGTTTTTAGAATTAAACTGATCTTAAAACATTGCTGTCTTATGGTATGATCTCATATTGGTTATTTATTGCTTTTAAACACGCAGCACATGCTGAAACGAAGAAAACACATCCGTTAGATCCAGGTTTGAACTGGTCTTCAGCAACCCATGCTTGTCGTAAGAGGCGACTGACTTGATCGATAGTCAGACTCGCTGACTTGGCTGATACCTCATCGTGTCCTAGTTGCGTGGAGCAATGCTCATGCTGTTGATCACTGGAATGTCTGGTTCAGACTCGTCGCCATATAGCTGGAATACTGTAAGTGCGGTATAAACCTAAACACGTACGCCGTTCCAAGCCACATGACACATCTTGCACAATGTTCAAATAACTATACGTTTGTTTGTAAGTAAAGCATCTATAGATAGTGGTCATGAGCGTCTCTTTGCATCTCAGTCCCGTTCGTCTCTTGTACTTTTATCCTCACCTAGAAGCTCTGTCACCCTCAGCTGTCAGATCCGGATACAGTAATACAGTAATACTATACAGTGATCAGCGCTGTCTAAACCGGCGCATGGCGAGGCGTCGGATGGATGGTAATGTCACCAGTTAATCAAGTGTTGAAACTCCATGGTTGCCGAAAGGGAAATTTTAAAATTAATTCAGTATGGGTGTACTGGTACATGTAACTAGTGAAATGTGTCACTCGAGATGGATGCTAAATACGTTCCTCTTTGTCTTCTATTGGGTCCAGTAATTGAGAGAAGCATGTGACACATCCATGTATATGAGAGTGAAAAACTGGACCACTTCAGTCGTAGGTAACCGTGTCAGCACTGCAATCCGGTACTCTGACTAAACCGGAAAATTCCTTTAATCCCGACGAATGCTGGTTTAAGCAGCGTCCATTGTACTCTCTTCGCATAAGAAGCTTTGGTTTCATTTCATTGTGTCATAAAGTCGGTGATACAGTCTCGTTTGGACAACATACTCTTTTCATCTTTCGGTTGACATGGTGAGGAGACAATTCATACGAACATAAACTGCATATGTTTTTATGAGAAATCATGTCTCATTCAGTTTTACACAGTCTATGACTGGCCAACTATGTGACCTCGTTTGGATCTCACTGAACGAGCAGTTCGGTTTCTATAACGGTTTGTTTACACAGGTGACTATCTCGTCCCGCTATATGTGTGACCTATTTCATCTCTCCGTTGCATTCCACTGAATCCATGCCTTGGAATTAAAGATGTATGAAGTGGATCTATGTAGAGGCGTTCACATTTATTGTGCGCTGAAATATAGTAGTCCGTACGTTGGTATCTCTTTTATCTAGTGAGCCGTGACGGTCCGTGGTAGAATAGGCCTTCAGCAACCCATGCTTGCCACAAAAGGCGACTATGCTTGTCGTAAGAGGCGACTAACGGATCGGGTGGTCAGGCTCGCTGACTTGGTTGACACATGTCATCGGTTCCCAATTTCGCAGATTGAGGCTCATGTTGTTGATCACTGGACTGTCTGGTCCAGACTTGATTATTTACACACCGCCGCCATATAGCTGGAATAATGCTGAGTGCGGCGTAAAACTAAACCCACTCACTCTTTTAACAAGTACTGCCTCCAACAATTTGCGAGGAAGGTTTCCTGTTTACATACACACAATCACGTTCAGTCTATGGCAATCACAATACTACCCAGACTTTATCGTTATTCCGCTTTACAAACAAGCCTGGTCTCCTTGTTTGATTATGGTGATTTAACAACTAGTTACGGGTACTTACTAATCATAGTCAGAAGCCAGCTCTCGCTATCTTTAGACTGGCGAATTTTGTCAGTGGTATAGATACCTTGGCGTATTATACCACAGCTTGTAATAGGCATAAGTTTCTATACTTAGGTCGGCACCTTCGATAATTAGGTCAACCTGGCGTGGTTTTCTATTCATCAAGTATCATCCTGATGTCTAAGACAAAACTGATTCATATCAAAATATGGAATTAATCTTTAATACAGTCACCCAAATCCACTTTTACAGAACTTAAATGTAATTGAAGATGTTTCACGTTTTACCTGCATGTCTTGCTACACTGATTTAAGGACAAGATATCTGCCACACTATTACCATTCATATCCTACCACTTTTAAATTTAATTCATTAATGAACTCCAAAAATGCAACTTATATATTCGAAACTTGCATGTGTATCCGCCATGCTTTTGTGAATAGAAAACAACGTTTGTAAACATGGTGATTGTGTGCCATGATTGTTGTCAGACTTTGTACTGTAGGCCTGTAGCCTCTTCAGTATTGGAATAACGAGACAGAGATAGTTTGTTACAATATGCAGGACAAAGGTCAATTCAAGGAGAAGTTTACAAGTCACGGTAACCTTAGAAAGAATGCCAGCAAGTTGAAAATCGAAGCAAGAAATTGAAAAAATAAGAAACTTGTAACTGAAGGTTCTTGAGTAAGGCAAACGCTTTGCTTTTTCAAAATATATGAAATCTATAAATAGCAAAACAATATCTGCAAATGCCACTTTACATCTGTGATTGATAAGCAGTATCAGTCTGTGCACAACCCATCACAGACATTACCAGTGGTCTAATTACAGACTGCTTAAACCCGACCGACGTATTTGTTTCTGGGCAGCATTATCACGACTGAAGTCCGATCGGACAAAGACGGAAATGGTAAACACACAACACAGAGTATGTCCAAGCTCTCAGTACAGCCCTAATGCACCTCAGTTTCGGTGGGATACACACAACACAATATCCCTTGGTAAGGTCCGTCCGTGTCTGTTGTGGCGATGGTTCGTAACACCGCGAAAGTTTTGTGTATCCCATAACATTGTGTTATCCGGGGTAATAATATGCTTGCTTTGACTGTTAGCGCTATGAGCATACACGTCATGAGTGGAACTTGGCGCAATATAAATGAACATATTATAATATAATAAAACATGAAATAGATACAAATAAGAAACTTGTAATTGACGGTTACTTAGACAAACGTTTTGTTTTTTCCAAGATACGACAAATTTGAAAAAAAATAAACTTCCAACAAAACATCTGACACTTTACAATAGTACGCAGTCCGTGAAACCTGGAAACATTTTTCATGGCTAATGAAGATTTCACCAAGATCAGCGATTACCGGAAGTGGTATTACAGACTAGTTAAACGTCGACCTCAATGCTTCTTTCTGTACGGCCTTTTTGCACCTCAGCTCCGGTGGGACAGAAACGGAAATAGCAAACAAACAGCACACGATCCCTTGGTCAAGTCTGTCCCTGCTGTGGTCATTCCACCTGGAAGCAGGTCATTCTGGCAGCGATGTGTGTGTTGGGGCTGGGGTTGGTGGTGATGACAACGAAGCTGAACCTGTCAATGGCGTAGTAGGCGGAGTTGTGGTACTCCTTCTCGTCCTCGTCCTTGACCAGGGTCAGGTATCTGGAAACATCTCAGTATGGTAACAAGACTCGCAATGGACAGTTTGGGTTTACTGGTAGGTTTCACATACAATCAACTTTTTTGCATGTTAACGAACTCGCCTATACGAACTTACGTCCAGGTTACATGCCGTATATTTTAGTCAAACGCGCTTATTACGAACTATGGATATCACGAAGCGAAATTATTGCTACGTATCTGGCCGTACTAATGAGTGAAAGAGTTGGGTTCAAGGAAACTTGAAACAGCATTCCGGCTATATCATGAAATGCCAGCATAACTGAAATACCAGAAGCCGTTTCATGGAAACTAAGCCAGACTCCCATGACTCCTCAACACCAACTTTTCACTCTCTGAGTCTAACTGCTTACCCTTTGCTGAATAGCACAAATAAGAACACCTTTTAAAATGGTGAGAGATCTTAAGTTGAGTTCATAAGCAGAAAATATGTTAATGCATGATCATTTTGCAAAATTTAAAGCTGCATACCAAAGTTTTTTTGGTTTGAGTTTAACACAAGTCTCTTTTTCACACTAAATAGAATCCTGTGATCGTAATCTAACCTGTTTGGAACAGTATATAATTACACTTGTAATTAATGTCCCTAATCTTACCTTACATTAAGATTCCCGTATCTGACTTACATTAAGATACGCGTATCTCACCTTACATGAAGATATCCGTGTCTCACTTTACTTTAAACACTCGCATCTCATCTTACATTACGATAAGAGTATCTCACATTACTTTAGGATACCCGTATCTTCCTTTACATGACGAGACACCTCACCTACATTAAGATACCCGTGTCAGATTGGTAACCAGCAATAATTTCCCTGTGCCCAACTCACAGACACGACACAAAGAGCACTGCAAATCTCGATTCAATGTGGGGTGATAAATTGTTTAATATCTCTACCTTTCATCCTCCAAGATGGTCTTGTCCAGAAGGGAATCAAGCAAGTTCTTCTCGACGTCATTCACAATTTCGACCTTTCTGATGTCATGTGACTCCATGTCCAACACGAATGGTTTACCGTACCTGTACAGAGACAAGGAAGCGGTTACCGAAGTCAATGGTTCAAAAACGCTTGAAATGTGTCATCGAAGACCCAGCTGTAATATCACTGTCAGTAGTCACACAGTCATATTCCAGCTGTATGACGGTTGCCTATTACAATTCGTGTGGGGGCGAGACAAATCCGTGGTTGACATTATGAGCACGACGTCGGGTAACGATGGCGCACATCGATCAGCTGTCAGAGCCAAGCCGCGCAGTTCCTGCATGAGAAGCATTGGCAGATGCAGTCCCAGTCTACCCACAGCGAGGAATATGTACGGTAAAGCATCATCCTCCTTCACAATGAACCCTGGTTTTTCCAAGCTAAATACGAATTGCCTTAATCCAACAAGATCTGTGAAGATCCAGGTTAGAAATGTCTTCAGTAGCCAATGCTTGCCGTAAAAGGCGACTATGCTTGCCGTAAAAGGCGACTATGCTTGCCGTAAAAGGCGACTAAAGGGATTGGGCGGTCAGGCTCGCTGACTTGGTTGATACATGCCATCGTATCCCAACAGTGTAGAGCAATTCTGACGTTGATCACCTGATTATCTGGTCTAGATTCGATTATTTACAGACAACCGCCATGTAGATTGAATACTGCTGTGTGCGGCGTTAAACAACAAACCAACCAACCTAATGCCCCGCTGATTTCTAAATGGGATACATGCTACTCATCAGAAGTTACGAACCGCTCATTTTCTTTTGAAAGCATATCAACTATCATGGATGGAAGGTATTGCCAGACACAGTCTTAGAGTTGTAGTGTCCTTTAATCATTTTGAGGGGCATATGCCAATACACTGACAATGGCGTGTCTTTCTTATCTTTCATGAAACAGTTTCTTAGCAGTAAGAAGACGTGTTCGATCATAGGGCGCGTCTCGCTTAGAAACAGCGTTAGAAAGACATGTGGATGTATAGACTCAACCATATTACTACATACACAACTGTATATAAAAGGATAGTAATAGGGTATGGTCTATTCTTAGATGTCTTTCTAACGCTGTTTCTAAGCGAGACACGCCCCTATGCTTTCTATAAACGGCGGATTACATGTATTATGACTTCTTTATCAACCAGTCTCGGAGTTCATGCTGAAATACACGGAACACACAAGCTCTGGGTACATGGGCTCGCACACAGGGTGCATGCATATCATATATTATATGGTGTCAGCTTTTCTGATGAGGTAATTTGCAAGTACGCGTTGACTTCTTTTGGCTGAACTGTTTGAGGGGCATTCTAGAAAATGTAAGCAACAAGAATGACAAGTCTTCATGTCTTCATGGATGACCAACTTCTTTATTGTACAGTAAGACCGTTTCCGTATGGGTACTTATCCGTTTTCAAGCATGGGGAAATCAATATAAGTATCTACACAGAAACGGCGCTATTGTACAATAAAGAAGTTGATCACCCATAAAGACTTGTCAATCCTATTTATTGGGCATCAAGACTCGGCCGGGGACATTTGTTCTCTCTTGGGGTTGGAAACGTTGTTATTGAGCATTCGGTTCCAAATGAAATTTAGAGACTAAAAGTATCAATTCTGCAAACCATTCATCTAACTCAGTACGTTTATCTTCTAAATGACTAGACTACCAGTTAAAAAGTAAGATGTTTGACGCTGGCTTAAACAGTGTTTAGTTCTCCAGCTGCAGGTACATGTGTCCATATGCCTCACCTCAGTGCACCCAAGAGAGCTCTCCTGATTTTGTTGGCATGCAGGTCACCAGGAATCTCTGCCTGCAAGACGTTAGCATCGCGGTATTTGAAGAAGGTTCCCACGTTTCCCTGAAGGTCAATGACTAGGGGCCATCTGAAATACATGACCAACATCCAGCCTTATTAATAATTATTAATGAAATACCATACTTGCGTCTGAGTTCACAAATGAATCATACAGCTTTATGAATGACAAATTCTTGTTCATTGCATTAAGCGACGTTTCAATGTTTAAGCTTGATAACGAGTCTACATCGAAACGTCTCTTAATGCAATAGGCAAGAAGTTGTCATCCATAACGTTGTATGTTTCATTTTGACTCGCCATCTTCTGGAATCGGTTCTTTGAGAGTCACTTTAGAAGTTGTAAAGATGAAGGAAAACCAAGTTCTTTGGATGGTCAACTTATCTATTGCAGTGAGTGCGAGTGCCTACGGCCTTCCTACGCCGAAACGTCGCACTCACTGCAATAAAGAATCTAAGGTTTTATCCATAGAACTTGTTTTTTCCTGCAACTTGCCTGGTAACGGTGTTAATATCTACGCCGACCGAAACCTCGCACTCATTGCGATAAAGAAGTTGACTTGATTTTTGGATGACATGAGGGTATAAACTTTGTCAATTCGGAGGTGCAAATAGAAATATTTCTTTATGTATTGTTCCCGCATATTCGCATACAATGAACAAACTTACTTTTTTGGATCCTTGCTGTTGGCTTCCTCCGCCAGTCTAGTGAGGCCTTTCATACTCATAGTCGTCACTGGTGGCATCGGTGGAGGGGCATCTGCTGCTGCCTCTGCTGCCGACAACGTAGACGCATCTTATGTAGGACACGAATGGCATTAGTTCCACCTAAATTAAGTGAGTTTAGTTTTACGCCGCACTCAGCAATATTTCAGCTATATGGCAGCCGTCTTTAAATAATCGTGTCTGGACCAGGCAATCCAGTGATCAACAACATGAGCATCGATCTGCGCAAATTGGGAACCGATGACATGTGTCAACCAAGTCAGCAAGCCTGACCACTAGGTACAAACGATGAGCGTCACGGCTATTTCTGGTAGTAAACGCTGATTAAAATTCATTTTGAGTTTCGGGTGGTACTTGAGTGAAAAAATATAGGATGGCGGTGGTGTACCTAAGCTAATAAAGAGTGGTCTAGCGATTATGTCGTATAGCCTACCCTAGCCCGAACCTTCACAGGGACAGATCGCTTAACCGGATCCTTGATAATAAACATAGATTTGTTTCAGTTTGTGAATTGGAACTAACACATTTTTGCGTGAGAAGCATCCAGCGAGATACATTACGCAAAATGAACAAATTAAAAAATATAAAAACCAAAAACAAACAAAACAACCACCACCAACTACAAAAAATATATTCAAAGCTCATACATTCCACGATGTACAGTATTATACAGCAAGCATCTGTTTTCAGGCAAATCAGAACAAGAGCATGAACAGGCTCAGTTACGAGTTGAGGAACACACACTCCTCGCCGTTTAGGGTACCCGGTAATTTACGTTTGGTTAAGGCACATGTCGGTAAATTTCTATATTTTCTGTAACCGGGGTACATATCTGTAATGTCTCTGCCGACAAAGTCTGTCTAGGTGATCTAACATACTGCAGTACTAAGCAAAATGGTAATGGGGATCTAACCTACACCGAGTCTCCACGCAGGCCAAGTGAACCCTCAAGGAAATGACTTCCATTGTACGAGGAGAATGTATACAAGCATGTCGAGACAACCACCTTGTTTTAACTGATAAATATAATCAAGGAGACATTAAACAAACCTTTTTGGCTATCAGGCTTCTTGGCCGGAGTTTTCGTAGTCGTTCCTTTAGGTTTGACAGGAGCAGACGACGTTTTGGAAGTGGTGACCTTTTTAGGCGGCATATTTAGCGTTATGGTGAGACCAACTTGTGTCGATTAGCTTCCAAGTCAAAAATCGAGTATGGGCACGGTAACCAAGGTGTGTATAAACAGTGGTGTCCGATTTCACACACTCCAGCGCACCCTGACGAGCTTAAGACAGCGCTAAGCTTTGGCCAGGAACAGGGTGTAGCGGTCTTTAATCTACCTATAATCTTTTACATTAGAGACAGACGGGTAAACATTATTCCGACAATCCAGAGTCCACTATTTAATATGGTTCTATGCATCTAGAATTATTTTTTGTGAACCCCATAACCATACTCACTCCAGACTTGAACATTTACAGGATATAGCGTATTTCCTCTAATGTGCGCTCATGCCCGTACATTTTCAACGGACTTCCAGACACCGCTTATTTGTGGCAAGGCGAGTTTGGGCGATTTTACTAGGTGTGATTACCGTAATTGTTAGTGAGTTGATATATATATGTATATGTATGTATGTATATATATATATATATATATATATATATATATATATATATATATATATATATATATATATATATATATATATATATATATATATATATGTATATATATATATATATATATATATATTAAGCGCTGTGGTAAAGCAACTCACTAACAATATACATACATATATATATACATACATATATACACACACACATATATATATATATATATACACACACACACACACATACAGAGAGAGAGAGAGAGAGAGAGAGAGAGACATACATACATACTGTATACAAGTGTTAAAAACGAACTCAAATCTTCGGGCATCCCTTGCAAATGAAAGGTTATTTGTTGCAAGGTTTTAAAATGCACAGAAATAGGACGTACAAATCAGGACAAGGGTTTTACTCATTTATTTACCAAAATATCAAACTCAACAGAAAAAAACCTAATATTGTCAACATGTGGAGGATACGGACAACAAAGAGCAGTCTTCCATGAAGTATTTAATTTTCACTATTATAATCAACTATTACCAAGAAATTATATTCCAATGTAACATGCATCCAGGATTTCTGGAGAATACCTTGCCAGATATGATGGGACTGTCAAAATGACTTTTTTAAAAACAATATAAATGTTATGAAACATTCATTTTAGATTAGTCTGAAAGTTATTTCTGTAGCATAATAAATATATCAAAGTTAAGTGGAAAAATCAAGATGAGATCCCAATAATGTAAGCTCATATAAATAAATAATTGCAAAAATAATATGTTAAAACGATCAATGTAAGGGAAAATCTATAAATAATTTTAATGATATAAACACGATTGACTAGACTGACACTGATGACCTGTTGGGTTCCATGACTAATGTGTTACTATGGTAATCAGAATTCACATACATGTATAAGCAAATACTAGTATATCCATGACTATTACGTATTATTTGATATTACTATTGTAGCTAGAATTGATACATATGTAAATATAGTACAAAAATACAATTAAAACTTTGCACATACACTTCCTGCAACAGATGAGGTAGATAATCAGAAAATAACATTCAGGTATTTGTTTAACATTGATGGAACCAAACTGTCAAACCGATATATAGTCCATGCACAATCAGAAAAATCCCTTAATTAAAAGCAAGGGTTTGAAAGGACAAGAAACTATATTGTTAGTTTGAAGCAGACACCAAAAACTTTCTCTTATGACACAATAATTACTCTAGTCTCAGTGGTCCAAAGCTGCATTAGTGTACAGGCATTTTAATACTTTACTGAATACTTTAATGGCTTTGAGCAATGGGAGCCTTGCTTCCATATTAATGAGTGCAAGGGTCAAAGGGAGACAACTGTCTTAATGAAAAAAACCCATAATATTAGTCTAACAAATTGTAAAAACTACATCCACACAACTCTATTCAGATATACTGGTTCTGCAAATTATCAAGTCTAAAGACCCAGGCCCACTGACAAGGCATCTGATCGGCTGAAATTGCTGAAACTGTGATTGTCATTCCTGATGTGGTGCCAGCCTGGAAATCAAAGTATCCTGGGTATCCTAGCAGTGTCACTGTGGTGGCGGGACCGGCTTGTGGGGCAGCTAGCTCCAGCTTACCTCCCCTTGGCCAGTTGAGAGCTATGGCGTACACGGAAATGCTGGTGACAGACTTCTTGGAAGTGTACCTACACACATATGTAATTATAAATGAGAATGGTAGTGTTTGGAACTGGATGTAGCATTATAACTCCTTGTTGGTTCAATCATTTATAGATCCGTGAACATCCGGGGTAGAATAAGCCTTCAGCAACCCATGCTGGCCATAAAAGGCGACTCAGCTTGTCGTAAGAGGCGACTAACGTGATCGGGCAGTCAGGCTTGATGACTTGGTTGACACATGTCATCGGTTCCCAATTGCGCAGATCGATGCTCATGTTGTTGATCACTGGATTGCCTGGTCCAAACTTGAATATTCACAGACCGCTGCTATAAAGCTGGAATATTGCTGAGTGTGGCATAAAACTCAACTCACTCACTCACTCAGTCATGTATACTAAACAGCAAAAGAAATGCAAGTTTTCAACAACAAAAAATCTCAAAAGAGTAAGTGTTCATGTCCGCTAGTTAAAAATGTGAGAAAAACCCCAAAACAGTTGTGTTTCTTTTGCTGTCCTGTATGAATGAACTGAGTGATAAACCGTTGATCAGTGTTAAGTTCAGTCAGTAAAACGTCAGTAAAAGCACCACATACAAAGATCAGAACTTACTTCAGCACCTCATTTCAAAACAAATCGAACATACACTATGTAATGAGTAGTGAATAGTCATTCTCGGTAAACACAAAGGGTTAAACATGTTTGTGGTCATTAATCACAGTTCCATCTAAAGCGCATATTTGCGTATTTTACTAAAAAAAAATCACATTCACTCAATAAGTACAAAATACGCATAAGAATTACGTAAAACCCAATAGCTCTAAACACCATGCATACTTTACTCAATAAACTAAAATGGCTTGCTTATGATAATTCATTGTGGAGCCTGAATTCTACAACAGCGTTAGCAAGTGTTAAGTCATGCTTATATATACACCCTTTCAGGTGGAATTACACCACTCATTTAAAACTTGTCACTGAATGAGTGGGCTGTATTTCTTGACATTGCGGCAAAAAGCATCAGCTCCTGGAACCTCCTATGCCAGAGACTACGTTAGAATATGTAAATATGTTTAATATTACATCCTGAGATGTTTCCATATATGTACTCGACATCTTCATGGAGGAAAAAGAGCACATTCATTCATTCATTCATTCATTCATTCATTCACAGCTGTAGCCACTGTCTGGAGTTGACTGTAGTAGTCACATGACTTCCATGATGCCTGTTCAAAAATGGCTGCCAACTGTTTGGGAATACAAGACATTAGTAAGAACTTCAATCTGTTGAGAATCATTATATATATTTAAAAGTGTTAATTACCCAATAAGGAAAAGACACTCTGTGTAAAACTACTCAATTTTTTAAACTAGTGGGAGTATACAAAATGCTAGTTGCTCCTCACACAATGCAGCTACTCATGCATACACACATGGGAGTAAATATCCAATTACTTGAAAAATTATCTGGAGCTCTGATTAATGTATAGTGCTTTGGATGGCCTGGTGATTTGGATCCTCATACTAATCTTTGATACGTTATTGATACATTATTAATACACATCAAATAATCAAAGAGTTTTACCCTTTGTTTTTGACATTCATTATATTCTGTATTGGGATTCTGATTATTTGATGTGTATTATTAATACATATTATTAATACACATCAAATAATCAGAATCCCAATACAGAATATAATGAATGACAAAAACAAAGTGTAAAACACTCTTCAGTACATCACCATAGGCATATCGACTCAAATGATTTACCAATAGTGACAAAGAAAAAAATGCATATCTGAAATTGATAGGAATAAAGAGTGAGTAAATGAGGTGTCCTGCTTTAGCCAGAAAAATATCATCAGCCTGCTCATACTTAGAGCTTGAATAGATAAGGGGTTAAGATTATGAACGCCATCCTACATTGTCAGGGTATGGTGACCGGGGATCTTAACCAGCATAACACAGATTACAACTCATGGGGCCTTCAAGCACAATCTTCTGACTGACACTTTATCTATACTATACTTACCAGACACCAGGTGTCGCTGTGTCATTCTGGGTAGTCCATGGTTGAGTCTTATAGATAGCGTCGCCATTAACCTTCAGCCACTGCCCCATCTGTCGTAGTCTCTCCTCAAATATGGGACTGATCATACCATCAGCAGTGGGCCCAGCATTCAGCAGGAAGTTGCCACCACAGCTGTTGACAAAACCATTCCTCATCAACTGACCACAAACAAATCATGTGTGAATGATTTGGGTTAAGGTCTGCTTTGAACAGTGTTACAGATCTGGTGCCCATGTGGTGGCATGTAATCTCTGGCAAAATTAAACAACCTAACTTGCTGGGAGTTAGTGCACTCCAAGAAATTTCTAGGGTTTGGTTCTGCATCTGCACATGCTTGTTTGTTTGTTGTGTAACGCACTCAGCACTATTCCAGCTATATGGTGGCAGTCTGTAGACAATTAAACCTGGACCAAACATTCCACTGATCAACAGCATGAGCATTGACCTACACAAATGGTATACAATGACATGTGTCAACTAAGTCAGTGAGCCTTTGGAAGCAATAATGACATACAAGGTACTACATACATTTTACAAATTTCATTTATGCTATTAAACATCATATTTCATTACAGGAAATCTTCAACTGATATGGGTTCCTTGTATTTCTGTTAAATTTTGTGTACCTGACAACTGTAACTAACTGATCAATCAGCTGCTTTATAGTGTGGAAATCTTTCAACTGGGCATTCCGTCTGTAACACCATCCCCTCTTGTCAATAGTGGTTGCATCCTCAAACTTGTGGTCCAATAACACACCTGAGAATTATCAAGGTCAGATATTAAAAATATTTAAATGTTTTTATATTGGCAAATAAGTGTCAATAAGTGTTGTAAAACAGGGTAGGCATTGAATATTTCAACCAAACCAGTGGTTGACAGTATGAATATCAACACAAACCAATGGGTTACATTATGAACATCCATACAAACTAGGGTTGACAATATGAACACCAACACAAACCAGTGGCTGACAATATGAACACCAACACAAACCATTGGCTGACAGTATGAACACCAACACAAACCAGTGGCTGACAGAATCAACACCTACAAAAACCAGTGGCTGACAGAATCAACACAACACAAACCAGTGGTTGACAGAATGAATACCAACACTAACCAGTCAATAAGTGTTGTAAAACAGGGTAGACATTGAATATTTCAACCAAACCAGAGACAAACCAGTGGTTGACAGTATGAACATCAACATAAACCAGTGGTTGACAGTATGAACATCAACACAAACCAATGGTTTACATTATGAACATCTATACAAACTAGGGTTGACAGTATGAACACCAACACAAACCAGTGGTTGACAATATGAACACCAACACAAACCATTGGCTGACAGTATGAACACCAACACAAACCAGTGGCTGATAGAATCAACACCTACAAAAACCAGTGGCTGACAGAATCAACACCTACAAAAACCAGTGGTTGACAGAATGAATACCAACACTAACCAGTGGTTCACCGTAAGAACACCAACACAAACCAGTGGTAAATGGTATGAGCACCAATATTCACCAGTGGTGGATACTATGAACACCAATAATAGGTTAAACTGGACCTACATGAGTGTTACCTGGATTGAACTTGTCCCGACAGGTGAAGTATCCTCCATGTTTACACAATGTGTCACTTCCCCATCTGTCATTTGTCACAACAGTGTTCTTTACAGGGCTAAAGGGGATAAACATGAAAATTGCACTCCGGGTTTCACTAACATTTATTAGAGTTGAAACAGAATTAAAGCATTATATTTATTTAACTGTAACTAGAAGGTGAATATTTTGGACATAGTTATCACACAATCAGTCGAGGATACCACTGTTAGGATCTGAAGCTTATCTTAGGTGCTAAAATATTTCCACTTCAGTACGAAAGCCTGGGTACTTTGCTAACAAAACTAACATGATAAGCGAATATCAGAATTCAAACACATGATCAGCAGATCCTGCCACAACAATGAAATGGGACCACATTCCACTAAGCGTCCCCCACTAAGCGACCATAATGCTACAACCATTGTACTGCTTGGCAAGTATTAGATGAGCCATGACCTGACAAATGACACCTATTTGCATATATGGGAACGCCCTCCAGAACATTCAATTTGACACTAGTGGGAAACAAGTCGTTGTCTAACTATTGAAAAGTTCAATTTCCTTGTGTGAATTGTGTCCTGATGGTATATTGCTGACATAAATCACTCTGCGAGACAGTGTTAAACAGTAGTGGTATTGATTTCACTTCATGGTCAGCATGTATTGCATGTGCCTAATCGCAATTCGACCTGTAGCAACCAAGTGTATTCGTCCATATTACTTGCCCCGTCTGCTTGTCACAAACGAGTTCACTGCACTGGCTCATCTAATACTTGTCAAGCAGTAAGTCACTATAAGAGTATGGGTTTTGTTTATTTCTTCCGTTCATTCCTCCTTGCCAACAATACACGAAGCAGTATCAAATTTTGCAAAACATCAAATAAAATAGAACATACTTCCCATAAAGTTTGTCAATACTCAGCAATATTCTAGCTATATAACAGCTGTTTATACATACAGTCTGAAACAGATAATCTTGTGATTAACATCAATCTACCCAAATGGATGATGTCAACCAATCCAGTGAGCCTGACCACCCCCAATCCTGTTTGTTGCCTCTTTCAACATATGTGAGTAGATGAAGACCAATTCTAACCTGGATGTTCACATCACAATCGAGAGTACGAGAGTTATGATCACCTTAGAGCTACCAGTGAGAGAGTAATGGGGCCCTGAGCCTCCATGTCAGTGGTTCCTCTTCAGAAACAACGTAAGACAAATGATGGACTGTTAAACTGCTGTTAAACTACCTGTCATTATACAGCCATGCAAGAAAGTGTGTGGAATTCCAGTAAGCCGACGGTGCCATCCACTGCCCATCTGACCACACCACTTCAGGATGGTACAGGTTCACCAACTCATACAACTCTGGCATTGTCTTGAACTAGGAACATAAATGTAGTAGGACACAATGAATCCACTCTGAGGCAAACATGATACATATAACTAACAGAGGCACCAATTCACTACTAGACCTATCTATGTGCAAAGTTTGGTGAAGAAATACTTAAACGTTTTCACGTTATGCTCAGGAAAAGGCAGATCTGTTCTAACAGACAGAATCCAAAATATGACACTTTGTTGGGGATTATGAATTCCAAATCAAGCATTGTCAAACCTGATAACTATCAGTTGTGTGGTTTGCACTCTTGGAACTTAATATTTCACGGTTCCACCGTATTGCCAATAACATGACACATCACTGAGGTTATTAATGGTATGTAATTTATTACTACTTACCTGAACAAAATCCTTGGTCTTGAACTTGTTCCTCTGATCTTCCTTAAAATATGGGTTGACAAACTCGAACAGTGAATGGTAAATACCAAACCTGAGGATTGACTTCTTCCTTATAGACTTGGCCAAGTCTCCTGGAATGTCAAGAGTCACTGTCCTGCCATTTGCCATAAAAGTGTCTTTAACAGATCGTGCAGATTGTTACCCTCAGATTGTTGATATATAGATGCCCCAGTTAATGCAGATGGTTACCCCCAGTTAATGCAGATTGTTGGCCCCAGGTTATACAGATTGTTAACCCTAGTTCATGCAGATTGTTAACCTCAGGTCATGAAGATTGCTAGTCCCAGGTTATACAGATTGTTAACCCCAGTTCATGCAGATCGGCAACACCAATCCATGAAGATTATTAACCGTAGATCATGCAGATTGTTGTATCTGTTGATCCCACATTATGTCAGCTACACAAATGCAGGTAGTAAAATTTGATTAAATGTTCACTGATGATTAACATCACCAATAACATTTGCTACCTTGTCTATTCATATTAACTGCTGTGATATGGTTTCCATCAGTTTCTACTGGGTACTGACCAGTAAGGTGTCCGTGGACCAGGTAAAGTCTTAGATCTCTTAGCAATAACGGGAGAAATAAATTTTAGCCTTGACTGTATGTTCATCAACTTCCAGCGCACATTAGCGACAGATAAAAATGCCACACAAATCCTGATCTTCTCAACTACCAAGTGCTAGAAAGTGCTGTAGACTATAGTTCTTGAACTACATAAATGGATGTATAAACCTACCCACTAAGTCCCTGTGAGGGCCAACATCCATGGCATTCCAGTTGAAGGAGTGTTTGGTTGGCCAGTTACAGAATCCTTCATGGTGCTTTGCTGTCAGCACAACATATCTGAATTTAAATATGCATGAGCGCATGATAGAGTTTGGGCACATATTGGCTAATCATCAACACATCTGAAACCACATGAATTTGCAGAAGTTTTTACATATTAAGAAACAGTTTCATAATGTGCCTCAAAGGCTACAGGACACCCAAATCATACGCATGAAACAAACAGACTGCTGCGCAGAACCTGCATTAATAGCATCAAACCAAAGTCAATGACTACCAGCAAAAGAGAATCACCATGTTGAGAGTTTAGTCCAACCTGGTTATAAGCATTTTCATCAATGTTGGTTTCACTCGTCTGTGATACGACCCGTGCACATCCCCGGGTGGAATAGGCCTTCAGCAACCAATGCTTGTCACAAGAGGTGACTATGCTTGTTGTAAGACGCGACTAACAGGATCAGGTTGTCACTCGCTGACTTGGGTTGACACAGATCATCGGTTCCCAATTGTGCAGATCGATGCTCATGTTGTTGATCACTGGATTGTCTGGTCCAGCCTCGATTACTTACAGACTGCCGTCATATAGCTGGAATATTGCTGAGTGCAGCGTAAAGCTAAACTCACTCACTCACTGATCTGTGATACCAAATCATTATCTTCGTTAATAAAAATGGTATTACACAGCAGGTCGATTAGTATCCTCTATATATGCTTGATTTCCAATTGTTATCACCATATAAAAATAATTCATTGTTTCTCATTACCACCCCATCCTTAAATTTGGCAAATCTTTAGATCTAAATCTTTTTTAGCATTTATTTTTAATTCATGGATAAATTTGAGTGTGTTCTGGCATTCCAAGTTTTCACTAACATTATAATTTGTATAGATATTCAGAAAACATGTTCCTGAAAATCAAAAATACAATCCGCCAAAACTACCCTTTTGCTTAAAATAAGTGATGAGAAACAAAAACTTTATGTTAGGTGGACTAGACGATTTATTTTCGTGTTCTAACCTTGCACCTGATGCGTTGAAAATCTCCGCCCATTGGTCTGGGTTGTAGAATTCGGCTGTGAAATGAGCTGCAAAGTCAGCATATGTAAAACCTGGTCTGTAGTTGTTCTGCATGAAGTCTACGACGTCTGCTCGTTTATTCAACCAGAACTCCTGGAACCAAGCTCCAGCGAAACTTGGCACAGAGAACACTCCCCAGTGAAGAAAGATGCCAAACTTGGCCTCGTCGTACCAGGCCGGGAGGGGCCTCTGGTCCAGTGACTCCCATGTGGGGTCGTAACGGGCACCTGCCGCTAGAGTCACTGTCAACAGGGTGCACAGCAATGACTTAGCCCCCATACATATCATTGCGAACAGTCTTTCCCCGCCAAACCATACTATTTATAGCTGTATGTATGATCACATGATCAGTCACGTGGTCTAATCCCGTCCGTGGTCAAATCGGACCAAACAATCTTGTCGTCAGCAACATTTTCAAAACGCATATGTGTTTCCCGTGCAAATTTGAACCAGAGTTTCAATGTCTCTATGGAGATTACTGCAACACTCTAACCACACTACTGTAAAAGAGCATGGCCAGTCTTATATATATCATGCTTTATTTTATTGACACTGGAGATCAGCGAGCTTTTGCAAGGGAGGTCACTCTCGATTACTTCTCCATGTAGACGAATGGACGGGAATGTTTCAGACAAGGTTTTGTCTGATGTTCACGTGTTCACACCACACGAAACCCTCCCCGACACCGACGGGAGCGTGAACAGAGGTAATTTTATCTTTCTTGTTTTTGGTGGGAACGTTTTTTGTAAACTTACACAAGTATCTCACGATTGCTTAACTATGTTCGAAAGGAATTTCAAGTTAGGCATTTTAAAAAGTTAATATCTTTTTACAATAATAATATTTTAACTTAATTTCAGTGACCAGATTTTACTTTGGCCTCCCCTCAGATGTCTGCAGAGAGTTGTCAGCAGACACTGTCTCCGACACGTCAGATCCTAATGGTATGTAAAACTGAACAAGCTGTTCATTGACATATATACTAGTAATGAATATTGGAATTGTGACCCCCAAAAGAGAAATTTTAAACTTAATATTTTCAATTAAATAAAAGGATTTCATTCAAGTGACAAGAGCCAAGACTTTAACATTACAGATAGTGGATCATCTGATTCCTAAATGTGATGTTACTATCATGACTATGTTTTGGCATGACAGATTGACTGTAGTTAAAGGGGCACTGATGCGGAGCAGTTTCCGTGGACTGGTGTAAACTTTTGTTATTGTTTTTCTCCCGTGAGTACCCGGATGATATCCCAGAATTCGTGACTGGTTCGTGACCTCTGCTGCGCAGTCCGTAAGCGCAATTGATAGTTTAATTATAGACAGATCAACTGAGGTGAAGTCATTTGTTCTTTATTACAAATGTATTATGAAAACAAATGAAACACTTTGAAGGTTAATCATCTGCCAGTGGTAGAAATGGTAAAAAAACTATTAGGACGGGAAAATAACGAAGCCAATGTACGTCTCTATATTTTGTCTCATAACCCTAATTAGTTTACTGTCATATTTGTATGATTCTGAAAATTAATAAAAGAACACATGATTTGCTCATACTCATAGTAAATTTCTAACATAACAGCAACATTTATACATTGTATAGATTGCCAATGTGGATCCTATTTCACACACATACGCGATCTAGTGTGTGTTTTCTGTCATACAGATTCTGCTGAATGCTACAACAAATAAATTAAAACAAAATGCAAACAATGAATGTAAAACAGACTAATTTTATAGCAATAATGTCAGGCTACTACCTTGTTCAGGAATGTATCCATCAATATCCACGTAAAAGAAATAGTATTCCATTCATCTGCTGCTGGTAAATAATCCTGCTCTGTTTCGCGTGTCTTACAACTGTCTCATTTGGGAAAAAGTAACACATCGTTTCACGTCTTTCATTGGTGAAAACCAGATAAACCTCTCATTGGTCTCCCAAGATAGTACACCTGGCAACTAATTGTATGATGTCCACTATTCTAAGTAATTTAGTTAACCAATATTGAGCAATCAATCAATCAACGCAAGGGTGGTTAATTCTTTGAAAGGAGGATGTTGTTTTTGCACTCACACTTTACGACAGGGTGTAGTCATCTACACACACTGCCTTTTGACAAATCCGCTAGAAGATAAAAGTAATTAATCAATCAGTGTGTTATCGGTTAATCCTTTGATCGATGTTTGTTTTTGTAACTCAGCTGATAAACCCTCTTGCATCACTTACATGCATATATTACATAACATACAATACATTTGCCTTTACAGACCTTAATTTATAATGTTGAGTATTTACTCCTTTATAATGTTGAGTATTTACTCCAGACAGGAGAAATGCCAAATGGGAACCTTTGTTGAGTAACCGAAGTGGTGTTGCTACTAATTATACCTGTTATAAATTCATGAATTGACCATCCAGAGAATGATGACAAATAACACGTGTAGGTTTACACCATCAAACGCGAGTTACAGCAAGGAAGATGTAATCTCTGTGTCGCATGCAGCCTGAAAACACTTATGGGCCGAAACTGTTTTGAGGATACCAACGGAATTTCGTTACATAAGGAATACACACAGGCATTTGCTGTGTACTTGGGTAAATAGGTGAAATAAGGGGTTTTTTTTACGTAAGACAATTTTCAGATTTCTCTACCAAAGGCAAAGTCATCGTTTTTTGGTTTACGAATTCAAATACATCAACTGTGTGTTATTATTATCATAAATAATAAACCATTGTAGCTACCATAGCTACCAAAATTTACGTATGATATTTGCTATCACAGCTCAACCAACACTCAAAACTACCTAAATATAAAGCTTTGCAATCTTCCGTACTGAAACAAATGGCTTGCTACGTGCCTGTAGACATCATATTTTGATGTAACATGATTAAATATCGAGGTTAAAAACACAGAAATAGGATCAAATTGGATCAGTAAGTATACCATCCAAGCATCCGAAAAGAACTACACTGCTGGGATATATGGTTACGATCAGACAAGGAATACCATGGATATTTTTAAACAAATGGCATGTGATGGGCATCCGGCCTCCTGACTGCTTAGGTGAAGAAATTCTGCTAATATGGACAGGAGCCCAGTTCCTTTGTCTGTCACGGTCGAAGGAGTGGGCGCTGACCAATTTGCGGTCTGCTTTCGTAATTAGACCGTTGGCGAGAAGCATTATTCGCTCCGCATCAGTGCCCCTTTAAGGGATGAAGTATTGGAGGATCCATAACTATTTATGGTATATATAGTCAGAAGTAAAATCTTATAATTCTGTGCTGTTCTTGTACAGTGGTGTGGTTTGAATTTTCGATGGGGCAGTTATGTAGCTAAGAGGGTTCTCATGAGTTGTCCTGTTCAGCTCAAAACAGTTAAGAAAATGTATGTTGTAAATGCAAGGACAATTTAATGCGTTTGGTGAAAGCAGAGACCATATAATAGATATATTATATGGTCTCTGGTGAAAGATTAATGTAAAAAAGTTAATCAGATTCTGTTTTTTTTCTCAGATAACACTTAAATGATAATCTCAGTCAAGCTAAGATTTTGTAAAAGTTTGGTATAAACAGGACTGAGGAAACAACAAAACCAATCAATCAAAGCATGTTTTGTATTTACAAAAGAACAAAAGAATTCAGAAACAAAGCAGTATCCTAATATTTCTCTATAAGGCAAATACTCTGCATTTGCAAATAAATGATTTCATAGTCTATATTTTGGTCAACATTCTTGTTAAGTCAAAAATGTACAGGCCACTCATTTTTGGGATCCTGTGTGGAAGCAAAATGTGATCGTACACTGGAATATTAACTATTTGTGCAGATAAAGATTCTTGCATTTTACATATTATGCCATACCTCTGAGCTTCAGATGATGGAGAACTTTTATTTGACGATGATGGCGATGTGTTAGTTACCCGGAAACCAGTTACAGAAAACAAACAGGTCATCACAATCGGTAAATGACACAGTGTTAGCTTTGTGTCCATGAGTATTTGTGGAATATTTGTCTTATTTTTGATTTTCCATTATGCTCATTGTATTCTTTTTTTAAACTGTAACATAAAGGGTTCTTGTTAAATATAGTAGTTCAGTCCTCCTATCTAATTTCAAATTTTCTAATTTCTTCATTCGTACATACATTTTATAGTGTTATGCACTCAGTAACATACGTTATAGTACGGATTACTCTTTCTTAGTAATTTCCAAATGAAACATAAGTTACCTTTCACCACCTGCCTTCATATAACTCATTGGGTCTTCATACTATTATCCACTACTAAGATTTTCCTAGATGCCTCATGGCCAAATGGCCAGGTGGTGTATATTTTAAATTCTCTGTCTCTCTCTCTGTCTCTCTCTCTCTGTCTCTCTCTTTCTCTGTCTGTCTCTGTCTCTCTCTCTCTCTGTCTCTGTGTGTGTACCATGTGTGTATCGTGTGACACCCAAATAAAATATGTTGTTATCTTCTCTTATCATATCTTTCTTTGTGGTATTTTGTTATGTCTTTAACATTTTTAACCTGAAAAATACCATTTTGTACACCAGTCGATGCTTCCCTTTGCATGGAAACAATGTCAAGAATGGAATGTATGTTTTAGCTTCTCATAGACTGATGATACTTTAATGCTTGAATGAGAGAACCAACAATCTTTATTGTAATACTTAATAATAATAGATTTGCTTTTAACCACTTGTCCCAGTAATGGTCATGGTCTGTAAGAAACTATATGAAATTTCCCCTTACAAAAGGAGCGTAATTGTTTATTTATGATTTCTAAATTAGATAGAAAATCACAAACAAAATTATATATTGAAATTTTCTTTCTCATAGCCTGAATTTTTCACCCTTAGGTTTTACCTAGAAGGGCTGGTTGCCATTTCCCCTTGCAGATTTGTCACCATGTGATTTGTGTAAATGGAAGATATAAAACTAATGTTACAATTGTCTTTTCTTAACTTGACACAAAAAAGTTTCCTTTTAACTGTTTGGTTTTACCTTCAAGGTCTTGATGCTAGATCCCGCTGCAATTGTTGTGAACTGCCAGTTTAAGTAAACTTAGTCTCAGAATTATTTGTTACACTCCTCTGCTCAGTGGTGTAACAAATGATGAGACTAAAGTTGACTTTGATTCTCTGAATGGCATAACTGATAGCGGTACATATGGCCAAGGAGAATAACTAAAAGTGAATGCGTGAATTGTGTCTGATGCCACTTTCAGCAATATTTCAGAAATATCATGGCAGGGGACACCAAAAATGTGCTTCACACATTGTAGCCGTCTATCAAAGCTAGGTCTTCAGCATGACCAGTGAATGCTTTGACCACTAGGCTACCCCGATAACTAAGTGTTTCACTTGGCTGTATGTGGGGGACACTGCAATACATGCATTCACATTGCCAAAGTTGCTGTGTGGGACATAGATTTGAGATAAGATGATATTTATCATGGCAGATTCAGAAACAATATTTGATCGTCAAAGTTAGCGAGTTTATGATATATTTTTATGACATATTAATATTATATATTTATGTAAACTTGAGATCATTAAATATTTGGAGGAAGCATTCAGAAAACTGTTTGATTTAAGCCGAATATGTTCTGATTAATTAAATATTAAATTTTGTTTAAGATTGTTTGAATGGCTTGAGGCAGATTGTTTTAAAATATTCAGTTTTGTGATTCCTGTTAAACTAAGTGTGTGTTTCCTCTCTTTCAGAACACATGATGGAGACACAGCTTGATGATGTTGGACTACAAGTAGGTGGAGTCTGTTGGGTAGATGTTTGATTAGTATGTTAATTAGCTCACAGTCCCTGAACTGCATTAGTTTACCTTATGCCTTGCTTATTATGTAACAACAGACAGTTTTGGCTTTGGACAAGGCGTGAATAGGGGTAATTCAATTTTGGCAAGGTGGGAGGACACCAGTCCATTATGCAGTGCTAAAACCTAAACAAAACAGAAAAGGTTTTGAATCTCCCATCTCATAGGGGTTCCCATTCAATTTAAATGAAATTATTTGTTTTGATTAGAATTACAGTGAAACCTGTCTAAACCGGCACCCCAGGGACCGAAGTAAAATGTCTGTTCAGACAGGGTGCCAGTTTAGACAGTGACGATCATTTCTCAACATGGCTGCCACTGACATGTCTTTCACTTGAAAACAGTTATTATGCAATCACCCCAGTGTTTATTTGCCTAACTGTGGTAATTCTATGAAGGTTTGATTCACTGCGCAATGATTATTCCCGATTATCTAGTGTGTGAAGAGTAGTGAATTAGACGAAAGAAGCTTGATTGAACTTCTCATACCCATGATGGCTCAAAGCGTTTGATTCACTGCTCTATCACTTATTCCTAATTATCTAGCCTGCCAAGAGTATTAAGTAGTGTATTGGATTATGGGTCCTTCACTGGACTGCTTACTCCCATGCAGTCAGTGTTAATTACAGTTAATATTGCTTGTTGGAACTGGAAAGTCATGACAGAATACAGAATAGACATTTTCCACATTAGACAATGTCATTAAAATCATAAAATCATTGTAAAATGGCAGAACCAAAATTGTATGCTGGTTTTGACAGTATGCCGGATTAGACAGGCACTAATGTTGTCAGGTTTATTTTCAGAGCCTAAGACAATCATGATGTTCCTCTGGTATTTTGGGGCAGATGTTATGCTTGATGCTCTATAGATTTACTGAGATATAGCTCAATGCCATAACTAAATATTCCATTTATTCAGGTTTGGCAGGGTTGTCTCCTCCTTTGTGACTTTGTCCTTCACCTTCACAAAGAGTTCAAGGGCTCCAAGGTCTTAGATTTGGGGGCCGGTGTTGGTCTCACAAGCATAGTCGCAGGACTGTTTGCAGAGTGTGTTCTAGTCACAGGTATGTCATGTTCTAGTACTGCTGTATCTAGTATTTCATTGAAGTTACGGTACATCATCAGTGGTTCACAAATAAGTATACTCCTGTAAATGAATATGCCTGCTTTGCAGTAGAGTTGTTGTGTGATATAAATTAACAAATCCCCCAATGCTTTCCCTGTTGAAGAAAGGGTAAGGGATATACAGTTCTTCAAATATGTTCCCCATCGTGTGAATAGCAGCAACGCTCGAAATAATCACTGGCCCAGAGGCTCAGTGCCAGTTATTATTGTATCAGGCTGTCAGTTTCAAACATATGCAGGCCCTTATGGCCTTCAGTAAATCAGCTGTCAATTATTTTTCAACTGGAATGTTTCCCTAAGTTTTTTTTAGTAACGTTCGGGAAACATCCATGATCCATCATGTTCCGATGACTTACAGTTACACTGCCTGATACTTCAATGCTCTGTTGAAGGAATGTTAACACCAGTCTAACAAATAAAAATATAGGTTGCACTTGATTTTTTTGAAACACTGTGAAACAATGTTGACCGTTTTGTTTTTATTGGTTTGACTTTAACCAAATGGGCCCGCAGATTTCATTCAGGGCCTGTAGATTTTAAGGCCTGCAGGTAACAGCAGGCCCTAATGGCTTTGCAGTGAATGATCTATAAAGCTATTCAGAGGAGCAAATCCAGTCATTCAAATGGTAATGACAAACTTCACAACTGTTCAAGGCATCGTGAACATCAGAAAACTTAAGAGCTCAGGATAATGTTGCAAAAACAAAGAATTTGTCCCTAGCTATGGTCCAAATTTAACTCTCACTATTGACTTTGTCCCTCAGAAGAGACAGAAACATCATAAAATGGTTCCTTCATCATGATAAGGAGTTTTTAAATCATTGCGCTTCAGTAGTTTTAATTATATATATAGTCTTTTAACATTTCATGGTATTTTCATAGATGTGGGAGAAACAGTTCTAAGTGCATCGGAAAGAAACATTACTTTGAACAAACCACTACTGGGTGAAGACAGCACTTTCCGAGTTAAAGAACTTCACTGGCTCAAGTTCAGTGGACCCAAACTCAGCTGTTCAGGTAAGACACTATCAAAATATCAATCTGAAGGTAATTCTGATTTTGTTGGTTGAAGCAGGGAGCCTATATAGAGAGGGGAGGTGAATCTCCTCGAAAAACCGCTGAACGTATGTCTCGCTTTGTCACGTGACCAGTGGAGACAATATGGCGGCAGCTTAGTATTTAAGATTGAGCTCGGTTCATTTTCAACAGCTGATTACATTCGCTGAGTGTTGTGACAACTCGGAACCTACACGTAGAAGGTAAGTCACCTGTTCTGTTACTTCAGTTCTAGTCACATATTTGTAATTAGTGTCAGTATAAGAAAATATGTTTGTAGTAAAGTTTCAAGTCGGCATCTTGTAACTCTCTGGCTTCAATTATCGGTACACAGCGAAGATAGACTGAGTTTCGTCAATAAAAGCTTCTTTCACACATTCCTTTATGTTTTAGCAGGGAAATATACCTTTAGTTGAGAGGTGTCTGCAAGCAATAGTGATAGTTTTGTGACTTAAAAACATGTTGGGGTTTAATTGGGGTGTGTGAAAAATGTGGCAGATCGCCGATCTGATCTGATGCGCCATTGAAATACTACACGCCGTTGTTTGAAGTGTGTCTAGATTTTGCTCAACACCGTCTTTCACATACACCTTTAATTTTTATGAGGGGAATTTACCATCAGGCGAAAGGTGTTTGCAGGTAATAGTGATAGTTTCATAATCTAAAATAAATTGTTAGGATGTACTTGAGGTGTGTGAAACATGTGCCATCTCACCGATCTGATCCGATCCGCCATTGAAATATTCCACGGCGTTGTTTGAGTGCTTTTGTTTCAGCTTCAAAAACTTCATTCACATACACCTTTAATTTCCATTAGGGGAACATACCATCTAGTGAAAGGTGTTTGGAGGTAATAGTGCTAATTTTATCATTTAAAAAAATCGGTAGGGTGTTTTTGAGGTGTTGAAAAATGTGCCATCTCGCGGTTCTGTTCTGATCCGCCATTGAAATAGTATAACTTTGAGTGTTTCTAGTTATTGCTCCAAAACCTCTTTCACATGCACCTTAAATATCTATGAGGGGAATATACTATGACCCGAAAGGTGTTTGCAGGTAATATTTATAATTTGATAATCTAAACATATTGTTAGGATGTATTTGAGGTGTGTGAAAAACGTGTCATCTCGCTGATCTGTTCTGATCCGCCATTGAAATACTACACAGCATTTTTTGAGTGTTTCTAGTTATTGCTCAAAAAACTTCTTTCACACACACCTTTAATTTCTGTTAGGGAAACGTTCCATCTGGTGAGAGGTGTTTGGAAGTAATAGTGATGATTTTATGAATTAAAAAAATAATTGGAAGGGTGTATACATTCACAAGTATTTCATGTGTGTGAAAAATATGACATATCGTTGATCTGATCTGATCACTCATTACTACAAGCCAATGTTTGAATGTGTTTAGTCGTCCTAAAATTCATTTCTTTCAAATACACCTCTAAGTATTGAGGGGAATATTCTATCTGGTGAAAGTGTGAGGTATGACATATCTGATCTGCTCTAATCTGCCATGGATGCCTTTGATGCTTGAATGTTTTAGATCTGAAACTATTGTTGATATTTGACAAAACTGCAAAGGACGTTTTAACGCTTTGTGATGGTTTTAAACTTTCTGTTTTTTTAGGTGGGAGTGACTGTGTCAGTTGACATTCTGTCAGTATCCATGCAATTGCGCACATGCAGGAAGACATCTGGTCATCTTCATTAACTGCCCTCTTGCCACGACCGTCCATTTGTCCATTATAGACTGAGTGTCTGTAAGAATGAGACTGACTGAATCTACAACTCATTAACATGTGCTTAACTTTCCAAACTGTATTCCTGAAGGAAAAAGAAATAAAAATGTGTTCCTCCCTTGTCACATTTTTGCTATCAAAAATTAAAAATCAAAGTCTTACTCGTCACTTTTGAAAAGAATGTGCCTGAGAAACATATTTTTATGCAGCCTAAGCATTCCACACAAACAGAAAACCACTGAAACATAATGAGACATTTTAATTGTGTAACAGATCATTTCAAATACATATAATAACAGTGTTTGCTGTTCTTTAGTTTGCCATTTGGCCATCAGGGCTTGCTGCCACTTGCAGTCTTTAAAGTCTGCATAGCCATTTTGTTGAAATCAAACCAATAAAAACAAAATAGTCTTCATTGTAGAGAGTTTCACAGTCCCTACAAAATCCATTAGTGAAGTGTATGGAGCACAGAGAAGTTTACATTAGTTATAGACTGCTGACATTCCTATGCGGCACTGAATATATAATACTATGAAGTGAAACTGGAAGTTATCCTAACATGAAGGATCAGGGATAATTCCTGAACATTAATACAAATTATGGGCAAGATGCTAGTTGAAAAGAAATGAGATCTAATTGACAGAAGACCACAAGGGCCTGCAGATAACTGAAACTGTTGGCCTGATACATTAACAACCGACGCTGGGCCTCTGGGCTGGCGATCGTTTCGAACGCTGTATCAAAATTGTCACATAAACAGAGAGTCTTTGAACAAGGCAATGTGTAAACACATTCTCAAGTCCTCTCATTAATCCACACATGCATCATTCGGCGACAGGAAGTGTAACCAGCTTGTTGTGACAACATTCAGGGGAGCCTACTCCAATTTACCGAGTATTACTCCGGGAGATGCCGATAGTTTCCGACAATAAACTGGTTGAAATACTGCTAAGCGCAGCCGATTTGCGCTGAGAACAAACCAAGTCGACGTGTGCAGTGGAGCATGACGAGGCACACGTTAATTAGTACAAATGGTAAGGAAAGCAAGCGAGTGACCAATCCCTGTTATAGAGTATCCCTGGTTGAAGTTATAGTTTATGTGCATTGTAGGATTAGATACCATTGATCCAGACTGTATGAAACATTACCTTAGAAGTGGAAGTGATTAAGACTTTGAACATGAAACCAGACTTTTGATACTGAAAGCTTAGGACATGCTCTAATTTTATATCAGATTACAAATAGTTTTCGTCATGTCCTGAAACCACTTACTGAATTTTATTTTGAAAGATGGCTGACACTCAACAGGAAATTTTACATAGCCCACATTTTATTTTTTTGTCCAACAGATATGAGAGGTTGTAGGTTCAAGATGACAGAAGATGACCACAGGTTGCTGAACAATGTCAGCCTCATTCTCGCCGCTGAAGGTCAGTTTAGCATAGACTCCTTGTTTTAATGGATGGCAAGTGGTAGTATGATGCTTTAGAGCCCTCCTTTGTGTGTGAAGTCTCAACAATTATGCTGAAAATCTAGCTAGTAATCTTTACCCAGGTATTATTATACCTTGTCTGTCCATCCGTCTGTCCGTCCGTCCCCCGTCCGCCCATCCATCCATCTGTAATCATTTTGTTTCCGGAGCATAATTCAGAAACCGTTCAATATTTTTAGACCAAACTTGATAGATATAGTAATCTCAGCCTATGGTTGTGCCTTTTGCTATTTACAGATTTTTGGCATTTATATTATTTTTGTTTTTCCATGAAACATTTTGGTGTTAATTCAAATGGTGGGGTGGGCTTCGTTTCCGGAGCAGAACTCAAAAACCGTTCAATATTTTTGTGCAAAACTTGGTAGATATATCAGTCAGAAGCTGAAGTGGTGCCTTTTGCTATGTGCAGGTTTTTGTGATTTATAATTTTCTCGTTTTCCATGGAAACGTTTTGGACATAGTCTCAAAATGGAGGGATGGGCTTCGTTTCCCTAGCAGAACTCAAAAACCATTCAATGTTTTTCTGCAAAACCTGTTAGATATATCAATGTGAACCTATAGTGGTGCCTTTTGGTATTTGCAGGTTTTTGTTATTTATTATTTCCTTGGTTTCCATGGAAATGTCTCAAAAGTGAGAGGTGTGTTTTGTTTCCGTAGCAGAACTAAAAAACTGTTCAATATTTTTCTGCAAAACTTGGTAGATATATCAGTGAAAACCTGAAGTGGTGCCTTATGCTATGTGCAGGATCTTCAACAGTGATTTATTATTTTCTCGGTATCCATGGAAACGTTTCTTACTTAGTCTCAAAAGTGAGAGGTGTGGTTTGTTTCCGGAGCAAAACTCAAAAACTTCTTAATATCTGTCATTGTTACTTGGTAGATATGTGTGGCAGACCCCAAAGTGGTGCCTTTTGCTATTTACAGGTATATCATATCTTTCAAAAGATCTTGGCAGATATACGAGACAGATCTTGAAATGGTGACTTTTTCTGATTGTGGGTATATGTCATTTACATTTTTCATGAATTCCATTGAAACAATTAAGACTTGGTCTAAAAACACAATAAGTATCTGTTGTATGATTTGGCTTTTCAAATATGTGGGGGCCAGAGGGATATGTCATCTTCTGATGACTCTTTTTCAGAATTATTAACAAACTGACGTTTGGTGATTTACAAGTGAAAGAATCCTTCAGAGAATTTGTAAATCTTGTTAGTGTATGCACAGAATTATATAGTTTCTCTTATTAGGCAGCGTTTTTCTTCTTCAGTAATATATGATCCAGACTTAACTGATGCTTTCTTCTCAATGGCTACACAAGTCATGTCCAGACCACCAGCAAAGACTCTATATATGACTCTAGAGAAGAGGTATGTTTTTGTTTCCACAGATACCAGCTTTTGTATGAATCCTTTATCCTGATTATGACCTATACTTGGGGAATGAAATAGTACAGAGGACCAGGGCCTAGATTTTTTAAACTCTCTTAGCTCTGAGATAGTCGTAAGTGCCATACCGTAACATCAACTTATGACTTTAGCGCTAAGAGAGCTTCATGGTCGGGTGTGACTCAGCTGATTGTGTGTTCTGTTGCCAGTGATATCAGTGACTGTTTTGCATGAGTGAGAAAGTATGGTTTTATACTGCTTTTGACACTATTCAAGCAATTTCACCAGAAATGGGCTTCACACATTGTACCTATCTCGAGAATCGAACCCGGGTTTAACCACTTGACTACCCTATTGCCCCTGACTGTTTTTTATGTCACAGATGGGATTATTGGCCGATTTAGAATAACCCATCCCAGTCTGTAATCCATTCTGAAAAACAGTACATTTCAACCAGTTACTCTTTAAGCTGTTGGTCTTGTTACAAGAGTGTATTTTCTGTAAATTGTAGTATTGGTTAAATGATAATTACTATTGGGTCACAATGTTTGAAGTTTTGAGTGATAGTTATTATGAGTCACATTTCGTATCATAAATGTTCAGTGCTATTAGTATTTTAGTGGCAGCCCTTTAACATAGTGCTCTAGAGTTGCGTCCATTGACTAGTTGTGTATGCCTCAGGGAGAGTGCAAGAAAATTCTAAGTTGTTGGAGATGTGGCCTCAAAGTGAATATTCAGGAATCAGTGACTGTGTATATATAAGGCTGGTTATTGTGATGAGACACACACAGACTTACACACAGACTTTTACTTTATTTCGTCATCATTCGGCCAAAATCAATATCTGCCTGCCTTTGCCAGCGCTTGACCTACATGACCGCTCACCCCGTTACATTCAGTATTACTGTTTCTCACTCTCAAACCAAGACTTTTGTGAGTTGATATTATATTTGTGATCCATTACTTTAGATTTGACTCAGTTGCATCGAACATGAAACCTCCATTGTGAATATATTTTATCTTGCTCTTGTTTGCTCAATACATATTACTGAAACTTTTAGACTTGTCAGTGTTATATTTTGCTGGTTCCGAGGGGATTTCTTATACCTTTTGTCAGGGCAAATTTTTAACCGTAACATTCTTTATTTCAAAATATATTCTCAGATTACTCCACTTGTTTATGCAGAGATGTTTGACTGTCAGTGTTTTTGTTGTTTATGCTGACATTTTAAGCTGTTGACAACTCATTCAGGTGAAGTACAGCACAATGGCAAAGTGTTTATGCTGTGGAAGCTCTCAGAACCCGCAGCCATCCAATCTGGCATACTCTCAATTTTGGCACTATGATTTGGTCCCAACAGAAGCTATTTAATTTATGATCATTTACAAGCCCTGCCATCTGGCATCATTCTGTTCTGTATTTCGGCACAGCAAAGATCAACTGTTTGTACAGTAATCAACACTCTCTAAAATGGCAGCAGGTATCTTGGATCTCCTGCTGAATGGCTCATTGGGTGAATGTGTATTAATATTAACAACAGTGGATTACCATCGGCATTTATTTCATTGATGTAGTTTAATAACAGAATCATGAATAAGGATTTGGTAAACTGGTTGGTAACATGTGTCACTTGTATTATAAATTAATGTGTCTTGTCACAATTTGTCAATCGATCAACATATCAACATGGCAAGACCAGTCAACTCTTGCTCAGAAAATTCAGCTGATAAAAGATTAATTATTCTCAGGTTGAAAAGTTCTCTAAACCAGCATGCCCAGTATACCTGCATTTTTCACTGACCCCAACAAATGCTGGTTTAGAGGGCGTTGACTGTACTTGTGTGCTTAACAGTCGTATATTTCAGAAAAATATCAGTTGTGGATTTCTGTTCCATCTTGTTACAGACTGGTGTTCACCGTAGCTGACCTGGATGTTGTCAGTCCTGCTTACGAACATTTCCGTGAGATGATACAAGAATTGTCTGGTTTGTGTGTGGATGGAGTCACCTTCCACTGCTGTCAGATCCACTGTGACTTTCCCCAGTACTTTACATACGACCGGCACAAACACTTGGTGAGCAGATACATACACCAGTAACAACTGTCTCCCTGACATATACCAGTAACAACTGTCTCCCTGACATATACCAGTAACAACTGTTTCCCTGACATATACCAGTAACAACTGTCTCCCTGATATATACCAGTAACAACTGTCTCCCTGACATATACCAGTAACAACTGTCTCCCTGACATATACCAGTAACAACTGTTTCCCTGACATATACCAGTAACAACTGTCTCCCTGATATATACCAGTAACAACTGTCTCCCTGATATATACCAGTAACAACTGTCTCCCTGACATATACCAGTAACAACTGTCTCCCTGATATATACCAGTAACAACTGTCTCCCTGACATATGCCAGTAACAACTGTTTCCCTGACATATACCAGTAACAACTGTCTCCCTGATATATACCAGTAACAACTGTCTCCCTGATATATACCAGTAACAACTGTCTCCCTGACATATAGCAGTAACAACTGTCTCCCTGACACATACATACCAATCACCAGATAATACAAGCATTCATGTAATAATTATTTCCTGCTGAAACATTTCCTTGAGACTGTGACTTATTAAATGTTTGATATTTTCTTCATGAACATTTGTGTACATATTAGGCATATCTTTTGCTCATGAAACTTTGTATAAACACCAAGGATGGTCTGAATTGGTATATTTTGCTCTCCAGAGATTGTTTTATATTCAGTATTAGGAAAGCAAGAATTTAGTTGTTGAGTGTAGGATTTTGTTCAATCATATTGTTCGCAGTAGAAAAAAATGCTTGTATGTGTATTAACTACAGGTGTATGTCCCCATCTGAAAGGTCTCTGTGCTTGTATTGTCAATCACTGGATTGTCTGGTTTCATGTTCATTACGGGCAATGCTTACATGTGACTCTTTTTGGTTTTTTGGCAGGAGTTGTGGCAGATATCTTCCACTATGGCTGAATAAATCATACTGCAGTAAAGCCCAAAGGTGGCCCAGTAGTTGAAGTCAAGAGCAGAATTGTGCCTTTACAGATCCAAAATTGCCCATCAGAACTATTCCCATAGTTTCACATACATTCAAAGTGTCTGTGGGATCTTTCTCACACCCTCTTACAGTTGACATACTGTTCTGTCCAACTGGCTGACTCATACTCCTGGATGTTGAGAGAAGGGCTTCTGACAATTATTGTTGGTAGGGTGTAGGCACCACCTTGCCCGAATATAAATAGAGAAAAAATTGCCAATTTCAAAACTGCAGGCAGAGAAACGGTCCTTGTATTCCCTGATCAGGAGACAAGGCAGCCAGGATCCATTCCACAAAGTATTGGCAGCCCTGTACCAGTGTAAACCCATGAAATAGTACCGAGTTGCCATGGGCTGTGACAAACACGCATGGGGAATTAAGGGACAGAGTGAAGGTATCAGCACATCTCGATATGTGGAAAAAGGGTTTCCACGGATCCTTATCTTGAGACATGCAACCAGAATGATAGTACCAGCTCAAATCAAGGATGTGAAGGAACTCTCTGGCATTGACTGATGAAGCAGGAGCACATTTTCCTCGTTAAGTGGACAGGGTGATTGTATCAGCCTATCTCAATATGCAGAAAGATTTCCACATTTTCTTATCTGGAGACATGTAGCCAGAATGACAGTACCAACCCAAATCAAGCTTGATGAGGAAATCTAGCATTAACTGATGAAACAGGAATACTTTTTGTGGTAGACTCAAATAACTGAACCTGTACCTGCTGTGACCACAACTGGTGTAATTACAAGGTGGACATTGTATTTATGGTCCATTAATATTGACCAATGGTCAGCTGTAGAGTGCCACTCACTGCACTTATTCATATATGCATGTATACTCCAGTATGTTTTTCTCAACAAATTGTATAGTGTGATGGTGAGGACTATTCGCTGCTCTTGGCATTTATGTGTACTAAAACTTTACGAACGTCTGTTTCATTGTTTTGTTATCAATGTGTACTACACAGACGATCCTGTTTTTGTTTTGTAATCATTGTATTATACACAGAAAATCTCTTTTTTTTCACCTTTCTGTTCATGATGAAAACTATTGATGTCAGGTAGCTAACTCCATCATGAAATCTTGGGATATATCTTTGTCATGTTTTGTCAAGACCAATTAAACATCCCTTCAGGTTTAAATATTAAGTTACTTATAAAGTCAAAAGCATTACCATCACCTTAAAGGCACAGTGTCACATTACATTTTTCTGAAAATACATGATGCAAGTGTTATCAGTTTGAAAGCTTTTCACCTGGAAGTTTTAAGGCAAGTTGCAAGGGATGTCTTTTATTTCATCAGTAGGAAGCTATACTAAGTGCACATGCCCCCAATATATAAAATATAGGCCAAAATGTCAGAAATGTGACATTGTGCCATTAAGTTGATCATGTTATCATGGTCAATGTCATGTATGTCAGTAGTGATCCCTGTAACTGTCAGTATTTGACATGAACAGTCCTGGCTGTGATGGTGACTAATCTGACAAATACTAGGAAATACAGTGGAAGTTGTCAAAACTGGCATCTGTCCAATTCGGCAGGTTGTCAACACCAGCATAAAATCTCAGTCCTGTCTGTGGCTTGTACATTCATCAATAGCTCTACAATCCGGCACGTTGTCTAAACCTGACTGTTTCTTCAGTCCTAGTGAGTGCCGGTTTAGACAGCATCCACTGTATTAAGAAAAGAGGTCTCCCAAAACATGAAGTCTAACTGTATGCATGTAGCTTCCTTAAAGGTCACATGCAACCAAAAATCAAACATAATTAAAACACATTTATCACTTATTCATGACATCTAATATACATTGCTGCTTTTAAAAAAACAAATAAACAAAATTATAAGCGTACAATCGCGATTCAAAAGTGCAATATTTTGTACTTAGGCTTACTTCCACCGAAACGAAGCCCTCGGGAGACCGAACCCAGTCATAGTGGGTGGATGTGCACTCAAGTGTAACGACCGTTTCTGATTGGCTGTTTCCTTTGCTGATATGCCGTGTGTACAGAAAGATGATTTGTTTGATGGGCATTTTAGAAGCATAGCGAGTCACAAGAAAGTAAGATTCTTTATGTATAACAACTTCTTTTTGTGTACTTGATGTGTCGTTTCAGTATGGATTCATATACTGTTGTCAAACAAAATCATACACACTAAAAGAAGTCGTTATCCATGAAGAATGTATATAGAGATGTTGGGTTTGGAAAATACATGTTCTCTGAATTTGCGCTCGATCCAATCAAAAATCATGTCAGTAGAGATGGTAAACTACTGCGTGGCTGAATCTGTCATTCGTACAAAGCAGGACTTGAAACTGACAAGAGTTTGCACCAGTTTCCGTCAGATCCAGTCATCCGAAAAAAGTGAATGCAGTTTGTTTGCCACCCACAGCCATAAAACACAATGTGGCAGAGACGGGACTCGGGTGCACAAGTCATAAATCAACTTGTTTTCTTTATGTCGTATAGTCTGATAGGTGTTAAGTTCAAATTGCATGTGGTCAATGATTGAAGCTGTGTACTGCATGTTGTCTTTAGCAGACAGGCGGGCAGACATATAGGTGTGAATAAACCAGACACTGAGCTCTGTGACAGAGACTGCTTATCACAATCAACAAGTTTTTTTATGTAACGAGTAGATTATTTACTTGTCTGTGTACACAATGAAGATTAGACTACTGCTCACGAACTCGCTGGGCATGCATACTGTTTCAAGCTCCGCGAACCTATTCACTGTGCATGCGTTATGGACGCAGCGCAGCACAGCTGTTGAAACCAGTTTTCCCCCCAGCGCTGGGGGGAATTTAGTGAAAGATTTGAACTTCGATTTCGCGGGCTTTTTTTTCATCGCGTTTTTTTTCAACTTTATAGGTTGAATTGGCATTTTTGATGATTTGTATCAGTAAGCGTATACCGAAAGGTACCAGAATCTGCAAAGTTGTGTTTTACGTTGCATGTGACCTTTAAGAAGTAATGAAAAGAACATGAAATAATACTACCCGACTGAAGATTAGATTCGCTTAAAGCACTTGCTATCTTACATATATAAATATAGTTACATTGAAGATGAATTCATCCACTATCTTGGGGGGGAACCAACTGTGAACCTTATGCAGATAAATTGGACAAGAAACATGCATCAAATTGCTGAAAAAAATGTGCAGATATTGTGCATGTGAACAGCTGTTTTTGTGTAAAGTTTTGGTAAGAATTCACCAGTTTTCACGAGTTGTATAACTTACTGAACTCATGACAGCAATGAATATTTTGCAAAATCTAGTGAAGAATAGTTGCCTGAATTATGTGGCTATATTTACACTAGCGAAATTAAAGGGCCACTGATGCGGAGCAGTTTCCGTGGACTGGTGTAAACTTTTGTTATTGTTTTTCTCCCGTGGGTACCCGGATGATATCCCAGAATTCGTGACTGGTTCGTGACCTCTGCTGCGCAGTCCGTACGCGCAATTGATAGTTTAATTATAGACAGATCAACTTAGGTGAACTCATTTTTACTTCATTACAAATGTATTATGAAAACAAATGAAACACTTTGAAGGTTAATCATCTGCCAGTGGTAGAAATGGTAAAAAACTATTAGGACGGAAAAATAACGAAGCCAATGTACGTCTCTATATTTTGTCTCATAACCCTAATTAGTATGATTTTGAAAATTAATAAAAGAACACGCGATCTGCTTATATTCATAGTAAATTTCTAACATAACAGCAACATTTATACATTGTATAGACTGCCAATGTGGATCCTATTTCACACACATACGCGATCTAGTGTGTGTTTTCTGTCATACAGATTCTGCTGAATGCTACAAGAAATAAATTAAAACAAAATGCAAATAATGAATGTAAAAGAGACTAATTTTATAGCAACAATGTCAGGCTACTACCTTGTTCAGGAATGTATCCATCAATATCCACGTAAAAGAAATCGTATTCCATTCATCTGCAGCTGGTAAATAATCCTGCTCTGTGTCGCGTGTCTTACAACTGTCTCATTTGCGAAAAAGTAACACATCGTTTCACGTCTTTCGTTGGTGAAAACCTCTCATTGGTCTCCCAAGATAGCACACCTGGCAACTAATTGTTTGATGTCCACTATTTTAAGTAAGTTAGTTAACCAATAATGAGCAATCAATCAATCAACGCATGGGTGGTTAATTCTTTGAAGGGAGAATGTTGTTTTTGCACTCACACTTTACGACAGGGTGTAGTCATCTACACACACTACCTTTTGACAAATCCGCTAGAAGATAAAAGTAATTAATCAATCAGTGTGTTATCGGTTAATCCTTTGATCGATGTTTGTTTTTGTAACTCAGCTGATAAACCCTCATGCATCACTTACATGTTACATAACATACAATACATTTGCCATTACAGACCTTAATTTATAATGTTGAGTATTTACTGCAGACAGGAGAAATGCCAAATGGGAACCTTTGTTGAGTAACCGAAGTGGTGTTACTTCTAATTATACCTGTTATAAATTCATTAATTGACCATCCAGAGAATGATGACAAATAACACGTGTAGGTTTACACCATCAAACGCGAGTTACAGCAAGGAAGGTGTAATCTCTGTGTCGCATGCAGCCTGAAAACACTTATGGCCCGAGACTGTTTTGAGGATACCAACGGAATTTCGTTACATAAGGAATACACACGGGCATTTGCTGTGTACTTGGGTAAATAGGTGAAATAAGGGTTTTTCTACGTAAGAAAATTTTCAGATTTCTCTACCAAAGGCAAAATCATCGTTTTTTGTTTACGAATTCAAATAAATCAACTGTGTGTTTTAGTATCATAAATAATAAACCATTGTAGCTACCATAGCTACCAAAATTTACGTATGATATTTGCTATCACAGCTGAACCAACACTCAAAACTACCTTAATATAAAGCTTTGCAATCTTCCGTACTGAAAACAAATGGCTTGCTACGTGCCTGTAGACATCATATTTTCATGTAACATGATTAAATATCGAGGTTAAAAACACAGAAATAGGATCAAATTGGATCAGTAACTATACCATCCAAGCATCCGAAAAGAACTACACTGCTGGGATATTTGGTTACGATCAGACAAGGAATACCATGCATATTTTAAAACAAATGGCATATGATGGGCATCCGGCCTCCTGACTGTTTAGGTGAAGAAATTCTGCTAATATGGACAGGAGTCCAGTTCCTTTGTCCGTCACGGTCGAAGGAGCGGGCGCTGACCAATTGGCGGTTTGGTTTCGTAATTAGACCGTTGGCGAGAAACATTATTCGCTCCGCATCAGTGCCCCTTTAAACTTTTGATTGGCATATTGGTCTTGGCTGTTCAACTGATCAGTTGTCTACATAGCAACCACATATTCAAAATGGTGGAGAGCAGGTTTTTTTACTATGAGAAATCGTCTCAGAGGGAACAAGTGGTGGGAATGAGAAACTTTTGTGTCCGTTGTTCTCGTTTACACTAGAACTGAAGTGACTGCTACCGTTCATTCAGGTAGTTGAACAGTCTTTTTTTCATTTAGAAACATTACTTGTCAGATGTTTTAGTCTGTGTAAGTGATCAATATTTATTATTGTTTTTGGACAAGACTTTTTATGACCTTTTGGATTTGAAAAATTGCGTCAAGGATCCCTACAAGTAGGTGAAATGGGTCTATATTTCTGCAAGAAAATATTGAAAGCATGTTATTTTGTTTGCTTTTATTTTCTGCTTTACACTGATCTTGATGAAACAAAATTTTGAGAAACTTTTTTCCATAACATTTTCTCTGTGGGTTCAGATATCGGTTGAGTATAAAGTGTACACTTCTTTTCGTTTTTTTTCTTTCTTGAATCAGCGGCTCCAAAGATTACACTATATAACTTATTGAGTGAGCGAGTCCTGACACATGATTTCCATTTGTGAGTCAAACCATTGCGATGCAGTGATATCCATATTTTCATAAACAAACAACACATATGAATTTCATATGAAAAGTTTAATGATAAAAATTTAAACAATGGTCCAAAAACTCTGTACATTGTCTTGAAATGTGCAAAATGAACACAGGGCATTCTGCAGCAGTCACATGACTTGATCACATGATCAATGTTATGAATGTGTCACATGATCAATGCTTTGAATGTTCAATGGAGGCATAACATCTTCATGCATAATGACTCACCCAATTTTTACAAGGGATATATGGATAGAAAAATTTACAGTTTCAAACATTTGTTCTCTTTTCACAACAAGCAAAGTCAACGAATATGAAATTTCCACATGCTCAAAATACTTGCCATTCACATATCAGTGGATTTACTAACAATTATTAAATTCAAACTAACCAAAACAACAAGAATTAAACACCTCATAAGTTTCATAGTATCCATTGATTACAACAGACAAATGTAACAATTCTTCAGATTATTGGAATAAGAGAATGCTTTTGTTTCATAACGTTTGTTTCTGATGAATCCATGAAAACAGAGAATATACACACACCATGTGGGGGACAATACCCGCGACACTGCAATTCACATGTCTACCACTGACAAATACACAATTAATCCAAACATTGTTAAAGAGACTGATATGAATCCAATATTTAACTCATCGTAACCATGACTATTGCAACCCCATGTGCCAACAGCATGTCCACAAGCAATAAAAACATATTCAAGGTTATTTCACTGCAAAGAAAGCAAAACATTTAAAACCAGGATGGACACAAGAAGGTGCAAATACCTGTGATGGTATTCATTTTACACATTTCAAGTTTGTTAGTTCCATAAAGGTTGAGCAGTCTTTACAAATTTACACTGTCCTCAGCTATATTGCAGCTATATGACAGTGGGCTGTAGCGAGCGAGGATGGTTTTACGCCGCTCTTAGCAATATTTCAGCTATAACACGACAGGGGACTCAAGAAATGGGCTTCACACATCGTATCAACGTGGGGAATTGAACCCGGGCCTTCGACACAACAAGCTACCTGTTTAACCACTAGGCTACCCCACCGCCTGCAGTGATCTGCAAATAATGAAGAGTTAAACAAGACAAGCAATTGATTGACATTGTGAGGAAAGATCCACGGTGTCTGGGTATGATGACATGCATTTAACCAGTCACAAATCTGGACCAGAAGACCTATTTGGTTATCAGCACATTATTTAATAATATACAACTAGTTGTGCAGTACCAATATTTGTGGATTTGTTTTTTTCCTGAGCATGACATTTCTGTCAATTTGGGCATGATGACTATAACAGTTCCCTTTGCTACAGTGAAATAACAGATAAATCATGAATTTAATGGCCTGTGGACAAATGTATGGCTACTGAGTACTCAGGCTGCACAAGAGCGTACACACTGTATGCATGTATTCATACAAATTGCTTCTGAACTGACAACACCAGCTGCATATAAAAAGTGCCATTTGGATGCTGTTTAGATTGATTTTTTTTTATAACAATACAGAACAAATAACAGTTTGCAAGAAAATCTGCTGCCACAAGTCAAGATGATAAGTGACAATGCCATTATGATTAGCACGCTCTTATGGCGCACACATGCACACACATCTAACATAGGACACGGGACACAGAGACTGGTCAGTGAGTGCTGCTGGGAACAAGATAGCATCAGATCAGGACACTGTTTCACCATTACCAGATGGCCAAATGTCCTGGGCAACCTACAGCAGTATTGAGGGAGTGAATGAGTTTGGTTTTATCCCGCACTCAACAATATTCCAGCTATATGGTGGCGGTTATTTGGACCGGACAATCCAGTGATCAACAGCATAAGCATCAATTTGCACAATGGGGAATCAATCACATGTCAACCAAGTCAGTGAACCTGATCACCTTATGCTGTTAGTTGCCTCTTACAACAAGTTACAGCAGTTATGGGTGGTGGACACAAAATTCATGTAAAACATGTTGTGCAGGAGTAGAACTGAGGTCAAATGTGTTATAGGAGAACACTTTCTCCACAGAGCTAACAATAATAACATAGAGGCATATGTTCTTATTACCGTGGTTACAAACAAGTAAGTTGTAAGTGCTGTTACAGGGTGTGTTTTGGATTTAATTACATGTACACTAAAAAAAATCATGATTTATTAAAGTGTAGCTCAAAAGGGTTTCTTGGTTGCTATTCACAGTAAACTCCACACTGGGTCTCTTGGTGATATCAAAGATCAGTTGCCACTGCTCAAAGTGATCTTAGCATTAGCGATAAGGTGATTATAACTCCAATACCTTAGCATAGACTCACAACAGTCTTAGCACTAAGACTGTATTGTACAATGGCACCAGGTAGCAAGTTAATGTCTAGCATATAGAAGTACTTTGAGCTTTAAATTTAAGTTTTATGCTGGTCATGTCAATATTTCAGAGGTAAGTAATTTAATAAAATCAGTTGTGGTATGTGTATAATAAACAACTGCAACAATGGGGTACTACGAAGAGAGTAATAATCATATTACATCAGGCCTGTCCAATTTTATTCCTTGTTTTACAGATTCTTGTTGTCAGAAAACCTAAAGGAAGGAAAGGAAATTAAAAAAATAAATAGACAATAATAAAATTATCACCAATCAAAGTAATATTCCATTTAAAAAACATTTTGAAGGGTATATGGGGCAAGACCATTCTAAAAGAATAAATTTGCTCTTTCTTGAATAATTTTTCTTTTTTTGAAAGAAAAAACCCCAATAATACTGGAGCAGTGATTGCACTTGAGAACTTTGTAAGTGAACCATTTTCAGGATTATCTGACATTTTCTTAATTTTGAATGGACCACTGCCCTTGTATCAATAGTAAACTTCAAAATTTTAATGGGCCACTTTTTACACTAATGTGCAAAATGGTCCATGGCCAATGCCTTTCCCAATTCTTGCCAGAGGATACATGTAACAAGAAATAAAATTGGTCTGGCCTCAGAGATGTTTCCTGTCTCCTATCCCAACTACCTTGTTTCCAGCTCACAACAGAACGGTCCACGGATGGAGAATGACAAGACAAGGGTTACAATCATGAAGGAGGATGATACGATGAATCCCTGCTGCTTGCGTCACAGTATAGGTGGCACATGGTAGTAGCTATGGATGTCTAAAATAGACAATCTCAATAAAATAATCCCATTTCTGCCCTGAATGTGTGGAATGGTTCTGATCTGTGGCACATTGATAGTATTGAGGTATTGGGTGTACATGCCTGTCACAACATGAATGCATGGTATCCATGGTGATAAAAGAACGACCAGCATGACTTGGTGTCCATGGTGATGTAGGACCGGTATGACTTGGTATCCAAAGTGACAGAGGAAGGTCTGAATCTGCCTGATGTCCATGTTGATGAGGGAAGGACTGGCTTTGCATGGTATCCATGGGGATAAGGAAGGACCAGCTCGACATTGCATCAAGGATGGAGAAGGCCCATCATGATTTGGTATCCAATGTGACGGAAAGTCTGAATCTGCTTGGCATCCATTGAGATGAAGTAAGGACAGGATTTGAATGGGTATCCATGGTGATGAGGATAGTTTCGGATGACTTTGCATCGTCCTAGATGGAATATGTTGTTATTCATCAGGATGCAGAACTGCAACACCAAGACAACTGGACCAAGCTGACCTTACTGGTGATCATATATGGATGCATCTACTTCCATTCCTTGTCATACCATTTGTCTTGGGATAAACAACATCAATACATCACTTGACTAAACTCTTCAAACTGATATTCACTGGTCTTCAAAACCAATAACATATGAACACTGAATAATATGGATGTTTAACCTTAGATGTATCTGTGACACATGTTTAATATCAAGACAGAAAAATCTCAAAATTATGGCTGTTGTCTTGTGCTTGAACCTGGGACGTTTCAACAAAGTAATGTTAGCACTGACCTGTAATTCAATGAGAGTCTTATTAGTGCTAACATCACTTTGAGGAATGGAATCCTGGTATAAATGGATGTGCTCACTGGATCACATGGCAGGGTTAAACAAATAGCAGTATTGCCTGTAACTGGTACGAAGTGATGCGTGTTTCATATAAAAACATCAATGTTGGATGGATAGTAACTAGATCAATCTGTACTGAAAAACATGCCAACCACTTCACCCTGTTAATCATAAAAAGGACTGAAAGATCTTTAGTGAGAAACTGGAATTAAACAAAAGCATTCTGAAAATAAACCAGCAGTGGATACAAAGGCGATATAATTTACATGGCTCTTCGTCCATTCCTAACCTGGAAGGGCAACTAACCTCAACTATGCGCATCTATTTTTCAGTCACACATCTCAGTATTAAAATACTTTCCAGCTAAATCACATAATGCCCATCAAGTTTTAAGGTTGTAATTATTAAAGGTTTCAAACAAAATTAGTGAGACAGCTAATACACCAAAAACAAATGTCAAATGTTATGACATTATCCGTATCTCAGAAGACTTTCAGAACACTTAATTTCACAGGCCTAAAATTCGGTTACCAGGGAAGATTATTACACGCCTTCAAGTTGGTTGTCATGCTCTTCAGCATATGTTGTGCATCAGGATTTTCTTGGATGAACATGAAGAATATGTTCGAACGGATGAGGAATCAATCATCATTGTGGCAGTGGTTAGGGGACATTTTCATACAAGACATAATCACAATGTAACCATGGTAACCATCACTCTAACAATGACACTTCTATAAAATATGGCACTTCTATGGGTATGACACAGATGAATGACTTCCTGTGTGAAGGTATCTGTTGTGAAGTTAAATAAATAAATACCTGTCCAAAGGAGTAGAAAGTTTGTTTTTTTTTCTGAAAATAACACAGATGACCTATATGGTGTGGCTCTAGATGTTAAACAGGTCATTTAGTATGAGGGCAAAGTTGGTTTGGGCTTGTGCAGGAAATTAAAAATGTTTCACATACAGAGCATTCCCAAATGAAAACATTTTTCGATAGTATGCCTTCTTCATGTCTAACCTTCAAATAAATTAAAAACATGTAGTTTCCATACATTCATTTTGAGCAGCAATATATCTGAATGTTTAGTTAAATGTCTATGGCACTCTATCCAATTGCATATGAAGGGTATGTACCTCCCTGAGCATGTCCGCTTGTTAACTCTTTCAACCTGCTCAAACAAATGACCTGTTGTTTTGGAAACAAGGAACCAAATAACATCCCTTCAGATGATGGATTGAAACACAATAGATGGAGGAATCTGTTTCTTGTGATGCAAACAATAAACAGTCTGTCAAACTACACCAAATATTGGCGATAATATCTAAGATCTTCCTCTCCCATCATACTGAAAATTGTGAATTCATCTGCTTTATTTCTTAGACATTCAGAGTCATTTCAGTCAGTCTAAGTAAACTTAGTCTCAGTGTATTTCGTTACACTCCACCACTGAGTCGAACAAAACGTAGTAGAAGGTCGTGTCAGGTAACCTTTGAGCGACCATTGACCGTCCAATCAAACACAAGACGGTTAAATAAATTTAACCAATCAGACAACGGCTACTATTTAGTGATCGGAGGGACTTTCAAAACATTCACGTCACTGACACAGGTCTCTCCACAAACAAAAATCCGCATATAACACAGTAATTTGATCTGCAGTATATACGCCTTGGGGTTTCTGTTGAAAATTAGCTAATATTTCCGCAAGATAACATTCTTGAATATTGCCAAAAACACTTTTTTCAGCGACTGTTTCCTCGCCGTTGTCATGGTTGTATTTACGCAGTGTGCATCACCCGGAAGAGAGTGTACGCTAAATAGCATTCGGAATAGTTCGGGTACAAACCTTTTCAAGATAAAAAATTCAAAAGGTATGTGCGAATGTGCACTTTCACGATTTGGTAAGCCATGTTCTGATTGGTCAATCTCAAAGGTTACCTGACGCGACCTCCAATAAGGTTTCGTTAGACTCAGTAGTGGAGTGTAATGAAAACTACTGAGGATAAGTTTACTTAGACTGCATTTCAAGCTGACAACTCCAATTCAAACTAAGGCCTGACCAATTTTATATTCGGTTTACACATTTTTGTCTAAAGTTTGAGAACAGATACAGGTGTTCTAGTGTCAAACAAACTGCCTTTAGAAGTAGAAGTCTTGCTCCTTTACATATTAACATTCCGATATTACTTCTCGAACACGGAAAATTTTGATAAAATTGGCCTGGTCTAACTTAGAGGTCATCATGGATGAATAGAGAGCATCCGTTTCAGTCACTGAGGTGCGTAGGCCTAACAGGAGGTACGGTTTCTTCCCCAAGCTCTTTGGCCTCCAACATATCAGGAAATTCCGTAACTATAAGCCCTTTCGTTCATCTGAGTAGTCAGTTATTGGCTGAATGATTTATTCAACTCTGAGCACATTTGAACGAAGACGCCTATTAAAGTATACCTGTATCTTGCTCAAGGACTGGGAAAGAGATCTTTGACAATGGGCCATTTTCAAAATTATCAGCCATTATCTGAATTTAGAATGGGCCACTGCCCATGATGTAAAGGTAAACTTTCAAATTTTAAGGGCCATTTTTCATTCTAATGTGCAAAATGGCCTATAGCCCCTGCCTTTCCCAATCCCTGCTTGCTTAAACTCAGTCTACAGTCAGGCAATATCTCACAGTTAGGCAATCCTGCAAATCCCAGGCAGTATTGTGACAAGGTTGATGGTGACTCAGCTGCCATTTTGGGTGACAGGGTAAGGAGCAGTTGCGCAAGCATGACACAGATAGAAATCAACCTGTAAACTCTATCAGCCCAAATAGTGACAACACCAGATCTGCTTTAACCTTCATAATACCTCAGTTAAAGAAAGCAATCTTTTAGATCTGAACTACCCCTTGAAAACAGCATCACAGATGAACACAATGTAGAAATTTCAGACAAAAACGTCATATTTCTGAATCCGATTCGCTTACTGTGCTAATACATAGCTTCCTGTCTGTAATTGGCAACGTACATAACAGATGAGATTGGTGAAATTCTCATAAACTTTACCAACCATATTTCAGAAAAATAACATTCACTGAAGCACTGACCATATGACCAGTGTTGACAGTGAAAACTTTGAATCTGCTTACACGTGACTGTTGCCTGAAAGAAACAGTTAGGTTCATGATTGTAAGATTTAATATCTACCCTAGAATGAGATTACAAATATTGGCCAGCATCTTCCATGATGAAATAGTGGCACATACATCAGACCATCTGACTTGCTTATAATTAGACTGCCAGGCATGTTATTTCTAGACTGATCTCCACTATTTATCTAGGGCTACTGACTTCAAGTTAGTTTTCCCATGTAAACTGGTACCGGAACGTGCAGGGATGGCAACAAGAAAAGCTTTCCTCAGATGAAAATCTTAACATTTCAATTAAAAATTCTGAAACATCATCCACGGATCAGCTGAACATTGCCATCCCTAAACAAGCTTTGATGGTTTATGTCCAGAGCAAATTTAAGCCATAAATGCAGCCAGATTTTCTTTCTAAATCCCCTACAGTAGAAAACTAGAAACATTGTGTAAAGAGTATATAATATACCTCATAGCTCACTCAAGCATCCAGTTAAGTCAAAGTTATGACTTCATTCAACCCTAACCCCATGTGTCAAGGTTATACATGTTCTCATCCATCATCTGGGTGACCACATACATGTGTTCTAGTGCTCAGGGTTACATTGAGTCGAGACACTTAACCAATATTCCAACTGTGAACCCAAGATCAACTCCATACACTGTACCCATATGAAAATCAAATCCTTGTCTTTGGTGCAAAAGCCACAGGGCTGCAACAATTCACCCTGACTTCAATTTGTTTTTAGATTATTTTTGATACAATTCTTCAAACAAGTAAAAACATCTTATTTCTTTAACTCTCATGGTCAGCTTGTTTTATCACGAAATCCATTGGAGACTTCTACTAACATCAATTCCCATTGGATAATTATCTTGGCATCAGCCAGTCATGCTTTGCCTTATTTCTGAGCTCCAAACGGCTCGAGTTTGAGTCAAAATTACTTTCTCGCTGTGTGGAATTAATTTAAATGGGTATTAAAATACTGAACTGAAACAAAGATAATGGCCATCAAAAACCGAAACTAAGGCGTCAGACTGAATTTCAATGAATCGAACCGAATCGTTGCAGCCCTATAAAGTTGTGCCTTATCCTACTTCAGTAGATAACGTGAAACGGATATTTCAGCCTACAATCCATTGAGTCCTTGCGGCTGGAAGGACCGATCAGGCCCAGTGTAGTCACATGTTTTGCTTTTACTTATCCTACTTCAGACGAATTGAACAAAAATACATCTTATCGTACATTTCTCTCACTGAAAGACAGCGACACTACTGTAGTCACGAGATCGGGCAAATTCATCCACTTCAACCAGATATATTTACTGAATGTCATCCCAGAATAACCTGGATGAAGAATTTTTACAGTCAGTTTTTGATCTGGCGTTCTACAATATACCACTGATAACTGAACAGTGCTTAGGTACAGCTGATCAGTCCCACATAAATCATCAATGCATTGTTGACTAAGTAACATTTGAAAAACATTCTTGCACACTGAAACATTTGCAATAAATAACAGAAGCAAAACCACTATCACAGTCCCTACACTTGAGATCGGATCATGGTTTGAAATTGGAATACATATTACAATACAACTATTGTGAAAAATTTGTATTTTTCTTCATAAAATGTTTCAGAGCTAACTCTCACTGCTGTATTTGGTGGGCCAAGCACTATGAAGTCATTATCCATAGAAACTGTCATGTATTCCTGTTATTCTAACTGCTGAATACCTCTTAGTGAGTTGCTCTAAATTGGTTCAAACTGCAGATTGCTATGTATTTCCAATTTCACAATGGTGAAACTAATTGAAAGTAGTTTGAGACACATTATACTTTTTTACAAATAATTAAACTATATCAGCAAACTAACCTCAATATATTTCAGTTTCCTGTTTTTCATGTTGGGTCTCAGTGAATGATCAACAAAAATATCCAAAACATAATAATACTTACTAAAAAATATGATATAGACTGTAAGGGTGGGAATTGTTCAACTGGATAATATTTTGCATGTGACTATTGACAGCTGTCACACTGCTGTTTATTTCACAATTCCAACACACAGCTGTCTATGAGTTATTCAGCAAGTCTACCATTGATGATGTTTCATGAAAAAAGTGAGATATGTGCACTTCGGACAACTGGGGAATAGTGTATCTAGGAAAATTGATCAAATTCTGAATCCAAGAGTTAAACTTCACAAACTAGAAATGAAACACCCCCAATAAAAAAAATATCCCAAAACACAAACCAACCCCTCCCCCAATCCCCAAACATACCTCACTATGTGCAAATCCCATGTTCTATGTACAAGATGTAACTGATAAAAATATTAAATAATTCTTTACTAGAGCGATGTGGTTGTAATGACCAATGGTCTGAGAGCTATAATATTGTGACTCAGTCTGTTCGTGACAATCAAGTGATTATGGTCACAAGGATTATGATAATCTGAACATAGTATATATTCAGTAATAGTGGTACTGCTCCGATCATTTCATGCAAATGGACAACTCAAGGTCCAGACAGCTTTAACCCATCTAACCTTCAGCACCGCATCTTGAAAGATGCAATGCTTTATACAATATGTACACCTGTGCAAGCAGCACTTCTCCCATTTGTCCAAATGACAGCGTCATCTGCTTCGAATCCTATTAGCAATTTGAAAAACATCCTGCGATATCCGTTTGTTGCTTCTTCTGCATATAAACCATACAAAAAGGTATTCCAAAAGTTCATTGAATTCATTTGCATGATGGCTGCGCACACTTGCAAAATCTTCATTCATTCACTGGGATTTCTTCATGTCAAGGTCACATCCTATATTTTCAGAAGGAACACATTTTGTCCTTTCTGAACTCTCCACACCGTTCAGCTTGACTCTTGGTCCAACAGTAACGATCAAACACTAAGCACAAGGGACTCTCCTCAAGAAGTACTTTCCAGCCTGATCTTCTGTTTCATTATCTCTAGTTGGCCCATGATGTTATGGACGAGGTCTGGCTTGATGAGGCTGAAGTCAAACAAGTTGACCATGTGCAGCATGAAGTTTCTACACAGATTCTTCTCTATAACAGTCTTCCCGTTCTCCTCAATGAATGTCTTGCATGCTGTGCCGAGCTGGCAGTCTGCAATGTACCTGGGAACAAAGAAATAGGAAAGGCTTTGCATTGGAAAGATGTTTCCTTCAGCCAAGTACTTAGAAGAGAGTGGATTGGCCCTCCCTTTGACAGCAAAATATAGTGAGTTTTATGTTGCTTTAAGCAATATCTCAGCAAAATCACAACAAGGGACACCTGACACACTGTGACCATGTGAAGAATCCACATGACAAGCAAACGCTTGAACCACTAGGATTCAACACTAGCCCTTTAAAATTATATTGGCCATGAAAATTATTCTGAAAACTGAATCAGTGAGCGAGCGAGCAAGCGAGATGACATTATTTTGCGTGTTTTTTTCTAACAACATTCCAGTAATGTCGGCAAGAGGGACAAGTAAGAGGGAAGAAGAACTGGAGTGTGTGTGAAGCATCATACTCATGTTTGATGATATGGAGGTTCCATAGCTTCATGAGCTCCTTCTCCCCCTCATTGACATCCGTGAACTCATCAATCATCTGCAACATAACACAACAATATAATGATCTATGACATAACACAACAGTGTGATGATCTGCAACATAACACAACAGTATGATGATCTGTGACAACACAACAGTATGATCATCTGCAACATAACACAACAGTATGATGATCTGTGACATAACACAACAGTATGATGATCTGCAACATAACACAACAGTATGATCTGTGATATAACACAACAGTATGATGATCTGCAACATAAAACAGCAGTATGATCATCTTTCACATAACACAACAGTATGATGATCTGTGACAACACAGCAGTATCATCAGCTGTGACATAACAGAGTGAGTGAGAAAGTGAGTGAGTGAGTGAGTTTAGCTTTAAGCCACACTCAGCAATATTCCAACCATATTCAATAAATAATCGAGTCTGGACCAGGCAATCCAGTGATTCATAGCATGAGCATCAATCTGTGCAGTTGTGAACCAATGACATGTCATTTATGACATAACAGAACAGTATGGCCATCTGTGACATAACAGAACAGTATGATCATCTGTCATAACAGTACAGTATGATCACCTGTGACACAACACAACAGTATGATCATCTGGGACACAACACAACAGTATGATCATCTGACATAACAGTATAGTATGATCATCTGTGACTAAATTAGCATAAAACTGAATGATTTTGCACTATACCAAGGTGTGCCTGCCACAGCCCTTAGCTGAATTAGTTTAAAGTTTCTTTCTATGAACTGTGTTACTCCAAGTTAATACTGGAGGACAAACCCAAAATAAGATGATCTTTTGCACCTTAGATACCTGGATCATCAGTGACTTCAACTATGTAATACAAAGATATATGTGTAAGCTGAAAAAGCAACATACATTTATTGTCTTCTGTCTGAGCCAAAGAGGGTCATTTTCTGCTTCGTTGTCGAAGTCAATCTCCTGAGGTCGGATTGGTGCACAAGTAACCAGGTGATAATACAGTCTGAAACAGCAAAACCAGAATAGGTGAAACACACATAAAATCTCTCTGCCCTTGCCAATCATAAACCTGACTGCATTCACCACACAGCCAGCTGATCATAGTGTATCGTGCCAGTAATCACTACGCACAAATTTTACTTTTTTTTCTCAAGTTGTAACATGTCTCTTACTGTGTGAATGTGCAGTCTCCATCGTAAAACACACATTTATTTTCCACTTCCAGCATTAGATCCAAAGCCAATTTTCTTGCATATCAGAGTACAATAGTGAAGGACGAATACTACATTCAAGTTTAATAATACTGCAAAGTGTTCTAAGCTTTTGAATTGTGTGTTCACTATTCAATGCCACACTACGCAACATTCCAATACATGGCAGTCTGTATATAACTGAGCATGGTCCAGACTCTCCAGTGATCAATAGCATGAACAATGATAAATACAACTGGGATAAATTTGTCAGATCACAATCAAGGCCAAACTTACAGCTGTCCCTAGACAACCAATCTGCAAATAAATGCGTATCCTCACCTATTATGTCCCTGAACAAACTGGCGGTTGATCTGAATGTCATTCTCAGGTTCCATGAACTCTGTGAGTGATGCCTCTGGGCGCTTGGGTCTAAACACAAGGCATCAGCATCGGTGAAATGTTCATCAATTGTCTAGTATACATTGTCCATCACTGTCATATTTAGCCAACCTTGCATTGAGGTCTAATCTGGTGACTTACTGGCAAAAAGAAAGGATCGGTTGAACTGGCGCCGAGTACACCTTACAAGAAGTAGGAAGAGCACATAAATGTGAAAACCCATTTGGTTTGTGAAAGGGAGAGCAGATGTAGGCTTGTGCACATGCAGTGCATGACGATGAAATTGATTGCGTGTGCAGCTGCACATGCCTTGCTCATAAGACTGTCATGCTTCACCCATTGCACTATACTTCCATCATGCACAACTTGGGGCCCCTTCACTCACAATGGCAAGCGCCAGTGGGCGGCACTCACATCATGCTAATTGTCAGGTCAGTGCCCAACTTATCCTTGTTTGCCAGTAAATGATAAACTGTTGAAAAGATCAACCAAACAGGTTGTTAAAACATACTGATTGTAGTGGGTGAGAGAGTTTAGTTTTACGCCACACTCAGAAATATTCCAGCTATATGGTGGTGGTCTGTAAATAATCGAGTCTGTACCAGTCAATCCAGTGATCAACAACATGAGCATTGGGAACCAATGACATCTGTCAACCAAGTCAGCGCAATTGGGAACCGATGACATTTGTCAACCAAGTCATCGAGCCTGACCACCTGATCACGTTAGTCATCTCTTATGACAAGCATAGTTGCCTTTTATGGCATTGGCAAGCATGGGTTGCTGAAGGCCTACTCTACCCTGGACCTTCATGGGTCACGGGTCTTCTGCATAAACAACAATGTCTGAACAAAAATGTCTTAAACATAAATGTCAGCTAACGCTGACACCTTAGTTGATTAATCCATCGAATCTAAATAAAGATTGTGATATCAAAGTTCACTTGGCACCAAAATATGAATGATTTGTTAGACTGTTCTGCAGATGGGCCCTGTGTCAGAGGAAGGGATCTGATCTTAAGATTGACTTTGACGTGAACTCTTTCATTGCCCTCACCTGTACACGATCACATGCGTGACTGGCGTTCTCCTGACTGGGCCATTGCGGCTGAATGCATACCCAATGTGGGAATGAAGATCTTGTGGGTTGCCCACATACGATCCATCGTAACGTTCATTTATTGACACATCAATTCTGGCATCTTTGGAATGAGGCTGAAAAAGACCACAGTTATTGTGTGATGTTTTGAGAAAAAGAAAATAACAAAAAAAAAAAAGAGGATGTTTTCATGCAGGCTGTCTTTAGTCATGCCTGGGTAGGACTCAACCATCTAAAAGTACTTGAATCTATATTTTACTGGGAAAGTGTAATTCCTATATATCCATGTGTTACATCTGAAATCTTTTTTCGTTTTCATAATCTTAACTGTACATTATATTTTAGAACATATTTTTACCTAACATGAACACCTGCCTGATATAGTCAGCATGTCTTCAGTGATCATTTCCAGATCTGGCTGAACAACTTTCCGTGTTTATCAGTTACAACCAGTGTTAGGTTTAAGGCTGCAACAATTCACCCAGACCTGATTCGATTTTCAATACTGGACTCTCGTTTCAATCATATTCAAAGCGATTCTTCATAGAGGGAAAATAAAAATCAGTAACAACTCCCCGAGTCGGCTTTTCTTATCGCTGTCAACTTGGCATGGGTTACTAACAACAACTGTCATTTTATGATTAGACCGGCATCAACCAATTGTGTTCTGCCTAAACTCAGTGCTCCGAAATACTTGAGTTGGGAGTCAAAATGACGTTCTGGCCGTATATAAACAATTTAAAAAGGTTTTCAAATATTAAATCAATCTGGTGATAATGGTTATCAAAAATTGAAACTAAGGTGTCAGATCTGATTTTCAATGAAATGAACTGAACTGTTGCAGCCTCCGCTGTAGTGTAACAACAGGACCAATGAAGATGATGTGATCTTCACGAATAGGTTCACATTAATTATTTCTGAATTTAAAAAAAATGACCAAACTAAACATGCTTCTTTGGAAAAAGATGGAATACTGGGAAGATATATCCAAGACATCACCATGTGACTCACCACATAAAGGAAGTCGAAGCGGGCGTGGTCAAGGCGGAGGTGTTTGAGTAGACTGTAGAGTTGCATGCAGTTTATTGAGCACCATGGACATCGGAGGTCTTCCCTTGCCTCCGTCTGCTGCCTTGTGTTGTTATTGTACAGAAACTGGTAAAATATACGACTTCGCTTCCGGGGGGTTGTTTGATTGGAATCTTTCAACCTGTGGACTGGAGTGTCCTTGTGTTTCCCTGAACAGCAGACGTACATGGATGTAGCAAACAATGTTTAAGTATTGTGCTGGGAGGTTTTCACCTTTGTCCAGTCCACTGACGGAGATTTAGGCCTGCAGCCATAAAAAAACGTCAGGTAACATCAGCTCCTAAATTTTCACATCATGTGCACTTGTTTGGAAACATCATCCAAGAAGTAATGTTTGCTGTTAAGTGTTTATCAAATTCAGCAATATTTCAGTGACATGAAGGTTTGTAAAAATAAGCCTGAACCCGGCAATCCTGTGATTGGTGCAGTTCACAATGTGAAAGTGCAATGATGTCCCACAATCAATATCACAGAACTAGACCACACCATCCATTCAGTACTCTAAAAAGCCTAGAATGTTGAGCCGCACTCAGCAATATTCCAGCTATATGGAGGACGGTCTAAAAGCAGAGATGATGTTGACAGTTGTTCATAAACCACAATCAATTTCATTGATAGTCAAAGGTGAACACATCCTACCCAACAGGTGACACTTGATAACCCACATGCAAAGGTTAGTCAATTGCTCACTTAAAAAAAAAAACCCACAGGAACCAGTATTCGCAGTAAGGTTTGTACGAGGGTGTACAGAAAAAAAATTATAAGTATGTGATCCAAATCTTTTGTGTGTGAAATTTTCATTACAATCCTGAATCATTTCAAAATGATTTTATATGTTGCATTTTTTAGGTACTTTGTAAAATTAATTCGACAGGAATCCATGCATCAAAAACATGTGTTTTTATTTTTTTTCGTGAAAAATGCAGGTTTCTGCATTAACGCAAACACTGGGAACATACTGTACAAGTAAAAAATGGGAATTCCATCAAACATCATTTTGTCACAGATACAACAATTTGGAAATGCTCTCCACTTCTACCACCATGTTTTGAAAGGTTTGCTGATATGAATGGTGTAAAATTGTTCAAACAATTTTTCAGCTAGGCTTGTATGATGCACTTTGAAATCTTGGAAACCATATGTTTGAATGGCTGCTGTTGCTGGACTATCACAAGAGAATGAAACAGTTGACAATCTGAAGTTTTCATTCAACGTCAAGTTCATCGGAAAGTGTTGTAATTCTATAGACAGTACGTAATAACTGTCCTGCCAATATAATCAAGTCTAGATCTGAAGAACCAATAGCAAACAAAACAAACAATATCAGGCAGTCACACCTTGTTCTAAGCCTATCTGAATACAAGTCAGCTCTTGCACTACAAGCGGTCTCTAGGAACATATCCTGGGATGTGAGGAACAAATGACTGCCCAGCCAAGTCATGCTTGTTAACATCATCTATGGATACAAATACATACAAATTAATGGCTGACAACTTCTTCTTTATTGCATCCATAAAGTTGTATGATTCATTCTTGTCTCACCAACTCCTACAATGCTGGGCAAACAATGATTAATGCACCACATGAATTCTAGCTGCCTACCTGAGTTATCGTTATCCAGGATATGGTTAGCGAGCTGGTTGTTGTTGATGAACTCTTCCTGAGCTGCCTTCACACTTGCATGGTCCTCTGCACCCTGAGCAGTCTCTGTCCAGCGTAGGCTGAACTTGAGTGTTGGACATTTGTTAAAAACCTCAAATGGTCCCACTGCCTGTGTATGGAAACATCAACATCATGATATGATTGTTATAACACTATGTGAGAGGGTTTGGAGACGTTGAACAGTATTTCATGAAAGCTGAACGTGATGCCTTACAGGCACCATGCTGGTTCGTGGCTCCTTCTCTGTGCACCAACTTGTGATATGCAAGACAGGGCCCAGCTAACTTCTGGTAAAAGATTTCTGGTAATAAGTGTATATTCGTGTTCTGGTTCCAAACAGATCGCCTCTAGTGTACAACTGTTCTTGGCTGTCACGACTGTTGACAGTTGTGAAAATTACTGTCATCTGACAGCCATGAGATCATTCGAAAAGGTATGAAACATTGTTGTTCACTGGAAGTACAAAACAATGTAAGATGTACAGACCCTACTTTCGAGGAGAGGTATGAAACCGATGAACCAAAAATATAATCAGACCAAATCTGAGTTCAAAACCTTTGACCACTTAATTGGGGCATGTCTGTGGAACATAACTCTGAAGAGGAAACTGCTACACCTTATAGCAAACTGTGCTCCAAATTGTGGATCAGTGAGTGAATTTAGTTTTAACTTTCATTTAAATTTGTCAAAAAAAACTTAGCATCTGATACTGAAAAACAATGATGGTGAAAGGAGATGATAGTTGGACAGTGAATGAGTGCATGAGTGACTTGAGTTTTACGCTGCACTCAGCAATATTCCAGCTATATGGCGATGGTATGTAAATAATCGAGTTTGGACCAGACAATCCAGTGATCAACAACATGAGCATTGATCTGCGCAATTGGGAACCAATGGCATGTATCAACCAAGAAAGCGAGTCTGACCACCCGATCTCCTTAGTCACCTCTTACGACAAGCATAGCCACCTTTTATGGCAAGAATGGGTTGCTGAAGGCCTTTTCTACCTGGGACCTTCACGGGTCTGATAGTTGGACAGAAGTGCATCATTCTTCTTTGGTATATGATACAATATCTAACATGTGTATTCTATGCTTAATGGAGAATAGACAAATCATTATTACAGATGTAGAGTGATAGTAATCTCTTTTAAAGAGGTACTGATTTGATTTTGAGAAAAAACAATGGACCAGGCACTGTTACCTTTCCATCCATGACTGTCTCCCATGCTGCCTGTCCTTTAGGAAGAGGTTGGGAGCCCAGGTCCTGTAGGGCCACCTCGTAGTCTCCATCAGTGAGCAGACAGCGTCTGTGCTTATCATATATGACTAGTTCGGCCCCATAATGGAGGGAGTCTTCATCATGGGAGAATGTTTTGCCATTTTTCCTACGCTTATGAGGTGGTTCATCTGTAAAGAAGGAGCACATCATCAATTACTTAAATTACATATTGCAAACATTTATACATTTAAAAAATATGGTTCCCTTTCATGTCTTAACTCCCATATTTGGTAACCATGGCGATAAGGACTGGCAAATTAAGGTGATGATTTATTTATTAAGGTGATATCTTCCATATTCTTTTTTTTTTTTGGTCTGAGTCTCTGAGTGTGTTTTGTTTCAAGTTGCTTTTAGCAATATTTCAGCAATATGACAAAGGACACCAGAAATAGGTCTAAGAAATTGTGCACATGTGGGGAATTGAACCCTGGTCTTTGGCGTGATGAGTGAATGCTTTAACCATTAGGCTACCTCACAGACCCTACATCTTATTGAAAGCAATGGCAATAAACGTCTTAATATTTCCTAAATTACAAAATTGCACTTGTACAAAGTTATGTTACTAGGCTTCATTAGAAAATGGAATATTTTTCTTTGATGTTACACACTGTCCTACAACTTCAAACCTGACCAACACTAGCAATCTAGTCTAGCAGGTAACTTACACCAAGAGGGTATAGTTTAAGTTGTAAGACAAGATCAAGTTAAAACCTGGCTGCAGCTTACTACCGACAAGGTACAAGGTTAGAGTCAGGGAAAACCAATGGTTGACAACACGAGGGTACACTCAACCAGGGCATAGTCAAAACCTGATCCTGTGATTGTCACAACCCATCAGGATAGCATCAGCAGGACCCATAGTGATCGGGTACACACTACCAGGGCACAGTCAAAACCTGATCCTATGATTGTCACAACCCATCAGGATAGCATCAGCAGGACCCATATTGTCAGGGTGCACTCTACCAGGGCACAGTCCCCACCTGATCCTGTGATTGTCACAACCTATCATGTGATTTACAGTCACAACCTGGTCCTGTGATTTAGCTAGAATTCAAAAACAGGTATCCTTGCAGACAAACATGGAAAAGGTATTTCGTGAAAAATGCATCCACATATAGTTTGTGATTTCAGAAGATTAAAGGTTTGTTACACTGCAGTGAATGCAATACTGAAGTAATAAGCATTAATGAGAATATCTCTTCACTGATGAACTTGTGTTATCAGAGTTGAGAGACATGAGAAGTGAGAAGAGAGAGTCTCAGATAAATCTCTTCAAATGAACACCAAGAACCACTTCTTTCCCGGCATCCCCTCAAGGGTCATCCACTTGACATTCTACAAACTCTGTTGTATCTTCAAAGCTCACCTGAATCATACAAATCTCCATTACAGACACCATTGGGGAGATGGCGGCGGACAGGGCAGACTACTTTGATGACCAGTACATAGGAGCGGACGGCATGACCATTATTGTGATGAAAATTGTCATGACCTATTGTCAGTGTGTTGGCAGGAGAGATGTCAACATCAGGGTTGAGGCTGACCTTGACCTTTCCCAGGACTGTTTGCATTACGGGAGATGACACATCCTACAACAAAGGGAGAAACAAACCCTTATTTCAGTTGAACAGATATACAATGTATGTTTAATTCAATTTTACAATGGTAGGGTCTTTTAAGCATAAAGTTGGTTACAGATTAATATTTTCTGATTATAACAGGATACAACATAGCCTTGATATTAAGTGAGTGAGTTCACTCAGCACAATATTCCAACTCTAAGTCTGTAAATAATCAAGTTTGGACCAGACAATCCAGTGATCAACAACATGAGCATCGATCTGCGCAATTGGGAATCGATGACATGTGTCAACCAAGTCAGCGAGCCTGACATCCTGATCCTGTTAGTCGCCTCATATGACAAGCATAGTCGCCTTTTATGGCAAGCATGGGTTGCTGAAGACCTATTCTACCCCGGGACCTTCACGGGTCTTGATGTTAAGTAAGAGATTGGCAATGCTTGACTGCTTCAGTCCACACTCCAGTCCATTTGTCTCAAAAGTGAACTGATGAATTGGAATCTAACTCGAAAAGTAATAAACATAAAATGCTCAATGAAATGATCATTAAATTCTCAATGAAAAATGCTGATCATAATCTAAACATCAGTCCAAATCTGAGGTTTTAGAAGCATGTACACCCTATAGTGTTTCCTCCAGAGTGTTTTAGAAGGGCGCTGCAACCTGCCCTTTTCTTCTTGCGCCCTGCCCCTTTTTACTGCGCCCTGCCCGGTACTTGCTAGTTGTGACAGAGTACAGGAACAGACTGAAAGTCAGCAACTGTAACAAGCATCTCATGATCAGCCTAAACACTGACAGCCACAATGACACCTACTTGGAAGCTGTTGTGAAAAGCTTCCTTAGAAAAAACCAAAGGAGACTGTACGTTAATAATACATGAGGCTCAATCTGATCATTTTGTTGTGGGTTTTACTGTGGTTTGTGCCCTTTTCAAACGAGGGTGGCCTTTTCCGTAGAAGCTTCAACCTACCCTTTCCGTGGTCTGGAGGAAACACTACCCTACATATAAAAAAGCTGTTTATAATCTGTGTTTCATTGAGTATTGTAAACCAAAAGTCACTGTGTTCTGTAAACTGACTGGTTGAAAAACATGATCAATTGGTATCCGATTCCTGGACACTACAAGACTATTCGCTGCGTATTGACACGTAGAAACATCATGTAATTTTCTGAATAAAATGGATACTTTATACTTATCCTGACTCATGCTTAATTGCTTATCTCCTTTTCCTGGCAAAGGTAGCAGAACACATGAAATCCTTTAAAGTTCCCTTCTAAAAGAAGTGGACGTAAACTTCACACTCACCCATGAATTACTGTTGTCAGCTGATCGGCCATGATACTAACTTTCTCCTAAAATTGCCCGACACGAGAACATGAGAATTCAGTGTGACAGTGAGGGCTTTCGACATGAGTCAGGATAAGTATAAAATATCAATTTTATAAAGAAAATTACATATTTTTCTTAAACCTGACTCATGCTTAATTGCTTACAGAATCCGACGGAAATGGAGGTGGGTCAGACCATGCTGGATTCTGCTGGCTGTTCCAAATTACATCCAGTAATTCCCCCCTAACGTGGGAACTTGTAACGGCGATAATTCAGTCCTATTCTTCTAACATTCACTGTAGATTTTGAGGGGGATGAAGTCCAGTAGAACTCATCTTCCGTAGAAGGCCTCGTTGACTGGCACGTGATGACATCAAAAGTAACCAGCGTCCTGCTAGTTTCTGATGCAACTAAATGTCAAGATATCGCAATCAAGACTAGTTGCGACCCTTCTTCATGTACAAGTATCTTCATTACGAGTACAGGGTCCTAATCACTCATGCTAGTCCGTTCAAGACGTGTGCATGGACTTTCCACCATTATACTCCGCAGAGCTTCCACAAGTCATGTGATAAATTGGGTGAGTGAAGTCATAGCCTTCGGGGAAATGTTAGTTGCTGAGCAATGACAAGTGGCCCAAACTGATGAATGCCAGTGACGTCCTCCGTGGCTCTCTCTCGCAGGTAATGTTTGACTTCCAAAAACAGCTCTCCATTATAGTAGATAATTTCCATGTAGCACTAGTGTAGAAGCTAGGGCCCTGACTTCATGCGGGTTAGAGGCTCGCGAAGGGTCTAATCCTGCTGCTTTATATGGTCTGAGTGTGACAGCTCTGATGCACACTGAGATAGTGTTGTGGGACACTACCGTACGTGTCTCAGTAGATATAGAGATAAATAGGTGCTTGAACCGCTGTCTTCTCGACTTGGTACGGGCAATGTATATCTTCAATGCTCTGAATGAACATAATGCTAATTCTTGTGTATCATGAGGTAGCAAGATTGAAGACAAGGCCGGTATAAGGAAAAGTCTATCCGGTTGATTGTTTGCGATGAAATCCCATCGTAGACCCAAAAGAGCTGCTTCTTGGTGACTTGTATCCAACTTGGTTCGATAAAGACTAGAGCATGAATTTCTGACATTCTTGCAGCTGTAGCCAGGGCAAGTAAAAATAGCGTCTTTTGAGTCAGCATTTCAATTGAAGTTCGATTGAGTGGCTCACACGCATCACTTGTAAGATGTTAGAGTACAACGTTTAGGTCCCAAGCTGGAGCTCTAAATCTGTGTTGCTGATCTTTTAACTTGAATGAGCGTAGTAAGACAAGAAGCTCTGGTACTTTTGTCAGCTTGGTCCCTGTTCCCATGGTGACGACTGAGCTGAGAGCTGCCAAGTATGTAGACAATGTAGAGCCTTTCAGACCTCTGGAATGATGTAAATCAGATAAATAATCTGCCATTTGAGGAGGAGTCGCTTTCTTCACCAAAAATCCCTTTTTCCTGGCGTACGCCTCAAATCGTTTCCACTTGTCATTATAAAGTGTCTTTACTCTTCTATAAGTGTTGGAAACCAATCTCTCGTTGGCCAGTAGGGCGCAACCAAAATCAGTTGTAACCCCTTCGTTTGTCTGATTTTCTTGCTGACTTTCGGTAGCAGTACTGGAGGGGGAAACACATACGCGTTTAGTCCTTCCCACTGAGTGCTGAGAGCGTCTGTTGCCCAGGCTAAGGGATCTGGTACTGGTGATGCAAAGGTTGTTGTCTGTTTGTTGAACCTTGTTGCAAATAGGTCTATTTGCGGTGATCCGAGTGCCTGACTGATTAGTTTTAAAACGCTTCCCAATGCCGCATCCATTCTGTTGGGGCTGGATGAAGAGGACGGGATAGGGCATCTGCCATGATGTTGCAGACTCCTGGTGTGTGACATGCTTTTACTTGAAGGTTCAGACTGTTGACTTGGTTGAAAAGTTGAAACGTCAGGTGTAGTAGAGAGAGTGATCTCATTGACCCTTGTTTGTTTATGTAAAAAGCTACTGTTGAGTTGTCCATGTGGATCATTTATAGCTTGTCTCTCAGTGCTATCGACCAGTGGTGGATTGCATGAATGACCGCTTTCATTTCCAGCTGGTTGATGTGAAGAGCCTGTTCCTCTATGTTCCAGATACCGGCTGCTACCTCGTTTCCTAGATGAGCTCCCCATCCTTGTAGAGATGCGTCTACATAAAGGTGGTTGTTCAATACCGGCTCTAACATATAGGTTCCTGCGCAGACATTCGATCGGCGAGTCCACCACAGGAGAAAGGGTTTCAAACTGTCTGGGAGCGGAATCTGACCTCTGTTGTTGTGATGAAGATTCAAGAAGTGTTGTAACGGACGCAACTGCAGTCTTCCTCTTCTGGTCATATCTTGCGCTGACATGAGGAGACCTTGTAGACGCTGCCATTCTTGAAATGTCAAAGGAGAGAGTAGAGCTTGCATTATCATTTCTTGAACCTTGACCCACTGGTCCTCTGGAACTACAATCTGATTCAATGTAGTGATGAAACGAATCCCGAGGAATTTGATATCTTGTTGAGGTTACAGTTCCGACTTTTGGTGATCAGTTGTGTTAGTAGCCTGATTGTGAAGTCTAACTATAGTCCGAGTTGACTTTTCTCTTGATGTGCTCGTATGCCGTCATCCAGATAAAAAGCGCTGCGTAGCCCCATGAGGGGTAGATAGTCGACGATAGGTTTGGTTACCCAAGTAAATAGCCATGGGGCCGAAGATAGTCCAAACGGTAGAACCCTCCATTGGTAGTGCTTACCGTTGAAAAGGAAGCACAGATATTTCCAGGATTCTCGATGAATAGGGATATGCAGGTATGCATCTTGTAGATCTATGCTGGCTAGATAGTCTGCTGGTAGAACAGGCAGGTGGGCAAGGTGCACGTGTGAAATTGACACATGTGATTTGCTTGGCATTCGTGATTGCAGTACCTGAAACAATGAGATTATCACACGACGCTAAGTCAATTAGTTGCAAAGGATTTAACTTTTTTTCAAAACGAAGGTGAAAGGGGCAGGCCTCAATATGCTTTGGCCAAGTATCGTTTACGAACTGCACGTGCTGCTGGGATGACGGAAGGGAAGTTAAAAACTGTCTTGAAAAACTGTGCCGATTCAACCTTCACTGACACAAATGAGGGGACCGTCTCAAAACCCACATGATGTGAGAAAGTTGATTCATTTCAACAACAGCTGGTTAGAAATGCCATTAAGTCTCTATATAAACAAAATACCTTTGTCTCTCTGCGTATTCTGAAAAGGCATATGGAAACAAATCATTCTTTGGTCATTTCAAAATATCAGCTATGGAAGTTGCTTCACAAATTTGGTTTCCGTTACAAAAAAGTAGGCTCAGAAAATAGATGTGCACTGTGAGAGAGGTCTGATATTGTTCGACTAAGAAGCCAGTACTTACGCACAATTCGAAAGAAACGTACAGACGGTTACGAGCCTGTATATTTGGACAAAACATGGATAAATGCCTCCCATACGACAGGGACACAATGGTTCGCTAGCTCCTCTTCAGAGTCCTGTGCCAGAAAATTACCACTTGTCAAGGGAGAGCGACTGATTGTGCGCCATGCTGGTTGCAAGAGTCGGGGACTCCTACCTGGCTGCTCCCTAGTCTTCAAGGCCTAATCAAAAGACAACTGAGACTATCATACCGAAATGAACGGGATGCTTTTCTTAGAATGGGTACATAATCAATTGGTACCAGCACTACCCCGCAAAAGTCTGATTGTCATGGATAACGCCCCATATCATGACGTTCAAATACCTAATACAAAGGCCCCAACATCTAACAGTAAGAAGGGGGACATGATAGAATGGCTGCGAAAAAAAAAGCACTATCGTATCCAGAAAAAGTAAGCAAACCTGTTCTGTATGACACCATAAAGTCAAATAAAACCACACCTGTCTTTAAGGTTGATGAGTACCTTACAGAACATGGTCATTCAGTTTTGCGATTGCCACCCAATCAAGCCAGTCGTCATCAGGGTAGACTGTGACGACAGCGACACCAATTCGGACAACAGTGTCTTCTGAAAGTGGCAACACTGACTCCCACTGAACATCTCAAGTGGTAACCAGATAACGGCTTTTGAGATGACCCCATCTTCACAACACACGCTTGTGGCTTGTTGATTACCTGGCTGTTCTACCAGCAAGTGCACCCCTGCCCCCTCGTACAAAACAGCGAATGGTGACAAGAAAATGATGATTGTTTGTTAAACAACTTTTCTTTTTCATTGGGGTGTCCCAAATTAGACACATAATCAGAGCTGGTCTGTCGATTTCATGTCGATGTGCAAAATTTTGTTTTGTTGCAATTATTAGATTTTGTGTTAGTGCGCAATTCATCGGTCTCAAATTGAATTAAACGGACTGTAGATAAAGACACAACAATCACAGATTTGTATAATAATAATAATATCTATATACAAGCCAAATACTACATACAACACATATTTAGTTAAAAAAAACAAAAGAATGAAAAACTTATTGACGTATGCGGGACCCAAGGAGCCTCCAGCCGCCCTCGTCAGGCGACAGGGAAAGAGTGATTATCATGGCAGCTGACCATGTGCGCAGGAGGGTAGGTAATTCATGGGCGAGTGAATTTTACGTTCGCTTTTTTTAAGAAGGGAACTTCAATGGATTTCAGGTTTTTCACTACCTTTGCCAGGAAGAGGAGATAAGCAATTAAGGATAAGGAAAAACATAAACAATTGTTTTGTTGTGTCTTCAGCAGTGGTGACGTCATTCAAATCATGTCACAAATGAGCAGCTCCAGATGCTGCCACAGGAACCAGCTGAAATGGCCAACTGATGACTTTTCACTGCTGTACTTGTACTCGTACTCGTACTCGTAAACGAGTGTGGACAGTAAAGCCCTTTGGTTTACTTTTTTGTTTACAATTTTGATAGACATCATGTGCTGGCCAATTTCCGGGTGTTATTGAGTATCTGAAGCATGGGAATATTTCATTTGAAACCTCCGGCTGACGTCGTCAGTTCCAAATGTATTCCCCTGCTTCAAATACTCAAGAACACCTGGCCAACACATGATGCTTATCTCCTAATTATATGTTTATAAGTTTTAAGAGATAGATTCCAATACACTGGTCTGTTTGGGGGTCAAACAGACTTACAATATTGTGTCAGTCTTAGTGACAAATGTTATCATGGTTATTAATAAAAGATACCCTTTCCCCAAAAAATGCTTTCATTCATATGCAAAACAACTTCAACTTCTTGGAGTAAGAAGTAGCAGAATAACTGATAGTTAATTATGTTATTCCAAATCAATCCTGATTTCTGAAAAATTCACTGCAAAAATCTTTACAATGCCTTCAAAATAATAACAAAACTCTTGATATCTAAAATTTGTTTACCAATAATCCAACAAACATGGAACAAAAACACGAAGTGGTTGACAAACCTTCCTCTTCTTGTGACATATTTTCAGCAATAGTATCTCAACATCAGCAGTATCATTGTCACTTGGAACTGGAACAAATATCAAACCACTGTAGGCATACGAGATTAATATTACAACAACCAAATTGACCAGAAAATGAAAACAATGTTGTTGGGATAATGAATGTGCCGATTCACCATAAATAGATATCTGTGTTAGTATTTGTAACTAGTGTCCACTCTAAAGCAGGATAGAAAGGAATATGAAATTGAACTTACTCCCAGGGTCCGCAAATCCTTTAAAAGTTAAATTCATGAACTCTGACTTGTAGCTGAAAGTTCAACAAAATACATTTCATAATTCCAAGTTATTTCATAAATAAATTCATAAAATTGTGCATTACAAATTGTTGAAGTTATTTTAATACCAATTGCAATCAGCTAAAATGACTAAGTGAGCTCAAATACTGAACTCAACCCTAGACTAATAGCAGAACAAATGGAATTATTATGGCATTAAGGTAAACTAATGTTTTTGTCGTAACACATGCCATTACTGAAACTTGAGTGACTGACATGTACAAGTAACACTGCAGTGAACTGATATCTCATTAGTGTGGTATTGTTTGTGTTACTCGAATTATACTTATTGCTTTTATCTCATTATCAACAAAAACACATAAAAACACAAAATAAATAAATAAATAGAAAAAAAATAAAAATAAATAAATAAATAAATAAATAAATAAATAAATAAATAAACAGACATTGTCTCCCTCTCAATCAAAACTTAACTTACTTTGTTATTTGTGCCTCCCTCCGCCGTTTAGCTTCAACTCGCGACAATAATGAGTCAATTTTAAAGGTTTTCCTGTAATAAAGAAAATAAATTTGTTTACGTCTGATCCAAGTTGAATAAACCTGTGTCATGTCATTCAACATAATGATCAATGCTATACTCTGAAAGCAAAACATCCGCATGTGACATACAATAACAACAATGCGGAAGTAAATAGTCTTGGCTCTGCAAGTGGCCATGCGTTTTCTATTTTTAGCACCACGTAAGAGGGACCATTGCATGATCAGATCGTTACTGTCAGCAGTTGTATTCTCTTTCGAACTTACATTGCCGACTAGGTAATCGCATCAAGGTATATTGGTCATACATTTACTACAACATATTTCCAATCCAATGTCAGCGTTGTGGACAACATAAAGGCATGCTGAATTAGCTATTAATTCCATAACGACGAGCCCTCCCTAAACATGGCGCCGAAAGGCAATACTACCCGATAAAGATAGTTCATGCCTCTAAACCACAACGCCTTTATACACAAAAACGACACAGTGGCGATATGGTTTAAGTGAAAACGGAATCTATCTGATTGCAAGAAAGCTCGATTTCCCGCTTTTACCATAATGTATTACAGAAGCAGGTGACTTTAAATTTAAAGGTCACATGCAACCAAAAAATCAAGCATAATTAAAACACATTTTTCACTTATTCATGACATATAATATACATTGCTGCTTTTAAAAAAAACAAATAAACAAAATTATAAGCGTACAATCGCGATTCAAAAGTGCAATATTTTGTACTTGGGCTTACTTCCCCCGAAACGAAGCCCTCGGGAGACCGAACCCAGTCATAGCGGGTGGATATGCACTCAAGTGTAACGACGGCTTCCGATTGGCTCTTCAATTTGCTGATATGCTGAGGGTTCATTGTGTGTACAGAAAGATGATCTGTTTGATGGGCATGTTAGAAGTATAGCCAGTCACCAGAAAGTAAGATTCTTTATGGATAACAACTTCTTTTTGTGTACTTGATGCGTCGTTTCAGTATGGATTCATATACTGTTGTCAAACAAAATCATATACACTAAAAGAAGTCGTTATCCATGAAGAATGTATATAGAGATGTTGGGTTTGGAAAATACATGTTCTCTGAATTTTCGTTCGATCCAATCAAAAATTATCTCAGCAGAGATGGTGAACTGGAAACTGTCGTTCGTCCAAGTACAAAGCAGGACTTGAAGCTGACAAGAGTTTGCACCATTTTCCGTTAGATCCAGTCATCCGAAAAAAATGAATGTAGTTTCTTTGCAACCCACAGACATAAAAACATGTCATGTGTATCACACGTGCCTAGTTACATAATGTGGCTGACACGGGACTCGGGTGCACGAGTCATAAATCATCTTATTTTCTTTATGTCGTATAGTCTGATAGGTGTTAAGTTCAAATCGCACGTGGTCAATGATTGAAGCTGTGTATTGCATGTTGTCTTAGCAGACGGGCAGGCAGACATATAGGCGTGAATAATCCAGACACTGAGCTTTCTCTGTGACAGAGACTGCTTACGAGTACATTATTTACTTGTTTGTGTACACAACATTAGACAACTGCTCACAACCTCAGACGCTGGGCATGCATACTGTTTCAAGCTCCATGAACCTATTCACTGCGCATGCGTAATGGACGCAGCGCAGCACAGCCATTGAAACCAGTTTTCCCCCCAGCGCTGGGGGGAATTTAGTGAAACGTTTGAACTCCGATTTCGCGGGCTTTTTTTTCATCGCGATTTTTTCAACTTTATAGGTTGAATTGGCATTTTTTATGATTTGTTTCGGTAAGTGCATACCGAAAGGTACCAGAATCTGCAAAGTTGTGTTTTACGTTGCATGTGACCTTTAAATAAATAAATAATAATAATAAAAAAACCAGAAATTTTAATCGAATGCAACAGTGCTTGCTTAATCAAAAACACACTGGATTGTGGACATACTTCAATAGACATACACATAAGCTGTCAACTAATAATGAATCATCTATGCCCAGGTAAACATAGTTCAGTAATTCAGGTATGTGATTCTTTAACAATCAATGAGAATGATGCACTTCTGCCCGACCATTACAAATAAAGCTTCTTCGATGGCGTAATACACATGTTCAATGTACTGATAGATACGCGAAGCATAAGGATTTTGATCTTAATCAAGATCACGACAGTTCTAATTGCGGTGCACCATTAAGCAGTCCGCATACATAACCCTTGTCCGCTGAGCTGACAGGACTGTCAGAGACGAACATTATCCGGTAACACTGCTGCGACCGCAAGCGCGAGGATTTCAAGGTCGGTGACAGTTTGAAGAAAAAATCCAATATTGACACATATCCACTAGGCTGAATAAGGCTGTAGGCAAGAGACGGAAAAAAAGGCTTGCGTGTTACGAGGGCCTGCGACGCTTTCGTTGTACCTGCTGACTGACTGAATGTAAATAAATAAACAGCCTCTGAAATAGTTGCCGATTGTTAGGGTTGTTTTGATCATTACTCACACACATTAGTTTTCTCTGTACAGTCACACGTGGCAGTTCCATGGAGATATCTCAAGCAGTGTAGTCAGTGAAACCCCAAAAATATTTTCAGGGTAATTACGGCCGTAATTACGGTTTATGACCGTGCAGTGAGTGAATTTAGTTATACGCCGCACTCACCAATACTTCAGCTATATGGCGGCCGTCTGTAAATAATCGAGTGTGGACCAGATAATCCAGTGATTATTATCACGAGCATCGATCTGCGCAATTGAGAACCGATGGCATGTGTCAACCAAGACAGCGAGCCTGACCACCAGATCCCATTGGTCGCCTCTTACAAGCATAGTCACCTTTTATGGCAAGAATGGGATGCTGAAGGCCTATTCTACCCTGGACCTTCACGGGTCACAGTATTCAAACTCTACTGCGGTGGTGGACACGGATACAGAAATAACATGGGTGTTACTGTTTATTTCGTAGGTTTGAACACAACTAAACTGTGATTTGTTAAATGCCCTATCGTTTGCACAACTTTTATTTTTAACACTCTGTAAAATCATTCGAAGTAGATAAGCACACGAGAGAATCACGTTTACCCAATGAAATTTCGTCATAGTCAAAACGTACCTTTCTATTGCAAGCAAAATAAATATACCATGCAAACGAGACGTACTCTCCACAGGTTCGCGTACACAATTTGTGTTAAGCGCTATGTACCATTCACCTTTTACTTCTTTTATGTAACTGGTATGCTAGATAATTGATAAAGGGATTTTCAATGTCTGTGCTCTTCTTGAAAGTTACTATATTTACTTCACCCAAAGCAACACACGTGTAAATGCATCTTCCCGTTTAGAGGGTGCTGCAGTTAGCTGTTGCCACGCACTCATTGTTTACCTTGCAAATAGAACACTTAAATCTCTGAATTTCATTTAACATGGGATAAAAATTGTTTCGCAGTTTCAAATCGTTATTCTTGGTTTGCATTACAAGGGGGTACACACATTAAATGTAACACCGTGAACAAGTGGAGGTGGTCTAAGTTAACGGTTATCACATGCCGCCCGTACATTTTTTCACTGTTCCAACTACTGCACTTATCCCCGTAAACTACGATCGTTTGCTAAACAACTTTTAGCCCGAGTTGAAAACAACTTTGTGATTAAATGTTTCATTGGCAAGGTGAAGTTATGAGGATTCGCAATCGTAATTTCACTTGATCTGATTTATATTTTTCTTTATAGCGAATTTCGCAGAAAACGGACTGCAAGTCATAACATGTTTAAAAAATTGTTGATAAAGTTATTTTGTTTTGCTATTTTACTAGTAGATATGGTATTCTGGACAATGATTATGGGGCCAAATTTAAAGGCCTAGCTGGGCAAAATACGGTAATTTTCATATTTGTTAAATCTACACACATGTATATATAATGACGCATAACAAGCTAAGGCGACATAATCTCCCACCACATATCATCAAATTAAACTCAAAAAGTAATGAAAATGAAGGTAGAAGTTTGAGATGAAGTTAAATGAGCCTTCCCAAGATGAAGCTTGGTGATGAATAAGAAAATCCAGCGACCAGTTCTTGAGATATCGTGTTGACAAGCTTAACATGCAGGGGAACATGCTGAAATCATAAAAGTGTCTCCGTGACCTTGAACATTAAGGTCAACCAAATCTACTGGGCCCTGCACCTTCCCTAGATGAAGCTTGATGTCGAATGTGAAGATCCAGAGAAAGGGTCTTGAGGTATCTCGCTGACAAGCTTTATATGCTGCTCAACATGCTGAAATGTTCAAAGTGTCGCCATAACCGTGGAAATTATGTGAAGGTCACCAAAATCGACCGAGCCCTGCACCTTCCCAAGAATAATCTTGGTCTTGCATGTGAAGAAAATCCAGTAAATGGTTCTTGAGATACCTTGCTGAAAAGGGTGAAAGGTTAAAGTCCCCTTGTGACCTTGAAATGAAGGTGAAGGTCACCAAAACCTGAATGAGGTCCGTCTTTTACTGTGATAAACCTTGGCACCAAAGAATCGAGTGAATGGTTCTTCAAATATTCCAATTCGTACGAACGCACGGACGGAGCCTAATACTATAATCCACGCTTCACGCAAAACGCGGGGCGGAGGATAAAAAGCAAAGAAACTCACAAACCCATTCTATTTCGGCGGTTACTTTTTAAACGGGATAAATACTCTGTCATGTAACAATCAAACTAGGTCTACAGTGTGATGAGCAAACACAACATCCATTTGACCTCACATCCTAACGTTCGGGGTACATTTTCATAATCAATTCAGGATTTCACATCTCAGTTTAGTTTGGGGGTGCGTGTGGCATCAGAAATAAACACCAGCACTTACACGGCCCCAATATATGAGATTTTTATTGACATTATCCAAGGAGAATGACACGAAAAGGGTATTTTGAAACCTACCTTATCAACAGTTTCAAAACACCCCTAAGATATTCGGGTTACAATTTGTCTTCAGTAACTCGTGCTTGTCGTAAGAGGCGACTAACGGGATCGGGTGGTCAAACTCGCTGACTTGGCTGACACGTCATCGTATCCCATTTTCGTTGACCGATGCTCATGACGTTGATCACTGGATTGCTTAGTCCACACTCGATTATTCACAGACCACCGCCATATAGCTGGAACATTGCTGAGTGCTGCGTTAAACATCTAACCACGCTGAACAGACAGATCAAATTACCAAAAGGGAGATCGGTATTAACGGTCAACGCCTCTTTTGATAAAATATGGTTCAAGATCCAACATACGATCTCCATGACGTTGGAGCTACGATCTTGTAAGATATGTAACGTAACCCGAATAGAACTAAAACATAGATTTACTCTCGTTTTATAAGTTTATAAACAACGAGCACTACACAACGGCATTCCCTGGCAATCAAGATTTATTGTTTTATAGCCGATTACTGCCTTGGGTGTCATGAACGTAAAGCTACATTTGGTAATTCGTAAAAAACATATTTATACACGCATAAATCGTCAGGTAAAATACACCCATTTAACAAAACCAGCAAGATCTATTCAAATTACGTCATCTATAGTCTGAGACGAGTCATGTTCACTGACGTTGGCAAATCCATACCTCCATGAAATAAAACCATGGCAATACATCGAATCACGCATGTTAAATTGAATGGGACGGAATAAATGAAAACACGCTGTACGTTGCAACAGATGTCTTGTTTCTATATACCCATCTGTGTAGCACTGTATCGGCGTGTACAAAATGAACATCTTGTTATCCTTCTTACAGAGCACTTTTTCCTGCTATCTGATAATTACATACCAAAGATTTGAAACCTGAATTCTATTTCTGCTTAAGTGATACGAGATCCCAAAAGAGTACATACACATTCTAAGTGTTTACTTGAGACTTCCCTCGAACTGCAATGTTCGCGTTAACCTCAGGAACCTGTGTTTTTCACGAGGAAAAAAATACGTGCTTCCCTGAACGTATGGATTCTGATATAATTAATTTTAGAAAGAACCTTTAAACAGCGACTAAACCAAACAATACATTTTGAAATAAAATATTCACATTTTCTTCTGCAAGCACTCGTTCAAAACCTACCGCGAACACGGAACTGAAACCATGCGATAAGGGCCATGTGAGTATGATATAACAGTAAATTTGTGGATATATCAGATGTGCACCTCAAATGCTTGAACCATATATGGACTCGAACTCGGTACTCTGGGTGGAGTAGAGATTCATTAGCCACGAGACTTTCCCCGCCATTTTCAGAATGTCAGAAGTACATTAAAATCGGACTGAAAAGGTCAGCTTAACTGGTAACTGGGTGTCGACACCTAAGTAGCCAATCCCAATGATGGCCGACTCTTCAAACGGGTCAGTGAGTTTAGTTTCATGCAATTTAAAGACAATATTCCTGCAATATCACGGAGGTGGACACCAGAATTAGTACCCATTTGGGGAATCGAACCCAGGTCTTCGGCGTGACGAGCGAACGCCTTAACCATTAAACTTCCCCATCGGCCCTAAAACTGGTCCGGCAGTATAAAGTTGTTCATAGTACAGAAGCTATACGAATTGCTATATATCTCGGGTTCGTTTGCAACAGGAAGCCATCGCCAAACTGTTTCGAGTCTGCAACTGTCGTACGTTTTAGGCTCAAGAATGGGACTTGGTATAGGCGATACTCCAAGAGCCCATTCAGTTTCTTGAGCGCCGCCAGAATATAAACTGAAAGGTTTTCCTAAAGAACACCGCCATCAACTTGCTATTCTCGTCAGCGTTGACACAGTTTCTGAAATGCATTTAAGGTCTCAATATCAAACAGACATTATCTCAGCAATCACGCGTTCCCCGATCCTATGCCTATTATAGTCATAAAATCTCCCACTTGATCACGTGACTGAATTTCAAACACGAAAACCTGCCACGTTGATGACTATGGAGTTAATTAAGAGAGCCGACAATTTTTCTCCTTTTCTGCATGGTGTCACCCCTGACATTTTGTGCTGCGTTCGAACAGACACGTTATTTTCAGGTATTGACAAAGATGGCTTATATATGGGTTGTACTTCTCACAAGAGTCTGTCGTGGTTGACATGCTTCCCATGAAGTCAGAAATGCTTTCAACACGATACTGTCTGCACAAGGATTGTTAAAACATCAAAGTAACGTCTTTAACAAGTCGACTCAAGGAGACAATCGGAAAATTCTAATTCCCATGCTGGCTCTCGTCCTCTGAGGTAATAGCATCATATCAGAGAGTCCCGTTTTGGTGAATTAAAAAAACAGATTGATAACAGGTTGAGTCTCAAGCCCGTCGCCAACTTTTTCTTAACGCTGCATATAGATAACCAGAGTATGCTAGGGATCTGGATCAAACAGTTTGCTTGGAAGGCCAATATCAAACATTTCACGCTTTCGGTGTTCATGCAACGCAATGGTGACTGTGATGGAGATCATTTGATTATGGTTCTTCTAAAAAGACGAAATATTCTTTAAACATGGCATCAAGACAAAGAGCATCCAATAAACACAGTAAAAAGATGACTAACATGTTTGACGTATGTCCATTCAATTATAAGAGACAGCATATACAAGCACAATTGTTACAATGCTAAGAGATTTATTGATCAAGCAGGAGCAGACCGCTTGTGCAGTATCGTCACTTCAGATTTCTTAAAGACCTCCTATCTTGCTCTTGTGCAGCCTAATACGATGTATTACCATTCGTAACTCATTCTCAGTCGGTCTCATATCGCAGACCTTTTCCATATTTCGCTGCAGGAATGAATAACAAATAAATATCTCCGTCTACTGGGGCTAGACAGTTTTTGTTTGTTTGTTTTTATGCTGAGGGTGTCTTTACTTACTTTAGGTATTTATGTCATTACGACACGACATTAACACATTTCAACTTATGCTCGACCCAACCCTGCACGTATGGAATTATTTCTTGTCCAGGTAAAACTAAATAATGAAAAAAGTTTGTCCTCATATGGATGTATACAATAAGATAAGGCAACGAACCAGTTTCAAAGTACATTAATATTTATACTACATTAATATTTATAGTAGCGTGTTGCTGGGAAACTAGAGTGTAACAAAATCCCCGATGACGCGTGCAATATAGTGAGAGAAACCATTTGAATTTGGGCATAGTGCTCACAAGTAATGCATCATCCAGAAATACTCTCAGTGATTCTTTAGCCAAACTGCAAGAACTGGATGCACTCAACGCTTTAATTCCAGTGTTATGTACCTCAGCTTTCTTAAGGATGGATTCCGCACACTACACTATGACCATTCAAACCAGCCACTATCTGACAGTCTATTACACCCTATAATCTTTTGATACCATGACACGACATCCAAGTAAAAACAGAGCATTCAAGTGCAGTGTGGTGGTAAAACTCGACCATTTCTACAGGGCATTCACTTCAATCTAAAACTGTTACAGACATCAATCGTAGGATGCTTGAATTCAGACATCTCACGTGACCAGATACTTTTTATATCGACATGGAGTTCACGAACAGTTTTGCCGCGAAATGTCTTACAGAAAGATTAGATTATAAATGGTCATGGCTGACACTTCCAACCGTGTCGACAGCCTAGTGATTACCCTTGTGCAAGACTTCCCCACTAAATCATGATGAAATGTAGGCAGATGAACAGTGGATCGCATCTCCTGGTTGCTATTATGCCTAATCGTATCAAAGATCTACACCGCAAGTCGAATAGACCCTCTGTTGTACAAGTAATCATGATTCTATAATCTGTCCCGTATTGCCAATACAGCAATGTCTTGATCGCGTTGCCAGCATCACTTCGCTGAAGGCAAATTGAAAATTTCCAAAATAGTTCGATAGTTCTTTGAGCCGTTATAAAAATGTCATCTTTTAACGTCACCGGAGCTACTCAGTGAACCCTTGTAACCACTCCAACAATTTGGACAGCCTGACGTCATTCCGACGTCTTGTTACAGGAAACTGCACTGTCTACGACATGAAAGATACATTTCCCATCAACACGTCAATTTATCGCTGGAAGTAACCTGTCGCAAATGTTCCGTGTTTGCAAACAAAGACACTCGCGAAGCCAAAACCATTGCGCCGACTTGTGTACATTTACCAGGCTGCATGACAAGAAGCACGACAACAGAACGAGGCTTTTAACAAAATGAATACCTGGGTTCAAATAATGTTGAACGACCTTGAGATTTCACGTCGGAAGATAGTAAGCTCGCATACCAATGGCAATCTATTTTAAAATGATTTGAATTTATATACTTGACTTTATTTCACTAAAACCCCCTAAGTGGAAAATTTCTCCTGGCGCGAGAGCAAACATACACCAGACTGCGAGAAAAGCTATTTTACTTGCAGTATACAACCGATTTGCCGATACTTTTAAAACGAATAAAGTATTCTTGGACATTTATTGTCACAGCTCGTCTTGCATCACTGATTGTAATTTACCACACCGACAACTACGTTCCTGTTAATGGTGCCAACCCAGGCGTGATCGCCTCTACGAAGTTGTCTGGCAGTTAACAACAGGTAAACAAACATGCTTGGCACCAATAACGCTCACTGCAACAACCGGTGAAGACAAAGACAATTCGCAGTTCCATTAATGACTCATCTTTTTGAAGTGCGTTGTCAATTTTCTTTTTATCATTAGATCTGTCAAACCTGTGGTAGTGCTATTTAAGAGCCGTTTTCAGTCTCGAGTTCAAACATTCATGTATTCACATACAAATTATAGATATAACCTGTCAACCACCCGATCCCGTTAGTCGCCTCTTACGACAAGCACAGTAGGATTCTATGGCAAGCATGGGTTGCTGAAGGCCTATTCTACCCCAGGACTTTCATGGGTCCCGAATCGAACAGATTAATCATACAATTCTCGTATTTCTGAGTGCAGGTTGAACTAGGTGAAGTACAGTGAACTGGGTAAGAACGATGAGTGCAGGGTCGTTTCACCTGAGACGTGAGGGGCAGCCAGTCCTTGCCTAGGGATCATGATTCCGTAATAAGCAACATTAACGTAAGACACGGTTTGGGGATCAACCACTGACCTACTTGCTCTAGCCAGACGCACTATCCACTGTACCATTTCTTGTTACGTAATCACGTATCCTGGATAAAATGTGTGCTGAAGTGACTATTCAAACAGCGCCCTGTTGCTGTGATGTGTAAATTCATTCTATTGTTGTGCCATATGTGAAAATTTGTTTCATTGTTCATGTGAAGAATAGATTCGTTCCCGTGATGTCCTGTGTAAATTCGTTCTATTGTTTTTGTCCTGTGTAAATTCGTTCTATTGTATATGTCCTGTGTAAATTCGTTCTATTGTTTATGCGCTGTGTAAATTCGTTCTATTGTTTATGCGCTGTGTAAATTCGTTCTATTGTATATGTCCTGTGTAAATTAATTCTATTGTTTATGCGCTGTGTAAATTCGTTCTATTGTTTATGTCCTGGGTAAATTCGTAATATTGTTGATATCCTGTGTGAATTCATTTTAGTGTTGATGTCCTGTGTAAGGTAAGACATCCTGTTCTTGGTGTGCCTTGTACATTCGTTCAACTGGTGTTCTGTGTCAGTTCGTTCTATTGTTAATGTGCCGTCTAAATTTGTTCTACTGATGTGCTGTGTAAATTAGTTCTGTTTTCGACGTGCTGTGCTAATGGTTCTATTGTTGATGAACAGTGTAAATTCTTTGTTTTATGTGTGTCAATTCCTTTTACTGCAAATGAATGTGTAACGTACGACATGTGATGTGTAAATTCATTTCATTGCTGATGTCAGCTCGTTAAGACCCACTAATTCTATGAATGAATTCATGAATTCTTTTTCAAGTGCGGTGACACAGTATCTATGTTGTGATGTGAAATCACATTGTTCATGTGACTGCCAGTTTTTTACTGTTGCTCTCACGTTGACACTATTTGCATTTCAATGCTTCACAATCGCATACACTGTGATACGTCCAAGGTCTTGGCGCTTGTTCCATAATATCAACATGACATACTGACATAATGATTCAAAGAACTAGTAAGGTGGAACATCTACTGAAGTTCTTCTGGCTTTCAGTGGTGGGTCTTCAAGACAGTGGCTCATTGTGGACTGGGCCCCTCATTGTTGTGCTGATGGCTGTTGTTGTTGTGCCTGGTGGATTGTTGCTTACGTGGTCAACCACTTGTTTTCTTTCTCCAGACCCTTCATACTCTGGCATGGCAAAGTTGGCATACGCCTGACTGCTTCACCTACAAATCAGCTACTTCTAATCCCACAGCTGGATTAAAACAATCTTATAACGCCTCTTTATGGGAACTGAGGTTACACCAGTGAACAGGTTTGTGAGGACAGGTAGTTGCAAAGTGTCTGTGTAATAGCTTGGGAATTTGTGTATAGATTTGTTTGTATGCTGCTCCCTATTCTAGCAATATCATAGCTTCACACCCTGGAACATCTGAGGAATAAAACATGAAACATGCACCCTAGGTGTATGAGGATGAACACTTGACTCACTACTCAAAAAGCATTGCAGTTAGAGACTAGGTGGAGAACTGATAGAATGGAACTTATTCAGAAGGTAATAAATATCTATGTCCAGTTTTCTTTTCACAGACTCAATTTTGAACATCCTGACAAAATGTGTTGTAACAGAAGAAAGCAAACCATTTGTTTTCCCGGGTAACTGAAACAAATTGTCAAAACAATTTGCATGTTAAGGAGCAGAAGGCTGAAAAAATATCAGGGACCAGCTAAAAAAGAATTTAAATGGCAATTCCCTGTGTACCTTTCATAATTCTGAGACTGACTGTCATTCAAAAACTTTAACGATAATTTACATAGGATAATCACTTCATGTTCCCCACACTTGGCATTCCTCAGAGGAACTGTTTCAGCCATGGCTTATCCCGGATGTAAACATTTATAAGAAGAACATCTGTCATGAAAAGACAGCTGCTTTTTCTCTCCATAGAATAATGATGACATATAGAGCACAGTAACTCTCCTGTCAACTGAAGGACACACCTGTCACTAAGGGACGAGTATAAGCCAAGGACTGTATGACTTTCTCATGTGATCATGACCTTTTCTAACAAAATACTGTAATAAATGAAAATGCAGTTTGCAAGGTTATGTCAAAACTAAACTGTTGAATGAATATTCATGATACTGTAGTACACAAATAGTCCACACATCATTTCAGTGTAGGGTAATAGAAGCATTTGAAATCAATTCATTTTCTAGGAAACTGATGGACTGATATAGCAATATGCGCTACAATTACTTTTTTTCATATTTTGGTACTGATATTGTGAAGTCCTCTCAAATTTTGATAAAAACATGGAAATGCCACAATATCTTTCTCAGCCAGACAGAGTATAGTAACTATATTTTCTGAGAAAACATTTGTCCATATGAATTTTCACTAGTCTTGGAAGAAATGTCATAAATGTAAGATCAAATTGTGTTGTCATTTGGTTAGGGGGATCTTAAAAGTCTTGGGTATCATCAACCTGCTCCAGTTACAAGTATGAATACAATGTTGAAATCAGGTGATGCCTGGAGCCTGTATGGTTTGATGCACTGGTACAAAAAACTACATTATAACAGTGAGTGAGTGAGTGAGTGAGTGAGTGAGTGAGTGAGTGAGTGAGTGAGTGAGTGAGTGAGTGAGTGAGTGAGTGAGTGAGTGAGTGAGTGAGTGAGTGAGTGAGTGAGTGAGGTTTAACACTTCTGTTAGTATTATTCCCATACTATCACAGTGGGGAACACAAGAAATGGGATTCACACATTGTTCCCAGCTGGGGAACTGAGCATTTTATGATTAAAAGAGGATATCTGAATGTTTGTTGACTGATTGCACTCAAAGCTTCAGTATGATCTTCTGATTGAAAATGGTTTGTAAAAAATTAAATTGTGAAATTAAGTCTGGGCTTAACAAAGCAGTGACTGATATCACGAACAAGGTACTATTACCAAAGCAAAGAAATAAGATAATGTTATATTTTGTCATTTTTTTTTTGTGATTGATTTGGAGTGAGTATGTTATAATATTGTTTTTAGCAGTATTCCTGCCATATGAGGTCAGAGGGCAGCGTCAATTTTCTTCACACATACCATCCAAGCAGCACAACGAGCTTGGCCTTCGTCGTAACAAGCAATGTCTGAACCACTTCGCTATCTGTTAAAGCTACGGTTATGATATCATAATATTCTGCTTGCAGTGAGTGATGGAGTGAATTTAGTTTTATGCCACATTCAGCAATATTCCAGCTATATGGCAGAGGTCTGTAAGTAATGGAATCTGCACCAGACAAGCCAGTGATAAACATCATATGAATTTGGGCAGTCTAAGTAAGTGACCTTGGCTCAGTATTTTTTGTTACACTGCTGTAAAGTATAGTGCGTTCGGGATACAATGACATGTGTCAAACAAATCAGCAAGCCAGACCACCCAATCCTGTTAGTCACCTCTTACAACAAGCATGGGTTGCTGAAGGCCAATTCTAATGCGGATCTTCACAGGATTGTTCTGCTTGTACTTCAGTCCCCCAACACACCAAATAATGTACATAATGTTTTTTTCAACCTACCTGCCGGCATTATTCACAGATCGACGTTGCTTCATGTACCAGAGGGACCGATGCAGGAATATTGGCTACAACAGAAAATCATTGGAATTAAAATACCTGACGTGTTTGCGAGTGCCATACAATGGTCTGCCAACACATTTTCCCTGACAACTTGGGTCTCATTGAAACTAATGAATATTATATAATTATAACATTAAACGAAATAACACATGAAGCAAGCAATTAGTGTACAAAACCATTTTTTTGTCAACAAAACTAAATACATCTGAAAATATTTTAAAAATACACCTAGCTATCAAACCAACAACTCAAACCTGATAAAAAAAGTACTAGTTTTCATATATGACACAGGATTAATGAAAATGCATTAAAATGACAGCTAATTTGACCTTTCTTTCTGATGACTAGTGAAAATATGGGTGATCCTTTTTACCCTGTACTAATATCCAGACAGTAGTATATCCAATTCTACTTACCACTTTTCAGGTGGCATTTTGTTGACATCAATTTCAATCCATGCTACATATATCTTGATACAAATGCATTGAGGACTGACACTGTGAAATTCATGGAAATACTTGTACGCAGTGTTCGAAATTAACATTGATACTTAGGCTTGGAGCCAACTGAAACCCACTTGGACCCACAGGTTTTTCATTCCCATTAACTAAGAGTATTATTTCCAGATTTAAATATAGGGCCAAAACATTCTAATCATGACCCAGAACTTTTTATAATAAAGTTCTGGGTCCTAAGGGCTTGTACCTTTTCAGGGTTAGGGCAAACACTGCTTTTAAGCATAGAAGAGTAACAGCTAATTCAAAGTCAGGTCACTTGACTCTCCATGAACACTTACAAAATATTTGTTAAATATAGGTTGACAAAAATTTCAAATGGAAACTTCACATCACTAAATTAAGAATTATATAGGTACACCATGGTACCAATGCTTCGATTCATGCAACGATGAAAATCTAAGGCGAAGATGCATAGCAACTGACAGCTTCACAATCTGAAATCCATAAATTGACGTATCAGCAATCCTGCAATTTATCTCACATGTTCGAGTCACGAGTCAGGATTGGAAATCAATGCCGGTGCATTCTGATACTTGTACTTTAAACCCAATATTATAGACAGATGTGACTGTGTGCAGCAGTGCTGAATTCAAACAAATATAGGTTTTCTTCTGTGTTGACTCCAGTTGAAAGATGCTACGTTTGTGGGAGATAAATTTATTACGGTGTGTGCACTGTACAGGGATGAGTAGCTTATCAGGATAGACAGATACACATACTGGCAGTTTCCCTCCCTCTCTCATTCAGTGTGAGTGTGAATGTGTGTGTGTGAACCTAAAATCAACACATCATTACAATACATACTTCATTTTGTCATTAATTAAGTAAAACTCCATGCAATTCCATATTTGTATGCTTATTCTGCACAACCTACATTTAAAGCTGTGTCAGATTAGATAAATATTTAGTGAGTGAGTTTAGTTTTACGCCGACTTTTAGCAATATTCCAGCAATATCACAGCGGGGGACACCAGAAAATGAGCTTCACCCATTGTACCCATGTGAAGAATCGAACCTGGGCCGGGCGTGACGAGCGAATGCAGTAACCACTAGGCTACCCCACCACCCCAATAAATATTTAGTAAAATCTGAACATTTTGTATATTTGTATACATATCCTGCACTACTTTGGATATAAGTAGCGCAGGCTTACAGGAATAGTAAACACTCAGTAAAGGCTAAGTATTTTATTATATTTGAGCATTTATCCTACACTACTTTGGATGTAAAGATTAGTTCCAAATCTATGTTTAAAACTACACCAACAATGTGTGTACATATAACACTGGACTGAAAGAGATGCATATTACTGTCACTTTCAAAATTGTTTTGCCCTTGTTATAAAACATTGTTTGTTCTAATGTCTGGTTAGACATCGCATTGTGACATAGTGTATGATTACAGTGTAGTCTTCAAGCACATCAAATACTCAGTCTTTGAGGAGAATTCATAGAGGACAGTTGATAGCTTCACAATGCAAAATCCATACATCAATGGATCTTCAATCTTGCAATTTCTTTCAAATGTGTGAATACTGCACTCAAGGTACAAAATGCTTAATTTGCTTCAGGGAACATCACATCATATATGTACATTATATATTGCAACACTGCTATGAGAACATGTCCAAATTAGCTTGTTCCTGAACATAACCTAAATAACAAGTTATGAATAACATATCAGTGTTTTGGGTAATACTATAAATATCACCAGGAAAGTGTCACAGCAAACATTCGACATATCTGAATATCATTTCATTGCTAGGATCACTTTCTGTTGCTTTGCAAAACTAGCATCAATTGTCTGATGGCTTCCACTTGCAGCTGCAGTTTAATCCATCATGAAATAGTTGTCTGTGAGAACAATAGCGGTGAAATAATCAGTGTGCCAAATTGTTTCCAAATTTGGCCAGCCACTTGCCCAAAATCTGAATGTAGAGACTAAGCATAAGATTACAAAACTAGATGACAATAAGATATTGTCGGCATGACACAGGTTTCAAAATGCTCAAAAAGGTTTACTTTTGACAAGTTAGAAAGAGAAGCAAACAATCTAAAAATGTTTTCTTGTAAGTTTACAGTTTTGGTCAATAAAATATACATTAGGAATATATTTTTTGAGCAGGGAAATTTTATATATTTTTTTCTTATTCTTGAAAAAAAAAAATACAGATTCATAAAAACAAGAAATAGAAATGGTCTGGCCTTATCAACCTTCTAAGCCAATTCTACTGACCACTCACATATTACTTGATTGTATACAGAAAATACTGCATATCAAACGTATAGGCACTGAGGTTTGATTACTTCCTCAAAGCTAAACAAATCAAAAACGGCATCTAGGCTCTGGAAATGTGAACAGCAGTTATATGCAGACCCTTTGTCAATTCAACCCTTTGTCAAACTATTGAGACAGGAATTCAGGTAAAACATGTACAGAGCTTTAGGTAGCCACACTTTACCTAAACATTTGAACTGTGATTGAGATAGATCATCCATGCTGAAAGTACAATATCTGTGCTTAAAGGTAGGATACTTGTGCTTTAAATAGCTAAATATTGCCTCAAGTATCAGAGTGGTGATTCAAGTAGGCCATCTGTTACTTTAGGTAGCTAAACTTGTCCCAGTTACAAAACTGCAAACAAAATTGTCTCCATGTTATTACCAGCTTCAAGTTACATAGCAGTGTTTCAGGTTAATTCTACCTACTTCTTATCCTTAATAAGTTGACATAATTTAGCTAACAGGTGAAATATCTGTCAGGGTCGTGTAGGAAAGTAAGGTAATTAGCACCCAAGGTGCTGCAGTCAGCACCATGCGAAGAACCAGCACAGTTCTGCTGCAGAATATCTAAAGATCTAAAGACAGTCATCTACTGACTGTCCCCTCCGTCAAGGTGACACATTTTGATGAGAGGGAGAAATCATTGTCATAACTGCCCCAAAACCGGAAAACATGACATGCTTTTTCAAGTTTCAAGACCACACTACAGCAGGGGTAGGAATAACCCATTGCCCCACGTCCCTGCCAGAATTTTTTTTTTCCGGCTCGGTAAAGAATTTGTATATCATGCTGTATCTGTGTCCAGTTGACTTTCCAAAGATAAGTATGTTACATACTTCAAAAACAACAAGAAAATCAGCTGGAATAGTGGAAAAATTATCAGGGCAAGTGATTTTACATGTGCCATTGTACTGGAGTACACAAGCAATTGTAAAGTTATTTCCACACTTGCAAAGAGTTCTCTGTCTTGTCTCATCCATTCTTCAAACTAAGAACTTTGTCTTCCTCTTATTTTCAAGCTCTTTGAGCATACTACAGTGTGGACAATGTGCTTAAGAAGTGGACTATTATATTTTCTCTTGACCTGCACAACAATGTTCCCAAAACCAGTCCCGTGTCATAGGTATATGTTTCTATGTCAAACTGGACCATGGACGTCAACAGTAACAACATTCCATCAAGGGTTATCTCCCTTGTTTGTACTGTTTGAAAACAAATGCTAGATATGACAACACAATTTGGTTTTGCAATGTTCCAGCTGGAGTTGACACTCCAGAAATTCATGCCACCACTATGTAAAAGATGTAACGCATACATGGTGTACATGGTGTACTAGATCTATGGCCGTCACTGACCACAAGAATGTGTCATCTCTCTCTCTGTTTATCAGCGTGATTCTGAGAAAAACTTATGAGAACTCATCCAGAATAAAGTAGCAGAAATTCACCCTATCTTCCCCTATCATTTTACTTGCCCTGCCTTGATGCCAGCATCCCAAAATGTCTCACTTTCTCACCTGGTTCTGTAGTCTGTCATGACACTTTATAGCAGTTCTGACTGGTGCGTTGACTTCCACCTGAGAGGAGTCAGCAACAGAAACACTGTTACTTCTAGGCCACAAATGCCACTTCTACAACAGTGTACCATAAACAATCTTCACACTCACTTCAACAAGAGTCCATGTGCTGACCTGATGTAGAACATCTTCCGTAACTTCTTGCTTAGTCTAATGCGAGTGTCGTCTTCAAGGCCACAGTAGTCCCAGAGATCTACACCACTTCAGTATAGGTTATACTGACCTAACCTTAACACCCAAGTTGATACAAGTGTCATGTTAATACAGCTGCAATTGCTTACCTTATTCTGTGTAATTGAAGAGTTCTTGAAAGATACAAAATTTGACAATTTAATTTGTTGTGCTCCTTTATTTCAATCTAGGACTGTTGCACAGTTTTAGAAACTTTTCGTGCTGCATCCTAAGGTGTGAACCATAAAATTGCAAGTTCACAAATATGAAAGTCATGCCAACACGATCAGCAGCCATTTTGATTGTCTCCTTCTTTCATTAGAGGACTGTAATGAATAATACTTAGACTACATTTATTTAGACTGCTTGTGGATACCAAATTTTTGGAAGATGAATATGTTTTGCAGTTTACTGAAAAAATCTAAACCTGGAACAATGATCTCAAAGGTTGATAATCATAGCAAATCTGTAATCTGCAGATTCTCAGTCAGAATCACTTTTGTACCAACCAATAGTACACAATTCATCATGATTCCACAGAAAGGTATGGTTGTACCCATTACATGACATATTTGACCCACAATCACTTCTTTCAGTCAAACAAATAATTCCAGTAGCCTAATCTGCCTTCATGACCTTGCAGATAACATCATGCACCGAAGCTCAATGGCTGCTCTTTCCGCGGGCTGGACAAGTTGCATGCAGAAAATAAATTTTACATGCAATAATATTCTAGCCATATAGTGGTAGCTTGTTGTTACCAGACTGGGCCCATTTGCACAAAGCGATCTTAGCGCTAAAATGATTGTAACTCCCATTCTCCAACATGGGCTTAAGATAGTTGTAGTGCTAAGATCCTTATGTGCAACTAGGCCCAGGGCGCTGTTGTACAATAGAACCTTAGCAATAAGAGTACCTTACCTCTACATTAAGGCATCAGAGTTATGGTCACTTTAGCGCTAAGATCGCTTTGTACAACGACACCCTTGTTCGTATCCATAATGCATTAACAATTGGAGGCAGCCAATTTTCGAGGTGACAGAACAAGATAAATATAGCAGATGAGATTATAGTAATGTCCTCTTGTTTTTTTTTTTATCAAAATATAAAGGATCCTTAAGTATTACATTTTTCTTTTAATTCACCAGCTTAAAAAATGTCAAACAAACAGATCAGTGGATAAAATGACTTGAGTGTATCAAACATGGAAAGAGAATAACACAACAGAAATACTTTAAAAAGGGATTGTAACTTTTGCCCAATTTGGAAAATGTCAACATGTGGTCCAGTCTTTCTCTTCCATGAGCACAATTACAAATTTGAAGTTGCAGGCTCTTCGTTTTATGATCCAGTTTAAGCGATTGAAAGTTGCCATTTTTACTGTTTCAGTATTATGTTTAAGTTGTTATTTCCGCAATTAATGTGGACTATTCAGCATTTTTCTGTACAGTGGGAAAGCTTTCTATGGCAGACCTGAAGCTATCTCAGTTGTGTACAAAAACTACAATAAACATGCTATGTCAACCAGGTCACAGAGTCTGATCATCTGATCCATAAAGTAAAGGCTGGTGGTGTTTTAATGCCAAACTCAGCAATATTCCAGCTCGTTGATGTCAGTAAATAATAGCGTCTTGACCAGACAATCCAGTGACTGACATGAGCATCGATCTACGTAATTGGGATATGATTACATGCATCAAACTCATCACTGAGCCTGACGGCCCGATCACAATGACCGCAATCACCACTTCACACATCAATTCATTTAGTAACCTTCTACCCAGAAATGATCATCAATGAAAACTAACGTATTCTAACTGAGTTCAGTTTTACGATTCTTTTAGCAATATTCCAGCAATATCAAGGCAGGGAACACCAGAAATGAGTGTCGCACATTGTACCCTTGAGGAGAATCAAACCCAGGTCTTCGGCGTGATGAGTGAATGCTTTAAGTTTAAGAGAAGGCTACCTGATTGCCCCAAAACATTCTGAACTGACACAGCAGTATACACATCTGTGATGACAATATAATCCATGTTAATTCTTGCACTTCATACATCCTGAATCACACCTACAGATACAGCCCTTCTGCAGTAAATATTGTTTATAACCTGCTTCTACCCATCTTGGAGGACACCATTAGCATTTATTTCCTGTCTCCTAACATACTAATATTCACAGAACATTAGTAAGCTGACCTACGCCATTCATTCTAGTACATATGCCAGAAGCACATCCTAACACTCACACTATTTGTGAATCTTATCATAATAACTGACTCATTTTCATCTCATGTAAATTTTAATGTGTTGTGAAGTACTTTTCGTCCTAGTAGCAAACCATATGAATAGCATCAGCATCTGTCCAATCTGGAAAGTAGCCTTTTCTAACAAAACACACAATGAAACGTTTGACTAACTACAAACCCTAGCCACTATTGAACAATATTAAGCTTTTCGTTTCCCCCAGGCAGAACACAGTTTGATTCGCAATAGAAGGGAATGTACTGCATGAAATTTTGCATTACACAATACAATTCTTTCTTCCAAAATATCCAACCTGATGTAAATGATTTCATTAATTCAAGAAACTAGACTAGCACTTTGTTTAAGCATTAACGAAATTGAATAACATTATTTGACAGCCAATATTTGATGTGATAACATCAAGAAAAATACTCTAATAAATAATAACAACCGCTTAATATTTTATCACATGTTCAATAATGGCTGGTGACTTATAACACTGGCAGACTGGGTGTAACACTGTCATGTAAAATTTGTAATAAAGTATGTAACGTAAACTACAATTTTACAGCTTAGCTATCAACAATTAGTGTATGCATGAAGGCATCGTTTTTGTCTAATAAAGTTTCAGGCTCTTCAAGTAAACTGCAAGATATGTCATACTTGGGATAACACTTTCTCACTCAGGCACAGATGCTAGTACCTTTGTTGGGTGGATTCCAAAGATTCCAAGATTCCAAGCCAGACTTTTATGTTAGTGCATTCCCACACAACACTGAATCTGAATGAACCATGACTTACATACCTCAAAATAAAATATGTAGACACATCACTACTTACTACCATTCTTCTAACACTGCAATGACTATGTCTACATTCTTAAACTCTTGAGTATTTGAATATAATTTAAATAAATGTTGTCAATAACAGGGCATTTGTACATCAATCGGAAATTTTAAAAAACATTCTCTTAAATAAAAAGAAAAACAAACAAAAATAGGTAACTTCTATTATTTGCCTGTTAAATATCCTGCCCCAAATGCACAAGAGTGACATGTTTCAGTCATGAACTGAATGTACCAGTGGACCTTTTGTCTCCTATTCACTGCAGTTTATGGATAGCCCAAGCAAATATGAATTAAAACATGATGAAGGATTTTGCTGACATTTACTGTGTTGTCTGATTTATTTACTGATAACTACAGTCAAGGTGACAGTTTTTAGACAAACATATTAAGTGCATTAAGTTTTGTTTGCCAGAAAGGGGAAAAACACCACGCTGATATTTAAAAATGAGGATTTCTTAATGTTGTGAGACTTGTAACCAAACTTAAATTTTGGGATGGTGGAATAAAAAATCCCCCATATCAATCTTTACACATTATTTTTTAAGATAAGATGTGTAACCATGTTTAAGAAACAGTCTAGCTTAATTTAGAAGACAGCATATCTGTTGGTCTTTACGGTTTGCAGTGATTGATCAAGAGAGCACTAAAGCAAACAGAAATCTAAAATGTACTGTGAATTTCCCTCCCCTTGGCCCATGTGTCTCAGATAAATATGAAAAAAATATACATTTCAGCCCACAGTTTTCAGTGTAACAGTGTTCCCATAATATCACCCCTCTCTGAAAAAAGCTCACTTCAGCTGGTAAAGCATGTGACATTTCTGTGTTGAAACCCCAGCCGCTTATTTATAGCATATGTCTGTTCTCCATCATTCTCTAAGTCATTGTTAAAAAGTGAGTGAGTGAGTTTAGGTCGCACGTAACAATATTTTAGCTATGTGGCAGTGGTCTGTAAATAATCGAGTCTGGACCAGACAATACAGTGACCAAAAGCATGAGCATCGATCTGCACAATTGGGAACCAATGACACGTGTTAACCAGATCAGCGAGTCTGACCACTCAATCCCGTTATGAGCACAGTCGTCTTTTATGGCCTCGTCTACCCCAGGACCTTCAAGGATTCCTAAAACAAAACCTCCCTGGTCCCTCCCTGGATGTTTCAACACACTGACCCAAGTGTCTCTAAGACATTGTCAAAAAGGATTTCTTAAACAAAATCTGCTACGGTTTTGGGACCCCTCTTTTTTTCATTACAAAAGTCATCTCATTTTTTAACAGATCACCTGATTGTCTCTAAGACATTGTTATGAAGGAGGATTTCTTTAGCAAAACCTGTTTGGTCTTGTGACCCTGTGTTTCCATTACATAAATCATATGATTATTTAACTCCCTGACCCAAATGTATGTTCTGGGCATGGCCCTTGTATGTCACACAGCAGCACCTTGACTAACGCTTAGTCACTAAAAATAAATAACTATGACAGTTCCAAACAAACTTATTCAAATTAAAAAAGGAGCCCCAGGCAGACCATAGATCCTGAACCTGAGGAAATCTAGACTTGCCTTATTTAGTGCAATAGCAGCACACAGAGGGCTTGGCAGTAGGTTAATTCATGTGGTTCAATGACTGAGACAGACTATGCTATGCTTAACTGGGTTTCCTGAACAGCCTTGAGTTCACTAAGTAATGCGCTGTGATATGGATGAGGGGTCCTGTGTGACACTGATAAAAATGTACTTGCCAGACCTGTGCAATGTACTGAAGATCTGCATTCATATGAGACTTCCAATGATTTTACTATCAGCTTATCAGTAACATGTGAACAAGGAGCCAGGTGGGTCTGATGCTGTAAAACTGACGAACAAGTTTGTTTGTTGTATAAAGCACCAACACTCCTGCTACAGGGCAGTGGTCTGCATGTATTTGAGTTTGGACCAATGATCAACACCATCAGCATCAATCTATCCAATTGGGAATAATCGAGTCCAGCCCACACAAACCAATGATTAACGAGATGAGCATTGATCTATAGAATTTGGATACGATTGTGTCAATTAAGTCAGCAAGTCTCGCCATCTGATCCATTCGTAACTAACTGTGTCATTCCGGCAAGCTGGATGGAGTCTCGTACTCCTCTCAAGGCCATGTCTATGACTGGGTCCTGTCTAAGCGCAAACGTGCATGGAGATGTAAACAGTCTAGTACTCTTATCAAGGAAAGGTAACACTGGCTCTTAGAATATCCTACATCCTGTGGACAAAACAGCAATACTGTCATTCCCCTTTGCAAATATGTTTCAGTGTTGAAAGTCGTTTATCCTTTAGCTCAAAGAGTATGTTTAAACTGTGCTTGGTATAGTTTAGCGAAGTTTCAAATTTCAGCAGTTCTCTACCATTTTCATGCTTTGAAATGCCCTTTACTACACACGATTTGATTGGTTTACCATGACACTTGGCAATAATGGCTACAGGAGTGATGCTTGTTTACTCTAACAATATACTGGCCATCTCATGAAGGATCAATCCTTAACTTAAGTACTCAGCATTTAAAGCACCTGACAGGTAACCGCAGGAGTGGGTGGGTGGGTGGGTGAGAGTGAGTGAGTGAGTGAGTGAGTGAGTGAGTGAGCTGACCCTGCTTTCGGTACTATGGCCGGACACTCCGGAATTGTGAGGGCTCCACACAACAATGTCATTTGGAATTGAAGCAGGTCTTTGTCAACTTTGTGTGAATAGTATTTGGTGCAGACCATCCCCTAAATTTCAAAGAAAGGAAACTAACAGGTTTTGACTTTGGGTAGTCAGAAGTATTTGAAGCAGTGCTCCAGATAATATTTTAACACCAACAGTACGTGCTGATTATGCTTTCGATAAAGAAGTACTGGAAAACCTTAGAGCAAATATAGAGAATAGAATGGGATTTTTTATCAGTAATCTTGTGTTTAATTTCATATAAGCACAACAACATTGCTGCTCTTCTGTAAACAGGTGAATAAACAATGAAACAACACTTTTTCAGATAAGAACATTTGTAAATGATTCCAAGATAGGTACACTATTGATGTGATATACATCTGCTACATTTTCTAAATTATTTCCTACAGTATTGGGCATATCTTTTATCATACATACATAGATATGGCCGTTATCTGAAGCCCTGAGACGAATGGCACATGAATATTGTAAGTAAGCATATCTCATCTTTCTTCCAGTTTACCTATTGTCATGAACAATTTGCTTTGAATAAGTTAAGATGTAATGCTGTACACTGGAAGAGAAAGCAATATATTGCATCGCTGGAGTTTGCCTGTAACAATGACTGACTAGGCCAACCCTATTCAGGCTGTTCTTCAGATTAGTGCTACTACAACACTAAAGATACATTTTGTGGTTTTGATGCAAGGAATCTCTAAATTAGGTCTTATGGATTGGGATACTTAGGTGTTTTTTTTAACAATTCATAGGATGTAAAACATAATTACTGAGCCAAAATGACAGAAATTCAATACTAGGTATACACTAAAAATCATGGGGTTATCATTTCATGACATCTCCTTCTCTCATGGAAATATTTATATAAAAACCAACACACAATTCACTGTACATCAAACTCACCAATAATAGCACCTGTATAAACTCTTAATCACAATCAATTACTCTGCACATCACCTTACTCTACTCCCATCACTTTCAGATAATCCAATGTACATCAACCCTAGTAATTGTACATACTCTGCAAGCAGTAGTGTATATATTTTCCATGATTTAAACTGTTGTATGATTCGCTTGATAATGGTGTTAGCACCTACCCTGAAATGTCACACTCACTGCAATAAAGAAAGAGGTTGACTATTCATAGAACTTGTTTTTCCTTCAACTTGCTTGACAACTGCGTTAGTATCTATGCCGAAACGTCACACTCACTGCAATAAAACTAAAGAAGTTGACAATCCACAGAACTTGGTTTTCTTCAGTGACAGCCACTGACTGGTAAGTGTTTTTCATTTGTATTGTGTCTTGGAGCTTGAAGTGACACAATTTGTTTTAATTCTAAATATACTGACAGACATTCATTCTAAATTAACTTTTAACATGGGAACAATATTTATTTCCTTTTGACAGTTGCCAGCTTAGACACTTTCTCTCTGTTATACATGTTTTCATTTACTAATTGTACATATCTGCTAACTAGTCAAGGAAAGAAATTGTCTTCACCAACCCATGATGTAATGTTACTTACATGCATACTGGACCTTTCACTTCATTCATGGGGAAAGCAATTTGATACATAATATGAGGATATACACAGGATCGAAAAACTATATACCCTTGACAAGCACGTACATAATATGAGGATATACCCAGGATCACAAACTATATACCCTTGACAAGCACGTACATAATATGAGGATATACATAGGATCACAAACTATATACCCTTGACAAGCACGTACATAATATGAGGATATACACAGGATCACAAACTATATACCCTTGACAAGCACGTACATAATAAATCATGGTTTTGTTGAAACTTATTTTGCTCTGTTTTTGTCAAATCTGAGGAATTTGGAAATTTCAAATTCATTATTGAGAGTTTTCACTTATTGTACCTCAAACACCTGGCGAAATATATGATTCTGCAGGCAAAGGTCTGTATCGACTTGCAACCACATGGAGGCTAGATTGTGAAAGTAACTTTAAATGGAAGTAGTTTTGCGGCTTGTTTTATTTGGCACAAAAGATGGCTCCAGATAATTTCTTACTATCAGGTGTAAGTACTCTTATTTATTCAATAAAGGAGTATTGGAAAACTTTAAGGGAAGGCTGTTTGAAACATTAAAACTGATCAAAATTACAGGCTGTATGTTAGAGCTATGTAGATGAAACAACATTTCTGTTACAGCATTATCCCAGTTTACACTGTAAAAGGTTGATTTACTTCAGTAAAATTCTGGGTAGTGAATGAGTGAGTCAGCTTAGTTTTACGCCGCACACAGCAATATTTTAGCTATATGGTGGCCATCTGTAAATAATCGAGTCTGGACCAGACAACCCAGTGATCAACAGCATAAGCATCGATCTGCGCAATTGGGAACTGATGACATGTGCCACAAAGTCAGCGAGCCTGACCACCCGATCCCGTTAGTCACCTCTTACAACAAGCATAGTCACCTTTTATGGCAAGCATGGGTTGCTGAAGGCCTATTCTACCCCGGGACCTTCACGGGTCTCTGGATAGTAAGGTGAAGGTTCTGAAGTAATACCAGGCTGGTTTTTAACTGGCCAATGTTTACACCCCCCAAGAACCCCAAATATCTATACTTCCTGAATTGGAAGTAGTAGGGTTGTAACAATATGGTGAGGCTGCGATATGAAATGTATCTGATATTATGGATGTGATATGATATACTACTTAGTTTTATTAATTTATACTTTCCCATTTTCATATTGCAAAGATGGGATATTGAAAGGATACAAGCCTGTGGGAACTGTACAGATTCTGTAGTCTGTTGTACAGACCCTGAAGTATATAAATGTGGCAAGTCTAGACTTCCATAGCTGCTGAAAATGAAGAAAGTCTCAGGGCTCCATTTCGCTGCATTATTTTTTTTTCACTATGAACGTTTTTTTCAGTAAAATATGTTCATTTCAGAGACTAGTTGTTAGTTTACAGATTCTGCTAATCATAGCCAACCAGAAGTACTAGAGAATCTGAATAAACTAGTTCTTTAACACTTTCTGGTACTTTTCACATAAACAGTGACGTAACTTTTAAGGTAACGTATTGTATGCATTGCAATATAAGAGTTGTAATTTGCCTAGTATCATTACACCACAAATAATTGTTCATATGAACTTTCCCATATAGCCAGTATCTTTATTACACACCACTTAAAGTAGCTGCTATTACCAATACCCAACATCACGGCAGAGGAAACCAGAAATGGCTTCACACATTGTACTAAAACCTGGCTCTTCAGTGTGACAAGCCATTGCTTCAACCACTAAGCCACCCCACTGTCCCTTGTACCACTAACAGCAGTAGGAAAAATATTTACACCAGTGTACCAAACAGCCTTTCATTATTTCCTTCCTATACTGATACGTTGCAAGAAAATGAAAATACTTAATAGTCAACATATATAAACTTGTTCAACATGTTTAAAAGAGGTACAACTGGCTTCTGATGATTTTTATTGAAACCTGTGATAAATATACCCTCATACTAAAAAATACACACAAAAAAAACTTGAAGGGAGAGACTTGTAAAATTACGAAGTATGTTGTTATGAGAAAAACAGACAAAGTGCATGTCTCATTGTTGATTTTATAATCATCCTCTCCCATTTTAGTGGGACTTGCATAAAAATATATTACCTTCCATTATTTATGTGTAATAACTGTGAGTTTGGGCTTTGGCAATTATCATCCAATAGTGTTTTGTGTGTGTGTGTGTTTGAGAGAGAGAGAGAGGTAGGTTAGTTCTACACCACACTCAGCAATAATCCAGCTGTATGGTGGCGGTCTGTACACAAGTGAGTCAGTGATCAGCAACATGAGCATCAATCTGCACAACTGACAACCAATGACATGTCAACCAAGTCAGCAAGCCTGATCACCTGATTCTGTGTGTGACAAGCATGTGTTAGTGTAGGCCAATACTCTAACCCAGACCTTCACGGGTTACTACAGGATAGTCGAACAAACATGGGCACTAGGGCTGTTGTGATACATTCACACATTCGGTGAATCAAACAGTAGCCCTTCGTTATTACAATGCATTTTTTGTGGTCACCAGAACCGAATATGAAAGAATATTTACAATTTTTTATCTGAGCATGTTTTACTCCAGCCCTTATTAACGTGAGACATGCAAGACTGGAACAAGTACTAGCACTGCAGTAGTAGTACTAGCAATGCAAATTACCTTTATACTTATTATGCATGGTCAGTACAGAACCTGTAGTGCTCATTAACCTTGACAGCTTAAAAATACATTTCCAACAAAACTGACAAAATTTTCTAATTTATTCTAGTTGTTGCCACTATTGTATGCACATAGTTTTTGTATCAGTCATGACAGACTTCTGATATTTGATGCTAGACAGTTATATATAAATGTTAAATACTATTGATTGTCTCATCACAGCGATATGTAAGTTATCACACACACAAGGTTAAAAGACACAGATGGACAAGTTGGACTCACAGGTCAGGGCTGTTGAAAGAGTTGAGTATTTGGGCTGTTACGAGTCATTTGTGTATTCGGTGTATTGAACTCTATCCCTTCATGAATACACAATCACTAGAAGAGAATGTTCGTGAATTTCTTAGAAAGGGGTGTTTTACTTGAACTTGATTATATTATCAAAAGCAAAAGTTATAACAAGCAAATGCCTTCATCACAAGCCTACGCAAGTGCCAATACTGTTTGAATGTTAGCTGTTTTACAAGCTTGGAATAGTTACCTGAATTCACTTAATGGATGCCATCAAGGTCTGATGCTTCTGTTTCAGATACATGATACCCTTCTAACTGCGCATCATAGCTCATATTCTGGATGAAATAACCATAAGTTGGCTTATCAAAAAGCACTTTACAAACAAACGTGTTTCTGTAGATTGAAAATTAGGTGAGTTACAAAATTTGTGACAGATAAGATGTTTACTAAATATTAAGTAGGCCCTAATGTCCTTAAGGTTTGTTGATATGTGTTTGCTCAAAAGATAAGTTTCTCGTGGTATTTGAACGTCAGTCCATGCCTCCAATTTAAAGACTAAAAATTAAAGGACTAAAAACAGAAAGCAAAAGCTCTCACTGTTATACAAGTACTTTTGACCAAACAAATCAATGCTAATTTCAAAATCCCTAATTGTCCTGCACTTTAGTTTAAATTAGAGTTATCTTTCCCTGGCTGCCATGTTGAATGCACTCATGACAGCAACAATGAATCCATGGTACACACCTTTGTTAGAAATTAATACTAGTATTTTCAGAGTCTCTAGCAATCTGCTTAACAAAACAATGAACAGTATATAAATAAAAAAAACCACCAAAACCTCCAAATACATTGTTTGAGATTGATTAAAGGCAAATTAGATGTATATCATAAAAATGTCAAGATTCACTGTGGCACAGTAAAATTGCACCAGAAAAAATATTTAACACTATCAGCAATATGCAATGACTGTGTATATTCAGTTAAATTAAGCTATCTGTAATACAGATAAAAGAATAATTTGCTAAATTGCAATAATCCAGCTTGATACTTGAGCCAGATGAACATTCCCACCCAGTCATGATTCATAGTCTAGAATTAGCTGGTTATAAGACCAAGCTAAATTGACCATTACTACAGTATAAACACAAGAAGGATGATAGCAATCACCTCTTGTCATGAAAACCAGGGCAATTCACACAAAACACAGTAATTGAGATGCGTATCACATGTAGTATTCCTTGAGGTAAATTCTTATGGTTAAATAATTAATCTGGACTTGAAAATCCAGTGATTGATGTAATAAACACCAATTCATCATGACCATATGCCCTGGAATGACGATCCTGATGAACTGGGATCCATGTGACGTCATGATTAGCTGATGTTGCTGAGGATGAATACAGTGCTCCCGATAACTTCTGGGGGACTTGATGTACTTACAATTCATATGGCAAGTAGAGGTGTACTGAGAATTTTGATGAAGTACTGACATTTGTGTGTGAACAAGGCAGTGATGTGGTTTGTTATAAATATTAAACAACTCTTTTCAACTATTAAATTTTATACATGTTAGACATACAAAGGCATTTATGTGCACAGCATGATATGAATAAAATTCTATATTATGTCATACATCACTGATGTTCAAGCATACATTATGCTTGCATGTCCCTTATCTGCTGCCCTGCCAATACTAACTCAGTGGGTTGAATGAATAACAATCAAACCGATATAATCTTTCTACAAACACACGTCTTCCATGTGTGTAAGAAATACATAAAATAAGCAGTATGGTTAATTCTAAAACTAGTCAACTTTGGTAAAATTAGAACCAGTATGAAACAACTTTGCAACTTTTGAAATTTCTTCTAATACATCTAAACAAAGCATAACTCTAAGACTGTAACAAAACACAAATTTTATTAAAAACAAGAATTCCCCCATCATGCACATGTTATATTCTTTTTTCCCTCAGATTTAGGTATTATCAATAATAAATAAATATCAAAAAATCATTCTGGGTAATATCCAGAGTCATCCAATATAGTGTCTGCATATTTTCCAGCATTGTTGATATGATTTTCCATAAACTTAAAGAAACAACATACAAATCACAAAGAAACTTACAATCGTGTTTCGGTATTTTTTTGTAAGTGCAGCCATTTGACAAAATGCTTAAAATCTGTTTTCTTATCCTCTAACCTTGACCCAGTGGGGAAACTATATTTTATTTTACATGAGTTAGGAGTATCCAGTAAATTACACAAATGGCACAGCAAAATGATCTTTGTGATTTAATAATTTCATTATTTACAGGAAATTTATATTATTCAAAACTTTGGTGGAATGAATATCATAGTGCATACTGTGGGAATATGTAATTTTTTCGATGTCACTTCCGTGTTTCTAAACCCAATGCAGTTTTTTTCTTCTACATTTTGTGTGAAAACTTTGTATCAAGTCATTTAAAGCAGTAAGTTCCAAAACACAAGGCATATGTTATTGTTGAGTGTGAACAGTAAATTCTAAAAACAACATTTTTTCCATGAATTCTGCTTCGTGTGTTCCCTGAGATTTATTCATAACTTGCACATTGCTTCCTACTTTCTGGGAATTTTCAAATGTTTCCTTAATGAAATTACATTTATCACAGCGACAGACACATAAACAATGCAGACTTTGGATCTTACTGGTTGAGACTTCGGATCTCAGACTTGTTCAGACATGCGTCCTGCAGATTTCAATGTCAGTTTAAAGAAATTTCCCTTATACTAACTTGTTTTGTTAGAGAAATCTTCCTCTTCAACATTCATGCCGTAGCTGTTTTAAACAGCTATACACATATAATAAGACCAGTTTCCTCCACAAACGAACCTGGACCTACTGAACATCAGTAATAATCGCTTACAACCAAAACAATATAGATTACCTCCCTTTAAAAACTGATTTTGCAGGCAGAACTGCAAACATTCTTTCTGTTTACAACTATTACAGACGGTTGCTGAGTCTAATATTTTGTATTCCTACATAGTACAAGTGAGAGATGAAAACTGTTTTAGGTTTGATATTCTCTTGGATTATTTATTGAAAACAACTTGGGATGAATTCACGAAGAACAAGCGCTTGTTCGTTTCTCTCTCATGCTACATATCCTGCCATTTTCAAATATGACTAATTGAGAGGATTTTCAGTTTTCATCAAGTCTGGATAAAGAAAATACAGATTATATTCATAAGTAGAGTTGTGACGATACGCCCATGCCACGATACGATGCGTGCCATGATACTGGTAGTCCTATACATACGATACGATACGTATCATGATATTTTATCCTTGTAGACAGAAAAATAAAAGTACTGGAAATAATGTGCTGTTATGTTATCATTTCAGGGAAGGTATTCTTCTCCCGAGAAAAATAAAACATGCCATCATGAAAGACATTTTATTAAAAATGTTTAGCATGTGTCAGTAAAGTAGGGTTTTCCCCAAAAAATGGAACAGTAGGGATCAACATTGGCACAACTGGCTTTTTTGCACAGAAAACAAAATAAATTTGTGAAAATTATCTCAGTCGGAGCATGTCCATGGCAATATTTTCCACGAAAATCTAAATAGAAGGGGAAACGGTGTTTTCGTAGACTGTTAAGTATGTAAGCATCGTGTTGAATCCATACACGGCAATCGTATCGATGTATCGTATCGTGCAGCTGTTGAATTGCGATAACTTGCGTATTGATTAATCGTCACAACTCTGTTCATAAACATCATCCAATTCAACTCAAGACCTGAAAGGTTAGTGAGTTGGTTTATATACTCTTTTCACTTATCACTTTGGACAAACCAACTAGTTCAGTATGGTCCCCTCTACAGATATTACTCTCGATATAACGTGCTATATCATCCAGGACCCCGAGTTTTAACCTTTAACCAGTCACCATTGTCCCGCAATGGATATCTAGTTTGCACTATCCACAAGTGTTTTGCATCCCAATTCAGTTTCTGAAGACTGTTTCTTTGTCACAATTGTGATGTTAAAAATTAAATGTTTTAATAAAGATGACTGGTTCTTTCCATCAACAGATATCAAACTATCATGTGGGTGAAGCAATGGTTGCTCAAGCCTTAAAAAAACGGTGCCATTGCACATTTTTAACCGTGAATGGTGCAATGGCACTTGTCTGGCTAAACCAGTCTACATGTTCATGTTTCCGTAAAAAAAAAAATAATTATCATGCCATACATGCTAAAAAAACTATCATTTCCTGACTGACAATAGTGAGCGAGTTATTTTACTTAGCAATCTTCAAGTGGTGTAGCTGTGGTTGACTGACAATAGAATCGGTTGGCATTTGTGCTGCTTTATCCTGATTAGTAGACTGAGTGATACTGTGATTCTTGTGAATTACATGTCCTTGGCTATATCATTAAAATTCAGTAAAGATTTACTGAGTAGTCTATGTTGTTATTTTTGTTGACATCAAATGTTGTTCTTGTGGCATTTGAATCCTAACCTAATGCAAATCTTCAACATTTGACATTTTGTTATAAGAACTATTTGACGTTCATGACTGACACAATTCCAATCAAGCAGTAACTCTGTATTTTAAAACAGGTTCTCGCTGTACATTTTCAGTCAGGCATTTACATACATGTATAGTCTTTTGATCAATTCATGTTATTCCAAAGGGTTAAAAAAAAAAAAAAAAAAAGACAGGTAAATGCTGCAATACTCAGAGTCAGTCATCACCATCAAAGTAATACGGCTGATGTCCAATAGTTTCCTATTAGAACCCTTTCAGAAGAATGGGAATTGAATAATTAACATTCTGGCAACTTAATTGTAATAATATTAATAATCTGTCAATTCTTTCTCCCTTGACATGCTGCATTTTATCTTCAGTCGAAATTCCAAGAAACACATACATTGCACAACCATAGAGATTGCAATAAGAGACATTTGTTGTGTTTATCTTTTTTTTCAAGCAAATTAAATCACAGCCATGCATGTACCATTGTTTACTGTAATCGTAAATGTCTTTCTGGTGAAGGTCAGAAAAACTTGTTGCCCTACTAGTCTTGCTGACAGCAATGAGATATCATTAACCTTTTGCAAAAATTGTTTGTGTTTATCACACAGATGACTAATTCATGAAGAAGATACTTCCATGCTTCCTAACGTGCTTCCTAACAAATATTGGGTTTCACATGATGCAAGAATTTGTATTTTCAATGGATTATATCTGAATCAAATGTCATGTCAGATCTAGCTGGGGCTGGCTATCAATAGATACTGCATATCAACAATTGTTAACTGCGTATCGTCAGTTATTGATGGATATCAGAGAAATAACTTTGAGAAAAAATGACAAAATGTCTGAAAGAAATCACCATATTTCACATCACTTGCAAGATATTTATTCATTGATTTTGAAGCATTCTGAACACAATATAGAAGCAGCCCCTAAACAGAGAGATAGCTGTGTGTATTGTCTGTGCAAATTAACACTACATTTCATTACACATGTGTATCTTGGATATTGTTGACAATTTTCAAATTCATAATCATTTATTATGCTTCCCATTGATGTTATTTCTGATTATCAGTCTTTTTATAAGCTCTATTTCTAACACCTGTAGAACATAAAATTGACTGATTTCAGATAATACTACTGTCATTATGACATGTTTCAAACAATCGATGGAATCAATGTGGATTCTGACATACTGTATTCTAAACACATGGCTAACAAATTATTTTGCTCTTATTTATTCCTTTTACTTTTGTATCAAAGATCTTGTGAACTGAAATTTAACGACTGCCTCATTATCGTTTATGATTCTAAAATGACATGACTCCCAACATAACATTAATTCAAGCAACAATGTGCCATTTCCTGATGAGATGTGTTCTCAGCGAAATCGGCAACACTTTGGATGTTTTTATATAACAGTCTAGATAACAATTTACACTGTCACTGCCTCGTTTTCGGTTACATTGCAAATTGAGTATCTGTGAATCGGTTGTATATGTTTGGCTAGCGCTTCTGTTCATATTAATACCACCTGTCTGAAAATATTAGGCCGAACAATATTGCTTACTTATCAAAACAAGGGAGGCACTTTATTTGTCTTCAAAAGATTATCACGTAAGACAGGTTTGCTGGGCGTGTCTGATCATGAGCGCTAATCGATAAAGTTAATTGCACCCGGCACATACTGATCAAGTTTCAATTGCACCGGTTAATTCGAGCGTACCTGTGGTGTGTCTCATAGTCCAAAGCGGAAGGGGTGAAAATATGCGAGTCTGTTTACTCACCAGTACGACATTTCGCGTCCGAAGGAAACGATATATCTGTGTTGGTTCTGAAAGGAAAGAAATTTTCCTCTTAGACGACTTTTAGGATTGAATTGCTCTTACTATCAGTAGTCTGACCTCTTTATTGGATACAATCATCCAAAATAATCGTTCGGAATTCGATCAATGATTGTCGCTACGCAATGTCGGGGGAAGTTTACAACACACTCTGCTGTGCTGGGCTTATGTTGGGTTGTTTGAATCGACCCGACGTGGGGCTCGCGCTTCGGCCATGTGCTTGTACTTACTTTCAAATGCCTGAAGAAAGAGCTCGTGGTCTGCTTGAGGTGTTTCGTATATGGGTTCCTGCGGTACCTTCTTCTCCCTCTCCCGTTTCTTTGGCCGCATCTCTCCCCAAAATGCCGACCTTCCTGCCGACTCCAATTCCGCGGGAACCACCGTACACAAAGCACATTGGAGCGAGGCAGGCTGGGTAACTCTTTAAACCAGAGGTACACAAGGCGATACTAATCCATAAAACAGTCGGCGCGCGACAGCAACACGCACCTGTCGCAGTGTGGCACACACCAGTTATTGATTCCAACCTGGAGATATTATTATGCTACTGTATGAGATACAGTGCTCAACCCTTTTTCTTCAAATTATTTATGTCTATGAATATTTTATAATAGCTGTTCTGCTCAACAACACTTACGACTGCACGGATGACCGCGCGTACCGCGGCCAACCGAATATTATTTTAAAATGTAGCGATTGATAAATACAAAGATGTATATCTCGCATTCAATGGATTGAAGAATCGTAGTATTCAAGCAGATGTCAATAAAAGTAGGATTTATATCTACAGACTAAAAGAAAGTAAATGAGATTTTATGAAAAAGAAAACAAACGAGGCGTGAGGGATAGTCAGTGAAGCTGTTTACAACCAAATGTAGAATGGAAACAGATTTTGCAGAATATTAATCGAACAATATGTCGAAACGTGGGTAATATCATTCAATCACATTTCCATGTTAAAATTAACTTACATGTACAATACAATGGACCAAATACAGAATTATTATCCAATCGCAATATATTATGCAATTTAATATCGGATAATTATCGACCTTTAATTTATAGCACCTTGCGACATATAGTCTATATTAATTATATTTTTACAACAAACGTTATCATTCGTTTTAATATTCTTAATAAATTTCATTTGTTGTACTTTCGTGTCACAGAGATTCCAGCCTCAGGCAGCCAGTGCATATGAGAGGTGACTAATGACCGTAGGGGTAGCGTAGTGGTTAAAGAGTCCGTTTGTCACGCTGATGACCCGGGTTCCTTTCCTCATATGGATACAATGTGTGAAGCCCATTTCTGCCGGCTCATGTCATGATATTGCTGGAATATTGCTAAAAGCGGCGTAAAAGCGTATTCAGTTATGAACCGCCGATCATGCCCGGTGAACCCGTCGGTGACGTGTCATCGTTCCCCGACAAAGTGTCCATTTCTCATGGTATCAGTCAATGGATTATCTGGTCCGGAAATGATTATTTACAGCTCACTGGTATAGACTTGGGATATTGCTGAGTGCGGCGTGATATATCAAACGTTTCCTTGACATCGCATTCTTCAATGCAAGGTCTGTGAACACATGGTCCCCGTTTCACAAATCGATCTTAGAGCTATGACTGTCGTAAGTCTGTGCTATGGTATGGGAGTTCCGATAACCTTATCGTAGCGCTACGACTGCCGTAAGTCTGTGCTAAGGTGTGGGAGTTCCGATAACCTTATCCTAGCGCTACGACTGCCGTAAGTCTGTGCTAAGGTATGGGAGTTCCGATAACCTTATCCTAGCGCTACGACTGTCGCAAGTCTGTGCTAAGGTATGAGGGTTCCGATAACCTTATCCTAGCGCTACGACCGTCGTAAGTCTGTGCTAAGGTATGGGAGCTCCGATAACCTTATCCTAGCGCTACTACTGTCGTAAGTCTGTGCTAATATATGGGAGCTCCGATAACCTTATCCTAGCGCTACTACTGTCGTAAGTCTGTGCTAATGTATGGGAGATCCGATAACCTTATCCTAGCGCTACTACTGTCGTAAGTCTGTGCTAAGGTATGGGAGCTCCGATAACCTGAACCTAGCGCTACTACTGTCGTAAGTCTGTGCTAATGTATGGGAGATCCGATAACCTTATCCTAGCGCTACGACTGCCGTAAGTCTGTGCTAAGGTATGGGAGTTCCGATAACCTTATCCTAGCGCTACGACCGTCGTAAGTCTGTGCTAAGGTATTGGAGCTCCGATAACCTTATCCTAGCGCTACTACTGTCGTAAGTCTGTGATAAAGTATGGGAGTTACGATCACTTCAGTAGCGCTACGATCGCTTTGTGAAACAGGCTCCGTCTTCGCAATGCCGTTTCGTGCTTGTCTTCAAAGCCTTGTGTGTATTGTAGCAGTAGTACAAACACTGTTGTACAAACATGATTATAGATTCAGGTGATTTGTGGTTTTTTATCATTTGACACCGCACCCAGCAGTAGTCGAACTTTGTGAAGGCGGCATAGCTGCTCACACGTGGGTGTATGGGCTTAACTTCAATTACGCAAAGTACGAATTTGCGTACAATAGTTTTGTCCATCTATAAATTCTCATGTAGATTGACAAAAAAGTATTTTGTTTTGTTATTATTTCGACCCTGATACGCAAAAAAGGTTTTTCACAAGGCCACTGAGAGTGTCACGTACTGACACCTTTGGCTTCGCTTCATATTCACCGTGACTTCGAATTTGACATTGCGTCATCGACGAATTTGCTGTTCAGGCTGACAGACGACTAGCGTTAGTTTTACCTTACTTCACCATTACTTTGTTTTTAAGTCACCACGTTCACAGTTTGAACTTTGAAGTGTGTCAACATGTATTAAATGACTTTCACTTTCAAAACTCTGTATGTGTCTTGAGTTCAAGGACGATTCACACTTCAATGTCATTTCAGTCTCTGCACATATGTTCTTTTGTATTTCTGTTGGAAGCTTATCGCTAATCGTACAATTTGTCTTTAGGAATGAATATTGAGATACATCAGAAAAATAAAATGTCGGGAAAAAACACCCAGAACATCCTAAGTTATCTACAGAAATACCCTAAAGTATATATTGGTTTAAAAAAAATCGTATTAGATTATGCTAATTTGCTCTTGAAAATCTCGCTAATTTACTTCGGGGGCGTGCCCTCGTACCCCGGTAGCAGGCTCGAGCGCTATGCGGTCACGGTCAAGTCGGTTCGCGACTTAACTACTGTTAACTACAATGTTTTCCTTAGTTACGCCCATGACATAATCGATTCTGAACCAGACACTTCAGTGTTCAACAGCACGAGCATTTATATACGGAATGGGCATGCGGTGTCATGTATCAACCAAGTCAACGAGCCTGATCACACTATCCCGTTAGTCGTCTCTTACGGCAAAAATGGCTCGCTGAAGACCAATGCTAGCCGGGTTCTTATACTGATGTTGGTATCAGACACATGGCAGACCCGTAATTGATAAAGGTATCAACTGGACACCCAATTCACGAAAGGGACTAGGGTTGAAATCTCCCTAACAACCTAAAGAGGTAACAAAAAGCGGTCAAATGGACTCGATGACTGGTTAATAACGTGTCATGGTGCTGAGTTGACGTGGATTGTTGTTCATATTATCAATCTCTGACTATCCAGTAAGACTTGATTTTTAACATTCCACCTTCACAAACCAAGTAAACATACGAACGGACAAGGAAACTACAAAGAAATCTTAGGACGAAGGGGTGGCCTCGCGGTTAAAGCGTTCGCTCGTCACGCCGAACGCCCGACTTCGATTCCCGACATGGGTACAATGTGTGAGGCCAATTTCTAGTGTCCCCGCTGTGATATTACTGAAATGTTACTAAAAACAGCGTAACGCTATACTCACATATTCATAAAGAACCCCATCCTGCCTAACAAAACAGCATGAGGTCTTTCGCTCAGCTTCATCGCAATTACGTGACATTTGTGTAATGCTGTCCTTATCTACAGTGCGTCTTGACTGAATCGTTTTGATATGACGACTTGACTAATGGCAGGTAAACACTGACTCCAACATTCCTGGGGCTACAATTATGTTATCGATGTCAGTCGCAATGTGATCGTTAGACATGTCCACGCTGACATTTAGCATCACACTGTTGACGTAAATAGTCTTATTCTGATTTTTTTTCCAAGGCTTTTCACAGCAACATACTCGTATAATTACGACACGAGCAGTTTTGTTTAGCCATGTTAGTATATGTTGCATCGTCTTTACAAAAGACGGATCGAATCGGAAGCTTCGGGTTTTCCAACGATGTCGTAATTCAATGTACACAGTTGTGTCCCTTAACACTTACAGGATCTGTTAATCAGGGGATCCCGTTGCAAATCCTTGCACTAGAGATTTTATATTAGACGGAATTAGTATTTGAGTAAAACATTAAGGCAACTTTTCACATTTCCTCTAAAATAAATTTTATTGTTTCCCAATTTTTCCTCAACAGGTGTGTGTATGCACACACACATGCAGCTTGTTCACCTTGAACTGGGCGACTCTACATATGCATGGCTTTAGCCAGCTCGCCAACCGCACCCGCACGTACGCACGTACGCACGTACGCACGTTCTCGCACAACTACATAATTTACGCTTTAGAAGGTGCAAGCCACTTAAACATCAGTACCCAGTAACGGTGATAGACAATGACTTGGAGGGCAGCCAGTCAGTATGTTCCTGGCTACGTGTTCCCACTGTTAAGACCCGATAGAGGTCATTTTGATGGAGTCTTAGTCTGCCACGGCGACAAAACCTATACGCAATGAGGGAAAAGTTGTGATACATATGTGGAATTTGCTGAAGATACAGTGAGCATTGAGCGAAAGCTCGTGGGAAGTAAAAATCCAGTCCGCCCAATAAATCTCCACGGTAACTGGCCCGACTGTCTAGTGAATTTTCATGGGGCCATTTTTTAGAACATGGCACTCTCTCCGGACTTGTTAAGTTATAATACACTTTTAAATCATGCAAGATTTTAAATCATGCATGATGTTTTACGTTTCTGTAATATTTTGCTTAGTCTCTCCATTCAAACTGCGGACTAGTGAATTGTGTTGTGGGGTAGTAAATTTCAGACAGAGCTCACCCGACTGGTTAGCAAATTTTGAAAACTATTTCGCAGACTGGTGGTACGGTCAAATTGAGTTAACAGTATACATGAATATATTTCGCTCGGATGTCGACGTGCATGTGTGTGTACATCTAGCTGCTTGTACTAGCCAAGACTAAATCTGGTTTTATAGTTCTGAGATACCATGCCACAGTTAAGCATGAACACCCCATTCAGACACATTGTACTGACTCCGAGCCCACCAGTCCTTGTTGTACCCATTAATGCCGAGTGCCAGACAGGGACCAGAAAGTACCGTACTTTGGTATGACGCACCTGGGGAATCGAAGCCACCGCTCTACGAAGACTTGGAGACTTTGTTTGGGTGATGGAAGGATGTTGGTCGGGAGTGTGATTAGTTGACTCAGGGATTTCCGTGAAGCACAAACAGTGCATGAGCTCATACCAAGAATACGTCTAATTTGGATGAACATGATGTGGATCAGTTACAACAGGCTAAACCTTTGGCAGATCAGTACTTGTTTACTCACGTGGATAAGATCAGATCCTAGCAGGTAGATTAGAAATGAGGGGCTCCTTTCAAGAAGCAGCTTTTACAAAGGCTAACCATAACACCCAATCTTTAACATTGCACAGCGGTTACCTGCGTGTTCTGTCATTTTCAGCCACCTCACATGTTCTACAAGTGGAAGTTTGCTGGTTTGCAGCTTTGTTTTGGTATGTTAATTTTCATTCAAGATTCACGACAAGAAACACCCAGAAATTCTGCAAGAGGTGAGTTGAAGTTTGTTTTTTGGTCATCAGAAGGTTCCCACAGATTTCGCCAAAGGCGTGCAAGTCTAAAAGATAATTGATGTGGCAATAAAAACAAAATGAGACTTGGTCAGGCTCGCTGACTTGGTTGACACGTGATCGTATCCCAGTGACATAGATCAATGCTCATGCCGTTAATTACTAGACTGGGTAGTCCAAACTCGATTATTTACCCATTTATATATTATTTACAGACCGCTGCCATATAAGCTGGAATATTTTTGACTGTGGTGTTAAACGCAAACAAACTAAACCCGGTAATAGGGAATTTGTTGACAAGTGTGTACATATACTCTCCAGGCGGATTTACAGAATCCATCCTTTGTGGAAAGTCAAAGCGCGAATTATTTTTAAGCGTTCATAAGGTTTTCAACACGGTTGGATTACGCAAAGTAGGAGTATGATGGTGGTGTTTCATGTCAGTGGTGTTTTGGGACGCCAGTGATGAATTGAGAGGTAGACAGGCTAAATCAAATGCTAATCACCTCGAGTCACAAGGCACATCAGAGCGATTTCATAACACTCTTAAATAAACTGATCAGGGCTAACGTCTGTGAAACTGTGAAAGCTTACAGGTACCCACCCTAAGCAGTTATCATCTATGCATTATAGTACTTACATCGTAGAAACTGGTTTAATTTGGGTACACGATGGTTTCCTCTGTGTAGACCATATCAACAGATGATACCACAGGCGGATCCAGGAAGGGAGAGGTTCGAAGGCATATCTGCTATCGTATGATACTTTCTCGAGTAATCGACAACCTTTGAAACCTTCGACTTAACAGTCAATCGTGATATATGTTTATTGACGTTTATCTGAACATTTGATAGAATAGCTTTTCGTTTAACGTGTTTACGGGCTTTTAACTGAATCTATTTCTTCAGATTTTAACACTGATCGTTTAACATTTTGAATTGAGGTTAGTTTGTATTGAAACGTCACAGAAATTTACACACGCTGTCAAACAGTTAAATAAATAAGACATACAGTTATTTGAACTGATACCAACAATGGCCGCAGCTTCCCAAGGCAATAAGCAAGGATACGCACGACTGCAGAATCATATATGGAAATGATGAAAACATCCTAAGCAATGTACCGGCGAGTTTCAGAATCTCCGCAGACATGTCACGTATGTATTGGAGAATCACATATATGAACCTGTAACGGCGAGTCGCGTTTAACGATGACACAGATGATGTAATTCGGTTACAGTGCGTGTCCTGGCTGACGTTAGCGTGACCTGGCTGACGTTAGCGAGACCACCAGAGAATCAACAGATGATTGTTCGTAATCTGCATGTTAATAATATCACCCGGTGATACAAAATAGTATGGTCGTTGCTCATTGCAGGTGTATATATTCCTTTCAAAATTGTAGACTCACTTAAAGAACTCACTGTATGTAATGTACTTGTGTATGGTTATAGCGTAGACTGACTTCATCACTAACCTGGGGAACCAACTGCAAACCTTATGTAGACTGCACTAGGATCATGCATCAAATTTGCTGAAAAACATGCACAAACACTGTACACTTGAACAGCTGCGTTTTGATGAAATGTTTTAAAAATTCGCCAATTTTCAAAGATTTTTATCATTCATTGAACTCATGAAAATAATCTGTTCAACATTTGTTACATTTGTGTACCAATATATCACTTCATTTGTACAGTACCTTTAAATAGTTGTGCAAAATTTAGTTTAGAACAGTTACCTGTAAGTAAGTGGCTACATTTACACTAGCGAGTCTTAACTTCTGAAAGGAGATGTATTATTCTCAATTAGAAGGTGACAGCGGTCATGTTAGTGTAGTGAATATCAGCAGCGATCATGATTAAACTAGACCGTTCTTTTTAAAGTGGAACCCGAGCTGTCCGTACTTTAACCGACCTGTGAAAATGCGGGTTATAATTGTTTTTCAGCAACCCATGACTGCCGCAATCACTGGATCAGGTGGTCAGGGTCGCCGACTTGATCGACACATGTCACTGTATCCAATTTGCGTAGACCAATGCTCATGCTATCAGTCACTGGACTGACTAGTGCAGAGTCGATCATTTACAGACCGCCGTCTTAATATTGAATATTGCACTGTGCGACGTTCAACAACAACCACCCAACCAAAAAACAAGGAACAAAATAAAACACCAACAAATAAACAAAACATGCTAAAATGGAAGATAATGACAAATAATATTGTCTTCATGGCTTTTATAGACAGTAAAAGATGTGTCGACATTGAATTTGTATCGCAAAAGCATTTTAAACACCGCAATTTTCTAAATGTTTATTCTGGACCAAAAGGTGCAACCACAATTGCGCTTCAACCTCTGCCATCTATACGAGCCATACAACGAACAGCAGGGCGGCCATATGAAGATTCGTATTAAGATTTTTGTAATCTGCTTCATGACATTCTGTTCAACCGAATTTGAGGGTGCACAGCAGTTCAATAAACGGGAATTTAGAAAGGGTCGGGTATTTGACTCTGACATCAATGAAAATGGATTCCATATAACCTCGCGTGCTCGGGGCGGTTGGGTAGCTTAATGATTAAAGCGTCCACTCCTCACGCCGAAGAACCGTGTTCGATTTGCGAGTTTGGATGTGTGTGTTGGAAGCTGAATACCTGACCAAGACAGAATAATTAATTGTGCTATTTATGTCTTTGATCTCCCGGGAGGCGGTGGGGTAGCCGTGTGGTTAAAGTGAGTGAGTAAGTTGAGTTTTACGCCGCACTCAGCAATATTCCAGCTGTATGGGGGCGGTCTGTAAATAATCGAGTCTGGACCAGACAATCCAGTGATCAACAACATGAGCATCGATCTGCGCAACTGGGAATCGATGCCATGAGTGAACCAAGTCAGCAAGTTTGACCACCCTATCCCATTAGTCGCCTCATACGACAAGCATAGTTGCCTTTTTCACGGTTGCTGAAGGCCTATTCTACCCCGGACTCTTCACGGGTCCTTGTGGTTAAAGCGTTAGCTCGTCACGCCGAAGACCTGCGTTCTATTCCAAACATGGGTACAGTGTGGGAAGCCCATTTCTGCTGTCTCTCGACGTGATACTGCTGGAATAGTGCTAACAGCGAGCGGTGTGAAATTATACTCACTAGTGGTTAAAGCGTTCGTTCGTCACCCCGAAGCCCCTGTGTTCTGTTCCCCACATGGGTACAATGTGTAAAGCCCATTTCCAGTGTCTCCGCCGTGATAGTGCTGGAATAGTGCTAAAAGCGGCGTAAAAGCACATTCAGTTACGTTGACATCCCGTCTTTTGAGGACAGAAAACTACCAGGTGTTCTAATAGCGAGGCTCTGCTCACTACAACAAGGCCCCGTCTTAACTGACCTCCACGCCAACAACGTGTGCAGTTAGCAGAACATGCTTGTGAAGTGATCGTCCTTCATCATCCTCGATCTTCATCATTGACCATTGATATTCATTATCGAATTCATCATCGGTCTTCATTGGTACTAGTATTTGTTTTCATCATCGATCTCCATAATGTTAGCAAGGAGTTAAATCATTCCCACCGCATCTATTTCTCCCTAAGCAGGCTGGTGAGGTAGTCTAGTGGTTAAAACGTCCGCTCGTAACGCCGAAGACCAGAGTTCGATTCCTTATTTCAGTGCAGTGCGTGGAACCCATTTCTGATGTCCCGATATGTATGTATGTATGTATGTATGTATGTATGTATGTATGTATGTATGTATGTATGTATGTATGTATGCATGCATGCATGCATGCATGCGTGTATGCATGTATGCATGTATGCATGTAATAAATAAATAAAATAAAAAATAAATAAAATAAAATAAATAAATAATATTGATAAAGGCGGCGCAAAACCGTACCCACTCACTCAATGACCGAAGTTCTGTATAAGATATTACAGCACTACAATATCTTTAATTTGTGTCGAAGTACAAACGCCATACTTAAATCATGTTTATAATGAACCTGTTTGTATGACCACAGTTATCTGTAGTATTAGATTAATAATACATGTACTTATCAGAAACAGCAAGTAAACAACAGTTAACCATGAGCCATCAAAAGTGCCAAGTATAGACTATGACGTCAGTCAGATAACCATGTACGCCATGCCAGAGTCTATGTTTTCTGCAAACCACCACACAAACAGAGCTCCGTGGTCAGATGTGTACCATAGCAATACATGCACAACAATTAATCACAGACTACCCAGGAACCAGCTAGACTGCAACCTTGCACGTCATGCCATGTTCGAGGTTGTGCGTAATGTCGTAATTAAGTCGACAAAAGAGCCGTAAATATGAACGTTTCCGTCAAGAATCTGGAACTATGGTCAACCATTCACATCCTTGTCTTGATAAGGATCAAAGTGCACTTTTTATATCTTTAGATGTGTTTGTGAGTTCAATTCAATTTATTACTCACCACCACCAACGGCGGTCCATGAAAATACAAATAAATATAAATATATATAAATCTATATATGACAAGGTGGCAAGTAAACAGCGAACAAGGGCCAAAAGTTAAGGTATCTTTGTAGATTTAAATATTACATTAATGTACACAGCAAGATGTTTTCTGAGAAAGACAGTGACGTATGAAAATGCCCCGAAAAACATAACGTGTACATACTTGTCGAGATCATTTGCATAGTAACAAGATCGCCACCCATCTCGTGCGCACGAGCGTTATCACCATCTGTTATCATCATGTGTTACCACCATGTGTTATCATAACCTATAATCATCATATACTATATACTAATAACCTGTTACTAAGATTTGTTATGTGTTACACTATGTTTTTTCATCGTGTGTTATATCACCATGTCTTATCATAATCTGTTATCATCTTGTGTTATCAGCATGCGTTCTCATAATCTGTTCTCATAATGTGCTATCATAATCTGTTATCATAATGTGTTATCAGCATGTGTTACACCCCGTGTTATCATCGTGTGCTATCATCATGTGTTATCATGACATGATGTGTTTATGACAGCGTCGTGCGTTTCGGTGACATCATCTCTCGGAGCATCATGTACCTACATCGCGTAAACTTGACGCCACATTTGGCAATAGTCTACCAATAGCCTGCAATATCAGGACGAGGGAACAGGTAGGTCGGGTCTAACGCCGTGACGGTTGTACGACGGAAATACCAGAAATATGTTCCCTATTGTAATTCTGGTATGTATGTATTGCATTTGTGATCGCCCAAACCAGTTAGTCAGAGTGACCAGACTCAGAAATGAGTGAAGGTCGGTTCGAATTTTGAGCTTGTCTGGGGCTGGGTTCTTGGTTTGTACTCATCAAATCTTGCTAGTGGGTTTTGAACTGATATGTTAAACGTCGTTTGTGTTTTATCATCACGAGAACACAACCCATAAACAAACACAGATGTTGTAATATATACTATCGACAAAAAATAAGGGAACTAAGAAATTAAACGCAGCAAACGTTAAGGTGAAAGGGTGCTTTGCCATAGCATTGAAACCGAATGCAATATCCAATGACAATGAAATTCTACATGATGCATGATTACCAACACGTGATTCACGTGCACTCAGAAGTTAACCTCTGTAAACGTATTGGTGAACTCAAAATCACTAATGCAATAACACATGCTGAAAAATGACCCCGAGTCAGTATCTGAATGAACATACACATGGAAAATTGTTTCAAGTTGCCCGAATGTTGGGTAAATCAAAAAAGTGTAATTTCACGCCTGTGCGACAAGTACCGTCAAACAGGTAGGGTTGCAATGAGACCTGGGCGTGGTAAACCAAAATCAACGGCACCACCACAGGATCTTCTCATTACATTAATGGCCCTGCACAAGGGTTCAGATGAGCACCTATCATCAATAGGGCATTCCGTCCACTCACTGGGCAACGAATTTCAAACTGAACCGTTAAAAACCGTCTCTGTCAAGCCCATCTGAAAGCAAGGCGGCCTTTCAAGGGTCTTACCCTTACAACTAAACCATAGGCACCAATGTTTAGCGTGGGCTAGGAGGCATCAGGGACGGGCTTTGCGCCATGTTCTCAGATGAGTCAAGGTTTTGCCTCAGATTCGCAGATTCCAGAAAACGATGTTGGCGTCGTATCGGTGAGCGGTATGCCAGTGCAGCAATTATTGACCATGATCGATATGGGGGTGGTCGTGTCATGGTGTGGGGCGAGGTTACACATGACAGTCGATCAGATCTGGTCATCGTTGATGGATCCTTGACTGGCCCAGCTTTGTGCAGCTCTTACGGAGAAAAGCGGGCAATACCACGGGCAACCGTCATAATCAAGAGTAACGCCCAAATTTGATTTAATGTACATTCAGAGCAATTTCACGTTCACTGTCATTTCATCAGTTCCCTTGTTTTTTGTCGGTATTATATATAATTATATCTATCTTGGGCGAGCTGGCTAATGCGCCAGGTTAGTGATTCAGTGATGTCCAGGTGTCGGGATCGAGCCCACCTGTGACCGGGTGTAGAAACCTTGGAGCCCAATTTGTAATACGTGCAAACACCAATTTGTGGGTACAGCAATGCCAAATAAACTCGGACAAAGTACTGCGACTTTGTTTCCCAGTCCCCCCAGCTGTGTTAGTAGCTATTCGGTAGTATGAGAAAGCCACATATAACTCGATGCGCCCAGAGGCAGCAAGAGTTCTATACTGCCAATGGAGTTGAGATTGATAACACGATTGATCGTTGAGATTGACATCCAGCGATCGAGGGAAATACATGCCACAGCCTTGACAAGCACGAGTTACGTGGATATGTGCACTATATAAATATTCTATAATAACTGTTGTCGGCTGTAGAGCTGTTGTAGATAATGATTATTGAATGCCGTCGAGTCACCGGGTCGTGAAACCAGTCTAGTCACAGTCCAGCGATCGCTCCGTTTGCCTCTCCCTTCATTGAATGTAATGCGTCGCCGCTCGGCAATATCAGTTTTATTTGTTTCTTTGTTGTTTAGACCTCACCCAGCAATTTGGAAGCTAAATGGCAGCTGCCTGTATAAGTAATCGAATCAGGATCAGACAATCCAGTGATCAACATCTTGAGCAGCCATCTACACAATTGGGATACGATGACTTGTCGCCAACCAAGCCCGACCACCCTATCCCGTTAGTGGCCTTTTTACTGAAATCTCCATTAATCATCATGAGAACGATAGTGCAGCTATCGAAGGATCTGCACTGACGCTACCGGCTTTAGAAGAGATAGACGAAATACGATACTGAACATAATTTCCAGTGATTAACTTGGATAAGTATGTCACCATTTTACGGAAGAAGCATCAATTTCTTGCTGTGACTTCCTGCTGGAGGAAATCCAATGTTGATCATTCGTTTGTACTTCTGTGTGATAAATGCCATACCGACTGAATGGAAATATCTGTTCATATTCTGACATGTTTCTCGGAAATTATATTATATGATAATATATGCATATTGGCACTACCGATCCAATTCTGTTTATTTTCTAAGGTTGTAGAGTAATTGTGTGTGAGCTCGAGATTTTCTCCCATGTCAGTTTTGCCTGTTTCTTTGTTGTTTTACTCCGAACTCCGCAATATTCAACTATATGGCGACGGCCTGTAAATAATCGAGTCTGCACCAAAGAATTCAGTGACTGACACCATGAGCATCGATCTACGAAACTGGGATACGGTGCCATGTATGAACCAGGTCAGTGAGCCTGACCACCCGATCCCCTTAGTCGCATCTTACTACATACGTGGGCTGCCGAAGACCAGTTCTAACCTTGATTTTACAATACATGTAAATTAGTGAACCTTGCTGACAGTATAATTCCAGTCGAAGAATTCTTACATGAAATATGTTGTGCGGCTTCTGCTAAAAGGCATGTTTGCCTTTAATAGGAAAAATGGAAGTCAATGCAAAGAGAAGAGTTTACATGCACCATTCAGCTCTACTTGGGCTAAAAAAGATTAGCAGTGATAAATGTTGAATTTAACCAGGACGAAAGTACGCAGGAAATGATATCTATCTGTTTATAAACCTATCGATCACACAACAAGGATTGGTCAATATTAAACTCGGCCGTTTCGTGTCAATACTTATTTTGTTCAGTCAGCTTTAATAAATTAATACAGTATCATTGTTTCAAGTGTACTTGGACTAAAGCATGATAAAACACATAAAATACATTGGAACATGTAACTTGATATGTCTAAAAGACGCGCAAAGGTCGAAAGAATGAGTGAGTGACTTTGGTTTAATGTAACATTTAGCATTATTCAAGTAATATCACGGCGGCGGACACCAGAAATGGGTATTAGGCACAAGCCACAGTTACTGACAATAGCTAGCCTAGTGATTAAAGTGTTCGCTCGTCACGCAGAAGACCTGGGTTCGCTTCCCCACATGGGTTCAACGTATAACACATGGGTACAATGTGTAACGCCTTTTTCTGGTGTCGGACGCCGTGACATTGTTGGAATATTGCTAAAAAGCGGCGTCAAACTTGACTCTCTCCAAAAGTTATGATTAGCAATTGGACATACTTACTGTCATTGGTGCGCCAGTTTTGTAAACACTACATTAATACACTACATTAATTCTTTGGTAAAGTTTACCAAACACCACTTATTTTGTATAAACCAAATAGGCAATGGTTTAGGATGTACCTGAACCTTTCGCAAACGTGGTCGGTCCGTGCACTTTACATGTAGTGCAAATGAACGCAAGATAACATCGGCCTCGTAGACAAATACATATCGTTACACATCGATCTTTTTGACACAAGTAAAGCAGAATGGTGCATGTACACTCTTCTCTCTGCGTTGGCTTCATATGAAAGGTTTCCGTTTTCGCTGCTAATGGGAAATATGGCTGTTGGCAGAAGTCGCATACCATATTTCATGTAAAAGCGCTTTCGCTGGAACTATATTGACAGTCAGGTCCATTCAAGTACATACTCTCTAAGATCTGGGCTGGAATTGCTCTCCAGCAACCCATGTTTGTTGAAAGAGGCGACTAACGGGATAAGATGGTGAGGCTTGCTGACTTGTCATCGTATCCCTACAGTGTAGATCGATGCTCATCCTTTTGATCACTGGATTGCCTGGTCCAGACTCGATTGCTTTCTAACAGACATATAGCTGGCATATTGAAATACTGAAAAGTACTGCATTGCACAACCAAATAAACAAAGGACATTGTGCCTTGGATAGCTCGTGTAACGTGACGGGCATTTTTAAGAGAGGTATTCACTTAGTAACGACAAACGTAAGCAGCAAATGAGAGTTTAGTGTCCATAAACCTATCGATCGCAGAACAAGAATCGATGGAATTTGAACTTGGTCGTATCATGTCAATACTATTTTATTTAATCAAATTTAATAATTTAATACAGTATCATTATTTCATGTATACGTAGACTAAAACGTGACAAAACCACACAAAGAAACACAGTAGAGCAGGTAACTTGATAGGTCTAAAAGCACAACAAGGTCGAAAGATGGGATGTTTTAATCAATTTCAAGTTGACTTAATGTCAGATGTCTGTTTTGGGTCCATACGAATTGAAAGCGTAACCTGCAACCCGCAGACTCACATGAAAGTACAGTTTGTTTCCGTCATGATAGGAAGCTCATCTCGACCAGCGAGAATCAGATCCTCATATCACCCCGTAGGTCTCTTCACAAAAGTATTTCTGTCATGGCTTTTGTTTCAAGTGGAATGAAGAAATCTTTAATATATCGGATATTGCGGTCCGTATCTCGGCGTGTTTCATCTGTTGATTATTCACTGACCATGTAGACTGAATGGCGTAAATATTAGGATTGACCTCATCATATGGCAGGCTGACTGCAGAAAACACAATGATTATCAAACATGACGTTTATCGATTCTGACTCTTATGCCGTTTGCTAACGGTTTCTATGTTGAATGTTATGTGTTGATAGTCGATTATACAGTCTTTTAACCGCTGTGACGTCAGTCGATTCTCATTTAATACGTTATATCAAATCTTTCTTGGTTTATTGTTTTCGGTTGTTTTCATGAGGTCATAGGCCTTAGGAAGAGATGGGAATGAAGCAAGTTCGGGTCCTTCGAAGTGAGTCTTATAATCATATACATGCTGGGTCAACGTCGAACAGTATTTCCGTGTTACCTTAATTTTGGACGAGTTAGCTTGAAGCTAATGCACCATAATCAGGGCGACAGCGATTCACCCACATTGTCCTCGGCGCTGTAGCTTGGGTGAGTGAGTTTAGTTAAATGCGCCTTTAACAATGTTTAAAAGATATATTTCAGCGTTGAAGCTGAAGTTGGAGGGAAAGAACAAGGCTCAGAAAGAACCATGTGTCGAACCCATGATTAAAAACGCCTTTATCAAGGTTTTAAAGAATTATATATCACGGTCTTTCAGCTGATCCTGGTGAAACCGACGAGCCCAGGAATTCTGCTGACAAATCTAGGGACAAAATCGCCACGAGCCAGGTTTCCAACACACGGCCATAGGATTCATAGGAACTCTCTACACCGAATTGCTGCCACTGGGTCACCCATGGCCCCTCTGTCCCCAAGGGACGGAACTCTGTACACCGAATTGCTGCGACTGGGTCACCCATGGCTCCTCTGCCGACCGGGTGAGTTGATTGTCCGACCCATACTTGATTATTTACACACCTCCGCCATGAAGCCATGACTATTGCTAAGTATAATGTTAAGCAACAAAGAAAATATTTTAAACTTGGATGTTAAACCAGGTTTGACTGTCCTTGCAATACGTTACTTGTGACACAAAAGCAACATCAGAATCAGTGTGAAACTTGTACCTTCGAGAATGAAATGTTATTCCAAAGAAAAACAAATGTTTAGTTCTACGGGAACAGTCACCAGTCTGTAAGAACAGCTCACCTGACATACGCAAATGAGCCATAACACAAGAGGGGTTCACAAGAATGTTCACACGGTCACCATCCACCTTATGCATTGATGCATTTTCGTGAACAACAAGGAAACCTCCCCGGTCCGTGTACGTTACATGTAGTGCGGATGAACGCAAGATAACCCCGACCTTAGGGACAGGTACGTATCACTACCCATCGACCTTTTTGACACAAGAAGCGCTGAATGGTGCATGTACACTCTGCTCTTTGCGTTGGCTTCACATGAAAGGTTTCCAGTTTCGCTATGAATGGGAAATATGGCTGATGACAGAAGCCGCACAACCGTACATGGAATCACAGTCTCATATCTCTCTTTAGTACCGTTCAAAAATGTATTTCTATCCTGGCTTACGTTTCAAGTGGAATGAAGAAATCTTTTTTATTGAATATGGCGGACATTGCGGTCCGTATCTCGGCGTATGCCATTCTGCTGATTATCGAGTCATATAGACTGAAAGGCGTAAATATCTGGATTGACCTCATCATCTGGCGAGTTGACTGCAGGAAACCAAATGATTATCAATAATGACGTTTATTGATTCCAACGCTCATGTCATTTTCTAATGGTTCTTATGCTGAATGCCATTTGTTGATAGTCGATTACACAGTCAGTGACGTCAGTCGCGTATTAATTTAATACATTTTATGAAATATTTTTGGTTTACTTTTTCCCGTTGTTTTCACAGGGTTATTGGTCTTAGGACGAGATGGAAATGCATCGAATTGAGTCTTATAATGATATACGGGTGGGTTCAAGGTCGCTTCGAACAGTATTTCAGTTTTAGCTTAAAGGGCAAGTGGGTAAAAAAATTCACTTATTCATGACACACAATATACATTGCTGATAGTGAAAAAGCAAATAAAATATAAAAAGCAAATAAGTATAATTATAAGCGTACAATCGCAAATCAAAAGTGCAATCTTTTGTACTAGGTTTTACTTCCCTCGGAAAGAAGCAGCCGAAAGACCGAACTCAGTCAGAGAGCGTGGGTCTGCCCTCAAGTGTAACGAAGTCTGTCACTAGCTGGTTCATTTGCCGAGACACTGAGGGCTCATTGTGTGCATATAGAGATGATCTGTTTCATGGGCGTTTTAGAAGTATGGTGAGTAATAAGACAGTAAGATTCTTTATGGATGCCAACTTCTTTGTACAGTATATGTTGCGACGTTATGCTGTGGATTCATGTATTGTGGATTAAATTGTCAAGCAAGAGTGACAACGGTAAAAGAATCCACACGGAAACGCCGTATCATGTACAACAGAAGAAGTTGTTGAAGAAGAGATGTTGGGTTTTCTACATACATGTTCTCTGCATTCGAGTTCGATCAAATGAACAAACACCGAGATGGTGAACTACTGCGTGGCTGGAAACTATACTTCGTTCAAGTACAAAACAGGGATCGAAACTGACAATCTGAGTTTGCCCCTGTTTCCGTTCGATCCAGTCATCCGAGAAAACTGGATGCAGCGTGTTTGCGTGTGCACAGGTATCACACCTACCTGTCTGTTTAATTACATAATATGATAGAGACAGAACTCAGGTGCACGAGACATATATCAATGTATTCTTTTTATGGTGTGTAACCTGATAGGTGTTACGTATAATAATGATAGGCTATTTATATGGCGCCTTCCCACGTCACAAGGATATGCTCAAAGCGCTTCCTGTGCTCCAGTTGAAATATATACAGCTGGCAGTTACAAATGGTGATAAGTCACTTGTAACGGAGAAATAAATGAGTCTTGAGTCGTGGTTTGAATGTACTTAGAGAAGGAGATGATCTTAACTCAACTGGAAGAGAGTTCCACAGAGACGCTGCTGCATATGAAAAAGTTCTTGAGCCAAATGATTTTAGATCATACTCGTAGCTTGGGACAGCAACTAACAGTTGTTGTGATGACCACAGAGTTCTTTCTGGAGAGTGATGTGTCAGGAGGTCCTGAAGGTAGGAAGGTCCTGAGTTATAGAAAGACTGATAGGTGAGGCAGAGAATCTTGAAATCAATCCTTTCACGAATACGGAGCCAGTGTAGAGAGTTCAGAATGGGAGAGATGTGGCAGCGTGGACTGGTGAGAGTGATAATGCGTGCAGCTATGTTCTGGATTTTCTGAAGACGATGGAGTTGAGACGAGGAGATGCCAAACAGTAAGCTGTTGCAGTAATCCAGGCGGGATAAAATCAATGTCCGCACTAGGGTGGTAGTGGCGTCTTTTGTCAGAACTTTGCGGATGCTGCCAGTGTTCTTCAAATGGTAGTGGCAGGTCTTTACTAGATGATTTATCTGCTTGTCCATACTGAGGTTTGAATCCAAAAGAACGCCAAGGTTTTTCACAAGAGGAGAAAAAGGAATCGGAGATTGCCCAATGGAAATATCTGTGATGACAAATTCTTTTGTCTTGAGAATGTGGAGATGACCATTGTTTCTGTTTTTTCATCGTTAAGTTTAAGCTCTAGCTGACTATGTTCTGAGGATTTGAAACTGTCAAACAGTTGGCTGTCGTCCGCATAGAAATCATGGGGCACATGGTAAGCAGACGTAAGTTTTCCAAGCGGTTGAGTATAGAGGCAGAAAAGAATGGGTCCAGGAACTGATCCCTGGGGAACCCCACAGGTTAGGGTGCGACTGGATGATGACGGTGTTCCAATGTGAATAGACTGGATTCTGTCTGAAAGGTAGGACCTTAGCCACTCAAGAACTGTATTGGTCAAACCAAATTCCTTCCGCAAACGTTGAAGAAACATTTCATGGTCAGTTGTGTCAAAAGCTGCAGATAAATCCAGAAGGACAAGCAAAGCAGAGTCACCTTGGTCGACTGTAGATCTGACTGAGTTCAAGACGTAACTTAAAGCAGTTTCTGTGCTATGAACCTGCCCGTAGGCAGACTGGTAACAATCAATCAAGTTATGCTGAGAAAGATGATCTGAGAGTTGTCGTTTGACTACTTTTTCCAGAACGTTCGACAAAAACATCAAATTCGAGACAGGACGATAGTTTTTCAGGCACTGAGAGTCAAGCGTGGTTTTCTTGATGAGTGTTACGTTTAAAGAGCACGTGGTCGATGATTGAAGTTATGCATTGCATATTGTCATTAGCAGCCAGATACATAGGTGTAAAAATAGAAGCAGACAATGAGATTTGTCTCAGACATAACCTGCTTATAATCAATACCTCTTTCTTTGTTTACACAGACATGTATTGAAACATTTCAGTTTTCAAGTTGAACAATTTTTAACAATGCAATTAGTTTATCTAATGCTTAAGAAATACAGTTCGTTCTAAGACCATGTATAGTGTAATAAAGCCCTGAACTATTATAGTTAAAGCACGAGGAGGCTCGAGTCCTATACCTTCTTGAAAACTTGGTTCGCAAGTTTGCAACCGAGTAAAGGACCAGTGTGTTTTTATTACTGCTGACCCAAGATTCTTGTAATCACAAGAAACATTTCTTGTTATCCAACTTCGGCCACAGCGTAATCCTTGCACGCATCACCTGCTGAGTGAGTGAGTCAGGATTAAAACGCATTTAACAATGTTTAAAGTGAGTAGTGCGAGTTGGTTTTTATGCCACTTTTAGCAATATTCCAGCCATATCATGACGGATTACATCTCAAGTGGGTTCATACATTGTACCCATGTGGGAAATAGAACCTGGGCTTTCGTCGTGACGAGCGAACACTTTAGCCACTAGACTACGCCATGTCCGAACAGTGTTTAAAAGTTTTATCACGGTGTTTCTGTTGATGTTGGAAGGAACGAACGAAGTGATGCAAGCCCTTGACGTTAACTACTTTGATGCTCTTTGTTGATAAATCTAGAGATATAATCACAAAGAAGCAACAGTTGTGAACTCACAGTCATAGTTCTCCAGGGATAGTTTGTCTTTTTTAATAAAGAAACCTGTGACACACACACAACAGTCAGAATCAGTGTGAAACTGATACCCTCTCGAATGAAATGTTGCGAGAAAAAAACAACAAATGTGTTAAGGTCAGGTGACGAGCAGTCCATGAGAAGATACAGATGATCCACAACACGAGCCTCCCACTCACTGAGACCACTAAACCTTGTTGGAAGTCCCTGGGTAGATCATAGGGCGGATTTGGCCATGTTCTCGCAGCGTTGTTGGAGGATTCGGATGACGTCATGAGCGTCTCACCATTTCATCCCAGACGTTTTCAATGGGAGACTATTTAACACTGCTCTGATTACGCTACTGCTGTGAAAAATGAGCACATGTGGTGTGAAGCCATTGTGTTTAAAACTCACTCTGGTCCGTTCTATTTCCCAAACAGTAAAGCTGTTTGGGTACATCCCGGCATTCAAGTTTCCAGCAATCACTGTGTGCAACTGTTGTGCTATTCCAAATCTTAACGCCACCACCTGAACACATGAACTGGTGGTACGGGCTGTATATGTCTACGTTTCTAGTGGGTGAGTGCACTTGGGGCATAGTCTAGAACCTGATGCCATAAGTGCAAAATGTTGTTTCCATGGATCTTGAATCGACGCGCAACGTCACGCTGCGAGGTACGAAAATGAAGTACAGCTGTTGGTCTATATCTGCTATTTTTCCTGCGGCGTGACCATTTGTTGCTATAAGAAAAAACATACCTCGTAACGGAGGTGTAATAGAAAGTATGTCCAATTCGAATTTTTGAAAACTGAAAGTACTGTCTTTGGATTTATCTGTTTAACCACCTCCCATTACACGTTTGGTACTCTATGACAGGGTAATATTGCTCTAAAACAAATTGATTCAATGAATACTGGGATAAGAAAGATAATTTCACAACTTTCAACTATGCTGAACAGCAAAGGAGACTCTTTGTCAAGTTTTTAAGCAGAAGACATAAACATGAACGCTTACTTTTATGAAACTTCATTTTTTTTCGAAATGTGTGTTTCTTTTGGTGTTCAGTATATCTTTTATACGTTGTAAATGTATGCAAATAATGCAAAACTCTTGATCGACCAAATAAACAATTTGGTATTGAGCGGAATTTATTAACCTGAGACAGTGTTAATTGACTCTGTGTTTGGATAAAATACAAGATGATTTGAACTGAAAATCAAACATATGGAAAAATCAGTTTGGAGGAAGTTCTTTTGTCCCTTGTTTACAATATGCGTTTAGAATGAGGCTACATTTTATGAACATTCAAATTGTTCAATTAACCTGAGGTTAAACCCTCTTAAGCTTTCCAAACACAGCCTTTACGCGTTCATGCTTCAGTCACAAATGCCTATTTGATGGAATGTCCAAATGAATAGATGTCTAGATAACATTGAAGGCTTTGACTTTAAATCAGGACGTCAACTTTAACTTGGCTGTTCCGATCGCTCATGTAGTTACAGCGTTATGTACTGCGAGATGATCACAATAATGACTTTGAATCACTTAATGCCTGAGGACTGCCAGAAACCATTTATGCGTACTGTATCTACTGGCCGTTTCCCTACAAATTTATAGCCTTTTTAAATGTGCTATTGATTTTCTGTGACCCATTTATATAGTGTTCAAATCTGTTTTGGCGGATAATCGAGACTGGTTAGTGCCTGTCATTGACGCTGTCCATCTAAACTAAATGTCTACAGGACACGAGGCTCAGTTATGCTTGGGTGCAAAGAGATATTTCCTGAGATTTGGCGCCGTCATTAGGTTTATGTACGACGGGTTCAAGCCTTCTTGACAGTACATTAAGGTGCGTGGTCACGTGTAGCATCCAGAGAGAGATTTGTTACATGTTGCCATATGTCAGTTTGAATGTTCAAATAAGCAATCTACACCTTTCTTTTCACACTCTACTTAACACAATCAGTCAAAACAAAGGATTCTTCAGATATCGAGCCAATCAGATCTCAGTTTTCTGATTCGACTCTGTCTCGTTTACTTTTCAAACTCTGGCGGGTGCTACCATTTAATGGCATCTCCTGCCCAGAGGAAACAGTTAATTGACACTATGTCGTTCTATTTTCTTTTTCTGCCACGTCAATTTGATTTGTCGATTTGTATAACCTTGCAAATCCTTTTTCATAAAGCATCGTAACTACATCAACTCCACCTGTAAATCAGCGAACATTATATATAGATTCCTATATTTGGGGCATGACCCAACGCCTTCGGGTTATGGTGACACGCATATATACTTATAAACTTATAAGCGTGTTAAGTATATATATATGCTTAACAGCTGTAGAGCAACCAGGTATTCAACAAGCCAAGCGTGTGTTGTGAAGATTGGGTCATCTCAAACGCCGTTATCTGGTTACCACTTGAGATGTTCAGTGGGAGTCAGTGTTGCCACTTTCAGAAGACGCTGTTGTCCGAATCGGTGTCGCTGTCGTCAGTGTCTACCCTGATGACGACTGGCTTGATGAGGGCATGCTCCAGTCCGCTTTGTTCCCAATAATGTCTTCCTATTTCATTCTCAACGCACTTATGCTATGTTTCCTGCGTGATGGTGTCTATTGACTGTTGAACAATCGTCTGTACATCCCGAACTTTGAATGTTACATTTTGCCTGCCAACATCTGACTTCATGATACCTCAAATGAGTTCTATTGGGTTTATATTGCAATGATAGGGTGGCAATCGCAAAACTGAATGACCATGTTCTGTAAGGTACTCATCAACCTTAAAGACAGGTGTGGTTTTATTTGACTTTATGATGTCATACAGAACAGGTTTGGTTGCTTTTTCTGGATACGATAGTGCTTTTTTTGCAACTATTCTATAATGTCCCCCTTCTTACTGATAGATGTTGGGGCCTTTGTATTAGGTACTTGAACGCCATGATATTGAGCGTTATCCATGACAATCAGACTTTTGGGGGGCAGTGCTGGTACCAGTTGATTTTGAACCCATTCTAAGAAAAGCATCCCGTTCATTTCGGTAATCTCGGTTGTCATTAGATTTTGTCTTGAAGCAGCCAGGTAGGAATCCCCGATTCTTGCAACCTTCATGGAACACAATCAGTCGCTCTCCCTTGCCAAGTGGTAATTTTCTGGAACAGGACTCTGAAGAGGAGCCAGCGAACCATTGTGTCCCTGTGGTATGGGAAGCATTTACCCATGTTTCGTCCGGATATACAAGCTCGTAACCCCCTGTACGTTTCTTTCGAATTGTGCGTAAGGACTGGTTTCTTAGTCGAACAACATCAGACCTCTCGCACAGTGCACGTCTGTTTTCTGAGCCTACTTTTTTTTAAACGGAAACCAAATTTGTGAAGCAACTTCCATAACTGATATTTTGAAATGACCAAAGAATGATTTGTCTCCATATGCCTTTTCAGAATACGCAGAGAGACAAAGGCATTTTGTTTAGATAAAGACTTAATGGCTGTTGTTGAAATGAATCGACTTTCTCTCATCATGTGGGTTTTGAGACGGTCCCCTAAGTTGTGTCCGTGCAGGTTGAGTCGGTACAGTTTTTCAAGATCGTTTTAAACTTCCCTTCCGTCATCCCAACAGCACGTGCAGTTCGTAAACGATACTTGGCCAAAGCATATCGAGGCCTACCCCTTTCACCTTCGTTTTGAAAAAAGTTAAACACTTTGCAAATAATTGACTTAGCGTCGTGTGATAATCTCATTGTTTCATGTACTGCAATCACGAATGCCGAGCAAATCACACGTGTCAATTTCACACGTGCACCTTGCCCACCTGGCTGTTCTACCAGCAACTGCCCCATGCTTCTTGCTTCTTCGGTTCGATCGACCTGTAATACACAGCAGTTAGCGTATCGCTTACACTCTGAAAGGCGTTACAAAGGTTGAGCCCGTAATCGTCTGAGAAGTCAATGTTGGAACTGTTGGCGTCACCAGTTCAGGTGATTTTTTACCAGTTGCAGACGTTGTTAGCTGTGACGCTGTGTCGCTAGGGACCGGATATATGGTTGACGACATCTTTGCCGGTGTCGAGGTGTGGCGGACGACGTCCAGTGGTTGCAGCTTTATTCCTTACTCGTCAGTCACACAGATGTGTCAGTCGAATGTTACCCGGGAAGTTCCAGGGTAAAACTTGCATTCAGTTTGACGTAAGAGACGACTAACAAGATCGGCTGGTCAGCACATGGGTATTTCTTGAAAAGCGCAATTTGTGTCATTGTGACCAGCTCTCTTCGTCAAAACAATAACGCCGCTTTTAGGGGTGAGGACATTTTATTTCTAGGGTAGTTTAGGAATCCACAATAGATTCCACAAGAAACGATCCCATCTATGGTGTGGAATGGGAGTTTAGAATCTCCTGCTTTGCACCTGTGGCAAGTAACAATGCTACTGCTGTGCTGTGCTGTGCTGTACAAGGTCGGGTGCTAAGTGCCATGTGCTTAGACACTCAGGGTATTTATTAAGAGCTTGTACCTAATCAGACGTAATCCCTCGTCACATTACACCCAATATGAATTTGAGGCCAGAACGAACCCCCTCACTTCCTTAGTGATGTAAATATGCCACAAAGGAGCATGGTCTTTGTGGGAACTGCTTGTGAATACTTTGTGAAATGGTCTGCAATAACCATGATATGCTGATATCAACCTTTTGACGGTTCTAGTGGTAGAAATATCAAATCCAGTGGGTTCATTGTTTTGATGCTTACAAGTGGAGCTCTTGCATTTGCCTGAGATTTTCTCCGTAAACACCATTCACAATTTGTGATCCAGTTCTCAGTATCACTTGCCATCTCGAGCCAGTAGAATCTTTCCCTAAACAAAGATCTTGCCGATCTTGCTAAGCAAAGACAAAGTTCTGTCTCCACCCTTGTGTCATTATTAAGAGACACCAAAACTTCCTGACGAACACGAACTGGAAGAATCAGCTGCTCTGTAGTTTCATTCTCAAGGGAGATAACGTGGTACATGACACCTTGTTTGAGCTTCAGATGATGAAAACGTCTCTGTAGTGTGGTAAAATGATTATTTGCTAACTGATCTCGCTTGGGTTTAACTCAGCACCTGACAAAGCTTATCATGGCTGATATGACATCATCCTTAGCCTGGTCTTCCGTCCAGTCACGTGGAGTCATGACAGTCAAATCTCTACCTGTATTCAGTTCATTCAACACATCACCGACTGCACTTTAACATTCAGTGTAAGTTTGTGTTGTAGTGGACTGGCAAATTGCCTTCACAGAATCTCTAAGAATCAGCTATCTTCATTAATCAAGCAATAGAGATATTTTGAGATTTTAACAAAGTTAGAAGTATTTTGAGATTTTAACAAAATATCGATGAAAGTATAATTACAGTCAACTTTACACTTGAGACACTTTCTGTATTAGAGTGTCTACAGTATGAGTCTAAAGATCTATGAAATAGTCTTTTAAATTAAATTTCAGGGTATCTGTTCACGATGCAACCTTTGTTACGGTTAACCTTAACTCCCATTCTTTACCATTCCACTAAGGTTACCATGGTGACTTTCGATCACCTTGGTGCCCAGGAATAAACTCCTAGAGGTTAAAGCGTTCGCTCGGCATACCGAAGACCCACATGGGTACAGTGTGTGAAGCCCATTTCTGGTGACCATCCGCCGCGATATTGCTGGTCCTGGTGGAATATTGCTAAAAGTGATGTTATTTAAACCAAATTATCTTTCTCTCAGTTACTCACACAACTTAATATCAGACAAGGGGCGCGCAGTCTTGACAACCGGGAGATTCTTTAGCACGCGCTGACACGTTCTTCGAGTGATTTTGTTCGTATCGTATCTCAGGCGACATAAACCGCAATTTATCAGATATAAAGGAATTTGCTGGCTCGGTGAAGCATGATCCTATTACGAAACTGCACGCAATCTTGAAATCCACCCAAACTGTGACCCTGCTTACACTTTGGTAGAAATAAGTTCTATTCCTATAGATAATCGTTATCATCAGTGCAGTGCGGTAAAATACACGAAGCGAGGCTTAAAAAGTTACTATGTTTATATGGATCTATAACCAGTCTAAGCCGAGACGTTGTAATTAATACACTGTGTGAACCTCATGCACGTGCGTGTTTGGTCTGGGCAATGATTAACTGACAGACTGATATATTCTAGAGGGAAGGGAGAGTTAATTTGCATCACAGACTATAATGGAAAATAGTATCTAACCTAAAAAAAGAACGATTTTTGCGTCAGGAGCTTTGATACCCATAGAACAAGAACGTGCCGCGACTGTACCAAAGTACTTCTTGTTACGCTTGTCTACTTGTTGTTTTACGCCGCAATCAGCAATATTCCAGCCAAATGACGGCAGTGTGTAAATGATCGACCAGACAGTCCAGTGATCAACAACATGAGTATCGATCTTGGGTCAAAAATGCTGTCGAACTTACAATTTCAGATCAGTCGCTTCAATACGCTGAACAACACCATAACATCTTCCTCTAAAGTGTTATCTATGAATGTATTATCTCATTAATAATATGATATTTCTTTACTGGAACGTAAACTAGGAACAAAGCTCTGTAATAATTTCAGATTTAAACTTGCCAGCCATAGATTGCCTATTGAAACAGGTCGCTGGGAGAATCCTTTTGTATCTATCTAGTTTTGAAAAATACCCCCATGACGCTTTGCATGTATTAGTAAACTTATGTTAATAAAAGAGATGACTGATTGATTGATCAACGCAAATGGGATATGAAGACATGTGTCAACCATCTCACTCACGTGCGAAATCGGCTTTCAGACAGCAAGTCCAAATCGTGCAAGGACTGTCAAGAATCTACATTATAAGATTCCACCTCGGCATTGTTGTCACGTGATGGGCCACACAACACCTAAGGTTAAAGGACCGGGTGTTCACCATCTTCCATGACTTACTGAAGAGCAGTGACGATTGTCAGTGTGTTTGTCGACGTTTGGTGGCACGTTATTTTGACCAGTGTTGTTCAGCGTGCTGTGTCCGGTGGTGGACACTGTCCATCACAATACCCATCTAGTGGCCATCGATGGCAATTTGACAGATGTTCAGTGACAAAGGTATCCATCCACAGGTCATTGGACTACAGAACATATCCGCATTCCTGTCTCCTGACAGTACCCGATTAGAACTGGTCTTCAGCAACCCATGCTTTAGCCACGTCGAACCAAACGTAGCCTGACGGACTTGACCTCAACGTGGACGTTAGACGCCCGCTCCGACAGCGAGGTCAATCCTGGTATTGCTGGTCACACTGTTATGGCGACAACGTTTTGTTCAAGAGGTCGGCATCCCACTGGATGCACTAAATAATTTAATCTTGATATGTTTTTGATCCATACAGATCAGAATTTCGGTTAGGATTGGCAAAGACCATACAAAGTACCTCGGCCGTAAGCTTCAGTTTACAATTGCAAGTGATGGGTAGGGGACAGGATTCGCTTACCTTTCCACGAACACAGTATATCACGACTAAATAAGCTCTTGATATAGTCAGAATGTAGGGCCTTTGATGAATTTCTTGCTTACATGGAAAGTGTTTTGCTGCTTTTGTTCACACGACTCTCAATATGTGTGAATACACTACCAGTGTCGTAAATGTAAAAGAAAGCAGACGACATTATAATGGGTCGGCGGGTCACTTAACTGTTTCAATCAACTCATTACTATTATAATGTGCCGATGAACATGTCTGAACGGGGAAGACCGTTCCACCTATTGAAATGATGACACCAAGATTCAATATGTTGTCCACAAGGATGGACATCCAAAAACGCCAACTCAGATGCTTGTTATGACATTACTGGGTCAGGTATATGTGTGACCTCATTCCAGGAACCAATCGATAAACGTTCTGCGGCAGTGACGATTTGCACTAAATGAACCCGAAAGGGCAATGTTCTGAGGCCCGCCAATGCCGATCGATAAACCAGCCGACAACAAGCTGCTGTGGCAGCGATATGTGCAGACTTAAAAAAAGCCTTAAGACGAAGCAGATCGATTGCGTCGCCATGTCTGCGCGCTGTCTGCCGCTGGATGGCCAGTGAGACTGTGAGCCTTCTTTGATTGATTAGCCTAGATCACGGGAGTCGTTTAACCTGCAGTCTTAATATTGTTTTCAATACTACTGAAGTTAGTCGGTAACGACACAGATCTGTTCCAGCGTGTCAGTAAACAGCTGGCAACGTCCTCGACACATAATGGCCGAGGCAATGGTATTATGCCATCTCTCACCCTTGCTCTTTAGGAAGCTCCGTGCAGGCTCCGGGCGTAACGAGACCTGGATTAAAGAAACTTGAAGACCTGAGGAAGGTGCGGCGTGGATACCCTATATAATGACGGCCTGGCTCCTGTAATGTGTAATGATAGATTGTGAACAGGCGGAAGGGTAGACTGGTATGTATGTATGTATGTGTGAGTCTGCGCACGCGGGCGTGTGAGTGCGTGCGCGTGTATGTATACATGTCATTGTGCGTGTATAGATGTAACTGTAGGTGCGTGTATGAGTGTGTGTCCGTGTACGTGTATATACGTGTATGTGCTGTGCAGTATATATATATATATATATATATGTGTGTGTGTGTGTGTGTGTGTGTGTGTGTGTGTGTGTGTGTGTGTGTGTGAACCTAAAATCAACACATCATTACACATACCCTGAGCTCATCTGCAACCAAAACATCGTATGTATTACACTACGATCACCATAACTCCTACACCACTACAGAATACACAGAAACAAAGCATTGCAATAAACGACTCTTAAATGTTACTGTTTATCCCCACCATACAGAGATTAACAATCCCTTTTAACCTATATATTTTCATATTAGCGATAATTCCATGTTTTCAGCTACGATTATTGCTTTGTACCTACATGCGACAAGGGCACGATCCGACGTAAACCTGACTGATAAGAAGACTGAAAACATCAGTCCTCCTTCGGCCCTGAGTATTTGCAATTCACTGTCCGTATCCGGAAACGGAATTCCGAATAAATGAAGACTTCCGTGAAGTATGTTTTCGTTTCACGTAAATATCGTACGGTAGGCGAGGTGCACGGCAGCCAGGAATCCGGATAAATGGGGTTCCACTGTTGGTTAATATTTGGGTAAACTTAGTGAGAAGGGGGAATGGAAATATATTCTTCACTGCATCAGTTTTAAAACACTTTAATAATAATGGTAATCGTTACTATGTATGTGTTCGGAATTTCTTTCTCTTTTATGGAGACCGCAAAGACCACTGGTTACCATCAACAGTTTGTGGGAATATTTATGCAAAGAATGAGCGATAAAATGCATTTGGAATTGTATGTCTCCTTGTATGTCTCCGTGAAAGATCAAACAAAGAAAGCCCATCAGTTGAGTACATGAGATAATAGGTAGTATCAGCCTTCAGTAGCCCATGCTTTTCTAACTGGATTTGGTGGCCAGGATTGCTGATTTGGTTGATTTGGTTGGTTGTCGCAAATGCATGGATCGATGCTCATGTTGTTGATCACCGGGTTGTCTGGTCCAGACTCTGATTTACAGGACGCTGCCATAAGGCAGGGATTTCCTGCGTGCGGCGTTAAACAACAAACCAAATCAACCATACACAAGGCCATCCATAATCACAGTTATCCCATATATCCAACATTTGCACGTCTTCGACCTTTCTGGCACGTCTTCGACCTTTCTGGCACATTGCAACAGACTTAAGAACTGTCACTCTCTGCGCGAATATATACAGATGGTAATAATGGGTGTCCTATCGAATGTTAGACGTGGGTGAGAGTGGAGTGGGTTATGAGATCCTTACTGCAGACAGAAGACATTTCTGTCGGTGACTAAAACAGTTTAATCTCTGTGTAAGAAGAAACAACCTTTTGTCCCCGATGAGGCCAGTGTGTTCTATTAAAGAAGACACTCGTGGAGATGGGATTCGAATCTGTCTTCAACAACCCATGGATGTCGTAAGCGATGATTAACGGGATCTGGTGGTCAGGTTCTGACTTGGTTGTTCCCAGTTACCTAGATCGATGATCGTGATGGTAGTCTCTGAATTGCCTGGTTACACCATTATTCATAGATAGCTGTAATATTGTTGAGTACAACACATTATAAACTAACAGGAAGGAATATCTACAATTGCAGATATTTGGAAAGCTAAAGATATGTAGTTAGAACTTGCTGAAGGATCTGAAAGAATAAATATTCACTGTGCATCTCCCGAACATGTTTATTCGTAAATTCAAACAGCCGGACAACGCGCTGTCCGAACGATTTTCAAACGTAACCAAAACGCCCGCTTAAACGGGTCTCGACTCCATTGATTCCATGTCTGTTCCTTTACGCATACGGATGACGAGGTCTTCCAGCAACGTTCAAACAAATTCACAAGGTCTTGGGTAGAATCAGTCACGTTCTTACTATACGATGGTTAAATATAGGGTCACGTGACACCTCGTTAAGCCTGCATGATCAAGGTAACGAGATCCAAGTGTTTGTAACTCTTTGAAAACGTACATCGACACGTGGAGAACATTTCCAAATCCGACGCCTAATAAATAAATAAATAAATAAATAAATAAATAAATAAATAAATATGAATTAATGAAAATGAATGAATGAATAACATGGACAGGCAAATAAATAAACAAAAAAAGTGATGCTTGTTGTTTATCGTGACTTAGATTCCTGTTGATCACAGAAACCTTCCTACATATCACATTTGAAACGCATTTCATTCTGCGTGACATTTAGGCTTCATGTTTGTTAAATCATATCGATTGCCGTCGTCGAGCCCATTGAATGTCTGACCCAAAGCATATTGTTATGCTGCACCTTAGGCTTTTCTTTCTGGCTGATGTTTGTGCGCTCAGATTATCAATACCTACACTCATGTGTTTACATCGGAATAGCGGCGTCGCAATGAGCGTTGTGTTTGGCATAAACTTAAGGGGTGTCAGTATTTTCAACATGTGGAGGAGCAGAGGTGCCTCTATTTCAACAGATTGTGACATACAACGCGCGGCTACCTAAAAATGGACTCGAGAGATCATGCAGTCGACCTTTATGAAGGAACTTGGTTATACTGCGCAGATGAAAACATGCTGGGAAACATGGATGAGATGACAACATGTTCCTATAAACGCTATTTGCGTTGTATCGAAGACGCAAATGAAAAGCACTGCTCCAGCCTACACGTCTTTAATCCTCTCGTCTATTCTGAGTTTGAAGAGGAATAGGTGCAGCTGTAAAGTGAGTGTTTGAGTGTGCGTGTGCGTGTGCGTGTGCGTGTGCGTGTGCGTGTACGTGTGCGTGTACGTGTGCATGCGTGTGCGTGGTAATCATGCTTCTCTTCACAAATCCAGGCTGACATCCATTCTTGGTGCAATGCAATTCTTTCTGGAGCACAGCATCAACGCATTCACACTGTATGGCGTTCTACTGCTATCACAGTTACGCTTACATGCCCTTACATGCCGCTTACAACACGATGGAGATCATCACCACAGATAACCCGGATAAGCTGACTGTGAGGTGCTAGACGGTTTATAGTCATATCAGTTGTCCAACCGGGTACCCGTCAGGTTGGGTGAACAGAGACAATTTTGAGCAAACTCAAACGTCTAAGATGCAGAAGGCCTGAAGTCCCAGAAACTCACAGGATTCACGACGTCAGACACGCTTAAAATTACAGTATTCCCCATACGTTATTGATGGAACTGAATCACTTCTGTCTAATGTACTGATACTATAAAATATTGCTCTACTACTACTACTACTACTGCTACTACTACTACTACTATCTGCACCCGTGAAGAGCCACCTCCTCGTGGCGGGTACTTGGTAACGCTAAGGGCTCTTCTCCCGTGTGGCCCCGGGACAGAATGTGTCCACAGCACCCCATTGCTTGTCGTAAGAGGCGACTAAATTGGGCAACAAATCTGTGACTCCGCTTCTTATTCCATACTCAGACTATACAACTGCTGTTGGATCTTATATCCGTGATCTGATGCAAAAAAAGTGGCACACCCTTGTAGGTATCAATAAATTACATGAGATAAAACCTTACATTGGTTATACCCACTTGGGTTGTCACTCCAGATTTGAAGAGGTCATGTTACGACGATGTCGTATTGGTCATGCGAGGTATACACATGCATACCTGTTGAAAGGTGAAGATCCTCCGTTTTGCGTCCCTTCTGAGGAGAGAACCACGGTGAAGCATATCCTGCTTGACTGTGTTGAATCACAAAGGATAAATATTTCAATGTAAAAACGCTTCCGGATCTTTTAAGCAGTTAGCATTTAATTATTGTATTTTTAGAAAGAAATTGAATTTTTGATTGAATTATGAGTAATATGTTCTGTAAATAGATGTATTTTAATTATTGATAGTTTAGATTAGTAACTTGAATTTTTAGTGGCTGCACCCTCAAAGGGGGTTGAAGCATTATAAATTTATTGTCCTCCTGAGAGGGTGCGTAAGTCCCAAAACATTCCATGTACATTTAGACTTTCCACTGATTTTAATCGTAGTATATGTGTATTTTTAATTTGTGGCTAGATGTGTATAAATTGCTAACATCTGAAGGGGTGGTGTAAATCCAGCTAGGGTCAATGTAAGAAGCAAAGGTACTGTAAGTCCCCATGGTCCCTAGTATGGTGATCTACCTGCAGTTGTTGGCAATCTAAAGCCTGTTTTTATATTGCTCTGTCCGAATAGTGATATTAGTTTGAACTTTCCACGCTAGTTTTAATTCCATTTGTGATATTCTAGTTGTTTTACTGTCCTTCGTTGACAGGTTTTTATGATATACATATATTCTGTTTCAGTGTTAAATGTTCTCGTCACGATATGGCTGAAATATTGCCGATGTGACGTTAAATATTAACTCACTCACTCACTCACTCACTACTACTACTGCTGCTGCTGCTATTACTTCTGCTACTACTACCGTTACTACTACCATTACTACAACAACAACAACTACTACTACTGCTGCTGCTGCTGCTGCTGCTGCTGCTGCTACTACTACTACTACTACTACTAGTATTGCTGCAACTACTGCTTCTACTGTTACTACTGATCCGTGAAGGTCCGGGTATAATAGGCCTTCATCAACCCATACTTGCCATAAAAGGTGACTATGCTTGTCGTAAGAGGCGACTAACGGGAACGGGTGGTCAGGCTCGCTGACTTCGTTGACACATGCCATCGGTTCCCAATTGCGCAAATCGATGCTCATGTTGTTGGTCACTGGATTGTCTGGTCCAGACAGATTATTTACAGACCGCCACCACATAGCTGGAATATTGCTTAGTGCGGCGTAAACCTAAACTCACTCACTATTACTGCTGCAGGCGGCCGTTTTGATTGCAGGTGGAAATAAACTAATTGAAGCGCTCGTACAATCTAGGGTGGTGACAGTGAACTCATTTTTAATTGAGAATAACCCCTGAATATGAAACTGTCTATAGTCAAAACTCTATCAGAGCCTTTGACAAATTTGTTAAACTCTCTGATTGGGGATTCGCTGTGAAGAGCTTAAAGACATGATTCACTCCACAATTCAAGTAACTCCGAAACTGCATTTTCTTGGAGACTGGCTGTTGAGCTGTCGAGCAGCGATTTTCTGCTACTACTAGTGCTGCTACTACTACTACTGCTGCTGCTACTACTACTACAATTATTCCTTCTATCAATACCACTCTACTACTACTACTACTACTACTACTACTACTACTACTACTACTACAAAATTCAGGTTTCAAGTTCAGACCAATACTTCGCAGTAAACTGCTATGTTTTAAGTTTACATCAACGTTTAATATTGTCGGTTTTAAATGTCAGCCCAGTGGAATGTAACTCAAGACAACACGACACACACTAACAAGAGACACGGGACGTCCTTACGCCAAGCTCACAGATGATTGAAGACTCTGTTGTAACTGAATCCATCAGTTGACAGGCACAGTCCCAATAGGGCGCTCGGCCTTGTTGCCTGTGTAATGTAGAAGCGGCGATTCCTGCATGTCACAGATTCACACATACCCTAGTGTCACCTGTAATATTTAATTCTTAGATGCCCCTTTGAAATAAAGAATTTGAATGATATTATGTCTAGTGCACATTTGACCAGCGATGGGTCAACGGCCTCCGTAAACCGACCGTAGCTCCATTTCCGTGCGGTGTCAAGGTTACCGCAGGATTCTACAGGCGCCGTAGGATCTACGATTTTGTGAAACAGCGAACTTTGACAAATTTGAAAAAAAATCGTTAGCCGTAGGTGGCATTGCATTGTTTTTAAACTAAAGGATTGCGGATGAGTGATATCCGCACGGCAATCGCATGGCTACTGCACGATAATCGTGCGACCTACGTAGGACCTCCGTAAGATGTCTGTGCAGCCACCATGCAGGTTTGCCGAGGTCTGTACCCAAGGAAACTGCATGATGTCTGTAGACAATGTGAACACAATGCCCGTAACGCAAGGCACGGTCATCCTCGGTGTGTGAAAATAAGAGCGGAAAATCGTAGACAGCAGATTTCTCGAAAATACACTTGAGTTTTTACTCAAATCTCAAAGTGAGTTCCACAGTTTTAAACAGCTGATTTTTTAAACTCAACTGCATTTTTTTAAATACACAAAACCCGAACCCGAAGTCTAACTCAAATAATGTGTGTTTATAGGCATTATTTTCATGTTTATTGTACCAAGATTATTATCACAACTTCACTAGTAACAATTGAACTGTTTTATGAGATTCAGGTGACACACAAGCATGTGTGCCTACACAACAGCCATGTTTTATATCTATTGCTGGTAAGTGTAATGTGTGTACCACTTGAGCTGTAATATAATTTCATAACTGTTTATTGTATTTATTTCTGTGAATATCACAGTACATATAACTGTTGGATAAATGTATATTTTGTAGGTTTATTTTATAGAGTTGATTACTTAGTGGTGTTATGCTATTTATAGATGCGACAAACTGTGAGAATCGTGTAAGGTAGAATCCACAAGCTGTGAGAATCGTGTAAGGTAGAATCCACAAGCTGTGAGAATCGTGTAAGGTAGAATCCACACCATCACCTAGGTACCATATATTTGATATGTATTTCATTATTTTAATGTGTTTGTATGTCATGTTATTATTGCTAATATGTGTGGAAATGTATATATTTTCTGTCTGATTATAATTGCAATGCTTTGATACAGCAATGTTTTTTGTGAACTGCATGTGTTTATTATTAACGATGTCTATCTGGAGTTTATGCAGTTTAATTTAATTTGCAGGTAATTTGTACCATTATATTGTAATTGTGTAATCCACTGTATTAGTACATGTGTGATATAATTGTTTTACAGGATAGAAATCGAAACCCAAAGATTGTTTCAATAAATTGTGGATGCAAGTCGCCACTCACACACCAGCAGGCGTTGGTCATCTTTAAGCACCACCCCTTACCCTGCTACATATCCACGAAACTCAATTCTTTCCTGTAGTTTGAGTTTTGTGCCGATTTCAGTTCATTCTGTGATAAGCGTTTTCTCAAATTTGAGAAAAAGACTTAAGTCAAAACTCAGATTTAAGTTTGTTTCGAGAAATCGGGACTTGGTTTTAGTGAGTGAGTGAATATTGTTTTAAGCCGCATTCAGTAATGTTTCAGCAATACCACGGCGGGTAACACCAGAAGAAAAGACTCACACATTGTATCCAAGTGGTGAATCGAACCAGGCCTTCTGTCTGCCAGCAGAAATACCATTCAATTACCGTAACAGACCTCTAACATCAGAGAATGTCAATGCAAATAAGAAATCAACTTACTCAGAGAAATGTACAGACGTAATCTGTTTCAAACCATTGCCACTGTATTGATGGGTTGAATAAGACTCTGAGGATATACCACATTAGGAGTTGGCGTGCATACAGGTTTTAGCACGTGAATGGTCCATAGTGTAATCACTGCACATTGCTCATCAGCAAACACAGGAAAGAAACCGCTACTTGGGAGAATTCTCAAATGAATAGCTCGTGTTGGTTGTTAGAGCAAGTCGCTTAATGTGTTCGATAGAAACCATCAGAAAAAACGACAACGGACATTGTTTAGCTGGAGTCTTCTTGGTTTCAAAGGAAAAGAAAATGTATTGATTAGTAGCCATCTTCTCTCGTGAGAACACAAGTTGCCTTTACTGTCTTCCACAGAACAAATTTCTAGATTATCTCAGTAAGAATATTTGGTGTGAATAATTCACCTTGACAAAACAACCGTAAATGAGTGATGCCGATCTTACAATCCAGTGATTGACATCATGAGCAGCGAACTAGTAGAGCATAACCACTACTTTAAAGATAACTGCGACAACCGGCCACCAAGCGTTTGCCCTTGTCATCCAGAAATCAACTTCATACAAGAAAATCTATGCAAGTCTATATGTATCAAGTCTAAATTACTGTAATATGGGGAAAGTGAAGGTCCCTTCTCCTTTTTATTACATGTTTAAAAGTTTATTTAAGATTATTTTCTTTAAAAAAATATGTTCATTTTTAGAAGCTTTGAGCCACGGCTGTGCTTATCATCCCTCTCCTGGTGATGGATGTGTGTGAAACAGTTACTGCTTACATCTACGAAAGAAGTGACGTAAAAATATTGAATTTATTTTGGAAAAGAGTAGCGTTCTCGATAAGAAACTGCATTGAGATGTGTCAGACTGTTGGATAATCAGGATGAAGTATGTTTTCAATCCCAGTGCGAACTGTAAGATATATTGATCACGTCTGTGTTTATTGGAAAGAAAAATAATCTTATTAAGTTTTGTTAGAGACTATTTTTCGGAATTGCTGCTAAAATGACAAAAATGTGCCCCTGAGGAGGCAAAGAATTAGCTTGTCTAAAATCATCATGACACAGATGGCTCTTCAAGAAATGATTTAAGGGTGGACTCTTACAGCTGGTTAAGTATACTACCCATCAAAAGTTTACACTCACTGGTCTAAATATAGTCACTTACTTCAGGTAACTGTTCTAAACTAGATTTTGTAAAATATACCATACTGATTTAAGGTTCTGTTTACACTTCATCCGATGTATTGTAAAACAAATTCGTAACGTTCGTAAGATTAATAAATGATGAAAGTCATTAACAGAGCTTTACACCAAAACGCAGCTGTTTCCATGCATGGGGCAAGTGTATGCATGATCCTCGTGCAGTTCATCTGCATAAAGGTTGTCGTTGGTTTCCCCTAGTTACGAGTAGTTTTGACGGGTAGCGTACGTACCGAAACATCGATGTGTGAACTCTATATAAGCAAACAGATATGGGCACTTCAAAACAAAGTTCACAGAACCTGTTAGACTAACGATTGATCTATGAAAATATATACTTCTGATACTAACAAAGAACCATAATTTCCAATTATTAAAATTGAAAAAGGAACCGGAACGTTGCTCTGAGATTCAGAAGATTCGGGGTTCGCTCGTCATGCAGAAGACCAGGACACGATTCCCGACATGGGTACAATGTGTGAAGCAAATATCTTGTGACTCCGTCGTGATATTGCCGGAATATTGCTAAAGTTGACGTAAAAATTACTCACTCGCTCACTCAGTCACTCAGTCATACAAACGTGTCCACAAGCCAACGTGACTGACTCAGTGATTTTACTCCACATCAGTGTGTCCTGCAGTAAATAGCTAACATGGATATCAATATGTGACGAAAATCAAATTCACCAGACCAGAATGCCTTAACATTTGGACAGAGGCCATGTTCGCGAAATGAAATAATTAATGACTTAAGAAACAAAAGACTTCGGAAATACAGATATGACATCTATCAGATATTTTCAAGTGGTTAACAGCTAGTCCTGTTATTGTAACTCTGACCCAGGAAGATCCGGGACACAGATGGTCATCAGTGACCCATGAAAGGAGACAAATGAGATCGGATTTTCAGGCTTGCTGACTTGGGGCATGCATGTCGCATGTTGAAGGGTACGTAAAATCTTCCATAATTCACAATGACACGCACTGGTTCTGTTTTCTGGGCAACTGGTATGTGCGTTTTATTATAAAAATGTATGTGATCAGAGTTTGAGCGCCGATGTTGTGGTAACTGCTAGAGACAATGAAGGTTAACCGGTGATAGAACATTCGAAATAAAACATATGAAGATAAACTGACTAACCAGAGAAGGCAAAACACTTCATGCATATATATTGCTACCACAACTGAGCGTTCACACTGAGCGTTCCTTTTGCATTTCAAATATGTAAAACGACAAGAAATGTCAAACCAACACATGGAGCGTCAAACAGTGATGCAAAATTACCATGAAAATTGCTTTATAGATGCTGTGAAGAATTTACATTAAAAATAGAAAACAATTGAAATATGATAGTATCGACACCTATGAAATACACTGGCTAAGATCCGCGTCTTCAGAAACCCATGCTTGTCGTAGGAGGCAACTGACGGAATCGGGTTGTCAGACTCACTAACCTGGTTGACACGTCATCGTATCCCACTTGTATTGATCGATGCTCATGCTGTCGTTCACAGGATTGTCTGGACGAGGTTCGATTATTTACCGCTGGAATTTTGCAGACTGTGGCGTTAAAGAACAAAATTACTATAGTAAATACGCAAGTTAAAACGGATTTTATCACGATTGAAAATTACGCTTTTAACTATGCCGTTACTTAGAAACCGTTACTTAGATGGGTGGTCATATTTGGTCAACCTGCGTATCGGCCAGTTAAGATATACTTACACTTGTCAATCCAAATCAACCTCGTCTACCAAAACGGACAACTCGGGTTCCATTTCAACGGACGATCTAGGTTAATCATGGTCGCCGCCGATGTTCAATAAACTGATATAACCACGGCCACCTTTACAGCTGAGAATTAATATATAGCTGCAAAGAGCGCGAACCAGTTTATTTAACATTCAGACTATGAGCAACCATCTGTTTGGAAGTGTTACGTGATACGTTTGATCGAGAAACAGTCTGTTGTGACTGGTTATATATTTCCGCGTATCGGTGCATCTGTCACACGTGTCACGTGACACACGTCACGCGGTATGTTTTCATCCCTCACCGTGGATTTACCTCCGGGTGTGTGTCCCAGTCCGACAACAGCTTTTAGGAAGGCGTGTTTACCTGCGCATGGCACTGCTGTAGATGACAAAATCTGATGATGTTCCTATACCTAATTGCCTGCATTACCCTGTCGTTTGTAAATGGTAAGCGATCTTATATCGTACTGTTTATTTAGCATAGCCCATGTTCGTTCTCAGCCGAGGTCCGCCTATGTAATACTGTATGGGTTCCGCTTTCCAAAGGGCGTCACAGCCTTGTGGACATTAGTCAAAGTAGTTGCTGTGCGGAGTTGTGTCCCTTCACTGTCCCAAACAACAGTAATCCTGGGCTGGGATCTCAGTTTGCCGATGTTCCACAGTTTGCCAACACCGGCCTGTGGGGTGAGTGAGTGGATGAGTGAGTGAGTAGATGGGTTAGTGAGTTTTAGCAGTATTCCAGGAATATCACATCAGGAGACACTAGAATTGATTGTCTCCACACACAATACTCATGTGGAGAACTGAACCCGTGTATTCACTTTGACCAATAGGCTACCCAACCGCACCCTGGGATTCTGTGAAGCAATTTGGGATTTGAGGTAGCTTTCGAATCTCGTTCGGGTAAGAGTTCCACCCGTAACCCCCACCCCAATCAAAAGCCAAAATTACAAACTGGCATGCATACCTCACCCTAAATATACATTCAGTAAACTAGAACAGATATGAAAAACACATCAATAAACTTGTTTCAGTGCAGGAATATTACACCGGGGAAGGTGGCAATATTCTATGTAAAAAGCTCGTCTCGCCAAAGACCCGGGTTCTATTCCCCAAATGGGACCAATGTATGTGGTGTGCCTCGCAGAGATATTGCTGGAATATTGTTAAAGCGGCTTAAAACCAATCTTAGTCACCTTGAAAAACGAAAAGGTTAACGAAGAGAAAGCATATTTTTGTGACCTAATCGGGATGTTTGTCAACTTATGCTAGACCCGTGAAGGTCCGGGGTAGAATAGGCCTTCGGCAAACCATGTTTGCCATGAAAGGCCACAATGCTTGTCGTAAGACGCCACTAATGGGATCAGGTGGTCAGGCTCGCTGACTTCGTTGACACATGCCATCGGTTCCTAATTTCGCAGATCGATGTTCATGTTGTTGATCACTGGATTGTCTGGTCCAGACTTGATTATTTACAGACCGCTGCCATATAGCTGTAATATTGCTGAGTGTGGGTTAAAACTCACTTCGGCACTTGCTTAAATCTGATTGTGCTATTTCAGGTGGAGATGTACTGTCAGGCAGTGTTTACTGTAATCACCGTGAATGTGCCTTTACACCGGGTCTCTCTTATAAAGAGGGAGACACGGCTTATGGCGTGTTTAATGATACCCTGGAAGAAAAAGGATGGGCGCAGCTGGACATTCGGGCAGGTTACGGTCGCCAGGCAACCGATGATGATGTCATGTTTGCTGCTGGGTACCTGGAAGGAGTTTTAACATCACGGTAAACCATGCATACGTTGACAGGTTTGAGTTGGCAAAGAGCTGAACACCTATTTTTTAATTTGTAGGGTAAAAGGGCTTTTAGTGATAACCTTTCCCCATCTATGATAAACTGGAACAACGTTTCAACGTGGAGTTAATAACGTTGTCATATCTTCATAATCGGTAACGGTTTAGGGACGGGGTAGCATAACAGTTAAGAAGCCCGCTTGTCACGCTGTAGACCCGGGTTCGATTCCCCATATGGGTACAATGTGTGATACCCATTTCTGGTGTTACCCGCTGGAATATGGCTGGAATATTGCTATAAACGGAGTAAAACTATAGCCACTCACTTACTCACGATAACGGTTTACACTGCAACACACCCTTGACATCGAAGGATGAATTTGAAATTAACGTGTACATTTATCACATTTGTTTTACTTTACCATATGTTGTGTTAGAAACAGACGATCAATGGCGATTGTCGCTGCGTCGGATATCAGTGTTATTGTTTATACCGTTATAGCTGTTATAAGCATCAGTAGGTATACATACATCCTCTTTATTACGCTCTTACCAATACATTAAGGTCAGATATTTGTAGACTGAATTAGCTTGCAGCAGCTGCGAATTCAGCAAAACAAGCTTCCTCTCTTTTTGATGAAACACTTTTGTAATTGGCAATTCAGATAGAAACATATTCATGATAAAAAATACACATTTAACGAAAAAAAATGATCCCCGGGCTGGATATCGTGGTGCTTATCATTATGGCATGGTCGACAAACTAATTAAGGTTATTCACTCTGAAAGAATTAAATATTAAATTTAACCATTCCATCCCATATTCATTTAGCACATTCCATTTTCAGGAGAATATACCAGCACTTCCAAAATGTGAAAGACCCGTTCTTCATATCGCGACCCCAAGGCGCGGTTGCGTTTGCGAGAAAGTTTTTACACGAACAAGACAGGTGGACACGTGATATGATATTACAATTCTCATCCACGGACCCGTTTTGGCGACATGTTGGTCACGTGACTTGATGGCTTGTATAATGGCTACAACGACTGGTCCACGAACGAAGAGGTAAGAATTAATTAAAAAGATAGTTAAGGTCTGAAGGGGAAGGGGTGACTTGTCACTTAAGGCGTCGCAACAAGTTGTTCGGTTTTCTCTTCCATGGGTATCCCAGAAACCCACGATCTTGGGTTCAAATCTTCGTTTATCTTGATTATGTTGCAATTTTTGTTAGCACCAAGCTCGTGGGTTTTACAAAGGAGGATAACCTCTATATCCTTCATTCCTTCGTGTTTCTTCATTCATAAAGCCTACAAACTGTTTTTTTTTAGATCGATGTAAATCGGCTAAAAAAAGACAACAGTACTCACTGCTAAAGTTTCAATGCTTTGCCTTTCTCATGTCTGGATTCAGGAAGGAGTATCCCAATGTTAGGGGTTTTCGACGGTATAAGACAAAAACGCAATTTTTATCTTTAATAACATTTTTAGTTTTGATTTTGCTAACCTTGAGTGATAAAGGTATATTCATCTATTTCACAAATAAGTATCATGTGTTTCCAACAAAAATAGCGTTTATAACATCATACCGGCGAAACTGCAGTCGCTTGTCACATCCGGGTATTTTTGTATGTGTTTTCGACGGTGAGCCATACTTTTCCTTCCGCACTGCGAGAGTGTTTTGATCACGTGGCTTCCTGTTTCATACATACCCTGTCACTAGCAGATGACTGATCTTGTTGAATTTTGCTCGCTATTTTTTGTTATACAGGCAATTGATTTTGCATCTCAAGTGATATTAGCGATCGAGGGTAAATAATATTGTTGTTTATTTGCTGTTTACGTAACTTAATTTCTTGATTTCAATTGTCAATAAAACGTCTCACGGCAGGAACTGGGCATCCGCCCTACCGATGAAACTGTTTGTGCACTCCGATCGCGCACATACTTCCTCGATATAGCGCTGGCAATGCAATCTTCGAAATCACCAGAACGTCGAATTCAGCTCGCTTTGGGATACAACAAACTGATTACATATGTCCATGGGAAATCTGTGTCGGTACACTCTACAACGGATAATGCGTACGGACGATACTCAGTTTACATTGGACAATACGTTCATGAAACCAGAGAATGCTCATCTATAATTAGGAATTTAGGATTATATTGTCATCTCAAATGCATGTACTCCATGTTTTGGCATTAAGGAACGCATAGTATACTTCACGATTACGTTTGTACTACACATTCAAACCTACGTTTGCCGATTAATGCTCACTGAAACGAAAGTCATCAGTTAGTGTGGTTTTAGGCCACTTTAGAAATAGTGTAAGCAATAACAAACGGAACAGATCCGGGTTAGCACTGATCTCCAGCAATACGTGTTTGTCGTAAGAGGCGGATCATCAGGATCGCTGCCTTGGTTGAAACGGGTCATCATATCCGAATTACGGAGATCATGCTGTTGATCACTGAATTGTCTGGTCCAGACTCGGGTGTTTACAGACCACTGCCATATGGTTGGAGAGTTGCTGAGTGCGGCGTTACAACCAACCAACCGGCCAACCAGAAACGGAAGATGGTTTGGAATCGAACCTTTTGCTTTCTGCCTGACAAGGCTGGCTACCACAAGACAAATGGATGTAATCACATCCCGGATCTACTGTAAACTCAACACTAACGCTCAGTCCGTTGTGCGAATCTATCCTGCACTTGTTTCAGTCGCTGGATTTCTTTACCTTCCAAGCCCTCAGCGCCTCAGGGGATCTCTCGGACATTATGAGTGCCAGCAACTCCTCACAGCGCCCTGACTGGAGAACGATGACAAAAGCAGAGGTGGACAGCTTCCTCCTCCTTAGGAGTCGCTGTTCGGCAGTGGTGAAGGTTAGTGGTAAAATTCACCAAAATATCGAGCGTATTTTTGATGTTTTATTTACCGAAAGCAACGAAAACAAAACAAAATGATCTTATCAACATTGCACCACGCGTCTCTGTCAAAGAAAACAAACAAAAAATGGATCTAATGTTTTGTCACTTGTATCCTAACCTACATGTATTCTGCAAGACATATTCCCTTGACATTAACACTGAGCGGAATTACTTTAATCAACAAAACTTCGTTATGAAACTTGCCTTTACGAAGCTTTAAAAATATTGTAATGGCTCCACACAATCCTTCTTCAGTAACGTTCAGCCTCTGGTATTTCCATTACGCTACATCCACATGATAAGACACCATATTGAGCAACATGTTTTAATGCTTAAACTTTAAAAACACTCCCATCGCGCGCTGGGTCTCAGGTGCATTCAAGCAGTCCTGAATGTATACTCACGGAAACGAAAAAGGGAAAACATTAAAGTACAAGTTTCCTTTATTCATCTCCAGATTTTGTCCACAGTGCAATACAAAGCAAACGAAGAAACGCGGAAAAGAGTATAGTAACACTTGTACTTTTATACGTTTCTTTTTTTCGTTTCCATGAGTATATTACGTATGAAATATCATCAGGTTAGTAATCTGTGGCTGTGAACTTGCTTGACATTTTGGCTCGGTTAAAAAGCAGGAGGTTCTCACCATATCACCAAACAATCATAATAATACATTTGCACAATTGTAAGTTATTTAGAATGAGGATATAAATGGTGACTTTAACCTAAAACAACTCACATATATCCAAATGTGTTTGCTCCATCAAAATAACAGAAATATACTCGAGTGCAAAAATGTAAAATGATTTTAAATGTAAATGAAACCACTGCACTTGAAGCACATAGCTGTTCTTCATGTTTCCAGAATGTCTGTTTTCCATACTTTTTTATGTCGCAGAATTTAGAATTTTCCATAATATTATTAAGAAATATGTCTCCAATATAGAAGATAAATCGTTTTTTACTAATTCCATGAAACCAAGGTCACATTATGGAACCTAGCGAATTCTTAAAGGTTTCGATCTACGGATTACGTTTTTCCAAAGGACAACGTGCTTGAGATATGTATAATTTCATAAAAAGTCCTTGTTACTGACATGTATTGTACTTCTGCATATCATCTCAAAGATTAAGATTCATTGACATTATGGTGTCTTGGAGGAATAATATTGAAATTCCTGCTTATTTAAGTCAGGTTGTAGCGCAAGACATTCTCCTAAAACCTCGTGTCTTTCCTTTGAAGGGGTCGGTTGGGTAACATATTGTTTGATGCGTTCGCCCGTTACGCCGAACGCCCGGGTTCGATTCCCCATTCAGGCCCCCAAATCCATTTCTGGTGTCCCACGCTGACATCACTGGAATATTACCCAAAGCGGCGTAAAACTAAACCATCTCCCCCGACGTCAGTCGGCGCGGTCACACTATGACCCTGTGTTTGGGATAGAGAGAAAACTGACCCCAGCGAAAACGGAATTCAGGCGAGCATCGCGCTATTGCTTCGAGGTTCAGTTGTGTCAGAAAAATGATGGAATGGCCTTATACAGATGCACATTACCACTATTCCTTCCCACGGTATCGTAGTTTTGAATCTTACCACCTTATGCAGGTCTAAGTTGTGCTTTTGTCATTAGTTTTTACTTACAGACCTCGAACGTTGTCGAACTCAGTATTCAATTTTATTGTTTGGTGAGCTACTAGGTAAAATCGTCAGTTGATGTCTCATTCAAGAGTTGTATCCCTTCCACTACCAAAGGAAAGATCGCTGGATTCTGAGTCAGTGTAATATTGTCCACTTCCAGTAATTCCGGTTTGACGGCGGTATGTAAAGGATCTGACGATCCAGTGATCAGCTGCATGCGCAATTGCGATACGAGTGAGTGATCTTAGTTCTACGCCACACTCAGCAAAATTCCAGTTATACGGAGGAGTCTGTAAATAATCGAGTCAGGACCAGACAGTCCAGTGACCAACATCATGAGCACCGATTTACGCATTTGGGATGTCATGACATGTGTCAGCAGCCTGACCACCCGATCCCGTTAGTCGACTTAAAACAGGTCCCACCAACTAATATTGCGAAGTACAAGAGACATATCCTAGAAAAATATGAATTACTGTCAAGAAATCGATAGTTGTTGTGACTATCAATAGCAAAACGATTGTTCCCGTCAACGTATGTGCAACGCAATTAAGACAAGGAACCACTTTGGTATTAGCTATCTGCCCCTGTTGATGTAGCATGTTATATTTGGGATTACAATTTCTTAGTAAAGTACAAATTTTAGTACTTTTTTAGTTGAGTACAATTCGGGTTTCGAACCCTCACTCCCAGTGTCATTCAATCGCAAGCACACAAGATCAGAAGCAAAACCCGCTCACCCACCGCGACTTCCGCTAGTGTTTTTTTTCGTTGTCGGAGAATGTTAGAAATATTTGTCACATTTTGATTATCATATCCTATATTTGATGATACAATGTTTGAAGCAGAATTGTTTTAAATCCCTACTGGTCATCAAGAATAACCTCAGCTGTCCACTTGACTTTGGACAATATGTTTGACTATATGACCAAAGTGAATAAATCTTTTACTGCAATGTAGAATGAAAAATCGAACTTGAGTTCACTTTGTAGTTTAGACTTTCTTATTCCAAGCTTTTGATCATTGTCCTACACAACCACTGCAATGGAAGCAACCTTCTGTTTTCATATTCTATTGTTCTGACGTTTATATAAAAATGGTGGCAAAAATATATGTTTGATGGAAATTGATGGTGGATTTGCTTGAAGCCAATTCATTAAAACTAAAACGAAAAAGGAATGCCTTTGTTTTTATTCCAAAGTACATTCTAAATCTGAAATGTTAAAATCTTGTTAGGTTAGAACTATTGCAATAGTTATCGCAACAGTACTCATCAATAGACTATCGCTATCGGAATAGCATGTATCAATAGTCAATAGTCACTTTACCTCAATAGCCACCCCTAACTTCCAGTACCAAAGCACACTGTATCATTTCCTATAGGTAACTGACAACTTCGATAACATCTTCATGGGTCATTCCACCTGGTTCCTGTACCAAACCATGCTGAGGATTTACAAATACTGGACCTTCAAACTACAGGACGAAACCACCAAGGTCAAAAAGATGTCTTTCTCTAGTTATCCAGGTTAGTAGCCTTGCTTACTTGAAATGCTGACTCTAATCTGGCAGTGCCTTCCTTTATAGTGCCACCCGTGAAGGTCCCGGGGTAGAATAGGCCTTCAGCAACCCATGCTTGCCATAAAAAGCGACTATACTTGTCGTAAGAGGCGACTAACGGGATCGGGTGGTCAGGCTCGCTGACTTGGTTGACACATGTCATCGGTTCCCAATTGTGCAGATCGATGCTCGTGCTGTTGATCACTGGATTGTCTGGTCCAGACTCGATTATTTACACACCGCCGCCATATGGCTGGAATATTGCTGAGTGCGGCGTAAAACTAAACTCACTCACTCACTCCTTTATAGTGCATCGTCAACACACACGTCTGCGCTGCGGGGTTGTAGTTGCAGTCCATAAGGAGGCAACTCAAGCTGTCATCGTAGTCTCCCCAGTACTGATTCTGCTTGACACTATTTCCAGCTAGTATGATGTCTTGGGTTCACGAAACTACCTGTAATAATCTCAGATTGTGGTATCATTTTTGGTGGTGGTGGGTGGGTTGGATTGGGTTGGGATTGGTCTGCGAGCATTTTCGCCACATTTGGTTTGCTGCCTAACAAAACCTCAAGAGTAAATCATGAATAGTTTTACTACTATCAATCTGATCACTTTTACTTTACCTCCCGTGTATTGCTAAAGTGTGTAGAAATTATTTGAGATATTTTTGTTTTTGAAAAAAACCCCAAACAAAATGGTTGCCATTTTGGTCGCCGTTGTGTTGTGTTTTACCTTCTCAGCGCTTACATTTAAATAAAAATGAACACCAACTATTGAACTATTAGCGTAATAGCGTATATATTGTTCTAAGATAATAGAATTAAGCTTGATATATAATTCAAATTAGCGACTTTCCATACTAAAGGTGACCCGTGAAGGCACCTGGGTAGAATATGCCTTCCGCAACCCATGCTTGCCATAAAAGGCGACTAAGCTTGTCGTATGAGGCGACTAACGGGATCGGGTGATCAGACTCGCTGACTTGTTTGACACATGTCATCGGTTCTCAATTGCGCAGATCGATGCTCATGTTGTTGATCACTGGATTGTCTGGTCCAGACTCGATTACTTACAGACCACCGCCATATAGCTGGAATAAACTCACTCACTCACCCATGCTAAAGGAGCGATGTGATAGCCAAGTAGTACGAATCTCCACTTGTGTACACTCTGTGAGACCATTACTGGTGTCCCCAGCAGTAAGAGTCCACCGTGAAAAAGACCTCACAAATATACAAGTGAGGCCAACTGAGCTGTTACTAACTCCACATTTGTTTGGTAGTCTCTCATGAAAGTATAGATTCTGTCGGACTTGCTTAAAATTTTATGATTTTGCAAGAGTTTATGAAGATCTGGATTACATTTGTACTTACATTTGAAGATGACAGTACTGGGATCGGGTGATCAGACTCATTGACTTTGTAGATGCATGTAATGTAATTCCTATCACAAGCTTATGATGTCAGTCAGTGGGTTGTGTGATGTGGACTCGATTACTTACAGACAACGTATAAATGGAATGTTGCTGACTGCTACACAATAACTGACTACATTTAATGCTACGAGAACAGATAACAAGAGAACCCTGGTTAGCTGCTCTGTCGAAAAAGGTGCGGTGCGGTAGCCTAGTGGTTAAAGCATGCGCTCGTCACGCCGAAGACCCTGGTTATATTCCTCACACGACTACAATGAGCGAAGCCGCTTTCTAGTATTTCCCATCGTGATATTACTATATTATTGCTAAAAGCGGCATAAAACTAACTAACCTTACTAATTGTTTACTTATAAATGACCATGAAAATATAATGACCTGTCAGTCCAACGCTAGAGAATTGAGTTTTGTTTGAATGCCGAGAAATGTTTCATAGTCTGATGAAGAACAGTGGTGGCGAGTGGCCCTTAGAGCTCAAGTCACAACTCAGTTGAAGTTAAGCACGGTCGAGCTCGGACAGTCATTGGATTGGTGATCGTGTTTGGCACGACTTCAGTCCTGCCAAACAAAGAAGCATACGTGATGCAAGTGAGTTCAAAATTGCCTGTGTTCACCCAGCAGAAAATGGGTACCCGGTGAGAAGTCATGTGACTGTAACCTTCTAGCGCCTAAGAGGCACCTTGGGTTAGCCGGGGTATTGATAATAAGATTCTGATTACAGTGAGCAAATTGTCAGATGGATACTAGGCACTATGTAAGTGAATCATCATTATTATGTTTTACAGATTAAGATAGATATGCGGCAGAGAGGGCTCGGGTGATCCTGGCACAGTCAGGCTGGTAAAGCTCATCATCAGCTCAGGGACCTCGCCCCTCATGCTTTTTCTGAATCTTGCCAATCACATTGCTGTCAAAAGGGACAGAAAATTCAATGATATAAATAACTTCGTTGGCTTTATCTAAAAAGGACAAGATCAGGTTTGTTGGCTGGAATTCGTCTCAGGCTGTTTATGAACCTATTCCAGAGAAGTTTGAAAACATCATTTTCCCGGACGCCCTGGACATGTTCAGGGTCGTACCATGGATGGACCTCGGGGTCAAAGCCACAGGCATAGCGGAGAGGATAGTAATATTATTATTATGTTTTACAGATTAAGATAGATATGCAGCAGAGAGGGTTCGGGTGATCCTGGCATAGTCAGGCCGGTAAGGTTCATCATCAGTTCAGGGCCCTCGCCCCCTCTACATGCAGCCCAGACGGCGAATGGGACTTCTCCCAGGAAACACGGCCTAGTCGAATCCACCAAGAACATTCCGGAGAATATGAAGGCTCCCCAACACTGCAGCCTTCTGCATTACCCAGATTGTTAGAAGGGCTGTCCTCCCGGCTTGAGAACCCGGACACTCTCCTGATCTGAGCCAAGAGATCAGGAGGTACCAAACCAAGGGCATCGAGAACAATGGGGAGCCTGACGACAGTGCACCTGGGATGCAAGCGAGGCATTTCAAAGGCGAGGTCCGCATACTTATCATGCTTTTCCTGAATCGTGCGATGTTATATATTATTATTATTATTATTATTAAAAGAAGAAGAAGAAGATACTGTCATTAAAAACTCCGATCTTCAGTTACGTTAAGTGAATCGTTAATATATGTTTCTTATCGCAATAAAGATAATATATAAAGTCTGCAGAATATCAACTTTCTTACAAACGTGCAAGTGATGACATTTGAAAGGGCATCCTTTTTACCACAGTATCATGTTTAGAACTTTTCATCTGAATCAATCGGGTTGTATGAAATCCTTTACTATAGGAAAGAATAGTCTTGACTCATAAACAGCAGTGGAAATGTTACGTAAGTCGCTTTCAGCAATATTCCAACAACATCACGTCGGGGGACTGTAGAAATGGGCTTCAGGCATTGTATCCCTGTGGGGAATCGAACCGGGGACTTTAGTGTGATGGGCGAACTCTTTAACCACTGAGCTACCCAACTGCCTCTTATTGAAAGTAACTCAAACATCTCTCCCTGTTTAACAAATTCGTTTAACAAAAATGCCATGGACCATGGTTTGGGAAGGAATTTGTGGCATCAAATGGATGGGACAATCATCCTTTGCAACCACGTCCAGATCGGGGAAACGTTGTTCAGACCCTGCTGTTACTATTCTTTCTTCAACAGCGCCACGACTGCAGGGGGTATCTGCAAACAGCAATTCCTCAAGACTAAAGCCAATTGTCTGGATCATCAGACCATCCTGTAGCTGGACTATTGCTGAATGTGACGTAAAACTAAACTACGAATCATCAGATAGGGATTCGTGAGGAATATGTGAAATAGTTTCCACATTTTGCTAGCCATTCGGGAGACTTACTAGCCCACAAAATAATTCTTTAGCCTTAAATTTGAATGAAGACACGAGGTTCGTCATTAAGCAGCGAATATAATTAACATTTTTACCGTGTAGGTTTAAAAGTGTATAACTTATTATGTCGAATAGAGTGATAGAATGAGTATATTTACAATGACCCCATCGACTGTCGATATTTACTGGTCCGACTGGATTTTTACTAGCCACAGACAAGCGCGCCAGTAGTTATTTCGCTCACTACATCCTCAGGCCAAGTCGCACTTAGAACGGGTGTTACTGCAACGTGATGACGTCGTCGAGCGATCATTTGCTCTCCAGTGTATGACACAACAACCGATTTATGACACAGCAAACAAGATATTGTTGGATGAAAACATCTTCAGCATTTACTAGGGTGTCTATATTCAGATATGACTCCAGGCACCTTTAAGTTACGTGTGAGAGAGTTTAACGTAATGCTTCTCTTTAGCATTAATAAACAATCACATTGTATCTGACTACAAATACCTACTCCTATCACGGGCATTTACAATCCAAGTTTCATTCTTGTTTGTGATCGCTGTAAATGTTTTGTACTTACACATATGTACATCGCTCCCTATCATGATTTCATAGAAAACAGAAACGACAATTGCTATCAGAAGATTCCGTTGTACAATTCCTACTTCATCCCGTTTATGCATCAACAACCCACTGTGACAAATTCAGGTTTTCGCCAAAGGCGAGGGTTTCCGGAACCTGTCACAAACACTTGTGAAGCCATTCAAGAATCCAGAGGAGAGTAGGACATGTCCCCCCTCGTGTCTACTCTGCAATATAAACGGAAACACATCTATCTTATCACGGATGAAACGAAATTTAACCTTGACGTCATCTGTTTATTTGAGGGCTTGAGCAACACTGTCACGTACTGAGTTGTTTTGTGACTAATTTCAAAATTCCCTTGGTTTTACTGTAATCCTATTCTGCTTTATAGCAATATTCCAAATTTATTTTCAAGGTATCATGATGGGTGTTCCCCTTCCATTATTTAGAAGACCTATTTTAGAACTGATCAGCTAACCATGCTTGTCGTATGAGGCCAGTAACGGGATCGGAATGTCGAGCGCTTTGACTTGGCTGACGTTTGTCTCAGTGTTCCAGTTAACGCTGTCAATCAATGGATTGTCTGGTCCTCACATGACTATTTACCGACACGAATATTGCTGAGTACGGCGTTAAGCAACGAACGGTCGACAAAAGGATGAAATCTACCAAATCCATTATCAGTTCAACTTTGGCTCGACCCCCCAAAATAAAGACTTTTCTCGACAACAGTCCAAATCTTCATAAAACTGTTCAAGGAGAGAGATCGTTGCCATACAGTAGTGCAGCGTTACATAGCAGACAGGCGAGCAAATATTTCTGGAGTAGTTCCATACAAGACAGTAGGTGGACGAAACAGAAAACACAACTGAGCATTTAGACCTTGTTCACTCACGATCGTCACTGGCATCCATTCAAGTAGTGTCCATTTTCATGCTTGACATGCAGTTTGTATATAATGTTCACAGAAACATTTGTTTCAGGAATATTGGCATCCGTCGATGACTTCTATGTCATGAGCGACACGTCGTTGGTGATGTTGCAGACAACTAACGACATCTTCAACGCTTCTTTGTTCAACCTCATACAACCTCATTCCCTTCTTGCCTGGCAGCGAGTCCGAGTCGCCAACATGGCGGCAACATCAGGACCGGAGTGGGCAGACATGTGCAAGAGATACAACTCAGGTATTATTCCTGACCACGTAGATAATTTCGTAGGGGTCCCGGAACACATTAGGTCCACAGTAATCCCAAAGTATTCATTATGAAGGGAAACCATGAATTTCAAGCCTAAAATGGTTTTGAGCAACACATGCTTGTCCTTAGGTACGACTAACGGGATCGTGTGGTCAGCTTCGCTGGTTGACTCACGACACCGTATCCTAGGTCGTTGCTCATGCTGTTGATTACTAGAGTTTGGTCCAGATTTGATTACATGCAGACCGCCGCCATATAGCTGGTTTATTGCTGCGTAAGACACAACTACCGAGGCTGTGTGAAGGGGCATGTGTGTCGTGGACAAATAAGCGCATCTAAAGAATACCCGATCATGCCCTCGTGTCCCTTCCTCATTGTCGCTTATCGTAAAATACACCATTCTTTTCTAGCATGAGTTCACGTCAGGTTGACTGATCGTTCCAGGAACCGGAGTTCTTGGGTTCGAATCCCAGAATTGGCCCGATAATGGTTGTTTGTTTTCGTCACACGTAATACGGTGCACAAACGTCCACGACCTCTGACAGTGTTGATGTTTGACTCGCGCTGTGTCCAGTCTAGCTCATGCGCATAGCAAGTGTGAAGTAATCTTGAAAAAGTGTTTAAGAATCACGATCCCAGTTCCTCAGATCCAGAGATTTGTCCCGGAACAAGGTTTCCTGTGAACCTTTGTGTGAGGACAGGTATACGATCTAAAACAAGTGGGTCGCCAAGATCACACATATGAGCTCGCTAAGTAATAAATTCAAATGAAGGAGTTTTCTGGCTTTTAATGGAGGACACATTGTCCGACAAACAACGTCGATCTGACACACAACACTAAATGCAGTCCATAAAGAACGTGTACTTTTTACTGTACTTTCAAACTGGTTAACACGCTCGTTGGTAACACCGAAAACGGGGTTCGATTCCTCTTGTGGGTATAATGCGTGTAGCCCATTTCTGGTGTCCCAGAAGCTACAAGTGTAAGCCTAATGTCACTCACTCTAACCGTGTGTTTGCAGGCACATACATGAACCAGTACATGGTAATTGACTTGAAGCGTTACCAGTCCAAGCAACACCTTGAGGACAACCTACTGTATGTGGTAGAACAGATACCAGGGCTCACAGTGTCAGGTGATCAGACTCAGATACTGAGGAAAGGTAAGAACGTCTATCTATTTGAGGTAAGCTTTGGAAATTTAGTATTGAAATAATCCAAATCCATTTGTAGGAGGCACAAGGGAATATGACATTGGTTTATTCAATGTTCAAGGCGTCTTGTGGTAGAGAAATATATTTCAGTTGTAGGGCAGTAGGGAAATTTAGAAAAAAACTCTTGTTCATTTTAGATTAGACAAGCGTAAAAGGAGAACGACATCTTCATGCCCCATGAGTCAAATACTAAGTAAAACTAGACGTCAAAGAACAACCAGACTCGATTAGACAGGTTCTTCGAGATGTAAAATACCCAACATCGGCAATGAAATGGCTGCGCCCAGTGTAAGACTTATGTCACATACAGCCACCTAGAGATGGGTATAAAATTGAGGGAAAAATGAAAGTATACTGAGTTTGTTTGGTATCAATATAGATAATATTTATTCATCCATTACTCATACCTGTGAAATCTGTGGCTAAATTATTTCGGGCAAAAATGCTTTGGTTCATCGAAGATCTTTCCGTAACAAAACGAAATATCAGCTGAATATAGAATGGAGTGTATGGCTCCGACAGTGCTATGAACATGTGTTTAGAAATGACCATCCACTGGAAATTATATCAGATCTTCGCTAAAGAAGGTTATCGTATCCTGCTCTACTTGTGGCCCAACAAATTGCAAGTAAAGTCAACTCAACACGAACTTGTGATGGTACGGGTAAGAAACTTGAGCAGGTAGATGCTCATGCTGTTGATCACAGGATTGTCAAGTCCAGACTCGATTATTTCCAGACCGCCGCCTTATACTGAAATATTTGCTTAGTGCGGTGTAAAACTAAACTTACCCACTCACTCGAACGCGAACAAGAGGCAACTGGAACATATGGCTTAAGTGCAAATAATGAATTGCATCGGATATCACTTGAACAAATATCGTTTGTAACAGTTTAAAACATCTTCCAGGTAAGAACATGCGTGTACCTGTAAAAATAAAAAAAAAAATAATTTGCAGCCTCAAGACATTAATCATATTTGTAAATATTCCAGTGTGTGACGTAAAAGTGAGTGAATATAGTTTTACGCCGCTTTAGCAATATCCCATCATTATCCCATCATTATCACGGCGGGAGACATACGAAATGCCCTGTACCCAGGTGGGGAATCGAACCTTGTCCTTCGGCGCAACGAGCGAATGCTTTAACCACTACCCCACAACCCAGTATTCCGTAAACCAACAACAACGAACTTACGGATGGTCAAAGATAAGATGTCCATCAGTATATACCCATTCTGTCTTGTATTTTTTTTAAAAAAATACAATACATTGTAATCAAATAATGACAAAGCGCAGAGCACTTAATTCTCTGTCTTAAGAAATATAACCTAACATTTGATGATTAAACATTGTATTTCAATCCAACACACATCAACCAGTATTTCAAACTTTATCTGTTCAGCCTTGTTCCCATGAACCCAGTATATTGATCCCGAATGTCATTAAGTCTTTTTTATATTTTATTACATATCATTAAGATACTCAAATGTACGGCTGACATTTCATGAGCTCTTTTAAAAGACTATTTCCGGAGGCCTATTTATCTAATTATCGATACTTCGCGCATCTCTATATTCGTATCATTAAATTTTCAAAGGCTACTGGGCGTCCTACAATGTCCCCTTTTACGAGAGCATCTATAACAACAGCGGCTATCCTGAATTTGTTTCGGTGCACGGCTCCGATTACTCGTATGAGATGGCACCTCGGGCGAAAATATTCCGTCGAGACCATAGCACCATCCACGACATGGAAACCGCCCGACAGCTGCTCCGATCTAACGGTAAATACTCTGATTGTCACAATCTTCCTACCCAGTTTTAATGATTTAGTCTAGCATCGTACTCAACCGTACATGGCTAAGGGGGTTGATTGGTCTCTAAACTGTGACTTCATTTATGGAATTTCGACTTTCTGTTCATATAATATAATTAGGTTTAAAATATCCAAAACTACAAAGAATGCAACCGCCATGTTTGCAAGTTAAGTGGAATAAAACCTTTTGCCATTATGATATTTGTGATACATTACTCTTATTCAGCTAGCGAGAAGAGGCAAGTGGTAACTGAAAAATCACTGTGATTCCACACAATTCTGAAGTGTTTGATGCGATGATATGGCTGCATTTTTTCATGAAATGCGAAAAAATACTACATTTCTTACTGACATGACAGGTTGATGAATTTAATTATAGCACTTTTTTCAAATCTGACGAAGTCTAAAGGTTGTACTGAATAGCTTTTTATAAACACGCAGATGTTTCGAAATGAACCGCGGTCTTTATATTTCGCTGTAAAATATGAGTTGTGTTTTACATAATTTGTCAGCTGAATTTGTCAGGATGAAAGCAATATCATATTCATAAATAAAGCTCTTACACCAAATACAGCCATAGTAAACTAAGTAAATGAGTGAGTGAGTGGGTTAATATTTAACGTCACATCGGCAATATTGCAGCCATATCGTGACAAGAACAATTTAAAATTTATAATGCATACCAAAATTATCAGAAACTAAAGCCAGATGACGAAGAACACTAAAACCACTAGTATATCACAGACATCCATTTAAAACTAGTACGAGTAATTAAATCTAAAACAGTTTAACTGAAACAATACAATATAAAAAACGGGCTATAGATTGCCAAAAACAGAATCTAAATAGATCACCATACTCGGGACCATGGGGACTTACAGTTCATTTGCTTCCTGCATGGGCCCTGAGTAAATGCACCCCCCCCCTCCAAGGTGTATATAGGTTGTGAATGTCCATATAGAGTTTACAATTCATGTCAAAAGGATCCAAGCTATGAGATTCCATACGTACAGGACTGTAGATGAAAGCTGATTTAGACATGTATGATATTGATATTTTCTGAAAATGGATACTGGTGGAATACGAACCTGAAATAGAGTGTATGTAAGATCAGTACGAGCTTAGTTGTGGCTTTGCAAACAGTGGCATCAATGGTTCTTTTCCTTTGTGTTTCAGATTATACCAATGACCCTTTTTCGGAGGATAATGCTTGCTATGCTATTTGTTGTCGGGGCGATCTGGTGACGCCGAAACCCGTGGCCGATGGATGCATTGACACTAAGGTAACATCGAAACGTGCTGCAGGAGGCAGTTCATAAGCCAGTTCCACAAACTGATGCTGCCAAGACCAAATCGAAACCTTCCAACCTGTTGGTCTCGAAAACACTGGTATTTCAATTGTTGACATTAACTAAAACAACAATAACTATTCTAATATGGAGGCAAAATGATCATTCTGTGGTAAAGAGGAACGCCTTCTATGGATATACAACTTATTTGTTGCAGTGGATGCGATGTTTTCTTGACAACAGCGTCGGGATCTACACCGAGCAAGCATTGGTTTGATAACGATGTTAGGATCTACCCAGAAACGTCACATACACTGCAATGAAGAAGTTGTCTATCCATAAAATATGTTCCTCTTGATCATACCAGCTTTTAAATGCCAGATGAAGTGATTCTGTGATAGTTTGAGCCACGAGTACAACGTATAAAGTCAGTAAGTTAACTTGCGACGAAATCTGCTAACACAACTTTTGACTTTCGAAAACCTTAAGACCTGATTATTCCGAGATATATACTGAGGAAACAAATATAGGAACACAAGAAAAGAACACAAGAGTTCCTTAAATGTTCTCCTGTTTTCCTCATCAGCTTTGAATAGCGTTGTGGGAGGAAATCTAAGAATAGATAAGGGACCACTGTCATGAAGCGGTGTTACCGTATTTGTTTCCCGCAGTGTATAAATGAGGAGAAATCCGTTTAATATACCACAGATATATACCAGATATAATATATCTGATTGATGAACGATAATGCTTCATGCTGTTAACAAGGACTTTCCTGATAATATCAGGAAGTACTTGAGACAATTGGAACCAACACCCCGTGGTCATTCCTGGATGTTTTAGATTAAATTCATTGTGAGACGATTGAAGTGCTAAAAAGTAATATCCATGTGCAGTCTGAAGATGTGGCATTCAGCCAAAAATTAAACATTCCTCGGGTATCTCTCAAGCCCTCTCCATGCTGATCCGCTCATTATTTTCAGTTCTAGGCATATACATGATCTCAAATAATTCGTCATTGGTCAAATAACCAAGTCCCTTAATGTAAGCTAGAGATGTATGAGAGTCGACCCAGACCGTCGTCATCTCCTTCAAACTATGTATGAAAAAATGAGAATTGTGGAAAGCTCCGCTGAGGAATCACTTCAATTTTCCTCGTATGACGAGCAACATTTGCTGAAATGTTCCTTGTCAAAAAGGGAAAACTGAAGCTGAAAGCTTTGGAGTCACATATCTTTTGGTACAATAAACCTTGCTCTTTCATGAAAAAAATCGAAGACTCAAACGGCTCTTGCTGAGACGTATTTTTGGTCATGGTGGCAACATTTAAAGCCATAGAAATGCGTTAAAAAGGTTTGAGTGCATTCAGGTTGATCGTTTGCGGATTCGGGTGGGTTTGGGGGGTTAGAACACACACATCTCCCCTCTCCCTTAAAATTCCTGCATCCGTCTATGTTGATGGTTTTCCAGCTAGTGGTCAGAGAAGGTCCACTGTAATTCAAAACCTGGTCCCAGCATGTTCGTGGGACTCGCGCAGTAACAAGGATATGCTACTATTTTCGCGAGCACCTGTTTGTCAGTGATTAATAAACACATCATAGTCAATCGGTCAAAAGCAGCAGAAAGCAGCACAAGGGATGTTGGTAGACAGTTCTAGCATTACTGGCAGTTTTGATCCAGTTGTAAGCGTCGTTCCACCCCATCCTACATTGTTTGTAATGGCAAAAGAGTATGTGCTGTGTTCTAATTTCTTTTTTTAAACTAGGTGACAGATGTCGACCTGGCCTTGCACAGCTCAGCCTCCATCATCAGCGGTCCAACTACAGCAAACCATTTGGAGTCATTCGATTGGTCAAAGCAGTTCAAGAACATATCGCACATTGGTTTACCGCAAAAATATGACTTTTCGTTTTACAACGTCTATGCCATGCTATAGGAGACGAGAATGTACAGTATATTAAACAGCACGACGTTACTCTGATTAGCTTCACAATAACAACGTATATAAATAGTTGTTTATTGTGATTTTAAACATTTACATCCCGTTTGAATTTTAAAGTTTCCCTTTAAAGGTTATGGACATTAGAAAGTATTCCAAACTTAATTGAAAAAAGACATAACTGTCATTAAATTCAAGCATGGCGCACAGATATCGTATTTACTTAAAGCAAATATCTACCAGTGCAGGAGTGAGCCATCCATATAATTTGATAAATGTGCTTTTCATTGCAAGCAAATGTATTTTTGTATACAATAATATTTGTTTATAACGAACTCAAAGGGACTGTTGTTTTCAGTTCGTTGTAAGCGAAGTTCGTTCTAAGCGATTCGGGAATGTTCGTGAATATTATGAATATATGAAGCATTTCGGAAATGAGTAGACATCAGTTGCTTATTGGAACCCAGCCTCAGTTACAGGTGATCCATTGACCTGGTTGTTCTTCAGTGATTTTAGCAAAGGATACATATTTATTATTTCTTAAAAAATGCGACCAACACGTTTCAACATAAACAAAACAGTGAGTGAGTGACTGAGTGGGTGAAGGAGTGAGGTTTTACGTCGCTTTTACCAATATGCCAGCAACATCAGCGGGGAACACCAGAACTGGGCTTCGTGCATTGTACCCATGAGGAGAATCAAACTCTGGCCTATGGTGTAACGAGCGAACGCTTTAGCCACTAGGTTACCCCGCAGCTCTCTCTGCCAAGGGTGTTGATTGTAAATTCAGGCTATGTCTAGGAATCATTACCAAATAGAGATGATACCGGGTGTTCGCGAAAAGGTGTCCGGCCCGAACGTTGACTTATGTGACGTCCCAGTTTCTGCATAGACTTACGGTTTGAGTGTTACATGCCTCTCAAAGGGCATCTTACGTCTCTGTACGTTTGTATTGATTGATCCCTGCCTCTCACAGAGCCCGGTAGCTCAATTAAGTTAAGAAGTTGGTCTCTATGGTAAGCGTGTTATCAACATAATCGTACAACGTGGTGCTTAGACCGGATTTTGACACTGACAGAGAGTGTTTTTGTCAGTTTATCATTACAAAGGCTCTTGGGCATATTTTCCTTTGGAGAGATCAGTTGTGACATTAATATTGAATACGTGTTCTCTCTGTAGGAGAAACATGTCGTATGTTGTCAATGTAATGATGACATTTAATAAAAACATATGCAAATGTGATTAGCCGTCCTCCATTCTGTTTACTCTTTTTATTGGTGCACGTAAAAATATTTTTTTGTTTCTCATTACCGCCCGATCCTATTTTTGTTATTTTTGAAGACACATTAATTTGTCATCTCAGTGACATGATGTTATATGAAATGAAGTTGAAGGTAAAATGTTTTCGTATGGTTATTTATTGTACCAAGATGCAACCACAAAACATAGTATTGATATGATGGTTGTATATTTTGTACAAACACATATAGCAGATATAACATGCAGATAATAATGTACAGACGGGTTACTTTGTATGAAAAATCAGAAAAAAATATACTGAAAGGTGGAAATAAAATCCGCCCAACCTACCCAGATGTACAATACGTACATCAGAATAACAGTTAGCGCGCGGGTAATGAAGCCAGATACACAATGCAGCACACGTGTAATGAATCGAAATGCTAAGTACAAACTACAGAATTACTGCTAGCGCATGGGTAAGGAAGCCAGATGTACAATAAGAATAACAGCGCATGTGTAATGAAGCGAGGTGCTTAGTACAAACTACAGAATTACTGTTAGCGCTTGGGTAAGGAAGCCAGATGTACAATAAGAATAACAGCGCATGTGTAATGAAGCGAGGTGCTTAGTACAAACTACAGAATTACTGCTAGCGCTTGGGTAAGGAAGCCAGATGTACAATAAGAATAACAGCGCACGTGTAATGAAGCGAGGTGCTTAGTACAAACTACAGAATTACTGTTAGCGCATGGGTAAGGAAGCCAGATGTACAATAAGAATAACAGTGCATGTGTAATGAAGCGAGGTGCTTAGTACAAACTACAGAATTACTGTTAGCGCATGGGTAAGGAAGTCAGATGTACAATAAGAATAACAGCGCACGTGTAATGAAGCGAGGTGCTTAGTACACACTACAGAATTACTGTTAGCGCATGGGTAAGGAAGCCAGATGTACAATAAGAATAACAGCGCATGTGTAATGAAGCGAGGTGCTTAGTACAAACTACAGAATTACTGCTAGCGCTTGGGTCAGATATCTGAAGTCAGATATACTGTGAAGGATAACGAAGATGATTGCATACTAACTCTGTAACTCGATCAGATGTCTGCAGACAGGTTAGTGACGATTTGATTAATGTCTACAATAAATACTAAATGCAATTAACCTGACTATGTCATCCATATTTTGTGCCTTTCATATTTTCTACCCAACCCCTGGAATGACATTCAAACATCCATGAATGCCATCACGAGAGGTGGCGCTCTTCAGCATTACATAAGACGCTTAACTGAGTTTAAGAGTCAGCTGTCAAGGTCGAAGGATTCCGGAGAACGACAACATATAGATTACGGTTTGTAGGACAACAGGTAATGGTGACATTCAGAATGAAGATCAAGGTTAGGTAAAAATACTGGAAAACATATCACTGGCACCAATTCCAAAGGGTCATTGTCGCCATCCTGTCGAGACGCCTTCTGTTATTGATTAAACACTCACTCAATAACACCAGCGGTTATATACCGTATGTTTACAAGACTCTCCCGAGGATGCGCGTGTGTGTGAGCGAGAGATTGCGAAGAAATGCGATTAATGAGGGATGTATCTGAAAGGAAGTAAAGATTGAGGAGGTATATTTCAAAGAGTAGGGAGGAGGGGCGTATGAGGGAGAATTTAAGCAACTGATGGAGACACATGTGCGAGGGAAGGGTGGGTTGAGGGTTATGGAGGAATGTAGCGAAAGGGGTGAGAAGTGGAGAAAAGTGTAGGGGGTGGAGAGGTATAATTGAGTAAGGATGAGTGTGCATGGATGACAGAGAGATAGAGAGGGTGGCACTTAGACAGATACGGAGAAAGGGACACACAGTGAGACGATACAGAAACAGCTTAAACAGCAAGAGAGAGAGAGCGAGAAAGACTGAGACTGAATCAGCGAGAGTTAGAGACAGAAAAACCATGGGCGAGAATATGGGTAAGAGAGAGAAAGAGTGAAACAGAGAGAAAGAGGAGGCCAGCGACAAACAGAGTGAAAATATCATGACGAAAATGTGTTATAGGAGCAATGTATGAGGGAAGTATGTACACAGCTTTAAAACTCTCCACATGTAATGTTATCAATTGTTGCCTTTACACAATACGCATCTCGTATATATTCGGTCCATCAGGTACCGCCATGTCGTGTCGCTGTGTTTCATGAGACATGTTAACTTTGATGTACAGGCAAATAAAATGACAAGCTGTCTCTGCAGGGACAGCCAACGGTACATTAGGCTCCACTCGCTTGAAATCAAAGAGCTCAAGTTGAGGGTAAAGAGTCTTGGTAATACACAGTGACAGTTTCCGACTGAGGAAGAAATGCTTATGCCTCATACACTTAAGTGTACAGTGATGCGCAAAAACAAATAGCTCTTAAGAATATTAATACAACTCCCGCCGTCAGTTCCTTTCACAGAGAACGTATGAGTCAGGGTGTGCATGGATCCCTCTTATGAGGATCTTCCTTCAGGAGTTGCCGAAGATCTCTGGGTCTTAAGCTGGAGTACGGGCAAACTGTGGCGCAGATAGAGAATAGAGAATATGACTTCGTCTTACATCCGAGCGAAGCGAAAAAAGGTTGGCAACGTACTTCCCGCGATTCGGTTCGAAAAATATTTTTCATCTCAAAACATAATATCGCCACCATCAAAGGTGGACTCCCATTTCTTCACCTGGGTGTTCTCTCGTATATCCAACCCTATATTTAAATAATTATTCATGTGGAATATATTTTATTCAACATACTAAGCACCACTCGTGGTATTCAGATCGTTCCCCTATAAGCTTCCGGTTAAATGGGGTGAAGAAGCAAGAATAGCGAGTGAGTGAGTGAGTTTAGCTTTACGCCGCACTCAGCAATATTCCAGCTATATGGCGTCGGTCTGTAAATAATCGAGTCTGGACCAGACAATCCAGTGATCAACAACATGAGCATCGAGCTGCGCATTTGGGAACCGATGACATATGTCAACCAAATCAGCGAGTCTGACCACCCGATCCTGTTAGTCGTCTCTTACGACAAGCATAGTCGCCTTTTATGGCAAACATGGGTTGCTGAAGGCCTATTCTACCCCGGGACCTTCACGGGTCTGAAGAAGCAAGAATAAGCAGAAATTAAAAAGAATACCATATTGCCTAAATTTAACATGATCTCTTGGAGTTTATTTGTCGTCGTTATTGTTAGAGGTCTCGGAACATTTATTCTACATAAAAAAACAAAACAAAAAAAAACAAAACCACAAACAAACACCCCCCCCCCCAAAAAAAAAAACAAAACAAAAAAACAACAACAAAAAACCCAACATTCTGGTGCAGTGGGCGAATGAAGCAGGGGAGGCAGCTCCAGAGGTATTTCCATATTTCCACGTAATTCAACAAGTATAATACCCTCCTGTTCCTTCTCTCCTTTGAAGGGTGAAGCTGGCAGGGGAATGGAGGCGAGGAAAAACGAGTTGCGCTTAAAATGTTGAATAAAACCTCTGATGGTGGCGGTAGGAGTACGTTGCCAGCCTTTGCTCGCTTCGCACGCATCCATGAAGACTGGTCAGTTTCTTTCTGCTTTCTTTGCGCTACAGTTTGCCTGTGGCTGGGGATACTTCATTTAGTCATTTTGACGCCTGAAAGAGATGCATGCAAACATGGCACGTATTAATACATACAAAGTGGCATATGTTTCAGTCACCATTGCACACACATCGTTGTACTGCTAGGGTGGAGAAGGCTGGGATTTCCTTTATAGTTCGTAAACTGAGTATTTTACAAAACTGCATCTGAATTGTGGTCGATGATGGAGAGTACACCACATGCAAACATCACTAACAGCTTAATGTTTACACTGCAGACGTGCTAACGGTTCTATCTGATCTTAAGCAATGTGCAATCAACTAGCTTCGAAATGTTTCGTGGTTCCAGTTGACCGATCCAGTCTACCTATTAAAACTGGCGTTAGCAGGCCGGGTACGCTTTGTGGATTTGTCAGATTTACTTCCGAGGTCGAACAATGCCTCCGATGCAGTGACCTTCAAATTGCCAAATAAGTTCATAGTAAAATGGGAATATAATGAATGTAATAATTATTAATTTCTGCATGAAGCAATGGAAATCTAGACTTGCCACATTTTCTACACTTGCGTGGGCTTTCTTGGATATATTTGCTTCAGGGTCTGTATGATAGACTATTGATAGGCCATAAAGCCGAAATGAGATCGACGAGAAAGCCGTGACATAATGTAAAACAAATCTAACAGCGATCTGGTTTCAGTTAGAGCATACCGACATAGCAAAAAATGTTGCATTAAATAGCAATGTTATGGATGATGTTGCCTTGTTTCTTAGATATTCTTAACTTTGTCACCAAAGTTTTAAAATCAGAGGATTACCTGTCAATAGTAACAGTAATATTTTTTTCAAATGGAAACATACTCAATGTCTGCATTTGCCTAACACGCAAAATCCATAGAGAATTAATACACATGAGTGCCTAAAAATGTAAACATGTCTTGAATAAACTGATACCAAAAGAAACGCAAGTTTCGAAAAACTGAAATATAATATTATGATAAAAGTAAGAGTTCATGTTTATGGAACGTCGATACAAAGCTTTTTACAAACACCCACAGTGCAGAGAAAAAATAATTTCAGCAACGGTTCTGGGTCAAGCGCAATCATTTCACCCTGACGTATTCTTTATAAAGGGTTGTGTCAAAAAATAGTTCAGTAATTACGCTGCAAAGTGTACACGCTACACAGACGATGCCTAGACATCGACTGAACAGCGGGGAATGGCCAATGGAAAGTTGCAGGGAGGTGGCTCTTCGAACGCTGTAGCGAGACAATTGGGTTGTCATGTTACCACCGTTACATAGCTTGCTTAACGTCATCAGCAACCCGGGCTTGCTGTCCCCGGGTGACCACCAGTGATAAGTAATGCGCAAGATCGGTTCATCCGAGTCACTCATCTAACGAACCGACCTCAAGCAGCAACAACAACAACAGCAGGCTTAGTTCATGGGTCAAGGGGAACAGTGTCCAGCGGCACGACTGGGAGTCGTCTTCGGGCTGCTGGAATCCACCGCTGACCGGCATATGTGGGGCCAATATTGACACGTCAACAACGCCAGTGACGTTCGCAGCTCTCACACAGCATGGGTACTGATGGATTATATGACTAAGGACAGCATTGGCATCCTTCCATGCCCATCTCTTTCCTCCGATATGAACATTCTGAGACGACATTGGACGGCAGATTGCTGCAGGTAGACGGCCACTCACACCTTCATAGTTGGTACAGAGATTGGTGTCTGAGTGGCACCACTTGCCTTAGGCTTTCTTTCAGACTCTAGTGAACTGAAGGAGACGACGTGGCATGGTCTGTGTGCAAGCTCAATGTGGCTATTCGCGCTACTAAAGAGAGAATCGCTTTTCGCGATCAGGGATATCTCCATTTGACGGAATGATCATTTTGAACCTTCAGCTGTTAAATTGACAGTGTTTTCTGTAGAATATATGACTAGGCATGAGTTTGGTTGTGTTCTATTTACAAACTTGACAAGAAGTTAGACGCGTTTCTTTTGCTCTTCAGTATATTTCAGAATGTGTGTAAAGAGATCTGACCTGGAAATTCATATGAATTACCTTGTTTCATATAAATCGAAGTTGAAAATTATGTGAGAAGAATACTAATTTTCTGTAATACTGGACACAGTGAAATAACAATAAAATGCCACATAAATCATTCACATGTAGATTGGGTATATAGGTGCACTTTCTGTGAAACAAAACACCTGTAATTTCCATTACTTCATTGGAAATGTTAGCAAAGGAAGTTAAGCATCACATGCCCTTTAGTAAACGTGGAAAGGCTACAGAATAAATAAGAACATAACCAAGTTATTAACAAATATTTAACTGATTGCCATATCACATTAAAATGATTTTAAGACAGAAAATAGGCAAACAAGCACAATATATGTCATGGTAGAACAATCCTTTCGTATTGCCTTAGTTTGTTGGCTCCTGTTTTAAGACTTGTTTGTTTTTCATAATAAGAATGCTGAAAGTGGTTACTAGTATCTTAACTCGTTGAAGTTATTTCAACATGCAGAACATCTGGGGGAAACTGAAAAGAAAAAAAAACCCAAACCCCCAAAACACACCACCCAAACAACCAAAAACCAAACAAAACAAAGAAACAAAGACAATATATGAATATAAATTCAATGTTTACCCAATGTGATGTATTTCTTCTTAAAAATCATCAGCTTTGAGGAGGTTTCCAACATTTGATGATAGAACCAACGCTTATGTTTATTAAAGTGTTAGGTTTGGATTATTTTGTTCAAGGTTTTTTGATGGATTTTTGCAACATGAGCTTGATATTTACTTTACTTACTGATCTGAAGGAGAAGGCTCAAGAAGATTTTCATGAATGCGTTTCAAAACCATTTTTTATGACTTAACCACATTTCAATACATGCTTTAACACATGTTATGACAATTATTAAGCATTTCGGAAATGGAAATAGATTAAAATTAATGCCATGTAATTTTGGGGTATGGTCCCAGATTTAATAAAGCTAAGATTATCATTGTCTCACAAGCAATGAGTTTGTGCAAATGTAATTTCGGGGACAAAAACCTCTGAACATAAAAGATATTCTTTGCACCTTATTTACATCAGTGGTTAGCTATTAAATATCCTTTATCCCGTTGCTCACCTAAGGTTGACCAGTTCCTTTTTGAGAAGAAATATCCAATAACCTAAAGTTGTTAAGTCCCGCCTTATGCGGACGAATTTATTTACATTAAATTCAAGAAATTTGACAAAAACCGCTCTCAAGCGGGAACTGTTACATGTACTATGTTGTGTGTTCTTCAAATGATAATATCTTTATGACATAACATTTTCTCCCTGCCAAGAGGCTGGTGACTCTAATAGCGCCAGAGTAGTAAAACACTATCCCCCGTCCGAAGCCATTGTATCAGTACGTATTACAGCATCCCCTCGTTGGTTAAGTCTAGCAAGTCTAGCTATTCCTAAAATTAAGAAAGGTTTCTATAACATACTGAGTCAAAAAGGAAACTTCACAAAATGTACTTTTTAAAAATAATGAATAATTTTTCTCTGATGATACATCTATGTATCCGAAATGGGATCCCTATCTTTCGACTCTAAAAAACCGAACCAAATGTTGCAAGCGGGAAGATCAGTTATTGACGTCGAAAGACCAAGGGGATGCAGCTGTCGTACTGTGTATGACTTGCGAGATCGTCTACAACAAAATGGCACAAACTTGATCGCCCAAGGTCGGGTCGTCCACGTGTGACGGCAGATCGTCCTACGTCACCTACGTGACAGATTTCTGCCGGCTACACGAACCAGGGCTGAGATGTTTAGAGGTCGACTGTCTTCACAGACCATTCGACATTGGTTGAGGGCTGCATTCCTCCATTCTAGACGTCCATATTGTGGGCCAATATTGACGCCGTTTCATCAACGTCAACGTCTGCTGTGGGGCCAACGCCACCTCCGACTGACCCAGAGAGATTGGAATCGAGCCGTATTTAGCGATTAATCCCGGTTTACCCTCAGATTCGCGGACGGCAGGCATAGAGTCTGAAGACGACATCGTGGACGGTATGCCCAATGTTGTGTACAGGAAGGCGACAGATTCGGGGGCGGAAGTGGCATGGTGTGCAGTCTAAGTAAACTTAGTCTCAGTGTATTTCGTTACACTCCACCACTGAGTCTAACAAAACCTAGTAGAAGGTCGCGTCAGGTACCTTTTGAGCGACAAATGACCAATAAACCGCGAGACGGTTAAAAAGATTTAACCAATCAGACAATGGCTACTATTTAGGGATCGGAGGAACTTTCAAAATATTCACGTCACTGACACAGATCTCTCCACAAACAATAATCCACATATAACACAGTTATTTGACCTGCAGTATATACGCTTTGAGGTTTCTGTTAACATGGTTACCATTAGCTAATATTTCCGCAAGATAACATACTTGAATATTGCCAAAAACACTATTTTCAGCGACTGTTTACTCACCGTTGTCATGGTTGTATGTACGCCGTGTGCATCACGCGGAAGCGAGCGTACACTAAAGAGCATTCGGAATCGTTCGGGTACGAACCTTTTCGAGATAAAAAGTTCAAAAGGTATGTGCGAATGTGCACCTTCGCGTAAGGTTTTGTTAGACTCAGTAGTGGAATGTAACGAAAAGTACTGAGGATAAGTTTACTTAGACTGCATGGTGTTGGGTGCTTTCTGTGGGAACAACCGTTCCCGACTTCTCGTCATCCGTGGAAACCTCACAGCTGCTGCTTACCGCGACCAGGTGCTCACCCCTTGACTCGTTCCTTTCATGGCGGCCCAGGTCCACAGTCCCAGCATGATAATGATCGGCCACATACCGCGATGTTGCCGCGAAATTTCCTTCAGAACTCTGGAATCAACGTCATGGACTGGCCATCGAGGTCCCCTCACCTTAATCCAATAGAACACGTTTGTGATGAACATGGGAGAAGGCTTTATGGTCGTAGGAACCAACCTTGCTGGAACTTGGCGCTGCCCTGCAAGAGCAATGGCGCAGTTTCACAGGCATCAGGCAGTGAAGAGACGGTGTTTGGCAGTGGTGAATGCGCGGGGCGGCCATGCACAATGCTGAACTGAGAAATTTCGAATTTTTATTCTTGTGACTTCACATTCTGTATACCCATGTTTTTGAACGGCAGTGTAGCCTAATGGAACTGTTTGTTGTACTGTCAGTGTATCAAGTACATCAGACAGATCACAGCAATGAAATAATGACAATTTAACTATCTTACCATCTCTTGTTCTTTTATAGTGCCCTGAAGAAAGAATGTGAAGTTTCTTTTTTGACTCAATATATATAGAAGATCGACATCTGAAGTAGACTTCAAGCAATATTTATGTTAATTTTTGTCAAATTGTCCTAAATCCCACAACCTTCTGTTACAAAGTCCCAATGTATCAAGGATGTGACTTTCATTACGTTTTTCTTATGTTCACCGTCCATCAAACATCTGTAAATGTCTCACGTACACTAATTGAGTCAACCATCCTGATGTCACTTCTTCCGTGTACATGCAGTTTACACCTTTCACCATGTTGTCGCTTTAATGTCCACCGTTTCCTTCACACTGGGTGTTGTACGTCTATTTCAGCAACACAGGTCCCCGGATCCCATCCAGTTAGTCGTTCACCTCGCCATTGTGAGATGAAATTAAATGACAATGAGAGGAAGGTTCTACTTCCCAACGTAATGAGTTCTACTTCCCAACGTAATGAGTTCTACCTCCCAACGTAATGAGTTCTACTTCCCAACGTAATGAGTTCTACCTCCCAACGTAATGAGTTCTACCTCCCAACGTAATGAGTTCTACCTCCCAACGTAATGAGTTCTACTTCCCAACGTAATGAGTTCTACCTCCCAACGTAATGAGTTCTACCTCCCAATATAAATGATACATCTTCAAAGTACTTGAATTCATACCATTACATATTTACATCCGTAATCTTGTATGACTAACAATCGCCATACAATCCATCTTTGTTATTTTTAATAACGTATATAGCCTGATGCTTTTATAGCCAAAGCGAATGAGAGATGAGAGATGCCCCGCCACATTTGCCTGTGCTACATACGACCGATTCTATGTTATTTAGCTATACTCTCCCAGTATGCCTATTGTGGCATGTAACAGATTTACAATAATTTGTAACCGGATATACGATTTGAAAGCATCTGATCTCACTCTCCCCATCTGCCAAATTTTCGTATCCGACTCGTCTTTTTGCCCTGCAGAACTAGCGGCCCCTATTCTATAACTGTGTCCTTTTTATGTCGTAGAATTCAGAGGAAGGAAGTTGAGAATATTTACAGCGTCTGATTAAATTTATATCTTGCTATCGGACGAAAGCTATTGTCACAAAACAGTAGTTTTGGGGCCAGCGTCCTCCACTTCAAGTATTCCCGAAGTGCCGCCACCGGACAAAGCTGATTCGCTAAAGGCCCCAACGTCACCACGACGAATTTGACTTGAATTTGAACCTGAAAAGCCTCTCTAACTCAGCACTGTAAGCTCACCAATCCGGAAGAACCCTTACAAGGCGAAAAGGAACATTGCCCGAAGTGATAATCGTTCAACTGGTTTACCGATAACCTTGTATCATTTCTCCCAATATTTCTTCCTATTCTCGATTTTACCTTGCATCCGGTAAGTCCCTTGAAACAATTTCTGAATGAGAAATTAAGTTTTCTAAATCACGCACCTTGTGTATGTAACCCAACACAGGCATGTATGTTCGCATCGTAGTTGGGGAGAATCTTCTGTGAAGCATGTAAGCCACGGAGACCGACCAGTTTGATGCTGCTATCGGTAACTCAGTCTCTTTTTTCAAACAGTCTCTACAAAATCTAACGAATAACTCCCATTCTCTGACATATGTGGACTGACTGGTAACCCTGAGCGATGCACACAGTAACATGCCTATGTGAACAGAAGGTTATCTGGTAGCAGGGATGGAATTTGTGTGTTTGACCTGCCTACCCTAACTGCCCGATTGTCGAATTGTGTGACATGCAACAGAGAATGCAGGTCCGCTGAAGTGTGGATATTGTTTTCCATATATGTCCATACTAGCGACCTAAACACTGACTAGCTTGATTATCTTTGCTTGATTGCTTACTGATGATATAACACTAAGGCCTTGCTGTTGGTGTGAAATAATATGCATCTATCCTTCAGTTCTGTTGACCAGATGTTTACTGCCACCGTAATAGGAAACAGTTCCACCAAAGCAGTTTTAAACGACTTCCAGTTATCCGGCCAAGTTCCATAAGCCAATTTCGATTTTCATACCAAGCTGTAACCTCTGCAAAAAAGTAGCGACTTATTGGACTTCCAAATTTGTTTGAGCATCATAGCTTTTCTATTATGATTGCTCATCAAGCTTAACCAACCTCAGATCTTCCTTAGCTTCTTTGTTCAATCTGATATACTATGATGGGGCATACTCACACCACATGCCAAACCAAACAACCTACGTAAGAATGCTGTACCTGGTACAATTTCCGTACATGTAAAGTTTAAAGGTCACATGCAACGTAAAACACAACTTTGCAGATTCTGGTACCTTTCGGTATGCACTTACCGAAACAAATCATGAAAAATGCCAATTCAACCTATAAAGTTGAAAAAAACCCGCGATGAATAAAAAGCCCGAGAAATCGGAGTTCAAACGTTTCACTAAATTCCCCCCAGCGCTGGGGGAAAAACTGGTTTCAACAGCTGTGCTGCGCTGCGTCCATAACGCATGCGCAGTGAATAGGTTCGCGGAGCTTGAAACAGTATGCATGCCCAGCGTCTAAGGTCGTGAGCAGTTGTCTAATCTTGGTTGTGTACACAAACAAGTAAATAATCTACTCGTTACGTAAAAACACTTGTTGATTTTGGTAAGCAGTCTCTGTCACAGAGAAAGCTCAGTGTCTGGTTTATTCACACCTATATGTCTGCCTGCCTGTCTGCTAAAGACAACATGCAGTACACAGCTTCAATCATTGACAACGTGCAATTTGAACGTAACACCTATCAGGCTATACGACATTAAGAAAATAAGCTGATTTATGACTTGTGCACTCGAGTCCCGTCTCTGCCACATTATGTAATTAGGCACGTGTGATACACATGACATGTGTTTATGTCTGTGGGTTGCAAACAAACTACATTCATTTTTTTCGGATGACTGGATCTGACGGAAACTGGTGCAAACTCTTGCCAGTTTCAAGTCCTGCTTTGTACTTGGACGAATTCCAGCCACGCAGTAGTTTACCATCTCTACTGACATGAATTTTGATTGGATCAAGCGCAAATTCAGAGAACATGTATTTTCCAAACCCAACATCTCTATTCTTCATGGATACCGACTCCTTTTAGTGTATATGATTTTGTTTGACAACAGTATATGAATCCATACTGAAACGACGCATCAAGTACACAAAAAGAAGTTGTTATCCGTAAAGAATCTTACTTTCTGACTCGCTATACTTCTAAAATGCGCATCAAACAGATCATCTTTCTGTACACACAATGAAACCTAGCATATCAGCAAATGAAACAGCCAATCGGAAGCCGTCGTTACACTTGAGTGCACATCCACCCGCTATGACTGGGTTCGGTCTCCCGAGGGCTTCGTTTCGGGGGAAGTAAGCCCAAGTACAAAATATTGCACTTTTGAATCGCGATTGTACGCTTATAATTTTGTTTATTTGTTTTTTTAAAAACAGCAATGTATATTATATGCCATTAATAAGTGATAAATGTGTTTTTATTATGTTTAATTTTTTTTGTTGCATGTGACCTTTAAGTAGCCTAACAGGGTTTGGGGTTCTCTGAGTTTCACGTTCTCCTTACTGTAGATGGTCTAAATGCTTTCCCCAAATGCCTTTTTACAGAGCTGGTCTAAGGCTTGCCTTGCTTCCTTTGCTATACAATATACTTCTGTTCCCAAGAACTGTAAGCATGTGGACGTCTTATTTTTAGCCATAGGTAGATCAGTTTCAACACACAACTTCAAGAAAGCCTCTTGTTCTGTTTTACATTTTTCTTCTTTCCTTGCAGTTATAGAGAAATCGTCCAAAAAGTGAAGCATGTTTTCATCCACAATCTGCACGTAGCAATCCAGTTGTACTAAACTTTTTTTTAAAGATTTGATTAGCGGAAGGGCGTCCCAGGAGTAAACACTTGTCATAATAAAATTCACCTTTCCACCTCAATCCTAACAGATGATAATCATCAGGATGAATATGGTCCTTCCTAAGGGCAGATTCTATATCCGTTTTAGCCAGGTGACAGCCTTTGCCCAAACTAACCATAGTGTCCATGGCTTCGTCAGATGATTTATATTTGTACCCCACTATCTTGTGATAGCCCGTCATTAATAGAATTCCCTGTCGGGTAGGAAAGGTGCTAAATCATTCTGAATTGGCCACGGGGGATAACTAAAGGGTCCCGCTAATCTAATTGCTTCCAGGGCTGACTTGCACGAAGGGATCTCAGAGCTACAATGGTGGTAACTCACATTCTTCAACATAGGCTAAAGATAGACTTAGCACTAACATGGATCTATGCAAGCGGGTCGTCCAGTTCTATAATTAATCTCGCCAGAACTTCCTGTGGATTGCATTTAGCTCTGCTTAGGTTAGACTCTTTCAGAAAGTTACAAACCCCTCCCTCCATCCTCCATATTCCAACCTGAAGCCCCAGGTCCCGAACGTGATAGGAAGCTATATTTGTACAATACCCTTCTCACCAATATTCTTGGCTATCTGTGTTTATGGGTGAAGGGAGCTAGCCTTGTGCTATTTCGAAAGATTTGGAGGTCTTTGTTTTTGTGACCGCACTTGATTGAGCTGTGACCGTTTAAACACTGCAGGCTTGTACATCACTTCAGTGGAATCTTCTGTGGAATTCGCAGGAGAAATCTTTCGGTACCAAAGGTCTTGCTGGCGATTTCAACCTTGCGGGAATTTGACTGACCATGGATGGGACGAAAAGTGCCTCTACCATATGTTAGTGACTGAAACCACAGTTCCCAGCGAACCAGTCTAAATTGTTGGCTACTCGTAACATCCGAAAGACAACTCCATTAGAATGCCAATTACTATCTTTTTGGTTTAAATCCCTCACGATACTGATATATATCAGCATCGACCTCTGTAAGAAGATCGCAATGTAGATGTGAAACGCTGTGATCTTTCTATTGACAAGAAGGGCCTGGCAAACAAATGCACTGGCCCTGTACACTAATCATCAACTTTTGTGCTTTACCGTTATCTTCTATCGACCTGCGCAACATGTTTAGCTGGCTCTGTCGCACTTAAAATTTATGACCACCACAGAGACAGGTGACTGGGTTGGATTTAACTCCGGTTTAAACATTAATCCCCATGTGTGGTACTGGTTAAGCCTAAAGGCAAAACAGTGGTGGAACCAAGATCCCTTCAGCTCCTGGTGTGCCAGAGGGAAGCAACTCTGCCAAACGCGCTGCTCCTCCTTGGGCAACATTTCCATTGGTGTCCCTTTCAAACGTAGATAATGATAGGCTTGTCTGCCGAAATAGTGAAGACAAGATGATTAACCTCCGAAATATTGGACTCTGTGAACCTGATTTATCGATGCAAAGAGCAGGAACGCCATACACTACGACATACAACCGTGTTCCTGTTAATATTATGATCAAGGCTGCAATCCTCAGACACCATTCAGTGCAATATCAAGAGCTCGAAATCCAACACTCCTTTTGGTTCTTGAGACGATTTTACTTCATGACTCAGACAAGATTTAATGTACACCGGGGCTGTCTTACTAGCCCGTGCTATGAAAACATAGTGACTTTATCTTACTGAACCAGCATCCTCAGGGATTTCCAATTACTCGTATATGTGAGCGATTTATGCTTCACGGCTGATTCATCTATCACTACTGTGAAATGATATTATATAAATAGAGATATACTATCTCTCCACTACATTGTATGCGTCGATGTGGCGTAGATGATGTAAACGATAAACGACATGTAAACGATACAACATTCTAACTACTACTAGTTTCAAAAATGCAGGTAGTCTTAGGACAGTGAGCGATGCAGACACCACATCACCAGCTCATACACAAACAAAAGATGATATATCTCTGTGGCACGACAGACTGTCTTGGGATTTTGGCATTGGCGCTTCAATTAGAACTGGAAACAAACATCTTGCAGTAACGTAACTAATTTATTTTTACACCAGGCATTTTCGTATTTTGTCTGGAACGTATGTACCTTTTGGACTTGGGCTTCCTTAGTAATATCATAAAATGACTGGAGTGAACATGATAATTCTCTAAGTGGCTACTTCATCTGTCATGGTTGTGCATGTATCAAATGTCAAAGTCACGCGGAAAATTTACTCTTGGAATGAATCACATAGCCTGTTTTAAACATACATTAATGTCAGTTTGATATTTAGAACAAAATGTCAGCAGTAACAATTGTGTTTCAAATGAAATATGATTTGCAAACTTTGAAATACATGTACAAGGTCAACAATTGTTCGGAAGAGGTTGGAATAGGTTGTTGTGAAATCTTGTGTTTTGGCGGTTAAGATTATATAAAATGTAATTCGTCTTTTTTTCATGGATTCGATATAACTTAGAGGAGTTATGCTTTTGCAGAGGTTATTCCCTGGCGTTAACCAAGGCTCTTGTCAAGTGAAGGATACTGGATTTCATTTTGTGTATTAATTATCCGATTCATATTCTTATATGCTTTAACTACTTTACTTGATTCTGTATCTCTTTTAAGTCGCATTTTACTAACTAATGATTAACTAGTGTTGTAATATACTACGTTCCTTCATAACCAAGGAAATTATCAACAAATAACTTTTCTCTGTGTATGAACCTTTCACGAGACCAGCCGTTGTCTGACCGTGAAGCATCGTGCAGAGCAGGTGACTCTAAGGCGAGGGGGATATATACTTCCAATGTATTATAAGGCTTCATTGGTCTACATTCATGCTAACGACGTGGCGCAACAGGAGTGAGTAAGTGAGTGAGTTTAGTTTTACGCCGCACTCAGCAATATTCCAGCTATTTGGCGGCGGTCTGTAAATAATCGAATCTGGACCAGACAATGCAGTGATGAACAACATGAGCTGCGCAATTGAGAAGCGATGACATGTGTCAACCAAGTCAGCCAGCCTGACTACCCAATCCCGTTAGTCGCCCCTAAGCTTTTATGGCAGGCATGGACTGCTGAAGGCGTATTCACGGGTCGGCACAAGACTCTTTCGTAAGTACGTACGCGATGATGACGTTGGAATTAGATAGTGACTTGACTTAGTGATCCAACACAGAAGCCGTGTGTATTCATGAGTATTAGACTAACGTTTAGACAAAATCAGAAAGTATTCATAATCGTTGAAGACCATCTGATCCCGAGAAATCTTTGCAGAGTCACAAGACAAATGGTCAACAAATGTCATCGTATCACAACTGTGGAGATTGATGCTCATGATGTTGATCACTGGATTACAGAATGCTGGGATATTGTTGAGTACAGTGTTCAGCAACAAACAAACTTTACAAGTTACCTACATCAGGTGTCAGGTGGATCCATAACGCAAAGAACTAAATGTGAAACAGATGAAGTCCTTTGACAAGTGTCTCTTGGTGTCTCAGGTGATGTTCCTGGGTCTTTAATGCTAAGAACTAAATGTGAAACAGATGAAATCATTTGACAGGTGTCTCTTGGTGTCTCAGGTGATGTTCCTGGGTCTTTAATGCAAAGAACTAAATGTGAAACAGATGAAATCCTTTGACAGGCGTCTCAGGTGATGTTCCTGGGTCTTTAATGCAAAGAACTAAATGTGAAACAGACGAAATCCTTTGACAGGTGTCTCTTGGTGTCTCAGGTGATGTTCCTGGGTCTTTAATGCAAAGAACTAAATGTGAAACAGACGAAATCCTTTGACAAGTGTCTCTTGGTGTCTCAGGTGATGTTCCTGGGTCTTTAATGCAAAGAACTAAATGTGAAACAGATGAAATCCTTTGACAGGTGTCTCTTGGTGTCTCAGGTGATGTTCCTGGGTCTTTAATGCAAAGAACTAAATGTGAAACAGATGAAATCCTTTGACAGGTGTCTCTTGGTGTCTCAGGTGATGTTCCTGGGTCCTCAATGCAAAGAACTAAATGTGAAACAGATGAAGTCCTTTGACAAGTGTCTCTTGGTGTCTCAGGTGATGTTCCTGGGTCCTCAATGCAAAGAACTAAGCGTGAAGCAGACGAAATCCTTTACACGTGTCTCTTTTTCTGTCAATGATCACAAAATGTATCGGGGAATGAATCTTTTTTTCAACTGTACAACTGTATCGGTAATGCAAAGATGTAAATTATGAAACAAGTTAATATCTTTATCCAGTGTCTCTTATTCTATCAATGGCCAGATGTTCATTGATAAATGTGATAAACATTTGTCTTGCCAAATATTGGTGTAGAAGTGTTTCACAAAACAGAACTCCTGAGGCTGCGATAGTTCAAATACATACTTTGATACGTGTGTGTTGTGGGTTCTTGGTGTTACTTTCACTTATTTGTAATATTTCTGTGATTAAGAAACACGCAGTTGTCTGCATTGAGGATCATTCTTAATCTTTCGGAAACGGCTTTAGTAGTATATTTACTGCACCTAGCCATACTGAACCGTTGTTTAGGTGTTTTGAAACACTGAACATGTGAAATTCTGTTTCAACAAAACCAACTCAGACAGACCCTATTTCACTGTTTTCAACTCGTATGGCAAAAAACTCCATCACACAATAAGAAAAGGAACCACGTGTGTTTTTGCGAAGTCATTTGGCTTTCAGCTTTTGCCACAATTCGGAAATTTGCAAAAATCAAACATCAAGTCGTAAAAACTGCGTCCTCAAATGCAGTGAACCTACTGAAAGAATCTTACCATGTCGATGCCCTTTAAAATGTAAAGAACATTGCAGTAATATGAAAATGTATTCTTATATCAAAGAGATGTAAGGATAAGCGTTTTAGTACATAAATACGGGTCCGTTATGGAGGCTTGTAACACGGCCATCTACTAAGCATTACGATACAAAGGTATATATAGTCATGTTCATTATGCATATATGTGATGATAACCCTCCGAGGTTTCGTTCATGTATTTAGCATTGAAAGGCTTCATTCTTGTGTTTTTCTTTCTGTAACATATACACCTTGTTTTCTTTTTTTGAAACTAGGAATATATTTCAGTATATAATTCAGTATATATGCTTTTAATTTGGAGTCAGAAATGCGGTAACAGAACACGACCGGAAGCATCCTCAATTCAATTCAATTCAATTTATTACACAAAACACTACCAACGGTGGTACAAGAGAATACATTATTACTATAGTCATATAAATATATACATGTCAAGGTGGCACATACAAGCGAAGAAGAACCATACTTTAGTGTATCTTTGAAGACTTAAATAATACATTAGACTTAAATAATAAAATTGCGCGTTTGCTGTAATCCTTGTAACCCACGTTTGTTTGCATGTGAACAGTTTGACAACTTTGAACAAAGTTATTAAATTCAGGTATAAAGGTAAATATGTTTGTCCATAAGTTATCAAGCATCGCATCTGAACAGATGATGGTTTTTATCCCCCAATATATAAAGCACACAGGAGATATTCTCTAAGAACATTTGCCCAATAGCCCTCTGTAGAGAGGTAGTAATTACTCGCTCTGAATCTTATATTCGGGAAATATATTTGTTTTGGCAAAAAGAGATATCTCTCAAATTCTATTATTTTTTTTAGGATACGGTAGAAAGAAGGTTTGGAGCTCTGTATCCTGGAGGCATGCCATTTCTGTAAAACTTTGTCTTTGAGGATCTTTGTTCGATCTTGAAAGAGAGAAACTTAGTTTTGCATAGAAATAGGTCATAAATTATTTCCGTTAAACCACAGTCATTTAGTGTCTTTCTCGCACATTCAATCCAGGGAAATACACTGATTTCATAACTAACTTGTAGATATAATTTGCAGTGGAAGCTGTTGATAACTTGCCTTATTGGACAGACGCGGGTTTTGACAGCTTCCACTGTATATCATACGATAGTTTGACTTGGCTGGTGGTTGTTGTAATATACATCGGGTATCTACCAAATTCTCCATATATCATATAATGTGAAGTTGAATTTGAAAGACATGCGGCAAGTTTCATAAAATGTACATGTATTCTTTCAATTAAGGCGATGATTTCGAACTCCCAAACTTCACATCCATATAATATAATTGGTTCTATCGTTACATCGAAAAATGAAAGAATGCAATCGAAGGGTAAGTTTATATTACATGATCTTTTCACAAGAGAGATCATTGCCTTTGTACCCGCATTTATAAGTGTTTTAATTGCACGCATAAATCTTCTATTACAATGAAGGGAAATACCAAGATAACGATAAAAGTCTACAACCTCAAGAGGCTGGACACCACAGTAAAGTTTCAGTTTAGATGACTTCATAGAACCACTGCCAAAATCTAAAACTTTAGTGTTGGATAAACTGACAGATAACTTCCATTCATTAGAGTAACAATAAAATGCATTGAGGGACCAGAGTTACTAGGAAAAAACCTTGTTGAGAAAGATCTTGTTGTTGAGGAAGATCGTTGTATTAATATCCGTATACATATTTTTAATAAGTGTAAGCAACCTGTCTGAAACTCCGTTAATAAGCATTTTATGCCATAAAGCAGCTCTTCAAACAGCATCAAATTCCTTAGAAAAGACAATAAACACACAATGTATAGAATTACTGAGTCAAAAAAGAAACTTCACAATCTTTCTTCAGGGCACTTTAAAAGTGTGAGTGGGTGAGTGAGTTTAGTTTTACGCAGGCGGCGGTCTGTAAATAATCGAGTCTGGACCAGACAATCCAGTGATCAACAACATGAGCATCGATCTGCGCAATTGGGAACCGATGACATGTGTCAACCAAGTCAGCGAGCCTGCCCACACGACCCCGTTTGTCGCCTCTTACGACAAGCATAGTCGCCTTTTGTATTATTTCATTGCTGAGATCTGTGTGATGTACTCGATACAATGACAGTGCCACAATCAGTTTCATTAGGCTCCACCGCCGTTCAAAAACATGTTTATACAGAATCTCAGGTCACAAGAATAATAATTCGAAATTTTCAGTTCAATATTGTGTATGGCTCACCGTTGCCAAACACCGTCTCCTCATCGAATGCCCGATGCCTGTGAACACGTGGTTTGGGATTCTGCGCCATTGCTCTTGCGGGGCAGCGCCAAGTTCCAGCAAATTCTGAGGTTGGTTCCTACGACCACAAAGCCTTCTCCCAAGTGTATCCAAAACATGGACCTCGATGGCCAGTTCATGACGTTGATTCCAGAGTTTTGAAGGAAATTGCGTGTTAACATCGCATTATGTGACCGAGCATTATCATGCTGGAACTGTAGACCTGGGCCGCCATGAAAGGAACGAGTTAAGGGGTGAGCACCTGGTCGCGGTAAGCAGCAAGCTGTGAGGTTACCACGGATGACCAGAAGTCGGGAACGGTTGTTCCCACAGAAAGCACCCAACACCATGTAACATCCGCCCCCGAATCTGTCGTCTTCCTGTACACAACATTGGACATATCGTTCACGACGTCGTCTCCAGACTCTATGCCGTGAATCTGAGGGTAAACCTAGATTTATCGCTAAAGACGACTCGATTCCAGTCTCTCTGGGTCAATCGGAGGTGACGTTGGGCCCACAGCAGACGCTGACGTTGATGAAACGGCGTCAATATTGGCCCACGATATGGACTTCGAGAATGGAGATTGGCAGCCCGCAACCGATTTCAAATGGTCTGTGAGGACAGTCGACCTCTTAACATCTCAGCCCTGGTTCGTGTAGCCGGCAGAAATCTGTCACGTAGGTGACGTAGGACGATTTGATGGTCCTCTGCTCGTGATGTCACACGTGGACGACCCGACCTTGGGCGATCAGAAGTGGTGCCAGTTTGTTGTAGACGACAAGTCATACACAGTACGGCGGCTGCATCCCATTGCTCTTGCGCCGTCAGTAATTGATCTTCACGCTTGCAACATGCCAACGGCACGTTCACGTTGCACATTTTACAATCATGGCGTTAGAACTTTGGTTTAAAAGTGTTTTTTCAGTTCTTAAGACGGATGCAAACACGTGCAAATGAAGAAACCTTCGATGCGAAGATCGCGTCATCGACTACACGTGCAAAACTTGATTTGGCACTAACGTCAATTGCACGACGAATGGATGGGTTTGAGTGGGTTTTGATAACGTTTTTTTCTAGATTCGAAAGATAGGTATCCCATTTCGGATACACAGATGTAACATCAGAGAAACAAAAATTCATTATTTTTTAAAATTACATCTAGTGAAGTTTCTTGTTTGACTCAGTATAGTTTTTGTTTTGCATTTTCGAGAACGCCGAATAATACTGACATTACGAAAACATTATCCATAGCTGACAAATCTTTCCGAAAACCGACTTGAAAACAAACTGATCAGCCCTCGAATACTGGACTCCGTGAGCTGGATTTATCGATGTAAAGAGCTGAAACGCCATGCACTGAGACATACAACCGTGTTCCAGCTATTATTACGATCGAGACTGCAACCCATAGACGCCATACAGTGCCATCAAGAGCTCAGAATCCAATACTCCTTCTGGTTCTTCAGACGATTATACTTCATGCCCCAGACAAGATTTAATATACATCGGGGTTTTGTTACCTGTCGTGCTATGAAAACAAATAACCCATATCTTTCTGAGCCAACGTTCTCGGTGATTTCCAAGAAAGGAAGGCAAAGCGTCGGTCATGCTTTTACATACGACAAACGGTATGTTAATGCATGTTTCAGGTTCGCAACAGTCTAATATTGACATACTCTGCCAAAATTGCACTTTTAGGTTATTGAAGATTTCTGAAAATGCTGTTAATACTGAATGTATTTTTCAGTTCGATATTGAAAGGTTCAGGAGATTAATTTGAAGAAGACTGTTTAATACTTCTTCAGCGAAGAGGACATAAAGATTACTTTATACATCAACATTGTGATTTAGCTGGTCTATGAACGAGTATTTTTCCGATTTTCATAACAACGAAATTACGCAAGGTTAATATAAGGGCTCATTTATAGAACATAATGCATTTAACACCTATCAATTAATTTGAGGTTTTACACATTAGAACAATGTCAGTGACAGCTTCGTAACACATACACGTATTTCAGGCCTGTGTTTTTTAAGGATAATCTTATTTGCTGCATTAAGGAATTCTACTTACAGTCAGGTTTCAGTACAAATTACATAAAAGATATATATGAAACCACAATGCTCTTTGCCAACGCGACAGAGTGTCATTATCTGGCGCTTAATACTTCTTTAGGATGTCTCAGTCCGCTTTCCGTTGCCGCATTTCTTCTGACTTCAAATAAGAAGCATTGTGTACTGACGCTCTCGGCAAGAATATTTGCGTCCAGTTTCAAAAAGCACTTTTGATCTCAAGAAGAAATGAGGTCTATTTGTCACAGAAAGACGATCATCACACATATACCCAAAGAATATGGCTATATATTACTCTTCCATGTTCAATGCGGAGTAGATGTCCTCCGTGATGGTTCGGTGTTATCTTACTAAAACAGTTATCCTTAGGGATTACATGTCTTTTATATGAGAATACAATGTCATATTGATGTCATGTTCTTTACATTTTAAAGTGCGTCGTCATGGTAATATTCCTTATAGGTTCACTGCCTTTGAAGAAGCCGTTTCTAGGACTTGATGTTTGATTTTTTGCAAATTAAATTTGCGAACAGTGGCGAAAGCCAAAAGACTTCGCAAAAACACACATGGTTCCTTTTGTTATTAGTTTTATGGAGTTTCTTGCCATGCGAACTGAACAATGTGAAATGGGGTCTGTTTGAACTTACTTTGTCAAAGTAGAATTTGGAATCGAGCTTCTTTTCAGCAATACTTATTTCTAGGTGTAGTAAATATACTACGAAATCCGTATCTGAATGTTCAAGAATGACCCCTTACGCAAACAGTTGTGGTTTTTTCTACTCAGAGAAATATATATTACAAATAAGTGAAAGAATTACAAAGAGCACTCTCCACTTCAAAGTATGTGTTCGGACTATTGTAATTTTAGAAATAAGTTCTGTTCGCTGAAACACGTGCGCACAATATTTGACTAGACAAATTTAGGAAAAAAGGTTCATTCCGCGACAAAACTTTTGTTATTATAGCATAATGGACACTTGTTAAAGGATTTCATCTGTTTCATAGTTAGTTCTTTGCATTAAGTAATGAGGAACACAAAAGGAAAGTTAACTACTGTAACGTTAAAGGTAACTTGTTTTGATGCAGTATTGTTGAAAGATTTAGAAATAGTATACGTACAATGTTGGTTTATATGTTGTCTAATATTCCACCCAGCAACATCCCAACTATATAGCATCGTCCTGTAACTGAACCACACAGTCAACTGATCAGTGTCGTGAGCATCAATATTCGCAGTTGTGATACGATGACATTGTCAGCCAAATCAGGGAGCCTGACCACCCGATCCAGTTAATGGCCCCTTGGGACATACATGGATTACCTAAAACTAATCCTTACCCGCATCTTAACGGGCATCGATGTGCATCCACACACTGCTATTTAATTACATAACTACGACCAGTGTTACACGTTACATAATGCAACACACCATGATACGCACCAATAATTGAAATTTCGAGGATCATCCAATGTTTGAAACTGTTTTCATTTCAAAATGTCCTGTCAGGTGTCGCCATTGTAGAGGCTGACTTCGAAGTATCCAAGACATTGATGAGCGGTGAGAACAATGCAATATTTGGGCTACATCAAGACGGCGAGCAAAATATCAACGAAGTTGTTCTGCGAGCCTCACCCTCTGCACCTTCACATTGTAGCCATTGTAGCCATTGTCGTCATATCTAATCGTTCTTGTGCCAGGTAATGAACTCTGCCAAGACTTCTCTGGATTAGCTGTTCAGTAACGATTACAATAATTCCCGATTTTGTTTAAACGCTAGTCCATCACTCAGGAATACACACGACGCCTGTGATTGATCAACAAATATAGTCACGACCGAGTCCCAACGAATGATCGTGTATATTAATAACGTCTATTTGCGCCATATTGGTAGCATTAATGTATTTTTACACGAAAAAAATAATTTAAATAACTAGAAAAGAATATGAAGCAACATGAGGGGTTATAAATTTGGAGGTATGGGAATATAGCTGAACAAAGAAAATAGTCAAATTACAACAATATAGTAGAAACAATGAGACAGAAATCGAATGTATTTATGCAATCAAGGTTGCTGCATTTGACTTCCGTGCTAAGACCATTGAAGCCTCATAATACATTTGTAGTATACATCCCCTGACCTTGGGATGATCTACTCTGCACGATGGTTCACGGTCAGGCAACGGCTGCTCTCGTGAAAGGTTCATACACAGAGAAACGTTATTTATAGATAATCTCCTTGTTTATAGACGAACGTATTATATTACAACACGAGTGAATCATTAGGTTGTAATATGCGACTTAAAGGCGACATAACGTAAACAATCTGAAATCAAATAATGTATAAATCATCTAAAAATAAATAAATTATATTAAAGAAGATATTTTTCTGAAAACTTCATTTGTAGCCAATAAAGTGTTAACCTTCACAGCTACTGGGCGGTTGGTACAAGAAGAAAGGTATTTCCATCTTTCATCGGTTCAGTTATATTCGTCAGTTCGTTATGCGCATTTGCTTTATAAACATACGGGGTGTTTACTGTAATTCATATGAAATCTGCATGCAGTACGTTATTTTGTGCAATATCTTGAACACATAAATATATATTAATGTTGTCTGTCTGTTGGTTACCACCAAAAATGGGCAATATTCCGGCTATATGATGGCAGTCGATATTTTATACGCTCGATGAAAGCCAATATCTTCCATTTGACAAGTGTGAGTGAGTGAGTGAGTAAGTTTAGTTTTACGCCACACTCAGCAATATTCCAGCTATATGGCGGCGGTCTGTAAGTAATCGTGTCTGGACCAGACAATCCAGTGATCAACAACATGAGCATCGACCTGAGCAATTGGGAACCGATGACATGTGTCAACCAAGTCAGCAGGCCTGACCACCCGATCTCGTTAGACGCCTCTTACGATAAGCATAGTCGCCTTTTATGGTAAGCATGGGATGCTGAAGACCTATTCTACCCCGTGACCTTCACGGGTCCATTTGACAAGAGTCTTGGTTAACACCAAAGAGTAACCCCGACAAAAGCATACCTTCTCTAAGTTATATTCAATCCACTAAAAAAGACGGATTACATTTTCTAACATGTCAGCCGCCAAAAGACAAGATTTTCGAACAACCTGTTCCAGCTACATACTGAACATTTGTTGACCTTGTACATGTATTTCAGACTTTGCAAATCATATTTCATTTGAAACACAATTCGTACTGCTGACATTTTGTTCTAAATATCAAACTGACATTAATGTATGTGTAAAAAGACTATGTGATTCCTTCCAAGAGTAAACAATTTTCCGCGTGACTTTGACATTTGATACATGCACAACCATGACAGATGAAGTAGCTATTTAGAGAATGATGATGTTCACTGTTTGAACTTCTCCTGTAGTTTCACGATGTTAGCAGTGAGCTTTACCGAGGAACCCCAAGCCCAATGGGTAGATATGTTTTATAAACAACGTGAACTCACAGGGTATAAAAATAGTTACGTTACTGAAGATGTTTGTTTCTAGACTAAGCCCAGTTCTAATTAAAACAACAGTGTCAAATCTTAAACAAAATCTCAGCCGTGCCTATCACGTCATAGACATATACTTGATATCATCTTTTGTTTGTGTATGATCTAGTGATGAGACGTCAACATCGCTGACTGTCTTGAGACTATCGGCATTAGTGAAAGTGACAGTAGTTACCGTGCTGGAGCCTCATTAGATACTCGTTAGATATCGTTTGGAAGTGCTGTACATTACTTGCTTGATAACGGTGTGAACGTTTACACCGGAACGTATCATATATTGTAGTAGAGAGTTGGTATATCCACAAAACTACATCCCCCATTACACCGTTGTTTATCACAGCAACTTCTAAATGCCACTCAAATATATTGTGGTTGTATAAGCAAAGAAATGGGAAAACAAAACTGATGATGTTCTATATAAGGTAGGCCGATACTTATACCATGCGTCTGATTACTTCCAGACTTTAGAGCCGCAAAATCCAAACTGTGCACTCTCATTCAATACAATGCCATTTGCCTCGTTAAAGATTTAGTATCAAACTCGCTATCGCTCGTCTGATACCAAATCATTAACTCGTTTAATAAAAATGGTATTACACGGAAGGTCGTTTAGTATCCTCTATATATCATTGTCCACTGTCATATATCAGTTGCATGACGTGGATCTTTAACGTTCTTCACAATCAGTAGTTGTGTAACGCATTCAGCTAATGTGGTACTTAGACTAGGTCCTCTCCACAGAAGCTACTCTAGAAGGGGCTTGACTTCCAGGCAATTATGGAAATATATTCTTTCCTAGACAATCGTGCATACCACAGTTTGAAAGAGACTCATAGACAAATATTACCATTAAAGCGTCAGCTTAATAGTTCGACAGAATCATAGACCAGAGAAGCTGCAAAGAAACGCACATTCAGGTTGGCCCTTGACAAGGAGCCATATTGCAGAAGGGAGTAATTAGGTCCACTATGTCACAGCATTACACAGGATACACCGTAATGGACACGGTGTAATTGGGATCAGTCCAGATCCTTGAAGTGATGCCTTTGCAGAAATGTGGCTTCAGAAATGCATGCATCAAAGGAATTTCCCAGATAACAATATCTAATGTTGAAATCCTGTCATGTGTTTTGATTACTGGCATACAGTGGTGGCAGTGTGTCAGGATTACATTTCTTAAGGCAATTCTAACTATGATGCCTTACATTGTGTGATCTTCCTAAAAAATCACAGTCATCTTGCCCATCATTCAGCACACCTTACGCATTAAAATTACAACCCTTGCCAGCAGTTAAAAGATTTCTCAAATCTTTCAAAACCTAGCAAATAACGTTCAGCACTAGCTGATTTAAATCAAGATAACATTAATTTTATAAGGCAACAATGATGCCAGGAACACTAGCATCTGTAGGATGAAAATCGCCATTGGATACAGTGCAAGTACAATGAGCCATCTCACATTATGTGATCCCTATGTTGCTCATCGCTCGGCATGCGTTATTCGTTAAAACCACATGCCTTGCCAGCAGTTATAACCATTTCCTTTGTTATTCATCTGTTTTTTCTCTCTCGCCAAATCTTTAAAAAATAACAAATAACTTTCAGTGTTAACTCCTTTATAAATAAGGAACATTCGTAAAGAGAGCTTGTTATACTTTATTATACGTGTGAAGAATCCAAGAGTAATTTTTAATGTCGGTTTAAGATGGTTTGGGATATCTGGCCATGCGTTTCTTCCCTGATATTCAACAGAATGGCCCGCACTATAATACAGGACGATTAGTTAAGTAGCTTATGTTAGTTGATCTTTCAGAGTCAGAGAAGTGAGTGACTTTAGTTTTACGCCACACTCAGCAATATTACAGCTATATGGCGGCGGTCTGTAAATAATCGAGTCTGGACCAGACAATCCAGTGATCAACAACATGAGCACCAATCTGTGCAATTGGGAACCGATGACATTTGTCAACCAAGTCAGCGAGCCTGACAACCCGATCCCGTTTGTCGTCTCTTACAACAAGCATGGTCGCCCTCTATGGCAAGCATGGGTTGCTGAAGGCCTATTCTACCCCGGGACCTTCACGGGTCCAGAGTAAGAGAAGAAAGGTACTTACGAGATATTGATCAATTCAGATAAAAAATGTTGCACATCATATCAACATTTTGCGTAACATGCATGATTCATGTTTTCTTATACTGTGGAAAGGGATTGAGTTCAACAGATCTCATTCAAAAGGTGTCAATCGTTGCCGAAAAGTCCAGACTGTGTTGCTGTGAATGTTGAATGTTGTGGATACCCATTTCCACCAGGTTAAGTGCTCTCCAAGGGCTACTTTGTTTGTGACTGAGAATTTAAATTGTTTTATCCCGTTTTGTTATTGTTTTATCTGTTAGCACATTCGTTTTATTATCTACATAAGCAAAGCATTTCTTTATGAGTAGTTTAACATGGTATGGTTCGGATACAGTCTAGAGAGACTATACGGTACAGCTGTAAGCTGCCATGTGTACAGTCATACGATGATTCATATGACTTTTTGCTGAGGAGCCGTTGTAATACCAGTGTAAGCTGTCGTATGTACAGTCATACGATGATTCATATGACTGTTTGCTGAGGAGCCGTTGTAATACCAGTGTAAGCTGTCGTATGTACAGTCATACAATGATTCATATGACTGTTTTCTGAGGAGCCGTTGTAATACCAGTGTAAGCTGTCGTATGTACAGTCATACGATGATGTGCTATGCTGGGCTCAGTGGGCGAGCTGGCTAAAGCGCCAGGTTGGTGATCCAGCGAGGCTGACGCGTCGGGATTGAGCCCGCCTATGACCAGGTGTAAAAATAATTTGGAGTCATCTCGTGTGTCCGTGTTGTCATAGCCACTCCTGTACAGTACATGACCCGGTTCACTTAAGATGACCAGCATATGACCAGATAGTGGCCAGATAGTGGCCACACGAATACATGCAAAAACCTAGTAGTGAGTACAGCAACGTACACTGAACCTTCGAAAAAGCACTGTGACCATGTGTTCCAGTACCCCCAGCCTTGAATGGGTACCTCGTTAGGATGAGAAAGCCAAAATGTATTTGGTGCGCCTAGAGGGAGCAAGAGCTGGATACTGCCGAGGGTGCTGAGGTTGATAATACGATGTGCCGTTGTGATTGACATTCAATGATCGAGGGACAAAAACACCACCGCTTTGAGCAAGCACACGTTTCGTGGATATGGGCGCTATATGAATATCCTAAAATTCTATGACAATGAAAAATTGCTCTGGATATTGTGGAGTGAGGCCTTAAACATGACACCAACCGATCGGCATAGATGCTCACAATAAATCCTACAAGGCTGACAACCATATGTATATTCCTCATCACTGATATCGGCACTAAGACACCGGTACTAACAGGACTGACCACGATCTGTACGCGCACGAGTAACCTCATCTTAGTAAGACAATCATATCAGTCTGGTTCCTACTGTTTTTGAGAATGGCACTTTTACAGACCCCAGTATCTATCCCATTAGATCAAGGAATGTAATGGGTCCATTATAAGAGTATAACATCCGACCAAGTGACTGAGTTTAATTTTACGCCGCACTCACCAATATTCCAGCTATATGGCGGCGGTCTGTAAATAATCGAGTCTGGACCACACAAGCCAGTGATCAACAACACGTGTTCCTGAATCCGACCAAGACATCAGCCATTCGACCTGTCCTGCTGTCATGTAATCCAACTGCTCATCTGGCAAGGTCAAGTTAATACCTGGTTCCAGTCAGAGGCGTCAGCTTTAAACTGTTGTCTTTGGCTGGTATGTAGACAAACCGAAAGACACAACAGTGCCGAGAAACATAACAAAATCACCAAAACATAACGATGCTAATTTCAGTGCTACTCGGGCCCGTTATTCAAGTGTACGAACATCTCAACTGATGATGCCGAGGCGTGTGTATATTTTGAAGGCAATAAATTCTCTACTGAAACCACTTCAATTCTTCACGGAGACCGCTTTGACAGTAAGCTAAACTGTTAGACATGTGATACGGAATACATTCTTGGAATATGGCCTTTTGTGGCAACGGTACGTGAAATTAAGCTCCGGAACGTTGCACGACAGAAGATGACAGCAGTCAGTGCTTGGGGCAATCTCATGTGACACAATGTGATACCGACGCATCCTCAGACAGATTCATTTGCTTGGTTAACGTCTGAATGAGAGGCCTTGTTGCCGCAAGCTGAATGGTAGGTCCTGTTGCTGAACTACATGACTTCTAATACTCGACGGAGATACAAGTTGCAAGGTTTTCTGATTCACTGACGATTTAAGGGAAGGAGGGGGTTGAAGAGGAATGGTCTGAATACAAATGGAAGCGAAACAGACAAATTGGTTTGTAGGTCATGTATGTATGTAAACAGTCCAGGTGACAGTAGGATGGTGATACATTTCCGACACATTGGTTTGTGGCGTATGTTTGTATGAATATGTATATATATATATATATATATATATATATATATATATATATATATATATATATATATATATATATATATATATATATATATATATGTGTGTGTGTGTGTGTGTGTGTGTGTGTATGTCTGTATGTCTGTATGTAATGCATGTATGTGAACAGTGTAGGTGACAGTGGGATGCAACGAAAGACTCTCTGGAGGGTCAGATGGTCACAAGACAATAAAGATGAAGTGGTCATGAAGGATGTGGCTTTGTGTAGTCAGGTTAACAATGGTGTAACAATCTACACTTATAGGTAGATGCAAGAAACATATAATCGCTATCCATAGAGTCTTTACTTTTTCACTGACGCCTCTTGAACTGCCAGCATGTCGATCAAACAATAATTTCAAACAGTTGGGTTTTTGTTATATGATTATTAGGGACAGTTGAACCAATAGTCTGCACATCAATACTAGTAGGAAATTACGCATTAAAACATTTCTGGCAAACTGTTGTTCGTCTTCATCTTCAAAAATCACGTTTCAATGCCATCACTTCTTTTGTTGACTATTAGGTTTATAATAGAATATAATAAACGATTTATGATTATTCACCAGTTCTAATTCCAAGTTACATGTTTATGTTCGAAATTGAATCGCTTTTCATCACACGTACGTATCACAAACATGGCGTGCTTAGTTCAGTCAATGCATACAATACTAACAAACTTAGTATACTTTGATACTAACAAAGTTTAGAAAACTTACATATATAAACTTTGTTGAAAGTTGTCGAACTTCTTATTCTACGAGTGTTTGATGTTCATTAACATGACAAAAGAATTAGAAAACTTAAGGTCCCAAAATCTTTTATTTAAGTGAGTGCAGAGGTTCAAGGCTGGGTTGTTTTCTAATAATGTTTCGATACTGAATATTTACAGTACATTTGAATATATCCCATGTGTCAAAACCCAGATTTAAAACTAACTGTAATCAGATCGAAGACATTTCACTGTTAGTTGAATCAGCGGTGAGGAATAAATCACCCACCTATATGAGTAAACCAGCTGTACGTGTGAGTAAATATCATTTTACGGCGCCCTGGGCATTAGTTTAGTTAGATTGGAGCGATCGGACATTCAAGATAGAACCCCTTCAGCATAGGCATTCCCAAAGCCATGGCCATATAACAAAAACATTTACCCTCATGATGTTCCGGGGACCTTCCTTACTTGGAAATCTCCCAAATAGCTCGGACTAGTAACAAGATGAAGAATTAAAAGAATTAAAAGTCATGAAGTAAAATCAACTGAAGAACCAGAAGGAGTATTGGATTTCGAGCTCTTGATATTGCACTGAATGGCGTCTATGGGTTGCAGTCTCGATCGTAATAATAGTTGGAACACGGTTGTATGTCTCAGTGCATTGCGTTCCTGCTTTTCACATCGATAATGCAGGTTCACAGAGTCCATTATTTCGAAGGTAAATGAGTCTGTCTTCATGATTTAGACAGACAGGAGTATCATTATGTACATTACGTTTGAAAGGGACACCAATGGAAAAGTTGCCCAAGGAGAAACAGCTCGTTTGGCAGAGTTGCTTCCCTTTGGCACACCAGGAGCTAATGGGATCATGGTTTCACCACTGCTCTGCCTTTAGGTCTTTCAGCACCACATATGTTGAATAATGTTCAGCTTGGCGTTGAATCCAACCCTGTCCCTGAAGCAGCTGTGTGGAGTTATGTCAACAGAGCCATGACCCCTTTGCTATCGTGACCAGTTTCAGGTTGAGTCTGTGTTAGCAATGTATCAGAAGTGTACTCCTAGTTGTAGCACTTTGGAAGCCTAGTCCTTTCATCTCTGGCTCTTTTGAAATGATTGTATGTAACAATCAACAACTGCAATTCGGCAATATATTTGGAAATACATGTCCATGGAAGATGTGTGTAGTTTACATTTTTGTGTGTGTCTTGTATTATGTGGTGTGGTATTTTGTCAAAATTATAGGTGTTTTTCATTCACTCAGTCACCACTCATTGAAACAGTGTAGTATATCACCTAATCTATGTATGGGGTAACGGAAATAACGCTGGATATAAGGATTCACATACAATGAACTCGGCTGCAGGAGATATCCGAGAAGATATTCATCTCCATAACAGAATAGGAACCGAGAGCCCACATGATACAAAGATATAAAAGTAGGGGATCTTCATTCTTCTTGGTATTTACGATTAAAACTATTTAGGAGATTTATCGAAGTCATTCAATGTTGAAATGATATTATTGAATGTTTTGAAGATGAATCACCATTTGCACTTCCTTTCAACCATAGTTATTTGGAATGTACATGTAGTCGCTTTTGAAAGATGATAGGTGTAAGGCATGTAATGTGCAGGTAATCGATTTCCATTTTAAGACAAACGACTAGAAACAAACACTGACAAATGTGTGATACAAGATGAGTGTCAAAATTAATGTTCTAAGACATTCGACCTTATGGGGCTACTGCGTTGTGCACGTGCACATCTTGCGTTATGCTTAGGGGTGGTGGTGCGTTCATAAGATGTATGTCCTTGAAACGTTTGTTATACGTTTACACTTCCTATCCAAACTGAAAGCTCATTACCCCCTACTTTATGTTCAAGGTTAACAGTGTAATATACAGTGCAAAACAGTGCATTCGTAAAGGGTGTGCTAGACATAAACTTTGAAGTTATTCAACATTTCCGAAATTATTGATAATATTAGTGTTTTTTTTCTCCAGTTCATGACAAGTGCGGCCTGTAGGGTCTGTTTCAGGGGCTTAATCTGAAAATTGTTTAACACCTCTTGAACAAAGAATGAACAAAGATCACATTACACACGACTATTGTGGTTTAGCTCCCTAAACATGGGTATTGCCATGCAGTCAGAATGGACGTAAGCGTTATATAAAAGGGTCCATTTAATGCAGACAAACTTTCGATAATTCATTTCACACCTATCAATTAACTTCAGACGGATACTTTTGTTTTACGCTTTAGAACAATGTCAGTGACAGCTTCTTAACACATACACGTATTTCAGGCCTGTGCTCTTTAAGGATAATCTAATTTGTTGCATTAAGACATTCTACTTTCAGTACAAATTACTTAAAAGATAATGTGAAACCACAATGCTCTTTGCCAACGCGACAGAGTGTCATTATCTGGAGTTATTTCCAAGTTCAATATTTCATTAGGATGTCTCTGTCTTCCGTTGCCGCATTACTGACTCCAAATTTGAAGCATTGTGTACTGACGCCCTCGAGCAAGAATATTTGCGTCCATTTTCAAAAAGCACATTTAATCTCAAGAAGAAACGAGGTCTTTCCCCAGAAATACTTGAACAAAACTTCAGAAGACGATCATCACATATATACACAATAAATATGACTAATTCATGTTCAGTACTGAGTAGGTGGTAGTATTAAAAACCTGCATAACGGATCGGCATAAATGAAAATACTTACTCTCAGGAATTATATCTTTCTCTGATATGAGAATAATATAATAAGTTTCATAATATAATGTTCTTTACATTTAAAAAGGCGTCGTCATGGTATCAGTTTCTAGGACTTGATATTTGTTTTTTTAACAGTGGCGAAAGCTAAGCCAAAAAGCCAAAAAATGACAGTGCCAAAAACACAGGCTTCTCCGTGGTTTTACGGATTTTCTTCCAATACCTTGCATCGAAGAACACTAAAATGGGGTTTGTTTCAGTTGGTTTAATGAAAATTAGTTAAAACAGAATCAGTATCTGTTTAGAAATGCGTATTTTATGTTTTGCATGTTTTGTACAGAAGTAGACAAATAAACCTTCCAAACTGTAGTCTTCGTTGGGTTCAGCAAATATACTACCAGCTCCGTGTTTCACGGTTTCAGCATAATGCTCAACACAATCAAAATGCGGTCTCTCTCCTCCCAGACATATTACGGATAAGTGAAACCTATACCAAGCACAATCTCCAAAGATCAAAGTATGTGTTTCAAGTATTGTAATTTAAGACACGCCCAAGTGCTCTTAAGTTAAAAAAACCCCCAAACATTAGTACACAATTCTGAAATAACGAACTTGGGATAAAGCTGCTTGGCTCTTCGATAGGGACACTGAATTTCTTCACTGAACTTTGTGGTCTTTGATACAGTAAGAGACACTGGTTAAAAGGTTTCATATTTATATTTGCATTAAGGACCCAGGAACATCACATGACACTATTGTTAATGACAACTTCATTGACATGCAATGTTGTGTCAAGTGTAATCATAATATTTTTGGATGGTTTCTTTATTGTTTATTGTTGAATATTCCATCACAATAGATAAGTATTTTATCACGAACTTTGAAGGATCCCTTTAACCATATTAGTCCTCATTTAATTATTGGATTTTTGAAAAAAAATATAGATTTGCTAACGGATTTGTAAGTAGATAAACATGTCATTATGGGAGGTTTGAATCAATGACTCAGAATGTTAGCGGCTGAATCCTCGAGGGGGGTTAAGGCACTGTAAAATTATTGTCCTCCTGAGAGGGTACGTTAGTCCCAAGACATTCATAGTAAATTTAAACTTTTTACTGGTTTTAATCGTAGCATATGTGTATGTATAATTTCTGGCTAGATGTGTGAAAATTGCTGACGGCTGAAGGGATGGTGTAAATCCTGCCCATGCAGAAAGCTAATGTACTGTAAGTCCCTATGGTCCCCAGTATGGTGATCTACCTTCAGTTGTTGGTGATCTATAGCCCGTGTTTTATAATATTATTGTATTGTCTTCTTTAATAACGCTGTTTTAGCATCACTTGCTAGTGTTATGTATATATCTGTGATAATCTATTATTTTCACTGTCATTCGATGGCAGTTTTTCACAATCTATCAATTTTATTATTGATATAAATTACATTGTTCTCGTCACGATATGGCTGCAATATTGCCGATGTGACACTAATATTAACTAACACACTCTGTACTGTGTTATGAGAGTGTATTTTCTGTAAATTGTATTATTAAGTAATAATTATTATTGGGTTACAAAGTTTATTGTTTTGAATAATAATTATGATGGGTCGCATTCCGTATGATGAATGTTCATTAGTATTTTATCGACGGGCCTTTAAAGTAGTTCTGTTGAGTCACCTCCCTTTCATTATGCTATGAGATAAACACGAGGGTGGTCTAGAGCATTCTACGTTGATGGTCGTATGTGCTCGAACGTTCAGGAAATGTTGACTTTATACATAAAGGCTAGCTGCCGCGTTGTCGACATGGACACACGCATATACTGGAGTAACATCATCACTCCCCGTCAACGCTTGATCTACATAACCGCTGCCTGACCACTCGCTGTGTTAGATTCTGCATAACTGTTTCTCACTCTCACCTCAAGACTTGGGTGAGTTGACATTATGTTGTGACCCATTAATTTTGAATGGACTTAGTTGTATTGTATATGACACCTCTCTTGTGAATATTTCGTATTTTGTCATTGTATTTGTTGAATACAAAATTATTGAAAAATCTTGTCACTGTTATATTTTGCTGGTTCGGTGGGGATTTCTTACACCTTTTGTTACACCATAGTAACCGTAACTACTGTTTAACTCAGCAATATGCCACCTTAACGGTAGCGGTATATAAATGCTCGCGTAAGGACCAGGCAATCCAGTGATCAACGTTACGTGCATCGATCCCCACAGTTGTCATAGTCAATCAAGTCAACTCTGAGGACAAGCATGGGTTGCTGAAGATCAGTTATTAACGGGTATTGACCTACATTTACACACCATTGTCTTGATGATCTACATTTACACACATGATGCAACACGCCGGGATACACACTATTAAATGATTTTTGAGGATTACACAAATATTTGAAAATATCAAATGGTTTGCTCAGTCAAGTGTGGCCATTACAGAGGTTGACTCTGGTGTGCGAGATTTTTATGAGTAATTTTGCGGCCACTGAAAGACGGGATTTCATACATCAACGACGTTGTTGTACGACGACGCATATTGTAATATTGTAAGGCTAAATAAATAAGGTGAAATGCTTCTCGTCACTTTTATTTGTTTGCGGAACACTTTTTTACAGCCATTTAAAAAAAATAATTTTGACTTGCCGCGTCCCGACCAACAGTTTGTCCACTATAAGAAGTATCTGTAAAAACTAATGTGACTGAATCTACAACTCATTAACAAGTGCTATAGTTTCCAAGTTTTATTTGTGTGAGAAAAAACAAAAATGTGTTCTTCCCTTGTTACTTTTTTCTGTAAAAATAAGAAAAAAGCTATACCGCCCTCGTCACTTTTGAAAAGAATTGTGTCCGAGAAACATTTGTGCAGCCTAACTAATCGTGATATCTACACGGTTCCTGTGACAGGCACTGCCTTCTGCAAGAACTTCACGAGGTACGTTCGCCAGCAACGGCTAGGAACGCTTCAACGAATCACGTCAAGACATACATTCGTGCAACATCATCGTGTACTTACTTACAAAAGTCTGTTGGCGCCACATCGGTAGCATAAATGCATTTGTACACAGAAAACATCATTTAAATAATGAGAAAGGAAATCTAAGCCACACGAAAGATTCTATATTTGGAGTTTTGAAAATAAACTTGAAACGAGAAAATAGTCAAATTACAACCATATACAAGGACTAACGAGACAAAAATCGAAAGTCCGTAAAAGAACACTAAAATAATTGAAATAACGAATAATTTCGTCTTTACAAAGTATCTGTGCAACCAAGTTGGTAGCCTTTGACTGTCACGCTAAGACCAATGAGGTCTCACATTACACTGGTAGAATTTACCTTGTAAAACGTGCAATGCTGCACGATGTTTCAGTGTCAGGCGACGGATAGGGTCACGTACACCAGAGTTCCTTGTTGATCATCTACGCGCGGGGGGGGGGGGGGGGGGGGGGGTGTTACGTGGTATATGAAAACCTGAGTTAATTATGACAGTGCTGTAAGTAATATGCGACTTGATGAAGATATAAGTAATCTAAAATCTAATCATTTACAACGAAAATTATTTTCTGAAGTCAACATTTGTAGCCAATGCAGTGTCAGCTTGCACAAATACTTGACCAAATTGGTAAAAGAAGATATGTATTTACATCTTTCATCATTTCAAAGTTGCCAAAATGTCGTCTGCTTCACTCTAACCCACTAACGAAACCACCGAGCGCTGCACAGTGAACTCAGGTGAGGAAGAATTTTCAGTTGCACGCCAATTTGCTGATTTCTCGACGTCAACAAAGACATGCAGAATCACTGCGTTGCCGTCAGGTGCTCCCAGGCTAAATGTGTTGTGAAAACCTGTAGTGTTTAAGTCGGATGTTTCGACCCCCGCCTCGCTTCCAAGATAGAAAATGCTATTTAGATTTGTTTTCATGGAGTTAAAAAATCCAAACTACATTCGAATTGAAGGAAATGATTGATGACCAAAAGAATTTTGCAAGACACAACTTGTAACGTAACGATTTCTTCCTCGGAAACCAGGTTGCGGTCAAAGTGACAATAACATTGTAAGCATTCTTATGTTGGCATCCATCTCCACGATTGAACTTGTGATGTTATAAGCAATGTCATGCAAAATCATATTGTCCATCAATCAAATACTACTTTTACTACCAGTAGAAAGTAGTTTTGATTTTGTAACTCGGTGCAAACAAACGCAAACAGCATTTATTCTCAGACTGGCGGGTGTTCGCGACAGGGCACCGCCATTATTTGAAATTGTGGCGTCACGGCCTAAAGTCATTTTGAGGATTAGTTAGATTAGGGTTTGTTTTCATCAAATCAGAACTACCTCCTACTCGTAGGTAGATATGTTTTTGAATTTTTCCGGACTCAGTTTGCATTATAACGATTTATGACCATTATGACAACAAGCGATTTTGACAGAATCGTCTATGAAAGCAAGTTGCAACTCGGAATCTAGAAGGCAACAAAATTAAATGACCGTTAATTGTGAAAACATACAGCTTTAATTTTTGTCACGATTCCAGGTTAAGACAAACCTGTATACAAAATAATTTACCCCCGGAAATGTACATGAATTCTGTGCCAACACACAGGCGTTCCTCATATCACGTCACGGAGGCGTTTCCCTCTAATTGCTTTAAAGTTCGTTCGCGGGAGAGAATTGTACACTGTTGTCAAGAAAGTCGGTTTATGGTTTTTAAATGAGTTATTTTAATGACGGGGGTTTCATTTATAACGATGCCAGTAAATGATTTCAGCGTGTGTACCCCCATACAGCATATGTGATCTTTAATATCACTGGAATATTTGTAAAATCCACTTTAAACCCTTCCATATCTCTTTAACACCACCATCTCCCGGATATCACTGACATTTCGATTAGCTCTAAATGTACTATTTACATGATGCTATTTGCCAAACCTTGAGTTAGTTGAAGCAGGGGTAAACTACAACAAGGTTAGGTCACTCGCTTGCTTTCTTTATCATTTGTACTAATTAACGTGTGCCTCATCATGCTTCAGCGCACACAGTGACTTGGCTCGTTCCCAGCTCAACTTCAGCTGTGTTTAACAGAACTTCATCCAGTTTATTGTATCAGTCGGAATTTTACAGTGAATGAATGAATTACAGTAAGAATTAGGAGCAAGAATTATACGTAAATGAATGAAATAAATAAAGAAAAAATAAAAGAAAGAAGTAGATATGTGACTAAATGGAAGAACAAATAATACACCGCGACCTTTCCTCCCATAACATGTTAAAGAACGCAAAGGTATCGCTAGAACACATGTATTAACATCAACCTTTTAAAAAATCTACTTTGAGACATTTTTGTTTACATTAATGATTAATTCAGATATCTTATTGCATGTAGGGGAATGGAATGGACATTAACAAAAAATAACTGACACTGTCACACACCTCTCAAAAGCAGAAAGTATAAAACTGTCACAAAGCGTTGTAAACGCCTTTCCAGTTTTGTCAAATAATAAGATCAACAAGAAAGAAGGAAGTTATAGAACTATAACCCTCAAACATCACAAGCATCAATGGCGGATCAGATCGGCAATATGTCATATATTTCACACACCTTAAATACACCCTAACATTCTTTTACAGACAGACAGACAGACATTTATTCAGTAATAGGCCAGTGGCCCAAAATACAAACATAGGTATAATTAGAATTTACATGCGTTTATCTAAATACATCAGAATCTCTTATTTTCCCAACATTATATAAAAATAGGCATAAGTTTTTTATAACATCTATATTTTTTGAAGTCATTATGTTTATAAAACTGTGTTGTGATATAGGGTGTTTCAAGTATTTGTCAGCTTGTTCGTGTGGGGTAACCAGCTTAGATCCTTAAATAGAATGTAGAATTCCGTAAGTCAATGATCAGTCAGGGAGGTGTTTCAACATTTATTGTGAGGTCAAGTGTGTAATACATAAATACATATACATAAAAGATATTTAAACAATAATCGAATATACACATTTTGAGGGGGAATTAGCGTCTCAAATGGTCGAGCTTAAATCTGTAACAGTTATAACATTTCCTTTTTCAACATAACATCAAATACTAATCATAATGGGAAAGCATATTCATACAAATCCTTTTAACACATATCTCAATTGTGCCTCAGCTGTCGTTATGTAAAACATATATAAATGATATTTGCTATTGAACCAAATATTCACTTTCGTTCACTATTAGCATAATGATGATGCAAAGTACATCTAATGTGTCCATACATGAGTGCAACACAGGCACAACTAATCCATGACAGCACATCTACTTCACTTACATGTTCAAATAACGACTGAGATATTATGCATGACGATGTTCATGCAAATACAATATTACATAGTCAGTAACGACTTTGACATTATGCATGACGATGTTCATACAAAGACAATATTACACAGTCAGTAACGACTTTGACATTATGCATGACGATGTTCATGCAAAGACACTATATACATGATATTGCCACTTTCTATTCATAAATAAGACATTTTAGTCATGGCATTAAATAATATAATATCAGAGTTGTACAAGAAAGCTTACCTTAAATAGAATGTAGAATTCCGTAAGTCAATGATCAGTCAGGGAGGTGTTTCAACATTTATTGTGAGGTCAAGTGTGTAGACAAGAAATCACTGACCTCTTTTTATAGCCGAAACACTACTGATCAATGTTGGAATTCTTTTGTGATTGGCCTAAAAGGTGCAATCGGTGTTTTAATTACCATTTTGATTGGTTGACCAAGATCAGATATTTTTACTATTGGTCACTGATTGAACAAGCCGAAATGAATTTTTGGAAGGGTAGTCACGTGACCGTGACAGGATTATTACACCGACTTAATTACGGTTTGTTTTACAACTTCCTACAGCTGATGTCACCTGGCCGTGACAACAGTAGTTGGGGCTAATTAGCTTGGGGTTAATTAGACTGGATTTATTGCAGTTGTGGTCTGGATGTCTATACCACGTGTCATTAAGACATTTACTAGTGCAATAAACAATAGCTTGAGTTTTAAGAGTGACATGTTCAATGGTATATGGCCTGTGTTAATTATTCTTGCCAGGTGCGTTACATCAGTTTGAACCATGACATGAAGGCTTATTAATGTGACATTTCAAAATTGCAACTCTTCAAAATGAATGTGAACTCACAGAAAGATATAAGTGGCAAACATATACAAAATACATACATACAAAAAAATATACAAATATGAAGAATACAAAGATAAATTGTGCACTGTCACAATACCCTCGGGTGATAACAAGCTTTTGTCCTCAAAAGCAAAACAGATGAGGGTTCAAAGTTTTGAAGAAAGAATGTGACAATGAATGTTTACAATAATCAATAGTTGGTGCCCTTGTTTGCCCTTTTAAGTACTAGACTAACTGTGGTCATTTGTCATCTATATGTGACTATTGTAGGGATGAAGAATATTGTACAAACCATGATGGGATATAAAGATAGTAGCTGAATAAGGATGTTTTAAAATTGCACGAATGCGTCTTGCTTTTAAGCAGTTCACACGGAACTTGGTTGGGATATTGATAGCTTGGAAAGAATATTTGTTTTTAATTGTAAGCCCTGGCCATTGAATATGAACAGTTGGGAAGATATATCCGTCTACATAGATATCATACGTAGTAGTTAGTAAGGTAGCATCCCAAATGGATGGACATGTACTTAAATTAAGTATGGGGAGTAATTCACATTGAAATCCTGTTGTAAACTCCAGCGAGATTAAAGTACAGTGCGCTTTCTTAGCTTTTAGCTGGTATACAATTACAATAAGTAGTGCTATGATCACAACGTGAAGCATGATGGGAATATATTGCAGAAATGTTGATGTTACCATAGATAGACTTACTGTGGAGGGAGGAGTAGTTGGATTGTGATACTCAAAAGATGGTTGTTCTGATTTAACCAGAGAAGGTTGTGAAACCAAACAAAGTGTGGCAGCTAGTGCTCTATACTTGCAGAAGAGCCAAACAAATGCTGTTGACAATACAACAGACATACTATGGGATCCAAGAGTAAACCAAAAGTTGAAATCAAATGTTGATTGTGGGACAGTAATGTGTCCTGCAAGAAGAGAATCAGTTAGAGTTTTATAGACATGTTCATCATTTTTGACACTTTTCACCATTCGTGTTAAGCTTAAGTGATCATGCTGATCTTTAGCAATAATTGTGTTAAACTGATGATTGTATATTTGGAATTCAGGAATTTGAACTTTGACAGGCTTAGCATATAATGTGTCACCCAGAATGTTATTTACAGAATCATCGTCAAAGAAATGTTGAATCAATGCCAAATTAACTATATGGGCATATGTTACTTCTGAGTCTGTTTTGTTTTGACATGAACCAAGATGTGATGTAATGAGAAGATTTTCAGTTTTGACAGTACACAGACATGGTATGTTAATTATACACATAGAACAACCTTTAACATAACTGGAGCCATCATGGCAATCAAGTGTGAGAAATTGTGTGTTATAAACAAGTACAGAGTGAGGTGTTAGTGGGATTAACATAGACTTTTGGTTGTCTGGAAGAAATCTAAAGTTACAAAGTTTCTTGATGTTGGTTTTGTCGTTATTAAAAATGGCAATTTCACAAGATGGTTTAGACATTGCAAAGAAAGTTGGCTTGAATGGACAGTGTAATGTCTCGTGACCATAACATTGCGCTAAGGCAGTTTCTGCTAACATGGTAAAATACTTCTCACTTGTAGAGATTGCTACATGTGGGGCAAAGTCTAATAGTTGTGTGGCTTGCTTGGAAGTTGCATTGATTGGGACAGGGTATGAATTAATGTGAAAAAGTTTAAAAGTATAGTGAGATGAAGCAACAGGGAATTTGATAGTAAGATAAAGTTTGTCAGATTTGGTGCGAGCAAACATAAATTTCCCATGTTCATAATAAAAATTAGGGTTATTCTCCAACAGAGAGAATCCAACATATTCCTTTTTAGGAGCTTCTGAATGTGGTGACATGTTGTTGTAAGCAAATCAGGACTAATCAGAAGGGGAGATAACTTTCCACTTACTAAAGACTGAATTCCGAGTTTGAATTCTTGTAAATTGTGTTCAATAAGTGAAGCCTGTTGAATTTGGTGAGTTAAAACTGATGTTAACGAACTAAACGCTTCCCTTAATGTGTTAAATGAATGTGTGATGCTCCTAGTGGCTTGTCTAATAGCTTCATGATTTAGTTTAATACCACTGAGAGCATTATTAAACCTGTGATCCATAGCTGTCATATATGATGAAAAGTGGGTAGAGAATCTCTTGAGGGTGTTGGCTACTTTCAGATCTCTAAGTGTGAGAGCATTAATGTGTCTGGCTATCACATTGATGTCATCCATTGTGGCAGTTCCAAAGAGTGATTTTGAAAACTTTCCGATGAATCCAAGGATAGCTCGTTTGGATCGTCCTTTAGACGGATATGCCTCTATTGGAACAAGCTTGTTGATTTGTTGAATTGTTAGATTCACCATGGCTGCTGTCCGAGTCTTGATAGAGTTCAGACTGGTCTGAACAAGGTTCACAATGTTGCATGTTGCATTGTTGCGGTGGCATCCTGTTGTCGTAGGAAGATGTAGTGGTTTTGGTAATGCAATTTCATATGTATGAAGCCAATACTCATCTGCAAACTGTACCTTGACTGAAGGGGTGTAGACTACGCCATAATTCATACGCTGGATGATATCATCTGCAGCTTTTTCTCAAGAAACTGGATGCAAAAGAAGTCCGAATAGGATGCATCCGAAGAGGAACAAGAGTCCTGAGAAATAAGGAAGATCACAGTTAGATGGGAATAAGTCTTAGGGTGAGAAATGTAAGACGTCTCTTACATATCCCTAGCACTTAATAGACACATATTCACTATGCAGATTGTTGAGGCTTATTCTCATCATTGTGCTAGTAGGGTGATAGGAAAGACGGAAGTGAAGAGAGGATAATAAGGTGGAGAAATGAACATTGCTACATCTGATATTGTGTAAATGAAATTTTTTTAGGAGGCAGCCTTGAAGAAACGTGGCTTCTTCTTACGTCCTGTGGCAGTTGTGGTGGCATGGAATCTATCCAACATGGGTTTGGGAATGTTTTCAGCAGGTTCCCATGTAGTTGGAGATGAGTCTTTCCATTTGACTCTGTAGATTTTTATGCCATTTCGCCAGCGGTATCGCATGATCTTCTCTACAGGATAAAAGGTGTCATCTTTGTTTGGATTTGGGCTCAAGGATTGCTGTGATCCTGTTTGATGAGAAGATGGTAGAGCCGTTTGGTTTGGGATTGGCACCTGTTGAGGATTGTTGATCCTTGGTAGTGATGCAGTTGGTTGCAGTGTGAGTGGATCTGGCTCAGGGTCTTGGGTGGGTTGACGGTGATGCAAATGTTTGAGTCGATTTGCATGGACCAATGATTTGTGATCCTTAAGGGTCTGTCCATGACGAAGTTTATACGTGTGATTGGGTCCTAGTTTAGTAATGTACCATGGACCAATCCACTTTTGTGTCAGCTTTGGACTGTGACCTTTCTGCACCTTAGGGTTGTATAGTAGAACTGTGTCTCCAACCTGAAATGAGGGCTGTGCTGCTCTCTGGTCATATCTTGCTTTGTATTGCTGCTGTGTAACCTCTGTACTGTCTTGAGAGAGTTCCTTGGCAGCTTTCAGCTTAGCCATGATTTGTTGAAGGTGGTGAGCAGTGTCCTTTGGAAGGTTGTCTTTTGGCAACAAGCTGGTGTCAATAGGAAGAAGCATGTCACGGCCAAAGAGAAGATAGTGAGGTGAAAATCCAGTACTTTGGCATGGCATGCTTCGGAGTGACATCATGATGTATGGTATGAGAACATCCCAGTCATCTTGCTTCTGATTGGTATAAGCTCTGAGTGCTTGCTCAATGATGCTGTTGCGTCGTTCACAAATTCCATTTGTTTGTGGATGGTAGGAGGATGTGGTAACATGCTTGACTTCTAGCATCTCACAGAGTGCGTTAACAAGCTTTGAAGTAAATTGTCGACCACGGTCCGTTAGTAGAGTTCTTGGGGCACCATACCTGCAGAAAACTTCAGTGAAGAGGAGATGTGCCACTTCTGATGCTTCTTGGGTCTTCATTGGGAAAGCTTCAGTCCATCGTGTTGTGGAATCTATGGCCAATAGGACATATCTATTTCCCTTTTCTGATTTTGGAAGAGGTCCAAGGATGTCGACATGGAGTCTTTCAAAGGTATCCTCAATTGGCATGGGTACCATTGGGGCTGGTCTCAGATGCTTAGGAGGCTTTGATCATTGACATACTTCACATGTCTGGATGTATTTGTTGATATCTTCATACATACCTGGCCAGTAGTATTTGCGTTGGATTGCTTGTAGAGTGGCATCTCGACCAAAATGGCATCCTCCTGCTTTTGAGTCATGATAGGCCCTTAAAAGAGAGACTCTGTCAACTTTAGGGACTGCTAACTGTGTGATGACAGGATGACGATTGGGTTTGGAACCCCTGAATTTCATCTTGTAGAAGTGGTAGAGAGTTCCATCTCTGATGTCATATTCCACTGCTCTGCCCATGAGTCCTCTGATCTGTGGCTCTGTATAGGTTGCTGGAATTTCCTGCTTTTCCTTGTAGCTGAAGATGTCTCTAAAATCTGGGCATTGCCTTTGACGCTCACTTACTTCTGCGATCTGAGGTACATCAATGGTCGCAAGGACAGGAGTTTCTTTGGAATAGCCAAAGGTGACCTGTAATGGCTCACTTGGTTCCATAATGTCTGACGTGGGTGGAGTAACCACTGACATGACAGAGTTGTAGGCAGGTATATCATCCGTGTCTGGCAGTTGTTCAGTTGCAGGGTAAGGGCGTCTTGATAGGGCATCTGCATTTTCATTCTTCTTACCTGCTCAATGTGCAATGTCAAAGGTGTATCCTTGGAGTTTGTAAGCCCATCGAGAAAGTCTACCAGAAGCATTGTGTTTACAAGTTTGGATGTATGTTAATGCCTTATGATCTGTGTAGATTGTGAATTTGCGATGTGCCAAATAAACGTGAAATGTTCTTATGCCTTCTAAAACTGCCAGCCCTTCCTGGTCAGTGATTGACCATTTCTTTTCAAATGGATGCAAAGATCGTCCTGCATAAGATATAACATGTTCACGCCCAGCATCATCAAGTTGGCCGAGGATGTATCCTATTGCTTCTGAGGAGGCATCAGTAGTTAAGATGAATGGCTTATCAAAGTTAGGATACACTAGAACTGGTGATGTAGTTAAGGCAGTTTTGAGGGAACTGAATGAACGTTCACACTGAGGAGTCCATTCAAAATTTGAATCTTTTTGCAAGAGTTTATTTAATGGTGCAGCAATTTTGGAAAAGTTTTTGATAAATTTTCGATAAAATCCTGCAAGACCCAAGAATTGTCGAACGTTTTGTTGTGTTTTGGGCTGAGGAAATGACAAAATTGCATCAATTTTGAGAGGGTCTGCTTTTATCCCTTCCCTGGTAAAAATGTGGCCTAAATAAACAACTTCTTTTGCTGCAAATCTACATTTACTTGGCTTGAGAGTGAGACCTGCCTCATGAAGTTTTTGAAAGACTGATTTAAGATGATCTAAATGTTCCTCAAATGTTTTGCTGAAGACAATGATGTCATCAACATAGATTAACACTATTTTCCAATTTAACTTTGCTAAGGCTTTTGCAATGGTTGCTTGAAATGCCACTGGGGCGTTCTTTAAACCAAAAGGGAGCCTGTTCCATTCAAAAATACCTTCTTGACAGATGAATGCAGACTTGTGTTTTGTTGTGGGATCCAGTGGCATTTGCCAAAAGCCACTGGCACAATCTAGTACTGAAAAGAATTTTGCTTTGGCATGAGCTACAGTGTCGACAACATCATCAAAGCGTGGAATTGGAAAAAATTCGGACTGCGTGATCGCGTTAAGCTTCCTGTAATCTATGGCAAATCTAAAAGTACCGTCCTTCTTTCTTACCATGACAACAGGTGATCTCCAGTCAGACTGGCTTGGTTCAATAAATCCAGCATCCAACATTTCCTGGACTTGTTTGGCTGTCTCGTTGCGGACTTGCACAGACTGTCTGTAGAATGGCATACGAACGGGAGGTGCATCACCAGCTGTTTCCAGTCTTTAGCAAAAACTGAACGATGGGTCTTAAGGAAATGCTGAAGTTTTTCCTTTTGGTCTGAACTTAAATCTGATTCAGTGAGATCAAATGAGAGATCGGGACTGTCGCTTGCATCTAAAGATGCTGTGGAATCAGGACTTGAATGGGAGATGTCATCCAGTGTTTGTATCTGGTCTGTGTTCAGGTGGGATGCAATAGCTAGCACTTTTCTTGGAGGAATAGAAATAGGTTTATCTGTGCAGTTGAACATTCTCATGGTTGACTTTTTGCCTTTGGTTTCTATTAGACACTTTGCACCGAGGAGGTTGATTTTGGAAAGTTGGGCAACTGGTTCCAACAATAGCACTTGATTGTCAATGACACATGAGAGTGTTACAGGAATATTACCTTCAGTGTTAGGAGGGATTACGTGATACCTGGTGTTTCGTGCAATACCTGAGTTTGTTTCAGGTATACTGACTTGAATTTCACCATCATAAAATTGAACTAACCGACGACTGCCAGCAATGATGACCTTGTGGTTTGTGATGAAGTCCATGCCAAGGATTAGTGAATAGTGCAAATGTGCAAAAACATGAAATGTGTGCTCAATAATGAGGTGTCCTACAGAGATTGGTAATTTAATACATCCTAAAACAGGCACATGATTGCCACCTACACCTATAATTTGGCTATGGGCAGATTTTTGAAGTCCCACCAAGGAAATACCTGCTCTTTGGAGAACTTTCGTGGTGACACATGAGATAGCTGCTCCGGTATCAACTAAAGCACTTTGTTTGGTTTTGATGATATCAACATTTATGGTGTTTTTGATTAAAGGGACCTGTAGACTAATGATTTCAGGGACTAAATGGTCAACTGGGTCTGGGGAAATTTGATATTGGGATTTAGGAGTACTAACATATTTTTGTTCTGTTTGAGTGGTAAATGGATTTGAAATAGCACCTACATGACTTTCTGTTTTGGAATTGGCTTGAAATGCCTTGGTTGTACTTTGGTACCTGGTCTTACAAGAAGACACAGGTGCCTTATCTCATCTTTGACCACGTATGCAAGCCTCACTGGCATGACCAGGGTAACCATCATAATTACACACTGAACAAATATGATTTTTGTATGGGCAAACACTACGAGAAGGGCACCAACCTTTACATCCTCTGCATCTGTGTTGACCTTGGGACTTCTGCCATTGCTGGGAGGGTTGCTGTTGGTGTTGCTGTTGATGTTGCTTGCGATGTTGGCTGGGCCACTGTTGTTGGGTGTGACCTTGGTGTCGAGGGTTGTGCGGCCGGGGTTGTTGCCTGTGGGGATACTCTTGTTGGTCTAAGGGCTGGACCTGTTGTTGGCGATGATATGCTGCTTGCATGACTGGAGCTTGTCTCTCTGCTAATAATTGTTTTAGCAAGGCCTCAATAGAAGATCCTGTTGTTGAGCAGGCTTGAACTGACGGTGCTGAAAAATTTAGGTCTTCAGCAAGCTGGCCAAACCTCCGAATGTCCATGAGAGTCTTTGGCTCACGATTGCCCACAGTTTGCTGTATAGTTGATTTTAGTCCTTTCAGTGCAATCTTGACCTTGATGGGATCGGGAATGTCTTGGCCTGCTGCAATAGACTGGAATCTATCCATGTAGTCCTGAACCCTTTCTGACTCCATTTGGGAAACAGAGTACAGAGCTGTATCAAATGTTGCAGGTCCAAATCTTTCTCTCAGGCACTCCAGTTGGTTTTCGATGGGTGTGTCCACTGGAAGAGCTTGTGAATTGAAAAAGCGTTTGGCTTTTCCTTCCAAAAAACATAGGCAGGTACTGTCTTTGTTGTTCTTCATTAAGCTTATGAAGTTGGAAAGCATGTTTCAGCCTGTCAATGAATAAGTTGACATTGTCCTCACCATCAAACCTGTCAACTCCCAGGTGTTTGATTTTGACGGCCATTGTTAGTGGAGCTTGTGGCACAGACGGTGGGGGAGTGGTTGGCCTGATGGTGGGAGCTGGTTCTCTACGTGGTGATTGTGGAACAGCTGGTGGGGGAGTATTGGGTCTCACTTGACCTTGCTCTGTGTGGGAGCTGCTCCGAAGTCCGTAGGCGTTGAAGGATGGCGTTGTCCCTTTCTGTCTTGGCATGTGAGAGGTTTAGGGAAACCCTTTTTCCACCATTTGTCAGCTTGTTCGTGTGGGGTAACCAGCTTAGATCCTTAAATAGAATGTAGAATTCCGTAAGTCAATGATCAGTCAGGGAGGTGTTTCAACATTTATTGTGAGGTCAAGTGTGTAATACATAAATACATATACATAAAAGATATTTAAACAATAATCGAATATACACATTTTGAGGGGGAATTAGCGTCTCAAATGGTCGAGCTTAAATCTGTAACAGTTATAACATTTCCTTTTTCAACATAACATCAAATACTAATCATAATGGGAAAGCATATTCATACAAATCCTTTTAACACATATCTCAATTGTGCCTCAGCTGTCGTTATGTAAAACATATATAAATGATATTTGCTATTGAACCAAATATTCACTTTCGTTCACTATTAGCATAATGATGATGCAAAGTACATCTAATGTGTCCATACATGAGTGCAACACAGGCACAACTAATCCATGACAGCACATCTACTTCACTTACATGTTCAAATAACGACTGAGATATTATGCATGACGATGTTCATGCAAATACAATATTACATAGTCAGTAACGACTTTGACATTATGCATGACGATGTTCATACAAAGACAATATTACACAGTCAGTAACGACTTTGACATTATGCATGACGATGTTCATACAAAGACACTATTACACAGTCAGTAACGACTTTGACATTATGCATGACGATGTTCATGCAAAGACACTATTACACAGTAACGACTTTGACATTATGCATGACGATGTTCATGCAAAGACACTATATACATGATATTGCCACTTTCTATTCATAAATAAGACATTTTAGTCATGACATTAAATAATATAATATCAGAGTTGTACAAGAAAGCTTACCTTAAATAGAATGTAGAATTCCGTAAGTCAATGATCAGTCAGGGAGGTGTTTCAACATTTATTGTGAGGTCAAGTGTGTAGACAAGAAATCACTGACCTCTTTTTATAGCCGAAACACTACTGATCAATGTTGGAATTCTTTTGTGATTGGCCTAAAAGGTGCAATCGGTGTTTTAATTACCATTTTGATTGGTTGACCAAGATCAGATATTTTTACTATTGGTCACTGATTGAACAAGCCGAAATGAATTTTTGGAAGGGTAGTCACGTGACCGTGACAGGATTATTACACCGACTTAATTACGGTTTGTTTTACAACTTCCTACAGCTGATGTCACCTGGCCGTGACAACAGTAGTTGGGGCTAATTAGCTTGGGGTTAATTAGACTGGATTTATTGCAGTTGTGGTCTGGATGTCTATACCACGTGTCATTAAGACATTTACTAGTGCAATAAACAATAGCTTGAGTTTTAAGAGTGACATGTTCAATGGTATATGGCCTGTGTTAATTATTCTTGCCAGGTGCGTTACATCAGTTTGAACCATGACATGAAGGCTTATTAATGTGACATTTCAAAATTGCAACTCTTCAAAATGAATGTGAACTCATAGAAAGATATAAGTGGCAAACATATACAAAATACATACATACAAAAAAATATACAAATATGAAGAATACAAAGATAAATTGTGCACTGTCACATATTTATCCAGAAACTTTTTTCTTATGTCTAGGTAGGCTTTACAATAAAGTAAAACATGTATTTCATCTTCAATTACATACAAATTCATTTGATAGCAAAAGTGACAGAATCTTGAATCATAAGGGATATTGTTGTATCTGCCAGTCTCAGAACAAAGTTTATATTTGCCACATCTAAATTTTGTTAAAGAATTTCTCAAATATGGGGCAATATCTATAGAGAGATTACTGTATTGCTGACGCAGCACGCAGTACATTCTTTTATAGATTATGAAACTATCCCTATTACTTGCAAACACATTTCATCTGATAGTATATTCCCCTCATAAGAATTAAAGGTGTATGTGAAAGATGTTTTTGAAGAAATAACTAGAAACACTTAAACAACGGCGCGTAGCATTTCAATGGCGGATCAGAACAGATCGGCGATATGTCATGTTTTACACACACCTCAAGTGAACCCTAATAATGTTTAAAGTCATAAAACTATCACCATTACTTGCAAATACATTTCATCTAAAGACATGTTTCCTTTCTAAAAATTAAACGAATGTGTGAAAGAAGGTTTTATCTGCACAATTTAGTCTATCTTCGCGGTGAATCGAGAATGGAAGCCAATGAGCTATTGACTTAAAACATTACTACAAATCTACTGTCCTAACACTGACACTAATACCAATTATTTGACTTGAACTGAAGTGACGAAATAGTTAACTTATCTGCTTCATGTAGGATTCCATTTGCCACAACACTCAGCGAATTTAATCAGCTGAAGAAAAATACCGGGCTCAATTTTAAATACTACGCTGTCGCCATATTGGCTACACTGGTTACGTAACGGCCCGAGACTTACGTTAAGGGGCTTTTCGGGGAGTTTCTTCTCTCTCTTTCTCTCTCTGTAGTCTTCCTGGTTGAAGAGAACGAAGAGTATATGTTTATGTGGACATGTATGACAACCATTGTACTTATTATTTAAGAATTATTATTTAAGATTATGCAACAAAATAACAAGTCTGCTGTAAAACCAAATCAGATAATTCGGATGTTTACAATATGTATTGTATATAACCAGTTGACATTGTCACAGTGACCAGTAAAAAGACTGAGATTAATCCTTATCATTAAATGAAATAAAGAATTTGATATAAATAAAGTCGCTGTGTATGATGGTTACACTCCTTGAAATGCCAGTAAACGAGAGCAAGAAAACAAACGTTCTATATAACGGATTAGTAGTCAAATATAATCAGTAAAATTGTATTACTTGTTGACGACTACTTTATTGATATGAGTACAATGAGTACAATGAGTACAAACAAGCAGATCAGACAACCCAGCAATGAATATCCTTAATATGGATCTTTCCGACTGGCAAGGTTGATAGGCAATGCAACCAAGTCTTACCTTTCTAAATATTACCTGTCTCAAAAGAAAAACGTAAAACGTTTCTCCAACATGGCCATAGCAGCAAAAGTTGATACTGACACCACCTCTTCAGGACCACCCCCGCTGCTTAGTGACATGGAGGAATTTGCAGAGCACATAAATCACATGGCTTCATTGGGCTTTGATTCCACAAGATCAGAAGTAAACTCACTTGCAACTGACTTCGCAATAAGCTTGAGGAAAAAAGCAAGGACTGAGTCGCATCCTAAATGCAATTGTTTTAGGTTTTTTTCGGACGATGACCAGAGCTAGACTATTTACCAAGCCAAACTATCTCTCTGAAGAACACAAGTCCAAAGTCATAACAAAATAAACACATCTCACCATATCAACAAATAAGAAGACAAACCCAATAACTATATGTATAAAGAGACACATTAACGTATGAAGACAGGAAGATGATAGCAAATAGAAGAAGTTAAACAAATTACAGCCATGACAATGTATGGATAGTGGTTAGCAATAATATTCCAACTAAACATAAAAGGCTAACCAAGCAAGACCATGACTGTGTGAATATCCCCTCGCACGGTTTTAACACGAGTTGTATAGGACGGTATGTCGGTCGAAGCACACCAAGCATGGGAACTTTGCCCCACTTGGTATGGAGAGCTGACCAGAGAGATATCACATATCAATCATAGTCTGGAATATGGTCATTGTGTTTGTTGTGACGTTATCAGTTGGCGAAAACCAGAGCAGATGACACTTTTGAAAGGTTGTCTCATGTATGTATGAAGATCTGGGAGTCACCGAATAGCAGTCACCTTTACCAAGGCACTCACAGCGGCACAGACAGACCAGAGAGAGAGAGAAAAAAATGGGATTACCACTGATGATGATGATGGCCGCGGTCGTGCTCTCACTTAACGCAACACTATTGCTGGGTCAACCTTCTCAGATGTCACATCGTTGCATCATACGACACCAGATACTTATGAATTGTCTCTAGAGATTTAATCAGTGGCTGCCACCCTAACATCGTTTAAGCGGTGACTCATCGTTGTGAATAGTGTACACATGCTCGGACTGCGAGACACTCCCTCAATAAGGTCGTTCATCACCAACAGTTTGTGTTCGTGTTCCTTTCGTTCCTGCCGAAAGATGATGATTTGATTGTGTGATGAAAATTGCGTGCTCTATAAGTCTCTTCGTGAAGGAGCTTTTACCGGAGTGAGTTGCACCGCTTATGAAGAAAGTAGAAGGTCGGAAATGGAAGCGTAACACTCCCACACAGTTGAGGATTTCGCCGGCATCCATCAACCAACATCCAGTAGAGCGGAGTAGATTGACGTAAGCCGGAATGATGGTTCGTCCTGACCCTCATGCAAGTGTTTTCTCCGAACTGTAGTTTCATGAGACCGGACTCTCCCACGATGGTACCGTCGCAACACTATTTGAGATAAGTCCCAATGAGATGAATTATAAAGATTCTTGTGGTTGTCGCCTATTTCCGCGGTCTTGGCGGAACCCTACTACGATCTTGTTGGGACGAATCCCTTGAAATATGTTGTCCCACGCTAAGCTGGTTTGACAGCTGACAATAGAAAACATCTTCACTTCCGTCATACGATATAGGTATTTGACTGGTGTCTTCAATAGCACTTCGTTGTGACCCCATATGGCACACGGATTCATGCACACTTTCATAACCTTCAGCCGCCGCCATATGGCTGGAATATTGCTAAGTGCGGCGTAAAACTAAACTCACTCATAACCTTCAGAATGATGTCCTCAATACGAACGACGCATGCAGTATCTGTTTTGGTTGCCATGAGCAGGAACTTGAGAGTGGATCTGTATAATTTGACCTGCATGTCTACTGGTTCAGTATGTAGCGTTTCATCTGAAAGTGGTCATGCATCAGCGATGGACTCAAGGTCGAAGGTTTTACTCTCGGAAGTGATACCTCATACCTGTTGAACATACCTGTGTTAGTCCCACTGGGGTCGGTTACATTTAACTGTCCCGCTGTGACTTTGAAAAACAGTTGTGCTTGCAATTTCGTCTTCTTGTCGACTGGTGCTCAAAAGCGCTTGAATGATAGCCTTGTATCATTGTCGATAGCCTTGTATCATACGTCTACTTGCGCGAAAAGGGAATGTAGGAAAAGTTTGATGGGACAGCACTCTTCGTCTCCAGCCAGATGTGAGTTATCTTATATTTGACGTGTAGGGACGACCTCCTGCTGTCAATGTATTGCAATCCGTTTTGACCACTGATGTGAAATTCAATGGGTGAGGATGTGGTTAAAGGCAATACTGGGCGGCGTTCTTGTAGGTAGGTCCGTTCAACGGCTGTTTGCGTTGGTGGTAGGTCGAATAAGGATAGTTCTGGCGGTTGCGTTTCCCTTTCCCTTTCCCCGTGAGTGACCGTCATGCACTGTCGTCTACAAACACGCGTCTGCTTTTTTAGTGATAAAACCCATAGCGCTCCTGGAGACTCGTGGTGTCGTCTTATCTCCGCCGAGGCTTGATCTACGTTCTGTTCACTCGGGCTTACTATTCTTATGTCATTTTGTGGAATGACGTCGTCGTTGGCTGTTGTTGTTTTGGTGGAAGAAGAGGGTGTCGGTGGTGGAGGCAATAGGTCACGTGATAGGTTTGATCCAGTGGGATCATACTAGTATATATCGGTTTCAAATTGATGGTACCGACTCGCCCTCGATGTTGTGAGTGTGATATGTCACTGTCCCTCTTCTTTCCCTCGACAATGTTGCCATACTGTTTTGGTATGTATAGACCGTCATTGCTTTCATCTTTTCCTGTGTATTGGCGGTGTTCTATTAAACTCGACATTGTTCCTTGTCTTTTCCTTGTCTTGGAGTGTATTTCTCTGCTCATTATTAAACGTGTCTAAACCAAAAAATGGTATCATCTCAACTGAAGCGTCAGTGATGACACATTGAAATGTGCCTTGAATGGGGTCTGATCGTTCGTGGGAATAACGTCAGCGGCAGACCTCCCATTGAACAGTGATCTGTGTGGGCGGTGGTTATAGTTGTAAGGATGCCCTGTATAATGTTCATGTAGTGATAGATCCTCTTGTACGTGAAACATCTGTATAGCGTTCGTGAAAAACGTTCAGCATAGTTGGCTTTAATATCATCGTTTTGTGTAACAAAGTGTTTGATATGATACTGTCTATAAACTTGTTTTACGACTTTATTCTGGAGCTCCATGCCTTTATCCGTTCTCAGTGTGAACAGTGCCTGTGTGTGCATGTTTGTGAATAGGGATTTCATGGCCAGGGCTACGTTTCCGATTTTGTTTTCACGGGCTTGAAAAATATGAATCTGAATAAACAGTCAATGATAATAAGCAGGTGTACATGTCCTATACACCATCATTGCTGTCTGCGATATTTGACACGTCGCATAAGTCAGCGTCTGCTTGTACCCCTACTCCACTGACTATACCTCTATTTCTCTTAAATCTCCTATGCGGTGCTTTGGGTAGGGCCTACGCATCTTGGACTTAATCTCGGGATCGTTTCCTTTCAAGTGTTAGAAACCTTTGAAAACCAATGAACGCACCTGGTTCTCTGGTTGATATTACCTTTAGGGCACTATCTGTGCTGTGAGGTATTCTCCCCTATCTCGGTGTGATCTTTTCGCTGTCAATACGCACCGATATAGCTCTTCTTCCCAGTGGTCTGTTTTGAAACCCGTTTCACGATAGTCCCTGCATTCATATTTTAAATAATACAAAGGTGATATTGCAATCAGACCTGGAATAGTTCTAATGTACTCTCTCCATTTGACAATAACAGTTTCTTTGTTTATAGAAGCAAGTGCTTGCTGAAATGTGTTTCGTTTTGTTGATTTCAAGTCTTGGGAAATGATGTGGACGTATGCCAACATCAGTAGACGATGTAGTGTTCATGTGATAAGTACCGATTTCATTTCATCTTTGTACTGTATCATCATACTTCGTGTAGGAGTAAGCGGTGAGTGTGGTGTCCTTCTCTAATGATGATGATGGGTTCTCCCCACCAATCAGGGGTGTCAATATCTGTTTCATTTAATGCACGTTGGTAATATCTTCTAAACAATCAAGTCTTGTTGGGAATGTGGTTCCTGGTGTATTATTTTCGACTTCTCTACCGTAACGTAGCCGGTGCTTAGGCAGTGCTATACATAAATCACTCCACGAATATTCAGACATCTGTTGAAACTAGGAAAAAAAAGAAAACCAAAACAATTGACGATACTTGGAGCGCATGTAAATACAACTACCCAGATTAATATCAATGTACATATATTTCATAGGTTTCGTGTAACCCCGCTGGCTTGCAGGCTTTTTATAGTGTTGGTGTAACTGCACAATACCCCATGCAGAGATTTTGTGTGTGTATGTATGTGTACGTATGACAAAAATATATTTATAGCACTTGTGCAGTTTCGTACAATATGCTTTCAGGTTGAAGACCAAAGGTCGGGACATCACGTGGTGCGAAAATAAAACACTTCATTCAGAGATTTGTGTGTATGACAAAATATTTATAGCACTTGTGCAATTTCGCACAATATCGTTTCGGGGTTACAATAAATACACCGCAACTGTTCCATTTGTGGATGGTGGGGTTGATTCGAGAGGTTTTTGTGTGTCCCCCTCACGTACTTGGGTTGTCGTCTGCGGTTGCCTGGTACTGGGTCGGGTTGTTCCACTCCATTTGGCGAGGTAGTAACTTTTGGCTAGGTAGTAATCCTATGTTAAATATCAACAGGACAATGTTCGGCTAGCAGCACGCTTTACACTACTACGGGTTTCTACCACGAGCCTTCACGGGTCATTTCAAAGTGAATGTCACAAATGGCAAAGTGAGAGTCCCGGACTGTCAATAGATACAGTGTGTGCGAAGTCGCTTGTAAAGCATACAGGGCACCGTTTGTCATCAAACAACCTGCAAAGTTCCTTTCGAAATTGAGGGGTTGTTTCCATTCAGTCCATCCGCTGTTACCTGCAGCTTCTGTCTCATATGTGAATTTAAGACCTGAAGCATTATGAACACCAAAATAACTATGCAGTGTAGTACACGTAATCGTGTTCCCAAAACACTGTTTGATAGGAGCAGATGGTTAATTTTATTTGGACTAATGTAAAATAAAACCATGCAAAACGTACCATTTCCGTGGCTAAAAAGCGTGAATATTACAAAGAATGCAAAAAGAACTCGTTTGCAAATATGTTACGTTCAAGTCAGCTATGTTCCGGGTATATCAAGGCCCACTGTCAGATATTGCATGATGTTGTTCTTTAACTTTCTGTAGTGCAAAGCATTCAGCAGTTGTGGTGCATATATGTGGACCTCTGCACTCAAGCTACTCTATTCAGTGACAGCTGTTGAAGAGACTCGTACAGTTACAAGAAGAGAGTTGCATCAAAGCTCAATCATATTGCCAAGAGAACCTACCCAAGAAACGCACACTCACGTTAGCCATCGACAGGAGCCATATTACAGAAGGAAGTAATTAGGTCCACCATGTCACGGCATTATACAAGATATACCGTTATGGACAAGGTGTATGTGACATCAGTCCAGATCATTGAAGCGAGACCGTTGCAGAGATGTAACTTCAGAGGTTCATTCAGTAAAGGAATTTGCCAGATCATATCTGTTGATGAAATCCTGTCATGTTTTTGATTACTGCCATACAGTGGTCGTAATGTGTGATGGATAACTTTTTCTTAAGGCAATTCTAACTATGATGCCTTACATTGTGTGATCTTCCAAAACAATCACCGTCATCTTGCTTGCTCATGTTTCAGCACGCGTAACACGTTAAAGCCATAACTCTTGTCAGTAGTTGAAAGATTTCTCGCCAAATCTTTAAAACGAACATAAAACTTTGAACATTAGATGATTCAATTGCCCCATCTCTTTTCTAGAAAAGGAACATTTACAACCTCTTATTCCAAACAAATCCTGGCCTTTCTCTTATGAACGTTAACAGAATGGCCCACGCAATAATATAATAAAGACACAAGTAGGTTAGTTAATCTTTCCTCAAACGGATAGCAAGAGGAGACATTGATCGTGTCATAGAAATTCAGCACCCAGAGGGATGATTCATTTTAATGAAAATTTTGAATCATATCACGTTTCTGAGTAACGTGTTTGATTTGTAAATTGTTCCACAGAGACAAATAATGAAGTTCAACACATCTCATTCAAAAGGAATCAATCGTTGCCAAAAAGTCCAGGGTGCGTTTCCGTAAACGTTGATCTGGCGTTCCACCTGACTTATTACCTTGACGTTCCATGTTTAATCAAGCCAATTGCTCCCCAAGAGCCATTTTGTGACCAGCACGGTATCCTGATGAGGTATTGTATTGGGCAAACTAAACTGTTTTTCCGTATTTGCAAGACGCAAAGTGTAAGTCGAGTAACCGAGGTGTAATAGCCAAGATAACTGTAAGAATTTTATGATGTTCCTTTGTTTCAAAGAGGGGGTTTGTGTAATGTGTACGTTCAAAAGAAACGTTAGTTATTTCATGTGAATGAGAAATAGGAAGGAAATTGTCTTCTCATAGTGGTCTGGAGCTTTGATGTAAGAAAGAGAGTAGTCTCCGCCAATAGATGGCCCTAAACAAGAGTGCTTAAGTAGACTGAAGATTTGAATTTTCATTCTGTTTGTATTAAAAGCATTTCTTTATGAGTAATTTAACATTTGTATGTTTCAGACACGGGTTACAGAGCCAAGATAATGTATGTAAGCTTCTGTATGTGCACTCATACGATGATGTACATTGCTCTTAGCTAAAGCCCGGTTTCACCTTTGCTTTACGTTGCACTAAATCGAAGACAAAATATCAGAAACATATGGAATATCAGAGTGCAGACAGCTTATACTTATCCAGTCACAACGACGTTAATCGAACCCCTACTCAGGTCACTCAGTTCATTTCTACGGGTATCTCAGCTTATAATCCCGCGGCTTTTGTCTTCTCTAAAGTCAATAGGATCTCTGCTCTTTCTGCTGTGTCTGTGATCTACATCTGACAGACTTAAAGACACGTGATACCGAGGATGCCAATTTTTGTGACAATAGTCTTGAGATGTATCCAGTAACCTTACGTCGCCAGCGGAATTGTTGTCGAGTTGAACAACATACGATGGCAGTGTATGGCGCTTGGAGGCTTCTCATGTGACACGATGTGGTACCGACGAATCCTCCGACAGTTCCATTGGCTTGGTTAAGGTCTGAATCGGATGTAAGCTGAACAGTAGGTCCTGTTGTTGAACTGCAACACTTCTAATGATCAACGGTGAAACAAGCAGAAAGGTGGCCAGGTTCACTGATGATACCCGTGAACGAGATGTATAAAGCCGAAGAGGAAGAGTGTGAATGGAATCGAAGGCGAATAAACAGTTTCGACACGTTGGTTTTTAACTTATAAATAACTTATTGGCTATTATTGGTTTGTAACTTATAAATGCATGTAAAGGAGCAGTCTAGTTGAATTTTGTCCCCCTAGTGACGGTGAGCTGTGAAGACGCGTGGGAGTAGGGTCACAGGGGTACAGACAATATCGGTGGGTGTAGCTATTGGAAAGACCATCAGTGACTAACTGGATTGGGCGGCCAGGCTTGTTTTTGTTCAGTGTAAATGACAATAGTTTCTTGTTGACAATTGTCCGTGTTGCTGTGGGAAGGAAGATATTACCACAAAAGTTATACACACATTATACATCCAATTCAGTTTGTGGACGAAGCGGTTCTCCTTCATGGAGGGGGTGGCGCACTTGACGCTATCTCCTTCGTTATGCGATACCATCCTCGACTGTCAGTGGGACAGGAGCAAGATAAAGAAGCTTGTTTAATAAAAGTAACACATCTGGTGTAATTGTGGCCGAACACATGGCTTCACTTTAATGCACCTTCTGGTGTTTTTCTTTTTCGTGACATTTAAAAGTGAAAGGCCTGACAGTGATATTAATCACATACCGAAACATGTGTCCTATTGACCTATCCCGGCAATGACCTGCCGATCCGATGTTTTTCGTGTGAAAGTGAAAATAGACAATTTTAATTCAAATTGAATTCCAATTACTAGTTTGGTAAGAAAGTGGTACTTACAAATCAATTTTAATTTTAAACTTTAATTAAACATATTTCTGTATTTTATGGCAGCCTGACCTTAACCTAAACGCCACAGATTGTCCTTGTTTGATGAGGTCGTAAAATGATTCAGAATGCATCTGGCTCACTGGTTACATCTGTTTTGTGTTTTTTGCGCTTATTCGGTGCAGTTCTGTAACACATAGTGACATTTATATAATATATGCCCCGTATCCGACGCCAAACGTTTCCAGCGACATAGCCTCGTTTTGATATTTCCATGATTTCCAGGTTCCCGTTTTTCAGAGTTCACTTTACGACAGATCACGCTGTTCGACATGTTTGCAGGGATTAGAAGGAACGCAGTGTTGCAATATACAAGTGCTTAGATGTATCAGATCATGCTGATTAATATTTATGCATCCAGTTACATGAATTAGTCTAAAAATTCTCGACTGGTTATTGCACTAAGAACAGAACCCAGTCATTAGGAAACGAGACTGTTTAGTAATCAATGTTTTGACTTGTCAACTGATAACCTGAAATATGTTTATAGCGAAATATCGAAATATGTACGTTTGGATTATGGGAATGAACATGCTATTTACACTCTTCAAAAAACGAAATGCATAGGGAAAAACAGAATATATAGTGTTTATTCAAAGGAACATATCTCATATATACTCTTCAAGAAAGTAGGGGGTAATGAACTTTCAATTTGGATAGGAAGTGTAAAAGTTAAGAAACGTTTCAAGGACAGACATCTTAGGAACATACCAGCATTTCCCTCTCAACGCATGATATGCACGTGCACATCGCAGTAGAAGCATACACGTGCATGGGGTCTCATTCTTGATTTTGACGTTTTTTTTCAAGAAGATCCAGAAATCACTTAGTACTTTAATTTTGACACTCACCTTGCATCACACAATCGTATACATGCAAATTACATTCCATACACCAATCATCTTTCAAAAGCGACTACATTCCAAATAACTATGGTTGTAAGGAAGTGCAAATGGTGATGCACTCTCAAAACATTCAATAATATCATATCAACATTGAGTGACTCCGATAAATCTCCTACATAATTTTAATCGTAAATAAAAGAAAAATGAAGATCCCCTACTTTTTTCAAGAGTATATGTCAGAATGAAACTAGTCAGCCAATATTGTTTACACAGACTGACAAACGTATTGTAAATAGTGTCGTCACGTTGCCATACCAGTCAATGCACAAAGTGTGGCACTAAGGGGCATTGTGCACTCACTTCACTGAAGCGATCGACTTGTACGCAGTTGGTCACGTTACGTTCATTCCTATGTCGGTACACATTGTTTTCCATCATGGCGTTGCAGGAGAAAACGTGATTTATCACTGAACCAGATTCTCTCCAGTTAGCAAGATTCCAGGGCTGTACGGTGGTGCACCAGCAGAGACGTCGACGTCAATGTAGACGGCGCAACACATATTCAACCACAGGGCGTGTCGCTTGAAGTCGCTTCTTTCAGACGACTGTGGGTCGTTTGGTTGGATACTCGAAGTTTCTTTGTCGTGTTTGCTCGGCATAGCCATTAATAATCACATACATCACAACATTAAAAAAATACTCATAGGCTTGAGAACGATTGTTCATATGAAAATGCAATAGGAAAATCTCAATCCCTATGCGTTTCTTTTTTAAGACAATATATTGCCACTGATGAAATCGCAGATATCCTTATGAACCATACTGTTAAGAAATACGATATTGTTTCAGATCTAAAGCAAGTGTCATGTCGACCCCATTTATGCATATTCACAGAACGTCCTGTGTTAGTTTGACTTGAATGCATGCTGTGGTCAAACACATACTTAAATGGAAAGTGGTTGTCACTTTAAAAAACGACCCTTCTTCCCTGGAGTGTATGAATATGGTTCTACACAGTCTTTAGCAATATATAGTAATATCACGATGGGGGACTCCAGAAATGGGTTCCTACTTTGTACCCTTTTGGGGAATCGAACCCGGGTCTCCAGCGTGATAAAAAATTTATCGTTTAACCATAAAGTTCTCTGTCATTTTCAGTTCATCGCTATTTTTCCAAATGGTGGTATCAGCAAGTGCACGTACCGTGGTATAGAAAGGCTAGCCACATACGGATCGATACGTCGTCAAGTGCTTGTTTCCATTGCGGTGCGTGTGTCACGGAATGCACACTCGTGACGGATGGGTTCCACACCAGTGACAAAACAAGTGCACGCTGATTGCGTTACACATATAAGGGGAATGAACTTCAATAGGTTCATTCGCACGAAGACGAATTTTTTCTGCGTGTGGAAACATTGAGCGAATTTTGTTTTCGCCTTCATGCGAATGGCGGTTGAAAGGGACAGAATATTCTTACTCATTACACATATATACAGATGACTAGATTAACTTTATAGATTGGAAATCTAAATGGACAATATTCCAACCATTTACTCGTTTAACAATGTACAAAGCACAATATTTTAGCAAGTTTAAGGGCATGTTATGCCCTGACAGCATAGTCGAAGACAGCGAGGTCTTGGGAGTCCAGTCTGGTTTTCAGGTCATGCAGCTTTCTTTGCAGGTCCTGTAACATTTAGGTAGGCGTTGCCCTGCCATGTACTGAAACAAGTTCACTTCTGTTGTCTTATGTTCGGCCAACAAAAAACGAATTGGCTCGAATACATTGGGATGGACTTTCAAGTTTCTTAATTCGCCCATGCCAACCGTCCAAATTGTTGTTGGGTCTTGGGCCTAAGGTCAGGTAAAGCTTCCATAATGTCATTGGGAGACACCTTCGATCCAGTTGGTGGTGACGTAATCACCCAATTGATGACATCGGTCGTCTTGTGGCGTATCAGCTAGGGTTTGGAGCCATAAAGTTAAAGTTGCAAACGAACCCATTTTTAGGATACTTGAACTGCACTGTAATTATTGTATTATCATCGTTGGGGAAAACGTTCACAATGTCTGAGCAAACACGACTGTTGTCACGTGTAGTATCAATCATGTGATTAATTCATCATCAATGCTCCAGTGGTTTCTTGATGTTTGGTGTCAGCACAAACACCGACCCAATTAAATCCACCCAGTCTTAACTATGTTCAGAAACAAATTCCGTTTCGCGCAAAAAGAAAAAAACAACAAACAAACAAAGCCAAAAAACAAAACAAAAAAATAAATAAAAAAACAAAGAAAACAAAACAAACAAAACACCCATGCATATGAATGGATAACTGAAAATCAGTGATGACACCAGGTGTTTGCGTAATGTGTGTTTAGTTCTGATGCGACGTCGGTTTGTAAACAAACCAGACAATCAATCGTGGACCCCCAAATGCATTCAGATGTAATTCTGAATTACTGCTACTGTGTAGTATAGAGATTCTAGTGCTTATAAAAAAAGAAGAAAAAAAGTTTTTGTAGAAACTAATAGATTTGTTTTACAACACATTGGGTACATTTGAATGAAAAAACCCGATAAAGGTAGTCTATTGCAACATATTATTGCGACCAAACCATAGTTGTTGTTTTTTCTCTCCTTGAATTGTCTCATTGGAGGTCATTTCCCAAATGAATGTATAGTTTATATGAAGTGACAACAAGTTGAAGTAGTTTTAGTCTCTTTTCATAGCTGACAAGGAACTTAAAATCCAGATCAAGTAATCAGTTAAAAGATAAACTCTGTGTCGCATGCCATGTTTGCATGCACATATGAGGTATTAAGGGCGGATAACTCTGAATCAAAGTGAACAAATCTGGTTATGTTATACGTTGCGATACTACCGATAGTCAGACATACTGTCAATTCATCGATAGTTTTTCGTTTTTACCATCGAGTACTTGCTATCGGAGACTCAACAATTGCAATCCATCGAAAGTTTGAATTAAAAGCTCGTTACAACTCGAGTAATGATCGACCCTGTCAAAAAACATGCAGGATGTCTCTTCGAATGAATAGTCTTAACTGTCTCAAGAAACAAATTCGGTTTGGCGTAAAGGAAAAAAAGACACATGGGAAAATAATATGAATTGGACACCAGGTGTTCATGAATAGGTATTCAGGTCTGGTCATTCCGGATAGCGACTCGTACCCTTCTCGTGGCTGTAGAAGATATGTGTATTGGACACAAGTTTCGTTACTGTATCGTTTATTCTGTTGCCAGTTTCGACCACATTAGAAGGAGCCTTTGAGTATATGCCTTGCCAGAAACTGATTAATTAGTGCCGAAGCACTATGACCTGTCAACAGCGTAATTTAAGTTCATTTGGCAGTCCCGTACGGACGCCGATGTGTAAATTGCTTATGGTAATTCCAATAACTGGACTTTGGCACCGAGGACGCGATTGCCAAAGAAGACAGCATTGTGGCCCTGAACGTCTGCAGATTTAGCGCTAATTCTATTAATTGCCTGGGCAATCAGGCAAGACATCTGCTTGTCTTTTCTGGCGACGTGAATTACCATCTCGACCTCCTCTGATACGACATTAGCTCAGTTATTTCTGAGAGTGCGAGTTTAGTTTTACGCCGCACTCAGCAATATCCCAGATACATTGCGACGGTCTATAAATAGGACCAGACAATCCAGTGATAGCCAGCACGATCAGTTATTTTTGAGGTGTCCAGCACGAACACGCAGACAAATGAGGCAGTTGAATATTCCACATCAGAATAGAAATAACACGTCCTCAAGGCTCATCGCTAACGACACGCTCACAGCAAATGGGTATATGTGTGTGTGTGTGTGCGTGCGTGCGTGCGTGCGTGCGTGTGTGTGTGTGTGTTTGTCTGACTAAACGTATTCGATTTGAACATATATGACAAACGGTCCTGAACATATTAAATCAGCATGCTTGTTTAGTTTTCATGCTTGAAATAATGATTTTAGTTACATATAATGAAAACTCAAAACTCCAAAATTCTTCCTAATCAAGTAATAATCAAATAATGATTGTCGCCGCACTCTTCTATTGTGTCTGAATGATATGGTCCAGACTCAATAAGTTCACAGACTGCTAAATTCTAGAATGTTACTTAGCGCACACTTACCCCCGCGATATTGCTGGGATATTGCTAAAGCGACGTATAACCCAACTCACTCACACTTCGTTATACTTATTATACCCGTGATCAGGCAGTTCCGGACCCCAGCTTACTATGCATGGTATACCCTTTGAGTGAGTTTAGTTTTACGCCGCACTCAGCAATATTCTAGCTTTATGGCGGTATACCCTTGGAACACGAGTCACCAAACCTCTACGTGTGTTAAGTTGACATGGAGCTCCACTACATGCGGTAGGGCGTCTAAAGCGTTCGCCCGTCACGCCGGAGGCCCGGGTTTCTATTCCCGAAGTGGGTTCAAGCCCATTTCCGCTGACATTGCTGGAGTAGAGCTATAAACGACAAAATTTTATCTTCTTGTCGTTTGTGTAATTTCTGTGACAACCCTATGGAAAAAACATCTCAAATATTATATAAGTAGCAGCCTCAATGTATCTACTGTAAAAAGCATTTCAAGAACATCGCTTATTAATATGAAAGAATAATGCATGACCATTTTGACTTTCTGGTATGGCCATTTCAACTATGGATTGTAATTGTAAATAGATGAATATTTTATTATTGGAAGTTTAAATTCATAACTGTGCTTGTTAGTGGCTGTATCCTCAAAGGGGTTGAAGTACTGTAAAACTATTGTCCTCTGAGAGGGTACGTAAGTCCACAAACATTCAAAGTAAATTCATGCAGGTGCCAAAGGCACTGTAAGTCCCCATGGTTCCTAGTATGGTGATCTACCTTCAGTTGTTAGTAATCTATAGCTCATTTTTATATTGTATTCTCCTCTATAGATAAACTGTTTTAGGTATAATTACTAGTTTTACTTTTCTGTGATATTCTGGTTGTTTTACTGTCCTTTATCGACAGGTTTCATAATACTCATATACACCATTTCAGTGTTATGTTCCCGTCTCGATATTGCCGATGTGACATTAAATATTAACTCACTCACTCACTAGGGATTGTGGCCATTTTGACTTTTTTGTGTGGCCACAATGACAATGGTCAGTGTGGCCATTTTTCCGTGTGGCCATTTTGACCTGTTCCCTATTCTAAAAACGGTAATCGAAGTCTAAATCAAGCCGTGTGGCCATTTTTCCGTGTGTCCATTTTGACCTGTTCCCTATTCTAAAAACGGTAATCAAAGTCTAAATCAAGACATCCCTAGAGGTTCAACTGTGGTGGTCTTTGTTGTTCAGCGCTGTTTTTATTGAGTCTAAAAGAACGTACAGTGTTCCCGGAAATTATTGAGAAAATCTTTGTTTTTTTTCTAATAATGCTAAGATTGGAAAAAGGGCTTTCACTATGCACTAAGCATACTAAATAAGGGAGACAACTCTTGAAGGCTTAGAAGGCAGCTCATTACGTCAAGAGTTATCTCCCTTGTCTGAGCAGACGGCTTCCTGTGTTGACATGGCAGAATTTACAGCAAGAGAGAAAAGAAAGCTCATTCTAGATGATTTTGAAAGGGGTGAGGCTGATGCTAAAGTGTTAGCTTGTAGACATGGTATTCTTCTGTCTACAGAATACAGAACTTTGAAGAATATTCAAACAGGAACCGGGATAGAGCACAAAGCAGGGGCAGGTCGGCCTAGGAAATTCAGTGTTGTGGATCACCGAAGACTTGGGCAGATTGTGAGTAGGGGCAAATTGAAAAGTGTTGAGAACATCAGAAATGAAATGATTAGCAGAGGAAGTCCTCAGGTATGCAATGAAACAGTTAGGCAGAAATTACAGAGACTTAATTGGGTGAAAAAACGTGGAATTCCCTCGCCGTTGATGAAAGATGCACAAAAGGAAAAACGTTTAAACTGGTGTCGGGCTCATGAAAATCAAGATTGGGATAATGTTTTCTTTTCGGATGAAAGTTCTGTTTGGCTTTTCCCTAATTGTGTGAAAATTTGGACCAAAGATACTGTCAAACCTATCTACCAGCGACCAAAACATAGCCCGAAGTTTCACATGTGGGGTGGCATATCGGCTCGCGGAGTGACGCCATTGTGTGTTTTCATGGGAAACTTGACAAAAGAAAGATACGTTGATATTCTAAATGGTCACCTTCTTCCGACAGCACAAACATTGTATGAAGATGATTGGATTTTCCAGCATGATAATGACCCAAAACACACTGCGCGCTACACAAAACAGTGGTTGTCGGGCGAAAATGTTCAAGTTTTAGACTGGCCCAGTTACAGCCTAGACCTAAACCCAATTGAGAATGTGTGGGGAGTCATGAAAGACAGAATAAACCAAAAGGGACTGAGAAATATTGAAGATGTGAAGGCCGAGGTGGTCCAATATTGGGATACCCTGTCACACGATTACCTACAAACTTTCATGGGTAGTGTGCCTAGGCGTATTCAGGCATGCATTGCTGAGCCAGGAGGTCTAACAAAGTACTAAAACAAGACTGAGACTGTAAAAGGATGATGTTTTAACATGTTTATGTAAGTAAAACGCCAGAAGTTAATAAACGTAATGAGTTACATGACGAAACATGATTCTCAATAATTTCTGGGAATACTATATCTTACGATGGGTAGAGCTTGAGCTGAAAATTTAATGCACATCGCCATGTTTGTGATATGGTTTTACATTCGACATGTGTTACGGCCGCTGGACATATGCACTTTTATCTGTCTCAATTTTAGTTGAAATCTGCTCACATGTCACACTGGTTTCAACTTTAAGCTACAGATAATCCATTATAATACAGTAAGCAGCTCCGGCATTATAATACAGTAAGCAGCTCCTCTTATGTCACATTTGGGAGATATTGTAATGAGAGATTTCATATACCTATAAACGTCTATACGCATTTTATCTCCCAGCGCTTGTGTATTAAAATTACTGAACCAGTTTGGACTGTTTGAAGGACGTAGTTAGGTCAGAATAGAATTCAATTTTCAGTGTGGATTCAATTTCGGCGCCGAATGTAATCAGGTATGGATTAATGGTCTCATGATGGTTTCTATCGTGCGAGCGAAAGTAGAAATTTACAGTATTTCAGTGATAATAAATATTAGGTCACTTATACAACTCTGTGCTCTGAGGCCACATTAACAAATACTCTGGCGGGCGATTTTGTTTTACATTTAATTTAGTTTATGTCCAAACAGCCTTGATTCTGTGGAAATTTACACCTTTTCTCCTACAGTAGTTTAAAACTTGGAAATATTCCTGCTGACTTTGAAAATCAAAGTTGCATTTTCTCTACTGTAAAAGGTCTAAACCATCTCAAGGTTGGAACGAATTTTTGAACCGTGCGGTAATGAGAAACAAGACTATTTATATATGGTTTATGTGATCTCCATTCCATTCTTGTGGAGTGAGTTTAGTTTTACGCTGCTTTTTGCAATATTCCAGCAAAATCACGGCGGAGGACACCAGTACACATTGTACCCATGTAGGGATTCGATCCCGTGTCTTCGGCGTCATGAACGCTTTAGCCACAGGAGTATCTCGCCGTTCCCCATTTTTGTGGAAGCCTGTGGGTTGAATCACTGTTGATTGGGGTTCTGGGGTTGTGGATAGGACTCAACCCCAAGTAAAATGTAAGAATACGTACTCTACCGAGAGACTGTAACCCCAAACAACATGCAACATATGTCATATTTGGCATCGTGTAATCATAATCATACCCAAACATGCGTTACATTAACGATATCAACCGCAGATCAAGAACTCTCGTTAATTACTTCAAATGATTATGACTGGCACTTAGTCTGATCCATGCCCCACGTACGCTTGGAAATGTTCTCACTTACTATCATAATACCAATATATGGTGGTTCCAGCTCGAACGCTACAACCCCCTTGAAGAAGTCAAGAAAGCTAGCAAGTCTGCAGGCAAAATGACGATATATGTACCGCGTGGTATCCAAATACGAAGTCCTCCGGTGTAGCAAAATTAATTTGGGAAATTAATCAAGAAGAACACTACACCGAATGAACCGACTCTGTACTATGGAACAAACAGACATTATACGCCGCCATGAAAAGAGTGTGTACTTCGCTACGGGGAGGTTTAATCATTTCACAAAATGGCTGATTTTACAATCTGGCTGTGGCATTTACACATGTCGCACTGACTATTGGCAATATTCCACAGATGTATATATATATAGGCATGATTCCAAAGAACATGTACAGGCAGATTCCAGAAACGGGGATGGTTCCGTACCTTGAATGGCGGTTTTCTTCTATACAGACAAGCAGCCAGGCTAATTGAAACACGTTTAAGGAAGACACAATGTGTCGTTTACAAGTTGGGTATCAGCTATTGCGAATGATTCTTTATATACTTGAATGAGTTATCATTAATAGTCCCTGTCACAAAATTTCAGCCATAACGTGTCGAAAAAGGAACATATTTAGATAATCAGTATTGTTATATAATCATATCTTAAAATCTGCCTGCGAAGGACAGTAAAAGAACTCGAATATCACAGATAAAGATTTAGATCTGGCATGAGATCACCACATTTAGGACCATGGGGACTGAATTGACCGTAGCTGGATGATGACCACCGCTGGCGATGGTGTGGAAATGACGCCATAATTTAAAGTAACATATATTCTAAGTTTAAAAAGCATTGAGATAAATTGACTTTGAAAGTTTTGGGATTTACGTACCCTCTCAGGTGGGCAATAATTTTACGAAAGGTTAACCCCCTCTGAGGATACAGACACTAACAATCATAACTGCCTCTCTCACTAGAAAAAGATTCTTTATAATGCCAAAATATCCTCGTTTTATGGAATGTACATGTAGGTATAGTATGTGATAGACACGGTTTATACTGATACTTAAAATTCACATTTGAATTGCAATTGCCCTAAACTTGCACCATGGTTTTCACGTAATATCTTCTCCAAATAGAAACTCATTTGTGGCGTTTGTATGTCAATACTATGTGTGCTCAAAAATGCTCCCCAGAAGACTGTATGTCTAACGGAGTGATTTCAACTTTCCAAGGGTCAACTTCCCTTCCTGTCGAGGAACATTCCTACAGCGCCAACCTTGTAGGATATACATTTCACTGCTTATTTCGAACAATCGACCGTGCTCATTTCGCCAAGAGTTCAAAGAATGTGGATGCTGACTCTGAAGTTCTGGATTCAATCTGGGTTTCAACATTCAAGGCCTTAGAAAAGCTTTCCAATAATTTTATGGTAGAGGATGCATCAGTGACAACATGCTGACGTATGCTATTTTTTAATTTGATTTGCTTCGTGTTTCTTTTTGACACGTGTCGCCGTTGAGGCAGGGTAAGCTTGCCTTTTTGTGAACTGTTTGAAGGTTAGTAATTAACACATACTCTGTCATCTTGTCCCATGATATCAAATACTGGACTGTATGGTTCAGACTCGATTATTTACACACGGCCGTCATAGAGCTGTGCTATTGCTGAATGTGACATTAAATATACAAAAAAAATCATGCTCAAAATCATAGTGGGAACAGTCCACTTTGTCTTTGTCGCTTATATTTGAAAACAGTTAAACAAACCTGTGGATTGGTAATTGTCATTGTCTGTGAGTAAAGATCTAAATATGCAACACACATGCCAGTGTCATCGGTGTCTCATTTCTATGTAATCTTGGTATAGAGGGAATTGGCAGGATGATGGTTGTTCTAGGATATTTGATCATCGATAGCCTTACGCCAATTACCTTGTTTTAACCTTTCCAGTTCGAGAAGAAATTCCAATTCTTATGCATTAAAGCGCGAGTGCACAGGGATTTAACGTAAATTGTACCTACACATTTCACAATTTGTTTTCTTAGTATGAAGAAGTTTATTTCTGTTTGGAGGCCACTGGCTCATGCATAAAAAGCAATGGAGATGGTTTTGTGCATAATAGCACACAATAGTCATTTGTTGTCAGTATATATAGAAGATCGACATCTGAAGTAGACTTCAGGCAATATTTACGTTAATTTTTGACAAACTGACCTAAACCCCACAACCTTTTGTTACAAAGTCCCAATGTATCAAGGATGTGATTTTCCTTATGTACGGAATTTGGGTTACTGGTGTATAAAATTAAAATTATAATTAAAATTAAATGAAATGGTTTGACAGAATCGAACTTGGTTATTTTTTATGAGATTGCGACAAGTCTGCCAAATTTCACATGGTTTTATTTCTACTTGTCTCAGATATGTCCCATGAATATAGACTACATTCTTCCTCGATTGTATTGCAAGGATTATGGTGAATCTCTGAGGCTGAGATTAGGTTGAAATTGCACAGTTACATTAAACAGGGATAAAGGTATTCGCGAAAAGGTGAGTATATCTCGCCCAGTCTGTGACACATACACATTTACATGGAAAGTCAAGTCAATTGTTTCAAAATCCCATGAAGATGGGGCTAACTACCAGTCTTCGTGAGTCTCTTATGTAATATGCCAACAGACAGATAGAATTGGACTGATTGGTTGATTCACGTCATCTTGTTGGGTTCCATAGAGTAACGCTCAAGCTGTCATTCACTGGATTTCCTGGCCAAGACACGTTTAGTCGCAGACCGCCATTATATAGTAACTAACGAACGAGCCAGCAAAATCGATCGTTCGCTTTAAAGAAGATGGGGACACACGGTCCATAACATAAATATAGGACTGAGAGTTGTAAGCCTGATCAAAAGTCTGTTGCATCAAAAGTTTGTTGTATCAAAGGTTTGTTGTAATTAAGGTTTGTATGTCTCGCTTTGAAATGTTCGTATAAACATCACAGCGATTCTACCTCGCATCTTTTAAAATGAAATGTAGAAATATATCCAGGCAACAATACGCACTGCCCTGAAAGTTCAAACAGCCTTCAGCTAAATGTGCTTGACAATGAAACTTCCGCAAATTTTGGCAGTTCATGTTCTTCTTATCTCAGTGATGCAGTCCATGCAAACGGATCGTTTGTATGTGATTTTGGGATGAAAACAGACTTTCCTGAAATGACTTCTTTACATTCAGGTCAGCGTCACCGGTGAATACCGAGTGAAGGTGTGATTTATACAAACTTGCTCCATGTTCTTTTCGAGCAGTCAGTGAATTAATTCACAATCGTTGTCACAGGCATGACAGCTATATCGCAGCTAAAGCCCTCGGACATAAGGAGATTTAATAATTTCGTAACGATTTTCCACAACAAAACTACACTCATGGTCTTTTGTTGAATAATTTATAATTAGAAATGAATTAGTTCATAATCTTTAAATGAAATGTGACTACTAATAGGTGACCTACGTTTGCATTTGAGAGATCACCTCGTGCCTATGAAATAAGTTCTAAATCGACAAGTTTGAAAGAAATACGAGCTAAACATGTAGAAGTTTGAAAGTTTAATACATAACTAACTGGCTCCAAGAGTTGTATGATCCCCAGAGAGTTGAGATTAATAATACGACGTGCCGTTGAGATTCACATTCAGTGATCGAGGGGAAAACAAAAAGCGTTTGAGCAGCTGAACTGGATATCGACGCTATACAGATGTTTGTATAACAATATTACTACAGAATATGTAACGGCTTTCGCGTGCAACGCAAACAAATGACAGTTGAGCTAACGTTACAACCCTGACATTGCGGCCTCCAATCCAACCACGCATGTACACCCTCGCTCTTGGTGTTACTGTAGTCATGTGCATATTGAAAACGTGTTCCAAGTGTAGGTATATCCCAGAACGAAGCCATATCTCATAAACCGACGCACATCTCTATTTGAATGTCAGTCGGTCGCCGTTCAGTCGTCGGGAGTATTTCGAAATACAACTGTCAGTGTTTCTGCCTGGGGATGACCATGTAGACTGACAACAAGGAGAGCTGGTTTGTGGAGTGAGTGGGTGGAACGGAAACAGACTTCAATACGTTATTATTGTATTGTTCCTGAAGGGAAGACATATTGTTAGATTTCAGCAGAACTTTGTCAAAGGACGAAACACGATAAAGGCACGTTTTGGCTCACAGAATACGTATAAATGCATAACAGAACACATTACTTAGGGATGGCTGTGAAAATTGACCAGTATGATAAAGACTGGTTTTGAAGGGTTTCTGGGTACTGTGTAGTCTAGTCTTTAAAGAGTTCGCTCATCACATCAGACCTGGTTGCATAGGGGTTGGTATATATCCAAACAGTCGTGTGTTATATATCACCAAATTGTATAGTATATGCAATAAAGGCAAGAAGTGAGGTCTCGGTGACGATGTGTTTTTCAGTTTTTGAATGACAAATCTTTTGAATCTATACCTTGTAGATCTTTCTTTTTTAATCTGTCTATTGATACAAGATATACCCGGTCAGCAAAGTTGTTTCGAGGTGAGTTCTGCTATTTCCAAAATTTTAGTAAACTGTCATCTCCCAAAAAGAACTCAGATTAAAGAAAAAATAGTTCGTCAGTTGCACATCCAGCTGATATACCTGTGTCAAGATGGAGTTCCTGGTCATGAGTTATTCACTGTAGTTGTGTTATATTTCCCGATAGAGTTGTATACCCCCAAGGGAGTTGAAATTGATAGTGCGATGTGCCGTTGAGACATCCAGCGATCGATGAAGACGAAATACCAGCGCCTTGTGCAAGCACTAGATGCGTGGATATTTGCTCTATATAAATATCCAATAATAATAAAAATAGTAATCACTACATGTGTCATTACATGCAATGATTACACCTCACGTATGCCTTTATGGTGTTATCTGATCCATTTCATCATACTGCATATGTCTCATTCGATATCCCGAAGCTGCATATGATAGCATGAATAATGTTTCCGAGCCAGATATCTCTTTGAAGTACGAAATCAATTTCCTTCTTCAAATACTACGAGTGCTGGCACAACCATGGCCATAATGTTTACAAACTACGTGATTATAAATAACTATCAGTTTGCATGCTATGTGCGATTGCCTCATGCGACCTTGGCATAGTTTTGATGGTTCGACTGAATACTGTTTATCAGAGCTGTGGAATTTGATTTAAACTATACGCGACGTTTTTGGCTTAAGTGTCCTTTTAAATCATATTAGTATTCATATACCCCTCGTTACTAATATATATATTTCTAACACACACACACACACACACACACACACACACACACACACACACACACACACACACACACATATATATATATATATATATGTGTTATATTTCCCGATAGAGTTGTATACCCCCAAGGGAGTTGAAATTGAAGACGAAATACCAGCGCCTTGTGCATATATAAAATATAAATAAATATAAAATATATATAATAAATGGACAGCTGACGCTGTGGACAATATTACGTTCAACCCAAATGGATTGCAATATCGCAATCATACGTGAACCTGATGAAGGAGCAAGTATACACTGCGACTGAAACAATAGAGAAGTTGGTGACACCAATTGTATTATACAATTTGAAAATTCGGCACAAGCCAAATTGAACGATTCTAAGTGATAATAACAGGGGTGGATACAGCTTTATGAGAAAGAGCGGGATCCACCCCACTCTGGATCCACCTATTTTAAACAGGCTTCCACTACCTGCATAATCCACTCCGTGGATGAAATTGTTTGATGTACTGTAGCATATTAGTACCTGCACGGACCGAACTGCCAGCTCACCACAGATCGATCTGAACACATTTTCATTGTAATGTTCATGTCATCTCCACTGCAAATCCCATTGTCTTCTAATCTGACATCTGTATTGGGTCATAATATCTACTCAAATGCTTTGCAACGAGGACAGAGGTGCGCGAGGACAAGTATCAAACAATTCATCACTCTACGTGTCAATATCATTGCAAAGTGAGTATGTCATCTGGCTAACACGCATAACACTAAGCTCAAGGCCAAACTTCAGCAGAAAGTAAAAGGTGCATGTAGCCGGTACTGAACACTCATATGTAGTACACACCGATTTAAAGCTTTTAGCCAATATATGCAAAGAATAACATTTTTAAAAAATCTCACGTGAACACATTTTTTGGTCTTGTATATCTCATCAAAACAAAATTGTATAAGTCTCGTGAATGCATTCCTTACAAGAATATACAAACACATATATCGTTGTTGCGTTGGAAAAATAAGCATTTTAAGTAATACAACATGTTACATATCGTTTAACCCTGGAGGTTACTCGTTGGTGGATGGTGAGTCATCGACCTACGCAAAACTAACACAAGTACTTACATATACCAAAGGAAAAATATATGAACTTTTCCATAACCCTGACATTAGGATGTCCCTGGGCAAATCGTAATAAGACTATTGCGAGACGCATTTCAGATCATTTGCACCAGGGAGTGGTGATTCAAACTGTTGTTCGACTACAATTCCACACACTGGTGCATTGCATCGAATTTGAACGTATTCCTGGTATGTTGCTCAAAGGGGCATTTGCGACCAATCGAATTTGGCACTTACGCCCAGTCTTGCATATCGGTCCAGATAGAGCAATTTCCTGGGCTGGAACGTTGTTAAATTTACGTGTTGGGCAAACTCAATAGTCGCTTGAGATGGGATCTGTGGTCATGTCTCCCTTGGACATGTTCTGCTGGTATGTCAGGACAGAAATTTGGTGGTAAAAGACAGAGAGCCAGTTAACAATCGGCTTACTCTTCTGTGCTTTCTCCCATTGATCTCTTTGTTGTTGTTCATAAACACAACAATTTCATCCGGGTCAAAAAGCGATTTTATGAGGAATTTTACAGAGGAAGGTCAAAGCTATGTCCCTAAAAAGAAACAAAAACAGAAAGTACCCAACCATCAAAGAAACAGCGAAACAAAGACCCATCCTTGACCTGATTACTTGATTGTGTGTTCACAAGTATTGGGCTGACTGCCGTGTTCGATTTCAAATAGCTAAGTGATGCATTTTTTTTGTTATAATACGAGACCTATTTTTGAATTATTTATGACCATGAAACGCAATTAAAATCATGATATATTTATGATAAATCTGAAAATGGCATGACGACTAGTGTCTCACAAATGGATGATGAACTGGAATAGCAGTGATGAGTGTGTACGATTTTAGCAGCATTCAAGCAATATCACGACTGGGAAACCAGAAATTAGCTTCAACTATTCGGTTTTCTCCGTGAGAATCGAACGCTGTAACCCGCAGACAACCAAACCGCCTCTCTGGACTAAGATTTACATTTACATCAAGAATTGGACAGTGGGACAGCTAAGTGATTCAAAGTATTTGGCAAATACATGTAGGTTTCGATTATCTGCGTAACGGGATGGCAATTACCCTCTGTTAATGACCACAACCAACGCTGAGGTTAATAGATCGCGTTGTCTGGCTTCGTGAGGGTGCTGACAGGTGTCACCTTACCCCGACAGTTGTGGAAAGTTGCTTGTAATATTAATCAGAGGGTTTCTCTACTGAGAGAAATCGTGAAGATCGGTGTTAGAACTGGGCTGCAGTAACGCTTGCTCGTCTTAAAGAGACGACTAACGGGATTGGAAGGTCAGGCTCGCTGACTTGGTCGACACATGAAATCGTATCCTAATTGCGAGAACCTGATCTGATCCTGTTAGTCACCTTTTACGACAAACACGAGTTGCTGAAGTCCAGTTCTATAACGGATCTTCAGGGCTCCATCACTGACTGTAGTCATGTGATTTTCAGGGCTGTTCCATCCTTTCCGATCTGTGGAATCTTTTAATTAGATCATCGCAACACTTGTTATTTTCTGACGGTGATGTTTCACATCCCATCTCCAGTCAGACCCTGGTATAGTTTGAGGGCGGTGGGATAGTCTGGTGGTTAACCCTTTAGGCGCCAGAGGGACACATATGTCCTTCCTCTTCAACCCACACTTTGAAGTCCTGTAAAATAATAACGATATCACGCGCACAAATAAACCTTTGTGGGAAATTTCGTTTTTCATAATACCATCCAACGCTAAAGTGCTTAAAATCTCCTTTCAAAATAGGCATCATTGTAAATATCGCCATTTTTGATACATTACAAAATCGCGATTCACAGCGTTATTTGCTGTAGTTTTTATATGTGAAAATCGGATAATTACTGCGTGTATTGAATTTCAAAACTAACATATATACACTTACACCAACGTCGAAGTGCGTTTTCCGCCTTATTGGAGATTGTTAACAAAATCATGTTTCGCGAAGGCCGGTGTACTATAGTTTATGTGATGTATAATATCCGACACAATGGGGCTAATATTGCAGTTTCATATGAACAGGTCAATAAACAGCGATTTAATTCAACTTTATATGTAAAACTGATATGATATGGGAAATGATTTATACATTTTATTTATAGGCACACATATTTAAAGGAATTATCTTGTGCGTTTATAGACAAAGCAATTGTGAATATTGGTTGGCCGTGTGAGCGTTTGTCCGAAACGTTTTATGATTCATTATCTTTGTTTTCGATAGTATAATCAATTCAAATTCGATTAAAACATATTGTGATGACAGGATAACAAACACCTAAGCAATATTTATACAAAACCTCTTTGAAAGTTTATAAACCTGGTCATGTCTTCATTTAGACAAACCTTGCATTCATACTCTAATGACTCCAAACAAAAATCCGATCTTTTGGCACATTCCATTGCACTCATATAGAGAGAAAAAGTTACATAATCATAGAAAAATAACAAAGAAAATATATATCCTGAATGAATGTTCAGGCGCTGTGAAATATAATGTTTCATTTTACGTTACATAGATGCCAAAAACGTGCACGTATTGCTCACAATAACAAACGCAGTAAAACCGTCTAAATGTTGATTTATTCAGGGCACTGTTTTCATGGTAAAACCATTCATTTTATGTTTTATGTTTAATCTACCAACATGTAACAGGCCCAATTTAAAAATATAAATGATAAAATTATATTCTGAATCACTGAGTTCTTCGTATATTTTTAACGCTACAGGAGCGGTGGTGTAGCCTAGTGGTAAAAGCGTTGGCTTGTCGCGCCGAGGACCCAGGTTCGATTCCCCACATGGGTACAATGTGTGTTGTTGCTGGAATATTGCTATAGACGGCGTGAAATCATACTCACTCACTTTTAAAGCAACACTCAACAATAGTGTAAAGAATTGAGTCTGCGCCACAAAATGACTGGTACCATGGCTTGCCGACACACCGAGTTTATCATCACACATTGGTGTGACCAGCATAGATCGCTCGAGGCTGTGTCCACAATGTTTTATTTCATACGTCATGGATGAGCAGGTGAATTATTTATGTACTTTCGGGATTGTCATTCCTTTAGAAGTTTCATTTCGAACAAGCAGTATGCAGTTGTAAGGAATACTGAAGTGTAAAAGTTTGATTAGATGCTGATGTGGAAGGACCATATCAGTGTAACTGGAGGGTCCGGGAAATCATTGGGCCACAAACACACAAACAACGACAAAAGAAATCACTCTCTGACTGAAAATCGTAAAATATTTATCACATTCGATGTTTAGATTCCCAGTTAAAATGATGAAAAAAGACTAACTAGTAAGACTAACTACATGGAAGCAAAATTCAATTCCATGTGACGTGAAGACGAAAAATGGATTTTAGACAGATGTCACGTCATTAAAAGAGGTTAATGTCTTCGGATTTTTGCTGTTAGCATTAGCATGATATATAAAATTATAATTATATATACTATGTAGAATATGTACGTGATCGTTACATACTGAACATCGTTAGGGATTCAGTGTTTGGGGGTATTGAGAATATATTAGGATATAATACTTTGTTGCCGCCGGGATGACACCTCGAATCAATGTTCAGACAAGAACTTCAAGATAAAGTCATCATACTCCCTGTGTTTGTATACTACACATGATGAATCTATCAAGTAGTTGTGTCTATGTCAAATGTATGGCGAGTGAGTGAGCTGAGTTTTACGCCGCACTCAGGAATATTCCAGCTATATGGAGGAGGTCTGTAAACAATCGAGTCTGGACCAGACAATCCACTGATCAACAATATGAGCATCGATCTGCGCAATTGGGAACCTATGACATGTCAACCAAGTCAGCGAGCCTGACCACCCGATCCCGCTAGTTGCCTCTTACGACAAGTATAGTAGCCTTTTATGGCAAGCATAGGCTGCTGAAGGCCTCTTCTACCCCGGACCTTCTAGGTTGCAAATGTATGGTTTGGCGTGCCTCAGTAATGTTGAGTCGAACTGTTGATTTATGTCATTAGGTTGTTGGATATCCCAAAGTAGAATACTGAAACGTTTTTACGTTCTGCTCCGAAAAAGAGCACTACCATCAATTTCAAAGTGAAAGTTGTTGACCGATGTACTCTGTCAATCGAAATTGGCGCACGCGTCAACCCGTAGAATAGGCCTTCAGCAACCCATGCTTGCCATAAAAGGCGACTATACTTGTCGAAGGAGGCGACTAACGGGATCAGATGGTCAGACTAGCTGACTTGGTTGACACATGTCACCGGTTCCCAATTGTGCAGATCGATGCTCATGTTGTTGATCACTGGATTGTCTGGTCCAGACTCAATTATTTACAGACCGCCGCCGTATAGCTGGAATATTGCTGTGTGCGATAACTAAACTCACTCACTCACCGTACTCCATATGGATCGAGACGAAAACTCTGCGATAAGAATAGTGACTTTCTGAAGTACTGGACGGAATTAAATAAAATTGTATTTCTTAACAAAGAGAACATCATTTGTTTTTAATTTTTGTTTGCAACATAATTTTTGGGGAAGTACAATGGTACATTTTAGGAGTAATACAGAAATTAAAACTGTCATTTTAATCCATACACTGGAAATGATAGCAAGATATGGTTTGAGAATCTTGCGTACCTAGTAAACATAGGTAATAAATTAACTAATAATTAGTTATTATCTAATCAGTTGGACATAATTATACCTAAATGACTGTGGTGTTAATGCATAACTTAGATTGTTAGGTTCATGTCGTTTTAAAGCAGAGCTAGGCATACAGACACTAGACATATCCTAGCAGAGCAATCACTTGGTACCAACTGTACGTTTCTTAGCTCCTTTAAGAAATATTTGTTTTCTAAATAATATATTTACTAAGAAGATTTTCTGAAAGTAATTACTCGTATCGTCACTCATAGTAAAGGTATGAAAGACAGCATCAAAGACACCCCAAACAAATGGCACCTTTTGGCCACACCCTGGTCAGGTATTATTCAGTCTTGGAACAAAATTCATGTAATTGGAATAAACACTGAAACATATATTTAACCCGGATTGATGCAATACTTCTTCGAAATCATCAGCAATTGAGGAGGTTACCAATATTTTATGACTGAGCCGATGCGGTGTTTATTAAGATGTTGGTTTAGGACAAATTGTTCAAGGTTTGTTGATTGTTTGGAAAATTACCCTCATATTAAACTACACACTGGTTTGCAGACATTTTCATGTGTGTCTCCTACTGTTATGACCTTTAGCACATTTTGAAACACCTTAAATATATTTTTGATGACACTAGTAAGTATCTCAGAAATGGAAATAGATCAGAATTACTGTTATGTCCTTTACGAATATGATCTCAGATATAATAAAACAAAGATTAAGATTATTGTTTAAGAAGCAATAATGTCAATATCTAACTTTACGGACAAAATGATTTGAACTCAGGATATATTCTTTGCACATGTGGTTCTGTTAACGGTTTTAATAACATTATGATGGGCAGTTTAGTAGAAAAAATACCCAAAACTCAAACATCATAAGTTTGTTACACGTCTCTTTCTAGTATCTTAGACGGAATTGCCAGATAGATTAATTATTTCAAGAGAAAGTACTCTTCCTACACTCAGCACCTGGTCGAGACGATTCTTCATCGGACATGTAACTCATTTTCACTTGCCAAGTACAGTCTGTCAGCTATAATATATTTAAAAAAAATACTAAAATAAGTGTAACTTTCCTAATTAAATATCGTTCGCAAACGACGGATAGCAATACCGCAAGCAGATTTTCATCAGCACCGTTCTCAGTAATGTACGTTGCGCCGGCGGTGACGTCATTGTTATTAATCAGTCCTAACGTCAAAAACGAAGTGGGCGGGGCTTGTCGGCCCGGCCTTGATCGGTCTATTTACACTTTCATGTAAAATAAGTTGAGTAGACTTAGGCAAGAGGTTGAAAACCTGAGAACTACTGGGTTTATTAGTTTGCTGTTTAACGCCGCACCCAATCGAGTCTGAAGCAGGCAGTGATCAACATCGTGGGCAATTTTCGCATAGTGAACACGATGATATGAGTCAATCAAGTCAGCACACCCGACCATCCGATCCTGTTAGACGCCTCTTATAACAAGTATTGGATGCTGAAGGCCAATTCTTAATCATAGCCATTTACAACCACTTTTAGTTTTTAAGCTTCTGCAGTCATTTAAGAGAAGGACGCCAATTTATCTGGAAATTTACTCCAATAGAGTGCTTCTGTGTTGCAACCAAATGATGAGTCTATCTCTCCCTCTCACATTAATAACATTTCTCTCTCTCCCTCTCTCTTTCTCTCTCCTTCTCCCTCCCTCCCTCCGTCTCTCTCCCCTCTCTGCCTCCTTCTCTCACATTAATAATATATCTCTCTCCCTTTATCTCTCCCTCTTTCTCTCTCCCTCTCCCCCTCTCTCTCCCTCTCCCCCTCTCTCTCCCTCTCTCTCAATCTTAAATAACAAGAATGAGAGAGTGAGTATAGTTTCATGGTTTTTTACCGCTTTCCAGCATTATCACGAGGGTGGAGACCACAAGTGAGCTTCACATATTGTACCCATGTGGGGAATATAACTCTAGTCTGGTCTTCGATGTGACCAGCGAAAGCTTCAACCACTGGTCTACACCACCTCCACTTTAACAGCAAGAGGGCATGGCCTCATTGTATTCTGTCCTGGTTAATTGTGTGCATCTGCATCAATTGAACAAGGAAATCGTGAGCTCCGTTGAGGTGAAGAAATATTGAATGAGGAACATTAACTTGGTCGCCACAAAACATCCTGGCAGATTTATTACCAAACAATAGCATCGTCTCACTGAGCACGTTACCAGTGTCGTTACGTGGAACCATGACGCCCACGATACCGCAGCAAACGATTAAAACTGGATTATCTCTCAGTTAAAAAATTTAATGATGCATTCTAAAGGTCATTTATATTGATGAGTGATCCATGTAGAAGAAGAATAAATGGACATAACCCTATAACATATCAATTCTTGATGCTGGTTTCCAAACTTGATCCGCGCATTAATCCCTAAATGGTGTATGTAAAATGTCATCCTTGAATCTTGAGCAGTTTCGCACAGATTTTTCCTTCCGGGGATAGGGTGCACAGTGTCAAACGATGATTCAAGCCTTATTCTTCAATGATTAAGAGTGTAGCGTGAAGAATGACATTCTTAAATGCTGAGCCTTTTTGAGGAAAGTTTCCCACTGTGTGGGCTGAACGTACCATGTCAGAACGGAGATGGAAAAAACAAAGTAAAATTAAATATTTAAAACCAACTTACGATGATGTTTTTAGAACTTTGTGAGTATAGTTTTAAACCGCTTTTAGCGATATTCGCTTTGGCTACTAGGCTATCCCTAGCATTATATATCATGATATGCTCCACTGGTTAGAAGGAAGATCACTGAGACCAACCATCACAGCATTCTCTACAAAAACTGAATGATAAGAGGACGAATGACTTCGAGTTTCTAAAAGCCCGTCAAACAATATTCCTCTACGATCTGCCTTTGATGTTGCCACCTGTGAAGGTCACGGGGTACAATAGGCCTTCAGCAACCCATGCTTGCCCATGCTTGTCGTAAGAGGTGACTAACGGGATCGGGTGGTCAGGCTTGCTGACTTGGTTGACACATGTCATCGGTTCCCAATTGCGCAGATCGATGCTCATATTGTTGATCACTGGATTGTCTGGTCAAGACTCGATTATTTACAGACCGCCGCCATATAGCCGGCATATTGCTGAGTGCGGCGTAAAACTAAAATCACCCACTCACTCATCTGATGTTGCCATTCCCAACCGTTTAGGTCACATCAAACATCTTTTACCAAGAGCATCCTGTGACTCTTGCCCTGAAGTAGTCTAATGAAGGTTACGACATTCAAGCCCTCAGTGTCTGAAAGGTTCATAGCAGAGAAGTGGGGGATATCTTTGTTCACAGTGGACAAAATGATGTTTGATGCTATTATGTAGTTTGACTCATTATGATAATACATATATTCCGTATTTTTGAACAACCGACTAGCAACTGCATGTGTCGAAATCTGTAGATAAATACTCGGGATGTCAAATTCTTAAACATTTTTATACTGGTCCAAAGTGCAGGTGTAAGATAAAGTACATTCAGGCCACACAAACAGAGTGTTACAGAGGTGTTGGAGAAATCCCTGACGATTTATCGGTCTAACTGCTGATTGTTAATGGACATACGTCTAAATACTATCCTTAACTACAAACATACATAAAACAATATCTGCAGGCATGTTAATAAGAATGGCAAAAATAATTTACTTCAAGTTTTCATCACTTGTAGAATATTCATCGTGACCCATGGCGCTACTGAACCTTTCGAGCTGCCTGGCTTTGTGGATCATGAACCTTGATATTAAACATCAGTACGCCGAAAGAAATGTCAAAGGGCTATATGAATGTGGTAATAGGATGAAGAATTTCTAGCACCGTATGTTCCCAGATTTAAGCAAAAGCATCACAGTCTGTTAGCATTTCAAAACAAGAAGTTATATGCATGTCTTGCCCAAGATGTAGCACTGCAAAACTCATGAAATGCCATTAAATATATTATAAAAAGTGAACATGCTGTAGCATAGGGACTTATTAGCAGCTGCATATTGACAAGCATTACATTCCGTAAACGCCTCTGAATATATACCATCAAATATCAGGTATGACTTACCCAGACATCCAAGGATGGTGGATAATAAAGGGCTTTGATGTATCACAGAAACTAAACGTCACAGTGTGTGTTATGTATGGAAGCAACATCGTGATTTATAAAAACGGAAAGATGGTCATTTTTAGAACTTGCGGGGTGGTTTAGCTACTTTACACTGTTTCATAACCAGTCCGCTATATAATCCTTCATGTGACCCTCGGCTGTCAGCGAGATGTAGCTGATCGTTAACTCGGGTCATTAGATGGGAAAGCGATCAAAATAATCATGACTGACTACCTTCGGTTATTCTACCTTCTGTTTTGGACTACTGATATATCATCATTGCTGTGGGCGGCGAGCGTCGTAGTAGTAGAAAGTGAAGTTAACGTTGGGATTACGCTTGCAAATTGACCATCAGGAGATCGTCAGATGCCTCAAGACGGATGTTATTGTAAAAGAATCTCTGTAAGGACGCATAGACATACGATCCAGTGTCCTCCCACGTAAACTTGACATTGACCTTTAATGGACTGAATCAACAGTCTGTCATTGCCTTATAAGTCCGCCTTCGCGTCACGAGATGGCCTCTGACATACTGAGTAGGTCAGGATGGCTAGGAGAAGTATCTTGATACCTCGATATTTTGACTTTAACCTTATTATTTTCTCATTAGGAACCCACGATTCCGGTTCAAAGTCTGACAGCAGCATTGCAGTCGTGATCGCTTGTGACCTGTATCGTTTTGGGAATTAAACCCACATTCATCTGTGATAGTACTGTAACAGTTGCCACAATGCAAATCGGCTCTGAGCCAAACTCTCCCACTCGTTCACTTTAATTATTATTATCGTTATTAAACTGATCAATACAATATATATTCAGCTAAAAGGTTTTGGGATATGCTTCGCCACTTCCGTAAGTAGGGAAGCATAGGTTCTAGCAATATCCCATCAATATCAATGCTGGGCTTCATGGGCTTCATACATTGTACCCATGTGGGAAATCGAACCCAGGTCTTCGGCATAACGAGAAAAAACTATAACCACTAGGCTACTCCACCGCCCTCCCTCACTGAAGCTCGCCAATAGGTCAGGGCGCTTGTACTCGCTGTCAGTATATGATACCATTTCCCGAACTCACTTTGAAACATGGCCTGTAACACCAGCTTGTTAAAATGCGAATCGTTAGTAGTTTTTGAGAAAATGTTCCAGGTTTTATGCACTTTGAACCAAGTTGAAAAGCATGGAGCGAGAGCGTTAAGACTGTAAATGTATCTTTCAGAGCACAATTTTCTTGTTGGACTAATAACATCAGTGAGCAAAATATGACTTCTCAACGTTCAGTAGTTTTTGCGAAAACGCATTTTCCCCACTGAGAAGTCGACGGAAATACGGAAGATAATAATCCCACTAAATCCTTCATCGACTTCTCATCTCTGACTTGATTCTCAGATTCTGATTGTCATGGAAACCAAACTTTAACTGAAATGGTAGACAATGTAGCATTTTCGAAAACGTTTTAGCATTGTTGTGTTCTTGGTCTCAAAAGGGTCTATTAAGGTATGCTGTCGGTCCTATAGTCTATAATTATTCCTCTGAAGCGCTTGCTAAAATACGAGCACTTCAAGGTTCTGGACAAGGTATCTGCACAGGCGTTTTACAAATATTGAACGGAAATCTGTATTGGTGATCTCTTTTTAAATGTTAACAGTAAACGGTTGTTTTCAAATGGCAAAGGGGAAAACTTGATTTTGGGAAAGTAATTTATAATCACGATTACACGCGTGTGTACAGACAGTACTGTGTTTGTTACTTTGTTGGGTTCATATGATATTCCAGCAGTACCACGGCTTGGTACACCAGAAATGGGTTCACACATTGTATCCATGTGGGATTCGAACCTGGATCTTTGGCGTGACGAACCAACCCTTTAACCACTAGGCTATCCCGCAGCCCTCTTATGAATTAGAACATATTGTAATTTAGTTTCGGGCAAATTTCCCAAAGAATTCCCCATCCAATTGGTACTCACCGGATTTAACTATCAGTTGTCCTTTTGGGTTATGTAAATTGATGTTTCCTAAAAGGAAATCTCAGAATTATTACTTGGAACGATGATGAATACGACCTTATCACATTACATCTTGGAGTTAACTCTTCTAACATTCTGTCAACCAAACCAATGTATGAATTCAGTCAAAATAAATGGCTATTTTATTGATTTATCTGTTATTGGTTATGTGCTAGATACGTGCCAGTTATACAGACATATCACTAACTTGGATTCATTCTTCACAAAAAATGAATTAACGGAACCAGGTGCATATATTTATCCCGAGACGTATGACAACTTCACACAAAAAATGTTGAATTAACTGAACCAGGTGGATGTTTTGTCCCCGAGACGTATGACAACGTCTCACAAAAAAATGTTGAATGAACTGAACCAGGCTGATATATTGTTCATGAGACGTATGACAACTTCACACAAAAACTGTTGAATGAACTGAACCAGGTAGATATATTGTTCCCGAGACGTATGCCAACTTCATACAAAAACTGTTGAATGAACAGAACCAGGTGGATGTATTGGTCCCGAGACGTATGACAACTTCACACACAAAAACTGTTGAATGAACTGAACCAGGTTGACATTATTCCCTGAGACGTATGAGTAACGAGCATTTCACAGAACATTGTTGAATAAACATAACAGAAACTGTTCGAATCAAGTAAGCCATCCACTCCCGAGAATGCGATGAAATGAAGTCAATGTCTTTTTAGTGAAGTCAATGTCTTTTCAAAGACATTTCAAGGTTTATTTACAAAATGATCAATAAAATTGGACTACATTTCTTCTTTAGAATACATCTCCATGCAGTATTTCTTTATGACACGAAAAATTGTTTCCTGTTTCGATAATAATTTACTGATGCTGAATTCGATCCTTACTTTACTCCTAAAACATACTGCCCGAAACTATTTGAAGACCTATCATGACAAACATTTCAAATATGGTGGACTTCTCCATTGATAGCATCTGTGTAAAATGTAAGGGTACACGTATAAACAGGCAGACCAATAATATTATATGGATACATTTCTTTATGAATATGAATCAGAATTTCTGCTCAGATTGGCGAAGTCACAACAATGCAGTTAGATCACGAACCGTCAGATATATCGATGATCTGATATTCAATAGCGATCAAACGGCCAATTACAGCTAACTGATTTACGCACATGCACTTACAATAAAGGAAGCAAATGAGCCTGATTCATGTGTTCCATATTTAGATCTATGCATGAAGGTAGATTCAGAGTGACAAAAAGGTCTCCTTGACACTTCATGTTAAAAAAATGATGATTTCAACTTTTCAAGAGTCAAATTTCCTGTTATGTCGAGCGATGTTCCAACAGCTGCAGGTTCTGGTGTTAACATTTGAGGTGCAGTCAGGCATGCTCCTCTCCCCAAGATTACAAACAGCGCCTTGAGACTCGTGCTCGTTAGTTGTTTGATCAAGGTTACAACATTTAGGGCCTCAGAAAAGTTTTCAAACAGTCTTATGATAGCCATCTTCGGTGAGATGAATTATGTCTGATGTAATTCCTTAGTTTGACTTGAACCTTACGTTGTCGAGCTTTTTTCAGACCAGTTGACTAGCCTTTGCAAGTGTTAATGACGTGCGTTACTGGTGGAGCAGGATAAGCCCATTTTTAAGCGAACACCTGACATCGTGATAATTAAACAGTGAGTTAAAATTTTCAAGTAACTTTGGCAATATTTCAGCCATATCGTGACTAAAACAATATGTAGATTAACAATTATGAAAGATAGATTAAACAACCCTGTCAACGGTAAATTAACTAGAATATTACAGATATACATGTGATACTTGTAATTAAGTTTAAAACACTTTACCTATAAGGGACAACACATTCAGAAAATAGGCTATAGATCGCCAACAACTGAAGGTAGATCACCATACTAGGGACCATGGGGACTTACAGTACCTTTGCTACCTGCATGGACCATGGATGGATTTACACCATCCCTTCAGCTGCTAGCAATTTAGACACATCTAGCCAAAGATTGAAAATACACACATGCTACGATTAAAACCAGTGGAAAGTTTTAAAGTACTGTCAATGTTTTGGGACTTACGCATCATATGAAACAGTGATCCATACACACAATGTCATACTTTTTCATCGAATCTCATGATATTTATCACTGCTTAGTCTGGTCCAGACTCGATTATTTACAGACTACGGCTTTCATATTGCCGAGAGCGGCGTTAAACATGCAAACATGTTCTCATATTAAAGTCGGAATTGTGCAATCCACTATGTTTTTAGCATTGATTCATTATGAGCGTAAAGAGGGTTTGTCGCTTCAGTGTACCTAAAATCCCAGCTTTTTGTCATTCCCGAGAGACGAAATGGGCTTCGGATCAAATGGCAAACATTGTCTTGACTTGATGGTAGAAAGTGTATTTAAGACTTATGTCTCTTTTATGATATTGGGCTTTACAGTGCATGAGTTGAAACTAATCTGAAAATATGCTGCTTGTTGTTGCTTGGCTTGTGATTAAAATAAATTGTTTGTGCAAACAATGCTCTTCAATGAAGCATGGATAACGTGATCGTTCATTAGGTATATTTCTACTTTGTATTTCCATTTAACCAGAGAAAATAGAAATATCAGACACGTTTGTGTCCATTATTTTTTTACATAGTTTAGGCTTGACATTTACACAAGTTAGTAACCCAAGCAAGGACGTGCTGTGTTTGGCTACATATGGCATCGGACTGGAAATGTTCTTTTGCATTTAAAAAATTATATTTTTCATTATTTTGGTTTCTTTAAGTGGGAGTATCCTTTGTGGAATATCGTTTTTTATCGTTTTTTTTCAAGTGATGTACATTTTTGCTATATCTTTGAAGGAGATATACGAATGGCACACATATAAAAAGTAAATGTTATTATTAGAAACGGGATAACTCTTCGACAAGTTGGTAATAGGACGAAATCAGTAAAATATATTCCAGATCGATATTTCACAAATTCCGGTAATCATGACGATCATTAAGTCCTGATACTTCAAGTTACTAGGCCCAAATAATGTAATCTTCTGTAATCCCTGGACTCAGCAAATTTATTTCTGTTTTTATTTTCTCGGGTGATGGATGACGGCATGCATTGTAAAGATAAGTGCTGGGTCGTTTTGGTTAACATTACGCATTTAAACTTAGGACAACGGTTTTTCGTCTAGCCTTCAGGCACATCGTGTGCTTCCGCGAGTCATCCATCACTTGTGGACATTTTTAAGCCACATGGATAATAGTCAGCGGCTGCAGCTCTCGACAAATCGTTCTATCCATTTTATGTTCCATTTTAAATGAAAGATTGAAAGTCATATTTCGAACCTTGAAAAACACACCGGGATATAATCATTGCTCTTGTGAATGAAAACAAAGAATCAGACCAGCATATCAGTGAAGACGTGATGTTATCATTCGAGATCAGGCCGTATTCACCATATTCGCCCAACTTTATCTCTGTGCAGAACCACAAGACCTAAGTAACCATTGTAGTGAAAGATGAAAGGGACCCTCCAGCATTTGTTATTTGATGGTATTGCGTCTCTATTTTGTTGCATCTATGTTTCAATGTGAGCGAACATTTGCTTTCAAAATAATTTACAAAGTAGGTCTGCATGATATAAGTATTTATTACACAGATCGACTTCTTAAAATAGAAACGACAAAACCCTAACCACACCCATTAGAAATTTCTGCTGAAAGTCCAATGGACTGTATAATTCTGAGTGAGTGAGTTTAGTTTTACGCCGCACTCAGCATTATTCCAGCTTGAATGTCGTAACCTTCATTAAACTACTTCAGGCTAAGAGTCATAGGATGCTATTGGTGAGAGATGTTTGACGTGACCTAACCGGTTGGGAATGGCAACATCAAATGAATGAGTAAGTGAGTTTAGTTTTACGCCGCACTCAGCAATATGCCGACTATATGGCGGCGGTCTGTAAATAATCGAGTCTGGACCAGACAATCAACAACATGAGCATCGATCTGCACAATTGGGAACCGATGACATGTGCCAACCAAGTCCGCGAGCCTGACCACCCGATCCCGTTAGTCGCCTCTTACGACAAGCATAGTCACCTTTTATGGCAAGCATGGGTTGCTGAAGGCCTATTGCACCCCGTGACCTTCACGGGTCCTGTACAATTCTGACTATATCATGAGTGTGTATGTTTGACACCAGCAGGGGACTAGACAATCCGATCTTTCACGACGATGGCTTAGAATGTTTTTTAATCATCATCAAAGGTGATAATATCAGGCATCGCTGAAAGTTCAGCGTATCTTGCCCCGATGGTGACACCCGTCATAAACACATGCAAAGGCTAGTTCTTTCAGGTATTCTAAAAACTAACGTTCACTAACATGACAACACGGGAAAATAAATATTGTAAATGCAAATAAATATATGTTTGCATTTGTAAGAAATCGTCTCTTGTGTGGGATATTACAGGTCCCTGAACACAATCAATGCTTGTAGCAACAGTCAACTAAAAGGATGAGGTGGTCTGCCTTGCTGATGGGATTGACAGCTTATCATCGTGAGAGTATTAAATATGATTATGTGATTCATCGCTTTGTGACATTTAGAAGCTGTCACACAAAGTGATACACAATTCTTTATTGACATACGCATGATTTGATTGTACTGTGAAGAAAATTCCCAAGGTCTTATTAAATAATGTTCAAACTGGCCACAGACCAAATATGACAGCTGAGAAACTCAACGCTGTTGATGCAGTGTTCCATCCACCGATATGTTTACAATTACGGTTATGAACTTGTCATTTGCTTTTTTTGCCTGTCACATTTTGCTACCTTGCCAATATAAAGATATTCATCTGTGGAATACACGTAACTGTTTATAATCTGAAGTAAGATGAAACAAACAACACATTTCCGTCGAGAAGACGAATAGGTGTCCCAGGAAGGAACATTTGTATTATCAGTGTCAGTACTACAGCTGAAGCAGAGAGATGCAATAATACAAACTCTCCTCCTCTACCAGCCACCCGCGAAGGTCCGGGTTAGACTATTGGTCTTCAGTAACCCATGCTGACTTAGTTACCACGTCATCTACTCCTAATTGCGCATATTGATGCTCATACTGTTGGTCACTGGATTGTTTGGTCCAGACTCAGTTATTTACAGATAGCTGGAATAGTGCCGATGGCGGTGTAACACTCAACTCATTTACACAATCCTGTATCTGCACAACAACGCACAATTACTGTCAGAGTACTGCTTGACTCTAAAATCTAACAACATATGTCATATTTGAGGTTTCACTTTCTCAGTAAAGAACAAATTCTAGTACTAGGTTGAGTCCCATCTGGGATTCGAACCCGCATATCCATTGTGAATATACAACATTTCCTGCACATGTTATATTGAAATATTAAGGCAAATAAACTATAAGTGTCAAGAGTGAAAGTGTGGAAATAGGAAGAGAGATGTGCATGGGGGTGAAAGTAAATGACAATAGAGAGAAGATGTTTGGGAGAGAGCGTGTCGGTGGCTGCGTGTTTACGCTGTAAGTGTCGGCATCAATGTTGACCATTTGTTTTGTAGTGTGCTGTTGGCAGGTATTAATAAACATATTTTTCAAGGTTATAAATTTGCTTGATGCTTTTTACCAAACCGTGGAAATTAATTTATTTCTTTATTTTTACACAACCACACATTTACAAACAAATACACACACACGTACCCACGCATACGCACACGAGACTGATAAACCCATGTTTATAGAACAGTGGAAATCATAATTAACTATACTATTAGACATACTGTGCTCAGTTTCACAGAAACGGGTTTCACGCTTTGATAAGAGACAGTGATTTAGTGTGATATTTGCTGAACCCACCTCTTTTGTTTACCTTGGTGTCCAGTACATAATCGGAATGGACATGTTAGATTTTAGATTACACGATGCCATTTAGAAAGTGGTCAGATGCAACATATGTCATATTTGGGATTTCACTTTCTCAGTAAAGTACAAATTCTAGTACTTTTTTGTTTGAGTCCCATCCAGTCAGCCGCCTAACTGGCTCAGCCACCTCGTCTTCCACAGTCGATTGGCGTTGCATAGCCTAAAGGTTAAGGCGTTCGCTTGAGACCCGGGTTCGAATCTCACATAGGTACAATGTGTGAGGCCAATATCCGGTGTCTCTCGCCGTGGTACATGCATATGTTTTGCTGTAATATTGCTAAAAGCGGCGTAAAACCATAGTCACTCTCTGACTCACTTGTCGCCAATACCCGAAAAGACCAAAATGTTGTCTTCTCAAAACAATTTGCATGGTGTAAAGTCACTATGATTTGCTTTTGCCAATCTGAGCAGAAAGTCTGAATCACATGCACAAAAAATACTGTCAGCCAACAGGGGATCAGACTGTTCTAAAAGAGCACGTCCACCATTTCACCTATCACAGTAATTCTCCAGATGACATTTACTTTCATCTTTTGAAAATTTAGAAGAAAGAAGAGACACTCATCCTAAAAAGACATAGTCCGTGTTAACTCCATAATTAGCAAACATGTCGGACTGTACTCTTCAAATCAACTGACCTCAGAAAAACAAGCACATTGTCCCTTTGATCTCAATATTAAACACTTGCAAAGACAAAATACACAACATCAATCAATAAAGCAATTAGATCTTCCAACTGTAAATATAAGCCGGTGTATTTTTATGAGTTAACACTTAACTGGTATACTTTGTTGTTCCTAATTTCCCTCAAAATGAATCAATCATAAAATGGAATTTAGAGTCTCCATCCCAATCAATATCGTGCATGGTGACAGGGGTAGACGGGTTGAGAGTATGATAGTTCTTCTTTCTTTGTTCTGGAGTCCCCAGGGTTGCTCGAATACTTGTCAAAACGTCATACAACTGGAATATTGATGTTTGTGGCCAACCGACCAACCAACCGAGGGAAGACAACATGGCAAGAAACTGACTTATTTTGTAATTATAATAATCAAGGACATATTCCGTTGAGCAAGTACAAGTGTTCCTGCAGCGTCAAAGACGAGTTCGGGCATCAGGAATGAACAAAAGGTGTCGACTTCAGTCCCACGTGTTGACCCTTCCCAGTGACGTTGACTTCCTGTGACACCAGCTGGTGCTGCTTTGTGCCCTGGGGATAACAATTATCGTCTGACAGGTAGCTTGGCTCTATACCCAGCAGGCAGTAGCAAATTTCGGACCGGTTGTTTTCACAAATGACAATGGCTAATAATGGCTATAATGATAATGGCTAATTATAAAGTGTCTACTTCTACGCACTTGTGCATGTTCAAAGCGCTAACGCAAGATTACCCCGGCGCTAGCTGGTTAACAGTGATAGCCCACGGAGTACCCATTCAGTGCTGGGTGAACAAAGGCCATTTTGAAGAAACACATTAGCACGTGTGTCACGTGTGCTTCGCAAGACTGAAGTCCTTGAAATTCTCAGGAGTGTAAATGCCAAACACAGTCACACATCCCAGGAATGTCTGCGACCAACGTTGCAAGCCACTTGGTTTTTAACATGCCATGTGCACTTATCTTGTAATTCTAAGAAGGGCTGCGACCTCCACAGAATTTGCCTCTCGTGGTCGACATCAACGCTGACTGTCCTTAAAGTCATTTGCTGATAGTCGATGGAAGACGAACAAAATGTCTTGCAACAGCCTTCACTGACATTTCACATAGCAATAACTTGCATCTTAATTTGAGACGTCCCTAAATTTGCTCACCAGCAACGAAATCAATTGATTTTCCAAGTTATTGAACTGTACAGTTGACTGAAACTTCATATTTTCTGCCGGGTGAACGTATTGCATGTTATGCTCACCCTTGATAGTGACAGTGGCATACCTAAACTCAAAGTATTTAAAAATCTCACAAACAAACAGAATTATGATATAATATGAATACCACATTTTTTATTTTAAATTGTGTTGCGTTACTTTTTTATCCTTATCTATATATTTGAAGTCACTCCCAGCTTTTCATTTGATTGAGCCCAGGAACATGCTGAAAGGACAAATCTCTGTATTTGATATGTTATTGGTGCATTGTAAGTTAGACAACAAACAGGGTGGTCGTTACATATTCTCTGAGCAAAACTCGCCCACCACCACATCATCTGCATCAGGAAACGGTTAAAATATTTCCTAAAACTGGAGAATCCACGGGTACAACCCACACATTAGTGAATGGGGCTACATTATCGAGGAATATTTGACAAACCAACCGCTGCTTGTGATTTTTGAGGGAGTCATTTGAAGAACGATACTCCTCTTCAGATAATCCTGAGCTGTATACGGCTTGCAGTATCACTGCTGTAAGTATCAAACCCTTGAAGGATTGAAGTGACGTAGATATATACCCCGTACAATTTATTGATATGTGTTTTTTTCAAGGACAGTGTCGTCTACGCCTTCATGACTATCCACGTTGAACGTCAGTGATCAGTCTGCATCATGAGCATCGATCTTCACAATTTTGTCATACGACGACGTGTCAACCATACGAACGAGCATAACCACTAGATCTCGTTAGTCGTCTAGGAATCACACTATTGCCATACTCATAAATCAAATAACAAAAGAATTTATTATCATCGGAAACGAGGCAGCAGTATGGAGGAAAGGTTCTTAAATAGAAGTTCCTTAATGGCGTAAGCAGGCACACCAGTTACATGCAACGGAGCCACATTTCATCAAACTTATGCAACGGAACCACATTTCAGCAAACATATGCAACGGAGTCACATTTCAGCAAACTTATGCAACGGAGCCACATTTCAACAAACTTATGCAACGGAACCGCATTTCAGCAAACTTATGCAACAGAGCCACATTTCAGCAGACTTATACTATGTCTGTATCTATTTCTAATTTTTGAGGGACACGTTTCCTCCACTTCATCAAGACGACAATGGAAGACAGACCAGCTTGGAAGACGTCATGATGTTCTCTTGCTCTTCTTAACAAAATGTCAGCAAGTAAAAGCTGTTTAATTTAGCAAAAGGAATTTTACAGCTATTCGCAGCGAGGAATGTGATCAAATATTGGTAAAAAATATGACATTCGAAGAAAATGGCAGAAGTTGTCCAGTACATGTATATTGATCTATCTTTCATTCACTACGGTATCACATGGTATGCACAAAGTTCTTTAAAACAGACTTTGCTATCTGGAAATTGTGTTGTTTTGCTGTTCACCATCTTCCAACAAACAACTATGAATTAAAGTTCCAATCTGAGTGGATTTAAAGTGCTTCCTATCCATGTAAACCAAACATTTAAAATACCTGACTCCCATGCGTCAAACAACAATAAATATTCGGGTGTTACGAAACAGATATTTAAGGGTCTGATGATAACCCTCCTTTTGTAATGATGGAAGTACGTATCTGCATTATTGGCCACTTGTTGGTATGTTTACGGTGACCCCAGTCTCCCTGTACCACTGAATGTCTTATATCCGTGATACGGTGGCATCAGAGGGCGTTGGCAACAGCATGGTATGTTGGCCTCATCTCTTTGATCTCTTCAGCTGTTAATCGTGGCATATTTCTAGTACTTCTGTATCATATCATGCATTCAGACATCATTCTATACGTGTGAAATGGATGCAAAAACTGCTTGAATATTGCCGTAAACAGAAAATGGAAAAAAATGTCAGTTTGCAAGCAAAAGATGTTGGCCAAGATAATTTTACAGGCTCTTAAACGCTGTTTTCTCAAAATTAAAGACACGTTTTACTTGTTTCCACTAATGCAAATCAGCAGATAATGTTTTAAAAGACTGAAATCATAGGAATGAATGATTCTATTACAGTTTTACAATAAGTGTTTCTTGTTGAGTAATGGCGCCTTTAAATAGTTTGTCTCTGTCCCAATGCAATGTTTTACATCGATTTCTGCAATATTCTATCAAAATCGCGGCGGGTGACACTAGAAATGGGCTTCACGCACTGATCCGTGTGGAGAATAGAACCAGGTCCTTCGGCGTGACGAGCGAAGGCTTTAACCACTGGACTACCCCAACGCCCCTGTCAACGCCAGTGACATCCATTATACCGTCTAACACACAATCACTCACGGCGTTCACTCGAGACAACATTTAACTGCCTCGGTATCCCTCGCCTGGAGCGACCTAGCATCTCTAATCGAAATGTAACCCAAGTGTTTTTTCCTTGAAGGCAGGTGTGAAACATCAACCCATACTACTGTTTGTTAGCAGCTTTAGCAATAAGCTGAGAATTTAATAGGATGACATCTGAAAAGTACTGTCAAAAACGTATGCTGCACAAGTTTGCTAAGACTTGTCTTAGACTGAACAACGAGGTCTATTTTTGTTTTGTGTGTGAATGTGCTCTCCTCACAGAATCTAATTATGACCCCGAACAATAAAAAAACAAAACAATCTGATGACATCCATTAGATACAGCTGACTCATGATCAAATCTTCCCACGACAGAAGTTATTTTTGTATGAGTAGTTATAAAATCACTTGCTGTCAATGCCCTTGTAGCTGCAAATATAATTACAATATCTACAAGCAGTAAAACATCACATTTCCATATAAGGCCATCGAAAACACAAAAAACCCCAATGAACTCTGAATCACTATGAATATCAGACAGTGTTGAATTTACATGGCACACATGAGAAAAAAATAATCGATGTACCTGACGGTTTCGATTAAAACGATGTATGATGCTATTCAGTTTATATAATTATAACTATAGACGTTTTCGTGTTGTGAATCAAGACTGAAGTTTTGAGTAAGTATACAATTAACGACAACGACATTGTTCAGAAATGTGGGGTTAAAATGTATCCAAATGAGAAAAAATCACCAGGACATATATGTCTTAGAGATCTGGCAGGTAGCGTCATCATCCGCTTTATGTCTGACTTTTATTTTGTAACAAATAAACCTTAGTGAATTTGCTCATGCTGTTGATCACTGAACTCTCTGCTTCAGAGTTGAATATTTATATACAGCCGTTACATAGAAGGAATATTGCAGAGAGCGACGTTACCCAACCAGTCCTATTACATTGTGTATTGCCAGTAATTTGAACCCGGATTTTAAACTTCTCACGTACTTAGCTTCCTTTTAGAAATTTCTATGGAAAGAATAGTTGGTCTGTTCTGTTCATTCCACGGTTAAGTATGCTAGTTCTATCATAAGTATTTTGGTATCAAAAGGACTCTTAAGTTATGAAACAGATATTACACTCGCATCAAACAATATACGGCGACATTGTAGAAATTTGCAGTGTGTGTAGAGAGCTCCCTTACCGTGGACCCGAGTTGAACTGGTCTTCAACAACCCATGCTTTTCGTAAAAGTCGACTAACGGGATGGAGTGGTCAGGCTCGCTGAATTGGTTTGCACATGTCATCGTATCTCATTTGCGTTCATCGAGATGATAGCTGTTGATCACTGGATTGTCTGGTCCACTTACAGAATGCTGCCATGTTGCTGGAATATTGCTGAGTGGTATGTGCCAAGGAAATTTGGGATTAACTAAAAGTTTCATGATGAAAGATAAATCTCTAGTGAGTAGAACAGTTTTACAAATTGGATAGTGTGCATGTTGTTAATGCTGATATTAAGTTGTTTTAGTGCCACGATGAAAGGTGCGCAGTAATATTTAGAAGCGGACTGAAACGGGAATGTGAGATGAGGAAGTTTAGATAGTTCCGTATAGTATACAGCGGTTGAAAACAAACTAACATGGCATCAACGTAGCTGGTCTGCGTAATGTTGACTTTGTTATGTCACAGAGAGGTAGCCCCCGAGTCCTATTTGATGGTTTTCTTCACATTCGGCACGTCGAGAAAAGTCGTGTATACACTTGAAATGTGTTCAGTCAACATGCAAAGGAAGAGTCACAACTGTTCCCAAGAACAGTCGACATCGTGACAACCTGGGTCGACGACACAGACAAATTTCTACTTCCCCTCTTGAACCACAACCTGACAATTGGGCCGAGGAAAAACAACAATCTAGAAGGTTTTCAACACCGACTCAACCGTGAAATTCTACACAGGCATCCGAACATTTACAGATTTGAAGACGTCATTAGGAGAGTTGAACATGCTGAAAGGGTGAAGATTTCACCGATGGAGTTTGGTTCTGCGACGAAGCAGAAAGCAAACCTTCTGGTAGATTGACCGTCGCCTGTGTAGACTCAAGGAGCAGCTTGAATTTGGACAAAAATCTTGCATAAATGACTATGTTAACATTCATAATATGTTCATCAGTTAATCATGATAACAAATTGTTGTTAGTCCTTACTAAATGATGATGTCAACCTTGTTACGAGAGTGTTTGTTTTGTAGATTGCATTATTAATTAAGTGATAAGTATTGTGGGTCTCATTTCGTATCATAAATCTTCAGTACTTTAAATACTTAAGTTGCTCCTTTAAGGATGTGCTCTAGAGTTACCTCCCCTTTGACTTTGTGTTTTCATTAAATTTTGACTTCTGGGAGGCTGGCCCCGAAGGTTCTAAGTTGATGGCGATGGTCGTATGTGATCGAACTTTCAGGAAATGTTGACTGTATTAACCGCTGCCTGGCCGCTCGCTGTGCTACATTCTGCATAACTGTTTCTCATTCTCACATCAACACTTCGGTGAGTTGACATTATATTTGTGACCCATTACTGTATATTTGACTCAGTTGTATTGTACATATATGAAACCTCTCTTGTGAATCTGTATATTTTTGCCTCGCTCAATATAAAGTATCATTGAAAAGATCAGACTTCTGAGTGTTATATTTTGCTAGTTCTAAGGGGATGTCACGGCAAAACGTTAACTGTAACAACCTTCATTAAATCCATTCTCTCAGTCTTTTACTTGTGTGTTGTGGGTGTTGTTATGTCTCTGAAGTGGATTAGTCCACTGTGTGGAACAGGCAACAGGCAGGGGATTAACAGTGCAACAGACCGTAAACTATGTTGTTATAAGCTGTTGGGAGTATTTGGGGGTAATGTTGTGATCGTCAAATATGTTCATTGCAGAGCAGAGACCTATCAAAACGTGATAGTACGTAAATTATTAGAACATCATAATACCCACACAAGAAAGGTCCTCAAACTGAACAATGTATTTAGTAGATTCCTCTGTTCCCTTAGTTACGCCTATTTCAACTGCAACAAACATTTTTGATAATTCCTTTGTTACAGTCTTAACCTTGGTGGAAGAAACGTCCTTCATAACCCGTTCATGTTCACTTCTTGCAACTACAGAGAATGCATAACTGTTGATTAAACCTTCAAATTTTATTTTGTCTTCGTCTCAGTGCAACTGTCAGTGGAATGCTGGTAGAGAATCTGTGAAACACTATTCGTTGGAACACAAGCTCAACTAGTTTGAGTGTAATTCTAGACGTTGAGACGTACTGCTTGACAACGCTAGAAGAATCTGAATCGAAATGTCTCACTCACGCATTAAAGACGTTGTTGTCCATGATAATTGTTCTATATTGCAAGTTCAACCAATACCTTGGTTACGCAATATTCTGCTTGCTTAATCTATGGGATTATACAGATTAATGAATTGCTCAATCCACGAGAATGAGCACTACCAATTGCGTAATGACAGGGTTTTGGCAGAGCGACGACCATTCCCGGGGGATTACTCAAATGCCCTGCGTAATTCACGGATTGGGCAATTCCGTCAATCATGCATAATATATACAATTTCTGCATAAATTTTCATTGAGGGAGGCTCAATCATTTAGCACAACTTCCATCTCTGACACTAATATTAAATCACCAAGGACTGTCTTGTTTTGACCAACAGTCCAGTGACTGTAGAATAATATTCAATGCTCGGTTACACACACAGACAGACAGACAGACAGACAGACAGAGGCACAGACACACACACACACACACACACACACACACACACACACACACACATACACACACACATACTGTGCAAAATTGCCTTATTGATTGTGTTCCAGAAGTAAGTTCGTTGCCCTATCCCGACCTGTAAATCTCTCTGGCTTCGTCAGTGCATTGTCACCCATTGTACTGTAACATTGATCATACACCAGTGTCTTCGGCAGTATATACTTATCTTAGCCGTGCTGTGTAAATGAAGCATGATCTATATTTATCAACTGTATCCTCCTGCTCAGTTATCGGATTAAAGAGCAGGAAATAGCGTTAAAACATCATGAATCACCGCTTACTATCCTAAACAATTGTCAGGTATTCGGTGGGAGTCTTGTTAACGGAACGAAAATAAGGTTTAATTAGAGGTGATGAGGTAGCGTTAACACCTGAGAGGTCTTGCCGAGCATACATCAATATATTTGTCTACATTTCATATTCACCAAAAGTCATTCATAACTTTTGAAACACGACATTCCGTTGATGGTATGAACCAAGTAAGAACCCGTTCCTTTTACCATTCCCATGTTAAATATTATCAATTTCATTACTTTTTACTTCAGTAATACAAAGACTGATATCAAGATTCAGCAAGATTCGACTTGTGTTACTTATTTTGTGCGATGTTACGCATGATTGTAGGTCATGGGGAAATGAAGTTTCCCATGCTTTTTTCCAAACTTTCGTACATCGAATCCATTCGTTGTTTAGTTGTGAACATTTAGGATATCTTCAACGAATTATGAATGTTATGCTCTTAATATTGACATAAAAGTGACAAGTCACTTCGTTTGATAGACGAGGATGTGATCGACAGGATTTTCCTGGTACCATTGTATGATATGTTCGGAACCCGTGACGATTCGTATGAACATTGGCCTTGAGCAACCTATGCTTGTTGGAAGGGGGTGGTCAGGCTCGCTGACTTGGTTGATAAGTTACAGTCAGATTGTGAAATCAGTCACTTCGTGATATGACTAAATATACTCATGTCCAAAAGAAACTTGACCCCTAACATTGTTGATTAAAAATAAAAGTTTAATTTTGAATAAAGCAAAATACGACGTTATAACATTTCCTTTCTTCACAGACACTGAAAAGATAGTGCAGAAACGCAACATTTCAAAATCATGCTTTACAAGCGAAGTTTCCCAAAATTGGTTTTCTTGTTTGTGCACGAAACCTACATGCAATTTTAAGTATCAAGACAGAGTGCAACGTCATCAGACGGCTGACGTCATCAATGCGCAGGCGTGTGTTTGCATGCATCCAGGCACAGGGAGGACACACCCGTTCCTGACATTCACTTAAACCAGTCTGAGACCTTTTGTGAGATTGAAGTCTGCGTCCATTTTACCATGTAAATTTCGGTTTTCAGTCACTTCAGTCACTTCGTGAAAAGATTAAGAGAAACAGTAATTTCGCTCCATTTTGTGTAACAACAATCAATATACTTCAGTCATTTCATGAAATGTCATTTCATCTATGTAAGGTGAACAGAGGTTTGTGTGGCGTGGCTGTTCTGGACACAGCAAGTGTCAAACAAGGGGGTGTAAATGCTTCAAAGTTAAGCTGAAGTGCAACAGTCGCTGCCACAATAGTTTTAACTGCTAGTGACAATAAGTGCTGTTGAAATTGCGATCCTTTTTGTAGATTAAGTTATTAAGTAGACTTTTATGAAATGTTTGAAGTATATTTATTGTTGTTACACAAAATGTGAAATGGCTGACTCTGTTATTTATTTCATGAAATGACTGACTTCACAATGACTGTAACATATACATATCATCACATCCCAGTAACGGAGATCCATGCTCATACCATTGCTCACTGGAGTCATTGGTCCAGACTCGATTATTTACACACTGCCGCCATATAGAGGGTATTTTACTGATTGCAGCGTTAACCAACAAACAACCAATCATATGTCCAGTAAATGTTGAAAATCACTCACAGGTTTGAAGACATAATTATTTAGTAATAAAGTGACATATTTTATGTTGGACTACACTTTCTTAGTTAAGTACACATTCTGTTACTTTTGGGGGTCAGGGATTCGAATCCCCACCGTCAGATTTAGACACTAAATTGCCAGCATGCAAAGTCAGGGATGTAAGCCACCAGGCCTCAACAAGTATACATTAGCATTTGTTACATTTAACCTCTTCCCGAAAGGCAATGTGTATTTTGTTTCAAAGAACCCAGTTTAATACCAACTGTTGAAAAACTATGTAGGCCTGAAGCCTGAAAAAGCACACACTTTCGTAATTTGGTTATTTGAACTATCTCCTGAAATCGGTCTATCTATAACATAATTTAGACACTGATCTTTGTAGAGTCGTTTCTGAATTTCCTGAGAACGTACCTCGATCGATACGGTCAGTCTCACCTTTACAGGTAAATCATTGTTCAGAAACACATACACCTGGGTCATTCTCTAAAACTTGAAAGAGTCATCAATGCCTAGATTTGGTATACATACTTAGGCCCAGATCGGTCCCTCTCTACACAATACATATACTTCTAACTGCATGGGGGCGTATGCAAAAGTGTGTCTTCGTGAACAAATACACATTGACAATAAATTTTTAAAAGATAAATCTTAACCATGTTTTTGTAACATTGCACAAAACCCACAACATGTTGCCAAATCGCCTTTTTACACAGATGGTAATTTCAGCTAAAGTCAAGAGGATTCATTTCGATTGATATCCTGAAGGAATTGCACTTTTCTTCTGCCTAAAAAACAATGAATCATGTAAAGTAATACTACACACAATCTGATTTGCTTGTAAGGAGGGCACGAAAATATAGAGATTGTATCATGGCTAAATGCAAATATAGTGATTAAATCACATGTCTGCTTGCCCACGACCAGGGTGATACCCGTTTTCACGTTACAACTACGACGACATGTTTACTTCATTGTCCTTACAGCTGTTTCTGTTCATGTCTCATTCATCTTTCAAAATAATACATATCTCATGAAAGCAATGATCTGGCGAATGCATCCTGGTTGATTGTTTGACCTCGTAACTCTAACAGCGTGGCTATCTGCTGAACGGATCCGTCAAGATGCGTATCACACAAGCCAATCTCTCTTCATTCAGTCTCTGATTCTGTCAGCGTCTAAACATTCATTAACAGAATGCCCAGTCTCGTCAGGAGTCTGTGACGATTTCGGTTAGTGTTCTGAAGTGCAGCGAAATGCCATAAGCTATACCTTTGCCGTTACACGGGCGATTCATATCGCCCTATCACGAAGATTTGTCTGCGATTGTCTTCCTGTTCCGCACAATTCCTACGCATTTATAGATGTGAAAAGGCAGAGGTCGGTGGTGGTCACACACCGAACAAATATATCTTAATGGCTCTGCGATCCTGAAATTCTGGGTGTAGATCCACTGAGACTTGAACCGCCATCGTAGATCTAGAATACTAGTATTGATGCTAGTATTGATGTCGTCAAACAACAAACCACCAAGAAAAAATGCAAACTAAAGAAAACGGTTTTAAAAGATTTAAATGGAAACTCTTTGATCACTCCATTTTAACATTTAAACAACAGAAAACTCTAAACTCAACACATAATCACTCATAGATTACTTTTTGAGTGTGGAAATAAACGTGCTACGTGTTAAAAGCAACTGTGGTAACCTCTTTTCTGCCAGCACATTACGTCCATATCCTTTTTGACGCCTAGGCTACACATGTTGCTCTAATGTTATAATGTCCTAATCAGCTATACCACAGGGACTTTAATTTGTGCTTTGAGTTTCTGGAAGGTGAAAAACAATCCATTATTTTCTCCATTTTTCAGCAAAAGAAACATCAGAAGAAACTGCTTGTGTGTAATATGGTGCCATGTTGTATAAAAAGTAAGTGAGAAAGTTTTTTTTTAATATTATAGAAGAACGTCAGTTACATCAGTAACTGAACGTGAACAAATAATTGTTTCAAAGGAAGACCGAAAACAACAACCTGTATTTAATAAAGTAGGAATCAGTCATAATTATTTTCAATTCTGAGTGCGATTCACAAGTCTTGTTAAATCTCAATTGTGACGGAGGTCTGGTAATATCGACGACTTAACACGTTTATGACAGAGTTAGAATGGTACTATTATACGATTATATACAGGTTGTTATTGCTTTAATCCGCAGACTGAAAGACCAAAAGGTCAGAGAAGGAAAAGCACACCAGGCGCCAGGTTTAGAGTTATATCACGTCGATTGGTAATAATTATTATATGATGCACGAGTGTAGACGGGATTAATATTGATTTACGCCGCAAGGAGATCTTTACCAATCCTGTCTTACTGTTGGCTCTTAAAGATGTATAGTTGGTTGGTTTGTTGTTTAACGCCGCACTAAGCACTATTCCAGCTATGTGACAGCGGTCTGTATATAATCGAGTCTGGACCTGACAATCCAGTGATCAACTTGATCTACTCAAAGGGATACGATGAAATGTGTCAACCAAGTATACGCGGCTGACCACCCGATCCCGTTCGTCGCCTTCTAAACATGATCTTCACAGGTGGCATTCGTATGTTTTTGTGTTCACGGTTGATAATTGTTGATGTTTATAATGCGCACACACTTATGAGAATTTGTTAGATTCGAACAGTCGTGTAACGGCAATACGTTAACGACAGATTAAGTCAGTGTTGTGTGAAGTCTTGAAGCCGTGAATCGGAATAAAATCGTCCCGTATTAAGACAGACTTAATCACCTGAGTCACCTGAGATAATTTTTCAGTGAAAAGAAAATTTTGGAAGGAAACATTACACCTTTGGGTAAATGAAAAGGGTGTTTCAAACTGATATAAATCATAAATTCCATGGTGGTTTCACGACTTCATAGTGCTGTAAAAGTGAAAGTAAACGCTGCACTGTATGTTTCTTTCATGAGGGCACAGTACCGTAACGTCAGTGAACGTTGCTACAATCGGAACGTCAAAGATCAGTTGTTTTTCATAATCTGACGTTTTCCTAACTAAAGAAAGTTTGCAAGAAAACACTACATCTTTGGATAAATGAAATGGGTGTTTCAAATTGATATAAATAATAAATTCAAAGAGCATTACATCATGCATGAAAATAAATTAAACGAAACGTACAATACAAAATTTGGTTCAGAGCACTGTGTTATCATGTGTGCCGCTGACTAGTAGATGCACCCAGCCGGAAGAGCTTTTGTCCCTTTGATGTGCAGGAATCTTCATCATGGGTTAGAATCCACCTTCTCCTGAAATGATGATGGGTGGCTGTCAGCACAATGGGTTTCACCTAGCGGTAAACACGAAAACATATACACAGTGCTTTTATGAAAAAAAACCCCCAAAAAACTCACTCACCACTGCAATACTTACAGTCGACCTATTGAACGTTGACTGAAAATGTGGAACGTCACTATGCTGAAGCATCAGTGACATAAATAACCAATCATTCAATCGGCCCAAGATGACTGGAAATTGAATATCACTTAATTAGGTATCTCTTCTAACATTTCTACAGCTTCAGTTAAATACATAGTTTCTGAAGCGCACTCAAGAACCACTTTCATGCAATCTGGTCAGTACCATGTGAAATACTACTTGGCTTTGTAAGTTCAAATTTCCAAAGCATACAATGTAATTGTTTGCAGCAGAAAATAGCCAGCAAAAGCGATTCGTCTTCGTTTCATCAAATACTTTTGCATTTTAATGATTTGTAGATTTCTTTGATCAAGCCATTATAAAGGACGTTCACATCTACTCATAACTTGGCATAGACGCGAGCAATTCAGTGAATTGCAGCTTGAAACGGTATCAAAGCTTTGAAATACTTTTTTATTAGAGGCGTGTTACTGCTTCAGCATACCTTTTACCTCTGAAAGGACTCGCAACACATTGGTTTTGATATCCAGTGAACAAGTATACTTCTTGTCAACCTGAATGATTAATTTTTTTACCCGAATGGAGAACTACTTCGACAAGGGAATCATGTGTATCAACGTGAAAATGTAAGTATATATTTGTTACTTACTTTGATAAATGCAACAGCAAGGATCGCGCGTGTGTGTGAGTGCGAGTTTGTGTAAGTGCACCGGGTTTTGGTCTGGTGCCGAAAAGACACAGCACACAGAACTGACAATTATATGGACTCATTACCAAATTTGGAATGAAGGTGACAGGTAAGCGACTGGATCATCCTCATTGAAGGAACTACGAGCCTGCGGATAAATTTGTATTCAAATGAAATCCTGGGTAAAGTACACGTTAAAACTCTTAAACCACACAATGTACATAATATCAACAGTAATGTTTCAATCAAAACGAATAAAGTGCATAACTGGCAGTAGGTCTTATTTATCGCGCATTATTTTACTCGTGTAGACATTCTGAGCTTCGTTAGATAATTCATGTAACCCAAGATAAGAACATTTGCTGTCCTTGAAAAACTGACCATAAAATGGAACATTTAACTTAGGATAATGTAAAATACTCATTACTTTTAAAAATTCCTTCAGTAGGCATTTTCGTTATCGGCATGGGCGTGGTTTTTAAGCAGCAATGCCAGTAAAACGTTTAGTCATAGGTATTATAAAACTACGAGTATTACACACATTTAAATACAACAAACGTTTCAAACGGCACCAATCTTGCTATAATGTTGCCAGTGACTACACCCACAACAAACATTATATATATTCGCCTCAATGATGATCCTGATTTAAAATGCAAGCCACATGTTTCTTTTAGGATTTGTCAGGAACAGAAAAAGTGTCCAGTCTCCCACCCTCCAAACATCTTGTTTATATAGAACACACGATGTATCAGATTACTGAAAACAAACAAGATTTACCTAACTGTTGAAACATTGTCCCCACGTTCACAGACCAAATGAGTGTGTATTAACAACTAAATATGAGTACTTGTCGAAAGGTGGATAGGTCAACTAGCTTTCGATTGTCGTGCTTGAGGCCATAAGCAGACGGAAGACATAAGTTGTTGTCAGCTGACATTGTATCCAGGAATAAGGTTCCTGTAACGAACACAACGTTTATATCATGATTATTCTTACATCACAAAGAGTAATTGAGGGATGTGGCACAATCGGCTGCTCATGACAAAGCTCTAGCCAAATGTTCTTAGAATTTGCAAGTGTAATTTCCAAGTATGGGCCTCGCATGGAGTCAGCTGCTCATAGATCAATCTGATGGAATGATTACAATTATGCCACTGGAATATAACACCACAATGTCCATGTCAAGGGGTCGTGAAGGACAGAAGATGATGTTAACACTACAGATTTGGATGGCGTCTTACAAATAGTACCAAAAGACAGCAAGCAACCAGCCTGCTATCAACTGATACATTGGCTCAATTTCAGTTTTAGTATCTGCACATAGATCCCTCAGTTTACTGCCAAAGTTTGACAACAAACAACCTAAGTCCATTTTTCAGTGCAGAAACATGGACTTTTTTCTCAGCTTTGCAATATGAGATGCATTTTATAAAACAAATCTATCGTAATTTCTGATATAGTTTTATACCGTAACATCCCTAGGAACGTTCTCTTCATGTGTCAACACGTTTATACAGATTTAGATAGATTCTGCTACGTAAGGTATCATTCCTGTGTTAATATTGTACATTGTACATGAAGTGGTACTGTGAGGGACGTAATGTTAGATTGTCAGTACTACAGATGATAAGCCAATGTGGTATCTTATATGGTAGAGCATGCTACATGTTTAGATAGGTCCACACAGAGGGTATCAAAGCACGTTAGCTCTCAACAGGCCTTATGCGAAAACATGTTGGACTTTCCAATCTTCTTTTTCACATGAACAGTACACTGAACGTGTGACACCTAGTTATTGTTTAAGGATAATGCTAGAGACTGAGAGTAGATATTTGTAAATTGCCGTCAGAAATTATGTAGCACATCACGTATATAATCAAGTTATAATGGTACAGTAAGTCATGGCCAATGACCAATGGCCCTTGTTCCACTCTGAAACGCAAAGAGCGAGAACACCAGGTCTTTACACCGATCCAATTTAAGCGTCACTTACAACAAAACAGTATCAGGTTATGGCCATAATATTGGTCCCTTGGATGCATAGCTTGCCAATACCGAAGGGTTCAATGTTGTTGGTACAATGGTATTAGGTTGGTCTCGGTGGCGTCCCTTTAATTGGAAAACCATATAGATGTGGAATGACTAATACCATGAAACTCCAGCACAAAGCCTATTGCGTAAATGGCTGAATAGGGGGTACATCAAGTCATTATGAACATTATTAATATTCAGACTGAAGAACGGTGATGGGCGTTCCTTTCGACTCAACCTTGATAATAGTGGAAAGCTGGTATCAAAATGGTTTGAAAACAGTAACTTTGAAACACTAATTATAAGTTCTTTGAATCATTTTCTCATCAAAGCTGATTTGGAAGGTTGAAGCAAGAAATGAAAGATTATCAAAGCCAATACGTTTTTTAAAATATGAGTATAATCCATTAAACAGACATCGTAAATGACATATGAAATACTGTGTACGAATAACCTAAAGCAGTGTTTGCACTGGGTACATTCAAACCGAACGTATTATTTTGTGCTCTTTGTAGTAATCACATGTGGGGGTGAATAGACGTCAATGTAACACTTTTAACAACGCTCTGTGTCCCCATATAGCAACAATAAGTAAATAAGACAAACCTCTTTTCAATTTCAGATCCGCGATAGAGTTGGTCATCACCAACACGTGCTTGTCACAAGAGGCGACTAACGGGATCTGGTGGACAGGCTCGCTGACTTGGCTGACATTTGTCGTCGTATGCCACTTTGCATAAATCGATGCTCAGAGAGTTGTTTATACAAGCAATTATACACATTCACATCCTCATATCTTCTTGTTTTTGTATATTTCCCTTTGTCATCATGCTAATGAGGATTCCAACATGTTTCTTACACATTAATAGCTTCAGTTAACATTGATCTGAGCAAAGATTTTAACAAATGTGAACTAAAACATCGATGCTAGTTACAACAGAAAAATGTACATGTATGGAACAAGTTCTGTAATTATATAGGCAGCCATTAGCTTTTTGGGATATAACCATATCGTATTACAAAACAAATGCAACTCACTGGGTGAGTAGAAACATTTTGGGAACGCTTATATCACGCAAACTTATAGTTAGGATTGGAACGTATCTTCAGTCCACACAGGTATCTTTCTGCGAACAGGCGTTAGGTGTTATGTCTTATCACTGCAAGACACGATGGGAGAAAAGAATGAACATACATTTTTATAAAACTTGTAAATGTAAACATTTCCTTTTGACTTAAAATAGATTACGTATATTACATAGGTCTTTGACTTGACCTTCATTCATTTCAGTTAAGGTCCCTGTTCTGACACTAAAATTACGTCAACTCCATCAAGAATTATGTCAGTCAGTTATTTCACATCACGCCCAGTTACATATTTACATATTATATTGGGCACCAATACGTTATTGCTTGTATCCCAATAGTAACCTCGTTGCCCCGCCCGTATCTGTTAACTTCATTGGCTTCGTTAATGCATGTTTACAACTGTGACACTGATTATACACAACTGTCTTCGGCATTATATAGTTATCGTTGTTGTGTTGTGTGAACGTAACATAATTCATATTTATTAACTCTATGTCCCTGCTCAGTTATCAAGTAAAGGGGCGAGGGATAACTTTGAAACGTCTTAATAAAGAATAAAATACGTTATCATCCCAAACAATGGTCAGTTATTCGGTGTGAGTCTCGTTACCTGAACGGAGAAAGAAGGTACGTTCAAACAGATATGATGAGGTAACGCTAACATCTGACAGACCTTGGCGAGCAGACATGAATGTGCTCATGTGTATTTTTTATATTCACCAAAAGACATTCAAAAGTTTGAAGATATGGCATTCAGTTGATGGAAGGAATCAATGAACCTCCAACCCGCAAACATTCCCATGTTAATATTATTAGTTTCATTACTCTTTGTTTCAGTAATTCAAAGACTGATAACAAGACTCAACTTGTGTTGGTTCTTTGATGCGATGGTAAGCCTGATTGTCAGAATTCCTCATAGTTTCTGACGTGTTTGGGGAAACGAAGTTTTTAATGTTTTCTGCCCATACCCGTTTATCAAATCAATCCGTCGTTTAGTTGCAAACTTTGAGGATATACTTAACGAATTATGAATGTTGTGCTCAAAATATTAACATAAACGTACGATCTCCCTCATGCCATTGTATCATTCGTGTTAGAATTGGTTTACAGCAGCACATGCTTATTGAGAGAGGGTGGTCAGACTCGCTAAATTGGTTGACATATGTCATCGTATCATTGTCATCGTATCATTGTTTTAAAGATGTGTTTGACGTAGCCACCACATTCTGATAAAAATAATAAAAACAAAATTATCTGAATAATGTTCTTTATTTTCATTTACTGTAATTCATATTACAATTTCTCGAGTTCTTTGAACTTGTGGCAGCGACTGATTAGAAGATACATTGAAATATTTTTGTGTGACGAGGCAGTTTATTTTAGGTTCGAATCAGCATTATTTCATTAAAACGCCCAAATACAACAGTCTCACGTGTGTGGAAGACTTCCCACACAATCCTGTGTCCTGTAAAAGAAGCTCCAGACAGTATTGAAGCCTCACAACTTCTTATAAGGCCACAGTGTAGACCCCACGGCAGGAGCAGGGTCATTTCATGGTTAACAGGATGACGTTTCCATAAGAAGTGTTGCTCACTGTTATCAGGTGTCACAGACCAAGGGACGGACTCCAGGCCACTGGCACAGGACAGACGTCACTCTTGGAGACCCAGAAAAAAAACCCATCAAGGGCAGATCATCGACATGTTGTGCTTCCGATTCGCAACTGCCATTGCCCATTTGCCACAAGCTGCATGGGAAGCCCGTCTTCCACGTGCACTAGGCTGTTTTTTATGGGCGTTGAATCAAACGTGGTTCTGGGGTTCTTCAGCTCCCTTGTTTTTCGCTGTTTTGACAATGTTTCATTTTACACAAACTCAACGGAGACTAAATCAGTGGCTTCACAGCATGTTCTTGTGCCCATTATACACACCAACATTTGAGTGTAAATGACCTCATTTAAATTAATATACGACCATCACATTTTAGAGTGTTACCATACTTTTTGTTTGTAGTATATGTTCATATGAAAATAACCTATAGGTTTTAAGACATAGCTTTTAGTTATATGGCAACAACGTTACATTCAGGATTGCACTTTCTTAATTAAGTACAGATTCAAGTACGTTTTCGGATCCGGGATTTGAATCCCCACTATCAGATTGAGGCAGTAAGTTGCCCGCATACAAAGACAGAAATGTAATCCATATGCAAGAAGTGTCCTCGTGGAGAGTAACACACTGCCATTTTTAAAAAAAAATATCTTAATCATGTGTTTGTAACATTGCACAAACCCCGCAAGTTACCCTTTTACATCCACCTTTGCTAAAGTCAAGAGGATTCATTTAAATTAATATCCTGAAGGAATGTAACTTTGTTATAAAGCAATGGTTTCTTATTTTTGCCTGACAAGCAATGAATCATGCAAACTAATACTAAACACAATGTGATTTGTTTGTAAGGAAGGGAAGAAGATGTCGAGATTGAATGCCAAAAATACGAAATGTTGATTACATCCGTTTACAAGATACAGTTATGATGGCATGTTCACTATTGCCATTATGGTTGTTTCAAGTCATGCTTCGCGCACCTTTCAAAGTAAAATATATTAGTAATATACTTATGAAATAAATGATCTGGCAAATGCATCCTGGTGTATTGTTGAACGTCTCAAGCCTAATGGCTTGGATAGCTGCTGAACAGCTCCGTTACGATGCCTGTCATACCAGACAATCTCTCTTCGTTTTCCTTTAATGGTGATCATGAATCCCCAGAAAGTCTCTTATTCTGTCAGTTTCTAAACGTTCATTAACAGGATGCCCCCAGTCTCGCCATGAGTTTGTGACTATTGCGTTTAGTGTTCTGATGTGCAGCCAAACGCCATAAGGTATACCTTTGACGTTACACGGGTAATTCATATCGCCCTATCACGAAGATTTGTCTGCGAGTTGGCGCTTGCTATTCCAAACAATTCCTATACATTTATGGGTGTGATAAAAAGCCAGAGGTTGGCGGTGTTGTTATACAGAAGAAATATCTCTTCGTAGCTCTGTGAGATTGAAATTCTGCGTGGGTGTAGATCCACTGATAATAGAACTGCCATCATAGAACCAGAATATTAATGCGTGTGCTGTCAAACAACAAACCATCAAGGAAAAAGAGCAAGATAAAGAAAACCCGAATGATTTAAATCGAAACTCTTTGATCACTCCATTTTAACATTTAAACAACAGAAAACTTCAAACTCAACCAATGACACATCATCATTCATCGACTACTTTTTTGTGAGGAAATAAACGTGTTTCGTGTTAAAAGCAACTGTGGTGACCTCTTTTCTGCAACTACTTCATGTCCATATCCTTTTTGACGTCTTGGCTACACATGTTGCCATAATGTTGTAATGTCCTAATCGGCTATACCACAGGGACTTTAATTTGTGCTTTGAGTTTCTGGAAGGTGATGAAACAATCCGGCTTTCTTCTCCATTTGCCAGAAAAAGAGGCATCAAAAGAAACTGCGTGTGTGTAATATGATGCCATGTCGTATAAAAAGTAGGTGTGAAAGTTCTTTAATATTACAGAACTTCAGTTACATCGGTAAAGAACTTGAACGAATAATTGTTTCAAAGGAAGAGCTAAAACAATAACCTGCATTTAATAAAGTCGGAATCAGTCATAATTGTTTTTCAATTCTCAGTGCAATTCGCAAGTCAGTCTTGTTAATTCTCCATTGTAACAGAGGTTTGGTAATATCGATGACCTAATATAACGAAACTGCCAATTTGCTTTCATTGATTCACCAGTCGGAGAAAGAAATAAGAGAGGCCATAGAAACCAAGCACCTATCATATATGTATATACTGAAGGTCCACAACACTGTGTTACAAGAGGGTGATGTCAACTCTTCAAATTTTGTCGAGCCTATTTCAGGGACGTTTTTAAAGTCGGTGTTTCCTGAGTTTAGGTACAGTCGAGGGCGCTGTTCTGTTTTTTGTTGTTGTCAAAGTATAACATTTAAGGCTTCAGGAAATCTTCTAAAGGATTTACGATTTACATGTGGAGGACCTCTCCGACTCTGATGCATCCACAGACCGAAAGACACAAATGTCAGGGAAGGAATATTAATACACACCAGTCGACAGGTTTAGAGTTGTACCACGTCGATTCGTAATTATATGATGTATAAGTCTAGACGGGATTGATATTGATTTACGCCACAAAGAGTTCTTTACCAATCCACTCATACTGTGGACTCTTAACGATGTTTAGTTGGTTGGGTTTTTGTTTAACGCCACACCTAGCAATATTCCGGCGATGTGACAGAGGTCTGTGAATAATCGAGTCCATATAATCCAGTGATAGTGAGTGAGTGAGTGAGTTTAGTTTTACGCCCCACTCAGCAATATTACAGCTATATGGCGGCGGTCTGTAAATAATCGAGTCTGGACCAGACAATACAGTGATCAACAACATGAGCATCGATCTGCGCAATTGGGAACCGATGACACGCGTCAACCAAGTCAGCGAGCCTGACCACCCGATACCGTTAGTCGCCTCTTACGACAAGCTGAGTCGCCTTTTATGTAATCCAGTGATAATCAACACGATCGACACAATGTGATACGATGACATGTGTCCACTACGTCTGCAGGACTGACCACTCAATCCCGCTGAGAGACTGACCACCCAGTCCCGCCTTTTACGACCAACATTGGTTGCTGAATAGTAATTCTAATCAGGATCATCTCGTGTCTCACACAGATGGGCATTCGTACGTTCATAATAGTAGATATTTATAATGCGCACACATCCACGCTCGAAGACTTGTTACTTTCGAACTGTCGTATAACGGCAATACGTTAACGATATATTTAAGTCAGTTTTGTGTGAAGTCTTGAAATGTAGTTAAAACAGACAGTATATTGTCTGGGGGTTTCATGACGTAGTGCTGTAACAACGTCAGTGAACGTCGCTACGATCTTCTTACAACAAATGTACCTTTACTATTATAAATGGCAATGTTTGTGATCCTTTTATCGATGTGGTTTTTCATCCCATCTGACCATAGTACGTAAATGTCGAGAAAGGATTTGTAAGCGCTGTGCAAGTACAGTTTGACAATCAATTGCCTTGTTGCAGCTTTGTTTACATGAACCGAACGTCAAAAATAGGTATTGTTAGCTGCATATATATACCATACGTTAACAATTACACACTTGTGAAAGGTTTCAGTGACTTCTTCTATGCAAACGAGATTCAGTTCTTTCCCGTTGCTCGAACGTGTCGTGACGCTGACGTCATGTTGTGTGCTTATAGTTGACCTGTCAAAATGCGCTGAAAATGTGAAACGTAATGTTTCACACTATGCTGAAGCATCAGTGAGAGCAAATAATGCTACTGATTCATATTGATGTCCACGATGCAGTATCACAACGTGGGAGACCAGGAATGGTCTTCACACATTTTATCCATGTAGGGAAACAGACCCAGGTCTTAGGGTGACAAGAGAACACTCTAAACCGCCGCCCCTGAAACAAGCGATATCGCAATCTTTCAACCCATACACATTGACAGGAAGTGGAATATCACTTCATTAGGTATCTCTTCAACTTTTCTGTAACTTCAGTGATTACGCGTGTCTGAAGGCGACCAAGAGCCACTTTCATGCAATCTGTTCAGTACCATGCAAAATACTACTTGACTTGATAATTTCAAATTTCCAAAGCGTACGATGTAATTGTTTGTAGAAGATAGTGGCTCACACAATGGATTCATCTTCGTTTCATCTAATACGTTGGCATTTGAGTGATTTGTTGATTCCTTTGATCATGTCATGTTAAAGGATGTTCACATCTACTCATAACGTGGCCTAGAAGCAAGCAATTTAATGAATTACAACTTCAAAGCTGAAGCTTTGAAATGCTTTTTGTAAGAGATGTGTTACTGCTTCAACATACCTTTTGCCTTTGAAAGGAGGATTCGTAACACATTGGTTTTGATACCCAGTGAACAATTATACTTCTTGTAAACCAGAATGATTAATATTTTATCAAACCGGAACAGAGAACTTCTTTCACGAGTGAGTGAGTGAGTGAGTGAGTGAGTTAAAATTTATCGTCACATCGGCAATATTGCAGCCATATCGTGGCGAGAACAAGTGATAATGGCATTGTAGAATGAATGAATATAAGAAACTAAACCCCTCTTGACAAAGAACAGTAAAACCACTAGTATATCTTCCACGAGGGAATCAAGTTTAATGTGAAAATGTAAGTATTTCTTTGTATTTCGTGCTTTCTTTTGATTATTATTGTTTGACAGTTTCCCCAGCTCTAACGTTAATCTTATCACTTACTTTGATTAAAGGAATAGCAAGGATCGTCTGTGCGTGTGCGTGTGCGTGTGCGTGTGCGTGTGCGTGTGCGTGTGTGGTGTATGTGCGCGTACAGAGTTTTTGCTCCGAGGCGGAAAGAACTGGAAGGGTCATAGAGCACTGACACTTAGGTGGGTTCATTCCAACGTTTGGACTGATGAGGACTGATGAAGACAGGTAAGCGACCGGTACATCCTCATGGGACCATAACAACGTGAATGCGAATCAAGGGGACTGTTTTAAATCAGAATGAAATCCAGGATAACGTACAGGTTTAATCTCATAAACTAGGCACAATGTACATAACAGCAGTATATCTATGTCAAACAGAGATGATACAAACAGTTCGAAAAGGGTCAGCGTTCCCTCGCTCCACGAGACGCACCCGTAGGAATCTATGCTTGCTTGTCGAAAGAAGATCTGATCAAGGTGACTGATCACCTCGTTTGTCTTGCTTTAGTGCATGGGTCAACGGACGACGCGAATATTTTTCAGCTGGCATTGTATCAAGGAAACGAGTCACTGTACTGGACACTTTGATTACATCGTAATCATTCCTACATCACATAGATTGATGCGGATGGGGCTAGTCGCTTCCCCATGATAAGTCTTCACCAGATGGTCTGTATGTACTTCGCTCATTGACCATCGTTGGTTGAATGATTACATTTTTTTCGTACTCTCATGGAGTATAACACCCAAAAGGTCGTAAAGCACAGAAGGTAATGTAAACTGTAGACATGGATGAGTTTCAGCAGTATCAGTTTAGCGCAACTTCCTGTTTGAGTATCCCCCCAAACTTTAAATGAATCGACAAAGGCCTTTCGACAACAAACAATATAAACAACCTTAAAAACAATCCACTTTTATAGTGGAAAATAAATTTTCAGTGCCGAAATAATCGATTTGTTCAGCTTTGCGGTATGCTAGGTATTTTATGAACAGTTAAATTGTCATAATTTCTGATAGTTTGTCCTGTTTGCTGGTGATAAATGATCAGGATTCGGATCGTCCATCCTGGCTGAGATTTTATATTGACACCTGAAGTTATCATTAGCCAATGATGTTAGCATCTTCTGTTTGCTTATAAGCCAGCAGTGTTTGCATAAAAGTAATAACAAAGCCAATACAAGCATCGTCATCCACCCAGCTCTCTTACAATATTACGGAAACTAGTTACTTGGCAATGCATCAGTCATTGATGGCAGTTAAATTGGGACAAGCAAACCACGAACAAACTGCATAATGTTCAGTCGATCATAATTCATAACAATATAATGTGTTAGCTGTCGCAAATTCGTTTTTAGGTCGATGCCATTTAGATTAACATAGATTTCATTCTTCTCTTCAAAGGGGGATGCTCCTACATCAATGTTAGTTTACCTTGAAGCCCCACTGACTGTTTGAGGTTTAGGTTCACTGCCATGAGTATATCAACATTATCAAGGAAATCCATCTTTATGATAAAAGATCGATCTTTTTGTTGCAAGTTACATTTTTTTCTTTTCTAGCACGTTCTGATGTTGATTCATACAGGGCAATCTCCAATATAACTTATAACTCCCATGATTATACACAATTTACGGGTATGTTGAGTGATCATGCTGAATTGTGTGATACGATATTAAATTTCAATTTTGGTTACCTAAACATTTAACCTGTTTTCAAGTATAATCGTTATAAATTATTCCATGTATTGGCTGCTCTGTTTCATTGACAAGATATGCTACTGGACCCTAGTTAAAGTTAGAGTGGCTTATATATGTAAGCTTGGGTAAACAATGGTGAAAATTGAGAATAAGGGATATTTTGTAAATGAAGGATCAAACGATTGCATCCTTAAGCATAGTTTTCACATGATATGAAAATGATAGGATAACATAGATTGTGATTTTCTGTCTTGTGTTCTTACGGCAAAAACAAGAGCTTACTGAATCAAATTGGATTAAAGACTGATCAGAAGGCTTAGCGGAAGAACACATCAGGTCCGTTTTCACACATATTTCTCATCAGTTGAAGGATATCATGAGAATAGAGAGCTTGGAGATAAACCAGATATCTTTATGTCAGCATAAATCATAAATGTTTGTGAGGGATGTTGGGGATCTTGTCACTGGATTACTGTTGGTATTCTGGGTGACCAGTGTCTTGTTATGATCAGTAACGGGGGTTTACACCAGTGTTGACTTCTGTAGAGGATCCAACAGATGTCAGATTATACAAAAGTACGTTACAGATGCACTGACGTTCTGACTAAGATAGGCAGTCCGCGTGTAGGCCAATGTCTTTGTAAAGTACAAAGAAGGTTTGACCTTCCTTCCTTACCGAAACTCTGTATCATGACCCCATGGACGTCCATCAGTTTCCGTAACTTCAATACTTGTATTATCGTTCGTACTGGTGTTGTATGTGCTGCTGGGACATGCCAGTCCAGGCTTTGCAGTTTCGGATATAGAGTATGATGCTTGTGTGAGTGAGTTAAAATTTATCGTCACATCGGCAATATTTCAGCCATATCGTGGCGAGAACGATTAATTGCAAAAACACATATTTATTAATGGCACATTGTAAAAACATGTCCACGAACGACAGTAAAACTAAACTAACTAAACTGGTACTTAGAGCTAAAACAGTTTAACTATAGAGGACAATACAATATGAAAATGGGAATGGGGTATAGGTTGCCAACAACTGAAGGTAGATCACCTCACTAGGGGACTTACATTACTTTTGTTACCTGTATGGGCCCTAGCTGGATTTACACCATCTCCTCAGCTAATGGCTTTTATGCACAGAACCAGCAATACATTAACATGACCCCCTCAGGAAGACAATAATTATACGTCACTTCAACCCCCTTTGAGGGTACAGCCACTAACAATTCTAGTTGTTAATCTAAACTACCGACCATTAAAATACGGCTATCTACAGAACATATTATTCATAACTCAGCAATGAAATCAATTTCTTTTACCAAACCAATAATTAAATGAGGATACACTGTATTAAAAAGATCATTAAGCGTTTTAACAGTGAAATATTTATCCCTTATGATGGAGAATTCAACACAGTCAAGCCGGAAATGCCTGACTGTTACTCTCTCGTCACAAGGGATACAAAACGGAGGATCTTTACCTTTCAACAAGTACTTGTGAGTATATCTCGTATGGCCAATACGACATCGCCTCATGACGACCTCTTCAAATCTGGACCGACAACCTAAGTACGTGTAACCAATATAGGGTTTTATAGCATGTAATTTATTAATACCTATTTGAGTTTCCCACTTCTTCTGCATCAGATCACGGATATAGGATCTAATGACGCCTATATAATCAGAGCATGGTATAACAAGTGGTGTCACAGATTTGTTGAGTGCTGCCTTGACAGCAAGATCGGCCATTGTGTTACCAGAGATTCCAACGTGACTGGGTAACCAACAAAAGACGATGTCGTATTGGCCTGTAGCAAGATCATTATACAATTCAATAATATTCATTACAAGTCGATGTTTGCAACAAATATTTTTAATTGTCTGTAGGCAAGAAAGAGAGTCCGAAGAGATGATATACTGTTCATGTTTAGGGTGTCTTTGAATATATTTAAGAGTCGTTAATATGGCGTTAGCTTCAGCTGTGAAAATAGAGCTGTTATCTGGCAATCTCGAAGATATTGTTCTGGATCCAGTGACAGTGGCACAAGCCATTACGCCACCGTCCTTGGATCCATCTGTAAATAAGGATAAATTGCTATATTTATGTTTTAACTGATTATATTCTTGTTTATACTGTAAGTCATTAGATTGTTTAAATGTAGTCAATGTTAGGTGAACTTGTGGCCTAACCAATTGCCAAGGGGGAGAAGAAAGAAGAAGGAAAGGAGCTATATTTTCCAGCTAAATGCTGGCAGCAGAAATAAATGGTTTAATTCTGTGTCCGAGAGGTGGAACAAGAGAAGATTTCTTGTATAAATCCACATGAAGGTTATTGAACACACAGTTATAGGCAGGGTTAGATTCATTAGCGTATAATTTGGTATTGTAAAGACAATGTTATACGACATTCTGTAAGAGATGGTTCATCGACCTCAATATAGAGACTGGCAACAGGTGAGGTTCTGAAGGACCCAAGACAAAGTATTAGTCCTTGGTGGTGGACAGAATCAAGAAGTTTAAGGTTGCTTTTGCAGGATCCACCATATACGATTGAGCTGTAATCGAGTTTCGAGCGGACCAGTGATCGATATAGGTGAAAGAGGATAGTTTGATCCCCTCCCCAGTTGGAAACAACGTTTAACAAATCTAGTGCCTTCAGGCATTTAGCTTTAAGATATTTAATATGCGGTAAGAAGGTTAAATGAGAATCGAAAATTATACCCAAGAATTTGGCCTCCTTTACAACTTTGATGGGAGTGCCATTTAAAGATAGTTCAGGGCTATACGGCTTATATTTTCTACAAAAATGTATAAAATTTGTTCTAGATTTAGAAAATTTAAACCGTTTTTAAGACACAATTTATTTATTTTATTTAAACACAACTGTAATTGTCGTTCAATAGTACGCATATTTTTACCACGACGTGAAATATTTAAAATCATCCACAAAAAGTGATCCATCGATTGAATCATTTAAAACCTTGGATACACTCTTGATCTTAATACCAAATAAAGTGACGGCCAGAGTACTGCCCTGAGGGACACCCTGATCCTGATTGTAATGATCAGACAGGGTTGAACCCACTCTGACTTGGAATTGCCTGCCTTTTAAAAACTCTGATATAAAAAGAGGCAAACGGCGTCTCAACCCAAAATCACGTAAATCCTTCAAAATGCCATGACACTTCAAAGTGTCATAAGCTTTCTCGAGATCAAAGAAAATCGATACTGCATGTTGCTTATTTACTATAGCATTTTTAACGAAGGATTCTAGACGTACCAAATGATCAATGGTACGATTTTTCCTGAAACCACACTGACTATTTGTGATCAAGTTATTGGTTTCAAGATACCAAGTTAATCTGTTGTTCACCATACGTTCCATGGTTTTACAGACACAGCTGGTGAGAGATATCGGCCTGTAATTCGACGGATCTGTATGATCCGGGCCAGGTTTTGGTATTAGGACTACAATGGCATTACTCCTAGAAGGAGGAAATTCCCCAGACGTCCATGTTTGGTCAAATATATCTAAAAGTGCCATAAGAAATGGTTTAGGCAAGTGTTTCAGTAGCTGATAATGCATGTTGACATCACCCGCTGCAGTGTCATGAGCTTGCTCAAGAGCTGTATATAGCTCATGTAATGAAAACACGTTATTTGAATCTAAATTGTTTTTCCCTGCTGATTCTGATACCTCTGAAACTCAGGAACAAAATTTGTTGATGATGAGATTTCGCCAATTTTATTTGCAATTTTAGATGTGTCTGTTATTAAATTATCACCATCATTAGGATGGTCAACGGCCGATTTTGAACCTAGGCCTTTTATTCTCTGAATCATGTTCCACACCTTAGACACAGGCGTGCGTGAATTTATTTTGGAAATATAGTTTCTCCAAGATAGCAGCTTGTTTTGCTTGAAGGTACGACGTGCCTTCGCATTTAATATTTTAAGTTTATTTAAATTGTGGACAGTTGGGTGATGACGGAAATATTTCTCTGCCATTTCTCTTGCTTTATTAGCATTTTTGCAGTCTGCATTAAACCATGACTTCCGTACATGTGGAGCTTTAGAGGACCTTGGTATGCACTCATCAGCAATTTCAGTTAAAACGTCGGAAAACACGTGAGTAGGATCAACCATATCCAAGAAACATTCTGGTCTTAGTTTAGATGTGCCTTGAGTTTGATATAAGGTCCAATCTGCTTTGGAAAAATTCCATCTTGTGTAAGATGGAGAGTCAGTTGGAAATATTTTCTGATAGTATCGTTGGAAAGTGATCACCTCCACAAAGGTCATTGTGGACTGACCATTCAAACTCATTGAGTGCAGTAGTCTGCAAGATCCAGAGAAAAGTATGTACCGGTTGCAGGATGCAGATACGTGCATCATTGTATATACACAAATCATTATTGGAAATAAAATCTTCCAGTGTTTCACCCTTAGTGTTAGTATTTGTACCACCCCAGAGTGGATTATGGCCGTTAAGATCACCCATTATAAAGCAGGGTTTCGGAAATTGATCATAGAGAGCTTGAAGATTAGACAGGTGAAGTGTGAAAGAAGGCAGAATATACAGCGAACATATTGTAAATGCAATATGAAGAGTGAGTCTCACTGCAACGGCTTGAAGATTAGTTTTAAGTGTTAGCGGGCTATGAATCACATTTTGCTTAAGAATGACAGGCATCGAAGTGACGTAGATTAAAATTATTTGTCTGTTTCCTGCAGACAAAATACTGATGGTGCCAAGTCTTGAACTAAAAGATGCAACTCATTAAAATTTGTGATCATTGTTTTTATATATTTAATTGTATAAATGGTATCTTTTTATTCACGCAGTTGAAGGTAACTCAGTGAGCTTTCACCATGTTTTCAGTTTACATTTTTCCTGTTCAATGACATTCTGGTCTGAGGAGAACAGCTCCGTGGCAGTGTGATATCATTACTGAAAATAGGATTTAGTAACTGTTCTTTGAAGGAGTCATATGTTGATATAAGTAAGTACGCCTTTTATGGCATTTTTCTCTTCCACTTGAGTTAAATAGAATAAAGTGAATGTATTTCACGCCGCACTCAGCAATATTCCAGCGGCGGGCTGTAAATAGTCTTGTCTGGACCGAGATCCGGGCTAGATTTGGTCTTCAGCAACCAATACTTGTCGAAGGACGGGACTGGATGGCCAGACTCACTGAAACATGTCATCGCATCCAAATTAAGTAGATCGATGTTCATGCTGTTGATCACTGGATTGTCTGTTCCAGGCTCGATTATTTGCAAACCGCAGCCATATTGCTGGGATACCAGATACGAGTGTGGCTTTACGTTTTATCCCCACAAAGAATAGAGGTACCATTATTATTTTTGGTTATTTAAAAAGTCACGCAAATGCAGTTACATGCCCAATAAACATTATCAAAACTAATAATGAAAGATAATGTAAAGGAAATTCAAATGTTAGTAGTACTTCTGACTGCATCACGAAAATTACCGATCATGGTCACGGAATTGGCCGACCGTATCGGGTGAACTAAAGTAATGGGTAAAAGAAAGTGAACACTTTCTATTTTGAATTTTTGGCAAAGTCAGGCCGAAACGGTTCGCCTACACACTGAATAATCATGCGCCCAAACGCAGCATGTTGGCCGTGTACAAGCATGTGAATTTGCGAAAACTAGCAAAACATGCATTCTGGAGATTTTGCAAAAAGCTTGTCGAGAACTGGTATTAAAAAGGCAGCCAATTGGTTGGTGGCCATAGGTATTATCTGACAGGAAAACATTGAAATTGTGGTCATCACATCGGGGCATCACTCCAACAGAAACGGCGGCAACTTCTCTAGAATGTGTCATCAGTCGACGTTCCGACCTATGACGTCCACGTGCTGAAGGTATCAGAGCTCGATGTCCCCTGCATGGAAACCAGGAACATCGTGGTCAGCCAGGAACATCGTCGTGTGGGTAACAGTCTAAGTAAACTTAGTCCTAGTGTATTTCGTTACACTCACCACTGAGTCTAACAAACCCTAGTAGAAGGTCGCTTCAGGTCGCTATGACCGTCCAATCAATAGCAAGACGATTAAATGGATTTAACCAATCAGACAAACTCTACTACTTAGGGATCGGAGGGACTTACAAAATATTCAGGTCACTGACACCGACCTCTCCACAAACAAAAATCCGCATATAACACAGTTTTTAAAATATTTCCGCAACATGACATTCTTGAATATTGCCAGAAACACTATTTTCAGCGACTGTTTACTCACCGTTGTCATGGTTGTAACGTGCGCTGTACGCATCACCGTACGCTAAATAGGATTCGGAATCGTTCGGGTACGAAGCTTTTCGAGATGAAAAGTTCAAAAGGTATGTGCGAATGTCCACTTTCGCGATTTGGTAAGCTGTGTTCTGATTGGTTACCTGACGCGACCTTCCATAAGGTTTTGTTAGACTCAGTAGTGGAGTGTAACGAAAAGTACTGAGGCTAGGTTTCCTTAGACTGAATGGGTAATGACTATACGAAAATTGGCAGCGAGTGCTTTTTAAAGTCATTTTTTCAAAATGTGTTCCATAATGACTGTATGTTTTACTTTGATTTTATCGATCATTATAAGGGTATTCACTTTCTTTTGCTCACTTGTTTAATTCGTTAAAAGTGTACCGCAATATATAGCATTGTGAAGTTCGAATTCGGTTTACTAGTATTACTGCCCAAACTTATAGGATAGGATATTTACGTCATATCCAAGCAACTAGTGTATGGCTCAAAGTATTTTCACCTCCATCTCGAACTAGGCTGTAACGACTATAAGTCTAACTCACCATCCCAAGATCTAAACTGAGTTTTTGTAAACAAAGCAATTGCCTTGTTAAGATCATTTCTCGGAAGTCATATTATTAATTTCCACGATCAATACCATGAAAACATGTCAATAACACTGAAGTTGTTTTTGTTTTTGTTAATATTGATGATGCCTCTTCTGCGAAGATTGAACTTAAAACGCAGTCAAGAATCAACTATTCTCATGCAACGGACGTTGCTGCCCGTGGCAGCCCTATAATCACAGGTTTAGGAGCAATATTAGGTTTTTGATTTGTTTCAGCTCTGATCACGAAAGACCTTGAGATGTGTCATCGCTATTATATTACCTAACAGGATACATATTCCTATTTTCTTGACCCGTCTAATCATATATCAGACATTGATTTAAATCTGTTTGTGTGCTTCTCTGTTAGAAACACGCTTGTTTTCGACTTTCTGCACCCAATAATTTATCGAGACAGCTTTCAAGGTTACAATTTTTATGTTTGCTGCACACACTCCTTTTCCTTTTGCCAGTCAGTGTTGGAATGTATTTTTGTGCGACACCACAAAACTACTGTACAACAAATATGTGAAACAGTAGAAAAATATGATACTTTCACAAGAAATATTGATATGTGGCCATTGATCCAAAGGGAGATAACTAACTAGATAAGTATAGGTTATACGACGAGTATGTGCAGTTTAATCCACGAACTGGTTAGTTACACTACGAGCAAGGTTGCATAATTGTAATTTCCGAAATAAAGGTAATTTTTGCATGTCCGTGTCTCTTTAAGAAGCAGACGAACAGAAGAAAGCAGTCCCCGTAGTATAACCAATATTTTGGTTGGTTATACTACACCCGAGAACAAAGCAGTCATAGTGCAATGAAGATTGGACACTAAGGAATCTAATAGTTATATAATCTATAACATTATTTGCCTTACTTGCAGCACAGCCGTTACTAAAATTATTTTGGTAGTATTGGGAAGTCTCACAGCAAGCAGTACTATTGCCATGCGACGGTGACCTGTCGCCTGTGCACTAAATCACAAAAAAACTATTTCCGAGAAAATCGACCTTGAACTGTCGGAGAACCATATCTTCTAAACTATTCAATCGAATTCTTTGGAATTTTGCACATATATATGAGAGTATTGCAAACTAGTATGTGCTCAATGTGTTAACACAAATCAGAAATTCTCGAATAATGATTGGAGATAGAACACTTTAAGAAAGAAATCGTGATTTTCCTCCAAACCAAAGTGTTCTAAGTGTCGAAAACAGAGTGCACTTGGATGAGCTGTCTATAAACAATCCACTGGTGAATAGGACTTGCATACGAAGACGTGTCAACCAAGTCGGCGAACCATCCGATCCCTTTAGTTGCCTCCTACGACACGGGTTGTTTGTGATTCAATACTACGTGTCATCGTGCTGTTGGTTGAGAGGGTGAACAGGCATTCGGTGGTGTTTGGTGCTTAACGTCCCAGAGTCCCTGCTTCATGAGTGTAATTAAACAAGTCTGGACCAGACAATTTACTGACTGACAATACGAGCGTCAATCTACGCAAACGGGATATCGATGATATGGTCAACCAGTTCAGCGAGCCTGATCCTGTAAATTTCCTCTTATGACAGACATTTTTAATCCGGATCCGATGAACTCAGCAAAGCTAATTAGAACTAACTTCGGGCAAGGGTCAAGTAACTCCTTGACCGATCAATTTTTGTAATAGCCATACAGCCACACCATTTAGTAATCACGCTTTGAAGATGAGTAGCCAAGTGGTTAAAGCGTTCGTTCGTCATGCAAGACCCGGGTTCGATTCCCCACATGCAGTACAATGTATGAAGCCTACTTCTGGCGCCCCGTAGTGATATTGCTAAAAGTGTACAACTAAACTCATTCACTGGTAATAATGCTAATGTTACCTCTCACCAACAAATTAATGACCGGGGTCATATTCTCTTTCAGTTCATGTTACAAAACATTTACACTGAGCCACTTCATACAGATCCTACTCACGAAAGTGATGATCTAGTGATCAAGCTCGGTCACTTGGATGCTATGTGTGTGTCTTTGTTGCTACGTGTGGCTCTTCATTGCTCATGATATCAAACTCAAGATTGCGAAGTTCTCCGTTAGTTCCATGTCGGTTATGACATCGTTAACTGTATGTAAAACAGTTTTCAATTGTTTCTAGGTACCACACTGCATTATACATAATTGAATGAGTTTAGTTTTACTCCGCATTCAGCAATATTCCAGATATATGACGACGGTCTGTAACTAATCGAGTCTGGACCAGACAACCCAGTGATCAACAACATCGATCTGCGCAATTGGGAACAGATGACATGTGTCAACCAAGTCTTCGAGCCTGACCACCCAATCCCGTTAGTTGCAGAGGAGCATTGGTTGCTAAAGGCCTGTTCTACCCAGGGGACGACACGGGTCAATACATAATTAAGCCGAACTGCAGTTGTAACTATAGTATTATACACCTGTGACAATGAAGGACATTCGTAACGTAATACGACTTAAAGGTATTACAAAAGAAGAATGCACTTCAGCAATGGAAGATACGTCTAAGTATGCCTGTTTGATAACTAAATTTAAAGTGTTAGATCGTATTCATTTGTCACCATATTACTTTGATGACTAGGTTTAGCTATACAGTGAAAGTGATTTCTTGGATACATGGGGATTCCACTTAATTGTGTCTCATTTGGGTGGATGTAGGCCTGGCTGGTTAAGGTAAGACCTAATTCTACCTTAAATTTGGAACTTGGTGTTTGGTCTGTCAGAAATATCAGGACACAGATAAAGATCTCTCACAGAAACACCATCGCGGAAGATGGTATTGAGAAACATGTACTTCATTCTCAGCTGAGTCATAAATGGTCAGTCGTGTTGAAACGAGTAAATTCTCTGTGCGGAGTTGCGAGCCTTAGTCACGCCTGGATCGTATGATTGGGGGTTTGCATCCGATCGCCAACAAAGTAGTGAACATAACACCTGCATCTTTTACGGGTTCTGCAAATCCCCATTGACATACAACAAAGACGTACATAACATGGCATGCTGTAAATCCATTTGTGTCAAAATCTCCCCTTTTAATTGCAAAAATTATCGTAAATGTCTCAAACTAAAGCCAATGTAAATAGGGAAAGCACACCAATTCTGCGGAATTTTGTTATACTTTTTGCCAACAAACAAACCATCATTATTTTCATTCGATACTGCAAGATTTGTGACAAGGGTGTGATTAATCCGTCTCCTTACATCAGTGAAGCCGCTGGGATTCCACCATACTACATCCCAAGTTTACATCTTGCATGGTCCATGGCATATGGCCCCGACGACTTATGTATTCAGATGCCTCACCAGCCTGGACATGTCCGTCCCACCCGACAGTGCCTGTCATCGGCCTGTAAGATTACACGAGGATTAAACATTGCGTATAGAATACATACATTATATACAGATAGTATACATATACACTGTCACAGATATCACAGCAGCTGAGAATGACCTAATTCAAATTTCCCTCCCTTTCACACTTGTCAGAACGCCCTCAGTCGAATAGCGTTGCAGCTTCCGACGTTAGAAGAAAGACGTCTCTAAAACGGAAGAAATTATTTTCCTCCGACATAAAGCTAACACGTCATGATATCACTACAAACATGCTTGTTCTTCATGATATGTTTAAATGGACAGATTTTTATGCGACGTTTATCATTTCAGTAACAGTGATCGAAAATGATGAATGGTAAGAGATGATAATAGGGCTCCACTCATTACAATGTTTGCTGGCTGAAATGTTGTGATATTGGATGAATTTAACATTTCGAACAATTTTAGAACATTCAATGTAAACACAACAAACACCAACGTTTTGTATTATACACCTACTCCTTACAGAGATGAAGGAGTAAGCTTATTACTCAGGGCGTGTTCCTCATAGTTGACATCCATAACATTAATTTCTTATGTGTATCATTTCTAAATTACTTTCAAAGACTTCATGAGAAACAGGTTCCACAAAGAACACAAACACATGGCATGCATCACAGAACCTCGTATTTTTATGAGGATTAAATATTAAAAAAAATACTGTGTTTAGATGACCATGATGTATTGTCCTGTGAAGCATGTCGGATCGGTTCATCTCAAATTTATATATAGAATTCATATATCTTTTAAAAATCTTTAATCCTTGCAAAGACACGAAAACCTGTGGCCCACATTTCAAGAAGATTTAATCAGACAAATATCCTTTGAGAAGCATATTATAAAATACATTATGTTTGACAGTGTGTTTTGATGGTTTATTGGAGGCATTGGAACACTAATCCGCGAGCAAAAACATGTCGACCTTTTAATACCATCACCAAACTGAACAGTTATGAATGACGTTGACATAACTGGGTTGAATAGGTCCATCACAACATGACAAAGTTCGTAGGAGGAGATGTTTGACATTCCAGTTAACGTCAGGAGTATTTCAGGCATATCGCGGCGTTTCAGCCTAATTGAGACAAGAAAAGCTCACTTTGAAACCCATACGCGCGGGCGTGCAGCTAATATGCCCAGAAATCGAAATCATTCGAGCCATCGGTTATAGTGTCTGCAAAGCAAACGGCACCGTCCTTGTTGACGGAGCCAAAGGCCATCACTCAAATCAGATCCTCAGAAGCCGATTTCCCCTTTGGCAACACAGGGGTGGTCCAGTGAATACTTCCAGTAATAAGACCATGGAGAGGTTATAAAGCTCCACGTACTATATGGTTCCTTCAAATTGGAGACATTTGCCACGTTAGCTGCCTGTGTTCTATCGTTAAAGTTACGTACAATTATAATCGATTAGCATTTGGATAACCTTCTATTGGTTATTAAATCCCTTGGATGTTGACTGCGACAAAGGGCGAATCTTTCTTGATCACATCGGTAATATGACATATCTTGCTTGGTTAATAGTCATTAATTAAGTGAGTCCTGGTATTTCTGATGAATCGAAAGAAGAATCGATCTGAGTAATAGGCCAATCCGTGCAATTACCAATCCAGATTTGATGTTTGTTGAAAACGAATATTGCTTTCCCTGTGCAGATTACCATCTATGATTAAAGTCTAAAATGTAAGAAAGTGTTTGATAATGGTACGGAAAAGTCATATCCAGTGTCCTACCTAAGCTTTACATGATTTTTGTCATACACAAAATAGAATATCCAAAATGTAGGGAGCTGTCAAAACCGGCATCTGTGCAATCCGGCAAGTTGTATACACTGGCGTAAAATCTCAGGTCCGTTCGTAGCTTATACATTTATCATCTACAATCCGGCAAATTGCCTAAACCGGATTCACAATGAGTGCCGGTTTATAATGGTTAGGTGTAATAATTTTATGTTGTATTAATACAGTGAGAAGCATGGTGTGGTCGCGGTGTTTTTTTTAAATTTGAAATTTCAGCATCGACGAAAATGGCAAGAACAAGGCAAAATATAAGCTTCAATCTAGGATTCCGACTACATTTTACACAGCTATCAATGGTTCACTCTCAGATCGTGATGATACTTGTCCTGGCCAAAGTCAAATGCATCCAGCACAACAACAGGCAAGGTCACAAAGACACGCAAGGCAAGTCAATTGTTCAACAGCAATAGCATCGGAAATATATTTGTCACTGTTGCGTCACATTTGTCCTGGTCCTCCCTGAGCCAGCCTTGATTTTTTAAAGTCTCCACTGAAGCCTTGAATGTTTGAAATACCTTCGATGTAAGGCGCCCTTGGAAATCGTCAAAGCTCGAGTTTACCTCGAGAGTTACGAAATATAGACACCAACGGAAAGCGTTGCTTGACGAATAGCTGAAAGCTGTTAAAAAGGCTCTATTCAAAGTGAGAATAAATCATTCATTTGAGAAAATGTTTAATTCTTATTTGAATTGATTAGATGGCATAACATTTAAGGATTCGTCTCCACATTAGCATATCTCTATCAATATTGCATTCAGAATAACGAATTCGAAATGTAGAAATAATGCTGACATCTGTTTCAGTATAAATGAATGGGTCATGGTTTCAAATTCTTTTGGACATTCAAAATATTCGACTGAAAATGTTTCGATTGTATAACATCTATGAAATGTTCATTTTAAAATGTAAATTGTCTTTGAGGAGATTTTCATGGAAAGCATGTGAAAATCTTGAGTAATGTCTTCCCAACTGGTTCTTTGATAGAGTGGAGAAGGCCAGAAGCTGAAAATTACTGGAACATTTTCCTGGATATTGACCCCATACCACGAGGAGTGCCTCATACTCTCAGATGGACACGCGAAGGTGACGCCACTAGTGTAATTACAATAACACCATTTCTCAAGTCGTCAACGCCGTGAACGACAAAACAATCACCATTACTCCAGACCGGTATTCATTCTGTTTGCTTAATTACATTTCTTTTTCTGTTTTCCCTGGATATGTCGAGGAGTCAAACTCATTGGATCACTGTAACTGGTTTCTCTGTCGTGGTAAATCACAAGTGGCAATTTACGAAGCACGGTTCCCAAAGTCTCAATGTACTGTTAATCAGTACTTTCGAGGCAATTAACACATTAATGTATCCAATGTACTCTTAGAACGAACCCATATACAAAATCAACGGTAATGAATAAAGGAATTGGTGACGTTAATTTGTGATGTTGGTTCAGCGCTTGTTGTTTCTTCAAGTAAAATACCCGCATTACTTCCATGGTGCACTTGATCAAGACATTGTCCAAGGAAATGCTTCATGCTTTCCAGTTAGATTGATGTTCATGCGGTTGATCCCTGGCTACCAGGATTGTCTGGTCCAAACTCGTTTATTGTCATACCACCGTTGTCATATACCTGGGAAATTGCTGATTAAACAACAACCAAACCAAATAAAATCACATGTCTTTGATAAATACGGTATATTATTGTTTTGTGAATTCAGAGAGAGAGAGAGAGTTGAACAAGATACAACACAGACCCTGGGTGAAAGTACCATTAGCACGCTAACGGTAGAGTCGCTGCTCTCTTATGCACCATGATTAATTTCGGTTGATTGAATAACGTGAAGTATCAGTATTATACTATTTAATAACAAACACAAGAGAAATGAAAGTGAGAGCAGTTTCACATTTCTCTGTCCTTCATCAGTTCCCTACTATCGAGTGGCTGTATCCTCAAAGGGGGTTGAAGCACTGTAAAATTATTGTCCTCCTGAGAGGGTACGTAAGTCCCAAGTCTATCAGGTTTTTAATCGTAGTATTCATGTTATTTTAATTTTGGCTAGCATTCTGTACACTCTCCAGCGGCTGAAGGGATGGTGTAAATCCAACTATGGTCCATGCAGGTAGCAAAGGCACTGTAAGTCCCCATGGTCCCTAGTATGGTGATCTACCTTCGGTTGTTGGAGATCTATAGCCTGTTTTTATATTGTATTGTCTAAATAGTGTTATTAGTTTTAACTCTTCATGCTAGCTTTAATTCAAATTGTGATATTCTAGGTGTTTCACTGTCCTTTGTTGACAGATTGTTTATAATATGCATGTATTTCATTTAAGTGTTAAATGTTATCGTCACGGTATGGCTGAGATATTGCCGATGTGACGTTAAATGTTCACTCACTCACCCCTACCAAGAAAGATGGCCTCACACATTGCAGCATCAAGGTATTTTTAATACAAAGAATAAAGAATAAGAATATGAGAATAAAACACAAATAGGTCTTCTCTGAATATGAACCCATAACATATTGTGTCGCGTTAGAGCCGACGGAAGTTGGGGTCGATTGGCCAGGTTCTCACTCCTGACGTGGATCGGTACGAATGGGGTAGCTTAGTGGTTAAAGCGTTCGCTTGTCACACCGGAGGTGTCCCCACATGGGTGCAATGTGTGAAGCCCGTTTCTGGTGTTCACCGCCGTGATATTGCTAACAGTGGTGCAGTTTAAGAAGCTTCATGCTATTTCACAGAAGAAATGTGAGTGAATGTGGTTTTACGCCGCTTACATCACTATTCCAACGATATCAATGTAGGGAAAACAAATTTGGCCTCGTAGATCCGATCCCGGATCTTTGGAAGGAGGCACTAGGCTACCCCAACGTATCGTGATAATATGATATTTACCACGTACACGGATAAGCAGTCATGATATAGGCCACCCGTATTGTTCAATAAATAACGTGCTGTTGGTCACTGGATATTGTCTGGTCCAGACTCGACTATTTACAGACCGACGATATGTTGCGGGAATATTGCTGTAAACGGCGTCAAACAACTAAAATCACATATATGATAATGATGGCATGAGGTACAGGATCAGCCATGAGTGACTAACAGTATGATTTTACGCCTCATGTATCACTATTCCAGCAATATCACGGCTGGGGGACACCAGAAATGGACTTCGTACATTGTATCCATGTGGGGAATCGAACCCGGGCCTTCGGCGAGACTAGCCAACGCTTTAACCGCTAGGCTAGGCATCCCCACAGCCCCTTTCGTAACGATCTACGTCATGAGTGAGAACTACGAATCATTACAAAAAGATCGGTAATTCTGCAAAGCTTCAGAATCATCATGTCCACTGCTGATGACATCCCATGACTGTCACAGTTAATGAACGCTGACAGTAAACAGCTTGGATACGACAACAGTGTCGGATTGTGCCCATATCTGAGTGCGGCGTTAGAACAAACCAACCAAATGATTAACGACTAAAAGGCACGTCATCTTAGCTGGACGGTGTTGTTCATAATAATCATACTTTGTCAAAAAGCCTTGCCAATTATTCATTGACAGTCCTTATGCTCGATGAAACACAAACGGAAAAAAAGAAGCAAAAAGTCCAACCATCAACTCAGTAGCGGTTTATAATACTGTATTCAAGGGGACAGAAACCAGCACGTTCGAGGGGCGTGCAATAATGATTTCCCCTGATCCACTTCTGGTTTTAACATGTGACTGAAACTTCATCTGAGTAATGCTACATATGTCCTTGGGTCATCTGGTAATTTTCAGCATTGAACTATGAAAGGTATTTCTGTGACAAGCATTATATGGAAGTAAAGTGAGACAAGGGAGCCAGTGAAAAGTCGCACACCAAAACAGACATCTGATGAAATGAAAGCAACTCATGGTAGGTTGCCCCCATCTTTTGACGTAGTTTACACTGGTAGTTCAAATGTGTTGAATCTTTAGAATCTGCTCTCATTCCTGGTCGACCTCATTCAGCCATTGATGAAGACACTGTTCGTCAGGCGGAGACTGCCAGTTTGGATGATCGCTGTATCGCTGTATGACTGTATGACTGTTTGACTGTATGACTGTTTGACTGTATGACTGTATGACTGTTTGCCAGCTAGCCTATGATGATGGTTGCGTAAAGCGATGGGGAATGTGTAATTTTGCTGGCTGCTATGTAGCGAAGGACTAATACTGGGCCAAGCTTAGTTCCACTACGTCCGCGGCAAGTGGGTCAGGGGGAATCTTTGATGGACTCCCCCAGTATGATGCCATGCAACGCTGAACCCATGTATATATCATGTGGACGCCAGTGCTGCTCATTCAACCAAGGGTGATCAGAAAGTACATATTGTTAACATCAATCATGAGAATGTCACTGTATTGAACACATGACTGGTCCATATACATCAAGGTAGGCAACAAGGCTCCATCAAGCTAAATCAAAATGTTGGCATTAAGTCGAATCTGGGTTTTCGGACAGGATCAACGCCTTGACCTTTCTGCTGTCTTGTCACCCCTAATTGAAAGTCGAAATTGGGTTCTGTACATGTTTCTGCTGAAAAAAATACTAGCTATGCTTAAACATTTTAGCTATGTTTTAAAAACGTTCCACCATATGGAGAGAGCTGCAGGGAATGCTTTCACATAATTCGTGTGCCCTCATTTTAGTAATCGAATTCAAATCCTAGGCGAAAACGCTTTAACCGCTATGTACTGCTGTAACAAATCCCCAGTCATTACAGCTATAATTGGAGATGCTGGAATATTTGTGAATTTTTGCGGAAAAGGCTTTACAGGAACTTGTGGTTCGAAAACAGTTGTGCTCTTCTAATGGTGGTGTTCATGTATTGATGTACCGAGGCAGCACACATGGTGTCGGTGTCTCATTGTTAAATTGGTTTATCGCGTCTTTTTGGGGTAATTTACAGTGGATATAGAAGTTAAATTTATCGTTCAAATAGACCCGTCGGCATCTCTCGAACGCTGGCATAATATGATGCGTAAAATTCATGATACTTTATGGCTACCGTTGTGAATGTCGCCGTCGTATGTAATTTTGTCTGTATTTTTATGATCGTATGATAAAACACCAAAAACATATCTTATACATGGCATAGTATAGTATTTAGATGCCAGAATCTCATTTAAGTCACTTCTTTCGGGGACTCAATATATACTGAGAAAAGGAAATAAAGGAACAATGAAATTTCAAGTGTTCCTTTAATCAAAAGTTTTTAACACCTGCTTTGAATAGAGCACTAGATGGAGATCTGAGAACGTATAGTAAAGGAACACTGCCATGAAGTGGTGTCGCTGTATTTGTTTACCTCAGTATAGATTCAGAAACTATATCAACTCTACTAGAAAGCATACAAGACCTAAATTTGTAATGATATTCGATGGTAAGCCAGTTGACAGGACACTAACCCGAAACTTCGCCCAAGCTGAATGACAAGAACGATAAGACAATAACAATAATCCCCGCCTCCGAATTACGCAACGTTACCCAGAAAGTAAACCTTAATGACAGCGACATTTTACCAAACGAACATGCTCCTCCAGTAACAATATGTGCTGTATTCATAGTGGTTAATTAGCACGACATCTCGATGGTATGCGTAGAGTGGGTATTTTATCTGCGACAAAAGCTGGCGGATTATACAGATGGGACCTTATCCACAAAGCGTTCGCAGCGCTTCGACAATCGTACGTAGTGACATAATAAAGACTTACAATAGGTCGTAACGTTACGAACACTTTGTGGATCAGAGTGTACAAAACAACCTTAGCCTATGACTACCTTAAGCCTATGTTATGGTATGGGAGTTAAGGTCACCTTATCGCTAAGATCGCGTTGAACAAGGGCACCCAGGTCAACGATGAAGTATCACCGTGTTTCTCCCAGCCTGTGTTAGCGGGACTCTGCACTGGTGCCATTTGCCTCCACGTTGTTTTGTACTGTCATGTTGGTAAATAAGGACTCCTGCGTGAGACTAAACTACCACACCGTCCCATTCCCCGTGTATGTATCGGTTTATTGGTTCGAGGCTTGTTGAGATGGGATACACTCCGAAACGTCGTGTTATTCACAAATGAAGAACTTGACATCCATTGACATCTCGCTTTTCCTATGCATTTTACTTTTAAATGCCCTTCAAAGATTTGAGAATTTGTTTGCTTTTCTTGATAATGCTATTAACAAATGCAGGTATTAAAATTTCATACACCCAAAGGCACTAACTATCTTTACTATCACGTGAATGTTTTTCATGTTTTTTCCTATGATTGATAGTTTGGATTTGAATCGGAGAACGAGTGTATTAAGATGGCTGAAGAAGAGCAATCTATCAGTTGTCAGGTGGCATGTTAGATGAAAATTGCTAGCAATGATCATTTTAAAGGGACAGACAACCAGAGCTTCCATTTTCATGCCAATGTAGTGTTATAATAAGCGCAGACGTCGGTACAAAACACCTAATTTCATCGTCTTGGAACATGTACAAGATGATAGATGGAGAACTATAGATATGGTTCAGTCTGGTACCTCGTCGAGTGACATTGCTTGTAGATTCAATGCCCATATAAACACCACTAGGCCCTAACTTGTGGCGACATTTTGGCACTGACTTGTAGCAAGTTATAGACCTTCTCCGCAGTCGCCGCCTACCATTACTATCCTGTCAAGAGCGATGGATTCCAACATCGCATAGGTTCCAGGATTTAGAGGTGTGTATCTGTGAGAACAGGTCGACGACACCTGCGGCATCTTGCAAGACGCCCACATAGGCCGACGGCAAATTCTGACGCCATACGTCGATACCTCTTGTAAATCTGACTACACGTGTCATGGGGAACACGTGAGTTGAGGAGTGTTCCCTTCACTGATGAGTCAAGTTTTCATCACGTTTTACCCAGATTTCCAAAAGCATTATAAAACTATTACACTGAAGTTGTTTGATGAAGGTCATACAATACATGACCAGAGTAAAGCTTTCAAAACCTTGTAAAGTATACATGTGGAGGACATTTCCAAAAGGAGTTTACAGTGAGTTTAGTTATATTATCAGCTATATAGCGGAACATGAAGATCGATCATGCCATTCCTTATTTTGACATCACTTTCCCATTTTCCAGGTGAACTAGCCTTTGCACGTGTTTATGAAGAGAGGGGCAGGATAGGAATTTCTCTTACCGAACGCCTGGTATCATCAACAGTTGATACTGATTAATAACCACGTGCTCTCTCATCATATCTCACAGCCTCAGTCACTGGATTGTCTGGTCCAGACTCGATTGTTAACAGACTAGACATGACTGACATCACTAGCATCGCTTCTCCCAGCTGGTACACAATGATCTGAAGACAGAAATTTCCCCTGAACTGAAACTCTTTTTCGTTCAAGGTCCCCGGTATGTCAGACAATAGTCTCTAACTCTTCTCCAAACCGGTGAATCCATTATCAATATGAGTGAGTGAGTGAGTTTAGTTTTACGCCACACTCAGCAATATTACAGCTATATGGCGGCGGTCTGTAAATAATCGAGTCTGGACCAGACAATCCAGTGATCAACAACATGAGCATCGATCTGCGCAATTGGGAACCAATGATATGTGTCAACCAAGTCAGCGAGCCTGACCACCCGATCCCGTTAGTCGCCTCTTACGACAAGCTGAGTCGCCTTTTATGGCAAGCATGGGTTGCTGAAGGCCTATTCTCCCCCGGGACATTCACGGATCACTTTTCCTAATGTTTTATATGATGTATCACATCATGTTGAAAAGGTATGTTGAAATTATGTACACTAAAGTATACAACTGCTCATTGTAACTCATAGCTGACGGTTAAAATGGTTTAATAAGGGATTGAAAACACTTCTGTCACTGAACAAACTGTGTGTTTACTCTGCATCAGCATTATGGCCCTATCTGCTATGACGTAGGACGCGAGAGCAAGTAAAATATAAAACCCGACCTAACTGAACCCGGGAACCTAGAAACCAACCAACTAATCTACCAGTCAGTCAGTTACAAAAAAACCCCATAACAACTTACAATCTGTAGTTCCCGATGAGTTCATCGCGGTGGCTAGTGCCATGATAACCTGATCCAGAGCCGTATCACCAACGTCAGGAATTGACCTGAACTCTGAATCAAATATACAACTATTCAGTTTAAACGAGACAGATCAAGCATTTTCTGACGATCTGGATATTGGCTTAAACGAAATCGTTTTTGGTTGGCTGCTCATGTAACACATTACTGCCGAGGAAGAAGCTGAGAAATCACCGATGATACCACTTCTACTTCCTTACAGCGATCATATATTAACATCATGAATCTCAATTTTCGAAAGAGAATGGAATCTCATAAATGCAAGCGTTCATGTTTCTGTCTTGACAAAAAGCGGAGTTGCGTTTCTTTTGCTGTCTGGTATATTATAATTAGTTTTTGCACCAAAGATAATTCAACAGAAGTGGGCAACCTAATTTGATATTGTCAACTTTTGATATTAACAAATTGTCTGAAATTAAGTAACATGTTGTTACATTTTGGCTGGGACTCAATATCTGGAGAGTAAGTCAGTAAAAAAATGAATTTAGCAACAGACCTATGCCAACGTACAATATTTGAAGAGGTCATAACACGACAATGCCGATTTGGCCACAGTTGATGCACAAATTAACAATTATTGAAAGATAATCATCATTCATTCTGTATTCCAAATGAAAAATAATCACAATCAAACAAGTCAATAATTCTTTTCTTGATTTTATTCATTTACCTCATGCCATGGGAGTCCTGGATGGGAAGCCATTTGAAAGTCACCGCCAAACGGAAACCTGTACCATAACTACGAGGGTTGTTTTCCATCGTTCTTTGGCACTGGTATCTCGGGAAGTCACACTCCAGACGAAGCCTTACGGGATATCCAAAGCACACAGAGTCGTTGAGAATGCCTTTGAAATTTTGGCCAACCGCTGGCAATGTGTTCTATCAACACGGCACCAAGGACCAGGCGTCGTGAGAAGTATGGTTGACGCGGCTGTCGGCTTTCACAACATCATGATTCAATTTAATTCTTTATTGTATGAAAGGCCACATGCCGATATACAAAAGAGATACATCTTAACAATGACATATATGATCAACTTTCTAACTAATCAGTTCTTTTACTAATAAAAAAGCATTGTAAATAAATTGGGCCACACTGTGTTGTTTTGCCGGGTCTTTACAGGAAAGTAAGGAAGCCAATGGTTGAGCATTGATTTGAGAGAGACAGTTGTGGCAGATACTTGTTTCTTAGATTTTCATACACAGGACAAATAAACATAAAATGGAATTAGTCTTCCATAATGTAACAGAATGGACATAATCTTTGGGTTTTGTACACAGACACATATCTTTTATGGTTAATTCATAAATCATTAAGGCCTTATCTTAAAACGTATAAAAACATTGCGAACATCTCTGTAGCGAAGGCGAGCAAGATAACGCTCTGGCTCAAGCAAACGACTTAAACTGACGATATGAATCATATCTAGATTTTTCTTTAAGAGCTGAATGCCAGTCCTGCTTAACATATCAATAGCCCGTATACGAAACAGTCTAAAAAACAAAGTCAAAACATGTTCACGGAAAACAATTCCGTCGGTGTTCCGCGGGGTCGAATGAACTTTGACAACTTCGGCCAGGACCAATAAGGTTCTTTCACCAATGATTTAAGTATGTCTGCAAAATAATTAAATTGAAATATTGAAATATTGAAATTTAATCTCCAATTAGATGTGAACCTACAAAATCTTTGCTCTTTGGGGGTATTTTACCGCATCCTAGTTTCTGCAGGAAGGTTATAGTTGCATGTTGCAAAGTTCAGGATCGATTTAGAATCGATCATCGATCGATCATCTGAGAAGAGTAGGCATAGTGCAAGTGTGAGAGATTGCTTCATTACTTTATAAGTTCTTTTAGAATAATTTTGCATGCCGTTCGTCCGTGACCGTGAAAATCAGTCTTTAGTAATATATTGATAAATATAAACCTCAGGTGCCTTATTAGTGTCGTTTCAGAGGTTATTCTTTTGTCGTGTAAACATCCTTTCAGGGTCATTTACAATATCCCAGGGACATTCTATACAATATCCCTGGGATGTTTAGAATACTATTTGGCCCTGAAAGATTTTCACGAGACAATGTTTACGTTCAGATTCTTAAAAAGTCAAGCAGAGATAGTGATTTTATTTCTTGAAACTACATTTCACGAGATGTTGAAATTGAACACGACTGTCTGTTTAGATTCCCTGGAGATTCTTTGTCTGGAGATACCGTACATGTAGCTGTGATTCCCTTCTGGCGTTTTGGCGCTAACGTAAGGATGTCGGACAAGGCAGACTTTTGATCAGCAGAGGTCCGTTTGTATGAACGAACAGCTTCACTCTTGTGACCTAGAAAGAAAGAGGCAAAAGCATAGATAAAGTGTTCGTAAGATCACATATCTGAAAGCACCTGAAGTAGCTTTGTCTTAATAAAAGGTTGTGAAATAATGGCGACTGATCTTAGAAATTAGGTTAATTCAAACGTAATTAATCTTGAGTGCTATTTACATTGGCTACAATGTGTGTTACGTGAATGAGATAACTGTTACAATGTAAACATTAAAATATTGTCTAGCAATGTCGAATGTATTCTTACCAGTCATTTCACAAATCAATTGCTCGTCGACGTTGGCCTGATAAAGCCTTGCGGCAGCTGAAGCTCTCAATGAATGATTTGTTTTGTTACCCTGTAAACCACCTTGACAAAGCCGTTTGACTGTAGTTTCGAGGGTGTTGTGGCTAACCGGGGTTTTCAGAAACCAACTTCCATCCTTGGGCCTGGCGCGATGAGTGAAGTAGAAGTAAACGGTCGTTTTGCCATCCACACTGTATTAAAAACATTTTTAAAACCAAGGAATGATTTCTGAAATACTTTATCCACTTAACTGAAAGAAAATCTTAATATTTTCATCTTATAGATGTTAAATTTGTTATTTTTTTTATATTCTTTATTGTTTTTAAATTTTGATTCATTGATAGAAAATATACTCACCACAATGATCTGTACTTCTGGAAAATACTGACGTAACATTGGTCCTTGTTGTCTATGTTTTCATATGCCTGTACTTTCTTCGGATCTTGTTTCCTCTGCTTCAACCCGCCAAGGTTTGTTTTTGACACATCTTCGGTGTACAGAAGGAACTTTCGGCCGTTGCCATCCGTACGAGGTCGCGTTATTTGTGGTTTGGCAAACATCCTCAAGGTCCTATGTTCCTTACCCCCTCGAAGAGCGAAGTGCAATCCTACAAAAGGACCAAAATAACTACATTATCATTTATATCTGAGCATTTCTTCTTCAGTCAAAGAATAGAAACGCTTACGATAACTATAATCAATATGTACACGAAGAGAGTATTTAGTAAGACTAACCTGTAAGATACAGCACTGGATCTAGAAATTTTCTTGGGGTGTCGTCTCCCAGCGCTCCACACTGCCCAAGCTGCTCTTCCTCAGTGAGGGATATCGTTTCTGTTGGCTTCCGGCTTCCGGCTCCCGGCTCCTAGACACTCAGCAGAACGTTTGCGCAGAACTGCGTCCAGACATCGACGACTGTCTTCAAACTCCTTCTCTTCAAACATGTTCACTGTGCATCCCTTTGCTCTGATGGCGCTTTGTAACGAGGTGTATATACCATACAATGTATGAGATGGATACAACCCTCCGTCTTGTTTCCGGTCTTCGAACAAGAAAACTTTCAGGACGACATTAAGGTCCTCAGCACCCATTTCGAATAAACTTTCTGACAAACACACCTTCGGCAAATCCAAATTGTATTTCATGGCTCCCTGACGTCTTTCCTCCTGCCATCTAGTAAACACAGCAACAGCCCAATCATTCGTGTATTTTGTAGACTTATGAACACAAATTTCAAGTTCTTTATCAATGGCGTTATTATCAAGGGGTTCGATGAATGTTAACTCAAATTCCCGATCACTGTCACTGCTTTCGCTATCCAGACACGTGTAGTCGCTACAGTTACAACGTGCAGATCGTGCTGTTTACAGCTGGCGAGTGAGTGGCTGTGTTTGGGCGATAGTTTTAGTGTAAACGGTTACTCGCTTATCGTCCATCTCTGTTCGTCATAATAAACTTCGATTTTGATATATTTATCGCCTTTTCCTTTGGTTTATATGAGAAATATAACTCTCTCCCTCGGTTTTGGTTGGACATGTAAGCATTCGGTGTCGGGAGAACCCGCGGGCCGAAGGCTCATGCTTACATGTCCAACCAAAACCGAGGGAGAGTGTTATATCCTTTACATAAAAGCTACTAATTTGTTATTTAGAAGTGAGTATGTCAATTTACACTAATACATAATTAGGCCCATAGTCTCCAGGATTATATAATCATATAATTATATACGGCTTGGCGATAATTGAATAATCATTACGTCGAGAATTGGTTTGGCTTTGTCTTGGTTGGACTGTAAATGTAGCATAATGGAACTGGCAATAACTGTTGATACGGAATAGATGAAAGGACACCGTACAACATGAAACAAGGGTTTGCTGTACACGGTATGAGCTACGCGAACACACATAACACTTAGTCTGGAGAATGCTATACGAAGGATGAAATTTGAGGAATATTAGACATCAATATGATAGACAAAAAACTAGCCATGATTACATATTGTGAGTATTAATCCAGAGAAATGGACACCACGGCAACATTCCTGATGATAAGATCTAAAATGGTTCTCTAGACATGTTTTCGACAGTGTGAAACACTTAACGATAACACAGAAAGTAGCTGACATGATCTGTTATGAGATAACGCCGTTGAAGGAATGGCCTGGGACCTAAAATAACTGAAAGGAACTGATATAAATAATGACAATAATGATATACATATTTGTGACAACTGGATAATTTTTTGGATGACGTTCTCAATGAATGGGGCTTGTGTTTAAAATTAAGTTGGTTGGTTGTTGTTTAACGCACTATTTCACTTATTTGGCTCGCGGTCTATAAATAATCGAGTCTGGACCAGACAATCCATACGATACGATGACATATGGCAACCAAGTCAGGAAGCCTGACCACCTATCTTATATATTCTCCCTTCAGGTCGTTGACTGCCTTCAAGTATACATGAAATATATAGGAAAAGGGATTGCGTGTAATCTTCGAGATTTGCTGTTCTTTTGATGCTGTTGTTGTGTATAGATGTTTTTTTATGTTCCATGAAAAATGTCCAATGAAAAATTCCACTATAAGGACAATAAAGCAATAAAGTATTATCTTATCTTATGTCGCTTAATACGACAAGAATGGGTTAATGGAGACCTATTATAACAATGATCTTCACAGGTCGTTTAGAATTGAGCATGGACTGGAGACGTGCTGAGACCATCGTAAATGAGTGCTATTTGACCACATGCATTGAAGGTTTGCTCACTTGGCTGACACATGTCAACGTATCTCAAATGAGTAGGTCGATGCTCATGCTCTTGATCACTGGATTGTCTCGATTATTTAGAGTCCGCTGCCATATAGCTGGAATATTGCCGAGTGTGGCCTTAAACAGGGAGCCAACCAAATCTATTCTTGGTTATTATCTACTGATTTTGTCTTGACTGCATCCCTAGAACTGGTGGAGAGGTATTTCAAGAATAGCATCTGCGTTCCACGCATGAATCAAATGACTGTAACTGGCCAGGTGAATCCAGGTCATACCCAGTCATTGTAACGTATTTAATGGATATTTATAGCAGATAACAGCTGTTCATATTGAGATATATCAATACAGGTCATACCCACACATTGTGGCGTTTTAAATGGAAAGCTGTTCATACTGAGGTAGCATGACAAATACTGAGATAGGATGATCACTTGTCAAATCGATAGGCAATGCCATAGGTACGGTTGTGATTATATGTTTTAACATAATCTAGGTGTAAATGAAGGAAAAATGAATCTCTACAATCTACATACATGTATTGTCTCAGACAGATAATATCTAAACGATTTGGAGTAACTTACCATTCTACAGGCAACTTGATCTGAACTTTTTATCTCGATATTGTAGTGTAATGACCTCTAGTGTATTTGACCCAGTTTGTAGAGACTATTGTGAATGTACGTTGTTGAGCAACCTACCAAGACAAATACATTGTCCAGTCATGGTAGAGCCATGGGAGTGTAGTGTATTTTACACGTATCCAGACCCAACAAACTGAATTTTATCCAGTGAAATTCTACAATCATCATACTGATATTTGTCTATCACTGGATTATTGGATGTTAATCCTAACGGCACATCCTATTCATGTAGCCACCATCGGGTCATTTACCAAGGGATTCGTGCGTTCTTTTATGTGCACAGGGTTATGTACTGTATACGAGGCGTTGAAAGACACTGAAAGAGAATTTCACCCGAAAATTTGTACTCCTGGTCACGGGTGGGCTCGATCCTGGGCAATAGTTAAAACAATCATGAATGTATAGATTTGTGTCATTCATGAAGTCTTCATCTTCAGTATCAGTTATCCAAGAATCGTCAGTTGAAGACTGTTGGTTGACTGTCGAGGAATAGCGTTATGAGGGGCCCGGACCTCTGACCGTTACACATCAGTCATGTTGTGTTGTACGACAGGTACTGTATGTGACACGTGGGGGCTGTTGTCCTGTCCCTCATACAGCACTCATGATCATATTCATCATGCTCAGTTGGTGCTGTCTCTCTTCAAAATGCTGCCTTTCATCTGATTCGACCTAGGCTTTCTCGACACCAAGTTGTTATCGTTCAAGTTCTTTTTTCTGGCGTTCAAGGCGAAAACTCTTATCATCAGCTCTCTCGTTTGCTGCACCAAATCCATCCATCACAGATTTCAGAGCTGCTTCCATCCTCGTCTTCCGGGCTCTTTTTCCTCTCGCTCTTCATCTTCCCCAGCAATGGATTCCTTTCTTCTATTCTTTCTGCTTCACGTGTCAGAAGCATCCTTTCCATCCCTTTCAGTTTCATCAGCAAGACGTGTAATGTTAACACAACTGTCACCAACAGCCTCTGTGGTTGCGTGTGCTGTATCATCAGGTTCACAAGGATCCACTCCTTCATCCTCGAGCCTCTTGGTCAACGTATCTATAGCCTTCAAAGGCGTCCACGCTGGTATGGTATCAAGAATGGCGAAAGTTCTCACAGAAAACTGACTAAGTTTCCTTCCCTTTTCTCTTTTTTCTTAAGGTTTGATTTACACTTTCAGTATGTCCTCTGTCATCTCTGAGGTATGGATTTTCCCTTTCCATTGGTCAAATATCCTGTTGAATCCTTCTGCAGGCCATTTATATATTGTAAACCGAAACGTTGCTTTGAAAGTGTTCCTCCATACCGTTCTCTTCCCATGTTGCCAATGGGCATTTCGTTTCCTTGTCATTCCAAGCGGAACCGCGTCTTTAGGCAACAAGAAGTTCTTTCCGGTTCGCCATTATCGTTTGTCCGTTCTTAATGGAAGCTAGACATCAACTGATAGATATCTCATCAATAAAGCACGTAAAATGTAGGCAGGAAACTACCAAATTAATCATTATGAAATCGAGCGGGAAGAAATACTCTGAGTAAATTTGTCCTCCGTTTATACAAGTGTGCAAATATCACCGTATGAACAGGGCTGTAAAATACTACTTATGCTGCTGTTTGTCCTACTACATTTACTACAACTATGCCATAATAACATATAATATTCGTGCGAAAGTATGACTTATATATACTAGCGGAAAATGTACTTGTGCCATAATGTTGTGTATAATTATAGTAAGAACATAAAACTTGGTAAACAGTAAAATCAATGTTTCATTAGTGAATGTCCTTAGCGTGAGTGAGACTTGAGGAATATTGTTCCGAATGTTCACCAAAGACTGCCCCCTTCTTAAAGAGTCAATGGCTGGTTTGGTTGTTGACGTCGGCGTCATCCCGTTCATGTTCTGTGGGCGAAAGGTCTGCCCAAACTGATGGCCATGGCAGAACATCAATGTTCTGTTGCCTTAAATGGTCTGTGACATCACGTGTATTGCCATGCTGAAAGGTAAGGGGTCCACGATTTTGGATGAAGGGCACATCGTGATGTTCAATAATTTCGTTTCGGTAACGTAAACTCCCCCCCCCCAAAAAAAAACAAACCCAAAACAAAACAAAACAAAACAAAAAAAACGAACAAACCCCCCAAAAAAAACCAAAACAAAGACCAAAACAAACAAACAATAAACAAAACAAAACAAAACAAAAAACAAAACAAAACAAAACAAAACAAAACAAAACAAAAAAAAACATTACATGCCTACCACCAGATAAACGACGTTTGCTTAATGCACACGTCGGCGTGATGTTCCCCATCACGTTTGTACACCGTAGCTCACCCATCTGAACTGTCAAGGTAAAATCGATACTCATCTGTAAACAGGACACAGTTCCAGTCTCTTTATGTGAACAGATGTTGCTTGCACTATGCTAGACGTGCGTGACGGTGACGTTGAAGCGAAACGGGACGTATGACAGGTCGTTGACGTCAAATACTGTGCTGTCTTTGACAGTTTCCTACAGTCCTCTCTCTGATAAGTCTCAACCCAGGAATCGTTCGAACTATCAAGGTTGCAGGTTGAAACTGATTTCTTAGATGGTCGAGGCGGTTATGACTGTCCTGCCGACACACGTGGACGACCGGCTCGACTTAAGTCGCGGGTGTTGCCATTTTGCTGACAACGTCTCCAAAGAGACGATATGGCGTTCCGACGAACGTTAAAATGTCTAGCAACTTCAGTCTGGACATTCCAGTCTGCAGCATATCGACGGCACGTAGACGTTCATTTTCTGATAGACGGGGCATAATGTGTTGTAGTGTAAACACAACCAGTAGTGTGTTTTTCCTATCACCAGGCATCTATACAAACGATATGTACTTTTGTGGGCTAAAAACACGTTTGACGAAATCATAATTGAGTTTAACATGAAACGAATGTACAGCAGAAATAGAGACAATGACTAAAGTGCGTTTGGTACCATTCTTCCGCGATAAGTTTTCAAAAATGTTTTGAAATGGATATTTCATGATATTTTATATAAATCAGAGTTACTTTTTCCCGTTACTATATATTCTAGTATATAATAGAGGCATGACCCCTTGTAAATTACATTTACCATTATCTGAGTGCAAAGTAATCACCAAACAAAGCGAATCATACGACATTGTCTCATACATATGCAGTGTGTCGAGCTCACTGAATTCTCTACTCACCTACCATATGGATCTCCTGCTTTGTTACACAGCTCATTAAGAGGGAAATAAAACACATATGCAGCGAGTAATGGATTCGAAGTGGTTCTGACTGTGTCCTACAGAGGGAAAAGGGTTTATGTTTTAGTATGTTTGGGTCATCTTGATAACCCTAACCCTTTGATAGCTCGTCAAGATGATGGTAAGAGTGAGTGATTGAGTTTACTTTAAGGTCACTATTAGCAATATTCCAGCAATAGCATAGGGACACCATAAATAAGCTCCACAAATTGTATGTTATTAAATTATGCTATTCACCGCTCCTGATAGATAGCAACCTGCTCAAGGTACTCCTGTTTACACCCGAATGTTCTGATCGATATTCAACTCCATGGCGATACTTTCATCTGTCTGAACGAGGAAGTTGCATGTCGGTTTAAACAACGGGGCTTCTCAATTATATTGTACCAGTAGGAATGACGTTTGGAGCCTATATACGGTTGTGTATCAAATCGTATCATAATTTCACGTAAGCACCACAGATTAAATGTCGCTTCTGTTGAATTTTCTCTTGGTAAAGTCCTACCAATCCAGGTTTGTGTACGGACTGTGTACTATACGATTGATCCACTAAATCTTGTTAGTTATCAACAAAGGCCCGGAATAGACTCTTTTAACGAAATCGTACCCGTTGGTAAATGGTGCTTCATGCATCTTTTTATTTCGAAAGTTGTGGTTTGCAGATATTAATTTTATATCAGCCCATTTATTGTTTGAAAAGAGTGTACCGGTCTGATAGATGGTCGACACCACTCTAATGATGGATCACTGACATTGACACTGTCGTCAAGTAGATACCGGTTATCTTGTAATTAACACACCCAAGTTAGTGATTATTGTTAAACGACGATTCCAGTAATATCAAGGCAAGGGACACCGGAAATGGACATCAACGTGAAGAGCATTGGGCTAGTCAAATTAGCAAAAATTTGAATCATAAAGAAATGAAACTTGTTGATTTCTACAAATCTTCCTACATTAACATGCTAAACGTCCCCTAAATTCCCGCTTGAACTAAATCCATAGTGCACGTACAAATATGGCTACCCCATGCAACCTTCTGTGAATGTAGAATACCAATTGTGAGAGATAAACTAGTCACAACTTCTCTATTTGTGTACGTCAGTACATAAACGTTTGACAACCCAGTGAATACAATATCAACATTGTTGACTATTATTTCAGGAAGAAAAGAAAATCACATTTCGGAGTTCTGGAAATAGGAAATAGAATTTTTGTTCTAAAAATAGATTTTTTATATGTGTTTACCTATGGGTGACACAAAGACCTATGGGTATAATAATAAGGCTTGGATATGTCCAAAATACCTTGAAGTTTTTTGTTCAATGTCTTTTTCACCACAAACCACCAAATATAATTTTTTAACTTTAAAAAATAATATTTTTACAATTTGACAGAAACTGAAATGTGCATTTGTTTTGCATTTTTCGAATTCAATGACAACTAAATACATCGCTCAACTGCAATAATTTGAGTTTTATTCCCCAAAATCAAGCAAGTGAAAATAATAATTTCATAAAATAAGACACATTTAAGTAGCCCTTCCCGTGCTATAAAAAGAAGATTTGAAGAAAATATCATACCTCATCCTGGAAGTACCCAAACATAGCTGCAGAATGTCAAGACTATATAAAACTATACTGGACAAAAATAGTCAGGGGTATATGTACATTTGGAGATTACGAACCAGGATCTATGTAGTCATTGATACGCTCAATCAAATATCAATCATAAAAATAATAAAATCCCCAACTCATATTGTCCAGTATATTTACAGGGCATCTTCAAACACGTATGATTAAAGATCCAACAGTTTTCATTTCCTTGTCAGTATGGAGGAAGATGAAGGCAGTGGCTTGTTTTCAACTTCACTCTCATCAGCATCGCTGGAAGACAATTCATGAGTTGTTTCATCAGATGGCAGGTTATGACCTTCTCCACTCTCCTCTGCAAGGTATACTGGGTTTGAAATACTGAAATTACCTTGACAATATCCACATAGACGCGAAAATTTCAATCCTATCTTTGGGCACCCACACATACGCATACACCCTGTTTTACAATTGTATTTGATCATGTTGATCGAAGTCTCTGGAAACTGAACGTTTGCCGATGTAGGTGGAAAGGCAGATAACTGCATCAGTGTGTGAATGTAACACTTGGCAACGGCTCTTATGAAACCTGTGCTCATTAAGGGATGTAAAAGACTTAGGTGTTCCATACAGTGCCTGAAAGAACTCCTCCCCTACTAACGCAACCATTTCCTTCGTGGGTAACTGATTATTGAACACTATGAAAGTGGTTGCAAGTCCTGTCGTTCTGTGAACAACATGACAGATATTTTTCTTTCCCTGTTTGCACAACAGTGAATCAGCACAATCAATGCCTTTTGGACAATGAGAGGGTCAGCATTTCACTCATGAAATTGTAGTGTCAGAGCCTTTATCAACTCTGACTTGTTTTTACCATTGAACAAGCTCAAGAATTTATCTTGTACAATTGCCAATGGTGTTTCAGAATTGGAGACAATATCAGTGCTCAGATATCTGGATGTTCTTCGACTCTGTTCAGCACCTTTTGTGTACACAAACTCTCCATACCCATTGAAGACAATAATGCAGTTGTTTCCAAATACGTCAAATAAGCAAACCCGTGAAGGTCCCGGGGTAGAATAGGCCTTCAGCAACCCATTCTTGCCACTAAAGGCGACTCAGCTTGTCGTAAGAGGCGACTAACGGGATCGGGTGGTCAGGCTAGCTGACTTGGTTGACACATGTCATCGGTTCCCAATTGCACAGATCGATGCTCATGTTGTTGATCACTGGACTGTCTGGTCCAGACTCGATTATTTACAGACCGCCGCCATATAGCTGGAATATTGCTGAGTGTGGCGTAAAACTAAAACTCGCTCACTCACGTCAAATTCGCATCATAAACATCATTGTGTGTTCGACTTTGCGGCCATATCACTTTTCTCAGCAAGCATCCACCATCAACGATGTACAAATATTAGAATCTGGATGAATTTCTTCATCATGTGGAAGGCTTTGTTTACCTGACAAAGAATAATTGACATGACACATTTTCCTGTTTTTCTCTTTGCGTATTCATCGGATAGAGGACATGGAGAAGGTTCATATTTCAAACAGGACAAAAAGTCATAATCTGTTTTCATTGGACACAGGATGCGATGAAACAGCTGCACTGATAGGTATAACCCCATTCAGTATTTTGATTGAGTTGTTAATGACTGATTAGGGGAGTACTCTTTTTTTGTCTTGGAATATGCAGATGTACAAAGCTTTTGCCAACTATATTCTGCATAGCAGAATCTCCAATTGCAGCTGCAGAATCGCAAGTAATGTCTTCTTTGCCAATAATTCCCCTACTAAAGGAGACCAGTTCTTGTCAAATGGAGACTGAGACACACCGGTGTGCCTCTCAGTTGTAGATGTCCGTAGTTCTACGTGCTGGTCAACACTACAAAATCTGGTCCCACAGAATCTCTCGAAGTACTGACACATTTCAGTACAACCACTGCGTCAACACACTGTTTGCCAGTCCTTGTCAATGATTGAGACCCCCGGATGTCTTTATGGAGAACTTCAATCGTTATGTCTGTACTTTGTACTTTGTACTTACTTTGACAGTAAAACCACCAACCCTGGAAAAAGCTTCAAATCTCCCAGTTGTGAGATCTGTTGAATGTGCAAATGGGCACTTGTGGCACAAACAATATGCCGTGGAGCACGAGAATATGGTATCATCTTGCAGGCAGCATCAAGGTGATCAGAAGATCCCCATATCAACGAATCTTGCTCGAAATATTGACACCAGAACTTGTCAGATCTTCCGTCAGACCTGTCAACATACTTTTCAGTTGGGTCAGAGGCATAGATGAGTGACCCCAGCTCTTTCAGTTCACTGTCATTAATTATGTAAGACACAAGGAAATGGAAACCAGAAGTCTGACAACAACTGATGCTAGAGTACTTTTGTACTGGTGGGAAGCTACAATATCAGCTTTCTATAGAGGTTGTCAAGTGTCCAAAAACATTTTCTGTCCACGTTTCCTGCATTTGCATCAGAATATACCAGTGCAGGATATATTGCGTCTGCATCCGATGCCTGTAAGTCGACAAATGGCAATGGGATCACTTTGGATAGTTGTACTTCATAACTGACACTATTTCATGTATCCTCTCCAGCGTGTGTCCTCCAATTTCAACCGTACTCCATCCACCCAAAGCGTATCCACAAGAATATGTACAGAGTATTTCTAATGCAACATAACGGTTTCCTTCCACGAGTGTTATAAATGATAAGACCATTACCACAGTGAGATGGCGATTTGGACTTCAGGGTTTGTTAACTACTTTCAGTCTCACATCATCATGAAAGTCTCCCACGTTGCTTATGAGATCCTCTGTTGAATACTGAAATTCATCATTTTGTTCCAGAAACTCAGACAAATGATCAAATGCTCTGAGTTTTTAATCGGCAAGCCTCCCCTCGGATAGAACGTGGTCTGTTACCGAATTTCTTACACCACTTGCAGCCACTACGTCTATGACACTCGGTGTCCGTTCAGTAACAGCTCGACCCCACTCATCACCACGATGTTCAGCCTTGTCAAGAATGGAATCTTCAAAAAATATCCCTCTTGCCGTTTTGTTTTTTAGTCTCTGAAACTATATCACATTTTCGTGCTCAGAACAAGCAATTCATTTTGAAACAGAAAGTTGACAGTAATGATCTTAGAAGAACGTCTTTCGAGTTGAGGGATTCACAGCTGCTAAGATAGACAAGTGTAATCTTTGCGGCAATTTACATGAACTGAAACAGAAGATATTCCAGATACTTTTCAGCAGTTCCATCATTCCTCCTTATACTCTTTGCAGTACGGTAGTTAGACCTCCGTTGATGGTAACAGTATCACTAGGATATAAACTTGGCTGTATATGACACAAGACTCCCCATTGTTCAAATGTGGATATGCTTTAGTATGTCATTGCTAAATGACCATCTCAAAACTACCAAAACGTGGAAACAAGGATAGAAATGTTGTGAGAAGCAAATGCAATGTTTGTTAGTGCATCAAACTAGAAACTGTATATAACTGTTACTCAATTTGCTTCAGTGAATGGTAATACCAGAGGCTTCCTGAAATCACCTGAAAGAGAAAAGCGTCTGTCAAGATGTGTATTCCTTAACAACTAAGTACATCACACAGAATGGAAGCTGTTGAACTCACTTTTCAGCTGCTCGTGTTAAACTATTCACTGACAAAAAGTCACTTGATCAATGCTATTCATCTTTTGACCCCTTAAGTGGGATAATAGTTCATGAGCAAGTATGGAAGAAAATTTTCAACCTCAGGGTTGGTTATGTATCAGTGCTTGCATAATTGTTGCGATTTTCAGTGGAATTAGAAATATAAGTAGGTAAATTATTACGTTAATACTTTCAGCTAATGTTCAATTTGCCATGAAAGTATTACAATGTTTACTTATCAGTACCTTTTGATGAATATTATTGCAATAAGACTTATGCATGCTGGTTATTACAAAGCGAAGGGATAGGTGTTAGGGGAACACAGTTTTCTTGCTGGTATGCAAATGAATGAAATTTTGTGTTTTGCCAGTTAAATGTCACATGCAACGTAAAACCCAACTTTGCAGATTCTTTGCAGTGCACTTACGGAAACAAATGCCAATTCAACCTATGAAGTTGAAAAACACGCAATGAAAACTCAATGTTTGGTTTATTGACACTTATATGTCTGCCTGTCTGTCTGCTAATGACAATATGCAATGCACAGCTTCAATTAGTGCAATTTGAAATGAACACCTATCGGGCTTATAAGCCATAAACAAAGAGGCAGCTAAGCTTATCGACAAATGAACCAGTGGCTAATGAAAAGGCTGCGTTACACTTGAGTGCACACTCACCGCCTCTGACTGGGTTCGGTATCGCGTCTACTTCTTTTCGAGGGAGGCAAAGCCAAGTGCAAGATATTACACGTTTATATAGTGTTGTTGCATGTGACCTTTAATGTAAGTGTTGAAATGAAATATGCCTTCCACCTATTTGGCACCATTGGGTAAATAAATCATAGGCCAATTTATTCATGTCTGTACACGACAAATTAAACTTCATACGAAAACTCTCAGACCAAAAAATTCAGTCACAATGTCCTAGAAATCTATTTTAGAACAAGACGGGATGTGCACGTGAGGCAAATAATTATTTTCTACTTTTAAAGTATTTTATATATGTGCTCCAAAATCTGTTATATCTGTCAAACTGATGACATTATATTCACAAATTTAACGAGCATTTCTGTTTTCTTTAAACGGGATTTCCATAGAAGAAAATATATTGTAGGGCATGCATGCTTGCACGTGCAGTGAGGATTTACCTCAAATTTTTGATTTTATGTATGTTATGCAAGAAGGTCCATAGAATGTGTGCCAAGTTTCGTTTCTTCATCACTTTTCCGACCTTGGCCCAAAAATTGCTTATCTGACTGGCCTAAAAATCTTCATGTACACTATTGTACAAAACAATTATATTACTAATATTGCAGGTCAGCCAGCAAATTCCAATGGTACTGGGTGGATCGAGTTAATATTATGGCAGATATGTACAAGATGCAGTTACAAAATTCACATTGTACATTCTACGACAGCTATATCATGAATTAAGCTGTAATAATATGAAGTAAGGGCACTTCGACTATGAACAATATCACTAACAGGAATATGTGTTGATGATTAGGTTGTCAGTTCTGGTGAAACTGGTAAAGTGAGTGAATAATGGACAGAGTAATTACCACTCGTGCTGTGAGTTCCTAGACGTGCCTAAGTTTATTTCAAAGGTTGAAGATAATGAAAATGATATAAGGGCAGTATACTGTCACTTAAGCGAGGCCTTTGATGACGTTCTTCTCATAAATGATTACTCTTTAGTTTATCTTCACGTGAGTGAGATTAGTGTTACGCCGCTCTCCGCAATATTCCAGCTATATGGCGGTGGTTTGTAAAAAATCGATTCTGGAAGAGACAAGCCAGTGATCAGCAGCATGAGCATCTAACTGCACAATTGGGAACCGGTGCCATGTGTCAACCACAGCGAGCGAGCCTAACGACCCAATCCCGTTAGTCGCCTCATACGAACAAGCATTGTCGACTTTTATGGCAAGCATGGTTGCCGAAGGCTTATTCTACCCCGCGCCTTCACATGCCTATCTTCAAGTGGATTTCGAAATACATCCTTGCACCGGTTTGCCAGTTATCAAGTAGAGCACAAAACATTGTTTCAAAAAGCTGAAATCAAACATGACAGATATTCCACTGGGATCTGTCCTCTGATCATAAATTGCTGCACACAGTCGTCGTAGCACGGTACTTCGGCTGATGACACGTCCTAGAGCCGTTGCCGTCGTTTCCGTTGCCGTTGCCGTTGCCGTTGTCATGATGACCCGGTTGCGCAGATTAAGTGTACGCAGATGGCGGTCGGTCTTCCCGTTGGGTCGTAACGATCGTGGCCTGTCTTGGGTGTTGCCAGTCAGCCTGTAACGCCCGAGCAGCCTATTGATGATACCATGTATACAGTTCAGGTCCCTTGCAATATGGCTGTTGCTGGTGCTCATCTGCTGTCTCAAAAACTTAACATCGATAGTCATATCATAGTTTGATTCAGCGCACCCTGCGTAGGCTGCCATTCCTAACTAAGTCCCATTTCCCAGTTCTTCCGGGAACATTACTTCTGTCAATTTTGTTGGTTCTGCTTATCAAACAGTTGTGATGTATTCCATTCAGTCTTTGTTCTTGCATAAGCCAAACACGGAACGTCTACAGGCAATTGGCATGCTTGAAATATGCAGAACTGCTGTTGGCGATACGTGTTTCACGGTCTGTAGTCAGTATACCTTGGAACATGTATCAGAAAAAAACAAAATGTCGATGACTGACACCGTTCATAGCTTCCTGGGTTAAAGTTAAGAGACCAGAGTCGCTTGATCAGAAACTACACGAACACAAAACGAGCGATCGGGTAGCCGAGTGGATAAAGGGTTCGCTCATCACGACGAAGGACCGTGATCGTTTATTGGTACATGGCCACAATGTTTGAAGCCCATCTGTGGTGTTTCCAACTGGAATATTGCTAATAGCATATCAAAATACAATTCACTCACATCGCTGGTCAGGCATCACGGACCAGATGATTCCCTTTTCTCAATGTCGAAATGAACGACAAGCTATGCAACCAGTATCAACCATAGGATATGGTGTAGGTTATCGCTATCCATTCCACCTGATATAGTTTGAGGATAGGTCATTGGAGAATGTTGTAAGTTATGACATTTCAGTCTTCATCCTTTTTATCAATCGTATATAAACTCCCTTTCAGTTCTGGACTTTTTTTCAAGAGTCCCTTACTTTTCATGATAACATGAAACAAACATGACGCACTTTTTCCAGATAATATGATACAAAGTACGACACAGAAAGTTCCAGATAATATGACGGGAATTCCAACCCACAACATTCAAGAAACTCTGATACAAAGTACGATCCACAATATTCCTGAAACTATGACATAAAGTACAAAATACAATGTTCCAGAAACTATTACACGAAGTACAACTCACGATGTTGTAGAACTATGATATAAAGTACAAAATATAGCCTTCGAGAACATGTGATACAAAGTAAGGTCTAGTACTTTCCAGAAACAATGACACAAACAATGGTCTGGAATGTTCCAGAAACAAAGTATGACCTTCCAGAAACTACGAGGGACGGTTTAACCACTAGGCTACCCCGCCGCTAATTACAATGTACGCATGACACACCATGTTTGATATGAGACAGTACGTATATAATGCACATTCAGAGCATGACATACAAACAATGGTATAAAAATGTATACACTATGATATACATACACGAACGTTCCAAATCAGTTATTATGTACAAATAACAACATGTACTTAATAATATGTAGACGAAGTGATTGACAGTGTCACTGAGAGAAAAAAGACACTTATTCAAATCTAACGTATGTATATATTGTATTGTATATATTTGAGATATAACCCAAACTTCGAAACTGGTTATGGATAGCAATATATATTTTATAGATAGACAACTTCTTTATTGCAAGATAAGCGACGTTTCGGTGTAGATTACATCACTTGCTTCATAACGGTGTTAGCATCTGCACCGAAACATCGCATCCATTGCAGTAAAGAAGTTCTGTTAATAAAATAAATCGTTCCTGATCATTATACCAGCTTCTAAGTGCCTCTAAAAGAAGAAACATGAAATGTTGATGATGCCAAAGAATAAAAAGGGTAATCAGGTGGCGTTTTCCCTCTGCCGATATTGTCATGCACTGTTTTGGTTTGTGTTAGACTTCACACAGCAATAATGGTATGAAGACACATTCTTGTATTGGTCTCAATATACTTTTGCACATTCTCCGTCTTTAACACAATCAGGTGAATTGCACAGAGCAATGAATCCAGAGGCATATACACAATGATGAGTCTAACCCATTTACAGCATACATGTCTAGACCTGTTTTTTTTCCATAAAAACAAGAGGAGAAATAGACGATGACAGTGCTCAAGTCACAGTCTGGGAACTGCCTGTATTGGTACAACTGCCAAATACTCTTCCTCTGAAACACTGAATAACAGGAAGCAGGATATGACGTCCGGGAGATTCGTCCAACTTCCTCCACTGACATATCACCTTCCACTGGTTCCGTTTAGCATTGTGTTTCTTATGGAATCTGACACCATAGCGGAAAATCCCTTTGGTGAATAAAGGTGGTGTTCCTGCTCCATGTCACGGATAGATGGTCAGATGGACAGATGGTCCGTACAAATTACATTCATCTATCGAACTCATTTTACCAGTAGTTCTATTTCCGGGGGAGTTTCATGGTCACGTCTGGGAGGTCATCTACCTTTCTTCAGGTGTGTATAAGGAGATATATAGTTTTATGTCAGCTTTTATGTCAGCCATTGTAACTAACGACTGGTGATGTATGATGACTCAAACGACGAACACAGGGAGTGAGTGAATAAGTGAGTGATTGAGTTTAGTTTTACGCCGCACTCAGCAATATGCCTGCTGTATGTAAGAAATCCAGTATGTACCAGACACTCCAGTGATCAAGAGTGTAAACATCGATCTACGCAACTGGGATATGATGATATATGTAAACCAAGTGATTCCAAACACACGATCGCCTCTTATGACATTTATGGATTACTGAAGATCAATTCTAACCCGTATCTTCACGGGCCCCATGACCATTATGGCACAAGTTTATACATTGAAATGTGTCTGACTTGGCAAGCCGTAAACTCAAATGTTCTCTGATTCAAGGAAACAATGTGTTTCTTCTACAATGTATAAATCATATATGCATGAACTGAAATCTACTTCACACATAAGCACGCAAGCATGCACGGGCGACATTATGCAAAACAAATATATCAATATTTAAATAAGAATGCCCGCTGACGGATATCGACAGTCGTGCACTCCCCATCTTTTGAAAAACCTCAGATTTTAGGTGCTTGCATGTGTGACATGACCGTGCACAGGTACACACGCGTTTTGAACGCACGCACACGCACACGCACACGCACACGCACACGCACACTCTTACTCACACCATAACGATTTTTCTACTGTCTGAAACATATTTCTTTTGCTGATAACATAGATTCGGCTTTGTTATATCAGGATGCATTAAGCAATATTTCAACTGCATATCATGCAAATGTTACTTTCAATACAACACAACACCCTCTGCAGGACCTAATTACTTACACAGAATTCATACAATGAGCGGGGTAATGATTTGAACTGATCATGATGACACAGACATCCTCCTTTCTCTGATGTTGGTGGAGATTTGGGCAAGGGCTGAGCAAGGTGAGGGGGTTACGGATTACAGGGTAATATTACTGTAATATATTCGTGGAGAAAAAGATAAACATTAATATAAAGTACATAGATGCTGATATCAGAATGATCGTAACAGAACACCACGATTACTGTAATATATTCGTGGAGAAAAAGATAAACATTAATATAAAGTACATAGATGCTGATATCAGAATGATCGTAACAGAACATCATGATTACTGTAATATATTCATGGAGAAAAAGATAAACATTAATTCAAAGTACATAGAGGCGACGAGTCCAATTTCAAATTCACCTCCTTGTATGGGAAAACGTTAAGTACGCTACCTTAACTAACGATATGTATGTCCAAATATGGTCATACTGATCCAAGGCGGAACCGAGGAGTTTCAAGTGATCGAAATAATTGTACCTCGCCGTGACATTGCTTTAACATTACTTATCAAATTACAACATGTCACTTTACAAAAGCCATTTACCATATTTAACTGTTGTAGACAATCCTCTGTTTCCATTACACCCACTTCCAAGGCCAAGGGCGGGATCACTCCTACTCTCTGGTGTGTTCTCAGAGGATGACGCTACAGCAATCGATAAAGGCATCCGCCGTTATCACGAACGCTATTGGCCGAATCAGAAATGAACGCAGTGCCAACATTGAACTTGAACTTGAAACGATCTACTCACTGAAAGAGTCTATCTACTACAGACACTGAAAGAGGACCTGCTTGACGGGATGCTATTTGCTCTCGGTGCGGACCTTGGCTAGGCACATTTAGAACAAACTAGTCACAAAAATGGAAAGAAATAAATCAATTATACATTTCTACTACGAATCCGAAAGATTATGACTTTTATTCTAAAGGCAAAGGAGTAAACAGATCGCTGACAAGGACAGCCTGATGTTGTCCTACATAGTGAACAATGCTAGCGTGGTTCAACTTGAGGAAGGGAACGTACTGAACAAGTCCGACCATACGACCACTCTTCCAGTCATCTCGTACTCAGTCCATTTGTGTATTGGGACGGTACTGGCTCTCTTCGGCAGCGGAGCTGTAGTCGGAAATGGACTCGTTATCTGGGCATATTTAAGGTCGGTTGAGTACTTTTTTTATTATTTGTATTAGATATCGTCTTGGTTTCATTTGTGTCAAATATATTTTAGTGCATATATGGTCAATAGACACGCGCTGTGTCTGTCAGTCAGTATATTATATTTTGGGTTCATTCATTTCTTTCTCTGGTCCAGATTCGAATCTGGACCAGAGAATCCAGCGTCTTGTATTTGTCTTTCAGCTACGCTGGACAACACATGAACAATATCTCGCATGATATGGGCAATACTAACAGTGAATCAATCAATAGATGAAGGCACCAGGAATTATCCATGAACATATGGTCATAGATAGAGACATTGCGTTAAAGCTGTTGTATACTCTGTAAACAACTTGTTACTTAGTTCTGTCTTGGAATGCAATCGCTTTAAATCTTTAAATCAGGCGTTTCCTTTTCGAAACATGAGTCAGGTAAGTACATCACACTACCCTTGAATGAATGTGTTTGTTTTAATTGTCATGAACGTTTTAAGGATGAATGTCTTGTTTTTGCCAAAACCTGCAATCCTTAGTTGAGAAAGCGTAAAAATATTTCATATCACAACGCTTAATATTTATCTTTTATCATGTATTTATACAATTAGCAGACCTGTTTTGAAAAAGGGTTATAACATTTGAACTTTGAACGTAAATGTAATAGCCTTTTAGCAATCTTACATCACCATAAATGAGTGAATATGGGTGGCTCTACTGAACTGTATGTTACTGCAGGATGTTTTCATAGTTTTTTGTTTTGTTTTTGTTTGTGTGTGTGTGTGTGTGTGTGTGTGTGTGTGTGTTTGTTTGGTGGTGTTTTTGTTTTTGGGTTTTTAAAATTTTTTTACGGCAGTATGTTGATATATTCAGGTCAACGCATCTGATCATCGTATTCATTGAATCATGGTAGGACACCAGGAGGGGTTAATTAGGAATCGATTAGCAGAGCTTTCCCGCTGGAGGGATTGCTGTTCAATTACACCTGATTCATGCTGAGTGATGAAATGCGGATGATTAATTATACACCTACCACACTTCGGCCGAGTTTCAAATTGATCCCTAGCACCTTATCATATCGCGTGGGTGTCTGCATTGTGCCGGACGGACGGTTTTGTGGTTACTTTTATTGGATGCACTTGTTCCCCTTGACGGTCACAGGATCTATAGTATTATTTATTATATTATAGGATATTTATTTAGCGCATACATGTCCACGCGACTAGCATGTGCGTTGGTATTTTCCCTCGATCATTGGATGTGAATCTAAACGGCACATTGATTATCAATTTCACCTCCTCGGTGAGCATGAACTACACTCATTGTCAGCCTACAAGGGATGACGTAGAAGTATTTGGATGTACATATTATCCGTATGTTTTCTAATGGCGGGTTACCTGGGCACCAAACGTGCCTGCTTGAATAGGTCAACACGTTTATGTACATGCACAATGACTGATTTTACGAAAGGTGTGGCGCCTTTGATGTACTGGTAATCCTAAAACCTTTACCACCATGAATTTGTGAGACGTAGATGATATATTAAACCATACCATCTATAGACAGTTCTATGTGTTTATATAATGTTTAGATAATGTTCATATAATGGATATCTACGGCGCCAAAGCTATCCATCGTTGCATCAGAAATTTAGCCGGAAAACCCAAGATACCTTTGAGGCGCTAGAAGGTTATATAGTGACACGACTTATCCTACTCACCGGGTACCCATTTTCTGCTGGGTGAACAGTGGCAATTTTGAACAAACTCACTTACGTAAAGTGAGACCACGTGTATCTTATGTGCCCTGTTCTTGGGAAGCATTGACGTTCTACAAACCCTCAGGAATCAAACAGCCAAACACGGGGGTGTGAAGTAAAATTATATGTAACTACACACGGTTTGAGAATACTCAAAGATTTCAATATAATTACGAATCGAGTTATGTGCAATGACAAAGCCAAAAGTGGAGATGCCGTGTGTTAAAAGTACAAAGATATCAGCAAAATAGAAACTGACTTGGATATGATTAATGTGCAAAGGTAACAATGTGGGGATGCAGCCAAGATATTAACCGTATAGTAATGTAAGACAAAGCCGACTTTTATACAACAATAGCACATACACTGAGAAGGTAAATACCCTGGTCTCGGTTAATGACTGGCTTCTTTTCCTGGATCTCGAAGCTACCTTCAATTGTCCTGTTTTTCCAGTGGTTGATGTTGGAATGTAGACTTGTATGTTTGATACAAGGAAACAGTATGGTCGGGATTTTTTATAAGGTGTCCCCAAAGGGCAGATTTCATGTCAATATTTTCTACAGAGGGCTTACGTTCTTTTATCCTGGTTACTTTGGTGACTACTATGTATTTGTCTGCTCAGTTGTAATTTCAAAAACTATAATGCCAATCCTTTTGTAATGTAAACACCTGTTTTGATAATATTTCCCAAACAAATGTAGCTACGGGTTTATTTAAGGACTTTATGTCGAGGACACATGGAAGAGGTTACAAGTGTTTGTAATTATTACAGCTACTGACAACCATAGTAGAAACATAAGGTAGTCTGACAGTCTTTATTTGCGTGCATACTCTTTAATGCCGACTCTTTAAATTCGAATTCCCAGCAATATGAGAAGTTACGGCCCAGAGAGTCCAGAGACTGACATCATGAGCACCGATCTACGCAACAGGGATACGAGCATCTCTATCCGATTCCGTTATAATCGTTTTTCCTGAGTAAACAGGGTTTTCAGCAAGAAGTTTGATGTAAGAGTTGACTGTTGGGATCGGGTGGTCAGGGGGTCAGGTGATCTGACTTTGTTGATCTATGCTCAATATATCAGTCACTGGAGTCTCTAGCCTGGAATAACCTAATCTTAGACGCGTTGCTTTAATGGAAAGTTGATGACTGCGGTGTTAACAATTTTTAAACAAACAAGCAAATATTCCATCCAACTGAAAACACTAGAGTCCATTTCGACATAGACTAACGCTCAGTTCCTGAATATATAATTAATATATATGATTGTGCCCACCTGTGACCGGGTGTAAAAACCTTGGAGTCAACTTTGTGTGCAGACTCTTTCAGTGTTGTCACAACCCGAGTACATAACCGAGTGCACGTAAAAGAACCGACGCATCCGTTGGTATATGACCAGGTGGTGGCCACATGAATAGGTGCAAACACCTAGATACGGGTACAACATGCAATAAACTTGGACAAAGTACTGTGATCATGTGTCTCAGTCCACCCAGATGTGAACTGGGCACCTCGTTAGGAAGAGAGAGTCACGATAAACCCATTGTGCCTAGAGGCAGCAAGGGTTGTATACTCCCCAGAGAGCTGAGATTGATAATACGATGTGTCCCTGATGAGTGTTGACATCCAATGATCGAGGGAACAAACACCAGCGCCTTGTGCAAGCACTAGTTGCATGGATATGTCCGCTATATAAATGTCCTATTGTAATGCTAAGCATTATCAGATGATATGTGAGGACATTTTCAGTAAATGTAACTGCTTATACGGACTTGTACCTAACAGTTTAAACGAAGAACTTCCCTTTGGGGGCAGGATCCGCCTTTCTGTTTGTAACACGCGGTATAATGAATGCGTAACCATGGTTGCTAAGCACATTGATATACTCGGAATAATAGAGTGGGAGAGATATTTTTATGATTATGGTGAGTGAGTTTAGTTTTATGCCGCACTCAGCAATCTTTCAGCTATATGGTCTTTAAATAATCGAGTCTGGACCAGACAATCCAGAGATCAACAGCATAAGCATCGATTTTAAATGGGATATGATGACCTGTGTCAGCCAGGTCAGCGAGCATGATCACTCGACCCTATTAGTCGCCTCTTCCGACAGGCATGGGCTACTGAAGACCAATTGTAACAAGGATCTTCACGGTTCTGTGATTATGGAAATGGCATTTCCGTTCATAGTTACAATTACGAAACAACGAATCGTGAGTACGCATACAGACCGACACTTATTTTAACCAGAAAAACACTTTACTGTGAAGTTGTGGTTAAAGCGTGCGCGAAACCAGGGTTATCACAAGGGTGCAATGTTTGAAACCCATTTCTGGTGTATCCCTCCGCGATATTGCTGGAATATTGCTAAAAGCGGATTAAAATATCTCTTACTCGTTCACCCCCTCTGTTATTGAAAGTATAGACTAACTACTAGTTCCGAAATGTACATAGTTTACAGAAAATGCTCATGGTAAAACAATATGATGAAAACGAGCCCTGAGACTTTCCTCATTTAGATTTTTTAGGCTTGCGTGTATATTCTTGGATATATTTGCTTCAGGATCTGTATGGCAGTCTACTGGAGTGAGTTAGTGAGTTGAGTTTTACGCCCCATTCAGCAATATTTCAGCCATATGGCGGCGGTCTGTAAATGATCGATTCTGGACCAGACAATCCAGTGCATGAGCACCGATTTGCACAACTGGGAACCGATGACATGTGACTAATGTTGCTTAACCTAATCTTGTGCCCTGGTCTCTGTGCACTAGTCAGAGTTTTAACATATTCCAAGACACATAGTTCTAGCACCTTTTTCTACTTTATCTGCAGTTTTGAGGGGTTATAAATGTTCTGAGGGGCGGTGGGGTAGCCTAGTGGTTAAAGCGTTTGCTTGTCACGCCGAACACCCGGGACCGATTCCCTATATATTTGTACAATTCTGGTGTCACCAGCCGTGACATTGCTGGAATATTGCTAAAAGTGGCGTAAAACTCACTCACTCACTCACTCACTCACTCACTCAAGATGACCAGCTTAGCTTCATCCGGATGCACGTGTATTTCTATTATGACAACAATGATACCGACGTGCTTTGCCAGCATTGCAGATAGCTGAAATGTAAATTAGACATTGATCAGTGTACATGCTTCTAATCCGCGAACTACTTTTTTATCGATCGGAATGTTCACAAAAGATTCAATGGCCCAAAACGCGTGCATCTCTGTCACCCTGTAATACATAACAATCTTACTTGGTAAATGATGTGCCAGAGCATATTACTATGCCTCGCAATGTTGATATGTAATGCAATATTTACCACAACATATATTGATAATGATGACACGTAATGTTGATTTGTAATAAAGTATTTGCACAACATATATTGATAATGATGACACGTAATGTTGATATGTAACGAAGTATTTGCCACAACATTTATTGATAATGATGACACATAATGTTGATATGTAATAAAGTAGTTGCCACAACATATATTGATAATGATGACACGTAATGTTGATTTGTAATAAAGTATTTGCACAACATATATTGATAATGATGACACGTAATGTTGATATGTAATAAAGTAGTTGCCCCAACATATAATGATAATGATGACACGTATTATTGATCTGTAGTAAAGGATTTGTCATATCATATAATGGTGATGATGGTGGCGTTGAAGGTTTACATTTCACGGCCATGAAAAGAGTTATATTCATTTTCATAGAGCTGTATTACATTTATCAAAGTGTTGATTTTCACTTTTTACACAAATTCTTTTGACATTTGGATAGTTTTCAGAAAGACGCTTTTTGGTCCCCACTGCCAATACAAATATTATTCTGGACAAATTTCTGAACAAAGTACTCACTTAAAAAAAGCTTCCCTAAAATTGAAAGGGATGCTCCCTATATCATATATATTTTTGAAACTTTACATTCAAGACAGTCTTCTTGCACGATCATTGCACTAATGTTAACTACTATTTAATCTTATTATATGTGGGAAAACTGAAAATAACAATTCTTTTATTACTTATCCTCCATATTTTACGCTTTGGTAAACGAAGGATCGGTCACAAGGATAATATTACATGGTGTTTCCTCCTTTATCCAAATGTCACTGATTATTGAATCGTCGTTAAATGAGACACATTAGCTGTTAACTTACCGTGTTCAAGTGTTGAAAACCCAAATGGTACAATGTTCTTAAAATGATGATGATTATAATGTTCCTTGTGAAGTATTTGGCAAGAAAAGTTCATAAATCTTTTCACCGATGAGTCACTCGTTACGGTACCATATGATCCCATCATTTTGTATGTTGAAGCCCTGTTAGAGCGTTATGTTGCATTGTAATCTCAAAGATTTCAAGAAGCGTCACAAACATTGATGTGTTAGGACTATCATAGATGCACATATAAAGTTGTCACAATAAAAACTGGCAAATATCATTAAATAGGTTTTGCAAAATCAAAACCTCCTGCAATTATCTCTCAACAATGCTGACCAAAACCTTTTGTAAAGGTCGTGGAGAAGGAGTATATATTTAAAAAGACTACTCTAACGTATTTAATAGTTCATTTTATGATCCAAGTCATACTTAAATTTTGAATATTGGGGTAGCCCTTATCTATTGGTTGAGAATATAGATGCTAAAATAACTAACCCAGTTATTATACAGAAAAATGTATTCGAACTCTTCAACACCATCCTGGAGGACATGTGGATGAAGTCCATAAAATATTTATCTTATGTCAATAATCTTTGTAGGGAAGATATGAGAAGTGGTCAACATTGTTGACAGAGCCTTGAAGGGGTGTTCTGTGTCCGCTGCCACAAGGAACGCAGCAACGGAACTCACCTATCTTTAGACAACGTGATTACAAATCATGAAAATTGGATGCGCCCTTCGTACGAAATGTTCCGTTAACTTTGTTTTTTGTAGGAACTGTTTACGACAAGCTGTATTTTGGTACTGAATTTTCAAATAATTGATGGAACCGATGTCTGAGAAAACGTCATGCATTTGTCTTGGTAAATTATAGTGTTATATTTGAAGTGAACGTTTGGTAATTAGCAAGGGCAGTTATGTGATTTCAAACACTGACCATAGATGATTGGACTGATTATTATCATCTCTCTTCAAAATTACTATTATCATTTTGTCTGTACATTTGTTGATAGGTTCAGTGGATAGTCACGCTGGTGGTTATCACTTGCTTGATATTGGTGTTAATACGCACACAGAAACGTCGCCTTCGTTGCAATAGAGAAGCTGACTATCCATTATATTTTCCATCATCTTCACAACTTCTAAAATGCCTCTGAAAGATGTAGTACTGAAAGTGTTGACCAAAAGGTCAAAGCATCAGTGTGTCTTCGCACATATCTTTGCTGTAATTAATATTCTACGACACAAACACACGCAACACTCATTTTTATTACGATGCAGTAAATATGTATATTGACCGATTACATCACATATATTCTGCATAACTGGAACTACCATCAGTGAAGGTTGGGGTATCTGTACGTTTGACCATTGGCTTCTATCCGGAAAACTGTGCTCCCTCACACTTATTGTGAGGATGGTGGCATGGGTTCACAACACAATAGACCTGCAGAAAGGTGGAGCATATTAAACTTTATTGCCCCTTGTCATGAATACAGTCTTACTAATCAAGTTATGATACATTAGACACATAGAGAATACATATACATTAAAGATGATAATACCAACGTGCTTGGGTGATTTAGAAATGGAGTGAGTGTGTGTGCTTTTACGCCGCTGTTTGCAATATTTCAGCAATATGATGGCAGGGGACACCAGAAATGGGCCTAAAACGTTGTTCCGATGCGGGGAATAGAACCCGGTTCTTCGGCTTCACTGGCGAACGCTTTGTCCACCAGACCACCTAAATGTCGCTGAGGGAAACGTTAAACTAATTGGGCCATTCATTAAATGGTTACTAAACAATTATACTGACAGTCATTAAGACCGTCATTTCCAGCGTCAATGATTTGAACATTTGGAGAAAGATGACAAAACTGGATAGGAACATCAATTCTGTGTCAGGTGGGTTAATAGACTTGTACGTGTTGTAGATACAGAATGAAGGGACACCATTATCAAATCAACATATCTTTACACATTCCTAACGTGCGATAATATGTCTGCGGCTGCCTCAGCATTGACATTTGAGTTACAGAGTTACAGTAATTGAGACATGACAGTTCATCCATCTGGCAGGATAATTTGTGTTATTTCCCTTTCACATCACAGCCAGCAATAACCCAACAATGTCACAGGGTGATGTAAATAATATGCCTGTCTGAACAAGAGATCTCCCACTCGTCCCGGACTGCCATAGTGTTCGTGTGTCCTTCCCAGATAACCATATGTATTCTTGCACTTACTGGTGACACTATAAGATTCTGTTGGCATTGTTCCTGTAATTCACTATCATCTATCATACACCCGACTTTACAGCCGCCGACGACGATGGTGACAGCGACGGTGGCGGTGATAACAGCGATGATGATGACGACGACGACGACGACGACGACGACGATGTGCCAGAGCGATTGTAAGGGTTTCGATAGATACTGATACTGAGGATGATGGTGATGATGATGATGATGTTCTTGTTGTTGTTGTTGTTGATGATGATGATGATGATGATGATGATGATGTTGATGATGATGATGGTGGTGGTGGTGTGCCAAAGAGACATTAAGGTGGTCACGAACACAGAGACAGTCACAGGATGACGATTAGTGATTGTCCGGCGTTTCGTTCAGTATTGGAAACGCCCCGTGTGGACTTCGTAGTGGTTGTTATGGTAACCTGTTGCGACAAGGTTGTATAGCAGAGCTCAGTGACACCAGGACTGTCGCTCGCTGTAACAGAGATTGTACGGGGGATTCCTTTGGTCTTTGTCATCAAAGGATAAAATGCAAGAAGCAGAAGAATCAGTCTGAAAACAGTAGCATGCCACATTTGATTTCTTTAGTCAAAACATCCGGACCAGATCCGAGTCCCACCACTGGACTTAATAGTAACCACATATGTCCCTCTCTTTTCATTGATCTTTGTGACAGTAGGGTAACAAAGTGGGTAAAGCATTGACTGGTCGCATCCAACGATTGGGTTTAATTTTCCACGCGGGTACTATATGGAACGTCCATTTGGGGGATACCGCACCACGGTTTTTTTGTCCACGTTGATGATAATAGATGGGGTTTTTTTGTTTCTTTTCACGTAAGACAACGCGCAATATATTAAGATCTTCATTTCTTCATTGTCACTCTTGATGCTTTCGACGAGAAACATTGTTGAATACGAAACCTGTCCGTATGATTTTAGGGCAGCTATAGCAATTTTCCAGCAGTATCACGACGGGGAACACCAGAAAAGGGTTTCACACATACTCGTGTGGGGAATCAAACCTGCATCTCCATCCTGATGCGCAAATGCGTTAGCCACCAGGCTACCCACCCACCAGTTTAATACATTTCCTTAAAAAATGCTTATCTTTACTAATAACCACATATATTAGCTCCTTTCAATGATCACATATATTTAACAATTGTCTTTAAGTCTTTCATAAATTTACAAATATGTGACCCAGTTACCTAGGGCACCCTAAATGAGGTGCAGATATTAATCACTCAGACATATAAGGAACGAGGATCGTGAGTTCGAAACTTGGTTCGCCCCGATTTTGTGTTTACATGTGTCTGTACTGCACAGCTTGCACCAACAGAATCACTTAGGTAGCAAACCTACGGGTTAAAACTGATCTTCAGTGACCCATTCTTGTCGTAAGAGGCGATAAAAGGGATTGGGTAGTCAGACCCACTGGCTTGCTTGACACATGTCATTGTGTGCGATGTTCATGATCTTGATCACTAGATTATCTGGTCCAGACTCGATTCTTTACAACCCGCCGTCATACAACTGGAATAATGCTGAAAGTGGCGTTAAAGAACATACCCGCTAATCATCCAACGTAACCAAACTCTCCCATATCACTTTCTGAAGTACTAGGAATCAGTGTTGCAAATAAACATAGATTTCATTGGGTACATATGTACGAGCGATCAAATAATTTTAAACGTTTAAAGCGCCACGTAATAAACTGAGTATATCAGAAACATGAAACATTTCTACAGGGTTAATTTAACGTGCTTTCGAGACAGAAGCTTCCATGTCACTAAACGATTTACAATGGTCCGTGAAGTCGTGCTGCGTTGAAACGACGGTGTCCGTTTCAGACTGGATCTGTAGAGTTACATCCCCTGCTTTACCCGAATTCATCCTTTGCTACTGTATCCATTAAGTAGTTTCTCAGCACCATCAGTCCAAATAGGAGTCAACAAATAATAAAACATCTTTGACCTGTGCTAGGTTTGGCTTCAGAGGAATATCACATTGACACCCCAAACCTCACTGATTTATGCCTTGAGGAGATACAGCTGAACGCCATCATATTCACCAAGGACAGAGAAGAACTCCATGAAGGCACAAAAAAGGTAATTAGACTCGAGTTTCAGTTAAAGAGACAGGTGTTAATCCAGGGACAACACTGCAGAAAAATATCAACAATCTTCGCAACCGTAGGCGGCAATTAGATTGAACCGGTAACCCGTACGCTAAAAAAACCCCCAAAAAACAAAACAAAACAAGCAAAAAAAACCCCCAAAAAACCCAACAAAATCCCAACAGGTTACAAAGACCTATGTCAAACTCATTTTAATATTGTAATATTGCCTCTTGTATGTAATAAAAGCTATCATGAGTTCTTCTCTCATGAATTTCGCTGGGGTTCCGGCATGTTAAAAAATTTGGTGATTACAGACGTTCATCCCCAAGAGGAAACGTATGATTGTATGACATGGCCACAACTATTTCCTGACTGTAGGCAGGAAGACGATACAGGAAATATAAAACCTCCAACAGCTCAGAATGAGTGCAAGTGCAATTGAAAGACGGATTTTACATGACACCGAATTAGTGCATAATCGGATCAGGATCGGTTGACCAAGAGAGATTTGAATTGGAGGGCGTTCGGTGTAGCCAAATGGTTAAAACGTCCCATCGTCACTTGAAGACCCGGTGCCATGTGTGAAATCAATTTTCCGCCATGATATTGTTGAAATATTGATAAAAGCGGCACAATACAATAATAACTTTGATTTGGACATATAAGCCTGAACCTTTAAGAGCATGCCTAGCCATGTATTCAACAGCACCAATTGTTCATGATATAACAGTTGTTATTTATTTTTAAATTTTGCTTTGCAAAATACACTTCCAACGGATTCCTTTGGCCTCTCCTTACTGGATCAATCCAAGAGAATGCAACATCAAAATGCAACGTCAAAATGGAAGCAAACTAAACGGACTGAAATTTGTTCATGGAACTGAATTAAATAAAATCCGTTTTTATTCCACTGAACATCTTTTCAAATTCTCCTCAGAATATCACAGGACGTGAAACAGCATGAGAGCGAAGAGGTTGGGAACCATCATGTATTTGGATTCCTACATGGCGTGGAACTTAAATACTTTGTCGCAATTCCTAATACTAACTAATCTTCATGACCAGAAGTGACAAGGCAGTGTGTTTGCAACTTGAAATGAAATATCATTAAAAGAATATCACAGCAATCGAGATGTAAATCCTTGACATTACATTTATCATTCGCTTACAAACAACACAAGCAACAAACGTTTCTAAGCAAATAAATGAAATTGCTCTGCTTTACTAAAAACATGGAATTTTTATCAAATCTCTTCATTCAATTTGAACCATATCTAGTTACCTCTAGACTTCACTGCCCAGAGTAAATTTGGAACCCCACTGTGTAGTTACAAATGTTAAAGGTAGCATGTTACCATGAAGATTATAATATATGATGAAATGCATTGCCAAAGACACTATTTACTCTACAGTTACTTGTGTAAACGTGTTTATCCCGTTATATAAAAAGATTTATTCAGGATCATGCCCTTTTTGCCTTTGATTATGAACTCAAATCACATTATGTCCAATCAAACCAACTGTGACTGCGATATATAACACAAATCTGTGATAAGCCAATAAGGATCCGCTCACAGAATGAGTCAGTTGGACTTTAAGCTTTGGACACGTGTTCTCAAACCACTGCTACAGGCTTCCTGATTTACGATCGGACTGGAACGCAGTTGTGTCTCGTGGGATGGATTATCAATATAAAGGCCATTGACAGAAAATCAACTTTGAGATATCATCTCACACAATGGCCATAGATTTTCCATATTATTGACTTCACGTTGTTCGCGTCTTCGTGGTTGCGTTACCGTCTCACTCACTAACGGTTATGAACAAAACATTGTGCGTGTCAGTTACAGAATCGCAATGGTAACTGTCTGGCGACCAGTAACACATGTTAAGAGAATACTAATAACTGTCTTTGAGCAGTATGGAATTTCATTGGGGCCACTTGATCCCGAAAGAAAATACACAACCACAGGGGCAGGTCATTCTCATACATGTTTGAAACATCAAGTTGCAATGCATGTGGAAGTATACATGTACGTAAATAAAATCATAGTTGGAGTCCCCTTCAATTTCCAGTGCCACAGATATAATGGCTCAGAGGGAAAAACGGCGTGATATTGCTGGGTTATTGGCAAAAACAGCGGAAAACCATACTAAATGACCCCTCCTCTGTCTCAACGCCCACTCACACGGAAGAACTGTTATTTTAACATTTTGCTTGTCTTTTCAAAATACCTCTTTAAACATTATCCAATACCATGTTCAGTACGGATTTACGGTCACTGGCACGCTTTCAACACGTTTTATTCGAGGTTTTCTATTTCTACAGAAAGTGCTAATGGCTCATGCTAGGAGGTACACTTAATGGCTGGCACTTTGTGTATATGGAATGGGACAGTATAGAAGAGAAGCCAAGAAGAGGTAAATCAACCACTAATGAAACAACAATGAAGCTGCAATTAACCTGACGCGACACTGGTCAATTTACGAACATCCGATGACATCAATGAGCTTAAGTGATCTATTCATTCAGTTTCCATCAATATTTTACCTTTTATGCTTACCTGATTGTCGAGCTTCGTTATTCTTAGACGCTAACGTTGTGTATTTACAAAAAAATATTAAAACAACTGGATATTTAAAACTTCGAAAGCCTTACAATTTTGTTGATATTGTGTGTATGGTTTTGCATGAGTAAATTCATCTAAACAAACAAGAAAACATTCACATGAAGTCGTAAAGCCAGTACAGTTTGAATAACGGCAAATGAAATTAATAAGTGTTATTATTAAAAACAAGAGAAGAAGCGATATGTTCATTCGGCATTCAACGATTTGGGCCAGGTGAGGTGAAGATACCGACGAGGTCAGCTCTCTGAGTAAAACGGTAATTGACAAAAGTCCATTTAAACACCTCCACGTATAAACAGATGAGGGAGCATTAGGTGGTATGGGAAAACGAAGGTTTCTTCAAACAAGGTAATTATGAAGATCCGGGTTCTACCTGATCTTCAGTAACCCATACTTGTCGAAGGAGGCGACTAACGGGATCGGGTGGTGAGGCTCGTCGACTTGGTTGACACATGTCATCGGTTCCCAATAACGGAGATCGGTGCTCATGCTGTTGATCACTTGATGGTCTGGTGCAGACTCGTTTATTAACAGACCGCCACATATAGCTGGAATACTGAGGCGTGCGGCGTAAACCTAAACTCATGTACTCATTCAAACAAGGCCATGTGTTTAGTTGGTTAGAGGTTGAATTCAAATTGTGAATCTGCCCGAGTTGATGATTTGATTTTTTACACCGCTTATTGCAACATTCCAGCAAGAACACTGGACATTACCCATGCTGAGAATCGTACCATGGTCTACGGTGTAACTTTAACTACTAGGCTACCCTACCGCCCCCTGCATCTATCTGAAGGCGTTTATGGGTCATCGCTTTGAGATCAACTATGATGAAAAAGATGCCGATGGTTATGTCTGAAACGTGCCCTTTGCCAAGAGAATTGGACCTAGACCTTCAAATCCAAGGTATCCCTCCAGTACCCCCTCACGAACAACCTTAGGGAAAATGGAAGAATGACGTCTGTAATACTGACAGTTCACATTCTTGGTTTCAATGTGAGTACAACAGGCAAAGGGTTTGCATTCATAAGGTCACCATCCTCCTAGCTGGAGATCCCTGGAGTGACGTGACGCCTGCAAACGTAACTTGCCATAGTGAGCTCACATTATCACTCATCGTGACATACTGTTGCAAGTTATTAGTTGGCAAAGAGATCACCCAATACAAATACATTAGTTTTCTCATTATATGCACGCCTTAATTCCCCCTGAAAAAGATTCATAGTGAGAAGTAAACGGTTAAAGTGCTTCTTTCCAGAAAATATGTTATATATTGCAGATCTTAATTTGTAATTTGTGCATTATCTATTTGAGTTGTGAGTCCTGCATTTTGTAGCCATTGTACTTCACGATGGTAAACAGAAATGCCCCAGACACAACAGATTTACAGGAGTATTGATGAAAACTAACAAAACAATGTACATGTACATGTGATGCCATAACTGTAATTCATGAAGAATCGTGGTAGATCAAATGTCGTTTTATTTATATGTTAGAAATACAGACGCTTAATCGTTGTTGTTAGCCCAGTGTTTAGATCTTGCAACGTTTCAACGGTTGATAGTCGCTGCCTTTTATTCATCACTGGTGTACTGTTCAATGAAACAGCGTTCTTACAAATTAAGACTGTACGTAGGATAGGGTAACAATCACGGGATGGTTTGGTCCAAACTTCATTATTCATACCTTGAAGTTTGCTATGATGTGTCAAACAAACATAGAGTTAGGTCAGGGTAAGTGAATGGGAAACTTCTGACTACTGAACTGGATGTTATATGTGAACCTTATATTACCCAGACTCACACTGAAGGACTGCGTGGACACTGAGTCAAATAATTATATCTACAAAACGCGAGTCAACTGTACAAACTGTGTCTCATCCATAACCCGTCATTTCGAATTGTATTACTAATTGTGGCAATAACGAAATACTTTGGGTTAATAGAAAAAAGAAACCTACTTACATCCGATCAAATACGTCCAAACCCCAAAACGTCTCATGCTGATATATTTTAGCGGGAAGCTAACAACATTGAAAATTGTATCAACGTTAAATTAAAAGAAATGTATCTAATGTCTTGACATGAAGTTTTTGTATCAATCACACCGCAAAGGTTTCAGAAATGTTGGGTTCTATGACTTGTCAACCTAATCATAATCTCTTCAGGATAATTTACATTAGTACGAAGCAGAACCTATTGATTTTGTAAAGATAAAGCAGCCTCCTCCGAAGAATAAGACATAATTGTTTTCGTTGATGGCAAGGGGATAGCCTGGGGTTTTTAGATCCAAGAAACAATTTCTCAAAGGAATCTAGTTCCAATACGATCATACATCATCTGTTGTCATGGCTGTACTGCATGACTTTGCATGTATTAGACGTCCTTCATATCCACCATATTTGACACCGTCAGGTTTCCACCTTTCCCGTACTTGATGAAAAGACATCGTCTAGCGTGTATTGCAATCAAGTCTTCTTGGCCATATGCATCGAGGTACTCCAGCAATAGTTTGCAAAGGAGTGTCAGGCTCGAAAGCGATTCTGCTAAAACTAATTAGAAAGCAACTCGATCAAACCAGTCTATCATTTCAGCTCAAAATAATCCTTTTGCCATCACTTGTGCATTAAAAAAAACTACTGAATACTTAATGAAAGAAGAATATTTCAACGAATAATGCTCAGTCAGTTTTTGCTGTATATGACGACAAGCAGGACGGCAGTAGGAAGTCCACAAATAACTGTTGTCTGATAATATAAGTCGCCTACTATAATTAGACTTACCTTTCAGCACGGGGCGTTAAGCTTGCTTTTAATAGCCTCGGCTATTACAGTCGCTCGAGATGGTCACGTTTTTAGACACGTGCCACGTCTGTCAATGTTCTGACTTGGAATCGAGAATTCATGTATTTTTTTATAAAAAACAACGTTAGATGAGTTGTTCATTTTTGACATTATATAAAACATGACAAGGACAATAGTATATCGTATCGTCTCTTTGTTTGGTTTGCTGTTTAACGCCGTACTCCGGCAATATTCCGACAGTCTGTAGATTTTCGAGTATGGACCAGACACTCCAGTGATCAACAGCATGAGTATCGATCCACGCAATTGGGATGTGATGACATGTGTCAACCATGTCGTCTCTTGCGACAAGCCCGGGTGACTAAAGACCAATTCTAGCACAAGATCTCTTTACGGGTAATCTCTGTTTGAGATATGAGTGTGCTACTTTTCTCTTGCTAGTGGGCTATTTCACTGTTGCATTTATGCGATTTTATTGATTTCTACGGCAGTGATTAACCCCAATAACCACAGAAATGGTCTAATGTAGAAACGATTTGCAGATCAAACGAAACGGCGTGTGCATTAAAAATAATACAATAACAGTTTTAAAACCCGTTATCACAAAATCGATCCATATTCAACTGTAGAAAGCATTTAACATTCAGATTCAAGACCAGGTTACACTGCTGATGGTTGCCGACGGCTCGTTCATGTCGTGACTTGTATGAATTACACTAATCATAAGTAATTATTGGCTAAAGCGCCTCAAGCCATAAGCGTGGCGTGTCACTACACTGCTACATTGACAATGGTTTAAATAAACCCCAAAATAATCTTATGATCATATGACTCTCCATATTGATGCAGACGTTTTGCATGCCATGTCTCGCATCTGTAAACCGTCACTGAGGCTTGAAGATTGTGATAAAAAGAGTTGCAAAAACCAATATTCTCCATTCTGTTATTCTCAGCTGTGTTCTATAGAATATATTTAGGCTTCTTATTACCTAAGATAAATAAATGGGAACTTGTCAGTTTGCACTGCTAGTTGTCAGTAATCGAGTCGGTAGGTTTCATCAATGCTATGCCTTTAGCGTTCTTTGGTGTTTGTTTTGGCGGATGGTCTGCACTAGTCGTTCGGCTTATTTTATGTCATGTATAGGCTATCCAGGATTTCTGCTTCCTTTATAAAGATGCTATTGTATTGCCATTGATTTCTGAACTTAAGGAAACCTTATAGCTAGCGCAGATTAATATGGCATAGGGTCGACTCCCCAAATGCAATATCCATGCCTGTTTTGTATGGTCCAAAACAAATGAATACAGATTACCAGCATGTGCTGTTTTTTCTGCCGTTGTGTCTGTTTACCTAAAAGGTCGGTTTTAGAGACGTAGAAATTACACAATGTATAGTGCACCGTATCTTTTGGATACTCATAAAGTTCAGAGAACGAATAAATGTAAACATCCTTAAGTAACCCATTGCGTTGTTCCATATTTCCGCTTTGTATTCAGGTATGTGTAGCTGCCGTCGTAATCCAATATCAAAGGACCTTCAAGAATACATGAAACGTTTTATGGATAACAAAGACGTTTTCAGTCGTTGTACGAGGTAGCAGAAGCTATGTATTGCCCCTTCGTCGTAGAGCTGAAACTGAAACGAGGTGTGTATAAAATATAGAATTTCATTAATTTGAAGTGGACCTGAGGTACAATGCAGGATGCAGCAAAGAATAATGAAGTGATTTTTGAAATAACACATACTTATCCTGGAAAATAAAAATGGATGCTGTAAGCTTACTATTACAGTACACATTTCATTTAAGAATTATGCAGTTGTACGGAAAAGTATATTTGTCATGAAATATATGTATTTGAGAGGGATGACTGCAGTAATAGATTATTATTCTATATAATTCCACCATGACTTGTGGAGCACAGTAACAGTGATATAACAGTGCATATATCGTCAGGTGGTGCAATATAACAGCACTGGTTCAAATATGATTCTATATCGAAGTATTAGTATTTGTATTAACACTGCAGTGCTTGCTTTAAGATAGAAATGCGTAGCACTTTCATTTCGATGAAACCTCTGTAGACACCCATACTATAGTCTGTTTACGGTGAAAACGTACCGATGAATTTCAGAATAAACATTAAAGTAAATCGAATTTAAAGAGATTCAAATTTCAAATCCTTAATCTTTTACCTTGCCAACTGAACATTTAAATCTCAGAATTGTGTTCAACTTAGGATAAAGGATGTTTAAAAAAACGATTATAGATCCAAGTGGCTATTAATGGGTTGTATTAGATCGATAATCATGGCAACAATTACTGGATGGTCTGGTTCAAAATTGATAATTCATGTCCTGAATTGTGATGACTGATGTGTCAACCAAACTAAGAGTTAGGTCAGGTGTGAGTGAATTGAAAAATTGGGACACCTGAACTCAGTGTGAAATGTGAACCTTTTTTACTTTACAGGCTCAGAGTGAAGTACTTGCAAACTGTCTTATCCATTACACCTCATTCCAAATTGCATTACTGGTTGTGGCAATAAGGAAAGTTTAAACCTGTTCCCTTAAACATGAAATGAACCCTACTTTTATCTGATCAAATACGTCCAAACCCCAACACGTCTCATGTTGAAATATCTTAGCTGAATCATCCACTGGCAAAATTGTATCAACGTTAAATAAAAGAATTATATCTAATGTCGTGACATCACTTCTTTGTATCAATCACACCTCAAAGGTTTCAGAATTGTTGGGTTCCATGACTTGTCAACCCAATCATAAACTCTTCAGGATAAACAGCTTTTCTGAGAATGTACGCCAGTACGAAGCAGAACCTATTGATTTTGTAAAGATGAAACATTTACAGCCTCCTCTTCCGAATAAGACATAATCGTTTTCGTTAATGGAAAGGGGATAGCCTCGGGGATTTGGATCCAAGAAACATTTCTGCAAAGGCATCTTGTTCTAGTCGGACGATGCCCACGTGTATATTCTGTTCCATCTTTCCCGTACTTGATGAAAAGACATCTTGGCCATGTGGGTCCAGACACTCAATAGTTTGCAAAGGAGCGTCAGGCTCGAAAGCGATTCTGCTAAAAATAATTAGGAAGCAACTCGATCAAGCTAGTCTATCATTCCAGCTCAAAATAATTCTTGTACCATCACTTGTGCATAAAGAAATTACAGACTATTTAGAAAGAAGAATATTTCATTGTTCATTCACCTTTTGCCGTATTTGACGACAAACAGGAGGACACAAAGAAGTCCACAAATAACTGTTGTGTGACAATATTAACTGCCTACTATAATCAGCCGTACCTTTCAGCATGGGGCGTTAAGCTTGCTTTTAAAAGCCCCAGCTATTGCATTTCCTTGAGATGGTCACGTTTTTAGACACGTACCACGTCTCTCCTTGCTTTGATACATTTAGACGGAAAAAGGTAAAAGGTGTGGTAAAAACATAGTGATTTACGGACTGTTTCTTTTCAACAGTATCTGATTGGAATCGAGAAATCATGCAAACAGCGTTATATGAGTTGTTCACTTTTGACATTATATGAAACATGACAAGGACAATAGTACATCGTATCGTCTTTTTGTTTGGTTTGCTGTTTAACGTCGTACTCCGGCAATATTCAGACAGTCTGTAGATTTTCGAGTATGGACCGCACAATCCAGTGATCAACAGCATGAGTGTCGACCTATGCAGTTAGGATGCTATGACGTGCCAACCAAGTCGTCTCTTGCGACAAGCCCGGGTGACTGAAGAACAATTCTTACCCAGATCTTCAACGGTAATCTCTGTTTGAGATATGAGTGTGTTACTTTTCTTTTGCTAGTGAGCTATTTCACTGTTGAATTTATGAGTTATTGATTTCTACGGAAGTGGTTAATCTCAACAAACACAGAAATGGACTAATGTAGAAACGATTTTGCGACTGATTTGAAGATCAAACGAAACGGCGTGTGCATTAAAAACAAAAATACAATAACAGTCATAAGCCATAAGCGTGGCGTGTCACTACACTGCTACATTGACAATGGTTTAAATAAACCCCAAAATAATCTTATGATCATATGACTCTCCATATTGATGCAGACGTTTTGCATGCCATGTCTCGCATCTGTAAACCGTCACTGAGGCTTGAAGATTGTGATAAAAAGAGTTGCAAAAACCAATATTCTCCTTTCTGTTATTCTCAACAGTGTTCTACAGAATATATTTAGGCTTCTGATTACCAAGGTTTAATGGAAGTTCGTTTATTTTTCTTTCAATAGCGTCTTTGCAGAGCTATCATGGTTTTCTCCTTCATCAGGTGAATAAACAATAAAGAACTTGAAAAATTTCAAATGGACTGACCTACTATGCAGGATGCAACAAGAAATAATGAGTTACTAATCAAAGATAACAATTACCAATCTTGGAATATAAAATGTAGAGACTGTAGGCTTACTATCATAGTACACAATTTATTAATGAACAATGGAGTTGTTCTGATGCAGTGAAAATTAATCATGTAAGCATTTGCGTGCATTTTCGACCAAGACTTGTGGATCACAGAAACATGCATTCGCGGTGATAGAGCGGTACATATGTTATTAGAACTATGTAACAGTACTGATGCACATTCCATTCTACATGAAATATTTGCATTTGTGTCAACACTATAGTCAAACCTTTAAGACGTACGTAGAACTTTCATTTCGATCAAGATTCTGCAGTGACTTACACTTGAGGTTAGGTACTTTCAACGAATATAAGTAATATCAGCAGTGATAAAGTAGTGAGTGAGCGGAGATCGTAGTGAGTGAGTGAATTTAGTTTTACGCCACTTTTTCGCAGTATTCCATTAATAACAGAGCGGAGAACACCATAAATTGGCTTTACACATTGTACCCATATGGGAATCAACCCGTGTCTTCGGCGTGATGAGTGAACGCTTTAACCACTGGACATCACCGCTCCAGATCATAGTAAGTTTTGTCCTCCTGTGAGGGTACGTAAGTCCACAAACATTCAAACTAAATTATAACTTTTTATATAAATTTTTAATCGTAGAATAAAAGCAAATGTACTGTAAGTCCCCATGGTCCCTAGTGTGGTGATCAATCTTCAGTTGTTGGTGATCTGTAGCCCCTATTTTATATTGTATTGTCTTTTTTAATTACACTGTTTTAGTTTCTCACGCTGGTTTAAGTTCACATCTTATATTTTATATTGTATTGTCCAGATAGTGATATTAGTATTAACTTTCCACACTACGTTTAATTGTAACTGTGATATTCTAGTTGTTTTAATGTCTCTTGATGACAGGTTTTTAGAATGTATGCATGTTTCACTTTAGTATCAAACATGTTCTCGTCACGTTATGGTTGAAATATTGAAATATGTGACGTTAACATTTAACTCACTCAATCATAGTAAGCTCTTTGTTCCATTTATTGACAGTGCTATTCGTAGTTTTCTTCTGATCACATACGTAGACAACAAAAACATATAAATAACAATTGTGCACCTCGAAGTGATTGTTTTGTTTGGCATATATATTGCATCTCGACGATTAGGATGCCAGGTAATGGCTCACTCTGGGGCAGTCTTAATATCACTGCTGGGGACTAATTTGCTCTGTCTCTTGTTTGTAACCAACACCGTCATTCTGTAGTAAGAGCAATCTTGCCCAATGCAAACCTTTCTGTGCACTTCACTTTGTGTTGCTTAATTATAAAGATATGCTGCAACAGTGAGATGTATGGCAATCCATATTCATTCACCATAGTGACCTAGCTCTTTGTGGGGCCTCGATGACGCACGTGGAACGTTAAACCCGATGTAAAAACAAGGTAACTACGCAAATGGAAATAGTTCTAGACGTTTTTCATCGAAATTAAACCATGCTGTCCCATATGTTTAGTAATATGTGTGGAATAGTGAAAACTGAAACCGATGAAAAAGATATGCGATATCATGAATCTGAAGAGAGGAAAAGATTAGACGAATAGTCACATAACAGCTGCCTGCGGTGGAGGTACTGTGATAGCCGTATGCAGCTCTTGGTTAGAGAGTGGGAACATGGAACAAAATTCTTGAAACGACAGCCGAGATTTCTCGCCTACACACTGATATTGATTCATTAAAATAAGTAGCCATGGGGTAGATTTAAGGAAAGCCGTAAAAGAAATCTTTGAGGTTATTGTATGATTTCAACTATACCATGAACACGTGTCTGTATGTCAGTGTCAAAGCTTTCTGCGTTTTATCTCATCGGTGTCGCCCGTCAAAAACACATGCAAAGACAAATCAATTATTCAGCTGGACAAAATAGTGAGAACTGAATATCCGATAACAAGCAATACTAGCATCATTACAATGGAAAACGTATTTGAGATAACTGACATCGAATATTTAGGAGATCGAGTTATACTATATTGGTAAGGTACACCTGCTTCAGTCCGTTGACCAAGCTGACTCGAAACAGTTTGGTTTTGAAAGGAAAGTAAAATGTTCTTTGATGTTCGATCTGATCCGTAGAGATGGCGGATTTTTTGTTTGTGTGGAAGATAACACTATGAGTGGATAGTAATCAGTCCGTCGGTTAACGCCGGATAACGCCCACTGTCGTGATGCATTCATGCAGCACGAGAATAGACACCATAAGCCTTGATTCGACTTTGGAAAGGTCATCTATAGCTTGCGAGCTTGCGATTACTGTGTTGGCGAATATCAGAAAGAAAACTCGTTGTTTCAGATTGTGTTTTGAAACACTGCATTAAGATAAATGATATGTGATACAAAATAAAAAAAAAATGGTTCAACTTCTAAAATATATGGTTCCTGAAAGTCACCCGTGTGGTGATACTTTTCCTTCATATATTGTCAGTTGGAAGTGTGTAGAATCATTCTATGTTTAGAGAGGGAAACATACAGTTACAAATATGTAACGCTAACTTCAGCCCACAAAGCATTCTCAATAAAATGACAAAGATCATTATCATTACCGTTGATACATACTGCCGTGTAAAGTGAGTACCAGCCTGGAAACGATGGTCCTGTCAGCTATAAATCAGATTCCGATCAAATTGAAAATAGTTGATTTGTAGAGTAGGAGTTGCTGGTGGAATAAGCCAATCGTTATGGCCTATATCAGGTGGTCAGGTTACCGGGTGGGATTTCTGTATCAAATATTAACTACGAAATTCAGCAAAACTGCCTCATCTCGACAGCTGCAGTAAGTAAATGGTGTTTCAAATGCCAAAGCTTCTGATGACAACGAGAAAGGAAAGGTCATTTTAATTAAGTAAACATAATGACCACAACGCAGTCATCGGCAGTATAGGGATGCACACTAAAAGGACACGACTTAGGGTACCGTAAAAACGCCCGACTGAAAACGATGGTGTTAATAAGATACTTTCCATTTTGTAAGGTACATAGCAAATTGAAGTATAGCATAGCATCATTTGTAATTAACTAGGGGGAAGTAATCAAAGTTAGTATATATCTGTTTTCTCTAACACCCGTAGATTCAGCTTGTCGCTAAGGGCAACGCAACGTGAGAGTAGGGCGATGGTTTGGTAAAAGGTTCGAATACCAAGACGGAATTGTTAACCTTTTGTGGCACAGCTGCCGTTGTTTCCCTATAGCCCCACGGATATTAAGGGCGATGATGTATTCAGAAGGGACATGCCATCATGTCGTGAAGGTCATGGTTAAGTCCTTGTGGCAAAAACATGACCGTGGCAGACACGACTGCAAGGCAGAAGTTTGACCAAACAGCATGCAGGACCTTGCTGCACAAGGACGCCTTTAGATATTCATTGGTACACGGGTCCTAAACAATATTGATCAAAGATGAATCTAAGTATTAGTAATATGGTTATAATCAACATGAATATATTGTATTGAACGCTTCAGTGGATATACGTGTCGTTTACCAATTGAACCGTAACTGTCATATTGACAATGTAGAGGATAAAAGAAGGGAATATATGCACAGAATACTTCATATCCACAATATGTAACGATACATGTCGATGCCAGAACTTGGATATGTTTATTTGCGTTCATTTTTATAAACTGTCCTGCCTTTGAGTGGGTATGGTATACCATTACCGTTAACAATATTCGGGTTATTTCACAAGTATCGGCATGTTATAACTGGAGGGATGCCCGAATCCATTCATGTCATTGATGTTTATCACTTTGCTGAGTCCCACGAGTACTGGCATGGTCCTGACAGATCAGAAACGTTGAAGTCTAGTCGAAATTCGGACGATCTATCATGGGTATTATTATAATAGGTATTCACCTCTGGTCATCACACAATCCATACATGGCATGTTAGTCTCACGAGGCGCTACTTCCGTTACTAAGCTGGTTCCTGGCACCCTTTGCGAGACGTCGTTAAGCTTACTTCCGGTACCAGATTTCCGATGACAGTCGTATAGTCAAGAATCAGTTCTGGTTCCAAATTTCGCAATCAAATATGACTTTACCAGACCCGACCACGAGTACAGCCATGCTTGACAGTCACGGCTGTTGACAGTCGTACTAGATGGCTCATTTGGGGGTGGTTAAAAACTTGCTAATCCTGCAAAGATGATCGTTTCCTGACTGTAACCTGCCATCCATGAGACTATTTGAAAAGGTATGAAACGTTGTTTGTCACCGGAAGTACCAAGGTCTCACGAGGTGCCGTAAACTACCTTCGGGCCCTGTTGTAGTTAAAACTATGATGGTTTCATAACACTGAACATATGGTATTGTAGCTCCATAAGCCTGAAACTGATGTTTATCAAAGGGAATCTCCCCTAGTATATGAAAAAATACATTTTACAGTGTCTCTTTACACTATCACAGCCTTTCGTAATGGAAGTACAGCACAAACCATTATATTTTCAACACATATTTCTATGAAAACTCCTGACGGTTTTGTTCTATCGAGTAACCTACCCATTGTGTAACACTATTAAGACATTATGATTTACGTAGTTAATTTTATTAATAATCCCAGCATGACCTTTTTATAAACGTATTACATCAAGCCATAAATGATCACGAAAGATACCTTTTATATCTGCTTGCCGAGAGACCTGAAATTATACGATAATGCAAGGTTATCAGTTACACAGACCTTTTTTGGTAATCAACGTTCTATTAAACCTATCTGTTCTTTTTTCCTACACAAGTCAACAGCTAAACAACACTCAGGAGGAAAATGACATCATAATTCCAGATGCGCAGCTGTCATACGGGTAATTTTCAACCTTTCCCCAAAGAGACGTCATGCGTCCTATTTCCCCGAGGTAGAGAGGGAAGGAGAAGCATAGCGACACTTGTCAGAAAGTCTGTGTCAGTTCCCGGTGGACATATAGTCGACACAATTTTGATTGGACCTGCGTGTAACCATTAATACTTCCTCGTTCCTTTGCAGTAACTGCACATGTTCAAGGGTGGTAACTGAATTGTTTCCATTGAGATAGAGCTCCAACGATTCGGTTCGTTTCATCGAAACTCGAATCTGACACCTTGGTTTCGATTTTCACCATTATCACCATTTCGATTCAATATTTAAATAAATGTGTAAATTACTTCCACACAGCTAAAATTTAAGTTTGACTCCATCTAGAGCAGCTTCTAGCTATGAAGTAAGGCGAAGCGTGATCGTTGATGCCGGGCTAATTATCCTACGAGAATTGTTATCAGCACACTTCGCCAAGTTCTGAGAGTTAAATGAAACCTGTGATTTAACTGTGACTTAACTCTGTGTGTATCGTTGCAGTCCTTTCATGAGAGCGACAAGTGTTCTTTTCTTGCAATATTACTTCGGATGATATGATTGTCGTGTGATTCTCCAGAGGGATTCGGGTTGGCTATCCAGTATCCAATCATTTCTGTAAGATCAGGAATACAGACGCCTCTGATGTTGCTGAAATTGTGTCCAAAGTTGGCTTCCAGTTTTACCAAGACAGCTACATGAAATACACACTGCCGTTACGTATATGGTATATAGGTACAACATTGTGTAAACCGAAATTCGAACGTTATAAGTTTGATTTACTGTAAGAGTTGAAAATACCTCCTCATGATCTCTTGTAAGAGTGAAAACCATTAAATAAATATTTCTGTCAATCCAAACAATTGCGGATGAATAAAATATTTTCAGGAGTATGACTGCTCAAAATAGGAACATGTTTATGCCACTGAGACCATCCACATATTCCACTTATGTCTGGACAGTGACTGAAGACGTTTTGAAACGATTGATATCTCAGAAAGCATTGTGAGGTTTCTGCTTATAGCGTTGAAGATAGTTCAAAATAGCACAGTTAGACGGTCTCACTCGGCTTTTCTGAATAGCAACAATCGATGTTGTCACGTGCTGGGCACGTGCCCACTCAGTGTTGTGAGTGAGGAGTACAGGCGCACCAAAACTTCGTGTAACAACATCGCAAGCCCACCATAAAACATTCTGACTTATCGATCGACCTTCAAGAATAGAGGTAAATAATACAGACATGAATGACGAATGGTTATTTAGCTGACGATATCAGTATGACTGAAACTGATATTCAACAGCTTTGACAGTTTCTCGTATTTTATCAATCCGAGGAGTTTTTCATATTTTATGTTTAAAGAGGGGAACACAACTGGTGATCATAGCAGTGAATTCTATAAATTTTATAAAGACAATAACATGTAATATTCACCTGTGATTACACTTATTGATTTGTAAGCAAACAAATAACTTTTGCTTCTCTTATCCTGTACAGTGGCAGCTGTCTAAACCGGCACTCATTGGGACTGAAGGAATAATCCGGTTTAGATAAGGTGCTGGATTGTAGAGCCGATGGTAATTGTACAAGCCATGGATGGGCCTGAGCTTGTATGCCGGTGTTGACAACTTGCCATAGACAGATGCCGGTTTTGACAGCTTCCACTGTATATTTTTGTAACAATGAGTAAGACTTTAACTCCGGTCGAACTGCAAATAATCGTGTCCAGGATGATCAACAGCACAATTACGAACGAAAACAAGGAAAGTTAACTAGCCTTAGCATTAAGCCTATTCACGCTATCGCCAATGTTTAGCTCTTACAACTTACATTTTTTACTTTCCCAATCTCTGGCATATCGTAGTGTTACAAACATGACTAGATTGATGATTGCACAAAAATGGGAATAACCTTTACACAGTGCTATCAGTTGTTTACGTCAAATTGACATTTAAAAAATCAGATGGACCTTTGCTTCAGTTTTAACAACCCAGAGGCTAATGATAAGAATTGTTGATATTTCTGGAGGCTATTTTCTCTTTTATGTTTAGTGTGGATGGGCGTATTCTCAAACAGAAAACCATGAGGCATGTGGGAGGGTCGTGACGTGTCTGAAGGCCAACCTCTTGGGTCGGAGACATTTTGATGCACAAGGCCAAAATGTCAACCTTAACAGGAACGTCTTTCTTCTACCCCCAGAGGATGTGAGAGGCGGCGAGTGTACAGAAGGACAAAGGCATAGCCTAAGTCTGAAGGTCAAGGTCGATGCTTTGTATCAAAAGGACTGCTGAGGAGACACATATTCGATAAACACTGCAGGCATACACGCACCCAAGAAGGTGGTCGTGCTTTTAAGAGCTACCTCCTGAACAAAACACTTCAGCCCAAGATAAACATCAGTCGATAATTGAATGTTCAATGTCACTTGCCTGAATTGAGCTAAATATATTCAATTATTTGGATAATAAGTTTCTTTTGTGTGAATCTTGCATTGAATATATATTTTATTGACAATCACAACAACAAAAAATATCAATAAAAATACCTCGAATTTAGCTTGCCCTTATGATGACTATAGGCTACAAATGGCTGTCTTGACAATATCGTGCTGTTCACGTTTTTCGACACATGCCGCCACAATGCTGAGGTTAGTCAGACATACAGATCCGAAACAAATATATCCTAGTATGATATTCAGCAAGTGTAGATTACCAGGGTTTCATGTAAAATGAAAGAAGTCTCTTGGCTGCTTCATAATCTATGCTATCAAGATCGTTCAACAACCATTTACTTTGTGTTAATATGTTCATATCAGATGCGAGATGTAGGTCAGAGTTGAGGTATTAATTAATTACTGTCATCAGTTCGATTGTTTTGCAGAGCTGCATTGTTTCTGGTAGCTTCATTAAAGGTCTTACATGTACATGTATAAACATTAAATGTGTGCTGATATGACAAATACAGTAACCCAGAATGCTAAAGAATGCGCTTCCCATCTTTAGATAAGGTGAAAGGCTAGCATAAACGTATGCTTTCCCTGGATCAACGTTGTTGTGACATGATACCACACACGAAAGTATTAATTCCAAACTGTCAAGATATAGTTATAGCTATTTATTATGCGCTGAAAAAAATCAGCAAGCATGGACTAGAGGTACGCCCCAACGCCCCCAAAGCCCCCATCCATAAATTTAACAGATGAGTTCACCTGTCTCTATATCCCCAAATATGTCAAAAGATTGCACTTCTCTCTTTCTCTCCATCCCAGGAAGTGTAGAAGAAGGCACCTCTCTCTCCATTCCAAATTGTGTCATAAGACCGCACCTCTCTAATCATCCCTTAAGTACCAGTAGAATGCACTATTCTCTCCATTCCCAAATGTGTCAACGAAAGCAACTCTCTCTATCCTAAAACACGTCGTCAGGTGTCACCTCCCTCTATCATAAAATGTGTCTGATTATTGCACCTTTCTCACCATGCCAAAATGTGTGAAATGATTTTTTTTAAGATACACTTACGTCTTTTTCTCTATCCCAAATTGAAATATAGAACCTCTCCCTCGAGCCTAATCTGTGTCAAAAGGTTGCACCTCTTTCCAGTCCTCTCCCTTCCCATGTCCCTCCTTTTGTCGCTCTCTCTCCCTCTAGCTCCTTCAGATTACGATACTTGGAAAATTCATAAATTCTCTTCTTCGCAAATCAAACGCCTGCTCCAATATAATATAACGTCTCGTGTTACCTGTAACACGCGTAGATTACAAGGATAAAAAATGTTATGTTTTTATTTGCAATACGATATATTTCCGTCACTGTATGTTCAATGCCACTGTTTTCCTCTGCTATATACTTTAACAAACCTCGAGTTGAGCAATATCGTCGACATAAGCGACTTCACAATGGTCTTTTCAGTTATTGAAAATAGGTAGACCACCCGTGACGCGCGTACCACATCCAAATTAGCTGTTGTGTTCAGAAAGGCCAAGATCCATCACGTCCTGAAGGTCATGGTTACGTCCTTGCAGCAATGTATGATTCTTACAGACACGGCTCCGAGGCATTCGTTCGATCCAGCTATGTGTGGGACGGACATACATTGCAGTCTGACAAATAAGCCTTCGGAAAATCGTAGATGCACGTGTCGTAGAATATCTTGATGATAACCAGGCCACACCAAATAATATTAGCTCAAGTCCATTGATATTCAGCATCAAGTGGTGATAAGTCTAATAAAATACTGCATTAAAAGCTCATCAGGAAATGCCTGCTGTGTACCAAATGAAACGAGAGGTGTGCTGGCAGATCTACGCATCGAACCGTTTGGCATCTGGAGTGCCCAAAGGACGCCTTCGCCTTTGCAATAGAGTTGTTTGTTCAAGACATTCTGGGCCATCGAATATCACATGTGCGTTGAGACATTCTAAACTGTAATCGTATATGTACTGAGTTGGCATAACTACAACAATGAATAATATAAGTTGGTTCACAAACAATGCCCATTTTAAGAGTTCATATTAAGCAAAACATGACCTCGACAGATACCTCTTATATTCACTGGTTTTCAGAAAGCTGAAATTATTTAATCATGCAATGTTATCAATGCCGCACAAAATGTTGCACAAAGCCAAAACATGTTGTGTCAATTACACATGTTTTGGTTTTGTTAATGAAATCTGTCCGTAAAGTCATTACGGAAACACTCAAATAATCCACTATGCTCTAGGAATATAGTGACATTAAAGGTTCACAAAGCCATACTATTTCTTGTTCAGACAGACAAAAATGTTTTCCACGCAGACGTCATCAGATCAGTGGCCCTTGGGGGCAAGAAAGAAAGACCCGAGGGAACGACAACCCAGGGATCACTTGTCGTGAAGGTCTAGGTCATGTTAGGTCAACTGCTCGTTCCCAACATAACAAGAGACATTATCATTCCCCACTAAAAGTGGGGCATTGGAAGGAGGTCTTTCGTCCGTCCATCTCTTACCTACTGATGTTAGGGTCTCAAATGAGCTCGAAAATTAGAAAACTCCTTGTAGCAAAGAAAACGTTGTCGACAGAAGCAGGGACATTATTTCCACGGAAGCTACACTTTTTTTCAGTAATAAAGACACTATGCCATAATGAAAAAGTGCCCGTGAAGATCGGGGTTAGAAGTGATCTTCAGTAATGCATGCTTGTCTTAAAAGGCGACTAAAGGGGTCGAGTGGTGAGGCTCGCTGCCTGGTTTGACACACGTCATCGCATCCCACTTGCGTAGATCGATGCTCATGCTGTTGATCCCTGTATTGTGTGGTGCGGCGTAAACTGTACTCATTCGCTCATCGAGAAAGTTTAATGCCAAATATACAATTTACACAGACACCACAATCCTTTATTTGTAGATGCAAGCGTTCAGGAGCAGGATTTTAGACACCAGGTAACGGTGAAAAACCAATCAATGAAAGACAGTTTCTAACTTTAACATTAGATGATGAAGTTTAAATGATCGTGTTAAAGTATTTTCAGAAGAGTGACGACGTCAAACGAAATGAGAAACGCATTCATGCAATATTGGCCATTCACATACGGCCTCCATGTCTGAACACGGAGACAAAGACGTCCACTTAATCTGCACTTCGTATCTTTGAATACACCGCGAGGGTTCAACTTATAGTTCTGACATTTCAGTTCCTTTGCATCTTCATAACTCCTGGCTATTCTAAGAAACGGTCGATATAGTCACGTTTTTGACACGTGCCTGCTTATGGTGTTGTGAGCTTTATGTGGTTTACAGATGAAGGACAATGTCTACTCTTCTGAATTTACAGCCTCGATATTTTGTAATTTAGATTTTAGGAAGATATATGTATGAAGTAGAAGCGTGAATTGCTTTTCTGTAGTCATTATATATCCTTGTTAAGCTCAAGAGTCCGCTGTAGATCTTGATTACATGCTAACATTATTTTCTCTATAAATTCGTAAAGATTTGAAATTAAACCTCCTGGATCCAATCTCGTTTGACTTTGTTAGTCTGAACATAAACACTACGATCAACAACGAAGATAAAACAACAGCATACTAACAGGGTTTTCAATCCCATCTCGACGTTTTAGTGTACACAAAACATTATGGACCATTTTAATCTGAAGAATATCTTGTATGTCGGGTGCTATCAGAAGGTGGAAATGCATATGAATGGTGCCAAACTTGGTTTTCTGTGTTCCATTCATAGCTGTTACACAGCCTTTACACCAAACGGAATTCGTTTCTCAGTGTAGTCAAGACTGGGTATCCTTTTGCACTGATGTTTGATGCATGTTTGATCACTTGTAGAGTGTAGGAACTATTTCAACTGAAGAGCTCGGCTATGCATAGACATCACGCGGAAATTAAAGACATAATTATGGTTGTCAGGGCTTTCAAATCACCGACCAGCATATCGACGTCACATGACGACCGTCTGATCAACACAAAGAAATATCAATGCCTCTTCTGGTAGGGATAATTGTTTTGTATGTCGAATCCCATGGTGCAAGTCTGATTAATGACGGTGAGAGTCCCTTTGAGGAGAAATAAATAATGCTGATTTGTAGTGACCATCACAAGAATGATGTCGTTTGAGGTTAGAGGAAATATTTTACTATCGACGTCAGAGTATCTGAAGCAGAAGCAAGAACAGTACAGAAATTCCGATACAGAAACCTACCCTACGTACACTTCAGATTCCGTGGCTTCACATCAAAGTCGCGTTGTATCACGAAGGCAAGTCAGATACTACGGAACATATACGGGGGAAGTGAAAAGGGCTCATGTCAGGAAAATACAAAGAATAAGCAATATTTCAAACATTATTCTCAGTTGCTGACACTGGAGTGGTTCATTTGTAGCGATGTTTCATTTACAACTTACCACAGGCTACTAATGCAAATTATGAATATTTTCCTCCGACCCTAAGACTAGTTCTCCTTTCATTTCATTTTCTGTTTTGACAGAGCATATTTCCCTTAAGCACAGTAAAAGTTTGTAGGAGGATATTGACGTAAAAGTACCAACCTTCTTTTTGTGACGGAGACATTTTATTGCGCAATAAGAACAAACCATAAAACACTGGCGGGTGTGATAGGCTACGGGATGACTCATAGACAAAGGCATAATCCTTGTATGAAGGTCATGACTGATCCTTTGTATAAAATAGTTTGTTGAGAAAGACATTTTCTATAAAACTGCCTGTGGGACATTGCTTGACTTTCAACGCCTCCCGACATAGTTTCTTTCCAGTATATACAAGAATTCTTTCCTGTAAAGTCTTCAAGAACCATTTCGTGGAAAAAAAAACAACTTCACGCGAACGAATACAAATGTAACCGTGAGTGAGGGTTGTTACGACACCCTCAACAACATTCGAACTATATGTCGATGGTCTGAACAAAATCGAGTCTGGACCAGACACTCCAGTGAACCACAGCATGAGCATCGAGCTACACAACTGGTACACTATGACATGTGTCAAACAAGTCAGCCAGTCAGACCACCAGATCCCGTTTGTCGCCTCTTACGAGAAGCATGGGTTACTAAGGACCAATTCGAATTCTAAAAAGGATCTTTAAGGGTCCAGACGTAACAGTATAGTGAACATGGTTATCAGTTCATTAATGTGGTCGCAACCGCATTAATCACTGTAAAAATTGCTGATGTGGCGTTAAGCAATACTCACTCACTCTCAATGTCGTTCAAAGACCGAAGTAGTATTGCCGCTAAAGACACGCCAGCATTTGGTGTTAAGGCACGTATTTCTTGAATCCATCGGTATTTCACTCGTGTCTGTATTTACGACATGAGACGGCAGCGATGGGACAAGCACTGCTGTTCATTCTAATTATGTCAATGACGTGAACTGTTCTTCATACTGAACTCTCTGAACAGTTTAGCAAAATACTCCTGCAATGAAACATGTGATCAGACTGTGTCCGACCTCAAGCATGATTTCAGTTAAGCCTGTCAGATGATATAATCTTTGGGATTGCCTTTGATACGGTATTGATTTGAGAGAACATCTTGGGAAATCTCATTTTTCTAAAAGCACCCCAAAACCCTAATCACCCACTCGATTATTGCTTTTCGGAGAGCTGATGTTTTCTGATTTCTTACTCTTTACGGATTAACGGGACACACAGATCCAAATCATCATCATCGTCGTCGTCAAAATAAAGACTTCTACGAAAATGTGTAGATAAATTAAAAACTAATATATAGCTTGATAAATGTGATAGCTATTCATAAACGAATGCTTGTGATACAAAAGCCGTGTACGATAGTTCTTCAGCATGTTCGTGTCGTGTGAAAGGATAAAACTTGTCATTGAACCTAGCTCTCCCCACTGTACTCCGTATGACAAAGCAGGCACGTACACGTCTCAACATGAAAACAATAATTTCAAACCAACTGAAACCGTATTTCACTTCACTTCTGACAAAAGAAAATATGCTTTGCTCTGATTTTCAAGTTTCATCAGAAAAGGACTTTTTTGTTTCCAAGCGATACAGATGCTGTTCTTAAATAAAAGAGAAACAGAATATACCTAGTGGCTGGCTAAAAAAGATGTTCTGAAAAAACAAAAATACAGACGTCCCGTCACTGAGACTCGCTCATATATAATCATGTAAGCAAAGATACACCTGAACAATGTTTCTGAAAGATATTATATTGTATCAGGTATGCACATAAATACGTACATAAGAAGAGATCGCTTTCATTTTACCTTGATATTTTCAGAGAAAAAAATTTAAAAAATACTTGGCAAACGGTCGTGACGTCAGCATTACGCATATGAAGATAGTTTAACTTTTTATATATCAGGGGACTGAATCCATACTATCAGATACAAAAGAAAATGGGATTGAGGCGGGTTTAATGTAAGGAAAAGGGACAACGAAGGCTTTAGACATTCCTTTTTCTTCTATTTAGGTCACATGTAAGGATCCTGCAGGTGAATTATTGAAAGAACCTTCTGGACGATGGCCATAATTATAACTTCCTGGTTGATGCAACTGGCTCTTGTAAACGTATGATAAGTTGCTTCCTGGAACGTCCACGTCCAAAGTACATGAAGCTTGAGAATGTACAAACAATTCGTCTAATCGTTTAGCCACGTTGGGCTCTGTTGGTCCTTTTGAACCAGTCAGTCGACATTGTAGATACTGTATGAGATAATTACGAATCGTTTCATAGATGTGTTAAACACCAATATCACTTTATGCCGACATGCTCCTAAGTGGATTACTGTTAAGGAGAGATGTTTATCCCAACTCACTCGCTCACTACGACATACAGCATAAGCTCCTCGTGACATCACTGGAATATTGTTAAAAATCCAACTTACTCACTCGCTTAATTGCAATTTCACAAAGCATTTAAGATCAAATAAGATGAGATATACATGTAAACAAATTTTGCAAATTTTGTCTCCTGATAGCTAAATGGGAGTCTTGCTTGAAATCGGATTGGAAGCCGATTACAACTCCCTGGTGTCTTCATTAGTGGAAATGTCCAGATTCATTGTCAAGTAGTTTGGAAGCCAGAAGTACCAAATTAATATTTAATTCGACCCTCGGTAATAAATTATTTCGCCTTAAATCAATAACAAAGTCATGACTCAAATATGCCTTCAAGAACAGACATGTACTCAAGTGAAATGTGAATCTGTGAACGAGTGAATGAGTTTAGTTTTACGCCGCTTTTAGCAATATTCCGGCAATGTCACGGCAGGGGCCTGCGAATCTGTTCACGCTGAACTGGGTGTGCAGTTCATATGTATGGTCATGTGGCCTTTCATACAATATACATTTCATTTGATATGCCATGCTCAACTAGCACATATGTAACAAAACCTTCCAAAAAGGCAGATGTTAAAGATATAGTGCTCATCGTCATCTTACACAGTTCCTTCATGACATTAGTTATGACCTGTTTATCCGCCATCAGTGTACAATATCTCGGTTTCACTGGTTTTAAAGGAGCCTAGTGCACTATTTCTGATGTTTCACTGCGCATATCCATACTGAAGACCGGATTAGGTAAACGTGTGGTAGATATTCCCAGCATCACCCCATCATCAATGTCTGGGTCCATCCAATCAGAGTACTATATGTGAAGTCCATTTCAGGTGCCCCCCGCCTTGACATTGCTAGAATATAACTAAAAGCGAGTGCAACTATTCTCACTCACTCCATCAATCTATACGTCGTTTCATTAAGGAAGCACATGCTGTGTCATTCATTTCGGATCTCGCCCAACCCATGGGGTTGCAGGTGAGTGTGTGTGTAAGGTTCAATGGAAGCAATATGTAGCGGGAACGTAAACATATGCGTGACGAGCAAAAGCTTTAACTACTAGGCTGCCCCGCCACCCTGATCAGAGCAGGAGGCTAAACTATACTGGTCGTCGCAATAACCGACTCGCTCGGTGACTTGCTTCATTGCATGACATCACTACTGACGTTGTGGACGACATCAAAATGTCTAGATCTTCTTGTTCTCGCACAATTGTTTACAAGCAGCCGCCATATAGCTCTATTGCCTCAGAAATTTCTCTGGTATCACCAAAGGTTTGCATTGTGCAACTCGGCCAATACCGTCCCCCAAACTGTCATAATTGTTCTATTTATAACATTTAAACTCTGGTAAATACTTCACTTGTCATAAAGGAAAGAATACACAGAAGCCAACATAACTACAAGAAAGACAATTTTATGGGTAAATACACACTGGACATAAACAGTGAAATGCTGTGTTCCTCGTAATACACAAGCTGACTAGCATGCAGTCTCTCCGGTGTGTGCATCACTTTAAAAATCCAATTAAAGACTGCACCGTCAACCGTGGAGACATGATTTGTTAACAGGATTTGTAAGGGCGCTTATATGTTGCTTCTCCTGCACAGTCTTCGCATGGATTCCACCATTGCACGAGAAGGAGATAATATGTTGAACAAATTTCTCAAGAGAGAAACATTTTCGATACATTGCAATGTAATCTAATCGGCCTCAACAGTCTCTAATTTCTCTCTTGATCGAAAAATATCTTTGCCTCTTGCTTCATAAAAGCGGCCACATCCCCGAGCGGCCTTCTGTTTCCATGGGTAATCGAGGAATGTATTGTGTACAGACCCGTGAAGGACTGACAGAGGCGTTCTTGATTTTGATGGTGTAGCCAGACTATACCATTGCTATAGTAACGGGCGTCGTACGAAATGTTAAAAGGAATTGATAGTCACATAGAAATTAGTATGTGATTATGTGTATATTTCTGTGCTTGATAAAACTGGAAAATCTGTCTAGCAGTACTGGATCCACAACATTAACCTTTGGAAGAAACATGTCATGTATATGTGTATTTTGCTTCTGCAAGGGACGGGAATAAAAACGCATGGGCAAGTACATGTGCCTGCAACCAAGGCCATGACTATTTATATAAAGAACTACGGTTGGTCAGGCTGGATTAATTGCATGTAACTATTCCTGAGTTCCCTGCTCAAGATGTCAGTCACTGGTTTTCCTTCCCCTTGTATGCATGATATTCCATATACGGACACATATATTGACGTCAACCCAAAACTCCCGATGGGGATTAAAAGAGAATGTTGAAGCTGTGGGACAAAGGTCCGACCGTGGTTGTTTACGGGGTCAGGCTCATCAATATGGCTGATTATTTCCTCAAGCTCATGCTTTGATCAGGTATGGCTGGCGTTCTCGAAACGTTCGTAGCCCTACGAACTTCCTCAGCTCATTCTTAACACATTGGGTAAGAAGTTAAGAATTCTTAGGGCTACCATGGTCCTTATCCACAATACGGCCGCAACGCTGCGGCTTTCTTAAGTCTGCGATACCACAGCTTTACGACAAGTCGTAACGTTACGTAAACGTAGTTGATAGAGATCCAAGAGAAAAGCGACAGGAATTGGTTAAGATTTCATTCATGTGCTATACGTTTACGTAAAAAAAGTATTAGGACCTCCAATAAGGTACATATAATGATTCAGCGATAGCTGGACCATTACCACCGACCGAATGATGTCCCATTCACTCAGTCGAACATGAATGACAGTAGTTGCCTACTTAGTTAAACAAAAACTCATATATAACGGCCTCAACCCGGGAGTGTGTGAAACACGTGTAATAGTTGTACATCTGTCTGACCGTATGATAAATCTGGATGAGTGGGAACAAATGCGGGGATTGGGCATAGTTATCTCTGAACATATATCCAAATGACTTAATGAGGATGCATGGATGCCTATCTATTAGAGAATCGAAAAACATATAGCCTCTGGACTTCAAATGAAGATGTATTTCTGGAGCCCAATATAATGAAGACTACGAAGGAATTAATTGTCCAACTCTAGGCCCATAAATCATCTTTAAACGCCATTCACGTGTTCTTTTTACTTAAGATTAAATACATTGGAAATGACTGTCTTGGGAATGTATTTGCTGTTGTTTAACGTCATAATCAGCAATATATTATCTTTTCATGCATTCAGTCTGGGGTTAACGGAGTACTGGTCAGACGGTTGGGCAATTATTTTACGCGGAGACATCAAGAGAAGATCTGGAGAATTTTTCGAAACTGCAGAACAATATACCAGTCTATGCAGTATTTAAAGACGTATGGCTTATAGTATACAACATATCGAAACGAGGTAATCTTTTGAAAATATAGGTTTTAAGAAATATATTTCTTCAGAGATTCGAAAAAAGCAAAAAATATTTTTTTATGCTTTGGTGTTGATAGTCCAGGAATATATTTAACTACTTATCCGCATGTGTTCCATTAACTAATTAAGGTAATAAATTCTTACGTGACAAAACAAAGGATTATATAAAAACATAATTGCATGATGTCGTTATCATTATTATCATATAACATTATCGTACATTGCAACATCATGAGCAAAGCGCCCAGTGCCAATAAGTACATTATCTGGAACAAATGCTGGACGTTCAAATTTATATATGCCTCGTTAGTTCGAAGTTAATTAATATATAATACATTAAGGCAACATGATTGGTGTAGTGCTTTTAGGGTGTGGCCAATAACTTTACTATCTAGAAATATACCTTAGTATATGGCAGAATGTTATAGAACATGGTTTCCTGTCTAGTAGAGAGTGTTCATGTTCAACTGCTTGATGCTATACCGTAAAACTGGCTTAAGACCGTATCGGTACTACATGTTCGCCGATATATATGGTATGCCAAGTTTGGCATGTTACTCATGGAAACAAACTTGTACCTTCATGTGTTCCCTTATTTGTTTCCACGAGTATATGCAAATAATCTCATTTGCCACGTTAAATCCAATTTGATATCACCTTTCCTCACATTTTCAGAACTGTTACCATGGTTCCTCTGTACGCACCACAATGAAAATGTAGTGCAATCAAGAAATGTACAGAAGAACCTAATTACTTCTTCGTTGACGAATAATTTTAATGTAAAACCTGCGAAATAGGTAGGAAAATGTGTTCTACCATATTCTGAGCTTGAGATTGTAGTTCAAATAGAAGAAAAGACATTTTACCAGATTCTTTTTAAGAAATCATCGTGCAAATGTCCCACGTCATAAGGCAAAAGATGTTAACATAAAGACAAATAGTGGTAAAAAATGAGTGAATGCATCTCTACAAATCAGAGATGCTTCTATGTTCAAGTCGAGGTGCTTGTCGAATAAATATTTCATGAAAGAGATTATATAATAACATATACAGGTTAAGGATTTTTCATGATGTGCAAGAAATACCCGTGATCTCTATACCTACTGGGTACATATTCATGTGATGCACGAAATACGAGATGTCTGTACTTACAGGGTACATATTCGTGTGATGCACGAAACACACGTGATGTCTGCGTGTGCAAGTAACACGTTCACGTGATGCACGAAATACACGTGATGTCTGTAGTTACAGGTTATATATTCATGAGATGCAAGCAATACACTTGATCTCTATACCTACTTGGCACATATCCATGTGATGCACGAAATACGAGACGTCAGCACTTATAGGGTACATATTCGTGTGATGCACAAAATACACGTGAAGTCTGTCCTTATTGGGTACATATTCATTTGATGCACGGAATACACTTGATGGTTGTACTTACAGGTAACATATTCATGTTATGCACGAAATACACTTGATGTCTGTACTTACGGGTTATATATTCATGTTATGCACGAAATACACGTGATGCTTGTACTTACAGGTTATATATTCATGTTATGCACGAAATACACGTGATGCTTGTACTTACAGGTTATATATTCATCAGATACAAGCACTACACGTGATCTCTATACCTACTTGGTACATATTCATGTGATGCACGAAATACATTTGATGTCTGTCCTTACAGGTAACATATTCATGTTATGCACAAAATACATTTGTTGTCTGTCCTTACAGGTAACATATTCATGTTATGCACGAAATACACGCGATGTCCGTGCGTGCAGGGTACATGTTCATGTGATGCACGAAATACACAGATGGCAAAAGATTACTAGGGGAAACGAGGATGTCCTTACGTGAAGGCATAACTAATGGATCTATAATATGACATCAACGTTTAATGAGTGAATGAGTGAGTTTAGTTTTACGCCGCACTCCGCAATATTCCAACTATGTGGCGGCGGTCCGTAAATAATCGAACGTTGGCTCTCGTTTCCATAACAATGTTGACATACGGGTACCGCGTATGTACCGGATTAGGTTTTCAGAGATATTTCGTGTTAACCAGTGTAAAATTGACAGGCTTGCATAGTAACCAGTGTAAAATTGACAGGCTTGCATAGTAACCAATCACACGTAATATATTATTAGAGCAGTTGGCTGTTTGACTGGCAGTTTAGAATTTTATGAATAAGAAGAAATATAACTCGAAAGCTCATAAACATAACCTAGTCAGTGAAATGCTGCTCATAGTCAAGACGTCATACCAACTCTGTGAGATATTTGCAGAATTTTTGCCCTAATAATTAAAAAGCTGTTTCACAAAGAATCATTAAAATACTGACACAAGTCACTGGTTAGTAAGAGGGAGGAGTGCAGAGAAAGGCACAGCCAGGTGTTCGAGAAGCACGTGCACAAGTGCCGAGAAAGTTATTATATATTCATTAACCTATGCTGTGCCGTCTCCATGCCTTCTCGCACACCTGGCTGTCCCTTTCTCTGCACTTCTCCCTCGTAGCACATAGTGAACTGTGTCAATATTTTAAAGACAGTCTAACATTTTTTCTATTTTAAGGTCCCCCAACCCCTAATAATTCTGCAATATCCTCACAATCCTCACAGAGTTGGTGTTATGTTTTGATTACGATCAGCGTTTCATTGAGTATTTTACGTCTATTAGCTCTATTTTTGAGCTAGATTGTAATCCATCGGTCCGCTTTTGAGCCAAACGGATTATATTTAATGATGTGACCTTTCGGTATATATTCGTATAGAGCTGTCAAGTTCTGGTTGCTAGACAAACTATCATATTCCTACTTATATGCATGATATAACAAAAAAAGTTGCCATCCGTTTGAGCAATTATTGAAAATACTGCTCGAGTCTGCCTGTTTTGGCGTATTCGGGGTGCATTTGTAGGTGTTTGTGTCAAACGGTGCAAATATACAACACATACCTATATTGATACAATCATAAAAGAATAGAATTTCTTTCTACGGCCTTGTGCGTGGTGTGTAAGGTTTTGTGTTAATATTGACATGTAATCAATATCTTACTTCTATTTACATAGAAGTAATCTTGAAACGTTGTATCCTTGTTTAAAAAAATAATCCAAGGTATCTTTCGTATACTTGTACGGAAAATATTAACTTAATCCAAAGGATGGTTCTGCTTCTCATACCAATTTCTTTCTGAATATGATGGTACGCGGCAATGTTGTACCTCATTCAGTTGAATCAATACGACTGGCTACTCTCTCGATCGGCGTAGGCTGTTGAAACATCCACATGTTCCCATGGCGGCTTGCACTTGACACTGTCCTTAATGCCAATGTATACCACTGACCACACATGCCAAAGTGGACAACCCGTGTTGTATGTCTCAATGTCCAGACACATTTTGTTACCTAAGCATTGAACAATGCATGTCCTTGATCAACGGACTGTCAATGGAACAGTGCAGCGTGTTTTAGAGACATCCAGTAATGTTGATGAGTATTTGGTTGAGGATGGAGTATCGTCAACAGTTCCGCATGTTTTCATTGGGACTTATATGCTGATAGCATTATCAGCATCCGTACTCAGCAACATGCTTGTTATAATGACGTATATCAGGTAAGAATTAATTGTTGTTTCATATTTTCAGAAATTCTTTTTCAGAATGATATAAAATAGTAATCACACGTTAATAATTCACTTGGATAAATGGAGTCAACAAAAAGCAATGTTGATTCTTAATTATAATGTATCAGTTTGAGACGTGATGATGATAGAATCTTTGCACCCTGTTGTCAGTAAGAGGTGGTTAGTGATGACAAGTGCATTACTGATTTGGATTTGGTATTCATGTATATATGCTTTCAGGAAACTGTTTTGTTGTTTAAGACTTTTTCAATAATCTTCTGGTTGGACCATGATATAAGCAATTGGCCACTTATAGCAATGGCATTCAGTTAACCTTGTTTGATAACCTGATATCTTGCACCTCATCCAAAAGGGTTACTGGGGAAATTCCCGTGAGGTTGTAGTGGGAATTTCGTTAATCCATTCATGCACATCACCAATTAGATGACAAGGGATTTGGCTACCATAAAGGTCAATCACTGTTCCAACACTCTGCAGGCTGTTCACAACTGGTGATGACATGCTGCATGAAATCGCAAGTATCGCAAGTGACAAGGAGATGAAATCCGTATCTGAATGGCATGATTACCTCGTAGAAAGAATACTTGCAAGAGTCTAAGTAAACAAGTACACACTCAAACAATCTCCTGACATCTTCTTGTATGCTAAAATGCGGTTTCTTTTTCGCCGATTACAGCTAACAGTATTTTGTAATATATATGCGTATATGGGTAGGTTTTTGTTCCTTCATCGCCACTACTTGCAAGGCTGCTTCTGGCAACCATAGCAACTTCAGAGACTCATCTCCTTTTCATCCGGTTGTGGTATGGATTCTGGCAGGAGTAAAAGCAGTTGCTTTGTTTCAGATATGTAACAATGGCCAATCGAAATTTATCATTTTGGTCATTTTTTGTATAATGATCCACTGGAAATGTCGGAAAAGCAGTAAAGGGGAAAGGGAAATGTAACAACCTGTAAAGGCAAAAACGACTCTCTTCCTTCTCACAGCTCAATAATTGCCAGCATTGTAAATCAATAGTGGATGAACTTCCTTCTTGTTGAAAGGCAATGTTGTGTTAATGTTACTTATACCAAATAATTGCGGTGCATGTATTTCATAAAGCATTTAAAAATTATGAAATGACAGAGGACACATATCATTTGACTGCCCGACCGGACATATTGTAAAAGGATCAGATGGGCACGTGTTTAGAACGCCATTGCGTGTCTGGTTTCGTGATTGTGAGCAATGCAAGTAGGACTGGGGTTACGTGACGGGAAAAGATTGTTTTGGATCAAAGATGCACATTCCAACTATGCCCCAAAGCCTATTATGTACTGAAATGAATTGAGAATGAGGCACCATAGCGAAGATTATCCAAGAAAGGTTTCAGCTCCGAGGCCTTAATTGTTCAAAGTAACCGTCGACTATGTGAAGGATGATGGACAAAGGGCAACGACAAAGAGTTCATTTAAGTAAGAATTTAATTTCCGTTTATTGTTGAGATCTAAATTGAGTGGGTAAGTAAATACTGTTTTACGCCGCATTTACCTTTCCAAGCAATATTACGGCGGGGGACACAGGGAATAGGCTTCACACATTGTACCCATGTGAGGAATCGAACCCGGTGTGGCGAACCAACGTTTTAACCACCAGGCAACCCCGACGCCCTGATAAGGCTTAAATAAATATTTCATGAATATTTATGGGAGACAACCTCAAACAACTTTGAAGGTACAATCACAACAATCAAAGTTGTTCGTTCTATAGACCAAACTTAACAAACATCTTATCATTTACATTGCATAATCAAAATCTATCCCTTAAATCAATTACATTTGAAAATTCAAGTAATATAAGACAACAGTATCAGTTAAATGATCCTTCATATATGTAGAGGCTGATTTAAAGTTTTGATCCCTTCTATTGGAAAAAGTCAATACAGTCAGATTGGACATGCTTGAGAGTGATTTTTTCATCACAAGGGGTGCAGAATGGAGTATCTTCTTCTGCAAATATTGTGCTCGAGTGAGTGAGTGAGTTTAGCTCACAACAACATGGACATCGACCTGCGCAATTGGGAACCGATGACGTGTCAACCAAGTCCGCAAGTGACCACCCGATTCCGTTAGTCGCCTCTTACGACAAGCATAGTCGCCTTTTGTGGCAGGCATTGGTTGCTGAAGGCCTATTCTACCCCGAAGTCTTCACCGGTCTCTTCAAATAAGGTTCATGTATATTTCTCGAATGGTCAATACGCCATAGTTGTTTAACGACCTGCACAAATCTAGACTTACAACCTATAGTTGGATTAATTTCATGTTATTTGTTTACAACTGCTTGGACGTCCCACATCTTTCATAGTTATATATATATATATATATAATCTATATAAGGTATCAGAAGTGGTGTCACAGATTTGTCTAGAGCAGTCTATAGCAGCAGAATCGGAGTCTGTGTTACCAGTTGTTCCAACATGACTGGGTAGCCAAAAAGACTCTTTGTTATACGATGTGAGTTATTTGAGTTATCATGGTTTTTGTTGGTCTTCTTCACAAGAGGAGGTGGTTATTGTACCGATACTGGAGTCATTGACATCGCTGATACCGCAGTAGATGAATTTTCTGTTTGTGATGAGTGAGTGAGTGAGTTTAGTTTTACACCGCTTTTAGCAATATTCCAGCAATATCACGGCGCAGGACACCAGAAAATGGGTTGCACATTTGTACCCATGTGGGGAATGGAACCCGTGTCTTCGGTGTGACGAGCGAACGCTTTAACCGCTAAGCTACCCCATCGCCCCCTCTTTGTGTTGAAAAAAGAACATGACGATTTTTGACGAGGTTTATCCTGGATTAGTGTAGATGACTTAAACCAAGTGTATTCAGTCTGACAAGCTACCGTGTGACATGAAACCGATCTATAAACGATAACCTTTTTGGTCGAGGCACAAACAGCGGTCGTGTAAAATGGGTCTGATGTTTCAGAACATATGTTCTTTCTTTCCTGTCAACGCGTGTAATGGTCGACTGGGGAACTGGCTCTTAATTAAGACGAAGTGTATGTTGATGAAGACAAATGAATAATTGAGTCCAAACTTCATTGTTTGCTTACACATGACATGACAAACAAATATACATGAATGAGGTGCGCGGATTTTCTGTTAAATCACATGACGTTTCCTAAGAGCGGCATTACCCTGCTCGCGGACGTCTCTACACAGACAGTCGGAATAACGGATTCCAAACTTTTTTTCAACATAGATGTGAGCATACACACACGCACACGCACACGCACACGCACACACGCACGCAGGCACGCACGCACGCATATATACATATATACATAGTCAAAATGGTCAGATAGAGTAGCAATAGCACTTCCTTGTGCAGATTTTCTGAGTCAGATGGCTGAGTTTACATATTATGGTATCAAAGATATCAGCAGGGTATGCTCAAGCCAGAGAACATGATGAAAAGATACGTCGTATCAGAATAGCCCATGAGCCACCTCCTACTGACATAGGACTCTAGGGAAATTAATAAATTGATACTTTATGCTTTTACTAAATTTATACAGAGGCAAAACGACAAATCTTTGAAAATTCTAATATGTGCAAAATACTTATCATGCACGGGGCTTGACATGACCAGCAAAATAATAGAATCGGGCCCATTTCATTGAAGTAAGGGTCTACGTGACTTGGTGGGCACGCTATTCCTGGAACCAATGCCTTCAACCACCAGACTCATCCTTCACCGACACAGGGATGTAAACCACGGTAAACAGGTTGCCTAATTTTAAACAACAAATGGGGTGCTGTGGACCTATTCTACCCTAGGTCCAGAGCTCTTAGGTTTACCATCACCCACCACGAGGTTGCCCTTCACGGGTTCCGGTTACGTCAATTGGCCACCTGCATCATGGACATATTCACATTGACGATGACACATGATCGGGCTTATTAAAGAAGCTAGGTATTTTCCGGATGCTTTGAAACTCTTCTTGAGCCTAAGTCAGAGATTGGAATGACTGTAACGATCGTTGCTTTCGGATGCGAATGTTTCAAGGGCTCTCTTGAAAGATCTTCAGTGAATTTGCAGGATCGATGAATTTTAAATTTGTCAAGAATGATCTACCCGAGGACATAATTCACCATGTTCAAATGGAAAGGATGGTCTTGAGTTTTTGGGTTTTTTTCATTTTTTATGGAAAAACCCTCCACATTTAATCAAAACTTGAAACTTTTTCTATGAAAAAGCATCGGTACGAAACCGGAAGCTACATCATACAGACAGGTGTTGAAAGATGAGAAGTTTTGTTACGCTGCCTTGTGTAACAGACATGGAGTCAATGAGTATGTGTCAGTGGTGTATAAATATTTAAGTGTAAGCGTGCCAGTTTATAAGAAGAGCAATAGCGAGGATCTGATTGCGATGTGAATGTCTCTGTCACCTTCGCTTTTCAGACTTCCCAAATACCCATGAGATTATTGGCACTAATGAACTTTATGATCCATCCTTGGCCTTTTGTCTGGAACAATGTTCAACAATGTCAGCTATTAAATGCTCACTAGTATCCCGTCTGATTGTCTTCATGTGTCTGGGTGAATTTCAAGAGTGAAACTGATACAGAGCTGTCTGTATCATGCCCTGTCGTTGGAATTGTTTGAACAACGTTTTCTTTGTTTCTTTTAGCATCTCAACTTTGCCCCTTCACACACACACACACACACACACACACACACACACACACACACACACACACACACACACACACACACACACACACACACACACACACACACACACACGCAAACACACACACACGCAAACACACACACGCAAACACACACACGCAAACACAAACACACACACAAACACACACTCCTGAATGTCAACATTATGTTTAACTGAAAACATCTACCACAAAAACATACCACCCCTGATGTAGAAACACAAAGCACACAAGTGCCAAAGCGCTCGATTCAATTCGTTCAAACTGGTTTGCGATCATAGAAACACAAGTAACACCCGTGACCGTTATTTCCATAAATCATTACCCTTCCTATCATGCCGGTGCCTTTGGGTGTTTTCAATAACTGTACAAATAATACCGATTGAAACAGCAAATCTGTCCAGATAAACTTGAAATGCAGCTCAGCTCAAACCTTCGTGGCCGGTAAATGCAGATAAATTGTCATTGTTGTATGTTTGGCAGCGGACCTGTAAGAAAGAGATTTCAAAGAAAGAGATCGTGTTTAGATTTTCGTTCTCGAGGCCGTTAAACTACAAAGTACAAAATTACAATAATTTATGGTCAGTTTGGATTAGTTCATCGCACTGTGAACGATATAAAAGCGCTGATTGAACTCAACGAAGCTGTGATCTTGATTAAATGTATTATATTTCTATTCCTACTTTATACACATCATTTTACACAAATGTTCAGTTTGTGATGAATCAATATGTGCACGCCGATCGTTACCGCCGTGCACGCCGATGTGAGGAGCAATAATTATATAACACGATGTCAATAATCAAATGTGATTCATTGTCGAAAGATCTGATGTTTACACACTGATATGTTTTATTAAATGCTCTTTCAGAGTCATCGCCTTAATTAAGGCTATAGGATGATGAGGCTGTATATTGTGTAAGGTATGTAAATTCTTCAGTAGACTGACGCATGATTACAGAGTGATGTGTATTTTTATGCTTCTGCGAATTGCATCGGTGGCTTTCGCTGTATTTCCCTCGAAATGTCCGCCATTAGACTAATGGCACTTGCTACTCTGGGATAAGTTGGGACGAGTTTGCATCAAGAAAGCATCAGCTATAAGCGGTGACTGACACGCCTTTCTGGTAGGAAATACTTAGTTGTCCCCAATCTGGAATATCGAAGGAAAGGTTCTCGACGAAAATATACTGAACAAGTAGTAACTAAACCCTTCAGGGGAGTGAGTGAGTGAGTTTAGTTTTACGCCGCACTCAGGAATATTCCAGCGACGGTCTGTAAATAATCGTGTCTGGATCAGACAATCCACGCAATTTGGGAACCGATGACATGTGTCAACCAAGTCAGCGAGCCTGACCACCTGATCCCGTTGGTCGCCTCATACGACAAGCATAGTCGCCTTTTATGGCAAGCATGGGTTGTTGAAGGCCTGTTCAACCTACCTTCCCTTCACGGGTCAAACCATTCAGGGGAGTGAAAAAACAGTTAATGAACATTGTATAATGAAACGTGTAACTAGATACGTTATCAATGGGAAAAGCAGTTAACAGACACTGTTCAGTGTGGAGGTTTGATGAAAAAGGTAGACGTTTAATGAAAACGTGAATTCAGTTAGAGAACGCGTTTTAATAAGAACGTTAAGCCATTTAAAGAACATTGTGTAATGAGGGGGTTAAATAGATACACCAGACAAGAACACGTTTTAGTGATTAAGTTAAAGACACGGTATAATGAGGCGAGTAACAAGTTAAACAGCTCGGATTAATGAAGTAATGAAGAGGCTGACCACATACGCCAGACAAGGTAGCAGTTTCCGAACACGTTTTATTGAGGAAGTTAAACCAGTTAAAGAACACGTTTCAGTGAGGCACATAAACCAGTTTAAGAACACCGTTTAATGCTTAAGTCGAAACCCTTAACGAACAAGTTTATTGAGGAGGCTAACTGGTTAACAGTTCCAGCACAGATTTCAGTTAAATCAGTTTAAAAAATACATTGTTTAATTCGGAAGGTAAAGGGCGTAGTTTATTGAGGAGTGAACCAGATACAGTGTACGCCAGTGAGTTAGCAGTCCCATAACATCTAACGGAGAAGATTTTATGGAGTGTAAAATGTCATTGACGGTAAATTGAATTAACTGTCCGTTCTGACTTTGTCGTCATGCTTGTCGTCATTGAGCGAGTAGATGGGTTGATTGGAAGAGTATATTACGATGAATCAGCGTCAGCATTAGACAAACAAATACCATGAAAGCAGATCATACCCGCTTGCAAGCGGTCCTGGTTAACTGTTACAGGAATGAGATATATACTGAGGGGAAAACCTAAGGGATCGATGAAAGGGCAAGTGTTCCTTTATTTTCTCCAAGGTGTCTGTACTTGCTTTGTATAGCATAGTTTGTGAAAAAATGGAAAAAAATAAGGTAACGCTTGTGCTTTCAAGTTATTCCTTATTTTTTCCTCTGTATGTTTATGATGCAAAGTCTCTAGTCTCCAAAAGAAATAGATATTGGCACACTTGATTCTAAAGGAGGTGATCCCGTTACAATGGCGAGAGTGTCGGACACGTATGGGTTTAACTGATTATTTATATTTTGATTAATTGAATTAAATGAGGACTGTAATTAAAGTAAAGAGTCCCACGATACCCGTGTATATCTTGCAATATCTTTTAGCGGCATTTTGTCATAGATGTCCAAGATATTTATGGATTTTAGCTCTTTTGGTCACTTCACCTCCTGCAGGGATCTGTAATGATAAAACCATAAAATCTCTTGGACATGTATATCTTGTTAATGATTCTCTGGTTCTCAAAGCACTTAACCATTGAACTACTGTAAATTATTCATGGGAGATACATATTACTTGGTTTATGTTCCTCATTATGTATTAACGATAAACCGTTTTCGTGATGTTTAGGGAAAGATAGTATGATAACGGTATTACAGTTTCATATGTCTGACTGACCCTCATGCTATTTTTCTTAATTTCCAGTTGGCGTGAAAATTGTCTTTGGGAAACTGGTATCAAACTTTCGAATGAGGCCTTGTTTCTTTGAATTGTGTAATGTGAAAATGTCTTTTGTTTCAGGTAATTAAGAAACTAAATTAATAACAAAGAGTTGGACGTCACAGCAGTGGCCTTATTTTGGTTTGATATCTTTAGCTGTCAGTATTAATCCACCTGTTTTTCCTGAATCCATTCTGAATGGCATCACAAAGACATGTTCGTCAGGCGAAGGTACATGTTGATCGATTTCAGGTTCCTCAACATCAGTTCCTGAACGTGATCAAATCACGCATGTTGATTTCCGCGTATTGCTGATCCACGACTGCTAGTCATTATCTGGGCGCACTCACAGAAGGTTTCAGAACTCCTATAGACCTAATGGATGGATTTGTATGAATCCATACTCCTTTAATTACTAATTTCCGTTTTAATCGATAGACAATCGAATTATTCTTTGATTCGACGTTTTGTATTTAACAAAGATATCACCGATATCCATAATGTGCATTACTTATAGTCATATGGGGGTGGGGGTGTAGCCTAGTGCTTAGAGCGTTCGGTCGACGGTTCGGCATGGTTTGGGTTCGATTCCCCAAATCGGTACACAGCGGCGCCCCGTTTAATATTTCAGATGTTCACGGCGAATTAGTTAGAACGGATTAGGCAAAGCCGTGTTAGATGCATGTATACCAAGCAACGCCCCACACTGTCTGGGTTCCAGCCAATCAGGGTAAAATATGTGAACTCTGTTTCTGGTGTCCCCCGCCGTAATATTGCTGGTATATTGCTAAAAGCGGCGAAAACATAATCTCATTCGCTCACTTACATCCATGATGATATACCAGAGACAGCCCGAATATGCAGGATGATCAAGTCTAAGCTTATAAATGTATCAAATGTAAGCTCGAGTCACTAATGACCCGGTTTCGATTTCCCACATGAATACAATGTATGCAGCTGACATTTTCTGCGTTGTCCTCCGCCATGGAATGTCTGGCATTGTGCTCAGGACCCGTCAAACTTAGCTCTCTCACTCATCTTGTGGTTTGTTATGGGAGATGAATGTCACCGTGAGGAATCTTATTTGATACTTATGTATTGGTTTGGGGGGAAGGAAATGGACTGCGGACAGCGATTACGTAGATAGTTCCGTATATTTGGCTTTAACAGTGACAGTTCCTATGTATGTCAATATAGATAAGTAGTACTTTGTCCTGTCTGTTAGGTCATCTCATGTATATGATTGGTTTTGAACGTTATTTCTTTAGAGAATATTAAGTATATAGATTATCATATACAGATTAAAATATATGACTGCAGCAAAGGGGATTCGTTTGATGTTTGCATCGTGGTTAGGCTCATTGTCAGCTTAGGATCCAAGCGCCAATAGCGAATGGGACTTCTCCCAAAGGGGCGCTGCCGTGCCGAACCGGCAAAGAACTTGCCGGTCCATGTTACAACCCAACACTGCGGCCGTCTGCAGAACGACTGTGTTCCCAGCAGTAAATATGGGTACTCTTACAACCTACTTAAAGGCAAGACATCCAGAGGTTAGTGGTACGTCTGAGGTGTTTTCCTGCCTATTCCAAAGAAGAACTGTATTTTTCCACGATGCCCCCTACCACAAGCAATACGAAGACGGTAATAAAAGAGCGGGGAAGCTTGTAATGTATTATAGGTAAACAACTCTACGCATAAGAGATAGATCAGGTGGCCAACGGAAAAAAATATTCTGCTATAAATATTCGAATCAGGACCAAATGATCAACAGCACGAGCATCGAATTAAGATACAATGACATGTGTCGACCATGTTAGCGAGCTTGTACACCCCATTCTGTTAGTCGCCTTTCACGGCAGGCATGGGCTCCTGAAAAGGTCAATTCTAACTCGATAACTTCTCCCAGGAAACTTTGCCAAATCGATTAATATTATCATTTCTTAATGTCCATAATGCTACAAATCCAGTAAATAAGAAACAGTAGCAGTTACAACTACAACCAAAACAGCTGAGACGTGCTATTTGAACACAGAAACAAAGGAGCCATCTTCAATTCTATTAAGGTGCTATCTTCAACGTCCTTGCATCACAGTGACTTTTCTTTTGTTAGACGGCTTATGTATCTAAGTGATGGGTACAAATAGAAGACTTGTTATCCAGAAAAGAAGTTTCGAAACTATTTAAAGGAACTGGTCAGGAAAACTGTCTTACAACTCAGACTAAAAAGCAGGAATGGATACCATTTTGGACATAATGACAATCAGCATGATTGAGAGGAGTGCGAAGATATATTCCTTGCTGTCACAGAGGCTTACTCGTCATCGTTAGGCGGCTAGTTCTGACTTAATGGTCTTGACTTTTGCCATTAAAGCAAATCCAATTATGTGTCATGAGGCTAGATGATCTACTTAATGTCACCTTGGGGGGATCGCCTATTTTATCTCATTTTCTCTGCACTTTCGGGACTTTTCTTCTCTGTGCATTGTTCCATCTAAAGTGAAATACTACTTAAATACTGTTCGTTAAACAATACACACACACACACACACACACACACATACATACATACATACATGCATACATACATACATACATTCATACATACATATCAATCTCATTGTGCGTTACAGAACTACACCGTGTAAGCCTAAAACACATAACAGGTGTAACGAGTGAACAAGATGCATTGTGAATCATTTTACGACCTCATCAAACAGGGACAGCCTGTGACGTCCTAGTTAAGGTCATGCTGTCTACACCTCGCCATAAAGTATAGAAATACGGTGTTGTTAAAGTTTAAACTTAAAATTCGCATGTAAATACCATTTTCTTTTGAAACAAGGAATTGGAATTCAGTGTATCCAGAGTTGTTTGTGGTGTCTACTTTCACTTTCACACGAGAATAATTCGGATCCGCTGAAAAGTACGTCATTGTCTGATTTACGTTAATGAGATTCATGTTTCGGCATGAAAAAAAAAGTAAAAATGTTTTATTTTTATTGCAGATTCCGAAGTTTAAGGACGTCTTCCAATCTGTTCATCACCAATCTAGCTGTTGCTGATCTCCTTATGAGTTCAGTGGACTTCCCGCTGTTTGTTGCCTCCAGTTATTCTTCCAGGTGGATCTTTGGTTCAACAGGTAATTCATGCTGCGAATGCATGTGACAGTCAGTTGGCACATAACATCGACGTTTTATTTCATGTGTCCTTTGCTAGAGTTTACGATTGACATCCGTTCACGTATTTCGCAGTTATCCATTTTGTTGTAAGAGAGAGACCGAATTAGTCTTTGACGTTGACATCTGTTGGAGGAGCATGTGCACAGACGAAAAGAGAGCCGGTAGTCGATCTCACGATTATTGACTTCAGGCATGTGTAATGTACATAACCGTGGAAAATGTCAGGTCACCCGTTGGTCTTCCGTGCAACTAATTCAAATGGATGTCACGATTATAGGTCTGAGAGAGTCTGTCTGTTTCTCACTTTGGTAAAATGAATGAGCTATGGCGCAGAGCTAAAGGCCAAGCATCTTAAATAATCTATTCAAATCCTCAAATTCGATTGATGGAATAACACGTCCCAAGAGCCTTTATGTCAATGCTGACACAAGTTTGTTATGCGAACCAGCTAATGTTGCGTAAATGGACACATTAAGTCGTGTAGCGTTGTGACGCAAAGGCGAGAATTGTTGACAAAACAATTCGTGTGTCACCTAGACTTCATTCTTAGAGGTCGCCATCACCTATGGCGTATATTTGTTCGCTGCTCCTTGTAAATTGTGCTCATTTATTCGCATCGAATTCCTGATCCATGCCGTTACCGCAATGAAACAAACGTCATTCAAATGAAGATAGTCCATTCACCTGTCAAATCTCAAACTCCTCACCTGACGCTCTCATGTTTCAAGTTAACATCTCCCCACTTTAAAAAGTCAGTAATGCCCGAGACTGATTATTCGTCGCTTCAACGTTTTATATATACCAAAGAATACCGCTTATCTCCATAATGCACCTCACATACAGTCATGGGACCATTGGGGTAGCCTAGTGGTTTGAGCGTTCGCTCGTCACACCGAAGATCCTGGTTCGATTTCCTACATGGGTTACAATGTGTGAAGTCCATTTCTGTTGTTCTCAGCAGTGATGTTGCTGGAATATTGTTAAAAGCGGGGAAAAAATCGCACTAGCTCACTTACAGCCATGATGATTTATTGGTGACATAGAGGATGATCAAATCTAAGCTTATAAATGTATCAAATATTCACCGCGTAGCAGTAAATCTAAATTTTGTCTATGGTGAACCTGTTGGTGTCACTGAACACCACGCAGACATTTCGTCAAGTTGTTACTGACGAAGGGGTCCGACCAAACGTCTGTACATTCGATAGGAAAAAATGTTTTCAGTGGGATCACGCGACAAATCACGGTTCCAGGTTTTGGTTAAACCACAGAACGACGGTATGACAATAGCTTTACTCAATGAAAATGTTTATCAGTTTCCTCTTGTATTCTCATTTCTGAAATATATAGTTGGGAAAATGCATTTCGGTAAAGTTGTCATCTGTTCAACATTTTCATGAAAAACTTCTATGACACATTGTACAAGGCAGGTGATCCTGTTTTCAACGCAAGATGCAGCAAAGAATAAATAATTCCCCTAAAATCGATTTCACTGCTCACTTTGAATGTATTCCGTTGTACGCAGAACATGGTTGTCTTATGTCACTGGTTATATTTTTAACCTTGCACCTGTGGCCTTTATGCTGAATTCTTAATCTTACGAACTGAATAATCATAAAATGTTTTGTTTTATTTTTTTCAGTTTGCCTGATGTATGGAGCCACTACTGGCGTCGCTGGGTTGGTTACAATTAATACTCTGGCTGCTATATCTCTGGACAGATTTACAGCTGTGGTGACTCGACTGAACCCTCGTCATGGACTTTCCAAAACAAAGACAATTATATGCATTGTCCTCATCTGGGCATACTCCGGGGCTTGGGCGTGCGCACCTTTGTTTGGATGGAGTAAGTACATGCTGGAAAGAATTGGAACAACTTGTACATTTGACTACCTGACCCAAACGTGGAAAAACCGATCCTTTGTTTTGTCAATCCTCGTGGGCAACTTTGTTCTTCCGCTCAGTATCATCATCTATTCCTATACAAGGATACTGACAGCAATGGCCTCTATACGGAGAGGACTACAAAGCCATTCTGCAGAAATCTCAATAGGAACTCGAAGACAACGGTACTTCTTCAAGGCCGAGGTGAAAACAACCATTATTGTCATCGTCATCATCCTCTTTTTCTGTCTTTCATGGATGCCGTATGTTATCGTGGCTTTGATTGGTCTATTCGGAGACCAGTCGGTCATCACACCACTGACCGCAGTCATTCCAAGCATTGTGGCCAAAACCTCCACTGTATCTAACCCTATCCTCTACTCAATCAGTCATCCGAAAGTACGAAAGAGGATCAAACGACTTTTCTCTTCTGTGTTCAGACAAGGTTCTCTGAGGAACTCTAATAATAGCCCATCACCATCGCAGGAGGTTCCCCAGTTCTTTCTTTAAACTTGATAAACGAGTGAGTGAGTGAGTGAGTGAGTGAGTGAGTGAGTGAGTGAGTGAAAGGTATATTTCAGCATGATCATTTTTCAGCATTGTCAAAGAGACAGAACAAGTATTTTGAAATAATGAAGGTTCTGAATGTATTCTGAAGCGTAATCTTAACCTTACATACGTTTCGACTATTATATTGAAATACTTTCAAGATTTTTATTTTCCTATTATATTTAGAACCTCGTTTCTTGGAATGTTGTCATAACTTTCAAACATCGAACAAATACTAGTCACAACGAATATATTGTGATGCAATTTTGAAATTTATGATGCACCTTCAGGAATTGGTACAGAGAAACAGAACACGAGTGGCTATATCCTATTCACACAATGCCTTTGGTTTGAAAACGAAAAAATCTTGATTTAATATACCTGAGACTGACTTCCCTCAAGTTAATGTGTGACTGCTCCACCTCATTCTCTGAAAGATATTTTTGTCACATTTTGTATGTACCAATTATCTAAATTGTTGTCAATAGTTTTCATGTTTTCCAAGATGTATAAAAGGTATTGTATCTATCTTGCCAGTTAGTTTGGTCACATATACAAGTAATGTTTAAACTGTAATCTCTTCAATAATGCTTGAAGACTATTTTACGTGATGAAATTAAAATGTTTCATGTGTCATGACGTCATGAGTTTATTCTAGTTTTTGGTGCCATTATTGCCAATGAATCATATTGCCATTAGATTGACTAAGCCCCAGGCCCAGTATCAGCTGTTTTGTTGTAAGAAATGATTACTGCTACTGAAAGTGTCAAACTGTAAATGGCAGAAAACACTGACATACTGTTGTGCAAAAGTTACATGTTCAAATAACTGACAACTATCCATTTTTATTTCGTTCGTTGGCTTGCAAATCTGAAACTCATGGCATGACAGCACCGATATTATGTGAAAAAGAGAAGGTAAACAAGACAAAGTCTAATTTCAGTATTAAAAAAGTGTGTGTGTGTGTGTGTGTGTGTGTGTGTGTGTGTGTGTGTGTGAATGTGTGTCTGTGTCTGTGGGCTCGGGCTTGATTCCCCATATGGGTACAATGTGTAAAGCCCATTTCAGGCGTCTCCCACCGTCATATTGCTGGAATATTGCTAAAAGAGACGTAAAACAAAACTCACTCACATATGTTTATGGTCCCAATTTCCGCAAGTAAGTTTGCTTAAAACTGCCTCTGTTCACCGATACCCGGTTGGATATGGTTATCCAGTATTGTAGTAGTATTGAAAGTTTACTCTCTGTCCCTCAGTGATGTGGATGAGGCGCTTTAAAAGTACTCTCATGATTAATGTACATATCTTGACCATATTCAAGAGCTGGAAGAAGAGTAAGGATAAGAGAAATCCCACAAAAGCACAAAAGTACACACAAGTTCTTGTAATGAAGTTGTCACATTGTGAACAGATTTAATTAATTACGTGATACAAGCATCTGTATATATTTTCAATTATATACATTCAAGAATTAATAATTAACATTGATATTGTTGTATTTGAGTGTCTTTAAGCTGCAACCTGTATGAATCACAGGTTGTGCCTTATCACGTGACAGGAAGTGACGTTTTAACGAACATACACTGTTTTACAAGTGTGATATTTTTTTTATACTTTTGTATGTGTTAACCATTATAGGTTGAACGGTATGAAGACCCGGCGGTTGTGGTTAAAGCTTCGCCTTATGGCAAGACGTGCTCAGTTAACTGTGATTCGTATTTCATGAAATAAAATGTTTGACAATATAAAGTGTTGTCTTCACATAATCGCAGCCTGAAGCTAACAGATACGCTAAGTTGGAATTGCTGAAATCGGTGAAAGCACTGGGGTACTTCTCAAATGTCAGGTTACATCTAGGTGCCCATGTGGTCTCCACATTGCATGGCTATTGAAGTGTGTCAAGAACCTTTTGCTTGAGATGAAAACTGTATTTATCAGATACATGTTGGAATGTTTTTGGACATAAGATGACCTATTCAATAGAAAACATTTCACAAATGCTTTAAATGGATTCTAGTAAACATAAAGGCCCAGCAAATACTTTGAAATGTCTGCCGAAGGAAAATAGTGATGAGTGTTATGTGATCGATTAATGAACATCACTGATAAAACTTGGGGTTCACATAAGTGGCGAGTATCTCTTGCTCTTAGTTCCCGCTAGGTGTTACATGCGAGTTTTTATATAAAGAAAACAGAAAGAGCAAGTAAGTATACTGACACCAAAAGGGACGTGATTAAGTAAGCGTTAATGTTTATGTCTTCTATTTAAAAACTTGACAGAAAATGTTTGCAGTTCAGTGTATAAACGGTTCGCCAGTGTCGTGCATGGTGTTAACCACAAACTTTGATGACGCTTTTAACATTCTTTACAAATGAGATGTATAGGTAAAACCCTTTATTTCTTTAACTAATCACGAACATTACATACAGTTTGGGGTTCGGGTCAAAATATTTACGGCACAAAACACCTAGGCGCCACTTGAAATCGAAACCGGGATGAAAAGGATGTTTTATGACTTTTTGAGACTGTGTATTCATTTGCACCGACGTTCTATACTTGATGCAAGTTTCCTTGCTTGTACTGTATAAAATGTATACATACCGTACGTAATTAAGACTGTCAGGGCTTTCAAACCACTGACCAGTTCATCTACTTCATATAACAACCGTCTGATGGACACAAAGCAAATCTCATAGTATCTTACTGTGTGGCTAATTGTCATAGCCTGCCGGGTCCCATTGTACGAGTCTGATTAATGGAGGTGAGTCTTAGGGCAAAAGAAAAAACCGTTGTGACACTGGATTGACTGGTCGCCATTTAGGTGGAATATTGCTGAGTGAGGCGTTAAACGTGTACAACAAACAAACCTTTTAAAGAGATGCAACATCAGCTTGAAGCTGGCAAAACAAATTGTTTATCAATAATACCATGGACGAGGTCTTAATAATACCTTAAATCATAATCAGGCATTATAAAAAAATATAAGCAGGCCTTACTGAAATTCCAACTCACCACTATATAGGAGTCTGTCATGCCAAAGGGAAACAACTCTGCACAATGAATACACATCTACGTACACGCCTTGGACGGCTTTGGACAATAAAAAATTGATATGCAATGTGCTTTGTTACATGTAAATACGTGGATCTTAAAGTGATTACATAACGTTTGACGAGTAAAACACCTCGCCTAATAAACACGCAAAAAATTCTTTATCATCTTGTAAGTGGGGTTAGGCGATACTTATTCACGAACGACAGTTGCTTGTACGCTTTCCGAAAAGTCAGGATTTAACATACCCTGTATTTCCTTAACGTGCAAAAGTTTAGTTCCAATAATAACATCAGTAAGGTATAAAGGCACGATATCTGAACAAGATGTGTTGACACAAAACGATAATATCTCCTCATTACCACAATGCTTGTTACCTTGGCAGTATCGGTGTCAAATGCACAAACTCTAAATGCTATCTCTGTAAGTGTTTGATGATACTGTTTGTTCCCTGTGAACATATTCACATAAGATCAATTCCTCCCGAATACACACGTCTCACTGCTGGAAAGCCTAACCTAGTCAAAGCCCTTAACACATCCATTAGAAATATCTACTTAAACCAGAGTCAATCCATTGTGACTTTGGCATGAGTTGTTGTTTGTTTCTGAAGTAATGTCACCGTGCATTGCGATGACAGGACATGGTTTTATGAAATCACTATGAAATAGTAATGACACCATTTGTTCGCGAAAAGGTACGCTTATACTGCCCCACCAGTGGTACCCAATGCTGAGCCTTGTCAACTGTTCAGCTGAACATTAGTTTCTATTGAACCTGTGGTAAAGTCAAAACAGAGAGTGGCATCGTACATTACTTTGATCACTGATGCATCGAACTGGGGAATTTTCTCAACATGCTTAAAAGAAAACGTTTTGAAAGCTTGACTGCTCAAGGCCTTGAATGGGGTAACCTTGATCAAACAACTTCTGAGCATGAGTGGTATGTTGCTCTTTGAAATCCGGATAAAAAGAGCACGCTCCATTGTACCTCAAAAGATGTGAAATGTAAACACCAAAGACAGGAGTCATTGGAATGACTATTGGAAAATTAAAATCAACCCTTTTACCACATAGCTTTGTGGAGAGTCTTTTGTCGCTCTGAATCTTTGTGCATAGATCTAAATATGAAACAACTGAGGCGGTTACTCTTGCCTTAAGATCGGGTTCAATAGGGTAAATCAGTGGAAGGTTATTGGCTGTTTGATGGTTAATGAAAGATATTAGATCATCGATGTACCGGAAGCTGAGTTGAACATCTTAGTCATATTTCTTTGTTTCGATTTTGCCAATCCAAGCAGAAATTCTAATTCATATGCTTAAAAAAAACAGATCGCAAGGAGGGGTGTACAAATGATGTCCGAAAGGTATGCGTACTTCCAGGCGAAATATTTCGTCTCATAATGGACACGTATCTCAGCCTTTGGGCAAAGGCTTGTTCCTTTCTGAACTTATGCAAGCCATGGAAATGGATGGAAATCAGTTTATTTCTCTGATATAGTTTGTCCCAGAGCTCTCTGAACAGACTGCAGCGTAATTACGTAATGTTTTCCTTAATGTCTGTGATGAAACAGATAATTGCAGAAGTAAAACATCTGTCTCCCGAGAGTAAATATGAGAGGATGTTCTCTTGCTAGAGTTGCTCTATGTGCATGTGGCACACATTATGTGTCTGTCTCAAACAGATATGGTGTCTGTAATGTAATAGTCAACACCTGTATACCCACCTTGGGTAAAACCAAGCAGATTTCGTTGTATTAATTTATAGAACATAATCTCAAATATGCCAGTGTATATACTTTGGCACAGTATTCAGGGGATGCTATGAATTTGTAGTACACTGTACCACTGTACCTTTCCAACCACTTAGATCATTCACTGAGAGGTCCGTGGATGCCAGAATGCAGTTCATGAGAAGATGGTTGTTGATGAAAATATGAAAAAAATATGATGAACATGATGCTATATCTCCTTGGTACTTGTGAAATGTTATCCAACAATTCGGTACTTTAAAAACACGAAGACATCAATAACTATACATAATCAATCAACAATCTACAAATTAAATGGAATAATTTGACTGACTGACTGAGTTAAAATTAAAATCAAAAGTCACTTTGGCAATATTTCAGCCACAACGTGACTAAAACAATATATAGAGTAACAATAATGAAAGAATGATTATATAATTCTGTCAACAAAGGACAGTAAAATGACTAGAATATCACAGATATACAAGTAAAACTAGAAATGAATTCTAAAATATTTAGCGATAAGGGATAACACAATATAGAAATAGGCTTCGCCAACAACGGAAGGTAGATCACCACACTAGAGACCAAGGGGACTTACAGTACCTTTGCTACCTGCATGGACCCTAGTTGGATTTACATCATCCCCTCAGCTGATGGCGATTGTAGGAAATTTTAGCCAAAATTAAAAGAACAAGAATACTACATTTATACATCCTGGTACGTTTACACTGACTTACGTACCCTCTCAGGAGGACAATAATTTTACAATACTTCAACCCCCTTCGAGGGTACAGCCACAAACAGCTCAACTTCCTAGTCTAGCTACTAATAAATCAATTTCCTTTAAAAATCCAATAATTAAATGAGAACTAACTGTGTTAAAAAGATCTTTAACTGTTTTAACAGTAAAATATTTCTCCCTTGTGATGGAGAATTCAACACAGTCAAGCAGTATATGCTTGACCGTGACTCTCTCATCACAAGGGATACAGGACGGAGGATCTTCACCTTTGAATAAGTATTTGTGAGTATATCTAGTATGGCCAATGCGACATCGTCGCATGATGACCTCTTCAGATCTGGACTGACAACCCAAGTAGGTGTAACACAATGTATAAGACCATTATATATTTCAATAATTTCTATTAAAAGTGGATGTTTACACGATAAGTTTTTAATAGCCTGAAGGCAAGAAAGAGAGTCTGAATAAATTATATACTGTTTATGTTTAGGGTGTCTTTCAATACGTTTAAATGCCGTTAATATGACATTTGCTTCAGCTGTGAAAATAGAGGCATTGTCCGGTATTCTAGACGATATTGTTGTAGAACCAATGACAGTGGCACAGGCCACAGCGCCACCGCCCTTGGACCCGTCTGTGAACAAGGATTTGTAATTGCTATATTTACTTTTTAACTGAATATATTCTTGTTTGTATTGTAATTCATTTGTTTCGGATTTCTTAAACATTGTCAGGGTGAGGTCAATCTCTGGCCTAACCATTTGCCAAGGAGGAGACGTAAGAAGACGGGAAGGAGCTATATTGTGTAGCTTAATGCCAGCAGCAGAAAGGAAAGGTTTAATTCGTATTCCAAGAGGCGGAATAAGAGAAGTTTTTTCCCCATAAATCCTCGTAGAGAGGATTAAAAACGCAGTTGTATGCAGGGTCGGATTCATTAGAAAACAGTTTTGTAACATACTGCAAAGAAAGTTTAATATGCCGATGGTTCAAAGAAGGCTCATCGGCTTCGACATAAAGACTGTCAAGGGGAGAAGTTCGAAAGGATCCAAGACAAAGTCTTAGACCGTGGTGATGAATAGAATCTAAAAGTTTCAGGTTGCTTTTGCAGGCTCCGCCATACACAACGGAGCCATAATCAAGTTTGGATCGTGTAAGAGCTCGGTATAGTTGGAGGAGGGTTTTCTGGTCTGCACCCCACTTTGTATTAGATACAACCTTCAGCAAATCGAGGGCCTTCGGGCATTTACTTTTTAAATATTTAATGTGTGGTCGAAATGTTAAATGTTCATCAAAAATTATGCCCAAGAATTTTGCTTCTTTAACAACTGTAATAGGTGTGTTATCTAGATATAGTTCGGGGTCTTTATGAGGTTTATACTTTCGGCAAAAGTGGATGCAATTAGTTTTGGATTTTGAAAATTTAAATCCATTTTCCATACACCATTTATCAATCTTATTTAAACAAAGCTGGAGTTGTCTTTCAATTGTGTGCATGTTTTTCCCACGACAAGAAATATTAAAATCATCCACGAAAAGTGATCCATCAATTGAATCATTTAAAACCTTTGCTAAACTGTTCATTTTAATGCTAAATAAAGTGACAGACACCCTAATCTTGAGCATAATAATCAGACAAGGTAGAACCCACGCGGACTTGAAATTGCCTGTCAGCTAAAACTTCGGATACAAATTGAGGCAGACGGCCTCGCAATCCAAAGTCATGAATATCTTTTAAAATACCGTGCTTCCATGTAGTGTCATAAGCCTTTTCTAAATCGAAAAAGATTGACACTGCATGCTGTTTGGATACAATGGCATTCTTAACGAATGATTCCAATCGAACCAAATGGTCAATATTACTTCGATTTTTGCGAAAACCACATTGAATATCTGTGATTAAGTTGTTTGATTCTAAGTACCATATCAATCTGTTATTGACCATGCGTTCCATGGTTTTGCAAGCGCAGCTAGTCAGTGAAATAGTCTATAATTAGATGGATCAGTATGATCACGTCCAGGTTTAGGTATGGGAACAACTATGGTATCACGCCAGGATGAAAGAAATTTACCTGACGTCCAAATTTCATCAAAGATATTCAACAGAATCTCTAAACATGATCCTGGTAAGTGTTTCAGGAGTTGATAATGTATACCATCAGCTCCTGTAGTGGTATTATTAGCTTGTTCAAGAGCATTATAAAGCTCATGGATAGAAAAGAGTTCGTTATAATCTTCCCCGTTGTCCGAATGAAAATTGGTGGGTTTCTTCTCCTTTTGTTCTTGGTATTTTTGAAATTTTGGAACATAATTAGACGAGGAAGAATGTTTGGCAAGCGTTCCACCCAGTTTATTTGCGATATCGGATCGATCAGTTAACAACTGATCTCCAGATTGTAGATGGTGGATGCTTGATTTGGTCTCCTTACCTTTTATTTTCTGGATCATGTTCCAAACCTTTGACATTGGCGTTCGTGAAGTTATCCTTGACACATAATTTTGCCAAGACTTGCGTTTATTTTGTCTAAAAATACACCGGGCTTTAGCATTTAGTATTTTATATTTATTTAAGTTATGGACCATGGGATGGCGACGGAAAAATGTTCAGCCTTCTTCCGTGCTTTCCTAGCTTGTTTGCAATCAGCTGTAAACTATGGTTTACGTATGTGAGAATTTGGAGAGGACTTTGGAATACAATCTTCAGCTATTTTGAGAAGTTCAGCAGAGAAAGATTTCTATAGGATCTACAGCATCTGTAAAAGCATCAGGTGTTAGTTTATTAGTACAAAGAGTTGCATACAAATTCTAGTCAGCCTTAGTGAAATTCCATCTGGATGATGGAGGAACATCAGATGGACACACAGCTGTGAGAACAGTAGGGAAATGGTCACTTCCGCACAGGTCATCGTGAACCGACCACTCGAATTCACCCAGTAAATTGGAATCCACTATTGACAAGTCCAGACAAGCGTAACTGCCAGTTCCAGGATGAAGATAAGTGTAAGAACCATCATTAAAAATACATAAATCATTGTTTGAGAAAAACTCCTCTAAGATTTTACCAGTTTGTATTGATGTTAGTACTACCCCAAAGAGGGTTATGACCATTTAAATCTCCCAGGATGACACAGGGCTTCGGTAGCTGGTCATATAATGCTTGAAGGTCAACCTGTTGGAGACAAAACGAAGGTGGAATATATAAAGAACAAAGAGTAAAAACAATATTCAGGGTTGCGCATACAGCGACAGCCTGGAGAGGGGTATTAAGAGGAACAGGACTGTGAATAACACCCTGCCTCACCATAACAGAAGATCCTCCAGTAGCTTTATAACCTAGAGGGGAAAAGTGATGGTAAGAAGTATATGATCTCAAGTCAAGTCAAGCTTTAAGGAAAGTTTCCTGTAAGCAAAAGGATGATGGTTTTAGATCTTGTATTAATAGCTGAAGATCATTAAAATTATTACGAAGTCCTCTACAATTCCATTGAAATAAATGGTCATGGTGGTTCAATTGGAGATCGAGCACGTGGAGAAGGTCTTCGCTGATCTGATAGCGATGGCGTGACCTCCATGTCCAGAGGTTCAAAAGTGTTGTGAACCTCTACAGGAACAGTTAAAGGAAGAGACACTTCTATGTGCTTACGTGCCCTAGTTTCATTCATTTTGAGTGGTTTCTGTTGTTTGTTCGTAAGACGTTTAGGTTTGTTTACCGATGCTGGCTGTACTTCGGGGTCTGAAAGAACTTCAGGTGCTGGCGATGTAGTGGTGGTTAATGGTGTGGGAGACATTGCTGGAAGCATATGGTCAGCTTAAGTCCCTGTCTGAGTGGCAGCACCATTTCTGGCACCAGAAACACTGTACAAAACAGTGTGGTCATCTGAGACCCAGGTGATCGCAGTTTGACAGCCCTGATCAACCTTTGTACAAGGAGTAAAAACAGCTACTGCGTACGTTTTTGCAGACGACATGTGACTTGTAACTGGTAAAAGTTTCTTTGCTTCATTGAAGGATATATTGTTGATGTGCTTCAATTTTAAAATTTGTGCTTGTCTTTCATATGCTGGACATGATTTGGAAAATGACATATGGTTACCATTGCAGTTCACACTTTTTATTTCATTTGCGCAGTTGACATTTTCATGTTTCCCACTCCAACGGGAGCAAACTGGGGAGCTGTGACATGAGTTAGCTCCATGTCCAAACTGTTGACATTTGAAACGTCGAAGCGGATTGGGAATATACACTTCCACTTCAATGTTAAAATAACCAGCTTTTATTGATTTCGGTAAGGACGTGAGACAGAAAGTAAACAGGTATGTAATCGTCCCAATGATATCATCATCTATTTTCCTAGAGAATCTCTTGACAGAGGTGGCACCCTGGGACTTCAGTTCAGAAGCAATTTCGCCTTCTGACATGTCAGCAAGACATTTTGCCCGATCACGTATGATGCCTCTGCACGGATTAAGAGTTTTATGAACGGAAACAGATTGCTGTCTCTTTGCACATTCAACTAACAGAGAACCTGTCCTGAGACGTGTTACATTTCTCACTTCACCACATATTCCGGCAATGGCTTTTGATATGGCAAAGGGGTTATGCTTCAAGGGATGTCCATCAATTCCGTCCACAACTAAAAAGCGCGGCCAGGATTCACTCCTGACTGCAGTAGAGTCATCATCAGAAGATGATAAACCATCTGTTTCAACATGTCGCCTTTTTGATTTTGACCGAGAACCAAATAGATTGGGGGTAGCCATAATGAAGAAAGGATATTCGACAACCCTGCTCCCCACCCACCATGGAGTGTCAACAAGGACGGTGTCAAAGTGGAAACCGACTCCAAACCACCAGGGTTACAGCGTTGTTATACTCTAGCAGTACAGACACAGGTAGCTAATATTGTCAAACAGAAGAAAAGTCAAGCTGGTTCCGCCCATGGCTATTATCTGAAGACACATAGAACCCGGAGGTCAGTATTGCCAGATTGGCCCATGAGCCACCGCCTTCTGGCATAGGACTCTAGGCAACAATTTTCAAACATGAGAGTATCACAAAAATATTTCGTGGAAAAGATACAAAGATATACGTAATCCACATTTGATGTTGACCATGCACAGGGCATGACATAACCAGCCGATTGGTAGAACCGGGCCAGTTCTACCTCCCGTCCAGGTGAAGTCTGGGCCAAAGTGGTGTGTTGGGCAATAGGTACACGGTTGCAGGCACCTATTGCGATCAACCACCAGGATCCCTTCCTCCACCGACACAGGATTGCAACCCACGGCCAACGGGTTGGTGGACCAAATATCCCCCCGGGTCCACAACGGGGGTGTCGGCGAGCTCTTGGCGTTACCCAGCACCCACCACGAGGAGGTGGCTCGCCACGGGTGCCTGAATAATTTGAAATATTCAGGATAAGCTACACAAATGTAAAATATCTGGACACATCAAGGGACTTTTGTGGGCTTTTGTTGCTGTTTTCAGATGGTTTTTTTTCGGGGTTTTTTTTGTCATGTTGAATGTAATGCAACCACCTTCCCCCCCCCCCCCCCCCCACACACACACACACACACACACTCATTTTCTTTGTGACATTTAAATTGCGTCAGTTCCCCTTCCTTCTTATTTTCCCTTTTTTGAATCACTCTCTCTGAAACCCTAATTCAATAGTTTTCAATTCAAAACATTTTTACCCTTCTGAAGCAACGAAAACGTATATGTAAACGTTCCCTTTCAGTCAAATTCTTTATTTCCATTTTCCGCACAGACGGCTGAACATCAAGGTAATCATTCTTGGCTGCAGCCAATTGTTCTCATATACTTCTCACTTGGAGACAGATGAGATGTCTCAAGGCTGAACTGCACATTGTTGTTCACAATTTGCTAATAATCTTGCGTAAGTCTTCGACCATAGAATGAACACAAGCACGTTTTACGCCGAAAGAGCTTTGCACACAAATTCTGCTTTCTCGGCGAATTCCATTTATATTCCAAAACAGCTAAATCGTAACTCGATTGTTAGTTACCCCTGAGCTAAAATGTCAGGTCCGCGCTTCAAGGCTTGTCGATACCAGAGGGTATGCTATATAATAGCACAAATAATGGTCCGGAGAGTCCATGAATACCTAATAATCGACTGAGCACCATGTTTTATTTCAGTAGGCGTTTGTCTTCAGGACAGTACATTCCATTATCACAATGTCTTTTGCAAGGCAGACTGTATCAGTTTTTTCAAATGGCAAAGTTATGGCCCCATAATTGCGCTCTGGGACGCCCGAGCATTTGTAAGAAATTACAGAATGAAATCAAGTAGTGAGGTGTAAAGTTCAGAAAGAAGGGTCCTCTTCCATCAGGGCCCTCTTCCATCAGGGCTCCCTTCCATCATGCCCCTCTTCCATCAGGGTACTGTGCCAGAACACAAAGTTTTGGGAGGGTACATAAGTTCCCAAACATTAGATGAGCCACGGCCTGACAAATGACAACAATTTGCATATGTGGGAACGCTCTCCAGAACATTCAATTTGAAACAAGAGGGAAACAGGTTGTCGTCTAAATATTGAAAAGTTCTGTTTCCACGAATCGTGTCGTGATGGTGGTATGCTGAACTGAATCGCTGCTCGAGACACGTGTAGCGGTACTGATTTCACGTCACGGTCAGCGTGTACTGCACGTGCTTGGTCGCCAATCTACCTGCAGCAACCAAGTGTATTCGTCCAGATAACTTGCCACGCCTGCTTATCACAAGTGTGTTGACTGCTCTCACTCATCTAATACTTGTCAAGCAGTACTATTTTTGATCCAAGTGACCCGTGAAGGCCCCGGGGTAGAACAGGCCTTAAGCAACCCATGCTTGACATAAAAGGCGACTATGCTTTTCGTAAAGGGCGACTAACGGGATCGGGTGGTCAGGCTCGCTGACTTTGTTGACACATGTCATCGGTTCCAATTGCTCAGATCGGTGCTCATGTTGTTGGTCACTGGATTGTCGTTAATCCTATACATACTGTTTTATGTTTATATGCTGGTTTAAGTATAAATCTGTAATAGGTTATTTTACTGCACTTCGCAGACAGGTAAGTTTGTATATAAGTTTCGTATATACATTTATAAACGTTCATAGTCACAATATGGCTGAAGTACTGCCGTCATAACTTTAAATTTAGCTCACTCACTCACTCAAATCCGTTTTGGCCATGGTTACACTAGACGAGTTCACTGTTTGTTCACCTAATCTGAGTCTGCCCATCTCCCACTTGTTCCCGAGCACTGAAATATTCCTAATTGGAACGCATACCTCCATAACGATGATATACCTAGAAGGTAAAGAGAATATTTTGGGAGCCTGTGGAAAGACTTCTGCAAAACTTCGTTGGCAAGAAACTGATTAATGCTGGAGGGAATAAATGCTTAAAGAAAATCATATCAGTGTCTTCGGGTATTTTTATCAGGTTTAGAACTTGTAATTTAACCCTTGCACCACAAAAACGGAGACGTATATATAATAACGTAAGTGCCTCGTTTTGTGGAGTCATATTGACAAAACTATATTCTGTATGCCAGGTAAATATTGCAATATATGCTATATACAATTACGCTTGCAGTTTAAAGCTACAAAATATGCGGTTTTGCACTTTTTTTTATCTAACACAGTGACAAAACCCTTCGTCAAATCAAATCATATGAATCCCTAAATCAAACGATACATCACGCCAGGCACGTCACTGAAGTTCATATGTGACAGTTCTCTGGAGAAAATATTTCATTATTAAGCTATAGGTGATGTTGATCAACAAAATGACAAGAGAACGTTAATAAAGCAGAACTAGAGACTTTGCAGCAATGGCATGACATGTTTAGAATATCAGATAATTTCGAAAGCTTGTGTAAAACCTTCTGACAAATATGCGAGTCCATCGTGCGAGTTTGACTATGAGCTTGATTTCTATGAATAGAAATAATACAGTAATGATGAAAACGTGAACGGGTCCGTCATAAACACATGCTAGGGCTGGCAATTGCTCACCTAAAACACAATTCCAATGTAAATAGTGACATATTTCATCACTGCATGTTTGGCATTTTTGGTCACACAAACCCGCATATGAAACGGATAGATGAACAGCCAGTTTCATTTACTGTGTGAAACGCCTAATTTTGAATGTTGAATGTCAGCCTAGATATGATTATATTTTCGGACAAGGCATTGCATCCTGAACAGCAAAAGGACCGCAAGTTTCGAAAAAATGAAATCACATAAAGGTTAACGTTCATGTTTATGTTTTCTATTTTTTTGAATAGGAGTTGCGCTTTTTTAGATGTTCAATATATTAGACTGACTCTTTCAGTGTTTTATATGTTAATGTCTTCTCGTTATGCGCAGAACAGCGATTTAAGGATTACTCATTTTACATTTTGTAGCATTAACAACAATGCTTTTAAAGGGTTTTTGAAAAGGATAAACACTATGCATTTTATTACATAATGTCATTCAAACATGAATTTAGAACACATCTGCACCATCTATTCATGAAAAATGTCCTAAAAATAATAAATATGCACCAAAAAGGAAAACCATTTTAGCCTCGCCCACCAGTATGCATATCTTTATTTTTAGCGGTCTGCCGTCTGTGGGCGTGATGTTATACACGAAAGTCTACTAAGTGTTTCAGTAGTGCATACGCCATCGAGTTGAAAACGACACGAAGTGCAATTGTCTTAATAATGCGTTGTTGTGGTTAGTATTAGAAACTGACAACAGCACTTCAGGTTTTTATGGTTATCCACTTGTAGACAACATGGATGGACATTTCCTCAGAAATTATATTTGACAAGAAGAGGGGCACAGATTGTATACTGTCGCCGCGCGGATTTGAACCCCTCCACCCACGACCATCTGTGACCGTTACTCAGAAGTTTGATGGTTTTGAGTTTCAGGTTGCATGCCCACAACACTACTAGGATCTCTTCATTATTCCATCAAACTGACCTTGGATACCAGACTAATCATGTGATGTGGTCGCTGACTTAACCCGAGACTGAACATGAAAAAATCCCTGTATATTGTTTTAATCAGCTAAAGTAAAGTAAACAGATAATGCCACAAACCATTAATCTGATTAGCTTTGTTTTTGTCTGAAAAGAACGTGTCTGTTTTACATTACATCAAAATTATACTTTGAAATATGACCAGTCTAGCTTTCTATTCTAGTGATAAACTGTTCGTTCAAATGTTAAATTAGATTAAATATCTATATATAAAGGTAGAATTGAGTTTATAGGTCTAGTAAAGCTAGGTGTATAAAAAAGGTGGCGGTGTATGCCAGTCTAAGTAAACCTAGTCTCGTTGCTTTTCGTTACGCTCCACCACTGAGCCTCAGCGGTGGAGTGTAACGAAAAGCACTGAGACTAAGTTTACTTAGACTGCGGTGTATGCTGTCTCCCAAGTCACATATCAGCTGAAGTTAAGCAACGTTGGTCACGGATAGTTCTGGGATGGATGTCCGTCTTGGGGCAATCCATCCATCCATCCATCCATCCATCACCCATCCATCCATCCATCCATAACTAGCTAACTAACTAACTAACTAACTAACTAACTTGGGTGATCCAATTTCCATAGTATGTTGTGTGCGCTTAGAACATGAAGGTTCATCGTCATATCGGTCCTATCATAATATTATAATATTTAATACTTACATGGAAATATTGACCTCATCAGGTGAGATGGGCTCCGGTTCAGTTTCAGCATGTGTTAAACACTTTTGTCCTTTATCTCTTATAAAATGATATTTCCGTGTGGTTTCTGAGGACGAGATCCCTCAAAGCCTATAGTGCAGCATAATTGAATATATTCACGTGTCACTGTTAAATACCGGTATAACCTGCTTATCTTCACAGGCACACGTCGATATCCTTGGAAAGGGTTGCGAAATGCGATTTAAGAGCCGAGCTGCTTGTCTCCCAGGAAGATATGGGTTAGTACTGGTCTTCATCATCCCATAGTTGTCGTAAGAAGCGTCTCATGGGATCGAGTGGTCAGGCTTGTTGACTTGCTTGATGACACCTTTCAGCAATCGCCGGAATATTGTCATCTTTAAACAACAGACAATTACAAGGGCAAACAGTATCAGCTAAATTTTGCATTGCAAGTTTGTGTTCTTCTTCATAAAGGGAAATATAAGAAGATGAAGGGTAAAATAAATGTTGAAAGTAATTGACGTTATAATTATCGACATCGGAAATATTTCTAATACTTCCGTTTTTTTTGTTTTTGTTTTTTTTTTACTTTTTGAAAAATTTTGACCTCCGCTGTCATCATGTTATTGAGATTTGATTTTGCATTTAGATGCAAAATAGTATAAAATGTAACTGTAGTTTGAAGAGCATGGGTGTGTGAATATCCTATGAAGAGTCTACCATTTCATTTTCTGTTCCGGTAATCTTTCACAAAGGAGGTGTGTTCTTAGGGCTCGTCGAAACGAATCAGTCCTACACAGAGAATAACTCGGTAACTGAACATTTTAAGTGTTCTTAAAACTACTCCATTCATCCATTTATATAACAAAAGAGAACATGTCTAAAATAATCCCTAGAACATTAAGTGGTCCTTTTCCAGTGAACCTCATCATGAACAATACAAGAAGAGCAAGTGTGGATTTCTTGTTGTGTGCTTACACATCGTTCACATCTAAACATATCTGGACATTGTACACGGTAACATATCAACAGCATGCAGACCTAGGAATATCCACAATCACTTTCTGTTTTCTTCCAGACAAAATACCCCAAAACATTAATTAATGACAATATTGCCGATGAATTATTTACTTCCTTTGATATACTTGTATTCATCACATGTATATATCTTGTGCTAAATATTACCTATAGAGAGATACACGTATATACACGTCCAAGTTTTACAGTCGGGATCGTACTGATAACTGTGTAAACTGAATGTGTTTTCAAACTAGCTATACAACCACACCCGCGCATACAGGCGCTCAAATATACTCTCTCTCTCTCTTTCATACATACACATACACACACACACACACACACACACACACACACACACACACAGACACACAGACACACACACACACATGCTGACGTCTCACAGACGGGAATAACGCTACAGCAAAAATGCCATGAATTGTTGGACTGTGCCATCAGTCTCGACTCACATGATGTTACTGAATTGGCGTCGGAAGAGTAACTACACGTCGAATGTAAAAACATTTGTGGTGCTGATCAGAGAGTCAGATTTCGTCTGGATAATTATCCAAAGGGTACAGTTGCAAACGTATGTTCTCTGAATACAACATGTGTCCAAATGAAACCGTCTTCCAGCCAATTATTTCGGGATGATTTTGTGAAGGACGTTGTCTTTATGCCTTCGTGTCAGATATTTAAGGGATGAGGCTGCAAGGTTCCAATTATTTGGCATGGGCACAGGGGCATCATCCCTGTTCGAAGCAATACATCAAGAAACAATATCCTGGCACTGTTGTTTGGTTCCAATTAACCTGAAATATCAAAACTCGTTTATTTCAAATCACAAGAAAATGTAGTTTGCTTTAGGTATTAAATGACAGACCCCAAGAAAAGATCTGTTTCTTGATGTATTCTGTATAGGCGTTAATGACTTCAGCTTAGAAGAATCTCTTTAAAGGCACACTGTCACACGCTGTCGACCACGTTTTGGTCTACGCTGTAAATATTGGAGACATATGCATTCACTTTAGCTTCCTACTGCTGCATTAAAAGAGTTATTATCATTTTGCGACTTGCCTTATATCGACAATTGAAACTTCCGAGCGATCAGCTTCCAGATACCATTTGCCATATATAAAATGCAAACAATTGCTCCCTACATCGAACATTGGTGTACGCAGTGTTGTCGGTGTTTGTCAAACTGGTTTCAGTGATAGAATATTCGTAAAGTGCGCTCCAAAGTAAATAGCCCTTGAAATAATGTTCGACCTGTAGATGGCGCAAGAGTCTGTTTAACGCAACGTTACCTTAATTCATTCGAACTTTTCAATTTAATACTGTAATCTAAATACGTCATCCTTTAGAAAAATAAATCACTTTGTAGGTTCCCTGAGGGATGATAATTAGAATTATTGAGTAAAATGCTTTATGTGTCTTTACAGAAATGTGGTGCGACATTTTGCCTCTAATGAAACCAGCGGTCTTCTCTCAGATGAACATATAGATTGAAAAGTGTGAACATCTTCCCAGCCACCGTAAAGGAAACCGTTATTTATGGCACATAGTCGGAAATTCAATTGTGTTTCCAGTACCCACCATAGTGAACGCTAGTGTGATGTCACATCATATTTACCCTTGAGGGAGTAGCTGATAAAATTGTATGAATTTTATGGTATGGTATTGGAACACATTAGAAACAATAACTAAACTTGACAGTGGATGTCATGACCTTGAAAAGATGTCAAGGGTAGGATTGGCAATTTGAATGTTTGAGTTTTTTTCAGTGTTGCGTGTAGATTCCCATTAGGCGTTAAACGTGATTTATTGCATGAGAGCTAGACGGGAAACCAACCAACAACAAAGAATTTGATGCATTTGTATTTGTAGGGTTGACCAAACTGACAAGTCAATACAAAGCACTGCTGTGGCATCGCTATTACAGTACAAAAGGACGGTCATTACAAATTGAGAAGTAAGGACAATAAAGTAACAGCAATAAAGACGACGACAATGATGATGATACGTAAATACTCTTTCATCCCTGCGGAAATTCATTTTACATTTGAAAGTGATCATACGTAATTTTAAATTTGACTTAAATTTGAAGGTGAAATATGTTACTGAGAAAATAAAACATGGCTTGCATAAAACGTGACGTGGGTAACAATCTCTCAGCCAGGTTGAGAACACGGGGATGAAAGAAGAGAACTTCAATTAATTCTTTAAAGTTTGATTTGCTTTTGATATTAAGAGATCTAAACCAGCATTGAAATGAAAAGCTTAAAATACTCTGAGGAAATAATAAGGGATCACGTGGAAACACAAGTGTTCCCTTAGTTTTTTCCATGTTTCTTCAAAATCTCTGCGGACTGTAGTAAGCATTAGACTAAATATCTTGAAATTTGACATGCAGTGTGATATGCGAGGTAGGAGTTACCTCCCCTCATACACACAATAATAAGATACAGAAAATTCCGGATACACGGATGAATCTGAAATCATCTTTTTGTAGTGCTTTCCAGATTTTTCTGTCAAAATCTAGTACCGATTAAACATTAAGTACACCGCTTCCTCCAACTGAAAGTCAACAGTTCAGCACTAGGTGACTAATATGAATACGTGTCATCGTTCCCCGACTTGGTTGAATGTTTCTATGGATACCAATCGATGGATTATTTGGTAAAACCTCATTCTTTTAAATTTGGAATATTGCTGAATGTTTCATCAAAATAAAACAACAATGGTGCGAAATATATCAAGCTTGAAGCATAAGTTTGCTTGTGCCCAGTGTTTTAATTGATCGTTACTTACAAAATCAAAGACTAAATACTCCGGAGTAGCCATTAGAAAGCCATTCCAAACAATGAAAAGCACACCCATCTATGCATGAAGACACGGCAAACACGCAAGGTCAGCGTGTTTCGGATATCTGGCCAAATGGTTGCCCACTGTTGCCCACGATGTTTGATGCTTTGACACATTTCACGGCCATGGTTAAGCCATACAAAGCACCATCGTGTCAGATTTCAAGGTCTGCATATCAGCAGTTAATGTGCCAAGCGCTGTTTCGGTATTGGACGTGTTACTGGGATTGCTCAACGACGTGACAACCGACGACCTTGGAGAAATTTAAAGCAGAATATACCTTAGGAAAACGCCATGCCGAGCGAAGCCTACTAATGGCCATCACCGACATGAGCATCGACCAGCGGCTTATAACCTCATCAGAACGGCATGAAGAAATCGATAACGTTATGTAACGCTGGATTTCTAGGTTAATGGCAATGATTATCTTGTTTCCTAAATTAGAAGGTCAAGTTCAACAGTCGACACACGATGCAAACCAGGGCGTCCTTATACTGTTTCCGTGTCCCATTTGGTGACTGCAGATTGATTTGCCTCGAAGATGGATGGTGCTGAGTTGGACCTTTGTGCTGCAGCGTCCGATAGACAAATAGCTTTGCTTTAAAGTGAAGGTCAGCACAGCATGTATGTTATATAAAAATATCAGAATCGATGACTCGAAATAATTGCTGATGATCTTCAAACAATATATAGCCTTGACATTCTATCACTTAAAAGGAATCCTTAATGTGGCTGAAGTGTAAAATTGGGTTTTCTAACGTGCATATCTGTTGAGGGGGTGAATTTGTTGTTTTACAACACAATATCAAAGCTTTCTGACGGCGATCACTGGCTGATCCGATATTCTATCAACCTTACATAAGTCGGTGGAATCTATTCTACTCCGGACTCCCCACTGGGGACATTACGAAAGACATAATAATGATTGTTGTTGGATGGAAGTGTCAGTGGAAAGTCATTGAAGGGAATGCTACACTAACACACCATAACATCTCTGGTCATGTCCTTACTGTAGGCTTGATGACAAAGTACACATAGAAGATGAAATTACAGAAGATGTAGGTAGGTAGGTACGTTGGTTCAGTTTGATAATACCCGAATTCGGTGCAGATGGTATTCGCAGCACACATACGCCAAGACACTTTAGAGTCAAAGAAAATTCATACAGTGTTGAAGTATTCGATGGGTGTTTTTGACACCAGTGTGCAACACGTTCCTCTCTTCTATGAATCTCTCATCAGGGCGACAGTGCTTTCTTCTATTGAGAGCAAGTCTGCCCCAGACTCGAGTTGTCTGAGGGTTAGTTCAGTGTCTTCTTGATCTTGATCAGTCGCTATCAAGTCGAAGAAGGTGTATATGTTTGGATGTCAGTTGACAGTGCCAGTCTTCCAGACGATTGGCTGTTCTTGGGTTGATTCTGTCTCTATGTCACATGGTCGAACCAGGGCAAGGGCACATGAATGGCCATGTGTGATTCAGAGGAGCTATTTACGTCAAAAGGATAAACTATGATTAAATCTCAGTAGTTTATGTGGTTTATTTCAAATTAACTATAACTTCGAGACATATAAAAACATTTCACAGTTTATAAGTGAACTGATTTCACCAAATGGCCTTGACTCCCTTCTCCTGATTATGAAAAGTGTTCACCAGTGACACTAATTAGAACAGAACATTGCCCCATATTAAAATCTAGTGAACTCCTATTCCATCATGAAACCATTCAGATGTGGGGAAAAGTGAGGTTAAACCTTTGGAGATTTTCCGATCTCACTGGTTGGCTTGAGTGACCTTAAACAATGACCAGTGATAATTACGTGTGACTTGAGATACCTGTAATGAGGAAGTGGCCTGTCGTGATGTAATGTGCAGTGTCAACACTTCCGTTGTTGTTTGGTACAAGTGATTTGCCGATGAAGAGGTTCGGTGGATATCAGTAAGTGTCATGCAAATTAGTGCTCATTTGTCAATTAAGTTTATGAGAGATGTCTAAATTATTTTCATATTCTGTATTCTTATGATGAATGCTAACCTGAAGACAGCAAAGACGACATGAGGTGTATGTTTTCTGTCAAAAAGAGACTGGTCAAGCTGAAATGCGTCATTAATATAATGTGAAAAGAGTACAGAAATACAATGCTTACATTTACAAGTTTGGTTTATGCCGTGAATGATATTTGTCTGTTGTCTATATTTTACCACGCGTGCATTAATCTACATGATTCTATGATGTATAGAACTATGTAACTTGTATAGAATAAATACCACAGGGGTATGTATTGCTGAAAATAATACGTCCTGGGTCCAACAAGCCTACACTGATATCCATATACATATAAAGGAGGAATGGGGTGTAACTGACACAAAGTTGTCAAACACCCACTCTCGATTATGGGCGAATTCTGGGTGGGAAATTTTGGAATATACAGCCGCAATTCGTACTGAAATAAAGCCAGATAAATTCCCTTTCGATGTACAGAGTACCTTCGCTAGGAACTCGGGAAAAGACAATTGTTTCATTTGTACGCCAAAAACCGAAAATCATCGCCTCTCGGAGAAGAAATACTACGTATTTCACTTTAAAACCCGATCAGCGAAAATACATAACCTTTCCGTAGTCGCTAGATATTCCGCTTTCGTTCTACAACCTCTCAAATGAAATAGGGTATTCATTTACCTGCAGCACACGACTCTTTTGGAAAATTAGCGGTATCGAGTGATCGGGTCCAACATGTTTGTCCTTCACCCTCAATAGGCTCACCCCAAGGCTCTGTAAACTTTTGTACATTTACTCGATAGTATAAACCTACGCATTTAGGAATGTGAAATGCTATATTTTTTATTCGTGGATAGATTTTCTACTAAATCGATTTCATTGTCTCCACAGCTATGCCGTGCTTGCATATAAGGCATGCACCGTGCTGTTGTACATAGGGCCGATGGCCCACACAGTGTACTGAATAGAGATAATAGAATTGAACTGATACTTGACAGATTACGAACAAGACCCTTCCAGTATCTTTTAATGCACTCTCGGAAATATAACAGCTACAAGTTTGCATTTTGAGGGATAGTGGCCTCTTCAATGATTCAGTATGCTTTTCTTGTCTTTCAACGGCTGCCATAAACTGCCAATCAAAAGAAAGAACAATGACATACACATGCTTGATGGTGTCTTAACATATGAGAGACAAGAAAGGGTTCTTCGATTGTGATGTATGTGATGAGAGTTATGTCTCTTTACGTATTCTGGCGACTGTTTTCAGTCCAGTAACGTTTCAATAACATCAGCAATTTGGAAATGTAATTTCTTGGCGCAGATCTTTTTGACTGACAACTGAGACTGATCTGGGAATCTGGGATTGACGTTAGTTGATGTAGCAGCAGGGTGACTTTAACCTTTATGTTACCTGATGGAACAGTGATAAATCAACTTAAAAACGTTTCACTTTAATTCCCAATATATGTCAAGCTTCGTTTTCCGTATTGTAAACAACTTGTAAATATGTAATATTTCAATGATGAATCGTGTTTTATATGAAAACTAACACGAAAGACATCAAAGATATAATTAAATAGTAATCAATAAGTAGACGCGGTACGGTCCTTTGCGGAAGAGCAGTCAAACTGGAAACGAATCAGGAACGATTTCATCGATTTTATTACCATGGTTATCTTACAAAATCTCCAATCCGAAAAGAATTTATTCCTACAGTGTTTTGTACGGCCTATTTGAATAGTTTTCTTTCCGCACCGAAGAGTCTATCTTACTGATAAGTTACTATTGCTTCTTCCAAGCAAATATTTAAAACACGGTACCTCGAACCCTGTTGGCGTCTGCCTGGCTGCCTTGCTCTGCCCTGACCGCCTGCTTGTACACGATCATGATGCAGTTCAAAATAAGTTCACCCTTGAGACACGGTGAACAACCTTAAAGTGGAACAGTCCTTGTTGTACGTCTTCCATACTATCAAGACAAGGCAAGTTTACAATTAGTACGATCTTTTCAGGTCTTTGGTTTGACACGCACGGGAATCGAACCACCACACGTCCATTCTTCGGACAGACACCCTGTCACTCATTAAGTGTATCCTTTTGGCATGAACCTTTGGTAAAATTCCTGATACCCAATAGGGAATTACTATCAGTTCCACGTGCTCCATGTCTGTACTTACTGACTAGACCAGTGAAGGTCCCGTGTAAAATAGCCAGTCAGCAACCCATGCTTGCCATAAAGGGCGACTATGCTTGTCGCCAGAGGCCACTAGCGGGATCGGGTGGTCAGGCTTGCTGGCTTGGTTGACACATGTCATCGGTTCCCAATTGCGCAGATCGATGTTGGTCACTGGATTGTCTTGGTCCAGACTCGATTATTTACAGACCGCAGCCAGATAGCTGGAATGTTGCTGAGTGCCGCGTAAACTAAACTCACTTACTTACTGACACTATTTTTGTCTCGGACAACATGCACTTTAACAAATACCCAATCGTCTAAAGGAATAAGTATGAAGCATTGTAAATTGTTTATGGTTTATTCCGTAATTTGGCTCCACTGAGTTGGCCACCATGAAAATATTTAATGTTTGCGACAAAAGGATAAACGACTTAGGTACAGGTAACGTTGAAATATTCTTGCAGGTTTGATGCTCTGCTTTCAAACTTTGAACTCTAATTTGACGAAAAACGATCACAGCTGATATTTCAGAAATAAATTTGAGTGCATGAGAATTAGGAGTTTATAAAGTTAACATTGAAAAAAGCCTGGAAAGGAAAACGGCTGAAGTAATTGTCGTTTATTAAATGCATGACCGGATCAAGTCTCCAAAGGAATTATGATATCAAAGTAGAGGAGATGAAGTCTTCTCTTCAGGTGTACGGATCCATAATGGGATCTGAGTGAACAAGACGCGGAGGAAGAGTGACTCTTGATACGACACGTATAGTCAGTCTATCAATCAGTGACAACGATCCTGGAGTCTTGTGGTTGCGATGAATCAAAATTACTTCCACCAGGTTTCGATTCCCATCGTGGTATCATCTCGTAGAGCCATCTTAAGTAACCAGTAGGTCTAGGAGGTTCTGAAGATTATTGTAATTAAACGGAGTGTGTTCCTGAATCGCACTCATGACATGATAATCGCATTGTGTGAACATGTGGTTAATGTTCCATTTTCAAATTTTGAAAGTGATTGAAGGTCCAAGACTGATGGCATGCCATCTACTATTGTAGGCCATGGCTCACATCAGTCGCAGGATTGGCTAGCCTCGATTACAATTCAGCAAAATATAGCCGAATGTTAGAGAAAGTGATGTCCGTACACTTGATTTTGCAAGATTATTCTACAAGCTGAGCAAATCCATGTTGCATGAATACCGACGTCGTATTAGTGAGTCAAAACTACATAGAGAATCATGGAAAATAGTGAACGGGTGGTCGTCTACGAGTCAAATACAATTCCCAAACTGAATCGATGCAGTTCTCTGAACTACAGATCTGTCCTGTAAGACCTGTTCCTCTTACTAAGTGAGGATGAAGGTGAACTTGACATGTCATAAAACATTAAAGGACAATCAAGGGTTTCAATGCTGTCCTGCATTGAAGAACATAGAGCATATATCGTGTTTCCCTCAGTGTGTTATTTTGTTCACAATGCTTCCGTCATTTCACAGGTACAGTGAGTGAGTGAGTTAAAAGTTAACGTCACATCGGCAATGTTGCAGCCATATAGTGACGAGAGGTATTGTAGATACACAAAAATATAGGTACTTAAAGAACCAGTCATCGACGAACTGTAAAATAACTAGAGTATCACAAAAAAGAACTAAAACTAGCTAATATGTATTTGTAAAAGCGGAAAACTATTTTAGACAAGACCATGTAAAAATGGGCTTTTATCACAACAACTGAAGGTAAATCACCATACTAGGGTCCATGGGGACTTACAGTGCTTCTGCTACCTGCATGGACCCTAGCTGGGTTTACACCATCCCCTCAGCTGCTGGCGATTGTATTACAAGTTTAGCCAGAAATTAAAATGACAATAACACTACAACTAAAACAGTGGAAGATTAAATTTGACTTGAAATGTGTTGGGACTTACGTACCCTCTCAGGAGGACAATAATTTTACGGAAGTTCAACCCCCTTCGAGGATACCGCCACTACCAATCCGAGTTATTAATTCAAACTTCCAATCATAAAATATTTATTTATTTACAACTCAGTCAGTAAATCTAATTCTTTTAAAAACGCAATTATTAAATGAGTACCTGTATTGCTTAAAAGATCCTTCATAGTTCGTGATGTAAAATATTTATCCCTTGTGACCCGTGAAGGTCCCGGGGTAAAATAGGCCTTCAGCAACCCATGCTTGCCATAAAAGGTGACTAGGCTTGTCGTAAGAGGCGACTAACGGGATCGGGTGGTCAGACTAGCTGACTTGGTTGACACATGTCATCGGTTCCCCATTGCGCAGATCGATGCTCATGTTGTTGATCACTGGATTGTCTGGTTCAGACTCGATTATTTACAGACCGCAGCCATATAGCTGGAATATTGCTAAGTGCGACGTAAAACTAAACTCACTCACTCACTCACTTTATCCCTTGTGATGGAGTATTCAACACAGTCAAGTAAAACATGCTTGACTGTGATTCTTTCATCGCAAGGGATGCAAAATGGAGGATAGTTATGCGTATATGTTGTATGGCCTCATGATGAACTCTTCAAATCTGTCACAGGTACAGAGAGATGAGGATGAGTTGGTGATCTGGTTGTTCACCCTCTTGCACCTCAGAGGTAACTTAAAGTGTCTAGTCCTTCAGCAACTGAGAATAAACATTGAGTACGTGGTAATGTTAATGTAAAATAAGTACCCACTCTACTGATGATCAATATAGACACCGCTGCTGAGGTAATCCTTTCGTTCGAGATAAGGAGCCAGTAGTTGTGTGCAGGGGAGGTCCGTGTGACTACACAAATGTGAGAATGTGTTGTTGTTGGTGGTGGTGGTTTGTTGTTTAAGGCCACACTAACGAATGTTCCACATAATGATACATAATCGAGTCAGGACCATAAAATCTAGTGATCAACAACATGACCATCGATCTATACCACTGGGGGTATGATGACATCTGTCAACAAAGTCAGCAAACCTGACCGCCCTATCCTGCTAGTGGCCTCTAAGGACAAGCATGGGTTGTTGAAAATCAGTTCTTAGCTGGGTCTTCATGGCTGTGAGCCTAGGAAATACAGTTGGTCTTTAATATTAATTCAGAATAAATCTAAACTATAGTTAAGAATTCAGAATGTGCCCAAACACAATGCCCACGTCAAATACATGTTATTTCTGTATATATTCCAGTCAGGATATCACCGTCGAGCTATTTGGGACTTTGTTGGGTGGTTGGTTGATTTGTTGTTAACTTATTACAGCAACATGTAAATAATAGAGTATTGGCCATAAATCCCAGTGATCAACAACATTAGTATCGATCTACACAGCTGGGATACAATGACGTATGTCAACCAAGTTCGCGAGCCTGACCGCCAGAACCCTTTAGTCGCCTTTTCCGACAAGCATAGGTTGCTGAAGACCAATTGTAACCCGAAGGAGACCTCGAATTGATCACATAATGCTCTGTTTCCAGAGTATGATCGAACCTAATCACAAATGTACAAGTATCCTCTTCAAAATCAATCACCTGTTTGTCTGAATGACCCTAGGTAATCTGTGAGGAATGCACGTGGTTGCAGATCAAGTTCGTATACTCCAAAATGATCGATGACCAATACAGTGCTATCGAAGACAGATATTCTAGATATCGAAGTAAAGAGATCGTGTGGCTAGGGATAGAATATATTAGGCTCATCGGGATAGTATCTTACCATATCTTACCAAATTTCATCTTGAGGGCTATCTTTCAGGAATAATTCTGACATTACACTGACATAAATATCAGTTTCGATACTAATCTGTCAGGATTATTGCCATGTGAGATTTATTGAGCGCTGGTGGATATGGGAGGACACCATAGTTGTGTCTTCGTACACCTAACGTTAAAGGATAACATAGAGATCAAGATCGATGGGGTTTTAGGGTTTTCCTTTTCTGTGAGCTTGCATTTTTAGATATACATCACAACTGGTATTATGTCTGGACCTGATGAATGTATATAGGAAAGGCACACTATCGCACGTTCTCGACAATATTTCATATATTGGGGTAAATGCACTGGCTTTAGCTTGATCAACAAACGACTCACTATTCCTTACTACTTACCTGAAAATGACGGACAATATATTCCCTTCGTCTGATAACAAATATTTAGGATTCTCGAAAGTGTCAAGAACTGTCCACTATACCACATGATAAGGAAAAAGACTTTCGCTTTATATCGAGCAATGCACAATCTACCATTCATGGTTGAGGACATTGGTCATTTTCTTAGCAACAGTGACCGAAGTGATGTTTGGTGCGTTTCCTTATTTTGCCATACCATATCAGGTGGATACTTGACCTGCAGGTTTTGTTACAGATGTGGGTGAGTGAGTTTAGCTTTACGCAGCACTCAAATATTCCAGCTGAACGGCGGGGGTTTGCAAATAATCGAGTCTGGATCAGCCAGTCCAGTGATCAATAGCATTACTATCAATCAACACTACTGGGATATGATGCCATCTGTCAACCAAGTCACCCGATCCCCGATTAGTCGCTAAGGATTGGTTACTGAAGATCAATTCTAACCCGGATCTTCCGTATGTAACAGGTGCACGCCGGATGGGTCAGGATACACTTTACCTTCCACGAACTGAAATTATATCACCATACTAGGGAGTGTGGGGACTTAGAGTACATTTGCTTTCTGTATGAACCCTAAACGATGTACTTAATCTCTTCAGCTGTCGATCCATCTGTAATTAACTCATACCACACACATAAACACTGGATCTCATCCCTGACAAGGTCATTTTGACTCAAGAGTCATTAGTGTGTTTGTTCAATGTTTAACGCAGTTCTCCAGTTATATGGCGACAGTCTGAGAATAATCGAGTTTGGACAACATATTCCAATGGATCTACGCAACTCGAATAAGATGGCGTGTCATGCAAGTCAACGAGTCTGAGCCCCCGATCCCGTTAGTCTCCTCTTACACGCATGGGTTGCCGAAGGACAGTTCTTACCCCGATCTCTCAAGAATCATTGATGCTGGTGTCAGTTGAGTATCTTTAACAGTTCATTGCTGTATCACCACCGACTGTGCACAGCGAAATGTTGCTTGTAAGAGCAGCCATGCGTTCAATAACGTTCACCAAAGTGTTCAAGCCTGAGGCTAGACGTGCCGATCCATTTGGCAATATTTATCAGAATGATGTACGTAGAAAAAATGTTACCTGTAATGTAGCATTCCCCTCTGCACTGTTTAACACTATTAGACAAGATTTGCGCATTGATTATTGAACATTCCGCCCACTCATGATGACATGTCCTTTACAAGTACATCAGCGCTGGTATTAACACATATTCTAAATTACTCCAAGTTACAAACTGTAAGTATCAGAGTGCAGGCAACGGAATAAGCCCCACCTCTGTAATTTCATTTTGCAAATCTATGTGATAACTTTAGAAACTTTTATGTAATCCTGGACCTGTGAAGATCTGGGCTGGAATTGAGCAACTCACGTTTGTCGTAAGAGGCGACTAATGGGATTGGGTGGTGAGGCCTGCTGACACATGTCATCGTATCCCCGTTGCGTAGACCGATGCTCAAAGTCATATATCAGAATATGCCCAAACACAATGTATATACTCCAGTCACTTTACGACAAAATGTCACCGTTGAGTTGTCTGGGACCAAAAATCTGGTCCTGACAACTGAATTTAACATTTTCATTCTCAACAAACCGTAGGGATAATTTAATCAGTTGAGATTAGATGCCATTTATCACAGGCCATAATGGAATCAGACGATCAATTCAACTGCAGTATCTTCACCGATATCACGCTGCTAAGTGAACCGATTTTTCAGATTGCTTACAGATTCTCATGCTATGGAGTCATTGCTGCAAAATTACCAATCTGTGGGTGATTTCGCTCTTTGGCCAGTCTAAGTGAAATTGGAATATAGTTGTCTTGTTGAATGCCCTGTTCTAACTAACTCCATTTTCAGTGAGACTACGTCAGGGACTACCTTCAGACCAATACGAATCCAACAATCCAACAATCCAACAATAACTGCTGGTTGCAGCAACGTTTACTTCCAGTCATCTTGCAATATCAATAACGACACAACACTTCTGTTTACATGTAATGATACAATCAAATGCCAGAAACCCTTTTGCTTGATTGATTCCGTTTACAGTCAGTTGATATTTAACTTTAACTTGACATTTTCCGATTCGGAAGCACTAGTATCTATTGAAAGATTGTGAAGTCATCAAGACGACCCTAATCAGTGGATTGAGTTTGCACTCGTTTACTTTATGGTCGAATTCAAAATGAGATAATTAGAAATGCAATCCACAGAGAGTGATCGATGTATTAAATCACCAAAATATATTAACGTTGAATGTGACGTTATGAATACTTTGTCTACGAAACTGAAGAGAAACAGTAGCGTGACAGATTGTCGACAGCAAAGTCGAACGAAGGACCACATTGTGCAGAATCGCAAGCCTGACACTGAGGAGTATGAACATAAGTTTGAGACTTACAACAATATGGTAATGGTGCGCTATATCCCGATTTCAAATTTTGAAGAATAGACTCATACTGACCAAACACATTCTTGACAAACACCGGTTCGTCTCCCCTCGCCGCCATCTTTGACGGTATTTATACCGTTTCGGGTTGCTGCCTTTAAAGGCACAACACTAGATTGTCTGTCTAGAATGTTGCCCGTCATTTCGACGGCAAGATAACCAGGGTGTACGGTGTCCAGCATCGATGCAACGCAACACACACCACGGTTTACCTACTTCGGAGCGGTCGTCTTCGGGTCACATTTACAACAAGTCAACACCAATGGGATCCGTTCTTTTCAAGCCCTTTACCTTTCGTAAACGTTATGATGGCATCAGTCTTGACAGCCATTGAAAGTCTTCAATCATTTTCTTGTGTATTTGACCCTGTTTGTATTTCTTGTGTTTAATGTTGAAAAGTACATACATATATTCTAGATAGACTACGTACGTTACTTTTTCGCTTGAGTATATGTAGATGACACAAGGACACATTGAAATTACGTATTTCGGTGATACGTTGACTGGATGTTCACTGTACTATCATATTTGCACAAAACCAACTTCCTCAAAATATAACTGTTGTAATGAAAACTATGTAAAACTGTAGGCAACATGAAAAACACTTCTGGTGGCGCAAGTAACAGCATAACTTCCTGTGTCTGATTCCGATGCAGTTACAAACTGGTGTTGATGCATTTTATTGCAATTCTGTCTGGGCCTTGTGGATGTTCAAGGTGGAATATAGATATGTGACATCTCAAATTTCGTAATATTTACACCCTTACTATATTTTGTCCTTAACGTCGAACACTGCAAATATAAGACAAGGTGTGTTCGCAGTGATACAGGAGGCATCAAAGAGCATTTTAGATTCAGAACTTTATCTGTTCGCGGCGACAGTTTACTGCTGGCTGCATTTATTTCTTTGGGATATCCTAGTGGTTAAAGCGTTCGGTCTTTACGACGAAGGCCAGGGTTGTGAGTTCCGATTGCATCGTCATAACCTCAATGGAAACCACTGCACTGGCAATGCTTCATATTGCGATGGACAGAGGTTAGCAGAGCAGTTTTATACTTATAATGTCAACATGTTTTCAGGGTTAATTTTATAAATGTCATGGTGCAATTAAACAATCGCTGTCATTGTAACATGCATGGCATTTTTGAATTGTGCACCTTTCCTTTTGATTTACATTTGAAAATTTAGTGGAAATCATCTCCAGTCTTATAACCATCACACTTTGAATAAGCCTTCATTCTTTCTAAGGGTGGTTGGGTAGCTTCGTGGCAAAAGCGATGGCTCGTTACGCCGAAGACCCGGGTTCGATTCCCCACGTGGATACATATGTGAAGCCCAAATGCTGGTGTCCCCCAACGTGATATTGCAGGAATATTGCTAAAAGCGGCATAAAACTACACTCACTCACTCACTCTCACACTGTGTATTGGCAATGGATGGCATGACTGTTCCTAAAATACATAGCAAGACAACACAGTAGAAGGTTCGATACAGTCAGAAATATATGTGTGATGATTTAATTACAAATTGTAACAAACCTCCAAACTGATAATTACGTCAATCCTAAACTGTGTCTCTATTAAAGCACAAGGACACATGTGCTATGAATCAAACCCGATCAATATTAATGATAATTCTGTATGTCCAACTGTGCAGGATCTCGTTCAAATTTATGAATTTTTAATGGATAAGATATCAACCGATAATTTGCTAAATTATTTTTAAACGGAGATCAAGTTTCCTGTACTTTAAAGCAGATTTATTATACACCGCCTGTCAGCTGATGCCTTTCATTTTTAGCTTACTGCACTTGAACGGTATCTGTATTTCCAGGCTGATGACGCCGTGGAACACTATGGAATATGGAACACTCCTGTTACACATCTGTTGTAACAGGCAACATTTCTGTAGGGCATCATGTCTCTAACACGAAGGTATTGCATACATTGCAAAGATGCTTCCTTTACAAGAAGGCTTACTTTTGTAACATATCCCGAGTTTTGGAAACACCACGAGACGTAATGTTGTACAAAGAATGTCCGACAAGAGCAGAAAACAATAGTGTTACACTTATTAAAATAGTATAAAACTATTCCTTGAAACAGACAGAAAACATGTGAGGCTAAAAGTTTGTTTTACGACTTACTCCCAAAACGTCTAAGGTCAACAATATATCAGTTTATTTACAAGGAATTAGCATTTCAAACACGAAAGCATGTTTATGTAAATTACTAAATAGGGTAAGCAGTAATAAATGTATATAGTGGTCATTTAATCATTACCACACAACACTGTTGATACAAGTACAACACCAGTGCCAGCCTTATTCATATTAGACAGCATGTACATATCAATGTCCTTGACACTTGTCAGCTTTTCTGTCATGTCAGAGCGATGTGGTTTCCCCAGTTGACACAGTTGTACGGTTACACAATTCGTCTGTTAGAGGTTCCGATGTTATCATTCAATCCTTGTAGACAATGTGAACCCAACTGCCGGCCTTGTCCTTTCCATGCAGATTCCATTCCAAACGTGTTGTTATCAAATTGGATGACATATTCTCTCGCATGCAAGAGAGATTTATGGATCAGTAAAGTGCATTTGACATATCTGGGCCAATGACATGAGTACTTACACTTGATAAAAACAAATGACTGGAAGCGTTCACTTTACGTGCTTCTCGGTTATCCTTGATCTAATGTACAGCAAGCAGATACACATGTATTCATTATTAACACTGAGTCACTGGATATAAAGTGACATCCGTCTTTAGTACAGTTGTAAGAGCATGAGTTATTCTATAATTTAAATGATTCTTCCAGTTTATCAACAGTAAAGAAGAGATAACCTGAGATGGCAGCACGATTGTGCAATTCTGCCAGTTAAAGGGTGAATTATGTCATAAATGAATCGAAAACGGTGGGCACATATTCACTGATGACTGACTAATGAAATCCAATCCAGTTCCAACTTAAACTTTCATAGATCAACATCGACAACACAAATGTGGATGATGCACGTGTTGTAGCACATGGCGCCATATCCTTTCCCTTCCTCACACAATGTCACTGAAAAATAAACTACATCACCTGAAGGAGATTTGGGAAAATAAATAAGCCTCCAAATTCCAAGCTGGAGGCACATTGTTTCTTCTTTCCACGGAGATGTGATGAAAACTGACGTTGCTGTATCTGAAATTCCCTGACGTTTGCAGATCACACTGACACTCGCGACGAACGGATGACACGAACAACTGGGTATTGCATATTCAACCTTTACGGCTCCCAAGACGTTCAGTGATTGTATGACCTTTTTTTAATTACCGGGTTTATGAATCCGCTAACCCGAAATGTGAAGAAAGTGGGGAAAATAGGTTTTTGCATATTTTTTGCCATTATGTGCCATCGACCTGATAAAAAGCAATGAGTGTGGGTGAAAAAGACAAAAATAACAAAACATACCTTTCAAATATTCCTTGAAACAGAGTGTAACAGAGAGAAAGAAGATGCCAAAGGCTGATCAACTTTCATGCTGTACGTGGCATATATGATAAACTCAAGCATGCACATAATATCTTCATGTTGCTTTTTTCACTCCCTACCGACCTAATATTTCATGTGTAAACGACGTAATTAAAAGGGCTTGCATACAATGTAATTACGCCAAGACTGTATTGGTTGCAAGGGCATAGTGATAGGTTAATATTCCGTCTGTGTGTAGGCATCTAGCATTGTAACAGGAAATGGGACAAAAATAGTATAAATGTCCATGGAGGACAGAATACATCCATTCATGGGAACTGGGCATCATAAAGCAAGGTGTATATTTTGACGGTTTCTTATTTAGCCTTGATACAAGTCAGTTTAACCCAGGATGTAATATCAGGTTGATATACCATGTTTCAAAGACCAGTTAGTTCTGTCTACATGTTCTAGCCAACACTCTACATGTTCTAGCCATTAAGGTATGTTGTGTACAAGAGGTTCATGACACGGATCTCGATCCTTTCTTCAGACATAGTTTCAATCCAGTTTCATCAAAAGGCAAACTGCGTTGAATTATTTGACAAAGTATATTGATGCTCATGGAAAGTACGAAGATCCCATGGGTACCCAGGCATGTGATAGATTAATGTATTAAAGGAAATAGTTGCCAATTATTCTGAAACTCTAATGTCATGAAAATAAAGGAGAGAGCGTGTGAGAGAGTTCCATTTATACATCCATAACTCCTTGAGTATATATATTTTATCAGTCTGCACCAGACAAGATATCCCCTGGAGCAGCAACGGATGGTTAGGTTAACAAAGACTAAAAGCTTAGCTTCTCTGCTGTATAGATAAATTGATGAGCAGGGTAGTGAAAGCGTTTAGGCTGTATTTTGACTCAATAGTGAATAATCGTTAACATCAATTAAAGTTTTCGTGTATATTTATCTCATTTGTAATCATTAATCTAAGCTTTAAATAGTCAAAAATTCATCCTTACTAAACAGAGTATGTATCTTTAACTTAAAAGGCCGGGCGGGACAACTTAGGAATGGCCAGCGAGTCCTAACTTGACATACAGAAGGGAGCAAGCTACAAAGACATATTTTATATCATTGGAAAGATCTCGAGGAGATGAACACGAAAAGTTCATTTGCCAGTGTGTTCACGTGTTAATAAGCTCACAAATTGGCTCTGAAAATGCATTTCTGCAGAAATTTCTGGCAGAATTTTTTTTTTCGCAGAAATTTCTGGCAGAAATTTTTTTCCCGCAGAAATTTCTGGCAGAATTTTTTTTTTCCGCAGAAATTTCTGCCAGAAATTTTTTTTCCCGCAGAAATTTCTGCCAGAAATTTTTTATTTCACTACCAGAATTATCTTAATTTAACAAAATTAGAGAGTATAAGTAATGATACTGCTGCATGAGTGGTAGTTTCATGTTTATTCCAAGTAATAAGCACTTAGCGTGATCAACGGGTCTGATATTTTTGTTTCGATACTAGAATTATCTTACTTTGAATAAGATTAAACACAATCGTTAAATAATTTAATATAGACTTTATTTAAATGGTGTCGTTTTCCCTGTTTAAAGCCTATTAGTACCAGACAACCGAGAATTTTACAGTCTGAATTTAACCGTATTTCATTATAGCTTTTACAATTTAAAAGGCTTATGCATTATTCCCATCCGTTTCATCATAACACAGTTGTAACTTCTTAGTGGATTCACGTCGTGCAAGATTAATTTAACAGTATCGGGGTGCATTTTCTAATCCCAATAAGCCTACATTGTTTTTGTATGCGACATGGGTTGAAGGCGAATAGAGACGAAACCGGACATATACTACATACATACAATATAATAACAATGTAAGACGTGTGAGCCATAATTTGAATTCATCAACATGCCCGTAAAGACCAGCGTACCAGATGAGATGATAAACAATGCATCAGTGTTCAAAGTGACAATGCCCGCGAAAATGTAATTGCCTCGTTGAAACAATAATTTATGCCGGAGTGGCCACCGAGTATTCACACCCTGTTAACGTGGTTTATCAGGTTGTCTCCATAAGCGGTCATCGTTCCGGTTCGGTTGGCCTTGAGTGGACACCGCGGTTAATAATTGCGCAAGCCAGAGAGCGGCCACTGGGGAAATACAGCAAAACAATGCCAGTTGATGCTGCATGGACAATAGACGTTTTATAGAGTATATCCAGTACGTCTTGTCGGTTCAAGGTCACATGCAACACAAAACAGTTCTTTGCAGATTCTGAATCGGTTCGGTAACAAATTATCAAAAATGCAAAATAAAGTTATGAAGCTGAAAATAACGCGATTGAAAAAAACGCTTCCCCAGCGCAGGGGGGGAAAGTGGTTTCACCACCCATAGCACATGTGCAGTGATTATTTTGAACCGGAAAGCCAACTTGAACTCGTATAAACACAAGTGATGTGTGCAAGATTATCGTTGCGGTCGAAGTGGGAGAACAAGAGATGTTTCTTGTGGTTACAAGCACCCTGGTTCGGCAATAATAACAACACACTGGTACAGTACCTGCATATTTGCAACCCATGCTTTTGAAAAAAAATGTATAGTATTAGAAATGCTAATTTCATAGTTCAGTTTGAAAACTGAAATGTTTTAAATCATGTATATGGAAACAAAGAATACATTGATTGTGACAAGCAGTCTATGTCATAGACAAAGCGCAACGTCTGTTTATTGTCACCTGTCACTCTGCTTGTCTGCTAATGACAATATGCAGTACTCAACTTCAATCATTTACCAACTTAACACCTATCAGGCTATACACCGTAAACAAACTACACTGCTTTATGGCTCGTGCACCTGGGGTCTGTCTCTGTCACATTATGTAATTAGACAGACAGGCAGGTGCGATTCCTGTACACATGACATGTTATTACGTCTGTGGGTTGCAAACAAACTACCTCCATTTTCCCGGATGACTGGGTCGGACGGAACTGAGTGCAAACTCAGATTGTCAGTTTCAAGGTCTGTATGTACAAAACCCAACATTTCAATATATAATATTTATGGATAACAACTTCTTCTATTGTGTGTGCTTAGAAGTGGATGGATGAATCATAATGATTGGAATATTTTCAAACTGTTTAACGCTGTATTTTGCACGAATCCACGAGTGACCAACATAGTTCTTACTATTCCTGTTTAAAAACATGTAACTGATAATATGCCGACGGTACACTAGAACAGTGATATAAACTGCCATCATCACAGACACATTTATACAATTTAACATTTCAACCACTGACCTTTGTTGCGAAAACACGCCAATCAAGTTATCTCACTAGCTTCTGTCATGATGGGACGATAATTCACTCACTATGGTCTTGGTTAAAAAAAGGTAGGAATACCAAAATAAAGGGGATATTGTACCACATTAGTCATTCTTGAATGGGATTAACAGGTGTGAAAACTCGGTGGCCACTTCGGCAAAAATCATTGTTTCAAAGAGGCAATTACATTTTCGCGGGTATTGACACTTTGAACACTGATGCATTGTCACATAGGTATTGTTTATCATCTCATCTGGTACGCTGGTCTTTACGGGCATGTTGATGAATTCAAATTATGGCTCACACGTCTTACATTGTTATTATATTGTATGTATGTAGTATATGTCCGGTTTCGTCTCTATTCGCCTTCAACCCATGTCGCATGCAAAAACAATGTAGGCTTATTGAGATTAGAAAATGCAACCCATTACTGGTACTGGTACTAATAGGCTTTAAACAGGGAAAACGACACCATTTAAAGAAAGTCTATATTAAATTATTTAACGATTGTGTTTAATCTTATTCAACTAAGATAATTCTGGTATCAAACAAAAATATCAGACCCGTTGATCACGCTAAGTGCTTATTACTTGGAATAAACATGAAACTACCACTCATGCAGCAGTATCATTACTTATACTCTCTAATTTTGTTAAATTAAGATAATTCTGGTAGTGAAATAAAAAATTTCTGCCAGAAATTTCTGCGGGAAAAAAAATTTCTGCCAGAAATTTCTGCGGAAAAAAAAAATTCTGCCAGAAATTTCTGCAGAAATGCATTTTCAGAGCCAATTTGTGAGCTTATTAACACGTGAACACACTGGCAAATGAACTTTTCGTGTTCATCTCCTCGAGATCTTTCCAATGATATAAAATATGTCTTTGTAACTTGCTCCCTTCTGTATGTCAAGTTAGGACTCGCTGGCCATTCCTAAGTTGTCCCGCCCGGCCTTTTAACAAAATACTCCGTATATATTATTCTATTATTGTCTGAAGAACATGTCAGAAACAAGTTGCCCTCCTTCTATTGTGGCTAGTCCGATCATGAATTAATATTTCTTCCATGTTAAATCAATACATTGTTTTTGTCGGACTTGACTAAAGTGGGGCTGAGTGGCAAATGAAATTTCTAATCCTCTAACTATCCCTGCAGTGTGAATATCAGAAGTGTTTTTCCTCTACTGCACATTTTTCAGCATACTGTAAATATTCTAAACTCTCGGCTTCAACAGAAGCACAGTGCTCCATTCAACAGTACAAGCCCCGAAGTATCTTACAACCATTCGACGAATGCTTCGTTTGAGATCCTGATCAGAGCGAGCAGCTTTTTGCTCAAGTGTCAGGAATGATAGTCACAATTTTGAATTTTATTCAGCAAAGAAGACATAAGTGTTAAGTGAAAATGAATGAATGAATGAATGAATGAATGAATGAATGAATGAATGAATGAATGAATCATTTTTCAGTTAATCATGTTGATTGCTTGACCCGCGCCTCGACAAAGATTTCTCTTAGTCCTTGAAGCTGGAAATGTGTTGAAATTTATTTTTAATCTTGTGAACACTACGTTAATATTATGAAGCATGTACCCTGTATCGTTCGCAGGTTCACCTAAACCTTTCCTCCAGAGGAAAACATACAAATTAAACATGATCACATTTATCAATCACTAAAGTATCACTTGCTCTCTTTGACTAGTCATTTATGAGTAAATTTAGCCTGATTAATGACAAGTGTTTTTTTTAACATAAACTTGCCAGAGAATTTCCAATGAGCAAAAAGAACATTTCCTGAAAAACTTACAAATATATCGCTCATGCACGGATTAACTGTTAACTTTGATGTTAGGTTATATACTTGGTGGAATTTCGTGTAACTTGTTCGACCTCGACGTACCATTGGTTGACTTCCTCTAGGGGATTAAATTTGAGCAGGTGATGTACGCTTTTCGTGAAATTCATTTATCATTAGGGTGATTAGATAAAAAAAACATCCTTCAGCTACACGGTAAATCGATGCATGATCAAAGACAAAATTTAACACACTGTTAAAAGAGGTTTGGGAGATCAATCAAACCTAAAAAAGAGCTATCCAATCTGCATTTAAAAAACGACTAAAATCACAGTATGTTAATCTGCACTCTATTATGAGGATCAGCGAATATTTGCACCGGTTGTACTAAAACATGCCTTTGTTTAGGAAAGCGAGAGAATAACATCATCCATTTTACGGATGATATTTCTCTTTGTCACTGGTGGCCATGGTTTCCAAAATAATTGCAACACATCTGTGCATCATTAACGTGGTGATTTACTGAATGAAATGATTCTGTTTGCCAACGTTACCGACATGAAATGATTGCCAACGTTACCAACATGATATATGAATGAAAAACGCCGCATTTAGCTGAACATGAGTTGGCATTGTACGGCACGAGGGTATCTGAGAGGTTGGTCCTCTTTTATGGCTGACGACAGTGTTGCCTCGACACAATGGTTTGTGTGTGTTTTTTTTTCTCTCTTTTCTCAATTGTGTATGTGTGTTGAAAAAATGATTAATCAGGTCTTGCTCCGATACAGTACATTTCCAATGGAATACACATACCTATAGTCATGTGCATATTGCTAAGCTAGCAATAGCAGTCGTGCTAATTTTTCTGGACATATTTGCCAAACAGAATCAAATATATGTTAGTTTCGAGGCACAAACAACAATTCATTAGACTGTCTGGCTTGCGCTTTAGAGCCTCATCGCAGACGATTTGTGGTGTGCATGAAATCAACACATTGTTTCCAATGAAGCAGAAGACCAACTTGAAAATATCAAGTGTTCTTATTTCTGCAAGAAATGACATACTTTGTGAGAACAGAAATTGTATTCGGGTTCATTCAAATAGTTATAGAGAGTTAAATAAATATATATGTGAAGACACAGACTGATGTGTTTGTAAATGAATTTGACTGTGGGTGTATTAATATTGGCCATTTAATGATTGGAATTGTGGTGTTTTACAAGACATAACGTAAGCACTGAACTACAACCACTGATATTCACAAGCCAATACGAAGCATTGACTTGCACCTTTAACAAAATCAAAGCAAAAAGTGGAGAACACCATTGATATAGGCTTGACACATTGTGCACGCGTGGGGATCAAACCCAGCGAACTAGTGGCTGCTTTAACCACAAGGGTACCCCGACTACCATTGTAACTCAAGCAGAAGAAGCGAGCGCTCCAGGGATCGGTCGATACTGTGACAACTATTCCGAGTGACAATCAAGTTACATCATGGGGAAAACAGCCTAAACAAACCAGTCGTAAATGCGTTAGAGGACTTGGCATTCTTGATGTCTGTCATCTAAAAACAAAGTCATAGTAACATTCAGGTGACATTCGGGTCGTTTGTAGACGACATGTTGCAAGCTGAATGAAAGAAGGTGGCCATGGTATGGTGAAACTGTCATGTAACGGCACACAATAATACTCGGAATTAATTCAGCCATATCGTGCGGGAAACAGTTCATACATTAAGATGAATGAAATCCGAAGGTCGTGGACTGGTGCGCGTGTCATGCCCAGGCGAATATTTCATACTTAAAACTTAAAACACTAAATGTGTGTGTGTGTGTGTGTGTGTGTGTGTGTGTGTGTGTGTGTGTGTGTGTGTGTGTGTGTGTGTGTGTGTGTGTGTGTGTGTGTGTGTGTGTGTGTGTGTGTGTGTGTGTGTGTGTGTGTGTGTGTGTGTGTAAATATGTTTTTGTGTGTACATAGGTTTATAACTCATATTTGTGACCATGGCGACATGGGGACTTACGGTACCTATACTACGTGCGTGGATACCCAGCCGTACTTAGATCACAACTTGAGCATATTTTGCGCAGATTAGCCATAATTTAAAAGAACATCAGTTCTACAATTAAGGACACGAAGAACGAAAAACTTATGCTCCCACGATCAGGCGTCACTTATTTCCTGCAACTTCTACGCACTTTGAAGGTACAGTCACTAACGATCTCAGTTAATGACTAATTCTTATTGTACCTTTAGCACACATTTGTCCAAATTTTACAATTACTTTAATTTCTTTCAATAACCATTTAATAAATGAGAGCTAATATCAGTAAAAGATCCGTCATAGAAGATGCTTTGAATACTGATACCTTGCGAGGGAAAATCAATATACGATCCACCGTTAGTGAATATTGAGAATATAACCCTGCGATCGTCATTAGTGGTTACTGACACTGTTGTTAGCATTTTAGTCATCTCACACTGCGAAAACCTATTGTATCACTGATAAGGGACGTAGCTTGGTGCAAGGAGATGCGGTGCCTATAACAAACTGTGAGTCAAACCTCTAATAGTAAATGTTGCAAATAATTCTTTACAAATCTATAGAACAAATCAGGTCCAGGAATCTGTCGCACGACGCAAGCCTTTACCATGTGATTTGACTCTGTATTGATTCATTCTTGAAATCAATGCACATCATGTTCATGTATATTTGTATCATTTGTAAACATGAACCTATGTTTTCCGCCATATACGTTATTGCAATTGATAAACACAGTATGTATCGTTAACTTATAAGTCAGTCATGATTTATTACTTTGTTAATGTCTGATGTTATGTTAGAGGCATGTTGCCCTCCTTTTGTGGTCAGCTTGATTATTCCTGAATATAATGTTTCTTCTAACGTAAATCAATACCGTATTTTCCCACATTGACTCAATCGGATTAGGTTGTGTTACAGAAGGAGCTATGTGTCGGATTAAACTCTTAAACCTCTCACTACCCTACGACGTGAATATCAGAAACGTTTTATCCTACCACACGCGTTTTCAACACACTGTCAATATTGAACACACTCTATCATATCAACGGATGCACGAGGTATCTTTTGTAACATACAGTAAATGGTTAGAGTCCCTGTCTGAAACGAAAACCAAATATATGCTGAGAACACTGAATAACAACCTTATCAACATAGTCCAAATTATCCTCATTTCAATCTTCCCTCATTTGGACAGTAGACCTTCATAGATGAATGTATCATTGAGGCATTGACATCATCGATGTACTTGTACCACTGGTTAGCTATCTCTGTGGGATTCAAGGATTAAATTCCCACAGGCGATGTACGTTTTTTGTAAACTTCATTTATTCATCACAAAATTCGTTTTTCATGAAGTGCATCTATGAGCAGTGTGACCAGATAGGGTTAATCCTCCGTTCATTCCCTTAATTGACACACTTTCAAAGAGAAAAGTGTCATGGCTTAACACAATTTATACCCAGTAAAAGGAGGTTGGGGTATCTAGTCACAACTAAAGCGGTATCCAGTCCAATTTCGACTACTATTCGTAACACAGTTGGTTAATCTTTTACTATGAGGATAAGCTTTGCACTATGAGAATGAGATCAATTTTGCACTGTTTACGCTAAAAGAGGTCATGTCTTGGAATTCAATAACACAGCATCTTCCCTTGTACGAATGACTTGATGCCTATTTGTTAAGAAACAGCATGCAAGACAAAATCCTGATTTTGTTGTAGTCATCATTGCTGATGTTCTGGTGGAAAAACAGTCTACTGTCACATCCTCATTGCCAGTTTTACCTTCCTGACATATGGAAGGCGTTTTCAGCTGAAAACGAACTGCCATTGTACAACACGAGAGCGCCTGGGAAGCTGCTTCTCTTAAGTGACCAACGATTGCGTGACCCTGTCACGATAGCTTGTGTGTGTATTTCTTTCATTAAATGTGTTAATGTTTCGAAATACATTTCATCGCGTTGGATCATCTGTTTTGACTACACAGTATAGTTCCAATGGAATATCTGCACTTATTATGATTACCATTAGTGAGTGAGTGAGTGTGTGAGTGAGTTTGGTTTTACGTCGCTTTTAGCAATATTCCAGCGATATCACTGCGGGGGACACCAGAAAATGGGCCTCACACATTGTACCCATGTGTGGAATCGAACCCGGGTCTTCGGCGTGACGAGCGAACGCTTTAACCACTAGGCTACCCCTCCGCCCCTCATAACCATTAGTATTCATACGGATGACTTTCGTATATTTTAGCCAATCACACAAACATACGTTACGTTTGTGGTACAGCAATTTGTTACACTGTCAAACTTACATCGAGACATGACATCGAGACGCGAGATAGAAAGACCAGGTTTAATCAAATATGACTTCAGGTTCGGAATGAAACAATCGATTAGGCTGTGTAACTGCTGTTTGAAAAACGTATCCCAGACAACTCATGCATGTAGTTTGAATCGGGGAGTTTACGTTGCCATTCCCACAGTCAGTGTGGGATGAAAAAACAAAGATTCAATCAAATGGCCCAGTGAGGGTTTATTAGTCTGATATGATGATTACTCAACAGACTTTTTTGCTTGCTTATCTGCCATTTAATACATATTTGTGAATGTCTCGACCGAAAAAAGAAGTCCACAAAGAACATATTAACGGTTCTTATTTCATCAGGAAATGGCTTGCTTCGCCCTTCATGAGGATAGAAATTGTATTCAGGTTCATTTAAGTAATTATCGAGAGTTAAATAAATGTTTATGGATAAACACTGACTAATGTGTTTTTAATAAATGTGCCTGTAGTTGTTGATGCTAACATGCATCAGTAATGACCATTCAGTGAACTGGACAAACTGTTGGCAGTAAATTGACTAGAGTGTCTTATGAATCATAATGTAAGCATTTAAACACAAACGCCGATTTTCACAAGCCAACCAGTTTGACATATTGATTCCCGCTTCTGGCAATATTCATGCAATATCACAGCGGGAAAGACCATATGAAAGACGCTTTACGTATCGTGCACAAGTACAAATCTAAACCAGTGAACGCTCTAACCACATGGGTAGCTTACCGACCAATGTAACGCAAGCAGAACGAGCGAGATCTCCAGAGATCGATCGTTACTGTGACAACTATTACAAATGACAGTCACATTACATCAAGGGGAAAACAGCCTAACCGTACGATCGTAAACAGTACATTCTCGATGTCTGTCTCATAAAAATATAGTCATCATAACTCTCAGGCGACAGGTAGGGAACGTGTTGGAAACTTACATGCATGAAGGAAGGTGTCTGTGTACTGGACAGCATGATATGTAATTGGACACGCCATGAATGAGTGGAATAATACATAGCAAGATCCATTGCAAATGTTTCATCCATATCGTAATGAGAACAGTTTATACACTGAAAGTGAAAAGGTTTGGAGCAGGGAAACCTGCTGTCACTGGACAAATTAACTCCGAGAGTGTCACAGATTTGGACTTAAAACTAGCACGTTATCATAAAAGTATATTACTGTGGAGAACAATACAATAAAACTGGCAGATCACCATACTAGGGACTGTACTGACTTACATTAGTATTGCTACATGCATGCACTCCACCTGAATTACAATTAGTAATTGCTCTTATGAGTAAACTTATCAGTTAATTCAGTTTCTCGTGAATGCAATTATTAAATGAGACATAACATCTGTAAAAAATATCCTTCTTAGATGGTGATTTTTAAATATTGATCAAATACTGAGATGGTCATTTGTGCTTATCAACGATTTGAAAAGTAATTGATTACATCACACTGTGAGAACTCCCCTAAAATATCCTTCTCAGATGAAGATATTAAACATTGGTCCCTTGTGGTGGAAAAAATCATTACAGTCAAGCAAGATATACGCGAAGGTTAAGTGAGGGTACAACACTGAAAGGCAACACAACCAAGACGGTCTTTTGCACTTATCAACGCTTTGAACAGTAATCAATTATATCTCTCACACTGTGAGAACTACCCAAATGGTGAAGGTCATTGGCGGATAGCAATGAGCGAACCCACACGACATACTGCTGACAGAGATTCACTGTCACAATGAAGCGGAAACACTTATATGAACTGACTAGAGTACTTCCTGCGGAAATGTTCATCAATAATGATTCATCCTTGACATCAATTTATATCGTTTTCATGTTCATTTTAATCATCTGTAAAAGAATCTAAGGATTCCATCATACAATGACTGTAATTGATAGACACAGCATGTATCTTCAACTTAAAAATCAGTCCCGATGTATTACTGTGTTATTGTCTGATAAATAAGTTAGAGGCAAGTTGCCCTCTTTCTTTTGTGGTCAACTAGATTATTCCTCAATATAGTGTTTCTTCTGTCTCAAATCAATACCGCAATAATTTCCCGCTCTGACTGAATCGATTTAGGTTCCTGTTTCTGATGGAAAGTGTGTCCGATTAAATTTTTAAACCTCCAACTATCCCTGCGGCGTGAATATCAGAAGCATTATATTCTACTACACAAATGTTCAGCACACTGTAAATGTTCCACACACTCGGTCGTATCAACGGATGCACAGTGCGTCTTTTGTAACTTTCAGTCCATGGGTAGGGTCCTCGTCTGGAACTGTAAGGTCATCTACTTTCAGTTGTTGGCAATCTGTTGCCTGTATGGTCATTTACAGTTAAAATATGTTAGATTTAATCACTGGTTTTAATTCTTTTTCTGTGATAATTTAGTTGTTTGGTTTTATTCATGAACAACTTTACTTAGCAAATATGGTTGAAATATTGCCGATGTGACTTTAAATTTTAACGCACTCACTCTTACTAATACACTTACTAACGATAGTCAAGCTCGATGACTTGGTTGACACATGTCATCGTACCCCAATTGCGTAGGCCGATGCTCATGCTGTTCATCACTGGATTGTCTGGTCCGGATTCCATTATTTGCAGACAGCAGACTTTTTACTGGAATATTGCTGAGTGCGGCGTAAAAACTAATCTCACTCACGCCTTGTCTTACATAAATCTCGAAATGTATGCTGAGAACACTGAGTAACCTCGGTATCAACACAGTCGAAATTATATTCAGTTCCTGCTTCCATCATTGGGACGGAGTAGTCCTCCATGGACGGATGTATCCCTGAGACCCTGATTATAAAGAACTCATACATTTTATCCTCAGGCCTCAGAACGTCATGATGAATGATTCTGAAGATTATTTGAGTACCCCAAACATGATACACCTGAATTTATGTACATTATGTCAGTCGCTCGTTCACCTCCCTCTTTGGCATCTTGGCTTATATAATACATGTCTAGGGGAAAATTTGTCATTTGAATTAGGACAAGTATTACTAGTATTGCCTATTACTAGAACATAGCCCTCAATTATGAATTAGTATTTTTATCAAAACACAACCACAGAATTGTCAATGAAATGAATAACCTTCACTCAAGAAAGACCACATATCCCGGTTCATAAAGGGATTAGCTGTTAATTTTGATGGTGGTTAATATATCTTGTGGAGTTTTATGTAATTTGTTCAATACATCCGCACATTTGCTTAGCTTCCTTTGTGGGATTCAAGGATTAAATTCCCGCAGGCGACATACATTTTTCGCTGTATAAAATCATCTGTTCATCGCGAAATACGTTTCTCGAGAAAATCATCTATGATCAGGGTGATTAGATGGCAGAAATCCTTCATTCACTGAAGAGACGCCCGTAAAGAGACAAAAGTGGCATGAGTTAACACAATGTATAATCACGAAAAGAGTTAGCGGTGTCCAGTTACAACTGAAACAAGCGGTATCCAATCCAATTGCGACTACAATTCATAACACAGTTTGTAAATCTCCATTTTACTATTAGGATAACATCATAAGCTGTTTTCCTAACACAGTGTAGTTCCAATGGAATATCTGCAGGCATTACCATATGCATAAGCGTAGGGTATGAATAGTTTCAGCCAATCAGAGACAAGCATTCGTTGTGGTACAACAGTGTCAAACGTCCATTTCATAAACTCATTGTATAAACTCATCATTGAAAGGACGCCACAGTGACATCGAGACACGAGATAGAAAGACGAGGTTTAATCAAACACGACTTCAGCTTCGGAATGAAACAATCGATTGTGTAACTGCTGTTTGAAAAACTTACCCCAGACAACTCGTGCATGTAGTTTGAATCGGGGAGTTTACGTTGCCATGGTGACACAGTCAGGGTGAGATCAAGGAACGAGATTTAATCAAATGATGATTGTCCAACACAGACTTCTTTGCTTGTTTACCTGCCAGTTGGTACATATTTGCGAATGTCTCGATTATAAAAATGAAGTCTATACTGAAAATATTAACAGTTCTTATTTCTCAAAGAAATGGCATGCTTCACTCTTCATGAAAATAGAAATTGTGTTCAGGTTCATATTAGTAATTATCGAGAGTTAAATATATGTTTATGGATAAACACTGACTGATGTATTTAATTAATTTCCCTCTGGATGTGGATGCTTACATGTGAGTGAGTTTAGTTTTAAACAATATTCCAGCTATATGGGCGACGGTCTGCATATAATCGCGTCCGGACAATCCAGTGATCAACAGCATGAGCATCGATCTGTGCAAATGGGAACAGACGGCATGTGTCAACCAAGTCAACGAGCCTGACCACCCAATCCCATTTGTCGCTTCTTACGACAAGTATAATCGCCTTTTATGGCAAGCATGGGTTGCTGAAGACCTATTCTACCCCGGATCTTCACAATCAGTTTGACATACTGATTCTCGCTGTGGGTAATATCAAACGTCGAACACCATAAAAGGCCGCTTTACGCATTGCGCACACGTAAGAATCAAATCCAGCAAACCGCCTTTAACCACAAAGGGACTCAAAGACCAGTGTAACTAAGGCAGAAGAAGCGAGCTCACCAGTGATCAATCGATATTGTGACAACCATTCCGACTGACAATCAGGTTACATCAAGGGGAAAACAACCGAACCAGTCAGTTGTAAATGCATTAGAGGAATTTTGCATTCTTGATGTCTGTCACATTAAACTAAAGTCGTAGTAACTTTCAGGTTTATGGACGACGTAACCTGAGAACAGATGGTCGTGGACTGGTGCTCATGTCATGTCCTATGAAGTGGACTGGTGCACATGTAACGCCCTATCACGTGGACTGGTGCTCATGCCATGCCCTATCACGTGAACTGGTGCTCATGTCATGCCCTATCACGTGAACTGGTGCTCATGCCATGCCCTATCACGTGAACTGGTGCTTATGTCATGCCCTATCACGTGAACTGGTGCTCATGCCATGCCCTATTAAGTGGACTGGTGCTCATGTCATGCCCAATCACATGAACTGGTGCTCATGCCATGCCCTACCACGTGAACTGGTGCTCATGCCATGCCCTATTAAGTGGACTGGTGCTCATGTCATGCCCTATCATGTACATGAACTGGTGCTTATGTCATGCCCTATCACATGAACTGGTGCTCATGCCATGCCCTATCACGTGGACTGGTGCTCATGTCATGCCCTATTAAGTGGACTGGTGTTCATGCCATGCCCTATCACATGAACTGGTGCTCATGTCATGCCCTATCACAGGAACTGGTGCTCATGCCATGCCCTATCACGTGAACTGGTGCTCATGCCATGCCCTATCACGTGAACTGGTGCTCATGCCACGCCCTATCACGTGAACTGGTGCTCATGCCATGCCCTATCACGTGAACTGGTGTTCATGCCATGCCATGCCCTAGCAAGTGGACTGGTGCACATGTCATGCCCTATCACGTGAACTGGTGCTCATGCCATGCCCTATCAAGTGGACTGGTGCACATGTAACGCCCTATCACGTGAACTGGTGCTCAGGCCATGCCCTATTAAGTGGACCGGTGCTCATGTCATGTCCTATCACATGGGCTGATGCTCATGCCATGCCCTAGCAAGTGGACTGGGGCACATGTCATGCCCTATCACGTGAACTGGTGCTCATGCCATGCCCTATTAAGTGGACTGGTGCTCATGTCATGCCCTATCACGTGACCTGGTGCTCATGCCATGCCCTATTAAGTGGACTGGTGCTCATGTCATGCCCTATCACGTGAACTGGTGCTCATGCCATGCCCTATCACGTGAACTGGTGCTCATGCTATGCCCTATCACGTGAACTGGTGCTCATGCCATGCCCTATCACGTGAACTGGTGCTCATGCCATGCCCTATTAAGTGGACTGGTGCTCATGTCATGCCCTATCACGTGAACTGGTGCTCATGTCATGCCCTATCACGTGAACTGGTGCTCATGCCATGCCCTATTAAGTGGACTGGTGCTCATGTCATGCCCTATCACATGAACTGGTGCTCATGTCATGCCCTATCACATGAACTGGTGCTCATGTCATGCCCTATTAAGTGGACTGGTGCTCATGTCATGCCCTATCATGTACATGAACTGGTGCTCATGTCATGCCCTATCAAGTGGACTGGTGCTCATGTCATGCCCTCTCAAGTGAACTGGTGCTCATGCCATGCCCTATTAAGTGGACTGGTGCTCATGTCATGCCCTATCACATGAACTGGTGCTCATGTCATGCCCTATCACATGAACTGGTGCTCATGTCATGCCCTATTAAGTGGACTGGTGCTCATGACATGCCCTATCATGTACATGAACTGGTGCTCATGTCATGCCCTATCAAGTGGACTGGTGCTCATGTCATGCCCTCTCAAGTGGACTGGTGCTCATGTCATGCCCTATCACGTGGACTGGTGCTCATGTCATGCCCTGTCATGTACATGAACTGGTGCTCATGCCATGCCCTATCAAGTGGATTGGTGCTCATGTCATGCCCTAGTAAATGAACTGGTGCTCATGTCATGTCCTATCACATGAACTGGTGCTCATGTTATGCCCTATCAAGTGGACTGGTGCTCATGTCATGCCCTATCAAGTGGACTGGTGCTCATGTCATGCCCTATCACGTGGACTGGTGCTCATGTCATGCCCTGTCATGTAGATGAACTGGTGCTCATGTCATGCCCTATCACGTGGACTGGTGCTCATGTCATGCCCTGTCATGTACATGAACTGGTGCTCATGCCATGCCCTATCAAGTGGATTGGTGCTCATGTCATGCCCTAGTAAATGAACTGGTGCTCATGTCATGTCCTATCACATGAACTGGTGCTCATGTCATGCCCTATCAAGTGGACTGGTGCTCATGCCACGCCCTATCAAGTGGATTGGTGCGCATGTCATGTCATGTGAGTGAAAGAGTTAATATTTAACATATTTAAACATATCGTGACCGGAACAGTTTATGCTTTGAAATGAATCAATTCAAAACATAAATCATGCCATCAGTGGTTAGTTAAAGCGCTGGGGTATCACACATTTTGACCTAGCATTTTGTATATCAGTAAAAGATTTCACTATACATAACAATATTAAAGGTTGTAGATCACCAGCAACTGAAAGTAGATCAGTTACATCAATTCTTCACATGTTGGCAATTTTTGCGCATATTAGCCACATATTTAAAGAACATTAGTATTCGTTTCAGACAGGGACTCTATCCATTTACTGTAAGTTACAAAAGATACCTCGTGCATCCGTTGATATGATAGAGTGTGTTCAATATTGACAGTGTGTTGAAAACGCGTGTGGTAGGATAAAACGTTTCTGATATTCACGTCGTAGGGTAGTGAGAGGTTTAAGAGTTTAACCGGACACGCGGCTCCATCTATAACAGGAACCTAAACCGATTGAGTCAAAGCGGGAAATACAGTATTGGTTTAAGATAGAAGAAACATTATATTCAGGAATAATCAAGCTGACCACAAAAGAAGGAGCACTTTGCCTCTAACATAATATCAGACATTAACAAAGTAATAAATCATGACTGACTTATAAGTTAACGATACATACTGTGTTTATCAATTACAATAACTTGTATAGCGGAAAACATAGGTTCATTTTTACAAATGATAGAAATATACATGACGATGATATGCACTGGTTTCAAGAATGAGTCATTACTGGATCACATCCTAAAGGCATGCGTCGTGCCACAGATTCCTGGACCTGATTTGTTCTGTTAATTTGTACAGAATTATTTGCAACATTTACTATTAGAGGTTTCACTCACAGATGGTTACAGGCACCGCATCTCCTTGCACCAGGTTACGTCCCTTATCAGTGTCTGCTTCCGCTTCACTGTGGCAGCGATTCTTTGTTTGTTAGTATCTTAGCTCGTGGGTTCCCACACTTGGTACCCGTCAGTAACCTTCATCATTTTGGAAAGTGATACAATAGGTTTTCACAGTGTGACATAACTGAAATTCTAGTAAAAGAGTCAATAACCACTGATGACAATCGCAGGGTTATGTTCTCAATATTCACTAACTACGGATCATATATTGATTTTCCCTCGCAAGGTATCAGCATTTCAAAGCATCTTCTATGAAGGATCTTTTATTATTGTAGGATATGTATATAGCGCACATATCCAGGCACATATTGCTTGCTCAAGGCGCTGGTGTTTGTTTCCCTCGATCACTGGATGTCAGTCTCAGCATCACATCGTATTACAGTTCTTGCTGCCACTAAGCGCACCGAGTTTTATTGTGACTCTCACATCCTAATGAGGTACCCAATTCACAGCTGGATGGAATGTGTCATATAGTCACGGTACTCTGTCCATGTTTACTGCACGTTGCTGTACCCGCAACTGAGTGTATGCACGTATTCATGTGGCTACCATCTGGTCATATACCAACGGATTCATGGGTTCTTTTAAGTGCACAGGGTTGTGATGGTGTGATATGAGTGCGAGAAAGGTCGGGATAAACATGTCCAATATCATAAACACTTGGAATGGAAAGTTAATTGTTCGCTGGTGAAAAACAGGTGCACATGTTAGCAATAACAGGAATTGAATTGCATTTTAGGAATAGTGATAATTTATCACATTTCTCAGTCCAAACGGCAGTTTTGACTCCACTTACGTTTACAGAAAGGTTAACATGTAAAAAATACTCTAAAGTTTTAAAGTGCGTGTGTAATTCTTAATATTAATAGAAATACAGTTATATCGGCAATTCAAGATTTTGTTTTCTACGATTCAAAAACAAATTACACGACTGTTTACGCTGAAAGGAATTTTACTTCGCCCACAAACTTCATGCAGTTATTTTCCTTCACTGAATGCAATGTAAAGGATTGCTACAAGATATCGGTCACGCCTACGGAAGCAATAGCAGTAGCCATAGCAGTAAAAGAAGAATCCAAGGTTACAGCACGGTAACCTACTTGCCAGGTACTTGTATTGAGCTACCCTATTTAATTAATTACAGGGACCAGGTTTAACTTCAGTTACAATTCGGTAAACTCATAAAAGCGTCACTTTATCTCTCTAAAGACAATAAAGTGTCGCTTGCCGTCAATGGGTTTGGTCGATGTTTCGACACAATGACAAGATGTCACGCGCCTCGGTAACAAAATCACAGATCGCAGGTTGTAAATATATGGTCTCAGCCCGCGAAAACTAATGTGGAATCTGTAATTAAATTTCTGTGTATCTCTTTAAAGAATGTAATTATGCTGTATCTATTCTAAACACCCCTGGTTAAGTATTTTGAAGTGAAGTTTACACGATATAGTCTTTTACCCATTGGACGAAAGGTTTATCACACCAAACTGACGTTCATACGTGCACTTTGATATCCCTGCGTTCTTCAAGAGATTCTGTTCTGGAAACAACGTAAAGACTGGTTAAAGAAGTTAGACAGACATACTGACATACAGGCGGTTGTATTCAGTAAAAGGCCACCGGCCATAATACAGTCAAACGCGTGACCACATATCACATGAAGTGTAGGCAAGGATTTACAAAAATAATTTTGTGTTCCTAATTCTAATTTGTACATAAAATGAAAAAAGAAATATCTTTAACCACGTCAACATTAGATTGCATAATATATATAAAGTTGTTCGGGGGCTGACTTAAATATTTCATTACAAATTTCTGTCGAACATCAGAGGAAAAGAATATACAAAATATGCCACTCATCTTCAACAACCGTTTGATGTACAAAATAAGCCAAATCTTTCCAATAAATAAGCAACATTTCCATATCTCCCAGTCTCTATTGCAAATTAAATTTGACATGAAAAATATTTTTCGATCCAAAGCGAGGAAAGCACGTTGCCAATCTTTGCTCGCTTCGCTCGCATATGAAAAGACTTGTAATATGCTCTATGCTGCGCAACCCCACTGGCGCTACAGTTTGCCTGTGGTTCAACTATACACATGGAAAACTATCGTAGCTCCTAAGATTTCTACCCTCACATAAAGCCATTTATACTCGTAGCATGATTATGTATGTATGTATGATTATTTTGACATATTTTGAAATTTAGAGACTATCGGTTCTGCATAACATTCATGTAATTTCCCAACACAGTACGTATATCTACATTCTGCCATAACCGATTTAAAATCGAACTCCTCCCTTCCGCGGAGGACACTGCGTACTCCGACATGGGACGAGAGGCGCATTGAACTTGTCTGTGGTAGGTGCCGTTCGTACTTTTTTTCAACTTTGCCACATATAAAACATCCTGTCCAAAGAAAACAAACTGTTCTTTATTCAATGCAAGAAAGTAACATCAAAGAGCTTGATTTATATAACCCCAACTCTACATGACTGAAAACCAGCCGTGCTGCTCTACTCCCCTGGCCACACAATAGAATCATCTGACCTACTTATTTTCTTGGTTGTAGTTGCTGACAGCGCGACTGTGTTTACATCCCAGAAAGGTTGAAATTTGAAGTGACAATGGAAAATGCTTGACCGGCTGTCGAATCTGAAACCTACAAAATCGAAGAATAGATCCTTTTCTTATCGACCTACGATCTGTAACTTATCAAAGCCTGCTGATTTTTCATATTCTTCCCACAGAGGTCACTTGTCATATCTTCCTACGAACCTCTGTTCTAATACGGCCATATTTCATGGTTCTCATAAAATCCCCTAGCGGCAAAAAATGGCAGCAGATTTATCTCCCTTTTTCTGTCCAATCAGAACACGTGTTACATTGACTTAGATTCAACTTGACAAATGCAAGCAATGTGGACAAACAAAAATGACATGACTGAGTTCTGTCTAGAAGAAACATTTGAGTATCGCGCTCGGGAAGAGGCTCTAGTTTTCACGATGCATCCGGAAATAACCGAGATCTTTCGAACGATCACTTTTGCAACAAGGTCGCTGATTGCACTACTAAATCTGATTGCCTCCAATCACGACTCTTGAACACTCGCACCACGAAACGGTCGTATTAGAACAGAGGTTACATAGGAAGATGTGACAAGTAACCACTGAGGAAATAGAATGCTGATTTTTATGACCGGTGAGTTTCGATCGTGATTTCATGTACGTGTCTCCAGTCCAGCATGTGTTACTTTGTGTAAATGCTACTAACTTTGGATTCCTTGGAACATTGTTTTGGGTCACTTGGGTCAAGCTTTTTTGAAAGTGTACGAACATAGATCTCAGCGATCATAGGCGCTGAATGTCCACAGCGCCTCGACTCCAGCTTGGTAAGTCGACCATCTGTTACTCGCCAGTGATACTTACAGTGATCTGTCAGCCTCCCTTGTCAGAGGATCCAAAGATTGTCTGGAAGTGGGGATGGCTGTACCTCTGCTGTTGGCGCTGCAGCTCGGAATCGGCGGCACTGAAATCTCGACAAAGCATCTGCGATTACATTATTGTGGTACTGATGTATTTGGCTTTGTTATGGGACAGGCAGAGCAGGACTAGCTGTCTGACTAGAGACATGATTCGGGGTACCTTACATGTTTGTTTGTTGATGATGGAAACCACTGCTTGATTATCACAGAAGAGTACCTTCTTGTTAGCTAAACAGTTATCCCATAACCGCACTGCTAGTGCGATAGGAAAAAGCTCCAAGAGCGTCATGTCCTTCGTCAGACCGTCCGTTACCCAGGCGTCTGACCAGCATCCGTTCACCCAGCGTCCCAGAAAGTATGCACCAACGCCTGCGGTGCTGGCTGCGTCAGTAAGTGCGAACTGTCCAACCACTGACTTTCCTGAAGCCCAGATACGCCATTAAAGCTGCTGAGGACAGATAGATCCTCCTTCAACGACTGCGTGAGGCGAACGTGATGTGACTGATGTCTTACCTCATATGACTGATGCCATGGGAATGGCGCAGCACTTAAAATTGAGTTTACCCACCAGCAATTGCAGCACCTTTCGATTCTTTGATTTGCCTGAGGAAAGCAGAGTTTTTATCAACTGTGAGACCTCGTCGATCTTTCCTGCCGGTATTCTTACTTGCATATTCGCTGTGTCGATCTCGAGACCAAGGAATATCAAGCATGTTGCTGGGCTGACCGTTTTCTCGTGTGCAATTGGCAGAAAGGCCGTCAGGCATGTCCCAAGGTTCTGTTCGCACTCCCCAGACCCTTGTCGTCCCCCTGTGCGGAAGTCATCAAGGTAGTGCATCAGCTGCCTGTTGGGTAACTGTCTCAGCATGTGCCACTACAAAAAAGGTACTGAATTTTTCGAACACAGAGCATGATATTGAGCGAAGGTTGCTGGACCGTCTTTGTGAGCGTTGCCCACTGAACTCTTAAGTGAAAACCAAACTTGCAAAAGATAAACTGCATGTGATAAAGTAACAGTCATCTAGGCATGAAAGTGGGGGGAAATCTTAACGAGATCCACTGGGGTTTGTGCTAGGGCGGGTAGGGGCTGTGTGTAGGTTTGGCGTTGCAATCTTAGTATAGTACTGTGGCTTGACCGCTCCTGTTCGCTGGTTGATAGGGCTGTGTAGTCATGTACTAGAGCCAAAGTTCACCGTCGATCTTTGCCCACGATCTCGATTGGTCCCTCGCCATGCGATGACGGAACTGCTCATCGTACCGAGTCATCGCCTCCATACCTCACCGCTGATAGCTGATAGCTTCCATGTACGCCAGCGTAACCTGAATGGTAGACAGAGAAGCATGCTTTACCATGTATGTACTCATGTAGATGTGGAAGGCAGATGTCCAAGCACCAATGCTCAACTGCGTATTACTTACCCTGGTTGATGGCCTCAGCTTCACCTGACCTGAAGGATCTAGTTCCAATGAAATTTGCGATTCATTATTCGAATGAACATGTGGCAAAAGCGATCATAATTCAACGAATTCACCTTTCCAAATCCTTTCCCGAGACGTGAACACTGATAGCCTCCGCGTCGAAGCTGAAGGAATCCCCGCCACCGTGAGTGATCGACGAGCCTATGACGTCACGGGGGAATCCCTCGCCGGTGACCTTGTCGAGAGGTCGACTAACGTCAATACATGGGACACAGGATGGAAGTGAATTAGCCCGTACCTCGTGTATTGTTGACGCTGATTCGCCATCCAGCTGATCCCGTCAAAATGACCTGCTCGGGAGAGCTAGTATGCTCCCAAACTACTGGGACATGCCGTCCACCCTACTCTCGCTTGGTTCGGCATTGCTCGCCGGAGTTCCCGGTAGCACCGGGCTACCTGTTACTATGTCAGCATTCAAAAAAAGATTCTCAATCATTGAATTAGATACAATATGCAGATCTGGCGATGGGTTTTTAGACTGATCCGTCAACCTGTTCGATTCAGACCTTTTCTTACCCGTTTTCTCATTTCCCACCCTTGCAGCCTTCCCTGTTCCTGGAACCAAGCGGTGGTTTAGAACGGCCTTACATGTCGAATCTCGAAGGGGGAGCAACGTAGACGGAACTTGAAGGATGAAATAGTAGATGATACTTGCACAATGGACTGAACGGTGAAGGGCAACAAGAGAAAGGTGTAATGGCGGCGATACCGGCGTAAAGCTAACGGCATATGACGTTATATGACGTTGTACGCGAAACTGATGACGTTGGGGCATGACGTAACTTGTCGGCGTACGCGGAAGAGGAAGCGGAGGTCGAAAATATAATTAAGGCTTCGCATCCCTGTCATAAAAACATTTAGTCATGAGTACTAAATGCTAATATTGTTAATGTTAGGGCTGTGCATTGTGTTTGAGTTTGAATATTTTTATAATAGAAGGTAATATGGCAGTGAAGACCTTTGACACTTTTGGAGGCAAAAACATATAATTGTATATTCCGAGTTTCAATAAATGTTTTATAAGCATTACCATGACGTATGTTGTGTTGATACTAGTCATGTTGGTGGTAAACATGTATATACGTGCGCTGTGAAGTGCCGTAGAATCACACGCATTTTCAATCCAAAATTTCGAATTAGTTATGTTGAAAATGCCGAAATCCGCGTCAAAATCCATGAACATGTTGTTATGATCCGCTACCACTGTGGGAAGACAGAAGTAGTTCTCGCAAGAAGATTTTTTAATACGCGATGAAGAGGCTTTAAAATCAGACGAGTGTCAGTCCAGAACAACCAATAAAAATCTAGTATTTTCTTGATTCATGGTAGAATCTAGGTATACACCTCACTCAGTAACCCGCTATATGGCGGCGGTCTGTAAATAATCGAGTCTGAACCAGTCAATCAAGTGACCAGACAATCCAGTGATCAACCATCTTGCGACAAGCATCTGTTCCTGAAGGTCAACCTTACCTTTATGAGCATCACCCGTTATTAAGCAAATGTCAGTTTTCAATAAACTGTCCTTACGGTTTATCCGTCAAAACATGAATTGAGTTCATGGTCGTTAAGCAAATATGAGGCATCCACAACTGACAACTACTCATGGACATGAACACAGTAACTTCCACGTTGGTGTTTGTTCAACAGAATGGTCTGGACCTATCGGACGTACGTTCCTATCACCAGAACTCTATGCAGCACGACTAGTTTGGTGTCAGACTCGACGTCATTCAAATTTGAAGTTATAGGGAAAGGTCCACTGGTCGGAGAAAGTCAATTACATTTGTTCAACACCGTTCACTGGAAAAACGGAAAAAAGTAAATCGTAACTCTGTAGCAATGCGTTGGACAGTCTCAGTAAAATTCATTTTGTATTATTTTCATGTCATATTTACATTTTGATACATAACACATATTGATAGTCTGAGCTGATTTGAAGTGGTACTTTGTTTGACACTTGTCTCGACAACATCCCGCTGTACTGCACAAAACAATCAACAAAACAAAAAGAAAGCTAATGATCTACATTCTAGACTCGTTTTTCGGCAAACTTGTGTTATATATTGTCTGACACGATTTTCTGTGTGAGGGTATCACAATCCTGAGTTTCCTGTCTCTTCTAATCAATAACACCAAAATGAAGGGTACAAGTAGATATTTTTTGGAACTGACTTTGTTTGCTGGGGCGCGCAATGAACAACGGAATACTTACGTGTGTTTGGTGATGCATTCTCGCTTGTCTGACATCTATACGAATGTGGGTATGTTAACTACGATGCGTATACCCCATAGCGTATACTGTGGTTAGAAACTGCCAGTTCTCCTACTTTTTCAATCTTACATCGGTTCCCAATTGCGTAGATCGATGCTCATGCTGTTTTTTCATCACTGGATTGTCGTGTCCAGACTCGATTATCTACATATCACCGCCATATCGCTGGCATATTGCTGAGTGAAACGTAAAACTAAACTCACTCAATTTTAACACGGTTTGAATAACGCCAATCACAATGTTTGGAATTTATTTCTGGTGTCACCCGCCTTGATATTGCTGCAATATTGGTAAAACCCAATTCACTGTCTCACTTAAAAAACGGTCATATGATCAGTAGGATTTGGGCGATGAAGGACTGCAGCGATAGAAAGGTTGACATCTATACACCAAGACGAAGCATGGCATCTGTCCATCCATCTTGTAGATTTACGCGTCTCGACAGCATATAACAGATTGTAAGATATATGTCTTTACACATGACGTACCCATCTTTGTCTTTCGAGAATTCGTAGTTTTTGCATATAATATTCGAATACCATCAGTGGATCTAATCTACAATAGTCATAGAAATACATCTTTTTACATTGCAGTATATATTTCAATGACACTCAACCGCTTCTAGGTGATTAAAACTGACTTTAGCACGAACATCAATGCATTTTTTATAAGAAGAGACTTGTGTAAGTGTACTTGTCTATTTCGTTACTTAATGCATTTGGCTTTTTGTCATTTTTTATATGGTCATGAATTTTTCATTTCAAATAACTGAAATTACACGGACACTTTTTGTGAGAGCAGAGTTTAGACAACTCGACTTCACGTTCCCGCTGAACTATACTGAAACTCGTTGATGTCATAATGGCATATCAGTCTCAGACGATCATACTGCTGTACTGCTGGTGATAATATAAAGACCAAATACTACGTTCAGCAATGGTTTTCGTATATAATTTGGTACTCATTTCCAGAATGTAAAACTGCCGTGTTTGACTTAGTCGGCTGAGTGTTTTCCAACAGCTATCACAAGACCCTGAGGCAAGGACGTGAGGACGCCCTTCATAGCACAGAGTGCACTCGAGGGTAGATGTATTTGCAGCAGCTGATGATGTACATTTCGTGATGTAACGTCACTCCCCGCTTCAACATCAGATTATACTTTGTACATGTCTTCAAAAGAGTATTTCCTTCGAGATCCAGACCTTTTAAGATGTAAAAATCTGGCAGCTGTTTATTTCTCTCAACCTGATCATAACCTTCGTAAAAACGCTTCCTATCTTGCTATTGCCAATACCCAGGTCACTTGTATTCCTTAATCATCTGTCAAAAGAGACACCCGCTCTAATATAAAATTTAGGACGAATTTGGACAAGCAAAAGTATGACTGGCGGAAAATAGTACAGTTTCTAAGCAAAAACGTTTGGGTGGTAATTTCAGCAAATTCCTACATCAAAGACTCACAGACTTCTGCCAAAAGATAAGCAGCATCACTGAACCCGACCGTCCCCACCGAAAAAGCCCTGCAAATCCTCCGTCAGCGTACCTCCAACCTGGACCAACTCTTTGATGCAATCTCTCCCTAGACTCCATCATCAGCCTCACCAAATCCTGTATAACATCTGCCTACTTCACTTGGGAAGACAACATTTTCGAACAGATCCGCGGTCTCCCCATGGGATCCCCTCATTCCCCAATTCTCACTGAAATCTCCATGACCCATTTTGAAGAAGAAACCCTGGCCTCCTCCCCCATCCATCCTGTCTGGTGGTATAGGAAGGTGGATGATACCTTTGTTATCACCAGGAAAGATCAAGATCCCACCTCACTACTCCAGCACCTCAACATCCAACACCCCTGTATCAAGTTTACCACGGAGACAGAAAACGACAACAAACACCCCTTCCTAGATGTCCTTGTATCCAGAGACCTCTGCAACAACAAGATCAAAACCACAGTCTACAGGAAACCCACCCACTCTGACCAGTACACCCACTTCAATTCCAGCCACCCCCCTAAAACAAAGTGTGGTGTCATCTAAGCCCTGACCACACGCGCCAAGAATATTTGCTCCAGCAGCGATGACCTACAACAGGAACTCAGCCACTTACAACATGTCTTTAACAACTTCAACCAGTATCTATCTAACCTAGTCAAGAGGACCATCTCCACCACGCTCCAGGACAATCCCAAACCGACCAAGCAAGAAACCGCCCCCATAAGAATTACCCTTCCTTACATTGGCAAGACCTCCCATCAAATTAGCAGACACCTTAAACACCAAGCAGGTATCCACATTATCTTCTCTGGCTCTCCAATCCTCAGGACCGTCCTCCAAGCCAATGGCCGTAACCCACCCTCCAGCATACAGTATGATTTACAAGATCAACTGTGAATGTGGCGATTCATATATAGGTGAAACCTCCCGCCCTGTTGACACCCGCATAAAAAAACACAAATCCTCTTCAGCAGAGGCAGGCAGCAAATCAGCCCTCTCAGACCATCAACAAAAATGTCCCAGTCATCGCATCAAGTTCGATGAATTCACTGTCCTGTCAACCAAAAACCAGGACTTCACAAAAAAGGAAACTGTTGGAAGGCAACGAAATCCGCCGCCACAAACCTTTGATCAATAGAGACCAAGGACACTACATACCATCGGCCTATGAAGAACTAATCAAACCATAAACTATCTAAGCATTGTGTCTGTTTGTTGTCACTACTCATCCCACTCATTGGCGGCATCACTAGTGCTCATTGTTGTTTCCCTACTGGCCTCCTCCAATTATGTACCACATGTTTACTCTATCACATGCTGTTGTTAATGTTAATGAGCTGTTTGTCACAACATACCATGTATATAAGCTTCTCACCATTTGGTTGTATCCACATTTAGCTTGAAAACGATATAAGAATCTACATCGAAACGTCGCTCAACGTAATAAACAAGAAGTTGTAATCCATAGAGATGTATGTTTCATTTTTGACTCGCCAACTTCTAGAATGCCCATTAAACAAGTATCATATGTTATGTTTGACATATGAAAAGCGTTGTAACTATAGGTGTCATCAGAAATGTCACTTTTCAGTTCATTTGCGTCAGTTGTTAAGAAGTATCATCTTGAAATAATCATTGATGATGGCAAATGACATGACTGTGTTGTCCTGTCCAATTCCTCATCGGCTCCATGTTCCATGCAAGTAATGACCTCTATTAGCTGGACAGCATCCAGACTGAAATCGACAAAATGATTTGAAATTGAAAGTCTAAACTGTCGAAAAGTTTTCTGCAAAGGTTAAACGGCAAAGCCATAGATTGGGACCATACAGGCAAAGGAATTGCCAGACATATGCTTCAGCTTTCCTTTACGGTATCCCTGAGTTCACAGCAATGATGTTAAATTCAAATCACAGCCGAAATTACACATTGATATGCCCTTGCTTTCTCTAAATGTGACAAGCATGAAATATCATTAGCTCAAGTAAATGTGCTTCGGGGAATTGGCGATTATATCATCATCAGCATCTACACATCGCATGGGGCTACGAGTACAGTTAACACTTCACGTTTTAGGTATCGATCAAAACGAAGATAGAGTGAATCGATCAACGCTAGATTGGACTGAAACTACAGTGCTGGAAACTATACTTGAGTTTTGTACTTTTTAAATATCAAAATGGTTAAATCATGTGGGAATGATTTATACAGACCATCATTGGACGCCTGTCTACAACCTCTGCGAGCCAAACCATGGCTGAGGAATTCATACATTCACATCCAATACTTTTCAGGAAAGTTTGAAGAAGGAAATAAACAATAAATGGAGATGTGTTGAAGAGCCTGATTACATGAAGCATTTCTTTTCTTTATGATAATGAAGTAATATATTAAGACTGATATATATCAACGTTGTACATAATTTTCTTTAAAGAGACTGTTTAGAAAATAGTTCTGCATATGAGGCCGTCAAAAAAAGATTTGTAACTTTTATTACTCATTTTCCCAGCTGTTCATCACGCTAAGAGGACATTGCTGTCTCTGCAAACTCTAATATCGTACTGAATCACAATTTCCTTTGAACGTAGCCAGAAAAAGAGACAGAGATCAGTGGGTTTAAAATCAGATGATAAATCTACGTTTTATCTCTCACTTTTTTGGCAAAGGGAGTGCATTTGATATTTTCTTTTCTTTTGTAGTTTCGACACTATCATTCAGTATTCGTTGGATAGTTTAGTGCCGATCGAGAATTCCTAAACATTGACACCTTTTTATATTCCGTCATTAGGAATCCTGACATTCGATTCAAACAGAAGCTGCCAAACCCTTGCTGATAAGCCCACGATTAACGAACAACATATCACACTTACACGGGATGCATTTCAGTATGGCATAATTTACCCTCTCCCGACATGAACGGATAAAATATATCTGAATACGTAAAAGTGTGAAAAATACAATCTGGAAACACTAAGGTAATGCCACAAAGCAAACGTTGGGCATCAGCCTACACAGATATTCTATAACGTTTGTTTTATTGGCCGTGCAAGATTTAATGTGCTTCATACTGAAACGTCTTGAGCGTCATGACATCACTGTTTCTTATGATTCTGTCCATCGTTTGAGCCTACTGTAGGCGTCGTGTTATCTCTGGCATTTCTTTCCAGACGTACTTTGACTCTCAGGACAAAAAGTACGTCAGTGACGGATTCTCGGTTAGTCCAACTACAATGGAAGCTGTCTGAAAATTGAAGCACTGAAGAAATAATCCGGATTGTAGAGCTGACATGGTTACCTACGACAAGAATCGAGTTCATATTCGCTTAATAACACAAATATACATAAACAAATTTGTAAAAAATCCCATTTTATTGCAATGTGGGATTACTAGTAATAAGATACAATGTTATGGAAGGGAACTTTTTCTTAGTATATACACAACGTTTTGGGGCTTTTATTTGCCCCTTTGTCTCAATGCTAACCAGCAGATACACGAGATGAATTGGTAACAATATATCCTGCCCGACTCCTCGTTGAGCAACGAATGAAACAGCACTGAATATTGCATACACACATATTCGGACGGCCCTTTTCATGCCGAGATCTGTCGGATTTAAGATCTTCAAACGATGATAAATATACTGGCTACTGACAGGACTGAGATTTTATGCTGGTGTCGACAAGATGCCGGATTAGACAGGATCCGGTTTGACAGCTTCCACTGTATATCACAGTTGATCGAACTGAGTCTGACAGCCAAAAACCAGAAGACTACACACTTTCAGCATTTTCACGCCTAACCAGTGTCGTGTTAAAAGGGCACGGACATATTTTGTCGATTTCAGAAAGAGACGGGCCAGAGAATGCTTAAGTACAATTTGTGGCTCTAAAATACACAAGAATTACATTACATTCCAATCTCAAGTCAACATAATTCAAAGTCCAAATACAAAGAAAAACAGTTGATAATCGGTCGCTGTTTTCTGTTTGGCAAGAGGCTGACTGTTCCGTCTTTCTTTTGTAAGGCTTCCATACGTCTACTACATTGGTTTGTACACAAACTGTTTCGTATGTGATGGCATTACTCTCTTGCTCCGCCGGCAATAATGCTATATATTTGCTCACACACGTATTCGGATACTCAAATTCGTAAAGGTTCGACAGCGTCGATCCACTGCTCTATGACATATTATTTTGTGTTGTAACAAAGTTCTCGTTAGAAATGATCATCAGGAATCCACCCCAACTACCAGGGTCCTGGAAGTCAGACTCGCTGATTTTGTATTCACCTGTTTTCGGATCCCAAATAAGTAGATCGATGTTCATAATGTTGACTACTGGATTGCCTGGTCCAGACTAATCTGCACACCTTCTCCAAAGTCATCTATGGTAGTAGCGGTAACCTCTTTTGGGGATGATGTTATTTCTTGTTAGTAATTCCCATTACAGCCCAAATCAGTCTAAATGATCAATATGTTCCCAAAATGATCTGATATAATTTACAAGTTTTCCCCTGATATAGAATGTACATTTTGTAAGCAAAGCCGTACTGTCTGACCATCCAGCAATTATGTGACACATATGTAGTTCTTCCCTACTCCCTTATTTAAGTACTGGAAGCGGATTGGCACCCTTTCGCCTGCAGTTGCATTTCGCCTACAGTGCAATTTCGCCAACACAAGACTTAAATTGCCACCTGATTACCCTGTACTCATAAATGGACTAGTCCAATAACTATTAACTGTAAAGACAAACTAGGAATACTAGATTTAGAATAAAAAACAAAATATGTGTTTATGAACCAGAGTTTAACCATGATGAATATTATACACATTGCATCCAGCAACTGGGGATATTCCAGGATTCCAGGTCCCAAGATCAATCTGAGCTCTCTTGACTCTGTCGTTGGCCCCGACTTTCTTGATGTTGTTGACAAATTCATATATGTTAGGATATGGTTTTCCTACACGTAATTTTAACTTCTTATGGAAGCCTTCCAAATGGTTATTTGTAAGGGGACCAACAGTTCCATGGTGATTCCAAATTGGTACCTGAAACCTAGTTCTGGTCACATAGTCATTAAAAGCCTGGATTCTCTCTGTTGCTGGGCCGTCGTTCATGATCTCAATCCATGCATCTTGGACTCGATCAGCGGGTAGGAGGGAAAGTGCACGAACTCCACGAACATGGGCTTGAACTTGCAGATTGTTCTGGTAGTCTCTGGATAAACCCTTCCCTTGCTGCTCGTCTCTGGATCGCTTGGGTGTAGTGGAAAAGGCACTCTCGTATATCTGCATCTGGAAAAGCCTCTTCTGTTGCACGAATGGCAGCACGCTCGAAGTCTGTCTGCACTGATGTTGGGCATGGTTCAAAAGATTGAAAAGTCGGCAATATGTGTTTCTCGTCTTGTTGGGTAAGAGGCAATAAGCTACAGGAAACATCTGATCTTGCACCATGCAATGAATTGTATATATCTGCAACCACAAACTCGGGCACACATGAAAAGTTCCATCTATGAAAATACACCCTGAGTCAGTTAAAATGTCAAGCATATCTTCCGTAGCGAATATAAAAATCTTATTAACATCACTGTCATCTACACTTAAAAACTGACGACAATCTTTTGTCTGTGTCCAATTTCCATCCAGTATGACGTCAGACAGAGTCTGTGGCAGTGGAGTCTTCCGTCGTTGTCTGTATAGTGCACATTTCATGGTGATCATTAAGCCAAAATGTCAATGTTTCTTTATAAAATCACCTCCCTGCATGTCAGTTGCCTTAAATTAGCAGATCAACACTACTTATTGACTCATTATTGTGTGGGGGTTGTAGAGTACTGACACTAATTACTTCTCACCAAATTTAAGTGTAGGCGAAATGCAACTGTAGGCAACTGTAGGCGGCCAATTCTTTGAAACTACGAAGCATCTTACACTCATCTCTGTATCCGAAGTAACGGTATATCTTCTGCGAGATCCCTCACATAGAAACAGGTTTGTAGCATGGCTTTAGCCAGTGCACCGACATAATGTCTTCAATTCCTTGTTTTATTTTAGAATAAGCCTTCAGCAACCCATGCTTGCCATAAAAGGCGACTCCAGACTCGATTATTTACAGACCGCCGCCATATAGCTGGAATACTGATAGGTGCGGCGTAAAACTAAACTCACTCACTCACTTGATCAAAATATGGAGGTATCTTCCTGTATAAACTCAGAACAGACGAGATATCTGTAAACGTTCCTAAAAGAATCCTACAGGGCGCTCATTTGTGTCAAGACAGAGAAAGAAAGGATGGTGAGTGGTGTCATTTGTTCATTGTTACTGACAATTATGATTAACCAGATAGTTACTGCTGCGATCACAACTGTTTAACTTATACATCGCGACTAAAATCAGAAAGGCCTCGCATTGTGTTTATTCGTTTCTTTGTTAACTAAATATTCCAGGCATAATCAAATATGGACCAGACTAGATAGTGATCAACAACATGAGCTTCGATATACGCAGTTGTGTCAACCACGTCAGTGAGCCTGACCACCCGATCCCTTTTAATCGCCTCTGAAGACAAGCATTTGCTGAAGAAGTTCTAACCAGGATCTTCACGGACCTCACAATGAATGGACAGACGCATAGTGTCATAGACAATATATGCACAAAATACATGAAAAGTTGCCTGTGGATATATCGTAACAGCGTCACTGAAAAGCATTATCATAGAGCACTAAAAGATGGGCTTGTCGCATCTGCATGAAACCGTGCTCTCTTTACATCAAATATATCTTCTTACGACCGAACAATTAGCGACATGCGGGTGGTCGACAGCATTCGGCCACAGGGTGGAGAACACAGGTTTCTCCTGCAGCAGGAAGTTCTCGGATCGTCAGTACCATCACACACCTGCGGCATCGTTTTCTACTGAGACAGTGCGCAATCGTTTTCACAAAGCTGGTCTCGTTTTGATTGGTCTGAGCATTACGCAAATTGGACTACGGTGCATTATTGTTTCAACTAATGACTCGAGATATCGTCTTGAAACGACGGATCGTTATGTGAAAGTATGGCAAAGACAAGAAAGAGTTATGGATTCCAATACAGCCGCACACGAGGGTTGCAGCGGGATCGGTGGGGCTCAGAGAACCCATCTTCGCTCCGGCATGAGGCCATATGTGTGCGGCTAGGAATCCTCTCTGGAAGTGTTTGTAAGGCTTGAAGGTATACTCAACATAAAGAGCCCATCCCTGTTACCAGACCTCACCCTATCGAACACTTGTTGGACGAGCTGCAGATCGCCTTCTAACGACTGGCTGTCCTGTTGACAACACTACAAGAACTCGGTTATGCCGTTACTGAAGAGTGGAACAGTCTCTCCATGGCAACCGCCCAGACCCAAACTGCTAGTCTGCGTCAACGGTGCCAGTCTGCGATGACATCACGTGGATCACCTAGACGCCACGGAATTTTCTTTTTGGTGCGTTTTGTTTTTTCTGATATCTGTATTATTACCGTTTGAAGTGGTGAGTAAAGGAGTTCGCGGAAACAATCGAATTTACCAGTTACCGTTGACACACACGTGAAGGTTTACAGATTGCGTGCATTCGACTCAGCAATTTCGTGTGTTTGAACGACATTTTCCATGTCCATTCTGGAATGACAACCCCGTCTAACTGGCGTGAGAGTGTATTACATCTTGTCAGTGGAGAAAAAATCCCAGTAAACCCTGTCAGCCTTGACTTTTCAAACGCAGTATCTGTGAAGCTTTTGTTGTGTCATGCAGTGTTAACTGAAAAAACATGTAATCAATACACCATTTATCTTTTCTCTAATGTCACAGTGTAGCAGAAATAACCAGTAATTCTGCTCCCCACTTTATTCTGTTCTGTCATGAAAGCTCTTGGTTATTCATTTTACTAGCATCTGAAACAGTGACATGTTGCTTTTATGTCTAATACTCGATCATGCGAGATATGCAGTATAAAAACCATTCTGTATCTCATGTGATGCTCCATAGCTAGGCAGGTCATGTCTAGGCTTAATCTTCATCCAGTAAACTTGTAGGTTTAAACATCTGTTATCTAACCACTGACATTGATATCAGACGGGTTTCACTCCTTAGAAACACGTCATCGCATTGATGTGTATTAATGTATGTGTCGTAACAAACAAATTACACGATACGTTACAGCAGTTTGTAGCTCAGGATCTTCTGGTAATGGGTTCAAATCCCAGTTACGGAACAACGATCACCTACATTGTGTCGTCGTCATGTTAGCTCTTAAGTCGGGGATAAGGGATGTAGAGTCAGAATATATTTCTTTAGAAGACCAAATAGCATGAAAACAAATATTTTGATAGTAATAGTCGGCCAAACACGTGAAGTTCGTGAAAAACATTTTCGACAACAACAGAATGAGAAAAGGGAACAAAAGATAATTTAATTTCATCTTTAATGAACTCGAATCCAAATTTTATCCTGACAGACGATTTGGCAGGGCTTTCAACTTATGTGGATTACGTTTCGGTTACAAGTCAAAACTGACCAATCCTCGGACTGGCAACAGTTCAGTATTATACAGTACAGATGAAAAGAAATCCTGATAAGGCGACAAGATTGAGAATGTTGAGTCAGTGCTATCTATACTGAATATCATTGTATGAGTGATTAACAACTGATATATGTTACTAAGTGGGAATAGAAAGAGAATCTTATAATTCTTTTGATTTCTCTACTTTTGACTACACGCTACAGCTGTGGCAGACGCAAACAAGTAATTCTTTATATAAAAAGTGCCCATTTTCCTTTAGAAAAAAACTTGATGTGTTAAGAGAACCACGCGATTTCTTTCAATAATCGCCTGTTCCTCTTTGATCTCAATAGATTTTAAATTTATGATAGATACTGCGAGGACCGGTGAAGATCGGGGTGAGAATCGGGTGGTCAGTCTGACACATGTTGTATCCCAATTGTGTAGATCGATATAATCACTGGATTGTATGATCCAGATTATTTAAAGACCACTTCTGCATAACTGGAATATTGCTGGATGAGGCGTAAAAACAAACTAACTAAACTGCTTTTTGAATAACAAATGTAAGTTAAGTTGTGTTAAATTTGCACTGACATTTAGTTTCAGATGTACTGGCTATTGTGTTCTTTATTCAAGCGTTCAAAAAGGGTGGCTATTCACTGGCAACCCTTACCGACATACGCAAAGGCAAGAAAAATATTCATTTCAACAAACTCGGGAATGTATGTGGACAAACTATGGTAAAAGTGCAAGTACGGAATTCTATCAGAAAGAATCTTGTTCACATACGTTTGATTTGGGCATACATTCAACGGTACGTTCAGGTACGGTATATTAGATTTAAATTTGGAATCCTAATCCAAACAGGGTTTCAGCATGACCAAAGAGTCAATTTGGCATGATCATAGAAAGACCGAGTTAGATGGAACAACGGTCGTTGTGACATGCAGAAAACTGTTGTGGTAAGAACGACAGGTGTTCTCCGGCGTCTGGATTAATATAGAAACACAATGGACTGAACCGAAACTGTCTTCGTGTAAAGGTCAGCGACCTCACTGTTCCGCTGCGCATTATCAAGATAATAACCTGTCTAAGAATATCCCCTTTCAGGAATCCTGAAGATTGCAACATACTTCATCTGTAACCAAAAGACCTTAGGGTTCGAAGAAGACAGTTCCATTGTAGTATTGTCACATTTAATGACAACATATGCTTCACAACTCGTTGAACAATGATGACGTATGGCACCGTCAAAACGGAGGATGAGGATCTCAGTTATCTCCAGTACAGACTAAGGATAGTCATACAGTCTCACTGTATACATTCACGTGGGTGGTTACGATTGGGAGACAAACTACTTTGAACCATTTAAAGACAGAAAGCATGCTCCACAAAACCTTCGGTGTTTCGATGGTCATCATGACACGTGCTCTTTTTTCAAACCACACCCATTTTAACCAAATAGTGGGTCCTTAGCTGAATCAGTAACTTGTTGCGTATTAAATACTTGTTGCGGTCTAATAATTAGAGGGTTCTTTCGTCGTATTTTCTGCATGATCTGACGGGGAAAGGCTAACGGCAAAATGCACAAAGAGATCAGTAGAACAGGACATCCTTTGTCGATCGGTCTGAGTTGCTTGTCACTACACATACTGTCTTTCAACAAGACAACATCTCTACGCAAGATTGACCCCGGAATAATCGGCTTAGTGCACTCGGTAAGCTTATCACTGTTTTGAAAGTCTAAAGGATTCCAGTGACTAAATCAATAATGTCAAAGCTATTCTATGACGAATCAAAGCAATCCACTTCGAATGAAGTTACGCCGTGGTACAAAGCGTAATAGACAGCTTTGTAACAATTAAGATTCGCAATATAAAACTCCCATGTGAACAAAGGTGAGTTCAAATGGTTGTCCACAGTCTTCCATATTACAGATAAATGGAACTTTAATTGGTCATGTAAATTACAAGACATGGTCGTCATTTTACACCCAGCGACTTCGGCAACTTTGTGAGTGAAAGGGTGGAGGATCCATTGATCACATTCAGAAGCAAACTTCTTTAGTCAGAATATATCACAGGTCGTCCGTCTATTCATTGGTTTGTCAGATGCAGTCAGAAAGACAATATAGGCCTTCACAATATGGCTCTTTGGCATGGGAACAAAGCATTTGTCCGGAACAAAAGCTCTCTGGGCTGTATGATTCTATAGGAAAGCGAGTGAGGTTTCGCGCATGTTCAAACAAGGAGTGGTTTGGGGAAGCTTACATCCTTTATCTCTCAGCTTGGTCTTTCTGAAGACCATTTTCCATTGAACGTATGTTCTTCAAAATGTGTATAAAATATCCGATATATCAGTCACTCTAAGAAAAAGTATCGAATCAAGATGGTCCTCAGCCATATGTTTCACAGCACAAAGATATAAATATATGGATGTTATATAACTTATCAAAAGAATGTGATTCGTTTCTGGAAATGTATTTTGATGTTCCATGCTAGCAATACCTCCATCAGCAACACTGTTGTAAAACCAAGTAAGTTTATGTTCTTCTACAGACTACTTCATCATTCCTGGGCGCTTTATCTCCCCAAATGTCAAGATCAGTGTACTCTTTGTCTTTCTGCGATGTTTGCGCCCTTTGCGGTCCTTAAAGAAGCCGTAATCTCATTAAAATCACGCCGGAATGATGTGAAAGAATTACTGGACCTGTCGTTTGCTGGAGGCGAAATTCTGTTATGTTTCTTAGTCCATGTAATGCACAACTAACATGTGGAGAGGTATTTGTGTGTTCAGATAGCTAAACATGTTGGTTGTATCTGGTGCTGTGGTCCTGTGCATAGAACCCCGGTCACAAATCAATCAAAGTCAAGCAACGATGGTCACGCTGAATCATTCGATGGGTGACAGTGTTTGGCATGTTTAATAGCCCGTTTGCGGACTATTTTTGACTGGAGGAAGGGTACGGAACACGACTGCGTGCCGTAGCGGAATGTCGGGGAAGAAGGAAGAAGATTTGCGGTAAAAGGCGGACTGCAGCATTATTCCTTCCTCAGATCTTACGGAGGCAACGCGGTGGCCGTGCGGATATCCCCCAATCCTGCGATCCTTTACTTTAAAAAAAGCGTACATTTACGCACGATCACTGTGCGGCCTCCGTGTGGTACCCGTGCAATGCTTCCTTGAGGAGCTTACGAAATTTCGCTGTTTGACAAAATCGTACAGGCAACGGCGTTCATCGGTAATAGAGGCACGGACACTTAACGGACGGCGTTGACCCATCGCAAGCCAAAGGTGAACCAGGCATTGACAGACATTTTATCCATCAAATATCGTAGAACAACCTGGTTCAGAAAACAAAAACACCAACTACGAAACCAGAAAACGGTGTGAGGGAGAACAAATGAGCACTATCACTGAGAAGAAATAGAACGCATGTGAATTATGAGAAGATATTTGGTGGAGAGTGTTAAAACAACTATAGCCTTCCCCGTGGCTCCGCGAATTTTCTGAAATTTCCTAAGGTTTTTCTTTTGTACCTAAGCCGACTTTGCCTCTCACCTCACAGTACGTCTCAAGTAGCCAGGAAGACACCCGGTACTCGTATACCCTGCAAAGCCTCGCTACAGTTTTATTGTTACTGGGTGGTGAATTATATCATCATTGTCTTCGTTGACTGTTATCTTGTAAGTCATAACATAACATATTGCTAAGCGTTTTTGAGTGCCGTAGTGACATGTGTATAATCTTGTTAATAGTACAATGCATTTGTTATTACATCACATCTCTTTGGGTTTGACCCGTGAAAGTCCGGGGTAGAATAGGCCTTCAGCAGCCCATGCTTGCCATAAAAGGCGACTATGCTTGTCGTACAGAGGCGACTAACGGGATTGGGTGGTCAGGCACGCTGACTTGGTTGACACATGTCATGGGTTCCCAGTTGTGCAGATTGATGCTCATGTTGTTGATCACTGGATTGTCTGGTCACGACTCGAATATTTACAGACCGCCATGTAGCTGAGTGTGGCGTAAAACTAAACACACTCACTCACTCACTCTCTTTGGGTTTTGTTCCTGGTTTCACGCATAGTTGTCTTCAACACTGATTTACGGTTAACTATTTATTTTCATCATGGGCGTATGAGTTGTATAACAGACACAAATAACCAAAGACGTGATACCTTGTTGGACGTCGTCCTGTTGCGTTATTTATGTTACCATGAGTTCAACAGGCAATATCACACTACATGACTGCGTGGAGATAAAGCCGTGTAGCAATCTGTTGTGTTTGCCGTCTTGCGAAAGAATAAATGGTTTCTTTGAAATTGTAGAGTATCACGGAATAGGAACGTTAATACCAAGTGAGTAAGTTTAGTTTTACGCCGCACTCAGCAATTTGTCAGCTAATTGGCGGCAGTGGTCTGTAAATAATCCAGACAAACCAGTAACCCAACAAGCAAGTGGACGAGTCTAATCATCCGATCCCGTAGTCGCCTCTTACCTTAAGCATGGGTTACTGAATATCAGTTCTGACAGGGATCTTCATGGGTACGATAGCAAGTAGTGTAACAAAGATAAGTGTTGGCGATGCAGCAACGGTAATGAGACGTAGGTATGAATATGACTTAGTGAACCCGACTCGATAGTGTGAAACAAAGAATCACTGGGCACTGAGACCCTTTGTTGTTCTGTTTACAAGGATTGTTAGTGACGTTTTCCTTTTAAGCACGAACACATCTGTATTTATGTGCTCACCTCCGGCAACACAATACCTTCAGAATCTGTTGCCAGGAATACGCTCCGACCTAAACACGTCTAGCATGAGAAGACGCGTGTATGTCAACGTCAAGTGCCTACGACCAAGACTCTCTTTAACCGTCACAGAAATAATGCCACGCTACAATTTGCCTCCTCGAAGGAAACTTTGATAATCTTGACAACTCATGGCGGCATTACACACAGACTGTAGGAAAACCTTGAAGACTTTAAAATTGCCATCTTACCTCTGTCCTCTTTCAAAGTTGTTGGCAGTCAAAAAGTGTACCATAACATTGCACTACAGGCGTTAATCTGTTCAATATTCGTTCAGTATTGCCAAACTACCATTTTAAAAAGTTTTGTAAACAGCGATAATGAGTATCTCTGCAACTATATTATAGCATTTATGGTTCGGGAAGGTTTGTGTTTACGTGTTGTTGCCTCATGAGTTTTCCGAGTCTTTTCCGAAAAAAAACCCAACATATTATTGAAAAAAAGCACGTTTAACACTACATGTGCTGGTATTTTCAAACGAAACAAAAATGCCAAGGAATTTTTGTTAAAATAATAATCAGCCTTAAAGTTATATACCTGATCTGGTTTGGGACCCGTGAAGATCCCGGCGTACAATACGCCTTCAGCAACCCGTGCTTGCCATATGAGGCGACTGTGCTTGTCGTAAGAGGCGACTAACGGGATGGGGTGGTCCGGCTTGCTGACTTGGTTCGCACATGTCATCGGTTACCAGTTACGAAGATCGATGCTTATGTTGTTGATCACTGGATTGTCTATTCCAGACTCGATTATGGTTTGGACATGTAGATACAAAATGTTTGCTGGGTCTATTAGTGTGCGATAATATTGTATTACAAAAGGCACTTTCTAAATGCCCGTTTTCAAATTAGACTGTCTTTATTATAAAGGATAGAATTAAAATCATATTTTTTATGCTGAAACTATTGAGGGTGTAGCTACCATGAGTCTCACGATATTATTATAAGAAGAACAGACAGGTGAGTCGACTTTCCGTCGTCATACCTGGCTGAGTGACCTAATTGCCATCTATAGTCTGATCTATTGTTTTCAGCAGCTAGTCATATTTTTGCCCAATTTTACGAGTAAACATGCTTTTCTGGATATCCTCTTACGCATCCCACTGAATGCCCAGTTGGGCCGAAGTGAGTTATTTCGACATATCCTGTTTGCAGTTGCGTAAATTTTAGGGATGCAGAGTAACTGCCTAAAACAGTCTTTTTCTATTTCCGACAGTACTTTAGATTCAGACAAGGCGTGGTCTTCCAGCGACAAATGCAAAAAAGGCTATCGGGGAAGAGCAGGAGGATTTCCTCAGAAAGAATAGAAAAAGGATCAAGCATATGTCCACTTGAACAATGCCAAGAATGGAATGTAAATCCAATCCAGCATTTCAGTAACTTTGAAAAGTTGTGGAGAACTTCTTGATGATTTAGGTTGAATGGTAATTGTCACATTTCCAAGGTGAGATTTCTGTGTCAGTTTAACTCCGAACTGTGGCGGTAGGAAAACTTTACAGCGGGTATCAGTCGACATCCATCCCCATCAACTGTATGACATTCTTCTCTGGCTGCCTAATCTCCCTTATTCTGTTCCTGGCACTCACGACGCAGTCTAATTCCCCTCCCCCATGTTCGCTGCTCTGAACGCCCAACGCCTGTCAAGGTGTCATTAAAAATAATGCTCGTATTTTCTTTGACATAAACGGAGATGATATTTCTGCTGAAATAAAAGACCAGTGTATTACACTTGTAAAACGTTTCTCCGAAAAACAAAATGAAAAATACATCAATACAAATACTTTTATGTTCACGTTTTATGTGCACGAAATGTTCCAATGAATTAAACCTGGATACTTCAATGAATGGCTGGTTTATCTGCCATACCCACTCTGATGCGTTAATTTGGACATGGTGAAAAATCTGACACTCGCAACTGTGTGCGTCGGTTGTGCTGGGACTCATGAAAGCTCAGGCAGCACAAATGACAAATGGGCAAACTGCGACAAGGACCATGCTGCTAAATTAAAAATGCGCCAAATATTCCACCAGTCTAACATTCACAAAACAAAATGCACACATAATAAGACGTAATAAGAAGACAAAATATGGTCCAGCCTCCTTCCGTTACTAATTCTGCGAAAACGTATTCCACTGTTTTCTCTCGCTTGTTAACAACGTTATTACTGTTTTGGATGTTGGGTGAAAGGTGAGCAGATCACCTTTGGTGATATTGGTTGCATATCAACTTCACAAAGCAGGATGGCATAATCTGTCCCTGTATCATTAAGAGCGAGTTGAACTGACATGAACTGCTATCTCTTTCTGACTCGGATCTGCTTCCTGTCGCCCCGTTCCTCTTTTAACACATGGATCCTTTAAAAGCTCATTTGTCTTTTGTATATACGGTCATACAAATTTTGACATCTCCCCTTTAAGATGATCGCTATGACGCAGTTACTCTCTCATTAACTGAATAAAATAGTTATTCCGAATTCCACTGATTGGATCTCAATCTCAACAGCAAGTCGTATTATCAATCTCAACTCCCCGAGCCGTAGGTACACCGACATATTGCGGTTTTCATAACCTTACGAGGTACCCATTAACAGTTTGGTGGACTGGGACACATTGTCACCATGCACGTTGCTGTACCTCAAACTAGGTGTTTTTACATATTCGTGTGGTCGCCATCTGCCTACATAGCAACGAAATTGTGGGTCCCTTTAAGTACACAGGGTTGTGTACTGTACACGAGGAGTTGTGACAACTCTGACAGAGTGTGCACGCCATGTGACTTCAGCACTTTTACACCGTGTCGTAGGTGGGCTTGGCACCTCGAACTCGCTGGATCACTGACCTGGCGCTTTAGACAGACAACGTACCCATGTTTTAAGAAAGACAACAAGCAGACGGAGCATGCAAAGCAAAAAGCAAAGCATCATTCCCGACGCCATCTTCTGGACATAATTTGAACAAATTTAAAATCATAAATGCGAAAGCCAGGCATATATCTGAACAAAACAATCTTTGTGGATTTTGTCTGAAGAATACACTCAGGAATACCCATGACCAAAGAATGGAATATTATTCAGAAAAATAATGGTATGGGTTCTATGTCTAGCATCCATCGTCTGAAAATTAGGAATCAGATATCTCCAATATTGCCAATAACTTTGGGGAAACAATGAAAAACAAATAACCAACACACCAAGTAAGAAAACTATTAACTTTAATTCAGTTGATGGGGAAAATTATCATGAAGTATTTTCAGTCCACGAACTTCATACTGCTGATACTGCTTCAGGAGATGTTAGCAGCCATATCAACTCTTGAAGCACTTACCAGGACCTTATTCAGTAATACTGTAAGAAATACATTTAATGGAAATGTGGACATTATGCCAATTTCCGCCATTATTGCATAAAACAGTATTCCCAATGCCTAAACCTGGATGTAGCCATACAGATCTTGTAAATCAGAGATCCATTTCAAAAGAGATGGGTGCTATTACGGTTGCATGCTCAGAGAACGGATCGAGAACAAGAACATAATGCGAACGGGAAGATCTGCCTCAACACGAGTTGGTCGAGTTCAGGTCGAGTTAGAACGGGGTTGTGCGTATTAAGAACGAGATAAGTCTAGTTCAGGAAAGATATAAACTGACTAATTACGAGAATGAACTGCACGACAACGTCCACAAGAGATGAATAGGCATTTTTTCCCAATCTGGGAACGGGTTAAGGACGAGACAGACATTCTGAGAAGTACTTATGATCGAACTAGCGTCGTCATTTTTACAAACGTTACACGTTCGAGTCCGTTAAACAATTACTTTAGGATGGAGCAAGACGTACAAAGAATGTAAAGTAAAGTTCAGTCTACTAACAGATATTTGAAATATGAATTCCTGGAGACACTGGATACATTAAAAACACTTTCAAACTCATAGTGGGGAGAGGAGGAGATCTCTTCACCAACCATACAATACACTGCTCCGTTATGCTTGCGGTTTCATCATTGGTGGTGGGGCTTGCAAAGAGAGTATAAAACTGATAGATTCTTGTAAGGGCGTAAAGGTGTCAACTGCCTTCCGGGTGTCAGCAGTTCATAGTTTATATGTAGAGGCTGATATTTCAGGAGATTACATTTTTTCCGGACATTATAATCCCAACTCGGCTTTTCCCTTCTCTGCCTTCGGCAGTACACCCAGGCGAAGAGTGGATCAGTATGTTTTTACGCGGCTTTCAGCAATATTCCAGCAACACGGCGGTGGAAATGGGCTTCACGCATTGTATTCATGTAGGGAATCAAATCCGCCCTCAGCGTAACGAGCGACCCCATCGCCCTCCAGAACGTGGAACTAACATTGGATAAATTGTAGAACTCTGAAACAAACCGACTTACTTACCACATACGGAGTAATGAATGGAGAAACATGTACGATACTTACCCACCTATCTTCACTGAAGGATCAAAATGCTATTGTCACTGTCATTGGTTCCAGGGGGCCGTTGTTCAAAACAACCTTAGCGCTCAGGCTACCTTATGTCCATGCTAACGTATGGTCACCTTAGCGCTAAGATCGCTTTGTGAAACGGCACACAGAACAATATTTCACTGATTACCTAATGACAGTTCCAGAGGCTAATGCCATATACAGCTCTAAAATATACACAGTTCATCAAATTTTCAGATTCTTGTTCATGTCTTAAGGTAAATAGTACGAGGAAAGGTCAAAACGTTTTGAGAACTTATGAAACAGCTATGCCGTTAGTCGCACTGCTTACATTCATGAGATACCTGTGAAAGTTTCAACATCTCTCAGCAAACAGTATTAATATTGTGGTAACCGGAAGAAAGATACCCAACTCATATCATGGAGTCTTTGGTGCCTTATCCAAGTTTCTGTTATAGCCTTGAGGTCATCACTGGCAAATCGTCTGCCACGCAAGCGAGTCATCAAATTTCGAAAGAGGTTGTAATCACTAGGTACCAGGTCGGGGCTGTATTCGTGGATTGTGCTTATGTTGGTGCCCTCTAGAATGAGGACCTGTGAATTACAGCTCTGTACTCAGTTTTAGAATTCTCCGTAATATCAGTACGGCATCTCCCTTCCAGTTATAACACTATAAATACAAAAGATTAAGTTTTGTCGGTTTACTTGTTTCTAATACCAGCTTCGAAATATATAATACCTGGAAGTGATTAAACTTTAGGTAAAGTAGCGTCGTCTTCTAATTACACCAGATACGGTATAATTATGTTAAGATTGTCCTCAGTTCCAAGGCTCATAAACAGATACCACTGAAAATATCCTTTCCTCAGTTCATATTTCAGCTTTACTGACAAAATATCCAAGTACCCAAAGTCAATTACTTGAAAACATGCAGAATTTAGGAAAAAACAGAAGGAACTGATCAAAGGAATTACAGAGAAATTTCTTAGGCAATTTTAGGGATATCACACAAATAAAAATCTACACAGAGGAAAAACCTTCTTTGATTTTGGTTTTACATTTATGTTAGAAACTAAGCCATTTTTCCATTTCTTGTTAATTCATGTATAGATTTCCCCCAAATGAAGAGATTTGCTGACATCATGTCTGTGTTGAAAAGCGTTTAATAATACTACGTGCATAGAATGGATGCGTTGGTAACATTGAGCAACTGTACTTTACAACGTTGAATCTACTCCTAGACAGGAACGATGGGGGTAGCCCGGTGGTTAAAGCGTTCAACTGCCACGCTGAAAACCCGGGTTCGATTCCCCACATGGGTACGAAATGTGAAACCCGATCCTGGTGGCCCCATCGTGATATTGCTGGAATACTGGGCTCACAGTTTTATGGGTGGAATATTCCTAAAGGCGGCGAAAACACTGTAGATGCAAGACACGTGATTCGTGTATTTATAACTGCATGGATGCGTTCCCATGTCCCTATAGAGAAATTTTGCAAATTAAATTTGAATTTCTTTCTGATTATCTACTACCGTTCTAATCTCAATGCTTATGAAACAAACAAAACACGTTAGCCGTCTTCCGGCAATTTGGGATCAGAACTAAAATTATAAAACGGGATTGGGTGGCTATGTTCGCTGACTTGGCTGACACATGTCATCGTATCCCAAGTGCGTAGAAAGATGCTCATACTGTTGATCCCTCGATCGCCTGGTCCAGATTCGATTATTTACAGACTGCGTGGGTGTGTGCGTGCGTGCGTGCGTGCGTGCGTGCGTGCGTGTGTTGTCTAAAGCAACACTGAGCAACATTCCAGCCATATGGCGGCGGCGTGTCTAATTGTGGAGAGATAAACCAGCAAGCTATCATAGACATATACCTCTTACGTGACAGTTCTCGTGCAGAATGGTGAAATAGCTTCGTAAAACGGCCCATGAGTTGGGCATTGTGTGGTGCCTTTTCAATGATTTTACGAACGTTTCCAAGTGACTCTTTCATAAATGTGGATTCAAAATCTTCTTACTAAACGCCAACACTATAGCTAAAATACATACAATTATTCTGTTTCAGTCAGTATAAATAAACTAATAATTTAATTAGATAATGTAGATTACTAATTGGTTTATGATACCATTTGTTTTAGATGAAACAAATGTTTGCAGCTGTTAATACCTCCTGAGATACCAGACATGTGCATACGTCACTGCTAACATGAACTGATAATCAAACGAAAAACAGTTCAAAGTGTCTTTACGTACAACATACCTGTACTAAATATGTTGTTAAACTACAAACAAAATCAGTCACAACAAATCGACACCATCAGCTCAATGAGAAATAGCGACGGATAAAGGGCGGTAACTGTTACGGCCTTCTTTGTACTGTTGTTCTCGTTGTATAAGATCGGTTGGTCAGTTTGTTGGTTGTTTTAATTGACGGCGCACTCAACAATATCCAACCATATGGCGGCTGTTGATGATCCGGAGTCTTGTGGTATATTCCATCATATTTCACTGGTTGTCAGGAGTGTCAGGATACCCGTTGTAAGGCCCTTATTTGAATTTTTTGTCATTAAGAAAAAATGTAACTGAAATGAGATAAATAAGGATGAGTTAGGTACATTCATAAAGGACACACCCCTGGGCTAGCTTTGCTCCAAGGTTGTACTGAATGTAGAGCCCATGTATGTACAGTAATATAGATAAGTGGACGGGACATATTTATTTGGGCTTTTTGTTTTGTTTTACATTATCCGTTAAACTATTATTTTTTACCTTAGAGACTTGAGCAGTGTTGTCACAACCTCTTGTGTACAGTACAAAATAACGTGTACCCGCGAATCTGTTGGTATATGAAGAGATGGTGGCCACATGAATGTGTGGTGGCCACATCAGTGCGTGGTGGCCACATGAATGTGTGGTGGCCACATCAGTGCGTGGTGGCCACATGAATGTTTGGTGGCTACATGAAGAGTTCCACCTGACGAGAGAGCAAAGCAATACTGACGCGCCATTTTCCATTTTTTGTTGGTTTTGTATGTTGTTCAACGCCGCAGTCAGCATTATGCCTGCTAAATGGTGGTCATCTGTAAAGATGTGAGTCTGAAGCTGGTAAAAAGTGATCAACGGCATGAGCATCAATCTACATAACTGGGGTACGATTACAACGAACCTGACCACCCTCTTACGACAAGTATCTGTAACACAATTGATGGGTTTTTTTAATATTGTCTTAAAACCCACCTTTTCTCAGCTTATAATTTCAGACGTAAATACCCCAGTGTAAATATGTTCTGCAGCGCTTTGAGGGTGTGGAATAGGCGCATTATAAATATGCTTTTATTATCACTTATTATAAACCGTAACTCGCTTGACAATAAGTTGCTATATCCGAGATTCTCGCGGAACTTATCCCGACGTGTGAAAGCGGCCGTATAAAAGGAATAAAAGACTAATACTGATCACTATTTGACGTGATGATGAGAAGTGAGGGACAAAATATCGTATCAAATCAATTTTATTTAAACAAACAAACAAACAAAAAGACATGAGAACGCTTACTTAAAGTGCTAACTTTAAGCGGTTGTACATTTCATTGTGGGATACTGAACAGTAAAAGAAACACAGATCTCATAAAGTGCATTCTTGTTTATGCCTTCTATTTATAAGCTTGACGAAAAGCCAGAGTTGCTTTTCTTTCGTTGTCAGCATATTATCGATACTTCACGATATCTCAGCTGAAAATACAAGATCCCGTAAATCACGTGAGGGTTACAGTTCTTTTTCCCAGAAATAGATTATTCGATAGAACTGAATTTTAATATTTTATCATAAACAAAACATATACCAACATTTGAGGGAAACCGAGTTTGTTTTGGTCTGAAATTGACTTACCATTGAGCTTTCTGCGATTTCAAAGTCGACACATGGAAGTATGCATTAGTCGAGCTGAATTAAAAGAAATATCACAATACAAATATCACAAAACAGAAAAAGAATAATTAATCAGTCATCATGAAGAAGACCACTTTAAAATATTTGCTTCTTTGCTCACAAATACCTTTGATGCAACTTGTGATAAACAAAGTCAAGTTCACTGTCAAGTTTAATTGACTTCAGCCAGCGAATCTATAGACGTCGATCTATTTTCCTCGCATTCACGTGTCCGATGTCGTCAGTTATGGAGTTGAACCAGTCCGTTCAGGTTTTGACAGTCAGTACACAAATACTAGCGACAAATGCTAGGTCTGGTTCTCTATTTCCCTTGACAACAACAACACGGTGTTATATTGACAAACCTGAGCTTGGAAACCGACCGTTACTTCTTGGCCATGTGTGATTTTATTTCTAGCAGTCCAGTGTAATAGGTCGTCGTTGAACACTGCGAGCCAGAGTATTTCAACCTTCATTTTTCATATTGTCAAAACTGCTATATGAATAGTTAATATATTTTCATACTCTTGCGTGTAGTAAAATGTCTTTTTCAATTTGCATTTAATTTTCATTTTAATTTTCGATAAATTTCCTGAGGTACCTGAGACTGTATCAAAAAAAATTCTAGTTTCATTTTACATCGTTGTACCAATAGCCAGTTTAGGTTAGTGTTCAATTCAGACAGTGCCGGTCAATACATCTGCTCTGTAGGTAGCAAGCAAAATTACTTTGTTTTAAGTGTGTTTAGAGAAAAAAATGGAAGAAAGATATAGATATGAACCTTACAGAAAAACTATATAGTGTCAGTTCTATATATGTAGTATTATGGATTGGGACCATTTTTGTATCCAGTGGTATTAGGAGATGCGTAGTTCGAACATTCAGATTCCTGCAAGGTGCTTCTATGTAACAGTACAGTCAACAGTCACACACACACACATACACACACACTCTCTCTCTCTCTCTCTCTCTCTCTCTCTCTCTCTCTCTCTCTCTCTCTCTGTGTGTGTGTGTGTGTGTGTCGTTGTTTTTTGTAACTAGAGGTGAATTACATCGGTATGCCCAATATTATTAAGTTAAGTCGTTTAGTTTACGATGAGATAAACAAGTTTATTCAGTATGCACAAGAAATGGGCTTTACAGATTGTGCTGTATCGAACCCGTGTCTTCAGCGTGACGCGATTCAACAGAATCCCTATCTGACGTAAAACGTGTCGATATATTGCATGAGACGACATGTAACTTGTACATACATATCAATTTAAGCATAACCATACAGTGGTAAGACAGTGAATCTGGTGCATCGTGTCACGCCGAAAACCAAGGTTTGTATTATGCCCACAATGTGTGAAGCCCATTCCTGGTATCCCCGTCGTGGCAGTGCTGGACTATAGTTGAACTCGGCACTCACTCACTGTTATGTCGTCTAACAAACTAAAAGAAAGTCACGAGTTTCATAGTTTAAGCCCCCATTGGATTCCAGAAAATAGCATAACCTACTGTACGAATGTGTAGCATAAATATTATCATATGATGCCAGTTAATCATAAATTGAAAAGAAGTAATAACGATCAGACACAAGACCCATTAAAACTATATGACAATTACAATTCACAATGAGACTGAGTGAGTGAGTTATTGGTTTGACGCAGCTTTCAACGATATTCAAGGTGGGGACATCGGGTATAGGCTTCACTCGCTGTACCCATGTGGGGAAACGAACCCGGGTCATCGGCGTGACGAGCGAACGCCCACAATGGGAGCTTATAATACATGTGTAACATCGAAAACACATCCCAGAAATACGTGGTATATTTACGTAGGCTACGTGTGAACATCACTGAAAAGAATCAGCATTTAACCGTTTACACACGTGAGGTATCGTTGGGTACAAGGGATTTGACGTATTCTAGATTATGTTATGCTCGATGTATAATAGTCCCTTACACACACCCTGACATTCCAAAGCATATCAACAAACCTTTGGCAAGCCTACATTTTTTAATTTTCTAAAAATGAAATGAATTTTCGCTACTCCCTGTACCATACCACTTTTTACAAACGATATTTCATAAGTGAAATGAAAACACATCCAAAACCTTTTCAAGTTAACATAATGTAAGTGTTAATATGATCTTATATACCTCAGGACTTTTCACTTTCTTTCGCTGAGTATGCTCAGTGAGCCTATCAAAAACTAACTCACTTTGCAAGACGTTAAACGATTATGTTTCAAGCGAATAACTTATGCGTATATTCATATGCTCTTATATATACCGTGTGCATTGCATGTAACAGCTTTCTAATGGTGGGCGATATTATTCGCCCTAGTAAACACTTAGCAACGCTCCGATATACATTACACTGGATGTGTGGCTATATTCTCGAGTCATTTAAATGTAAATACAGCATGCCTGCCCTTTGAGAATGGGGCGCTTTTTGTGAAACGCGTCTCACACAAAATAACTTTTAGGATCACGTCACCAAATATTTAACCGAAATACACGTACCTTGCAAAAGTTATCGTTCGGTCCAGCGCACGTTGTGTAAAGAGAGTCTCGTGGCGGTTATCGACATGTCATAGGTGGTTAAAGAACAAACCTGTTGTTCCAAACAAACCTCCGGGAGAGTCGCATGTATGGTTGTACATCGCGGCACAGTTGGACATACCAGGGCATTTATACAAAAATGTTGTGCATCCATGTGCCAACCTGGTTCATGGAATGGCCGTTGGCAGTAGAAGGAATTCAAGGCTACCTTTTTGTCTCGGAATATATTGATGTGATACAATCAAGTAATTCCTATCAATTAAAAAGAAGTACCGATGAGATGGGAGATTCAGAGGAAATCTAGGCTACTTCATCTTGGGCTTAAGCTCTGCAGAAGGGAAAATAAAGCGGCTCAGGGACTGTGAAACTGTGTTTGTTTTTTTATTTTATTGTTGTGTTTATTTATTTATTTATTTATTTATTTATTTATTTATTTATTTATTTATTTATTTATTTATTTATTTATTTACTATCTATTTATTTTACTGTGGGGGTGGAGTGGGTAGTTCGGTGGGTGTGTTTGTGTGTATGTATGTGTGTTAGTGTTAGTGTTAGTGTGTGATAGTGCGTGAGTTAGAGTGTGTGCGTGTGCGTGTGCGTGCATGTGTGTGTGTGCGTGCGTGTGTGCGTGTGTGCGTGTGTGTGTGTCCTTCAACAGATTAGAAAGTTTTGTTCGAAATGACTTACCGGAAGCATAATCTGTTTCAGTTCATTCACTTACCCGTCTATGAGTGAGTGAGTGAGTGAATTTACTTTCACGCCGCACGCGTCAATAATCAAGCTATGTGATGGCCTTATACTCACCTATTCATATTAACCCTGACATGTAGGGTCTAACGATCCCAATCGTTCGGCCGGCAGACCAACCATCCGGACGGCAATCAAGTGACTATATTTTGTTCCGCTCTAAAGGCTGTTTGCATGGTTATCATCGATCGTATAAGCTTGCGTAAAAAATATTGAATGCAACCAGTCGTTAATTTGAGATCGATTTTTGTTAAACAGTTTGTTAACAGCCTGCAGATAATAAAGAAGTAGTAGATCCATAAAAAACAGTCCTCAACCTTCAGTACAACATGTTGTCTACATTTCAGGTCATGGTTTGACGGAAAGCACGAGCTGTATATACATATTCAGACATCGACAACATTACACACCGCAGCTGTTTCCTGAAAACTTTTTTTGTCTACAATACAGGCATAATTACTCAAAAAACAAAATGCGATATAAATTTCGACTGCGTTTAAAAAAATAAAATTATAATGATATACATTCATAAATGGGTTGCAGTACATAAGAGGAAATGGATGGGTCTCCCTTGAAGGCGCCATGATGCGTCGCCTTTGACCGGATCGGATGATCGTGCCATCCTTTGCGTTTCAGGTACACACGTTTAACTGTGAGTTTTTAACAAAGATATACACGTATGTTACCTGAGACGGTTTGACTCTTTTCACCTGTTAACGATGTACGAAGAGTGGAAGGTCGCGGGTTCGATTCCTGGCAACGTCATACCAAAAGACGTTAAAACGTGGTACTTGTTGGTCTCTGCCTGGCGCTCGGTGTCACTATAATGTGTCTGAGAGGGGTATTCATACTTAACTGCATCATGGTATCTCAGTTAGGTTTCTTTATGAAACAAGCTTAAGTCAGGGCTAGTACAAGCACCCACACATTCACACGCATGCACGTCGTCATATGAGCGAAATATTACTACGTATGACGTTAAACCCCATTTCTCCTCATCTTATGTAAGGACACGTGTCATGGATTAATAACTTCTTTATACAGACGATGCGACGTTCCGATATAGATTCTTGTGTCGTTGTCAAGCTGGTCATTCATCTCACCAGTTACCTATCTCAAGAACATAAAAGCATAATGCGCAGTTCTCATAATCACCTTATAATGTGATGAAAATGTCAAGCTGGAAGAGAACAGAACCTTTTTTACGCTCAGGTCGAGATACTCGGCATAAGAGATACGAATACAATGTATACATTCGAGAATACATATTCTAGAAGGAATATTATTCCTGGTGGTATTTCAAGATATACATAATCATTTTGTTTGTTTTAAATTGATCGTTTACAATTAAACAATTGTTTTTTAACGGTGATTTGGGATACAAGTATTCAGATGATTTTGGAGAAAAATGTAACGATGTCAACGCCAACATCACACGTGTCCCTGAGGTTACACACTCTTGCCTGACAACGGTACAAGAATCTGTATCGAAACGTCGCACTCACGCAATACAAAAGTTGTTATCCATAACAATGTGTCCTATTTGTACCGCAAACTACGTACAGAAACTGGTTTGGTGTCAATTCATCAACAAACTGCTGGATTGTGTGATCGTAAATAAGTTCTGCCAAAATTACAGGTATTTTAATGTCGCTTCGCTTTTTCGGAGTTACCTCCCCTCATTCTGAACGCCAATAGGTGGCGCTGCATTTGTTGTCATTCCATATTTGGCAGATTGAGGCTATGTCGATTTCAGTGAGTGATGTGTGTCACTATCCCAAGTCGTACTGTTTGAATGGCCGGAAATACTGCTCGGCAATGGCTCACGGTGGACACGAGCTGTCAGAGTTATATCATCTCATGTGACTAGCAGTGTATGGAGTAAGAGGTCAGCTACACAGTTAACCGCCAGAAGTCACCTGCTGTGGCTCCAGGATAGCTTCAGATCGCAGCTTGCCGCGATAAGCAATTTCATTGTATTCACTGCAAAGGAAACTCGGTCACTCAGTGAATGAAAACGGGATTGTTCACCTGTGGATGTACACACCTATATACAGGTACGTGGGACTGTTTCCTTCCGCCTCGGAGTCATTGTCTTATCTGTGAAACGTTTGTGGGAATCTCGCTCCACGTCATGCCGACGGTCAGTGTTGGCTTGGCTTCGTTAGCTCTCTTACCTTGATTCACCTGACTGACTCGGCGTCCCCCAATGTGAGGCTATGGGAGGGGGGGCTTCTGTGCAAGTTCTCATGGTGGGACTGGACACTTCTGGAAAAACAACTATCTTATATCGCCTGAAATTCGGCCAATACATGAACGCTATACCAACAGTTGGTTTCAACTGTGAAAAGGTCGAAGGAAAATATGGCAAAGTTAAAGGAGTGACATTCACGATCTGGGACGTCGGGGGAAAGGATAACATGAGACCGTTGTGGAAATCGTACCTGCGCTCAGCGGATGGGATCATATTTGTTGTAGACAGCAGTGACAAGGAGAGGATTGAGGAGGCGAGAATCGAACTTATCAAGTTTGTTAAGTCACAAAACACTAACAGTCTACCTTGTCTCGTTATTGCGAATAAGCAGGATTTACCCGAAGCGTTAGACCCGTCGGAGATAGAGACGATGTTATCCCTCTCCGATATCTCGCGGTCTCAGTTGTGTGAGTTGGCTCCTGCCTGTGCAGTTACGGGGGAGGGTCTCCCCGAAGCGATGGACACTATGTATGAAATGATTAAGAAATGGAAAAAGGGCAAATCGGGGAAAATAGCTAGGTGACAGAATTTACAAGTATTAGTGATACCTATCTGCTTATCGTGCACTTCCATGGCTCGACGGTCGTCAGCATCACTAGCGAGTAATGTGCTATTCTTCCACACTCCGTCATGACGACAACGACGATGGCAACATCAACAACAGCATCGACTTCGTCAATTCCTCATGCGGGACCAATATTGTGGTAATTACCTCACATCAAATGTGTCGTGTTAGATAACAGCGTCTGTGTTCACATCGTTCAATGTGTGTTGTTAGTTTGAGATCATAATCTTTCACGCACAGTCCAACTACTACGATTCAGGAATAGAAATCCCATGTGTCAAGTATTAAATAATTATCCTCTGGATTGTATCTAGTGGTCACTCGCTGACTGACCAGTGCAGGTCACTGTTTAGATCGCCGTAGCTGCAATCGTGTGTGTTGCAGTGAAACGTTGCTGACACCCCTGTCAATCAACAACTGACAGGTCACGTGCTTGTGTGCTGATATTCTGGTGATATTTGTGTTTTTCGTACATTTCAGTTCAACATGCTAGATTCAAGATGGTGCATTAATACTCGTCATCTTAATTTTAAACGGACATTCCAATGTTTTGACTCAAACTACCTTTGAAATTATTTTCAAAGGCATGCAATATTATTATTTAATAAACGTATTTAATCCATTGCTATATCATAGTTCTATTTTGACGTACTTAAGAATTGATAGCTCTGCCTTAACCCAAAGAAGGTGTGTTTAGTACACATACAGTATAACCACTCGTGCTCAGCTAATCCGTCCATGTTAAAATATTCAAGGTTCGATATACCTAGCACCGAAATTGCTTTGTGTCACGAATGCCTGATTCAAAGCCGTACGACAGTGTTAGGTTATGTAGGGTTTACGATAGGGAGGGTAGTAAATCGCTCTGAGGAGTAAGCTTTAAGTCGATCTCTTTAATCTACCGGGGTTACAGTCAAACCGTTTTCAAAAGGATCATCTGAGACCACGTAGACAAAACAGGACTGTTGCAAACTAGACTGGATGACGGTATAAGTAGCAGCTCTAGGGCGGTCCCAATACTGACGTGACGTGCTATGACTGCACAAGTTACAAGGATCGATTTCTTGATATATTTATCCAGATACCGATCGAACCTATTCAAATACAAGTACGCCGCTTTCGCGTTTGTCTACCTACAAATATACCTACCTATATCATCAATCTGCAATATTTGTATAGTTAGGAGCCATTCTGCCATTTTGAACTGTACGTATACTGATCTATTCTCTTTCATCATTCTCAGTAGACTGTATTCCCATGATATAACATGTAGTATCATTGTTTACGTAATGTCAGAACTTTTTTAAAGTGACATTTAGATCCTGGTATGATGAAGTGGACTGACAGTTTTATTACAATGGATGTGACGTTCTGGGTAGATGCTAAAACTTATCACACACGTGATAATAACCGTGTCACCATCTACACCGAAACGTCTCATCCATTGTAATAAAGAAATTGTCTGGCCCTAAAAGTAATTCCTCTTTAAGGTCACAGAATTGTTTTCCCAAGGTAAAACCTCCGACAGCAATAAAAAAGCGATTATAGGTGGCCTTTCATTCAGTGCTATGACCGTTGTTAATTGAAACCGGTTTTTTAATTCAGTTCACGTTGTAAAAGAAATTATGTTTGTCACAACTGGTCGTAACTGAAGCAATGTAAACCACGACCCAACACAAGGCCCAAGGGCCCAAACCCTCAGCTTGTATACCCCACGGCTCTGTAACGTAACCCAAATACCTCACAACACACCTCCAAAGTTAAACCCATTTACTGGAATGTGCGGCATTACGTAAGAGGTCATTGGAGGTCGCGTCTACCCGGCAAGGGCTCTCAATGAGAGCACAATAGAACCCGCTTGACCTTAAGTTTGACACGTTTGAAACGTGCGATGACACTTCAGGTGGCTTTCGGACGTAACTGAAATGTAATTGCGAGCCAATTGTTTACAGAATGACTTTTATAAGTCTATGCCCAAAGAGCGTTTACTGTACAGTTGGGAGGTACACCAACTATTTTTCTTGCCAACTTTTCATGGCATCTTTGGCACGGTTTCAAAATTCTTCTCTATAAGTCAGAGGATTATCCGTTTATCCGTTTTAATTAATGCTGATCCATTCATTTCAAATCGCGGTGTTAATGTATGTCGTTAAATGCCTAAGAAAACAGGATTGTGAAAACAATTGGCAATGGTAATTAATGACAACCTCGTTCACATATTCCCTGCATAATGTTTAACAGTGCTGACAGCATATTTCTGATAAAACGCTCATTGTTTTTCAAAAGTTGTCACCACCAGCACTTGTTCCCTCAACGCCTTTGTATGACATGATACAACCTCTTAGGGCAATCTGTAGGAAACGGCAGTGCACAATTGGCATGTTAGGATATATCCATACAAGCTTGAGCGTTCATCAAAATGATGGAAAATCGAGATGTTTTTAAAAGAGTTAGAAACGCTGATTTTAGGTGATTTGTGTTGCGTAACATATTTCCAGATGTATATGTGACTCCAGCCTACATAGACTAATGTTTAGTCTCTGAATATATAATTTTGGTAGTAACAAACGAACCTATTTAAACAGAAAAGGCGTCTCAGGCAGGTCAGAGTTTCTGAACCTGTAGAAATCTAGACTTGCTTCTTTTATGGCTTTAACATTGCAGAGAAGGCTTGGCGGTGGGAAACTTAATGTGGTTCGGGGGCTGACATACTACCAGTTTACTCTTCAGACAGTGGAACAAACATGCCCAAAACAGCCCATGCAGATCTAGATTGAAAATGAACAAAGTCTCAGGGCTCGGGGATGATTATAAATAATTACCGCAATTTAGAAACCATGTATGTCTGTAAAATGTGAATGTTACAGAGGTTAGAAGTTATTTAAATGTGCCTCTAGCGTGTCTATTTCAAAATAATCACCCGACTGTAGTACGATCTATGATGAATTCTACTTCAGTGGTAGGTTTCAACGAGGTCAACTCTGTATTAGTCGTCGATATGCATGTGGTTGACATAGTTATAATTTATTTTAATCATCGTTTAAACACATTTGTTTTCTGAAACCTGGGTTGGTATACACGCATTTTCATGCTTATTTAAATACCGCCCCAGCAACAAAATCGTGGTGGATACTAGTAAACGAAACAATTGACAACTCAGATTTTCAGAGATAGATAAAGCACGTGTTCATGTGTTCATAAGAAAACAAAGCAAAGGTGCGCTTAGCAGTACAATATGACGATACGTGATGCAATGACGTCAGTAAACATACAGATCTAGCTTTCTAGATTTTTGATTTTTATGATTGGGATCATTTGGGGAAATACATGTATTTTAATGTACGTTTTGGTCCCGTTCATCCATTAGATCCATTTGTCAGATGGTGAGTGTTTTAGTCCTGTTAGGAACGTATGTCCTTACTGAATACTGCTTACCTGATAAATGTACATGTTTTATTGACTCCGTGAAATTGATTTGACGAAAGTATTCGCTTGCTTATAGCGCTAATGCCTGTGGTTACAAGGTGATGTAAATGTATATTTCATGTCAACATATCTACCCATTTAAAGGGTGTATATGTACATGTGCATTGCCTGATTGATTCCGTACAAACGGTCCATATGTATTGTGAACGTGGGGTAGTATTTCCATTTTGGACTTTCCTGAGGCAAGTATGTAAGCATTCAGGCGTATTCTGAGGGATGCAAGCTTATCTAGTAGGTGTGCTCGATTTACGTTCACGTAGAACAAAACCTTTTACAGATTACATGTTTACTATCTGTAACGTTCATCGGGCTGTGTTTATGGTGAATTTGTGTATATGTTAAATATGGTCTCGTCGCAATGTGATTAAAATGATGCCAATGCGTTGAATTCTGAAGTAGCCTAACACGCTTCCTTAGACTCCAACATAAACTACATGTCTTCGGATCCTAATTGCGTGGACAGATGCTCATGCTGTTGACTGCTTTGTTTCCCCACACGGATACAATATGTGAATCCTATTTCTGGTTTATCTGGATGGCATTGTCGGATTATTGAGGAAAATGGCGTAAAATGGAACTCACACATAAATGCTGTTGAGCACTGGATTGTCTGGCCCCGACTCGATTATTTACAGACCGTCGTCATATAGTTTCAATATTGCTGAGTGCGACGTTAAACAACAAACAAAAGAAAATCAATGTATTCTTGTTCACTTAATTTTCGAAACGCCCATTTGGGCCTTGTCTGAAACATAATGATGTCATCACTAAGCTTGGATTACATGATAATTTGTGGAATGAATTTTAAAACACTTCTTGATATCAAAATGTGGTTCTGACCCTGTTTACCCGCATATTCCGGTGTTCCATTACCCGATATACTAGTAAACCTTTTGATAAAGTATATCTCATTTCTAAAGCATCTGCCAATTATAAACCGCTCAGTAAATATTTACACCGTCCACGACACAATTAGTTCATTAATTACGTGCGTATACAACTGGTTATCTAATGTTTGTAGAAGTCACAGCAGGAACAATTAGCGTGTCACCTAAATAACGGTTTATCTGGCCATGTCGAGCATTGTAGGGAGACAATTGGTTTTTGTAGCTATAACACATGCAGCTTGGCCCCAGGCAAGTGTTTTGAAGATAAACAACATTTGGGAGAAAACCTTCCCGTGACCTTTGTCATGTGCAGCGCATGACGTTAGAGAGACACAAGTAGGGTTATCAGAACATAACAGAACGAGTCGGTGCAGGCTTTGTAGAAGTGCTAATGTTAAGGGCCGCTAGAGCGTTCCTAGTGCACGTGAGACGGCTTTGTTTTGTCTGTTCTGATGTTCAAACGACTGTAACTTCAAGAAAGCCTTCCCAAGAAAGGCTCCACAAGAAACACCCTCTCTAAGGAAAGACCATCTAACATAGACTGGCTTTAATCGACTTTTAGAGCACTATATGTTTAAGACGTATTCAATAGCAACACAAATTGCGTTAATTCAGCTTGTTTAGCTGGGATACGACAATACGATTAAAATTGTCTGATAATTAATTTTAGTGTATTGAACTTCTAAGTCTTCTATTGCTAAAATCACAATGAAACCGGGGTAAACTGGTGACAAGCGAGGTTACGCAATCGCTTTGTTCAGTGATTATCAAAGGATCATTCACCCCACGCCGATACTTTCAAACAACACGGTATAATTGCGATTCTGTTTGATGCAAGAGACCAAATACTTTTATCTCGGCCGCTTTTCCAAAGCCCGGATCGTTCTACACAGGGAAGAAACGATCCGCGGCCCCCATAATAAACATTGACTTTGATAGTCGTGGACCTAATGCTGCTTTGTTGGGTAGGGACTCGGTCTGTGACATTTAGTCGCATATTTATAAAAGAGAGAGTGAGGTGTAACGGCAATATGCATAATTCTAATTACATCACTACGTGTCAGTTTCACGTGGGAGGAAAGGCCAATGCGCTGCACACCTCATGTTTATCACCTTGATGGCGACTACAGTGAGTGAGTTTAGTTTTACGCCGCTTCAAGCAATATTCCAGCAACATCACGACGGGAGACGCCCCAAATGGACTTCACACAGTGTACGCATGTGGGTTATCAAACCCGGGCCTTCGGCGTGATGAGCGAACTCTTTAGCCACTAGGCTACCCCATCGTCCTTAATTTGGACTAAACTATTCATTGTGACTATCGATCAACGCAAATGCCATGTATCAACCAGCTCACCGAGCCTGATCATCCTAAAAACCTCGTCTGGAAGAACAGGGATTCGAACACAGATTTTTAGTATGAAAAGATACGTACCTCTGCACAAAGAACTGGCAGAAAGCAAAATGTCGACATTTCCATTTGGACTATAATAAAACTGATACCTTTCATTTTTTCTGAAGAGATGATCGATCAGACGTTCATGTTAAACTACTAGGGCTCAGTCATTGAAAGTATACTGTCGAAAGTTTCGAAAAAAATTAAATCTGATAAAATTAAGCATTCGTGTTTCCCCTGTATAAAAAGTTTGACCAAAAATGATGCGTTTCTTTTGCTCTTTAGTATAGAAGTCGCTGTCACTGAAACATTCATAAACAAGCCTCATCGTGAGACCTAATGTGATCGCAATATGGTATTCCGGGTTAGGCCTTCAAGCTTTTGCTTGGCATTAATGCCAAAGAAAGTACAATGATATCAGAAATATTATACAGCGATCAATGTAATGCTTTGATGGTTGTGAGGTCGTGGGGTGAAGCTAGCTGCAGGGCCGGTGAATGTGGGCGTCGTCCAATGTCGTCTATGTGGGCTTGAACGAGGCGCTGGAGACTAAGGAACACTCACACCTCCTCCAGGATCCACAAGCCTCTCATCCAGTCAATCCATGTTCTCTTTCATGTTTTCAGAGCACCGCTGGTATTTCTTTTGAATTTGCTTCACCGGTTACTGTCGACCCCAATTTTCTGCAAAATTTGAACTGCTGTAAAAAAAACTATATTTTGATCATAACGTTTGACTTTGTCATTTGAGCAAGAAAGGCAGTCCATTTTCAGTTATATATATTCTATATGGACTGAATTGTTCAAAAGAAAATCGAGAGCTCGATCTCCCACATCGACCTGAACCAATTGATTGCGTAATCAATTCATATGTGAGCGTAGGTGTATGTAAACTCTGAGGCCTGTTTAGATCGGTAAGCCTTGAGAAAAGGTTTAAGAAATGTGACTGTAACTCATGGCACGAAATATTACCAACCTCTTAATGGTTCCTGGTTCCTACTTATATTCATCCAGCATCCTCTGGTCTCGGGCACAGATCCAGAACAATATCGAGCGTCCATCCAGCAAACGTAATGCTCACACCCAGGAGAGAGGTAAATTGCTGACAGGACACAGAAGCAAAATGGTGTTATTGTTGTTGTTGAATAGACACGACTCAATATTTGAGACCACCCTGGGAAACTTTAAATATTCTGCATAACGTGTGAGATGACATCCATGGACATCTAACAGAGCCCTTTTCTTGTAATAGAGATACGCCCCATGATCAGGGCCATATTGCAGGTAGTATGTCTCACAATCCGTGAACCATTATTTTTCCTTCCTCCCAGACCTCATCGTAAAGCTAATCCTCAAGGGAAAGCAAGTCTAAATTTACCACAGGTTAAAAAAATAGCATCTCACTGGATATCCTTTTCATTTTCAACGAACAGCATTACTTGTGTGTATTAAACATATACTTTGAGAGACTAAACTTTGGTCTATTATCGCCAAATTAATGTCCAGTGTTCTGGCCGTCGAGGTGTGAGAATCAGATTAAATGAGACCCTTTTGTGTCCCCTGTACAGCCGTGTTTAGACATATGGAGCTGGTTCTCGGCTCCAGAGACCAGACCAGAGTGCTTGAAGGTATTACACCACGTGGCCCGTATAAGCATACGCCTCCGTGGGCTTTACGCTGTCACCTGTGTATGTTCCCTCCAGAAACACATGGGTTGATACTCCGTCTGCATACTGTTTGTTCAGATGGCTTCAGTTCACTTGTCGAGTAAAGGGATATTAGCCTTGTAGTGTTGAAGACCTCATCTATACCAAGACCAATGTGCGAAACAGCTACTGGCCCGTTAGACTGTGGCTAGTAAAAGTCCAGTCGGACCACCATTTCTCCACAATAACTGGCCCGACTGCCTTGTGGATTTTCATGGTTTCATTTGTTTAGTTTTTTAATGGTATTTTAATATTTTGCGTAGTCTCTATGTTCACATTTCGGTGGGGTAAATTAGTTTGTTGGCTAGTAATTTTCAGGCAAAGCTATCCCGACTTGAAAGCAAACTTTGAAAACTATCTGTGAACATCCGGGCTATTATCGGTCTTCAGCAACCGATGCCTGTAAGAGGCACCGAGCAAGATCAGGTGGCTCGCTGACTTGGTTGATGTGTCATTAGTTCCCAACTGCGTAGGTCGATGCTCATGGTGCTGATGGCTGAATTGTTTCGTTCAGACTCGATGATTTACAGACTGCGACCATATAGCTTTAATACGTTCAACGTTCACGTTGCACATTTGACAATCGTGGCATTTAAAGTACCGTTAGAACTGTTTTTTAAAAGTGCATTTTTCAATTCTTTGAGGCCAATGCAAACACGTGCAAATGAAGAAAACTTCGATGCGAAGATCACGTGACCGACTGCACCTGCAAAACCTGATTTGGTACTAACGTCATTTGCACGACGATTGGATGGGTTAGAGTGGGTTTTGCTAACGTTTTTGTAGAGTCGAAATATAGGGATCCCATTTCAGATGCATAGATGTATCATCAGAGAGAAAATATTCATTATTTTTAAAAATTATTTTGTGAAGTTTCTTTTTTGACTCAGTACATTTAAGCCTCTGAATTGGAAACGTTTCTGTGTCTCTGTAGGAAAAAAACTCATCATGTCTCATCCTTTTTTTGCATTCCCTGATTTCCAGCGAGTGTTGAGATTATGAGAAACTGTACCCAAAGGACCATCATTTAGTTTCTGAGAACTTCCAATCCTAACGTGACGCCATAATGCAAAAAGAAGACACGAAAACGAACGAGTATCTTGTGTCAGTAGTGTATGAGATCACCATATATTACAAGAAATACTGTCCGATTTGCAATCGTTACTTTTATTCGGATGTAAGGTTTTCACCTCTTAAAGAGGGGCACTAGTGAGACAGCTGTTTATGTGCGAAGATGCCCCTCAAGAACATTTTCGTAAGAGGCGACTAACGAGTGGTCAGGTCCTCTGACTTGGTTGACACATGTCTTCGGTTACCAATTGCGCGTTTCGATGCTCATGCTGTTGATCAGTGGATTATCTGGTTGAGCGTCGATTATTCACAGACTGCCGCCTATAAAAGCTGGAAATTAGGTAATAGCGGCGTAAAACTAATCTCACTAACTCACTCGAATCCCGATTAGGTCAAGTTAGTTTGAGAGCTGTACAATTCGGGATTTCTTCCCATAGAATCCTGGATAGCGTGGAGATTATCCACGCAGGCGTTAAACTCAACTCATTCTCACCCTGAAATAAAAGTTACGAATGAAGTTTACTAAAACTTACTCCAAAACCAACATCCCCAGGTCTGTTAAGCTAGAGCCGAGAATGGAGTCCGGGTCCAATTTCCCACATGGGTCCAATGTCTGAAGTCCACTTCATGTGTCCCGTGATATTACTGGAAAATTGCTAAAACGGCATAAAACTAGACTCACTCACGAGAGCTGAGAATGAGGGATGACATGTCTGTAACATATGTTACTTCATCTCAGTCATTGTCAATTAAGCGCTGTTTCTCTTATTCATGAGTGTTACTTGACTTATTTCACTTATTAGAATCGGAAATAACGCCGTATAGGTCAAGGGTGTTTAGTACAGTAGAATACCCTGCTCATTCGAAGATGTGCAGGCATACACTGACATTTCGAACAAGCGTGACCCGAATGTGAAGTATCACGAAAATACGTGACATTGCCCCATTATGAAGGAAATCATGGGTCTTCCGGTGAGGTTCCCATGGCCGTAGCCAGTGCCGTACTAATTGGCTCAGAAGGTGTCTGATGCAGGCCGCCACCAACTGCCTCGTTTCAGTCAGTAATTAGGTAACTGTCAGTGACTAGCTGACACAGCTTTGATCATAGGGACACAGTTGGAATACTGACCACTTTCATCTCGCGTCTCTCCACTTCCAGGGTTTTCATTGATACTAAATTGCCATCGAGTCCACGGATCTGTCCAAGGATGCGTTACAGTTAGCACACGGGGGGGCTCGCTGTTCAGAGCTGATTGTTCATCCTATTGTTAACTGTTTGAGTTCATATAATGTGTATTGCAGTATTCCAGCTGTTTCATAACCTCCTGACACAAAGAAAGCCAGTGACTGACGGCATAAGCACTCACCCACTCGCACACCTATATTACACCCGAAGCAATAGTATCTGAAAGGTCTATTAAAGTACCCAACAAGTCTTTTGCAAGTCTAACCCCGTTTCGTTCTGTTATATACTTAAGGTATATTAACCCAACAGATTTCAAAGAACTATTACAAAGTGAATCATGGTGTCCCTGCTTATCATGAAGATGCATCCTAAAGATTCCTACACATCAATTTTGCACCATACCGATACCTTGTAATCTTAAGCACTCTGTACCCTAAGGAAGTACTCGCCACTCCTTGTCCGTCCTAAGGACATAGCAGTGAAGGCAAATAGGATTTAGCGTCATACTCGGCAGATTGACTGTTTATTCAGACATGTCAAACAGCAAACAACGCTCATCACATAGCCATAACAGGTTTAGTGCTATATACAATAACTGTCAAGGGCTGTAGGTAACTATTCCAAGCACTTTACTGCATTCCTCATAGGACCGGTCTAGTAATATTTATGATGTGCGCGCGTGCATGTTAGTCAAAGAGAGTGACTGAGCTCGCACTTTTGTGTTTGGGAAAAGATATTTCGTTCGACGCTTCCAAACATGCCACTGGTTTCTTCCGAAGAGTGTGTTCAACTATTTGTCTTGGACTCACAGCCCCTAAATTTGGACGAGATGCAACATTCAGACTGAACGCCTCGAACAGTTACTCTATCTACCACCGAAACATTATTTTCATACACGCTTCTCCCCCAAAGAATATAAAAAGTCCGCCCCCAGCACGACGAGTGTCCGTACTAAGATGATTAGACACCTACATGGCTGCATCAAGAGGCATCACAGAAAGCCAGTCTGGACGCCGTTATTTGCTCGCAGTGTTTGATACAGGGCATTGCGACGTGAGTAAGTAATGTCACACAGTTTAAGTACAACACTGGGGGAACGAATTGCTATGTGGCTGAGGATGAAATGTCGTGCGAAAAGAAATGCATCTTTGCCTGTTTCGTCTGTCTCATCTCCAGCATCAGTTGGTATTTAGAGAAAGGGCGGCCTATGCAGAAGCGGACGGCGAATACAGCTACATCAAAAACGTCGAATTTACTCAACTAATTTAAATATTTATGACCTTCAAACATCTGCACCGTTAAATAGCGATCATGCAGCTTCCGAGTATGCAGTGTTTTTTTAATGGGGTCACAGCTAATAGTTTCCATGTGTGATATCCTTCACTCCATGTATGTTTTAAACCGCTGCCCATGAACTTCATTTTTTAAAACAATGTCCAAAGTTTGAACTTTCGGACCACACATAGTTTGACTTTTTTAGTTCATTTGTATCTGAAGCCTGGCAAAACGTATCAGCTAACAATGGCGTTCATTCACGCCAAGTTTTACCTCTGTACTCACTTAACTGATAACGTAACCCGTTGGCTCCAACGATCGATTGCCAAGTATACTAACCTTAGTTTCTGAATATATATATATATATAACTTTGATACAAACAAATAATTCTATGTCAAACTGTGCCCCTGTGAGGTGGGAGATTCTGGTCGTGACCCAGAATAAATCTAGACTTGCTACAGACTCTAGCATTGCAGACAGGGCTGGACTTAAGGGAAAGAAATCAAATCTCCGAACCCCCTCACAATATAAATGAGACTATTTGTAAGTATCAAAATTATATTTTTTCACAGACTAAACGATAGTCTAGCATGGCTCACCAAAGTGGAATCAACTCTGAGACATGCGTCACTTCAGTCTTTGCGCCTAACTGATGCTTGTCTGCCCTACAGACCCTGAAGCAAACATAACCAATCCAGCCCACGCAAGTCTAGAAACTGTGGCAAGTCTAGATTTCCACAGCTTCTTAAAATGAAGAAAATCACAGGGCTCCTTTTCATTTCATTTTAGTTTCTTCCACTATAAGTTTTTTCAGTACAATATGTTCATTTCTTAGTCTATACTGATACTTACTGATTTTACTGTAATACCGTCCAAAGCATTCTCACCCCAAAACTGACATTTAGTCTCTGAATATGGACATATAATTTTGACAGTAACAAACACTGCTGATACTGCTGGAATACCCCTACACAATGCGGCGTAAAACCATACTCACTCGCTCCCGCACGCACTTAAACATGGCAAGCCGGTCTTGGCAGTAGGAAAAACAATATAGTTTAGGGAATGTGAGGCAGGCTACCTTAATCCACCACACACGCTATGAATGCAATAGATGTAGATATCACATGGTCATAGTATATAACTGAAAATAACAAGCTCCCTATACATCTAGCTAGAAGGGATAATATCACACGGGAATCACGAAAGCAAGATATATCAAACAAAGGTAGTAAAAGGACATTGCAGACCACAATTATATCACTAAGCTGAGGATCACAGAAGACTACCGACTTCTTAATGTCTCTTGAGAAAGTCTGAAAGTTTAAATCGTTTTTATATTTTATCTATCCATCCATCCATCCATCCATTAAATAAGAACAAATGTCCTGAGAATCCATGGCGGCTACATAATGTATTGTGCTGTATACCAATAATATAGCTATTATTATCTTTTATCTACGGATCTATTATTCAGTATAGAGGGGATGCAAGGCTACTTCTCGGAAATGTGGTTTCAATGCAACATGTTTATCAACTCTGACGCTAGCGCTATTAAATGTCCAAAGGAAATCTGGTTTCTAAAGAGGGTGTTGAGTTCCCACTATTTGTCGCTGCGCTTACATCAAGTTCAGCCACTGAACCGAGCACTGCCACAAGGAGGCGTCTGCGCATGCTCGTGTAATATAACGTGCGTGTCTGTTACGCAGAATTGCTTCGAGGCATAGCGCAACCGGTGTCAGGGTCAAGGCGCACACAGAGGGGTCATTCCTTCAAGCACGACATGGGTTCCCTTTAATGTCAACTGATTGTTGCTCGCACCCGGGGGTTGAAAGGCTTTATCGCTACAAACTCACACGTGGGAAAGGGCGTGTGAAAAACGTCACTTTTCATTCACGAGGTAATGATTGTCCTTGTTTTCATGTTTATAATGAATGTCGCTCAGAAAGGAGAAAAGAAGAAGAAAAAAAAACACCGGACGGCTGCGAGTTTCGCAAGCAAAACCTTACTTTAGATTTTAAATATCACTTAGGGAAGGCGAATTTAGCAGTTTGTCGATTATGAAACTTCACATTGCAGAAAAATAGCATACGTGTGGAAATGTAAAGTCTGTTACAGAAACTTGATGAAGCTATTGGAGAACAAGAGGGTCTTTGATTGCAATAGATATCCCTGTGAGTGACTTGCTGTTTCATTGGATATTGTGTTCTCCGTTCGTGACGTAACCCCGCCTGTTCCGGCGTTACGACTGAACTTCTCACACGGCTGACGCAGCCTACAACAGCTGCCTGTCTGCCTTCCTGTACACATGAGCTATAGTGCTACAACATCATGATATATATGTAATATCTACCAGACACAGATGCAGCGCGGGAGCACTGTTTTAATTTGTTTACAGTGTGCTTATTTCAGATTGCATACCTACAGAATGTTTGTCCACGTGACAACTTTGGGAAATCGCTGATTACACGATACATTAGGTAAAGGTCAGAGTACCGGTGTACCTAAGGTGCTGTCGTATGTAAAATGAGTGAAGTGAGTTTAGTTTTACGCCGCATATTCCAGGCGGCGGTCTGTAAATAATCGAGTCTGGACCAGACAATCCAGTGATCAACATGAGCATCGATCTGCAATTGGGAACCGATGACATGTGTCAACTAAGTCAGCGAGCCTGACCACCCGATCCCGTTAGTCGCCTCTTACGACAAGCATAGTCACCTTTTATGGCAAGCATGGGTTGCAGAAGGCCTATTCTAGCCCGGACCTTCACGGGTGTATGTAAAATGAAAAGACACTGACTCTACAGTGGAAGTCACCAGTGTAGACTTCTGGAGGAGAATATTGGGACGGGTATAAGATACCACAGTTCAAAAAGGGGATGGGAATGGTGTGACGTGTGTGTGTGTGTGTGTGTGTGTGTGTGTGTGTGTGTGTGTGTGTGTGCGCGCGCGCGCGCGTTTGTATGTCAAATATTGTGTGAATGGTGAGTATGTGCCAGTAAAGTCCATGTGTTATATACAATATTGCTGGCTCAAGATGCATCAAACTACGCTGTCCGTAGCTAAGGTTATTAGCATATAGTCTATGAAACAATTACTCGATACAACTCCCTACTTTGATACAGACACTATAACGATGCTGTGTGATGGAGCTGGTTACTCCTGTAATGGTTTTGTTTCCATAAAGCACATACACCTCTCATAGTACGGAACAGAACTTGAGTGATGAGGTTGAAATACGTCAGAGTGACAGAGAATTAATTCAGCTGGTGAGCCACCATTGCTCTGATGAAAAATACCCCACGCATTTTGCAGCATTCAACCATTCCATCCATCGTATGCGATGGATATGATGACAATAAATGTCTAGATCAACTAACTAAGGTGCCCTCCTCGAAAAAATAAACACTGGTCGGTATCAAAATGGACATTCCGGGTGACAGAAATGCACAGAAACGACCGGGAAACGAAATGGTGTTCGTAAGTGTTCCACTTTATTAAAAGACACGTCTGTGTTAAGTCTAAAGGTGAAAATAGGGTTTAATCACGCCGTGGATGTCGATAGGTTATCAGGAACTGACAGACTGGTATCTGCTTCCCGAATTTTGCCCAGTCTGCAAATCCATACATCAGCTTTTGTCTGGTGATAGTGTCAAGGCACATGATGCCCCGACTTCATCTCTAACTTCTGTTCCTGCAGGGGAGATTAAAATGAAAGAAACGGCGAGTATATTTGGCATAGAATTACCCTACTCGTCCGAGGGTATAGCACAACCACGTCAATGTCAGGTCTCATAGAAGCAGGAATGTTGAGATACACTTAAAAATACTTCATCTTCGTAAAACGAGATGACGGTTACTCGGCATGTTATGGACGATGTCTTTGTTTATCTCCTGTCTGTCCATGTTGCAGATGAAAGGGATAAGTGGATGCGTTACTGGGTGTTGTTTATCGCCACTTTGGAAGTTATATGACGACCTGGAGCTATATGACGACCTGGAGAAACGAAGCAGAGATGTCTGGTGTACTGATAGTCTGTCTCACAATCCCGGACTCATTCCTGACATGCATATTGGCCAGTATACTGTCTGTCATCGTATCTCGACCCGTGAAGGTCCGGGGTAGATTAGTCCTTCAGCAACCCATGCTTGCCATAATAAATGACAGTGCTTGTCTTAAGAGGCGACTAACGGGATCGGGTGGTCAGGCTCGTTAACTTGGTTGACACATGTCATCGGTCCCCAGTTGCAGAGATCGATGCTCACGCTGTTGATCATTGGATTGCCTGGTCCAAACTCGATTATTTACAGACCTCCGTCGTATTGCTGGAGTATTAAATGCTGAGTGCGGCGTAAAAGTAAACTCACCTACTCGTATCTTAGTTTCGTGGTTTGCTCCTCATGACATAAATCACTGGATAGTTTGGTATTGACATCATATTAACTTAATTAACCTGTTCGTAAACAGGGATCAGGTACCAGGTTAAGTTACACCCGAGTAACCACATCATTCTCCCCTTTGACAAACAGGTGCATCATGAAAGTTGTACAATGCTTCGTCACGGCTAACCGTTACGAACTGGGTTAGAATTGGTCTTCAGCAACTCACGCTTGTCGTAAGGGGCAACTTACGGGACTGGAGCGTCACACTCGCTGACTTACTTGGCACTATCATGTTACCGTATCCCGACCGTCTCGGCTGATGCTCATGGTGTTGATCTCTGGATTATCTGAGCCAGACTCGACTATTTACACACAGAGGCCATAGAGTTGGGTATTGCTCTCTGAGGCCTTAAACAACAATATAAAAATATTTTGTACGGGCAATGGACGCCAAACAGACCGCGAGGTATTCTATCAGAAATCCGTCCAAAACGAACCGTATTCAACATCAGCATTATTTAACACTGATTTGTTTTACAACAAAGCTAATCAGTGTTCTAGAACGCTGAAAGCGAAATTCAGGCATCGTCGACCGCCTGTTTCCACGTACAACAGAAATCAAAGACATAACGTTCTTTTGTTACTTACAAAGACTTGCATGTATTCGCTGTTTGAGCGGAAGAGAGCTGAAAGGAACTTATTCTTTAATCTTAATGTTAACATCATTCTGTCATTATATAAACCGGTCTACTTTATAAGCCTGTCCTTGTCATCGTATCACCATACCGAGGTCGTCTTGATGGCCTCCACTTTGAGGTCTGTCACGCACCATCATCACACCACACGTTACGTCACTGCCACATGACACAGATACTTTGACTTAAGCGACCATGAAACTATAGGTCTCTTATTCATCGCAACTTCACAAGCCAATGAAAGTAAAGGTGTTTTTTACGACAGGATTGCACGTTTGACCATTCGTTACTACAGAAGAATGTGGACAATGATAGGTGAGTTTACAACTCCATCTGACCGACTTCAGCAATTTCAACATGAAGTGGCAAATTCGTCTTCTCAATCTGCACCAAAATATTTATCGTCATTGCTGTAAGTCTTCAGATGTTGTTTTTTTACTTTGCTTTAAGTAGAAATGCTACCACAGAAGGATATGGTCAGTGATCGGGCAGCCTTAAGTAGCATGAAGTGGCAAATTAATCGTCTCATTCTACACCAAGATATTCATCATCATTGCTGAAAGACTATAGATGCTTTTACTTTGCTCTAAGGAGAAACGCTACAATAGACGGATGTGGTCAGTTTACAATTCCATCTGACCGACTTAAGCAAACACAAATTACAACATGAAGTGGCAAATTCATCTTCTCTTTCTACACCAAAATATTCACCATCACTGCTGTAAGACTACAGATGCTGTTCTTATACTTCGATCTAAGAAAAAATGCTACTACAGAAGAATGTGGTCAGTGAAGGGTCAGTTAATAACTCCTTCAGACCGACTTCAGCAGTTTCGACAGACAGAGGCAAATCCACCTTCTCGTTCTACACCGAGATATTCATCACCATAGCTGTACGAATACAGATGCTGGTTTTATTTTGCTCTAAGAAGAAATGCTACTACAGAAGATGTGGTCAATTAAGGCTCCGTTTACAGTTCCATTTGGCCGACTTAAGCCAACACGAATTTCAACACAAAGTGGCAAATTCTTCTTCTCGTTCTACATTAAAACCTTTATTATCATTACTGGAATGGCTATAGCTGATGTTGTTGTCCTAGGCCCTAAGAAGAAATGATGCTTGGTCATCTTCACAGGGAGTCTTTTGATGTCCCACACGCAATATTGTAAGACGCTCGTCTTCAAGCAATTTTCTGCTCTGGTGACAATGAGCTTAGACAAATGTCTTGGCCAAGAAGATTGTATTGATAATTCCCCCGCCCCTTTCCTAGCCAGTCCCTTCGGCGTCGTGTGGTCGTAGTTAGTGTCGGTGTAGACACTGTCGTCATGCTGGTTTCGACTTGACTGCGCTCAGACTGTAAACCCTCACCCGCACCCCAGGGATTTCGGTAGGGACGGGGTGGGGGTTGGAGGGTGTGTGTGTGAGGGTGGTGGTGTGTGGGCTTGGCGGAGGGGGGGAGGGGGGGGAGGGGGGTTAAGGAGAATAAAAGGAAGCAGTGCCTGAAGGTCTGGCACTGAAGGAACAGACAGGATACTTAGCTCAGCTTATCATGTCTGCTGAATTACGATCCTTTGATTTGATAGCCGTGAATTGGTACTGGACTGTAGAGTTAATCAACGATACAGACGCGATGGATGGAGTTATATGCGTCTATGGCGCTGTATTTACAGCTTTAATATGGCAGACTAGTGGGGTTTACGATGTTATTTTTCACTTGTTACCGACATTTAAGATAGAAAGCGTAGCCCGGATAGGCATTGCAGTGTCGTATTGGTCAGCGCTGCTTATGAGCATCTTGCTACATCTGTCATTTTCTATCTGAAACGACAATGCAGACAGGACAGGGGAATTATTTGCGCTTACGAGCATGGATAAATCAACATTTGGTAGACATGATTCGAATTGGTTTCTGTCTCCCGAGATTTGGTGAGATACACGACGAGGACTATTTTCTCTACTAGGAAATGAGAATGTGCCAGGACCATAAGTGCCAGGCCGACCTAGAGGTTTATGGTGAGCACACGTGAGGTCAATTTACCGGAATTGTGACATGTACGATAATAAGTGATGGTATCAATGCAGATGGTATCCTTCTCACATGCTCATTTCTTGGTGCCGATTAGGCTAACATGTTATGTCTGAAATAGAAACGTTTACAGCAAAAACAGTTTCTGAATTATATTCATGAAATAAGTAAAGAACTCAGAGGCGTTCTTCATTTTTAGTCTAAAATGTGATTATTTATACTTTCCATATGCTGTTGACTTTCAAGGGCTGCATTTGGATAAGTCTGTTTCAGGGTCTGTATGACAGGCTTAGAAGAGTTCTGTGCAACTGGAGTACGATGACATGCAGCGATCAAGTAGCCCCTGATCTCTCGAACCCGTTACGACAAGGTTGCTCAAGAAAATGACAACCCCGATCTGTACGGTTGAGAATAAGTGATCACACATTCATCTATAGTGAGGTGAATCTTGATTTGCTCAAAATATACTTTTCACAGAGACACCGACCTCAAATCATAAGTGTGTTTATCAGGAATTATGGCTGTCGAATATGCATATCTAACAGGCAGTTTGGTCATTCATCTATAGTGAGGTGAATCTTGATTTGCTCAAAATATACTTTTCACAGAGACACCGACCTCATATCACAAGTGTGTTTAGCAGGAATTATGGCTGTCGAATATGCATATCTAACAGGCAGTTTGGTCAAAAAGTAGCCGTGAAATATTCTCTAATAGTACATAGTTGCATCTATTGCACTTTACGTGTATATCATAAGCCTTACATTGGTTTCTGGTGGCAGTTGTAATGGTGGTGGCAGCAGCAGCAGCAGCAACAACAACAGCAACAGCAGCAGCAGCAGCAGCAGCAGCAGCAGTAGTAGTAGTAGTAGTAGTAGTAGTAGTAATAATAGTTTCTTACTAAAAAAACCATTTACATCAGACAACCCGACAGCCTGTCAAACAGATCCTAAAACAAACGCGAGTCTGAAAGTGAATAAATTGATAATCTAACAACTGTTTTTCATCTGTACATTTAAACCAGATATCAAATGATATTCTAACCGCGCAATACCATCCCCATTGATGATATTCAGTGCTCTGGGCGGTGGAGTAGCCAAGTGGTGAAGGCGTTCGCTCATCCAGCCGAAGACCCGGGTTCGATGAGCACAATGTGTGAAACCCATCTCTGCTGTCACCGCCATGATATTGCTAAAAGCGGCGTAAAACTAAATTCATTCACTCTCACCTACTATTATTCAGTGCTTGGTGAGAAAACATTCCGCCATGTCATTAGCCGAAACCTCTGCCCACTCTCTGGCACGTGTCTAATGACATATGACACGGCATACCGTCATCATCCGGGTTATGTAAGCTGGAATGTCGCATTTCCCATGAGGCAAGGTATGATGACGTCATTTCACTGCGTTAATCACGAGTGTCGGTTTTCGTGGGCACCAAATCTAGGTGTAAGACACTCCACTTACAGTTCATTCCATGGCACATGCAGTTACATTCCTACAGTGCTACAACACGCTACCATCACGTAATTACCTGTTTCAAATAACACAGGTGTGCAATTCGATGTGATCACCTTGAAGAAGCACTTTCAAAAAGGTTGTACACGTGTGTTGGTGATGAATATGACGATTGTAGTATGTGTACCAGAACCTTGACGGTGTCCCAAGGTGCAAGTGAATTACTCACATGAATGGGTGTGGTGTTTTAGGCCGCTTCTCCGGCAACATCATGGTTGAGTACACAAGACATGCACTCTAAATATTGCGCAAATTTTGGGAATCTAATATGGACCTACGAAAGGACACTTCAACCACCAGGCTATACAATTATCCAAATGCTTCAGGAATATGAAATATTATCGAACACATTCATTATATCTGTGGCTAAAATAGATGATTTTTTTTTCAATTCTGAATCCCTTACAGCCAAGACTGTTACAGCATACGAAATTCAGATTATTATCTGTCAAAACCCTCCGGTGTAGCTTTTAAATTATAATTATGTTCTTGCAATGAACAAAATATCAGAAATCAGTACGGTGGTCTTGAATACAATAAAATTCTTGTGTTGTCGAGTGTTGTCTTTTCTCAGCAACCAGAAAACCGCTCAGTCAGAAGACATGCAGCAGTCTAATGGGACTCAGGTGTAAATTCTGGCATGAATGAGTGTTTGTATTTCTCAAACTTCGAGGGATTAAAACTTAAGATCTCGCCAGCCACTCTTTCTTGTCCTGAATGACCACTGAATGACCACTGAAACTCTGCAACGACAAGCATAACGTGTAATTTCACGTTTTACTAATTTCATGAAAGGCTTTCTGAATAAAATTCATAATTATTTCCAAATGTTTCTCGCAATCCATAATCTATGCAAACTTTTGGCGCCCGATGTACTAGTTTCATACTTGGCCCATCTAAATGTCATTACGCATAAAACAGTGAACAACCTTGACAGCATTATTGTCACACATATGTGTATTGTTGCCTGAGACACGACGTGCACGGAGGTGCCATAAAACTGCACGTCAGATGCTATTAATACCATGTCATATTTGCATAGATTGAGGCTGCAAACATACAGAAAATCAAACTTTTCATTCAGTGTAGATCCTAGCAATGATATTATGCATCACACACGTTGATAATTACCTCCTGTATTTTATAAAAGCTATGTATAGACATGTCGTATCGTGTGTACTGTGAAACGTCAGTGTTGTAATGTGTAATTAAATTTCCACTTGTACATACGTTCCGGTGGATGTCCAGAATTCCTATCTAGACTGACACGAAGACGTACTGTTCTCTATCTGCAACTCCACCTGTTGTGTTGACACTGACGCGATGGCAGGTGCCCCCTAGAGAGTCCCGACCCCGTGGGAAGCTGCCCGACCCCTGCTGCACGGTACTGGCACTGGGCGTCACGGCTGGACAGACCCAGAGGCGAGGTGTACCACATGGAATCTCACGTCAAAGTCGAGGGTGATGACGTACCCCATGCCGTGTATTTGATAATGGGTGCTTTGGTATACACTAAAAGCTGTCGTCAAACACTAAGGGGTTCGTCATAAAACACTACTTGTATGATATGTATCGTCAGTTCCTCAAAGAATAGGAACGGTGGGGTTGCCCTGAGGTTAAAGCGACCAGGGTGCCGCTGTACAAAGCAGTCTTAACGCTAACACCCATACCTTATCATAGACTTAAGGCAGTCCTAGCAGTAAGGTTTTTTTTGTACAACAGCACCCAGATCAGCTGTTCTCAAATCTTTCGTAGACCTACGAACTTCCTAAGCCTAGATTAATGCGTAGTCTCTGAAGATATATTTTTGATAGTAACACACTGACGCATATAAATTGAAAAGGAGCTCCAGGGAGACCAGGGATTCAGATGCATGAATTTGAGGAACTCTAAACTTGCTTAATTTAAGACTTTAGCGCGGAAGAGAGAAGGAAAATAATGTGATTCAGGGACCGTGAGACAGATCATTTTTAAGCCCAGCATATTGGCTACGGTGACAGTTTAGAATTCGTACGGCTACGAACATTTGGAGAATAAGGGCCCTGGGTTCCTTTACCCACATGGGTACAATATGTGAAATGCATTTCTGGTGCCCTTCACCGTGACATTGCTGAAATCTTGCTGAAAGCGGCGTAAAACCCTACTCACTCACTCAAAGAATATCTTCCACGATGCCTGTACACCAAATCATACGAACCTTAACTGATGGCCCACATACCTCGTCATAGGTTTGAGGTGGTCCTGTTATAATGCGGCCATGTGCTCAAAGCTCATACGACATGCTGGACCTAATTACCCCGGTTACCCATGCTGTCGGTTAAGCGCTAGTCATAGTCATATGACATATCCCACCGGGTACCCAGTTACAAATGGGTGAACAGGCAATTTTTACTTTACTTGCGAGCGTAGCTATATGTAATTACCTATATAATCTTTAATATGAACTGCTGAAAATGTCAATATTTTCAGCGTTCGTTTAATTGCATATTAAAGTAATCAGACAAAGAAAAAAATGAAGATATATTTTCAGAAACTAAGAGTCAGACTGAACAAACCGACATGTTTATTGCCAATGCATCAACATGGCACCGCGCTCTGGTCATCGTGACCTTAATTACTGCCGGATGAAGGATGTGTGAAAATGTTTGATGTGCATGGGCGTAATTTCTCAATATTTGGGTTCACTTCAGGGAGCATTCTTCGAAGGTCATCGTTTACTGCTCGCCAGATGTCTCCACGATTTGCGAGCATTGCAGTCAATAACTGAGCAGTTTAAGATTATTTTTCAACATTTCATGATTAAAATTTCCATTTCGCTTTCAGGACTCCAGGAAGAGATACGAGAGGAAGAACGGGGTTTTGATTGCACGGAATGATAATTGGCCTTGCATTGGGTCACAGTGGCAGTCACTATTTCCCTGAACAACGAATGTCACAGAAGTAGGGTAAGGTGGAAAGTAGGACAGAGATATCGCTGAAGGTAGAAGTACAGATTATCCTGCTGCACGTTACTAATGTCACGCAAGCCACAGTAACAGCTGGGGGGCACACACGCCAATGACACAGGGGACACACAAGCCATGGACACAGAGGACACACAAGCCGTGGACACAGGGGATCGACACACAAGCCACGAAGACAAGGGACATATAGGACACAGTGTACACACAAGCCACGGACACAAGGGACACACAGGCCACGGACACAGAGGGCACATAAGCCATGGACACTGGACACACACAAGCCACTGGCATAGGGGAAACACAAACCGCGGACATATGGCAGACACACAGGCCACATACATAGGGGAGACACAAGCCCCGGACACGGGATACACACAGGCCACGGACACAGTGAACACGTAAGCCACGGATACAGGATAGACACAAGTAAATTACACAGGAGTCTCACAAGCAACAGATACTGGGGACACACAAGCCACGGACACCGTGGACACGCAAGCCACAGATACAGAAGGCCACGCAGGCCATGGAAATACGAGACACACACACCATGGACACAGGAGACACACAATCCACGGACACAGGAGACACACAAGCCCCAGACACAGGGGACACACAAGCCCCGGACAAGGGGACATAGGCCACGGGAACACGGGACACACAAGCCACAGACACAGGTGACACACAAGCCACGGACACAGGGAATAGATAATTCGAATCCACGTTCAGACAGATTAAATGAACGCCAAATTGCCTGTTACAGATGAAACCTTATTGACTGATTTTGCTCCATTACCCTCGTAGACAATTTCCAGAGCATTTTATTGAACAGCGGCACCAGTGAAAGCTGTAATGTGATCCTGCAGCAGATTTTTGCAATGGGCATCACATGATTTCCCATATGTAGGACATTGCATTCGGTTGCTGATAATTTTCATCTTCATGTGAAATTTATTAGGAGCTTAATGTGCATTTCAAATATTCACTTCTGATATTATTCATGAAAGTAATCCTCGAGGAAGAGTCGTGATGCAATTGACAAGCATCTGACACTACCCTCATCAACAACAACCTGGCAAAGATAACTCCGTAATCATTATGACAACAGCTGTTTTTTGTTTACGGTAAGTCGAAGGACTGTGGGATAGTCAAATGGTTACAGCGTCCGCTCTTCACGCTGAAGGTTCGAGTTCGATTCTCCACAAAGGTGCAGTGAGTGAAGAACGTTTCGGCTGTTTCCCGCTTGATATAACTTGATATTGGTAAAGCTGGTGTAAAACCATAATCATTCACTCAATCACAATAAGTCATCGATCTGTAAATAATCTAGTTAGGACCAGAAATTAATGTTATGATTTAGACCACAGAATGTCGTGATATGATGACGTACAATGAACCACGCCTCCGAAGATGCCAACCCTTTCACGGATTAGTCTCTTAACCCAACAAAGGTGATTGGAGTCCAATTCAAACCCGGAGCATCCTAAGGGGATAATATGTAATATGTAAGTGGAATTTATACTGGTGTCATGATCGTACATGTAGCCAAGCCTATTGACTGTAGAGAATACCGGCTAGTAAGAGCAATATATTTCCTTCTGCATCAGTACCATCACCGTATACGATGTTGCGTGAATAATTCATCGTTGCTGAAAATACCAACGTTACTGTGGCGGCGCGCTTGGTCCTTTGCCTTCTTGGTGCCAGATCGATACGGGGTCGACTACAAAACACTACATTGGCCTCAGCCTGGAACGTCCTCAAGGAATGGCGAGGGATTTAAGTGGGCCACTGCGGCACTCGCCCGCGCCGTGTGATCATACTTCTCTAATAAAGCTTGCAAAAAGTGAAAACAAACCGTTAACGATTCCTTCAAAACGGGAGTGTTTTTTCAACAAATTTTCATCTTTCCGATAATTGCCTCAATATACATTCGTACTGCCCATTTGAAGAGTGTTTGATCGTGACATTGTTAAATGTAAGTCATGATTTTGAACTGACCTTATTGAGTTTACTATGGACAAATCGTTAAAAAAGTAAATGTGCTTATTTAAGTATTATGCAGTGTCGTTGAATTACGTCATCTGCACCAGCCATCTTGAAACTGACACCATGGTGACAGTAATTGAGGTATTGGCATTATGTCGGAAGGAGAGAAAAGAAATAAAGATATGAAGAAATAACGGATGACAGGGCTGATGAAAGGTGGGAAGAAAGAAAGAAGAACATCATGTAGAGATCAGAATTGTGTGTCTATGATAGCATATAGGTTATGCAAGGACAAAACTTGAAACATACAGAAGACGTCGTATTGATGTGGTTAGGATGAGAACGATCTTTGGGGTGAATGCAACTGGGGAGGAGGACTTAAGGAATGAAAGGATGGACACTTCAGAAGGGTAGGTTGTCTTAAAGAACAGATGATAGCGACCAAGTGAAGAAAGAGAGTCAGAGGAGTAAGAAGATGGAAGGAACATTAGTCAATAGGATAAGCCCCATCGGCTCGCCTACCAAAACAACTGTTATTCCTGTGCAAGGGCATTTCACGACCCGACGATTGGCAATAACCATGTTTTTATCTAATTTCAGGCCAAATTATTGATAAAATCTATTTTGGGTTATTGACTAAAATCCTCCCGCATAAAACGTTGACATTGCAAGGTTGATGGTGTTCTGTAAAATTGGGTAAAATGAACTAATTTGATTTTGGTAATCAATACGAGGCCCTCTCGACGTATGGTCCAACACACGCTTTGAGAAGATGACAATCACGAGCTAATTAAAACGTTCCCATTGTGGTCGTCGGTACGCGAAGGAACTAGGCCAGCTGGTTTAAGCGTTTCAATTTGGACTTCTTCCTAGCCATCTCGTTTGAGTATTAAGTCATATGGAGATTCGTTTGAATAATCAGTGTCGAAGACCGAGCACCTTTGAAGGACTGATTGCGGATTTAAATATTAATCTTATATTTGATATGAACGTTATAGTCTAAAATGTCCACCACAACGTGACAAGTTTAGGTAATTTCTTTTCGTTATATTTAAAAACTTCAGTACTTCAATATTGCAGGGTTAGCTTAACATCCAATATCTGAAATGAATTTATTTTGCCGAAAAGAGGCTTTTTAAATATTCTTAATAAAATAGCAGGAAAAGGAGCCAATACCTAATGTTATCTAGACTTGGTTCATATTCCAGACCTTCGTAGGCTTTTTTGATATATTTGTTTAAGGGTCACTAGCACAGACTGTGGACTAACGTTAATATATGAATATATATAATTTTGAAAGTAACAAATAAACCCATTTAAGCTGAAAAGGAGCCCCAGTGAGTAACCTGGAGAGATCTAGACTTGCTCCAATTAGGGCCTTAGTATTGCAGGCAGGGTTGTTGGGAAATATAATGAGGTTAAGGGACTGTGAGACAGACTAGGCAGTAGGGAAGGTAGTATGGTTCAGGGACTGTGAGACAGACTAGGCAGAGGAAAGATAATATGGTTCAGGGACTGTGAGACAGACCAGGCAGTAGGGAAGATACTTTGGTTCAGAGATTGTGAGACAGACTAGGCAGTAGGGAAGATTGTGTGACTCACGGACTGACGAGGCAGTAGGGAAGATAAAGTGGTTCAGGGACTGTGAGACAGACTAGGCAGTAGGGAAGATAAAGTGGTTCAGAGACTGTGAGACAGACTAGGCAGTAGGGGAGATAATGTGACTCAGGGACTGTGAGACAGACTAGGCAGTAGGGAAGATAAGTTGGTTCAGGGATTGTGAGACAGACTAGGCAGTAGGGAGGATTGTGTGACTCACAGACTGACTAGGCAGACTAGGCAGTAGGGAAGATAAAGTGGGTCAGGGACTGTGAGATAAACTAGGCAGTAAGGAAGATAATTTGGTTCAGGGACTGTGAGACAGACTAGGCAGTAGGGAAGATAAAGTGGGTCAGGGACTGTGAGATAAACTAGGCAGTAAGGAAGATACTTTGGTTCAGGGACTGTGAGACAGACTTGGCAGTAGAGAGGAAACTGGTTTCAGGGACTGGGTTGACAGACTGCTGTCTAATGTAAACTTTAACGTCCAGCACTACTGACCTCCCACAAAGGACTGGGATTAGTTTGTTCGCAAAACTTATAAAATGGGCATGCACAGTCAGCACACATGATTAAAATTATTCACAAGTTTGAGCAATAACGGAATTTAATCGGGTTGGGGTTACGCGCTGTTACGATACAAGTAACTTGTAATGACATCTGAAACTTTATTTGAATGTTAATTACGAGAAATATTTCGCCTGATTAACCAAACCAAAGATTTCATCTATTTAATTTACCTTGGCTGTAAACGCACGGTACATCAAATGAGAAGACGCTGCCATGATTCGGCGCTTAACGGAAGATTCCACTCGATTACTTGTACTGCCATGTCCTTCCATTCAATTCGATCTGGTTGTGATGACGCAGTTCATTAAACCGCGATCAGTCTAGTCTACCGAGTCAAACACGACTGTCTGATGGTGAATGAGGGTTTAATTGGTTGCCCACGTATACCTTTTGAAAGATTTTCTGGGGAAACACTCTAGTTAATTTGACATTTAACATTCCACACGGCTTAAACGCTATGGCCGTTCAATCAATACTATCGTGTTAGTTTCTGTTATTTCGGTATTTAAATCATGATCTTGTTTCATCTGAACGTGTTAAACTTCTCATGTAATTTTGAAACTTTAAACTGACTCAAGTTACAAGCTGGACGCAATCTCTGAATTCCCCAAGAATATTTTTATGGCAGTGACGCTCAAAGTAACACGAACCCTGATTTTTAAATCTTTCGAAATACTTTAATAATTCAGTAAACGACAAGTGTTATGGCATTGTTATTAGAAGAGAAACACCTTGATAAAACGCAGTTATGTCAACAATGCTACAGTAAACCTCTTCGTCTCCACCGATACAGTATTCCCTGTGTACACAAAAAGGCCCACACTAAATATAAGTATTCTAGAGATGATTAGAGAGAGAGAGAGAGACAGAGAGATAGAAAGAGAGAGAGGAAGAGAGAGAGAGACATGTTTCATCCTGCGCTTAACAATATACAAGCTGTCTGTAACAGCATGAGATTGGACCAGACAACCCAGTGATTGAAGTCATGGGCAGCTGGGACAGGGTGACCCCAAGCCGGACAGGTACAAACAGCATGCTATCTAACCGGGTATCTTCACGGGCAAAGGTCGAAGTGACACCGGTCCCGGATGTCGAAACACTCAAACAGTGTGTGAGTATGATCATAAAAATCACCCCAAAACATCAATAACATCACATTCAAGTTTGTTGTGCTGACAGGCATTACGAGTCACCAAATTCCCTGATGAAATACACAGAATAACCAGCAGCATTCGTGAATGAATGAATTATGTTTTACACCGCTGCCACCAACAGGCCAGAAGTATTACAGTACTGTGGTGATTGCAAGAAACACGATAGTACGGAGGATATACAATCAAGTCCGTCATATACACAGACTAACAGATCCACATTTCAGTCACCTGTTCAAAACGTACCAACGTTTGCCAAAGATACCTCGAGGAATCCTTCACGGTGATAAGGAGTGTTTGTTTACTGAACAGTTTTAGAATTACGCAGCACATTTATACATCAGATATACTATATTTATATCTTAGTCATTATTTATCATAAAACGCTAAAAGCTTTCTTGTTGACCCCTAAGGACAAACACTGACCTCATTTTAATCCACTCATACTCTTCTACTTAAGGGCCATCATTAGGTATGTGTCATTAGTTTTAATGGTTCCCAGTTGATAAGGATGACTTGAAGTCGCTATTATTGGTTCTCTAATGTGATGGCATGACTGGAGCTTATTATCCTGTGACTAGAGAAAGGTGTACAATTAGGACAGCAAACACAAATCAATATTTACCTGAGGCTTTATGACGCATTCCGGCACAAGGTCAAAGTTAATGGCGTCACGGGACACTGGACACAAGGCTAATGCAGTATTATGATGTCAATTTGTCTTCCAGTGTGATAGTATCGGGTCCTGCTCATTCTTTTAGGAATGAAGAAACACAAGCCTGGCAAAATATAAACTAACGCTTAATCTATGAATATTTATAATTTTGACAGAAACAAATAAGCACATTTAACGTGAATGGCGCCCCAGTGACATCAGAACCTGAGAAATCTAGATTTGCTTCATTTAGGACTTTAGCGTTACATAAAGGGTGGAAGGGAAAATATCGTGGTTTTGGGACTGTGAAACAAACTAGGCAAAGTATTACAGATTCGCTTGAGAATTTTTTAGATTTTAGATTTAGGGTCTTGTTGTAGACTGCAAATAATAAGGTAGTGTGTCTTAAAGTCCTTGCCGTAATTTTCCTCTACTGTATAGCATGTCTGTGATATATATTATTATATATCCTCAGGCTCTGAATCTTCCATCTCACGGGACTCTTGTTCAATATAAATGGGTTTATTTGTTACTATTAAATTATATATATTCAAGAACTAAGCGTTAGTCTAACCTTAGGATGGTTTTCATTATTCATAAAAGAGGATCGATTTGTAGTAAAGCTAACACAAGAGTGCATTATGACATGCCGAAATAGATGGTATGTCTAGATTTGGGTATGTACAATAAAATGCTTGGAATGACCCTCACAATTTCATGACATAATCGGTATCCAGACATTTAAAACCGGTGAACTATTAAACCTACAGCACATGCCACTGTACAGCACAGATCGCATTCCATGGAAGGTTGGCATTTCTCTGGTGTAACGCTCTCTCTACACCGGTGAGACATCAATCAGACGGACCATCTATATTACCCTGGCATTAACGATATATCATTCTGTTGGATATACACTTCTCCTAAGTCGGTCTTTGGGCGTGATAGAACACGTGTGTTCAGGTAAATGTCAAAAGGTGCAAACCGCATATCCATGTCAACATGCATATCTATCTGACAGCCAAATCATCTCGAGATACTTGTGAACATTTTAACGCAGCCTATAATCAATCCCGGCACGTACATTTAACTTGCCTCCCTAAATCTTTACATCGCACCATCTCCATTTTGGCACTTTGAAAATCCATACCGAAAACCCACACCGGTATGATGAGGCCTTTTTTAGACTGGACAGTTTTAAGCTATTGGGTGCTGTAAAAACTGATATGTCAGAACGAGTAGACATAAATAACACTATTTTTTAAAGAATCAGAATCATATTTTAGCTCTCTGAAAAATAACATGGGCACAAATTTTGCAGCGTCAACAAAGAAAGAAAAATCCTGACACCTTTTATCATATTTTGTTGATAGAACTTGACAAGTGACATGTTCATCTGAAATTAATGCTTATGTCTGGAACTAAATGGTACTCGTCAATCACCTATTTGTCTGATTGCGTTGCCAGCTAATTTGCCCTTGCCTGCTCCCCAGTTAAAATTCATCACGAGCCAAGAATTCGTTCATGTCAAATCTGAACTCATTACATGCTAGTTGAGAGTCGCTCATAACGCTATTAAATAACTTCATTATACATGCCTTTGATCATTTATTAATATCAATAATGTTGCCATGCCTACACACAAAAACATTGGCTATGTGACGTTATTTCGAACGATAGGGCTCACAGTAAGATCCCACTGTCGTTTGTACATCTATGTTTTATTTATTTTGTTTGGAAAACAAATCACATTTGCTTCACATAATTCTATGGTTATGCAAAAAGGTAACTCCAAAATGGGTTATTTGGTTATAAATAGATTCATAAGATTCCATCCTGAAAAGAACCCCCACTTTATGCTTCAAAAGTGAAACTTTATGTTTAACGTGAAAAACAACTGGGCCACCTTGACGCTTGAAATGAATAGAGTATCATGGTATTCCACATTTAGATTTATCGGTATGAATACATTGATCATAACAAGGGAACCCCTCCATCATTTGAATTACTACTTTGATATCGGATAAATTGACCCTCCGGGTAAAATTAAATGGAAAGTCTATGTACAAAAACAGCGAAACAGTGTAGGTTATTCATAGAAACAAAGTTGGCAAAAATGTCCCCATTTTGTGGTGCTGAGAACTAAAGTTGTGTGACGTTAACAAAAGCCGTTATTTTCAAGGTTCTGGTGCACAATCCTCCGGAGATCACATAATTATCAATAGCCAAGCACAAAGTCAATATCTGGAGTAACCTCTGACAACTGCAATAACATTCCTGACCCTCGGCCTCCTATATTTGTGTCACACGTTGAATTCGACGTTGAGAAATTGCGTTCCATTCTTGAGGTACGAGGGGATGTCAAAAAATAGTGAGCCTCACCATGACAATGATATAAATGCAACGGTTTTTATGTTAATTTTCTACCTTATATCTGTTAACCTCCAGCAATTTGGCTTTTTTTATGTGCCAGCCTTACCATCCCCATTCTGTTTGACTTTATACCTTGGTACCGCAAAATCTGCATCACATATTTCAGGAATCAAAATAAGCAAGAAATATTTTGTGTGTTTGAGATAGGTAGAAGTCCGTAAGAATCAAATTTATACATTTAAGTGCATATAAAGTGAAACTACAGTCGCTTCTTAATGTCACTCCCCTTTTCATGTTTGCTGAATGAGCTTGGTTTGGAGACACTACCCACCCCTTTCCAGAAGTCATCATAAGGACATAGCTGTTTCTAATGTTTTCACTGTTCATATATGATGCCAGGGCTTTAAGCTAAATGCTGATTGGTCACACAAGTGTCAGCTCCTAACATGTCATGAACAGTGCCAGTTTGAATGCTCGGACACAATGTTGGTGAGTGATCAAAGTGGGGGTGTCTTTGAAAAAAACAGCCCCTGTCTAAATCTAAATCAAGCAATCCGAATCTTTTGCTGTTGTTTATGACGGGAATGCATTCAATACCTTTCTGAACATATTTCATATGACATTATCTGAGGTCATACCATTATCCAAGAGGTACCTAATGACACATCGTTTTCATATTCTGTTAGTATTATATGTTGCAAATATTAGAGCCCAATGTGTTGTGATGACTCATATCTCGCGAACCACATTACCAACATATGAGAAGCTGTGGATATGACTTTGCTAATGATCCCACAATATCTTCACAATACAATGGTAACTTGACAAACATTAGACATCGAGAATATAGTTACATTTATTACTTTTTGACATCCCCTCGTAGGGCTTGTTCCCATATACCAAAACATTGCACATGATCTTTCAGGTATATTCCGCAGACCAAACTGTCCTGAGGATGACCTATAGGTTGAGATATGGCGGGCCAACGTATATATCGGGCCAGTCACCAACGGTGTGACCTAGCATTGCTGTCCACGACGACTGGCCCTTTGTTCTGAGAATGGTCATCGAAGCAGGAAGCTTGTTTTGCTCTAGGAATAACAACGAATCGGTCGTTTGACACAACATTTAGGCGTTCTGTTGGACAATCTACAATGTAGGGGCTACTTGTGGAAGTCTTGTGAATCTGAGAAATCCTCACTAGAAGTTGACCAAAACGCTGACAGTCATTAAACGTCAATTCCCAATTCCCTTTCTGCTTACGAAATCAATTGATTTTTCAAGTTATCAAGCTGTTATAACAGTTCACCGAAATCTGATATTTGCTCAATGACGTGTACATGTATTGCACGTGATGTTCGCCTTTGATCGTAGCACGTGCATGTGTAAAATCAATGTATGACGCCACAGAGAGGTCAAAATAATCAAACTGACAACCATACACGGTTATAAATACAAATGGTTAAATGGGGGTTACAAATGACAGATGTTGCGATACTTTGACCGAATACGATTAAATATATACATTCTTTTTGTTCTGACTGTTAACGCTGCTAATAAAAGTACGGTGAAGCATACCAACATAGAATACCACAGGAACCAAGACATCTTGTTTTCAAATATTTGGTCACCTCAGTATTTCACAAAAGGTGTATGGCATTCACCAACTCTGTGTCTTGACATGTCCGACTCGACGGCCTTCTCCCGTTGTCCAAGTCCACTCTGTCATCACACTGGTGTTAAACTATTTGTCTAGACATCCCAGGATGACGTAATGCCCCCACATAACGCATCTAGACAGCGACGTGAGATCTCGCTACCACGTTGTTGACCGCCTCGGCTGGAGAGAGTGTTGACACGGCGATGCAACAGGTCATGTTTATTGTTCTCGGCCACAGGTCAGATTTCTACGTAACTGGACGGACAGTGCTGAGCAAACATTTGAATCAAACAAACATTCAAACACGTCATCTTTGTGAAGTCTGAGTGAGAGAATCGGTAATATCGGCTCAATGAAACCTCGTTTACTCGACAGTGCGGTGGGGTACGTTTAAAGCGTCACGCCGAAGACCCAGGTCTGATTCGTCACATGGGTGAAGTCCAGCTCTTACACCCCGCCGAGATATTGCTGGAATATTGCTAAATGCGGCGTAAAACTAAGTCACTTACTCGTTAACTTGATGGAGCACGAAGGCGACAGGGTCGTCGAGGTATTCGTTGGGAGACCTGCATTCGTTGGGCACGTCAGGAACGTATCTTGTGTTCGAATATCTTGTGTTCGAATCTTATTAAGGTTTGTGGGTTTGAAAGCATTACACACATGCTCAGTTGTTTCACCAAAATGGTAAAAGTCTGAGGCCTGCATCACTTGGAACTTTCTGCTCACAATGATTTACGCTAACGCGCCTTGATTTAACTGATGCAATACTGTCCAAAGTCAATGCTTTGACTTATCTGATGGAATACTGTCCAAAGTCAACGCCTTGAATTAGCTGATGGAATACTGTCCAAAGCCAACGCCTTGAATTAGCTGATGGAATACTGTCCAAAGCCAACGCCTTGAATTAGCTGATGGAATACTGTCCAAAGCCAACGCCTTGAATTAGCTGATGGAATACTGTCCAAAGCCAACGCCTTGAATTAGCTGATGGAATACTGTCAAAAGTCAAAGCCTTGATTTACGTGATGGACTACGGTCTAAGGATATGGTTGTTCCCTAACGCACTGAGCAATATTCCATCTACACATCGACGGTCTGTAAATAATCCTGTCTGTACCAGGCAATCCAGTGATCAACAGAATGAGCATCGATCTACAAAAATAGGATACGGCGACATGCCTCAGCCACGTCAGAGAGTCTGACCACTGGATCCCGTGAGTCGCCTCTTACGACAAGCATATTTTGCTGAAGATCAATTCTAACCCGGATCTTCACGGTTCCTGTCCAAACTGACGTTTAAACCACCCCCACTGATTCACTCACCAACGCACTCACGTATTCACTCAACCGCTTTTTCTCAAAATCTGTTGCCTCAAAAACCACGCACCACGTTCCGGTTAATTCAAAGATGGAACATGGTCCGTTTTTTTTTTTTTTTCGCAATACAGAGTAATTCGCTATAATGATTGTGACAAGCCCGGTCATCATGACCAGGTGGGAGCGAAATTAACAAGCAACATGCAATATGCAATCTGATATCAACATAGCTGACACGATATTCATGATCAGATGAATAAATGGCCGCTGAACCTGGCGTAATTAAACAGAGATGCTATTTGCATAGTGAATTGACACGCAGAACCATAAGGACAATGGATTGTTCATTTTTGCATTTGCTGTTTCAGAGAGAATGTAAAAAGCACCTTTGTCTTCATCACGACAGGACCCATTTTCAGTTCTGCAATCTCAGTCATATGATAACAAATTATCAAAATCGATATTTATCCCATTTTCTCCAACTAATCACGTCACAGTCAGAAAAACGAAACGCTCTCTAGGAACAGCTTAAGTGGGTTGCTCTTAACAGAAACGATTGGTTGCTCTTAACAGAAACGATTATCTGGAACAGGTTTCCAGACACGTTGTCCACTTCCACTGTTCCGAGGTGTGGTAGATGTGCATATTTCATGGCAGTCTGGGGCAACAACTGCAAACACACATGAAGGTTTTGCTTTGTTGTTTAACACCGCGATCTGAAATATTCAGAAATGTGACAGCGGTCACTGAGTAATCGAAACTAGACCAGACAATCCACTGATTATTATCATGAGCATCGATCAGCGCATTTGGGATACAATGGCATGTGTCAGTCATGTCAGCGAGTCTGACCACCCGATCCCATTAGTCGGTTCACACGACAGGCACCAGTTCTTCACGGGTTCCATATGAAATCGCCAAAGTGCTCAGTGACGTTTTGTGATCGCTCATAGGTGTGCAATGTTTGGTACGATTTTCAAATGCATGCCAATTGTGTTTCCATGGTTTCACGTATGTGTGAGTGGACTTCAAACAAGAAATAAAGATCCCGGATCTCATCACTTTCATCCAGCAACTCGTGACGATCAAGGTTAGAGCTGGACTTCAGTCACCCATGCATGTCGTGCGTCACGAGCAACCAGTGATCAGGCTCGCTGATTTGACTGTCATCGTATCCCAAGGGGTAAACTGATGCTCGTGCTGCTGATCACGGGATTGGTTGGTCCAGACTCGATTGTTTTACAGCCTAGTGTCACATAATTTGGATACTGCTGAAGCAAACAAACAAAAAAAGGAAACAAAACTTGCGTCCATGATCAAGCTTTCACCCCTTCAGGCGAACTCTTCAAGTCTGGATAAACCCTTTATCACTGAATTTGTGTTCTCTGCACCTTCATATAAACACAGATTCTTGAAATAATTAAAACTACTCAGACGCCGCACGATAAATCTATCACAACCAACAGAGCCGCATGCCGCAGGTTAGATTTCTTTATGGCCAATATAAAACACTTCCCTGAGCGTAACGGTAAATATATTCATTGCTGCAAGGTATTTATAGATGATGACCTTGATTCTCTCCTTCGTGGGGACGCGCATGCATAATAGCTGTTGTTACGGTCACAGATGACTTCCTTGATCTCAATTTAAGACTATACCACGTGATGTCCTTGACCTTAGTCATACCTGCAAGCAACGACGTATAGATATTTGCGGAACATTTGTCCGTTATATCTGTAGTATCTTGACATTTCGTGCTGACAAACAAGGGTTTAACTCTAGCCCCGGGGTTGTGAATATCTACAGCGGCAATCGATGAGTGTCCCATAGATCGCGACATGTTTTTCTCCCTGAGTGTTTTCCTGGTTTGGTTTAAATTGTTTTACTTTATAACCCTATTTATAAATACATCGTTAATTCATATAATTAACCTTCTGTTATAGGAGGCAGTGTGTTAATAAGGCAATAAAATCGTATTCACAAACTCTGGATACACCTCAGCCTATCGGGTGTCTTGAAAATGATAATTTCTGGAAAATGATAAATACTGGAAAACATGAATTTAATCACGTTTTGTTAAAGATTTTTTTTCTGAACAGGCTTCATTGTGGTGAAGACGTTTCATTGGTGTAGCCCAGTGGTTTAAGCGTCCGCTCGATTCTCAGATTGTGCGATGTATGATACGCATTTCAGGTGTACCCCGTTGTGGTATTGCTGGAATATTTCTACACTAAAAGCAGCGAAAACTAAGTTCACATACTCTACAAATGACCGCCATTAGAATAGTCAAGTGGTTCGTCACGCCGAATACGGTTGTTCAGTTCCTACATGGGCACATTGTGCGGAACCGTAGTGTTGGCATAGTGCTAAAAGCGGCGTAAAACTAAAATCTCATTCATCTGAACATGTAACCATCCTCTAGTATGCAGGGTTTAATATCTCTGTTTTGTTGTGGTAAATATCCCGGTACCATTAACATCCGTTATGGGAGTCAAACGCATTCATTGTTTTTTTTCTTATGACTAACAGTGATGACAGTTGTTCAAACTGTTTTGACAAAATATTCTACATTAAAAAGTTCAAGACTTGTTCCATCTCCCGCCCCTACTTCCCCAAATGGGAAATGGTCGGTCAGTGTTTTACGGGAGTTCGCGAGAGCTGGCTTATTAAGTGTACAATTAAGGTAATCGATTGTGTTTCGGGTGGTACATGGCATAAAGAACACAAATTACTGTGTCCAATTGATCATTAGGAATGTATCAGTCCGTCAGTCGCGCTAGACGATATTTGAAATCTCGCGAGACTATATTTGAAGCCTAAACTGATCACGTGATTGTGTTGGGGTCGTTATAGATAAAAAACACGTAATAGGGCTTGGAATAGAAGACACAGTTAAATCGGGAATCGTCGTCCCGGCACAAAGTAGATCTATTTTATTTACATTACAGGTTCTCCACACGCGTTTGTCTTCAATGGAGGCATTAGTAAAAGATAAGAGACAAAATGTGAGTCACGTATCTTGAATAAAACACCACTGGCGACTTTTTGTGCACTCGAGTCGGAGTTTACATCGCGTTAAGAAGAAATTCATTTCAACAAATGGTAAAGCACGTACACTAAATGCTTAAGCATTAATGGCAGTGTAAATTATTGTTTGTATACATTAGTACTTACCTCGTGAATCATAGCTTATGTACATTACATGTACACGTCCCTTATACCTTATCGTGACAACATTATGAAAGGCAAATAGATTCAGAGATCAGATGGTGCAATATCTTGTCTGAAAAACAACGGCACGTACGTGTATAAAGGCTTCCTGCATGCTAGTCAAAAGTTGAGTAAGTTCCGTCTACGTGATGATGCGTCTTTGTGACGTGCGCTACGTTTAAACGAAGCCAGTTCTTCTATTTCTACCGTCCCATGGTGTGAGATAGTTCCTTGGAAGTTGGGAGGCCGGGCAAGAGGTTAGTTAAAGCAGAGTGGTTACAAAAAAAACCCAGTGTTGTGTGATTATCTGTTTGGGAGTGGTGCTGCAATTGTTGGCCATCTCCTCCGAGCAAATGTTGTGCGCCTCACAATCCTTGAACGGCATTATTTCCTCTTCTACCAAGTAGTCCTAGATGAACCCAGGCCATTTCCTCAGTTTCAGCGGAGTTTTCTCAGTTTAAAAGGAATTGCTTGTTTCTATCGAAATGATATATATTCAGGGAACAAGAATTAGTCTATTGAGCATGGTCAAACGACTGTCCATGACCTCCTTTGGGCGTGGTATAGCAATTATTTGACCATCTGCTTTGAGCATGGTATAGCACTAATTAGATGACCTTCCTTGAGCATGGTATGAGAATTATTTGACGGTCTCCTTTGAGCGTGGTAGGCAATTATTGATGACCTCCCTTGAGCATGGTATAGCAATTATTTGACTATCGACTTTAATCATGGTACAGCAACTATTACAGATCGACCTCCTTTGAGCATGGTAAAGCAGTTGCTTGACCATTTCCTTTAATCGTGATACGGCAATTATTAGATGGCCAATGAGCATGGCATAGGAATTATTTGACCATCTGCTCTTGACATGGTATTACAATTATTTGACTACCTCCTTTGAGGATGGTATAACAATTACATGTATATGACCATCACCTTTGATCACGGTATAACAATTATTTGACCACTTAAATTCCTTTGAGCATGGTATAGCAATACGTTAGTGTGATCCTGTTTGAGCCATGGATACACAAAGATTGGATTTGGTCGCCAGTGTATTCTTCATATCTTTGGATACATACACAGGAGAGGTACATGCGTGTGTAACCATGAAGTATGAATGACGAATTATTAAAAACATGTCCTGCCTTCCATGTATTATCGGTACACTTATACGTTATGATGATTCACTGGTATTACTGTTGAATATTGATTTATTGATATACGCACATGAAAAAATAACCTTTTGCTTTCACTTAATTCTTACGTTTTGCTTGTTTGATCCAGTTAACTGAACTACTCCTTATCCGGCCGATTATCGAGTGAAACGTCGGGATAAACGGGGTTTCGATTGTATTATCTTCTGCACAGTTACGGGGAAGTTATATTTTGCGTGTATATATACGTGTGTGTGTATACACACACACACACACATGTATGTATGTATGTATGTATGTATGTATGTATGTATGTATGTATGTATGTATGTATGTATGTATGTATGTATGTATGTATGTATGTATGTATGTATGTATGTATGTATGTATGTATGTATGTATGTATGTATGTATGTATGTATGTTATGTGTTATGTGTTAATTATGTGTTATATTATCATAATTATATAGAGATGTAAGTTACACGGATATGTATATATACAGTGTTTAGGTTCAGAACAGTTTCAGTAACGTTTCAAATTTGGTGGTCTATAGCATGAACTTTCTTGCCAAATGCCAGAGCCACTTTTGATCTTAACACACTTATTCAATTTTTCAGGAAATCACGTTTATTCGTAAATGTCGGCTGTTAAACTTCTGCTCTGAAACGCCATCTACGCTTATCGCTATAAACTATGTAGCGCTGTTCCCGATAGGATCTAAAACGTTAGAAAAAGTCCACGAGAGACAAAAAGTCGATTCTGCTGACTAGACACTTTTCCCCGATCTTGCGCAATAACAGTGATGGCTTGAAGACAGAGACAAACGTAATGACAGCTCTGGCAAATCTTGTCAATGTCAGCTGTCGCTCTAAGTGCAGAATGTTAATATCACAATTAGTCAATGCTCTACCATCACTGGTGAAATGCACACCAGCCAGGTAAGTTAATTATAGACTTTATGCAACCCCTGTGATATTTACATGGGTTCGCCAAGGCTAGATAATCGTTACTTAACCTAATAAATGGATATGTATGATTGTCCATTTCCCTGTTCTCATAATCCGGCAAAGACTAATCATCCGGTTACTAGAATTGATTTCACCACGCAATGTCCGCCATGAACGACAATGTGTGGTTACACAAGTAATACGCCTTCTTATTAATGTTTTAAAAGGCAGCACAGAATCGATTTTTGTCTTTTTCTTGGAGATTGGCTGAGAATATTGCTTCTAGTTATAACAAGCCACATACTGAATTTCCATAACATAACCAGCCCTTCGCCACTTGATCCCATTATTCATATAAAGGCTCTGCCTGTCGTTTTTGAATCGGCAATCAGAATTTTCAGTGGTATTTCGGAATACGCGAACTTCAGTGCTTCGACATGAATTTATTTTACTCGAATGAAAGTAGTTAAAGTAAGTGGATTCAGTACTACAAAATCATTTTCAAAAATATTTGGTATTGTAAAATGAATCTTATGATAACCCCTAAACAATGCGTATGCATCTTGATAATCGGTGTAAAGGTATAAAACATCCAATTAAATTTTTCTTCCTTTCATTTTCAGTCAATTCTTTGTATTTTAATGTTTAGGGTGCCTCCGATGATGTTGATAACTGTCTTCTAATTCAGCAAACACAATACAGGCATATTCGTTGCATAATGATTGGTCATAGATCGCGATGTACGCCACTAAAAAGTGATAGAATGAAATGTACACCTGCTACCGTTTTATGATCGTTTTATGTGCATCATCAATACATATGCATGTTGTTGTAGCAATAACACATTCGTATCTACTGTGTTACTGATACTGATTTCAGTAAGTAAACAGCTGGCAATACGTAAACAGCGAAACCTCGCCATTCCGAACCCTGATAAATCGGGGAATGGAGAATTGCTGCGTGATACCTTCACATAAATAGGGGCATTTGTATATGAATCATAATAAATGTATGTATTTATCAAGAGAATTCTATTGGGAAAGGAACCGTTCCCAATAACGAGGTTACAGTCTACTAACAATTTAATTGCAGAGACATACTTAAGTTCAAAGGGTGGATGCAACTTTGATCGTGATTATCAAGAATCTGCAATAGTACATTAGAGTTAGTGTAACAAAAACCTCGTTTAACATCTCATCAATCACACAACCTTTTATCACGACCAGATCTACAGCCCAGGTGTGTGTTTCAACAGCTGTTATTATTCCGTAGTAATTAGCACAGATGTTCAACTGATTATGACATGGCCCCTACTGTGTAGCAATCTAGCTTATCTGAACCACGCTGACGTGTGATCGTATACATGGAAAGATTTACAAATATACAATCTTAGTGTTATCGGTTGGTATGCACGGCTGGTCAGCAAGTGTTTATTGACATACGCGTTAGTGCTGTATATGTAACGCGATTGCAAAAGGGGTTCGACAAGGAAGTGTTTTTTGCCAGCAGCTGTTTATCGAATTCACGAGGAAACAATAGTATTCTTGCACATGTCCACACTATGCGCATGGGGCTTGCGTGGAATACCGAGTATAAAATTATCATTCAGTGAAGTTTCCTTTGTATGGAACAGTAGTTTATGAATACACAATGCTATATATGACGTGGTCAAATGTAACGTGGTATATTTGGGATGGGACTTTCTCAGTAAAATACAGTAACTGTTCTGGTACGTCCCACCTGGGATTCGAGCTCACACTTTCAGAACCAGGTATCTAATCTCGAGCACACATTTGATAACTTTCTAAATGGCATTGCGTATTCATTGCTTTCGGTCGTGGAGGCCGTGCCTGCACACACCTGTCATACATGCACTCAGCCAACGTGATCTACACCACCACTTGTCTGAAATCTATTATCGTGGAAGCCGTGGTGGCTGAGTGGGTTAGATTGCCCATTTAGTGTGTTGTTGTTTAGGTGCCTCCTGACTGAGACTGTGAGAATCTGTACTTGACTGAGAAAATGTCAACCCAAATATAACAAATGTTTGATAAGATGTGTTGGGGTTTCGTTTGTTTGGGTTTTTGTTGTTGTTTTTTTTTTTGTTTTATTTTATTTTTGTTTTGTTTTTGTTGTTGTTTTTTGTTTGCTTCTTTGGTTTTCTTGTTGGTTTTTATTTTTAATGTGGAAGGGAAGGCAAGATTGATGCATTGATGCAGATCGTAGACGGTTAAAACGTTCGTGTACAACAAGAACACGATCAGTAACCGAGCAGCGCTACCTAGGATTCGAACGCACGATCGCAGTGTTCCACACTGACATACGGTGCTTAAACACCTGGACCCGTCTGAACCATTTCTCATCCACCCACCAACACGTAGTCCTAGACTAACGGGAAACAGAATGTGTGTTTATTGCTCTAGCTTCAAGTCCTTATGTACTTAAGGGTAACCGACAGATTTAAAGCCAAGGCGTAATCCAATCACGAGCCCAGCCTACACCAAGGACTTACGTAATATGTTATTTCAGGTTGGTGATAAGCGCTCTTTATTTAGAATGAAAACACAAAGCCCTGTAAGTGTCATACACTTTAGTTATACTACCAAGATGCATGCAGAATGTCGCTTATATAGAAGCCTTAAGTGCCACACTGGTGTTTAAGTGCCATATTCAATTTCTGTATCTTAATTGGCTTGCCGGTAAAACGGCAATAAAGGGCGTTATTACATTAACCTGCTGACAATAAAGCTAGCAGTAAAACGTGTAATAGACCTGTGATGGGGTGATGGACTGCTGAAGATCCAGTGGTGTGTTTATTACAAGTGATTGATTTTGGGCTTATTTCTAGGTCACGACAATATGTGACAGCTGGGCTGGTTATGGTGTGTTCTGTGTTGTTGATGTTATATGTTGCACTTTTGATGTGACCGATATATAGTCTCTCCGTTGACGTTTCATAGGTTAAACGTAATGTTTCCCCAGGCGCGTCGTAACGTCAGAAGACGTTAAAATATGGTACTTGTTGGTCCCTGCCTGAAGCTCGGCTTTATTGGGTACAAGGACTGGTCGGCCCATAGTCAGTATAATGTGTATGAGTGGGATATGACTGCGGCGTGGTATCTTCATGACCTGGCACAATAAAACCAGTCTTGACTATTACAAACAGCCACACATGCACATGATAGCCTGTCTGTCAAGTATGCCTACTGTCACGCCTTCTCTGCAGTGCCCGAGACTTAAATGAAGCAAGTCTAGATTTCCTCAGGTCGCCCTCGGGCTCCTTTTCAATTAAATGGGTTTGTTTGTTATTATCAAAATTAAATATATTCAGAGAGTAAGCCTTAGTTTAATACACATGAATGCATGTCGTCATGCGAGCGAAGTGTTCGTAAGAACGATGGTATACCTCATTTCACCCACCCTATACTTATTGACATGTCCATGTGTTATGTATGCGTACGTGTGTGACGCATGTTTGACGGCGCTTCGAACAATATGTCTGTTACATTACGGCGGATCGGTTTTATGTAGTGGTGTGTGAGTGAGTTTTAGTTTTATGTCGTTTTTAGCAATATTCCAGCAATACCACGGCGGGGGACACCAGAAATGGGTTTCCTACAATGTACCCATAAGGGTATCAAACCCAGATCTTCGGTATGACGAGTGGATGATTTAACCAGTACGCTACTCCACTACCCTTCTTCATTTAAGAGGAAATCCGGAAGTGATGCAAGTCTTAAGCGCTTAGCACTTTGTTGAAACGCCCAACTATGACCATGGAGCTGTAAGCTCTCAAACCTTAGAGTTGGGATTAGAACCCACGATCACAGGTTCCTGGACATGTAACGGAGGCAACTCTTTGACATTAAATTAGGCTAGTTCTTAAACAAGACAATGGAATTATTCCTTGGGTCTGGAAAATGATTATCTTTGACTCAGGTTTTACAAACAAATGTAGAATATTTCTCGATGTCAAGATAAAACGTGTTGTCATTGAAAGACCAAAGCATATTTATACAAAAATTCCCAAGATTTAATTTTTGTCAGCCGGTACAATATCCTCTCTTGGGTTCCACCACTGTGGTAAACACCTTTGGTCTTATAGTACGCCATACTGACGTGTGTGTGTGTGTGTGTGTGTGTGTGTGTATGTGTGTGTGTGTGTGTGCGTATGTGCGTACGTGCGTGCGTGTGCGTGTGTGTACAATGTATAATTTTGATAGTAACAAATGATCCCATTCAAACTGGAAAATGACACCACTGAGAATGGAGATTGAACAGGGGGAAATCTAGACTTGCTTCATTTGGACTTTAGCAAAGCATGCAGGAAGCTGGGAAGTAGTGAGCATGATGTGGTTCAGGGACTGTGACACCGAATAAGTTTTCTCTGAACTATCACCCAGAATGGCTTAAAGATCTCACTCCTTCACACATTGTGAATGTCCATTGGTCCATGTTACATGTCCATCGGCTAAACATGGTGGCCATAGCATCGGTTATATCATCCAGTGATGCTAGTTTTCATAAGCTTACGATGTGTTATGTCTTCATGTCGTACCGTCAGGCAGTAGCCATTGATCACAGTGCTTTAGTCCAGCAGTTACCTGTTCTCGTCTAAATAAGTAAATGTCATTTGATGACAGGTAACCTTAGATGATGTATCGGGAGGTCAGGTCACTGTATCGATGTGATCCGCGTTAATGACACATCCCAATGCACTTTTCCAGTGAATCGGGACATTTGTGGCCTAGCCCGAACACAGATCATGGATTTGAACCCATATTCGTCGTGGGGACGTGGTTTATGAGCACCGCACACATGCGTAACTCGAAAGTTTCATCAAAGATGTAAACGTGTAGGGCCTTGACACACTTCAAGAAGACGCGCCGTGATATAACTGAAACAACGAAACAACGAAACAACGTTAAACAACACTCAGTAAATGTGCGGCCTCCAAAATACCAATCTCTGTTGCACTATTATACTCATGGCTTTTTATTTGTCTAACGCACCAAAGCAATATTTCAGCATCACAGCCAAAATAACCATCTATATTTTAGGCTGGTAAATGCAGTGGTTTATATGTGTGTTTGTTGTTAAATGCCAACAGCGTTCGTAACCATATGCGTCGTAAGCCTATAACAAACAACATTGTTACAATAGGTCATAACTCTACGAACGCTGTGTGAATCGGGATCAAGCTATACAAACGCAGGCGTTGAACCATCACATCTGGAGCAGAAAGAAAATAGTTAATGACATCAGATGGAACCTAGGTCGCCGAGGTCTATGTTGATGAATATCCTGTCGGGTCAAACATTAAAGCGTGAAATATTAGGATTTATGAAACGAGTAGACGCATTTACCCTGATTATCCATTTCTTAGTTGATACATATAATTTTGATTCAAGACTATATAATAAAGGAAGTCAATTGTCATTCTTTCAAGTTGCATGTGGTTTCTCCAAATCAGTATGACACGGGTTCTACTTACTTTCACTTCTCGAAAGTCAGAAAAAAAACATGAGTAACATGACATGGTAGTATCGACTGAAACACTTCCCGGGAACGTTTATTCATCCTTGTTGATCTAATAAAGAACCCGGTAGTGATATTGCAGTTAAGCATGGAAGTTTAGTACAGAAGAATAATTGAGTAACTGACATCAAGTAAAATGTCCTATAAATAGAAGGGTTGAATAATATAATACGGCTGCATGGGAGTGGGGGTGGAGGTGGAGGGGGTGGGGTGGTGGTCATGTAGAAATCATTAAAAGAGTTTCTAGAAACAATAAAATTTAGGTCTTTACACTTCCTTTAGCGTTAACCGAGCTTCACCATGGCGTGGGGGTGGGGTAGCATGGTGGTTAAAGCATTCGCTCATCACATCGAAAACCCGAGTTCGATTCCCCACATGGGTATAATATGTCAACTCCATTTCTGGTGTCACCGTGGTGGTGCTCGAATATCTCTAAACGCGGCGCACAACCAAACTCACTCACTCACTCACTGTACACGACGAAGGGCGCGAGAAATGCGGCTTCCCAACAGCAGGGTAAAATACAGTACTATAAACTCATGTCTCTGGTTGTGGCTAACATGAAATGTGCAAGAAATGTACATGAACTATACAAGAAATGGTTATTCCATTGTGATCTACTTCAAGGTGGTGACAGCAACACACAACCAAAAGCAACAACCAAACACATGCAACTGAAGCCTACAATAAACTGAGGACACTGACAGATTCATACATGCAAGAAAACAGCCACTTTCTCTGTATTAATGTTTTCTATGAATTCTCACTCCATATATTTCTCCCTGAACTACTCGACGAATATATACAATGGGTTATGGGTCTTTGATTGGACTGCTCATACCGATGCCGGTTTAGGCAGTGTGCAAACGTGTTTGCTGGGACCGGAGAATCGTGCCGGAATACGGAATAGACGGGTGTCGGGTTAGAAAATGTTTTGGTGATCATATTATCTATGTAAACACGGCGGGACCACATTTTTGGGGCGGCTGAGACAATGTGTACCACACTAGGCATGTGCCGGTGGGCAGGTTTCGCTGAATTTGAAAATTACATCCATACATTTCATTGCAATATGCCAACGTAGGCCCATATAGCAACATACATGATATAACACCGGCTTTGCTGCAAGGAGCCACTGTACAACTGATACCATACCATGGGCACATATACTGATAAATATTTATTCATACATACTTATACCAACATCGATCACCAACACAGCCTAGCTCAGGACTACAGCTGCAAATATTACACACAAAACCGCCATCGATTTTCTAATGTAATTTATGTACCTGCTCATGTGCTGATCGATCACACTTAGCAGCGATGCGCATCATGACGTCACTGTGACGTAAATTCTCCAAGGAAGAGTTACGCTTCGATTGGTTAGAGAAAGCACTGCGAAGTTATCGTGAAATTAGTGTGGAGTATTGATTCTGTAAAGTGAAGAGCTTTTCCTTATCAGATTATTCAATATTACATGACGTATCTGTTAGAGGGACATTTTCGAAAGACGTCATGCAGAATTATCACGACTTCAAAATTTGTTTAGCAGCTAGCTAGGATATGATTTATGTATGGTCAATATCACCGTGAGTCTGAAGTAATGGTCTGGCAGGATTTTCCTGGGGACATCCCAGCACTTAGACTGACTAGGATGTGAATTGTATGGCAAAATGGTGGAACAAAGAAATGTATATATATACAGGGCGTGTCCAGGATGTTGGAGAAGGGAAAGGTGATGTTGGATGGGGGGTGTTGGGGTAGAGGGAGGGTACATATATCATGAAGTCCAAAGGCTAAGAGCAAATGCTCCTTAAGTCAAAACCGATCTGGTGTCGCCCATAGATGATTATGGACTGCTATGGTAAATGAAAATACTTGTTAAACTCACAATCACAAAAGAGCTGATTATTACGAGATATGCTTTTAAAGCACCTCACGAGATATTTGTATACTTCTATTCTCAGTTGGTCAGTTGAGAAACTCAGTGAGGATTGTTTGTTTTGTCTTTTCACTGTATGATGACTATATAGTCGTAGTTGCTATACAATTGAGATATTTCGCTTTTTTAGACTCAATACCGATCCACATGTAGCTTAATCACACAATCCCTCCTAATTTCAGGAAAAAGAAAGAGGAGAAAAAGAAAGACATTATTATAAAGGGAGCAGCCTACACACACACACACACACACACACACACGCACACACGCACACACACACATACATACACACGCGCGCACACACACAAGATACATCGATTGTGCAATTGGGGAGATGGGGTGGCCCAGTGGTTATAGCGTTTGCTTGTCACTCTGAAGTTTCGGGTTCGATTCCCCACATTTCTGGTGTCCCCCACCGTGATATTGCTAGAATATTGGCAAAAACTAAAACTCATTACTAATAATGAAACGATTTTCACGTTTAGAATGAGATTATGCTGAGTGATAGCTCTGCCTCTAACATGTATGACACATTTTCCCCAAATATGATTCCCCTATCATCAGTAGATAAGAAGAGATTCCTTGACGGAAGTACCATTCGACCCGACGTAAAAAGGACAGATTTGCAACTGTGATTTGTTTTGCTGTTTTATGTTATCGTATCATCATGGTGCCAATCACTGTTTGTTTGTTTGGTTTGTTTTGGGGTTTTTTTTGTTTTGTTTTTTAGGTTTAGGTTTGATTACTCCCCTTCACTCCTTCACTGTGGGGTTATAGCTCTAATACAACCAAACATGCAATATGTTCTTGAACCTGATATTATCATATCCTCCCAGTTATACCTTTACGCTGCTTTCAGCAATATGCCAGCACGACAGGGGACACCAGAAGTGGGCTTCACACATTGTACCCATGTGGGGACCGAACCCAGGTCTTCGGCATGACGAGCGAACGCTTTTACGTCTAGGCTACCCCATTGCTCCGTATATATTCTGTAAACACACAGAGCGTAGGTATATATTGACGGACAATCAGTTGTCTTCAAGTATAATTACTTTTACGGATAAAGCTAGCCTGTCTCCAAAGTCCCGGAGAAGTAATTTAGAAAGAGTCAATTTCAAGTTACCCGTGAAGATCCAGGTTAGAATAGGTCTTCAGTAACCCATGCTTGTCGTAAGAGGAGACTAATAGGATCGGTAGGTCAGGCTCTCTGACATGTCATCGTATCCCAATTGCATAGATAGATGCTTGTGCTGTTGATCATTGGATTGTCTGGTACAGACTCGATTACTTACAGACCGCCGTCATTTGGCAACAAACCAACCAACCAACAATTTTTAAGTTTAGAAACTTTTACAGCCCTGGATAACCTCAGGGTTTGGAAGGAAATGTACATGGCTCCAGTTTGATTGTTTAAACTTTACAGAATGATGAATATTTTTAAATAACATATGTTTATGTCTGCATCATTATATCATAAAATAACTAACCGTACGTACTAGTATCTATCTATTCACCGATGTAAACCAACCACGATTACGACACATTTCATAGAGAAGAATTGAGAACCCTAGTCAGCACTGAGAGGGAGGTTCAGGACGTCAATGGACAATAACAGGAGAAGAGATGGACAGTACCCTGGGAAAATGGGAAGAGGAAACGATGACCGCTATTGGCCACAATATTTATATAAGAGCCAGATACAATGTCCGCCATGTTGTCTGATGTTGTTAAGCGGCCATCACCTCTTGCTGTACAAACACCCTCTATGTCAGCCTCTCGTTTACCTCAAATAATCTCCATTCTTTACCGCCCCAGTACACGTCGTTAGAGCAGTGTTTGTCGAGGAAGGAGTTTAAACAAACTTTACACGGGTGGGAGGGTAGAGCAGAGGTTCATTCAAAATAAGTAGACGTTGCGCTTAAAAATTCAAAGCTTGGTTGTTTCACAACCGTGTGATTTTGTATAGGTCTGTAGCGTAGTATCTTCTATCGTAGATTTTTTTCTTCCGTAGAGTTCTTAGTGGCCGCTTTCACACTTTGAAGTAATTCGATAATTAGTTCCTTCCCACGCAAAGTTAGGTTAGTTTTGAGCATGTGCATATTCATATAGTCTCCAGTACCCATTGCAAACCATTTCAGAGATCATATCCCAATGTAAACCGATGGGTATATGGTCTGTATGCATTAAAACCCCGCTGTGTCGAAGTCGAAGAGACTTACATGAATGCTTCGAGTAATCCAAGATTCGACATAAATGCAAATTGATGTCTAAATCAAGAATACGCACGGACGAGGCTTTGACTTCTAGAGAACCTTAAATTCAACTAATCAACTTTCGATGCAACTTTTTATGTAGTTTGTCACAAAGGTGTTTGACTGCACAAGGCTAAGTCATCCTATTTGTTTGGTTTAGTACTGGAGGTTGATATGTATTGTGTGGGCTGAAAGCAGGATGGGCATATCGTACAGGGACAGTCGGACAATGAAACAGCAGGAAAGATAACCTACATCACATCAGCTGATATATCTCGTTTGATATATACGTATAGAACGTCTCGGATATGGATATCAGTATGTGGGATGTCATGTTAGTCTGAAATAGTCGCTGTTCTTGTGCTGAAAGGGCGAGTGTTACATTTTGGGAAGTCGGGAGTATTTTCGTTTTCGAAGATAATGACGTCTATCGCCAAATCTAGAAAGTATGTGAGTGAATAATGCCGTTACATCACAGCGTGTTAGCTTGATGTGGACAAAAGTCTAGAGTGATGCTGGTCCCAGATGCTTAGCACTGGCGGCGGTGGGTTAGTCTAGTGGTTTGACTATTCGCTCGTCACGCTGAAGTCCCGGATTCGGTTCCCCACATGGGCACAATGTGTGAAACCTATTCCTGGTATTCCCCGCCTGGATATTGCTAAAATATAGCCACAGGAGGCGTAAAACATTACTCAGTCACTCATGTACCACTGGGTCAAATCCAGCACGTCTACGGTGCTGACAAACATGGAAATAGACAAAACGACCCGGGATTCGAATTATATTCCGTGTTCTATTAAGTATAAGGGGAGACAATCACTGATTAAATGGTCATTTCTTCTCATGATGTCATACACGAGGACATGCTTGGTGTTCTCATGGACAGTTCTACCCACTCTGCATTTCGAATGACAGTCTGTTAACGTATGATTTTTCATGCAGGGTTATTGATGACATATTCCTTCCCATTAGGAGAGATGGGGTAGCCTAGTGGTTAAAGTGTTGGCTCGTCAAGATGAAGACATGGGTTCGATGTTTGATGCACAATTCTGGTGTTTGTAGAGCCCCAATTATCAGGAACAGAAAGCTGGTTGTGTTCTCTTACAGTGCAGCAACGTGGCCTGTAGGCCTGTCTATCACAAAGACCCTGAAACAAATGTCTCCATGAAAGCCCATGAAAGATCCTGAAACAAATATATCTAAATATGTGGCACGTCTACATTACCACAGTTTCAGGAAAATGAAGAAATTCTTCGGGGTCTTTTTCATAATATTTTATGTTTATAATTTCTATGTGAAAAAACGGTTTCAGAGACTGCATGTTAGTCTACGAGGTAACCCGAACGTAGGAATGTGTTGGAACTTTGAGAAGTTTATTGTAACACTCCTGATTCCGTAAAAGCAACGGGCGTCAGCTCCGTTACCTCAAAGAATGGGGAAATACTTGAACATCCCCCTCCACGTCACGTACCGGAGCCCCCACGTAGATGTTCTAAGGAGATAACCACTGAAATCCCAAAAGACTGGGACGACACGTAACGCCGCCACAACGTAGATAACTTGAGTCTGACGTGAAGTATATGCACGCGAAGTGTTTACCTAACATACACATTTCACACAAACCTTGTTGTTTTAGCTCCAGAATGTGAAACCGACCCGGTTTTACTTACAAAAGCCGCGCAACGGACTATCTATGACCAGATTTATTTTCTGGAGGTAATTGATCGGCCTATTCCTTGGAACGCTGAGATACGTCACGTCAAACAACAGTCGCAATATACACCGAGAAGATCGTGCGATGTCTCAGGCTTCAGACCCGATAACAAGTGTAGGTTTTGTAAATGTTTACGATTCCCAGAACTGATAACCCAATCTTCAAGACGTCGTAAGGGTCCGCGCTGTTACGGGATACTCTTTTGCAGAAATACTTGGAATATCCAACCAGGTTTATGATCACAAATACTATCATTCTTGAACCCCTGTTGACCGTAACTGTCTATTTCCAGTGAATGTGTTTATTTTTAAGAAATTGCGTAAGCGGCTGAGTCAGTCTGTGGTAAGAGATATCCTTTACAACGTATCACTTTATCGTGACAGGGACGTGCGGTAAATTTACCACTAACGTCAATGAAGAAAGCACGTTTTCAAATTAATGTAAAAAAACTTTCTCTGCCAGGCTATAACTGACTTAAAGCTGTTATTCCCACCAAAGTCAAATCGATACGCGTCAGCATGATCAGCTGAAACTGAAGCTCCGGGCATTGGTACTTCCTTGTCTCATATCACCTTACTAAGTCACGGTTGTATAAAACTTAAAATCGGAGTTTTTTTGTAATTTAGTATCGTGACTTCCGAAAACTTCGGAACCAAATCCAGATGCTTGGATCTGTTCAAGCCACCACACTGCTTGTTGGAGATTAAAAATAGGCAGAGATGGGCGGACAAGAACGTCATTTTCTACTATAAGTAATATAGATTGATACAAATGAGCATAACGTACTGTATAACATTCACTGGGTTGTTTAGGTTTCCTTGTTAAGCATATCAGCCTTGTGGCGTTTTTCGTCCATATGTGGTTGAAATAAAAAGACAGAATAAAGAATCACAAATACTCCTGTGTCGCTGTTTTAAGACTAACCGTTGTGGAAAATCTATTTTCCTCAACAATTTGACAACATTGAAAACAACAAATCATTGTCAATGTGTTAGAGCTATCTCGTTTCTTTTAAAAACAAAATCGAGATTGTTCGTGGTGAACTAAATCTAATGCAAACGGTGTAACGGTATTATATATGTCTGTTTCCTGGTTGTCTGAAATTGAACAGAGGTCCAAATATAAATTACTTGTTTGCGAACAAATAGACATTGCAAATCGAAAAATCCAGTAAAATGGCGGACCTTGCTTTCTTTACAGATCTTTACATGCAGATGGCATGGATGCATAAATATTTCAAACAACGCAAATTATTTTCCGTGAGCCTTGGTCTAGTTTTGGGTCAAACTTTCTCAGATGTAGATAGAGCAGATCATACATGTCGAAATAGATTTACTAATGCTACTTTAAGTATGAGGTTTGGAAAGCTGCCGTTTCACTCATTTTAAACATAGTACTATACTCAAAGAAACGAATAAGGGAACACATGAAAGCACAAGAGTTCCTATATTTATTTCCAGAATTTCGCCCACGGTGCAATTCATGACCTGTAAATGAATAAAGGAACACTTGTACATTCATGTGTTCCCTTATTTGTTTCCATGAGTATATATCTGATTGTACTGGGGTCACTACTTGCCTCAAATCTTTCGATGATGATGTCATACGAAACACAAAATAATGACACTGTCACACTATGTGTCAAATAGCCCATATCGTACCTCGCCTTTCAGATATATTCATCTAATTATTTAGCTACCCTTTTAAAAGGTTTACTCCCCGGAAGATATACCAAGCTGTCAAACTTTAGATTCAATATTGTTTATGGTGATAGGTCCAGACTTTACATTATCTGGCAAAGAAACAATATGATTTTAAAAGTTTGGTTAACCTTCCTAGTCGTGCTTCTTTGGTCAGTTTATGGTTTGCTCTGAAACCGGAACGATGAACTTGTACCGAACTTGCTAACAGTACAAGGAGTGTGTTGACAGTTGTGACAAGAAGAATGATTGGCAGCAATACCTGCAGTATACACGTCCCTCTTGTCATGGCGGGGTGTTGACACAGTTGTTTGTCCATATCATATTTCAACATCTCACTGTTTTCCCAGCATGCTCAGCGCTTAGCCTCGGTGTGAATGTACACTAACCGGCATTCATGATGTTTCCGGGAAGTGCCGGAAATATGAGTATTTGAGGCTTATATTTGTTGAATCACGACTTTGTGCATTTGTTTAATAATATTTTAAGCTCTTCTGTACGTGACTGACAATCTTTGCTGTTAATAAAACAAGATCTGTGTATTACTTGGAGTCTTGGCCAATTTTACGTAGTCTGTCTCACAGTCCCAGAACCCTTTTATTTTCCCTTCTGCCGAGCCCTTCCAGCAATAATGGTCAAGCCGTAAAAGAAGAACGACTAGATTTCTTCATGTTCTAAATCTCTGGTCTTCCTTGGGCTCCTTTTCAATTTAAATGGGTTTGTTTGCTACTATTAAAATTAAATATATTCAGAAACTAAGCACTAGTCTAGGTTTTACGAAGAGTTAATGTTTTATAGGCATGTTGGTAAAAACTGTTCAAGGAATAATGGCCTGGATGCACCTTTCATGCAAAATACTATATATTAAGGCATGGTTGAATAAATTCCAGGATTCCTCCTATTCCTATTAACCTCTGCTGAACAGTCTCAAAGTAGCACCATCAACTTGTGGAATTGTCTGAGATTAGCCGCTGCAACTGCAAAATGCTCTCAACTTTCTCACGAACACTTTGACCTATTTTCCAAGAGTCATATGCTGGACAGAGTACTTATATTTACCCTCTTCTACACACTTATCGGATACAAGGAATCACATTTTACTTTGTGCGTCATTTACCTGTGTTAAAGTCGTGTTGTCGTTGAAACTTCATCTTCTTTCCACTGACATTTGTATGTAATGAAACAAGCACCTGACCTTCTTAATTTAACAGTATATACCTCTGACTAGGCGGTCATTAGCTCAGGAATGAAGGCATTTTCCGAGGGAAAAGAATTTGTACTCGTGATTTAGACTTGGGACTCCCGATGCTGCTTGAGACGTCACGTGCACGTCATCTGATACGCCATCGACTAATACGTCATCTAATGAAATATCGACTACGATGCCCGCAATAAATATTTGACCACTGGGTATCGTTTAGTATGCTATTTTTTTATGAATTTGTGCGGGGTAGAATCTGTCTTCAGCAGTCCATGCTGGCAATTAGGGGTGACTATGCTTTTCGCAAGAAGCGACTAACGGGATCGGGTGATCAGATTCTCTGACTTGGTTGACATATGTCATCGGTTCCCAGTTGCGCAGATCGATGCTCATACTGTTGATCACTGCATTGTATGGCCCAGACTCGTTTATTTACAGACCGCCGCCATATAGCTGGAATATTGCTGAGTACGGCGTAAAATTAAACTCACTCACGTACAGGAAATATCGATTGTGATGCCAGTAACAAATATTTGGCTGTCGAGTATCGGTTAGTATGCGATTTCCTTATGAATTCAAATGCAAGGGTAGTTCTGAGTCTAAACTGAAGAGGGTAAGTGGGGTAGCCTTGTGGGTAATGCGTTCTTCATCACTCGGAAGGTCTGGGTTCGAATCGGTACACTTGGTACAATGTGTGCAGCCCACATCTGGTGTCCACCGTCATGATGTTGCTGGAATATTGCTAAAAGCGGCGTAAAACTGAAAACGCTTACTCACAAACTGAAGCCAGTGGCTGTACACGGTTACGATCCTGTGGCTTATGGATGATGCGTTCGAATTTCAGCATCGTACTGATTATTTTTCTGGGTGAGTCAGGTCCATACACCAGCTTCAACCTGTGGATGTCGCCATGCATAAGGGTAAAATACAGCAATACAACGAATACAACATTCAGCTTTAACTCGCTTTTCAACCATAAGTTTAGATGGTCAAATGTTGTTTAGTAAGGCACCGTGTCACGTGACATCTTTAACCTACAACATATCGGTTTATTATTCCGTATGGTATGTCTTGTTACATAAAACATAATTTTATGTAGTATTCTTCACTTCAGATACCTACTTACACATTTTTGCCTCAAAGAACCACGTTGAACTCTATTTAATCTACATAGTAATAATATATGCTAAAATACCACTAGCAGTGACACCCTCGCGGAAAGGGACCATATTGTTGACAATAAGTGTTTTAAGAGCTTCTTATTGTAAAGGTGTCCATGAAAAACTACATATATAAAACAGCTGCTAGCAATCATAGATTATAAACAACAGTAATAATATAAGATGTTTATCTACAACATATCTATATTAGATTTGAATAAACAATTCCACGGACATCATAATTTAAGCAGTAACATTACTGTTATTGAGAGTTGAGGTCAATGACATAAACATCATTTTCGTCAACAAACCAAGCTGTTAACTGGCTCCATTTAATGTTTATAATCCTTCTTGTCCAAATGATGAATGCACTTACGACCACGAGGCCTTGTTTACTGTAATGTCCAGTTGAGGGTCAAGACGCCCGTGGGCACGGTGGACTCGCGAACCTAGACAGGTATAGCGGTCGACAAACATTAAGGCTGACAGGTGATGGACGATTGCACGCTAGCCGTAATCTGAGTCGCCACTCTAGATGACCTGAGGTCATCATGGTTCAAACAAAGGCATGGTCACGACGGTCAAAATCGTATATCGACACATTTCTTGTCAGTGACTGAAATCTACACGTCATAGTCGTTTCTGAGAAATCCATTGTCATCGGGGTTAAAAAATTCCATGATTATAGGATTCATGTTCGTATATTGACACGTTTAATTCCTGTTAGTGAATGATTGAAATCTACAAGTCATAATCGTTTCTAAGAAACAGAATACACTTAAAATGAGTCACCGTGTAAACTTCCTGTTTCCAGTGTTGTTCTAAAATTAGTCAGTTAGTTGGTGTTTAAGGCAACACCCAACAATAGTCCAGCAATATGGCGACGGTCTGGGAATCGTGTCTGGACTAGACAATTCAGGGATCGACATCATGAGCATCGATCTATGCAACTGGGATTGGATTACAAGTGTCAAACAAGTCAGCGAGCCTTACCACCCGATCCCATTAGTCGCCTGTTCTAACAAACACAAGTTACTGAATACATTCTAACCCGGTCCTTCACGGTTGGCTGTGCTAAGAGCCGACTAAGGAGGTTTGGCTGGTTACTATATGTTCCACAAAAAGATCTCAGCGCTAATACGAGACGTAAAACAACATTCGAACATTTTTTATATCCAGCTTTTGTCAAACCGATCAGTAGTTACTCTGTTACCTATGATCATATTGTATGATCATATTGTATGATCATATCGTATATTATCTTTTGTCTCACTGCGAGTTCTAATTCTAAACCTATTTCTGTTTAGTCAAATATTTACGCTCTGTGTGTACTGTGTGCATTCAGACGTTTCACTGACTCCCTGTAATCTACTTCCGATATGCCTCTTGTCTACCGATCGTGTCAACATGTCTGTTGCAGTCAGTGAGAAGGAAGTACATGTATAACGTTATCTGACAGCGTTTGAGGTAATCTTGAGGATTTAACATCCTTCGCCTAGCTCTTACTATCCTATCACTTCAGACCTTATCCCATAAGAAATACATTTTCTCGGGACCCTAACCACTCTTTCACGTCAAGGTCGCTGGACCCACGCGAAAAATATGGCTACAAGTGGATCTGCATCGTCAAAGGAGAAAATAAGGGGGGATAGAGTCTGCTGGTCAAGTACTTGGTTTTATGTTTCCGTGGGGTTGCAAGGCGACGGGTCATGACCGCGAGACGACTGACCGGGGGCAGCAGTAGCTGACCCCTACACCTGTAGTGCAAGCTATAGGCCTGAGAGTTTACGTTACGCCAAGCACCTGTGTCTGTGAATACACCTTGGCGGTGGCGTGTTATTGTAAAAGAACCAGTTCACGAGCACTTTTCCCATCTTTATGTTGCTGCTCCTGATGTTGTTGTTGTTGTTGTTGCTGCTGCTGCTGCTGCTGTTTTTTATTACTGATAAAGAAAAGAGATTAATTAAATTAATATTTTTTATGCGTTGTGAAGTACATGATAAGAAACATTTTGGTTTACTCGCCGTTCTCACGGTGGCTGTACGACATTCGGAGAGTATAGCTCATTGTGTCTATACGACATTCGGAGCGTATAGTTCATTGTGTCTGTACCAAATTCGGAGGTTATAGCTCATTGTGTCTATACGACATTCTGAGTGCATAGCTCATTGTGTCTGTACGAAGCACTAGGCGACAATGTTTACATCACGATCCTCGTTGCATGGGGGTGACATAACAATAGAACATTCCTATGGTTGAACGTAAATATTTGATTTCGTGTTTTAAAAACAAATACCACACACAATAGTTGCCTCATCTAACCCCCGGCTCAAAAACCTGGGCAACACAACATTTGAAGCCGTTGGACACAAAAAAGCATGTTGCGTTAAAAACACAGTACAATATGAGTTAAAGGTCAAGGTTGACTTGAGGACAGGTTCACGTTAATGGAACCTGTCGGTATTCAATGATCATGTGCAGAGGCCTGTTTCCTTATGTTTCCACTCACATGCTTGATAGACAAACATAAAGACACTAAGCACTTAAGTACTATAGTCAACAAGGATATTACAGACAGAGTTATCAAGCATATAATCAAGCATATAATCAAGCATATAATAAAGTATGTAATCACAACAGAGATAGCTCGGTAATCTGCCACCAGGTCTCTTTCTTAGGCAACTGGCGAAGGCTGGGAACCGATCTCGCTTGGCTTCACTTCACTGACCAGTGTTGGCATTCAACCAGTGAGGCAGCTTCTCCTTGCTGCAGTCGACGAACGTCGCCGTGACAAGTTCTCTGGTATATGGTTGCTGCTTAACCCCGGTTTAGCTTGATCAAGGTGAATATATGTTAATGGTTAGAAAAATGAAACGGAAATTGTTTTCAGTTAATGGCCAGGAATTATTCTGTGTGTTAAATATGCCACCACAATTTTACATGTATCAGTGAAGTGCACACAGTCAGGACACACATCAATACTTTAAAATGTTGTTGCTTCTTGATTCCAGGTGAAATGCGCTCCACTGATTTGTTCTCATGTGGGGAATCGATCCCGGGTCTTCGGCTTGACGAGCGAACACTTTAAGCATGAGGCTACTCGACCACCCCTTTAACAACTAGGAAGCTGATAGCTTACAATTTCTATGTACAGGTGAATGTGTAATGACACAATGGCTGCCCTTTTATTGGTAGAGGTGCTGCGATAAGGCGATCAGCCGATAAGCCTGATAGGCGATACTAATAACCCACTAATCCACAGTCAAGCCGAAGTCGCTAATTAGCAACTGATCGAATATATGAAACACGGTTATTGTGTAATGTCCATTTGTCCAAATGAAAAAGGTTCCACTAGAAATAGCCCGGATGTAAAGTGTACGGACCATGCAGTAGGGAGTCAGTCGGTATGAATACTGCATAGAAGCATGGTTTTCATCCACTAGACCAATTAATTCCTGCTACATGTGAAAAAAATGACCAACTGTTGCATTTGCTACATAAATTTATCTATATTATTCACATAAACCAATCAGTCAAAAATGGGACAGGGTTTGTAGCATAGGGTAGTGCGATATATGTACTGTGCTGTATGTTCAACTGAAAGACCTGCTTCTACATTGTTTTTCGGCGACGTATCATACACAATCGTCGAACATAATTTAAATGTATTCTGAACCGAATGAGGGAATAACTTGGATATATGTCAGTATAAATGACAACGTTATACGTCTGTGTCCGTAACGAAGTCATCGAGCAATGTCCACAATGTCCTGGACGACCAACGCTTGACTGACAACGACATTCTGGAGCTCTGATAACAAACTCAGTCTTATAACTACCAAATGGGTTTTAAGTGTACAAATTCCGCAATGTATTTAAGGTGCATGCCTGGATGATGTTAGTCGTATTGTGGGATTAAGCAGCGCTATAAATTAGTGTTCGATGTTTGTTTAAAGGTACACCTGATACAGCCTCATGGACCTCAGGGTTTTCCAAATTCACCGAAGTTGCTTCCGCTATCATAACATAAGTTCCAACACAATCTGTTACTTTGTACACCTCCCTTTCAACAAAATCCCTTTACAACTCTGTCCAAACACCGTCATACCACCTGTTTACAACAGCTTCTGTTTGTATTCCCCCTCCGCCTACACTCAAGGGGGAGGACAGACAATACATTATTGTTTATTTCTGGAGGTAAATAAGAGGGCATAGGTGCATGTAAATGATACCTCGCGGGGATCTGGAAGGGGTCTGTGGAGGTGTGCTTTATCAATTAGTTCTTGCAAGTCGGAAAGATTGGAAAATATTTGTTTTCGTTTTCTATGTGTTGTTCATGTCTCGGGATATGTGTCATATATGTATTGTGACGACAGGTCCGGTCTGGCCAGCCCAGATATGCGAGAAAACACTTAATCGTACTCAGGTTTAATTACATACATCGTTGAAGTTACATAACCCATGTTTCGAAACACAGTGTATGGTTAATGAAGGTCAAGACTCAGCAACAAGCAGCATCCTAGGTCGCACCTACCCCCCTTACCACAAGGCCTTATCTGTCCACCCGAATATGGAATTTCAAATTGCTAAGAGTTTAGTCCAAAGTAACATTTGGCTCCAAAATAGACTGAGCAGCAAAAGAAAAGTCCCATGAAAGTAAGCGTTCATGCTTATGTCTCCTATTTTAAAACTTGCTAAAAGGCACGGTTGCGTTTCTTTTGCTGTTCACTATATAAGATTCTTAGAACTAAGCAATGCAAACTTCACTTACCACTCTAGATTGTGGTCCATTCTTAATTCACTATCTTGGGTCTGGGCTTTGGGCACACCAAACTCCTGAAATCAATTTCATATGCCAAGACATCTACATGACATAGACGTAAGATTCAATCAGTGAATGTTAATCTTATTCATCAACTTCTTTTAATCATACTTCGCGTCTAAACCCAGATAAAGTTCTTTAGTCTTCATCTAAAATTATTGGGAATATTGTATTAGGATCCAAGAACAATTATCTTTGGGGTAATTGAAAAGCGAAGTCGACATAGGGGATTATTGAGAATGGTTATCAATTCAGTATGGACTGAAGACGTTTAGTTTGAGATTGGCACGTTGGAAATGGATCTCTAGTTGACTTCTTCCTCGTTGAATCGATGGCAGGATAGAACCTTGTACCTCATGATTGCGTTTCTATTGATTTTTCCTCTTGGTATCTCGGCTTGTGGTTATACCAGCTAAAATACAAAGTGAGTAGTTTCGAATTAACCATTAATAAAACATCTAGCTGTATTACCAGGAAGAGCGAGGTTATCCTATTTCAGTATTAAAACGTTCTTTAATAAATATATTCACGTTTCGTAGACACGTACGTTCCATGCGCCATCTCAGGCAGGAATATTTAATGGTTAATATACTGTAATGATGGATGTTCTCAGACATTATTGCTATAAGGTTTATAACACATGTATGCGGTGTATATTTCAGATGGTCGAGAGGTCAATACGAGTAACCGGCGTTGATTATGTCTGGCGACAAATGTTCAGTTACAAATCAAACATTTTTTGTTTCAAGTGTTATTTCACTTTGTAACGAAATCCCATTTTGTTCCCGAGCTTGCCTGTGGTGTTGTATTCAACTTTCTTTCCTGGAAGAAAACTAACAGCGTGATCTCATTTCACTGTGAAAAGTTTTCATTCTGTGGAACTCGTTCAAAATTCGATGAGTCGATGCAATGCCGACGAGTGGGCAAGGTGTAGTGGTGTTTTTAGTCAATTTAAAGGGAAAACTACCCAGACCGTTGAAAAGATCTATTCTCAGCCAAACCACTATCCGTCACTGACCCTTACGACCGCTACTTTAGACCCAATATTTCCCAGGGCCATACTTCACGATAAATAACAAACAGCGAGAACGATTTTAAGACCCTCGTGTCTGAGAAACCCACGAATACGCCCCCGAACCTTCTCCACATCCATCTAAGTCATTGTTGTGAAATGAATGACCTTGTTCTCCAAGCGTTGCTGAAGTAGGACCCACATCGTTGCAATAATGGTTGTGTTTGCTTGAAGAGAAAACAATTGGCCTCAAAAATTATGTTTTCATATATTTAAGAATAAATGTCCACAGACAAAAATCAAATGGGACCCACAGGAATGTTTAAATTTCAGAGGGAAGGGAATCTATACAAACCAAATCATTCCACTCTTTATTCGTTTTTCTTAAGATTGCATGTTTGTTTGGGGTTTTTTTGTTGTTGTTGCTTGACGCCGCACTCAGTAAGATCCCTCCTATATGACTTCGACCTGTGAATAATCTAGTCTGGAGCAGATAATCCAATGATCAGCATAATAAGAAGTAAGTCATGAGCCTGACCACCCGATCCCGTCAGTCCATCGGGGTGTATGGAAATAACAAAGTGGTCCCTATCCTATTTTCAGGTACAGTGGAAGCTGTCAAAACCGGCATCTGACCAATCCGGCATGTTGTCAACACTGGTGTAAAATCTCAGTTGCGTCTGTGGCTTGTACATTTATCATCATCACTACAATCCGGCACATTGCCCAAACCGTATTATTTCTTCAGTCCCAATGAGTGCCGGTTTAGACAAGACAACTTCCACTGTATATATCCGTTAAGGAGAATCAATCTGTAGAAATTGAACTTTCCCCTCATACGTTATATATGTGATGTGTGAGAATCAGAAATAAGTGAGTGAGTTTAGTTTTACGACGCACTCAGCAATATTCCAGCTATATGGCGGCGGTCTGTAAATAATCGAGTCTGAACCAGATAATCCAGTGATCAACAACATGAGCATCGATCTACGCAATGGGGAACCGATGACACGTGTCAACCAAGTCAGCGAGCCTGACCACCCGATCCCGTTAGTCGCCTCTTACAACAAGCTGAGTCGCCTTCTATGGCAAGCATGGGTTGCTGAAGGCCTATTCTACCTCGGGACCTTCACGGGTCGACTCAGAAATGAAGTTGACTGAAGTATGATAAGGCGTATAGGCCAGTTGAGAGAAGCGACGAGTGAGTGAGTGTATCCTGTCTCATATAAAACTGTATCACAGCTCACGTTTGTTGAGCAACGCGTCGTTGACGGATGTGTTACTCGTGTCTATCTATACATATCTACACACGTATCATCATGCAGGCCTTCTATCATGCTATCAACAATTGCACGTTTCGTCTGGCCACGACACGATTATTTCAGACCCAGGTGATTAAGCAGGATCATCTCTGGTTGTGACGTAAAACAACAAATGTCACATCGGAAATGATGAATGAGCGTCCCGCGATTACAAATGTCATCCCCACTCCAAATTTACTTCACACCTCCCGCCCCCGATCCCGACTGACCCTAGCCTCGCCGCGTGCACCCATTGCCCGCCATGACTTCAAGGAACGACATCCCCAACATCAAGTACGTGAGACTAAATCAGCTACGTCTCTATCCCTTTCTCCTCCCACCGCTATCCTACTATCTGTCCATATCAGTGTCATCAATAGCCACGTCCATCCCTATCCCAATGCCCATTTGAGCCCCAGTTCCCATCCACATCCCCATCCTCCATTCTCATTTCTAACCACTTTTAAATCCAAATGTTTATTTTCATTCCCATCCCATCCCTTACAAACATGGATCCCAATTGCCACCACCCCCCCTCCACAGTCCATTATGGATCCTAAATCCTATCCCAATGCCCTGACCAGTTGCAGTTAATATGGATCCTAATTTCCACACCCATCCACATTCCGATATAGATACTAATCAACACCCCAGCCCCTTCACAAAAATCCCTTTCAGTCCCCATTCCAAACACCATCCATATTCTCACACCCAACCACATGCCCATGTTAACCTCCATCTCTATCCCCAAGACCTTCCCTCATCCATCCACATCCCAGTCTCCATCACCAAACCTATTTCAGTCCCTAACCAACCTTTCTACCAACACCGCCATCCCAGCAACACTATTTGTGGCTTCACACATCAACACCGCAAATGGATTTGTTTTTCAACACAAAGCAACGTTTCAATATGTGACAGAGGACCCGCACTGCCCTACCCACGCACAAACACCAATCAGAAAATGTCATGTATATCAAACGTTGAAACGATTAAAGAAACAAGGTCGACGCTCAATGCATATATGCAAACATATCCCAACGCAAAGCGCACTATTACATCACAAGATATCAAATGCATTACGTGGCTAGTTAAACACTCCAGGCTCAAAGTCAGATCTATTGCAGTGACAAGCACACGTTGAAATATAATCAATAGTATATGTAGTTATCTGGGCAAGGTTCCACGTGGTGTATACGTACGGGGTGAGTCACGACTGCATGAGGCAATGTGGGACAGCCTGGCCATCTGTTTCTCTCCCCGCTTACTCAACCAGCATGAACGTAACATAGATAAATCTTACGTATTGTTTTAGAGGGGTGGAGACAGTGTAGGGAGGAGATATACCAAACGCACCAATCTGTTGTCAATATCACCCTTGCATGTTGATTTCCTCGCGAGACTGGGGCGATACAAGACCAAGCAAAGCTACAGCCCAGGTCTACAAAGCGATATCACTGGTTTGACTGTAGACTGACATTGAGTAACTGAAAATAGAGATTGTGCTTGATTGTCTGTTCATGAATATACTAGAAAGGAGCAAAGACTCTAAGTCTGCACCAACTGAAGAAATCTAGACTTTCCAAAGCTACACGAATGAATTCTTTTACAATTATTGCACTCGTTTCACGTTGGCTATGTAAGTGAAACATTAGAAAATTGTTGAAAGAAAGTGAGTGAGTGAGTGAATGAGTGAATGAGTAAGTTTAGGTTTACGCCGCCCTCAGCAATATTCCAGCTATATGGCGGTGGTCTGTAAATAATCAAGTCTGAACCAGACAATCCAGTGATCAACAGAATGACCATCGAATTGGGAACCGATGACATGTGTCAGCCAAATCAGTGCGTATGACAAATATGGGTTGCTGAAGATCAATTCTAACACGGATCTTCATTGGTGTTGAAAGAAAGGAATGAACGAGGAATAGCACATTTCACAGAGTTGTCTGTGTTCAGCTGAGAACTGTATGAACCTTGCAGTCATGCTTTTACCAGTAACACTTCGCTGATAACAGTATCTCTTGTCTAGCCAGATGACACATATATCTTACGCCAAGTAAAATCTGTCATTGCATGTTATGAATTTAAGAAGATATGTTTTCTTGCACTAACATTTTCTTTCAGGTTGAGTCTAGAGGTAGCCGTTAAATAAACCGAACGGCATAGATTATAAGTGGCGTCGTACGCTGGTCACGTGGTGGGAACTTTTGCTCAGAATATTCTTTTCTTTCTTGTCTACAAACGATTGTTCACAGACGTATAGAGGGGTATCTGAAAAGTTCTACGTCCGACTAGAAAGAGTGAGTAAGTGAGTTTAGTTTTACGCCGCGTTTAGCAACATTCCAGCAATATCACAGCCGGGCACACCAGAAATGGGCTCAGACATCAAAGAATGTGTACACCTACATATGCATGACTCGAGAGGTCAAATGGCACACACGGCAGGTCGAGTTAACTTCCTTAAACAGGGGAGAGGATATTGTTATGACATTGTTAAGACAATGTTGCGCTCGTGCGAAATGTGCATACACTGGAAACATTAAACCATCCGTAACTACTTTTTCAAAAAACACTTTAGGGCATTGCTGACAATTTCTCGACAGTGAGATACCAAACGGCAACTTTGTCACGGCTGTTCGGACATATTAACTATCAACTGACAAACGTGCACCCCTACACAATAATAGACCCAGCCAGTTATGACACGGTCACCCAGTGCATTAGTATTCACTTAATCAGGTCAAGCTCAACAATCTTTAATACATCCACAACAGTTGAGATAATTATTAAATACAATATTTTCATGTTTACATAACAAATGTGTATCGAATACTAAGCGGTATGTGTCTCAGGTATCAATATGATAATTTCCCTGGGTTGAAAATTGGTATTATTGGCCAGCCTATTTAAGTACATGCATTCCAACAGAACCCTAACATCATCCGGACATGTCGTCATCTCAATAAATAGAAGCTACACAACTGTTTCCACCTCCATAAGAGAATCTCTATTGCACGAATGCACCATTAGCACGCGTTTGTTTGCTTGCTATAATGCCTCACTCAGAATTATTACATGTGTATGACGGTAGTATGTAAACAAACGAGTCTGGACCAGGCTGAATGTCAATTATAACCCTGGGGAAGTCAGAACAGTCTAGAAAATGAGACCCGTGAAGATCCGGGTTAGAACTGATCTTCAGTAGTTCATGCTTGCTGTGAGAGGTGACTGGGGGGATCGGGTGGTCAGGTTCGCTGGCTTGGCTGACACATATCATGGTATCCCGTCTGATTAGATCGATGCTCATGCTGCCGATCACTAGATAGTTTTGTTCAGACTCGATTACCACAACCCACCGCCATATGGCTGCGGCGTAAAGCTAAACTCACTCACTCATTGAGTGAACCGAGCATGTTTCAGCACTTTGGGTCGAAGACGTCACATCTTTTGAGAGTATCCATCCCATTGACGCCGACCAAGCTAGTTTGTGCTGTTAATTGTAACTATCGGCGATTGTGTGTCCCCATCAACGAAATCTGTTCCAAAGCTTTGAGTTCTGCAATACTTCCCAAACTGCACCACCACAGATGGCCATGTTATTGATCACTGTATTGTCTGGTCCAGGCTTGATTATTCATAAACCGTCGCTATATAGCTGGAATATTGCCGAGTGCTGCGTAAAATTTAACTCACTCACTCGAGAACCCTTTGCGGAAGTGTGTTAGTTAAGCATAAAAATCTGTTACATTCACAGTTACCGCTGGTGTCAGTCACAGTTATCGCTGGTGTTAGAAAGGAAGCAGACTACTTTTTTGTTTGTTTGTTTCCTTGCTTTTTTTGTATCCTTTTATATCAGAACAGTGAATATACATGCATGGATTCAGTGTTTGAATGGGTGTGTTGAAGTGTCTCGTGGTGTCAGTCAGCAATAGCCCTGTCGTAGGATGCCGATCTGTACATTCGAGTATGAGGTTCATACTCGAATGTAGTTTTGTCGACAAGTCCATCTGACTATCTGAACCGATGCAGTTACCTTTTACGAAAAGGGACATGGGTTGTCCAGTCAGCTAAGGTGGCGCTATTCCCTTTGCTGACTTGCATCTCTTAGGCGTTCCAACAACATGGCTGTAGACTCGAAATCTGCGCAAATAGGGTTGCGCAACAAAGAGAAATTACCAGTCTTCCTACATGCGATGGGAGAGCTTCGATTGCATATAAATATACTGGTAATGTTTCTCTGTGTTCCGCAACCCTATTTGCGCTACAGTTTCCATGTGTGTTCGTGCACATATAGGAAGACTGGTCATTTTCTCCTTGTTGCGCAACCCATTTTGCGCTACAGTTTGCTAGTGGGTGAATTATGTCTTAGAAGACAGTGGCAAGCGTATTCCCAGATGCACTGATGAACTGTTATCTTTTCCGCTCGTTCGTTCTTTCATCCATTCATTTGTATAGCATTTCTGACTATCTGAACTCGTTTTAATGGGTTGCTGAATATAATTCTAATTCGGAGTTTCAAGGTCACATGAGTGACGTGAATAGGTTCAAGTTATAATCTAAGTACTTGGTGCAGACACGAATCCGGATTGTCACAAATGCGGTATGATTACATAGTGACATTTAGAAAGTGGTCATTTGTAGGTAACTGGTCAGTCTCCAGCCCCTAGAGCATACATGTATCAGGCCTGCCATACAAACGGTGAACAAATCATAAAAACTGAACTCATCTACACCAAAACAGAACGAAAATCACCAGAAACTGTCACAATGTGCTCTAAAACCGAAACAAACCCCCTTTCAAAACTTTGAAATTGGATACAAAACCCGCGTATCAGCTACAACAGCGCCCTAGAACGGTCGCTGAGCACAAAACGGCAGTCACAGCATCCAAAAACGGCAATCATGGCCTCCCGAAACGGTAATAAATATCATCAAAGATGGCGGCGAGGGGAGACGAACGGGCTGTACGCAATCATGTTTTTCGTCATCATGAGTCTAATCCTGAAAATTTGATATCGGGATGTAGCGCATCAAGCCTCTATTGCATTAAGCTTCAAACCTATGTTCATACTTCCCAGAGTCAGGCTTGAGATTCTGCACAATTTAGCTCCCTGTCTGTGCTATGGACTGTTCTGGTTTCATTTTCCTGTTTCGTAGAAATACACATTAAAAACAGGTGACTCTAAATTAGAGGGTAAATGTCATTTAACCCTTGTCATGTAACAACACAAAGGTGTGTATACGTAGTTGTTGGTGAATGTTTTGCTTTTCTGAACGAATCGTGAACTATCAAAAGACGGGACATCTTCAGCAGCAATTACATTTCATGATGTGTCTTGTACAGTAACCCAAGGGTACATCGTGTGAAAAAAGTCCTGCGCCACGAGCACATTAGACTGTCTCAGCTTCAGTGATCGCGAAATCAGTTCTGACTTGTCTGGTACATTAACCATGTTTCACTCCAAATAAAAACTAATCAGTCTCAGTATGTTCGTCCTAACAATATAACGGTGAAGGCTGAAACTAAACAGATACATCGGAGTGATTGATGGACGCCATCGTGCTCTACATCAAGATAATTCGACTCAATGTTTAATCCCAACGGTCTCTTTTCTGTATATCGTCTTGGGCAGATCACGGTTCAGCTTCGTCTAAGGCGCCATTTGTCTTGGTCTGTGAAATACGGTACCCTTCATGGGAATCTACAAGGAACCTAAAACATGGCTATTTCTTGTAGGATATTCCTGACATTTTACAAAATCATTCAAGGCATGAATTTTTCGATGTTTAGCATTTGGTTGACTGGTGACTTCCTGGTATTCTTCATGGAAACGGATTGTATTAGAGAAGAGCCTCTCTGGCACCGATGAGTGGCTGAGTGTGTGAGTGTTCTTTTACTCCACGTTATGAGTGTGTGTGTGTGTGTGTGTGTGAGTGCTTGTATGTGTGTGTGTGTCTGTCTGTGTTGTGTGTCTGTATGTGTGTCTGTGTGATGGAGAGAGAGAAAGGGGGTGTTTTATTGGAGAGAGACGTCTGTCGTGTCACTTTGAGTTCATAACTTGATTTTGGTACTGCGCGTACAGGGATCGAACCGACGACCTTCTTGGATGCCTTTACATCGTGGAGCAGGCAGACGCCGTTCTATCAACTCTACTCCATGGTCGAGTAACTCTATAAAATACTGGGATTCGTGCATGATTCTGACATGAGAGAGGGAGGGAGTTTAGTTTTACGCCACTTCTAGCAATATTCCAGCAATACCACGGCGGGAACACCAGATATGGTGTACCTATGTGAGCAATCGAACCAGGGTCTGCGGCATGACGATCGCTCCCCCATCGCCGACTATGACATGATGTAGAGGCTGCACATGACACATGACAACATGACATGATAATCATGACATACTTCATGTATCTGGACATACAACATACACTAAATATACATTATAGTCGACCACTCGTCTGTCTGGTCCAGACTGGATTATTTACAGACCGCCGCCATATAGCTAGAATATTGCTGAGTGCGGCGTCACACGAAAAAAAAGATTATCTTGTAATGATGTTAATTACCAAGGTTCTGTCTCAAGAACATTTGCGTCATAAACCAGATTTTTTCTGTATTCGACATGTCAGCCTTGGTGTATTTTGTGCGGCTGTCGTCAGCAAGAACCAAATGATACGGAGACCAACTTGTGAGGATAACTGGAATTTGGCCAAGAGCCGCGCGTGAGGCAGTAACGTGCTTAGGTGATATATTGAAAGAAGATCAAACTAAGAAACGAAACTAATTTGATCTCACAAGATACGAAAGTGATTAACTACATCCCCCGTGCGGCGTCCGTGACAACGTGGACGGACACAATAACATCCACACACACAAAGACTCTCGACAGCACAGAGCTTGCAAAAAGGTCAAGGGCAATGCTTTGTTGGCTCGTTCGAGAGATAATTTTCTGTCATGTGTTGCAAAATATGAAGTTTATCAGAATATAAAACCATATATTATCTGTGGTGAATTTAACAGATTGCATTAGTGTTATGTTTTGCACTTTAATTTCACAGATTCATCCTTGCTGTGCTAACGCTTGGCGGATCAATGGTTCTTAATCATTTAAGTTGAATGAGATAGGCCTCTCTGCTTCAGAAACTGTGATGTAAAGGGTATAGAGTTGATTAATTGTGAGTTTATTATTAATGACCAATTAAATAGCACTGGGGACGAACCTTCGTTTCTAAATATCAATTACACGCAGACAACCAACGCTTGATATCTGATGCTGATATTATCTTAATAATCATTTAGTCAGTGCTTGTGATGCGTCACTAATTATAATTCACTGTTGTCCATGGCAACGTCTGTTAGACTGATACCAAGAAAAACGTAAACACGGAAACAGAAAACCTTGCCTTCAGATCAAAAGGTTCTATTTCATCCATGACAGACCAGGGTGATATGGTCTAAGTTAAAAAATAAATATCTCCGTATCTCTGTAAAAACGTATAAGCAGGCATTAACGCAGAAGGGTGTTCTATTCTCATTAGAACTGCATTACTAGTTCGAGGCATTACGCAGTCTGTCTAATTAGAGTGTGGTAGAAAATGAAACGTGATCTATATTAATGAGGGAATTCAGGTTGTACGGAATACAAGTTGTATTCCAGTGGTTGTGATTTCAAGACACCGAAACGCTGTTCAAGAAGGTTGCATGCGTCTCCCGAATCACAAAGTCAATGATCGCCATCTTAGCGTGCTCATCATGGTACCACTACACTATATCAATATCACATTCTCCCCGAGCGAGGACAGAGGCCTGTGACAGCTGTGATTAGATGAAATAGTGTAAGATATTTATGTGTTTTAAAAGCACATCCACCCTGTCATTAAAACTGACCACAATTGTAAGCATTTAGTGCTGTCATTTTTATCACCATGGGTTATGCTTATGTGTGTACATACATTTTGAAGCAGGTGACATTTGGTGCGGAGATGGCGATTGATGGGTTCCGCTTCCCGTGCTGGGAAAAGTAGCAGGGCAAGTTGGCCACAACTTGTGTTTTGTTGTAGCTTAGAGGCCAGACTGTGCCCATGTGTACATGGAATGGCTGTTGATAGCCCGTATGATTTTTCAGAAAATATAACGTTATTATAGAAGTCTACGGGAAAACATTTGGTGTCGTGTGACCTCATGGTACATCCTCACGCGGGCCCCGTTGCATAACCGTTTTTTACGCAAAGACTATAGTAAGACACCTTGGAGCAACTGACGGCAACGCAACGATTGGGCGTGTCTTCTTTGGCGTCTAGAAATCATAAATATGACGGGCTTTTACACACTTTATAGACAACTTAATGAAACTCCTTCTCACATAACGTCACTTCCGGTTCGCCGCAGTTCTTTAGTGACAGAGTTACATAAACTGTCGGTGGTTCCTCGCACATGAAGCGGATGACTTTTGGCAACTTTTAATCGCTCCGTATCAATTGAGCACAAGTTATTTACGAAGGAATTTGGTGTTCCACGTAAGACAAAGCGAAGTAGAAACAAAGGTTTATTCGTAATTTAAAAGATAGGTGTTATGACAGATTTGCGGAACGGAGCACTGGTCTGTGAGATGTCATTTCTTGGATGGTCATACCGTGGACTGATTCTCTGTTATCAACCATTTCTTTGTTCCGGACGTAATTCTGTATAGAACTGCGCCATAAAGCTGAATATTGTTGGGTTTCGTGCTGAACAACAATAAACATAGTCCCATACGACGGGTCCTATCGCGGACTGATTCTGTCACCTATCACCGAATGGGAGCTCTTACAAGTCCTTCGACCTGTTATTCTTGGAACGTTCATACAATTGGAAATATTTTGTGATTGATCACAAATTGTTCAGTCTTATAGGATACATGTTCTGCTGGTGGGTTCGTATTGAGATCATGCTCTGTGACTGATTGCCTATAGCTGCTGGTAGGCCGTACAGGGAACATGTTCTGTGACTGATCGCCTATAGCTGCCTTTAGGCCGTACAGGGAACATGTTCTGTGACTGATTCCCTATAGCTGCCTTTAGGCCGTACAGGGAACATGTTCTGTGACTGATTCCCTATAGCTGCCTTTAGGCCGTACAGGGAACATGTTCTGTGACTGATCGCCTATAGCTGCCTTTAGGCCGTACAGGGAACATGTTCTGTGACTGATTCCCTATAGCTGCCTTTAGGCCGTACAGGGAACATGTTCTGTGACTGATCGCCTATAGCTGCCTTTAGGCCGTACAGGGAACATGTTCTGTGACTGATTCCCTATAGCTGCCTTTAGGCCGTACAGGGAACATGTCCTGTGACTGATTGCCTAGCTGCCTTTAGGCCGTACAGGGAACATGTTCTGTGACTGATTGCCTAGCTGCCTTTAGGCCGTACAGGGAACATGTTCAGTGACTAACAGACAAATAGCTGGTCCTATGGGGAACATATACTGAACAGCAAAAGAACGCAAGTTTCGAAAAATAAAATCTTTAAAACCTTCACAAAAAGTTGCGTTTCTTTTGCTGTCAGTATATATTTGTTGTCCGTCGCCTACTGGTGGGTTATGTATAGGTCAAACAGATTAATAACTTCCTTCCTAAACCATGACCTCGAAGTTGCCTTTTTTCTGTAAGAGAATGAAAAACAGTAAAGTGAAGTTGTTTGTCAGTGTTTTGTTATATGAGAGATCGTAACGGCAGACGAGGCAGCTAAGTGCACAGTTTCGTCTGTTTACCAACTCCAGTACAGCACGTGTAGTTCCGCACTCAACACACGCGCCGCGGACCTGTCATTTCATTTCCCAGTTCCTGTCATACATGCATCAAGCCACCTGTTCCACAGCCACAGACCACCATGTTGCAGAAATAAAAAAACGACATCTATCGCAGTTGACGTCAGCTTATCTAGAAAAATACCGAGCACAGATATAAATATTTATAGCTTTCCGTTTTTACTCACCTGCTTTGCAGCAAGGATAATGACCTACCTCCTTCTGTATATAGCTCACACAACCAAAATAAGTCGCCTATGTGTGAGGTGCACATTGTTAGAGAAGCCATATGTGTTATTGTGTTTCCGGTTGCGCCCATGCCCAGTCTGCAGGATTATATAGTTTTATGTTATTGTTGTTGTTTGATTAACCTTCGTCAGTTTGTCATTGTCCATCACGAGTACCAGCCACCACTGTGATGTATTTATTTATTTATTTTGATATAACACTTGGCATAAGCTTAAATAGTGAGTGAGGGAGTATAGTTTTACGTTTTTCATCACTTTCGGCAATATCCCAGCAATATCTCACCGCACCAGAAATGGGGTTCCCACCATATGACCATATGGTGATATCGAACTCAGGTGTGTATAAACGCTTTACCTATTTGGCTACCTCACCACTCCAGACGCGTGTTTGATAATGTAACGACAAGACAATATCTTTTAGAATTTGGTTAGATGTAGCATATGTTATATTTAGGATTACATTTTCTCAATAAAGTACAAAGTTTAGTATTTGTTTTAGGTTGAGTCCCATCCGGGATTCGAACTCACACACTCAGAGACAGGCGCTTTAACGACAGAACACCAAGGGGGCTATCTAACCCACAAAGTCGCCGCGTCGAGCACCTCATAATTAAACGTTCGTGGATTCTATCAATGTGTAGCATGAGATTATTCTAAACGGAAGACGCGTGACAGCTGTATAGCCGGGTTTGATTCCCAACAGAGGGAAATATGTGATGCCCATTTCAAGTATCTCCCGACATGATATCGTTGGAGTAATCCGACTAACTGCAACATTCTCATCACTTTAAGTGGATCTAAGTGACCACTGACTCACTCACTCAATCACGACCAAACATGACGGTGACTGAGAGATGTTCTTCAGTAACCCGTATTGCGTACAGAGGCCTTTATTGTCTAATCATATACTTGATATAGATAAGCGTCACTGATTAACCATACACGCTTACTTTGATCTCGTGGGAATCCTGTCCCTTCTTATCCACTGATACGCGAGATTCATCATTGGAAACTTGTTAGGCTGCATGATAGCTCCTGTCCCTTCTTATCCACTGATACGCGAGATTCATCATTGGAAACTTGTTAGGCTGCATGATAGCTCCTGATGACAGACAGAGAGTTAACCGTATTGCACGTCCCTGCCTGGATGACGTGATAACTGGGAGATAGCAGATGATGAGGCAATCAAGGTTTGCCGTGACACGCTGGGGTGGGGATTGCTGCTGTGTATCTCTATCAGCCCCGATAACAACACATCTTCACCCGGCTGGTAATAACTTGCACTGTCTGTTTCTGCTACAGATTAATGGGTTTATAAAGATTTAAACAAGTTTATCTCTGGGGTAAACATCTAAAAAATGAAGCATGACGCAGCCTCCGAGCCTTATGTTTCTTTGAACAGACATGAGGCAGAGCAGATACAATGCCAGCCTGTATATCTAACCACATTAACATATATCCAGGTTTCTGTATGAAGGTGACGTACTCTATGTATGGTACAGATATCAAGCAGAGTGGACGCCGATGTATGTCTGACCTAGTCTGTCTCAAAGTCCTTGAACCACATTATTTTGCCTCTTCTCTGCAGTGTTAAAGCATTAAATTAAGCAAATCTAGATTTCCACAGGTTCTGAATCTCTGGTCTCCCTAGGGCCGCTTTTCAGTTAATAAGGGGTAACCGTTGTTTGTTACTATCAAAATTACATATATTCAGAGACTAAGCATTATAGTCTGTTTCCCTCAGTGATGAACTGCAACTCGAAAGCTAATAAACGTAACATACTCAATGAAACGCTGATAATTATCAATACATCGTACCATGTATACCAATACCTACCAACTCTGTGAGGTCTGGCATATTTTTTTCCTAAAAATAAACAATTTTCTTGACAAACTATCATTAAAATATTGGCACAGTTCACTGTTTGTTACGAGGGAGGAGTGCAGAGAAAGGGACTACAGACTACAGTCTACGTCTGACCATGTCAACATGCCCCCACGTTCCTGTACGAAGCTGATATACTTGAACAGCAATGGAGACCTAACTACAACTACCAAATTGAATCTGTGTTGAAAGACCAAGTTATTGTTTTGAAAATGTTCAGCTGAAGGAAAAGGTTGCGTTTTCGTGTTTGTAAGTTGTAATTGAAATGTTTGCACAAGTCTAAAAAAATATCATATAAAATGCCGTAAAAGTTTCGATTAGTTTACAAATGCAAAGCTTAGAAAGTCAAATCGCGAAAAGCATTATTGTTTCTGCAAAACTGCGTCAAAGCATATAGTAGTTCAGCACCGTTACGAATTTACCTATGATATTAAGCACAGAGATCACTGCTACAACTTTTACTTCAACGTAACTACGTGCGACACCTCTACGTTATGGTTACATCACACCTACGTCAGCACTCCATTACACGTCATAGCTACACCAGAGTTACATAAATCCGGTTTTATCTTCGGGCAAATTGGACACTACCGACATATGTTATATACGTTGGGTACGTATCTGCATATGTTTGTTATTCTTGACCGTTGAGAAATAAATATACATGTCTGTTGGATGCTTAATATCGACTTTGAAGATACGGTGGGTGGCCTAGTGGTTAAAGTATTCGCTCGTCATGTCGAAGATCAGGGTTTGATTCCTATCATAGGTAAAATGTGTAAAGTCGATTTCTGGTGTTCATCGCCTTGGTATTGCTGGAATATTGATAAGCGGCGTAAAACTAAACTAAACTCACTTACTCGACTTGCATCCATCTGTCCGTTTATGTTCATCACATTCTACGTGATTCATTGACACAAATTGAGTTTTGGTTCTCATCATGGACTGTTAATAGAACTACCCTGTGCCACGATGCTTGTTTTGGTCTGTTCTCCCCATACAAACATGGCAATAATTTTGTCAATGTGACTTTAATTGAAGTTGAAAGGAAACCTTTGATGAGAGCGTACGGGGAATTTCAACTGATCTTTCAACAATGTCGTTCATTTCACGGAATGAAAAGTGTGCAGTAATTCTAAACAAACCCACACCACTTATCAGTAAGCAGCTGACAGATTGCCCGTGCAGCACGTGTTGAGAATCAACGGTAGCCCAGGCTGACATTTTGGCGCTTGTTGACGGCGGATCAGCTGCACGTGCCACATGTGGAATGTCTGTGGCAGGTCTTCTCAGCCGATGGGAGGGGGCTGAGCTGCAGGTTTTAAGGAGGGGTGGTTTGGGCGTGATCTGCCTGGGTTACAATGATTCAACGGTATGATTTGTTGGGCTCTGGAATCCAATGGGGCAGAAAATGATAAGACGTGTCGGGAAGTGTCCGGTCAGGTTATGATATACACCTGTGTACAGTACACGTGGTGTGGAGAGTATGTATTGTGTGATACACTTAGACGATAACCTGTTATCAAGATAACATCCCACTAACATCACGTTCTCAGGGCTAGCATCCCACTCTTTCTTCTTCTCACCTCCAACATCCCTAGTCTCCCATGCTGAATATTAATAAATATTAAACCATGTTCATTTCAGAGACTGGTTGCTAGTTTAAAACATCAGATATTACCACCACTTCATCACCAGTATCCCATATTCACCACCACTTCATCACTAGTATCCCATATTCACCACCACTTCATCACCAGTATCCCATATTCACCACCACTTCATCACCAGTATCCCATATTCACCACCTCCTCAGCTTCAGCATCCCATATTCACCACCACTTCGTCACCAGCATCCCATATTCACCACCTCCTCAGCTCTAGTATCCCATACTCACCACCTTTCCAGCTCCAACATCCCATATTCACCACCTCAGATCCAACATCCCATATTCGCCACCTCCTCAGATCCAACATCCCATATTCACCACCGCCTCCACGTGAACATCCCACGTCGGTTCTAGCACTCCCCTCTCACCACCGTCTACAGTTCAAGCTAGACACTACAAGCAGGAACAGATCTGCATTTGATCAAAAAATACAAACGTTTAATGTCATTCATCTGAATGTCAATTTGTCACGAGTGTAATTAGGAATAAACACAGCCTCCTTCGACATTCACTGAAATATACCCTACATTATTAGTATTTAGACCCCTGAAACCCGTGATGACTCGGGTTAGCATTGGTCTTCAGTAACCCATGTTTGTCATACGAAGTGACTAACGAGGTCGAATGGGCAGACTCGAAGAATTGGTTGGCACATGTCATCTGTTCCCAGTTGCGTAGATCGAAGTTCATGCGACTACTTACATATATAATGCTAAGTGTGGCATCAAACACGCACAAGATTACAACATTCAAGGCTGCAGTAAAGCGTTCAAAAAGCATCATGGTAGACAATCACTCGATTGTCTGGTCCAAACTCGAGTATTTACAGACCACCGTCACATAGTCGGAATATTGTTGAGTGCGGGGTTAAACAACAAAACAACTACCCAGTCGTAATGTCCCCTCTGACAATTGCTGTCGATATTCAGACAAATGAGATTTCGTTACAACTTGAGGATTCCTGTATTAAATCATGTTTATTGAACTTCATACATAACTCTGTTACTCAGTCTGTTGGTCGAACATTTAAACCTTCCTCAACCTGGGGAACTGAAACAGACACCGAATCACTCTTGTTAGACTGATGCTTTGTTTCTGAATGTATAATTCTGATTGTGACAAACAAATCCATTTAAACTGAAAAGGAGCCCAAGGTCGACCAGAGGACCTGGGGATATCTAGACCTGCTTTACTTAGAGCCTTGGCACTGAAGAGAGGGTTAGGCTGTAGGGGAAATAAACTGGTTCAGGGACTGTGACACAGACTACGCACTGGTGTGTGAAGTTATTTCAGTCCTCCGCGTCATCAGACTTAAGCAGGTATCAGATTCGTCAAAGCAACACGAAACGAGGTTCCTATGTGTTTGTGATCGATGATAAACGATGGGTCTTATTGCAGGTGATCAATCATGTCTGGATATAGACTCAACAGCCACAACGGCCCGACACAGAGGAGGTGTTCACCGACCTCAGCCGTCTAACACCCAAATGGTCACTCCTTGCACAGCAAGAGGAGGTATTCAACGGCCTCTGGAGTCAAATTTCTCACACCCTAACTGGTCACTCCTCGCGCTGGCATAACAGCCGTGTGTTGAGCACAGCAGGGGGCAAGGTATTGAGTCGATGCGGGGAATGTGAGGAGCTGACCGAACAAACATGTCCATCTCCCTCCAACTGACCGGCAGTGGACAATCGGAATCTGCCTGTATCTGGCAAAGGTGTGGCTACCCAAATCAAAGGCCTTTTTACAGTATGACACGATGAATGTTTTGATTATTTGTCTCTACGATTGAGTGAGTGAGTGAGTGAGTGAGTGAGCGAACGAGTTTTAAATGTTTCAGGATATTTATTTTCATATTTATTTTCGAAATCTAACCTCTTAAACTCAATGAGAGAGTGATTTGTTGGGTGAGTGAGTGCTTTTTATCTGATAAATGTCTCCGGGTATTTATTTCCGAATTTCCAAAATCTAACCTTTTCACTCAGTGAGTGAGTAACCTGAGGGCGTAAATGAGAGACTGAATTTAGCTTGTTTCACGGCAAGGTACTCCAGAGACATTTAAATCTGACAGAAGCTAATAACCTTCCTGGCTTACATGGCATTAATGTACGAGGGTACCTCACAGGTTAGCTTTTCTAGTTTCTTTTTGCTTTTGTTGTTTCTTCACTCCTAGGGTTAAAAAATGCTATTATGCTCGTGCTTAACCGATTAATGTCTTTGACCCCCTTCTCTGTGTGAAGAGTATAGTTTGCGGTGCCTTCAACAATATTCCAACAATATTCCGACGGGGGACACCAGAATCGGCCTACAATCCCTGTAACACATCAGTAATCAGGGCCCTTATTCTCGAAACGTTCGTAGCCCTAAGAATTCTTAACTTTGATCGTAGCCAATGTGTTAAAAATGGGCTTAAGAAGTTTGTAGGGCTACGAACGTTTCGAGAATAGCTAGCCTGAGGATCAAATTATTATATGCTTGCTTATTTGATGGTAGCCAAAACTTTATACAACAGTTATGCATTTCCAACACGTATCATATCAGTGAGGTTTGACGCTTGCACTAGACTTGCTAAGGCCACTAGACTTGCTAAGGAGAGGGGCGATGTAGACAGAGACGTGGAAGTGAGAGCTGGAATGAGAGATGACGTAAAGACATAAAAAGGTCGTGAGATGAATACAGAGGGTTGGGAGAGAGATAGAGAGAGATAGAGATGGGAACAGAGACACCCCAACTGTGATGGAGCGAGTTTATGTACACAGACAGGGACTTAAAGAGAGGGGACGATGGAAACAGAGTGAGAAAGAAAACGACAGATGGACACAAAGACACAGAGAAAGGGAGAGAGATGGATGCAGAGAGTGGGGTAGACACTCCAACACCGTTGTGATCGAGTGGGTTTAGTTGTACACCGCTTTTAGCAATATTCCTGCAGAATGACCAGGGAATAGAGGGACACCAATAACTAGAAATCGAACCCGTATCTTCTGCGTGGTGAAAGAACGCTTTAACCACTTAACCACTAGCTAGACTATCCCAGACGCGACGCGACGCGACGCGAGCAGCCTGAAGTTAGCAGCGGGTCTTGTTTCATTATTCGTTTTTCAAATAACGAATAACGTGATAGCAGAGGGTTCGTTATTCAGATGCTCTACATGGAATATCTATAGTGCTGTCATTTACACCGATACCTTATGCCTCATACCTCATGCACATATGATACTCTTGTGAAAGGATCAGGCAGTGTGTTATTACATGAGGTTCAGTGTATGCGACAGCACTACTATAGAGATTCCACGTAGAGCGTCTGAATAACAAACCCGCTGCTAGTACGTTATTCGTCAGTCGAAAAACGAATAACGAAACATGGACCCGCTGACAACTTCAGGCTGCGCGCGACGCGACGCGACGCGACGCTCCTCCCCTCCCCTCCCCAATCCAGCTACAATGGTTTCCAACACATAGACGTTGATCTGACGGGTGCTACATCCACAGACACAGTCCCTACTGTGGCAGGGTGTATATTAACAGGATGACCACTAAACACCTATCTAATGGCAGTATGATCAAAAGGTTATCAGGGATGAGAACATACCGGCATGCTTTACATTATATACTAAAGGAACGAATAGTGCTCCCCTAAGGAGCGTTACACGTGATCCATTATCTACTATACAGCATGTGATTACCAGCTAGAAGCCTGGCTATCACCCGGACCGTGTCAGTTCTGTATCGGAGGAAGGGTATGATATAGATAGAGTTATCTTTCAAGTGGAAAGCTTGTCAAAATCGTAAGAAAGATGTCGTGTATTCGAAACGGGCTAGCAACGTTTGACCTCCTCTCCTGAAACGTCAATAACGCCTTGGCAACAATCCCCTTTCACTGGAGGAACGATATATCATCCAGGAACTGTGATTTTATGGGTTTTCTTTTATCTGATAAAATGTTTCAGGGATTTGTTTTAGTTTTGTCTTGCTTTGTTTTGTTTGTTTGTTTTGTTGTTGTATTCTTTCTGTTTGTTTGTTTTTATATTTTTTTATTTGTTTGTTTGTTTTTGGTGGGTTTTTTTGTGTGTTACATAATCTGTACATAATCTAGATTCTGGATCAGACAATCAGCATTTTCCTCCCTTCGTAGTCAGGGGTCACCGACTGGTATTTACATGAAATGGTCACGCACGAATAAGGTATGTTATTTATACCCGTGAAGATTCGGGTTAGAATTGTGTTTCAGCAACCCATACTTGTCATTTGAGGCGGCTGTCTAGTCTGTCGTACAGACCTTGAAGTATAAATATCCAAGAAAGCCCACGCAAGTCTAGAAAATGTGGCCAGTCTAGATTTCCATAGCATCAGGGTCTGTACCAATTACAATCTGCTGAATCCATAACCAGTATATGGCTAGTAATTATCAGTTGATCTCTAGCTGTCACTGGTGTTTAGTATAAATTCATGGGGCGGCTCCCCCACAGCTCCCCCATGGCACCACACTTGGCCAGGACCTCCTGCCCTGTCCTCTCACCGCGAGGCAACGTGTCGGGTTTTATACAAGATTCCTGATCTTCCTTCCTGGAATACTATCTTCCTGAGCGAGTCCCTTGACTCACAATATCTTCGATAGACAACCAACTACTCTGTCATATTTTACTGGGAAAAGATAAAAGAATAACATAATAAAATGGAGACTGAGACTTTCTTCACATTCAGAAGCTAAGGGAATTTAGACTTGCCATATTTTCTAGACTTGCATGCGCTTTCCTGGATATATTTGTTTCAGGGTCTGTACAACAGAAATATTTTTTTATCTCAGTTGTTTTGTGACTTCAATTCCACAGGACAGGTACAAATCCATGACTGTCTTTTCAAAGGGTTTTACAAGACGGCACAAAGTATTGTCCTTGTGAGCGATCTCATGTGAACATTTTCTACAGACTGTGTGTGTTGAACATTTCCCGTTAACTCTTACTTGTAAAACATTTCAATCAAAGACATGGCTCTGTCTTTCTACTTCCAATAAACAGTTTTCTCCAGTTCTATGTGATTTCAATCAAACTGGCGTATATAATGCAGACAGAATATGGTAAACATATGAACCCGTATCCCAATTGTGTGGATCGATGCTAATGGTGTTGATCACTGGATCGTCCGGTCAAAGAAAACATAAACATATTTCATCGCTAATAATGTGATTGTCTCTGTCGTGAATACCGTTTTCACATTTCCTGAACTCATTAACGGGGATTTGTGGAATATGGAGTGACCATTATGAATTTTCAGCGCACCGTGTGTTCAGTTGGCTCCATGTTTACCAGACGAAGATTTCCTTTTGTTCCTGATAAATATTACAGACACCGATAACACTTATCCTTAACCTCGTCTGTCGGTTGTGATTATTGTGAGTGAGAGAGTGACTGAGTTTAGTTTTAGACCACACTCAGCAATAAATATGACGAGCGAACGCTTGGACCACTTGGCTACCCTACCGACCAGTCTGTGAAGAGCGCCATGAAGGCAGGTACTCACATCCCGTATGCTGTAAAAAGTCATTTCCCTTAGAGGATGTGGTGATGTTATTTTCAAACCATTAAACTTTAACATTTAATTCCAATTGAATAATGACATATTGCCAACAAACGTCTGACACACTAAATGATCAACTATCTGTATTTCCGCTCTCTAGCTGATAATGAAGGACAGGCGGGTGATACACTGTCTCAACTACTCCGACCTGTATCTCAATGTCAATTTCAGTCTCCTCAACCTTCCTGTCGCCCTTCCCCCTCCCTATGGATGAGTTGGTTGTGTCCAGCAACATGATCAGCGGTCTTTCAACACATTACCCCTATACGTATCATAAATAAATAAATTTCGTTTCCTGGATCGTTGATTGGACACTCATGAATAATAATTACAATGGCATTTATTATAGGTTATTTACTGCTGCTCATAGTGAAGACAATTTGATTATTGCCCAGGATAACCCAAGCTGTCTCTGTGAGGCGCTAGAAGGTCAAGGGTCACATGATTTTTCCCACCGGGTACCCATTTTCTCCTGGGTCAACGAGGACAATTTAGAACAAAGTTACTTGCCGGAGGTGAGAACACGTGTATCACACGTACTTCTGGGGCAGGAGTCAAACTACAGATGGTGTATTGCAGAGTATAATGCTAAACAACAGACCAAACCAAACCAAACATTAATGTAACCCTATGCGAAGATTCTGGCACAACCCAAGGGACACAACTCTGCACAGCTAATTGCCGTGGCTGAGAGACTGGGTCATCTGTAAGTAAGAGGTCGATATTCTGGACTGACCCAATTACATCTCGTATAAGAATGAGTGGCCATACTGACCGGCGGCACTAAACATTACATCCAGACTGTCAACATCCCCAACGATCTGATTCGGAATGGAATGGAACCCCATACCCAGGTTCACAGACTAACGCTTAGTCTCTGAAGATATATAATTTTGATAGTAACAAACAAGCCCATTTAAATTGAAAAGGGGCCCCAGGGAGATCTCAGATTCGGAGCCTTGCGAAATCTAGACTTGTTTCGTTTATAGTGCCTTAGCACTGCAGATAGAGCTTGGCAGTAAGGCAGATAATGTGATTCAGGAATTGCGAGGCAGACTGCGATAATGACTACACGCTTCTGACCACAGTTATTCATGCTCAGGGTTCAATAGCTTTGCTCCAAGGATGTACTGACTGCCAAGCCCATGGACGAATAGTAATTCTATCCTTCGATGAGGCAAGTCTAGATAAACGGGCAGTACAGTCTGAGGATGACACTTTGTTATTTGTTAATATTTTTAGAAATTATCATTTAAGCTATCATTTTTTACCTTAGAGACTTGCGCAAGTCTCGGGTTCGATGACAGTTGCAGTAGGTAAAATACTTCATTTACGCAGTGTCATGTGTTTAAAACCAATCTCAAAATCCCCCAAGCATGAACCAATTCCTCACGGGCGCCGCCATGAACATCAAAGACCTTTCCAGACGTTACCCAAGTGTAGAGCCCACGATACATAATGAGGAACAATGTCTACTCTTGTCTAAGTATGAGAAGCCACCTTTAGCGCCCTTTTGCCCCAGTCAGACAGGAGGTGAAAGTCCGACTAATGGATATATGTGTCGAGGTCCATGCATTGTTGCTCTGGACGGACGGAACATCAAAGAGATATGTAATATGGTTTTAAGTCGCGAAGACGTGCGTGGAGCGGGCGTAGAAATAGCCTGGGCAGGCCCACACAGAAGCTTTCACTAATCACCCGTGAGAGGAACTGTGTACGTCGGCATCTAATATACATGTCGACTGTACTGCTTTCTGGACTTTGAATTACGCCTGAGAGGTCTGCTAATGATTACCTCTATCAGGTGATTCTGAAAGTGTTGTGGTGCGATGTAAAAAGGCTATCGATCTCCGTGAAGGTTTCTTCCCCTTGGCGTTTGCACTGGATACTGGTTCCCTTTCTGACTTCTTTCTGTGGTTGTAAGATACCACACACCGCATCCTGTCGACTGTCTGATTATATGTTTCTTGGATTTTTCTAACTACATTGTTTCAGCAGCTGGATGAAGACTCCCGGTGGCTTCATCTCGTGCTTATTGATTGTATGCAGTGACGGTATTTATTAAAGGTGTAGGGGTCAAATTCCAAGGTCGAGATAGGCAATGCATTTGTATCTCGAATTCAAGAAAAGCCAAGACAATTTTGTTTTTGTACCGGAGTACAGGTTCGAGATATAGGTACAGTCGAGATAGTACGTGAATGAGTGAGTTTAGTTTTACAGCGCACACCGCAACACATATGTTCTATGGCGGCGGTTTATAAAAACAGTCGAGTCTAGACCAGACAATCCAGTGATCAACATTATCAGCGTTGATCTGCTGGGATACGATGTCTTGAGTCAACCATGTCAGCGAGCCTGAACTGACCTAGACTGACAACTAGTCTCTGAAATGAACATAATTTACTGGAAAAAAGTTCATAGTAAAAAAACAAACAAATAATACAATGAAATGGAGCCCTGAGACTTTCTTCATTTTCAGGAGCTAAGGAAATCTAGTCTTGCCACATTTTCTATACTTGTGTGGGCTTTCTTGGATATATTTGGTTCAGGGTCTGCACGACAGACTAAGCCTGACCATACGATCCCGTTAGCCGCCTCTTGCGAAAAGCATTTGTTACTGAAGATTGATTCTAACCCGGATCCCCGTGCCCCGTGATAGCGGGGTTTGATTGTATACATTTACATAAAAGCCATCCATCCTTTTAGTCGCCTCCTTCGACAAGCATGGGGTGCTGAAGGCCCAGTCTCACCCGACTATTCCTGGTGTTTACTTGTTCTTGAATTCAAATGTAAACCATAACAACATCAGATTTTCCCATTGTATTAACGCAGGTTACATTTACATTTAATATCAATAGTAATAACAGTGAATCATCATAACATATAAGTGTATCGATAATACATGGAAGGCGGGACATATATGTGAATGAACAGATGACAACGGCTCTAGACTCTTTCAGCTCAGACTGGACATGGTTCTGTCACCGAGTTTACCGGTATATTGTGTGCACCAGTTGTTAACCTGTATATTGTGTGCACCAGTAGTTACCCTGTATATTGTATACACCAGCTGTTGAACGATGGACGCGAAACCAAAGCTCAGTGAAGCACCGGATTGTTCTGGACGCCGCAATCTGCAATATTCCAGGTTTGGTGACGGTTTGTAAATCATTAAATCAATCCAGACAATCCAGTGAACATCAGAATACGCCTCGATCTACATAGCTGGGATACGATGGCATGTGTCAATCAAGTCAGTGATCCTGACCACCCAGTCCCGTTAGTTGCCACCCACGACAACCATAGGTGTCTGAAGACCGATCCCAGTCTGGACCATCACGAATACTGAAGTACTAAGATGATATTTATGATATTTTCCCTATTCACCTGTTTGCCTTAACCGTCAATATCAATCACCCCCATATACTACACTACTCCACCTCACACTCCCCACCCCCACTCCCCCTCCAATTCTCCCACAGGCACGTGACATCTGTTGTGGCCTTGGTTAGCATCCAACATTCAAATGCCGTGTGAACTCACGCTGCACATTTGTTGAAAATAAAATTTGGCGTTCTTCTGTTAGACTCAGCTCGAAATACCGATATGATGTGGCAAGTAATATGGAAAAGTGGTCTTAAGTTAACCAAACAAATTGTATTCGTTTTTTCCTTCATTTAATGTCTCTTCGATTGTTTTCGCCACGCACTTTTTCAAATATGCATAGAAACGTCGGTTATGTAATTCAATTGAGGGAGGATTGTTCATCACACACGATCTTTTCTCCTTTACATGGCGTGTTGGAAAACAATTGAATTATCCTGATAGAAAAACTAAAGGAAAATCGAACGAAAACATTTTCCTATTCTAAACAAACAACGTGAACGAAGAGAGGAATAACTATTGTCTTTATTTCACATTTGTATGCAAAAAACATGATTTCAAAGTAAAAAATATCCTACTCGACTAAAACGCCCGTTGGTCGAAAATCGATGATCGCAAGTTTCTCCATGGAATCAGTGGTATATTAGCGTCCTCTTGTAGGACAAACGAACCGCTCTGTACAGGGAAAGCAAGGGGTACACAGTAGGCGAGTGTTGGGACGATTGAGCGAATGCCCGCCGTTGCATTGACAGCTTCCAATTCATCAGACAAGCGGGGAGGGATTCGTTTCGCGTTGTTTTGTCCAAATCAACCTCGTGGGTCTTCCAGAATAGAACAGGGGCGCGTGCCTCTTACATCATCGCCAGTTCCTTATAGTGTTTGATAATGGTTGGAACGTACATGGCTGTTTGTCTTGCTATATATTGAATACCTCTCAATGCCGAAACGTCTCGCCGGTGTATTCATGTGTTGGCAGCTGCCGTGTACGAGTCAGAGAGGTATTTTTCTAACGTTTGGGGCAATTTTGTAGCAATAACACTTGATTATGAATGGGCTCTATGGAATATCTAGGTCAAACCAAAAACACGTATTTCAGTCTGTAGGATTCGATTTTTGTATCTACCACATCAAAGTAGGTCAGTATAGGAATTACAGGGAGAGTGATTGGTATTCAGTTTATGGCGGCGGTCTAATTTTACGTAGACAAGACTAATTGTTGAAGCATTCACGTCACGTCTCGTCACGCTGAAGACCCGGGTTCGATTCCCCACATGGGTACAATGTGTGAAGCCCATTTCCGATGTCCCCAGCCTTGATATTGCTGGACTATTGCTAAAAGTGGCGTAAAACCCAACTCACTCACTCACTGCTTCAGTGCATCAACGACGCCTTCTTGAGGACTATGTGGGCGATCAAATGAGTCGGGTTTAATACCGATTCTACCAGTATTCCAGGTACATCGCGGGCTGAGGTAATTCACAATTGTCCTTGGGTCTAAAGTCAGTCGTCCCACCTGCTCAGAAAACGCGGTGACTGAGTGGGTCCGACGGCTGACTGTGAATTCTACCGAGAGAACGTAATCCCACATATATAATGTGTTAAATTGGACAATGTTCTAATTATTGGCATTGTTTATTCATAAATGTATTTCATAATATTTCATAGGTATTTACTTTTTGTCCACAGTAACGAACCACGTCAGTGTGAGGTTGTAGTCAATGGATAAAGTCCGGTCATTGCGCTGAAGCGCGAGGTTCGATTCCCCACGTTGCTTCAGAATGTGAAGCCCATCTCTGGTGTCCGACGATGTAATACTGCTGAAATATTGCTAAAAACGACGTAAGACTCGCAACAAAATATGTATACTCATCAACATGAAAAAGAGATCTAGAGAAACAGTGCACATTATGCCTCCAGTATGCAAGGAGCACAGTTCGACTTGTTTAGCACATTGGTACACTAATGCTTAATCTCTGAATACAGTGGAAGCTGTCCAAACCGACATCTGTCCAATCCGATACATTGTCTAAACCGGATTATTTGTTTAGTTTCAATAGGTGCCGGTTTAGACAGCTTCCACTGTATCTATGATTTTGATGGCAGCAAACTGTTCATTCTAAACTGAAAAAGAACCCGAGTGAGATAGGAGATTCAGAACCTGAGGAAATCTTGGCTTGCTTCATTTTGGCCCATAGCTTGACTGAAAGGGCTGGACAGAAGGGATTGTTAGACGGTTAGTCTCTGAATGTATATTATTTTGGATGTAACAAATACACCCGTTTGAACCGAAAATGAGCCCCATGGAGATTCAGCAATGTCCGGTCTCCTTGGGGATGCTTTTCAGTTTTTATGGGTTGGTTTGTTACTAGCAAAAGTAAATATATATTCGGAACCTGAGGAAATATAGACTTGCTTCGTGTATGGATTTAACATAGCAGACAAGATTTTGCAGGGGGCAAATGATGTGGTTCAAGGACTGTGAGACAGACTAGTCTAGACAAACTAAGTCCCATATGTTACCAAGTGATCATGATTGAATATCCACCTATAAAAGCGTGATCGTGACTGCCCATCTGTAACAACGTGATCGTGACTGCCCATCTGTAACAACGTGATCGTGACTGCCCATCTGCCTCCACGTGATCGTGACTGAATGCCCATCTGTAACAACGTGATCGTCATTAACTGCCATCTGTAACCACATGATCGTGACTGAATGCCATCTGTAAACAAGTGATCGAGACTGAATGCCCATCTGTAACAACGTGATCGAGATTGACTGCCCATCTGTAACCACATGTACGGGTTATACATACACTTCCAGGCAGACTCATCATTATGACCACATGTCGAGGTGGCGTAACGTTGCTGAAACAAGCAGAGTGGAAATATCCCCCATAAAACCATCACGATCCATGTTTCACAAATAAACACTCCTCCCAGCAAGACGCTCTTCAGGTTTCCAGTGCGATCAGATGTGTTCACCCATGTGTCGAAATCCAGTGTGATTGCCGCGTTGTAATTACTAGCATATGTTGAAAATGTAAACTCCTCATAATTTAATTGCTTAGATATCCGTTCGGCGTAATATCTTGCATGAAATAGTTAATGGGATTTATATAACCTGTGTTTATTGGCTACACTTGCCTACTGCACTTGATGTATGTCTGTATACATGTGGGTAGGTTATTCATTAAAGCATATACATATAGCGTTGTTTTTAACTTGATGGATGACCAGTGAAACCATTTAATATATACACCAGTGGTTAAGGCTTCGTTCGTGACGCCAAAGACCCGGGTTCGATTCTCCACATGGATACCATGTGTGAAGCCCATTGCTGATGTCCCCCGATGTCATATTGCTTTATTTCCAAACCTAACTCACTCACTCACTTCATTATATACAGTAAGACGTGGATTGTTTTATTTTATCGAAGTGTAGTGAGTAAGTGAGTTTAGTTTTATTAAAGGAATATAACGGTGAGGGCCGGACACCAGACATTCTATCCGTGAGGGGAAAAGGGCGACGAGGGAATGCTTTTATCACAAATCTATCTGGCGGCCCCTACCATCTTGGATGATGGGAGAATCTGTCTTACGAGCAAAGCATGTTGTTTGGCCCTCGGCCGAATGGGTCGGCCTGATTTAGACTCCGAATTGTTTTGAAGACGGAGGACAAGATTGATGAGGTTCCCATGAGGCATGGAAGCGTATTGTCCCTCATCTGTATTACAGCACTTGAACAAGAATATACCAAAATCCTTAGTCAAGTGCACAAAGCACTTATATCACATAGGCTAGGCAAAACTCGACGCCTTCAGTTCCAGGACCCATTTGCACAAAACGATCTTAGCGTATATATGCGTAACAACTATCTTAAGCCTATGTTGAAGAATGGGAGTTACAATCATTGTAGCGCTAAGATCGCTTTGTGCAAGTGGGCCCAGGACGTGTTGAAATCTGCCTTGAGACAAACAAACTTACAAACATGCTAAGACGCCATTTTTGAATATGATAAAAATTATCTCCATGGCAACTACAGTTTATCTCCATTGCTACTATAAGTGAATGAATGAGTGTGTTAAGCAATGTTCTTCATAATTTTTGGTGATCAGACACTAGAGAAGTTCACTCATCGTAACCAGGTGGGGAGTCGAACATGGACCATAACCACAAAGCTACCTGATCGCTACGTTCTTGAGAACTGGAGATAATTCCGATCAGCGACCATACCGTTATGTACCAGCGAATGGTCTTTTTGAGGAGTGAGTGAGTTTCATTTTACGCCGCACTCTGCAATAATCCATCTATATGGCTGCGATCTGTAAATAATCGAGTCTGGACCGGACAATCCAGTCATCAGCACCAGGATCATCGATCTGCGCAAATGAGAACCGATGCCATGTCAGCCAAGTCAGTGAGCCTGACCCACCCGATCCCTTTAGTCGCCTCTTTTGGCAAGCATGGGTTGCTGACGGTCTATTCTACCCCGGACCCTTCACTAGTAGTCTCTTTGAGGAAAGGTTATTGAATGCTGTAATTTGGCGTCAAGTGTCTGTGTAGTTAATACGTGGGGTATGTCATAAAAGCTGTAAAATACTACATGTGTTTTCACTGCTAGTGAAACAATCCAACACGTTATCTACAATCGTTATAGTTCCTAAACAAACAACTTTACGGCTTCTAAAACTACCCAATAAGGAAGGGCACTAATGGATCGTGATGCATGTCAGCAATATTTGATAATGCCTCGTCATACGACATCTCTTTCCCCATGATCAAAAGGCATACTTCTATTTGCGCCATTTTCTTGGCACTTGTTAATGGTCCCTTGCAGAAATCCGCCCCCGTGTCGCCTCAGCTTCAAAAGAGACTGCTTTTGACGCCTTCATCCACACAAACCGACGCCATATCACTCCCTTGACTGGGCCCCTGTCCCTCTAAACGAATTAATCCAACATGCGATAATCTTGCTGCGTGAATCAGCAGTACAGCCAGTTTATTACCCTCGACAGCGGTCATCTTACGCCAACCACCTCGTGGCACTGCACGCTGATCGAAAGGCGTCTATTACATCAGGTTAATAGGTTAGTTGGTCAAGATTGGCTGTAGCCTCAGCAATAGGACGACTTTGGGTTGAGCGTCCACAGCGGCCGTCTCGTCACCAATACCGATACGGCAACGCCGACAACGAATGCTGTAATTCAATAGCCTGTCGATGTCAATGGAATATGCTGGATTTAGACTAAAGGGTTTGATTGTATCCAATTGGCTTGTCAGTGGGAGAGGAATTGTTTCCACGAACGACTGTTGAGACGACTGGGAAATGTTTGGCTGTCGACACACTGGAGGATGTGAGACCGTGTCTAGTCTGTCTCACTTTCCCTGGACTACATTAGTTTCCCCTCTGAAAAGCCCCCTCTGCAATGTGAAAAATATATATGAAGCAAGTCTATATTTCCGCGGATTCACTGGTCTCACTGGAGCTCCTTTTCAGTCTAAAATGATTCTGTTTATAGCTATGCAAATCTTATATATTCAGAGACTAGTCTTGGTATTGTCCTGTAGGAAACAATGTGTCCTGTTGGCGGTACGGACAGCGGTCAGTGCGCGAAATAGTCTCTGGCCAGCAAGCCAGTGACTAGTAAATCTCCACAGTCACTTGCCCGACTGGCGAATGAATTTGCAGGGGATCATAGCAGTAGATATGTTACTTTCTCCATCTTATTAAGTTGTAGTACACTTCGAAATCATGCAAGATTATATAGCCTTATAAAAGCGTTCATCATAATAGCAGCTTAACCAGAAAAACCCGTGTCATGCCGAAAATACTTTACTCTCGTCTAATTTTGTAATATTTTGCTTAGCGTCTACATGCAAATTTCGGGCTAGTGAATTATTCTGAATTATTCTGAATTATTCTGAATTATTCTGACCTTTCATGCATAGCTGGCCCGACTGGCTAGCAAGTTTTGGAAGGGTGCTTGGGTGGCCCAACCCTGCAAGGCGCCATAATTCCCTGAACAGAGTTGTGGGTTCGAATCCATGCTTCGTTTCTGGGTTTGTCAGCACTGTGTCCATTCTCGCTCAATGTTCTCCATAGTTAAATCCATTTCTGGGGAGGTAGCGTAGCCTAGACATGAAAACGTTCGTTCGTCACGCCGAAGACCCGGGTTCAATTCCACATTTATTGTTACAATGCGTGAGCCCATTTCTGGAGTCCCCCGCCGAGATATTGTTGGAAAATTGCTAAAAGCGGCTTAAAACCAAACTCGCTCACTTACACTGAAGTGTTTCTGCACAACTATAGCTAAGTTATTACGAAGAGGCAAGTTCAGACCAATAATTATGAAGATAAATATTAAGCATACACGTTTGGGGCATTTCAACACCATACTCCAATCTGCTTCCTGATAACAGACGGCTCACAACGATCTCACATTGCGACGGATTCTCTCTTACTAAAACATGAAATCACACGTCTGTGCTAAGAATTCCTTTATCAGGTCGTGAATTGTCAGCACGTGCAGTCACGTGACGGTATAATTCCAGAGCGCGAGACGCGCCGCCCACCCCCCTCTTTTCACCCCCAGCCCCACCGTCTGAGTTCAGTCTGACTCACCCTTAAATACAGACAAATCTGTGCAATTAGGCCTAACAGCCGTATGGGACTAGTCGAGAATTTAAATTTCATTTCCGTAATTGTATCAAAGTGATTATGACTGTCCACAGTGTCAGTTAGTACATAGGTCCAGAGACAAGCGCAGAGCGATTGGTTAGACATACCAGTGTCTATCAGTGTTAGCCGTTTGTTGGTTTCTTGGTATGGTATTTATCGGTGATCGATTGTGTGTATTTCAGTTTCGTATCTTGCCTGTCATATCTATTCATATAACTGATGGCACGCATTGTGAAATTAGAGATATTGTTCTGATATAAGATACAAGCTTTCAGATTGTTGCATATACATCTGGATATCTACCACGTAAAATGACTTTAATACTTATATTTTACAAACGCTTCATAATTATATTTCTTGTGATTCTTATCAATGTGACATCGCGTTGCTTATTCAAAGCGTCAAAGCGTTTGGCGATTCATTTAGCCATTTATTAATTCAACTGTCATGTAATTATTTATTTACGTATTTATTTACCTCTGTTACGTCTAGGGCTGGGGGCGGGGGGGGGGGGGAGAGGGTGGGGGCTAGGGGCGCAATGACGGCATCATTTTCACGGCAATTTTTCAGCATTTTGTGGCGCAAAAACCAAACTCGAAGAGTCTGGAATAGTCTGCCGCTGAAGCTGGAGAGTTCGACCCTATCCTCTTCATCCTAATTCAGTTTCACAATTGTGTTTAGTAGTTTTACTGAATCATTGGCATAATTCTTGAAACAAACCAACATTTCCTTTATTTAATAACGCATTCTTGCTTCAGACATTCATATCAATGTCACAAAACATAACCGAAAGACATGTTATCTCAGGACCCAAGTCTGCGAGGACTAGTTATGACAATAATAGCGCCGAGACGCTTAACGCTGTCGCTAATTTGAAACTGTGCACATCTTTTCAAGGAGTTGCATTTTAATGTCTGCAAACAACTCTGACATCAAGTCTCGACGGGATTATCGATCTGAGTGGACAAAAGACATTAGCAGGAGCCAGACAATGAACAGCCAGATTGGAACCGTGTCCCTTGGCTCTACAATTATGTTCTGAGATCTCTGATGGAATTTACAGCATCAAAACCCCTCCTCCCCGACCCCTATGGCCTGCCCCCTCCTGAGATCAAAAACAATGGGCAAGGTCGTTGTGGTAGGGCAACCTAACATTGAGTCATCATTTCGTTCAATTTAAGTGATCACTGGACACAGAGATCAAATTCAGTCCATTGTTCTTTCGGTATTCCCTGTCCGCGAATGGAATGTGCGTTAGGCCTTCCTTCAGAGCTCGTCTATTTTTAATTAAATTTTGCAGCTCTGAATAATTCGAATTTTAGCTTTCAGCATTTCAGCTTGGAAAGAGGGGAGAAGAGATTTAATGGATATTGTCGAAGAACAATGGCCGGGCGTGTCATGATTATGATTATGTGTGTATAACTACAGCGATTTTGATGTTTACTACTAAGCGCATCGCGATAATTAAAGATTAAAGAACTCCACATCACTGAATACCCAGACATGCGATAGGTTATTAAAGAGAGAGAGAGAGAGAGAGAGAGAGAGAGAGAGAGAGAGCGAGAGAGAGAGAGAGAGAGAGAGAGAGAGAGAGAGACTCGGAAAAGGCTTCACATTTTTGTCCTGTACTACATCTAATATTTGTATGGCGACAGTACCCAAGTCAGCTGCTGAAAGGTGGTTTGTTTTTCCTTCAATCATTTGACGTGAGTCTCAAACAATACACCGTACATAGATCTCAACTACCAGGCGTCGCACAACTCTTCCCGCCACTAGGCGCGCCGATTTGACGTGGCTTTTCTCATCCCTGTGAGGTATCCATTCACAGATGGGTGTACTGGGACACGTAGTCACAGTACCTTGTTCAAGTTGCTGCGCGATACTGTACCTGCATCTAGGTGTTTGCATGTATTAGGTGGAAATTATTTGGTTATCTACCTACGGATTCGTGGATTCTTTTCAGTGCACAGGGTTGTCTACTGCACCTTGGGTGTTACGACAACATTGAAAGAATCTGCACACAAAGATGACTCCAAGCTTGTTACACCCGGTCACAGGTGGGTTCGATCCCGGCACCTTAGGCTCGCTGTATCACTAGCCTGGCGCCTTAGCCAGCTCGCCCACCAAGACGTTTAACAAGAACAGTGTTAATAACCCTGTGTCTTCTTCATAATGCCTTCAGTAACGGTGATGAGTGCAAACTTCATAGAATGCTCTGGTTATGTTTCCAGGTGTGTCCGAACCACGCCCATGTAGCTGGCACGTGTCACGGTATCCCAGTTATGTAGATTGATGCCCATGTTGTCCACCAGTGGATTATCAACTGCAGTAATTACAGACTGTCGCCAGATAGCGGGAATATTACTTGTTAAACAACAAACAAAAATCTCCAGTTTGTTTCATTTTTAGCTCGAAGCAAACATTGGTGTACCTTCTTTTGCCCGATAGTATCACTGATGGAATCCTATATCACTGTTCACACGTTTTCCAGGATGCGATTGTGCGACATATGAGCTTCGAATGTCACTTTGTTGCCCTTGGGGAAATACAAACATATTTCTCAACACACGAAAACAGGTCAAAATGTCGGGATGCGCAATTTGGTTAATTTTGTCACTTTCTGAGTAAGTGAGTGGAGTGAATGAATGAATTTAGTTTTACGCCGCACTCATCAATATGGCGGCGGTCTGTAAACATGTCAAAACATTGATTACAGAACAGTCTCGTTTCCTGTTTACTTGGTTCTGTCCTATTGTGCAGCTTAATGCGATAACCAGTCCAGTATTCTTTTACTATGTCATTTAACTGGATGCATAAATATTAATCAGTGTGACTTGATAAGTCTACGCAGTTGTATATTGCAACACTAAGCTCCTTCTAATCCTAGTAAATACGTCGTACGGCGTGCTATGTTGTACAGCGAGCTCTGATAAACAGAAACCTGGAAATCGTGGAAATGTCAAAACGAGGCTCTGCCGCTAGAAAAGTTTAGCGGTCTCTGACGGAACTGATATTACATCAACCTCATTGTTCGTTACAGAACTACGCTCAGTAAGCACAAAACAACACATAACAGGTTTAACCAGTGAGCCAGATGCATTGTAAATCGTTTTACGACCTCATCAGACAGTGACAGTCTGCGATTCCATAGTTAAGGTATGCTGCTTCAACCTCGACATATAGTAGAGAATGACGGTGCAATTAAAGTTTAAAATTGAAATTCATTTGTAAATACCATGTTCTTATGAAACAAAGAACTGGAATTCATTTTAACCAGAGTTGTTTGTGGTGTCAATGTACACTTTCACAAGAGAAAATTCGGATCATCTGAAAAGTAGGTCATTTTCTGAATAGGTTAATGAGACTTATGTTTCGGTATGAATCGAGTTTGGACCAGACAATCGACAGCATTGCTATCGATCTGCACAAATGGGAACCGATGACATGTGTCAACCAAGTCAGCGAGCCTGACCACCCGATCCCGTTAGTCGCCTCGTATGACAACATAGTCGCCTTCTGTGGCAAGCATGGGTTGCTGAAGACCTAATCTACCCCGGACGTCCACGGGTTGTGACTTTCGGGGGGTGGCGGGACAATATTTTGATTTGACTTCCTCACTTTTCTGTCCCATGAAGTGACCACGCAATGCACATTTAAGTGACGATTGAAACGGGACAAAACTAATTACAAAGACATCTTGACAGCTCCAAACCATTTACAGCTGGCAGTTTAGGAGACATTGCGCATGTGCAACAAACATTCTTTCGATCGAATACCTGCCTGGTTCCATGGGTATGCTGCGCAGGCGCTTCACTTAAAGTACACACAATAAACCAAGTTTCACACGTTTTATTTGCTGAACGTCCATCGGCCAAATATTACACGACCATTTGATTGACATTTCGACATAACCCTCAATATGGCATGTTAAACTTGCTATGGTCAGTTTTACATGTTGGAATTATGGACTGTTTATTAACCGTTAGGATTCCTGCATTTGTTTGCGTCTTTCTGTCTTCTTGTGTACTGCTGTCAACAAACAATTCGACAGATTATAATTAGGAACAGGTCATAATGTATGGCCATGGACGGGGAGGTATGGGTTATACATTACTCGTGGGGTGGGGGTAGGGGTCCAGGGGATGGGTATTGTGCATTCGCATTATTCGTGCTACTCCATACAACAAACATAAATTACATGTAATCATCGTCACGAACCAGGGTACCCTTACCCCCTATCCCCACTCCCACCCCCAACCCCTATTGCCCTACCATGTCCTGTCCCCCCGTTAATTCCTGACATCAAATGTGCCAGAATTGGCATGATTCTATTCTTCAGTTCAGAGGTTAAAGTTTTACAATAATTTAACCATGTACTTTATTCATAACAGGTTACTGTAACTTGTGTCTAAAACTTTAAGGACAATATAACTTTTGACTTGTTTGAGTGGCGTATTTTAGAAGTTGGAAGTAATAGAATAAGTGTATATGGATGACAACTTCTTTAATACTAGAACACGACGTTTCGATACAGGTTCTTGTATCGTTTTCAAGTGTAAAAAATGTAACTTTTTAATCATGGAAGAATAACATGACATTCTTTGATCTATTAGTTGCATGATCACAACGGGTCCGGGTATTGAGACGGGTCCAACTCATTACCCTCCCGTTGTGGGCATCCCAACCCTAATATACTGTGTGTGGAATACCTTTTTTCATTTGTCTCAACCAGTCATTGCGCCAACAGGAGCAGAACTATCACAGTTCTTTTCTCTAAGTATATCTGAACATTGCTGAAATTTGGGCCGTTAAGATTTAAGCTGATGGCAGCAATTCCGATGAACTGAGATTCCCAGGAGGTAGATAGCGCTTTATCTTGTTGACGTACCCTAGCTTGCACTTTCCTCCAGGGAGCAGTGTTACTTGTAGTCTCACTTAAAACTGTCATGGCCAGGGCTTGCACGTACACAGCCATCTTTACCCAAGTACAACAAATGATCAAAGGTCAAAGACATTGTACCAAAGTATGTAAAACAAAAGCTTAGAAAAGACAAAACACGACGTTTTACTTTCGATCGAAGCTGAATGTAATTTTGTTGGGTTAGTGAACTAAATATAAACAAATACGAACACTATTTTTGTATTTATTTCCTTCCATTTTCAGGTTTTTGTAAAGAGGCTCCATTATTTTAGCACTTTTGTCTTACTTATTTTCATTTTACCTGTTCATAATTCCATTTGCAGACTCACCAGATAAAGTAAACCCTGAAACGTCACTGAAAGAAAAGAAACTAATGTACATATATTTCTGGTGATGCTCTAGTGCTCATCCATTGTATTTTAATGTTATACGTTTGCAATAATGATTTTAGGTAGGAATTGAATGTGTTATGGTCGTCAACGTCTGTCATTTGGGTCTACAAACAGTCGCACAGGCCAAACTGACCTTTCACACAATAGACCGAACAGTGTGAAATACAGCTGTATTTCATGACCACCACTGATATCAGGTGGGTTGTGGTCAAGGGGAGACAACTCTAAGAAAAGTCAATTCCAACATGGCGACGCTGATAAACATGTGCTAAAATGCATGAGAAATACGAAGTTTAATTTTTCTTCCAGAAGACCTACCCGTAGTCTCAAAATGCCTATCAGATATGTTGGCCGGGAAAGCTATTTCCGTGGAAAGACTCTCTTCGAGATTGCATCAAACCTGAAAAATTGTGGCGAGGGCCGAGTTGTGACAAGATTCAAATTCGCGGAACGCTACGAAGAAAAAAGCTATTATCGACTAACCAAAGTTATACCTGACCTCTCTGACAAGGTAACAGCGTTGACAGTTAATTGTCCGTTGTGTCTAATGCTTGATGTTTGTTAGTTGACGAGCACCACTGGAATCTAGCACTCATCAATGGATTGTAATTATTCCTCGGTGTATGCCTTGGCAGGAACACGCCGTTTAGCTTGCTGAACTATACTGAAATGTATTTACGACCTTCAGTTTTGGAAGGAAATGTTCTCTACGACATGTATATGAATAGACAGATATGGGGAATATTATGACTGTGGTCAATACACCTTACATAAGCACGAGGCATATAGCCACCGTGAAGACCCAGGTTTGAATTGGTCTCCAGTAACCGTGGGGGTTGTTAAGATGATTAACTTAATCGGTTTGTCAGACTCTCTGATTTGATTTGACACATGTCATTGTATTTCAGTGGAGATGATCATGCTGTAGATCACTGGATTGTCTGATCCAAACACAGTTATTTACAGACTACGCCATATATCGAGAATAGTGGGGCATTAAACAACAGAGTCAGGGATTGGGAAAGGCAGGGCCATGGGCCATTTTGCACATAAGAATAAAGAATGGCCCATTAAAATGTGGACGTTTACTATTGATACAAGGGTAGTGACCCATTCAAAATTCAGGAAATGGTTAATAATCCTGAAAATGGCCCATTGTCAAGGTTCTCTTTCCCAGTCCCTGAGAGAAACAAACAAATCATTAAAAACATATGAAGAGTAATGAAGTTCTATTTTCGTGGTATAAACATTCCATCCTTAATGATATGAGTGTGGTTGTGCTGACAGCAATGTAATGCTCTCACTCAAGTCACACTACTGCAGTGTACCCAAATGAACTGAAACAGTGATCTTCCACATATTTGCTTCAGTTCATCTGCAGACTGACCTGACTCATTATAGAACTGGGAGAAGGCATTCATCTATGTTACCTTCTCTAAGAATGTATGTGTGAAGCTCATTTCTGGTGTCCCCTGTCTTGATATTCCTGCAACACTGCTCAAAGAGGTGTAAAACCATGCTCACTCACGCACTCAGGATGTGGGGTACACATGACGCAGTTACCTTAGTGACTAAAGTATATATTCCAGGATATATTGATCAGGAATCAAATGTCAGGGTTTGTAAATGCAAATTAGTTTGTAATTGTTTAACACTGCACTCGCCAATATTCAACAGACAGAATTCTAATAAATATATAATCAAGTGTTGACCAGACCAATGTTATTATTAGCAACATGTCCCCAGTACTGACCGTAGGATCCTCTTAAAATTGATAAACTCTGTCATTGCATGCTTAGACTATCAGAGCTGGAATATTGCTGAGTGCATCATTAAACAGCAAATCAAAATGCAGTAGTACAAACTCTAGGGGATTTTCTAACATAGAATCTTCATGGAATAGACTGTAGAAGGGTCTGAACAGTTTATGTGTTTCCTTGTTCAACCTGTAATCGTTAATGATATGGAACATGCCAAGAATGACAGATGAACAGGACCTTCAGTATTTAATCAGCCATCGTTTGGTACCCACTTGGACGTGACATTGTGATTACAACACTGATGTCGTAAACATGATGGTGCATAGAAAATACCACATTCATGTGTGGATCCAGAAGGGTGTTCAGGGGGTTTGAAAGTCACTTGTGACAACATAGAAGATAGTTTGAACCCTCTGAATCCCCACTTTAAAAATTCCTGGGTCTTCCCATGACATTCAACACTAGTGATAATGTTTATTGAATTGCTGTTTGCAGAGTACTCGCAGTGGGAAGGCGTGGGGGATGAAGGTGTTCAGGGGAGAGAACCTAGGTGTACGAGAAATAAATGCTGGTATGAAGGCAGACTGGAGACTTATCCCTAAGGAAGAAGAGAGTGCATATTGCCAGGAACTATCCGAGCCTCGGCCCAGAAATGTAGTGCCCAAATATGCTGATGTTCCTCCATTGCTGGGTCTCCTGGCAAAGCAGGAGATGGCGGCAAGAGGAGACGACACATCACAACCTCTGAAGATGAAGTTGAATATCAAAAAGGATTTCATGAACAGGGCGATACAGGAAGATATATGAGCCTGCTATAGTTGCGTGATGTGTATGTTTACAGGTGTGTGTCAGGTCTAGCTGCAGCAGATTCATGGATGAAAGTATCAGAACTTAACTTACTGTTCACCCAATCAGATCATTTGGAGATGCTTTGTGAGGACAAATTGTTTACAATCAGTTATAACAATGATTTAGTGAATTCAGTGACCACAGGCCAGAAACATATTCACAAAATAGTAGAAGAGAAGTTACAATTGCATTTCATTACCATGTATTTGCAGCAGTATGTTAGAATGATGAAATATGTTGAACAGCAGGAGAAAAACAATTTAAAAAATCTGAAAACTCATTAAAGTAAGCGTTAATGTCAGTCCTGTATTTAAAAAACCTGACAAAAAACCAAAGTTGCATTTCTTTTGCTGTTCAGTATAGTATTATGGTATTGTTCTGAAAGGATTTTGATACGTAAAGGTTGCATACCTGTAATATATAAATTCATGAGTGTATACATATCAAAACAGATTTGTTATTCACTTTACAGGTGAGGACATACAGATATTGTGTTCAAATAACAATGGAATGGAATGCTTTTAGTATTGTCCTTTGGTCCAAGTTGTGTAGGTCATGGCACCAGATCTCAGTCACTGGGTTGTCGAACATTTACTTTCAAAACAAAAGCTTTGAATTTTGTTTAGTATGAAAAAAAACCCCACAGCAGACGTAAAAATGGAATGCATCCTATGTTCTCGAGTGTGATGTACTGAGTTGCCACCCTTAGAGGATTATGTAAACGTCTGATTTCATGGGTACCTGTTTAATCCATGGTTTCATGCTGCTATTCACGGTTTTCACCAAAGAAATAATATAGTATCGATATGCATTACCCATCAACTGGACACATGTTGTTATATTTATAGCCGAAATAGCTCAAAGTAGCTATCATAACATCGTTCACGTCTGAGCTGAGACTTGAATATGAGCAGCAAGTCAAATAACCCTCCAGAGTTCATGGTCAATAGGGATTTGTACATTTACACTTATAATACAATACCTCTGTTAACCTAACACTGAAGGAGTAGCATTGCTGATGACAATAACATGCATATTTGGGATACTCTGTGTATGGCTGCCATTCCTTGTTACATTGTGCTCATTCAATGTTCTATCCTAAAGTATATACTTTTGATAGAAACAAAACAACTGCTTATAATTGAAAAAAGAGCCCCAGTGACGTGGGTAACTCAGAACAGAACCAATACGGTTTTGCTGGGCCAGCACAGCATTCCAATAAAACCCATACTCACAGAACTTGAATAATTTGCGGCTGTTGCATTACAGTCTGTTCTACAGTGCATATCAGTGGATACATTCCCTCAAAATATCAGACTATGCAGATACAGGTTAGAATTGGACACATGAAGGTTCAGGGTAGAATAGGCCTTCAGCAACCCATGCTTGCCATAAAAGTCGACTATGCTTGTCTTAAGAGACAACTAATGGGATCAGGTGGTCAGACTCACCGACTTGGTTGACTCATGTCATTGGTTGCCAATTGCGCAGATTGCTGCTCATGCTGTTGACTACTGGTCTGTTCCAGACTTGATTACTTACAGACCGCCACCATATAGCCGGAATATTGCTGAGTGCGGCATAAAACTAAACTCACTCACAGGTTAAAATTGGTCTTCAGCAACACATGCTTGTCATAAAAGAGGACTAACGGGATCAGGTGGTCAGGGTTGCTGACTTATCTGACACAGGTGATCGTATTCCAGTTGCATAGCTCAATGCTCATGTTGTTGACCACTGGATTGACTGAAGAGACCACTGCTACACAGCAGGAATACAACCGAGTCTGACGTTTTACCAACTAAGAAGCGTTCATAAAATATTGCGTAAGACGCTGAACACAGCCATGAGGAATCCGTGGTGAACAGAAACCAGTCGCACATCAGATATAATACTATGGGCAGGATTTCATGGCAAACCGGGTAGTTATAATAACCTTATAATATTAAACAAATGCCTATGGAAACAATGTGATGCAAAATGGCGACACTGTACCCCGCTGGATTTAACCATAAGTTATTGTTTGAAGCTACCCACAACAATATTCCACGAACATTAGCGGTAAACAATTCAATCTAGTAAGACGTCCCAGTGACTGACACCATGAGCGTCGATCTTGATAATTTTGGATACGATGACTGACTACACAGAGAATTCCGCGAATCTGACCACCTGATCCCGTTAGTCACCCTTTACAAGCATGGATTTGCTGAAGATAAATTCAGAACCGGATCATCATGGGGACTTCAACAAAGAGTTATTTAACCTGCATCACTTCAGGCTTTCCTGGCACGTCTAGTTGTTATCCAAAGTCTGTGCAAAAACGGCATTCTGCCCCACTTGACTAGCTCAGTCACATACATCTAATG